>NC_138890.1:106981188-109694789 GCF_965194825.1 Balaenoptera physalus | reverse complement strand
TATTATTCAACATAGTTTTGGAAGTGTTAGCCACAGCAATCAGAGGAGACAAAGAAATAAAAGGAATCCAAATCGGAAAAGAAGAAGTAAAGCTGTCACTGTTTGCAGATGACATGATACTATACATAGAGAATCCTAAAGATGCTACCAGAAAACTCCTAGAGCTAATCAATGAATTTGGTAAAGTAGCAGGATACAAAATTAATGCACAGAAATCTCTTGCATTTCTATACACTAATGACGAAAAATCTGAAAGTGAAATTAAGAAAACACTCCCGTTTACCATTGCAACAAAAAGAATAAAATACCTAGGAATAAACCTACCTAAGGAGACAAAAGACCTGTATGCAGAAAATTATAAGACACTGATGAAAGAAATTAAAGATGATACAAATAGATGGAGAGATATAACATGTTCCTGGATTGGAAGAATCAACATTGTGAAAATGACTCTACTACCCAAAGCAATCTACAGATTCAATGCAATCTCTATCAAACTACCACTGGCATTTTTCACAGAACTAGAACAAAAAATTTCACAATTTGTATGGAAACACAAAAGACCCCGAATAGCCAAAGCAATCTTGAGAACGAAAAATGGAGCTGGGGGAATCAGGCTCCCTGACTTCAGACTATATTACAAAGCTTCAGTAATCAAGACAGTTTGGTACTGGCACAAAAACAGAAATATAGATCAATGGAACAGGATAGAAAGCCCAGAGATAAACCCACACACATATGGTCACCTTATCTTTGATAAAGGAGGCAAGCATATACAGTGGAGAAAAGACAGCCTCTTCAATAAGTGGTGCTGGGAAAATTGGACAGGTACATGTAAAAGTATGAAATTAGAACACTCCCTGACACCATGCACAAAAATAAACTCAAAATGGATTAAAGACCTAAGTGTAAGGCCGGACACTATCAAACTCTTAGAGGAAAACATAGGCAGAACACTCTATGACATACATCACAACAAGATTCTTTTTGACCCAGCTCCCAGAGAAATGGAAATAAGTACACAAATAAACAAATGGGACCTAATGAAACTTAAAAGCTTTTGCACAGCAAAGGAAACCATAAACAAGACCAAAAGACAACCATCAGAATGGGAGAAAATATTTGCAAATGAAGCAACTGACAAAGGATTAATCTCCAAGATTTACAAGCAGCTCAATAACAAAAAAACGAACAACCCAATCCAAAAATGGGCAGAAGACCTAAATAGACATTTCTCCAAAGAAGATATACAGATGGCCTACAGACACATGAAAGAATGCTCAACATCATTAATCATTAGAGAAATGCAAATCAAAACTACAATGAGATATCATCTCACACCAGTCAGAATGGCCATCATCAAAAAATCTAGAAGCAATAAATGCTGGAGAAGGTGTGGAGGAAAGGGAACACTCTTGCACTGTTGGTGGGAATGTAAATTGATACAGCCACTATGGAGAACAGTATGGAGGTTCCTTAAAAAACTACAAATAGAACTACCATACGACCCAGCAATCCCACTACTGGGCATATACCCTGAGAAAACCATAGTTCAAAAAGAGTCATGTACCAAAATGTTCATTGCAGCTCTATTTACAATAGCCAGGACATGGAAGCAACCTAAATGTCCATCGACAGATGAATGGATAAACAAGATGTGGCACATATATACAATGGAATATTACTCAGCCATAAAAAGAAATGAAATGGAGGTATTTGTAATGAGTTGGATGGAGTTAGAGTCTGTCATACAGAGTGAAGTAAGTCAGAAAGAGAAAAACAAATACAGTATGCTAACACATATATTCGGAATCTAAGGAAAAAAAAAAAAAAAGGCCATGAAGAACCTAGTGGCAAGACGGGAATAAAGACACAGACCTACTAGAGAATGGACTTGAGGATATGGGGAGGGGGTGGGGTTAGATGTGACAGGGTA
The DNA here is from genome assembly GCF_965194825.1 of Balaenoptera physalus. NCBI lineage: Eukaryota > Metazoa > Chordata > Mammalia > Artiodactyla > Balaenopteridae > Balaenoptera > Balaenoptera physalus. The sequence continues at coordinate 109,692,853 of NC_138890.1, read as the reverse complement.
AGAGAGTGTCATGGACATATATACACTACCAAATGTAAAATAGATAACTAATGGGAAGCAGCCGCATAGCACAGGGAGATCAGCTCGGTGCTTTGTGACCACCTAGAGGGGTGGGATGGGGAGGGTGGGAGGGAGGGAGATGCAAGAGGGAAGAGAAATGGGAACATATTGTATATGTATAACTGATTCACTTTGTTATAAAGCAGAAGCTAACACACCATTGTAAGGCAATTATACTTCAATAAAGATGTTTAAAAAAAAAGTATTTAAATATGTAACTTGGTCACAGTCATATTAATTATAAAAATACTGTCCTTGTTATATAGTTTTAATGCTCTAAAGAGCAATATAATATTTCATCATAGATTATAGCCAGAATAAATTTAATTCAGGTTTAGAATATGTTTGAAAACTCAATTACATTTTTACTATCCTGTAATCAAGCATTACATTTCTACTATCCTATAATCAAGCTGTCTTAGAATTTTTGGTTTGTCTTGTGAAATTTACCTGAAAATAACTCAAAATTATAAAATATTACTGAGAATTAAAAATATCATACTAGGTTCTGTAGGCATTAAGGTTAATACATTGAATGTGACCTTAGCCTTCACTGAGTTTACAGTCTTGTATAAAGTTGTAAAAGTATTAGGTACTATAAAAATTGTCTGACAGAGGCTTTTAATGTAGATTAGAGCATGAGAAAAAAGCAGAAAATGGAATAGGCAAAAATGAGAAAACAAGGAGTCCTCTGTGAAAAAGTGACTTTAATGCTCAGACTTAAATTAGGGACATAAGTTAGCTAAATGAAGGCATAGGGTGAAGAATATTTCAGATAAAATATTGATAAATAGTGAGGGATAGTAAACAAAAACAACAAAGAAAAAAATTTGATTAAATTCCTTCAATTTCTAGTAGAGAAGGCCATAAGGCATTTTAAAGTTATGATATCAGAAAAGAAATGTGGGTTAGAAATGGTGGTAGAGAGTTTTTGGCATATAGATTGTGATTGAAGCCATCAAAATGGTAGAGATTTTTGAGGGAGAATATGCCAAAATGTAGGAGCTCTGGGATATCTGATCTTAAAGCATTCTGTAGAGAAGGTAGGACATTTGTAAGAAGCAGATAGGAATGTCTACAGAATTTATGAGAAATCCAAGAAAATTTGAGCCCATTGAGACCAAATAAAGAGGTGTCATCCACAGTATTAACTATTTATGAGTTTGATATAATGGTAAAACAATACTGTCATTGTTCATCAACTCATAGAGAATCATATGTGTTTTCCAAATGTACATAAAATACTAGATGGGAATGCATAAACATAATACAAAAATTTTTAATCCATGAATATTGAGTATATTTTCTTTTTAGCTTTCCATATTTAAATTTTCTCTATCATGTGATAAATCCAAAATTACTGTTTTCAAAACTGTTTAGACATGATCCTGAGTTGCTTTTCCCTGTAAAGCAGAGATATTTTAAAGTAGTCTACTTTAGTGTGTCTACTAAAATAAACCCAGTGAAAATTATTAGTGTGTTCTGGCAGTTTTCAAGGAATTGCTCATTTTAAACAAGTTCTAGGCAAAGAAGTGAACACACACACAAAAATGAAATTGGCATAGTTGAACATTTATAAGTGTTTTTAAAATGAGAACCAAAAAACCAAACAAACAAAAAAGAAAATTGGAATATTGGAAGAATATTTTCTTCCAAAATATTGGAAGAAAAAAGAAAATATTTATATATTAAGAAAGAGATAAAGTAAGTAATATTCAAGATAGTGAAGAGAAGAGGAAAAAATGGGTTTTAAGACTGCATTCATGAGATGTGAATGTGCTTAGCAAATCCTGCTGGATTTTGCTCCTCTACCTTAGGGAGAAATTAAAGTTTATTTTGTCTTGGGGAAGAATATGAAGTAGTCCCTTGGTACACTTGGATATTTTTCCTTTAGATAGGCAATGCTTACTACAATAAGAGATGTTACCCAGTTTTTCTTTTATAAACATCCATATTTCAGTGGCAACTTTAGGAACATATTGGTAAAAACAGTAATAGTCCAGTACCAATAGAATCTTAGATATATAACTCCATAAATTTAACTACATTATTCAAAGTACCAGTAAATAAGCATAGAAAATAATTTACCAATCCTCAATATTATTAACTTACAGAAGGACACTAAGCATATACGGATTTTAAAAAGAAACATATTCTTGTCTTAGTAGGTTAGAAGTTATGATCAAATTCCAATTAGGAATGTTTTCATAAACTTTTGTTAAGATATGTAGTGGGGCTTCCCTGGTGGCGCAGTGGTTGAGAATCTGCCTGCCAATGCAGGGGACACGGGTTCGAGCCCTGGTCTGGGAGGATCCCACATGCCGCGGAGCAACTGGGCCCGTGAGCCACAATTACTGAGCCTGCGCGTCTGGAGCCTGTGCTCCGCAACAAGAGAGGCCACGATAGTGAGAGGCCCGCGCACCGTGATGAAGAGTGGCCCCCACTCGCCGCAACTAGAGAAAGTCCTCACACAGAAACGAAGACCCAACACAGCCATAAAAAAATAAATAAATAAATAAATAAAAAATTAAAAAAAAAAAAAAAAAGATATGTAGTGTTTTCAATTGTCACCCGATGTCAGAAGATTGGATTTGTGTCACAATATAGTACTTTTTCATCTTAATTTTGTCATTGGAACTCTGGAATACAATTTAGTATAAAACAGTACAGTTTAAATCATAATAAAAATGTTCTGTTACTAAAACACCAATGAGATCTTGAAAGTAGGTCTTGGTTGTAATGCAATCTGACACTTTGACTGCAACCCTAATGGACAGTCTTTTTTTACGATTTTTTACAAGTGTCTGGTCAAAACATATATACATGTGTGTATCCACACATATGCACACACACACCAGTACAGCTATCTGTCATTTTAAATCAGGATCACTAATATCAAGTAAAATTTTAGTCATGATAGGAATTCTTCTGCATTGTCTAAAAGCCCAGTGCTTCCAATCCTTATCAGTCAAAATAATTTAGGTTATTCTCTGTTAATAAGCACCTCCTAACCTTCTATGTAAGCATACAAACAATAGCTTACTCCTCACTCACTCAAAATATTTAGCAAGACTGGGAAGCTTTCCTAGGCAGCTGTTGGCTAGGTGATGGCTCAGCAGCGTTCATCCTTCACAACATCTTAGGATTCCACAATTGCAGGGTTAGGGGAAAAGTTCTTTGGGAGATCTATCTCACACAATCAATTGTTTGCCTGAGAAACAATCTACTGTCTGAGATAGATTTTCCAGAGAAGAGAAACACATTTAAATGGCAAAAATGAGTCAAATGATGACACGTAACCTCAAGACAGAAGTGAAATTGTTGCAGTATACAGGCACCATGTTTCTCAAATAAAAATGTTCTCACCAGAAAAAAGTTAAATATGTGAGGTGATGGATGTGTTAATTAACTTGATGGGGGGAATCCTTTCACAATGTAGACATATATCAAATCATCATTTATATACTTTAATTATCTTACAATTTTATCTGTCAATTATACCTCAACAAAGCTGTAAAAAAAATGCAGGATTGCCAGTTAAATTTTATTTTCAGATTAAAAAAGAATAATTTTAATATATGTCCCATGAAATATTTTGGAAAATTCTTATATTAAAATATTATTCATTGTTTATCTGAATTTTGAATTTTAATTGGGTGTCTTGAATATTATCTGGCAACCCTACACCCAAGTACCCAAAAGGAAAACTGCAAAATATTAGTAAGCAGTACTATGTATGACATCCCAAACTTTTCATATCAGAAGTCATATAAAAAAAAATCACAGTATCTGCTATTGGAGTCCCATTTGAGCCTGTTCAAGACAACAGGTGACCAGCCTTGGGGTTTCAGGTGTCCCAAGTCCTGGCCTAGTCAACTTGAGAGATGAAGTGAATAATAACATCATTAGGAAAGTTCTACCCTAAACTATTCCTTCTACCAAATCTCCTGAAAGTGTTCAGTTTCGTAGTTACATAACAGTTGGTTATCCATTCATTGGTTGATGGACACTTTTCTGATACTTAAAATTTTGTTATTAAACAATGCCAGATAATGAACTTCAAAGTGGCTAACCTTAGTAAAGTAAGTAATCAGATATCTTCTAATTAACCAAATAGACAAAGTAGAGCTGTGTAAAATCTCTGACCCTAGGGTCTGAGTGTCTATAATTTCTTTTTAAAGTTTCATGTCAGACTGATAACCACTGAACTAAACAGATCTTAAAATATGTTGTTTTATATACTCTTCAGTTCACCAACCTAGCTTCAAATGATGCAGAAAATCACTTTTTAGAAACAGATGTCAAAAGAAATTCTCCTTTTGAATCATCCATTTTTCTCTCTGCTTACTAGCATTAATGCTTTAAGGAAGTACTACTCTCAGTTTCAAGTGTCTGGTTGTTTACCAGGGCTAGATAAACAGTTTAGAAGTCCATTGACAGTTTAGGAGTCTAGCCTAGGAGCAGTAGTGAGCTCCAGGGATTATTTTGTCCTTGGTTGTAGTTCCAAAGAATATAGCTCAGAATTGTGTATGTAATGCGAACACCTTAAACGCTTGATGAAAGAATGACTGAAAGTGAAATATATCTAAATATAGTATATTCGTCAATACCTTCCTTAGAAAATTGATCCTCTAGGTCTTTTACCGTTCTAGTAATTGAAACAATAGCTTCCAAACAATTCTTTGCATTCAAATATGATGCTTTAAGTGGAAAAAAATCTCTAATATATGATTCAAACTCTCTCATATTTTATGTGTCTAATACAAAATCTGGGTGCCCTATCTTCCTTTCCAAACCTCACCAATCCATTTTTTTGATCATGTTACTGAGAGAAGACAGCAAAACATATATTAAAATATTTTTAAACATTTTGCTTCTGTGATGACAGACTATACAAATATGCAGCAAAGTAAATACCTTTGAGTCAAATCAGGCCCACATTTCATTGTCACAAAAAAAAACAACTTGCCATCTGCATGACTGTTACAAAATATTTAAAATATCCCAACTTCTGGCATACGCCAAATTCGTATACAATTCTGTTTCACATAAATTTGTTATCTGGAAACAAACATGTCTAAAAGAATATGAATTGGTATCTTATGGTGCTCAGGATATTTGAGTATAAATCTGAGAAGGGATTATCACAGAGCAGTTAGTTATGGTGAAAAAAAAAACAGATGAAAAAGTTAACATTCACAGTACTATTATTTAACTCTCTCTACATAAACCTTTTCAATGCAAACATTTCGAGTGATTCATAAATTAGTAGGAATTCTATCCTTACTAATGATTACTTTTAGATACACACCCACACACATACACAAACTCCTTCTTGGATACCTTTTTTGATTTCTACATGTAGCTACAAGGAGAAGTATCTATCATCAAGGCTGTGTAAAAATCATTCATTTTCTCAAAGATACATCAGGATGGCCATGTGAAAAATTGACAGTATAGATAATAGAAATACCTACGAAATAGACATTTATCTCAGGATACTTTTCATTTTTATGTTATTAGGAAACAAAATCTATCACATGTCATTTTATTGCCTGTAGTAATCTAAATATCCAATTTTACTCTCTTACAGGTTGTAAAATGAAGAATTGGAACTGAATTAAAATCAATATCTGTTTGACTCCAAAGTCTTCCTCTTTCCCATCCACCAAAGCCCCTAACAGGAAAATGCATTATAATTACATTATTAGAACTTGGTTTTTAAAAATGTTGAAAAACATGCCCATATGCAATTGTACATGTACATGTATGCACATGAATATTTGTTTTCAAGATTCATGGATTTAAATTAAGATAGTCAGGATTCGGTTTGTCCCTTAGTGTTATTTTAAATGCAGATGCAGATCTCATTCTCTAGAACTGAATGAATTCATAGTGTTTTGGAATAAACATTTACTGTTAAAGACTTTTAAAATATTTTCTCCCAAGACCTCTAAAAGATATTAAATTTCACTTGAAACTAAGAGAGACTCAATAGTTGAATGGAACCAGCCAATGATAATATTATCATGGATACATTAAGTACTATATGGTTCTAAGACTAGTAAACACTTTAAATGCTTACTTTTACTGGATATTGGTGACTGGAGAATCATTGACATTTTAGCACTTTGAAAATTATTAGGGTATTATTTGGATGTACCTTGACTAGCAGAGGCCAAGGTTTTGTTGTTTTTTTTTTTTAAACCAAAACTCTTCTAAATAATCTGGATTTAGAAACCCGAGTTCACATTTCAATTATTGCTAGATACACTTATTTATTCTTTCAAGGATGGTGAGAACTGTCCTAAGTCTAGGTGGGTGGGGTATTATCTGTCCTTTGTCTGCTGGTTTGACCTTTCCCCAATACAAACAAACACACACACATACACACTCACACACTGTTCCGTACTTTGTGGGTACATATAGTACTACTCATCTGGAGAGCCAATAATCCTAATTATTCCTTTGAGTGGAGTCTTTGGCAGAATATGGCACAATGCAATTTGACTGACATGTTTCCTTTTTAAATTATATATTTTATAAAATTTTTCATTTCAAATAAACTAGTTCTATGAAAGGATTACCAAAGAGAGTCTTTTGCAATAATAAATCTATTTGAAAAACTTAGGTGATGCCACACATATAATCAATTGTAATACAAAGATTATAAGAGCAAAATTATAGTCACTTGAATGCATTTTTACAAGAGAATTTCAAAACAATATGGCATGAAAAATTTCAGCATGTAGAATAAGCTTAATTCCTATTCTTGTATCTGGTTTTATCAAATTGAAAACATTGTGTATGTTTGTTAATGTGTATGTCCTATAGGATTAATTCAAATGTACACTATAAAAATATTCAGCATGTCTAATTAAAAATTGCTAACATTTACTGAGCATTTACTTTGTGCTAGGCAAGAAACAAGTAGGACAAAGAAAAATATATTTTCTCAAAACTGATGCTTACAGAAGAGCAACATGGTGGTCTCACTGCTAGTAAATGTTAAAGTGGGGATTCCAATCAAAAGCTCTTTTACTTCAAAGTCTAATGTATCAACATTATATTATATAATTTTTCCAAAAAAATTGCTGGAACTAATAATCTGAATATTAAATATTATTTACAAAAAAACAAAAGACTCAGATAAAAATTATAGACACTGTATGTATATCTGCCACTATAAATAATAATAGTCAGCCGAGACATAGTATTAAAGCAAAAATATCTCATTTCCTTTAACCCAGAAATATGCTTACTTCTTCTGACTTATATAATTCTAAATATGAATCACTAAATCATCTAATCTGTACTTTGGACAAATATATAAATGATTCATTAAATAAAAAATTATCTATAAGTAATAATCATTGTTTATAACTTCTGCATGCTAATTAGCATTTCCAAATTTTGTATTTATGATGAATCTTAAAAATATTCCAGGAGTTTATCAAATGAGTTTACCAGATCCTCTCATATATTTTAATATTTTGAAAGGAACTCTCATTAGATCCTCTTTTTTCCCCCAAATAAAAATATGTATTTTTTTTCTTTTACTTATGGGGCCTGGAACAATTATGGAAAATACTCCACATTGTGAGGTTGAATTGATTTAATTCAATCACACACCACTATACGGGAGTATTTTTTATCTCTGAGCGCCCAGTTGTCACTACCTTCCATTTATTCCCATTGCCTAAATGCCCAGACCATTCATGTTGTTCCCAAACGCATGCTCTGTTGTCCTCTTATTGCTGCCTTGCTCCATATAGTCCCAATATTCCATTAAACTCACTTTCACTTTCAATGATTTATAGGAATCAACAATAGAAATCACTTAGCAATCTATTACTTAAATTCACTTGCCAATGTCAAAGAAGTGAGTAGTGATAGGATCTAAGCACCTAGCTTCTAGCCTGTATTTACATAAACTTAGTAATCAATTTACAAGTATAAATATATGAATAAGTATATCTGCTCTTCTGTAGCTATCTCATGAATCTAACATTTCAACAATATGAGAGATCATAGGGGGAGGTAATTTAGTCAAAAAATGCTTGCTCCTGTTTATTGAAGACTATTGATAGTGATGAAGAGAAAGAGGTGTTAGGTATTTCCAGTTCTCCCCATGTTCTAAGATAAAGCATAAATTATTTTTTCACTTTTAATATACTGGTATTAATTAGTTCAGGCAAAATACCATGGACTCAGTGGCTTAAACAAACATGTATTTCTCACAGTTCTGGAAGGTAGAAGTCTGAGAACAGTATCGCTTCTTATGAAGGCACTAACCTCATCATGAGGACCCCGCTCTCATGACCTTATCTAAATTACCTCCCAAAGGTCCCATCTCCAGATACCATCACACTGTGGGTTAGAGCTTAAACATATGGATTGGGGGAGGAGGACACAATTCAACCATAGGATCCCTCTATTAAATGCAACTTTATTCAATGTCTCTCTACTTTGCTTGCACTCACATCTAATCTAATGGAACAAACAAGTCATCACTGAGCTTCATGCTCATCCATAAGCTTAATTCTATCAGGCCTAAGGAACTTAGTACAATTCCATCAATCAGTGGAGAATAAAGACTCATTTCAGAGAGAGAAGCTGTCCTGGGTTTCACCTGTGTAGCAATGTCTACCTCTACTCTTGCTTTTTAACACCCAACAATTAGATGTTCCCAAATCACCTGGACTCTGCCTTGGCCTCTGCACTCAATTCAACCAATTCAACTTCTACCAGTCATGGATGACTAACAAATTAACTGTTTCAATAAATTGTTTTAAAATTGTTTTAAATTCCATTCTTTAAACAAGAGATACCCAACGCAAGTTATATACCAAAACTTCCAATAGAGCTTTTGAAAAGTGAGAGAGTTCACAATCTAGCCCAGAGATTTCGATTCAAGAGGACTGAGGTAGGGATCAAGTATCTAGGTACATTTAAAAGGATCACAGATGATTGTAATGACAACCAGGCCTGAAAATTTTCTAATCTTTGAACTGAAACTCCAAACCACATTTGTATCTTTTGGTCTCACTAGACAATCTTGGTCTGGAGAAACACACACCACATATGTATATAGTTGTTGTTTTGTTTTGTTAACTGTAAACTGAGAGATTGATAGTTCAGTCTTAAAAGAATAAAGTTGCAAATCCTGCTCTAATTCCATGCCTGGCTCCACGATTTTTATTGTTTGGGAGATCTTGATTGTAGAACTCTTTATTAATCATTTAGCTTTCTTATGCAGATGTGGAATTTTTTTATGACTTGGTTACCTTAAATTTCCCCTTCCTTTCCATGCTTCATTAAGTCACCCATCACTATATAAGAACTTTAAGAATCATGTTCTTTAGTTTCTCAAATAACCAATTCCTGCCATTCTTCTTTAGTGATGTTTATCTTGAAGCATGGTTTAACTTGATTCTTCATCCTGCCCTTCCTCAACAGAGTATCAAGAACATAAGTCTGTCAGCTTTTCTCAATTCTCTGTGCTCTACACCCAAACGTCTTCCAAGGAACCTTTAAGCAACTTTTCAATTTAAAATAGAAATTAGAACTAAAAAAAAAATTTTTATTGGAGTATATTTGCTTTATAATGTTGCGTTAGATTCTGCTGTAAAGCAAAGTGAATCAGCTATACGTATACATATATCCCCTCTTTATCAGATTTCCTTCCCACTTAGGTCATCACAGAGTACTGAGTAGAGTTCCCTGAGCTATACAGTAGGTTCTATTAGTTATCTATTTTATACATAGTGGTGTATATATGTCAATCCCAATATCCTGATTCATCCCACCTTCCCTCCCCCCCACCCCGTTATCCATACGTCCATTCTCTATGTCTGTTTCTATTTCTGCTTTGCAAATAAGTTCATCTGTATCATTTTTATAGATTCCACATATAAGCAATATTATACAATATTCGTTTTTCTCTTTTTGATTTACTTCACTCTGTATGACAGTCTCAAGGTCCATCCACATATCTGCAAATGACCCAATTTTGTTCCTTTTTATGGCTGAGTAATATTCCATTGTATATATGTGTCACATCTTTATCCATTCTTTTGTCAACGGACATTTAGGTTGCCTCCATGTCCTGGTTATTGTAAATAGTGCTGCAATGAACATTGGGGTACATGTGTCTTTTGGAATTATGGTTTCCTCTGGGTATATGCCCAGGAGTGGGATTGCTAGGTCGTACGGCAGTTCTATTTTTAGTTTTTTAAGGAACCTCCATACTGTTCTCCATAGTGGCTGTATCAATTTACATTTCCACCAACAGTGTAAGAGGGTTCCCTTTTCTCCACAACCTCTCCAGCGTTTATTGTTCGTAGACTTTTTGATGATGGCCATTCTGACTGGCGTGAGGTGATACCTCATTGTAGTTTTGATTTGCATTTCTCTAATAATTAGTGATGTTGAACATCCTTTCATGTGTTTGTTGGCCATCTGTATATCTTCTTGGGAGAAATGTCTATTTAGGTCTTCTGCCCATTTTTTGATTGGGTTGTTTGTTTTTTTTTCATATTGAGCTGCATGAGCTGTTTGTATATTTTGGAGATTAATCCCTTGTCAATTGCTTCGTTTGCAAATATTTTCTCCTATTCTGAGGGTTGTCTTTTCATCTCGTTTATGCTTAGGGTTAGGGTTAAATGTTTGATTCACGAGAGTCAAATAAACAAATATTTTAGCTATTTCTGTGAAGTTTTCAAAATAGGTAGCTAATTCGGATGTAGTAAAAAATAGTACACATATAAATGTATGTGCTAGATTACATTTGTTTTTAGGGTTTATTTAATTCCAGTAGGGTCTAAATATACAGACTTGCTCTTTTCATTGATTTTTCAAAAGGATTTTTTTTAATTGAGCTAATCCTTAATTGAATTCTTTCACTCATTCAATCATCTATTAAACTATTTCTTTACTATTAAGTGACCGTATATTGTTAGTCTGATAAATATGCTGAGATAGAATGTTGCACATACATATTTCCTGTCTTTAAGCAGGTTTTAGTCTTACACAGGAGACAAACAATAAAAACTATAGGGCAATGTATTAGAGCTTTTTCAAGTGTGAACAGAATAATTTGGGGGAATACAGAGGAGGGAGGATCATTCCCTTTGTAACTTGAAGAAAAAAAAAAGAAAATTTTATTTAGCTTCTGGACTCAAAATCTAGAATAAATTTAAAAGAGAGAAGGGGGTTTGATAAACTTGACTTCATTTCAAAAGTTGTGAAATACAGACTAAGAGCTAAACTTCTTAGCATATAAAGAATTTCTTTAAAAAATAGAAATAAATGCAATAACCTGCTAGAATAATGGTCATAATTATATGATGAAAAAAACAAAATTATATGTTCATGGATGAAGAAATGAAAATGGTTCTTAAACATATAAAGTGAATCATACTGGACGAACATCCCAGCTTATCAAACTGGCAAAAATCCAGAAGTTCAATAACGTTATTTTAGTCAATGTCCTCCAGAGAAACAGAACCAGTAGGAGATTTTATATATTGGATTGGCCAAAAGGTTTGTTCCGTAAGATGGCTCTAGTAGAACTTAGTTGTCTTTAACTTCATTTGAAACAATTTTGTTAGATTGTATGTGATAGCTGTCACGTTAGTGTGCATTTAAAAAAAGACTTAACAAAACTGGTGAATTTTTGTGTTGTCATTTTAATATTGAAGATGGAAGAAAAAAACCCAACATTTTTGGCATATTATGTTTTATTATTTCAAGAAAGGTAAAAACGCAACCGAAACACAAAAAGAGATTTGTGCAGTGTATGGAGAAGGTGCTGCAACTGAGCGAACGTGTCAAAAGTGCTTTGTGAAATTTTGTGCTGGAGATTTCTCGCTGGACAATGCTCCATGGTCAGGTAGACCAGTTGAGGTTGAGAGCGATCAAATTGAGACATTAATTGAGAACAATCAACGTTATACCATGTGGGAGATAGCCGACATACTCAAAATACTCAAGCTTTGAAAATCAATTGCACCAGCTTGGTTATGTTCATTACTTCGATGTTTGGGTTCCACATAAATTAAACAAAAAAATCTTCTTGACCATATTTCCACATGCGATTCTCTACTGAAACATAATGAAAACGTTCTGTTCTTAAAACAAATTGTGACAGGCAATGAAAAGTGCCTACTGTACAATAATGTGGAATGGAAGAGATTGTGGGCCAAGTGAAATGAACAACCACCAACCATACCAAAGGCCGGTCTTCATCCAAAGAAGGTGATGTTGTGTACATGGTGGGATTAGAAGGGAGTCCTCTATTATGAGCTCCTTCTGGAAAACCTAACGATTAATTCCAACAAGTTCTGCTCCCAATTAGACCAAATGAAAGCAGCATTTGATGAAAAGCGTCCAGGATTAGCCAACAGAAAACCCATAATCTTCCATCAGGATAACACAAGACCGCATGTTTCTTTGATGACCAGGCAAAAACTGTTACCAGCTTGGCTGGGAAGTTCTGATTCACCCGACGTATTCAGCAGACATTGCATCTTTGGATTTCCATTTATTTAGATCTTTACAAAATTCTCTTAATAGAAAAAATTTCAATTCCCTGGAAGCCTGTAAAAGGCACCTGGAACAGTTCTTTGCTCAAAAAGATAAAAAGTTTTGGAATTATGAAGTTGCCTGAAAAATGGCAGAAGGTAGTGGAATGAAAGGGTGAATACGCTGTTCAATAAAGTTCTTGGTGAAAATGAAAAATGTGTCTTTTATTTTTACTTAAAAACCTAAGGTACTTTTTGACCAACCCAATATTTATATTTATATGGAGATTCTATTATGAGGAATTGGCTCACACGATTATGGACACTGAAAAGTCCTACAATCTGTAAGCCAGAGACTCAGGAAAGCCAGTGGTGTAATTTAGACCAAGTCTGAAGGCCTCAGAACAGGGGAGCTAATGGTTTAAAATCCAGCTGGAGAAGATGAAATGAGGTTTCAACTCAAGCAGGCAGGCAGGAAGCAAAAAAGGGTAATTCTTCCTTCCTCTGTCTTTTGTTCTATTTAGGCCCTCAATTGATTGGATGATATTCACCCACACTGGGGAGGGCAATATACTCCACTGATCAACCAACACAACTGCTAATCTCACCCAGAACCATCTTCACAGACACACTTCAAAATAATGTTTAATCTGGGCACCCTGTAGCCAGTTGACACATAGAATTAATCATCATGAATATCATCATCTAACTGGGAAGTTATGAGAGATAGAGCTCTCTGTTATACTGCTGGTGGGTATGCTACATTAAACGATGCCTATGAGGGAAATTCAAAATATCTAGAAAAATTGCATACTGATGAATTTATCCTTTGACAATCCTACTACCAAGAATCAGAAGATATACTGGCAAAATTTGAAATAATTTAGGACCAAGATTATCCATTACAGTATTTATACAAATAGCAAAAGATTAAAATGAACCCAGTGTTCATTAGTATAAGCCTGATTGAATAAACTGTAATAGCACATCCACTGAATGGGACTGTAAATATCATAAAGTGATAGAAAATGATAAATTCTTTATATTCTCTCATGAAATAATTTTCAGGATTTACTTTTAAATTAATAAAAAGTATGGTACAGAAGAAGATAGTTGCAGTATTATACCATTTGCATATACCTTTACTTTTTATACAAAATATTTATATACCCACATACATATAAATGCATATGTAGGTGCATTTGCTTATATTTGTCACAGGATATAGTGACAGTGGGGAAAGAAAAGCTGGGAACAATAGAGAATAAATGGATATGACAGAGAGTAAAGAAAGAGTTGTCTATGCCATTATGTATTTAATTTTGAAAACATAGTTTCAGAAGATATATTCAAAAAAGTAAAATTAATTAAAAAAGCAATGGCTAAAAATTACAAAACAAACCAAAACAAAAAACCTAATTTTGTATCAAGTTGGTGACATATCCAATTTGAGAATAATTATTTCAAGTGGTTTTAGAGTATTTACAGTATTTTGTATGCACATTGGTTGTTAGAATATATTCTACAGAAAGAAAAAAATCAGATGACAAAAATCTTAAACTTCATGCGGCAGTCTAAATATTACCTAGTGTTGGGATTATTATGTTAAATGTCCATGCATATGTGGATAATTGAGCATACGGAAAATTTCAACTGCAAAGTTAGTCAAAATATCCAATACTTAAATAATCTTAGTGTATACGTACATTAATGCTGGCTTTTATTTTGAGTATTTACCTCTCTATATTTTCATATTAACTAGAATATAAACGGTAAAATATGTTTCTATTGGTTTATACTCAGGTATGAAGAATAACTGTTATTTTAAGATATGAAGAGACTAATTAATCTAAAGTTATATTTAGACACATGAAATACCTAGCAAATTAAGCTGTGTAATGCATTGCTTTACAAATAAAAAGCACAGAACTTTATATTGGCATGTATATATGTAATATGCTTACGTATCTTTATTATTACGTTGTAATAACTTAGAAACAAAGCATATTTTCAAAATGTAAACAATTTTGAATTTCATCATCTAATTAGAGTGTGTGTGTGTGTGTGTGTGTGTGTGTGTGTGTATAAACTGGTATATAATTACACTGTGTGAGGTGACATAACGTGTGTATGTCCTTACAGAGAGCGGGTCATTTTATTTTAATCTCTCAATGATAATTTTGATTTTTCCAAAGCTGAATTCTTTGACAGTTTTCTCTTGGTAAATGTGTTTTCTTTTTTTTTTTCTTTTGCTCTAATGTCCTGGCTCTCCTCTGATGCGATTCTCTTTGCATTGACAGATACATCCCCAAGGAATCTTAGGAGGAGGGTAAATGCGTTTAGTGATATATGACATTGTAAAATTCAACAACTTGTACTATTGTTCATATGACTGACATAGTCTGAACAATGGCATGAAGAAACTGAATATCACTGAAGATGTGCCTTTTCTGACAATCATTTTCTCTTTCAAAATGTGATTTTTTTCTTTACAATTAAAAAAATCGATTCTATATAATGATTAGACTTTCATCATTGTAATGCTTGGCCACTTGTGTAATTGCTATTTGAGTCTAATAAATGTTTAGTTGTACAAGTACTTCAAAGATTTTTAATAAAACTCCACTATTGATAAAATACAAACATTTGAACATCTCTTCAATTTCTTTCACTTTATAAAGATAAAACATGCATATTTTTTTAAAAGTCATTGAAGGCATATTTTAAAAAATTATAACTCAGAAAAAGTTTCCCTGATCTACTCTCCAATTCTGTTCCATAGAGGCAATTTCTTATATTGCTTTAAGACATTTCTTCTCGTATCTACACTAAATAGCATGCACAGACTCATTACTGGATAACTCAATTTTAGAATTTACCAATTTATTTTCTATCAATTGGATGGAGATTTAGTCATCTTAAGCTCCTGCTAATAAAATCCCATTAAAACATCTTAAGTATTAAAAAATTATATATATATATGTATATATATATAAATTGTGTATATATATATTAACAGGCTTATCCATCCATTTTGGAAATGCTTTAAAAATTATTTTATATAAGTTATAGTAAATATAAGATACAGTTAAAAAAAAAAACTATTTCATAAGGTTTTCAAAGACATTTGAGACCTGGCTTTCTACTAATCATTTAGCTTAACTAAAAAATTCCTCTTTAAAGCAACTGGCCAGATGAAGTTTCTTTAAAAACTTTTTTTCTAGAAGAATGCTTCAGGCAAGATGATTTTACTGACATAAAGCTCTGACAGTGCACCGACTCATACATAGACTTACAGTCTTTGCACAGAGTCATTGTACTCTGCAAAGAGAGATTTCTAATCCTTTAATCTTTCCTTGTGTGTTCTTAAATTGCAATCTAAATCTATCTTTGCAAATTCTAGAAAATTTATTTCGGCTTTGCATAATTCATTACTGACAAAAATATCATTTAGCATACTTAGCATGCCTCCGACGAGGAGAAAGTTTTGAAGTTTTTGTTGCACTCAATCTGAATACAACTTAGGTCAAAATTATTTTTCACTAAAGCAGTATTTAAACATTTGATTCACACTTGATTAATGTCTTTCATTACAGGCAAGCACCGACCTTGGGAGGTGAGTTAAAATGAGTGAAACTGACTACTTAAAGATGACACTGAAAATGCGGGTGGATAATAAAAATGAAAACATCAAAATTGGTGGGATGTTGCAAAAGCAATGTTTAGTGGGAAATTAGTAGATTTGAGTGTTTACATTAGAAATGAAAAAAAAGTTAAAATCATTTCTCTAAGCATACACATTAAGAAGCTACTCAGATGTCCCTAAGAAGTTTTCTTGGAATGCCCAAAGATATCTTTCATTCTATTTCATTAAGAAGAAAATGGTGACATAGCCACACCTAGAGCCAAGGAAGTTTAGAAAATAAAACGTCTAGCCTGACACAGGTCTACCATAAATACAATTGAGATTTCTTGTGAAAGGAGAAGGGGGAAATGCCACACAGCTAAATACAGAGATTATACCTAAGGCTCTCCTTTTTAGTACCCCAAGAAATGACCCTTTCCACATACATCTATATTCTAGGCTGAAATAAAATTAAAAATTGAAACTGACAGCATTCTTTGAGAGATGATTTAGACCAAACTACAGCCTGAAAAATATGTGAAGGAAAGAAGAAAAGGATAATAATATCTATTTTGTCTTGTTTAAAACTAATTCATTTAATCCACAAGTATATGGAATGCCCACTTTATGACAAATCCTAGTTTACATATCAAGAATACAGAGATAAATAAGACAGACAAGGTCCCTACTTATAAGGAACTTATGCTGAGGAGACATACACTAAAAATAAAGAAGAATAATCTACTATAAGTACCAGGAAGAAAATAAAACAGGGTGGGATAGGGTAGCAAGTAGGGATACTTTTTGGTGGGTGTTAAAGACAATCTTTCTGAGGAGGTGGCATTTGAGCTGAGATTGGAATTATTTAATGACAGTGATTGTGTGTCTCCAAATTATTCTTTATTAATAGCTACTGGAGTCATTTATTTTATACACTGTGTACTAGCTCCCCAGATATAGATACAACTTATAGTTGCCTTACACTTTAAATTAATCAGCAGTATCATCAATGATACTTAAATTATTTAAATTACTTAACATTCCTGAATGCTTCCTATCTTAAGAAGGGATAATTCACCCAACCCCGTAAAACAGACAGGTTTAGTCAACTAATATTTGAGAATGGAACCAAGAATACTCAATAGAGAAAACACAGTTTCTTTAGTAAATGGTGCTGGAAAGATTGGATATTCACATGTAAAAGAATGAAACTAGACACCTACCTTACACCATTCATAAAAACTAACTCAAAATGGATTAAAAGTTAAATATAAGACCTGAAACCATAAAACTCCTAGAAGAAAACATAAGAAAAAAATATCTTTGACACAAGTCTTACCAATGATTTTTTTGTATGTGACACCTAAAGCACAAGCAACAAATTTTTTTTTTAAAGTGGAATCACATCACTAAAAATATTCTTCACAGTAAAATTAAAAAAATAAAATAAAAAGGCAGTCTACAGAATGGGAGAATATATTTGCAAATCATATACCAGGTAAAGAGTTAATATCCAAAATATATGAAGACCTCATACAACTCAATGGCTAAAAAACCCCAAAGTCATAAGGTGGGGCATTCCATATACTTGTGGATTAAATGAATTAGTTTTAAATGAGACAAAACAGATATTATTATCTATTGGCTATCATCAAAAAGACAAGAGATAACAAATGCTGGAGAAGATGTATAGAAAAGTGAACTCTTGTGCACTGTTGGTGGGAATGTAAATTTGTACAGCCACTATAAAAACAGTTTGGAAGTTCCTCTAAAAGTTAAAAATAGAACTACCATAATATTCAGCAATTCTACTTCTGGGTATATAGTTGAAGGAAACAAAATCAGTATATCGAAGATATATCTGCACCCCCTTGTTGATCGCAGCATTATTTACAATAGTCAAGACATGTAAAGCACCTAAGTGTCCATCAACAAATGAATGAATAAAGAAGTGGTGTGGACTACTGAGCCTGCGCGTCTGGAGCCTGTGCTCCGCAACAAGAGAGGCCGCGACGGTGAGAGGCCCGCGCACCGCGATGAAGAGTGGCCCCCGCTTGCCGCAACTGGAGAAAGCCCTCGCACAGAAATGAAGACCCAACACAGCCAAAAAAATTAAATTAAATTAATTAATTAATTAATTATTTAAAATGAGCTAAAATGTTTAAAAAAAATTAAAAAATGTATACTCAAAATGGTAATTTATAAAAAAAAAAAAAAAAGAAGTGGTGTGGGGGTGTGTGTGTGTGTGTGTGTGTGTATACACACACAATGGAATATTATTTTGCCATAAAAAGAAGGAAATCCTGCCATTTGTGACAACATGGATGGACCTTGAGGGCATTATGTTAAGCGAAATATGTCAAACAGAGAAAAACAAATACTGTATGATCTCACATGTGAAACCTAAAAAAAAAAAAAAAAAAAAACCTCATTAAAGAAAGAGATCAGATTTGTGGTTACCAGAGACAGGGAATGGAGGGTGCATGGAAGAATTGGGTGAAAGTGTTCAAAAGGTATAAACATCCAATTATAAGATAAATAAGTATTGGGAATGTAATGTACAACATGATGACCATAGTTAACACTGCTGTATGGTATATTTGAAAGTTGTTAAGAGAGTAATCCTAAATGTTCTTATCACAAGAAAAAAAACAGGTTTTGAAGTTAATATTTTTTATTATTATTGTGGTGAAAAAATAACATTAAATTTACCATGTTAATCATGTTTAAGTATACAGTTCAGTAGTGTGAAGTATATTCACATTGTTTTGCAAAACATCTCTAGAATTTTTCATCTTGCAAAACTGAAACTTTATACCCATTAAACACTAATTTTCCCTTTGTCCTCCTCCAAGCCTTTGGGAACCACATTTTTACTTTCCATTTATATGATTTTATCTACTTTAGATGTTTAAACAAGTGGATTCATATAGTATTTGTCCTTTTGTGACTGGCTTATTTCATTGAGCAAAATGTCCTCTAGGTTCTTTCATGTTGTAGCATGTGATAGCATTTCCTTTTTTGTTGTCTTCATAATATTCCATTATTTGTATACATTACATTTTCTTTATCCATTTATCAATCAATGGACATTTAAGTTGTTTCCACATCTTGTCTATTTTTAGTAATGCTGCAGTGAATGTGGAAGTGCAGATATCTCTTCGAAATCTTGATTTTAATTATTTCCCACTTATACCAAAAAGTGGGACTGCTGGACCATGGTAGTTCTATTTTTAAATTGTAGAGGAACTTCCATAACTGTTTTCTATAATTGCTGCAACATTTTACTTTCCAACTGACAGTGTAAAAATGTTTCAATTTCTCTACATATGCCCCAACACTTATTATTCTCTGTTCTTTGATAATGGCCACCTTAATGGATATAATGTGATCTCTCGTTGTGGTTTTGATATGCATTTCTTTTACAATTAATGATATTGAGCATTTTTTCATACGCTTACTGGCCACTAGTATGTATTCTTTGGAGAATTGTCTATTTAAGTTCTTTGTCCATTTTAAAAATTGGTTATTTGTTCTTTTGTTGTCAAGTTATATGAATTCCTTACATTTTCTGGATATTAATCCCTTATCAAATATATAATTTGCAAATTTTCTTTCCCATTCTATAGGCTGTATCTTCACTCTGTTGATTGTTGTTTTTTCTTTTCTGATACAGAGAAGTTTTTAAGTTTGATATATTCCCATTTGTCTATTTTTTTTTCTTTTGTGGCCTGTGCTTTTGGTATCATATCCAATAAATAATTACCAAATCTAATATCCTAAAGTTTTCCCCCTGTTTTCCTATGGAAGTTTTATAATTTTAGGCCTTACTTTTAGGTCTTTATACTGTTTTAAATTAATTTTTTTGTGGTGTAAGGTAAGGGTTCAATTTCATTTTTTGCCTGTGAATATCTAGCTTTCCCAACACTTACTGAAGAGATTCTCTTTTCCCCATTGTGTAGTCTTGACACTCATTTTCAAGATCATTTCAGCTATTCAGTGTCCACTGAGAGTATTTAGGGTGAAGTTTTCTATTTAAAAGAAAAAATTGTCATTGGAATTTTGGTAGAGATTGCATTGAACCTGTAGATAACTTTGGGTGGTATGGCCATTTTTACAATATTAAGAATACCAATCCATGGTATTGGGATGTCTTTATATTTCTTTGTGTCTTCATTAATTTTTCTTAGAAATGTTTTATAGTTTTCAGTGTATAAGTGTTTTGCTCCTTGGTTACATTTATTTCTAAGTATTTAATTCTTTTTGAAGCTATTGTAAATAGGATTATTTTCTTAATTTCTTTTTCAAAATAGTCATTGTTAGGATACAGAAATGCAACTGATTTTTGTGTGTTGATTTTGTATCCTGCAACTATGCTGAAAGTGTGTATTATTTTTCACAATTTTTGTAGAATCTTTAGGGTTTTCTACATATAAGTTCATGTCTTTATAATCTCATACTCTTCCTTTCCAATTTGGATGTCTTTTTTTATTCTTTTCCTTTCTTTTTTTTTTAAATTGTTTAATTGCTCTGGCTAGGACTTCTAATACTATGTTGAATAGAGCTGGCAAGAGTGGACCTCCTTGCCTCATTCCTGATGTTAAAGAAAAAGCTTTCAGTCCTTTAGCATTCCGTATGATGTTAGCTGTGGGCTTATCACACATGCTTTTATAATGTTGTGGTAGTTTCCTTTTATTCTTAGTTTGTTGAGAGTTTTTATCTTGAAAGAATGTTAAATTTTGTCAAATGATGTGGTTTTTGTCCTTCATCTGTTAATGTGGTGTATTATATTAGTTTATTTTCATATGTTGAACTATCCCTGCATTCCAGGTTGAAGTAAATGTTTTGATAACACATTTTCTAGAGAGAACCTTTTTCCATTATAATGTGATTTTCTCAATTGCAGCTATATTTAAGTCTTCATATAAATCCCGCTTCTGATGAAACAGCTGATATCTCACCTTGGCTAGATTCTGATGACTGAGAAATCATGGTGTGTGTGTGTGGGTGTGTGTGTGTGTATGTGTGTGTTTATGGTGGTGAATACTTTGTACAATGAATGAGAATAAGTACAAGATAGTAGTTTGAGAATGTGAGCTCTCAAGTCATACTCTATGAGTTTAAATCTCAGCTCCTCAGTAATTTGAGGTTGGACAGATTATTTAGCATGCTTGTGCCTCAGTTTCTTCATCTGTAAAATGGAAGCATTAACAGTAACCTATCTCATATAGCCACAATAAGAATATAATATACATAATTATGGAATTAGAATTTGCATGCAAGTTCATTGCTGAAATTGGAGTTGATTTTTAAATAAACTTTAAAATTTCAGATTTATAGCACAATTGTGACAATAGTGCAAAGAATCCTAATATTCTTCACATTTAGTTTCTCCTATTATTAGCATCTTACATTAGTATGGTAATTTGTCACAATTGAATGAACTAATGAACTAGTATTACTATGTTTCAAATTTATTCAGATTTTTTAGTTTTACTCTATGTATTCACTTCTTTCTAAGATCCCATGCAGATTACCACATTATATTTAGTCATCATGTCTCCTTAGGCTCTTCTTGGCCGTGACAGTTTCCTAGACTTTCACTGTTTCTTATGACCTTCAGAGTTTTCATAAGTACTAGTCAGGTATTTTTATAGAATATCCCTTAGTTGGGAATTTTCTTGTAGTTTTTCTCATGATTAGACTGAGGTTATGAATTTTTAGGAGGAAGACCACAGAGTTACAGTGCCATTTTCATCACATCATATCAAGGGTACACTCTATCAAGATGATTTATCACTGTTGAAATTAACCTTGATTACCTGTCTCGATAGTATTTGTCAGATTTCTTCACAGTAAAGTTACTGCCTTCCTTCATTTTCTATACTCTATTCTTTGGAGGAAGTCACTCTGTGCCACAGCCCACAATTAATAAGCAGAGTTGTGTCTTTCTCTTGGGGGCTAAACTATCTTATGGGGTAAAGCATCAATTATTTGGGCTTATTCTACATGGGAGATTTGTCTTTTCTCCCCATTTACTTAAACATTAATTTATATCAGTGTGAATTCAGGGATATTTATGTTATACTTTGGAATATAACCCTAATACTTTATTGCTCAAATTGTTCCAGCTTTAGCTATTGGGAGCTTTTTGATTGGGTTTTGTGTCCCTTTCAGAGACCCTCATCACTGTGATCTGTTTTGTTTTCTTTGTTTTATAACACTTCCTTACTTTCTTGCATTACAAGATACTTCAGGATCCTCTTGTATATTTTCTACCTGAGTCCTGGAATCAGCCACTTCTTCAAGGAGCTCTGGTTCCTTTTATTGGTGAATGGTATTAGAAACCAAGATCCAGACACTAGGAATGCTTGTTGCTACTGGGATGGCTTTCTAGGCCCAGGATACATTTATATTTGCCACAACTCATATTTATATACCTCAAAAGCCTTCCTTATTCAAATAAGAATCAAAAAAAGAAGATCAGTTTACATAGATACTATAGAGAATTAATGACTATACAGAATTTGGAACTGTATGTACAAAAATAAATATTTTATGCATATCTATCAATTTTAGAATTGTAGATATTTTTTCACATGCTTTTTATTTCAATAGAAAAGTACTAATTCTGAAAGGCAGCCTAGCAGTGGTTATATGTGAACTCTGAAGCCAGAATTCAAATATTATCATTTTTTAATATTGACAATAGCCATATTCATATTAGTATTTAGAAAAACATCTATTTTATTACTCTACAAACAATTTGGTATTTAAAATTGACTACATCTTTCTTGATCTTTTGTTCTTTATCTATATTATACAAATTCAAAACATACTCAACCTTAAAAGAACATGATATCATTATATAAATAACAATTAAATGGTTCTAAACATTTAAGTTGTGCCAACAAAATGACTTCTTAAAATGTTTGTTACTCCTTTCAGATAATAATATGATAATTTACTTTATATAGAGACAAATGTTATTTAAAAGTCCCTTCTGAAGATAGTACAGTATTTTGTTTCCCTAGAAATATATTGGTTACCTTTCTTAAATATAATTTAACCACATATTAAAGTATTGACCCATTGCACAAATAAATGGTATTTACATATTTTATAGGTCCCTTTTTAAAGATACTTTATCTTTCTTACTTCCTGTACTAACATCTCTCTAAAAGGTAAAATACCTTCTTTTAATACTATCAATAATTAAGTGAAAGAAAATTTCAAAACAACTCCTACTATTGTTTTATTCTATATTTTGCTTCTGCATACTTAATTTCTGACTAAATATGAATCTTATCCTCATAAAAAAATTAAAATTTAGAGGTCAGTAAATTGTACAGTGAATTTTTGTTTTTGTGTCTTATATTATTTTGTATCTTTTCAGTACTGTTATAAACCTACCAGTGAACTGAGTCAAATAGCTTGTCAATTCAAGCAAATACTTAAGTTTACCAATGTTTTCCTCAATTACTGAATCACTAGATTGTTTTGATGTTTTGTAGACACCTCTCCAAATGTTATAGGAAAACACCTTTACAGCTACAATCTTTTTGACAACTGAGCAACTTATAAACTTGATTTTTCCCCCTGTTATTAGGGAAACAGCTGCAAAAATGGCCTAATTATGCTTATAAATGTACTGTAGGGTTAACTTCTGAATGAATATGTCATAAAACATTTTGCAGATAGAAAGTGTCAGTGTAATCCTAAATATCAGGCTGGCTCTTATCACTACATCTGAAATGAAGCTAGAAAGATCTGGACAGGGTAAAAGCAGAAACCTCATTCCAATACCCTCATATATTCTTCTTTCAAAATGAACAAATATCCAATCCAGTGATTCCAATGCCTCAAATACAAATTGGGGATATCAGCTGAGGCAATGACCACTTGAAAACAAAAGAAAACCAAAAAATCAGTAATTATAGAGAAGTAATAAAACTTTGTCATATATTTTTTTAAAAATGCCACACACAAATTCAGGTAAACACAAATACACATAAAATAATGAATATCCTAGAGAAGAGCTGGCACACTTTTTCTGTTAAGATCCAGATTACAAATATTTTATGCTTTGTAAGCCATATAGTCTTTGGTATTTACTCAATGCTGCCATTACTATGCAGAATCAGATACAAAAAACATTTAAATGATTGGGCATGGCTGTATTCCAATAAATTATTATTCATGGACACTGACATGCAAAATTTGTATAATCCTATGTCTCACAAAATATTGCATTAAAAATTTTTTTAAATCATTTAAAAATGAAAAGCTATTCATAGCTCATGGATTATACAAAAATAGGCGATGGTCTGGATCTGGCTTGTGTTTTCATGCCATCATTTGCCAAACTCTGGTTTATAGTGATTGCTGCAGGGCAGTTTATTTCATGCAGAATGAAGAAAAATAGCATTTATACAACTCTGGTTATGCTGCCACCAACTATAATTGTATGTGTTGCTCCTTTTCTTATAGTTTTTACTTCCCATAGTAATGACCAAGAATTTTACCAATGTAATTTTTCCATTTTGTTCTCTTGGGAAAGTCATTTATTCCCTCTGGAACTTAGTCTTTTTCTAAGTGGCAAAATAATGACTAATTCAGATTTATTATGAGGTTGATAGGAACATCTAAACACTGACTAGTACATAATAGAAGCTCATTAAATTTTAAAAATGATTATAAATCTCATTTTTTTTATGTTAAAGTCGACTTTGTCTGTAAAAAAATGATTATGAATCTTGAGGGTCACATTTTTACTGACTTTATACAATAGTATTTTATGATATTTAGCAATCATTTGTTTATTAACTATTATCTGCCTATTGCAGAGCTAGCCACTGGCCATACCAAAAACATTAGATGTTTTTCTTTGTTTTTATTGAGGAGCAATGAGGTAGAGAGATTTATAAAACATGATAATTTTTTTAATGTGTAATAAGTATGCATTGACTTTAAATGAATAGATGAATAATTGATATAATTCCTTAAATGTACCATCTTTCTCAGTTGCAATAATTACTAAGGAGATTAGAGCCGGTTCATGATGTTTATCACTATACCTAGAGATACACATGCATTGATAGAATTTACTTTCAACAGGTTGGTAAAAGTATAAATTATTATTTTCTACTCTTTCAAGTTACCTAATTTAATAGGGTACTAAAAATACCTATGTAGAATTTTGCCACCGATAAAGTGATTTCTCATATACTTTTAAAATTTATCTTAATATTTAAAAGTATTTGTGACTCAGAGAGGGTTTTATTAATTTAATTTTACTAAGAAGAAATATGAAACTCGGTAATTTATTCCATTATACAATCTAGTCAAAAGAAGCATTTAAATTAGAAAATACTTCTACTGACTATCTGCTTGGTACACCTTCAACAATATCATACTGCTTCTAATATTTTCTTTACCTTGTAAGGTAAAGAAAGATCTAATTTTTCTTTACCTTTCTTATTGCTATGAGTAAAATAAAATCATACAATGTGACATCATAAGGACCAAAAACGATTCAAAATGGTGCTGTAGTTAAAGAGGAACCATACCTATCCTAAGTGTGGATCATGAAATATAGCTGCTTTCTTCTAAATATGATCCGAGGCAAGATCCAACATCTGTGGATTTTAAACGCAAACATAAAATCTTTTGGGCTCTCATATCAAATTCTAGGTGGTGGTTTAGGGAAAAACTAATCACTTTACAGAAGAAAAAAAATATGGTCATGCAATATAGACCAAAAAGCAAGTTCCGCTTCCACTGAATGCAAATTAGGTAATTTGGATCAACTCTTCTGCCTGAGACAAAATATATAAAATTATTTGCCTGTAAACATTAATGACTTAAGAAAATTGTGAAATCATTACCAAAAGAGAGAGGTTCTGGGGGAAGGAGCCCAGCATTTGGTACCCCCTTATCCCCAAAGGAAAGGCCACTGCTGAAGAGGAAAGATAGGAGGCAGACCTTTTTGTACTTTGGTAGAAGTACTAGAAGCCTCAAAGAGCTAGAGGGGTATGAACTATTTTTTTGCTTGTTGTTGAATTAGTTTTTGTCTTTGGTGAATGCCCTCTCAATTTGGGGAGGGTCCTCAAAAAGATGTAGCATATGAGCTTATAATTTGTATGTTCAAGATGATAAAATGCAAGGCTGTGAATTTCAAGAGAGAACTAGTAACTATGAAAAGTAACCTAATAAAAATTTCAACATTAAATAATAAAATAACTGAAATTAAGAATTATTTGGATACTTTTAACAACATATTAGGCAGCAGTAAACAGAGAAATTAATAAATTGAATAGGTTAGAAGAAGCTGAATAGAGAATTAGTAAATTGAATAGGACAAAAGAAAACATACAGAGTAAAATCGAGACAGATAAAGGATTTTTTTTTTGAAATATATGAAACACAGAGAAAAAGTAAGGGACTTAAAAGATATGAGGAGGTTTAAAAAAGTATAATTGAAAATTAGAGATTCCAAGGAATAAGATAAAAGGAATGAGTCAGTAGCAATATTTGAAAAGATAAAGGAAGAGAATTTGCCAAAGTTGATGAAAAACAAATTCACAAATTCAATAAATCTTACCCACTCTCAGATGGTAAAAATTTTAGAAAAATCATACATTGTCACTTCATGATGAAACTGCTCAAAATAAAATATTAAAAACATTAAAAGTATTGAGAGAAAATTAGAGAAATTATCAAAAACACAGAAATAGACTGGTGGCAGAAACGATGGAAGTCATAAAAAATAGAATGATATCATCAATGTATTGAATTAAAATACATTCCAGCTTAGAATTTTATCCTGTTAAATATCTTTTAAAATAAATATAAAATAAAAACAGTTTCAATAAAATAGAAACTGAGGTAATTCATACACTTACTAAATTGAATGAAGTCTTAAAAGTACTGTTCAGTAAGAAGGTATAAATGTAAACATATATGTGACTGAAATAAAAGAGGAAGAACATATATTAAGTTTTTCAAAGTACTTTGCATTATTCTAACAAGAGTAAATGTATTACTAATAATGAAAACAGATGATTTAGGAATAAGTGCTGTAATTTGCTATACAAGCATTAAAAAATAGTAAAGTATTTTATAACTACCAATTTAATTTAGGTGTAAGGTAAAATAATGAAATACTAAAATAATATAAAATGCACAAAAAGAGAAGAAAAGAAACATACTGCAGGTAGAATAAATGAAAACTTTTAGAAAAGTAGTAGATATAAATCTAAATATATCAATGATAATATTAAATGTAAATTAGATAAATTCTTGGTTAAAAGGCCTAGATCTTCAAATTTGATGAAAAGAAGAAAATGCAGCTATTACTGTTTATAAGAACACTCATAAAACTTAAGGCCATAAAAGAGATTGTATTGTTTCCTAGGATTGCCATAATAAAGTATCACAATTTTGTTGGCTTAAAACAACAAAAATGTATTCTCTCACAGCTCAGGCTACAAGTCTGAAATCAAGGTATTAACAGGGTCATGCTTTCTCTGAAGGCTCTATGACAGAATCCTTCTTTGCCTTTTCCTAGCTTCTAGTGGTTGCTGGCAATCCTCGTATTCCTTGGCTTTTAGACAGTTCACTCCAATATCTGCCTCCAAATTATATATGGCATTCGCTCTGTGAATCTGTCTGCATCTGAATTTCCCACTTTTTATAAGGACACCAGTTATATAGCATTCAGGACCTGCACTAATCCTACATGACCTCATCCTAACTTGATTACATCTGCAAAGACTATTTCCACATAAAGTCACTGCTTTAGTTCATTGGGCTGCTATAACAAAATGCCACAGTCTGGGTAGCTTATAAACAACAGAAATGTATTTCTCACAGTTCTGCAGGCTGGGAAGTCCAATATCAAGGTGCCAACATTGCTGTGTCCTGGTGAAGGCACTCTTCCTGGTTCATAACTGATGCCTTCTCACTGTGTCCTCACATGGTGGAAGTGGCAAGGGATCTTTGTGGGTTCTCTTTTATTTTTATTTTTTTGTTGTTGTTTTTAAAAATTTTTTTAAATGAAGTTTAGTTGATTTACAATGTTGTGCTAGTTTCAGGTGTACTGCAAAGTTATTCAGTTATACATACATACGTATCTTTTTTTCAGATTTTTCCCTTATAGGTTATTATAAAATATTGAATAGGGCTTCTCTGGTGGCGCAGTGGTTGAGAATCTGCCTGCCAATGCAGGGGACACGGGTTTGAGCCCTGGTCTGGGAAGATCCAACATGCCATGGAGCAACTAGGCCCATGAGCCACAACTACTGAGCCTGCACGTTTGGAGCCTGTGCTCCTCAACAAGAGAGGCCACGACAGTGAGAGGTCCGCACACCGTGATTAAGAGTGGCCCCCGCTCGCCGCAACTAGAGAAAGCCCTCGCACAGAAGCGAAGACCCAACACAGCCAAAAATAAATAAATAAATAAGTAAACATTAAAAAAAAAAAATTGAATATAGTTCCCTGTGCTATACAGTAGGTCCTTGTTGTTTATCTATTTTATATATAGTAGTGAGTATATGTTAGTCCCAAACTCCTAATTTATCCCTCTCCTTGTCTTTCCCCTTTGGTAACTATAAGTTTGTTTTCTATGTCTGTGGGCTTATTTCTGTAAGTTCATTTATATATATATTTTTTTTTTTTTTTTTTAGGATCCACATGTAAGTGCTATCATGTGGTATTTGTCTTTCTCTGTATGGCTTACTTCACTTAGTATGGTAATCTCTAGGTCCATCCATATTGTTTCAAATAGCATTATTTTGTTCTTTTTTATGGCTGAGCAATATTCCATTGTAAAAATATACCACATCTTTATCTATTCATCTGTCGATGGACATTTAGTTTGCTTCCATGTCTTGGCGATAAGAACACTAATCCCTTTTATGAGGGCTCCACCCTCATGACCTAAGTACCTGACAAAGGCCCCACCTCTTAATACCATCATCTTTGAGGGTTAGGATTTCAACATATGAATTTTGGGGCAACATAAACACTTAGACCATAGCAGTCACATTCAATGATTCTGGGTGGATATGAACTTGGGGGTAAACTAGTCAACCCAATATAGTCCTCCCTTCAGCTCTCAAATACTCATCTCCTTCCTGCCTGCAAATTACTTTCACCCTATATCAACATCCGCAAAAATTATAAACTATTCTAGCATTAACTCTAAATCCAAAATTTCATCTGAATATCATCAACTCTAAATAAATAAAATTGGTAGAATATCAGCAAAAAGTAAACACACAAAGAAGCATATCAGAATTCAGACAAAAGTAGAGGAAATTAACACAGCAAGCATCTTTTTGAAACATAAATGAAATTGATCAACTTCTAGCAATACTGATCAAGATAAAAGGGAGATACAAATTGTCAATGTTAGGCATGAAAGTGAGGATATCATTAGAGAGATATCACAAATATTAAAAGGCTACTTCAATAATATTATAAGAAAATTTATGACACCATGACAACTTAGATGAAATAGAGAAATTCCTTGAATTGCACTAATAAACAAACTGATACAGTATGAAACATAAATCTAAATAGCCCTTTATCTTTGAAAATAATTGAATTATCAATAATTTTCTGCTAAGAGAACACCAATTTTAATGGTTTCACAGATAAATTCTGTCAAACACTTGAGGAAAAAATAATACCTATATTGCACAAACTCTTTCAAAGAAGTGGGGAGGATGGAACTTCCCAACACATTTTATGGGGCCAAAACAACTCTGATAACAATACCACAACTGGCAGACATTACAAGACATTACAAACCAATTTTCTTTCATGATCAATAATCCTTAAAATATATTAGCAAATAAATCTGGCAGTATAAAAAAAGTATAAAATACCCTTACAAGTGGCATTTATCTCAGGAATGCAAGGCTGGATTAACATTGGAAAAGTGATCAGTGTAATGCTCTGTATTAATAGAATGAAAAAGAAAAACCACATGATTTTCACAATAGATCCAGAAATAAAATCAATTAACAAAAGTCATCACCCATTTATGATTAGAACTCAGAACACTCAGCAAACTATAGTAAACAAGAGTATTTCCCCTTGATAAACAGAACCTATGAAAAATCTACAGTTATCCTCTTTCTGTAGATTGGCTCTTAACTATATATATATTGTGTATATATGCTTTTGGCCCACAAGAACTAAATAATTCATTCTTGTGTCCAAATTCTGAGTACCCAGGAAAATATGATTGAACTAGCATTGATCAGGTAGCCACTCCTGTGGTGACTGGCTTCACCGTAGAGTTATGTGTTCTGCTATGCACTCAAAAATTGCTGAGGAGTAGATTATCCGACAAGGAAACAAAACCCATCTCCTATACTACTGAAACCTGAAGTAAGATTAACGATTAAGTGTCAAAAAACTCTTTCTTCTCACCCAGAGGTGAATCATGAAGGTTTGCAATGATCAGAAAAGGTTTTAGATGGGAGAAGAAATGCCTCTTGAATAATAAAAGTTTAATCAAATATCAAAGCTCCACCTCTAGTCTTTCTTCTACTTAGATTGACATAGAATTTAGACTTTTTTCAAAACAGGCTTAATTGCAAGCATTAGAGTGATAACCCATTTTCCTACCTTTGATGATGCTTATAAAAACAGCCACTTTAGGATTAATAATTTGCTTCACCATACTGAAAAATGTCTGTATGAAATTTTTGTTTGAAAAATTCCTGTATTAAAAGATTCTGATGGAGTCTCTGGACATTAATTTTTTAGACATATATGGGAGGCTTTTGATATAGTAATACTGAACTCTGTTGGAATAGGACTTGTATGTATTAAGACCACTACCTCAATTGTTTGGTTTTTGTTACAAAGGAAGCCATAACATTTTCAGTTTATTCACAAAGCACAATCTGATAGAGGCACGGTGTGCCTCTATCAGCAACCCTGCAACTTTGAAAACCATCCATTATCTTTGCAGTGCTTCTTCTCCACTCTTGACCATGAGAGCAAAGCTAGCTTCTCCTGGACCCCTTTTGCACGTATTCTTCATTAAATGCTTTAAGTTTTCTTTACTTTTTTGGTAAGATCCAGCAGTGTTAGTGGTGGTGTAGAGGGTGGATTTAATAACAAGGCTCAATTACTGTATCTGACTTATAGAGATAAGTATGAATATGAGTATTTGACCAGATTGCATAGAGGAGTTTAGATAATTGATCCATAATATATTTGGAGTCAAAACATATAATTGCTTAAACCCTGATCAATAGTGTCACTAGTAATTTTGTTTTACAAGAAAAAGAAACCAATATATCCTAAAAAGAAAAATGTTTCAATATATAATCAAACATCCACGTCACCTTTCTCATTCAAATCTAGGTTACAATTCTTCTAATCAGACTAAGAAATTCTGTACAAAGAATTAATCTGAATTACTTCACTAACAGAAAACACACAATTTAAGTGACTATTTTGTGGTAGGTCCATGAAGATTAAACAAATAAGCATTTAAATAAATAAAAATAAATAAGCTTATATACCATCTACCAGAGAAGATAAGACATGTGAAGAATTTTCAGTAAAATAGTTAATTAGTGCTGTTAAATGAGTGACAACATAAGCAGAGAAAACATAAGAAACAGAGGCATACAAATGCAATTCATATTCAAGAAAACCATGAACTTTTTGCTGCAGTTAGAACATAAGGAAGACATTGCAATTGAAATCTGGAAGGTCAGTTTGCAATCAGATAGTAGAAGATCTTGAATGCAGTGTAAAGGATTTTGGATTAGAAAAGGTCTTAAGGGTTGGCAAGGGAAAGTGATATGACCAAATACTAGTTTTAGAAAGAAACTCTGGCTGGCTTGTGGAACATGGTTTAGAGTGAGGAGAAACAAGCAAAAGGGGGAGTTTTTTGAGCTCAGGTGAGAGACAAAACTGATATAGGGCAGTAGAAATACTTATTTTACAATAAAATGGTTGGATTCTTTATGCAATACTAGGAAAAGTGGAAGGAGAAAATAGGGACAGTTGATAAAGAAGACTGTAATGGAGTGATGGAGTTTGCATACACCGGCTATAGAATCTAAGGAAATCCAGAGGTTGGGGTAAAAATTGGAAAAGGACAGATAAGTAGATAAAGGATGAATAGGAAGTCACAATTCATATTGATACTTTCCCATCGTCAAGTAATAATTTTGGACCATATACATTTTTTTCTGAAACAACTTACTCCCAATTGTTTGCCCTATGAGATGACTGTACAGTATCACAACTCAGCAGCACTGCTTCCAGAAGCCTTAAAGTCTAACAACTAAATTGCTTTCCTAAATTCAGGCCATTTTTTGACCATACCCATTAGGCACTACTGTAAAATTGGTTTTGTTTTTAGCCTTGGGCTTCTATTAAGCACTTTTGCTTTTTTAAAAGGTGAGTATCACAGACCCTGTACCCTAAGGAACTGAGATATCAGTATAGCCTTAGCTTTATTCATAGAGATTTATATTCAATTCCCATTAACCTTAATAGGAAGCCATTACCTAACTGGCATGGATGATTGGTAATTCAGAATAATTCAAGATAGAGTTACTTCATTTGAAGTAACTCAAACAAATGTCAACAACTTCCATTTAAAACAAAGTGTGCATCATATTATCTACTCCTAGGTAATTTTCTACATAGGCAAAACAATTCATTTTATAGGATATGTTAATATTAAAAAATTTTGAACCCTTTAAGGATGTTAAGATATCTTTAAAAAAGTAAAGCTGTTTTAATACTCAGTTCTTAAAATTATTTTAAGAAATATCTACTTGGAAATAATAACCTTGGAAATAATCTAAGGGAAATTTTCTTCTTCATATCTGAATATGAATTCAAACAACAAAAATAAACATTATCAGCACATATGAAATAGAAAACTAAACACAAAGTCTTGCTGTTAATATTAATTTTTAAAATATGCTTATGAAGTTATATAATTGGGGTAACTAAATTATATGAACTCAAATATATGAGATGGGAAGCAGAAAGAAATGGATTTGAACTTAATTTGTAGGAGAAATATTAAATTATCATGTATATGTATGAATTCATAACAGTGTCAGTTTATGTTCATCTAAGGTTAGGGTAGTTGTAGAAAAATAAGAAAAGAACCACTAATATCACCATTAAATTCTACCTCGATATTTAAATGTTGTGTGTTTAACCAACATTTATAGTTATATGTTTTCCATGTATTTCTGGAAGAATGAATTATTATAGAATAATTAACAGAAGTATATCCCACCTTCCACTTGCCACATAGTACATGCAGCAAAATTAGAATAATAAAAGCAAAAAGCCTCTATTCCTAGAAGATGTTTCTCTTTCTCTTTCTCTGTCTCTCTCCCTCTCTCTCTATATATAATACCAAATATATGTATAACACCAAAATATAACTAGTCGACTATAAGTACTGGGCAAATTTCCAAAATTTAAAGCCATTTTAATGTTATAATAGTAATACATTAAATTCCTAAGGCTATTGTTTTAACTATTTTCTAAGGACAACTTTATGAAAAATCAATGAATGGGCCTAATATTTAGCAGTGTTTGTATTAGAAGTAATCTTGGCTCTGATAATCCTTTCACTGTTCAGGTCAGACTTGTGATTTGGGCAAGAGGTAGAAAAACAGATAGAAGTGATACATAAGGGATCACAGTCTTCTGGGCCAATGTTTTTCAAAAATCATTGGGCATTCAGCTCTTTAGGGCTTTTGTTTTAATGTATATCTAATTCATTAGATCTGGGGTGAAGGGTCTAAGACTACCTTTTATCAGCCTCCCAGATAATGCCAATTTTGCTGGTGTAAGGTCCATATGTTGAGTAACAAGTCCATTTCTCCTAATTTTCCAAATGAGTAAGTACATAAGCTGAGGGAATCCCTTGATTCCCAAAGATTATTAAATCTGTAATGGGCAGAACCCTAATTATATTGTTATTATTATTCTATTAGTGACTTGCCAAAAGTTCTTTATTTTTCTCAATATTAGTTATATCATTCTCTTTGTCACAGAATTTATATTTGAGTTTAATTGATTTAATTCAGAACAAACTAAATCACTGTTTGTGATTTTCTCCAGTAAGTATATTGTTAGTAGAGGGAGAAAAGTAAGTTAGGCAGAGCATTGACAACGCTTAGGAGAAGTGAGAAATTAGACCTAAACTAGTGTTTGGAGGAATAATGGCCTATAATAACATTATGATGCCTTTGCACACATTTGCATCTGTGCCATGGCTGGTTTAATACGGAAGTACTACATTGTGTCTCAATTTTGGCATGATGATTCAATTCACTTGGCACAAAAATTTCATTTGAATCTAATCTTTAAACCTTTGTACATATTTCCCCTTGTGAGTTTAGTCAACCATGCCAAATCATTGCAACAGAGTTCCCTACCCGTATAGAGATTTTCTTTAGCATGTATAATGAAGTTCATTATGAATTGGAGTAAGGTTACTGCTAGGTCTGCCAACTTGCTTTAAGTTAGAATGAAAAGGCATAGATAGTTGATTTGTATTGATGTAATCTCTAATTTGATTATGTTCCAATCTTTCCAAAAGCTTTTAAAATGTGTTGTGGAATGAAGCTGGATGATTACACATTGTCTTCCACTAATAATAGGTATAAATTCAGTACGTTTTAAAAGGCTGCATGAAAGCATCTGTTTACAAAGTGATATTGGTATTATCCAGAATAATGCAGTCCAAGGAGAAAAAAAAAATAAATGGAAATACAACTATCTTTTGAATAAACTCTTTCTTGGGGAAAATTTTCACTCATGTTTTTATAGTTCTTAATGGAAAATAGTAACCTAGCAGGCAGTCAAAAACAATTGATGGTTTATAGTAGTTTGAACTCTTCATCAAGAAATGGGCTCATTCATATACTGACAAGTCTCCAAGTAATGTTAACTGGGTCATGGCATCTCCTAAATCATTCATTTTCACCCTTGGTATGAGAGACAGAGGCACATAGCTGAGAATAAGTAATAATAAAAAAGTGTTCTTATGTCCCTTCCTTTCCCCAATTTTGACTGTTTGGGGCCCTGTACTTGGTCCAGTTTTCCCAATAACACTCAAGGTCTGGGCTTTTCTACACTCTTTCCCCTTCCAAATTAAGAAAGGACATTTGTCTTCCATCTTTCCAACTTGATCTCCTGTTGACAGTGTAATCTGTTTCAATGAATTAGTGGTTCACATTTATACTCATTTTTATCAATAACTCAAATGAAATTATGGAATACACAGTTTTGATTATAACACAAAGTACTGAATTTAGAGACTATGATGTATTACTCTTTCATTAAATAAATTTATATTGTGTACTTAAGATTTTTAACACATTATGCTTAGCAGGACTAAAATTACGGTAGTATGTATAATATTTAATACCCATTACAATCTAGAAAGTAACAATAAGCACAGAAATTTCAGGCATCTTAAAAATCTAGTGGGCAATCCTATATATGTTATTTTGGGATGTTTGAGCACCTATAAATTGTAACACATAATTAACTGTAAGTTGTGTTTATATGTAAGACTGTTCTATGGAAAAGTAAAAGAGTTATATGAGTCACATTTTTTTTTTTATTCTGGGCCTTTTAATTATACAATTAAAATGGAAGTACATTACTATGTGACCAGTACAGAACAAAATGAAATATTAGCAATTTATGCAATTAAAAATGTATGTACAATTGTATCTCAAGAATTCATTTTATATTACTAGGATCAAAGACGACTCCAAATGTAACTTTGTAACTCAAAATCAATCTAAAATCCAAAGTTAGTAAAATTTACTCAGAGCTGATAATACAAATATATACTTGAGGGCATACACACACAAAGTCACACACGTATGCACACATATGCTGGTAGCTGCTTGTTTGTTTTTTTTAACCCCAACATAATAATGGGAAAAATGATAAAAATATGCGGGAACTATTGTAGAAGAACATTTAGATCACTTCATAGCAGATAAGAAACTAAAAGCCTGGCCCTTAAAGCCATTGGCAACATTTCCACATATCTAGCAATTACACACTTGAACCTCTTTCTAGAGTCAACATGAAGTTAAAGCTCACCTCAGGGCTTACTAAAATTTAAGCATAGTCAAATCTTAACTTTTTTCTGCATGGCTAGATGGGATATTGATTTACTGAACTCTATAATCTGATATCTAAACTGTAACGTTCTTTACTTTGGTTTGTCTCACCAGAGACAGAGTTTATTTGTGCCTATTTTGGTTCCACTTTTGCAACAAACAGAACCATAAAACAGTATTATTTCATTAATATTTGTTTGCTTTCTAGTTATCCTCAAAAAGATTATGTATACATTTTTATCATATAGTTGTATTTTCCAAACCCTTTCAATTCAGCGGTTAATTCAAAAAGTCTCTCTAAAGATAGATTGCTGCTGTTTTGATTAATATTTCTTGGCATAACAGCTTTCCATTTAGCTGCAAAATTGTATTCTAATTAAATGCTTTCTAAGAAGCTAAGCAAATTTTTGGCAGACTTAATGCTCCCAGCATGTATCTTTTCTCCCATTGCAAGATTTCAGGAGTTTTATGTGCAATTAATTTACTAGCTACAATATATCTGTGTGTGATTCATAATACTATATTGTTTGGAGATATCTCTTTCTTTGAAAAGAAAATCCAGGGGATACAGACATTTTTCAATTTTCATTTTTTTTCCTCTGACTGCATGTTAACTTCATTTGGAGGCTGAATTGAACTTTTGGAAAAACCGTACTTCTACAGAATGTTTTCATTGATGACTTTCTATCAAAGCACAAGTTTCAAATAGGCACAGACATTCTTTTAAAGTTTTTTTTTAATACCTTCTTTTGTTTTTGTTTTTGTTTTTATATATTTTTATTTATTTATTTATTTATGGCTGTGTTGGGTCTTCGTTTCTGTGCGAGGGCTCTCTCTAGTTGTGGCAAGCGGGGGCCACTCTTCATCGCGGTGCGCGGGCCTCTCACTATCGCGGCCTCTCTTGTTGCGGAGCACAGGCTCCAGACGCGCAGGCTCAGTAATTGTGGCTCACGGGCCTAGTTGCTCCACGGCATGTGGGATCTTCCCAGACCAGGGCTCGAACCCGTGTCCCCTGCATTGGCAGGCAGACTCGCAACCACTGCGCCACCAGGGAAGCCCGGCACAGACATTCTTTTCATTCTCTTCATTGTTGCATTCTTGTGTGTGTTAGCAACCAGCACAAATTCCTGTTTTCTTTATTCCACTTTATACCGTATATAACTCCTTTCTCTGTGAATCCAATTATGCTATTCCTCTTTTTTCGTCCCCACCAATTGCCCATTATCTTATTCTAGTTCAATGTTGGCTGGCCAGAAATTAAGTAATTTATGGCAGGCTAGCCAGAAATAAACTAAATGCAATTTAATTAATTTTTTGAACTCTTAAAACCTAAAAATAATTGGGACAAAGGCTCTTAACAAACATTTGTTGAATGAACTTCTCTGTCTTTGTCACGACAAGACAGCGTTTCCTATCAATTTTCCTAATAGATGAACTCACAGAAATTTATTGGCAATTATGATAATAAGGCTGAATTATCGTAGTCAAATTCCTTAATCTCTCTGTGGCTCAACCTCTTTGCAGTAATATTGGGATAAAAGTAATATTTATTTCATAGAATTAGTTTGAGGATTAAATGAGATATATATATATATATATATATAGACAATGCTTGGGTCCGTGTCTGGCAGATACCGTACATAATCATCATCATCGTTGTCATCATCATCATCGGTTTGTCCTAACATGTGTCACCCTCAGTTCTTTGAAAGAGAAATAGTGCTAAGATAGATAGTAGGAGACATGTGACATGGAAAAAGCCAAATTCAGAAACTGAGAATAGAGAAGGCAAAGATCAGAAATAATATTAACATTTGACAGGTTGAATAGAAACTGAAATAAGAACATGGAGTTATAGGCAAAACCTGAATTTGAGTGATGTGAAGTTGATAACAAAATGGCAAAGGAGAATGGGAAATTACAGGGCTGATGGGTATTGCTCTTTTGAATAACAACATAGAATGCAGCAGGATGGGAACAAGAGAACCATTATAAACAACCCCCCGTAAAAAAAAAAAAAACAAATATTAACTTAAGCAATACCAAAACCCCTTTTATCCAGAACACCCATCTCTTTTAGACACACTGATCAAATTCTTAGCATAATTCAATCGAAGGGAAGCAGTATAGCACATCATAATTTCCCTTTTGTAGTAACACATTTTGCTCTGTTTCTTACATATTTATATCTGATTCCACTTTTTAGACATTTACATTTTTATAAATGAATTTTTCTTATTGTTGAAGCTAGGCTTTGCATATCTTATTTACCATATATTCTGAAATTCCCATCTCAGAGTTTTTCAACCAATTGCATTATTAAAATAGAATAACAATGATGCATTTTAAGTACTTATAGGTACTAGTAACCATTTTAAACCTGTTCTAATCCATTTAATTCTCATTGTAGACTGATGGAATACTAATGAGAGGTGAGGACAAAGGTAACTTGGTCTTAGAGCCCATATTCTTGATCAGTGTGCTACTGTAGTAAACAAATGAAATGGAAGCACTGTGATGAACATAGAGGCACCATTAGAATATTATTGTGGAATAACTTCTTAACTGACTCAAGTAATTTATAGATAGTTTATTTTATTCCTGGCTATCCCTCTTATATGTTTTCACACCATTAAGTACATTTTATATAGGTCATCAAATTGCCTATGACCAAAAGAGGCCAATCTGGGTATTTTGCAGTGAGAATTGACCCCCAGACCTCCCATTCAACTACTCCTATCCCAGGTAGCACACTTATACATTCAGACACGCTTCCCTTGAGAAGGACATGGTTGAAAATGGATTTAAGGGCTCGAGGTGGACCAGAGCTTAGATGCATAATGTAAGCTGAGCTTATTTTTACTGTGGGGAGAACAAGAAGAGTCATGCTGTATTTCAGTGTATTATTCCAAGGAGAATAACATACCTTGTACAGTAGTACCAGTCTGCAGCCAGGAGGACACACAGCTGTGATAATGTCCCCTTTCTTCCAGTTCTTAACTGTCACTTTCTTGTTCAATGCTGATGCATCACAAGGGAGAACTTTTCCCCAAGTGGTCACTCTCCTCCTGAGATTGAGAGAAATAATGAAATAATAAATATTAAATCAATTCCTTTATCTTACTTAGGGAGAAAGCTCAATAAATCAGAATAATCCTTTGTTTTTCTGAGGTATGTTAGATCAATGCCTATTAATATTTAAGCATAAACATATAGAGTGTGATTTTTCTGATCAAAGAGGAGATAATCATATATTCTATAACAAAATGGCCAAATTCAATGTGACATATTTAAGCCTTTCCATTTGAATACCAAGGTTAAATAATGGCAAACAGGATTTTAAGATATTTTCCATTAAAAATGTTTAAATACTTAAGCATATCACTTACAGTATTGCCTTTATAGTTGCAGCAGTATCCATTCAATATTTTGATAGTTTAAGATTGTTTATTCCTCTCTTAAGTCTCTTGTTCATTTTTATTTTCTAAAATACACTGAAATCAAAGGAGTAGTTTTCCACGGAGGATATATGTAAGGAGGTTAACCACTGCATAGCAGGAAAACCAGTGGCATAAAAATTATGCTCCCCTAATGTTTAATATTGGTATCCAGTAAATAGAGTTTTCTGGATAAAGTTCAATAACATATAAAAAATTAGAAAATCATAAGAAAATCACAAAAATATGGATGATATATAAATAAAAAAAGAGATTTTAAATGAAAAATGGATTTCTATATCCCCAGGTGCTGAAAAAGCCAAATTCTGTGTGACTGTTTTAAATATATATTTTTACTCATTTGTGATATTTTTAGTTTATAAATCTGTCATTTCCCCCCCAAGAACTGCAAAGAGAGTTCCACAGCTTATGGGGAATAACTTAGAGCTAAACGACATAATTAGAGGCACCCCACAAATGTACCTCTGTTGAGCTCCAGGAAGCAGTTTGCATAGTGAAATTAATCTTTGATGAACTGGCAGCCAGAATAGAAATATTAAAGTGACAGTTTTTGTTTGCTTGCTTTTGTTTTTATCATTTGCTGAGCAGCTGTGTTCCTATTCAACTCAAACTGGTATAAAACGATTTCAGAAAGCTGGGCAAATGAAAGTATTCCAGGTGATGAAATCATGAATCAAATATTTTCACATTCGTTTTTCACAAAACAAAAAAATCTTGCTCTTAGATTCTACCAATCATATTCTACCTATATAGAAAGCATAGAAAGGGAATCTTCATGTTTTGAATATTGCCTTCCAGTTAGGAAGGCCATTGATATTTCAAATTCCTATTACAAGTTTAATTGACTAATCAAGGGACAT
Source organism: Balaenoptera physalus (assembly GCF_965194825.1). Classification (NCBI taxonomy): domain Eukaryota; kingdom Metazoa; phylum Chordata; class Mammalia; order Artiodactyla; family Balaenopteridae; genus Balaenoptera; species Balaenoptera physalus. The sequence continues at coordinate 109,652,170 of NC_138890.1, read as the reverse complement.
ATAATTTGATACTAAAATCATAAGGAAAAAAGCATCATCTGTTATGACCTTTTATAGCAGTTTTAACTAAAGTTAACTTGGATGCATAGAAAAATTTTATCTACCACCAAGACAAAATGTATCAATGTTACTCTCAGGTAATAGAGAAAATTAGGCATCCTAAGGATAAAAAAAGAGGAAATAAAATGCAAAGATCTCATATCAAGCAGGTTCTACTAATCAGATAAGAGTTGACATGGAACAATCAGTGATGAAGAGAGCCTTCAAAATTTCAGGGCAATTCAGGAAGACAGAGTTAACAACAGAATCATTTGGAGGCTCTCATAATTTCATGGAAGTAGAAATTGTGTGACCATTTGATGGCACCAATATATTACAGTATAGTTTCCACAAAAAATTCACCCAAAGGTGTTTTGTTATAATGCATTCACTGGTCCTGTTTAATATAAATATTTAACTAAGTGTATTTCATTACGATTATCCAAGTTGTAGATCATCTAGGCACTGTGCTTTCAAGCTAATTATCCTATAGCCATTTAACTGATCATTGGGACTTCCACAAAAATTCAAGACTAGTTATATTGATGTTCTTAATGAGTAAAAAGCTCTACCCTTAAAACATAACAATTTTCTTCATAAATTAAGGGAAAAATTTTTCGACAAGTTAAATTATATTTTTAAAATTTTAATATATTTTTGTATTGGTAAAGTAAAATTTAGCTGTGTAAGGAAATATGTCATAAAAGATGTACACATGTTAGGCTAAGAATTTCAAATTAAACAAAGATATTGAGGTAATTTCTTTCATTTAAACATTTTAAAATCAGTGAAATACAAAGACAGTGATTTGGTTCAGACTAGTAAATTACTTTGTTGGCACAGTTATAATTCAGAATTTCTTAGGATAACAAAATAAGAAGAGAGCAGAAAGTGAGAAAGTGATTATTTTTTAAAAAATAGATTTCCAATTTCCAGTCTAACATATAAAGAACTTAGAAGGCATCACTCCTGTTCTCACAAGAAAAAGCTGAACACACTGAAGATCAACTTTTCTTAGATCCATCAGAGAATTGAGGTAACAGGGCAAACCACCTCCCTGAAAACTGGAGAGAAAAGAGGATACCAAGAATCATAGCTTACCAGAAGCAAACAACTCAGAAGCAGAAAGCCACCACTGGAGCCAATATTAATAGGAATGTTCAACTATAATCAGTGAATTTCTGGAGAGTCAGTGTGGACAAGCTTAAGTGTTAAAAACTCTAGAAAACCAGTGTTCAGGGGAGGGGGGCACACTTTTGCATGTTTTACATTTAGGAGACCACTCAGGTTTTCAGGATGAAGATCTAAGAAAAATTCCCTAACCAACCTAAGAGAAATATACAACTCCAGCCCCCTCTAGCCTTCCTGTCTCATGAAAGTGTGCAGAGTGGGTTGGGCAAAGAGCTGAGAAGCAATTATGAAGGTCATAGACTAGAGGCACGAGATCACTAAAAGACTGAGATACAAGCATAAGATTATAGAATACTTTTCTCCCTGCATCTTACCACCACATCAATCAGGCTTCTGTATAATCACAGTGGATTACATCTAAAAGAACTGCAAGCCTCAGACCCTATTTTAAAAAGTCTCTAGGGAAGCATAAGATACCAGGTGAGACTTAAACAAGGATGCTAGTGGAAATTTTAGCTCTTAACACCTACCATTGCAGAAAAGAGTGAATACAGCCTATCTCCTAGCCAGAAAAACATAAAAGCTCACGCTAAAGTCCTGTTTACCACAGTTCCTTTCACAAGCTAATCATATGAAGCTTTCAACAAAAAAGTTACAAGTCAATCTAAAAGGAAAATAAAAACAGTCTGAAGAGACAAAGCAAGTATCAGAACCATACTCAAATATGGCAGAAATTTTGGAATTATCAGACTGGGGGACTTAAAATTACTATGATTAATACAGTAAGTGCTCTAACAGGAAAAGTGGACAACTTGCTAAATCAGATGGCTAAGGTAATCAGAGATGAAAACTCAAAGAATGAATAAAAAAGATGTCATAAAAATCAAAATGGGGAAGGGTGGTCAAGATGGCAGAGTAGAAAGACCCTGAGCTCACCTCCTCTCACAGACATACCAAAATTACTACTATTTATAGAGCAACTATTGATGAGAAAGAACAGAAGACTAGAAGAAAAGGTCTACGACTAAAGATAAAAAGAAGGAATCACAAGATGTGTAGGAGGGGCAGAGATGTGCTATAGTCAAGACCCATACCTCTGGATGGGTGACCCACAAATGGAAGTTTAATTACAATTGCTCCCCAAGGAGCAAGGGGTCCAAGGCCCACACTGGTCTCTCCAGACTGGAGGTCCTACACTGGAAAGACAGGCCCAGAAAGTTTGGCTTTAAAGTCCAGATAGGCTTATTTTGGAAAAAGCCATAGGGCTCTAGGGAATAGAGACTCCAACTTAAAATCTCACACTCTCTAGGATGCAGGGCAGAAGCAGTAATTTGACAGGGGCCTGGGTAAGACTCACCTGCTGATCTTGTATAGTCTCCCAGAGAGGGGAGAGGCAACTGGAGCTAAACAGAGGGATATAGATAATGGGGCAGCCATTTCTGGGAGCTCATTCTACCTCATGGACACTGGTCAGCAAGCACCATTTTGGAATCCTCCCTCTAGCTCATTAGCTCCGGGATCCAGTCCCATTCACCAGCCTCTTGGCACTAGTACTGGGATGCCTCAGGCCAAGCAGTTAGCCTAGGGGGGGCAGAGACCAACTTACCAGCAGGCTAGCTGCCTTAAGATGTCCTGAGACCAGAGCTGCCCTGAAACAGCACTGTGCATGAGAGGGCCCAAAATACTGCCCTGGATACCAGTGTGTCAGCAGTTGCCCCAGAACCACCTAGGCCCCTCAGCCAGATGTCAGGACCTGGCCATGCCTACTAGCAAGCTAACACTAACTTCAGGATGCACCAGGGCCCTGCAACCAGAGAATCTGGGACTCAGGTCTGCCCCAGTGGGCAGGCACTAGCCCCGGGACTGGCCTCACTCATCAGTGGGCAGGCATCAGCCCCAGAACCACTGCAGCCCTGCAACCTGCCTTGTCAGGACCCAACACACCCACCAGAAAGCTGGTACCAGCCCCAGGACACCATGGCTCCCAGTCCTGAAGACCAGCATGTCAGCACAAGCTCTGGAATGCCAGGGGTCCCTCAGTCAGCTGCCCCAGGATCCAGCCTCACCCATCAGTGGAACAACACCAGGTTTGGGAAATCTCAACCCACACAGCCAACTGTATCAGAAACTGGTCTTGCCCACCATTCCTGGTCACCTCCACACAAGGCAGGGCCTGGCAACCAACTGGACCAGGGTCTAGGCACACAGACCACCCATAGTAATCTGCCTACCATAACCTAAGTGCCCATGCAGCTCAAATAGGGGACCATGCTTAGAGCATATAGCTCTGGTGACCAGAGGGAAGTGCACTGCTGGTTTGCATAGGGCTTCCACAAAAGGACAATTCTCCAAGGCTGAGAAATGTAACCCATAAAATAAATAGAAATAAAAACAGAGATTTTGACAAAATAAGGCAACAAAGGAATATATTCCAAAGGAACAAGATAAAACCCCAAAAGAATTAAGTGAAGTAAAGATAAGCAGTTTACCCAATAAGGAGTTCAAGGTAATGATTATAAAGATGTTCAAGGAACTCAGGAGAAGATTGGATGAACAGAGAAATAAAAAAAAAGTAGAAGTTATAATGGACACCAAAGATAAACATAAAGGATCATAAGAGATTACTAGAAACAATTATACACCAATAAAATGGACAACTTAGAAGAAATGAACAAATTTCTAGAAAAATTCCTAGAATCTCCTAAGACTGAACCAGAAAGAAATAGAAAATATGAACAGAACAATTACCAGTATGAAACAGAATCAGTAATTAACAAAACAAAACAACCAACAACTCCACGAAAACAAAAGTCCAGGACCAGATGACTTCACAGATGAATTCTACCAAACATTTAGAGAAGAGTTAACACCTACCTTTCTCAAACTATTCCAAAACGTTGGAGAGGAAGGAATGCTTTAAACTCATTCAGTGAGGCCAGCATCACACCAAAACCAGACAAAATTTCACACACACACACACACACAGAGAAAATTACAGGCCAATATTACTAATGAACATAGGTGCAAAAATTCTCTGAAAATATTAACAAACGGAATTCAACAATATGTTAAAAGGATCATACACCATGATCAAGTGGGTTTAACCCCAGAGATGCAAGGATGGTTCAATATCAGCAAATCAATCATCATGACACTGTACATTAACAGACTGAAGAATTAAAATCATATGATCATTTTGATAGATGCAGAAAAAACATTTGACAAAATTCAACATACATTTATGATAAAAATTCTCAACAAATTGGGTAGAGAAGAAACATACCTGAACATAATAAAGGCCATACATGACAAAACTACAGCCAACATCATACTCAACAGGGAAAAGATTAAGGTATTTCCTTTAAGATCAGGAACAAGAGAAGGATGCCAACTTTCACTACTTTTATTTAACAAAGCATTGGAAGTCCTGGCCACAGCAATCAGATAAGAAAAGTAAAAAAAGGACTCCAAATTAGAAGAGAAGAAGTAAAACTGTCAGTGTTTTCAGATGACATGATACTATATATAGAAAATCCTAAAGACATCACCAAAAAACTAGTTGAATTCATCAATTAATTCAGTAAAGTTGCAGGATACAAAATTAATATACAAAAATATGTTGCATTTCTATACACTAACAGCAAAGTATCAAAAACAGAAATTAGGGAACAATCTCATTTACCATTGCATTGAAAAGAATTAAATACCTAGCAATAAGCCTACAAAGGAAGCAAAAGACCTATGCTTCAAAAACTATAAGATGCTCATTAAAGAAATTTGAAGACACAAACAAATGAAAAGAAATACTGTGTTCCAGAATTGGAAGAATCAATATCATTAAAATGACCATATTCCCCAAGGCAATCTACAAATTCAATGCAATCCCTGCCAAATTACCAATGGCATTTTTCTAGAACTAGAACAAATAATTCTAAAATGTATACGAAAACAAAAAAAGACCCTGAATAGCCAAAACATTCTTGAGAAAGAACAAAGCTGGAGGAATCACACTCCAAGATTTCAAACTATACAAAACTATAGTATTCAAAATAGGACACTATGGGCTAAAAAACAGACACATAGATCAATAAAACAAAATAGAATGCTCAGAATGAACCCACACATATGGGCAATTAATATACAACAAAGGAGGCAAAAATATATCATGGGGAAAAGGTTTGTCTTTAACAAATGGTGTTTGGAAAACTGGACAGCTACATGGAAAAGAATCAAATTGGACTACTTTCTCACACCATATACAAAAATAGACTCAGAATGAATTAAAGATGTAGATGTAAGACTGTAAAGAATAAAGGTGCTTTCCTAGAAGAAAACATAAGAAGTACACTTTTTGACACTGGTCCTAGAAATATTTTGGGGGGATCTGTCTCCTCAGACAAGGGATAAAAGGAAAAATAATTAAATGGGACTAAATCAAACTAAAAAACTTTTACACAGTGATAGACACCATCAACAAAACAAAAAGGCAGCCTACTGAATGGGAGAAGATATTTGCAAACAATCTAGCCCCTACATCTTCAGGCCCACCTCTTACCAAGGTGATAGCTGACAACACACCATGGGGAAAGATGTGACTTGTGTTCACATCAAATCCAGCTCTCCCAGCAAAGCCTCTGGGCACATGCACACTGTATGGGGATGTTCCCACCCAGACAGCTCTTCAAGAGGTAACTTTTTCACCTAATTTTCTAGAGACAGAGAAAGTTAAGCAAAATGAGAAAACAGTGGAATTTGTTTCCATTGAAAGAGTAAGAAGCCCCCACCAAAAAATACAATTAATGAAACAGAAATATACATTTTACCAGATAAAGACTTCAAAGCATTAGTAATAAAGACTACTAATTGAATTCAGGACAAGAAGAGGAACACAGTGAGGATTTTAACAAGGAACTAGAAAATATAAAAAAGAAACAGTCAGAACAGAAGAATATAATAACTGAAATTTAAGCCACATAGAAGAATTTAACAGCTGAATAGCTGATACAGAAGAATGCATAAATGATAGAATAATAGTAATCACCTAATCAGAACAGGTAAAACAAAAACAAACAAAAAATGAGAAATATTTAAAAGATTTCTGGGATAACAACAAGCATACCAACATTTGCATTATAGGGGGCCCAAAAGGAGAAGAGCGAGAGAAGGGGGTCAACAATATATTTGATGAAATTATGGCTGATAAATTCCCAAACCTGAAGAAGGGAACAGATATCAAAGTTCAGGAAGCACAGAGGGTCCCAAACAAGTAGGAATCCAAACAGACCCACAGCAAGACATATCATAATTAAAATGTCAAAAGTTAAAGAGAATTCTAAAGGCAGCAAAAGAAAATAAGTCATACACAAGGGAACTTCAATAAAGTTATCAAATGATTTTTCTGCAGAAACTTTGTAGGCCAGACGGGAATGGCATGATAAGGGAAAAATCTGCAACATATAATATTCTACCCCAAGCAAGATTATCATTTAGAATTGAAGGAGAGATAAAGAACTTCTCAGACAAGCAAAAACTAAAAGAATTGATCAATACGAAACCTACCTTAAAATATGTTAAGGGTCTTCTCTAAGTGGAAAAGAAAAGGCTATAACAAGTAGTAATTATATACAGGAAAGGAAAAATCCCATTAGTAAAGGCAAACATATAGTAAAAGCTGAGGATCAACCACTTAAATAAGCTCGTATAAAAATTATAAGAAAAAATGTAAAATCTATTATAACTACAATAATCAGTAAAGAATAAACATGAAGAAGTAAAATATGACATCAAAACACAAAATGTGGGGGAAGAGAGTAAAAAATGTAGACCTTTTATAGTGTGTTTGAACTTAAATGACTACCAATTTAAAACAAGTAGATATAGCTATAGGTCAACATATATGAACACCATGATAACCACAAATCAAATACCTACAATGGATACCAAAAACAAGAGAGAAAGGAATACAGGCATAACACTAAAGAAAATCATCATATCATAAGGGAGGGAACCAAAAGAAGAAAAGAACAAAGAAGAACTACAAGAATAACAAGAAAACAAATAAGAAAACAGCAATAAGTACATTCCTATCAAGAATCACTTTAAAAAATCAATGGACTAAATGCTCGAATCAAAGGACATTAATAAGACCCATCTATATGATGCTTACAAGAGACTCACTTCAGAGCTAAAGACACGCACAGAGTAAAAGTTAGAAGATAGAAAAAGATATTTCATGTAAACAGAAATGACAAGAACGTGGGGGTAGCAAGACTCATATCAGACAAAAATAGACTTTAAAACAATATCTATAACAAAAGACAAAGAAGGGCATTATATAATGCTTAAGGGATCAATACAAGAAGAGGCTATAACACTCATTAATATATATGCAAATAATACAGAAGCAGCTAAATATATAAAGCAAGCAATAACAGACATGAAGGGATTCATTGACAATAATACAATAGTAGGGGACTTTAACACCCCACTTAAATCAATGGACAGATAATCCAGACAGGAAATCAATAAAGAAATGCATCTTAAATGACACAACAGACCACTTGGACTTAATAGACATCTACAGGGCATTCCATCCAAGAACAGTAGAATACACATTCTTTTCAAGTGCATGTAGAATGCTTTCCAGGATAAATCACATGCTATACCATAAAATAAGACTTAACAAATTTGAGGATAGAAAGTATATCAAGCATTTCTTCCAACCACAACAGTATGAAACTAGAAATCACTTATAGGAAGAAAAATGAGAAAAGCACAAACACATGGAGACTAAACAACACACTACTAAAAAAACTACAAAGAAAAAATCAAAGTGGAAATCAGAAAATACCTCAAGAAAAATGAAAATGGAAACACAGCTTTCCAAAATCTGCATCTAAGGGATGCAGGAAAAGAAGTTCTAAGATGAAAGTTCATAGTGATACAGGCCTACCTCAAGGAACAAGAAAAATCTTGAATAAAAAACCTAATCTATTGTCTAAAAAGAATTAGAAGAAGAAGAACAAACGAAGCCCAAAGCTCTGAGAAAGAAGGAAATACTAAAAATCCGAGAAGAGATAAGTAAGAGACCAAAAAGAAAGAAAGAAAAAAAAAGAAAGACAGAAAGGTAGAAAGAGAAAAAGAAAAGATCAGTGAAACCAAAGATCAATGAAACATAAAATTTTGATAAACCTTTAGCCAGGCTCATCAAGAAGGAAATAGAGGACCCAAATAAACAAATAAAAATTAAAGAGGAAAATAACAACTAATATCACAGAGATACAAAAATCATAAGAGAATCCTATGAAGAGTTGTGTGCTAACAAATTGGACAACCTAGAAGAAATGAACAAATTTCTAGAAACATACAATCTTGCAAGACTAAATCAGGAAGAAATATACAATGTGAACAGATGGATCACTAGTACTGAAACTCAATTTGTAATAGTAATAATAATAATAATAAAAACCTCCCAGAAAACAAAAGTGTAGGAAAAGGCTTCACAGCAGAGTTCTACTGAACTCATATAGAAGAGCCAATACCTATCCTCTTCAAACTATCCCAGAAAATTGAAGAGGATGGAACACTCCCAAATTCATTCTATGAGGTAAAATTTACCCTGATGCCAAACCAAAAATAGACACTACAAAAAAAAAAAAAAAAAAAAGGAAAGAAAGAAAAGAAAAGAAAAAAGAAAGTTACAGGCCAGTATCTCTGATAAACACAAATACAAAAATTCTCAACAAAATATTAAGACACTAAATTCAACATTATATAAAAAGTATCATAAATCATGATCAAGTATGATTTATTCCAGGGTTGCAATAATGGCTCAATATCCACTTATCAATCAATGTGATACACCACATTAATAAAAGGAAGGATTAAAATCACATGATAATCTTAAAGCATTTGACAAAATTCAATATCCATCCATGATAAAAATTCTCATCAAAGTTGGTATAGAGGGAACATATTCCAATATAATAAAGGCCATTTATGACAAACCCACAGCTAACATCAAATTCAATGGTGAAAAGCTGAAAGCTTTTTCTCTAAATTCAGGAACAAGACAAGGAGGCCCACTCTAGCCATGTCTATTTAACACAGTATTGGAGGTCGTAGCCACAACAATCAGATAAGAAACAGAAATAAAAGGCATACAATTTGGAAGGAAAGAAGTAAAATTGCCACTCTTTGCAGACAACATGATATAGAAAACATTAATATTTCCACACACAAAAAAAACTATTAGAACTAATAAATGAATTCACTAACATTGCAGGACACAAGATTAATACACAGAAATCTGTTGCTTTTCTAAATACTAATAATTAACTATCAGAGTATAAAAGCAAAAAAAAATCTAATTTCAAATTGCATTAAAATAATAAATACCTAGGTATAAACTAAACCAAGAAGGGGAAAGACCTATACTCTGAAATCTATAAAACATTATGAAGGAATTTGAAAATGGTACAAAGAAATGGAAAGATATCTTGTGTTCTTGGATTGGAAGAATTAATATTGTTAAAATGTCCATATTACACAAAATGATCTGCAGATTTAATGCAATCGCTATCAAAACATCCAAGACATTTTTCACATGACTAGGACAAATAATCCTAAAATTTGTTTGGAACCACAAAAGACTGCAAATTGCCAAAGCGATCTTGAGCAAAAAATAACAAAGCTGGAGGTATCATGCTTCCTGACTTCAGACACTACTATTAAGTTACAGTAATCAAAACAGCATGGTACTGGCACAAAAACAGGCACATAGATCAATGGAACAAAAGAGAGAGCTCAGAAATAAACACATATACTTATCGTCGATTAATCTTTGACAAAGGAGGCATAATATTAAATGGCAAAAAGTCAGTCTCTTCAGTACGTGGTGCTGGGTAAACCTGACAGCTACATGTAAAAGAATGCAATTAGAACATTTTCTCACATCATATTAAAACAAACAAACAAATAAAAAACCTTAAAATGGATTAAAAACTTAAATGTAAGACCTGAAACCATAAAAATCCTAGAAGAGAACATGTGCAGAAAACTCTTTGATATAAATTGTAGCAATTATTTTTTTATCTGTCTCCTAAGGCAAAAGAAACAAAAGCAAAAGTAAAACATAACAAACAAATGAAAACAAACACCAGCCCCCCAAAAAAACCTGGGACCTCCTTAAAAGCTTTGCACAGCAAAGGAAACCATCAACAAAATGAAAAGAAAACCTGCAGAATGGGAAAAAATATTTGCAAATGATATGACTGATAAGAGGTTAATATCCAAAATATATACACAGCTCATATAACTCAATCAAAAAACAACCTGATGAAAAAATGGGCAGAAGTCCAGAACAGACATTTTTTCCAAAGAAGATATACAGATAGTAAACAAGCACATGAAAAAATGCTCAACATCACTCATCATCAGAGAATGTAAATAAAAACCACAATATGATACCAGCTCACATCTGTCAAAATGGTTATCATCAAAAAGTGTACAAATAACAAACGTTGGCAAGGATGTGGAGAAAAGGGAATCCTAGTACAGTTTTGTTGGAAATGTAAAATGGTGCAGCCACTATGGAAAACAGTATGGAGGTTCCTCAAAATACTAAAAATAGAACTACTATATGATCCAACAGTTCCACTGCTAGGTATATATCCAAAAAAAAAAAGAAAGAAAAGGAAAAAACCCAAAACACTAATTCAAAAAATACACACACCCCAAAGTTCATAGCAGCATTATTTACAATAGTCAAGGTATGGAGGCAATCTGAGTGTCCATCACCAGAGGAATGGGTAAAGAAGACGTGATATATGCTTAATGACATGTCAGACAGAACGAAAAACACTGCATGTTATCACTTGTATGTGAAATCTTAAAACACACAAATGAATACAACAAAAGAGAAACAGACTCACAGAGAGAGAAAACACAAACTAGTGGTTAGCAGTGGGGAAAGTGAAGGAGGAGAGGGGCAAGATAGGGTTATGGGATTAAGAGGCACAAACTATCATGTATAAAATAAGTAAGCAACAATGATATATTGTACAACTTGGAGAAATATAGATATTATTTTATAATAACTAAAATATAGTCTACAAAAATATTTAATCACTGTTATACACCTGATACTAATATATTGAATCAACTATACTTCAATTAAAAAAAAACATGGATACAAAGTAAATTTTAAAGACTTGTGTTTCTGACAGATCACAGGGCAGCAGAGGTATAATGATCTGATATTCTCCTCTGTTGTTTTGATGATGTCCAGTAGGGGGCAGGGAGAAGCTGGAGACTGATGCATTTTTTTTTTGTTTCTTTAACATCTTTATTGGAGTATAATTGCTTTACAACAGTGTGTTAGTTTCTGCTGTTTCACAAAGTGAATCAGCTATACGTATACATATATCCTCTCCCTCTTGCATCTCCCTCCCACTCTCCCTATCCCACCCCTCTAAGCCGTCACAAAGCACCGAGCCGATCTCCCTGTGCTATGCAGCTGCTTCCCACTAGCTATTTTACATTTGGTATTGTATATATGTCCATGCCACTCTCTCACTTCGTCCCAGCTTACCCTTCCCCCTCCCTGTGTCCTCAAGTCTATTCCCTACATCTGCATCTTTATTCTTGTCCTGTCCCTAGGTTCTTCAGATTCTTTTTTTTTTTTTTTTAGATTCCATATATATGTGTTAGCATATGGTATTAGTTTTTCTCTTCCTGACTCACCTCGCTCTGTATGACAGACTCTAGGTCCATCCACCTCACTACAAATAATTCAATTTCATTTCTTTTTATGACTGAGTAATATTCCATTGTATATATGTGACACATCTTCTTTATCCATTCATCTGTCGATGGACACCTAGGTTGCTTCCATGTCCTGGCTATTGTAAATAGTGCTGCAATGAACATTGTGGTACATCACTCTTTCTGAATTATGGTTTTCTTAGGGTATATGCCCAGTAGTGGGATTGCTGGGTCATATGGTAGTTCTGTTTTTAGTTTTTTAAGGAACTTCCATACTGTTCTCCATAGTGGCTGTATCAATTTACATTCCCACCAACAGTGCAAGAGGGTTCCCTTTTCCCCACAACCTCTCCAGCATTTATTGTTTGTAGATTTTTTGATGATGGCCATTCTGACTGTTGTTAGGTGATCCCTCACTATAGTTCTGACTTGCATTTCTCTAATGATTAGTGATGTTGAGCATCCTTTCATGTGTTTGTTGGCAATCTGTATATCTTCTTTGGAGAAATGTGGAGACTGAAATATTTCTGAGAAAATAATGAGCTCTACAAAATCCCCAGAGACATCATAAAGCCATGGTTTGTTTGTTTGTTTATTTATTTACATCTTTTTTGGAGTATAATTGCTTTACAATGCTGTGTTTGTTAGTTTCTGCTTTATAACACAGTCAGTCAGCTATACATTTACATATAGCCCCATATCTCCTCCCTCTTGAGTCTCCCTCCCATCCTCCCTATCCCACCCCTCTAGGGGGTCACAAAACACCGAGCTGATCTCCCTGTGCTATGCGGCTGCTTCCCACTAGCTATCTATTTTACATTTGGCATTGTATATATGTCCATGCCACTCTCTCACTTCATCCCAGCTTACCCTTCCCCCTCCCGTGTCCTCAAGCCCATTCTCTACGTCTGCGTCTTTATTCCTGTCCTGCCCCTACATGATATATTTAAGCTGCTCAGGCTACATAAATAGAAATGCTGTTTTATAAGGAAAAACATCAATCAGTACTTTCATATATCCTCAGTTTGGCATATGCATCTTCTGAAAAAGGGATAAAGGGAAATAACCTGGGACAGATTACCTCAAATACATATAAGTTTTTAACATATTAATGTATGAGTAAATGCAGAAAGACCATATATATGTTCTGTGTGATTGAGTTATTATTAAAGTTTTTAATAAAATAACAGAATTGTAGACAGCTCATCTGTAAAAAGGAGTAGCTTCTCTTAGCCCACATAGTTATGTTTCTCTAAGAAGCCCTCTTAAACATCATAGCTATGTCTCCCTCCTTTGAAATTGTGTAATTCTTAAAATGATACCATTCCTCATGCACTTAAAATATACTGCCCTTCATTCTCAGTTACATTTAATAATAAAATAAGAAAATATTTTTAGAAGTTTATAAAATTTATCTCAAGGTGTTACTCTGATTGAAATACAAGTTTAATAGTGTATTTTCTTTATATTCAATAGTTGAAATGCTCAATTAAATTTATTTTCTGCAGATTTTCCCAGAGTTTACATTATAAACTCAAGCATAAATTGTCTAGTATATAAATTGGTTTTGGTAAACTACAATTCAGAGTAAAACTTGTAATGTTTGGACTTCGATTACTTTGAAATTGATCCATTTAGCCAAATCACTTTAATTTTTCTCGGTATTAGAAGATAATTTGGGAGATATGAGTCAGGATTGAGTTTTCTAATTTTAGATATCTCTAAGAGATTTTATAAATGCAAAAATTAACTTTTTCCATCTCTCTTCTGAACACTATTTGACTCAATGCATTCTGGTCTTCCCAGTTTCTTTCAAATTTTACGGGGAAAACAGATTATAAATAACAATTATTTCTTGTAGTCTGTTTGTAAAGGTGCAGTTTTCCTAAATCCTTAAGTGCAGAGGGAAATCTTATTTAAAGAAAATTTACTACAAAATCTGATGAAACAAATCAAAGAAGAACTAAATAAATGGAGAGATATCCCATGTTCTTGGATAGGAATATTCAATATTGTCAAGATGTTAGTTCTTCCCAACTTGATCTGTAGATTCAATACAATCCCAACCAAAATCTCAGCAAGTTAATTTATATATATACACCAAAGACTAACAGATACTTCATCAAAGAAGAAATACAGATGGCAAATAAGCATAAGAAAAGATACACCACTTCATTTATCATCAAGAAAATGCAAATTAAAACAATAATGAGATACCACTACATATCTGTCAAGATGGCCAAAACCCAGAACACTGACAATACCAAATCCAGCAAAGATTTTGAGCAACAGAGACTCGCATTCAATTGATGGTGCAAAATAGTATAGCTACTTTGGAAGATAGCATAGTAGTTTCTTACAAAACTAAACATACTCTTACCATATGATCCAGAAATCATGCTGGACAGTAATTACCCAGAGGAGTTGAAAACTTATGTACACGCAAAAACTTGCATACAAATTTTTTTTATAGTAGCTTTATTCACAATTTCCAAAACTTTGAAGCAACCAAAATGCCTTTCTGTTGGTGAATGGATAAATAAATTGTTGTACATCCAGATACTGGAATATTGCATAGTGCTAAAAAGAAATAAACTATCAAGCCATGAAAAGACATGGAGGAAACTTAAATGCATAGCACTAAATGAAAGCAGCTGTATCTTAAAACGCTATGTACTGTATGATACCAACAAGATGAAATTCCAGAAAAAGCAAAACTATGGAGATATAAAAAGATTAGTGTTTGCCAGAGGTTGGGAGTGGGGTGGGATGAATAGGCAGAGCACAAAGGAATTTTAGGGAAGTGAAACTACCATGTGTAATACTATAATAGTGGATACATACATTATACATTTGTCCAAAGCTACAGAATGTACAACACTAAGAGTGAACCCTAAAGAAAACTATGGACTTTGGGTGACAATGATGTCAGTATAGGTTCATCAATTGTAACAAATGTACCACTATAGTGGGGGATGCTGATATTGGGGGGGAGGCTATATATATTTGGGGCCAGGGAGTATATGGAAAATCTGTGAACCTTATTCTTAGTATTGCTCTGAACCCAAAACTATTCTAAAACATGAAGTCTATTTAAGAAAAAAAAAAAAGAATATTTATGTCAAGTCATGCCATGTAGCAATAGAAATGAAACTTCAACTTTTTAAGTTATAAAGTAACTGCACTCTCAAATGATTTGTCCTTTTCACTCCAATGCATTCCTGATTATAGGATAAAACGTTTGCATAGAATTTTTATTCAGAATTGATTCATTTTTCTTTATCTTACTAACTTCTGACAAATATATAGAGTAAACATTTTCCTTTAGAGTTTCACGGTAGCCTAGTGACATAAAAACATTTCAGTATAACGACTAACTTTATCATGTTAATAAGGAAGTACAAAGGAGATAATAGGATTGCATTCTATTTCATATATAAATAGAAATATCATTGACTTACAAAAATGAAACACCAAGAAATAAAATTAAGCAAATAAAGATAGTAGATAAAATATATAAAGAAGAGTAAAAGGGAAAAACTGTAGTTCTGCAATTTACTTCTAGCTGGATATTCAAGTAGTGTTGTGTTCTTTCTGAATTGATACTGACATGTCCATAGGATAGGATAGTTGCAGGTAAAGATTTCTTCAGATTAATGACACAAACTCCCAGTCACTTCCAGATCTTTAATCTGCTAGTACATAGTTCTGATATCTGAAAGTTATATCAATCTTGGGCTTTAAAGATCTTGGGCTTTAAATTCTGTTGAGTAACTCAATTGCTGTTTGACTTTCCTAAAATCTGCTTCCTACAGAAAGCACATATAAAGATGTAAAAGTCACCAGAAGCAGGGTTCTATGAAACTAAAAAAAAAAAAACAAGTCACGTGTATGAAATGTGAAAAATAATTATTTGAAATATGGCCTAAAAGACTGTGTTAATGAGGAGAAAACATACGAAAGAAATTCTTGTTTAGCTGGCACTTCTTTGTGGAGTAATTTCTTCTAAATCACATCCAACTTTCTACTTATTTACCAACAGGGGTGTATGGATCAATGCATTTCTCAATAGAATAAGACAGCCATACAACTCATTATTAAGATGGGTGGGACTAGAAATCAATCATTTTTTTCTCCTCCTATAAGCCATTGTTTATAAAGTGAATAATAGTACATTCTGAGGAGGAACTAAACAATCAAGAATAGTTTAGCAACTGTAAGATTTGTGTCTACTCTTCATTGTCCCAGCTTGAAGTACTCCAGCAGGAAGCTTCTTGCATTAAAGTAAAGAAAAAACATTTTCCATATTTATGACACATAAAAACTTTTTAAATATAGTAAAAATGAATTATTATAAGAATAAAATAGATTTGCAGTCAACACTCTTCCCTCCCCACACCACCAGCGTTGGCAACACCTGGTATGATTTCTGTCCCTGTATTTTTGTTTTTTCCAGAATATCCTATAAATGAAATCCTATAGTACCGTGAGGCTGACAGGGTCTTTGTGCTCCAGCTGGGTGTCAGGCCTGAACCTCTGAGGTGGGAGAGCCAAGAGTCTCTGGTGACTTTTACCAGAGACTTCCTGGCCCCACGTAATATCAGTCACTGAGAATTCTCCCAGAGATCTCTGTCTCAATGCTAAGACCCAGCTCCACTCAATGACCAGCAAGCTCCACTGCTGGACACCCCATGCCAAATAACTAGGAAGACAGGAACACAACCCCACCAACTGGCAGAGAGGCTGACTAAAATCATAATAAGTTCACAGACACCCCAAAACACATTACCGGACATGGTCCTGCCCAACAAAAGACAAAATCCAGTCTCATCCACCAGAACACAGGCACCAGTCCCCTGCACCAGGAAACCTACACTGAACCAACCTTACACACTGGGGTTAGACAACACAAACAACGGGAACTATGAGCCTGCAGGCTGCAAAAAGAGACCTCAAACACAGTAAGTTAAGCAAAATGAGAAGACACAGAAATATGCAGCAGACAAAGGAGCAAAGTAAAAACCCACTAGAGCAAACAAATGAAGAGGACATAGGCAATCTACCTGGAAAAGAATTGAGAGTAATGTTAGTAAAGATGATCCAAAATCTTGGAAACAGAATGGAGAAAATACAAGAAATGTTTAACAAGGACCTAGAAGAACTAAAGAGCAAACGAACTGTGATGAACAACACAATAAATGAAATTAAAAGTTCTCTAGAAGGGATCAATAGCAGAATAACTGAGGCAGAAGAACGGATAAGTGACCTGGAAGATAAAATAGTGGAAATAACTACTGCACAGCTGAATAAAGAAAAAAGAATGAAGAGAATTGAGAACAATCTCAGAGACCTCTGGGACAACATTAAAAGCACCAATATTCGAATTATAGGGGTCCCAGAAGAAGAAGAGAAAACGAAAAGGACTGAGAAAATATTTGAAGAGATTATAGTTGGAAACTTCCCTAACATGGGAAAGGAAATAGTCAATCAAGTCCAGGAAGTGCAGACAGTCCCATATAGGATAAATCCAAGGAGAAACATGCCAACACACATACTACTCAAACTATCAAAAATTAAATACAAAGAAAAAATATTAAAAGCAGCAAGGGAAAAGCAACAAATACCATACAATGGAATCCCCATAAGGTTAACAGCAGATCTTTCAGCAGAAACACTGCAAGCCAGAAGGGAGTGGCAGGACATATTTAAAGTGATGAAAGGGAAAAACCTACAACCAAGATTACTCTACCCAGCAAGGATCTCATTCAGATTCGACGGAGAAATTAAAACCTTTACAGGCAAGCGAAAGCTAAGAGAATTCAGCACCACCAAACCAGCTTTACAACAAATGCTAAAGGAACTTCTCTAGGCAGGAAGCACAAGAGAAGGAAACGACCTACAATAACAAACCCAAAACAATTAAGAAAATGGTAATAGGAACATACATATTGATAACTACCTTAAATGTAAATGAATTAAATGCTCCAACCAAAAGACATAGACTAGCTGAATGGATACAAAAACAAAACCTGTATATATGCTGTCTACAAGAGACCCACTTCAGACCTAGGGACACATACAGACTGAAAGTGAGGGAATGGGAAAAGATATTCCATTCAAATGGAAATCAAAAGAAAGCTGGAGTAGAAATCTCATATTAGACAAAATAGACTTTAAAACAAAGAATGTTACAGGAGACAAAGAAGGACAATACATAATGATCAAGGGATCAATCCAAGAAAAAGACATAGCAATTGTAAATATGTATGCACCCAACATAGGAGCACCTCGATACATAAAACAAATGCTAACAGCCATAAAAGGGAAATCAACAGTAACACAATAATAGTAGGAGACTTTACCCCACTTTCACCAATGAACAAATCATCCAAAATGAAAATAAATAAAATAAACACAAGCTTTAAATTATACATTAAACAAGATGGACTCAATTGATATTTATAGGACATTCCATCCAAAAACAACAGAATACACTCTCTTCTCGAGTGTTCATGGAACATTCTCTAGAATAGATCATATCTTGGGTCACAAATCAAGCCTTGATAAATTTAGGAAAATTGAAATCATATCAAGTATCTTTTCCAACCACAATGCTATGAGACTAGATATCAATTACAGGAAAAAAACAGTAAAAAACACAAACACATGGAGGCTAAACAATACACTACAAAATAACCATGATATCACTGAAGAAATCAAAGAGGAAATCGAAATATACCTAGAAACAAATGACAATGAAAACACGACAACCTAAAATCTATGGGATGCAGCAAAAGCAGTTCTAAGAGGGAAGTTTATAGCAATACAAACCTACCTCAAGAAACAAGAAACATCTCAAATAAACAACCTAACCTTACACCTAAAGCAATTAGAGACATAAGAACAAAAAAACCCCAAAGTTAGCAGAAGGAAAGAAATCATAAAGATCAGATAAGAAAGAAATGAAAAAGAAATGAAGAAAACAATAGCAAAATCAGTAAAAGCTGGTTCTTTGAAAAATTGATAAACCAAAAAATTGATAAACCATTAGCCAGACTCATCAGGAAAAAAAGGGAGAAGACTCAAATTCACAGAATTAGAAATGAAAAGGAGAAGTACCAACTGACACCAAAGAAATACAAAGGATCATGAGAGATTACTACAAGAACCTACATGCCAATAAAATGGACAACCTAGAAGAAATGGACAAATTCTTAGAAAAGGACAAACTTCAGAGACTGAACCAGGAAAAAATAGAAAATATAAACAGACCAATTACTAGCACTGAAATTGAAACTGTGATTAAAAATCTTCCAAGAGACAAAAGCCAAGGACCAGATGGTTTCAGAGCCAAATTCTATGAAACATTTAGAGAAGAGCTAACACCTAGCCTTCTCAAACTCTTCCAAAATATAGCAGAGGGAGGAACACTCCCAAACTCATTCTACGAGGTCACCAGCTCCCTGATACCAAAACCAGACAAAGATGTCACAAAGAAAGAAAACTACAGGCCAATATCACTGATGAACATAGATGCAAAAATCCTCAACAAAATACTAGCAAACAGAATCCAACAACATATTAAAAGGATCATACACCATGATCAAGTGGGGTTTATCCCAGGAATGCAAGGATTCTTCAATATATGAAAATCAATCAATGTGATAAACCATATTAACAAATTAAAGGATAAAAACCATATGATCATCTCAATAGATGCAGAAAAAGTTTTTGACAAAGTTCAACACCCATTTATGGTAAAAACTCTCCAGAAAGTAGACATAGATGGAACTTACCTCAACATAATAAAAGCCATATATGACAAACCGACAGCCACCATTGTTCGCAATGGTGAAAAACTGAAACCATTTCCACTAAGATCAGGAACAAGACAAGGTTGCCTACTCTCACCACTATTATTCAACATAGTTTTGGCAGTTTTAGCCACAGCAATCAGAGAAGAAAAAGAAATAAAAGGAATCCAAATCGGAAAAGAAGAAGTAAAGCTGTCACTGTTTGCAGATGACATGATACTATACATAGAGAATCCTAAAGATGCTACAAGAAAACTACTAGAGCTAATCAATGAATTCAGTAAAGTAGCAGGATATAAATTAATGCACAGAAATCTCTTACATGCCTACACACGAATGATGAAAAATCTGGAAGATAAATTATGGAAACACTCTCATTTACCATTGTTACAAAAAGTATAAAATACCTAGGAATAAACCTACCTAAGGAGACAAAAGATCTGTATGCAGAAAACTATAAGACACTGATGAAAGAAATTAGAGATGATACAAACAGATGGAGAGATATACCATGTTCTTGGATTGGAAGAATCAGCATTGTGAAAATGACTATACTACCCAAAGCAATCTACAGATTCAATGCAATCCCTATCAAACTACCAATGGCATTTTTCACAGAACTGGAACAAAAAATTTCACAATTTGTATGGAAATACAAAAGACCCCAAAGAGCCAAAGGAATCTTGAGAAAGAAAAATGGAGCTAGAGGAATCATGCTTCCTGACTTCAGACTATATTACATAGCTACAGTAATCAGGACCACCATAAAGCAATTATACTCTATTAAAGATGTTAAAAAAAAAAAGACAGTATGGTACTGGCACAAAAACAGAAATATAGATCAATGGAACAAGATAGCCCAGAGATAAACCCATGCACATATGGTCTCCTTATCTTTGATAAAGGGTGCAAGATTATACAGTTGGGAAAAGACAGCCTCTTCAAAAAGTGGTGCTGGAAAAACAGGACACCTACATGTAAAAGAATGAAATTAGAACACTCTCTAATGCCATACACAGAAATAAACTCAAAATGGATTAAAGACATAAACGTAAGGCCAGACACTATAAAACTATTACAGGAAAACACAGGCAGAACACTCTATGACATAAATCACAGCAAGATCCTTTTTGACCCACCTCCTAGAGAAATGGTAATAAAACCAAAAATAAACAAATGGGACCTAATGAAACTTAAAAACTTTTGCACAGCAAAGGAAACCATAAACAAGATGAAAAGACAACCCTCCAAATGGGAAAAATATTTGCAAACAAAACACTGACAAAGGATTAATCTCCAAAATATACAAGCAGCACATGCAGCTCAATATCAAAATAACAAACAACCCAATCCAAACATGGGCAGAAGACCTAAATAGACATTTCTCCAAAGCAGATATATAGATTGCCAACAAACACAGCAAAGTATGCGCAACATCACTAATCATTAGAGAAATGCAAATCAAAACTCCAATGAGGTATCACCTCACACCGGTCAGAATGGCCATCATTAAAAAAATCTACAAACAATAAATGCTGGAGAGTGTGTGGAGAAAAGGCATCCCTCTTGCATTGTTGGTGGGAATGTAAATTGATACAGCCACGATGGAGAACAGTATGGAGGTTCCTTAAAAACTAAAAATAGAACTATCATATGACCTAGCAATCCCACTCCTGTGCATATACTCTGAGAAAACCATAATTCATAAAGAGTCATGTACCACAATGTTCACTGCAGCTCTATTTACAATAGCCAGGATGTGGAAGCAACCTAGGTGTCCACTGACAGATGAATGGATAAAGAAGATGTGGCACATATATACAATGGAATATTACTCAGCCATAAAAAGAAATGAAATTGAGTTATTTGTAGTGAGGTGGATGGACCTAGAGTCTGTCACACAGAGTAAAGTGAGTCAGAAAGAGAAAAACAAATACTGTATGCTAACATATATATATATGGAATATAAGAACAAAACATGGTTCTGAAGAACCTA
Organism: Balaenoptera physalus; assembly: GCF_965194825.1. Classification (NCBI taxonomy): domain Eukaryota; kingdom Metazoa; phylum Chordata; class Mammalia; order Artiodactyla; family Balaenopteridae; genus Balaenoptera; species Balaenoptera physalus. The sequence continues at coordinate 109,630,426 of NC_138890.1, read as the reverse complement.
GGGGCAGGACAGGAATAAAGACACAGATGTAGAGAATGGACTTGAGGATACAGGGACGGGGAAGGGTAAGCTGGGACGAAGTGAGAGAGTGGCATGGACATATATACACTACCAAATGTAAAATAGATAGCTAGTGGGAAGCAGCCGCATAGCACAGGGAGATCAGTTCGGTGCTTTGTGTCCACCTAGAGGGGTGGGAAAGGGAGGGTGGGAGGGAGACGCAAGAGGGAGGGGATATGGGGATATATGTATATGTATAGCTGATTCACTTTGTTATACAGCAGAAACTAACACAACATTGTAATGCAATTATACTCTAGTAAAGTTGCTAAGAAAAAAAAATTAGGGCCAAAAAATAATAATAATAATAAAATAGAAAAGGATATACAAAATACAAGCCCAAACTTATCAATAAATTTAATAGTCTCCCTCAAATCAAAATGTTTCCTAATAAATATAATCAGAGCAAACATAATACAGAAAAATTGGAAAAGAATCAGGAAAAACTTATATGTTGTTTATTCAAAGTGTGCTTGTAGACAGTTAATAAAAAAGAATTTCCATATCATATCACATGTTTGTAATCCCACAATTATAAGTAAATACAATTTATGAATTAATAATTCTCTATACAAAACACCTATATGCACTCTTTGAAAAATGTGTATATCAGTACTAAAAAATTGCTTCTTCTTGCTTGTTAATTTATCTAGCATAGATCAGATTGACAACATGATTATTACCAATATCAAAACTGTTAACAACTTTCATAGTAGAGAAGCCATCTTCCTCAGTTATGCTTATGGAGATAGAAAAGAATTAAAGAAAGTTTTGCAAATTCAGGGTATTTATTTTAACTTTTATTAAAAATTTAGCAAGAATGTTGTTCTCTTTACCATTGTCTTGGTTATTTATTAGCCTGCTTAGAAAAGCAGCCCAGAGCTGCCCTAGAAAATATAAGTAGAAAGTCATACTTCCTATTTATTAAACATATCCATTAGGCCCAAAGAGCTTAGGCAATATTTTAGAGTGAAAGGTATCTTAGAAACCAATTATTCCAAACTTCTCTTTTCCAGAGGAGAAATATCAAATAAGCAGCCAGTCAATTATCACACATAAAGTGCCTGTGGAATATTATTTTCAAAGATAGATGTCATGATTTCTCACTTTTTCAATGGAATTTGCCACTCCTCCTGTCAACAGCTGGAATCTATTTCTCCTACAATGAATATGGCTGGCCCTGTGATTTTTATAGGTAGAATGAGGTAGAAGTGACTTTGGAGACTAGGTTTTAAGAAGTCTTGCAACTTCCTTTCTCACCCTCTTAGGAAACTTCAAGCACCACATAAAAAAGCCTAGACTGTCATACTGAGGAGGCTAGATGGAAATAAGTGTCCTGAAGAACAGAGGTATGCAAAACCATAAGGGGAGAGAAGTTCTGATAGATAATGGACTATGAATGCAGAGGTCTCAAGCATTCCAGCCATCTTAGATGTAGGGTCAGACATATCAAGCCAAATTAATTCCACAGCCTCAATGAAGAGCAAAGAAAACCCATCATTATTAAGTTCTCCCTGAACTCCTGATCATAGGAAAAAATAAAATGGCTGTTGTTTTAAGTCATCAAGTTTTGGAATGGTTTAAGTCACTAAATTTTGGAGTAGTTTGCTATTCAGCAATAAATAACTAAGACTAATAGCACTCATAAGGTAGGGAATTAAAAGACAAATAAGAGATAGCATATAATTAAAAGTCTACAGTTTAGAGGTGGTTAGTGATAAATTCGTACTCAATTATCTTTAAGAATGTCATAAGCACCATATTGGTGTAAATTCAAAATGTCATTGGAACAGAAGAAAGTTACATAAATGAGTAATAGATCAGCAAACATTTTACAAAAGGAGTGATAGTGGAACCAGATTTCACTCAGTCTTTAATTCACTCATCAAATATTTAATGGGCACATCACCTATGCATTGTGACAATAAAAGAAGTGAGAAATGTCTTGTTTTGTCACAAAAGAAGTGATGTTCTAAAAACTGGATTGAAGAATCCTGTGAAGAATTGGTAAATTATGAACATGGAGAATTAGGTGGGGATTATATCATAGAAGATAATCAAGCTATTCCAAAGACTTTAGACTTCTGTTTGTAAAATGGAAAAATACTTCAGAACATTAATCCTGGAGGAAATCATTTGAATGTGAAGAATGAAAAAATTAATAGTCTGGGCTCTTATGAGAAAGAATCAACCGGTTTTTGGTGGTTGACTGGATCTATTAAAGGAAGAAGATTGATGAAAAGCACACAACACTCCCATAAATTACAGACTCTATCATTGTAAAATTACTCATACAAAATCCAAATGCATTTAAATGCATAAAAATCAGGTTAGCTTTAAGTTTCCTAATGCAAGGACTCCTAAGCTTGATTACCTTAAAAGTATGTCATTCAAAATACTAACTTGTAAAGCAACATTTGTACAAAATTTCTATTAACATACAAAATTATAGCATGTCCCTTTGATGTGAAATAGTTTTAAATATGTTTTAGGCAAAGAAAAACTAGAAATTAATTTTAAAGCTCTTTTTACATGCTAAGATTTATTTTATTCAACAACCATTCTTTTATTTAGGATATATGAAATATAAAAAAGAATCATTTATCTTTTCCTTACACAAAAATAAGTTTCGAGTTAGATATAGAAGAATTATGACTCTAATTTTCCTTTTAACAAGTTAATATACTAAACAATGAATCATTCACGAAGGTTCTACACTCTTAATTTCACACATTTACTTTGGTTTTTGACATATAATAAATGAAGTTTGCTTTAGGAAGAGTGGCATATTGAAATCATTGAAATTGAATTTTTACTCAATATAACTTTAATTATGAAGAGAACTCTGGTTTCTGGTTGGGAAAAAAGAAACTATCCATCATTTTGAAAATTTTATCAGCTCATAGTTTTATCAAACCAAACCATTTCTCCCTACATAATATAAAAGTTTAAACATAGCATAAAGTTCTAACAAAACTCCAAGGTAGATATCATAAATCCATAGTTGAAAAGTCTAAGGGCAATTAGGCTCCCAATTTTCTCCCACATCCCATGCTGTGAGCCAATTATCCTCCTTCTTGTCACCACCTCTCCCTCATATTTCTAACAAGAGGTGGGGGAATTTACTAAACTATAAATCATCCAGACCCAGGAATATCATGAATAACAGAGGACAGGGAAATATGTTTTCGAGAAAATAGAGATGTTAATTAAAAGCCAACTTACTAAATGACTGGTGGCTAGGCAGTCCCCTTTTGCTGCAAATCTCCAAGAGCCCTGGAATAGCTCTCAAAGTCCCTCCTCAACCTCTCCTCCCCTCCTGGACTCTCCTTCTCAAGCGTGTGTGCACGCGTGCGCGTGCACGCACACACACACACACACACACACACACACACACAAAAACACACAGACTTATCACGGAAGATGCTTTCCTCTTTGGAGAATCTAAGCAAAGATAATATCTTTAAATTCTGAAATTTGTCTACATTCCAGTGAAATAACTGGATTCCCATCAGCACACTCCGTGAAAAAACCCACCACTTCATAAGTCCCACCAATGCACACAGAGCTTTCAATCAATTACTTAGTGTTTCAGTTTTAAATATGATTGGACTGCAAATAATCACCAGCCATTCTAGGAAATAATGTAATACAAAAGATAAGGGGGGGGGGAGGGAGAGAAGAAGAAAAACATACAGAAAGGAAAAACAATAAGGAAATATAGGAAATATTTAAAATTTATAAATTGCATAATCAGATAGATAAGTTGATATTGATCATGAAACTTGAAAAGGATTGTATAATGAAGAAAATGAGTAAATAATAATCTCTCACATATTAAATACATAATAGAGATAAAAGATGTTGAGACCTAAATTTTAAGAGATTTAAAGAATATTAAAGAAAAAGACAAGGATTAATTTTTTAAAAAAATACAGATCCTACAGTGATCCTATATTCAACGAATAAGAATTCTAGGAACAGATTAGAGAGACTAGAAGGGAGTAAATCAAACACGAAAATTTCCTAGAATTATGAACATAAGCATCCATATTGAAATACGTCATTGAGTATGTGGCCAATGAATTAAAAAATATACATATATAAAAATAGCATTATTATGAACTTTCACAACAAAGGGAAATTTCCAGAAAAAGAAGTAAAGAAAAAGAAAAATGTCAGTGAATAGGAATTGTAATAGCATTCTCAGCAGCACAGGTAGATGAGAGAAGACAGTAAATACATGGGCTTCAAAAGTTTGGAGGGAAACCAGTTCCAACTATTACAAACTGATAATCTCACTTAGGTACAAGGTTTTCTGTTTGTTTGTTTGTTTGCTTATTTTTCTTTTTAAAGGAATTTTCAGGTAATTTATATCTAAAAAAACTTTGTGATATGTACAGTTTTTCTTTCTTTCTAGATTGTTTTTCTAACAATCTAGAGACAGTGCTTTGTTCAAAATAAGGAATCAAATCAAGAAGAATAAGCCATGTGATCCAGGATACAGAGGATCAAATAAGAAGAGTGATGAAGAAAATTCCCAGGATACCAGGCCAGATCAGAGGACAAAGTATTTCAGGAGAAAGAGCTCAAGGAGGGGGTGGGAAGGAGTTTGGTAACAATTATTAACTCTAGGAAACAACAAAAAGTAACAAACCAAAGAATATATAAATGTGCTTGATTCCCCTGAAGAATATTTTCATAATCACCATTATAAAAATGCTGCAATTGTGTACTAGAAGGTAAGAAATTGGGAAGTAATACAGAGATTGAGGGCAAAGGAAAGAAGAATTAGAACAGAATGCTATTGTTTTTTCAATTGTAAGCTTTAGTTTTATTGGGGTATTTACAGTTAAATAAAAAAATAATAATAAATTTCCAATCATGGAAAATAAGGTATTTGGACCACCCTCTTAACTTGAGTAAAACTAAAAATCTGAAAAAATATTTTTAATAATTTTTATTTTTTGAAGATTTAAGTTCAGAGCAAAATTGACTAGAAAGTACAGACAGTTCCCACAGTTCCCATATACCCCCTGTCTTAAAAACCCTCTGTACCCTACCTGAAAAGCATGTTTTTAAAAAGTTCGTTTGAAGGTATCAGAGAGCTAACAAGATAGTGAAAAATTACTGGGCCATGATGTAGAAAAAGAGAAACCCAGAGAAGTGACTACAGCTTTGTGGCTGCCTTACCTATAGGAATATCTTTCCAGAAGAGGAAGCTGAGAGGCTGTAAAGCTGAGCATCATTTTTTAAAGCCCCCGAGGCACTGAACCATAGACATTTAGTCCAGGGTCTACCAAGTGGAAAATAGGTCTGGGTGTAGACACCAGGAATATCGGTGAATCAGAAGTATATTGGCCCTCACAAGAACTGTACCCAATCATTAAATCAACCCTATCCAATTTCTAATCTGCTATCATTTTCTTGGTGTCAGAAAAATTCTTTTAAATTTTTTCAGACAATTCTGGTAACAGATTTTCTCAACTCTTTTAATATTGAAAAATGTCCTTATTTTACTTTTGAAAGATATTTTCACCAAGTATAGAATTGATTTCTTTTGCACTTAAAATTTTTATTTTCATTGTTTCTGGTATGCATGGTTTCTGATGAAAAATCTAAGGCATGATCCTCCTGAGAACTGTACCCAGTGCTGGATATATTATGAATCTACTTCCCTCTGATAAGAAAGCAAACTATTTTCAACCTGTGTAAACTCTGGGAATTATTCTGTCTATTCCCAGCTTTTTAATCTGTTTCCATGGATCATGAAGAACTATATTATAATATTTGATCCAACTATACAAATTATGGCATTTGACTCCCTTTCTCCTTTCTTTGAAACTTATTTCAATCTTTTTCTTTTTATATTTTCTTCTCTGTGTGTATTTCTCCCCCTCCCCTTCCCTCTACCCGCTCCCCTCCTCTCTTCCCACACAAATCTTTCCCTAACTAGCCTCTTTATCCCTACTTGGCAGGTAACCCATCACTCTTGTTTAAGCAAAGGAAGAATGACAGGGCTGTCTCTGTACTGGGCACTTTTGCTGTATCTGTTCAGTTACAACTAAGAGTGTTTTTCTGGAGGTAAGTTGTATGTATAGAAGAAAAGCTCCAAGGCATTGCTTCATAACCATGGTGGCTCAAGGTGTTGGTACATTCAGGATCAGTAAAAGGAGAAATGGTACTGTTTAGCCAACTGGTAAGAATTGTGCATACGCTTAGCCCATTTTATGCTGCATATGTGCTATTTAAGCTTGGTATGAAGGATGCTGAATACGAGAGTGAATGGGAAAATCATAGAATTCAAAAATATTAAAGCCAAAGTATAGGAAATACATTTTTATACATATGTTATCTAGTCACATATGTGATTTTGCCATCAAGGAGAAAGGGAAAAACTTGTTGTTCTAGGGAAAAGCTGAAAATGTACTACTAAAAAATGGTAAGAACAATATATTATCTGACTACACCTCATTAAGTGTGACAAAACAGGAAATCAGTTGTTTAGGGGGAGATGGGTCGCTACTCATGAAGCAAAATTGACCATGGGGAGACCAGGGATAGAGATTCCTTACTATTCAGAGCAAAAATTGTTGAGTATTGCAAACAAGAGAAATATTAACTCACAATATTATGGAAATTTATATAGATATTTGAATTTGTTTATATTTCCTCTTAGCACATATGGTAAACTTTTTTACTGGAATTTTTTGATGGTTATTAGAACATTTACCCATAGGAATACTGTTTAATGTCTGCCTTTCTTTTTTATAGATATAAAAATGTAATGTATAAAATGTTTTAGTCCTGAACAAAAGCAAAGTCTATCATTGCATTTGTTTAAGAATGTTTTCCATGAAGTACAAACTGAATTTCATAGAAATATATCTCTAAATATAGAGTAGGCTGTCCAAAATTTCAGATTTTACTTTTTCTCTTTGAATGCTCACATCAAATTCTATCTACCTGAAGATTAAGTTTTTTTAAGCACAAACAGCTAGGTTCCAATTTTCAATGTTCTGTATTCAGACTAATCATGAAAGTTGTGTAATATTATGAAAAATAAATGCCATAAATAGAAATAAAATAGTATTACTATCCTTTTGATTTTCTCTGGGTTTGTCTTCACCATACATGACTCATTTGGTTGATACTTATTTCCAGAGAAATTAACTTCAGGAGAAGAAGTCAGGGATCACATGCATCAACACTTCACTATAAATTAGACCTGGATCCTGCTAAATGCTCATTATTTCTGTCTAATATTGTGTGAACTACCCAGCTTGCACAGAGGGTCAGAGAGCATTAAACCACATCCAGATTTTGCACAGAGTGAAATGTGGAATGACATAACACCTAACAGAGTCAGCTGTGATTCAAGATAACTGATATACAAGGGCGAAGTTATCAACTTGCTGAAATTGAACTAGGCTAAATCACTTTACTCTCTCTGAGGCAAGGAAACCAGCAAGGAGACTATAATTCAGCTTCCCAAACATGGACATAAATGGACTCTACATGGAATTCTAACTTCAGACCAAATATCTATAGGCAATAGCCAAGCATACAAATCTCACTCTAGTGAACAAATAAATGTTTGAATCATGTTGGGAAAAAAAAGAGAGTATTTCCTATAATATTTAATTTTATACCTTTTTTCTTTTTAAAAGTCATATACTTTCACTTTATGAATTTCCATGAGTGTAATCGGCTAATTTAAGCTGAGTGAATTTTTGAAAGATTTTTATATTTTATAGAGTGAATTTTTATAGAGTGAGCTTTTATAGAGTGAATTTTTATAGAGTGAATTTTTGAAATATTTCAGTTGTGTAATGGTGAGTGGAGTTGAAAGAGAAATTTAGCCTGTATGTAGAACAAAATGCATTTGCCTCAATATTTATTAATGACTCTGACTTGGACAAGTATTATTAGCTTACTTATTTGTATTACAGGATTATTCACTAGAAATGGTTAATTATAAGTAGGCTAATAGAAAATTGTCAACTATGGCCAACACCAGAGGATTATGTTATCAAACAGATCTCTTCAGCATTGCGGTATTTACTCTACTGGGAATTTATTAATGATTATTAAGTAACTATGACATTAATTTGAATGTTAAAATAAGCAAGCTAAACAAAAACATTGCCTATATAAGTTCATTAAAATAGTATTGTATAGATTCATATTAAAACAACACAATGAAAGTCCAGTAATTTGGCTTCACCAAAAATAGAATATTTATTGTAAAATTATTGACAGTTTGTAAAATATGCTTATCTAAATTCAATTGGAGTAAGAAATTTTTGTTACTACTAATACAGAAGTTATTTCAGAAGGAAGTATATACAATTTGCTTAATTATTATACCTTATTATTTATATAAAATATATACTTACTCCTTGTAGGAAAACAATGCAGATATCTCTCCCTCATAAGGCAAAAGGTGTTTGCCTCAGGATCTGTCTTACCTCTTCTCTTAGATTCCATGTTAATAACTAGGGTTTGGTCAAAGCAAAACCCAGCATATCCCATGTTAGGTCTTATATGAGAAGAAAATGACTAGATTACAAAGGAAGCTGTAAGGATTAACCAGCATGTACCAGCAGGTGCCAAGAGAGTATCATTGATACAGGATTTTGAAGGTGTTTGATAAAGAGGGCCAGAACACAAATCTAAGGAAGAGTTTATTAAATTTGGGGCACTCTCTCAGGAATCAGAATTTTACACCCTGGCAAGAACCCTATGGGATGATAAAAAACCTGGTGCTAGATTGGCTTCTAGAGATCTAAAGAAAACAACGGTTTATACTGAGCAAAACTAAAATGCCTAAAATTTCAGGAGCAAGAGGGATTAAAATAATCAGGGAAGCAAGGGTGTTGGAGTGGATATGTTATATGAGGACAAGTGTCCCACCAGAAGATTTGTTTCACAGGAAGGCCCAGAGTACTCACCAGCAGCCAAGGCAGTGGCTTTCTGCTACAGACCAGAGCTGCTGGTAGAAGAGGATGATGTAGAGCTTCACCAGTTGATACCAATGGAGATGAATGGCTCTGAACCAATTGACATCAGGTGACAGTGTTTAAATTACAACAGCCAGGGGATCACAATTATCATAATGACCAGCAAGTCTGGAGTGTGAGATAGAGAGGTTTGATCTACAGAGAGTTGTAAATACAATTAAAAAAACCTGGTATCCTTAAAGGCAAAATAAATGGACAGCAAACTAGGACTAAAAAAGCAAGAATAGATGAGCATGAAGCTGAATGCATTGTCTCAATAAAAACTCACAATTCCTTGGAAATTTCCCAGATCTGAACCACAGTGCTGTCCCATTGACTGAAGAGATAACTGAATCCCCAGGATAAAGAACGCTACAATATTACATCAAATATATGCAGCAATGATTCTCCTTTTCTTTCTTATAATTGCCTACAGGTGAAAAGGGATTACTTTTTGTGGACTATTAGATACAGGGTCTGAGTTGATATTGTTACTTGGAGAACTGGGCTGTCATTATGGTTTTCCTGTTAGAATGGAGGCCAGTTAAAAACTGAAATCCTGGCCAAAGTCCAGCTAACAGTTATTACATTGGTTCCACAGACCCATCTGGTGTCATTTCCTCAGGCCATTAATGTAAAATTTGGTTTGAGATACTTAACAATTGAAGTAAACCTCACATTGGATCATGGCCTGTGTGAGGAGAGCTATCATAGTGGAGAAGGCCAAGTGGAAGTCTCAATGACTGCTCCCCCAGAAAGACAAGATAATAAATAAAAGTCAGTATTGCATCTTGGGAAGATGAGAGAGATTGGTGCCACCTTTAAAGATCTAAAGGATGCAGCAGTAGTAGTCCCTATCATATCTTTGTTTAATTAACCAGTATAATTCTTGCCAAAAGCAGGTGGAGATTAGAACATGGTTGTAGAACATCAGAATCTCAATGAAACAGTAGTGCTGAGAGCATCTTACATGCCGGGTATGCTACTGTTCCTGGAGATTAATGCAGCTTCTGGAACATGATATACAAACACTGTTTTAGTGCATGTGTACTTTTCTTTCACAACCAGGAAAATGGGTCAGAAAAAGTTACATTTATATGAAAGAACAAAAATATACGCTTGCAGTTTTGCCTCAGGGCTATATTAAGGCTCCCAAACTGTATCTTGAAATAGTTAAAAGATATCAGGACCATCTGGATATCCAAAAGAATATCACATTGATTTATACATCAATGACACTATATTGATAAAGCAGGGTAATCAAGAGGTATCTTACATGCTGGAACCCTTGGTATGATACACATACTCCAGAGAGTTGGAAATAAATCCTATAAAAATTTAAGAACTATCCACTTCAGTTAAGGTTGTAATGGCCCATTAGTCAGGGCAACTCAGGACTTCCCCTCCAAACTAAAAGAGAATTTGCCTCATCTTGTATCCTCTTCTACCAATAAGGAAGTACAATGGATTTTGGGGGTCTTCAGATTCTGGAGGCAACACATAACAATACTAGAATTACTGCTCTGGTACGCACAGTGGGTAACACAAAAGGCTGCCCCTATTGATTGGGGCCTGGAGAAGAAAAGAATTCTGTATCAGCTCAGTATTCCAAGCCTCGCTACTTGGGTCATAAGAACCAAAAAGCCTACTGTGATGGAGGTGTCAGTGGTGGAAAATGATGCCAAGTAGAGTGTACAGCAAACTCCAGTAGGAGAATTCACAGCATAGGGCCCTGGGTTTCAGGAGCAAGTCCTTGCCATCTAAACAGATAACTGCATACTCCTTGAGACAAGCTCTTGGTGTATTGCTGGGTCCTGTTAAAAATGAACACTTGACCATAAGGCATCAAGTGATCATGAGTTTTGAGCTGCCCATTATGAAAGGCATCCTATTGGACACATCAAGGCATAAATTTGATTGGGCCCAGCAGCATTCCACTGTAAGTTAGAAATGATATATCTAGGATTGACCTCAAGCTAGACCAGAGGGAATATGTAAGCTATATTAGCAGGTAGCCCAGATTTCCCAGAAACCACCACAGTAGGACCAGTGCCCCTCCCTCAGCTCACAACTACAGACACATGGGACAACCCATACAATCTATTGGAGGAAAAGGATACAGCCCACACTTGATTTACAGATGGGGTGGCTCACTATGTACGTGCAAGTTAAAAATGGATGGTGGCTGGATTAGAAAATACTCAGTCATGGCTTTGAAAGAAGTGGTGAGGAAAAAAAAACCTTCCCAATAGGTGTAGCTTTGGAAAGTGTACTTTTTCATTTATTTTGTGTGGAAGGAGAAGCAATCCAGGCTCATGGACTGTAGGGCAACAGTTCTGGGCAACTGAAAGGCAAACATTTGGAAGACTGGAGATGAGGAAATCTTGGGTAGAAAGGATAAGGATGGACATATGGTGGTGGATACAAAGTGTGAAGGTCTTTGAAACAAATGTTAACACTCACTAGAAAGCATGCACCATAGAAAAGTCACTAAATAATTGAGTAGACCAAAAAGAAAAGAAAAGATTTGTTGACATCAGCCAACATTGTTTTGTTCAGTGGGCAATCCAATTATGACATTATGGACAAACACATTAAGTGTTATAATTATAGGCTAAGCAGCATGGAAGACCACTTATCAAGAGTGATCTAGCTGGTGCCACTCCAGTGTCCAACATATCTTTAACAAACACCAATACTAAGATACCTGTATTACATTATGACTCATGGAGAGCAATTGGGAACTTGGTGGCAAGTTGACTGACTACATCTGGCTCCTTATGTCCTGAAAGTATCAATTATTTTTTCTCACAAGAATGAATATTTATTCCAGGTGTGGAATAATACCCACAGAGCTTCCACCAGCAACACAATCTGGGGATTTACCAAGTGCACTATTCACACACCTGGTATCCCATACAACATAGCATCCAAACAGGGATCTATTTGACCTTGAAGGAGGTGAGGAGGTAGGCCTACAACATAGGATCCACTGGTCATATCATATACTACACCAAACAGAAACAGGCCTGACAGAGCCCTGGGATGGCCTTCTCCAGATACAACTGAAGCATCAAGCACTGAATCAATATTCTGCAAACATGGGGTGATGTTCTCCAGCTTTCAGTACATAAACTAAATCAGAGATATCCATATGATACTGTGTCCTCAATAGAAAGTATCTAGGATTCAAAGGTGCAAAGCAGGAGTGTCCTGACTTATCATCATTTCCAAAGACCTACTTGGGGACTTTGTGATCTCCATTCCTGCAACTCCAGGCCCTGCAGTATTAGATGACCTAGATCCCCCAAAAGGTATACTCTTGACAATGTAAGCTGCAATGATTCCATTTGATTCCAAGCTATGTTTGCAGCCTGAGCACCTTGGACTCTGAAGAAACACAGATAAGGAACAATTAATTCTAAACTAGTAGCCAGAGAAGTCTTAAAAATATCACCTTAATTTAAGCCAGGATTTGGATACTATTTATTACTGATAAGGTAAAATATGAATGACTATGGGCTTAAATCTAGTAAAAGCAGAGAGAAGAGGGATAACTTTCCTCTTGCCTGAGAAGCTAAGGCTGCCAGACTCTGCTGGATGAGTGTTAGGGAAGTCAGGGGAGAAAGCTCATGGTTTTGAACCACACTATCTGCTAGGAGGCAACCCTGATGTCTAGTTTGTTGAGAATTTAAAGACTTTAATTTTTATGTCTACATCATTTAATTTAGGACTTTCATATTAGTATAGGCATAAGAAAACTATTCTAGCAAAATGCTAAGAAATATGCATGAGTCAATATTTTATACCACATCTTTTTTTTTCTTGTTAGAATATATTAAAACATATTTAAAAGTAAAAAAACAATTGTTCCAACCATATGGTGCTAATAATAAAGCATACCAAAAATGGATTCTCAATCAACAAAAGATATGAGTTGTTTTTCCACTAATTTCTCACTTCTGATAAGTTCAGCCTTTATTTTTGTATTTACATGGAATTAAAAAGCTCTTTTAGCCCTCATTGTCTGCAGTGATATTCATCTTTGGAACAACAGCTACATAATGTGTCCAACCTCAGATGACTTTACCTATTGTTACTATATTTGGAGGAGTCAGCTTTAGTGACAAGATAATTGTATTAACTATTCAGCAAGATTTGCACTTTTTGATTCCATGAAAGAAGATAACAGAAATGCGACAATGCTTGGGTTTCTCTAAAATATCCTGCTCAGCTCATCATGGTAAATACCCATTACCAGCTAGGAAAGCAGTAAAAGTGTATTTATTTTAACATTAATTACCTGAAAACAAGACAAACATGAGTTGGAAGACAAGAAATAATGCAGATGGTGCAGAATTATTTCACTAATTGTTTTGGCTTCCAATAATGTAGTACAGTTGTTTCAATTCCCACCTAAACAGAATGACCTATGGGCTTTGTTATCTTGAGAGAAACATAATTATCTGCTGCATTTGCAGCTTCATAGATTATTTAGATGAATTGAAACTTGTGTGGACTTAGGAAACAGTATCTCATGATTTAACACTTTCACAAAATTTAGAAAGAATTCAAAGGCAACTCTATAACCTTAGAACTCTGAGAAAATAAAAAATTTTAGACCAAGGTTAATCAAAGAAGAACCAATTAAATTTAACCAGAGTGCTCAAAGCCACTTGTAAATTATTCTCTCTTCAGACTAATAGTGAACAATAGGAAAGGAAATGACAGCATTTATACTTCCATAATCCGGTGTTAATATTATATATGTTATTGGCATATTATTATAAGCAAATGATTTGTTCATTCTTGTGGTTCACATGTAATCATATGTAAGTTTCTTATTCTGTTTTTTTAAAGTAAATCCATAAGGATTAAAAATGATCACTTATTACATAGCTTTTATTTTTTAATTTTTTTCATGTTTATTTTATTATTGTTATTGTTATTTTTGCCATGCCACACGGCACATGGGACCTTAGTTCCCTGAGCAGGGATCGAATCCATGCCCCCTGCAGTGGAAGTGGGGAGTCCTAACCACTGGACCACCAGGGAATTCTTTTACATAGATTTTAAGCATCACTTTTGTCGTCAATTTTATGTTGTTACAAATTATTCTTAATTTAATATTTTTGTGAAAAAAACTTTTTCTATATTGTAGATAGTTTCTGTATTTAGGAGAGATTACCCAAATTAGAATAATTATTAAATGATATAAAAGAATTTAGGTTAGTAGGATACAGTAGATGGTTAGTATCATAGAGTGATTTTGCAGTTCCTAGATTAATATAGAATTTAAATGGTTTAGCTCAATACATGTGAACTGAGGTCACACTACTGTCCAACTTTAAGGTAGCCATAGAGTGTAGTATTGAAGGGAAATTGTCCCAGGTAGAAAATGAGATTTTGAGATTTGATTGTTCAGATATTTGATGAGCTCTTGGTTAACCTCCTTTTGGGTAGGAAATAGGATTCTATTAATCCATATTATTCAATGAAATGAAAATGACTCAAATTATTAGAGGTTATAGCATGGGACACAATACAAGTAAGAAGAAAAGCTTTGAGAGATTAAGTGGTTATGGGACTTAGTCACTACAGTGACAAATGAATGGTGACAATTAATGACTACAGAGACTTTTGGGATGGATTTTCGGCCTGCTTTTGACTGTCCTTAAGAGCATAACTAAAGAAGGAAAAAAGAAAGAAAAGAACTTAAAGACTTAAATTCCCAAACCAACTCTCAAGTAAAGCATCAGAAAATTTTTGTGGAGCATTAAAAAAAGTCACTGAAGGGACTTCCCTGGTGGTGCAGTGGTTAAGAATCCACCTGCCAATGCAGGGGACACGGGTTCGAGCCCTGGTCCAGGAAGATCCCACATGCCGCAGAGCAACTAAGCCTGTGCGCCACAACTACTGAGCCTGCGCTTTAGAGCCTGCAAACCACAATTACTGAGCCAACATGCCACAACTACTGAAGCCCGCGCTCCTAGAGCCCGTGCTCCGCAACAAGAGAAGCCACTGCAACGAGAAGCCCGCGCACTGCAATGAAGAGTAGCCCCCGCTTGCCGCAACTAGAGAAAGCCTGTGTGCAGCAATGAAGACCCAACACAGCCAAAAATAAATAAATTAAAAAAAAAAAAGTAGCTGAAGTGGCAAGGCAGACAAGCCTGAGGATCAAGCCTAGAGCCTGCAGAATTGCTAAACCATTTAAGTGTGCAATTGTAATGGATTACATGCTAAGGTAAGTAAGCTGTTTATATAAAAATAAGGCTTTGGGACTTGGGTTGGAGACATTTGGACAGACTCAGATGATATTGAGAGCTTTGACGTCCCAATTTCCCTTGAAATTTGCTGAATATTGGAAGAAAAATCCACCCTCTCCCCTCTAAGAGACCATAATTTTCCTGCATTAAAATAAATAAACAAACAACCTTCAATGACCCTCCCTGGGGTACTTGCCTCAAAAGGGAAATCTATTCTATCACTATCCCTCATTCATATTGAGATTTAGATGCCAGCATCACTCAAAAGCAGAAGTGTTGGGCCTTCTTGGAAAACAGATATGTTAAAGAAGTTGTAGGGTGTTGCCTATTTACAGTAGAAAAATTCTTGGAGACAAAAATGGTGATAGACTGTAAGAGAATTCAATCACTAAATATAAAGTATTAGATTGAATCAGGCCAAATCTAATGATATGTGTTTACTCCCCTAGGGATTAGGATGAAATGTGCTGAGAGTGGTGTTAACAGTCAGCTAGACTGTCTAATTAAGCCTGGACTTAACAGTAGCCCACAGTGTTTTGATTCAAAGCATAGTCAGAGAACCATGTGGGAACATGATTTAGCCATGCAAAATCTCAGATTCTACACTATATCTACCGAATCTGACTCTGCATTTTAACAAGGTTCCCAAGAGATTTGTATGCATATTAAAATCTGAGAAGGACTGCCTTTAAGTCAGAGAGTTTCCTAGTCATTTTGTAGAGGAAGGAGTTCTAAGAATCAGGAATCATAAGTGTTAGAGTAGATCCACTATACTTGTTCAGGTACCCTCTAAACATACCCTGTAGGAGTGTTCTTGGACACTCTCTCCATTAAAACATTATGAAGTGTACTGATGAGAAGTCCAGCATACTTGAAATTTATTGAAAAATCTTTGTCATACTTTAGACATTGTCATTCATTAGGCTGAAGATTGCAGCGGGAAATGTTGCCATAGAGTGGTCTAAAAGTATAATTATTAATTAGGTCTCATGATTGATTATTACTTTTAATAGTTCTTTTTTCTCCTCTATCCCTTTACTCCTTCTGCTACTTTACATAATGAACAATAATGAT
This sequence comes from Balaenoptera physalus, assembly GCF_965194825.1. NCBI lineage: Eukaryota > Metazoa > Chordata > Mammalia > Artiodactyla > Balaenopteridae > Balaenoptera > Balaenoptera physalus. The sequence continues at coordinate 109,614,024 of NC_138890.1, read as the reverse complement.
CGGTAGTATTGCAATTCAGATTTTAAGAGTGAGTGGGACTAAATGGCTGCTTTCATTCTACAGCAGTAGAATTGATTAGTTGTGACAGAGACCTGTATGACCAGCAAAAATATTGGCTATCTTTAGAGAAAATCTTTGCTAACAACTAATCCAAGCAAACCATAAGATTGGAAGTTGAGTGACAGAAGATTTGCCTGTGCTAATTATTCTCCATTTATCTCATTAGATCTTTCCTCAGCCTTTCCCTGCCCTCTGTCAGGGAAAGATGACCTCTATGGATTACATTGCCGAAGGAACCTTGCCTTCAGGCTTCTCGTTGGATTTGAATAATGGGTACCATAGACAAGACATCAAAAACTGAGAAGAGAGAGAAGAAGACGTATTGATTTCTCTCCCTCCTCTTCCTCTCTGTCATTTTGTTTTTGTTTTTTTTCTTCTCAGTGACCACAGCTCCTGAAGGATAGTCCATCTCCTGTGGCTAGGAGAGGCTCAGAAAATACTCTCCTGTCTCTTGCCTTTCAGGCGGGTTACTGGTCCCTAAAAACTTTATAATTACTTTTTGGTTCCCTTAGCCCTGATCACAGTTCTGGAAATAGTCCTTTCTTTATACATGTTTCCATTAAAATTTTAACTGTTGCATTCATCTCCTTCTGGCAACACAAACTGATTCATAATGTTACAAGTTATGCACTGTGCTGTAATGCTACTGTAACAGGGAAGAGCTAAATCGGACTCCAATGTTGGATCTGTTTCTTTGACTTTAACTCTTGCTTTTCATTGCTTTTATTATAATCATACATAATGGCCTGCCTCAGGGAACCCTGCCCACCTGTGAATGGCTTCCAGAAAAAAAGAAACTAATACATCCTTTCACCGAGGTTGGTCATTCCAGGAGATGTTTTGCAAGACTGATGGCCCTTTTACTTTACTTCCTCACCGCCTCTACTTCTCTATTCTGCCTTTTTACTTTACTTCCTCAAGGCATCTCCCTCTCTGATTCTATAAAAGAAACTGGCATACAGACCCAGATAAGACGGTTTCTCAGAGACACTTGTCTGCCATCTTCTCAGTAGGCTGGCTTTCCGAATAAAGTCGTATTCCTTTGCCTCACCGCCTCGTCTCCAATTCATTGGCCCGTCATGCGGCAGGCAGAGCGAGCTTGGTCTCGGTTACACTACCGCTTTGTGTATCAATATATGCATAGGTTTGTTTCGGGGACTCCTATCCATTTCACTGGTCAATTTATTTTTTATCTTCACCAATAAAGTACTAACTTAAGTGTTCCAACTTTAAGTAGTAAGACACTAAGGGGGTAGTGCTTGGGAGGTATTGGCCTCTGCATGGAGAAGAATTTTAACACTGATAAAGTTTAGAATTGCCAATAATGTTGCTAATATAAAAACAAAAATATTTTAGCTTGTTTTATTATTGCTTTTGAATTCTTTACATATAATGCACCTTTTATTGTCTGCAACCAGTGCAAGCGATCACCCCCTCAACCTTTGCACACCGCAGTGATTAAGTATAAATGAGTAGGAATAACTTGTCCACCCTTTTCTTCTTCAGAAGGATTTCCTACTCTAGCCAATTTAATTCCTTTTGAAAATAAATTTTAGTGCCAGTTTATCAAATTCTAAAGAAAACACTATTTGATTTTTTATTTAAATTGCATTGGATTTATTGTGTTGATTTGTTTGGTCAAATTTTATATTTTTATAATATTGCATCTTTATACAAATGAAGATGGGATGTCTTGTGGTTAATTTTTCAATAAAATTTATAATTTCCTACAGTACAGCTCTTGAACATAAAATATTTCTTTCTAGTACCTAATGGTCATTATGGCCATAAAAATATTATTTTAAAAAACTTACATTCTCTCTTTTTGATGCTATATCAGTATGAAATGGATTTTTGCCTATTGAGCTTGTATCCAGACAATTTACTAAACTTCCATTATTTCTACTAATATACATATGAACTTTCTAAGAGATCTTCTATATAGAAAATTGTCACTTTTTAATAAAGGCATTTCTGTTTTTCCTTTCAATCCTTATGCCTTTATTTGTCCTTTTCCTCCTTGCTGTTTTCCTTATTCAGAGGGCCAGACAATGATGAATGAAAGTGGTGATAATAGACATTTTTTGGGTTTTTTGTTTTTTCATTTTATTTTATTTTTTTATTTTAAAGGGAATGCTACTAATGTTCCCCATTAACAACATGCTCTGCTATAGATTTCTTGTAAAACCCATTGTCAGGTTTAGGAATTTCTCTTTAATCTATTCCTAGATTAGCTTCCCCCCCCAACCCACCCCCCCAAATCAGGAATGGGTTTTGAATTTTATCAAAAATGTTCTTACTGTCATATAAAATTTTGCATATGTATAATCTTATTGTGGTAAATACCAATTATACATTTTCTAACGACAAACCCTCCTGTGTTTTAGGATAAATGTACTTTGGCCTTGGTGTAGTATATTTTATATAAACTAGGTGTGTTTTTTAAAACAATTCCTATCTGGTTTGTTTGGTGTGGATATTTTCATCTACATTTATGAGTGAGTGAGATTGGCTTGCCCAAACTATTACTGCATAGTTCTGGTATCAAGGTTAGACTGTCCTCATAGAAAAAGTAAAAGCAGGCATTTTTTCATTTCCTATTCTTTGAAAGACTTCTTTATATGGCTAAAATGATCTGTTCTTAAAAATTGGCTTGACACACTCACAAAACTATTGCTTCCATTTCTTTAATAACTAAACCATTCAGCTTTCTCTATTTGAGATAGTTTTTGTAAGTACTATTTCCTAATCATTTTCCATATCTATATTTTAACCTGTTCCAGTATAAAAATCAATCATTGTAGTCTCTCTCTAATCTGTGCTGTAATACCTTTTTTTCCCCATAAAGTTCATTTGTGTTCTCTCTCTGTGTCTCTCTCCATCTCTGTCTCTGTCTCTCTCTTTTCTCTCTTTCCCTTGCTCTCTCTTTCATTTCACAAAAATTTTGTTTCTTTTATTATGCTTTACAAGTTTGGGTTCATTGATTCTCTTTATTATGTATCTCATTTCTTTGTAAATATATTTATTTTTTAATTTTTAATTTTGCTTCTATTGTTTTCTTATTTTTCATTTCTGAGTTGGATATAGCTCACTCACTTTAAATGTTTTAATTTTTTTAGGTGATTATTATTTTCTAATTCAAGCATTTAAAGTTATAAATTCCTTTTATATACCAACTTCACTGCATTTCACAAGATTCAGTAGCATTAAAATTCTTTTTTTGTGTTTTTAAAATTTGTGTTATAATTTATTTTTTTACTCCAGATACTTAGAAATTATTTTTAATTCATTTCCTGATGGTGCACAGGCATACCTTGTTTTATGTACTTCACTTCATTGCACTTCACAGATACTGCACTTTTTTATAAATTGAAGGTTTGTGGCAACCCTTCATCAAGCAAGTCTATCAGCGCCATTTTTCCAACAGCATTGGCTCGCTTTGTGTCTCTGTGTCACATTTTGGTGATTCTTGAACGATTTCAAGCTTTTTCATTATTATTATATTGGTTATGTTGATTTGTGATCAGTGGAATTTGATGTTACTATTGTAATTTGGGGGTGAACCCACAAACCACATCTATATAAGATGATGAACTTAATAGACCAATGTTGTGTGTGTTGTGACTACTCCACCAACTTGCTGTTCCCCCATCCCTCTCCTTCTCCTTAGGCCTCCCTATTCCCTGAGACACAACAATATTGAAATTAGGCCAATACACAATTAATTACACTACAATGGCCTCTTAGTGTTCACGTAAAAGGAAGAGTCTCATGTCTCTCACTTTAAATCAAAAGCTAGAAATGATTAAGCTTAGTGAGGAAGGCATGTCAAAAGCTGAGATAAGCTGAAAGCTATGCCTCTTACACCAAATAGTTAGCCAAGTTGTAAATGCAAAGGAAATGGTCTTGAAGAAAATTAAAAGTGCTACTCCAGTGAACAAATGAATAAAGAAAACAAAACAGTCATTGCTGATATGGAGAAAGTTATAGCCGTCTGGATAGAAGATCAAACCAGCCACAACACTACGCCATTCCTTTAACCAAAGCCTAATTTGAGCAAGGCCCTAACTGTCTTTAATTCTATGAAGGTTGAGAGAGGTGAGGAAGCTGCAGAAGAACAGTTTGAAGCTGGCAGATGTTGGTTCAAGAGTTAATTTTATTACTTTTTTCTTTTAACTTTCATACTAATTTTATATGTTATTAATCCACTACCTTTTCTATATATTTACCTTTATACTTTCATTTTTTTTATACTTCCATAGTTTTTGTACTTCCATATGTTTTTTCCTTATTAATTAGTATCCTTACTTTTCAGCTTAAAGAAGTCCCTTTAGCATTTTCTGCAAGGCCAGTTTAGTGGTGATTAACTCCTTTAGATTTTGCTTGTCTGGAAAACTCTACATCTTCTTCAATTCTTAATCATAACTGTCAGGCAGAGTATTCTTGTTTGGAATTTTCTTTTTTTTTCTTTCAGCACTGTGAATATATCATGCCAATCCCTTTTGGCCTGTAAAGTTTTTGCTGAAAAATCTGCTGCTAGTTTTGTGGGAGTTTCCCTGTACACAAATTGTTCTTCTTTTGCTGCTTTTAGTATTCTCTCCTTGTCTTTAATTTTTGACATTTTAATTATGATGTGTCTTGGTGTAGGACTCTTTGGAACTCTCTGGGTTTCCTGGATCTGGTTGTCTATTTACCTCCCCAGGTTAGGGAAGTTTCCAGCCACTATATCTTCAAATTAGATTTCTGTCCCTTTCTCTTTTCTTCTAGGAGCCCTATGATACAAATGTTAGTCTGTTCAATGTTGTCCCGTAAGTCCCTTAAACTAAGCTAGTTTACTCATTTTTCTTCTTTTTTCTTTTTTGCTACTCTGATTGGTTGAGTTCCATTGCCTTGCTTCAAGTTGACTGATCCTTTCTTTTGATTCTTCTAGTCTGCTCTTAAACCACTCTAGTGTATTTTCCAGTTTAGTTATTGCATTCTTCAGCTCTGTGACTTCCATTTGGTACTTTCTTTTATTTTCCACTTCTTTGCTGAAGTTCTCACTGTGTTCATCTGTTCTTCTCCCCAGTTGAATAAGCATGTTTATGACCATTACTTTAAACTCTTTATCAGGTATATTACTTATCTTCATTTTATTAAGGTTTCCCCCTGCCAAGGTTTTTTATCTTGTTCTTTCATTTGGAACATATACCTCTGTTTCCTCATTTTGCTTGATTCTGCATATTTGTTTCTATACATTAGGTGAAACATCTGCCTCTCCCAGGCTTGGAGGAGTAGCCTTGTGTAGAAGGAGAAACTTATCCTTAAACCTTGCCCTAGCTCTTGGTTATCACCTGAACCTTTGTGATTGTAAAAGGAACCTGATTTATTTTTAACACATCCCATTTGTTGAGGGCATGTCAAAACCTATCAGTGTTCCAAAGGGAAGGATTTCTGTCTGCACCTAGTTTCAGGCTACTTGGAAGTCAGACCCTCGGGCAGCAGCTTTTCATGTATGCAGATATAAATTGTCCTGTGAGACTGCAATTGTAAACCCTGCTGGCGTCCAGACCAGGCTATCTGAAATTGTCCTCTGGATAGAAGCTGCAAAAATTGGGGCTCCAGACAAGTGTATAAGCTCCTTTACGGGAGGTATCAGCAAGCTGTAGCAAAGCAGAGAGAGAGCATAAAGAGGACATCCCCTGGCCTATGTTCCCTGAGAGAACCGCTGTACACTCCAGATGTGTGACAAATCTGAAGACTGCCCCTCAGCCTAAAGCTTCAGGACAAGTAAGTAGGCCTGTTTCACAGAAAGACTGGGGCTATGTTTAAGACTGCTGTCTGTGCAGTACCCTGGGATGATAGCCTCCCAAAAACTGTCTCTCTGATTGTCATTCCATTGCACCCTCTACCACAAGTCCCCCCAGGCCACCAAAATCAGGCAGTCAAGGAGTGTCCACTATGTGGACATCACATGGGCATCACATGTAAAAACTGGGACACCAGTGACATGTAAAAGCTCCCCTCAAAGAGATACTTTCAGATGTGTTTCCCAGTTCACTACAGTCTTTTGGGTCTCATGGATATAAAAGCTGATGATTTTCAAAGCCAGATGTTTTAGGGGCTCATCTCTCCATTGCAGGTCTTAAGAGTTTGGGGGCCTGGGAGAAGCTCCAGGTGGTGAGATCCCTCATGATTCATTGTGAGTCATTCTGCTGGTAGTAGGGCTTTGATAAGACCCTGTCTCAGCCTCTCCTACCTATCTCAACATGGCCCTTTTCTCTTTTGCTGATGTAAAGTAGCTGATTGCCTAGTTTTCAGGTCTTTTTCAAAGTTGTCTCATGTAGCTGTAGATTCTGTGTGTCTGTGGGAGGAAGGGAGTTTGGGATCTTTCTTTGTAGTCATCTCAGATCATCTTGTCTGTGGGTGTGTTTTGGATAATTTTTCTTTACTCTCTTTTGAGTCCAGCAGTGCATTAAAATTAAATTTTATCCAAAATCTAGTTGTTTTGAAGTGAGAAAACCATTTAGAGCACATAGTCTCACTCACTAGCACACAAAAATAAAACTATTATTCATATACAGGTATTTTCATGATTAAAATATATACAATTAGGGAAATTGGTAATGGATAAAGTAATAAGTATTGGCATATATAGAAAAGAGAACAATTTATTTGAGTACTTAATCACAAATACAGTACACATGTTCATATTCCATAACTTAATTTGATTCTAAAGGAGGGGCCAGATAAATTTGACAAAACTTCACGAAAACTTCTCTGGAAAATACTTTGGTTATTTAAATTAGTAAAAAAAAAAAAAATTATAATATGTTAATTACTAAAATTAATGACTTTACTTTCTCGTTGAATTCTCTTCACCACTTCCTTAGTCCTCTGTCTGGATAACCATCAATGTCTTATTTCTTCATCCCAACTTGCAGACTTGTATGACCCTTGGTGTAAGGTATATAGCCCTATTGTCTGTCTCTAACAAAATTTCAAAATTTCTCCAATAAATTATAACTTGACCCATGTTCAGTTATTATTTTATTCACATGAATTTCATTACACAGTTTCATTAAAATTAATAAGCTCTACTCCACAACCTTAACCCCACAGATTACCTCAACCACAGTCAATATCTTCATTTAATTCACTGAGAAATTAGAGAAAAATTATATTAACTTCCTTGACCATCATCTCTTCTTTGCCAAAATTTCTGTTCTCCCTTGCCCTTGTTATTTTATGTCTGTTCCCTAACATTAAGTGTCCTTCTTTAATAAGACTGAGCTTTCTAGCTATATTCACACTTGAGTCTTCTTACAACTTGACACGTCTTTCTTCATCAATTGCCCTTCTTTAACTTCAGTTTAAAATTCTTTTTCTCTGTTGATTCCTTTACCTGGGGCTACAAATGTACTCATCAACCCTAGGAATAGTGTGCTAGAAATTCCTTCCCTTATGATAAACTCATTTTTAATATATTGAGATAGGGAATAAAGGAATGAAGAGTAGGAAGTATAACTTTCAAAGCATTCTTATTAAAAGAAGAAAGAGAAGGAAATCATATTCAGAGGTAGAAACTCTATCTGTTAATAAACTAAACAGAAATCATCTTACTGACTTATTTATCAAGAGACATAAATTGAAAGAAAATCCAGTTTTAAAAAATTCTTAAATATAGCACTATAAAAATGTTACTACAGCCAAAGAGCTGTTTAATCTATTTCTCACTCAGCATTTCAGAACACATTTTATACCATTCACCTTTCTGTAAAATCTATTTTTTAGAGCCGTATCAAAGTATACTATTAAGTACATTATAAAAGATTACAATATAATTTCTTTTGGCACTCTATTTATGTTTACTACTGACCTCAAAGGACGTTTAAGATGTAGAAGAGTTATTTTTTGCCAGGGGTACAAATGAAAAATAATCCTGTCAGCAATTCTCATAAAGTGATGCAGAGACAGTTTTAGCAGACATAGTCTCCTTTTAACCAGAAATGATTTGTGTGTTTTCTGGAGGCAATGTCTATTTGCAGCAATGTTAACATTGACATCTGTACCTAGAAAATGACAGCAGAAAACAAATAGTTCCCAGGTGTGAAACTCAGCAAGGGAGAGCTTTGGCCTTTGGGAAAATGTCAGGATGACCATGAGTTATCATACTACAAAAGGGCCAAAACCCAAAACTTTTGCTTAGATAAAGGTCATACCCCCTACAATGATCCCTGTAGCATTCAAAAAGCGGCAACACTGTCACAACTAATATGTAGATAAGTCAAGGAGATTACTTAGGTGATATTCCCTAGGGCATAGAGAATAGTCCTTAGACTGTTTGCGCGTGTGTGTGTGTGCGTGTGTGTGTGTGTGTGTGTGTGTGTGTGTGTGTGTGTGTGTGTGTGTGTGTGAAGGACTTATCCTGTGCGCCTATCCCCAATGAAACCTCTGAGGCAATGATACTTCATTAAGAAAAGAAAGGGGTTTCCATATTTTCTTAGTAGTAAAACTGGAAAAGAATTGGAGGGGGGGTGTAGGACATTCATTGCTAGAGTGGCATGGTCACTGGAAGGAGGTGGTCAAGGAGAATGAAAAAGACCATATTCAAACAGCCACCCCTCAGGTTAGTGAGCTAAAATTGTTGGTGAGCACTGCAAGTAGTTGTGGTCATATGCAAAGTTGGGTAGGTTTTCACTATTAAACTGTTTATTTCTGTTGTTTAAGGCATAGCTTTGTTCACTAAAGTAAATAAATAAGTGAATGAATGAAAGAAAAGAAAAAAAACTATTGTTAGCATTTATATGATAACATTCAACAAAATAAGTAAAATATGGAAGGATATGGGAAATATACATTTAAATATCAAAGAATTAAAGCTAAGTCATTCTCTACTTCCAGAAATATATATTGTGCAATCCTAGAACATCATTTAAAAATCTCAGTTCATCACTTCCTTCATTTGCCTAATATCTGGTGAATTATCCTTTGCACACATGAGCTCTGAGAATCACAGCTCATGTTCTAAATAGCCAAGAAGGTCTCAAAAGTTCACAATTTCTTCTGAATCATTTATTAGTAACATTTCATGTAACATAATTAAATATAAAATGGCTGATTATAATAACGGAGAAAAAATTCAATAATAGAGCAACAGTACTGACAAAATTTGCATTCTAAAGGGAATACCTCAGTGAACCAATGCTAATGTATGAGAGAATTCTTCATTCCATACCCTTATGTAAGGTCACAGTAGGGCCAATAAATAACTTACGTTTATTGCTGACAAATTGAGTTTAGACTTTCTAGAAACAATAAAAATTCTAGTTTTAATATCATTTAATTTGATCTAGTCCGTATATCTTGAGCTTTTCAAAGTCTTTTAGCAGTATAGAAAATAAATATTAGGAAAGAATAGACAAAGGTACAAGGATGATTTTAGAGAGATATATTTGTTTGATACAGTAAGATTTTTCTGCATTATAAAAAGAATGAAAAAGGCTGGTTTAAATTCAAGACATTAATCATGCAACAAACAGTTACTGAACTTATAGTGTAAACAAAGCTCTAATAATACAAAAACGGACAATTTAACCTAATAGGGGAGCAAAACATGTAAACAAATAATGAATGTAAAATGTGGAAAAAATCATACAAAATGAGGATAAACATTCAATGCACCTTCATAAAGATTAAAAAAATTGCTGAAATAAATTGAGAAATATTTTTCAGAAAGGGTGGAATTTGAACTGTGTCTGGATAGAGAAGAGAGAACAATTCTCATAAAGGGAGTAGCACTGTGCAAAGTTTCAAATGTATGAAGTTCAGTGCAAACACAGGGAAAGAGGAATTGTTCCGTAAGAGGACAACTTTATGGTCAAAGTGAGTGAAACAAATGAGGCCAGAAAATTATATGTCTTTAAAAGTACAAACTGCAAAATACTTTATCCATGATGTCAAGGTTTGGACCCATTGACTTTTAGGTGGTTCAGGATATCTAGAGAAAATGAGTTTCTGACATTTGACATTTCTTAAGATTTTCAGTATGGAGAGCATTTTCTGTCAATCAAAAATATTTTTAAAGGTCAATAGGTAGGAGTCAGAGAACTAGATGATGTAGGAGAGATATAGGTAAAGTAGAAGTCTTCTGTGTTTTAGAGTAACTCATACAATGTATATTGGGAGAAATTCCCTTTTCAGTCTGACATGTAAAGACCTTCGAAGTTCTTATTTCCATCCTGACAACAGGAAAAAAAGCTGAAGAAACTGAAAATCAATTACTTTTCTTGGCCCCATAAGAAAACAGAGTTCCTGGGGCAAACGACCACCTTGAAATCTAGAGAGACAGACGAATCCGGAGGGTTAAAACTTAGACTTGGAGCAGAAGCTGCTAGAGCCATAAACTAGTAGGAACACTTAAATGGTATTTTGAAGGCCGAATGTGGACTAGCATGAAAGTGAGAAATTCTGAAGTCTCAGGGGAACCCCCACACTTTATGGGTTTTACCTTCAGGAACACTGCCAGGTTCTCATAATGATGAGTCAATATTGATTCCTTAATGGCTCTTACAAGGAGTGTGTGGGGTGGGGGAAGTAACCATGTGAAAAATGTTCAGAGCTTTCTCCATGACAAAGACTTACTATATAGAGGAAAAGAGTTTATTAGAGTCTTATGCTGCCTGGGGAAAAAGCATTTCCCTTAATCCATTTCCCCCTTTAGCATACCTGTCTCAACTAAGACTGGGAGGAGGGACACTTGTGAAGGTCATGGTCAAGGGACACAGGCTAGGGTTATAGAATACTTACCTTACCCCATGCCTTACTACTACATCAATGGAACTCCAGGATAATAACCATGGATTACATATGAAAGATCTGAAAGGCACAGACTATTTAATAAGACTTCTTAGTGACACTCAAGGTCATAAACAAGGAGACTGGGAGAATTTTAAGCTTCTATCACCCAAAGCTACAGTAAATATTAAATGCATTCTGACTCCTAGCATGATTGTTTTGAAAAAAAAAATGCATTCTGACTCTAGCGTGATTGTTTTGAATATTCTGCATAGGCAGAATAGATCTGTACCCCAGATTTGGTTCTGATGATAACACACAATTGTCAAGAAGATATGAAAAGGTTTATTACTTGCATAATTAAGACTTTCTGGGGAGAATACGGCAAACCTCTCAAGAGGATCTGTAATGGTTTAAGAGAATGATAAAAAGGAGAATGGCCCACAGTTTTTATTGTGGTTAGGGGGTAGAACCAAAGTTAAATTTCTTGGGCACATTCAGAGGCTTGAGTGGTTTGACTCTCCTATCAGTGTAAAAGGAGGGAGACCAGGGTTTTCTTATCAGCTTGCTCAGATAATAGGGCAGAGGGGAAAAAGGAGGGTGGGGCCATAAAAATTTCAGCAGTCAAACATCAAAAAAAAAAAAAAAAAAGTCAGACTTCCTATTACACAGATGAACATAAACCTCACATTAAAGGCCTAATACCTTAGACAATCTAGAAGAAATGAACAAATTCTTATAAAGGTATAATCTCCCAAGACTGAAACCAGGAAGAAATAGAAAATATGAACAAACCAATTACCAGTAATGAAATTGAATCAGTAATTTTAAAACGGCCAAAAAACAAGTCCAGGACCAGATGGTTTCACAGGTGAATTCTATCAAACATTTAGGGAAGAGTTAACACCTATCTTTTGCAAACTATTTCAAAAAATTGCATAGGAGGGGACACTTCTGAACTCATTCTATGAAGCCAACATCACTGTGATACCAAAACCAGACAAAGATATCACAAAAAAAGAAAATCATAGGCCAATATCACTGATGAACATAGATGCAAAAATCCTCAACAGAAAACTAGCAAACTGAAGCCAACAATACATTAAAAAGATCATACAACATGATTAAGTGGGATTTATCCCAGGGATGCAAGGATTTTTCAATATCCACAAGTCAATCAATGTGATACACCACATTAACAAATTGAAGAGTAAAAACCATATGATTATCTCAGTAGAAGCAAAAAAAGCTTTTGTTAAAATTCAACAGCTATTTATGATTAAAATCTCTCCAGAAAGTGGGCATAGAAGGAGCATACCTCAACATAATAAAGACGATATGTAACAAACCCACAGCTAACATACTCAACAGTGAAAAGATTAAAGCATTTCCTCTGAGAACAGGAGCAAGACAAGCATGCCCACTGTTGTCACTTTTATTCAACATAGTTTTGGAAGTCTGAGCCATAGCCATCAGAGAAGAAAAAGAAATAAAAGGAATCCAAATTCAAAAGGAAGAAGTAGAACTGTCATTGCTTGCAGATGACATGATACTATACATAGACAATCCTAAAGGCACCACCAAGAAACTATTAGAGCTCATCAATGAATTTGGTAAAGTTGCAGGCTACAAAATTAATATACAGAAATCTGTTGCATTTCTATACACTAACAACAAAGTATCAGAAAGAGAAATTAAGGAAACAATCCCATTTACCATCGTATCAGAAAGAATAAAATAGCTAGGGATAAACCTACCTAAGGAGACAAAAGACCTGTACTCTGAAAACTATAAGACACTGATGAAAGAAATTGAAGATGACACAAATAGATGGAAAGATATACTGTGTTCTTGAAGTGGGAGAATAAATGTTGCTAAAATGAACATACTACCTAAGGCAATCTACAGGTTCAATGCAATCTCTACTGAAACGCCAAGAACATTTTCACAGAACTGAAAGAAATAATTTTAAAATTTGTATGGACACAAAAGACCCCAAATAGCCAAAACAATCTTTAGAAAGAAAAACGGAGCTGGAGGAATCAGGCTCCCTGACTTCAGACTATACTACAAAGCTACAGTCATCAAAGCAGTATGGTACTGGGGGAAAAAAACAGACACATAGATCAATGGAACAGTATAAAAAGCCCAGAAATAAATCCACACTCTTAAGGTCAATTAATCTATGACAAAGGAGGCAAGAATATAAAATGGAGAAAAGACAGTCTCTTTAATAAGTGTTGCTGGGAAAACTGGAAAGCTACATGTAAAATAAAGAAATCAGAACATTCTCTAACACCATATACAAAAATAAACTCAAAATGGATTAAAGACCTAAATTTAAGATCAGAAACCATAAAACTCATAAAGAAAAACATAGGCAGAACACTCTGACATAAATCACAGCAATATATATTTTTTTGGATCTGTCTCCTAAAGTAAACAAAATAAAAGCAAAAATAAGCAAAAGGGATCTAATTAAACTTAAAAGCTTTTGCATAGCAAAGGAAACCATTGACATAACAAAAAGAAACTCACTGAATGGGAGAAAATATTTGCAAATGCTATGATGGATACATGATTAATACCCAGTATATATAAACAGCTTGTACAATTCAACATCAAAAATGAACAACAACAACAAAAAAAGAACAAACAGAAATAGATCACTAGTGGGAAGCAGCCGCATAGCACAGGGAGCTCAGCTCGGTGCTTTATGTCCACCTAGAGGGGTGGGATAGGGAGGGTGGAAGGGAGACGCAAGAGGGAGGAGACATGGGGATGTATGTATATTTATAGCTGATTCACTTTGTTATACAGCAGAAATTAACACACCATTGTAAAGCAATTATACTCCGATAAAGATGTTAAAAAAAAAAGAACAAACAAACAAACAGAAAAACACACCTGATTAAAAAATGGGCAAAAGACCTGAATAGACATTTTTCCAAATAAGAAATGTAGATGGCCAACAGACACATGAGGAGGCATTCAACATTGCTAATCATCAGGAAAATGCAAATCAAAACCACAATGATATACCACCTCACACTTGTCTGAATGGCTATCCTCAAAAAGAACACAAATAACAAATGTTGGTGAGGATGTGGAGAAAAGGGAATCCTCACACACTGTTGGTGGGAATGTAAATTGGTGCGGCCACTGTTGAAAACAGTATGAAGATTTCTTAAGAAACGAAAAATAGACCTACCCTATTACCCAGCAATTCCACTCCTGGGTATATGTTCAAAAAAAGCAAAAACACTAATTTGAAAAGACACATGCACCCCAATGTTCATAGCAGCATTATTTACAATTGACTAGGTATGGAAGCAACCTGAGTGTCCACCAACAGATGAATGGATGAAGATGTGGTATATATGTATAGTGGAATACTACTCAGCCATAAAAAATAATGAAAATTTGCCATTGGCAGCAATGTGGATGGACTTGGAAGGCATTATGCTAAGTGAAATAAGTCAGACACAGACAAATACTATGTGATATCACTTATATGTGGAATCTAAAAAATACAACAAACTAGTGAATATAACAAAATAGAAGCAGACTCATAGATATAGAGAAGAAATTAGTGGTTACTAGTGGGGGGGAGGGGCAATATAGAAATGGAGAAGTGGGAGGTACAAACTAATGTGTGTAAGATAGGCTCAAGGATGCATTGTACAACACAGAGAATGCAGCCAATATTTTGTAATAACTGTAAATAGAGTTAAAATTTTTATACATTTAAAAAAAAAAGTATAAAATTTTTTAAAAAATTATTTTATAAAGGCCTATTACCTTAGTTTCCGTTACCCAATACATCACTTTGACTTTCAACAAAAAATTACAAGGCACAAGAAAAGTCAAGAAAAAAATATTCTGAAGAGACAAGTGACAAAAGCAAGCATCAGAGCCATATGTAACATTTGCTTAGCTGGAATACCAGTAGGAAAATAAAAAGGCAATAGAGCAGAAGAAATATTTAAGCACTAATGGCTGAAAAATTTCCAAAAGTAGTAAGAGATCCTACACCAGAAGTCCAGGAAGCTCAGATAACAACAAACAGGATAAATGCCAAAAAATCTACATGTAAGCATATTATATTCAAACAGCAGAAGATCAAAGACACAGAGAAATAAAACATGTTAACTATAAGGAAATAAAGATAAGCAATGCAGTGGACTTTTTAATAAAAATTCATAGGTGTTAGAAGAAAGTAGACTGAAATATTTGAAGTATTGAAGGAATTCTATATCCAGTGAAATTATCCTTCAAAAGTGAGGAAGAAATAGCTTCTTACAACAAAAAATGAAGGAATTAATAGCAGATTTGCCAGAAAAATTATATTAAAAGAAGTTTATCAGGAAAAAGAAAAATGATATACATGAGAAACTAAGTAAGGAAAGGAAGATCATTGGAGAAAAAAATTAAGCTAAAATATTTTATTTTTGTTACACTTAATTGATCTAAAAGGTAACTGTTTAAGTATTAATAGTGATAATATATTGGATAATTATATATGTGGATAAATGAAATAAATGACAGCAATGAAAAAAAGGATGGAAAAGAGGAACTGAGAATACTCTGCCATAAGTAACTTTCACTACACAGAAATATTTGAAGATGTACATGGATTAGGTTAAAAATGTATATTGCAATCTTTAGGGAATATACTAGAATTAGAAATAGAAGTATTATTGGGGCTTCCCTAGTGGTGCAGTGGTTGAGAATCTGCCTGCTAATGCAGGGGACATGGGTTCGAGCCCTGGTCTGGGAAGATCCCACATGCCGCGGAGCAACTAGGCCTGTGAGCCACAATTACTGAGCCTGCGCGTCTGGAGCCTGTGCTCCACAACAAGAGAGGCCGTGATAGTGAGAGGCCCGTGCACCGCGATGAAGAGTGGCCCCCGCTTGCTGCAACTAGAGAAGGCCCTCACAGAGAAACTAAGACCCAACACAGCCATAAATAAATAAATAAACAAATAAATAAATAAAATAAAATAAAAAATAGTAGTATTATTCATATTCCAAAAGAGAAAATAATGTGAACTCACAGGACATGCCAATTCCAAGATCATAGAAAAAAGGGCAAAACAAATAACATGTGCAAAAAAAAGAAAACAGTTACAAACATGATTGATGTTAACCCAACTACATTGCTAATCACTGTAAATGAGTATGATGTAACTATGCCAATTAAAGAACAGAGACTGCTAGAGAGGAGTAAAAATTGTCCAACACTATGTTGTCTATAAAAACCAGCTGTGAATAAAAAGACTCAGATATGCTAAAATTAAAGGAATAGTGAATTACATCTCAATAATCCTGTTAAAATAATAAATGAATGAAGAATAATTTTTCATGCTACATTAATCAAAAGACACCTAGAGTAGCTATAACATATTCACTCAAACTAAACTTCAGAAACTAGAAAGTTATCGGGGTAAAGGAAAGCATTATACAAAGAAAAGAGGTCATTTCTCAGATACTATACTTTAATGGTCATATAGCTAAAAATGAATCATCAAAATACATTGTAAAAAAGACAAAAACAAAGAGACCAATAAAGAAACAAAAAACTTTATAGAACATCAAGGTGAAACAGAAAATTAACTATTAGAGACTCCAATGCCATTCCTTCAGTAAGTGATAGATTAAATAGGCAGAAAATCAATACGGATAAAGTTGACCTGATATGCACTATCAATCAATTTGATTTAATTAATATTTATATAATATTTTATCAAACAAGTGTATAATACATATTCTTTTTAAGCTCACATGGAACATTTACTAAATAGATGACTTTCTGGACTATAAAATATACATTAACAAATCGAAAATAATAGAAGTCATATAAAGTGTATTGTCATAACACAGTAGAATTAAGCTTGAAATCAATAACAGAAAACTAAATTCCCAAACATTTGAAGGCTAAACAACACACTTCTAAATAATATACGTGCCAAAGAATAAGTCTCAAGAGATATTTAAAAAATATTTTGACTAAGTAAACATCAAAATAAACATTAAAATTTGAGGAAAATATGAAAACAGTGTTGAGAGGGAAATTTATAGCATTAAATGTAATTATGGGTAAAAAGATCTAAAACAACAATCTAAAATTCCACCTTAAGAAACTAGGGGAAAAGGTACAATGTAAGCTTAAAGCAAACAGAAAAATAGTATTACAATTAGAGCAGAGGTCAATGAAATTGAAAACATGAAAGCAATAGAAAAATATCTGCAGAACCAAAAGTTGGTTCTTTAAAAGATCAATAAAATTGATAAATCTCTAACTAGGGTAACCAAGAAAAACAAAGTAGAAGACATGAATATATGAAATTATATAGGGATCATAACTACTGATATCAATAAAAAGGCTCATAAAATATGCTAGGAAAATTATATAACCACACATGCAAAAACTTAGAAATAATGGACCAATTCCTTAAAACAACACTACCAAAACTCACACAAGGAGAAAGAATTTAAATTAGGCTTATAAATAAAGATATTGATTCAATTGTTAATAAGTTCCAAAAAAGGAAAGCACTAATCCTGGATGGATTCACTGATGAATTTAACCAAACTTTTGAGGAAGAAACGATATTAATTTTTTATTATAGTTTCCAGAAAATATAAGCAGAGGGAAGGATTTCTAACTTCTTTGAAACCATCATTACTCTAATACCAAAACCCATAATAACATAACATGAAGGGAAAATTATAGATAGATATTGCTCATCAATACAAATGCAAAGATCCACAACAAAATATTAGCAAAAGAAATTTGACAATGTCTAAAATGGAATATATAGTTGATTATTAAACAACATGGGTTTGAAGTGCATGGGTCCATGTATACATGGATTTTTTCAATAAATATATAGTTGGCCTTTCAAATCTGAAGTTTCTGCATCCTAGGATTCAACCAACTGCAGATGACATACTGTGTTTATGACCCCAGCTGGTTGAATCCATGGATACAGAATCCACAGATATAAAGGGCCAACTATGAGACTTGAGCATCTGTGAATTCTGCTGTCTTGGCTGATCCTGAAACCAATCACCCGTGGTACCTAGGGATGACTGTACTCCATGACCAATTAGGATTAGTTTCAAGTAAATAAGCCTGGTTCAACATTTTAGTTTTTTTAATTTATTTTTATTTTTTTTTGTAATCCACCAAATCACAGGGTAAAGAAAAAATATAATTATATCAAATGATGCCAAAAAATCATTTGAAAAATCTGACACTCATTCATGACAAAAATTCTCAGCAAACTAAGAATATAAATGTAAAATAAAAAAAGAACATCCAAAATAAAATCTTTAGCTAAACAAAAGTCTCACTTAATTGTGAGAAGCTGGGTGTTTTTTCCCTCTAGGGGTCAAAGTAAGTGTGTTACCTCTCACTACTACTATTTATCATCATACTAGAAATCATAGCTAGTGCAACAAGACAAGAAAAAATAAAAAGGTATATAGTGGAGAAGAAGAAAAAAATGTCTTAACAGATGAGATGATTGGCTATGTATAATAGAAAATTCCACAGAATTGACAAAAATTCTGGAAACTAATAAGTAAATATAGCAACATCACAGGATAAAAGATTAATACACAAGTGCCAAATGCTTTCCTAAATATTAGCAATAAACAATTGGAATTTTAAACTTAAAAGAAAACAATACAATTTACAATAGCACCAAAAAATGAAATACTTAAGTGTAAGTATAACAAAATATACTCAGAATCTATATGAAGAAATCTACAAAACTCCAATGAAAGAAATCAAAGAAGATCTAAATAAATGAAGAGATATTCATAATTCATGAAGTAGAATACTCAGTATTTTTAACATGTTGATTCTTCTTGATTTAATCTACAGATTCAATGCAATCCCAGTCACTATCACAGCAAGCTATTATGTAGATATTGACAAACTGATTTTTATATAAAAAAGTTTATATAAAAAACAAATGATCTAGAATCACCAACACTATATTGAAGAAGGCAATTCAAGCAAGAAAGAACAATCTTTCACAAAAATTAATTCAAAATGGATTATTGATGACTTAAATATAAAACCCAAAATTATAGAACTTCTAGATGAAAATATAGGAGAAAATCTAGGTGATCTTGAATTTGGTGGTTATTTTTTACATATATCACCGAAAATACAACACATAGAAGAAAAAAAAGATAAGTTGGACTTTATTAAAATGAAAGCTTTCTGTCCTGTGAAAGACAGAGTTAAGAAATTCAAAGACAACTGTTTAGGAGGTTATGAGATCCTAGGACAAAATCCAGAACAGAAGAAAATTAACTATATTACAAATGTATGTAATGACTTCACTGAGAGTGGTTGGAGAAAAAGTGATGACCTATGTAACTTTGGTTATTAGTGGAATTTGTAAGACTAAATACAAAATAAATTTTACATAAGCTTTGAAGGTTAGTTCATAAAGTTATTTCCCAATGAGGTGTGAATTAAGAATTCTGATACTGCCATGCATTTACACTGAAATTCTGCTATTAAGTAAACGTGTGGCAGTGAGATTTCTCATTGTAGGAAAGGGCAGTAACTGATAAGGAAGGAGAATAAGCTAGAATGAGCCATGTAATAATGGATTATACTTGGAGATATCAGACTGAACTCATGTTTTGCTTAGTATAGATATAGATGACCTTATCTATTTAAAGATTTACAGATATATGTACATGCACAGTTAGTATACACACATATATTTCTTTGCTCTGTCAACTCGAAGGCCTTACAGCACAGGCAGTCCAGTAGCAATGAACATACCTAGCACCCAGATTTCTCATTTCACTGTCCATTAAAAGGAACCAGGTTCCCTTTGAGAAATGACTGATTCATTCTAGGACTGGGACAAGAAATACAGAAGATAAACCTGGAGCATCTTAAAGTATCAGAAAGTAAGGACATATTAAAAAAACAAACAAACAAAAAAATCCCACAATGACGAGGTATATCAAAGAGACACAGGCACCAAAGGAAATAGTTCTCAGTGGCCAAGAAAATAATGATGCAATATTCTGTTATAAAACAAAGTATAAAATAAATAACCATGAGTCCATACTGAAGGGGGCAAAGGGATAGACAAATCTCCCTTGAAGAATTCCGAATATTTTATGTAGATACTCTACACTCAAGGTAGTGGAGTGTAACTTTCAACTCCTTATGTGTGGGCTACACATACTGATTTCCTTCCAAAGAATACAGTATGGAAAGCACGGAAGGGGGAAGGGAGTTGAGGTTTGGGGCAAAATAATTTTTCAGTGGAGAAACCTGACAAATAATCCCTTATCTAGGTGATCAAGGACAACATGATAAGTCATGTTCGTAGCATGACTCTTTGACCCTTGAGATGGGGTGATAAAAATGGCAATTTACCTCTGTGGAGTTCCTCTTATTCAAAACACTCACCCAAGTCTAATCATAAGAAAAACATCAGACAAATGCCAATTGAGGAACCTTCTATGAAACATCAGTACTCCTCAGAACCTTCAAGGAAGGTTGAGAAAATCTTGCAGTCACTAGAAGCCTAAGGAAATGAGAAGATTAAATATAATGTGGTGTCCTGGCTGAGATCCTAGAACGGAAAAAGATATTATGTAAAAAGCTAGGAAATCTGAATAAACTATTGACTTAATAACAATGGAGCAATATATGTTTAATAGTTTTAATAAATGTACCATACTAGTGTAAGAGATTAATAATTAGGGAAACTGAATGCAGAGCATGTGGAAACTCTGTATTATTTTCACATGCTTTCTCTAAATCTAAACCTGTTCTAAAAAATGAAGTTAATTTTTAAAATGTATGAGAATTTATATAAAAGCATAAAAATCTAATTAAATTGTAGAATATAGGACCATGTAGTCTAATATTGGATGCTGTTTGTTGATATATAAAACTAATATACATTATAGCTTTTCATTTTCAAAATGTGTAGTCTTTTATAAGACATAATTTATTCATAAGAAAATAAAACAAGGCAATATGTAAATAAGTTGTAGTTGGTATAGTACAGAAAATAAATGTAATTTGAAAATAATAGATTAGTGTTTCAGCTTAAATGAATTTACCTGATGACTTTGAGCATACACACTCAGTTAATATCATTATAGAATTCTGTTCTCCCAGTTTTCGCTTGGAGATAGAAAGAGGTGTGAATAGTGTCACTCTCAAACTTAAACATCAACAATATAATAAGGAAGTCATAGAGCAAGTTCACAAATTTTCTTAAACTATTGGAATGATTAGTTTGTAGGAAACCTAAAATCTAAGGAGAGAGAGTTGCCTGCTGGGGGAGATGAGATGCAAGCACAGACTCACTAGGGCAAGAGGCAGTTGGACACCAGTAAAAAGAGCTTGCCAGGACGACTAGTAAATTGTTGGTGTACACCAAGCATGCACTGCGGAACGAGGTTGAAGCCCCTTGACTCTGCAAATATAGAGGGATTCTGTACCTTCTTACAGGCTTTTTCTCCATGAACCCCACTAGCTCTCATAGCAAAGATTGCTCACTAATGATGCAGAACTGGGGAAGGTAAGCAGCAACCACTGTAGGAAAGGCAGAATAATCCATGAAAACTCTATTTTCTTCATGGGAAAAAAGCATTAAATCATGGGGAAAAAAGCAACAAAAACTGTCACAATTCATGCATCAATGAAGAGAATCCATTGCAGCTAGGGAAAGAGACCAGAAAAACAAACAGAACAGTCTGACTCTATGGGAGAGGCAAAAATGTATGCTGATTCAGGCTACCACCCTGGAGAGTCTGGAACACAGGAAAGGCCATGTGTCTTAGATCCAGAGGTACAGTGCCTACTACAGACTAAGGCTTAATCAGAATAGCAGAGAATATCCCCTACCCTCATTCCTATCAACAGACAACTGCCAGTCAGTAACAAAGAAAGCTAATAGTATTTATAGCAAGTTAACTGCAAGAGACAGACCATCTGAAGCACAGTACAAAAGGAGGACAAAAGGTGAGAGGGCAACAAGCATTAGAAAACCACTCTGGAGAAGAGCTTCAAGATGGCGTAAGAGTAAGACATGGAGATCACCTTCCTCCCCACAAATACATCAGAAATATCTACATGTGGAACAACTCCTACAGAACACCTACTGAACGCTGGCAGAAAACCTCAGACCTCCCAAAAGGCAAGAAACTCCCCACGTACCTGGGTAGGGCAAAAGAAAAAAGAAAAAACAGAGACAAAAGAATAGGGATGGGACCTGCACCAGTGGGAGGGAGCTGTGAAGAAGGAAAGGTTTCTACACACTAGGAAGCCCCTTCACGGCCAGAGACTGCAGGTGGCGGAGGGGGAAAGCTTCGAAGCCACGGAGGAGAGAGCAGCAACAAGGGTGTGGAGAGCAAAGCGGAGAGCTTTCCGCACAGAGGATCGGTGCCTACCAGCACTAACCAGCCTGAGAAGCTTGTCTGCTCACCCGCCGGGGCCGGCGGGGGCTGGGAGCTGAGGCTCGGGCTTCAGAGGTCGGATTGCAGGGAGAGGACTGGGGTTGGCAGCGTGAACACAGCCTGAAGGGGCTAGTGTGCCACAGCTAGCCGAGAGGGAGTCCGGGAAAAGGTCTGGAGCTGCCGAAGAGGCAAGAGACTTTTTCTTGCCTCTTTGATTCATGGTGCACGAGGATAGGGGATTCAGAGTGCCGCTTAAAGGAGCTCCAGAGACGGGCGTGAGCCGCGGGTATCAGCGTGGACCCCAGAGACGGGCATGAGACGCTAAGGCTGCTGCTGCCGCCACCAAGAAGCCTGTGTGCGAGCACAGGTCACTATCCACACCGCCCCTCCCGGGAGCCTGTGCAGCCCGCCACTGCCAGGGTCCTATGAGCCAGGGACAACTTGCCCGGGAGAACGCACAGCACGCCTCAGGCTGCTGCAACGTCACGCCGGCCTCTGCCACCGCAGGCTTGCCCCGCATCCGTACCCCTCCCTCCCCCCGGCCTGAGTGAGCCAGAGCCCCCGAAGCAGCTGCTCCTTTAACTCCGTCCTGTCTGAGAGAAGAACAGACGCCCTCAGGCAACCTACACGCAGAGGCGGGTCCAAATCCAAAGCTGAACCCCAGGAGCTGTGCCAATGAAGAAGAGAAAGGGAAATCTCTCTCAGCAGCCTCAGGAGCAGTGGATTATATCTCCACAATCAACCTGATGTACCCTGCATCTGTGGAATACCTGAATACACAACGAATCATCCCAAATTGAGGAGGTGGACTTTGGGAGAAACAATATATATATATTTTTCCCTTTTTCTCTTGTTGTGAATGTGTAGGTGTATGCTTCTGTGTGTGATTTTGTCTGTATAGCTTTGTTTTTACAATATGTCCTGGGGTTAGGTCTGTCTGGGTTTTTTTTTAGTATAGATTTTAGCACTTCTTATCATTGGGGGATTTGTTTTCTGGTTTGGTTGCTCTCTTCTTTCATTCTTT
This sequence comes from Balaenoptera physalus, assembly GCF_965194825.1. Taxonomy (NCBI): domain Eukaryota; kingdom Metazoa; phylum Chordata; class Mammalia; order Artiodactyla; family Balaenopteridae; genus Balaenoptera; species Balaenoptera physalus. The sequence goes on along the minus strand of NC_138890.1, from coordinate 109,590,704 downwards.
CTTTTTTTTCTATTACTTAAAAACATTTTTTTAATAATTATTTTTTATTTTAATAACTTTTTAATTTAACTTAATTTAATTTCATTTTATCTTCTTCTTTCTTTCTTTCTTTTTTGTCTCCCTTTTATTCTGAGCCATGTGGATGACAGGCTCTTGGTGCTCCAGCCAGGCAACAGGACTGTGCCTCTGAGGTGGGAGAGCCAAGTTAGGGCATTGGTCCACAAGAGACCTCCCAGCTCCACGTAATATAAAATGGCAAAAATCTCCCAGAGATATCCATCTCAATGCCAAGATGCAGCTCCACTCAACAACCAGCAAGCTACAGTGCCAAACAACTAGCAAGACAGGAACACTACACAACCCATTAGCATAGAGGCTGCCTAAAATCATAATAAGGCAACAGACACCACAAAACACACCACCAGACATGGACCTGCCCACCAGAAAGACAAGATCCAGCCTCATCCACCAGAACACAGGCACTAGTCCCTCCACTTGGAAGCCTATACAACCCACTGAACCAACCTTAGCCACTGGGAACAGACACCAAAAACAACGGGAAATACGAACCTGCAGGCTGCGAAAAGGAGACTCCAAACACAGTAAGTTAAGCAAAATGAGAAGACAGAGAAACACACAGCAGATGAAGGAGCAAGGTGAAAACCCAGCAGACCTAACAAATGAAGAGGAAATAGGCAGTCTACCTGAAAAATAATTCAGAATAATCATAGCAAAGATGATCCAAAATCTTGGAAATAGAATGGAGAAAATACAAGAAACGTTTAACAAGAACCTAGAAGAACTAAAGAGCAAACAAACAGTGATGAACAACACAATAAATGAAATTAAAAATTCTCTACAAGGGATCAATAGCAGAATAACTGAGGCAGAAGAACAGAGAAGTGACCTGGAAGATAAAATAGTGGAAATAACTACTGCAGAGCCGAATAAAGAAAAAAGAATAAAAAGAATTGAGGACAATCTCAGAGACCTCTGGGACAACATTAAATGCACCAACATTCGAATTATAGGGGTCCCAGAAGAAGAAGATAAAAAGAAAGGGACTGAGAAAATATTTGAAGAGATTACAGTTGAAAACTTCCATAATATGGGAAAGGAATTAGTTAATCAAGTCCAGGAAGCACAGAGAGTCCCATACAGGATAAATCCAGGGAGAAACACGCCAAGACACATATTAATCAAACTATCAAAAATTAAATACAAAGAACAAATATTAAAAGCAGCAAGTGAAAAACAACAAATAACACACAAGGGAATCCCCATAAGGTTAACAGCTGACCTTTCAGCAAAAACTCTGCAAGCCAGAAGGAAATGGCAGGACATATTTAAAGTGATGAAGGGGAAAAACCCACAACCAAGATTACTCTATCCAGCAAGGATCTCATTCAGAACTGAAGGAGAAATTAAAAACCTTACAGACAAGCAAAAGTTAAGAGAATTTAGCACTGCCAAACCAGCTTTACAACAAATGCTAAAGGAACTTCTCTAGGCAGGAAACACAAGAGAAGGAAACGACCTACAATAACAAACCCAAAACAATTAAGAAAATGGTAATAGGAACATACATATCGATAATTACCTTAAAAGTAAATGGACTAAATGCTCCATCCAAGAGACATAGACTGGCAGAATGGATACAAAACAAGACCTGTATATATGCTGTCTACAAGAGACCCACCTCAGATCTAGGGACACAAACAGACTGAAATATTCTCTGCTATTCTGATTAACCCTTTTGCACTGTTGGTGGGAGTGTAAATTGATACATCCACTATGGAGAATAGTATGGAGGTTCCTTAAAATACTAAATATAGAACTAGCATACGACCCAGCAATCCCACAACTGGGCATATACCCTGAGAAAACCATACTTCAAAAAGAGTCATGTACCACAGTGTTCATTGCAGCTCTATTTACAATAGCCACGACATGGAAGCAACTTACGTGTCCATTGACAGATGAATGGATTAAGAAGACGTGGCATATATATATACAATGGAATATTACTCAGCCATAAAAAGAAACGAAATTGAGTTATTTGCAGTGAGGTGGATGGACCTAGGGTCTGTCATACAGAGTGAAGTAAGTCAGAAAGAGAAAAACAAATATTGCATGCTAACACATATATATGGAATCTAAAAAAAAAAAAAAAAAGTCATGAAGAACCTAGGGGCAAGATGGTAATAAAGACGCAGAGCTCCTAGAGAATGGACTTGATGATACGGGGAGGGAGAAGGGTAAGCTGGGACGAAGTGAGAGAGTGGCATGGACATATATACATTACCAAATGTAAAACAGATAGCTAGTGGGAAGCAGCCACATAGCACAGGGAGATCAGCTCGGTGCTTTGTGACCACCTAGAGGGGTGGGATCGGGAGGGTGGGAGGGAGGGAGATGCAAGAGGGAAGAGATATGGGAACATATGTATATGTATAACTGATTCACTTTGTTATAAAGCAGAAACTAACACATCATTGTAGAGCAATTATACTCCAATAAAGATGTTAAAAAAAAAAAAAAAAAGAAAACCACTCTGGCAAACCAGACTCTACTCTAAATATAACATATTCCTAAACAGATTTAAAGCAAGTGATGTGCTAAGGTAACAATACCAAACAAAAAGCCCTCCCAGAGCCCCAGTAGTAGCCAAAGTCCTAACTGGATTAACTGAGAATCCCTCACTAGAGAACTAACATTAGGAAAGGTGTGTCCATTTACAAACTATTTCTCTCAGTCTCTAATGTCTTACACAGATATCTGGTTTTCAACCAAAAAATTATGAAGCATATGAAAAGAAAAAATAAAACACTCCCTCAAGACAAAGCAATCATGAGAATCAGACTTAGATATGACACAGTGTTAGAATTATCTGACAGATTTTTTAAATATAGAAATATTTTAAATGCTCAAGTGGAAAAGGTGGACAGCATGCAAGACAGGATGGGTAATTTCAACAGGGAGGGGGAAATTAGAAGAAATAATCTAATGGAAATGCTATAAATGAAAGCCTAGAAGAATGCCTTGGACAAGATTATTAATAGACTTGTCACAGTCAAGGAACAGTGACCTTGAAGACAAGTATATAGAAATTACTCAAATCGAATTGGTATATTTTTTTCTTTCCTATTTACCTTGGGCTTAATGTTCTCTGCCTTCACTAGTATCCTAAAGGGTAAACTTAAATTACTGATGTGATACCATCGTTTAAGTCTATATTTAGAAGTTGGTAAATATGTTTCTCACAAGAGTATGGGCTAACAGTTCTGCAACTAGTTGGTATGTATATGAGTTGAACAAATGAGTAAATATGTAATAGATTATGAGAGCCAGATTTCTAACCATTGGATAAAGAGATCACAAATATGCTAAGGGAAGAGTCTAGAATGAACCTTGTGGTTTTTGATTGGTGTCACACGTTTCAGTATGAACTCATTTATATATACATACAGATAGATACAGAAATTAATATAGACTATCATGTATGCATGCATTAATACGCAAATGTGTTGTTCTTAATTCTGTCAGTTGTGGCACTCCAGATGCAATGAGAATATCTATCACCCAGATGTTAGCTCCTAAATACTATTCTTTAGTAAAAGAATTGTGGATACAAATTTTCAATAATTGATGGCCTAGACTCTAGCTTATTTTTGGAGTTTAGTCTTTAGTGGGCAACATTTCTATGTAAATTTCTTTACCAGAAACTCAGAATAGAGAGCAGTTTGACACAAATTAATAATTTTTGGATATATTTAATTTGGAAGATTTACTTGAATTTTTTAATTATTAAAAATTTTAATAAGGTACCAAGAAAATTACTTAAACCAATGCCCACATTTAGACATAAAAAAACTAGCATTAATAGTTAAGAGCTGAAAGTCAGTATACTGAAATGATAATCATGGTGATAACCACATTCAAAATACTGGATAATTATATAATCTAAAGAAAACATTTGACTTTTTCATAAAATCCTTCCGTAATACACAGTCAATATTCCATTGGAATGCTAGTGCTACTGAGCAGCATCTCACCCCTACATGATGTGGTGGAGAAGATGCATTGCATATGTAGTTGACTATGTTACTAAGTTACATCTGTTCTACTCCTTTCCAAGGATTTTACTCGAGTCTGTCTTTACCTAAGAGACAGTCTGTTTACTTGTAAAGTAAACATGTTTTAAAAAAAAGGAAAAAACTAGAGAATTTTGTAAAATATGTCATGTACTCAACACTTGTGTGCATGTTAGAATATATCTGTATGCTTGAAAAAAGTTTGCAGCCAAGATAGAAAAAAATCTTCAAGTAAGATCATGAGTTGACCATATTCTTCCTCATCTATGTAACAATTAAATTAGGTTGTGGGACCACACGAAGACATACTTTCACTGACAGTGAACACTGATTTAAGGTAGAATACATTACTATTGGACTAATATAGTTTTTAAATAACATTTCACTTATAATATAAGAAAATTTACTTTTAGTATAAGAAACTGTGGATAAATAAGATAAATAGAACAATACTTATAAAAACAAATTTTTTGCAATGAGAATATACTTTGATAAATATTGAAATAGTTCCATAACTTCATGTATATTAGAATAATTTCATCTGTATTACTAAGTGAGAGAATTTAGCATGAAATTAAAAAAAATATTTTAGATGCATTTGAACTAAGTGTTGAGAATAAATGAATTTATCTTAAAGACAAATTCAGTTTTACTAGTGACTACAGAAATAGATGATTGATAGAAACTTACATACCTACCTACATACGTACATATATACATACTTGCATATGTATATATATAGAATCCAGGTAAAATACAGTGATTATTAGTTTGTTGGTGGCATGGCAAATTGCAGATACAATATCCTCAAACTTCATATTGAGAATTTGATCAGTAGTAATGGAAATAAAGAGCACAACTGAAAACTATCAGTTCATCATTCATTGGATAGTGACCCAAGTCTGGCAGAAAATAAAGGAGGATCAACAATTTACGAGAATAGTAGCACTAGAGGTTTTTATCTAAAGACAAGCCCAAGTCAGTGTTTCAAGTGTTAGCTAGAACTCAGGAAGAAATTCGAAGACACACCAGCTTGAAGAATAAAAAGAATTCATGGATACTATATTGCTTGGGAAATGAGAAGTCCTGGAAAGGAGAGAATCATAGATTAGAGCCTTAAATTCTGAATAAATGCTCTGCCTAACTTTTGAAGTGACCCTTACAATCTATATCTAAGGGCAAACCACAGATTAGTAGTTGACTGCCAGGGGCCAGTCACAGGAAAGGAGGAGTGTGTGGCTTTAAAAACTAACAAAAAAGATCTCTGATAATCGAATTGTACTCTATTTTGCCTATATCAATGTCAATATCTTGATTTTGATATAATATCAATACTGTAGGTTGTAAGATGCTGTCATTTTGGGAAACTGAATAAAAGGTATAACATACCTCTGTATTATTTCTTAAGCTGTATGTGAATCTGTTTATTTTAAAACAGAGAATTTAATTGAAAATTGTAAAGGCTTGAAATGGCCAAAAAAATAACCAAAATAAATTTAAATGAAATTCAGGACTACCCTGGTGGTCCAGTGGTATAAACAATCTGCCTTCCAATACAGGGGACGTGGGTCCAATCCCTGGTTAGGGACCTAAGATCCCACATGCCGCAGGGCAGCTAAGCCCGTGTGCCGCAACTATTGAGATCGCTCCCTCAGCGAGAGAGCCCGCATACCGCAAATACAGAGCCCATGTGCCTTGGGGCTCTTGTGCCACAACTAGAGAGAAGCCCACGCTCAACAAACAGAGAGAAACCCGAGCAGACCGTGCGCCTTAATGAAAAGATCCCGCATGCCTCAAGAAAGATCCCGTGTGCCGCAACTACGACCTGACGCAGCAAAAAAAAAAAAAAAAAGGAAAATTTAAATGAAATTCTGAAAACAAAGTCAACTAACTTCAGAGTATGCAGAAAAGGAGAAAATGAGAAATGAAAAAAACAGTTGATACAAGCAGGACACAAATGACAAAATATCACACCAGAAACGTTTCTAAGAGGTTGTTATTTCTGGAAACTAGTTGTGGTAGAGCAGGTTTATTCCTCAGAGTTCCTAGTTACTCATAAGCCCAGAAGCAGAAGCAATCAATACAGCTTAAAAATAATAAGATCTCTTAAAATATTTTATTCTAACAGAAGTAGAATTAGATGGCACTGGGGTGATATGATTCTATAATTAACATAAATTAGTTTATTTTTATGCTTTTTGGTATAGAAGAGACATGAAGGAGAAGGTAGTAAACTAGGAAAATAAGTGTTAGGGCATCATGGAAATTAGCACACACATTGATAATTAGACAACAAAATGGAGGTAGTAAAGGAAAGAAGAAATTATTTTTCTGTGTGTCAGCTTCCCAAATGGATGTACATTTACAGTCACAATATGGGTCTACACTATCTTAATTTCCAGATGTCAGGTCTATGTTTGGTTATTCTAGCCCTTAAATTGCCATCAGTTTAAGTTTGTGGCTCTGTCTTAGAATCCATTATTTTTTCAGAAACTAGGAGTTTTCACTTTGTTTCTATGTCAGATATATATTAGCATTTAAAAAAATTTTGTTATATTTTAACTAACATTCTAATAGAAAAATCAACTTAGTCCAAAATATAGCATAAATTATGGTTGTAATTTATATACATATAATTTTCATAATTATTATTATTTAAAATCTGTACTCAAAATGCAAAAAAAAAAAATTAATCCTAAATTTTCGTCTCATGTTAACCCTCCAATAACATGCACTAAAATCATTACAACTGATTATTTAAAAATATTTAGTGGTGTTTTGTATCTGTGTTTCAACTTAAATCAATTATATTTTGCTTTATTTCATGTTTTTTTTCAAAAAATTTTACGCTTTTAAGATCTATCTAGGTTGCTGAATGCATATCTAGTTCAATGCTTCCAACTTTTTATAGAATTCCTTTGTAAGCATCCAGTCAAGTTCCCTTATCCATTATTCCGTGTTGAATGCTGAACTGAACTGAACCTTGCCTGTTTTCTAATAAATGGATTTAAGTACACACTTGTCTCTTTTTTTGCTTTAATGTGTCCCATCAATTTTGATTTGAGTACATTTCTTTCTGTTTTAAGTATGTGACTATTTCCCTTTTAATTTACGTCAGTAGTCAGCAAACTTTCTGCAAAAGGCCAGATAAATAAATATTTTTGGATCTGTGGGACATATAGTCTCTACTACAACTACTCAACTCTTTCATTGTAGCATGAAAGCAACATAAGCAATACATAAAGAAATGACTGTGGCCAGATTTGACCCACAGTAGGCCATACGCTGTAGTTTGTCAATGCCCAGGTTTCAATTTAAAACCAAATTAAACAAATTAAAATAAAGCCTTAAATATAACTACCTCACACCTAAGGTGGGTAGGAATATATTGTTTTTAAATTGATTGTTTGCTACCTTGTAGGATAACACCTTTACAAATTTACTTACCATTATTTTCCATATTTTAAAGTCTTTTTGCAATAATTTCTCTTACTCCTGAAGTACTTCTAAGATAATTTTCATAGAAGACATTCTGAAAACTTCTAGCCTAAAAATATATTTATTGTGCCTTCATATTATCTGATATAAAATCTAACCTTGATATTCTTTTCCTTAAAAATGTTGAAAATATTATGCAATATTCTATCTGTATGTTATTCCTGGGAGTTATGGTATAAACTTGATTTTTCTTATTATATGTATGTTGCTATTAACCTGTGTAGTAAGCAGAATAATGCCCCCATCCCCCCAAAAAAGGTCCACACTCTAATTCCTAGAACTCACAAATTTATGTTAAATGGGCAAAGGTAATTAAGGTTGTAGATGTAATAAAGTTTGTTAATCAGCTGACTTTGAGATGAGAAGTTTATCCTGGATTATATGGGCAGGCCTTAGGTCCTTAGACTTAAGATCTCAAACGTCCTTAGAAATGGAAGAGAGAGGCAGAAGAACAGGTCAGATGATAAGGTGTGTGAAGCGTTCAACCTGCCATTGTGGGCATTAAAAATGGAAGAAGGGAACCACAAGTCAAGGAATGCAAATGGATTCTAGAAAGGCACAGAAATGGATGATCTCTAAGAGTCTTCAAAAAGAAACAGCCTTGCTAAAACTCTGATTTTAGCCCTGTGAGATTTGTAGCAGACTTCTGAACTCTAGAACTATAAGGTAATAAACCTGTGTTGTTTTTTGCCACTAAGTTTATAAGTTTTTAAAGTAGCAGCAGAAAACTAATATACCTTTTGATGCTTTAGCAATTTCTCTATCATTGTTTGAAAATTTTATTATAACATTCCTATATGTATGGTTTCTCGGTTAGCAGACATTTGGTCCTCCTGTCTAAAACATCCATAAGACATTTGGTCCACACCAAAAAGTCCTTTATTTGGACCTGTCCAAACCATTTGGCATGGACCAAATATGCTCATGGATGTTTTGGACAGGACCAAATTTCAAGGAACTTTTGGCATGGACCAAATTTCTTATGGACCAAATGGTCCTGCAAGGGTTTTTTCTTACATATCAAAGTTGGCAATATATGATCACTTTTTTTAAAAAACTTCTTTATTGGAGTATAATTGCTTTACAATGGTGTGTTAGTTTCTGCTTTATAACAAAGTGAATCAGCTATACATATACATATATCCCCATATCTCCTCCCTCTTGCGTCTCCCTCCCACCCTCCCTATCCCACCCCTCTAGGTGGTCACAAAGCACCGAGCTGATCTCCCTGTGCTATGTGGCTGCTTCCCACTAGCTATCTATTTTACATTTGGTAGTGTATATATGTCCATGCCACTTATCAATATTTTTTTCCAAATGTGCGCAGATATGCAAGTGTAGTGATGGAAGAGTACCATAAAGAATTGTACTGGATTGGCCAGACATACACATCTCTTCTTATCCACTCCTTTCTATAGCTGGAAATTTATTACACTATGATATGTCTCAGCTGATCACTGGCACATTAGAATGGAACTGTTGCTTTTCCATCTTTCTCTAGAATCTCAATGGTTTTCTAATGAAGCAGAGAAAAGGACCCAGCAAAAGGAAAGTGTAAAGCAAATTTGTGAGATTTTCCTATGAAAATATAAAGTAAGGGAGAATGAGTAAGAAAAGAACAATCCAGGTCTGAGAAATGGTTGAGAAGTTCAAGCCTGGTGAATAAGCTAGAAGAAATCATTTGACCTGGGTCCTTTTCCTCTTAATCCAAGAACATCTTTTTTTTTACTTTATTGTAGCAGGATTATTGCTAGAAACAACAGGAATCTGACCTGACTTTCTCAACCTATTGTCTTTGCTTCTCTTACAAATTCTCTGTTTTCCTGTGGCTCTATGCAACAGCTTCTGCTTTTGAGCAACAAGGAACATTGGGCAGGAGTGGTGAGGCAAAGTTAATCTACCGCCTGCTTTCAGACTGTATCCCAGTGACTCACTGTTAGCAATGGGAAGGATTATTAATTCTTAAGCAAGGGACACACAGCTGGAGTTGTTTGATAGTATCCAGCAGTGATAATCTTTCCAAATTTCTTTGCGTCTCTCTCTCTCTATTTCCCTTTTTAGGCAGTTCACTAACTTTGGCATGAAGCAATGAATTCAGCTTTTAGAATTTGGCAAATTATATGATTAGTAGTCCTTAGTTATCTTGTATCACTGAAACTAGGAAGAATTGACCTCCTTTAACCAAAGTGTTCTTCACTGGAATATATTGAATACTATTTTAAGAAGAGTAGCCAGAACACAGCAGAATTATGATATTTTCCACATAGTGTTCTAGTGCCTCAGAAATAGTTGATATGTGATCTAAGATTCATGGAGCCAAAGTAATTATTTAGCCAACCTATTTGTAAATATGTTTCAAACTGACAAAAGCAAATTCTTTGGTGCAAAATTAAGTAAAATTCATTAGTAAGCAGGTCTAAAATTGTTCCTACAAATTGTTTAGTATGTTTATCATAGCAGATTGTACCAGATCTCTCTTAGTCCTACGACCACACTTTCCATAAAGCATTCATTCAAAGTAGACACAAAAAAATCTTCAAAAGCAGTATTCTGAAAAATTGTCTTATAATTTGCATGAATAAGGTATAAAAATCAGTGAAATTTGTAGATCTTTCACAGATATATGATACCTAAGGTTGGATTCATTAATGGGTTGTTTTAGTTGCCTTGGGCTGCCATAATGAAATACTATAGACTGGGTGACTTAAACATCAGGGCTTAATTTTTCACTATTCTGGAGGCTAGAAGTCCAAGATCAAGGTGACAGCATGATCAGTTTCTGGTTAGGGCTCTCTTCCTGGCTTGCAGACCTTCTCACTATGTTATCACATGGTGGAAAGAGCAAGCTCTCTGAAGGCACTATCCTCATCATAAGGGCTCTACCCTCATGACCTCATCTAAAACTAATTATCTCCCAAAGGCCCCATCTCCAAATCATCACATTGTGGGTTAGGACTTTAGCATATGAATTTGGGTGGGGGGGGTGCACAATTCAGTCCATAGCAGGACCAGTCATAATTATTGGTTTAGAAGGATATCTGGTTGACTGGTGCTGACTATAAAAACAGAATCCTGGACACCTCTTGTTAGATGTTGCCCACTACAGGGCTTATCACAATGTCTGGCACATAGAAAGCACTTAAAAATATTGAATTTTGAACACCAAAATTCAAATTAGTTTTGGGTCCTAAACCCAACACACTGAAGGCAATATTGTATGGTGGCCATGAATTCATACTCTGAAGCTGGACTGCCAAGAACTGAACGTGGCTTTGCCATTATTTGCCATATGATCATTGGAAAGGTATTAAACTTCTCTGTGCTTCAACCATCTCATCTATAAAACGAGGATAACAATAGTATCTACAAAAATATAATTATTTTAAGGATTAAATGGGTTAGTATCAAGTGATTAAAATAGTTCCCAGAGCATAAGTGCTATATAAGCTTTAGTTATATTTTTTTGAAATTCAGTTCCTTATATTTCTCACCTTTGACGTTTTCCCTTCTCTTTCTCTATCCATAGTAGTTAATGGTACAAAAATCCATGCAGTTGCTCAAGCCTGAAACCTGTCCCATTCCTTTATATATGCAAACATCTACTCATTCTTCAGTATTAAGAAGAATTCTTAACCCTTCTTTATCCATTCTTCAGGATTGTTTCTTTCCAATGAATTACCTCTTGATAAATTTCCACATTCTTATATTTAGCCCCTTATTTAAAGGCATTTTAATGAAAGTTACCATATTATTGTATCTGAATTCTTCTTGGTTACTTTTATTTATTTTTTGTCTCTAGAATAATAATATAATAAAAAGCAAATGCTTAATAAATATTTGTTGAAGTAATTGAACCAATGACTACATTTTGGAAGAAAGACAAATGTGACACTTAAAATCACTTTATATAGCATTATAACATTTGTGTATGTGGGGGTAGGGGATGAAGAAATTTTTCCTAAAAGTGGATCATTATAGAAATTTTTATGTTTTAGAGAAGTTTGATATGATTAATTAATGGTCTATTTAGTTTTATGCTTATAATGGCTATAATGCTCTCTTAGAAATACTTATCAAATACTAAAATTTTTCAATAAATAGATCCACAAGGAACTCATTAGCCTCTTTGTCACTTTGATTTTCGGTAAATGGCAAAATGACACTTTCTTTGATTTGATTAGTTGTTTTCCCCAGCTACTCCCTAGGAGGTTAATGAGTTCTGAAATGCTCAAGTGGTCAGAGAGAGGAAACGAAATAGGAAGAAAGAAAAGTCTGAAACCAATACAAGAACATTAATATTTGAATGGTTGAATATAAGCCAAGTTTAAGAGCTATAACATTTTATTCATTTAAATAGTTTTTAATAAACTTGAAAGAGATGGGATTTTTTTTTTCCTGTGACATAGTGGAAATTGTATGTGTTCCATCTAATAAGCTGGGTAACAGAAGAAAAATTAAAGGATTTGAGCCTTAGCTTTCTCATTGGTAAACTGGGTTTATAAAACTACCTGACAAAGAAGACCATGAAGTTTAAATGAAGAAATAAATATATAAAGTCCCTGGTACTTTATACATGTTGTCTTTATAACAATTTCACTATTAATTAAGTTGGTGAAAGTCACAGAAGCTGATCAATTCTAGCAGTTTGTTGTCAACCCAAACTTGCCTTACTATCTGACCTCTAAGTTAGATAGAAGGCTCATAATGATTTGGTTGCTGTTTTATGCCGCAGGAGCCAATATGACTAGTGATTCCACTTGAAGAATTTGGTACTGGCCACAGACAACCTCATTTTTACCACAATAAAATATGACCACTGGTTGTAAATTTCAGAATAGTTTATATCAGCAAAATATTTTGGTAAAAAATGCTAAATGTTTCCTTTTCTTTATTTGTTCTATCTTTTTCTTTCTTTCCCAGCTGGAACTAATTTTACTGAGAAAGCTCAAGGTAGAATGCAAATGTTTATTAAACGTGTATTCAAATCCTGCAGTCATAGGTGAACTATTGCAGTTCTCACATATTGTAGCTTGGCTAGTAGGTGCCTCTGTATTAGAAACTACTTTTCCCAGGGCATGACTATAATAAAGAAGTCAATGACCTGTAAATTGCAACTAAAATGCTCAAGCCGGTCCTGTCAATAAATGCTTTTCACTACAGTTTACAATACTCAGAGTTCAGTTTCTGTTTAGGCAAAACTTTAAATTGTGTTGTTCTTGTTATTCTTGTTGAGGTTTTGATATGGACTGTTTAAAAGGTGAACACAAAGCATAGACGACTTGAGCTTTTTATTTCTAATTCAACAAACACAGAAGTCAACCAACTAAGATCAAAGGAGTAGGGACAGGGACAGATGCGAGAATTAAAAAAAAAAAAAAAAACCTTCCAGGTATAATCATTTTATGCTAATTATTTTTATTAATTAGATCATGATCAATGGGCACCATGGGTTCGCTATAGAGAAAAATAAGCCCAAATCAAATTTCTTCAGCCCATTTGTGCATTATGTTTTCCTGTTTTCCACATCAAACTATTACAATTGACTTCTCTTATCTTTTTCATTAGATTAATCAGATGCCATCTGACAGCCATGGTCTGGGGAGTTATAACTCATCAAAATGTGAGCAGAATTCCTCTCAGTGCTTGAAGAGATCCGTAAAATCAGTGCCCATTTTTCTAATAATCAACACATGCAATTTGTATGTGGACTATGCCCTTTTAAAAACATCATCAGAAAATAACAGAAAAGTGACAATTTAACACTTTTGTGGTCTATAACTGTAATATTAAAATAATACTTATTGTTTTCTTTTTCATCTCTTGGACCTATTAGAAGACCAGTATAAACAACACATTAAACTATATGAGGTTAAATTGAGTCTAAGCTTCATTAAGCAAGTGTTAAAAAGTAATCTGCCCAGCCAAACAGATTAGGTATCCTAATTGATGGCATTGAAAAGTAGGACATTCACAGAACTTACGATATTCTTCCTCATGCAGTTTGGCATCAATAATCTAAAATAACAGATATTTCAAAGGTGATTTGTGATTGAAGTAGGAAAATCTTTCTTTTCCATGGTTCTGCTCCTTATAATTTTATTTTTTTATTTCTTTTTAATTTTTATTGGGGTATAGTTGATTTACAATATTGTGTTAGTTTCAGGTGTACAGCAAAGTGAATCTGTTATACATATACATATATCCACTCTTTCTTAGATTCTTTCCCATATAGGCCATTACAGAGTATTGAGTAGAGTTCCCTGTGCTATACAGTAGGTCCTTATTAGTTATCTATTTTACATATAGTAGCTATCTATTTATATGTATATATATATATACAATAAATTGTATATATATATTTATATATATATATAGTAGTTCCTTATTAGTTATCTATTTTATATATAGTAGCATGTATGTGTAAATCCCAATCTTCCTTTTCTGGCACTCTTCTAATTAAATTTTCATAAGAAAAAATTTTAAAAGGCTGTAAATATAGTCTTAAAACATCCTAGTGTATGGTAATGTAACAATGAGCAGGGCAAAATTTGGAACAAGGGAACATTTATTTTTAACATACTCTTTTCCTGTTTTAAAACCTTTTTTTCTCCTCTTTCCCCATCTCATCACCTTTATCAAAACACAACCGAGTGCTATCACATTATATAGGTCATCTGTCTGTATCCATCAATAAGATCACCATAGCTTGCAAAAATTCTTTGGAAGCCTGATCTCTCGTATCTGATGAGATATACTATTATCTGCTAAGATGTTTATAGGTCCTATTGTGTTAACACATATTACAACATTACCCATTTTAGATGTGCCTTTGTCACAAAAATAGAACACTAACCATAGGAATTTCTGTCTGGAGAAAGCCTACAGAAGATAGATTTGGGATGGATTAGCAGATACTCCTAATTCTGTATATTTAATTTAGGAAGTGCTTTTGTTTTGGGTGACAAGGAAAAACCCACCTATGAAACTATGAAGTAGCACAGGTTATCTAGAAATTTTGATTAGTAGAGTAGAAATTTTAAAATTTAGGAATTCAAATTGGCTTCTCCTTGACTTGAATGACTGACTAGAGAATTAAAAATGTACATTTAAAATTCAATACACATCACTTCTATAAACCAAAACAAAAGACTCATTCAAATACTATGTTTTCATATATTTTTCTCCCAGAAGAACAGGAAGTGGAAAATTGGAATTGGACCAATCCAACATTAAGTTTACAAGTAATTGGACAGAATTAAGCTTGTTCTGATTACTTAAAATGATAATAATAACAAAATGCCTGTCTTTGGAGCTATCATTCCAAATCAATATTGATAGACAATGAAAGATGCAAGGAAGGACTATACAAATTATTGAATAGTTAGAAGAATTAACTCTTAAAGTAATACCTATTGCATTTTTGAGGAGGATGTAATTCATGAGTATAAATTCATAAGAAAGAAAAAATATGGATAAATAAGAAAAGAATGAATAATCTAAGATTTATTTTGCAAATACTTAATGATTAATTCAAGCATAAACTTACTAGCGAATAGAGTAATAATATGTGTACTAAATCAAAATTGACAGATGCTATCACATTTTTAAAATCCCAAGTGACTTTCCATAAGTATTCTAGGCTAACAGTGGATTTACTGTTAAAGAATCTAAGGTATTTCTGGTTCGGAACACATCTCATTACCCACCTGCTATTCTTTCCGTGCACTTAACCTGTTTATCAAAAAACTACCTGGTATATATCTTTTGAATATTAAGAAACATGATTGTTTATCTCTTAGAGTTTATGTTATCAATTCAAAAGGATTTGCCTCTGAAATAATTGCGGGCACATATCAGAATATATGGAATTACTCTTTTATGGTATTTATTTGTAAGACTCTACCATACAACCTATATTGTTTTACAGTCTTATTTAATGTGTTTAGATATAAATAATAGTATAATGATACAACTTTTGCAGGGTCCTCATGTTCTCTTAACATTCCTTATGGCTTTTCAAGTATGAAAATTTTGCTTTCATAATTTCAGTAAAGCTAAAGGGAGATACATTAGTTACAATGACATTTAGATCAAAATAACAGCTGAAATGTCACTAGGAAGATACTGTTGATTATACAAAGTCACACAGTTTTAAAGAATAATTAGAGCCAAGAATTCTACAGCTGTAGGTTAAAAACTAATTATAATAATTGTGTTTTCTCATATAATGGATACAAGTACACCTTTATTTTCCCCAAATATAAGTGGATTTCTAAAAGGCACTTATTACCCAGGAAGACTGTGAACAACATGAAAATGAGTTCATGATTTCCACCACCAATTCTTGGATTATTGCATAAAGAGCTTGCCATGCACAAGTTGCTAAAAAGATGTATCATTGTTTTATTTTAAATGGGAATTGATACAAAACCTAGGAATGCATATAATTTAATTAAAGAAATTATGACCAGAAAAAACTAATAACTATATTTGGTGTTTTAAATATAGATATATGTATATCTATTCTTGGTTGTCCTGAACTTAAGTAGTATTCATCAGTATTTTTTTCAGTTTTGTAGAGAGATGTAATTTAATTGTTATTTTCTGACTTGTATATCCAGAGTTACAGCAATTGGGAAAAACATATATTTATATGGTGAATGTACAATAACTTTTTTTTCCTATCATTAATCTGTACATGTTCTTTCATTCAAAGAATAGGGTCATCTTCCTTTTATTACAAGCAATTTGACTCTACAAGTGCAAATAAATGCAGTATTTTAAATGATGTAGATAAAATGAGAACTGAATGAAAATTGCAAACAGCATTTGTGAACTAAAAGTGGAGTATTTATTAAGGGGAAAATGAGCGAGCAATAGAGTCATGCAATTCAGGAGACATTCCTTGGCTATGCACTCTCTCTTCAGATAGATTTGTTTCAATATGATCCTCTCCGATAAGTTACAAGAATAATTATTATTTGCTTATCTCATAACAGTTATTCTGAAGGTTAGATTTTTATCACTGTAGAACATCATATTGATAAATTTTATTTGCTTACTTCTCAATTATAGAAATAGGACTTGATGTATGTATTAGTCTGGGTCCTCCAGAGAAATAGAGTAAAAAAATATATATATAGGTAGAGATATATAGATATATATGGTGTGTACATATTTGTTCACATGATTCTATCATGTAGGCTGGCAAGTCCAAAATCTGAAGAACCAATGCTTCAGTTCAAGTTGGGAGGCTGGAAGCTACTGTAGCTTCCAGAAAGAACCAATATTTCATTTCAAAGGTCATCAGGCAGAATTCTTTCTTATTTGGGGAAAAGACAGATTTTGTTCTATTCAGACTTTCAAATTGTATGAGGCCCACACTTATTATGGGGGGGGCAATATACTTTACTTAGTGTACTGATTTAAATATTAATGTCATCCAAAAACATTCTCACAGAAGCAACCAAAATGATTGAATAAATATCTAGGCACCCTGTGGCCCATTCAAGGTGACACATAAAATTTACTATCACAATGTGGATATCCTCATCCTTTTTACCTAGATCTCAAATAATGAGGCCCAAAGAAGTATAATAAACACAGACCTCCATTTGTAATTTGGTAAAAGTCTTTGAAATAATTATACTGTTCCTCTTTTCAGAAAACTCCAAGAATATTCTGATCCCATAAAGCTTATAACTTCTTATAGGATTTAAAAGCAATAAATAATCTGATTAATACATTTTTCACAGTTGAGAAATTAAGATCCAAGATCATAATGCCTGGAGTTATGCAAGGACTACAGGCATTTTTTTTTTCTGGTTTCTGTTATGAATGAAATGTCTCTGCACAGTCTCATGAAGATTCTATGTACAGTTGGCCCTTGAACAACATGGTTTGAACTGCACAGGTCCACTTAGATGCAAAGTTTTTCAATAAATATGTGCTACAATACTACTCTATCCCAGGTTGGTTGAAGCCACAGATGCAGAAATCCCTATATGGAGGGAAGATTGTAAAATTACATAGACTGTAAAATTATATGTGGGGCTTTCAGCTGTGCAGGGCTTTTGTGCCCCTAATCCTCACATTGTTCAAAGGTCAACTGTACATGTGTTTTTATTTCTCTTCGGTAAATACTGAAAAGTAGAATGGCTGATTATATGTGAGAGTATACATTATATGTTGAGAACCAGTTATTTGATATTCCCATGGTGTTGTCAATATTTTTATTTTAGAAAATTTAGGTAGGTGTATATTGGTACCTTACTATGGTTTAAATGGCATATATTTAATGAATGATGATATTGAAAATGTCTTCATTTTCTTATTGGCCACTTAGATAGCTTACTCTATGAAATGTCATTTCAAGTTTTTTTCCCATTTTTTAGTTGAATGGATTACTTCTTCCCTATTTAAATATAGAAGTCACTTATATATTCTGGTTACAAGTCATTTCTCAAACCTGTGCAATGCGTTCTGCACCCAATTCCAGTGTGTGTGTTAAGGGAGAGAGTTTCCCAATACTAGCTGGGTGTTTTACAATTCAACTCAATTCTGACACTACCTACCCAGAGATAGCATTCAATTCCACCATATCACAAGACTGTCCCTCCCCTTTGGACCCCAGTAGTAAACTCAAGTTATCACCTATGCTTTGACTGAGCAGCTATAGATTTGAAGTTCCAATGATCCCCTTGTTTGGTTTGATTAATTTGCTAGAGTGGCTCACAGAACTTAGAGACATTTTACTTACTAGATTACTGGTTTATTATATAAGAATATAAGTCAGGAAAAACCAGATGGAAAAGATGCATAGGGCAAGATAGGTGGAAAGGAGCATGGAAATTCCAGGCTCTTTGAGCATGCCACTCTCCCCAAATCAGCATGTGTTGACCAATCCAGAAGCTCTCTGAACCCCATCATTTAGGGTTTTTATGGAGGCTTCATTATATATTCATGATTGATTAAATCTTTGACCATTGTTGATTGACTCAACCTTCAGGCTCTCTCCCCTCCCCGGAGGTCAGTGTGTGGAGCTGAAAACTTCCAATCCTCTAATCACATGGTTGGATGCCCAGGCAACTAGCTCCCAAACTTAGGTCATCTAGGTGTTTCACAAAAGTCACCTCATTGACATCACCAATGACACCTTTATCAACCTCATCACTTAGTAAATTCCAAGAGTTTTATGGGCTCTGTGCCAGAAATGGGGACAAAGACCAAATAAATTCTAATTATAAATCACAATATCATACTATGTACTACAACATTTTCTCCCTTTCTTTAGTTTCCCCTTTAATTAAAAAAAAATTCCACCCAAATTTTATTATGAAAAAATTCAAATAACCAAATTTAAATAATTTTACAATGAACACCTGTATAACCACACCTAGATCCTACCTTTAATGTGCAACTATACTTGGTTTCTCTATTTATCCATTAATCCATCCTGTTTTGAATACATTTCAAAGTAAATTATAGTCATAAGAATAATTTTCCCTAAATACTTCAGCATGAATATTAGTTACTAGAGTTCTATGTTTTTGGTAGCTTTTAAAGTAGTTTATATCATGAGAAGAAGGTTTTAAAAGTTGATGCAGTAACATTTATCAATTTTTACTTTCTTTACTCAGAATATCTGGTATCTTCTCTAAATTCACTAAGATCTAATCTTGTTTTATTCTGGAAGCTTTATAGTTCCAGAAGATTTTATGTCTATGACTTTATGTAAAGTCTGGAACTTTTATAGGCTCATGATCCATGCTAATTTTTGTAAACAGTGCAAGGTAATAATGGAGACTCATTTATTTTTCATATTTGACTATTTGGTTGTCTAGTCACAAGACTTATTTTATTTTCCTTGTCCAAAATAAATTGCTTGGCAGCTTAATTGAACATCAGTTGACAGTAGAGTTGTGGGTCTATTTCTGGGCACACTCTCCAACATTATACTTGTGTATTTATATGTATGTAATCTTGAAACCTGCTACTCTGTGTCTTCCAATTTTATTCTTGTTCAAGACTTTATCTTGGCTATTCTAGATCCTTTCTATTTTATACATACATTTTAGAATCAGCTTGTCAACTTTTTACTAAACTTCTACTGGAGTTTGAATGAGATGGTGCTGGGTGTTGAATCTACAGACAATATACTAAGACTTACCATCTTAAAAATATGGAACTTTCCAATCAGTGAATAGGGTATATATCATTCCATTGATTTAGGTCTTTTAAAATATCTCTTGGTATTATTTTGTATACATCAGTGTAATAATTTTTTCCATGTATTTTTTTATACTTACCCTTAATGTTTAATGCTATTATAATGCATTGTTTTAATTTCAGTTTCCTGTTGTTTGTTGATAATACATAGATATAAGAGGTTTTACTTTTTTTACATGGTGTATCACGCTGAATTCTCTTATGTCTTATTTTTTGGTAAATTTCTTAGAATTTTGTGTGTACTTAATCATATCTTTTATCATCAAACCCAAAAATCATTGCTAAAACCATTGTCAAGAAGCTTTATGGTTTTGAGTCATTCATAGGTTCAAATCTTTAATCAACCTTGAATTAATTTTGTGTGTATGGCATAATATAGTGGTCCAGTTTCATTATTTGCATGTGTCTGTCCAATTTTCTCAACACCATTTATTAAAGAGACTGTCTTTTCCCTATTGTATAATCTTGTCTCCTTTGCTGTAAATTAATTGACCATATATGTGTGAGTTTTTTTCTGGGCTCTCTATTCTGTTCCATTAATCTGTGTGTCTCTTTTTATGTCAGTACCACAGTGTTATAATTACAATAATTTTGTAATGGAATTTGAAATCAGGGAGCATGATACTTCCAGATTTGTTCATGATCTGCAGTTGGTGGAATGCCCGGATATGGAGGAACTGCATGTAGGGAGGAACTGCACCTATGGAGGGCCAGCTATAAGTTATATGCATATCTTCCATGTGTGGAGGGTCAGTGTACCAACCCCCACATTGCTCAAGGGTCAACTGAAGGGGGGGTAGTACATTTTTTAAATCCAAATATTTATATATCTCAAATGGAATACAGTGAATGAGATATCATTTCTTACAAAGGAAATAGAAAAATACAAATTCATCACCTTCTCATTGAAATGACTGCTGGCAGAATTGTTAGTAAACTTTGCCAGAATCTTAGAAAAATTCCACTGTATGTATTGAGTAAATCTTCAATAAGTAATAAGGAAGGATCTCCTATGTACTTCTAACATTTGTCCATAAAGTACAATGTTTTCCCCTTAGGACAGAAAGACACAGTATATGACTATAATAATTTATTTTTCAATGTATTAGTGATCAGTAATCCTTCAGAAGCTTTCAACAGCATCTTTATTTGGTATCTGTATTTGTAAACAGTGTCATTGTTTTTAACCCCTTCATAATATACTTCAAAGGGATCAATCTGTAGGAATCTGAAAATATTATTGGATCACACTGGCCATCTTTTCCTCCAGTATTGCTTTAAAAAATTCAAATGCAAACTGCAGACGTTTATTCCTTCTGTATTTGTGGTGAGAGAATTTGACATATGGGCTCAGGCTCTGAGGGAAAAAAAATCTAAATTTGAAGAAAACGTCTTGAAATTTTTACTACATTTAGAATTTTGAAGTGTTGAGCTGAAATGTCAAGGGAACAATATTTTGTTCACAGTGTCATAATACAATGAATTTGATTTTAAATAGCATCCTCTGCTTCTAAAAATACATTGTTAATTTTTGGTTGAATTCTCTGTTTTCCTGCTAGAATGTAACTATCATTTTTCTGTTAACAATAAAAGATAACCAACAAAACCAAATGAAGAAAACAATTTAGAATCATTGTTATTAACAATGCTGGTAATATAAAATCTATTTATAGGTGTATATAGCATAGAAACAAATACAGTTTAATTTTTCCTCCTTACCTACCATACTTTTTGAAAGGAAGTCACTATGTAGGCCCATACTTAAGGAGTGGGGAGTTATGCTTCAATTCCTTAAAAGTATCTACATAAATTATTGGAAATTCTTCTAAACAAAAGATTTTCCTATTTGCCCCATTTGTATATTTATTCATCATCTATTTATATATTAGAATGAACTTATAGGTAATAACTTTATAATTTAGGTTACAATCCAATGCTAGTTTATTTGGTTGCTCAAATCTGTAAATGGGACTCTTTCAGTTGGCTCATGTGTTCCTTTGACATACCTCCATCGTTTAAAAAAAATTATTTCCTTACTTTCTGACATTACAGGATGCTCCAGCGTATCTTGTATGTTCCCTGACCAACCGAAGAATCAGTGCTTTCTCCAGAGACTCTGTTCCTTTTCTTGGATATTAGAAAAAAAATCTGGGTGCTAGCTGTGCTCATTGCTACCGTCGTTTAAATTATTTCTAGGTTTTCAACTGAAAGAACACAGAAATATATATGTGTGTATATCAACTTTCATATATATATATATATATATATATATATATATATCCATCTGTATCTATATTAAGTTAAACTTGAGTTTATATTGATACCTTCAACTTTAATCCATTACCACACAGAACAATCTAGCCTTCTCCTCAATTATAATGTCCCCTCCAAGAGTGATCAATCCTTCTTTACTCTCTGGCAACCATTTGCTTAATCGTTTCATTCACATATACGTGTATAGTGATTTCTGAATTTGTAATCAATGCTCCCATGATAAAGGACTTCATCAGCTAGAGTAGGGTGCTTATATATAGAGTTCCTTTTGTCTTTGGTCTTATAGACTCCATTTCCTTGCAAAGTTACTTGGGCCAGCGTCCCCACATATCTTGCCCCACCCTCTCACCACACACACACACGCACACACACACACACACACACACACACACCATGCACTTCACTGATGTCATTTCATAAACAATTAGATTCTTTTGTCACAATCTGCATTCCATCACGGGATTCCACTATCTCCTTAATATATGTATTTTTAAGTTTGCATGCATTAACGTTCACTCTGTGCTATAAAGTTCTATGAGTTTGGACAGATTCATAGTATTATGCATCTATCATTAGAGTATCATATGCAATAATGTCAACATCTCCAAGAATCTCAACACACCCCTCCAAATTTGTACAATCACTTATCTTTTACTGTCTCTATACTTTTGCATTTTCTAGAATGTCCTCTAAATAGACTCATACAGTATGTAGCTTTTCCACTCTGGCTTCTTTCATTTAGCAGTATTCATATATGATTTTTCCAAGTTTTTACATGACTTTATCCTTTTTTATTGTTGAGTGGCAGTCAAATGTATGAATGTACCATAATTTATTTTTTTTATTTATCTAAGGACATCTTGTTTGCTTCCAGTTTTAGTGAGTATGAATAAAACTTTTGTACAGATCTGTGTACGGTTTTTTGTGGACATGTTTTCATATCAATTTGGTAAGACTCTAAGTTAATAATGGTTGGATTATTTTTTAAGACTATGTTTAGCTTTATGAGAAACTGCCAAATGCTCTTCCAAAGTGGCTCTACCATTCTGCATCCTGACCAGCAATAAATAAAAAAGGTCTTGTTTCTCCACATCCTCACCAATGACTGGCCTGCACAAAACTGGCCTTCCAGTTCCTCTCTGGAAGGAACCATACATACATATATGTGTGTACATATGTGTATATGTATATCTATCTACCCATATGATAAATTACTATTCAAAATAAGAAACAATTGATTCGAACAATTATATTTATAACTCAATGTAGCCTTAAATAATTTCTATTCCGACTTTGAAATTTGACACCAAAATCAAATGCACAAAATTATAGAGTAAATCAATAGCAATTACACCAGAGCTGACTTAACAGCTGTCAGCTTCTACAAAGAGTGGCAGTGCACCAATTCCCTTGGCATTCAACATGCTGTTACTGTGGCAGTTGTTGCCTCTGTCTTTGCTGAGGTTAACAGCAATCATAAGACACTTTTTTGGTTCATTTACTCAGGCTGTTGATTAACACAGATTCAATGTCAGAACAGTGTTACATCAGATGAACTGCCATTTAGACATTGACAGTATCGAGGATACTCTTCCAGTAGTGTTTGTTTCAAAGTATATTTTAGAACATCATACACTGCTTCAAGGTCATTAATAATAAGACCTTTATGTGTAAATCTGTGTGCTTTTGTGTGTATGTGTACATGATTTTCATAGCAGTAAGTGGTGATACATTTAGTGTTCAGAGTCTCAGAGATTACACTCTCTGTCACCAAAGCCATATGCTGATTGGTCTCATTATTCTATGAATGTGTTTGGAAGTACTGAATAATCACTGCATACATTTACATAATCTTGCCAGTTTTAAAAGCCCATTCATATCCATTATCTTGCTTGATAATTGCTTCTATACTACCCAATGACAAAAGCAAAGTAGATACCACTATAACAATTTTACAGGTGAGAAATTGAGGTTCTAGAGGTTAAGTGATTGTTCAGTACGATATTTGGATCAGATGCCAAATCTGCTGAACATGTCCATAGTACATTTTTTTTCCATAGAAGCAGATAATGCTTTCCACATTTGAGTAAGTCATATTCTAATAGCATACCAAGAGTGAGTATACAAGTATTTCTACTATTTCCACACTGATTACCTCATTTTGGATAAAGCAGCACTATGACTAAAGTTTAGGAAATCACAATAATCTTTAGGTCATATTCTGGTTTCCCAAGTATATAAACAACAAGTCATATTTGAGTGCATTTAATATGTTGCCTATAATAAATATCATACTCCTTCAGAGGGTTACACTGAGAGAAGATAAATATATATTTCAATAACACCTTTTGATCTCCATAAATAGCTTCTTGGATTTGTTGTTCTTTTTCTCTCATATGCCATTTTGATAATTAAGCTCGTTAAATTAATTAAACAAGGAGGCCATCAGACTGAGGTGGTTCTAATGTGGTGGAGTCTTACTTAAGCAAACCAAAAGCTAAGCCTGTAAATGCCTCAAGGTTACAAAATTGAAACATAAGGGCAACCAGTCACAATCAGCCAACTAAGCTTTAAGCTATAGTCAATCAAATAATTTTCTTGCTTTGCTTCTACCTTTTGTCTATAAAAGTCTCTCCCCTGAACTCCTATTAGTGGAGCACTCCTAATCACTTCTGGTTTGGCACTGCCTTAGTCAAATTGATTTTTTGCTCAAATAATCTATTAAAATTTTTAATATGCCTCAGTTTATCTTTTTACAAGCTTATTCCCAAATATTGTTGCCATATTGTTGTTTGATCAGAGTCTGGGAGGAGAGATAAGATGATGCCCCTGAAGTCGAGGAGAGGGTTTTGAATAGTCAAAGAATAGTGATACTTGAATGATAAAAATATAAACAACCCATGAACCAGAAATTCCACTCCTACATTAAAAAAATTCTTGAACATAAGCACATGAAGACACACACATAGATATTAATCACAGGTTGTTATAATAGCATAAAACCAGAATCCTGAAATGTCAGCCCTGGGGAAAGAAATAAGTGCATGTCTATGCTTATCAACCCTTACAATCCTGAAATCATATTGTTGAATAAATATAACATGCTTGATAATCTCACATATAGAATAAGTTCATTTACAGACCTTAAAATATAAAAAAAAAATACTGCTTATGTACATACCTGTTGTGCCTTTAAATTAACGCTTGTTAAGTAGAGCCTGGGGGTGTCAGATGGTGAGCATTGCTCAACAAAGACTGCAAAGAGAAGTGAAATAGAGAAGTTTATTATTCCTTGGTCCTGGAGGGGGTACACAGGGAGGTTAAGGCAGGGTGTGGGCAAAGAGAGCACAACCGACAGGACATGGGGCACATGTCTTTATTAGGGTCCCTGGGTGCAGTGCTTTGAGATTCCTTGGCTAAAACCAGATTGGTCAATTCAAACCAAAAACAGTGGGGTTTTGGTAAACATTGGGTTTTATCTAAGGTGCACACATGTTGAGGGAGTTGTATCAGAAACATACTTGTTCTGCAGGCTGTTATCTAGGGTGGATGCTGGCAGGAGGGACTGGTGTCAGTTCAAGGTCTCTGCAGGCTTCTTGGCCACATAAAATGGATGTTGAGGCAACAATATTATGAAGTAGTTTAGCTAAATGTTCAACAAAACCATTAAGTTAGTATTAAGGTATAAAACCAAGGACACCAAATTCATGAGAGTGGTTGCTTCTGGGGAAGAAAAGAGAGGGGTAGAAAACACTGGGAACTTCAATTTTCATCTGTCTTTATGTTGTGATTAAAAACTAAAAAGAGCTTTAATCATATGCAAATTATTATATTTTTCAATTTGGGATTCTTGACACATGAGCATTTATTTTACTTAGTCATTATACTTTTTAAAACAACAATAATATTTAGAGCACTTGGATGGGAAATTTTTCTTCTTACTGCATCCACTACAATAAATTAGAATTTTCTCTATTTTTTAAATGAAGAAATTTGTTCTTTCAAAATGAGGAAAATTATTTATAAAATGAATATAAAATTCTTTTTATAAAAATTTATGAACCACTGTGATTTCATAAAAATCATGCTCTATAGTGTTATCTTATTTAACCCTGCAGCAGTTTAGCATTTTCAGAGAATTGTAGACTTTTGTAGATGACGTTCTAGGGAACTAAGCTCAGTACAAAACTTCTATAACAATGCAAGTAAATCAATCCATTCTATTGGTGAGTATATTGATAAAAGGTTTCCAGAATTAAATCTGCTTTACATAAATTTATTTACATAAAGAACTAGAATTACCATGCAAATTACTTTATGAAGGACGTTGCTAATCATAGAAGTTTGAAAATATTTTGAGGTACACATATGATTTGCCTATAAAAGGCAAGTAAGTAACCCATAAAATTGTTTATTTTACCATCAGATTTGCCATGTCTGAGCTATTATTTAGTTTATTTGCCAAATAATTTATTTTAGAGAAATAACTTTCAGCATTAGAGAATTAAATATGACAGAATAAATTATTCTTATTCAAATACCTAGTACTATAATGACTCAGTTCACCAGACTGTATGTATGTAAAGGCTGAATGAATCAGGTGAACATTGTGAAGGAGTGTCAAGTCAGTGGTGAAATATGGAGCCAGATGTGGCAAGACTATCACCAAGAAATGTGTTTGATCTGTGGGATCACAGAGGTGTGGGCAAAACCAGGCAGAGAAAAGAAAAGAAATAGGCATTCCTATTGAGGAAGAAGAAACTTCCTCTGTCAGAGAGAATAAGTGGGTGGTGCTGAGCTGGCTGCAGAGGTCAAGGAGGACTGTCACTCTTCTCATTGCTCACCAGGTGCAAGTTGAGGCAACACAAAAGGCAGTAATAAGTGGATCACATGAACAAAATCAAAAGGATGTTCTTTTGTATTTATTCTGTTTGGAATAGTGTAGGGGTAGGATTTTTCAAGTTTAAAAATTATATGACCATTATAGTACTATATCATCTCATGAAGGATGTTACATAGATAAAATCAGAAAATCAACACACTTCAATACACAAATATTGGGTGTTTGAATTACCAATGTAAAGCAAATCTTTGAGTGTACGGATGGTACTATTAAACATAGTGAATCAAAGATTAAAGTCTGTATTTATATACATGCTTTTTGCTTTATTGGCACAGATGAATCTAGCAATAAGAACATCTGCACTTAGAACAACTTGTACTGCAGATTCAGATATCAGTAAATGAAAGAATAAAAATGTGAATTTTAAGCACCTTACTTAAATATTCCTCCATCTGGAAAAAATCCAGTGCCATAAAAATCAGGTTATTTCATGTTTGCTGACACGATTCATCTTTGGTTTGGCTTATGCACACTCAAAATAAAATGTAGAATCAAAGCAATTACCTGATAATGTATGCCACAAAATTTTTTGTTTAAATTGAATGAGTATCTATATAGCTGGACAAATATTCCATTTAACTTTTGATAAATTGGTAACTCATTAAGAAACATATTACTATGGATTATAAATTGGTATTTTCATGTTCACTTTAAGCACATATTTTGAAGACATTTACTTTTTAATTCGAGTTTTAAAATTATGTTGACATATCTGTAAATTTATGGGTGTTTTATTGAGTCGTTGTCTTTTTAGACATTCTATTTTGCTTCACGAAACTGAAAAATCATCAAAGAACCTGGAAGCCAGTGTTGTCTTTCTTTCTGATATATTAAAAAATGTCAAACTTAATACCCTCAGTTGGAAAACCAGTTGCAGAACTGTCTAGAAGCACCTAGGGTGCATTAGCATCACCATTTCATTATCAAACTCCCAGATAAACTATTTGTTGACTGACTAATCAGTTCAAGAAACTGGTGTGATGCATTTAAAATCTAGACAGTGGTTACATCATTCTGGGTGTAAAGACAAAGCCATATTTAAAAACAAAATAGGATTCAAAAAGGTAATAAGGGAGAGAGCTTCAAGATGGCGGAAGAGTAAGACGCGGAGATCACCTTCCTCCCCACAAATACATCAGAAATACATCTACAAGTGGAACAACTCCTATAGAACACCTACTGAACGCTGGCAGAAGACCTCAGACCTCCCACAAGGCAAGAAACTCCCCACGTACTTGGGTAGGGCAAAAGAAAAAAAGAAAAAACAGAGACAAAGAATAGGAATGGGACCTGCATGAGTGGGAGGGAGCTGTGAAGGAGGAAAGGTTTCCACACACTAGGAAGCCCCTTCGCGGGCGGAGACTGCGGGTGGCAGAGGGGGGAAGCTTCGGAGCCACGGAGGAGAGCGCAGCCACAGGGGTGCAGAGGGCAAAGCGGAGAGGTTCCCGCACAGAGGCTCGGCAACGAGCAGCACTCACCAGCCCGAGAGGCTTGTCTGCTCAGCCGCCGGGGCGGGCGGGGCTGGGAGCTGAGGCTCGGGCTTCGGTCGGATCCCAGGGAGAGGACTGGGGTTGGCGGCGCGAACACAGCCTGAAGGGGTTAGTGCGCCACAGCTAGCCGGGAGGGAGTCCGGGAAAAAGTCTGGAGCTGCCTAAGAGGCAAGAGACTTTTTCTTGCCTCTGTTTCCTGGTGCGCGAGGAGAGGGGATTAAGAGCGCCGCTTAAAGGAGCCCCAGAGATGCGCGCGAGCCTCGGCTATCAGCGCGGACCCCAGAGACGGGCATGAGACACTAAGGCTGCTGCTGCCGCCACCAAGAAGCCTGTGTGCGAGCACAGGTCACTCTCCACACCGCCCCTCCCGGGAGCCTGTGCAGCCCGCCACTTCCAGGGTCCTGTGATCCAGAAACAACTTACCCGGGAGAACGCACGGCGCGCCTCAGGCTGCTGCAACGTCACGCCGGCCTCTGCCGCCGCAGGCTCGCCCCGCCTCCTCCGTACCCCTCCCTCCCCGTGCCTGAGTGAGCCAGAGCCCCCGAAGCAGCTGCTCCTTTAACCCCGTCCTGTCTGAGCGAAGAACAGACGCCCTCAGGTGACCTACATGCAGAGGCTGGTCCAAATCCAAAGCTGAACCCCAGGAGCTGTACGAACAAAGAAGAGAAAGGGAAATCTCTCCCAGTAGCCTCAGGGGCAGTGGATTAAAGCTCCACAATCAACTTGATGTACCCTGCATCTGTGGAATACCTGAATAGACAACGAATCATCCCAAACTGAGGAAGTGGACTTTGGGAGCAACTATATATATATATATATATTTTCCCCTTTTTCTCTTTTTGTGAATGTGTATGTGTATGCTTCTGTGTGTGATGTTGTCTCTATAGCTTTGCTTTTACCATTTGTCCTAGGGTTCTGTCTGTCCGTTTTTTTGGTTTTTTTTTTTTAGTATACTTTTTAGAGCTTGTTATCATTGGTGGATTTGTTTTTTGGTTTGGTTGCTCTCTTCTTTCTTTCTTTTTTTTTTAATACTTAAAAAAATATTTTTTAATACTTATTTTTTATTTTAATAACTTTATTTTTTAAATTTTATCTCCTTCCTTCCTTCCTTCCTTCCTTCCTTCCTTCCTTCCTTCCTTCCTTCCTTTCTTTCTTTCTTTCTTTCTTTCTTTCTTTCTTTCTTTCTTTCTTTCTTTTCTTTCTTTCCTTTCTTTCTTTTTTCTCCCTCTTATTCTGAGCCGTGTGGATGACAGGCTCTTGGTGCCCCAGCCAGGGATCAGGGCTATGCCTCTGAGGTGGGAGAGCCAAGTTCAGCACACTGGTCCACAGGAGACCTCCCAGCTCCACGTAATATCAAATGGCGACAATCTCCCAGAGATCTCCATCTCAACGCCAAGACCCAGCTCCACTCAATGACCAGCAAGCTACAGTGCTGGACACCCTATGCCAAAAAACTAGCAAGACAGGAACACAACCCCATCCATTAGCAGAGAGGCTGCCTAAAATCATAATAATTTCACAGACCCCCCAAAACACACCACTGGACGTGTTCCTGCCCAAGAGAAAGACAAGATCCAGTGTCATCCACCAGAACACAGGCAGCAGTCCCCTCCACCAGGAAGCCTACACAATGCACTGACCCAAACTTAGCCACTGGGGGCTGACACCAAAAACAATGGGAAATACGAACCTGCAGCCTGTGAAAAGGAGACCCCAAACACAGTAAGTTAAGCAAAATGAGAAGACACAGAAATATGCAGCAGATGATGGAGCAAGGTAAAAACCCACCAGACCAAATAAATGAAGAGGAAATACTCAGCCTACCTGAAAAAGAATTCAGAATAATGATAGTAAAGATGATCCAAAATCTTGGGAATAGAAAGGAGAAAATAAAAGTAACGCTTAACAAGGATGTAGAAGAACTAAAGAGCAAACAAACAGTGATGAACAACACAAGAAATGAAATTTAAAATTCCCTAGAAGGGATCAATAGCAGAATAACTGAGGCAGAAGAATGGAGAAGTGACCTGGAAGATAAAATAGAGGAAATAATAACTACTACAGAGCAGAATAAAGAAAAAAGAATGAAAAGAATTCAGGACAGTCTCAGAGACCTCTGGGACAACATTAAATGTACCAACATTTGAATTATAGGGGTCCCAGAAGAAGAAGAGAAAAAGAAAGGGACTGAGAAAATATTTGAAGAGATTATAGTTGAAAACGACACTAATATGGGAAAGGAAATAGTTAATCAAGTCCAGGAAGCACAGAGAGTCCCATACAGGATAAATCCAAGGAGAAACATGCCAAGACACATATTAATCAAACTATCAAAAATTAAATACAAAGAACAAATAATAAAAGCAGCAAGGGAAAAACAACAAATAACACACAAGGGAATCCCCATAAGGTTAAGAGCTGATCTTTCAGCAGAACTCTGCAAGCTAGAAGGGAATGGCAGGACATATTTAAAGTGAAGAAGGAGAAAAACATACAACCAACATTACCCAGCAAGGATCTCATTCAGATTTGATGGAGAAATTAAAACCTTTACAGACAAGCAAAAGCTAAGAGAATTCAGCACCACCAAACCAGCTTTATAACAAATGTTAAAGGAACTTCTCTAGGCAGGAAACACAAGAGAAGGAAAAGATGTACAATAGCAAACCCAAAACAATTAAGAAAATGGTAATAGGAACATACATATTGATAATTACCTTAAATGCAAATGGATTAAATGCTCCAATGAAAAGACATAGACTGGCTGAATGGATACAAAAATGAGACCAGTATATATGCTGTCTACAAGAGACCCACCTCAGACCTAGGGACACATACAGACTGAAAGTGAGGGGATGGAAAAAGATATTCCTTGCAAATGGAAATCAAAAGAAAGCTGGAGTAGTAATTCTCATATCAGATGAAATAGACTTTAAAACAAAGTCTATTACAAGAGACAAAGAAGGACACTACATAATGATCAAGGGATCAATCCAAGAAGAAGATATAACAATTGTAAATATTTATGCACCCAAAATAGGAACACCTCAATACATAAGGCAAATACTAACAGCCATAAAACGGGAAATCAACAGTAACACAACCATAGTAGGGGATTTTAACACCCCACTTTCACCAATGGACAGATCATCCAAAATGAAAATAAATAAGGAAACACAAGCTTTAAATAATACATTAAACAAGATGGACTTAATTGATACTTATAGGACATTCCATACAAAAACAACAGAATACACATTCTTCTCAAGTTCTCATGGAACATTCTCCAGGATAGATCATATCTTGGGTCACAAATCAAGCTTGGGTAAATTTAAGAAAATGGAAATCGTATCAAGTATCATTTCCGACCACACGCTATGAGACTAGATATCAATTACAGGAAAAACTCTGTAAAAAATACAAACACATGGAGGCTAAAGAATACACTACTTAATAACCAAGAGATCATTGAAGAAATCAAAGAGGAAATATAAAAATACCTAGAAACAAAAGACAATGAAAACACGATGACCCAAAACCTATGGGGTGCAGCAAAAATAGTTCTAAGAGGGAAGTTTTGTAGCAATACAATCCTACCTTAAGAAACAAGGAACATCTGAAATAAATAACCTAACCTTACACCTAAAGAAATTAGAGAAAGCAGAACAAAAAAACCCCAAAGTTAGCAGAAGGAAAAAAATCATAAAGATCAGATAAGAAATAAATGAAAAAGAAATGAAGGAAACAATAGCCAAGAGCAATAAGAATAAAAGCTGGTTATTTCAGAAGATAAACAAAATTGATAAACCATTAGCCAGACTCATCAAGAAAAAAAGGGAGAAGACTCAAATCAATAGAATTAGAAATGAAAAAGGAGAAGTAACAACTGACACTGCAGAAATACAAAGGATCATGAAAGATTACTACAAGCAACTATATGCCAATAAAATGGATAACCTACAAGAAATGGACAAATTCTTAGAAATGCACAACCTTCCGAGACTGAACCAGGAAGAAAGAGAAAATATGAACAGACAAATCACAAGCATGGAAATTGAAACTGTGATTAAAAACCTTCCAACAAACAAAAGCCCAGGACCAGATGGCTTCACAGGCGAATTCTATCAAACATTTAGAGAAGAGCTGACACCTATCCTTCTCAAAGTTTTCCAAAATATAGCAGAGGGAGGAACACTCGCAAACTCATGTTACAAGGCCACCATCCCCCTGATACCAAAAGCAGACAAAGATGTCAGAAAGAAAGAAAATTACAGGCCAATATCACTGATGAACATAGGTGCAAAAATCCTCAACAAAATACTAGCAAACAGAATCCAACAGCACATTGAAAGGATCATACACCATGATCATGTGGGGTTTATCCCAGAAATGCAAGTATTCTTCAATATACGCAAATCAATCAATGTGATACACCATATTAACAAACTGAAGGAGAAAAACCATATGATCATCTCAATAGAGGCAGAGAAAGTTTTCGACAAAATTCAACACCCATTAATGATAAAAACCCTCCAGAAAAAGAGCATAGAGGGAACTTTTCTCAACATAATAAAGGTCATATGTGACAAACCCACAGCCAACATCATCCTCAATGGTGAAACACTGAAACCATTTCCACTAAGATCAGGAACAAGTCAAGGTTGCCCACAGTCACCACTATTATTCAACATAGTTTTGTAAGTCTTAGCCACAGCAATCAGAGAAGAAAAAGAAATAAAAGAATCCAAATCGGAAAAGAAGAAGTAAAGCTGTCATTGTTTGCAGATGACATGATACTATACATAGAAAATCCTAAAGATGCGACCAGAAAACTACTAGAGCTAATCAATGAATTTGGTAATGTAGCAGGATACAAAATTAATGCACAGAAATCTCTTGCATTCCTATAACTTAATGATGAAAAATCTGAAAGTGAAATTAAGAAAACACTCCCATTTACCTTTGCAACAAAAAGAATAAAATATCTAGGAATAAACCTCCCTAAGGAGACAAAAGACTTGTATGCAGAATATTATAAGAGACTGATGAAAGAAATTGAAGATGATACAAATAGATGGACAGATATACCATGTTCTTGGATTGGAAGAATCAACATTGTGAAAATGACTATACTATCCCAAACAATCTACAGATTCAATGCAATCCCTATCACACTACCACTGGCATTTTTCACAGAACTAGTGCCAAAAATTTCACAATTTGTATGGAAACACAAAAGACCCTGAATAGCCAAAGCAATCTTGAGAAAGAAAAACGGAGCTGGAGGAATCAGGCTACCTAACTTCAGACTATACTACAAAGCTACAGTAATCAAGACAGTATGGTACTGGCACAAAAACAGAAATATAGATCAAAGGAACAGGATAGAAAGCCCCGAGATAAACCCACACACATATGGTCACCTTATTTTTGATAACGGAGGCAAGAATATGCAATGGAGAAAAGACAGCCTCTTCAATAAGTGACGCTGGGAAAACTGGACAGCTACATGTAAAACAATGAAATTAGAACACTCCCTAACACCATACACAAAAATAAACTCAAAATGGATTAAAGACCTAAATGTAAGGCCAGACACTATCAAACTGTTAGACGAAAACATAGGTGGAACACTCTATGATATAAATCACAGCAAGATCCTTTTTGACCCACCTCCTAGAGAAATGGAAATAAAAACAAAAGTAAACAAATGGGACCTAATGAAAGTTAAAAGCTTTTGCACAGCAAAGGAAACCATAAACAAGACCAAAAGACAACCCTCAGAATGGGAGAAAATATTTGCAAATGAAGCAACTGACAGAGGATTAATCTCCAAAATTTACAAGCAGCTCATGCAGCTCAATATCAAAAAAACAAACAACCCAATCCAAAAATGGGCAGAAGACCTAAACAGACATTTCTCCAAAGAAGATATACAGATTGCCAACAAACACATGAAAGAATGCTCAACATCATTAATCATTAGAGAAATGCAAATCAAAACTACAATGAGGTATCATCTCATACTGGTCAGAATGGCCATCATCAAAAAATCTACAAACAATAAATGCTGGAGAGGGTGTGGAGAAATGGGAACCCTCTTGCACTGTTGGTGGGAATGTAAATTGATACAGCCACTATGGAGAACAGTATGAATGTTCCTTAAAAAGCTAAAAATAGAACTACCATATGACCCAGCAATCCCACTACTGGGCATATACCCTGAGAAAACCATAATTCAAAAAGAGTCATGTACCACAATGTTCACTGCCAGGACATGGAAGCAACCTAAGTGTCTATTGACAGATGAATGTCTAAAGAAGATGTGGCACATATATACAATGGAATATTACTCAGCCATAAAAAGAAACGAAATTGAGTTATTTGTAGTGAGATGGATGGACCTAGAGTCTGTCACACAGAGTGAAGTAAGTCAGAAAGAGAAAAACAAATACCGTATGCGAACACATATATATGGAATCCAAAAAAAAAAAAAATGGTCATGAATAACCTAGGGGCAACACGGGAATAAAGACACAGACCTACTAGAGAATTGACTTGAGGATATGGGGAGGGGGAAGGGTAAGCTGGGACAAAGTGAGAGAGTGGCATGGACATATATACACTACCAAATGTAAAATAGATAGCTAGTGGGAAGCAGCCGCATAGCACAGGGAGATCAGCTCGGTGATTTGTGACCACCTAGATGGGTGAGATAGGGAAGGTGGGAGGGAGGGAGACACAAGAGGGAAGAGATATGGGGACATATGTATACGTATAACTGATTCACTTTGTTATAAAGCAGAAACTAACACACCATTGTAAAGCAATTATACTCCAATAAAGATGTTTAAAAAAACAAAAAGGTAATAAATGAATTAAACATGGATCTTCTACCCTCATGTTTTAACTATTTTTCCTTGAGTTTAATCAAATATTCCATAGTTCTAAGACCAGTAATTTTTAAAAAAATAAAATAGGCTTTAGTTAGAGTTCCCAAGTGCTTGCAGCCTTTCTACTGAATATAATCCTGCCTAAAAACAGCTAAGTATGGGATGGTTCTGAATGATTATTTCTTTGCAGTTTAGTGCATTTAGCAATTTTAACATTGACACTAAGAAAATCTATACAGATGTACAAGATCCATTCTGAAAAATTGTTTTTGTTAATTTTTGAAGTATTTATTTTAAATATTGAGCTCTTTACAAGCATTTTTAATGTTATCATGCCAAAATTTAATGTATTGTTATTAACAGAGACTTAAGGGTTATGTTAGTCAAGTTTATAGAACATATTTGCATATTGCTATGGGTGAAAGAAAATGACATTTTGAAAAATTTCAGATAGAATGTTTACTTGATATTACATGTTATTAAGGTCTTATTGTTAATGTTAATTATGATAATGCTATTGTAGGAGAGAGAGAGAAGGAGTGAGGAAGAGAGATTTGATCCACTATAGAGATGTATACTTACATGCTAATTTATTTATGGATAAAAAAGCTATGACATTTGGAACACTCTAGTGAAGAGATTAAGATTTGTGGGTGTAGAGTTAAAATAAGATTGTCAAATTTTGATTATTGATTATTTAATTATTGCACTAAGTCCTGAGTACACAGAGGTTTTGGTTGTAGGCAAGTGTCATGACAACCTCTCCTTTATGGTCCAGGAAAGGTTCTAAAAGCTTTTCACATGTTAACCTCTATAAACCTCATGACAACCCTAAAAAGTGGCTATCTTGTTATCCTGTTTTACAGATTCATAACTGAGTCCCAGAGAAATTAAATATTTGCTCAGCTATATCTCTGCAAATCTTAACAAATGTATCACCTCATATCCTCAGACAGGAAATTGGTTCTTCTAAAGTTAGTTTCACATTTCTGGAAGAGGATGCTCAGTGATCCTACTATTAAGTGAGGTGATCTAGGGAGACATGGGTGCTACCAATTTCTTCTTCCCTTTCATTCTACTTTTGTTATTATTTTAATGTCTTTTTATTGCCATAAAACTAGGTTTGCAAGATTTTATTTTATCAGGAGTGGCTTGAAATGTTAAAAATAAAGCAAGGATATTTTTGAGGGATATCAGAAATATTAGCCAGAAAGATGACAGTGAAGGCAGGGATAAAGACCCATAATTTGATAAACTTTTGTTAAATGACAGGAAGAAGGGAACTGTTCACATACTTCTGTGATGTACAAAATAAACCTGGTATAACCCACAGCCAATCTTATCCGAGAGTTAGGATCTCTCTCTCTCTCTCTTTCATTTCTCTCTCTGTCTAGCTGTTTATCCACCTATGCTGTTATTATCTTGGTGACTCCATCCTCCACCACAAGATATATTTTGCATAGAGAAAAGTGCATAAAATAGTACAGTTTGAGGGATTCTTAAAAGCAAATGTCCATTTAACTATCACCTTCGTAAGGAAATTAGACATTTCCAGAACTCAGAAGCTCCCTATTGGTCATTTCACAACAAAGTCCTCCCTCCACTTTAGTATGTGACCTCAATCCTGACATACATGATAATAAGTTTATTATTTGTAATTGTTATATAAAAATATGCATTCTTAAAATATAAGATTGTTTTCTAGATTTTAAACTTGCTAGTAGAAGTATACCGTATTTACTGTTTTGTGACTGTATTTTTCATAGAAACTTATGCTTG
The DNA here is from genome assembly GCF_965194825.1 of Balaenoptera physalus. Lineage (NCBI taxonomy): Eukaryota > Metazoa > Chordata > Mammalia > Artiodactyla > Balaenopteridae > Balaenoptera > Balaenoptera physalus. The sequence continues at coordinate 109,553,545 of NC_138890.1, read as the reverse complement.
TGAAGTGTATCTGTGTTGTTGCTTATAGCTGCAATTAACTCATTTTCCTTGCGTTAAGAATTCCAATGTGTGATTATATACCATGACTTATTTATAAATATTTCTGCTAGTGGATTTGTAGGCTATTTCCAATTTATTATAATTTAATTGTAATTGAACATTTTAGCATATGCATCCTGGTACACATATAAAGTTTCTGAAGGGTGTTCACCTAGGAATACAGTTAGAAAGTCATAAGGTATGCCTATGTCTTGTTTAAATAGATAATGCCAAGCTGTTTACAAAGTAACTGTAGCAATTTACACTCCCTGCTACTTTTAGTCATAAGACATAACATTCCTATTAAAATTTACATTCCATTTTAAATATGAGGTTCAACACTTTAACACAATCATTGTATAGGTGATTACATTAATTGTCACCTGTTTACTGACATATTTTGCATAATCCTGATAACATTTTTTTTAACAAGTTTCATATTTTAATCTAGGTATATACATGAGATGAACCAGATCTACTGCAATGCATAAATACATCTTTCGGCTATGTTGTTACTGCTTTCATTCAACTTTTCATGAACATGTAGTATATTTTTGGCTTCATGCCAGGGCTTGTCTTCCAGGAGGATTTCTCTAGGAGATGGTTTTTCAAGGAGATTTTAATGGAGCCATGTGAAACATTCACTTGAAAGGGAACACAATAAATATGATTTTGCTATTTTTTATCTTCACTCTTTAGACATACATATTCATACTTGAAATTATTTGTTTCTATATCATTTCATATTTCCCTGTATAAAGCCTACCCTCATAAATTTTATCTATTAAATTATATATATTTATTATTCATTGGCCTGATACAATTATTTTAGAGGTTATATTTTTCCATTAAGACAACTAGAAAAAATATTTATAAAATGATGAATTTTAATTTTAGCAGAAGAATATCTGCCTGTATATTTCATGTATACACTTTTTAAGCTGGAACAACACTATAAACGTAAAAAAATTAAAGCAAGTTCATGACATTTAATCTATAATTTCAAGATGAAGACTGTAATTAAAATGATTAAAAATATACATTCTACTTAATTTTTAACTATAAGCAATATTCTTATCTATAAGGAAGAAACTTAATCAAATTTTAATTTGTCAGTTAGAAGACATGGTATCATCATCCACTATTCTGATTCAGAAAAAGTCCATCTACCAATGCAGAGAGAGAGTATGAGTCCTAGATAGGGCTTTACCTTTGGGGAGACTAGCTGCCATATGGTGGCTGATTAACTATATCAGATCTCTTCCACCTTGGAGGTAGTATGATACATAATTATATTATTCATTTTACCTCTGACAGCACAGTCATTAAAAGGCTCGCAAATTTCTTGATTCATCAATGTGGTATCATACACACATACATACATACATACATACAGTGGTATCATACAATGTGGCATAATTAATACACAACTTTTTTTGGATCAAAGGATTCCATTTGCGAAAATCTACTGAAGGTTTAGCTAAGGTGCTGGCTTATGGGCAACTTTGCAGAGTTGGGCAGCAGTCCTCAGCCATAGAGTGTGCACACAAGACAAATAGTCAATATATGAGACTAATCCCAATAGCTAGAATTCATGGGTTTTTGAGCCAAAGAGTGAAATTAGGACTCTCTCATTAACACTCTTATTAATGCACTTGAGGAATTTATGCTGCTTCTATTTGTAACCCTAAGCTCTGATTGGTTTGAGATGCTTTAATTTCTCACTCTTGTAACTGTAGGTTTTATCTCTCAGTAAAGTCTTTTTACCGAAGTTTTGTTCAGTCTATTTTCATGGGAAACTGGGTTAAGAGAATAAATATTCAACATGTGTATTTTAAAATTTTACTTAATGATCAGATGAACATAAGGGTTGGATTACTCAATTGGAATTTACATCCTTAATAATTTAATATGAGACTTCTATTTCATAATAGGAAAGGGATTTTTTGTTAGTAAGTTGTTTTCATTTATAATGAATGAATGGTATTTTTCACTGAATATTTTTTGATGACTCTTTATAGTAGACATAAGACATGGTATCTCAGCCTCCTTATTATGTAATTGCATCTATGTTAAATTCTGTAATAAAAAATTGAAAGAATCTTAACATTCTTGTCTGTTTCTCAGTTTTAGTGATAATAAAATTGATAATGAAACATTCTGAAAGTTCTAAATTTTTCAGTATCTATAAGTAACTATTTGTCACTTATCACTAATTGTATCAATAATTCATTGTATTGTGTTGGCCAAAAAGTTCATTCGGGTTTGCCATGTTACAGAAAAACCCGAACGAACTTTTTGGCCAACCCAATATATTATGTTATCATTGTTGTCAATATAGCACATTCCCAAACTCCTCCTTGTAATTTTTTTGTAAGACTCTTTGTGGAACTCCCTTTTCACTTTGGATGGAAGCTGCTTATCATATTGCCCTGCATCCTATCTACCCCCCAGCAACATGTACATGACATAATCAGAGTATCTTAGGTATGACAAGAAATATTTCCTTGATATTTATATATGGATATTGACAGATATTTTTCCATGTGCAAAAACTAGTGAGAGAATGAAGTCAGAGAAGAATGCACAGAGTCAAAATATGGTCAATGTTCTATCACTGCAATTTAAGACAAAGAGTATAATTTGTACCTAAAGCTAACTCCTCTCCACTCCTCTTTCTGAGAGGCAGATATATTCTCTGGTTGGAATTGGGTTTCTCACTTTTGAAGAAAACAAACATTCTAATATATTCCTCTATCTATAATCATGCCAACACTAAGCCCATTTATAATTGACAAGATAATTTATCTATGTTGCCGATTGCTAGATGGAAAAGTTAAAAATAAGCATTATCAAAATAAGTCTGTGTTACTTAAATTTTTCAGCTATCACACTGCTTGTACAGCTTTTCATGTAATTTGATTTTAACATTCTTTGAAAATATGGGTATTATATGGTAGGTAGCTAGTTTATTTATAAATATAGGGTGCACTGTGACTAACATAAAGGTAATGAAGAATATTGCTTGTAAGAGATGAAAGAAATGTTCATATATATAGTGTCCTCTTCTGGAAATGAGTACATAAACTAAATAAGACTTGGTAGAAAGTATGAAAAATACAAGACATACAATCAGCCTGCTGACTTCTTGATGTATAAAGCTTTTTTGGTAATGCTTCCTATTTTTCTCTCTAAGGCCAAATCTACACAAACAACGTAAAGAAAAGTACACCGAGACAAGAGTCTGAATGATCAAGTTTAACACACACGCACACACATATCTTACATGGTTGAAGAAAGTTTGATGTGAGGTTCTGAAATCAGTACGTATCTCTTCAAATGTTCTTGCACTATGTAAAACAAATTGCTTATACCTTAAGAAAATTATACTTAATTTTTGAACACCACTATTCAAGAATTTATACAAATTACAGGATATATTATTTCTTCTACTGAAACTTACAGGTATTCAACATGTCCTTGGTAAATTCATGAATTGACCAACAACTATTTGTCTGTCTGGATATACAAAGTCAAAAGCCCTGATTCTCACTCTCAAGATGTTTATATCAAACAGAATAAATTAGTGACTATCTGGGTATATATAAAGACTAATGGAATGGTTGAATGGATAGTTGAATAATATATAAGTCTGATTGGAAAGATAACATGATTATAGATGAAATAATAGTAATATAAAGTTATAAATGTCATATTAAATGTTATGTGAAGGAATAACGATTCTAAAGTGTGATACTTCTGGACATAGTCAAAGAAGTATACAGAAGTTGATATCAAAAGGGAAGGGATATTTATTAAGCATAGAAAAATTTAGAGCACATTTGGGGTTCAAACATGAGTAAATGCATCTAACCTATGGGGGAGTAAATAAGTAAACTACATAGAAAGTAAACCATGTAGAAAAGTTCACTTGTATAAGTGCTAGAGGGAGATATATAATGAAGTATTAGTTGAATTCTAAAGAATGTTTAGATTATGGGATTTGTGCTTTATCCTCTAAGTGATTCAATGCCATAATATGTGGATAATCTTTTTTTTTTTTAAACCAGCCCTCCAAAAAAATATTAAAAAGGCTTCTTTGTAGCATTTGCTGATTTCCTGATATAGATACTATTGATACAACCATGGATAATATCAAGCTACAAAAAGTGATGTTACTGAATGGAGTTAGGATGGAATGTACACAATTTCCTTCCAGGAGCAGGTACTAACTGACTTCAGCACACCATTGGTTGATGACACTGATCTAGTATGGAGATCTTCAAGTCTAGTAAGTGCTATGCCCAGTGAACCAGACTGAAAGAAGCTCTGCTAGGAAACAATTCTAATCATGTGGGTAAGGGCTTATGATAAAATGTGACATTGAGAATGAGAAAGAAGAAAGAAGTCTTTGAGGGTTAACAAGAAAGGAGAAATGTTCAATGATAGATTTGAAGGACTAGACAAGGAGGAAGGAGGAGCTGAGTGTTAAGTGCTCCAGTAAAGAAATATAATGATGCTTTTTAATAAAATAGGGTTGGGAAGTTTATGTGCTAGTATGAAATATGTACCTATGTTTCTGTAACATTTACATCCTTCAAAAACTGTTACTATTTAATTGGGTTTAATTCTTGTATTTCCATGGTCCTTTAAGCTAATATTGTAATGTGTGTTTCCCTTATCGTTGAAAAATAAACAAACAAAATAACCCATGAAAATTCTTTAAAACCTGTTATCCTTATCTATTCTTTTTTTTCTTATTTTCTTCATTCCTTTACTTTCTTATAAATTCTTTGTCGCATATAGGTTTTAAATATTTCCTCTAGTCTGTTACTAGTTTTTTTAAAAAATGTGTTTAATATTATGTAATCAAATGCATTAGTCTGTTCCTTTATGATTCCTTCATCATGTAGCTTTTTATTTTTTTATTTGTATTTTTTTTAACAGCTTTATTGGAGTATAATTGCTTTACATCATTGTTGTGTTAGTTTCTACTGTATAACAAAGTGAATCAGCTATACATATACATATATCCCCATATCCCCTCCCTCTTGCGTCTCCCTCCCACCTTCCCTATCCCAACCCTCTAGGTGGTCACAAAACAGCAAGCTGGTCTCCCTGTGCTATGTGGCTGCTTCCCACTAGCTATCTGCTTTACATTTGGTAGTGTATATATGTCAATGCCACTCTCTCACTTTGTCTCGGCTTATCCTTCGCCCCTCCCCACGTCCTCAAGTCCATTCTCTACGTCTGTGTCTTTATTCCTGTCCTGCCCCTAGGTTCTTCAGAACCATTTTTTTTTTTTTTTTTTAGATTCCATATATATGTGTTAGCATACGGTATTTGTTTTTCTCTTTCTGACTTACTTCAGTCTGTATCAGAGAGTCTAGGCCCATCCACCTCACTACAAATAACTCAATTTCATTTCATTTTATGGCTGAGTAATATACCATTGTACATATGTACCACATCTTTATACATTCATCTGTCGATGGACACTTAGGTTGCTTCCATGTCCTGGCTATTGTAAATAGTGCTGCAATGAACATTGTGGTACATGACTCTTTTCAAATTATGGTTTTCTCAGGGTATATGCCCAGTAGTGGGATTGCTGGGTCATACGGTAGTTCTATTTTTAGTTTTTTAAGGAACCTCCATATTCTTCTCCATAGTGTCTGTATCAAATTACATTCCCACCAACAGTGCAAGAGGGTTCCCTTTTCTCCACACCCTCTCCAGCATTTATTGTTTGTAGATTTTTTGGTGATGGCCATTCTGACCAGTGTGAGATGATACCTCACTGGAGTTTGATTTGCATTTCTCTAAAGATTAATGATGTTGAGCATCTTTTCATGTGTTTGTTGGCAATCTGTATATCTTCTTTGGAGAAATGTCTGTTTAGGTCTTCTGCCCATTTTTGGATTGGGTTGTTTGTTTTTTTGATATTGAGCTGCATGAGCTGCTTATATATTTTGGAGATTAATCCGTTGTCAGTTGCTTCGTTTGCAAATATTTTTCCCATTCTGAGGGTTGTCTTTTGGTCTTGTTTATGGTTTCCTTTGCTGTGCAAAAGCTTTTAAGTTTCATTAGGTCCCATTTGTTTATTTTTGTTTTTATTTCCATTTCTCTAGGAGGTGGGTCAAAAAGGATCTTGCTGTGATTTATGTCATAGAGTGTTCTGCCTAGGTTTTCCTCTAAGAGTTTGATAGTGTCTGGCCTTACATTTAGGTCTTTAATCCATTTTGAGTTTATTTTTGTGTATGGTGTTAGGCAGTGTTCTAAATTCATTCTTTTAAATGTAGCTGTCCAGTTTTCCCAGCACCACTTATTGAAGAGGCTGTCTTTTTTCCATTACATATTCTTGCCTCCTTTATCAAAGATAAGGTGACCATATGTGTGTGGATTTATCTCTGGGCTTTCTATCCTGTTCCATTGATCTATATTTCTTTTTTTTGTGCCAGTACCATATTGTCTTGATTACTGTAGCTTTGTAGTATAGTCTAAAGTCAAGGAGCCTGATTCCTCCAGCTTCATTTTTATTTCTCAAGATTGCTTTGGCTATTCAGGGTCTTTTGTGTTTCCATACAAATTGTAAAATTTTTTGTTCTAATTCTGTGAAAAATGGCATTGGTAGTTTTATAGGGATTGCATTGAATCTGTAGATTGCTTTGGGTAGTATAGTCATTTTCACAATGTTGATTCTTCCAATCCAAGAACATGGTATATATCTCCATCTGTTTTTATCATCTTTAATTTCTTTCATCAGTGTCATAATTTTCTGCATATAGGTCTTTTGTCTCTTTAGGTAGGTTTATTCCTAGGTATGTTATTCTTTTTGTTGCAGTGGTAAATGGAAGTGTTTCCTTAATTTCACTTTCAGATTTTTCATCATTATTGTATAGGAATGCAAGAGATTTCTGTGCATTAATCTTGTATCCTGCTATTCTTATACTCTAAGTTTGCTATACCTGGAGAGAAAAGTATTTTCTCACTTGATCATTCAGATCCCCCCTCCCCATTTAAAAACTTTTATATTATGCCAAATTTGTGTTTCTCTTCATCAGTTTTCCTTAGATGTTTGTTTGTTTACAATACTGCTTTTCCAAAGAAGTTCGACAGAAACCAGATTGACTGTATAAATTTGACACTGTTGTGAGGGGATAATTTTTCATTGGACATGAATATATCAGACTGATGGTTGTTTTAATGAGTATGTTTAAAGCTCTGATCTCATACATATTCTGAGAAATTTTACAGCAAAAAATATTCTATAAGTTTGCAATTACTCACAGTAGTAATATTTGGTAGTACCTAATGTTCTGTACCTTTTTCATAGGCTGTTTTACTCCATTACTCCTCATAGAAATAATTCTGTACTTTCTGCATTGGTAAACAAGTATATCTTTGATTACTAGGGTTTTATTTTGTTTCAGTAATGAGTATAATGTAAGATATAGAGGTAGTAGGTGAGAAAATTAGAGGCATTTTTAATGACTGGTGTAATATTAAAAAATAAACAAATTTTACTCATTAGCATCATGTAAGCCCTGTCTCCTACAAGAAAATATTTCAAGCTCTTTAACACAAACTCTTATTCAAACTAGTTACATTTACAGTAAAATATTTTATTCATGTATATCATATGCAGAAAAGTTCACCAATCAAAAGTAAACAATTTGATGAATTTTTCACAAAATGAATGAACTGGTATAACTGGTACCTGGATCAAGACACAGAACTTTACTAGACATTCTGGAACCCCTTCTCTGGGGCTCCAGACACTACTTTTCCCTAAGATTACTATTATTCTAGTTTGTAGCCTCATAAATTAATGTCATATTAGTTTTTGAATATTATGTAAGTGATGTACAATATATGTGCATTTTTTGGACTGGCTTCTTTCATTCAACATTATGTTGAGATTAATCCATATGGTTGTGTGTGATTATGGTTCATTCTCATTGCCTATAGTATTATTTTGTTGTACAAATATCATATAATATACTTATCAATTCAACTATTGATGGCATTTGTATTGTTTTCCTTTTAGGCAAGTATAATTAATGTCACTTTAAACATCCCTGTACATATCATTTTGTGAATAAATGTACATATTTACTCAGGACTATACCTACGAATAAAATTTCTGAGTCATAGTATATTTATAGATCAGTTTTATTAGATTCTATCTACCAGTTTTACATTCCTATTAGGCAAGTATAAGAGTTTAAGCTGCTGTCAATATTTGATATTTTCCTCATTTTCATTTTAGGAACTTTGATGGGTGTGTAGTAGTAAGATATTGCAGTGTTAATTTGCATTTTCTTGATGACTAATAAAATGATTACTTTTAATATGTTCATTGGCTGTTTGGATATTCTATTTCATAAAGACCTTATTCTATTCATTTTTCTACATATATATTGGATTACCCATTGATCACAGAATTATATATCATTAATTACCAGCCACCTATAAAATTAATATGAATTCTGTTAGGTTTATGATGATTAAACACAGCACAAAGGAGTCTCTAGCCTTGAAATAGAAGATTTCAACTCAAATGATGATGTCAGTGGATTGCTAGTGGTTGTTTGAAGTTCTGAACACATTTTCATGCAATTGTTAATGGGTTTTTCCACAGCAAAGCTATGTTGCTGCTACCAGAACAAGGGTTAGAGGAGTGGTAGGCAATGCTTTCTTGTCAAGAAAAAAATGGCAGATATCCACTACATTCCTTTTAGTGGTGGATGGAAGAACAGAAATGGACATCCCATTAGAGTTTACAATTTGATATTAACTCCCTCATACTAATCATTTTAAGCAGGGAGATAAAGTAAAATACTTTAGTAAGGATGAATGACTAGAGTTGAGCAAAAAGGGTATTATTATAACACTTACTGTGATACCATAATGAGAAAAATCTTGAGGAATGTTTAAACGGATAAATATTTCTGATAAAATTAATCCTGGTGCAAGTTCAAATGTAGGATTCGGGTTTAAATATGGAATCAATATTGAGATATTTTCACTTAAATGCCTTTGTAAATATATTGCAACTCTCTTAGTACAACCTATACATAGTGAATAATAAGAGATTAGAAATCATTTAAAGCATGTGTTTTTTCCAAGTTATTACTAATCATTTGTGATTGAAAAATAAAAATAGCCTTTGATAGCTGCTGCCTTTTTACTGAGTCATGATGTTTGTTGGAAGTACTAAAGAAGAAGTGTTTGTTTGTTTATTTTTTTCCAGAGAGTGATTCTTCCAATGGTTCTATCAGGAAACATGGCCACCTCTCATTAAATGACAAGGCTTCATGTCATAAATAAATTAGTTTACCCAAAAGGACTAAAGTAAAAGCATGATTACAAATAGAAATACATAAAGAGAAAGAGGGTCATGATTCTATGCAGTGGGGTGGAATGAGAAGAATAAAAGAAAGTCAAAGTAAGAAAGGGAGGGAAAGAAAGAGAGGATAGGAAAATTAAAGAAATAGGGAGAAAAGACTCAATTTAGAAGGCAGGACACAAGCTGAAGAAAAAAGAGAAAATGATCAAACAGTGTTAGTACATAATAAGGAAACCTTAGAGCCAGCCAAACAGTGATGCTAAGCTTGATGCTGAGATATTTGCAAAGGGAGTTAGCAAGCCACTGCAAAGCATAAAAGAGCAAGATAAGAGAGCCACCAGTTCAGCAAAAGAGATCAATGGTGATGTTCTGGGATATATTGGAAAAGGACAATAAAGAGAGTTCAAATGAAGCACAGGTGTAGCTAACTCTGGTGATTGAACTGTTGCCAAAAACTGTGGGAGGCTGGATTAGTCATCTCAAAAAAAAAAAAAAATCAGTTTTTATATAGCTGACTTAGAGACATCAGGGTATAGTCTCTTTTAAAAAATTGTCCTTGCTTTGTTTATTTTAAATGCATACTCAAGTTCAATTATCCTAATTCTCAAAGATTGGCAGCCCCCCAAATTTATAAAGAACACATGTACAAATTTCATATCAGCTCACTATTCACTGGCAACTAAAATACAGTTTTTGTATTTTAATCTGAATTCCATATAACAACTTACAAATTTATATCTAAGTTTAGGTCCAAAAGATGTATTTCAGGGTTACTTTAAGAAGATTTATTTGAATATTTGATTGCATTTGCCATTACTATTTCATAAAGCTTGTGGAAAACAACAAAAAAGTACTATTACAAGTGATAGGAAGGATAGGTCCTATAGAGTTAATAGAACTGAAGAAAAATGTAATAGGAACTCATTAAGTATACTGTATCAGTTTTCACTAGACTTGGTAGGAAGTATTCCTTGATGCTGTGTCCATTGAAAATAAATTGTTGAAAAACTTGTTTATAATTCAAGGAGTACTTTTCTTTGTCCTTTGGAAAGAGAGCTACCATGTATAATATTAATCTGTTGTTCAAATTACTGCCATTTGATTTTGGTACAAGATTTAAAACAGTGTTTTTATGAAATTAATAATATGAACATAAGAACAAATCATAATTTATTCTCAAATATTTCCATTTCCATTCCCATACTAAAATTCTAGTTAATAATCCTAAATAGATATGAATTACTTTAATTTCTGGAAGATCTTGTCAATTGTCTGAATGTCAAACTGGTGGCCAGATTGGTTTCTAGATCAAGAAGACTAGGCATTTTGCCTTAGATCTGGTTAAAGCACAATTATATGCAGGCATACAGCTTTAGATTTAGATTCAGAACTAAAAATAATACACATGATCTGTATGATTTTTATATTTATAGTCTATGTCAGGTGTCATTAAACTGCAGCCCATAAGCCAAATCTGCCCCCTGAACTATTTGTCTATGGCCCATGAACTAAGACTGTTTTATTTATTTTCATTCTTAAAGATTATTTTAAAAATTAAAGAATATGTGAGAGAGACCATATGTGACTTACAAAGTCTAAAATGTTTTTCATCTGACCTTTTACAGAAAAATTGTATTGACTTCTGGTCTATGTGCATGATTCCCCACCCCCCACCCCCAATTTGTTGTCCAGTACACAGCCTGTGCAGCTGTACATGGCTGTTTTAAGAAAAGTAATTACTTTTGAGTCACTGAAACTTACAGAACACTAGTTCATGAGTCATGCTCCTTGAATGATTCTTCTCCCATTTTATTTGCCTTTATGTCTAAACCAAAACAATAGCAAACAAACAAAAATCTAGAAGAAACACAACAAAAACATCCTACGCAAAACCAAAACCAAAAATATTGGTTTAGTCTAGGCCAATTCTCAATTCCTGACCTCCTTAGTCTGGTCAGTTTTGAGGGATAGTGTGTATGTCTGGTGTTTCTCAAAGCTAAATAGAAGAAATCTTTCTCTTGCTATTCAATAAAAGCACAACATGAAGCTGTTATCTTACTGTTGTCTGGCTACTGGCCATGACTATTTCAAAGAAAACAAGCCAAAAGTAATGTAACAAAAATAAGATCCATATTTTTTTGCAAACTGCTATTTGTGTAGTTGTGGGTTTTTTTCAGGTCAGCAAAGGTTAGAAATAACAGGTGTGTAGAATTCTTAAATGCAAATACCAACTTTAAAAAGCCTTATAGTGAGCTATTCCCATGATATGTAAGCCAACTATAACCTGAATATACCAAAATCATATTCTGTTTCTACACAGAAAGACGATGTGAACTCCCTAGAAGACACAGCACAAATTTAATTATTAAGAAGAAACTAGGATAATAAGAAAATCGCTAGGAAAGAAACAAGAAACAGAAAAATTCAGCTAATCTCTTATTTCCTCAATATAAAAGGAGATACACCACGAGCTTTGTGCTTTCCCTTTTAAGTGAGAATCCAAAAAAGAACAAAATAGATAGAAAGAATAAAAACAATGTCAATCCCAATTATTGTCATGTGTTTGGGTAGATACAGAAGTTCTATGCATACTTTGAGGTTGCCGTGACTCGGTTTTATAAAAATGATTTACAGATAAGTTTGTTTCCTTGAGAAAGCTACAGTATGCTATTTAAATAAGAAATAGAAATAGACCACAGTAAGCAGAGCTATTATAGTTTTCAAAAATCTTTGAAAAGAACATGTACATGAACATTTAACATCTGGATTAGAAATTATATAATCATAAAACTTGGTCTTACTGCATACTGAAGGCAAAAGGATAAGATTACACAGTAGGCAAGTATTTGTGAGGGATATACAATGATAAGACATTTATGGTATAAAACACACAATGTCTAATGAAACACAGATTTTAGTTATAATATCACTACATATTGTGATATGTATATCACAATAGATATGTATATTGTGTATAGTGTGTATAGATCAGATAATAACTGTTAGAACCAAGTATAGTAGTATGATTTTTCCTGTAATCAATCAATTTTATTTTGAAAGACATATAAAAAGGAATAATAAGTTTATGATGTAAAAGTTTTCTTAAATGCTTGGGGAATTGAACACATTAGATGTCTAAATAAAAGGAAACAACAACTAGACAACTGGACATGAGGAGGCCCAATTTCCTTGTTTACTACCAACCAGCTATGTGACTTAAGAGAGTCACCTAAAGAAATTACCGTTCATGGAGCATAGATGATGTACAGAATGCTTTACAACTGCCTTGAATGTTTACAGTAGCTTTATGAAGTAAGAATTATCCCAATGTTACAGATAAGACACTGAGATTCATTAACTATTCAAGGTCACACCATAAGTAAATGGTAGAGCCATGTTTTGAACTGGAGTCTAACTTGTAAGCTGATACACTCTTTTCATGACTTGATGCCTACGTTTCTCAGGATCTTATTTTCTGCTAAATGAGGGCCCTGAGTTATCTTATCTCCTTTATTCCTTCTAACTCTATCAATTTCTATATTCTTTCTTTACTATTGGGTACATCTCTTCCTTAAATTTACTTTCTTCTCTCAGTTCACTTCTTTGTGTTTCTTCTGATCACTACTCTTCTTCCACTTATTCTTATATATAAGGAATTAAAATTTCTCAACATTCTTTTCTTGGCTTTCTTTTATTCTAATTCTATATATCCTAGTTCTGGATTTTATTTATTTTCATTTTTAAAGTAATCCATGCCCATGGCAATAATCATATTATATAAAATGATATTGCTATTTAATTCACAGTATTACCCAAAGAGAAGAGAGATAAAAAAAAATTCACTACTGGAAAATATAAGTATTATTTTATAGTTTTATCAATGTTTCTTCATATCTTAAAACCAAAAGTCAGAGTTTCAAAATATACCATTGTTGCCAAGGAATACTATGACCTGAAATTACATGTAGGTGTATGTACATATATGTTTGTTCTTAAGAGAATGATATTTATTTGTTCTATTCCTAAAACAGTGATTTTTGTTTGTTTGTTTTCTGGAGAGTTTTCTTTATACTGATGTAACAAGTTCCTAAATAACTGTCACATTATCAGATTCTGTTCTGGACCATAAATACAAATATGTCAGAAAGTTAAAATGTTATATCCATTTTATAGGACAAAGTTTTATGACATTTCTACTTAAAAGTTGTGCAAGAAAATAAACACCATACAAATGTTGCTGAAGCTTCTATCTGGATAAAAGAATGCCTAAGAAGACTAAGTCTTAAAAAACAAACAATTCAGTAAACTAACATCTGCCAGTATACCTTCTAGAAAATATTAGTATAATAGGTCATGACAACATTTTAGTTTTCAATTTCTTGCACATGCCCCAATTTTCTATAAAACATCAATTTGTTGGAATTACGGCACTTTATTAGAAAAAAAAACAAAAAAGCTGGAAACCCCAGACTATGGATATCAATTGGCACACTTTAACCATCAAGGTGAAGTTTACATCTCTTTAATGGAAGGAGTAGTCAATAGATTGACAGAGGAGTATCTCAGGTTGGGGTGTACAGGGTGGCAGTGCAACATTTTAAATTTTAATGAGATCTAATTTATCATTTTTTATCTTTTATGGACAATTAATATGATAAATGTCTAATGCATGAGTATATAGCTAGATCTACATTTGCCAATTCGTATCATTTTCTGTTTCTATGCAAGAATCAAGGATGTCTTATTGTGTCCTAAGTTTATCATAGGCACTATGTGGAGTAAATAAGGATGTTTGGAACTTTTCTGCCTTATCTAAATGAGTGTAAATAAAAGTCAAGGTAACTCTCCCCTCAGAAGTTAACATTCATGTAATCTGTTTATGATGGCCTCAATTCACAGAGAGTAGTCGAGTAAAAGTATGTCATATGTCCCAAAATAACCATCCTCTCCATAGATTAGTTGATGATCTTGAAACTCCCTCTGAAACTTAAGTATGCTCCATTCATTAAATATATGCTCCTAAAACCTGTAAAATCATGTTATTTAATATTCCCCCAAACAATACATTCAAGTTGACCATGATATGGCTGTTTCCAAATTTATCCCCATTTGAAAAAAAATGAGAGAGAATGGTGACAGAGACAGGGATGGAGAAGTTGCAGAGAGAGAGAGCGAGAGAGAGAGAGAGAGAGAGACCTTCCCAACCAGGTAGTTTCTATATTTTAGAACAATTAATTGGATTACATGTCCTGAATGTTGTCAAATATGGCTTTTATAAAGATGCATAACATTCATTGTGAAGGTATTTTTAAAATGTGTAGTCCAACTGGATTGTTCTAAAAGTATCTCATTTTGAATAATAGCTCAATAGGTGAGTCAAATCTTTTTTAAATGGTTTGAACATTTAATGGTGTGATTATTAATCCACTGTAATAATCAGATATCTTTATCATTCATGTTGTATGCTCTATCTATTCAATCATCTCATTCATCTTAACTTTAACAAGTATTGCTACAAGTAAGAGGTTAAATATTAGATGTGAGCTGAATTGGTAGTCTAATATACTAGAATTTTCCTAACCCAGCTGGAGGATTTTCAATTCCTGTTTGATATGTATTACTTACCATGTCAACTAAGAACCCAAAGAGGAAAATATCTTTAGATGAGATCACTGATGATAAATATCATAAGTTCACTCTTAATTCCTCTCTCTATATCATTCACTACTGCTGTGTAATGTTATAATATTGGACATTAGCAAAACTGGGAGAGAATAGGAAATACTGTTGCCACGTATAGTGAAAGTTATAGGTAGAACATTCTGTGGAAAACTAGTCCTCACAATTAGGTTTGAGGTACAGCAATTTTTACTCCCATAAAATTGGTATGCGTGCCCAAACCAATAAAACCTACACTACTTTCTAAGTAGAATGATCTCTCTGTAGTGCCATATTAGCCAGGTGATATTATGGATGTCACAGCTACTTGTCAGGGCTCCTGTACCAGTAAGAATAATGGAAAAATCCTTAATAATACTTTTATTTCATATAGTTAAATAGAAAATTGCAATCCCACTAATTGTTTTTAGACCACAATAAAGTGTCTATCATATCTTATTCCTTTGTTTTGCTTGATTATTTTCTCTTCCAACCCAGTTCATTTCTTTTACCTTTACATTTAAAGAAAAAACAGTATTTGTTATTGTGAATTAACACATAGCACAGCAAGATACTTTTAATATGGTTAAACAATATTAATTAGTCCAGTTACCCTTTTTATTGAAGTCAGAGTAAAATATACACTGACCAGTGGAAGTTAAATGGGCTATGAATTCTAAGGATCATTTGACTCAAATATCTTTCCATAACATGCCCTGGGAAAGATGTGAGATGTGAGTAGTGTAATGTCTAGTTGTGAGTGTCCAGAGATGTAACTCATGCAGCCATTATGTGAAATTGTGCTGCAGGGTCTGATATAGACATAGTGCAAAACAGACTCACATCTTCTATTTGTTGTCGCGTGCCTGTTTGATCTAAAGAAAGACCTTATGACTGCATCAAAGTATACATTCCTGAAGAGGTGACTTTTATCAACTATTTTTTCAAGGTTATCTTTTATTATGCCATACTGGCTTTTCCATTTTTCTTTAGTGTCATAAAACTTCTGTGTTAATAGAAATAATCTGAGTTAACCATATTTAGGTCAAAGATATGTCTAATTAATATAAGCCAAAGAACTAATCATATACTTTATATAAACAGAGCTTTGATATATCACCTGAAGATATTATACATGGCATTTTTTTCTATGTACAACCAATGTGGCTATATCCATGTAGATCATTCTCTAAGAGCTGAAAACTACAAACAAAAAAAGCATTATGCGTGTCATAGTACAAGAAGGAAGGGAAATACTATTTCAAACTTATTTTGGAAACTTTCTCTGAACAAGCTTAAGCATCTAAGTAAATCAGTTTCCAAGGAGGCTCTGAAATGGGCCTCAACTGATATTCAGTATGAAAATATGACCCTGTCAGTGTAGCACCCATATCTATCACATTTTTCTTGGTGCTCACCCACATCTCTATGCCTGAGATTTTCTCCCTTTACTAGGGAAAGCGATGCTGTCCCCCTAAGAGTACATGTAACAAGTGAAACATACCAAAGAATGAACATTCCTGTGAGAATATTTCTCAATCAGTGCACCTCTGCTGTTGGTGTATAATTACCCCAGCTCTCTCATACCTCAGATAGGATATTTCTGAAGTGTGTGTTATGCACCTCTTCCCAAAGTTTTCTAGCAGAATTATTCTCTAGTCATCCACTGTGGTAGTTGTTTAAAGTGAAAACTTTATTATCTTCCTTTTCTTCTGTGTATCACTTCTACCACTTTCCCACTAATGTTAAGCCAACTTCTTGGTATCCATCTTGCATCAATACTGTTCTCAAGATCTAATTAAGGAAGAACACAACTTAGACTGTTGGTATGAGATGAAATAACTAAGATGTACATGGACTGTGAGAAACTATAGTGCATACCTTGTGTTAGAGGGCTTATCACTACTTAGGCCCACATTATTGTCACCATGAGAGAAGACAGGACCAGTATTCCTCCAGGGCAATAAATATCAGTATGCCAGATTTGGGAAGATAAGCTAGTAGTCTCAATTTGTATGTAAAATCTCTTGTTTCTTTTAAACATTGACAAGTAATTAAATTTTATTTAAATGTGTGTGACTATTAAATAAATACATCAAACTAAAATGGCCAATATGGAACAAAGATAATCTGTTTTGAATGGTGTTCTAGTTCCATTGGATCTATTACACATAGCCTCAGAGACCTTATTTACCAGGGCCACCCTTAAAATTTGTACCTTTAACTAAGCTGTTAAATGGGTAAATTAGTACTTTTAATTGTTGTATATTCTTCTTCCAAAATACAAAAAGACCTGCAAAAAATCTGCATTTTTCTTAGTGGTAGAGGTTCCAAAGTGCAATAATTTGTTCTTTACTTCAAATGAATATCTTGGCATTTTCCAGATCATTGGACCCTTAACAATTTAACCAATGTCGTTGGTTTCTGAATATCTATACACTTATCTCTCATCCTCTGATAAGCATATATCTCTGTTCATTAGGTTTGATTAATATGATGTCATCAATATAGTGCACCAGTGTGGTATGCTGGCGAATGTTGTAATCTGGGGCCTTTATACTGTATCAGTCAGTTTTATTGACATAGTACTGCATGACAAAACTCAAAGACATGGATCAATAACCTTTTTTTTTTTTTTTTTTTTTGCTCATTCCTCAGTGAGTCAGGTAATATTTGGATATTCTAGGTTGTACTCAGTTTAGCTTTATTCCTAGTTGTAAGAAAAGTTTCAGGCTGCTCCATATAT
The DNA here is from genome assembly GCF_965194825.1 of Balaenoptera physalus. NCBI lineage: Eukaryota > Metazoa > Chordata > Mammalia > Artiodactyla > Balaenopteridae > Balaenoptera > Balaenoptera physalus. Next base: position 109,535,750 of record NC_138890.1, on the reverse strand, counting down.
TTCTCATTCTTCTCAAGCCAGTGGGCTGCTAGGATATATTCTTTTTTGGCAATAGCTGAAGTCAATACCCAACTTTGCAAACACATTTCAAGCTCAGTTCACAGTGACATCCTATTGGTCAGAGCAAACACTGACATCCTGTTGGCCAGAGCAAGTCACATGCCAAGTCTAATATCACTGGGAAAAAGTATTTTCCTTACATAATTGTAGGGTATAAGAAGAGAGAAATTATTAAACAATAATAAAATCTATTGCACCCCATCCTCTTATAAATATATATTCATTTCCTTCATGCATAGAAAATACACTTAGTAACGTAACAAGACTCCTCAAATTCTCATTCAGTCATGATGGTAAGCTCAAGGTTCAGTTTCTTATGACTTAAAATCAGGGCCAAATGAGACTCCTTTTGTTCCAGACATATATGAAGTGAAAGACAAGTTACCTGTCCTCCACATATCCAACATACGAGGATGAACAGGAAACTATTAAACACAGCTAATGCTCTCATTTTGAAAACAGAAGGGGATGCCAAGAACAGTTACTCATCAATAGCAGAGAGCATTTGTTTACATTAGAAAATAAAGATCTCTCACTATCTCAGAGGAGAAGAGGGGCAGATGTACCAGTCATGCTATAGAAGCTCTGAGTATAACCATTGTGGAGTTCCTCTCCTGTGGTGCAGATCCTGCTGCAAATGCAGGTACATTTAGCCTACACCATGTCACCCCTTGGGGAATTGAGGTTTGAGGAATCAGCATTGCTAAGATACTACATGAGTAAATAAAGAGTTGTTCTCTGATCCAGAGATCTTATCCTTCTTGTCAATATATATGTATGTTTATGTATGTGTGTGTAATTACATACATCATTCATTTGAAGCTTTTCATCTCCAAGGAATACCTTTGCTTCCCCTTTCCCCTGGGGCAGCCATACATTAAAATGTATTCTATAAATATTTTTATAGCACTCTTAAATGGGCTATACTGGAGAGGTTTCTCTGAATATTTTATTCCTATATATTACCAGAAATTATAGCCTCATTTTCCAAATATGTATCAGAGACTTCTTCTTTGCTCTTAAGCTGAACTGTTCCACATCTATTGTTTTCAGCCCTTTTCACTCTCAGACAGGATGTATATTAAAAAATATTTATGATTTTTTCTTCCTGGGAACTAAAACTAATGGGAAAATATCTTCTGTTTTCAATATTATCACACTTAAACCACATAAAAGTCAGATTTCTTAAAGATTCTGACATTTAGATGGAACTTTTATTTTCAGTGTGGCATGTATTCATGATTTTTTTTCTTATTTACAAATCCCTTGTTCTATTATTGTCTTGATTGGAGGAGCTCAGTTTCTCAGTTCTAACCATGTACTGTCTAAATGTCCCTTCTAATCTTCATTTTTTTTCACTTATAGTTATACTTATCATATTTCTAACTTCATTAGCAAGTTGTAAGAACTCTGTTTAGTTCCTGCATGGAACACCAGCCTGATTCTATAACTGCAGCCAAAAATGACCTTTAAATTTCCATAATTCTGAACATGCAATTTTTTGATATTCATTCTGTGATTATACACTGTCTTGTAAACATTTTTGTTAAGATTTTATTAAATGTTGTACTGTTGCTTAGTTTCTCCCCTTTCATAGGTTGTCACCTCCACTAAATGTTAAATGCTTAGAATAAGATCCAAGTATCCCATGGAGAATTAAAGTAGGCACTCAAATACATATTAAATAAAAGAACTGATGAGGAAATAAAATAATCCCTTTTCTTCCACTATAGTTATATACCGGATCATAAGTGATAGTAATAGTTTCTTTGCATCACCATATTTAAAAACACAGTAGATGAAAAGTCTAATAAGCTACAAAAACATATGGTCGAATTATTATAAACACCTTGTATTTTCTTCCTGTTTTGCTTTTTATATCCATATTGCATAAGTTTTTTTTTTTTAAATGAGTTTCAACATATTTCTTTAGCACTGACAGTTGCCTTTCCCAGTTTGCTGCTGCTTAAGAAATTCCTAATTGTTTTTTGTTTTTTTTTTTAAGTTTTAATTTTTATTTATTTATTTATGGCTGTGTTGGGTCTTCGTTTCTGTGCGAGGGCTTTCTCCAGTTGTGGCAAGTGGGGGCCACTCTTCATCGCGGTGCGCGGGCCTCTCATCATCGCGGCCTCTCTTGTTGTGGAGCACAGGCTCCAGACGCGCAGGCTCAGCAATTGTGGCTCACGGGCCTAGTTGCTCCGCGGCATGTGGGATCTTCCCAGACCATGGCTCGAACCCGTGTCCCCTGCATTGGCAGGCAGATTCTCAACCACTGCGCCACCAGGGAAGCCCATGCATAGGTTTTTACCCACAATCATAGTACCTATTTACTGTCAGCTTGCCAAGTAATGAGAAGATTTTGTGCTGCCTATTTCAACAAAAGTCACAATTAACTTTAGATAATTTATTTCCTGTCATTGACTATAACACTATCTAAAGAAGAAACTTTGTAAATAGTGAAGAGCTTTGATGCCTGACGGTTTATGAGAATGCTGGTCAAAGAGTTCTCTATTTTGAGTTATTGTTCCTAAAACTTGTTTATGACATCTTTTAAATGCCTAGTGTCCAATGTTTCTTACCATATTCCCAAATCAAATACAAAAAAGGACTGTAGTGCCAACATGTGACAGATTATGTCACTGTGTGCAAGAATGCATAAGTGTAAATATGTGTGTCTGTGTGTGTAAAAAATTGTTTTAATGGAGACCAATGTACAGATACATCTAGAAATATAAATAGCAAATTAGGGTCCCATGTAAAGTTCTGTTTTGAGTAATAATAATTTCTTATCTTAAAGAAGAGTATATGTCTTAATTATTATCCTCTATTTAGTTATTGCTATTGTGATTACTATGTGGAAGTGCTGAATGTTCTGAGGTGCTAACAGAGATCACTAAGCTTTTAAAAGCCACATGTTCTTGAGAAATGCATGGTCATTAGTGTCTTCAGTAACTCTAGAGGTCCTTAAGTCAAATAAATTACAACCACCTATTTAATATAGTGATTTTCCAATTTCCCTTATTAACACTCACTTAGAAATAATACTTGAGGTGAAGGCCTAGACTCAGGCCAGCCATCTACCCCTGCCTTGGGTTCACAATCATGACCAAGTTTAGCCTTCCCAGAGCTCTGAAAAATGAAGCTGATGTTCACTGAATGCCCTGTCTCCACGTTAACAGGGTTGGTATCCAGAAAAACCAAGCTTTGTGTATGCTAGAAATTGTATCCTGCCAGTCATATAAATGCCCACAGAAGAAGGTATATTCATACAAGTAAGTAAATTTCCTTTTAGGCCAGGGAATATTTTTGTTTTTGCAAAGTCTTATGTTTGGTTATGGGAGTTGTCATCTTCCCTAGAGACAGACTCCATTACAAATACATCATTCCCTATAGTCATTTGTATCAACCCAGTTGAATAAAAACACAAAATTTGAGACTCTTGGATATATACTCACAGTAAACCTTATCGTTACTTATGCAGTACATTCTGCATAAGAATATAGTGGGAGCAGTTTAGCTGACACTGCATTTCATTTCACAGACTCTATAGACTTCTCACTATTCATCCTTAAGTGAGCAAAAGTTTAATTTATGAAAGTTTCATAGTCAGTTTTAAACTATAATACACATGTACATCAAATCTATTAAACAGACATTTCTAGCAGGCATGTTTTAAGTGTACACAATTTTTTTTAAAAGGCTTGCCCTTTTGGTTGGCCTTGTAAACATTTACTCATCTCAAATCTCTTTCATTATAAGGCCCCAAATTAAAGTCACCCTACCTTAAGGGAAATAGATTTGATGTTAGGACATCTAGGATTAAAATCTAGCTCTGACCTTTATTGTCTGTGTGCCAGGTCATCCCACTAAGCCATAATATTCTCATCTGTAATTTGGAGATAATAGAATTTACAGGGTTTGTTTTGAAGATTAAATTATATAATTCATATTATTTGATAGATACATTGGCAGCTTTCCTTTTTCCATTATGCACACAATATACAAATTCTGACTTTATTCTTTTGATTGACATAAGTCATCAGTGATTTGGCCAACAGTATCCTTTAGGGTTTGGTTTATCCTAGAGTCACATGTTTCTCTCATGTAAAAGAAGTTTGGAGACAAATTGTTGGGAACTGGTATAGTAGCTTTATGCTACTCTTGAATTTAGGTCTCCCTTTCTTATTGGATCACAATCCTTAGTGTTTTATTTCCATACTCAAGGCTTCCTAGTGGTCCTATATGATTGCTGTTACTTCAGCCAGCATGTCCACCTTCTAGACAGGAAGGGGAGGAAGGATAGAAACAGAGCAAGCATGAAAGTATTTTCTTCTCAATTGAATCAGCACTCTTCAAAGAGATTTGCTCAACCTCCACCTAACAATTTCCACTTACGGCTCATGGACCAATAGTAGCTGCTAAGGAAGCTGAAAAAATTTTAATTTTAAATTTGGGTACATTGTCACTATGAGTAAAATCAATGTTCTATTATCAAGGATAAAGGATTCTAGATAATGAAATCTCTGGTGTAGACAAATTATTTTTTGTACACTTAAAATTTTAACATATTTGAAAATAGTTAATTTTCTTTTATTGTAACTGAGGTTGTTGGAGTTAATGTTTGGTCAAAACGAACTAGATTTATTTTATGTATAGCGTCAGTTCTAAGTCTGTAGTTTGGTGGTGACAAAAATTCTCTTATTGCTCTTGGTTGCCGCAAAATGTTTCCACTGGGTGGTAGAAAAGCCCTTGATTTGGAATCAAGAGAACACATACTGTTAGGTGTTTGATTCTGAACACTTATTAAAACCTTCAATCAGCTTCAGTGACTACAAAATAAGATAATAATGCTTTCTTTAGGGGTAGACAAAAATGTATAAAAGCTGATTCTTAACTGAGAAATCTTAATAGGCAAAATGTAATTCACGCAGCTGTATTAGACAATCCTCAACTCAGGTTTGGTATCCCTTAAGTTAATTAAAGCCTGTGTGCCTTAAATAGTTGATTGACAGTTTAATTACAATAGAGTAGTTTGAATTTAGGAGTTAATGCCATGGTCCAAGTTTAAGAATGTCATTTATTTTAGCTCTGCATTGTGAAAGAATGACCTGGGTACCAGCCTCTTCCTGAAATTTCTTTCTAGTCTTGATGATGATAATGTTGATTAAAACAATAATAGGCAAACTTTATCCAATGCTTACTATGTGCAAGGCACTGTTCTATGCACTTTCTATGTTTCCATACATTTACTTTCATAAAGCTTAAGAAAATGGTAATGTCATTAGTCTCATTTTATAGATGAGGAAACTGAGGCACAGAGTTCTTATGGAGCTTGCATAAGTTCACAGAGCTAGACAGTGACTGAGCTGTGATTTGAACACAGAGTGGCTCTGAGCTAAAAAGACTGCACCATTCTGCCCCAGGAAAGCAGCACACAGTGGGCTCATAAATATTAGGGAAAGCCTGATGTCTGTCTTCCCAAGGCAACTTGCATCAATAAAAAATAAATTGTTTTCTAGTAGCTGTTTTTGTTACTGCTGAGATGGAGGTAGTGATCTTCCCAGATAAGAAAATGAAGGACTTGTTTCCAAGGAGACACAGAGGCTTCTAGAAAACTCTAGTCCTTTTCATTGATTTCAGCTTATTATCCAACCTGACAAGAATAGTAAAAAATATACTATTTTTTCCTTCTTACTTTTTTCCTTATCATCCTTTATGGGTCTTCCAAGGACAGGATTCAATACTAAATCTGGATTTTGTTTTACACATACCTCAGTTAGATTGTGTTCTCTATATAAAGTCGCACATATTTAGAGAAAAACTATATGTTCTTAGTTCTACTTTTGGAACTAAGATGTAAGCCCTTAATCAATCAATCTTAATCAATTTTCTTTACCTCAGGACTACTGATATTTGGGGCTGGATAATTCTGTGTTGTAAGGACTGTTCTGTGCACTGCAGAATATTTAGTAACATTCCATACTCTACCACTAGGTGCCAACAGTTATCCCCATTTATGACAACCATAAATACCCTATAGTTTGAAAAATCACCCCAGTTAAGAACCTCTAGACTCTAGCACTTTAGTTCAAACATAAAATAAGCTTGATGATGAGGTCAATTCAACTATAGTGAGAAAAGTGACCATTAAAAGTGACCATTTACTTTGGTCATTTGAGGAATTGTTCCTCCAAAACCAAAGGTAACCAATTAGACAGAATTCTTTTCTTTTTTTTTTTTTCTAAGTGGTGTCAAAATGTTTCTGTATACCTCACCTATGCATAGGCCAAATATCCAACTTGTTCTATTTTCTATTGATAACTCCAAAAAGATTGTCAAACAGGAAATTTACATGACCCTTGTCTTGTATAGGCCTAATAGTCACATAAACCAAACATAATAGATTTACTTCTGCTTCATGACATGGCATATAACAAGATAATGAAATAAACCAAGGCAGGAAATGAATGAAACAGTACAGCAAGTTGAGGAGGCATTCTGAATCCAGAGAGTCCCCAGAAGTTAGGAGTCCACAGAGTATTAATTCAAAGTCATAGTGAGCTAAAGGTCACACATCAAGACAGAGTAATAGGTTAAAGCTAGCCAATCTGCCAGGGATTTAAACGCAACAGTGTGTCTAAAGATAAGCATACCTCAAGTCAGAGAAAAACCCTACCTCACAAATGCAGTCTTTTAGAGCCAGACCCAGTGATTGATTTCCCAGTGCAGACTATGGTATAGTGTGGTCCACTTAGTGGATGTTGAAAATTACCAATAACACTTTAAGAAAAGATGAAGAAATATTTGAACAAATATATTTCCTTAGAAACAAATGATGAAAGTGGTGAATATGTGTCTCATGACTAGAGAAGGTTAGAATAGAAATACAACAGTATTCATAAAAGATGCACAAATTGAGGTCCAAAAGAAATTAAATAACCTGTTTCTTATTTAAGCAGGTTATAAGAAAAATAACTTATAGTTATTAATAAAAATATAAGTCCAATTTTTTTTATTGCTCTGGTGTTATTTCCATTGCTTAGTGCTTGTTTTAGACCAACAAAACATTTCTGATTTAGCACAGTTTGGAAAACACAGGTTTTTTGCAGCATATTTTTTTTAAAAAGCCCAGTCACATCCCTACAGCTATTGGTATAAGGCAATGCATTTTACCAATGAATAAAACTGACAGCAAGATTAAGTACAATTTTTCAAAAACACACTGTTCCTCAACATCAGGTATTCTGTTTGGCTTACTTGGGAAATTACTCCAACTGTGAATAGCTATTCCTTGGTATATATAACTGTAGTATAATTTGTACATTTATGTCTTTACCATCTCTCCAAACATATTGGAAGATAAATGTCTCTTCTGTATCAATACTTCCTCTGTTTTCATAAACCTTCTAAATATAATATATAGAAATTTTACTGAAAGCTGAACTTTTCAACTTAAAAACATATCTTCTTTGAAAAAAGCACTATTTATTATACATCTGTATATTTTCTCTCTAAATATACCTAAGGACATAAAGAAGGAATCTTATGTAAATAAATACGTAACGTGTAAAATAAATGCATCTCTTAATCAAAAAATACATTTAGGGTAGTGATTTTTCTCTTGGTGTCTCTATCTTAATGAAATTTAACAGGTAAACCTATTAATCTTTACTTTCTTGATTAAACTTGCTAATAAAGATATTTCTTTAATTTTTAAATGATTATAATTGATGCAAATATATCTGTTCACCCTAAAAGAGTCCCTATATTCCACTCCTTTCGAGTATTTTGCCCACAGAATACTATTTTATGAGACATCACACTAGAAACTTAAATGTATATTTAATATATCTGCATTCAGCATCTATGAACTAGGTTTTCAATATAAGCATAAATTTTAAAAGTACACATTTTGTCATGGAATGATGGTTTGGGGCCATATAACAGATACTCTCAAGACAGAAGTGGCTCTGTATAACTCCCTGGCATTTAGGAAACAACAGGACATGTTTGTTACCAACCGTCTAAAGTAGGCTGTGGAAACTGAGAACTGGTGTGTGTTAAATTAAAATTGAACCCCTGCATTGTTAAAGATTATCAAAACAGGAAAGAGACTCATGACCCAAAACATGAAGTCAGTAAATCCATTAGCAGTCAAAGGTATTAACAGTCAAGGCGAGCTTATGTTCAGTATCCTCAGGGAGGTTTTTCCCAAGTGTTAAGGTTTTTAAACTGATCCTCACCCCATCACCCACACCCAGTTTTGTCAGGGAGCCTTCAAAATGCTGTATTCTCAAAGTATCACACTGGATTGTGATATAACACAGAGCCATTCTAGAATTAGCATTTTTGGATTCTATCATGAATTAATTTCTGTTCTGTCATGAGCAAATTATGTACTCCATTTCTCCTGTGGATTATAACATTCTAGAGTGTCTTTTCTAGACAAATGGAAAAGTCAACATTAGAAAAATATAGAACAATTTGACTGCATATAAAAATATTACACTAAAATAATTGGAGAAATTATGAGATTATTGATATAAAAACAAAAATGTAAATAGCAAGTGTTGGCAAGGCTGTAGAGAAATTAGAACCCTTTGTGCACTGTTGGTAGGGTTGTAAAATAGTCTTACTGTTATGGAAAAACATATGGAGGTTCCTCAAAAAATTAAAAATAGATGACCATATGATCTATCAATCCCACTTCTAGATATATATCCGAAAGAATCGAAAGCAGGGACTCAAACAAATGTTGTTTGTATCTCTATTGCTATATGTTCATAGCGTTATTCACAATAGCTAAGAGGTGGAAGCAACCCAGATGTCCATCAACACATGAATGGATAAACAAAATATGGAATAAAAATACAAAAGTATATTATTCAGCCTCAAAAAAAAAGTTGGACACGTGCCACAACTTGGGTGAATCTTGAGGACATTACGCTAAGTGAAATAAGCCAGTCATGAAAAGATAAATACTGTATGATTCCACTTATATGTGGTATCTTAAATAAACAAATTCTTAGAAACAGAAAGTAGAATGGTGGTTGCCAGGGGCTGGGGTGGGGCAGTGGGGATGAGAGAGGAATGGTGAGTTGATGTTCAATGGATACAGACTTTGACTTGCAAGATGTAAAAGTTCTGGAGCTCTATTTCATAACAATGTAAATTTACCTAACACTACTGAACTTAAAAACGGTTAAGATGGTAAAATTTACGTGTTTTTTGTCACAATAAAAAATCTAAGAAAGTACAACTGAAACTAATACAACATTGTAAATCAACTATATTTCAATAAAAAGTTGTTTGTTTTGAAAAAAAAAGTAATTGTTTTTATTAAATTACCATCATGTAGAATCCATTTTAAAATGTGGAAATATTTGCAAATTTAGAAGTAATGTGCTTGTTGTTCACATTATAACTTTGTTTCAAACTCTATTAATATAATTACGGCATGACATTTTTAACCAATTTCCTTAAGTTCTTCACTTTTTAAAATTTTGCAAATAAAGATACGATTTTCCACCAGCAAGTCCCTTTGAAATATTTTTATATGTTATGACTTGGACACATAAAGAAAATTATTGGTTCACTTCCTTTACTCATTCATAACTAAATAGAACAAAATATTCGAATAATTTAAATAAATATGTAACTTAAATAAAGTGAAATATTCAGGAGTTACAATGTTGTAGTTAATACTATCCCACTAACAATGGTGAATTCACAACTTTAGCATTTTTTCAGGTCAAGTATGATGCTTATTGAAGCAAGTATTTGTCTGGATCTCTCTATATGCATAGTCACTTTCATATTTTGGTCTAAAAGGTATAATCAGTTAAATAAAATTGCTGCGTAATTAAATAATTTTTTAAAAGGAGACTCAATCATTAATAAGTTTGTAGTATTGAATCAATCCATTGCTTTATTTCTTCACTTTTCAACTTAGTTTTAGTTCTGAACTAACGGTATTATCAGTAATGAGACAGTAAAACATTATCACTCATTTTAATGTCGTAATTACCCCCGATATCTTTTTTCCAAGTGTGCTATGTATTTTAATGCCTGACTTATTAACTGGAATACTTAGAGTCACCTAGAGAATAATTAACATTTTAAATAAAATGTAATAAGATCCATAAAATATTGACGTTGGAATTACAATAGTTTTTAAGGATAACTGTTAACAGAGAAGTGTACTACTTTTGAAATTTGTAGCAACACTTCTTGTTATAACAGTAAACCCTCACTAGCAATCCAATTAAAAGCACCCCTGTCACATTCTACTTAGCATACTGGTTTTCTTTAATGGCACTTACACTATCTGATAGTTCTTTTTTATTTACTGTCTTCCACTAATAGAATCTAAGCTACAAAAAAACCAAATAACTGAGTGTTTTATTTAACACTGTGTCTCCAAAAACCAGAACAGTATCTACAATGTAGCTGCCACTTAATAAATATTTGCCAAATGAATTAATGCAAGAATATATAAGTGAATAAATAAATGAAAGATTCCTGGTTGCTGCTCACCCTAGAGCATGCTTCATAGAGTTTTTCCTGTGAGAAGCAGCTTAATCCCAAATTAACTCTTGAAATTTAGAATGTCTTCTCTCATTGCAGTAAAAGAGCCCTTTACATTTGGAAATAAAGGAATGATGTAAGAAAATCAGTGCTATCAGGGTAAAAATCCTATTTGTTTTGCTGCGCCTCCTTGAAATGTGTAATTGCTGTTTTAGTAAAGATGTTCAAATTCCAGATGTTGAGCTATTGATAAAGATATAAGTGGTTAGAGTTGGCATACTAGACTCATTCTGGCTCACATTTCCATGGCAGGGCTCAGAAACAGAATCACTAGAGATCTGAGCTAAGAAAAATAATCTTAGTATAGACAATTTGGGATTGATTTTTGAAATCTCTCCTCTCCTCTCCATTTCCCTCTTCTCCATACTTCTCCACCTTCCAACCCTCCCCTCCTCCTCTCTTCTGTTCTCTCTTTCATCTTGGAAAGAGGCATCCCACACTCAGAACTCTGCTTTCTGAGGCCAAAGAAATAAGTGGCTCTGTCACCATGTGTAATCACTAGACCATCTTGTAGTAACCCCTTTTCCACTTCTCTGGAGGGTGGTTGCCCACCCATCTAGATACAGGGAAGCATTAGGTTTGGTTTTCAGGAGAGAGGATGCCTCTTCTCTCTGGACAACAAACATTTTTCTCTGCTTTTTTCTGTCAGTTTCATATGCCTTTGAATTATCCTCTCATTCCCATTTGATCATTATCATTTTAGACTTCCTCAAATTTTTCGTTAAACAAAAACTCTTTCTGAAAATTATTAAATCCGAATTTTAAAAATATAAATAAAAGTCAAACTTCAGAAATATTTGATGCCACTATATTTAAAGAATAACAGTATTTTTCCCAGTTTTATTGAGGTATAGTTGACATACATCACTGTGTAAGTTTAAAGTGTTCAGCATAATGGTTTGACGTATATATTTTGAAATGATTACTGCAAAAAGTTTAGGCGGCATACATTATCTCATATAGATAATATAAAAATAGAAAGCAAAAAAAGGGGAAAAAAAGAGACTTTTTTCCCTCGTGATGAGAACTCTTAGGATTTACTCTCTGAACAGCTTTCTTATATATCCCACAGCAGCATTATATATAGTCATCATGCTGAATATTGCATCCCTGGTACTTATTTATCTTGTAATTGGAAATTTGTACCTTTTGACTGCCTTTCTCTAATTCTTCCTCCCCACAACCCCTGCCTCTGGTAATCTGATCTCTTTTTCCATGAGAATTTTTGTTTGTTTTTTTTAAGATTCCACATATAAGTGAGATCACTTATATGTTATATTCCACGTATAAGTGAGATCACTCTGTCTGACTTATTTCACTAGCGTAATGCCCTCAAGGTCTATCCATGTTGTTGCTAATAGCAGAATTCTCTCTTTTTTATGGCTGAGTACTATTCCATTATATATATATACACTATAACTTCATAATCCATTCATCCATGGAAAGATGCTTAAGTTATTTCCATGTCTTGGCTATTGTAAATAATGCTGTTATGAACACAGGGGTACAGATTCAAAGAGTAACAGTATTTTAGGTGCACTTTAAAGCACAAAACTAATAAATAAGAGAGGCCAGGTGATTCAAACTCAAGCCTATTTTACATTAAAATCTTGTTCTTTCTACTGTACTCAGTGTTTATGGCCAATATTATAGTTACTGCCCTAATCTTTTCCATTTGTCAAATAAAATTAATCTGGAGACCAGTTTGTTCAAGTCATCAAGGAGAAAATTAAATTATGTCAGTATCAAGTCTATATTATAAAAAATTTTAAACCTTCTATGACATGAAGGTTACATTGCAACTAATGACAATTTTATTAAGAAACTATATTACTATTTTTGACAATTTCATGTTTTATAAACTACTCAATGTGAGAATCACTCCTTTACTCAATATAAGAAGTTTTGAACGTAATTTTCTGATTTGACCTAAAACAGGCAACTTAACTCTTATTAGCACCCCTTCCTCTTCCCACGATGAAAGTGCAGTAAACTTTACTCTTATGAACTGTCTTGACTGAAAAACAATGTACTATGGTCCTTGCATTTTTCAATGTCCTTTTTAAATTTATAAAGTTAACAGGTTTCACAAAAGCATCAGTGTATTTTAGGAAGTCAGTTAAAGTTCCGTTTTTTCTGTTGAAAACCAGGGTGTTTTATAATAAATTCCTACAAATTCTGAAAGTAAATTGGACAAACTTCTTCTGTAGAAAGTCTCCTAGAAAACTAATTCTCAATTTTGTCTCAACTTAATCATCACACTGTTATTAGGAAAGTGGTTTCATCTGTTACGGTTTCACTGAATCATGCTGATAAATGATTAATATTCTATGTTTTCTAAGGTGTAGCAAATGTATTTTTTTTACCATTGTTTCCTCTGTACGAGAATAGCCTCCATATAAGAAAGATAGATAAGGACGAAGCCAGGTATTTGTTGCCTAGATAAAATAAGGCAGCACCATTTCCAATAAGTCTTACAAAAGCTCTTTTTGCTATGACAAAAATTCCCATGGAACTCCTTTTCAGGAGTGATATAGTCTTTGAATATAGTTTTGTAATGAAATTATAGAGTTCATGAAAGAAAACTGCTTTCTCTTTCATGTTCATCCACTCTATACTATATCTGAACTCAAAACATTCCTATGTTCTGTTCAATGCAACACTTCATCTCTAATATGCATTAGACAGGAAAACACTGTGGGTTTATGGTATCATGGTTAAAACAGACTTTCCTAAACTCCTGTTTCAAATAGTGTCTTTTTGGTGCACTGAAGGTATTTACACTGAGATCAAGGCACCATAGTACCATCTGGAGCGGAAAAAATGTGAGCTTTTTTCAGCACTGAAAAACAGCTGGGGAAATGGGAAGTTTTATTCACTCTGAGAGAGTATCATTTTTCAGCATATTGAAGAGGACAGTTTGGCAGTATCTATCAAAATTAAAAATAAACATTCTGTATTCTGTGGTAATCTAATTTCAAAAATACTCTCACTCTATACCAAGATATTTCTATAAGGATTCTTATAGTAGCAGCATTTGTAATTATATAAAAAAATTATAAATAATCTGAATATCCACCAGAAGTGCCATGGATTAATAAAGTATGTGAAATAAATGCTTTAAAATACTATGCATCCATTTAAAAATCAATTACATCTCTGTGGACCGATACTAGTAGCATGTTCAATGTTAAATACAAGCTGTGTTATATTTATTTTATTTAAAAAATATATAGGGCTTCCTAAGTGTCAAATACTGTTCTAAATGCTTTATAAATATTAATATTTATTTTTTGTAAAAACCTTGTGAAGTGGGACTGTTATTATTCCCCCATTTTCCAGAGGAGGAAACTGAGGTATAGAGAGGTTAAGTGATTTCCTCAACATCACACTACTAGTAAGCAGGAAAACTGAGATTTGAACTCAAAGGTAAAGGGCATATAGACGTTGGATGGTGCCACATTATTGCCTCCTGGATTAGGAAACAATGTGCATTATTTTCTATGATTATGAAATTCTTTCAAAGAAAATTGTTGAAATGAGAATGATAAAGCATTTTGAATCTTAGGATATTTCAAAACTCAGTATATAGATTTAAATGCCAAGATTTCTTTGAGATTAAAATAACAATACCACCAAATGTGTCTGAAATAATTTGCTACTGTTAGTCTTATCTTCTTCATTCCTGCAGACAGATATGATGTCTACTCTCAACTAATTGAAAATAAATCTCTCCAGAACTTTACAATAAAGTGACTTCCTGAGAAAGGTTGCTAACCTTAATCAGAAATCCAACTCGTTGTGCTCAGAGATAAAATGCTGCTTAAAGCCTACACCTGTACTAATTTAGATTCCACTTAATAATTCCATTTATTTGAATAATTCCATTTAATTGAAAGGTAATCATAATTTTACTTCCTTAATTCTTTCATTTATTTAAATTTTCAGCTTTATTGAGGTATAGTTGGCAAATAAAATTGTAATATGTTTAAAGTATACAGAATGATGATTTGATTTACATATATATTGTGAAAGGATTTCTACAATCAGGTTAATTAACATATCCATCATCTCACACAGTGACGTTTTTATTGCTGTTGTTAAGGATGGTTAAGATCTACTCTCTTAGCAAATTTCAACTATACGATACAGTATTAACTGTAGTCACATCACACTGTGTAGTAGATCCTCAGAATTTATTCATCATATAACTGAAAATTTGTCCGCTTTGACCAATCTCTCCCCATTTTCCTCACCCACCAGCCCCTGGCAAAAACCATTCTACTCTCTGCTTCTATGAGTTTGATTTTTTTTCTTTAAGATTCCACATATAAGTGATACCATACAGTATTTATCTTTCTCTATCGTATTTATGCTACTTAGCATAACGTCCTGCAGCTTCATCCATGTTGTTGCAAATGGCAAGGTTTCCCTTTAAGACTGAATAATATTACTCTGTGTGTGTGTGTGTGTGTGTGTGTGCGCGCGTGTGTGTGTGTGTGTTTCTTTATCCGTTTATCTGTCAATGGACATTTAGATTGTTCCCATATTTAGATATTGTGAATAATGCTGCAATAAACATGGGTGTACAAATATCTCTTCAACATAGTTATTTTGTTTCCCTTGGATGTATAACCAGAAGTGGGATTGCTGGGTCATATGGTAGTTTTTTTATTAATTTTTTGAGGAACCTCTGTACTATTTTCCTCAATGTCTATACCAATTTACATTCCCATAAAGGGTGTACAGTGTTCCTTTTTCTCTACATCCTTACCAACACTTATTATCTTTGCCTTTTTAATAATAGCTATCCCAACAGCTATGAAGTGATACCACATTGTGGTTTTGATTTGCATTTCCCTAATGATTAGTGATGGTGAGCATCATTTTATATACCTATTGACCATTTGTATGTGTTCTTTGGGAAGATATTTATTCAGGTTCTTTGACCATTTTTTAATTGAGTATTTGTTGTTGTTTTTTTTGCTATTGAGTTGTATGAGTTCCTTATATATTTTGAATATCAAACCCTCATCAGATATATAATATAGTTTACAAATATCTTCTCTCATTTCATAGGTTGCTTTTTTTTATTTTGTTGATGGTTTCCTTTGCTGTGAACAGTTTTTTAGGTTGATGTAGTCCTACTTGTTTATTTTTCTTTTATTGCCTTTGTTTTTGGTGTCAAATCCTAAAATAAAAACATTGCCAAGACCAATGTCAAAGAATTTTTCTGCTATATTTTCCTCTAGTTTTACAGTTTCAAATCTTATGTTCCAAGTCTTTAATCCATTTTAAGTTGATTTTTGTATGGTGTAAAATAGCGGTCCAATTTCATTCGTTACATGTGGCAATCTGGTTTTCCCAACACCATTTATTAAAAAGACTATCCTTTCCCCATTGTTTATTCTTGGTGTCTTTGTAGAAAATTAGTTGACCATGTACCATGGGTGTATTTCTGGGCTCTCTATTCTGTCATTAATCTATGTGTCTGTTTTTATGCCAATGCCATCTTGTTTTGATTACTAGAGCTTTGTAATATACTTTAAAATCAGGGAGTGTGATGCCTCCATCTTTGCTCTTCTTGCTCAAGATTGCTTTAGCTATTCAGGGTCTTTTGTAGTTCCATATGAATTTATGGATTTTTTTCTATTACAGTTAAAAATTCCATTGGAACTTTGATAAGGATTGCTTTGAATCTTTAGATCACTTTGGGTAATATGGACGTTTAAAATATATTAATTCTTCCAATCCGTGAACACAGAATATCTTTCCATTTATTTGTGTCTTCTATTTTTTTAATCAATGTTTTATACTCTTCAGTGTGCAGGTCTTCATTTCTGCAGCATAGCTTTTCTGGCTAAAGTATTCTTTGAATTATTTTTTTCTTTCAGTATTTTGAATATATCATCCCACTCTTTTCTGTTCTGCAAGGTTTTTTTCTAGCTGAGAAATCTGTTAATAGCTTATGGGTGCTTCCTTGTATATGAGGAATTTTTTTCTCTTGAAGCTTTAAAAATTCTCTTTGTATTTGATTTTAGGCAGTTTTATTATCATGTATGTTGCAGAAGACCTCTTTGAGCTGAATCTGTTTGAGAACATTGAGCTTCATAAACTTGGATGCTCAAATCTCTTTCCAGATTTGGGGATTTTTGAGCCATTATCTCTTTAAATAAGCTTTCTGTTCCTTTCTCCCTCTCTTCTCCTAGAATTCCAATAATGCATAAATTGTTTCATTTGACAGTATCTATAATTCACTAAAGCTTTCTTCATTCTTTTCACTCTTTTCTCTTTACTCTTCTTTGACTGGGTAATTTCAAATGATGTGTCTTTAAGTTCAAACTTCCTTCTTCTGCTTAATCAAGTTTGATGTTGATGTTTCCTTTCATTATTGCAATCTTCAGCTCCAGAATTTCTGTTTTGTCCTTTTAAAAAATTTCTGTCTCTCTGTTAAACTCAGTTTGTTCATATACTGTTTTCCTGATTTTTTGAATTGTCTTTTTTTTTAAATCTCTTGTAGCTTGCTGAATTTTCTTAAAACAATTATTTTGAATCCTTTGTCAACAATTCGTAGATCTCCATTTCTCTGGGGTCAGTAACTGGAAAACTGTGGTGTCATGTTTCCTTTATTTTCCATGATCCAGGCAACCAGGTATGGAATTGAAAGTGTTTGGGTGAGGCAAATGGATTGTGGGGTACTGAATGGCCAGTTGTGGGATCCACAGATGAGCTGTCCTTAATGGTTTGCAGATAGGCTTCCTCATGGAGTCTGAGTGATTAGTAGGATCTAATTACTTTGATATGCTCTGAGCCCTGGCTGTCATTCTCCTAGCCCCTACCTGCCCCTCAGTCATGCAGCTCATCTCTATATTCTAGATGGGATGAGAAAGACGTGAACCTCTTGAGCAGCATCACACATAGCTGGGGAAGCTGTGTGCTCAATCACATGTTCTCACTTTCCCCTGTGGGAGAAGCTGCAGGCCAATGTGGTCTCTCTTGGTACTGAGCTGTGCTGCCTTGTGAAAGGGGAATAAAGTGAAACTGTTATCTTACTCTCTTACTCAACCAATCTTGGATTGTTTTTGCTTCAACACTGTGCTGGGATTTCTCTGTTGAAATCCCAGACTTTAAGACTTTCACAAAAGTACCTTTGTCCATGGGTAATTATCAAAATTGGTGTTTTTCATGGTAAGATGGTAGAATACTCCTATTCCACCACTTTGCTGATGTTAACTTAACCTTAATTCTTCATTAATGGTTTGTAGTTGAACATGAAAATAATTGTTTTTTTCAAACTATTGACTCACTTAACTGTATATGTTACTATTCTTGGAATGAAGGCTGCAGTTTTAGCAAACAAAAATTCCAATGCTCTGTTAAATTTGAAGTTCAGATAAATAACTGATAGTTTTGTTAGTAGAACAAATGCAAAATTTGGGACATATCCATATCTTTTAAAACTTTGTTTATCTGAAATTCAAATTTTGTTGTGTGCCTTATATTTGTGTAGTATTTTATAAAATGTAAGTCTTTATATAAATATAAATATCTTGAATATTTCTGTAGTCTCTTCATTTCTTTTTTTAAAATTTCTCCCTCTATGCAGACTAAAATTTAGAAATACATCTATCTATCTATCTATCTATCTATCTATCTATCTATCTATCTATATCTATCTATGTTAGGTAACTGTTTCATATATATACATACATAAGACAGTATATATATATGTACATACATATACATACATGTATGTATATATGTATGTGTGTGTGTGTGTGATTGCATCCTATATTGCAGTTGACAACCTGAAAACTTGACTTATCTTTACATGTAGGGATCAACTATATCAAAATACTCAGGTTACTTTCAACCTCCCCTGATACATTTCAGTAATTAAAGATAGGCTAAAGATAATACTTCAGAATGATTCCAAGGTTAGAAAAATGTTTGAGGATATATTGATTTTCTGGCAAATATTGTAAAGTTCATGAACTCTACAAGTAGAGTTCCATCCAAATGATCCCAGATAGCTTTCTAACAAAAATTTTAGAGCCTTCTAAGTAATGAGTGTTTTAGCTTATCTTAATAAAATTTATGCTACTTTTAATCTTAACAAAAATCTCAAGACTCAAATTCTGAAAACAATATTATAAATGACATTGAAATAGAATTTACAATGTGATCATTGATAATTTTATATACTTTGTAGTCTTGCATATTCATTTCAGTAAGGAAAATAATGATAAAATAATAAAATATTGAGTCCTATGCAGGTTTTTATAGGCAAAGTGCCATTGAGTTAATGTTAAAGGACTGATTTTACATATTCTATATTTTAGAAATAAACAGTTGACTGATTAGTGTTCTTCAGTGAGAAATACAGGTGCTTGTTCTTGGGGCCCTTCTTCTTTACTCATGTTCCTTTGCATGAGCAGTATGTTGCCCTTCTACCTATTAGGCCTATAGAAAACACTAAAATGAGTTTATCCATATGAGTATATTATGATTTTATTGTTTAAAGTAGTAGGTTACTGGCTGTAGTATATGAAAGTATAACTTGAAATTGGTTATTCTAAAACCTTCCTTACACTTTTTGGTAGATATTGGCTCAACTTGGGGTTGGCTTATAATTAAAAGATTTACACAGCAAATTAACTAAAGCAGTATGTTGAGTTATATAAGTTAAAATAGGAAATAACATTACTTGAAGTTAAACATTAGATGAATGCTTTCCTGAGGCATTATTAGGACTGAAATGAACATGTGGTTATACACAATAGAAAGCATAACATCTTGTAGGCTAGAATTGTTTAGCTATGTTCTAGAGAGCAGAACTTTGGGACCTTCAATGGCAGTTCAATATTTCTAAAATTTCAATTCTAGAAGTTCAGTTTCCTTCCTTCCTTCCTTCCCTCCTTCTCTCCTGCCTTCCTGCCTTCCTACCTTCCTTCCTTCCTTTCTGCCTTTCTTCCCTCCTTCCCTCTCTTCTTCTCTCCCTCCCTCTTTACTTCCTTCCTCTCTTCTTTCCTTCATTTTTACTTGAGGAGAAATTTCTCCCTGATAATCATTGCTGTCATTATAGCCACCTCAGTTGGTAAGTGGGTATGATATTTTATTCAAGTGATTTTCTTTTATAGGCTTTGTCATTAGTATTCCAGGATGTCAACTGTAATTGGGTCTCATTTAAATCGGCATGAGAGATTATCTGTATTCTAAATACTCTCCAAAAAATAAAACCTTGAACAGACTTCTATTCTTATCAGAAGGACAGAAAAGATCGATAATATTCCTGATGACCTAAATATCATGTGGCCCATTCAGTTTTCTAGAGTCTCTGTAAGTGTCCTTAGATTAATCTGGATCATCAAATGACCTGTCCTTGCATATATTGTTTGGGAAGCTCAATATTGCTTTCACTGAACAGCTCTTTAGTATTTTGTCAGCATTTTATAATGAAGGATGTTTTATGGATCAATTCTCTGAAGCGTGTTAGATTTGTTGTGAGGATATTATTGAGGATAATATCCATATACTAAAAGTAAATTTTTTTTGAGGTTATAGGTTTAGGTCCAGGGATAGAATCCCTGAGCAGTCATTTTGATTTCTTATCTTTTGAATACCATAAGTCAAAGGAATTTATTTTTTCACCCTTTACATTGACTCCTTTAAATTTAATAGTTTTCATATTTAGATTCTATATTTTTACTTACTGTTTTTATACAATCAAAATCATTGAAAGACAAAGTGAAGATAGCAGGTTTCCATGATTTTTCCTTATGCAAACTTTGTAGAAATCAGCTTGTTGGTAAAATGCAGAGTAAGTCACTCTCTATCAGAGGGCATCTTATCTGCCAGTTCTTGGCCAGTATTCTTCATCCAACAGAAGTCTAATGTTAAGGACAAGACAAGTAGAGTCAATTGCTTTCTAATAGCTGTAGTCCCTATTTGACCTTATTTTCAAAATGGTAGGAGGTACTAATAGTTTTGTAATTCTATCTCAGGGTCAGCAGCTGCAAGGCTGCAATAATCAGTGCAAGTTTACAGTCTGGAAATTCCCTCCATTTGCCTTTTCTTAGCTTATTATTATTATTATTATTATTTTGACTCTTCATGCTTTAGCAATTAGTAGATACTTAGCACAATAATGTAGATTCTAATTCATTCACAGGGATTCTTTAACTTCTCCCTGGTGAATCACAACAGAGTAAAAATACATGAAATTATATTTAACAACTTCTAAAATAGTTCTCCATAAAGCAGAGAATATATTTTGGAATAAAAAACTAGCTTACAAAAAACCATTCTTACAAATGGAAGAATACAAATAAATTTTTATAATAAGGCAAGATGCAGTTGTGTCTAACACCTCTGACCTCAACATAGGTCACAAGCTTGTCCATTCAGATAAAGGAGTGTCATGAAATTCTCAGAAAATAATCTCAGAATAATTGAAATTGTGAATAAACATGATCTACCTAAATACATTTTAATTGGAAGTATAATTGTAAGATAATTAACATTTTTTTACACTTTCCAAACTTTTGTATATTCCTGCTGGATAAAATTACATGATAAATACTTGCATGAGGATAATAGAATTATTGTCAATTAATGAAAAAATAGAAAGACATAACCACTGCTTTGGTTAGCCTCACTGTAAAGTAAAATTAAGATGTCTCTGTAACATATGTTTGCATTATTCTTTGAAATTGCTTATAAACAACATGATAATGTATTAAAATGAAGTGATATGATATGGCAAATGGTTATCACAGAAAAAATAAAGTCTGTTTCCAATTAAACATAAGTATCCCCAGAATCCTCTTCAAGGATGTGTTTGTCTTAATGATGAACTCAGATGTTACTTTTCTGTAGACTACGAGATTGAAAATTGAATCACTATTTCTATTGCTGTTTTCTCCTTTCCTGATTATATTTTAAGACCCTTGCTGTCTCTACAAAACTGGCACAATTCAAATTGCCATTCTTAATTTTACATTCTACTTTTGAATAATTGAGTGAATCAAGAGTCATGGCCAGTATGCAGAGAAAACTATTACCTATAGAAAACAGAGTGATAACTATGGAGACCTATTGAGGAAATTAGCTAAAACCTGTGTATAGATTAGAAATATCTTGTTGCTTCATGTGTAATGCTAATTTTTAGTGCATTTCATTTGGCTAAAATGGCTGTTTCATCACAAACATAAAATCCCAATGACTGTAACAGTAAGTGATATTGTTGATTTTATATTTTAGTTCTTTAAATTACACGTCAGGATAATTTTAAAATTTCTGACACTGGTACCTATGTATGAATTAGAGATAGTAACTAGTAGCCCTTAATTAAACACATTTTACATCTTCTCTACTTCTTTTATCTTTTTCTTCTTCTTCTGGGATTTTGTTCTCCCCCATTTTATTTCTTTCTTTTTCATACTTCCCTAAAACCTGTTTTCTAGATCCCAATTTATAACATCCTTTGGTATGTTTTAACATAAGAAAAGTTGTGTTAATTTTTCTGTTAAACTTTTTTTATGAATTAAAACTATATTTTTTCAGAATTAACATGTTTATCTTAAACTACTTATAGATTCATATTACTTTTGTGAATTGCTTCCATAATGCATACGTTTTTAATAAAATTTTGCTCCACAAATAATTTTCATTAAATAGGAAAGTATTTTTTAAATACCTGAGCTCCATTTCATTCCTAATCATTGCACATTTTTATGTTGTTCCACCTGCCTGCTGAACGGTTCGAAATGAACGTTATTCAAACAACTACATTTATATGTATTCACAAACAAACTCACTTCTGCAGTAAACATGCTTCTCATCTGTAACTTTCTCATTCTAATTTTAATATGAGCCTGCTAGGGAGAGACTTTTAACCTCAACATGGCTTTTACAGAAATTTAACATAAAAATTAAAATATCTGCAAACACTTGAAAATCTGGCATTGGTAAAGTGGGTATTTGGTCTTATTCACAAAAGGTCCTAAATGAATGATAATATTACTAATATGAAAGGGTGGAATCCTTTAATTCATTCTCGGATTTAATGGTTAGTTCCACTTCTTCCTGGAAATCCAAACAAGTTGAGCAAAACTTCAGGCAAATCATGGAAAACAGAGACCATTATGGCCATTGTCCATTACTGAGCTACAGAGTTGGAACATGATGTAATAGGTATTAGAGATGTATAACCATTCACTTGACATTTTAACAATCATTAATCAAATGCCCTTTCTGAAAAAGAAAAAGAGCTGCAAATTGCAAAGCGGTAGTACACTTTGCTTACCTGATCATTTTTTGGAACCACAAATGACATTCCATGAAAATATGTTCATTAAAGCACTTGTATGAAATTTCTCTAATTTCTAATCAAATTAACTCACATACAGAGTTTTAAAAAACTCTAATAAACACAAAGGAAATCTGACTAAAAAGAAAGAAAAATGAAAAGCAAACAGTACTAGTTGCTGCTCCTGTTTCTTGAGTACATTCAGCATAAAACCCATTTAGGTTCACATAGGCATATGCGTCAGAGGGGTTATAGGGATTATATAAGAAATAACTTCTATACAGTAATCTGATGACTTGGGAAATTTAATGAATGTCATGACCTTACTGAGGGCCTATTCTAGAGGGAAACATTCTTATTATTACTTGCCATTTCACAGAATTTTCATTTGGATTTATATTAACTGGCCAAGACCAGAAAACAGTTGTCCTTGAAACAACTCTTAAGATGTCTGCCCATACTAATGGTATATGTCTCTATAACTATCTATCTATCTATCTATCTATCTATCTATCTATCTATATTTTAACTTATTCAGACATGTAGCAGGGGACAGAGAGATCAAAGGTAATTTTAATAGAGGTTAAAGCTGTACTTTGATTCATAATCTATTTTGCTTCCTATCAATCTGAAAGAGACACACACAGTTACAGCATAAAAAAAGACAGTTGCACCTTAGTAAGAAAGAATAAATCTTTTTGGTGTAGAAGACTTCACATTATCCTGGGAAATTATCTTTAAGTTAGTGGCAATCTGTAATTAGGGGAAATGACTCCAGTTTAAAATTCAAAAGATTGAAATAGACATATTTAGTATTTATAGCAGTAAAATAAAATTATCAAAGATATGGTTACCTATATTTTGTAATTCACATTGAAATATACTATTTCAATTAAAATGAAGAAAGCTGCTCTATACTGATCTTCAAAAGTTTGTTGTGTAGGATAATAATACAAAATTATAGCTTTCCCTTACATCAAATTATGAATTATTATAATCTTATTATTTTATCATTTCTTGAGAAACAGCCTATGCAATATAAGATCTAAAAAAAGAAAATGCATGACATTTGTCTGTTTCTATTCCAAGAAATAGATGGGAAATAAATGGGAAAGAAACGTCAAGAGTTTTTAATACTATATTACAATATAATTTTCCTCTAAATATTAGGTGACCTACAATATTATCTAGAAGTTTTAAATGCTTTCAACTTCATGATGAGATAGAGAAAGGAAGACAAGAATGAAAAAGTAAAGAAGAAAATTAGGCAAATTAGAGATGTTCTTATATTTAGATAGAAGATGATAGATTTCTGTCAAACTTTGCAATAATTTCTTGAGTAAAATTTTTCTCAGGTTTACAAACAAAATTGATATGATGTATTTCTATTAAAAGTGTGATTATACTTTTTTAAGTCTTAAAATATATCATAAGTAAGAATTAATAATAGAATGATTATTGTAGACAAAATAGAAAATTAAAAATTCCTGTTTGAGATATTCCACCTCACACACACACACACACACACACACACACACACACACACAAACACACACACGCACACACATACATATGCACAAAACAAATAAACCTGCCAAAAACAACATTTTGACAAAAAATATCATCTCAAAAGATTATAAACTTCTGGAAGATTGAAATATCATAGCTATAAAATTTTTAGTTCTGTTAGAAAGCACTGTTTGAAGGACAAATTATGAAGTTAAACATTTAGAATTTTTAAGTTCTGCAATGGTTTACACATTGTGTGGAAAAACCCTGAAGAATTTTTCTTTTTTTTTTTTTTAACATCTTTATTGGAGTATAATTGCTTTACAATGGTGTGTTAGTTTCTGCTTTATAACAAAGTGAATCAGTTATACATATACATATGTCCCCATATCTCTTCCCTCTTGCATCTCCCTCCCTCCCACCTTCCCTATCCCACCCCTCTAGGTGGTCACAAAGCACCGAGTTGATCTCCCTGTGCTATGCGGCTGCTTCCCACTAGCTATCTATTTTACATTTGGTAGTGTATATATGTCAATGTCACCCTCTCACTTTGTCCCAGCTTACCCTTCCCCCTACCCGTGTCCTCAAGTCCATTCTCTATGTCTGTGTCTTTACTCCTGTCCTGCCCTTAAGTTCTTAGGAACCACTTTCTTTTTTTTAGATTCCATATAAATGCGTTAGCATACGGTATTTGTTTTTCTCTTTCTGACTTACTTCACTCTGTATGACAAACACTAGGTCCATCCCTCTCACTACAAAAAACTCAATTTTGTTTCTTTTTATGGCTGAGTTATATTCCATTGTATATATGTGCCACATCTTCTTTATCCATTCACCTGTCGATGGACACCTAGGTTGCTTCCATGTCCTGGCAAGTGTAAATAAAGCGGCAATGAACATTGTGGTGCATGACTCTTTTTGAATTATGGTTTTCTCAGGGTATATGCCCAGTACTGGGATTGCTGGGTCGTATGGTAGTTCTGTTTTTAGTTTTTTAAGGAACCCCCATACTGTTCTCCATAGTGGCTGTATCAATTTACATTTCCATCAACAGTACAAGAGGGTTCCCTTTTCTCCACACCCTCTCCAGCATTTATTGATTGTAGATTCTTTGATGATGGCCATTCTGACTGGTGTGAGGTGGTGCCTCATAGTAGTTTTGATTTGCATTTGTCTAATGATTAATGATGTTGAGCATCCTTTCATGTGTTTGCTGGCAATCTGTATATCTTCTTTGGAGAAATGTCTACTTCAGTTTTCTGCCCATTTTTGGATTGGGTTGTTTGTCTTTTTGATATTGAACTGCATGAGTTGCTTGTATGTTTTGGAGATTAATCCTTTGTCAGTTGCTTCATTTGCAAATATTTTCTCCCATTCTGAGGGTTGTCTTTTCATCTTCCGTATGGTTTCCTTCAATATGCAAAAGCTTTTAAGTTTCATTAGATCCCATTTGTTTATTTTTGTTTCTATTTCCATTTCACTAGGAGGTGAATCAAAAAGGATCTTGCTCTGATTTATGTCATAGAGTGTTCTGCCTATGTTTTCCTCTAAGAGTTTTAAAATGTCTGGCCTTACATTTAGGTCTTTAATCCATTTTGACTTTATTTTTGTTTATGGTGTTAGGGAGTGTTCTAATTTCATTTTTTTACATGTAGCTGCCCAGTTTTCCCAACACCACTTATTGAAGAGGCTATCTTTTCTCCATTGTATATTCTTGCCTCCTTTATCAAAGATAAGGTGACCATATGTGCGTGGATTTATCTCTGGGCTTTCTACCCTGTTCCAGTGATCTATATTACTTTTTTGTGTGTCAGTACCATGCTGTCTTGATTACTGTAGCTTTCTAATATAGTCTGAAGTCAGGGAGCCTGATTCCTCCAGCTCCGTTTTTCTTTCTCAAGATTGCTTTGGCTATTCGGGGTCTTTTGTGTTTCTATACAAGTTGTGAAAATTTTTGTGCTAGTTCTGTGGAAAATGCCATTGGTAGTTTGATAAGGATTGCTTTGAATCTGTAGATTGCTTTGGGTAATATAGTCATTTTCACAATGTTGATTCTTCCAATCCAAGAACATGGTATATCTCTCCATCTGTTTGTATCATCTTTAGTTTCTTTCATCAGTTTCTTATAGTTTTCTGCATACAGGTCTTTTGTCTCCTTAGGTGGGTTTATTCCTAGGTGTTTGATTCCTTTTGTTGCAGTGGTAAATGGGAGTGTTTCCTTAATTTCTCTTTCAGATTTTTCATCATTCGTGTATAGGAATGCAAGAGATTTCTGTGCATTAATTTTGTATCCTGCCACTTTACCAAATTGATCATATAGATCTAGTAGTATTCTGGTAGAACTTTTAGGATTCTCTATGCATAGTATCATATCATCTGCAAACAGTGAGAATTTTACTTCTTCTTTTCAATTTGGATTCCTTTTATTTCTTTTTCTTCTCTGATAGCTGTGGCTAAAATTTCCAAAACTATGTTGAATAATAGTGATGAGAGTGGGCAACCTTGTCTTCTTCCTGATCTTAGTGGAAATGATTTGTTTTTCACCATTGAGAATGATGCTGGTTGTGGGTTTGTCATATATGGCCTGTACTATGTTGAGGTAACTTCCCTCTATGTCTACTTTCTGGAGGGATTTTATCATAAATTGCTGTTGAATTTTGTTGAAATCTTTTTCTGCATCTATTGAGATGATCATATGGAGTTTATCCTTCAGTTTGTTAATATGGTTTGCCACATTGATTGATTTGTGTATATTGAAGAATCCTTGCATTCCTGGGATAAACCCCACTTGATCATGGTGTATGATCCTTTTAATGTGCTGTTGGATTCTGCTTGCTAGTATTTTGTTGAGGATTTTTGCATCTATGTTCATCAGTGATATTGGCCTGTAGTTTTCTTTCTTTGTGACATTTTTGTCTGGTTTTGGTATCAGAGTGATGTTGGCCTCGTAGAATGAGTTTGGGAGTGTTCCTCTCTCTGCTATATTTTGGAAGAGTTTGAGAAGGATAGGTGTTAGCTCTTCTCTAACTGTTTGATAGAATTCACCTGTAAAGCCATCTGGTCTTGGGCTTTGGTTTGTTGGAAGATTTTTAATCACTGTTTCAATTTCAGTGCTTTTGATTCATCTGTTTATATTTTCTATTTCTTCCTGGTTGAATCTTGGAAGGTTGTGCTTTTCTCAGAATTTGTCCATTTCTTCCAGGTTATCCATTTTATTGGCATATATTTGCTTGTAGTAATCTCTCATGATCCTTTGCATTTCTGCAGTGTCCGTTGTTACTTCTTCTTTTTTCATTTCTAATATATTGACCTGAGTCTTCTCCCTTTTTTGCTTGATGAGTCTGGCTAATGATTTATCAATTTTGTTTATCTTCTCAAAGAACCAGCTTTTAGTTTTATTGATCTTTGTTATCATTTCCTTCATTTCTTTTTCATTTATTTCTGATCTGATCTTTATAATTTATTTCCTTCTGCTAACTTTCAGGTTTTTTGTTGTTGTTCTTCTTCTTCTTTCTCTAATTGCTTTAGGTGTAAGTTTAGGTTGTTTATTTGAGATGTTTCTTGTTTCTTGAGTTAGGATTGTATTGCTATAAACTTCCCTCTTAGAACTGCTTTTGCTGCATCCCATAGGTTTTGGTTCATTGTATTTTCATTGTCATTTGTTTCTAGGTATTTTTTGATGTCCTCTTTGATTTCGTCAGTGATCTCTTGGTTATTTAATAGTGGTTTGTCTAGTCTCCATGTGTTTATATTTTTTACAGATTTTTTCTTGTAATTGATATCGAGTCTCACTGCATTGTGGTCTGAAAAGACACTTGATATGATTTAAATTTTCTTAAATTTACCAAGGCTTGATTTGTAACCCAAGATATAATCTATCCTGGAGAATGTTTCATGAGCATTTGAGAAAAATGTGTATTCTGTTGTTTTTGGATGGAATGTCCTATAAATATCAATTGAGTCAATCTTGTTTAATGTATCATTTAAAGCTTGTGTTTCCTTATTTATTTTCATTTTGGATGATCTGTCCATTGGTGATAGTAGGGTGTCTAAGTCCCCTCCTATGATTGAGTTACTGTCTATTTCCCCTTTTATGGTTGTTAGCATTTGTCTTATGTATTGAGGTGCTCCTGTGTTGGGTGCATAAATATTTACAATTGTAATATCTTCTTCTTGGATTGATCCCTTGATCATTATGTAGTGTTCTTCTTTGCCTCTTGTAACAGTCTTTATTTTAAAGTCTATTTTGTCTGATATGAGTATTGCTACACCAGCTTTCTTTTGCTTTCCATTTGCATGGAATATCTTTTTCCTTCCCCTCACTTTCATTCTGTATGTGTCCCTAGGTCTGAAGTGGGTCTCTTGTAGACAGCATATGTACTGGTCTTGTTTTTTTATTCATTCAGCCAGTTTACATCTTTCGTTTGGAGCATTTAATCCATTCACATTTGAGGTAGTTATTGATATTTATGTTCCTATTAGCATTTTCTTAATTGTTTTGTGTTTGTTATTGTAGGTCTTTTCCTTCTCTTGTGTTTCCTGCCTAAAAAAGTCCTTTAGCATTTGTTGTAAAGCTGGTTTGGTGGTGCTGAATTCTCTTAGCTTTTGCTTGTCTGTAAAGCTTTTAATTTCTCCATCAAATTTGAATGAGATCTTTGCTGGGTAGAGTAATCTTGGTTGTAGGTTTTTCCCTTTCATCACTTTAAATATGTCCTGCCACTGCCTTCTGGCTTCCAGAGTTTCTGCTGAAAGATCACCTGTTAACCTTATGGGGATTCCATTGTATGTTATTTGTTGTTTTTTCCTTGCTGCTTTTAATATTTTTTCTTTGTATTTAATTTTTGTTAGTTTGATTAATATGTGTCTTGGTGTGTTTCTACTTGGATTTATCCTGTATGGGACTCTCTGTGCTTCCTGGACTTGATTGACTATTTCCTTTCCCATGTTAGGGAAGTTTTGAATTATAATCTCTTCAAATATTTTCTCAGTCCCTTTCTTTTTCTCTTCTTCTTCTGTGACTCCTATAATTAGAATGTTGGTGAGTTTAATGTCCCAGAGGTCTCTGAGACTGTCCTCAATTCTTTTCATTCTTTTTTCTTTATTCTGCTCTGTGGTAGTTATTTCTACTATTTTATCTTCCAGGTCACTTATCTGTTCTTCTGCCTCAGTTATTCTGCTACAGAGTCCTTCTAGAGAATTTTTAATTTCTTTTATTGTGTTGTTCATCATTGTTTGTTTGCTCTTTAGTTCTTCTAGGTCCTTGTTAAAACTTTCTTGTATTTTCTCCATTCTGTTTCCAAGATATTGGACCATCTTTACTGTCATTACTCTGAATTCTGTTTTGGGTAGTCTGCCTATTTCCTCTTCATTTGTTTGGTCTGGTGGGTTTTTACCTTGCTCCTTCATGTGCTGTGTATTTCTCTGTCTTCTCATATTGCTTAACTTACTGTATTTGGGGTCTCCTTTTTGCAGGTTGCAGGTTTGTAGTTCCTGTTTTTTTGGTGTCTTCCCCAGTCGGTAAGTTTGGTTCAGTGTGTTGTGTAGGCTTCCTGGTGGAGGGGACTGGTGCCTGTGTTCTGTTGGATGAGACTGGATCTTGTCTTTCTGGTGGGCAGGTCCACATCCGGTGGTGTGTTTTTGGGTGTCTGTGAAATTATTATGATTTTAGGCAGCCTCGCTGCTAATGAGTAGGGTTGTGTTCCTGTCTTGCTAGTTGTTTGGCATAGGGTGTCCAGCACTGTAGCTTGCTGGTTGTTGAGTGAAGCTGTGTCTTAACATTGAGATGGAGATCTCTGTGTGAGCTTTTGCCATTTGGTATTACGTGGGGCTGGGAATTCTCTGGTGGACAAATGTCCTGAGCTCAGCTCTCCCACCTCAGTGGCTCAGGCCTGACACCTGACCGGAGCACCAAGACCCTGTTAGCCACTTGGCTGCTAGTGTTGGCGGGTCTCCTGCTGAGGCAGGGGGTGGCTTTCACTCACCACGGGGACAAGGACACTGGCAACAGAAATTCTGGGAAGTACCCCTTGGTGTGAGCCCTCCCAGAATCCGCCATTAGCCCCACCAAAGCCTGAAGTATTTTTCTGATATGAATAACGATATCCTGAAGAGAACAATTTATTGCTGGGTTCCTTTGTCTAGGATTTCTTGATGTCAGTTTATAGGCAATTACTCATATACATATCTGATAGCATATCTGATTCCTAAATAATGTTGTATAGATTACTGGACCTTTGAATCATTTTTCCTACCTTTCTTGATAACCTCTCTTAAAGTTGTGGATGGGCGTAAACCATATGAGGAATGTCAAATCAACTCCTGTTTATCTTTAAGTCATTTCTTAACAACAATGTCAAAAAACACTCTTTCTAGAAAACTGAATGAACAGACAATAATCATGGATTCTGTGAAAAAATGAAGCTTAAAAAGAAAGAACTCCAAAGTATAAAACCCTACTCATATACAGGGAAAACACTTTAGGGTAATTTCACATACAGTTTCACAATAGGACGCTGTTATGAAAATATACAACCAGAATAAAAACAAGGGAAAATACTAAAAATAAAAGAAAGATTGAGGTTAAATATAGTTTCTAAATTAGAAATTATGATAGAGATATAAATATGCATAATGATTGAAAACTGATACAGTTTAAAATAATAATGATAGTAACAGAGGCCAAATTGTACTAACTAAAACGGAGAACTTAAATGTAACTCTAAATTATGTTAAATAATTCATTCTACTCAATAAGGGTGAGAGGGTATTTTTCACTGATTTTTCAGTTAGGTTCAAATATTTGTCTGAAAGACAAAAGAGAAACCAAGAGTAGACTTTAATGTAGATTTTTAGAAAAGAACAATTTTTTTTCATTAAATGAAAATAATTTGAGAGCTTACTCTATGCTAAGCCTTGTATAGTCATAATCAAGTAAGTTGAAAATATGGTTACTATCACTTAAAAATGATCTGGTCCTTGCTCTAATGAGACTTACATTCTAGATGGAGAGAGAGACAACTATATAAGTTATTGTAGAGCAGAGTACTGTACACCACTTATTAATCCCAGTACTCTGCTCTGATTACCAAAACCCAGGGAGGACTCTAAACAACCTTCTGACCATTTCATCTCGGTATCTGAATCACCAAACACACACACACACACACACACACACACACACACACACACACACACCCCACAGTCAAACATTGGATAGAACAACACTTAGAAGAGACAGAGACAGATCAGCTTCAGTAAGTGTGCCTTGGTCCTTCATGGCCAGAGTCTCTCCTGCTAGAAACTGTCTTGTGCTGCAGTGGAAGGAAACCTGTCCCCTCCCCACCAAGGATGGATATCACAGTGGGGTTTGCCAGGTACCATATGACACACAAGTTTTAAGCAGAGACAAAAGAGCACTTATTGTACCTGGAACAGGGATAGGTATTTGATAAGCCTGGCACAGCCTGTGTGGGCCCTTTATCTCTTGCAAAGGGAGTATTCCAAGCCCAGGGCCCATTCTTACACAGCCATTCAAGTCAAAAGACTATGTGCATGAGACTACATTTCCCAACAGGCTGCATCTTGCCCCTCACTTAGCTGCTGAAATAGCAGATAAAGCATACAAAATCCGGCAAGATCATTGCCCATCTTGCATTTGGAGGTGAAGTCAAGTCCAGTAGAGCCCCTGAATAACTGTCTGCAGCTGGTTTGCTCACAGAACCTCTCTATCATTTTGAGATAGCACTTTGCCAGGGTCACTAGATGAGACAGACCCAGGAGAACGATGAGTCTTCCCTAGAAGATGGCCAGGAACTAGGAACCTCAAACAGGAACCCCAAGTGCCATGGTTGAGCTCACTAAACAGGTCAAAGAATGAGTGTAGGAGGGACTGTGGGCGTACGGCTGACAACCATCCATCCACCTGAGCATGGATTTTCTCCAGCTTCTCCGAGTTATTGATACATAGTTGACCCTTGAACAACACAAGTTTGAAATACAGAGGAATCACAGAGGAACCACAGATACACAGGAACTGAGTACTGTATAGGAGGGCCAAACAGGAAGATTTTCAACTGTTTGGAGGGACAGCACCCTAACCCCCACCTTGTTTCAAAGTCAACTGTATATACAACAAGAGGTGTTGGAAGTAACACAAATAGCACTCTGTTCTGCCAGCAGATTACCAAGGGTTATTTGTTTGTCTATTACCAACTTGGCTAATGAGCTCAGTGAGTCTTACTGGTCCTGAAGAGCTTCGGTGGTAACATTAGCCATCTCTGCCATAGTTAATGACAAGTTGTGTACCATTTTTTTCCAAGGCATGTATGCCTACACCAGAAATGAAGACAAGGACAGCAGAGGGGAAGCGGCTGTCTGATTGTTTTCCTGGTGGTGTTCTTGGAGAAACTCTGCCGTGTGTCAGAAGTGTGGGGCTCACATCAGAGTGTCATTTGCACAAACAACTGAGGACATAATATCCCCAAATAGCTCCCTATCTGAGGGTGATAAGAGCTCCAGTAACCCAACATACCCCACAGAGGGAAATACAACCTGGAGGAGCACATGAATACCAAAAACAGACAAATACACTATAAAAAAGAAAGGAAGGAAGGAAGGAAGGAAGAGAGGGAGGGTGGGAGGAAGGAAGGAAGGAAGGAAGAAAACTACAGACCAATATCTCTTGTTATCTTACATGCAAAATATTTTTTAAAAAATTGGTAAACCAAATCCTGAAATGTATAAAAATAATTATATACCATTACCAAGTTAGATTTATTCCAAGAATGTATGACTTATTTAACATTTGAAAATTAATGTGTTTCACCATATCAACAATCTAGAGATAAAAAATCATATGAGCATATCAGTTGATGCAGAAAAAGAATTTGAGAAATAAATGTTTGTTGTTTATAAGTCACACAGTCTCTGGTATTTTGTTATAGCATCCTGATTGGACTAAAAGGGTATGCTTATTACACAACTGTTGATTAGGGAATGTGAGGATGTAGTCTTTATAACTGAAGGTAAAGGGGATAAAAAAATTCAGAGAAGAAACACATAGACAACTGGTGTATGTGTGTTACAAATTAGGGTGAACATCAATCCTAAAACTTTACCATGTATCTTAAAAATTTGATCAACATTAGAAAGCAAATAACTGTCAGAAGTCATCACCTAAAATGTCAGGATTTCTCAGGTTAATCTGTTTCAATTTCTTTCTGAAAAGCTGATTTAAAAGCATAATGAGAGGACACGAAGAGGACACCAGTACCAGATAGAATGGGGAGAGGATGTTAGGAACCTAGATTATGATCTTCTATACTGGGGCAACTAAACTTATTTAGCGTTTCTTTGTGCCTTACATAGTACTTGGGACACAGGTGCTTATCAAACATTTGCTGTATTAATTAATAAAAAAAGTGAAAAAGAAAGGCCAGAACAGGAAGAATGAGGATAATATAATTTTGGAACAATATATATTTAACAGTAATTAGAGGTGACCATAAATATTTCTTATTACTTTATTCTATGATCAGCATTCAGCAGAACATGTAATCTCAGGCTGCCTATGTATGAAAGACTGAAGACAATTTTCACACATTTTTGGGCTGATAATTTTTGACTAAACCTAGTGATGGTACATGGTGCATAGCAATGACTTGATCAAACATTATTTTAAAAAATGGTCCCATTGAAGAGAAGTAGCGTAGCAATAATGCCTAAAAGCACAGAGTCTGGCAGTGAGATTGCCTGGTTTTAAATTCAAATCCCCCTATTTAGTAGCGTTGTGGTGTTAAGCAAGTTACCTCATCTTTATGGTGGAAAAAATAATAAAATCTACCTCATAGGCATTTTGTAAGAATTAAGTAAGTTGATGTTTGCAAAATCATAGAAAAGTGTGGCATATAATAAAGGTTATGTAAATGTTTGTAGTTAGGACTGTTATGCTTTTGAACAGAGTAACTGATAAAATGATTCTATCAACCTTCCACTGTACATTTTGTTGTTGTATCTCCTTCCATTAAGTGACCTGTCCACCAATTCTGTTTTCATCAGACCACCTTACTCACTGTTTTCACACGGGTAAGACCACCCTGCAAGCTCTAAAACACTTGTTGATTCCTTATTCCTAATGTGGAATATGCCTCTCCATTCTTCTCCATCAATACACTAACCAGGTTAGAAACACGCATTGACTCACAAAGCATACAAATATCTTTCTTTAATTCTATCTCTACTTCAGTATATAATTTCATGCGACCCTCTCATTCTTGTCTACTTATTCTTTTAGAGCTGCTTTCTAAATACTTCACAAAATATTTTCTGGCACCAAAGAGTGTAAGCTTATTGGTAAGAGTGCCTATATTCTCTAGTTTTGGTTTGTTTTCTTCACAGTTCCTCCTTGGTGTTCGGAACAGAGTAGATGCATAATTAGACTGGTTGACTAAATATAAAGGGTTTCAGACTCTCATGCCCCTTCTGGTTTTTACCATTTGTTTTAAATGGTTAACCGAACAGAATGTTTTATAATAGTGTTCACTCAATTATTTGATATCCAAAAGTATTTCATACAAAATTGGGAAACTGAATTGTCATAAAATTGGTATTTATAAAATTGGATGTATTCTTTAGATCTAATATATATTCTTACATTAGGATAATTCTTTTGAAATACAGACAACCACTCCCAAGAAAGAAGAATATGATTGCATAAATCAAATTCATGTCACCTAAAATTACATAAAGTGTTGTTGAAATAGAAATGTATTTCCTTGTGTTTCCTATGTGTATATGACACAAATGCTTCTGTAAACCTGTTTGTATCATTGGCTGAAATAAACTCATGCTGAGTAATACTTTAAATAACCATTAACATGATTCAAAGAACAATAATGTTTGGATTTGTTGTAAGACTCATTGTTACTTATGCTGGAAGAGCTCAGTGCACCTTAAAGAGATGTTTGAATATTTGCTTTAAAATACTGCTTACAACAAAAGAATTTTACAGTGACATTTCTTTGGCAGTGCTGTGGGTAGCAGCACATGCTACATCTTATGAAGTGCTTAGTAATCAGGTCTTCCAAGGCATTTAGCTCCAGTCAACACAGGGAAAGGTGATTTCAATGACAGTATTCATAATAAATGTTCTCCTGGGGAGCATTTACATAATCATGGAAATGGAAATGATCATTACTTGTCATTTATTATTTTACTATGTCCCCTTGAAGAGTACTGTAGATGAATCCATCCATCCGTCCTCCTTCACAGATTGCTCTAATAGAGCTCATCTATCCAGCCTACTTTGTAATCTCCATAATAAAAGCAGTTTAGACTCTGAAAGAAACCTTTCATTGATGCAATTATTAAGCACATTCTATTGATAATAGCAAAAAAGCAAATGGGCTCAAGAAAAATCCTGTAACAGAGTAGGTGTCCTTATGTGTATTCCCTCTTTTAAGTCCAAATAACCTTAGAGAAGATCCACTCCAAATTACAAAATGGCATTTGCTTTTGGTTTATGAATATCTGACATTGCTGTGTAGTTCCCTGAAATATGTTGTTTGAAATATGACTAAATACTTTTTTCTAAATATATAATATAAATATGTTAGTGTGAGATATAAAAGTATAACTGAAGAGTCAAAGGTTTTAATTAAAAATGTTTAGTTAGTTAATCGTTGAATAATTTAATATGTTTGGAATATTCCCTGAATAGCTTTCTGTTTAATTTCCTCTACTGTGTTATGAAAAGTATACTGTTCAAGTGACCAGCTATAGAACAGATGTTCTATAGTTTCCGGTTCTTTCCTGAGGTGCATGTGTTTGTCTCTATACCACCCTATGTGATCTAACATTTGGAATAATTGCAACGAACAAAACTTTCTCACGAGGTCATATACTATAACTCTAAGTTTGTTCAAGCAAGCCATAATCAAAGGAACTATCTAAAAGGATATATTTCATTTAGATATTTCACAGTAGACACTCAGAATTCACATCTGAAATTGTAAAAACCAAAATCCTCAGTCGTCTAAAGTAAAGCCTTAGATGCACTTAGCTAATTGTATACGGTGGCATTCTGCCTCTTGGTACAGAGGAGAGAGGAGATTAACATATCTTTCTTTTCCTAGTTCAGAACTTATACCATATATACCTGTGTTTCTTCCATTAAAAAAAATCTATCTATCTATAGCAAGATAGCCTACATCATAAATATATGGGGAAAAAAACAAAAAAGACAAGGCAAAGTAAAACATGGAGTAGGGACTGTAAGGCACATCTTCAATTTCATAACATTAACTTAATCTATTTGCAAAATATAAAATAAAAAATGTATCTTCAAGTTATTTACAAGATGGAAATATGTTGACAAGAAGTTGTTTCACAACTCCTCAGTCTTTCATCCTTATCCAGGACGTCAAAGAGTCATAAACTGGAGAAAAGAGAGAAATCTTGCTAGTTTACTTCCTCTGACAAAGCTGTGGTATGAGTCCTATCTCCTTAATCCCAGGAGGGCCAAGATGGCAAGTATGTAACCCCTTTCCTCAAGCCTCAGTGACACCACTGAGATAATTTGGTATGTGTTTCCTGTATCTAGGGTATACAGTGACCTGGTATCTGACTTCCATCTCAGAGAATTTGGAGGGCAGCAGAGACAAAGCTGAGTTACTATATCTAGAAAGTAGCTATACTCCCATCTGAGTGGTAAGTAAGAAAACAGACAGTGTTTCTCGAGGATGAAATATGGACCATACACGAGAGAAAGTTATCTGGGTGTTGTTTCAAGTCTTGCCTAAAAGGACCTACTGGAAGGGTTAAGGGTTCAAATGAAGAGTATCTATGTGGAATGGAGGTGTCAGACTCTAGAGCTGAGAGAGAAGTGGCACCACAAAGATCACATGAGTTTCAAGTAGAGGGTCCCAGTAGAAGGTATCCACATGAGAAAGTCAGTGCATCCACAAACCTAGGTGACAAGTACACCCTATGTGTAAGCCTCTGTGTTCTTTCTCTAATCATTATTTGCCCAGGGGTCATCTCAGAAGATCCAGCAACTTCAATTAGTAACTACGGAGAGGAGAATTTCCAAGTGGGGAAAAGAAATATAAAGGACTAGCCTCATCCAGAGCAAGCAGCCAGATTGCATATGCCCCAGATGGGAATGAAGAGATCATAAACACACACACACACACACACACACACACACACACACACACACACACACACAGGCGAGCTTGTGTATTTAGAGATTGAACTTATAGCTGCAGTTCTGAAGTTAATGTGTTTGTTATTCTGCCTAATATTTAAGTTTAAACAGAGAAGTCATGGATAGTTTTCAAGTTTTTTTTGAGGTATAGGAACTACCACTTTTGAACACATTTTAAAGTTAAACAAGGAAATAAAAATAAAGTGTTTTGATTACATCATTTTCCTTGGGCTTGTTAATATACCATTCACTTTGGTTCAGGAAGCTATTGCTTGTTTTTACGTATTTGCTATGAATGCAAATTTTATGTTTGAAGACTCAGATTTATATCTAAAATATTTATTAAGGGCCTGTGAATATGCAAATTAATAATATTACATGTTCTTTGGCTCAAAAAATCAGAATCTATTCCCATTCATACTTATTGCAAATTTTGATAATATTATCATTCTATCCTGTAGTTCTAAACACAGAGTTAAACATGATTTTCTTTACTTATGAAGCCATAGTACTTTTCCTCCACTTGAATATATTGTACCTATACTGGTCTCTGTGTTTCCAACCATCAGCAGCCCTGGAGAGTTTACTCTACAATGTTCTATGCTAATTCAAAAAAGACAATCAGGTGAGTGGTTTTTTTGTTTGTTTTGTTTTTTGTTTTGCCTTGTGGGATATCAGTGTAAGGTTCTCTGGCTTCTGAGAAAGTTCATCCATGAAATTCATCACCATTTTAACATAAATTCAGGACACTTTAGAGTTCAGGTAGTCCCTTGGTAAAATCTAGCTCAGTACATTATACTTTTGTCTTCTTGCTATGAACAATTTTCCATAATGGAACAACACTTTAAAAAGTAAAAGTTATATCACAATGATATTAATGATAGTAGAAGACATTAGTAGGAAGTTAGAAATTCATGTTGCAAATATGCATAAGATCCAATACAATTTTTTCATGATTATGTCAAGTCATACAATTATCTCATTTATATACTAAGTAATAAATCACATTACAGAATAGATACTAAGAAGGATCACCCTATAATTCAATGTGAACCTGAAATTTTGTCCTTCTTAATTTCAATACTTGCAGTCATAGTAATTAAATATTATTTTTTCAGTTGATCCAAGAATCTTTTAATGACATATGCCAAATTCTCCTTTATTCTTAACAATCTGAAGAGTTAGATTCTGGACCTTCTTTTAAAGCTGGTTCATATTTCCAGCCATCTGAAATATTTATGCAAATAGCATATGCTCTCAAGCGTAAGGCCATAGTTTGTGCATGTCCTTTTCCTTTGTTTAATACAGAATTTCTCCAAACCTTTGCTTTTTTTAAGACAAAAAATATACTTTATTTTTAGAGCAGTTTTACATTTATAGAAATATTGAGTGGAAATATTTAGTGGAAGCACAGTTTCCATGTCCCCCACACTTTCCTTATTAATAACATCTTGTATTTGTGATATATTTGTTATGACTACTGTAACAATTGTAAAAATTGTTGATCATACAATTGATGTAACAATTGTAATAACTGATACAGTTGTTACACCCGATGAACCAATATTTATACAGTTTATTAACTAAAGCTCATAGTTTACATTAGGGTTCACTTTTTATTGTACAGTTTATGAATTTTTACAAATATATAGTAACATCTATCACCATTACGATATCATGTAAAATATCTTTATTACCCTAAAAATCCCTTGGGCTCCACCTATTCAACTCTCTATCCCCATGAACTCCTGGCAACCACTGAATTTTTGACTACCTCTATGGTGTTGATCATTCCCAAATGTCATACAGTTGGAATCCTACAGTATGTAGCCTTTTCAGATTGGCTTCTTTGACTTAGCAATATGCATTTAAGGCTCTTCTACATCTTTTCATAACTTAAAAGCTCTTTTCTTTCTATCATTGAATAATATTCACTTGTATGAATATGCTATAGTTTGTTTATCCATTCATCTAGGCTTAAATGGCTTTTATTTCTCTAGAGTTCTTTGGTGGAAGCTTATATTATTGATATTCTATCTTTCTTTTCCTAATATATGTATTTAATGTTATAAATTTCCCTATAAGCACAACTTTTACTGCATCCCCAATATGTTGCTAAGTTGTATTTTCACCTTCATTTGGTTCAAAATATTTTAAAAAATTTATCTTGAGACTTCTTTTTTTTATCCATGTGTTTTTAAAAGTGTGTTGTTTAATCTCCAAATATTTGGGGCCTTGGGCATTTTTTGTCCATCTTTCTATTGTTAATCTCTAGTTTAATTCCATTGTGTTTTGAGAATATACTTCATATGATTTCTATTTTTTAAACTTTTTCAGGTGTTTTATAGCTCAAAATTTGGTCTTTTTTGATGAATATTCCATGTGAGCTTTAGGAAGATCTGTATTGTGTTGTTTTAGGATGAAATATTCTGTAATATCAAATTAAATCAAGTTCACTGATATGCTCTTCAGGTCAAATTTATCCCTGTAGAAATTTTTTCCTTAATCAATTAATCACTGAGAGAGGGTGAAAGTCTTCAACTGTAATAGTGGTTTGTATATTTCTATTTGCAGTTCTTGCAGTGTCTCCCATCCAAGTACTAACCAGACCCGACCCTACTTAGCTTCCAAGATCAGGCAAGATCAGGCACATTCAGGGTGGTATGGCCGTAGACTTTGCAGCGTCTTCATGTATTTTTATGCTCAGTTCTTAACGTATAGCTGTTTGTGAATCTTTATATTTAAAGTGGGTTTCTTGTAGACAAATTATAGTTGGGTCTCATTTTTTTTTATTAATTTTGAATATCTCCACCTTTTAATTGATGTATTTGACCATTCACATATAAGGTGATTATAGTCTTAGTTGGGTTAATATCTACTATGTTTGTAACTACTTTCTACTCATTGCACTTATTATTTGTTTCTTTTCCCTCTTTTTCTGTGTTCTCTGGTTTTAATTGAACATTGCACATGATTTTATTCCCTCTTTTTGCATATAAATTAGACTTCTATTTTTAGTTGGTTTAGATGCTGTCTTAGAGACTGAAATATACACCCACATCTACCTTCAAATAACACTGTACTGCTTCATTTGTAGTGCAGGTAACTTATAGTAGCGTATAATTCCTCCCTCCCACCTCTTTTTAGCCTTGCTCTCATTTATATCATTCACCTATATCTATAGTATGCTAATAGATTTTTACAAATATTATTTTAAATAAAACTGTCTTTTAGATTAATTAAGAAAAGAAAAATCCAAATTTTATTTTACTTTCATTTATTCCTTCTTTAATGATATTCCTTTCTTTATGTAGATACTAGTATTTGATCTGTGTCATTTTAGTTTTCCCCTGAAAATCTTATTTTAAAATATCTTGCAATGCAATTCTGCTGTTAATGAATTCTCTCAGTTGTTGTCTGCCTGAGAAAGTATTTATTTCTCCCTTACTTTTTGCAGGGCAATTTTCATAGATATACAATTCTAGGTGTGTGTTTGTTTCTTTCTTTCTATACACTAAATATTTTGCTATGTTTTCTTCCTGCTTATACAGTTTCTGATGAACAGTTCACTGTAATCCTTATACTTTTCCTTTGTAAATAAAGTGTTTTACTTCCTCTAGCTTCTTTTTTAGATCTTCACTTTGTCTTCTTCAGCAGTTTGAATACGAAATGTCTAGGAGTAGTTTTTTTTTTTTTTTTTTTTTTGTAATTTGTTTTGTTTTGTATTTTCCTGCTTGGTTTCTCTGAGATCTTGAATCTGTAACTTGGTGTCATTAATTTTGGAAATTTCTTGGCTGTTATTACTTACTATTTCTTATGCTCCATTTCCTCTTTTTTCTTCTTGTGGTATTCTAAGTAAGTTTATATCATACCTTTTTATTCATTTTTATCTTTATATTTCAATTTGTGAGGTTTCTATTGAAATATCTTCAACTCATTGATTCTTTCCTCAGCTAGCTCCAGTCTACCAATGAACCTATCAAAGGTATTATTCATTCTTGTTATAAAGGTTTTAAAATATTTAACATTTTCTTTTGATTTTTTCCTAAGTGATTTCCTCTCTCCGCTTTCATTACTCATGCATTCTTTGCATATTGCCTACATTTTTCTATTGGACTCCTTAACATATTAATCATAGTTATTTAAAGTTCCTGTTTGATAATCTCAAAATCTGTGCCATATCTGAGTCTGGTTCTAATGCTTGCTTCATCTCTTAATTTTCTTGCTTTTTTGCATGCCTTGTAGTTTTTCTATTGTTGTTGAAAGTCAGACATAATGTGTCAGGTAATAGGAACTGAAGTAAGTAGGCCTTTAATGTGAGGATTTATGTTAACATAACTGAGAGCTGGGCTGAGTTTATGTATGCTATAGCTTTGGATGCCAGAGGGGCTTTAAATTGTCTACTTCTAATGTCCTTGTTTTTTTGCTTTGTTTTGTTTTTTCCTCTCCTCTTGTCTTTCAGCTTCCCTTTGTACTCCTGTTCAAACAGTCTGCATCTTCAAAGTCTTTCAACTCTAATCCACTGTTATTTTGATGAAGCCCTTTTGTGTGATGGGAAGGTATGTTGGGCAGGAAGCATTCTATAGTCTTCGGTTAAATGTCCATCTTTTAGTGTGCCCATGACCCTGAGATGTAAGATTCAGAAGTGTTTTTAGCCTCTCCCACTCATAGGTGAAGCAGGAAGGCAAGATGGGACTTTAGCCAGAGAAATGCCCTTTCCTCTGTGAGATAATGCTCTGGTAATGTCTTTTACCCTGGAGAATCAACCTTTGTTATGGAAAATGCTCTGGATGAATTGCACAAATGTTATTCTTCCCTCCCTCTGGCTGGAACAGTATAAGGGTCCCTTTTGGCTCCTCCCCATGATAATCTGGCGGTGTTCCTGGAAGTAAACCTCATAAAATGTGGGGGCCTCTCTAACACTGGAGCTCCCAGAATTTTCTCATTCTCACATTAGTTCATACTTAGCTTCAGTGAAAATTACCATTTAAGTGTTGCCACCTCTACAGCTGCAGCATATTCTGCTCCAGGTAAGCGTTCTTTGGCTGTAACTCTGAATAAGCCTGTATCCCCAGGTTTCAGTGTCATGGTTTTCCCTACAAACTCAGCTCTCTGATGGGTCCATAGAAAGTCCTCAATCTTCAGTTTCTTCAGCTTCTGCTTGTAAGGCTAGTGATGACTTCTAAGATCATTACATGACTGAAATGATACTGGAAGTCCAACATTCCTTTTAAAATTGTTACTATGCTGCTGGATTTTTGGTTTGTTTGTTTTCATCTATAATCTCTGGAGTTATCAGGTTTCTGTGGTGTAAACTGCCTTGGTCTTCACTGGTGTCCTCTCCCACTGGCATTTAGACTTCAATATGACATTCTGCTAATGCCATCCATCATGCTTTTCACTTCTTAACAATATTTTGACATTTCTTTTTTGGAGGGGTCAATTTTCTCTCTTCTTCTTAGCAGTTGGGAATTTTAAAATGCCAATTTTAAAATTAAATCATTTACTGTCTTATCAGTTGACTTTTCAAGAGGGGGCAGAGAAAAGTACTGGTATTCAATGTGTAACTTTCGTAAGAAAGAATACATATACATTTCCTATATATATGTGTATGTATATGTGTATATATTTAGTGAGTAACAAGAGGCATTCAGAAATAACATTGCATTATGTGGACAATTTCTCTTTTGTGGAGTATCTCATTTCCTAAAGGTATTTCTCAAATGGCATATATAATATGAAGAAAATAATTCTCTAGTTTTGTTTAGTGAGATAATATCTTACTAAATATGTTATTTGGTAAGATGTTATTAAAATATTAGTAAACTGTTTTTTAGTAAGATGTTAATAAAATTAGGTCTCATACTAATAATGATCCAAATTGTTCTGCTAAAGATTTTCATAAAATATTTAGTCATGTATTTAAAATTGTCCTAGACACAAGAATTAAATGTTTAGACATAAAACTTCTCTTGAAAAAATATTAATTATATATCTTTCTCCAGAATTAATTCATTAAATTAAATATGACATTAACTCAATTTGCACAACAACTCAGTGCAAATATACAAAACATCTTCTGGAAGTTAGGCGGTTTTGTCATATTTCTCTTTACACCACAAAAGACTAAAAGGGCTTTTTAAATTTTCTTTCATGCCTTGCTGGTTTATCTTTCTGTTGTTGGTTTTTCCTTGTTTTCTATCCCTGTGCTTTTTTTTTTTTTTTTTTTAATCTAATAGGCTTTGCTCTTGGAACTTTGCTAAGTAAACAAAGGAAGCTTCAGGCAATGTGTTCTTAGCGTTGTTTAAAAAAGTAATGCAGTAGCTGCAATTTTTCCTCACTGTCAATTTTCATGAAATTGCTGTAAAGAGGGTACCTAGAAGCCTTTCTAGGTTAAATATGTGATTTCAGAAGTTTTGGAGTGGTGTTAAATATGAGTTTTATGATTTTTTGGAGTCAATAAACTTTTACCTGTGGGAATATATTTGACATCTATGATTGTGTAATGGAAGTCAACATGAAAGTATATTGGATTTAGACACTTCTTATGAATTCTGCTTCTACACAAATTGCTGCAAATCGGTATAAACTTAATGAATGCTCTACACCACTGCCTTCATGTCATTGATTCATTTACCAGTTCGTAACGCATTCTAAAGTAAGGTATAAAGTTACAATAAGTGGTATGAATCAGGATGAGCATATGTATACTGTCCAAAATTTTTAAGCTCTG
Organism: Balaenoptera physalus; assembly: GCF_965194825.1. Taxonomy (NCBI): domain Eukaryota; kingdom Metazoa; phylum Chordata; class Mammalia; order Artiodactyla; family Balaenopteridae; genus Balaenoptera; species Balaenoptera physalus. The sequence continues at coordinate 109,491,347 of NC_138890.1, read as the reverse complement.
CTAATGATTTTATTTATTTTTCAATCTATCAATTTAACTTATCTGATTGTTACATTCATATGTAATTGATACATAATTTTTACATTCACATATAATACAATATAAGGATACTCTGAGTTTTAAAAATCTACATTAGAGTTATAAAAATAATGAAAGTTAATATTTACTAAATGTTAGCAGTGTTCTTAGAACTATCCTTCCTCCTTAACAAATATCTTATTTAATCCTCACAACAACCCTATATTTTGGTTATTATTGTAATCTCCATTTATACTTGAGGAAAGTGAACATTAGGTAAACTTCCCAAGAATTTCCAGAGTTTATATGAAGGAGATAAGTTTAAACCCAGGCTGAGCTTTTTAATAATAAAACAACTTTTTACTTTCCCATAAGAAAGAACTAACAATTAACCCTCATAAAATTAAAAATAAAATACACACACACACATGCATATACACATATATATTTAAAGGCTTTGTTTTCAAGTCATGTTTGTATTCCACCAGTTAAACTGAGTCCTACATAAAATATGAAATTCTTTTTTTTAATGAGAATGCTAACTCCTAGTAATTTATCGACCTGATTTGCTGATTTTCTGTCGTTAGCCATATTTATGACTGTCTCAGAACATAGGGATAATAGTGTTTTGAAATAGATAGTAACTAATTCAATATAAAATATGATATTTCAAATTCTTCTTGATTCTCTGAAAAGTGTATGTATACTATAATTATTGTTAATTCTCCAATAGAAGTGTACATATTTTCAAATGTCATACTTGTAAAATTATGTCTCAGCTGTAAATATAAATATATATTTTTTCAATAAAATTATAGAATAGAGTTTAATAATGGTAATTTTTCTTAGTCATTGCAAAATATTTGATTGAATAATTTGTCAATAATAAATTTTAACAGTATTCTTTTAAAAATGAGATCAATGAACATTAATTAAATAAATAACAAATGATCTGTTTTTCTCTAATTTTCAAACGATTTTTTCTAAAATATTTGCGTTATTATAGCTGAACTATTAATTGGAAAATATATTGGGTCAAATAATTTAAAATAAATACAAAGTTAAATATCACCCCCCTCCTAGCATATATTTGGAAAAGGAAGTCTGATTCACAAAAACTTAGAATTAGAAAACAGAGCTTTCACATATTTTTCCCTTTCTTCTATCACATAAATTTTAAGAAATATGTGTTTCTATTTTTATTTTTCTAGGGATTTAGCAACAAACACAGTGGGCACAGTATAGAGGGTGGGTAGAAAAAAAATATACAAACAAGTATAGCTCTTCCTATTCTGGTGACATTTCTTTTATTTTTGTTAATGAAGAACCTTTCAGTGAAACAAATTCTGGCCTTGTAGATATAATTCCTAGCCAACTTTTTCATTCAAGTTAAAATTGTATTGTGTCAATAGACATATTTCAAATCTGCATAGGAAACCCAGCCTGGTTAACTAACTTAATGAAATCTCTCCTTCATTAAAAATGTACATGGAGCATTGTGGTGACCCTGAGGATGTGCCTCTCAGATCTCCAATGTAAGGGAGCATAATTGGCTGAAGGACTCACCTGTTGCACTCTAAAATACACCACTGTGTTTCATTTCTCACAGGCTGCTACCATTCAGTGACTGAGTATGGGTGGGATACTAAGACAGGCTCCTTCCTGCAAGATGTGGGACTCCTTTGTTGGAAGACACTGCTTTGAGGACTATCTGATGATCTTGATGAACTTTACTTACAAATGTACTGTAGCTTAAAATGTTTCCACCTAACTTTTCAACCTCCTGTCCTCCTTTCTGTCTTCCCTCTCTCCCTTGACTAGGATCAGACTTCCATCATGGTCTTAAGGCTCTCCCAGCACTTCTGCTCCCTCCTTATTTTCTTTCAGTGGTACTTTTCAAGGAACCCAAACTAACACAAGTTTGAATAATTTTACGTGCTGGTTGGAACATGAAACCCATTAGGTTGAGAACTAAGTGAAGTGCAATTGATCTGGATGATAGGAGAGTAGGCTGGATCAGGGAACATTCCCATTGGATGAGGGTTATACCTAGCAAGAGCAGAGGAACTCACAGTTGGGTCTTTGGGGCCATCTGAGCCTCAGAGATGTCAGGGCAACATTTTAGGTCTTACAATGTGAGTCTGGCATCTTTCACTTCAACATAATGTTTTTGAGGTTAATTTGTGCTATAATATATGTACCACATAGCACATATGGCATGATAATAGTAATCCGTTCTTTTTATTGCTGATTAGTATTCCATTTTATATATTTAACACAATTTGTTTATCTATTTACCTGTGGAAGGAGCTTTTGATTCTTCCCAGCTTTTGTGGATAAGGAATAAAGCCACTAAAACGTTTTTCAGGATTCTTTTTTCCTTGTGCATATGTATTTTCAATTCCCTGGGGAAATACCTATTAGTGAAATTGCTGGGTTATTTGCAAAGTTTGGGTTTTACTTTTTAAGAAACTACCAAACTGTTTCAAAGTACCTACAGCTGGCAGTTGGTGCCCACAGTGGGTATTGGTTCCAGGAATCCCATGGATACCAAAATCTTTGGATGCTCAAATCCCTTATATAAAATAGCGTAGTACTCCAGATCCACGGATGTGGACCCCATGTGGCCAAACGGCCAATTGTATATGATTTTACGTTTCCATCAGCAGTGATTGAGGATTCTAATTTCTCCACTTCCTCACTAAAATCTTGGTATTGTCAGTTTTTTTTTTATTTTAGACTTCGTAGTAAGTCTATAGTTATATTACATTGTGGTTTTAATTTGCATTTCCCTGATGCAATAAAAATAATAAAAGTGGAATAAATAAATGAATGGAATAAAATGGTGCTAATAATGAAGGTATAGAATCTCCTTAAAACAGAAAAGAAAAATAAAGCTTTTCAAAGCCCTGGGTTGACATGGGGGCAAGAAATTCTATTGGGAACTTATGTTTCATTTGTGAAGCAATCATTTCTAGCATGACTTGACCAACTGATGAAGTGTTAGGGAATAATAGCTTGGAGGTAGTAGATTCTCTGTATCTGAAAAGAAGAAATCCCTTGACACATTGCTTTGATGTGTTGTGAAAATTGTTCACAAACTTATAATATGCAAATGTGTTGTTAATTTGTTTTTAGCTTTAGAATCATCCTTACTGAAAAACATTTAGGACTTAATTATGTCTATAAATCCAAAAGTAAATGCTATCAATTTTGTCAATGGATGGATTGAAGAACTGTTTCTTTTTCCATAAACTGTCATAGTATTTGCTAGTATCTTTTCTATAAATAAAGTAAAATAAAATAAAGGGGAATGACATATATGGGAACATAGGTATATTCATCTTTTGCCAAGAAGCAATATTAAAATTTTCATTCAAAATAGCACTAAAATGTTCATGATACTCCTTTACTATATGACAAGAAATGACTTTTCCTCATTTTGTGGTCTGCAGGCTATCTCTCCCTGATGTGAAGTGGAAAGAGGAAGAGATCTACCTATAGCACAGGGAACTATACTCAATATCTTGTAATAACCTATAATGGAATATATATATATATATTATTTTTTAGATATGTATATATATATATATATATATATATACACATCTTTATATCTATCTATCTATCTGAATAATTTGCTGTACCCCTGAAACTAACACAACATTGTAACTCAACTATATTTCAATATAAATTTTTTAAAAATTCCTGAGGGATTGCCATCTGTAGACAGATATTCTATTAGATTCTCTAAATATCTTATCTCTTTAATCCTCACAATAAACCTACAAGGAAGAGATTTATCTCTTTATAGTAGATGAGAGCAGTTTTATAGTTTAGCAGGTATGAGACTAAGCTAGATTCTCTCTAAAGAAATTTACTGTAAGAGATCTTTTTTATTTAAACATCAGGGGAAAATGATTCAACACAATATAACTTTAATACAGGATTTTTTACACAGATGACAAATCTTCTCTTCAATTACCTTGCTATTCAAAGAAATAATGTATACTCTCTAAGAAGCAATAGTTTACGTAACATAAGGGTGCCTTTTATTAACTGTGCAAAATATGGATCATTCAACAAAAGATTCAGTTTCTTCAGTTTCCTCATATCTCTCTAAACTACAATATTGAAATCGACACAAATATACCAAACACATTCATATAAAATTATATATCTTTATATATCCCTTTATGAATTTAAATTTACAACAGGCAAATTTTGTTATATGTTATTTTGTTGTTTTCCAATTTAGTCTTTTTGTGTTATATAGTTGACTCTTGAACAACTTGGGGGTTAGGGACACTGACCCCTGAGCTGTTGAAAATCCACATGTAACTTTACAGATCATGTACTACTGTAGTATGTATTTACTGAAAAAAATTCACATATAAGTGGGCCTGCACAGTTCAAACCTGTGTCGTTCAAGGGTCAACTGTATTATTATATTAAAAAAGTACTATGCTCTAAACCAAGCATTCAGCGTGGAATTCTGCGCATACAGAATAACATCTCTTTGGTTCAAATAATTTAATAGACTTCTTTCTTATATATGCATCTCCCTGTTTGTTCACTTTAATTTCAGTTGAATTGTAAGAATATAAATTGTCATTAAATAAGTGTATTGAACAAATAAGATAGTAAATTTTCATAAACAATTACAGTTTTACCATAATCTGACTATATAATAAAACCCAATGAAACTTTTAAAGAAAAACATCCAGGGAAATTTAAAAATAAACAGTAGCCTGAAACAAACCTGAATATTAAGTCTGAGTAGAAAAATGTGTAATTACATTCACTAATATATATTTGACATACTGTATATCAATCAAGTATACATTTTATTGTTTTTAATACATATTGATTCAGAATATATTTAATGACCCGAGAACAGTCTACTCAAATTACTACTTAATATGTAGTTAACCCTTGGCATCTAATTAACTATATTTCTTTCTTAAATTGTATATGTCAAGAGTTATTTAGGAAGAATGCTGAGGGAGTATAGTAAGATTTATTAATAAGGTTAGGAATAAATATTTTCAGAAAAATGTGAATGTTCTATACAGAAAACCCATGCACTGTTTCAAAATATATGAAAATGATTTTTCAAATGCATTATTTATGTAGAATGCATACAAAAATGAAAAAAGTAGTAAAAATTGTAAGACATAAAGCTCTTTTCTCCAGATATTATCATTTTATTTACTTGTCAGATTTTTTTTGTTATTGTATAGAAATGCCACCAATTTCTATACATTGATTATATATCCTGCAACTTTACTGAATTCATTGATTAGTTCCAATAGTGTTTTGTTTGAGTCTTTAGGATTTTCTATATATAAGATCATTTCATCTGAAAATAATAATTTTACTTCCTTTCAATTTGTATGCCTTTATTTTTTGTCTTGACTAATTAATTGCTCTAGCTGGGACTTCCAGTAATATGTTGAATAAGAGTGGTAAGAGTGGGCATTCTTGTCTTGTTCCTGATATAAGAGGTAAAGTTTTAATCTTCCACTGTTGAGCATGATGCTAGCTATGTGTTATCATATATGGCAGAGGTCACCAACCCCTGGGTCATGGACCGGTACTGGTCCGTGACCTGTTAGGAACCGGGCCGCACTGCAAGAGGTGAGCAGTGGGCAAGTGAAGCTTCATCTGTATTTACAGGCACTCCCCATTGCTCCCCATCGCCTGAGCTCCGCCTCCTGTCAGATCAGTGGTGGCATTAGATTCTCATAGGAGCTTGAACCCTACTGTGACCTGAGCATGTGAGGGATCTAGGTTGCATGCTCCTTATGAGAATCTAATGCCTAATGATCTGAGGTGGAGCTGAGCTGGTCCCATCACCCCCAGATGGGACCATCTAGTTGCAGGAAAACAAGCAAGCTCAAAGCTCTCATAGATTCTTCATTATGGTGAGTTGTATAATTATTTTATTACATGTTACAATGTAATAATAATAGAAATAAAGTGCACAATAAATGTAATGCACTTGGATCATCCCGAATCCATCCCTTCCCACCCCTGGTCCATGAAAAAATTGTCTTCCATGAAACCAGTCCCTGGTACCAAAAAGGTTGGGGACCGCTGATATATGGCATTTATTATGTTGAGGTATGTTCCTTCTATACCCAATTTGTTGAGGGTTTTTATCATGAAAGAATATTGAATTTTTTCAAATGCTTTTTCTGTGTCTATTGAGATGATTATATATGTGTGTGTGTGTATATATATATACACACACACACATTTTATTTGTCATTCTATTAATGTGGTGTATCATATTTATTGATTTGTATCCCAGTGTTAAATCCCACTTCGTCATGGTTATAATCCTTTTAAGATATTGCTCAATTTGGTTTGCTACTATTTTGTTGAGAATTTTTGCATCTATATTTATCAGATAAAATGGTCTATAGTTTTCTTTTTTAGTAGTGTCCTTACCTGATTTTGGTATCAGCGTAATGCTGGCTTCTTAAAATGAGTTTGGAAGTGACCCCTCCTCTTCACATTTTGGAAGAGTTTGAGAACACTTGGCATTGATTCTTCTTTAAATGTTTCACAGAATTCACCAGCAAAGGCATTTAACCCTGTTTTTTTTTCTGTATTGAGAGGTTTTTGATTACTAATCCTATCTCCTTACTCATTATTGGTCTGTTCAGATTTTCTATTTCTTCCTGATTCAGTCTTGGTAGTTGTATGTTTCTAGGAATTTATTGACTTCTAGGTTATCCATTTGTTGGCATAAAAATGTACATAGTAGTCTCTTATGATCCTATGTATTTCTGTGGTATCAGTTGTAATGTCTCCTCTTTCATTTCTGAATTTATTTATTTGTCTTCCTTTTTTTCTAAGAAGTTAGTCTAGCTAAAGGTTTGTAAATTTTGTTTATCTTTTGGAAAAACCAGCTCTCAGATTTGTCGATCTTTTATATTGCTTTTCTGGTCTCTATTTCTTTATTTCCACTCTGATTTTTAAAATTTCCTTCCTTCTCCTAACTTTGGGCTCAGTTTGTTCTTTTTTGAGTTCCTTGAGGTATAAATTAGGTTGTTTATTTGAGATCTTCCTCTTTTCTTAATATGCACATTTATTTCTCTAAACACCGCTCTCAGAACTGCTTTGGCAGCATCCCATAGTATACTGTGTTTCCATTTTCATTTGTTTTGAGATTTAAAAAAGTTCCCTTTAAATTTTTAAAATTTTCTTCTTTAATCCATCAGTTGTTCAGGAGTGTATTGTTTAATTTCCACATATTTGCAGAAATAAAGAAAACTGTCTCATTCACAATGGCATCAAAAACAATAAAATCTTAGAAATAAATTTAACCAAGGAAGTGAAAGATCTATGCAATGAAAACTACAAAACTTGATATGAAAAAAATTGAAAAAGACAAAAACAAATGGAAGAATATCTTGAGTTTATAGATAGGAAGAATTAATATTGTTGAAATGGACATACTATCCAAAGCCATCTAAAATTCAACACAATCCCTATCAAAATTCCAATGGCATTTTCCATAGAAATAGAATAAACAACCTTAAAATTTGTGTGGGATTACAAAGAGCCTGGATAGCCAGAGCAATTCTGAGAAAGAAGGACAGTGCTAAAGGCATCACACTTCCTGATTTTGAAATATACTACAAAGCTATAGTAATTAAGACAATATGATAATGGCATAAATATATGCTCATAGATCAGTGGAACAGAATAGAAAGCTCAGAATTAAATCCCCACACATATATAGTCTAGTAATATTTGATAAGGGAAACAAGAATACTCAAGGGGAAATAACTATCTCTTCAACAACTGGTGTTGGGAAAATTGGATAACCACAGAAAAATGAAATCAGACCCTATATTACACCCTTGACAAAAATTAATTTGCAATGTTTAAGACTTACATAAAACCTTATACCTTGAAACTCTTACAAAGAAACATATGGAGGAAGCTCCTTGATATTGATCTTGGCAATGATATTTTGGATATTATACCACAAAGCACAAGCAACAAATGCAAAAATCAACAAGTGAGACTACATCAAACAAAAAGCTTTTGCACAGCAAAATAATCATTTAACAAAATGAAAAGGCAAACTGTAGAATGGGAGAAGTTATTTGCAAATAATATATCAGATAAGGGTTAACATCCAAAATATATAAAACACTCATATAAATTAGGAACAGTAACAACAACAAAACATTTGATTAAAAAATGGGCAGGGGGCTTCCCTGGTGGCGCAGTGGTTGAGAGTCTGCCTGCCAATGCAGGGGACACGGGTTCGAGCCCTGGTCTGGGAAGATCCCACATGCCGCGGAGCAACTAGGCCCGTGAGCCACAATTACTGAGCCTGCGCGTCTGGAGCCTGTGCTCCGCAACAGGAGAGGCCGAGATAGTGAGACGCCCGCGCACCGTGATGAAGAGTGGCCCCCGCTCGCCGCAACTAGAGAAAGCCCTCGCACAGAAACGAAGACCCAACACAGCCAAAAATAAATAAATAAGTTAATTTAAAAAAAAAAAAAAAAAAAAAAAAAAATGGGCAGAAGAATTAAATAAACATTTTCCCAAAGACGACAACCAAATGACCAGCAGGTACATGAACTGATGCTCAACATCACTAATCATCAGGGAAATGCAAATCAAAACCACACGGAGATATTACACAACACCTGTTAGGATGACTATAATCAAGAAGACAAGAGATAACAAGTGTTGGCAAGGATGTGGAAAAAAAGGGAACACTTGTGCCCTGTTTGTTCAGCCACTGTGTAAACTAGTATGGAGGTTCCTCAAAAAATTAAGAAGAGAACTACCATATGATCCTCCAATTCCACTTCTGGGTATATATCCAGAGGAAATGAAAACAGGCTATCAAATAGATATCTGCACTCCCTTGTTCACTGCAGTATTATTTACAATAGCCAAGATATGAAAACAACCTAAGTGTTGTCAATAGATGAATGGATAATGCCTGTGTTTCATTATACTATCAAGAGGATAGTGAAGGGCGCCCTGTGTCAAACATTGTGTAGCAACTGCAAAAGGCAACTTCCACCCCAAGGGCTGTGGGAAACAAAGGGAAGAAGTTGGAATCATTAAAATTTAGAAGCTGGGATAAAGTCCCTACAGAGCTGAAACTCATATACCTGAGGAAAAGGAACTGAGCGAGTGCTGCAGTTTCTGGGTATGTATTTGTTGGGGATCAGTGATTCAACTACAAACACGAAGGATCTGCTCTTGCCAAATTGAAAAGGTGGTTCTCCAGCGACACTCAAGGGAACTTCAGGCAGAAAGCATGCAGGAAGGGAGATCACAGGGAGCACCTATAGTACTTATTATTTTAATAATTAGATGTAATTGGCAGAAAAATACATCTAACATCCTCATATTTCAGTATAACTAAACATATTCATGTGTGTTATTTCTCTTTTTGTCCAGTTCATTTTATATGACTTGCTGTTACTTTTCATCCTCAAACCTTCCCTGTTTTCCTTAGAATGGTCTTACTGTGCCACTTTGCTTTGGATAGAACAGATTATTGTAGTTATGGTTACTTTTATTATGTTAATATTTTAAACTCTTAAACTAGATTTGTAAATGAATTATGCACCACTATTACCATATTGCAAAATCTGACTATGACTGTATATTTACCATTATCAGTGAGATTTACAATATATTTTTTATGTTTTATGTTGTTAGTTTGTGTTCTTTTTACTTCCATTCAAAGAACTCCCTTTAGCATTTCTTGTAAGGCAGGTGGTAATGAACTCCCTCAGCTTTGTTGAGTATAGAATTCTTGGTTGACTGTTATTTTCCTTCAATATTTTAAAATATGTCAACCTATTCTCTCCTGTCCTGAAAAGTTTAAATTGAGAAATCCACCCGCAGTCTTATGGGAGTTCCCTCGTATGTAACTTCTCTCTTTTCTCTTACTGTTCTTAAAATTCTTTCTTTGTCTTTGACTTTTGACAGTTTAAGTATAATGTGTCTTGTTGTAACCCTATTCAGGTTCAACTTATTCAAGATCCCTTGGGCCTCAGGGATCTGGATGTCCATTTCTCTTCCCAGATTCAAGAAGTTTCCAGTCCTTATTGCTTTAAATATACTTTATATCCCTTTCTCTTCTCTTTCTGGAATTCCCATAGTGGAAATATTGTTCATTTTTATTGTGTTCCATAATTTCTTTGGACTTTCTTCACTCTTTTTCATTCTTTCATTCTTTTTGCTCCTCTGACTGGGTAATTTCCAATGTCTTATCCTCCAGGTCATTGATTCCTTCTTCTGCATGTTTGAGTCTACTTTTGAAACTCTCTGTTAAGGTCTTGAGTACAGTTATTATATTTTCTAACTCTAGGATTTCTCTTTTTATTTATTTTTATGGTTGCTATTTCCTTATTGAACTTCTCATTTTGTTCATGCATTGTTTTCATATTTTTCTTTAGTTGTCTGTCTGTGTTTTCTTGTAGTTCACTAAACTTTCTTAAAATGATTATTCTGAATTCTTTGTCTGACAGTTCATAGATCTCCATTTCTGTAGAGTGAGTTATTGGAGCTTTATTAGTTTCCTTTGTTGGTGTCATATATACCTGATTTTTTTGTGATCCTTGATTCCTTGCATTGGTATCTGTGCATTTAAGTAATCAGGCTCCTCTTCCAAACTGTACAGATTTCCTTTGGCAAAGGCAGTTCTTCACCCTCAGCTCAGTTTGGGGTTTCTGGGTGTGTTTGCTGGTAATGTCCTTGGGCAGGTGGGGCCTGCTATTATTGTCTATTTTGGGGCAAAGCAACTGTTTAAGCTTGAAGGATGGGGATAAGGGGGCATGCCACTGGCTGAAAAGAGTTGGATAGGACTGCTGGCTAGGTTACCTATCCAAGTGAGGCTGTAGGATGGGATCCACAGTTGCCTGGATTATCTGGTCAGGCTTACTAGATGGTTGGGACTGGGTATTATATTCAGTAATAGATGGGGCTCTGAATTAGCTTCCCTTTCCTGGCAGGGCAGCAGGATGGGACCCTGAGCCTATACAAAATCAGGCCAGAATGTGCACTGAACTCCCTGGTCAGGTGGGACCACCAGTTTTGCTCTGCAAATGCAGAAGCCATGCGCTGTGCTCTCTGTTCAAGTGCCACTGTACATAGGGATGTTCAATGAACTATGCAGTTTCCTGTGTGCTCTAGTTAGTTTCCCTGGTCAGACAGGCTGAGGGCTGTATTCAGCGATGAGCAGGACTATAAAATAGACTTCCTGAATGAGCCTAGTGAGAGAAGCAGCCTTAAAGCTGGTAAAGCCCTTTGCTGTCTAACTCACATTGACCCTCACTCCAAGTTCCCACTGGCTTTGCTTTGCCAACTGTCAAGTCTGCCCACTCACCTCTTATGATGCTGGGTGGCACAGCTTCCAGGAGTTGTCTGCAGCCCTTCTGGTCAGATAAGGGCTGGAATATCCTCTCCACAGTGGGTGAGGTTGTGATTGAGCTCATTGCCTGGGTGTGAGTAAACAGGCTCTAAGGCTGGCAGAACTCCTTGATCGAGGTTCCAAATCAGGCACATCTGCACCCTGCAAAGTTCTCTGGTCAGAAAGAGTGTGCCCCTAATTTGGTTCTGCAGATGAGCAAAGCCATTGGTTAGGATTACCATTTGGGCATTGCAGGTATGAACTCAGTCAGCAAAGATCCACGTGCTGGTTATTGCAAGCTTGTCCCCTTTCTCCATCACAGTCAGATTCCCAGTGTTTGAGTTCTGCAGATTCCCCCAAAATCCCTGTGGTACAAGATCAGAGTAGGAGCTCTTGCAAAGCAACTCACAATGTTGGGGTGGTCTAGTTGTCCCACCTTGGTTCTCTTTTCTCAGTGGAGGAACCAGAGGTTCAGGGGAAACCTCTTTATATGAGGCTGCACTGGCCTGGGGGAGAGGCAATGTGTCAAAGTGTAGCTCCTTCTCTTTCCTTCTAATGAAGTCTGTCTTAGTCTCTGTGGTACGAGGGAATGCTTTAGCCTCACCACCATGTTCTAGGATATTCTCATTGGTGTCTTGTTCTTGGATAGCTGTTAGTTGTTCTTCTTGTGAACAGAAGCAAAGTCAGAAACAACCTATGTTGTCATCTTGGTGAGGATATTTATTATAAAACTTTAGTAATTAAGACAGTATATTATTGGCACAAGGGTAGACAAATCTGCACATGCTCAGATGAAAGAGCCCAGAAACATACTTATGTTTCTATGGACACTTGCTTTATAACAAAGTTCACATGGCTAAAAAGAAGGAAAAGGACACACTTTTCAACTGTGTTATGAAATTGGTTACCCCTATGTGGGGTGGATAGTTTAAGTGAATGCCTTTCTCTCTCCTACATAAAACTCAATTACAACTGGATTATAACTGAAAGGTACAACACTAAAAATTTTTAAATAAAATACAAGAGAATATCTTCATATGTTCAGTGGAGAGAAATACTTCTAAAATAAAAAGTTAGTCACAAAGGGAAAGAAAGAGACATATTTGACCTTATTAATATAAAAAATGTTCATGAAAGGCCCCCATTAAAAAATTAAATATATTTACCAGGTAATACTGGGGAGATGATATTTGTAGAACATACATTCAAAAAAAGAAAGCTGCAAATGATTGAGTCAGATAACAAAATCAAAAAAAAAAAAAAATCGGTAACATCCTAAAACAGATGTTTCACAAAGAGGAAATATAAATGACTAATGCACATACTACTTTTCACAAGCCAAAGAGTTAAGATGAAATGCTTGATAATATTGTTTTAATTGCGGGTGTAGAACAACCAGATCTCTCAAACATTACAGAGATTGGGTGGGGGTAAATAACCATTTAAGTTGAAGATAAACATTTTCTATGATCAGGGATTCCATTTCTAGGTATGTACTGTATAGAAAAATGTGATTTTTCAGTTTGTCTTTCTAGTACTATGTCCATTTCATCTAGGTTATCTAATTTGTTCACATACAATTCTTCATCGTATTCCCTTATGACTCTTTAAGCATTGTTTTAACCACATTTAATACATTGCCAAGTATTTTCTAAATGCACCTGTGATTTCTTCTTTGCCTTATTGACTACACTTTAGTATAATGTCATATAATTTGTGGATATCCCAATTTTCCTAATGTTACTGATTTCTAATTTAATTCCATTGTGGTCAGAGAACATATTTTGTGTTCTTTGAATGTTTTTAAATTATTGAACCCATTCTTTCTCAAAATATCCTTTCTTCTTTCTCTATTTCTTCTCCTTTCGGACTCTCATTATGTGTACATAGTGTGTTTAATGCTGTCCCACTTGTTTCTGTGGTTTTGCTTTATTCTTCATTCTTTTTTTCTTTCTGTTTTTCAGACTAAACTCATAACCTATCTTCAAGTTTGCTTATCCTTTACCTATCTGTTCAAATATGCTTGAGGCCCTTTAAATTTCAGTCATTGTATTATTAATTCTAGACTTTCAAATTTATTAAATATTTTTAAATTTCCATCTTTTAATTTGTTTTTGTAAAATTTTGAGTTTTTTTTTTAACACTTTCCTTGAATTCTTTACACATGGTTTCCTTCAGTTCAGAACAAAATTAATAGCTGATTTAAAGTCTTTGTCTAATAAGTCTAGCATCAGGGCCTGCTCAGGGGCAGTCTCTATTGTTTTATTTTGTTTTGTTTCTCTTTTTTTTCCATTTATGGACCATATGTTCATATTTTTCCATGTCTTTTTCTTGTTGTTCAAATTTTAAATAATACAATATTTCAGCATTGGAAATCTGATTCCTCCTTCTCCTAAGGGTTTGTTATGTTTTCTTTTTGTTACTGTTTCTGTGTGTTTGTTTAGTTATGTTCCTGAACTAATTATTTGAAGCATATTCTTTGTTACATGCAGCCACTGAAATCTTTGGTTAGTTTTGTGGTCAGCCTAGGAAAAGACAGAGGATTTTCTCAAATGTTTGAACCAGTAAGTCCCCCAGCCTTTGTGTATGGGTTCTGTTTTTGTGTTGTGGTATGCTTTTAATGCTTTGGTAGCTTCTTATGTTCATCTCATTCCCCAGATTTCCCTCTTAAGCTTTTGGTCAGCTTTCCAAGCTTTTGGTCAGCTTTCCTGTTTGACCCTACTTGTGTCACTGCCTTGGGCAGCTGCAATATTAAATATTTACTAAATATTTCAATATATGCCTTGGAGTTAGGGTTTTTCACATTGAGTACACTCTGAGTCAGGAAACATAAAGAGAAGCCCTGAGAACGAACATATCAGGGCTCTGCCAAACAGACAAAACAATTTTTAAAAATCTGGAATGAGGATTTGCGGAGTGCCAAAACTGTTTTGGCCCCTCCAGTGACTGTTAAGCTTTTTGTTTTCACAGCTATTTTGGTTTTAAGGTTGTTGTTTCCCAAGGATACTGTGAAGCTCGTGAGAGGAGGATAGGAACAAGGTAAGTTAGGTAAAAACCTTTCTGTTCTTACCAAGATAAAGCTGTTTTTCTTGAATAAATGTTCTTGGAATTGTTGAAAGCATTTGATTAATTCCAAGAGTTCTGAGGAAGTTGAAGTTGACAATTTATTTTCTTTTTTTAGTTTTCTTTTTGATTATTTAGAGAAGTGGATTTTCATAATTCTTTACCACACTACTGGAGAAATGTTTCATTATGAAATGCTTATGTGTGTGTATATATTTGTGTGCATATATATATATATACACACATACATGTATATATGTAAACATATATATGCTAATAAATATAAAATTGATTAAACAGTGTATTCTTTGTAACTTCATATTGTTAAGTATGTGTGTAATTGCATGTTAGAGGTAACAAAGACTGTTTGGCAAGCTTTTCAGGGTACTTATCACTAACTGTGGGGTTACTAGTGATCTTTTGTTTTTTTTTCTTCTGTCGATTTTCTGCATTATCTTATTTTTTCTAAATAATAATGAATTATTTCTATACAATAATAAAATCAATAAACTTCTTTTTAATTTGAAAGTAAGGTGAATCTATTTTCCTTTTTTATCTTTAAAACTCCTTCAGTTGCATCTAACAGGTGGCTATAACTCCTGAATATATAGAAACTAAAAAAAAAAAAATTGATGCTGTAACTTTGCCCTAATTTGAAATTTAGAAAATTATTATATCATTAGACTATTTTTTTTGATTGAGTAGCCTTTTAACATCAAATTGAAGAAAAATAACTGAAAATCATAAAAGTATGCCACAATTTTGAATTGTTAATTTTAGAGAATTAATAATATTTTGTGGCCAAGATGAGTTTTTTTTTTTTTTTTTTTACAGTAGGTCCTTGTTGGTTATCTGTTTTAAATATAGAAGTGTGTACATGTCAATCCCCAACTCCCAATCTATCCCCCCGCTACTTCCCCCCCTGGTAACCATAAGTTCATTCTCTAGGTCTGTGAATCTGTTTCTGTTTTGTAAATAAGTTCATCTGTATAATTGTTTTTTTAGATTCCACATATAAGCGATACCATATGATATTTGTCTTTCTCTGTCTGACTTACTTCACTTAGTATGATAATCTCCAGGTCCATCCATGTTGCTATAAATGGCATTATTTCATTCTTTTTAATGGTTTAGTAATATTTCATTGTATATATGTACCACTTCTTCTTTATGCATTCATCTGTCAACGGACATTTAGGTTGCTTCCATGTCTTGGCTATTGCAAACAGTGCTGCAGTGAACATTGGGGTACAGGTATCCTTTCGAACCATGTTTTTCTCCAGATATATGCTCAGAAGTGGGATGGCTGGATCATATGGTAGTTCTATTTTTAGTTTTTTTAAGGAACCTCCATACTGTTCTCCATAGTGGCTTTACCAATTTGCATTCCCACCAACGGTGTAGGAGGGTTTCCTTTTCTCCACACCCTCTCCAGCATTTATCATTTGTAGATTTTTTGATGATGGCCATTCTGACCAGTGTGAGGTGATACCTCATTGTAGTTTTGCTTTGCATTTCTCTATTAGCGATGTTGAGCATCTTTTCATGTGCTTCTTGGCCATCTGTATGTCTTCTTTGGAGAAATGTCTATTTAGGGCTTCTGCTTGTTTTTTGATTGGGTTGTTTATTTTTGGGGTATTAAGATTAATCCCTTGTGGGTCACATCTTTGCGAATATTTTCTCCCATTCTGTGAGTTGTCTTTTCATTTTGTTTAAGGTTTCCTTTGCTGTGCAAAAAGCTTTTGAACTTAATTAGGTCCCATTTGTTTATTTTTGTTTTTACTTCCATTACTCTGGGAGACAGATCAAAAAAGATATTGCTGTGATTTATGTCAAAGAGTGTTCTGCCTATGTTTTCCCCCCAAAGTTTTATAATATCCAGTCTTACATTTAGGTCTTTAATCCATTTTTGAGTTTATTTTTGTGTATGGTGCTAAAGAATGTTCTAGACTCTACAGTCATACATATATTTCTATAGCCAAAGCAGTACCTCAACCCAGCAGTATTGGTAGCCTGGATATTCTACCCTTGTTTGCTTGCTAGAGGTTACTTTCCTGATTTCTTCAGACTTATTCAAGAGATTATCTCAAAATCTCATGAAGGGGATACCTTTCTTCAATCAGTAAACTTCTAATTGTCCCAAGAATATTGTGTTACAGCATTGTCAATATCACACATACAAATTGCAGAGCCTGTGATTCAAATGTTTAAAATGTAACTATTTTAAAGGTCAGCATTTGTTCCATGAGCTCCCACAGCAGAAACAGTGCCATGGAAAGAAGTGGAGTGAAACTGTAAGCCAGTTTGCAGCCCTCCTCTTACCTTTAATAATCGTATATAATAGTCTGTATTATTCACTTCCTAAAACAGAGTTTTAAATGTTTCCAGACAATGACAATCCATAGCAATATATTACATTTTTTCAGAACAGAAAATTGAATATTTTCTTATTTAAAGTTTTGAGAATAAGCCTTTATTTCACTGGGAATAAACTTCAGAAATTTTTACTTAGGCATGTAATAAATTAGGTATGATTAAAGGGGTAGTTACAGATTATTAATGCATACCAGGAACAAATTATAAAGTGGCTAACAAAGTAAATAATGCAAATGCAAAATTTTGTGTAAAATAATTATATACTCATGCATCCATTTTATTTTAAATGGATGCATGAGTATATAATTATTTATTTACACAAAATCCCACATAGGAAAATAATCATGAAATCCAATGATTATATGAAATAAAAAGGTCATGTGAATTCTTGTTTACTATATTTTACATCTATTTTAATGTCCTAGCGCTTTCTCTTTTATGACTATATCCTGATTCTACTTGCCTCAGTGATGATTTAGTTCAGTTCTTTCCCCTTGGAAGGCCTTTTATTTTGCAGATCCAGTCCTTCCTCCATTCCCTTTTAATGCTACCTGCTATAAGAAATGTTTCCTGATATACTGGAAACCCCTCCACACATCAGAAATAATCTCTTCTTCCTCTAAAACCCACTGCAATGCATATGCCTCTATTGAGTATAATATTTTAATGTCTTTTTAAATTTATTTATTGCTTCTACCAAATTATTAAAATCTTTAGGGCAAGAACTATGCCCTAACCCACCCAGCATAAAGCAGAGAGCATCACATATAATAAATGTTTGGTTAATGTATAAATGGATTAACTAAAATACATTTTGTCAAAGGAATTATATAATAAACATATATAAGATTTTTTTCTAATTACTGACTGCCCTTTTAATGTTCATATAGTGGAATTTTGCATGGTTTTTGGCTGCCCAACTTCATTTGAATACTCCCCCTATGTTTAGTTAAAGTTTCCCAAAGGAAACTCCTCTGAAGAAATCGGGGCCAGAATCTCCTTTTCCTAATATATTTCATCTAGGTTATAAACATGTGATACTGCCAGTTATACTCACTGTATGAAAAGAAAGCAGCAACAGTAGGCAGGCTGGCATCCACTGTCCAGCATCACCATCATGAGCTTCATATCTGGGCATAGTGGGCAGGTACAATATAGTCTTAGGTGGAGTAACTCCCTCCTTGTCCCTGAATATATAGCCTCCAAGCCTAACTCTGATGATCTAGTACATTTCTGATCATCAGATCGAAAAACTTTTAGTGGATTCCTCAACTCCTTAAATTGTAAATTGGGTTCTGTTGCTTGCAACTGAAAATCTAATTAGACATATAGTTACTGACAGTAAGACTGACTCCAAAATACATAGTCCAAAGTGAAGATTTCAAACACAAAAAATAGAAACCAACACTAGAAAGTTTAAAAATGAGAAAACAAAACATTATAATGTTGTGTAGTTCCACATATCAGATCCCTCCCAACAAAAAGATGGCAAAACCTGTCTTAATTAAAAAATAATTAAACCTTTTAAGCAGTTTTCTTTATGGGATCCTTACTTGGCCCATTAATAAATGGCATTTAAACTAATGAAAGGAACAGTAAATTTGGTTATTTAAATAAATAATGGTTTAGGAGGACTACTAGCTGTGAGGTTGTTCAGAATAAAGGTAAAAAATTCATTGATATTTTTGTCCCATTACTTTGTTAATAAGGCATACCCAAGGTAGCGGTTTTACACATTATAGAAGCCGTTGTGAAAATTCTGGTGAAATTTTGCATTTGAGACCAAGGTAATTAGATACCTTTTCTCTGAACCCATCTCTATATCAATTAATAAATGTGTAGCTATGTAATACTATATATATTTCCAAGACTGAGATCTATTTAGCTTAATCATTATTTTAAAATTACAATTGCCACAGAATATAAAATCAAGTATTTTCTTCTGCAATTGATTATATTTTATTTAGTTTCTTCTTTCTTTATCTGAATGGTTATAAGTGCAAGAGAATATAATAACCCATCCTTTAAACTTTTAAAAATTCCTTGGATTGTGTGGTCTTACTCTTTCTTCCTTCTATTTTCTCTTCTAAGTTTTGCATTCTTTTACGAATTAGCCTTGCCTTTTTTGTAGTAGAAAACATTTATTTATCTATGATCATCAAAATTAGAATCCTATTCCTCAGTCATGTTTTCTTTTCCACCACAATTTATACCACGTATTGACCATCTTTCTTTTCTCTTTCACTCACCTGAATAGCCTATCTTATATGCTCTCCTCCAGGTAACAGTGGCATTGGTTCTTAGAGTTGAAAACTATCTCAATTCTTTAAGTTATTGTTAGAAAAATGAGTTCCTTTGCAGATGTTGTATTACTTAGTAAAAATGATCCTTTTTTCCAGAAATTAGATTTAAGAAGTAATTTAATGAGGAGTTTACTCTAATATTTTGCCATCTGTATCCAGTGTTTATTCCTATTAAACTTGACCCCAAGTTTACCATTTTTACTAAAATGGCTCATTTTTAAAAATAACTTTGATAGATTACAAATCAACTGTGAAGTGATGGGAAACAAGTAATTAGATGAGAATAAAAGTGAAAATAAGAAAGAAATGTGCAGTGTTAAAATGTAATTTTTTTAAAATTAGTGAATTAAAGTGTTTGATATTTAATCAACTTTTAAGATAGGCTATCATAAAATCATTCAGAGGTTCTTAACTTGTATTGGTGAAATTGTATAGCGGGTCATAGTTCTCTGTAATTAAAGTACTCTACAGGATTGTATAGTTCACAGGAATTTTAAAACTAAAAAGTTGGAATTCTCTAATATTGTTTAATGGAAGAGGAGACTATACTAGTGTGAAATTATTGAGCTTAGAGTCTGAACAAGTGTATTGAAAATCCGACAGCACCACTTAAAATCTATAAGCCTTAGTTTGTAAAACACAGATTGTAAAATACAGATTGTAAAATACAGATGGTACTTCTTTTTAGTTGCAGCACACTGGAGATGAATATGACATAATTCATAGGAATGCTATGAATCTCAAATGAGATACAGATGATGAAATTGTATTATAAATTATAAAGGCCTATAAAAGTGTAAAGCAGGGTGGCAATTTTTTTTTCTGTAAAGGGTCAGATAATATTTTTGACTTTGCCAGCTTTAGAGCCTCTGTTGCAACTATTCAACTCTTTGTTATAGCCCCCAAGCAGCTATAGACAGCATGTAAAGGTCTAATTGTATTGTGTTCAGTAAGCTTTATTTATGGACACTGAAATTTGAATTTCATATAATTTCTACACGTTACAAAATTTTTATTCTTATTTTTTATTCTCCTTTTTAAGCTCTCCCCGCCCCCGCACCCATAATTCAGAACTGTAAAAGTAGTCTTAACTTGCAAACTAATGAAAATACCCAGTGGCTCTTTGTCTTTGGGCTGCAGGCTGTAGTTTTGCTGACCCCTGACATAAAGTATTATAAATGCTGATCTACTAACTTCCCATTACCTCTTCATACCTTTAGAATATACAAAAATCAAGTTTTCTGATTCAATCCAATAATTATTTGACCTTAGTATGTGTCACACACTGCTTTATGACAATGGAGGCCACAAAACCAAATAAAGTGACCCTACTTTTAAGAAGATTATAGCAATGCAGTTGGGAAAACAGCAGTGAAAGCAAGGATGTAAAGCAGAATATGATATGTTATAAAATATGTTATATTTAAAATGTAATAAGAATATGAAAGGACTGACACTGGAAAGTTTAATTTCCATTAAATAAATTAAGAGCTAATGGTATAAAAACTGGCCTTTTTGGTCTCATCCTTTCAAATGTTTCTTTTATTTAGTGATTAAAGTAGTATTTCTAGACTTTGATAGTCCTCTTCCTCAGTTAATTGCCCTTTTCAGTCTGATATTTGAAAACATCTATCACTTCTTAATTCTACAAAATTTCAAATCTTAAATAATTTTGAATTTTTTCTGCTGTGATAGGGTGGTGACTAGTTGTATCATTTCTGCATCCTGCATGGTGTTAAAATTCTGTTAATATGAGGTGATGAATTATTTTAGATACAATAGAAGTAAATACTGACTTTCCACTAGAATGGGAACTACATAATTTTATACATCTGACATAATATCTATTTCAAAGTAATAATGGAAAAATATATTGATGGTAAATAAATATATTAAGGAAAAAATATATATTAATATATTATAATTAATATATTATATATTTATAAATATATTAAGGAAAATATAACACAATTAATCACCATTTACTAGTCTGATTTTTTAATAAAACATTCAAAATTCATAGGCATACCATAGAAAGTATAAGTTATAATATTATTCATAATAGGGATATTTTTCTGCCAACCTTGACATGACATTGTCTTCAATTCTAGCTCTTAAAATAATAGTGGTAGATAAGATGCTGATAGTACATAGAAAATAAGTGAATAGTAAATAAGTTTTAAAAAGTAAATAAAATTACAACTATGTACTATACAGAAAAAAATGGGTATTTATTTTTCAAAGCAAGAATCTGAGAATAAGCTGGCTAAGTATGCAGTCACACAGAGTTTTGCTTTTCAGTAATGCCAAGTAGTTGAATAAAACAGCAAAGAAATGAAGGAGATGGCTAATTAATGCCAGTTCATTGCAAAAAATGTACTTGTGAAGACTGAACATTAACTGGAATAGTTATCATGCTGATGATAATGATTAGTGTAATAAAGCATCAAAATTTTATGTAATTTCATACTTATTTTTATATAAGCTTCTTAGATAAAATACTCTAAGATATAATTGCCTATCCCCAATGCAGAGATGTTCAGTTACTTATCTGAGTTCACACAAACAGTAATTTGTAAACTTTGGATTTATGTATAGGTTAAACAGAGGCCAAAGGCCATGTTTGTAAGAACTTTTTTTCAGTCCCAGCATCACTATATTCTATGGCTAAACACTGGGATCTTAGAATAAATTTTCCATTCAATAACTACACTAGTTATGTGAAT
Organism: Balaenoptera physalus; assembly: GCF_965194825.1. Taxonomy (NCBI): domain Eukaryota; kingdom Metazoa; phylum Chordata; class Mammalia; order Artiodactyla; family Balaenopteridae; genus Balaenoptera; species Balaenoptera physalus. The sequence continues at coordinate 109,469,454 of NC_138890.1, read as the reverse complement.
TAATCTAGATAAAAAATAAGCTAAAACATGTATCATTATTCATCTAGCCCAGTGTTTCTCAAAGTTTGTTCCAAGAGTAACCCACAGTTTAACTGATATAGTCTACCTAAACTCTCATATTAGACTGAAACAGATTATTCTGGGGCCAGAAATACTGTTTTAAAAGATACTGCAACTGACTCTTACAAATGTCATTTCTTAAGAATGTAAGCAGCATTTGTTCAAATGTGGATGGGACAGATTCTCTGGTGATAATTCAGCGTAGGATTATCTAGGTAAGGGTAGTGCTGATATTCAATTGACCTTTCAGTAGTAGAATCACTGACTTTTTTTCTCCACAAAAATGACTTTATGATCCCATAATGTGAATACGAGCAGTAAACTACTGAAAATTGGGATTTCTGTTTTTTATTCTCCAGACAAATTGCTATAGATAAATACAGTAAAATTTTCTGGTAAATGAAAATATACCTGTGAAATTAGACAAGTAAAAAATGGAATATAGGATGTTTATGGAATTTTAAGTGTGAAAGCATATCTTGCACACAATTTTGAGAGGAGACAACTGAAATAATGTTTTAATTGATTACATAGTTCATAAAAGACAGCTCACTTCTTAAACTCCATGGGCTTCAATCTCTTCAACTTTAAAATCAGGCCAGGGTTGTTCTGGGGAGTATCTATAAATCCCATCAGTTTTTATTACCAGTGATTCTATGACTGAACCAACCCCGAGTTTTTTCTCCTTTCTTCTCCTAAATCTCCATAAGTTAACTAGATATTCCCCTGATTTAAGTAGCTAGATTATTAACCTTTCATATGAAGAACTAGTATTTGTTTAGTATCACAAGAATTTTTCTTCCCTATGTTCATAACAACGCTAGCTGGAAATGCTTGATGATCTTGACCCTTTTGATGAATACAGAGCACTGAAATATCTGCATTTTTATTATATTTATGATAACATAAATGAAACAGTGTCAATTATTGGGTATGAATAAATACACTAATTTAAGCTAGATAGTTAATGATTGATTCTTCACAGTAGAGTACCATGTGTATCTATTGCCTGCTTTAGGGCATTAGATTTCTGAAAGAATGCTTTGCAACTGAAGAAGAGCCCTAGAACTTAAAATTTTTTAAAGGGGAAAAAAAAGCTTATCTAAAACGTCTACATTTTGCTGCTTGAGGCTAACTTCACCTTCCTTGAGAGGCCCAATTGATACTTTGGGCGTTTTGTTGAAGGCATCTTCCAAAATTGTTACACAGGTGGAATGTCCACTGACAAGAATGGGCATTTGGCAAAACAAGCATCAAAGACCATGCCCCGGAGAAAAAAGCCAAGGAGCTTGACAAGCCTTACAGAAGTTTGGGCAAGAAAATAAACTACCCGTCAATCCAACTGGATACAACTGTAACAATTACTCTTCTACAAAATGTAGTTTTGTCAAATGGTCTATTCTACCTGTGCTAAACAGTTTCCATTTTGTTCCTATTGTATCAGATGTACAAAGAGTCTTATGTGTTCCCATAAAAACTGAATGTAATGCCACATTTTATAAATGTTTTATAAGACCTAGTAATATTATTAAGTATTTTTTAAGACTAGTCCTGGGTATTAGCTGTCATTTTGAAAAGTGCATGGCAGAAATCTGATTTATAATGCTGTGTGAAATTTAATCTGATGTGTGAAATTATAGAAACCATATAAAGTCTAAATATAAATAGATTTTAAATGTTACTCTTCCTAGTAACCTTCATATAAGATTATCAGCCTTTGTAATTATACCAAAAGCTATTTTAAAAGTCTGTTTATCTATGCTACATAAGATGCAAATGTACATCTGTCACTGTCATTTGCATTAAAATTGATAATATAGTTTATCAATATGTGGCTAAAAGTCCTTTTAGACTGAAAAATTGAGAAGTTCATTTTAAAGTAAATGGGTTTGAATCATATTGGTACTCTGCCTTCCTGACTTTCTATATATTAGAAACGTCCTATCTGAGATGGTGCGGAGTAGTGTGATCTTCTAGGTTGTTTACAATCCAGCAGGTGGCCATTATGAATTGATAAAAATAGTGCCAAGATTTCTGAATTCATTGACAGCTTCTGATCTCTTATTATCTCTGGAGATTTGCTAACCATTAGAATAGATTTAAGCAAAGTCCCACAAGCTGGATCAAATAATAGTACAAAAAATTCATTAATAGGTCACCTTTAGTTTTTATTTGATATTATTGTATGCTGGCCTAACATTCCTTTTTTCTTGCTAAGTTGTTTAGCTAGTATCACCAATTTACAAAATCAGTTTGATTAATAAAAATAGAGAAGAGCTAGTCTTTTTTTTAAATATCAAGTGAGTATGTGTCTACAATGCCAGATAATTGTTACCTTAAAGAATAAGAAGTGTTTTAAAAGCAGAGGGTAAATGTCAAGAAAACAAATTCTGAAAAGATCTGCAGAATGGATAGTCAGTAGGTGAGTACAGAACATCAGATAATTCAGAAAAGCAATGATTTAAAAGTCACGCTTAAAGATCTCCTGCACCTATCGTTATTGTAATGATTAAAATTCAAAAGATTAAATTTTTAGGAGTTTTCCCAAGGGCATTTGAGCAATTTTTAAATGAATTATTAAATACACAAAATATACCATTCATTGTCCTTGCCAAAAGAGACATACTGTACGCAACTACAAGTTCCCTTTGTCTCCTATTCCAAGTCTCTTTCCCTCCTATCCAGAAGTAGACTCTCCTAAATGTTTAGTAGAGACTGATTAGGGTCCTTACTCTGCATTAATATAATGTATGCATTTATGTGATATATCTATTGATATTCTATATCGATATATTTTAAAAACATAAATGAGGTCCTTTTCATTGTATCATTGCATAACTTGTTGTTTTCACTTGTTAGTTTATGTAAATAATGTGTTAAACAAACATTATGTGGGATTGTAATCAAAATATAGATTTTTTTTTTCCTCTCCCTTTTTCTTTAAAATTCATTCTCTGAGGGTGAATATACCCTGCAGCTTGATGAAGATTTAGACAGAACCAAGACTGAGCTGATCATTCTCTGATGATAAAATATGCTTTGTTCACTTTCTCATAAAAAATTCTCAATTTTGAAAATAACATATCCAGGCCTATGTGATAGTCAACATTTTGCAATTGTTTAGCTTTAAATTTTATCTTAACCATTTGGGATTGGCCCAGGCTGAAGCTTCAGGGGAAAGAAAGCAGGATGCTTCTGTTTTCTTAATACAAACTTAATACCTCCAAGCTCATCTCTTCCCCCACTGGCCAGCTGCAAATCCAGCCAGCCATTTGTCAAGTAGGGGGAGGGAGGAGATGAAAGGAGATTGACACTTCTTATTTGGCTTTGCAGTTTGAATTCTCTGAGACTGACAGATAATTAAATATGACTCTTTCCCTCCTGGCACACTTTCCTGGGCATTTTACAGGCTCCCAGCTGGATGCCTCTCTTGCAGTACTCTTGACTAATGTGAGGCATCTTGGAGCTCTCTGAGTCATTTATTTTAGCCTTCCTTCCCTCCTGGACATTTAGTTGTTTACCTCCATCTCTATCCACTGAGGTCTCCCCTCAGGCAGCACTCTTAGACAAGATACAAGGTGATCCCACATCCGTGCTCTCTCTCTTACATGTCCCAAAGCTGATCAAAAGGAAGAACTTGGGGTCCCCTTATACCTACAAATGCTGAAATTGCAAGGGTAGTAGGAAAAACCCTCTAGCTGTCATAGTGTAACACACTATCTTCCAGATTGCAGAAAAACACTTCTAAAGTTCTCCCAGTGGTTCTTTTTACAGCGACCTTCAAAAGGCTTGGGGGTAAAAAGCAGCATCATACTCCTTAAATGCATTTACTTCTGGACCAGCTAAAAATAGGTGGAATTGTTGGATCCTGGGATGTGCACATTTTACATCGTCATAGAATGTAGTAAATTATTTCACTAAATGATTTTGTTAATTTATATTAGCAACATTTGAGAGTGTCTATTTCCTCATATTCTGGATTTATTTATAAATTTATTTATTTAATTTTTTTTGCATTTTCATTAGGGTAACAATTCCTAAGTCCTCCATTACAGTTAAAAAATTGAATATTGGTGAAAAATAAGAAAACAATATTAACAGTTACTCTTTTTTTTTGTGAAGTGAGAATTTGCTCTCTGTAATTTGTATGATGCTATATTATTCACTCTAAAATGCTATCAGTTTTATAGCTATTTAAAAATAACATTTAGGAGGACCTTCAAGATGGTGGAGGAGTAAGACATGGAGATCACCTTCCTCTTCACAAATATATCAAAAATACATCTGCATGTGGAACAACTACTACAGAACACCTACTGAACACTGGCAGAAGACCTGAGACTTCGCAAAAGGCAAGAAACTCCCCATGTACCTGGGTAGAGCAAAAGAAAAAAGGAAAAACAGAGACAAATGGATAAGGACAGGACCTGCACCTCTGGGAGGAAGCTATGAAGGAGGAAAAGTTTCCACACACTAGGAAGCCCCTTCACTGGTGGAAACGGGGGTGGGGTGGGAGGGGGGAAGCTTCGGAGCCACAGAGGAGAGAACAGCAAAAGGGGTGCAGAGCACAAAGCGGAGAGATTCCAACACAGAGGATCAGTGCCGACCAGCGCTCACCAGCCCGAGATGCTTGTCTGCTCACCTGCAGGTGGGGCGGGTGGGGGCTGGGAGCTGAGGTTCAGGCTTCGGAGGTCAGATCCCAGGGAGAGGACTGGGGTTGGCTGTGTGAACACAGCCTGAATGGTGCTAGTGCACCACAGGTAGCCGGGAGGGAGTCCAGGAAAAAGTCTTGAACTGCTGGAGAGGCAAGAGACCATTGTTTTGGGGTGACGAGGAGAGGGGATTCAGAGCACTGGCTAAACAAGCTGCAGAGATGGGTGCGAGCCACGGCTATCAGCATGGACAACAGAGATGGGCATGAGATGCTAGGGCTGTTGCTGCCACCACCAAGAAGCCTGTGTGCGAGCACAGGTCACTCTCCACACTGCCCCTCCCGGGAGCCTGTGCAGCCCGCCACTGCCACGGTCCCGTGATCCAGGGACAACTTCCCCGGGAGAACGCACGGCGCGCCTCAGGCTGCTGCAACGTCATGCTGGTCTCTGCCGCCACAGGCTTGCCCAGCATTCCGTACCCCTCCCTCCCCACGGCCTGAGTGAGACAGAGCCCCCGAATCAGCTGCTCCTTTAACCCCGTCCTGTCTGAGCGAAGAACAGATGCCAGAGGGTGACCTACATGCAGAGGCGAGGCCAAATCCAAAGCTGAACCCCAGGAGTTGTGTGAACAAAGAAGACAAAGGGAAATTTCTCTGAGCAGCCTCAGGAGCAGCGGATGAAATCTCCACAATCAACTTGATGTACATTGCATCTGCGGAATACCTGAATTGACAATGAATCATCCCAAAACTGAGGCAGTGGACTTTGCGAGCAACTGTAGACTTGGGGTTTGCTTTCTGCGTCTAATTTGTTTCTAATTTTATGTTTATTGTAGTTTCATGTTTAGAGCTTATTATCATTGGTAGATTTGTTTATTGATTTGGTTGCTCTCTTCCATTTTTTTATATATATATATTTTTTATTTTCATTTTTCACTTTTTGTGAGTGTGTATGGGTATGCTTCTTTGTGTGATTTTGTCTGTATAGGTTTTCTTTTATCATTTGTCCTAGGGTTCGGTCTGTCCGTTTTTTTCTTAGTATACTTTTTAGCACTTGTTATCATTGGTGGATTTGTTCATTGGTTTGGTGGCTATCTTCTTCTGTTTTTTAAATTACTTTTTAATTTTTTATACTTTAATAATACTTTTTTATTTTAATAACTTTATTTATTTTATTATTTTCTCTTTCTTTTTTTTCTTTTTTCTCCCTTTTCTTCTGAACCATGTGGCTGACAGGGTCTTGCTGCACTGGCCAGGTGTCAGGTCTGAGCCTCTGAGGTGGGAGAGCCGAGTTCAGGACATTGGTCCACCAGGGACTTCCTGGCCCGGCGTAATGTCAATCAGCAAGAGCTCTCCCAAAGATCTCCCTCTAAACGCTAAAACCCAGCTCCACTCAACAACCAGCAAGCTCCAGTGCTGGACACCCCATGCCAAACAACTAGCAAGATAGGAACACAACCCTACCCATTAGCAGAGAGGCTGCCTAAAATCGTAATAAGTTCACAAACACCTCAAAACATACCACTGTATGCAGTCCTGCCCAACAGAAAGACAAGATCCAGCCTCATCCACGAGAACACAAGCACCAGTCCCCTCCACTAGGAAGCCTACACAACCCACTGAACCAAACTTACCCACCAGGGGCAGACAGCAAAAACAATGGGAATGAAGAACCTGCAGCCTGTGAAAAGGAGACCTCAAACACAGTAAGTTAAGCAAAATGAGAAGACAAAGAAACACACAGCACATAAAGGGGCAAGGTAAAACCCCACCAGACCAAACAAATGAAGAGGAGGAAATAGGCAGTCTACCTGAAAAAGAATTCAGAGTAATGATAGTAAAGATGATCCAAAATCTTGGAAATAGAATAGACAAAATACAAGAAACGTTTAACAAGAACCTAGAAGAACTAAAGAGCAAACAAACAATGATGAACAACACAATAAATGAAATCAAAAATACTCTAGAAGGAATCAATAGAATAACTGAGGCAGAAGAACGGATAAGTGACCTGGAAGATAAAATAGTAGAAATAACTACCACAGAGCAGAATAAAGAAAAAAGAATGAGAAGAATCAATGACAGTCTCAGAGGCCTCTGGGACAACATTAAACGTACCAACATTCAAATTTTAGGGGTCCCAGAAGAAGAAGAGAAAAAAAGGGACTGAGAAAATATTTGAAGAGATTATAGTCAAAAACTTCCCTAACGTGGGAAAGGAAATAGTCAATCAAGTCCAGGAAACACAGAGAGTCCCATACAGGATAAATCCAAGGAGAAACACATCAAGACATATACTAATCAAACTATCAAAAATTAAACACAAAGAAAAAATATTAAAAGCAACAAGGGAAAAGCAACAAATACCATACAAGGGAATCACCAAAAGGTTAACAGCTGATCTGTCAGCAAAAGCACTGAAAGCCAGAAGAGAGTGGCAGGACATTTTTAAAGTGATGAAAGGGAAAAACCTACAACCAAGATTACTCTACCCAGCAAGGATCTCATTCAGATTCTACAGAGAAATTAAAATCTTTACAGACAAGCAAAAGCTAAGAGAATTCAGCACCACCACCAAAGCAGCTTTACAACAAATGCTAAAGGAATCTCTCTAGGCAGGAAAAACAAGGGAAGGAAAACACCTGCAATAGCAAACCCAAAACAACTAAGAAAATGGTAATAGGAACATACATATCGATAACTACCTTAAATGCAAATGGATTAAATGCTCCAACCAAAGGCATAGACTGGCTGAATGAATACAAAAACAAGACCCATATACATGCTGTCTACAAGAGACCCACTTCAGACCTAGGGACACATACAGAATGAAAGTGAGGGGATGGAAAAAGATATTCCATGCAAATGGAAATCAAAAGAAAGCTGGAGTAGCAATTCTCATATCAGACAAAGTAGACTCTAAAATAAAGACTATTACAAGAGACAAAGAAGGACACTACATAATGATCAAGGGATCTAACTGGCATTAATGGCTTTAGAGATTTTCTTAAAAATCTCTATGAACATTCTATGACAGGAGGTCATCTGAGAGTCTTAAATCTCAGATACCCTTACATTAAACATAACATATATTAAACTTATACAGAGAAAGAGAATGTATAATTTGGTTAATGTAATAGAGAGATTAATTTCTTCCTATTGGGGCCTGAATTATTTCCCAGTAGCTCCCTTTCACGTCTCCTTTTTTCCCTCTTATCCTATCATTTTTTCACCACTCAAAAATAGATTTTGTAATATTTAAACAAGGAAACACGAGCATGTATGATGCTCCCTATTCTGCATTGCTGTTACTTCTTTGTTTAACCATTTATTTGTTTCAGGTGCTGTGGTTTAAAGGGGCGTTTGCACTGAAGTATACCCTGGTGAGTACCCCAGTGTGAACGCAGGAGAGCACAGGCACAATGCCATAACTACACAAAAAGGAAGCAAGTGGGCAAAGTGCACCCTGCAAATCTGCAGAATGACAGGAAAAAGATCATCATTTCTTCATCTGTGGCAAGCTTTTTTTAATCTAGAAATCAGATTTTATTGGGAAAAACAGTTCATGACCGTAACAATGATTTTCTATATTTCTTTCCCATATATGGATAGAAATGCTTACAGAGAACGTAGGAGGAATTTTCTCATTGGGTTTATATTTAAACATATTCTCCCCAAATTAGCATTTTGACTTAATGACAGTACAAAAATAAGACATATTCTTCCTTTATGTTTGATCAGAATAAAAAGTAATATGAAGAAACGTATTTTTACAACTAAAGTATAAAGAGTGTTGAAGGTGTATATATCTGTTTCCCTTAAATATAAACACAGGACTAACATTTCTCATTAGTCTCCTAAAATGCATTTCAGTTACCTATTAATGCTGAATGCCTCTACTTTGTATATATACAAACACATATGCATTATAGACACATGGGTGGATAAAATAAATAAATCTAAGAAATCCTCAAACATATTCTAGGAATATAATATTATTTTGATATCATTAAAGACTTCCAAATTTTTGAAAATTATACTACAGTACTTCCATTTAACTCCATACTAGCTAAGTGGATTAAGCTCTTTGTAATGCTTTGTAAATAAGAAAGCCAATAATTAACTCTTTTTTCTTAACTATTTATACTCACTTTATATTGCAAGGCTATAGCCATAAGTAGAAAAAGTGTTATTTTATTTACTTTGCACAGTATTTGAGATCTGTTTTATCAGTGAAAAAAAATCCATTAGATTACCCTTCATAGTACAATTTTGATAGAGGGAAAAATATGTTCAGCTTTTAAAACTTTCCCAGGTATTTATATGCTCAGATAAGCACAAAAGTACTTTTGTTTAAGATCTCCTACATGACATGTAAATGGTCTTTATAAAGCAATGCTTGATTTGTCTATTTGAAATTAAATTCTTGTGACATTTTTTCTCAGTCTGCTAGATAGGAACATGGCATCTGACATATTGAATCAGTCCATTGCTCCCTCAAGTAGACTATTTTGCTTCCAATAATAGTCTATAAAATGAGACTTGAGAGAAAAATAAAGTATATTGCACACTGTGAATTTTGAAAGAGCTTACCTAATGTTCTTGATTCAGCCTCATGTAGGCATTTCATTGTGAACTTTAAGGTGAGAGCAATGCAAAATTTTCACATTTCCTTTACCACGGAAGTACTTCAAGTGAACTTCTTATTTCTAACTAACAGCAATTAATGTGGTAAACTTTTGTTTTTTTTATTAGATTGTACATTTATAATGTTATAAAAGTGATAATTTAATGTGGAACTATATATCCAGTAAAAGTCTGAAGTACAATAGTTGTTTTGATGGTGATTATTTTTTTAGAAGTGCTTTTGCAGCTCTAAATAGGTTGGGTTGTTCTAAACTGAACAGTGTTCTTTTCAGCTAATCTTTTTTATGACTAAAATGTTGGCTGCTACTTCAACATTATCAAAGAGCATCTACCTACCTTACTTATAAGAAAGCCTTAAAATATAGGTAGGAAATTGAGGAATATATGTTTAGGGCAATCTTAATATGTTTATCTCCTAGATATGGCTGATGCATGTTTATTTCAATAGCAAGAAACTACATTAACCTAAAGTTGAAAATATTTCCATAGTTTATACTGACACCAAGATCAATCATACCCCAACCCAGCTCAAGGAGCACTGAATTATAGATCCTGGAAGCTGTAGCAAAGTGACTTCATTTATCATATTATAGTCACAAAAATGAATATTTTACAATATCTCATTTTCAGAGCCACTTCAAAGAATAACAGATACTTATATGAAATACATGAGAAATAATAGAGGTTATGTATCCATTCATTATAGATTTTTGAAAACTATATATGATGTTTTCCCAATAATTTATATTGGGTCAGATGTAATATTTACTTTGTCTCCTCCTTAATTCAGGTACAGAAAGTAATTATTATGAATACAGAATTAATTTTTCCCATGGAATTCTTGGAATAAAAAAATCAAGATTTTTTTTTTTCCCTAGAAATTACATTGTACTATCATGCTCTGCACTTCCATTTTTAAGGTCAGGAAATCTGAGAACACATGATTGTTTCAATCATATTACTTTGGGTGAAGTATGGTAACAACCAGATACCGATCAAGAGAAAAAGAGCTGGCACATTTAAAGGTTCAATATACTCACAGTTCCCTGGGGAGAGCACAGCAGGCAGGGCCACTCAGGGAAAGCACTGGAGTGTTCCACAGGCAGAGAGAGACGGGGGAACTGTGGGCAAACACCTTTTTAGTGGTTTCTGTGGAAAGAAAAGGAAGAAGCAAGGCAAACAGGTTCAGAATTGATTCACTATGTTTGAAAGTAGCACCCCCATGATACTCATATTCACTGTGACTGTTAGAGCATATAGTTTAAAACTATCTGAGGACTCCGTATATCTATGAGTGAGTCATAATGTGGTTAAGGGTAGCTAATAGTCCCTTAGGTGGATGTTAAAGCATCCATTTGCAGAAATTAAAAGTATGATTAACACAATGATATACCCACCCTTAAATATCATTATTGTTCTAATGAATATGAATATAATTCACATATAAATTAGAAATACAATTTATTCATGCATTTTAAATAAGCTTTTATCTGCTCCATGCATTGTTGTAAATAAAGGTTCCTTTCCACTTTTACTATTCATTTTTTCAACTTGTTTTACAAAAATGCCCATGGAATTTCTGCCTCCCACTAAAGAAAATGTAAAGGCTAGATTAGATAATTGTGTGAAAATTTTCCAATATTTTAAGAAAATCTATTTCTTATTAGCAGATTCTTCCTGGGTCCTGGGTGAACTGTGACTTCTTTCAACTGATATATAGATGATCTCTTGTATTATTCTGAAAAACTTTTAGTCTATTTGGTTCTCGATATAAGAGTTACCTTTAAAAAGTCAATATAAAAGTGACTTCACTTGCATGAATATATGAAATATTGTATAAAAAATTCAGATTAAATTAAAAAGAACTAGTGTTCATTAATCTTTCCAAAATAGAAAACTGAAGTTAAGTAAGGACCAATAGGGCACCCAGAGTTTTTGTTTTCTTTCTCTTTCTTATCTCCCATTCTATCAATTTCTATATATCACTTGGCAATTGGTTTAGATAGAGATATTCAGCAGAGAAGTAAATAAGGATGTAGTACCTTAAGTACTAAATAAGGCAACTCATTCCACTGTTATTCATTCATTCCAACTTATTCTCTCCTATGACTTCCAGACTATATCATCTGAACTAGTCAACATTTTCTTGAAAAGAAGACTATCTTAAAAGCCTATAGCATTTAAATTTTATCAGTGCATATGTTTTGGGTCCTCAGGCAAATTTTAAGGAGATTGAGTCTGATCTATCTATAAGACTTGTTATAATCTGGAGTCAATCAGCTTTCTTTACATACATGCATGCTTCCCTTGTTCTCAGACTATCTCATTCCCCACTCACTTCCCACTCCTCACTCTCTTCCTATCTTGGAAGGTTAATGTTCATCATTCAGGCCTCAACTAAAATGTCAGCTCTTCAGAATCAACCTCCCAAACTACTTGCTCTATAGAAGTCCCCTTCTGTTTTCTATCATGGCACCCTATTCATTTTCATTATGATATCATAATTTTAGATATTGTTCATATGTATACCTTTTGTTTGTTTGTTTCTTGATATAGTCTTCCTCACAAATGAAAAATTCCATATATCAGGAAGTGTTTGCAACACTGAATACGAGGCTTAGCAATGTGCTTGACTTTAACTACATTAATTTTGAATTGATGAATGAAAGTTACTGAAATAGTTGGTGTGGGGAAAAGGAAAGAAGTAATCTGATTATTTGAGGGATGCAGTTATTAGTCTATATTTATTTATTAGATGGAACAAATCTATTAAAAGATCTTCTAAAGATATTTCTTCATGACTGCAGAAAGTACAGGGCAGCAATTCTTTTTTTTTTTTAAGCATCTTTATTGGAGTATAATTGCTTTACATTGTTGTGTTACTTGCTGCTGTATAACAAAATGAATACGCTATATGTATACATATATCCCCATATCCCCTCCCTCTTACATCACCCTCCCACCCTCTCTATCCCACCCCTCTAGGTGGTCACCAAGCACTGAGCTGATCTCCCTGTGCTATGCTACTGCTTCCCACTAGCTATCTATTTTATATTTGGTAGTGTATATAGGTCAGTGCCACTCTCTCACTTCATCTCAGCTTCCCCTTCCCCTTCCCAGTGTCCTCAAGCGCATTCTCTATGTCTGCATCTTTATTCCTGTCCTGCCCCTAGGTTCTTCAGAAGCATTTTTTTTTAATCCATATATATGTGTTAGCATACAGTCCTTGTTTTCCTCTTTCTTACATACTTCACTCTGTATGACAGACTCTAGGTCCATCCACCTCACTACAAATAAATCAGTTTTGTTTCTCTTTATGGGTGAGTAATATTCCATTATATACATTATATATATGTGACACATCTTCTTTATCCATTCATCTGTTGATGGACACTTCGGTTGCTTCCATGTCCTGGCTATTGTAAATAGTGTTGCAATGAACATTATGGTACATGACTCTTTTTGAATTATGGTTTTCTTGGGGTATATGCCCAGTAGTGGGATTACTGGGTCGTATGGTAGTTCTATTTGTAGTTTTTTAAGGAACCTCCATACTGTTTTCCATAGTGACTGTATCAGTTTACATTCCCACCAACAGTGCAAGAGGGTTCCCTTTTCTCCACACCCTCTCCAGCATTTATTGTTGTAGATTTTTTGATGATGGCCATTCTGACTGCTGTGAGGTGATATCTCATTGTAATTTTGGTTTGCATTTCTCTAATGATTAATGATATTGAGCATTCTTTCATGAGTTTGTTGGCAATCTGTATATCTTCTTTGGAGAAATGTCTATTTAGGTCTTCTGCCCATTTTTGGATTGGGTTGTTCGTTTTTTTGTTATTGAGCTGCATGAGCTGCTTGTAAATCTTGGAGATTAATCCTTTGTCAGTTGCTTCATTTGCAAATATTTTCTCCCATTCTGAGGGTTGTCTTTTCGTCTTGTTTATGGTTTCCTTTGCTGAGTTAAAGCTTTTAAGTTTCATTAAGTCTCATTTGTTTATTTTTGTTTTTATTTCCATTACTCTAGGAGGTGAGTCAAAAAGAATCTTGCTGTGATTTATGTCATAGAGTGTTCTGCCTATATCTTCCTCTAAGAGTTTTAAAGTGTCTGGCCTTACATGTAGGTTTTTAATCCATTTTGACTTTATTTTTGTTTATGGTGTTAGGGAGTGTTCTAATTGCATTGTTTTACATGTAGCTGTCCAGTTTTCTCAGCACAACTTATTGAAAAGACTGTCTTTTCTCCATTGTATATACTTGCCTCCTTTATCAAAAACAAGGTGACCATATGTGTGTGGGTTTATCTCTGGGCTTTCTGTCCTATTCCATTGATCTATATTTCTGTTTTTGTGCCAGTTCCATACTCTCTTGATTACTGTAGCTTTGTAATATAGTCTGAAGTCAGGGAGCCTGATTCCTCCAGCTCCGTTTTTCTTTCTCAAGATTGCTTTGGCTGTCTGGGTTCTTTTTTGTATCCATACAAATTGTAAAATTTTATTTCTAATTCTGTGAAAAATGCCATTGGTAGTTTGGTAGGGATTGCATTGAATCTGTAGATTGCTTTGGGTCATATAATCATTTTCACAAGGTTAACTCTTCCAATCCAAGAACATGTTATATCTCTCCATCGGTTTGTACCATCTTTAATTTCTATCATCAGTGTCTTATAGTTTTCTGCATACAGGTCTTTTATCTCTCTAGGTAGGTTTATTCCTAGGTAATTTATTCTTTATTTTGCAATGGTAAATGACAGTGCTTCCTTAATGTCACTTTCAGATTTTTCATCATTAGGGTACAGGAATGCATGAGATTTCTGTGCATTAATTTTGTATCCTGCTACTTTACCAAATTCATTGATTAGCTCTAGGAGTTTTCTGGTAGCATCATTAGGATTCTCTATGTATAGTATCATGTCATCTGCAAACAGTGACAGCTTTACTTCTTCTTTTCCGATTTGGATTCCTTTTATTTCTTTTTCTTCTCTGATTGCTGTGGCTAAAACTTTGAAAACAATGTTGAATAATAGTGGTGAGAGTGGGCAACCTTGTCTTTTTCCTGATCTTAGTGGAAATGGTTTCATTGTTTCATCATTGAGGATGATGTTGGCTGTGGGTTTGTCATATATGGCCTTTATTATGTTGAGGTAAGTTCCCTCAATGCCTACTTTCTGGAGGGTTTTTTCATAAATGGGTGTTGAATTTTGTCGAAAGCTTTCTCTGCATCTTTTTAGATGATCATATGGTTTTTCCATTTTAATTTGTTAATATGGTGTATCACGTTGATTGATTTTTCTATATTGAAGAATCCTTGCATTCCTGGGATAAACCCCACTTGATCATGGTGTATGATCCTTTTAGTGTGCTGTTGTATTCTGTTTGCTAGTACATTGTTGAGGATTTTGCATCTATGTTCATCAGTGATATAGGCCTGTAGTTTTCTTTCTTTGTGACATCTTTGTCTGGTTTTGGTATCAGGGTGATGGTGGGCTCGTAGAATGAATTGGGGAGTGTTCTTCCCTCTGCTATATCTTACAAGCGTTTGAGATAGATAGGTGTCAGCTCTTCTCTAAAAGTTTGATAGAATTCGCCTGTGAAGCCATCTGGTCCTGGGCTTCTGTTTGTTGGAAGGTTTTTAATCACAGTTTCAATTTCAGTGCTTGTGATTGGTCTGTTTATATTTTCTATTTCTTTCTGCTTCAGTCACGGAAGGTTGTGCTTTTCTAAGAATTTGTCCATTTCTTCCAGGTTGTCCATTTTATTGGCATAGAGTTGCTTGTAGTAATCTCTCATGATCCTCTGTATTTCTGCATTGTCAGTGTTTACTTCTCCTTTTTCATTTCTAATCTATTGATTTGAGTCTTCTCCCTTTTTTTCTTGATGAATCTGGGTAATGAATAATCAATTTTGTTTATCTTCTCAAAGAACCAGCTTTTATTCTTATTGTTCTTTGCTATTGTTTCCTTCATTTCTTTTTCCTTTATTTCTGATATGATCTTTATGATTTCTTTCCTTCCGCTAACTTTGGGTTATTTTGTTCTTCTTTCTCTAACTGCTTTTGGTGTAAGGTTAGGTTGTTTATTTCAGATGTTTCTTGTTCCTTAAGGTAGGATTGTATTGCTACAAAACTTCCCTCTTAGAATGGCTTTTGCTGCATACCAAAGGTTTGGGTCCTTGTGTTTTCATTGTCATTTGTTTCTAGGTGTTTTTTGATTTCCTCTTTGATTTCTTCAGTGATCCCTTGGTTATTGAGTAGTGTATTGTTTAACCTCCATGTGTTTGTATTTTTTACAGATTCTTTCCTGTAATTGATATCTAGTCTCATAGCATTGTGGTCAGAAAAGGTACTTGATACAATTTAAATTTTCTTAAATTATCCAAGGCTTGATTTGTGACCCAAGATATCATCTATCCTGGAGAGTATTCCATGAGCACTTGAGAAGAAAGTGTATTCTCTTGTTTTTGGATGGAATGTCCTATAAATATCAGTTAAGTCCATCTTGTTTAATGTATCATTTAAAGCCTGTGTTTCCTTATTTATTTTCATTTTGGATGATCCGTCCATTGGTGAAACTGGGTGTTAAAGTCCCCTACTATGACTGTGTTACTGTCGATTTCCCATTTTATGGCTGGTAGCATCCGCCTCAGGTATTGAGGTGCTCCTGTTCTGGGTGCATAAATGTTTACAATTGTTATATCTTCTTCTTGGATTGATCCCTTGATCATTATGTAAAGTCCTTCTTTGTCTCTTGTAATAGTCTTTATTTTAGAGTTTATTTTGTCTGATATAAGAATTGCTATTCCAGCTTTCTTTTGATTTCCATTTGCATGGAATATCTTTTTCCATCCCCTCACTTTCAGTCTCTATGTGTCCCTAGGTCTGAACTTGGTCTCTTGTAGACAGCATATATACGGGAGTTGTTTTTGTATCCATTCAGCCAGTCTCTGTCTTTTGGTTGGAGCATTTAATCCATTTATATTTAAGGTAGTTATCAATATGTATGTTCCTATTACCACTTTCTTAATTGTTTTAGGTCTGTTATTGTAGGTCTTTTCCTTCCCTTGTATTTCTTGCCTAGAGAAGTTCCTTTAGCATTTGCTATAAAGCTGGTTTGGTGGTGGTGAATTCTCTTAGCTTTTGCTTGTTTGTAAAGGTTTTAATTTCTCTGTTGAATCTGAATGAGATCCTTGTTGGGTAGAGTAATCTTGCTTGTAGTTTTTTTCCCTTTCATCACTTTAAACATGTTCTGCCACTCCCGTCTGACTTGCCGAGTTTCTGCTGAAAGATCAGCTGTTAACCTTATGGGGATTCCTTTGTATGTTATTTTCTGTTTTTCCCTTGCTGCTTTTAATATTTTTTCTTTGTATTTAATTTTTCATAGTTTGATTTATATGTGTCTTGGCATGATTCACCTTGGATTTATCCTGTATGGGACTCTCTGTGCTTCTTGGACTTGATTAACTATTTCCTTTCCCATATTAGGGAAGTTTTCAACTATAATCTCTTCAAATATTTTCTCAGTCCCTTTCTTTTTCTCTTCTTCTTCTGGGACCCCTATAATTCGAATGTTGGTGTGTGTATTGTTGTCTCAGAGGTCTCTGAAACTGTTCTCAATTCTTTTCATTCTTTTTTCTTTATTCTGCTCTGCAGTAGCTATATCCACTATTTTATCTTCCAGGTCACTTATCAGTTCTTCTGCTTCAGTCATTCTGCCATTGATTCCTTCTAGAGAATTTTTAATTTCATTTATTGTGTTGTTCATCACTGTTTGTTTGTTGTTTACTTCTTCTAGGTCCTTTTTAATAGTTTCTTGTATTTTCTCCATTCTATTTCCAAGATTTTGGATCATCTTTACTATCACTAATCTGAATTCTTTTACAGGTAGGCTGCCTATTTTCTCTTCATTTCTTTGGTCTGGTGGGTTTTTACCTTGCTCCTTCATCTGCTGTGTGTTTCTCTGTCTTCTCATTTTGCTTAACTTACTGTGTTTGGGGTCTCCTTTTTGCAGGCTGCAGGTTCATAATTTCTGTTGTTTTTGTGTCTGCCCCCAGTGGCTAAGGTTGGTTCAGTGGTTTGTATAGGCTTCCTGGTTGAGGGGAGTAGTGCCTGTTTTCTGCTGGAAGAGGCTGGATCTTGTCTTTCTGGTGGGCAGGTCCACGTCTGGTGGTGTGTTTGGGGGTGCCTGTGACCTTATTATGATTTTAGGCAGCCTCTACTAATGGGTGGGGTTGTGTTCCTGTCTTGCTAGTTGTTTGGCATAGGGTGTCCAGCACTGTAGCTTGCTGGTCACTGAGTGGAACTGGGTCTTGGGGTTGAGATGGAGATCTCTGGGAGATTTTCACCATTTGATATTACGTGGAGCTGGGAGATCTCTGGTGGACCAATGTCCTGAACTCGGCTCTCACACCCCAGAGGCACAGGCCGGACACCTGGCTGGAGTACCAAGACCCTGTCATCCACACAGCTCAGATTAAATGGAGAAAAAATTTAAAAAGAAAAATAAATAAATAAAATAAAATAAAGTTATTATAATAAAAAATAAAAAATAATTATTAAAAATAAAAAATTTAAAAATTAATTAAGAAAAAGAAAGAAAGAAAGACGAGAGCAACCAAACCCAAAAACAAATCCACCAATGATAACAAGCGCTAAAAACTATACTAAAAAAAACCAAAAACTGTAACAAAAAATATGGACAGACAGAACCCTAGAACTAATGGTAAAAGCAAAGCTATACCGAGAAAATCACACACAGAAGCATAGACATACACACTCAGAAGAAGAGACAAAGGAAAATATATATATATCTCTTTGCACACAAAGTCCACTTTCTCAATTTTGGGATGATTCGTTGTCTCTTCAGGTATTCCACAGATGCAGGGTACATCAAGTTGACTGTGGAGATTTAATCCACTGCTCCTGAGGCTACTGGGAGAGATTTCCCTCTCTCTTCTTTGTTCACACAACTCCTGGGTTTCAGCTGTGGTTTTGACCCCACCTCTGCGTGTAGGTCACCCTCAGGCATCTGTTCTCTGCCCAGACAGGAGGGGGTTAAAGCAACGGCTGGTTAGGGAGCTCTGGCTCACTCATGCAGGGGTGAAAGAGGGGTGCAGTAGTTATAATTGGAATGCGGGGCGAGCCTGAAGCAGCAGAGGCCAGCGTGACATTGCAACAGCCTGAGGCATGCTGTGTGTTCTCCCAGGAAAGTTGTCCCTGGATCAAAGGACCCTGGCAGTGGTGGGCTGCACAGGCTCCCAGGGGTGGCGGGGGTGGTGGCGTGTGGATAGTGACCTGTGCTTGCACACAGGCTTCTTTGTGGCTGCAGCAGCAGCGTTAGCGTTTCATGCCCATCCCTGGTGTCTGAGCTGATAGTCGCAGCTCGCGGCCCTCTCTGGAGCTTGTCTAGGCAGTGCTCTGAATCCCCTCTCCTCGTGCACTCCGAAACAGTGGTCTCGTGCCTCTTAGGCGGGTCCAGACATTTTCCTGGACTTCCTCCCGGCTAGCTGTGGCGCACTAGCCCCCTTCAGGCTGTGTTCACACAGCCAACCCCAGTCCTCTCCCTGGGATGTGACCTCTGAAGCCAGAGCCTCAGCTCCCAGCCCCCACCTGTCACAGCAGGTGAGCAGACAAACCTCTCAGGCTAGTGAGTGCCAGTCGGCACTGATCCTCTGTGCGGGAATCTGTCCGCTTTGCTCTCTGCACCCTTGTTGCTGCGCTCTCCTCCATTGCTCTGAAGCTTCCCCCCCGCCATGCCCCTGTCTCCGCCAGTGAGGGGTCTTCCTGGTGTGTGGAAACTTTTCCTCCTTCACAGCTCCCTGCCAGAGGTGCAGGTCCCGTCCCTATTCTTTTGTCTCTGTTTTTTCTTTTTTCTTTTGCCCTACTCATGTACGTGGGGAGTTTCTTGCCTTTTGGGAGGTCTGAGGTCTTCTGCCAGCGTTCAGTAGGTGTTCTGTAGGAGTTCTTCCACCTGTAGATGTATTTCTGATGTATCTGTGGGGAGGAAGGTGATCTCCACTTCTTACTCTTCCTCCATCTTGAAGCTCCTCCCTGGGCAGCAATTCTATGTGAGTTCTCCCCCGCTGACCTAAATTTCCCTTGAGTTTGTCTTTGCAGGGTCCAGACTGGCGTGCTGATTGTGACATTGGTGGGGTGAAGGGAGCTGAGGCAACAGTAAATCTGCTTGGTCTCATATTATAGTCATGTTCTCCAACAGTTTTTATGCATAAACCGCATGTTTTTCCCTCCATTCCTCTGATTCCTCTCTCCAATTATTAACTAGTTCTGTACTCAAAAAATTTTTTAAAATGGGTGATTTTTTTTTTCAGAGTGTCCTGTTCTCCAGAGTTATTTTGAGACATTGTCTAATAGACATTAGACAAGGTCAATAAGCTGAATTGGAAGATGATATTTCTGAATGCTATTATATTTAAAGCTGAAGACGTGCAAAATAGCTATTTGGAAATTTTGATTTTTAAATGAGAAATTATTATTGAAAGAGAGAAATAACAAAAAGGAAAATTTGAAATTTATGTGTAAAATAATGATGTGACAGTTGCTCTGAGAAGTGACATTAAAGAAGCAGTCCACAGTAATATTGAAAAAAATGATATGCACTATATAGTGTAACTATATAAAAAAGAGAGAGTTGAAATAAATGGTATTGATCATATGGTCCTATGATGCAGGATTGAGTAAAATCATTTAGATTTCATAAGAGTCAGAAGATTCCAAAAATCTCCTAGAAAGCTTATTTAAATGTGTCTTAAATTCTTTGTGAGTATCTATCTGTGAATCTCTTTTTATGATGAGTAAAAATTATTTGCTTTGGTAAGTGTTTATCAGAAAAGAAATAAATCTAGACCAAAAAAAACCAAACCAAAACAAAACAAAACAAAATATGAACTTCCTTAGATTCTCAGAGCAATGAACAGCCTTAATTAAACAGCATAAATGACTACAAACGAGGGAGAGAGTATGGTTTTATGATCATCTCAAAAGATGCAGAAAAAAATTTTTGGCAAAATTCAAAACTCACACTGCTGCTGATGCCAGTATTAATATTACTACTGCTACTACTACTACTACAAATAATAATACAACTCCTCAGAAAGTTAGGAATAGAAAGAAAAAATACTTTGTCAATCCTACAAGGTACACTTGTCCACCCTCCCCTAGAAAACCTAACTAAAATGCATATAATGTAGGAACATTGAAACCTTTTCTTCAAAGATTGGAGACAAGGCAAGGAGACAAGACCACTTGCATTCATTCAATGAGACAGAACAATAAGACATTTATAAAAATTATAAGCATAAAGAATGAAGACGCAAGTAATATGTCCATTATTCCTAGGCATCAAAATGTGTACACTGAAAAGGGTGTGCATTATTAAAAACAAACAAAAAACCAAAAAAACTAGGCCTCATAAGGAAATGTGACAAATCATAGTATATAAGTTCAATATAAAAATGTATATTATTTCTATATACTAGCAACAAACATTTGAAAACAGAATTTAAAAATACATTCACAGTAGCATTATAAAACATTAAATACCTAGGAAAAAAGTCTAACAAAATATGTATATAACACTCATACTACCCACTGGCATTGCTAAAATCAGAAAGACTGACAAGACCAATTGTTGAGGAGGATATGGAATAACTGGAGTTTAAATTTCTGGAATTATTATGGAAAACTCTTTGACAATGTCTTCTAAACTTAGATATTTATGTATTCTTAAAACAAAACATTTCATGACTTGGTAGTTACCTAAGATGCATAAAAACATATGTCTTCAGAAGACATTTGTAAAACTATTCATAGCACATTGAGCAGCCAAAACTGGAAACAAATGTCCCTCAATAAGAAGGTAAATTATGGTTTGTCCATAAAATAGAATACTATTAAACTTACCAATGAAAAATAACTTCTGATTAAAAAATTCCAGACCCAGAAGAACACACACCATATGATACCATTTATATGAAGTTAAAGAATAGGTAAAACTTATATATTGAAATAGGAATTACAAAGTAGTTATCAAGGTAGGAAGGGAATTGACTGGAATGATCAAAATGTTTTGTATGTTATTTTGTGTGATGTTACATGACAGTTTACAATGATCAAAACTCATCAAATTCAACATAGTATCTGTATAATTTATTGAAGGTAAACTATACCTAAAAATATTTTAAAAAGACTGAGAAACTTTTCCATACATTAATATGGAAATATTTCTAAGAATGCAATGTGCAGACATATGGATAGAAGATGCTACTTTATTTGCTCTATTTTGTACAATGAAGTGGGTAAATATATTATTTATTCATGTGAGCTTACATTTAGTAAAGAAACTCTGGAAGGTTATAAAAAAAAAGTTAAAAGTGATTACCTCTTAAGGGATAGCTAATGAGGTAAAAATAAAGTGAATTAGGCAGGGGTATTAACAGTATATTTATTTTCAAATTTTTACTATATAAATTTTTCATTCATGTTTTTGGGGGCCTTTAGAGTGCACCAACTAATTTAAAAATAAGGGAGGGATAATCAAATGGTAAATAGCATTTTGTGAGATATTACTTAGCAATAGTAACTTTTTAAAAACTACCATTTTGCAGTTAGATGGCTCCATCAGTCTGATGTTGCTCATGGAAATATCTTTGACAGAAGAAGACAAGATCATAAAAAGCACAATGCATTCTTAAGAAAATGTAAACCTCCTTACCTGTCTTGGATAAGATATGTAATAGAAAGGGTCAAGATTTAGGTCAGTATTAAGGTTACAAAGTATGGATAGGCAATAATAAAACACAATTATTTTAGCCTTCATTTTCTTTGATATTTATTTTTATCAATACTTTATGGAGGGAGACCTTCAAGATGGCAGAGGAGTAAGACATGGACATCACCTTCCTCCCCACAAATACATTAAAAATACATCTATACATGGAAAAACTCCTACAGAACACCTACTGAACGCTGGCAGAAGATCTCAGACTTCACAAAAGGCATGAAAATCCCCACATACCTGGGTAGGGCAAAAGAAAAATGAAAAAACAGAGACAAAAGAATAGGGACGGGACCTGCACCTCTGGCAGGGAGCTGTGAAGGAGGAAAAGTTTCCACACACCAGGAAGACCCCTCACTGGCGGAGACAGGGGGATGGCGGGGGGGAAGCTTCAGAGCAATGGAGGAGAGCGCAGCAACAAGGGTGCAGAGAGCAAAGCGGACAGATTCCCGCACAGAGGATCAGTGCCGACTGGCACTCACTAGCCTGAGAGGTTTGTCTGCTCACCTGCTGTGACAGGTGGGGGCTGGGAGCTGAGGCTCTGGCTTCAGAGGTCACATCCCAGGGAGAGGACTGGGGTTGGCTGTGTGAACACAGCCTGAAGGGGGCTAGTGCGCCACAGCTAGCCAGGAGGAAGTCCAGGAAAATGTCTGGACCCGCCTAAGAGGCACGAGACCACTGTTTCGGAGTGCACGAGGAGAGGGGATTCAGAGCACTGCCTAGACAAGCTCCAGAGAGGGCCGCGAGCTGCGACTATCAGCTCAGACACCAGGGATGGGCATGAAACGCTAACGCTGCTGCTGCAGCCACAAAGAAGCCTGTGTGCAAGCACAGGTCACTATCCACACGCCACCACCCCCGCCACCCCTGGGAGCCTGTGCAGCCCACCACTGCCAGGGTCCTTTGATCCAGGGACAACTTTCCTGGAAGAACACACAGCACGCCTCAGGCTGTTGCAATGTCACGCTGGCCTCTGCTGCTTCAGGCTCGCCCTGCATTCCAATTATAACTACTACACCCCTCTTTCACCCCTGCATGAGTGAGCCAGAGCTCCCTAACCAGCCGTTGCTTTAACCCCCTCCTGTCTGGGCAGAGAACAGATGCCTGAGGGTGACCTACACGCAGAGGTGGGGTCAAAACCACAGCTGAAACCCAGGAGCTGTGCAAAAAAAGAAGAGAGAGGGAAATCTCTCCCAGTAGCCTCAGAAGCAGTGGATTAAATCCCCAAAATCAACTTGATGTAACCTGCATCTGTGGAATAACCTGACTAGAGATAGAATTGTCCTAAAACTGAGGCAGTGGACTTTGCGAGCAACTGTAGACTTGCTGTCTGTGACTGACTGGTTTCTGATTCTTTATGCTTATATTAGTATAGTTTTTAGCACTTGCTATCTTGGTGGATTTGTTTACTGGTTTGGCTGCTCTCTTCTTTATTTTTATGATTATTACGTTTTCTATTTTTTTATTTTAATAATTTTTTAATTTTTTAATTATAATAATTATATTTCTAAATTTTAAATGTATTATTATTTTTGTCTTTCTTTTTTTCTCCCTTTTCTTCTGAGCCATGTGGCTGACAGGGTCTTGGTGCTCTGGCCTGCTGTCAGGCCTGAGCCTCAGAGGTGGGAGAGCCGAGTTCAGGACACTGGACCACCAGAGACCTCCCGGCCCCATGTAGTATCAATTGGTGAGAGTTCTCACAGAGATCTCTGTCTCAACGCTGAGACACAGCTCAACCCAATGGCCAGCAAGCTCCAGGACATAAGGCCTCATGCCAAACAACTAGCAAAACAGGAACACAACACAACCCATTAGTGGAGAGGCTGCCAAAAATCATACTAAGTTCACAAACAGGCCAAAACACACCACTGGACATGGTCCTGCTCACCAGAAAGACAAGATCCAGCCCCACCCACCAGAACACAGGCACTAGTTCCCTCCACCAGGAAGCCTACACAAGACACGGAACCAATCATAACCACTGGGGGCAGTCACCAAAAACAATGGGAATTATGAAACTGCAGGCTGCGAAAAGGAGACCCCAAATACAGTAAGTTAAACAAAATGAGAAGACAGAGAAATACACAGCAGGTGAAGGAGCAAGGTAAAAACCCACCAGACCAAACAAATGAAGAGGAAATAGGCAGTCTACCTGAAAACAGAATTCAGAGTAATGATAGTAAAGATGATCCAAAATCTTGGAAATAGAATGGAGAAAATACAAGAAATGTTTAACAAAGACCTAGAAGGACTAAAGAGCAAACAAACAATGATGAACAACACAATAAATGAAATGAGTAATACTCTAGAGGGAATCAATGGCAGAATAACTGAAGCAGAAGAAGAGTTAAGTGACCTGAAAGGTAAAATAGTGGATATAACTACTGCAGAGCAGAATAAAGAAAAAAGAATGAAAAGAATTGAGGACAGTTTCAGAGACTTCTGGGACAACATTAAATGCACCAACATTCGAATTATAGGGGTGGCAGAGGAAGAAGAGAAGAAGTAAGGGACTGAGAAAATATTTGAAGAGATTATAGTTGAAAACTTCCCTAATACGGGAAAGGAAATAGTTAATCAAGTCCAGCAAGCACAGAGAGCCCATAAGGAAAGAAACGCCAAGACACATATTAATCAAACCATCAAAGATTAAATACAATGAAAAACATTAAGAGCAACAAGGGAAAAGCAACAAATAACATACAAGGGAATCCCCATAAGGTTAACAGCTGATCTTTCAGCAGAAACTCTGCAAGCCAGAAGGGAGTGGCAGGATATATTTAAAGTGATTAAAGGGAAAAAACCTACAACCAAGATTACTCTAGCCAGCATGGATCTCATTCAGATTCGATGGAGAAATTAAAAACTTTACAGACAAGCAAAAGCTAAGAGAATTCAGCACCACCAAACCAGCTTTACAACAAATGCTAAAGGAACTTCTCTAGGCAGGAAACACAAAAGAAGGAAAAGACCTACAATAACACACCCAAAACAATTAAGAAAATGGTAATAGGAATATACATATCAATAACTACCTTAAATGTAAATAGATTAAATGTTCAAACCAAAAGACATAGACTGGCTGAAGGATACAAAAACAAGACCTGTATATATGCTGTCTACAGGAGACTCACCTCAGACCTAGGGACCCATACAGACTGAAAGTGAGGATATGGAAAAAGATATTCCATGCAAATGGAAAATAAAAGAAAGCTGGAGTAACAATTCTCATATCAGACAAAATAGACTCTAAAATAAAGATTATTACAAGAGACAAAGAAGGGCGCTACATAATGATCAAGGGATCAATCCATAAAGAAGATATAACAATTGTAAATAGTTATGTCCCAACACAGGAACACCTCAATACCTCAGGCAAATGCTAACAGCCATAAAATGGGAAATCGACAGTAACACAATAATAGTAGGGGACTTTAACACCCCACTTTCACCAATGGACAGATCATCCAAAATGAAAATAAATAAGGAAACACAGGCTTTAAATGATACATTAAACAAGATAGATTAACTGATATTTATAGGACATTCCATCCAAAAACAAGAGAATACATTTTCTTCTCAAGTGGTCATGGAACATTCTCCAGGATACAGCATATCTTGTGTCACAATTCAAGCCTTGGTAAATTTAAGATAATTGAAATCATATCAAATATCTTTTCTGACCACAATGCTATGAGACTAGATATCAATTACAGGAAAAAAACTGTAAAAATTCCAAACACATGGAGGCTAAACAATACACTACTAAATAACCAAGAGACCACTGAAGAAATCAAAGAGGAACTAAAAAAATACCTAGAAACAAATGACAATGAAAACATGATGACCCAAAACCTATGGGATGCAGCAAAAGCAGTTCTAAGAGGGAAGTTTATAACAATACAATCCTACCTCAAGTAACAAGAAAAATCACAAATACACAAGCTAAACTTACACCTAAAGCAATTAGAGAAAGAAGAACAAAAAACAAACCCAAAGTTAGCAGAAGGAAAGAAATCATAAAGATCAGATAAGAAATAAATGAAAAAGGAATGAAGAAAACAACAACAAATATCAATAAAAGTAAAACCTGGTTCTTTGAGAAGACAAACAAAATTAATAAACCATTTGCCAGACTCATCAAGAAAAAAAGGGAGAAGACTCAAATCAATAGAATTAGAAATGGAAATGGAGAAGTAACAACTGACACTGCAGAAATACAAAGTATCGTGAGAGATTGCTACAAGAAACTCTACAGCAATAAAATGGACAACCTGGAAGAAATGGACAAATTCTCAGAAAAGCACAACCTTCCGAGACTGAACCAGAAGAAATAGAAAATATAAACAGACCAATCACAGACACTGAAATTGAAACTGTCATTAAAAATCTTCCAACAAACAAAAGCCCAGGACAAGATGGCTTCACAGGCGAATTCTATCAAACATTTAGAGAAGAGCTAACACCTATCCTTCTCAAACTCTTCCAAAATAGAGCAGAGGGAGGAACACTCACACATTCATTCTACTAGGCCACCATCACCCTGATACCAAAACCAGACAAAGATGTCACAAAGAAAGAAAATGACAGGCCAATATCACTGATGAACATGGAAAAATAAATCCTTAACAAAATGCTAGCAAACAGAATCCAACAGCACATTAAAAAGATCATACACCATGATCAAGTGGGGTTTATCCCAGGAATGCAAGGATTCTTCAATACATGCAAATCAATCAGTGAGATAAACTATATTAACAAAGTGAAGGATAAAAAACCATATGATAATCTCAATAGATGCAGAAAAAGCTTTCAGCAAAATTCAACACCCATTTATGAAAAGAACTCTCCAGAAAGGAGGCATAGAGGGAACCTACCTCAACATAATTAAGGCCATATATGACAAACCCACAGCCAACATCGTTCTCAATGGTGAAAATTGAAAGCATTTCCTCTAAGATCAGGAACAAGACAAAGTTGCCCACTCTCACCGCTATTACTCAAAATAGTTTTGGAAGTTTTAGCCACAGCTATCAGAGAAGAAAAAGACATAAAAGGAATCCAAATTGGAAAAGAAGAAGTAAACTGGACACTCTTTGCAGATGACATGACACTATAGGTAAAAAATCCTAAAGATGCCACCAGAAAAATACTAGAGCTAATCAATGAATTTGGTAAGGTAGCAGGATACAATTTTAATGCACAGAAATCTCTTGCATTACTATACACTAATGATGAATAATCTGAAAGAGAAATTAAGGAAACACTCCCACTTACCATTGCAACAAAAAGAATACAAACCTAGAAATAAACCTACCTAAGGAGAAAAAAGACCTGTAATGCAGAAAACCATAAGACACTGATGAAAGAAGTGAAAGATGATACAAACAGATGGAGAGATATACCATGTTCTTGGATTGGAAGAATCAACATTGTGAAAATGACTATACTACCCAAAGAAATCTACAGATTCAATGCAATCCCTATGAAACTACCAATGGCATTTTTCACAGAAGTAGAAAAAAAATTATTACAGTTTGTATGGAAACACAAAAGACCCTGAAAAGCCAAAGTAATCTTGAGGAAGAAAAATGGAGCTGGAGGAATCAGGCTCCCTGACTTCAGACTATTCTACAAAGCAACAGTAATCAAGACAGTATGGTACTGGCACAAAAACAGAAACATAGATCAATGGAACAAGATAGAAAGCCCAGAGATAAATCCATGCACATATGGTCACCTTATCTTTGATAAAGGAGGCAAGAATATACAATGGAGAAAAGACAGCCTCTTCAATAAGTAGTGTTGGGAAAATTGAACAGCTACATGTAAAAGAATGAATTTAGAACACTCCCTAACACTGTATACAAAAATAAACTCAAAATGGATTAAAGACCTAAATGTAAGGCCAGACACTATAAAACTCTTATAGGAAAAGATAGGCAGAATACTCTGTTACATAAATCACAGCAAGATCCTTTTTGACCTACCTCCTAGAGAAATGGAAATAAAATCAAATATAAACAAATAGGACCTAATGAAACTTAAAAGCTTTTTCACAGCAAAGGAAACCATAAATAAGATGAAAAGACAACCCTCAGAATGGGGGAGAATATTTGCAAATGAAGCAACTGACAAAGGATTAATCTCCAAAATTTACAAGCAGCTCATGCAGCTCAATAACACAAAAACAAACAACCCAATCCAAAAATGGGCAGAAGACCTAAATAGACTTTTCTCCAAAGAAAATATACAGATTGCCAGCAAACACATGAAAGGATGCTCAACATCAGTAATCATTAGAGAAATGCATATCAAAACTACAATGACATATCACCTCACACCACTCTGAATGACCATCATCAAAAAATCTACAAACAATAAATGCTGGAGAGGGTGTGGAGAAAAGGGAACCCTCTTGCACTGTTGGTGGGAAAGTAAATTGATACAGCCACTATGGAGAAGAGTATGGAGGTTCCTTAAAAAACTAAAAATAGAACTACCATATGATCCAGCAATCCCCCTACTGGGCATATACCCTGAGAAAACCATAATTCAAAAAGAATCATGTACCACAATATTCATTGCAGCACTTTTTACAATCGGCAGGACATGGAAGCAACCTAAGTGTCCACTGACAGATGAAATGATAACAAATATGTGGCATATATATACAATGGAATATTACTCAGCCATAAAAAGAAATGAAATGGAGTTATTTGTAGTGAGGTGGATGGACCTAGAGTCTGTCACACAGAGTGAAGTATGTCAGAAAGAGAAAAACAAATACCATATACTTACACATATATATGGAATCTAAAAAAAAAAAAAGGTTCTGAAGAACCTAGGGGCAGGACAGGAATAAAGACGCAGATGTAGAGAATGGACTTGAGGACATGGGGAGGGGGAAGGATAAGCTGGGACGAAGTGAGAGAGTAACACTGACTTATATACACTACCAAATGTAAAATAGATAGCTAGTGGGAAGAAGCTGCATTGCACAGGGAGATCAGCTTGGTGCTTTGTGACCACTTAGAGGGGTGGGATAGGGAGGGTGGGAGGGAGATGCAAGAGGGAGGGTATATGGGGACATATGTATACATATAGCTGATTCACTTTGTTATACAGCAGAAATTAACACAACATTGTAAAGTAATTAAACTCCAGTAAAGGTGTTCAAAAAATTATAATAAATTCTAGGCAGCCTGAAAGTCCTAAAAAAAAAAATGTTTATGAACTGTGGTTATTTATATTTAAGCATTCTAGTTAAAATTCTGTTGAATGTTGTAAGAAAAATACTAATTACAAATAATGTAGGAACTAATTTGTACTGATCATAGCTGCATTAAGGCATCATAGAGGAAAAAAAAAAATTTTAGCATTTAACATCGCTCCTACAATTCATCTTTTACCATCATTGAGCAATGAAGTACACACAGTGAGAAAATTGACAAGTCTATTTTAGTAGCAGCAATTCCAATAACTCATAGCTATTTGTCACCCAAATGTTACAAGACATATATATTTTTACCACTCCTATATATCTGTATATTAATGCTATACTTTTTTACATTAAATATTCCTAATATTTAATCAGTGTTATTTACTTAGGAAGTATATGAATAGGATTAAATTAAAAATCCATTTCTTATATACACCTAAAATATATTATAAATCATATGCTTCCAATATACAGTCACAAAAGAACATTAACACACATTGTTTAATATCCTGTGTTAAATAATCTGTGCCTTAGTTCCTCACATTGGCAAAATATTTCAGTAAACAAATTTTTTTTTTCTGTCCTTGGTCAGTAATTCATCACTTAGTAAACTAACTATATCATTCTCTAGTTCAGGTTAACCAAGTAGAATTTTGACAGAAATTTTGTTTTTTACTCATTTAATATATTCCACACATATATAATAGTAATATTCAGTCAAACAAAAGTTCTTACCTCCCTAAATACTTACCAATTTTTGGATTTTTTTAAGCCATTTAATTTTTTTTTCTTGTATTATAGAGTTATTGTCTCCTTTCTTTTTTTAAAATTTTTATTGAAATATAGATGATTTACAATATTGTGTTAGTTTCAGATGTATAGTAAAGAGATTCAATTATACATATAAATATAGATGTATATATTCTTTTTTTTTTACATTCTCTTCCATTATAGGTTACTACAAGATACTGAGTATATTTCCCTGTGGTATACAGTAGGTCCTCATTAAGCCATTTAAACTTAATAGATATTATATTTTCCATTTTAATCTTCTCACTCTGTCTTTTGCATTCTCTCAGCTGTTAGTCTCCTTTCAACTGCCTGTTGTATTATGCAATATTTTTTTATCTCATCAAATTTTATAAAATGAATTAAGTTAAATTTTCCAAGGCCCAAATTTAGAGACATCTGATATGAATAGTGAGCATATCTAATTTAGTTAGATCTCTTCCTGGACAATTTTGATAGTACTGGTTGGGTTTCCTTAAGATAAAATAAAACTCTGTAAATATCTCCTTCCCCCTCATTATTCTTCATGATCTTGAGTTTTGTTTGGGAAAACATGTTTTTCTCATAATCAGTACTTTTTTCCCCAGTACGTATGCTTCACCTCTCTATCTCCTCACTACCTTCTCCATAATAAGAAACTGCCCACAACATGACAAAGAATGCAGATTTGTCTGAGCTCTTCCTGAAACTACTGGGAGGAACTGAATGCTTCAATTGATGTTGTTTCCTTGTTAATGTAAGCCCACAACTGCTAGTGTTCTTGACAGAGACAGTGCCTACATGAGAATGAAATTTTGAAATTCAGTTCATTTCTACACAAAAATATCCAGGTATATATATCCATATCCATATATATACACACATATATTCAAATATATATACATATATATATATACATACATATACACATTTCTTTCTACTCAGGATGTAATGAAGGAGAATGTACCCTGAGTCCTGATGCCCTTCTCTAGTTTCTCCTGGCAAAAGAACTTGCAAAAATGTTAATCAATGTGGTGACAGGAAAAATATTTTGTATTAATCTGGCCTTGTCTTTCTGTAGTGAATTATTGTTCTAATTTTACCTGATCTTGACAGAATTAGGAAATTTTTGATATCCATCCCACGATTATTTGAGTTACTGTAACAGAGGTTTAAGTTTTACGTATACGTTTGTTTAGATGACTATCTTGAGCCTTGATGCTTGTTAACCGCAACAGTGGTCGTGTAAAGTTGCAGCACTGTTTCTAGAAACTAAGCTTATTTGGATGTGTCCTCACTTTTGGAGTTCAAGTTTTTCTGCTTTGACTCCTGGATTATTTATAAGTTTCTGTGTTGTCTGCATTCCAGAGAAATGAGGGAGATATTAAAGCCATTTGGCATAGAAGTGTCTTCCTGCTGGAGTGACACCTCCTCAACTTACCCTCCCTGTGACAGAAGTACTGGGAAACTTTCGAAATAATATAATTAACAATCCCCTTGAAAATTTTAGCTGTTTTTGCATTGGGCCAAATTTGCTAATCTGTTTACGCCATACACCATATGTGTCACGTGTTCTTATGTAGAATATTGAATGATCTAGTTTTGTTTGGATTACTCTCCCCTGTAGGTCCACTATCTTATGGTGAAAGCATAGGTTATTAATTTGTGATCTCTCTTATTTTTTAATATATAGGTATTTTAGTTTTTGTTTGTTTAGTGACTTTTCTGCCTAATTATGTAAATTCTGTATCTGTGTCATATGTGGTCCTTGGGTTTCTACTTGATTAACTTTGTAGTCAACTAATGATTGGACAGAAATTTCTTTAAGTGTCTGAAAGCAGTAAGGCTCCTTGTTTTGGTGAGGGGCTTTGTATAATTGGGCATGCCTTCAACAATCAGACAGCTTGCAATTCTGCTTTACTTTTACTTCTTGATTTCACAGAACTTCAACTTCAGTCAGGGTTGAGAGATCAGGTCCTTCTTAGGTCTTTCCTGAACATGTGCATAGCTATATTTACACATGAGGCCTCTAGATTCCCAGGCATATGCCATTGTTTTTCAAAGCCCCTATGGTCATCTTACTCCTCACCTTATTACTTTCTTACCTTATTCCTTTAGCCATAGTGTTAAATTATTTGACAAATGTACTGCAGCCCTCCCCTTGCGTCCTCAGAAGTTTTTATCACTAGGTCAAATAAAGACAGGCGTTTTGATTGGGGTCTTCAGGGAACAACAGACAATCAAATAATGAATTTTCTCTGAGAATGAAGCTTTGAAAGAGTTCCTGCCCCATTTGGCTCCCTCTAGTACCAGGAATATAGCCTGTTATTTTTCAAAGCTGCTTCAGATTTGAGGGCCAGAGGTGGAACTAGGGTAAATACGATGCCACACATTTGTTATTCTTTAAGAGATTCAGCCACTTTTCTTGAGTAACTGCCCCTTGGTTGACACAAGCTTTTGGTTAATGTCCAGAATTCTAAACATTTTGATTCTGATAACTTTTGTGCTTTTTTTTGGGTGGTTTTATGGTGGGATGAATTTTCAGAGGTCCTCACTCTATTTTCACTGATATTGCCCAATTACCTTCCATTTTGAATTGAGCACTCAGGGGCAACAGACCTAAATAACTGGTCCAAAAGGTAGTAAAAATGGTGCTATTTACACAAGACCTATCCACAAAATGTGTATGATACACATAATTCTAAAATTATGTGTAACTACTACCCTTCTGGAGGAAGTGTCCATGATTATTAAGAAATTTTCTATACATATAAATATATTATGTGTCAGATTGAAATTCTATAGCTTTGATATAACATTGAATAAAACCTGTACTTTTAAACCATACCAACTTTATTAGAGTCTTCCAGAAACTCAGTAAGTTTGATGAATTGTGGCTATGCAGATTCAAATAGTAGGTGCTTGTTCTGCATTCATTTTAGAAGAAATAGTCTTATAGAATAAAGGGTAAAATCTTTCTTTCAGTTTTCTTACTTCCCTCAAGTGATGTATAGACTTTTTTTCTGAATTGCTAGGCCTTTCTATTAAGTGTGATATCTCACAAAGGTGCCTGATCTCCATTTCCTGAAAGAGGGAATTGGAGTATGAATAGAGGCTGACCTCATTTCATTCCTCTTTGATTGTACTGGAGTGGCAAGCATTCTTTATTGTACAATAGGGAGAGCATATGTGATGATTGAGATTGTACTGACAAGAAGGGAAAACTCAAGTTGTGATTTCTCTATTAAGTAAAGGCCTTTTCAAAAGGCAGAAAAGATTAATAGGTAGTAATATTAGTTCTCTGGTTTCCAAAGCTTTAGACAATTCTTGATAGGTAAACTCTTTTCTATCATTTCTTAATATGAACAAAAGATCATGAAATGTTCCTATAATTGCTAATTAATTTATCCGTAGAGAGAATGATTGCCTAGTAATATACCTAAAAAGTAAAATAATTAAGATAATAAATTTTTATAGTCATAGCATTTTGATGGGTATAAATTATTTTTCCTGCTTTCACTTAATTAAAAATTATTAGAATTTGCATATTTAAGTACACACATCTGATGTTGTGCTAGTACTAAGTCACACAACCTCTCTTGTCCTCTCTTCTTAATTTTCCACTCATTTTTTAACACTTTAGTTGTTTCAAACACTGTGGATAAAAGATGAATAAGCTACGTACTCTGGATTCAAGAAGTTTACACTGTAGCCGGATAGGTTTCAATAATAAAATTATCAATTTTGAATCCTCAATTTATCTTTCAGACTTCTCTCTATCAGGCTTCCTACTAATAGTTCTTTTACATTTATTAAATACCATAAATACATAAATGCATTCAGTAAATAACCTTCACTTTCCAGAGTCTATTTAAGTTATTACTTTATTTTAAATAATATTTACTGAGATTTCATGGCATGCCAATGTTGAACTAAGACACTTAAATGCCTTATTTTATTTATTGTTCAGAAACAAGTACATAGCCATAGAGGGGTTTGTAAAGGGAGAAGAGTTAGGGAAACAGATGACTGATCAACCAACTATGTCAGCCTCACCCACTTTGCTGTCACCTACAAAACCTACCTGCTTAGGCAGAAATCTATACTTATCCCTACTTACTCCGATGTAACCACAATCTTAGTACAGGTGTTTATTATTCTTGTGGATATTTTAACACCTTTATTATAAAAGTAAGTATTCTAAAATAACGTATAATACTATTTTAATTTTGTTTACATTTATAACACAATATCACATGATAGGTGAGCTTCTATAACTTAATTTTGGTTTTCCTTGATATATATACTTTAAAGTCTTCCATAAGGATATCTGCAACTCCAGTTCATTCACTTTTACAGCTTAATAGTTTTCTATAATGTACATATAGCAGAATATATCAGGATGACCCATAAAAGATTGCTCTTTCTGTAGATCAAAAAAGGTTGTATATCATCAATTTCAAATGACTTAATTTGCTAAGTATCCATTCTCCTTTTGAAGTATATTTAGATTGTTTCCAAACAGGTTAGCTATCAATATACTTGTATAAGTTTTCTTACAAAACAAAAATTAATTTTAACTTCAGACAATTCTTACCAAAGATAATTTCTTGTCATTGTACACACAGAAAATTATATTATTCAACATTGCATAGAGCTAAACTGAGAGACTGCTAACAAGTGTTGGTGACTGACCTTGGAGCTCCAGCTGCCACAGGCATATCTGGACCCTTTTCTGACCTAATGGTATACCATTTGTAACACACCTATTGGGAAGTTCTGCCTGTACATCTATTATAATATTATTTTACTCTATACCTACTGGTCTTTTAACAAACTAAATTTAAGGTTTTTTGGTTTTGTTTTATTTCTGTTCTTAAAATAATAATATAAAGTATTATATATTGTTAATTATGAACTAGGCACTTGCTAAGCACTATCCATGTCCTTAGGCATGTAATCCTTACAGAACCACCAAGAGGTTATCCCCATTTGAGATAAGGGATTAATAAAGCATACTGAGGTTAAGAAAATTATCCAAGGTCAATCACCTAGTAGAGCATGGAGCCTGAATTTGAACCAAGGCAGTCTGGCTCCCCATTCTTTGTTCTCAACTATTAAACATTACAATGCTTTATCATTTTCTTCCTTCAACTCTGCTTGTATACTGCTTAAGTTACATAATATCTGCATTTTAAATCCTAAAGAGATGCATTGCTTCCATTTTAATTTCATAAGATGGATATGTTTCTCAATGATTTCAGCCTTTTTTCTTTCCTTTGTAAGGTATCAAGAAAGAGAAAAACAGCCTCTGATGGCTAGAAGTTGGCCTGGTACTCAAGTTAGACCATGACAATCTCCTGTTAAACAAAAACAATTTCACAAAACACCGTCAGACAAGACCACTGCATGAATGTGAGGGTTCAGGACACAACAAGATCACTTTCTAACCTTGTCTGAACACAGGCAGACAAAACATCAATATTGACCAAGCCACAAAATTAAAAAAAACAAACTGCATCTCTCTATCCTTGTTAATATGGGTGATGATTACTTCATTAACAGTCACAGCTTCAGTCTCTCTTCATTCCTCCAGTCTGTAATATAACCAGAGAATTTTCTTTACTTCCTGAGAGTATCCAATCTATAGCAATGCCCTGCATCCTTGAACTCTCCCCACAAGCATCTAACACAAGGCCAGATCCTATAACAAGTCCTTCTCACATCCTCTTATTGACACTTTCCAAGATTCCTCATTACATGAAGTTTCCCTCTTTGCAACAAGTAAATAAAGCCAACTACAGGTGAGTTCTTTAGTCTTCTAAATACATAATAATTTGGGGTTTCCTTGTTTTGTGGTTTACTAATAGAGTGGTATCAAAATTCCCCAATGTTTTTGTATTTATAAGTATATAAATATATTTCTTATATTTATATGCATATATCTTTTTACTCTCTCCCTAGTTTTTTTTTTCCTTTTCCAGAATGTCATATAGTTGGAATTGTACAATATGTAGCCTTTTAAAAAAAGATATTTATTTATTTATTTAGGCTAAACCGGGTCTTAGTTGTGGCACGTGGGATCTTCGTTGCAGCATGCAGGATCTTTAGTTGCGGCATGTAGGCTCTTAGTTGTGGTATGCATGCAGGGTCTAGCTCCCGGACCAGGGATTGAACCTGGGCGCCCTGCATTTGGAGTGTGGAGTCCTACCCACTGGACCGCCAGGGAAGTCCCAATATGTGGCGTTTTCAGACTGGCTTATTTCACTTACTAATATGGATTTTAGGTTTTCTCCATGTCTTTTTACGGCTTGATATCACATTTCTTTTCAGCTCTGAATGATATTCTATTATTGGATGTACCACAGTTTATTCATCCATTTACCTACTGAAGACATCTCCTCAGAAAGTTCCTATGCACAGTTAATTGTGACTCCCACTCCCACCCAGATAACCACTGATACAATCATTGTAATTCTCTCTCTCTCTCTCCATACATATGTACATATACAGGCAAAACTAACCTGTAATAACAGAATGATATATTTTGGTGTCATTATAAATTAGTTTTGCCTGTTCTAGAGTTTTATATAAATCAAATAACATGTTTATTTGTTATAGCCCTGTGATTTTTTAAAGTATATAAAATACATATATAAGTCGATTAAAATGAGTGTGGTTCTGTCAGTCTGAAAGTCATGTCTGATCTTAAAACATACATCAATGTACCAAGTGCAGACAACATATTAGGAAAGAATACATAAATGAAAGATAAAAAGTTAAAATTAAAAATAATCTGGCTGAATGTCACACAGATCAAATCAATGAGGTTAAAAGTACTAGGATTTAATATAATATCCTAAATTTAGATTGGAAAACACTAGCGATTTGGGTGAATCTCAGCAGTGAGGTAAATCAGGTTTTTAATTTATTTCAAGTTTAAATGACAATTATATACATAGATGCAAGTAAATGAATAAACTAATCAATACATAACTAGAGTTAATGCATAACTAAAGTAAACCCAGTATGTATTTATAAAGCATAAAGTTCTAGGAAGCAATCCTGCTTATCAGATTATACCTCAAAGATTATGATGAATTCCAAGCATAAATTCCAAGAAGAATTCTAACCAAGTAATGTTCTATAGAAAAATGGCCTGCAGTTTAAGTTCCTGGAAATCATGTACCATCGGAATGTTTGCAGAAAGTAGTCACAGAGAGCATAGAAATAAAGGAGAACAAAGACTTAGTAAAGACAGGATTGAAGTCTTTAAACAGTTGGAATACTTTCATGTGAAAGCAAACTTGATTCACTGTTTTGTCTTCAAAGACAGAATCAGGCTAAGAGAAAATTAGACACATTTTTCAGATGAACGTGAGAATTGGTAGTGTAGCTTAACTGATGAAATGTGGTTTGTGAAAGAAGAACAATGAACACATTTTTCACTGGTGGCATATTTCAAATAATAATTTTAGGGTAATATTTTGAAATGATGAGAAGATGTTCCAATATCTAAGGTGAAAGCATAACTCTAAAATGAATTGTTCTTTTATTAGGTATTAACTTCTTAATACCAAACAGACCTCACCCACCAATCAAACTCCCTCCCACTCACCACTTACAGCTAATTTTACTCTTGCAAAGAATGTTTATATTTGAAATGTTAGGAAATACTAAAATTGAAAGAAAGAGGTGCATGATACAGTGGAAACTAAAGTTCATAAAGACCCTGACAGGAAATGTAATACCCCTCAGTTTATTTTATTTAGATAGTTATTTTTATTAGAATTGCCTTACAGTGTAAAAAGTTTCATCCTAAAAAACTCAAGATTTCAATGGCACTGCTAAAGTAAGACTTTAAATATTAAAAACAAAAATCTAGATATTCAGTGAAAAAGGCAATGATCTTTATGTTTTGAATTGTTAGAAAAGATGGGTATAAAATACGTGTTAATTTTCCAGATAAAACAAGTACTTTTGATATTCTTCTTATTTTTAGGTTTCCATTGTCTTGGAAGAGATTCTTCCATAATTTATTAAATGCTGTCCAAGTTCTTTAACATAGTTACATAATTTGTAAACAAAATTACAAACATTTAAAAATATTAGAGGAACTACAGTTTTAAAATAACAAAGAAATTATACTTCAAGGAATTTTAAAAAATTTACATATCAAGACATAAATCATACCATAATATTAAATGCTAGAACTATATAAGTCTGTGGTAGGCTGAATAAAGTTCAATTTTTCAATGATTTCTTTTTTTAATTTGTGATTTTGGGTGACTTGTTCAATATATCTTCTCCTCAAAGAACATGTGATTATTTTCCTATATTTTTTCTATATGTTTAATTTTTTAATGTTATAAACTCTTTAATACTTCTATATGATAAAATTTTCCTCTACTATTAAGAATTTGAGCCAAATCTACAACCCACTTCTAACAAGTTGTATAAGATCTAATGGCATATCCTTTGCATACTGACTTTATCCCCAACTTTATAGTGTACCAGCGGTCCTCACCCTTTTTGGCACCAGGGACCAGTTTCCTGGAAGACAAATTTTCCATGGACCAGGAGTGGGGGCTGGGATGGTTTCGGGATGACTCAAGCACATTACATTTATTGTGCACTTTATTTCTATTATTATTCCATTGTAATATATAATGATATAATTATAAATTATACAACTCACCATAATGCAGAATCAGTGGGAGCCCTGAGCTTGTTTTCCTGCAACTAGATGGTTCCATCTGGGGGTGATAGAGACAGTGACCAAAGTGTGTTGCTTATGTCCAGCCTACTCCATAATCTCGTTTTGGTTGCTGTCACTGCAGAAAACCCTGCTTCACAAAGATTGGATGTTGGAAATGGAAGCAGGCTTTTTAGTGCTTTTGTGGCAATCTCAGGGTATTCTGCCTTGACTTTAATCCAGAACGTATGGAGATTTGAAGTTGTCTCAAATATACTTTTAAGGCCACCGTCATTTGCGATCTCAAGCAGTTGATCCTCTTCTAGCTCGGACAAAGTCGATTCAACCAGCTTATTCACAAATGGGTCGCGGATCCATTCCTTCCCAGTTTGGGGGTCTTTTGTGGTTGGGAAGTAATGCTCAAACTCTTTTGAAAGCTGAGATAGGTGATCATGCACCAGCTGGCAGAAAGAAGGCCCTGGCTCTGTCTCTTTCAAAATCTCTGCTAATGTTTGAAACATGTCAAAAAACCCCAATGTTCACTCGTCGCCCCCATAATTCCAGTTTGGCTTTGAATGCAGCCACTTTATCTGCCGACTTGAACACAGTTGTCATTCTCCCCTGAACTGACAGATTGAGTTCGTTGAGCAGATTGAATATGTCACACAAGTAAGCAAGATTTGCAACCCATTCTGTGTCACCGAAATGTGCTGCCAGTGGTGACTGTTCTTCTAAAAGTAATCTCTGGAGCGGCTCTCATAACTCAAAAACTCTGGCCAGTGATCTACCTTTAGAAAGCCATCTCATTTCTGTGTATAAGAGAAGACGTGTGTGCTCTGCGTCCATCTCCTCACAGAGCTGCGTGAACAGATGTGAGTTAAGGGCATGTACTTTAATGAGGTTGATAATTTTAATCACATGCTGCAAAATGTCGTAAAGTTCAGGCAACATTTTTTGGCTAGCCAGTATTTCTCTATGGATGACACAGTGCCTAGACTCACATACAGAAGCGACCTCTTTGACCTGAGTAGTGAAATCAGAAAGCCGTCCAGTCATGGCAGCCGCTCCTTCCATGCATATACTGACAAAAAATGACCAATTCAGTTTTCCTGATATGTAATCATTCAAAGACTTGAATAGTTCTGCAGGTGTGGTGTTGGCAACAAAAGGGCACATAACATATCCTCATGCACATCCTTCTGAAAAATATATAACACAAGAACAAGCACTGTTGCCTTGTTGTCAACATCGGTAGACTGGTCAGCCTGGATTGCATACCACGGTGACTCATTAATCCTCTCTGACAATTGTGCCTCAATATCCTCTGTTATTTCATCAATTCATCTAGTTATGGTGCTAGCCAAAAGAGGAACACATGGCACGTTTTGAACTGCAGCCTCTCCTGAAGGTTCACAACAAATGTCCTTAGCAGCAGGCAGGATCAACTCTTTACCAATAGTAAAGGGCTTCTTAGCTGTAGCAATGCGGTCAGACACTAAGAATGATGCTCTCAGTGCAGACACATTTGATGAAGCAGTGGCCTTCAATAATTGCTTTTGTTCTTCGTGTTCACAGTTTTTTCTCTTGAAAAACTCCAAAGGCTTGTCCTTTAATGCAGGGTGCTTGGTCTCCCTGTGACGAAGCAGTTTTGAAGATTTCATGGCTTTTTTGGATAGCCGGTCACCACATATTATACAAAGCAGGCTTGGAGAATGTGAATCACCTGCTGTAATGAACCCGTAATTTAAGAAGGATTCTTGTTATTTTCTTTTAAATGCAGCTTTCTTTTTGTTGGCAGTCCTAGAGTCTTCTGCTGTCTCATCATTGGGTCTTTCCCCCTTTTCAAAGAAGCTCTCCAGCAACATTTGTTTTTTTACTCATTTCAGCTAGGGTTAGCTTGTGGGCTTACCAAAACTGTGACTGAGACAAGTGCACAGTGCGGGAAAGAGGAGCGAATGGAAGTGGTAAACAAAATAATGGGCAGGCCATGCGCAGACTAACATAAGTGTTGGATTCTGACTTAAAACATGCCACCTCACTTGCCACTATAAAGCCTGCTACTAGATGCAGTTTAATTGTCACTTGCCACTTACTGTTAGGGTTTTAATATGAGTCTGCAAGCAATTGATTATGGTCTCTGTGCAGTCAGACCTCTCTGCTAATGATGATCTGTATTTGCAGCCACTCCCCTGCACTAGCCTCACCGCCTCAGCTCCACCTCAGATCATCAGGCATTAGATTCTCATAAGGAGCGGGCAACATAGATTCCTTGCATGCACAGTTCACAGTAGGGTTTGCGCTCCTAATGAATCTAATGCCACTGCTGATCTGACATGAGGCGGAGCTCAGGCGGTAATGCGAGTGATAGGGAGCAGCGGTAAATACAGATGAAGCTTTGCTCCCTCACCTGCCTTTCACCTCCCGCTGTGCGGCCCAGTTCCTAACAGGCCAGGGACCGCTATCGCTCTGTGGCCCAGGGGTTGGGGACCCCTGTAGGATAGTGTTTTCCTGGACCTTATTTTCTTTGATCTTTCCTAAATCCTTCTCAATTAAAGTACTATTTTAATCTTATTGGATATTTTAAAATATTTTAAGCTACCAAAACCTCGTTAGATGGGATATACAACCATAAATAATCATAATAAGTGGTCAATAAGATAGTTAATCTAGTACATTTTTAGAAAATTGTTTCTAAATTTAGAGCTAGACTTCTAGTTGGAAAATGCTACATAATAATACATAGATTTAGAGATATAAAGTGTATTCACACTGTATGATGTTCTTGTATTAGCATAAACCATCAAAGACGGTAAATGATATGACTACATTTATTTATTCTGTATGGATACTAGGGGCTCAGAGAAAGATATAATTATTATTGCATATCCCTTATATAATAATTATATAGCATACATATATTACCTACTTAAAATATAATTTATGTTTAAAAGTGTAAATGTAAAACATATCAGAAAAATTCTTTTAAATTTTAACCTGGAAGAAAATGGACTCTTTTGAATTTGTTGCCTTGGGAGTTTAATCAGGTCTTTCTAAATGAAACTATCATTTTTTTTCACGTCACTATGATTCAGAACTAATTAACACTTGAAAGGAAAGCTAATATGAAAATATTTTTTAAAATTATCAATGAAATTACTTTAATGCCTCTGGGAAGAATAGTTAAATATTCATCAGTGATTTTTATTCATAAACAGATAAGTTTACATAGAATCAAATGTTACTTTTATTTTCTCAATATGATTAAGTATTAGAAAAATAGATATTAAATATTAGAAAAATATTAGAAAAATAAGTGTAATTACGGTGGTGTTTTTTAAATGCACGTTAAAACTAAAGAAAAGAGTATTTCTGTTATTTATATTGTTGTGGATTCAAAGAATTATTAATATGGAAAAACAGAAATA
The DNA here is from genome assembly GCF_965194825.1 of Balaenoptera physalus. Lineage (NCBI taxonomy): Eukaryota > Metazoa > Chordata > Mammalia > Artiodactyla > Balaenopteridae > Balaenoptera > Balaenoptera physalus. Next base: position 109,427,199 of record NC_138890.1, on the reverse strand, counting down.
CAACAAAGCATATTCTGTTTCTGCTTTTTCATTCCTTTTTTATTGTAACCACTAATATATCAATTCAGTGGCTTGAAAATATTGTTATCATCCCTAGGGTACAAAGGAGTATATGGTTTTCATTAATATATTAGAAATTGAGCACCTACTATGTACTATGTACCTAGTATTGTTTAGCAAACACTGTAGAGGATGTAATTTCAATAAACAATTTGTATGCCCTCAAGGATTTAACTCTTAATTAGGAGAATTGAATCAAAGGAGTAACAAAAAGTGCTAAGGCAATGTAGTCAATGGAGAAATACATTATGGCTTGGTTCAGGGTAAATTTCACAGAGAAGGTAACATTATTATCTGCACCCCAGAATACAGTTAACATTTTTGACATGCAGAGATGGAGGAAAGGAATATCTGGCAGAAATATAGTCAAGAAAAAATACACGACATAGGAAAGGAAAAGTTATATTGAGTGAGTGATAATATTTCTGGTTTGCAGCTGTGGTAGATGATAAATTAACAAACTAAGAAGGAAGAACCTGTAATAATAAACTAAAACACAATACAGCAAAAGAAACAGAAACGTCAGTATCTGAAAAATTTAAAGCAATTGAATGCACATATTCAGGCTTGGGTTTTTAAAAAATTATACTGTCAGAATAATATTAGCAATCACCCACTGAGTTATAAGAATGGCTACTATAGTTTTATGAGGATTTTTCACATGCATCAACATTTTAAGTTGAGGAAATCAATGGAATAGACCTCAAGTAATTGACTCAATTCAAGCATCTAGTACATGACTCTGCCAGGATTCAAATCAGGAATATGTCCAGAGTTTGAGTTCTGACCACTATGTTATACAGCCTCCAGGTGTGGGAGAGGGTAGATTTTAATATGCTGTGAGAACAAACCGGAGGTTGCAAGGTCAGTTGAAAAGCCAATTTCCGAGTTCAGCCAAGAGAAATTGTTATGTGAAGCAGGTTAGAGGTCTTGGGATTCTAAAAGAAGAAATTTACCCAATATGGAAATAGGAACAGCAGAATGTGATGACTGAAAGGAATGTGAGATATGAGGAGACTTAAGAGTTTGTATCAGACAACACAAAATGCTACAAAGAATTTGAGTATAATGAGAATAAGGCCATTGAATGTTTTATAAAGTTGTCATTTGCTACCCTGAGAGTATTTTTCAGTAGACAAAGTCAAAACCAGATTGCGAGAGACTGAAAAAGGGTAAAGAAACAACAGCAACAAAAATGGTTTATCTTTCAAATTACTGGGCAGTAATTAAAAGAAAGATAAAATAGTAATTTAAGATTAAAAAATTATCTCTCCAAGGAGGACATACAGATGGCCAAGGGGCACATGAAAGGATGCTCAACATCACTAATTATTAGAGAAATGCAAATCAAAACTACAATGAGGTATCACCTCACACCAGTCAGAATGGCCATCATCAAAAAATTTATGAACAATAAATGCTGGAGAGGGTGTGGAGGAAAGGGAACCCTCTTGCACTGTTAGTGGGAATGTAAATTGATACAGCCACGTGGAGAACAGTATGGAGGTTCCTTAAAAAGCTAGAAATAGAACTACCATATGACCCAGGAATCCCACTACTGGGCATATACCCTGAGAAAACTATAATTCAAAAGGACGCATGCACCCCAATGTTTATTGCAGCACTGTTTACAATAGCCAGGACATGGAAACAACCTAAATGTCCAACGGCAGATGAATGGATAAAGAAGATGTGGTATGTATATACAATGGAATGTTACTCAGCCATAAAAAGGAACGAAATTGGGTCATTTGTAGAAATGTGGATGGACCTAGAGTCTGTCATACAGAGTGAAGTAAGCCAGAAAGAGAAAAACAAATATTGTATATTAATGCATATATGTGGAATCTAGAAAAATGGTACAGATCAACTTATTTGCAGGGCAGAAATAAAGGTGCAGATGTAGAGAAGGGACATGTGGACACGGGGGGGAAGGAGAGGGTGGGACCAACTGGGAGATTAGGATTAACATATATACACTATCATACGTAAAATAGATAGCAATATGCTATAAAGCACAGGAAGCTCAGCTCAGTGCTCTGTGATGACTTAGATGGGTGGGATGGGGGGTTGGGAGGAAGGTCCAAGAGGGAGGGGATATAGGTATACATATAGCTGATTCACTTCATTGTACAGCAGAAACTAACACAACACTGTAAAACAATTATACGCCAATAAAAAAAAAATTAAAAAAAAGATTAAACAATTGAAAAAATTTTAGGTTAGAAGAGTTGTATCTGTGTGTGTGTGTGTTTTCAGGTTAGTGATTAGCAAGTCTTCATCCAATGCAACAGGTATATCCTACAAGAGGGAACATATTCCAAAACTTAAAACTGATAATAGGGTTAGTATAAAAATTGTAACACTAAGCAAGTTACTTTTCTAATCATTAATGACGCTAATTGTAATTTTTTTCTTAGATGTCTTTGAAGTATTTGACACAAGCTATCACTTATCTGCAAAGAAGGGAAGGCAATTTAAAACAAGAAAATTCCCAGAAATTCTGAAAGTAAATGGTCGTGTTTAACTAATATAGTTTAAGGACTTCTTTTGAGTTTTAATTGCCTACATATAGAATCAAATTTCCTGTAGGTAAAATGGTTTCAAGTTCGAAAGATGAGATTAAAATGATGATAAATAAGTGCATTGCAGTGATCTGTAAAATGCATGATGTTTTTCAGGAGTCTGTCACCTGAACAGGTATAAGCACCAAGGATTTGGAGAACAAATACTGAAGTCAAGAAAATAAAGATTCAGGAATGCCTATGGTAAGGTGAGATCCAGGGGATGTCTGGAAGGAATGGGAGTAAAAACACAGGTGAGAGACTTTAAGTCCTAGAAAAATTGAGGCTGAATTCCTGTCTCTTGGTACAGGAGAGAAAAAAGAAAAAAAAATTCTACTGATATTTGTGATTTTCCCTAATGTCTAAATTACTCTGCTGCTATTATTAAGCCATCTTCTTTTTTCAGTACTCCAAGCAAGAGCTGTTTGTCTCTGCCTATGGCAAGCACCATTCTTTGTATAGCAGTATAGTGCAAATAGCTGTTGACTTAATATGGGGAATTAAATGATAATTGCCAAGTAATATGAGTATGATCTCATTGTATTTGAGAATTCTGATTCTCATATTTCCATTCCATTGCTTGTGAAATAGAATATGTAGCATTTAACCTTTCTTTGTGTATCTGTTTCTTTATGTGTCAAAAAGGTATAATGATACTTATCCTCACAAGGGTGTTTTAAAGATTAATTAGCTAAGTGCTTGGAAGATAGAAAGGCTTTATAAATGCTAAATATTCATATTCATTGAAGTCTGTTTTAAAATAATAAAATCAAAGTAATTCCGGAGTAATTCATAATTAAAATGGAAAATATAGCAACATCTTTGCTCTTATCATTCAAGAAGCTGATATCTTTACATTTTCTCCTTCCTCTGTCTACTCTCTCAGTATCTCCAACAGCTCCCTCCTCCCTATGTAAAGACGTGAGTAAATAGCTGAACTACAATTCTTAATCTAAACTTCATCTAAGTGTTTGTTCTGCATGTTTAAATCAAATAATTAATGTTACCTGAGGGTATTTAACTTAGCTGAATGATGCCATATTAAACACTTTAAGAACTCCATAACATAGAATTTTATCACATTAAAAGTAATTGAAAGTGATGAAGGTACCTGTAATGAATGGCATATTATAGCAGCAATATGTGAAACTTTCAAGGATAGTGGGAACAAATAAGGGAAAAACATTTTGCAATGTACTAGGGCATTAAAAATGACAACAACTCAAAAATCTTATAAATAATAAGGGCTATAAAAAACAAAATATTTGATATTGACTGGATTTTATGGAATGTTGATAAAACATAATCTGGCAATCCTAAAAAAACTAGTAGAATTCTTTGCATCATGGCGTTTTAGTAGCCTGCCAAAAAGTAATGGGATTTAAATTGCATTTTTGAAATTGAGAAAGCTCTGATATCCTGCCTAGGTTGATTTAGTTTTTTTTGATGCTGTGTAAGTGCAAAGCAAAATTTTGAAGGAGAAAAAAATACATGGTAGTTAGCAAAGAGACTGATGTCTCAAATTACAAGTGAAAATTAACTTACACATTAACAATATTATCATTCTCTCAAATTACCTTTTCTGAGAAGCTTCAGCTTTATCATGTGGTTTTGATGTCTGTTGTGTTTTAAATGGCGTAAAAGAATAAAACGGTGTTCAAATATAGACTACCAAGAGATCACATTGTACATCTACACACAGCATATGCCACCTGTTTTCTTAAAAATGAGGGACAATATAAAGATTATGTATGTCTCTAAGGTTTGGAGAAGCAGTTTCTGTGTATGTTCAGAGTCAAGTTTTTCTATCACCTGCTTTTAGTTAGGCTATATGAATGCCTATTTAGTCAAGATACCTGTGATTCCAGAAGATTGTTTAGTTTTAATGAAGCATAAGGTTAATTCTGCTATTAACATATAGAATATCATGCACTTACATGTTAAGTTGCTTGATTTTAATAACTTGTCAAGCACTTATATTTTGGGCATGTTTCCAAAATTTTATTTTATACTTTTTTTTCCTCTATCAGAAATCTCACTCAGTCCCTTTATATGATTCCCAAATCTGTATCTTCACACAAAACATTTTCTCTGGGTCCTGACCTACATTTCTGTGTATTTTAATATTTTCACCAAGAAATACAATTAACACCTTGCAACAGTTGTGATTCTTTGTCTTTAAGCAACAGAAACTGAATCTGATAGAAGTAGCAAAAATAAAAGAAAAAAAGGGAATATTACTTCAAAGAATTGGAGCAAAATCCGAAGAAGCAGACTTTTGAAAGCACAGAAATCAAAGTAGTTTTAGAAAGTTGGTAGCAGGAATTAATGGGTAATATCTTTAGTGTTTGAGCATTAGAGTGGATTAGCTTTACCTATTTTTTCTTCTAGACTTTCCAACATGAGAGACAAATTCCCAAAAGAGAGAATTCCATTATAATCCTGGGTCACAAACACACCCTTTGACTTAATAGGGGAGGGTAGGGCAAGGAGATACATAATTTCACCAAAATCAATGAAATGTGTTATCCAAAAATAGGTCAAGGATGTTGGCTAGTTAAAAAAAAAGAAAAAAAAAATTTTCCGTCACATAGTCTATATCAACATTTCAGAATCAAATCAGACTCTCTTATATCTTTGATATTGCACCTGTGTGTGTATCCCTTAGCTTCCTTCATTCACCCGTACATGGAATTTTAACTTCAGAGTCAAGCTCACTAGTATATTTTCTTTCTAATTACTTCAATATTCTCAGTGAAGTATGACTAGGTGGGCTCAGTTCCTCTCATTCATCTCTTTGTCTATCTTTAATGCCAATAAAACATTGTATGTTATGATAATCTTGAAATACAACAGTGTAGGTCCTCCAAATTTCATCTTGTATTTAAAAGTTATCTTGACGATATCAGGTAATTTCTTTTCTATATGCATTTTAGGATAAATTTTTAAATTTCTACTAAAAATACTGCCTGAATTTTGATTTAAATTGCTTTGAATCTATATATTATTTTGTAAAGAATTGACATCTTCAATATTGGATCATTTATCTATGATCATGGTAAATCTCTTTATTTAGAGCTTTAATTTTTCTCAACTATACTTTGTAGTTTTTAGTATTATGTGATGTACATCTTTTATGAGATTTACTGACAAATATCTCATTTAATTCTATTGTTAATGGTTTTGTATTTTTAATTTTAACATCTGATTGTTAGTATATAAAAATACAGCTGATCTCTTTTCCTGAAAATTAAACTCACTTATAAATCCTGGAATATTCTTTATGGACATTGTAGGATTTTCACATATATGATCATATCATCTTCAAATAAAATAATTTTTACTTTTTTTTTTAATCTGGAAGCTACTATTCTTTACCTTGCCTATATTCATTAGACTCTCTAGTATGATGCTATATAGAAGTGGTGAGTGTAGAAATAGGCATGTTGATCCTGATATTAAAGGAAAAACAGACATTGATTCTCACACTTTAGAATGATATTCTTTGTATTTTTTTGGTAGATGCTCTTAATCAGGTTAAGAAAAAACTCTTACGTTTAATCTGATGTGGATGTTCAATGTAGTAAAATTTGTTTTTTCTGTGTCTGTTGATTATTCAAAATTTATTTGTTATAGTAAAACAACTTTGCATTCTTGGGGGAAAAATCCACTTGGTCATGATATTTTATATTTGTATGTATCATTGGTTAGCATACTTTTTAAAATGCATCTACAGACCTGAAGCATTTAAATTTATAGTTTTCTTTTTTGGCCAATGCCAAATGCCAGCTTCACAGAATTTATCAGGAAGTATATCTAGTCCTCAATTTTCTGGAATAAAATTTGGCCTGGAGTTTTCTTTGTGGAATAGTTTGTAAATAAAAAAGTGTTTGTTTTATAGATATAGGAACACTCAGGTTATTTCTTCTTAAGTGAGTTTTCGTAGTCTGTGTTTTTCAAAGAAATTGTCAATTTCATCCAGTGTCTAGTTTATTGACTTGATTGTTCATAATATGCCCTTATTTTCCTTTTGATATCTAGAAAATCTGTGATGTTGTAACCTCCCTCATTTCTACTATTGCTAATTTGATTATTCTCTTTTTTTCTTGATCAGTCTGGCTAAAGTTTTTTATTAATCTTTCTGATTTGTTTAAATAATCTGCTTTTGGTTTTATTCTCTTTCTCTATTCTTTGTCTGCTTTCTATTTCATTGATTTCCACTCCAATCTTTATCATTTCCTTTCTTTTGCTTACTTCTGGTTTAATTTGCCCATCATTTCCTAGATTCTTAATGTGAAATCTGGGATGTTTGATTTGAGAACTTTCTTTTTTTCAAATATAGGAAAATAGTGTTATATCTCCCTAGATACATGTATCCCAATGTTCATTGCAGCACTATTTACAATAACCAGGACATGGAAGCAACCGAAATGTCCAATGACAGAGGAATGGATAAAGAAGATGTGGTACATATATACAATGGAGTATTACTCAGCCATAAAAAGGAACGGAATAATGTCATTTGCAGCAACATAGATGGACCTAGAGATTGTCATACTGAGTGAAGTCAGACAGAGAAAGACAAATATCATATGATATTGCTTATATGTGGAATTTTAAAATAGGGTACAAATGAACTTACCTACAAAACAGAAATAGAGTTAAGGATGTAGAAAACAAACTTATGGTTACCAGGGGGTCAGGGGGAGGGATAAGTTGGGAGATTTGGGACTGACATATACACACTACTATATATAAAATAGATAACTAATAAGGACCTACTGTATAGCACAGGGAACTCTACTCAATACTCCGTAATGACCTGTATGGGAAAAGAATCTAAAAGAGTGGATATGTGTATATGTATAATTGATTCACTTTGCTGTATACCCGAAACTAACACAACATTGTAAATCAACTATACTAATAAAATTTTTTTTAAAAGTAGTGCTTTAGCTGGATCTCCTGAATTTTAATATGTTGAGATTTCATTTTTGTTCAGTTCAAAATACTTTCTAATTTAATTTTTGATTTCTTTTTTGAGACAGTAGTTATTTAAGTGTTTCATATTTTGTTTCCAAACATTTTGAAATTCCCAGATATATTTCTATTACTGATTTAAAGTTTGATTTTATAATGATCACAGAACATGTTTTATATGAAATTATTTTAGATTCATTGAAACTTGTTTCAAAGCCCAGAATATAAACTGTCTTGGTGTGTGTGCTATGGTCGCCTGTAAAAAAGTGTGTATTCTGCTATTACTGGGTAGACCCTTATTTAAATGTCAATTGGGTTAATTTTGTTAATAGTTTTGTTCAACATTATGCATATTCACTGATTTTGTTTACTTGTTTGATTAACTGTGGAATAAGGGACATTGAAATCTCTAACTGTAATTGTGGATTTGTCTATTTCTCCTTCAAGTTTTATCTTTATTTCCTTCACATATTTAGAACATGTGTTATTAGGTGCATAAATATTTGGGATGTTTAAGAATGATGACTGCTATGATATATTAATACATTTATTTCTTTATTAAAAATATCCTTTTAAAATTGTCTAATAATATTCTTGTCTTTGAAATCTACTGACATTAATGTAGCTACTCTATCTTTGGAACAGTATTATAATGGTATATCATTTTATATCCCTTTATTTTAACCTAGTTGTGTTTTTATATTTAAGTGGATTTCTTTTAAAGAGCATATAAAAATTTATTGCTTTTTTTCTAACCCAACTATCCCTACTTTTACTGTGGCCTTATATCATTTATATTTAATTATTGATATGGTTGAAATTAAACAATTTTTATTTTTTAAATTTAAAAAAAATTTTTAAATTGCCATTGGAGTCTTTTTTTTTTTAAGGGGATAAAAGGCTTATTTTATTTTATTTTATTTTATTTTAACATCTTAATTGGAGTATAATTGCTTTACAGTGGTGTGTTAGTATCTGCTGTATAACAAAGTGAATCAGCTATACATATACATATATCCCCATATCTCCTCCCTCTTGTGTTTTCCTCCCACCCTCCATATTCTACCCCTCTAGGTGGTCACAAAGCATTGAGCTGATCTCCCTGTGCTATGTGGCTGCTTCCCATTAGCTATCTATTTTACATTTGGTAGTGAATAAGTATGTTTGTTTTCATTTTGTATAATCTTTGGTTTTCTGAATGTTTATTAATTTAATATTTTTATAATTCCATTTTTCTCCTTTGTTGACTTATTAACTATAAATCTTAGTTTTGTGTATATGCCTAACTGGTTCATTTAAGAATTTTCACTATGCATCTTTAGCTTGCCACACTGTACCTTTAATGATGCTTTTTGCTCAGTATTTCTTTAGGTAGGATATCTTCTTTTTCAGTTTCTTTTTATCTTAAAAAATTTTAAGATTTTTGTCTTTAAGTAATTGTGTTGTATAAAAATAGGAGAAATTTTTATTTTTTTGAAAGTTGTACTTTCTGCCATATAGATACTTCATCTGTCTTTGTCATATTATGATTGCTATGCTCTCTTGTATCTATGCTGAAGTAGTCTTACGTTTTAATGTTGTTTACTTACATATTATGCATTTCTGCCTATTGAAGCCCACTGTGATAGGTTGAGTAATCACCCATTCTCCCCTTTCCAAAGATATCCATATCTGATCCTCTGAAACCTGCAAATATTATTCACATGGCAAAAAATTTGTTCAAAATGTGATTCAGTTAAGAATCTTGACATGGGGAGATTATCCTAGATTATCTGGCTAAATCCAATGTCATCACAAAGATCCTTATAAAAATGTTGCAGGAGGGTCAGAGAAGGCAGAGAAGGTGGTGTGACAATGGATGCAGAGGGAGAGCAGGAGATGTGATAATAGGAGCAGTGGTTAGAGTGATGTTGCCAGGAGATAAGTAATGCAGGAAGTACCTAGAATATGGAAAAGGCAAGGAATAGACTCTCCTCTAGAGAGAGACTCCAGAAAGAACACAACCTTTGATTTTAGTTTCCTAAGAGCAATTTAGGACTTCTAACCTCCAAAACTATAAGACAGCAAATTTGTGTTGTATTAAGCCACTAAGTTTGTGGTAATTTGTTACAGTAGCAATAGGAAACTGGTACTTCCCCCAAGGAATAAGTCCTCACCACTTTTAATTAAGAGTATAATGTCTAATGTGTATTTGAATATACATACTTACATATTTGACTTTTCCAGCCTAAACTCAGACTCAGTTGCTCTCATTCATACTTTCAGTTTCAGTAGCCCATGATTGTGAATGGGTTGTGAAAAAGCGGGAAGTGGAAATTGAGCCAAAACTATGCACAGTAGAGCTTAGTGTAACTGGACTTCTCTCTTCCTTCTGTAGTTGGTTTACAAGACTGGTAAACTTTTTTTTTTTAATTTTTATTTATTTATTTATTTTTAGCTGTGTTGGGTCTTCATTTCTGTGCTAGGGCTTTCTCTAGTTGCAGCGAGCGGGGGCCACTCTTCATTGCGATGCACGGGCCTCTCTTGTTGCGGAACACAGGCTCCAGACCCACAGGCTCAGTGGTTGTGGCTCACAGGCCCAGTTGCTCCATGGCATGTGGGATCCTCCCAGACCAGGGCTCAAACCCGTGTCCCCTGGATTGGCAGGCAGATTCTCAACCACTGAGCCACCAGGAAAGACCCAAGACTGGTAAACTTTTCATTCCACATAGGCATGAACAAATCTTACTATTCTGAGAAAAGTGCTTTTGTACTTTGTACAACTGTCTAATAAATCATGGAGAATTTACTTACAGCAGTTACTTGTCCTCACCCTACTCTCTCATCATCTTACTTCCACAGAAAATCATATTTCATCTTCCCTTTTCCCTTCAATGATCATCAATTCTTATTTCTGGTTGGAATAAATTAGATTTAGGTTATGTGGACCATCTTAGTTTTTCTCCCACAGGCTTCCTCTCAAAGTCAAGAAAATGGTGTGTGTAGCATTGTGTGTGTGTGTCTACGTGTTTTTGTGGGGGGAAGTGGGGCCATAAGATAAAAGGTAACAGCAATCTTTGTCCCATAGCATTTGCCTTATCATTTGTTTAAATGTTATTGGTGATGAAAATATATACATATATAATTTACAATGTAAAGTCCTACTTGTTTTGTTTACCTTAGATTTTATTAAATTTATTGATTCATTTTACTAGATAAAACATATTCACATTGTTTTCATTCCCATCATTAATTTATTGCCATTTTTAGTTCTTGGATGTGCACAAATGGATAGGGGAAATTAATAATGCAAATATTAATATAATTTTTCAAATAAAAATATTATAAAGAAAGGAATGTGCAGAAGAACGGATAAGTGACCTGGAAGATAAAATAGTGTATATAACTACTGCAGAGCAGAACAAAGAAAAAAGAATGAAAAGAACTGAGGACAGCCTCAGAGACCTCTGGGACAACATTAAACCCACCAACATTCGAATTATAGGGGTCCCAGAAGAAGAAGAGGAAAAGAAAGGGACTGAGAAAATATTTGAAAAGATTATAGTTGAAAACTTCTCTAATATGGGAAAGGAAATAGTTAATCAAGTCCAGGAAGCACAGAGAGTCCCATACAGGATAAATCCAAGGAGAAATACGCCAAGACACATATTACTCAAACTATCAAAAATTAAATACAAAAAAAAAAAAATTAAAAGCAGCAAGGGAAAAACAACAAATAACACACAATGGAATCCCCATAAGGTTAACAGGTGATCTTTCAGCAGAAACTCTGCAAGCCAGACGGGAGTGGCAGGACATATTTAAAGTGATGAAGGAGAAAAACCTACAAACAAGATTATTCTACCCAGCAAGGATCTCATTCAGATTCGACAGAGAAATCAAAAGTTTTACAGACAAGGAAAGCTAGGAGAATTCAGCACCATCAAACCAGCTCTAAAACAAATGCTAAAGAAACTTCTCTAAGTGGGAAACGCAAGAAAAGAAAAGGACCTACAAAAACAAAACCCAAAACAATTAAGAAAATGGTCATAGTAACATACATATTGATAATTACCTTAAACATGAATGGATTAAAGGCTCCAACCAAAAGACACAGGCTTGCTGAATAGATACAAAAACCAGACCCATCTATATGCTGTCTACAAGAGACCCACTTCAGACCTAGGAACACATACAGACTGAAAGTGAGGGGATGGAAAAAGATATTCCATGCAAATGGAAATCAAAAGAAAGCTGGAGTATCAATTCTCATAGACTTTAAAATAAAGACTATTACGAGAGACAAAGAAGGACACTACGTAATGATCAAGGGATCAATCCAAGAAGAAGATATAACAATTGTAAATATTTATGCATCCAACATAGGAGCACCTCAATACATAAGGCAAATACTAACAGCCATAAACAGCCACTAACAGCCATAAAAGGGGAAACCGACAGTAACACAATCATAGTAGGGGACTTTAACACCCCACCTTCAGCAATGGACAGATCATCCAAAATGAAAGTAAATAAGGAAACACAAGCTTTAAATGATAAATTAAACAAGATGGAATTAATTGATATTTATAAGACACTCCATCAAAAACAACAGAATGCACATTCTGCTCAAGTGCTCATGGAACATTCTCCAGGATAGATCATATCTTGGGTCACAAATAAAGCCTTGGTAAATTTAAGAAAATTGAAATCGTATCAAGTATCTTTTCCGACCACAACACTATGAGACTAGATATCAATTACAGGAAAAAGTCTGTAAAAAATACAAACACATGGAGGCTAAACAATACACTACTTAATAACCAAGAGATCACTGAAGAAATCAAAGAGGAAATCAAAATATACCTAGAAACAAATGACAATGAAAACATGATGACCCAAAACCTATGGGATGCAGCAAAAGCAGTTCTAAGAGGGAAGTTTATAGCAATGCAATCCTAACTCAAGAAACAAGAAACATCTCAAATAAACAACCTAACATTACACCTAAAGCAATTAGAGAAAGAAGAACAAAAAAACCCCAAAGTTAGCAGAAGGAAAGAAATCATAAAGATCAGATCAGAAATAAATGAAAGAGAAATGAAGGAAATGATAACAAAGATCATTAAAACTAAAAGCTGGTTCTTTGAGAAGATAAACAAAATTGATAAACCATTAGCCACACTCATCAAGAAAAAAAGGGAGAAAACCCAAATCAATAAAATTAGAAATGAAAAAGGAGGAGTACAACTGACATTGCAGAAATACAGAGGATCATGAGAGATTACTACAAGCAACTATATGCCAATAAAATGGACAACCTGGAAGAAATGGAGAAATTCTTAGAAATGCACAACCTTCCGAGACTGAGCCCAGAAGATATAGAAAATATGACAGACCAATCACAAGCACTGAAATTGAAAGTGTGATTAAAAATCTTCCAACAAACAAAAGCCCAGGACCAGATGGCTTCACAGGCGAATTCTATCAAACATTTAGAGAAGAGCTAACACCTATCCTCTCAAACTCTTCCAAAATATAGCAGAGGGAGGAACACTCCCAAACTCATTCTACGAGGCCACCATCACCCTGATACCAAAATCAGACAAAGATGAGTCCAATATCACTGATGAACATACATGCCAAAATCCTCCACAAAATACGAGCAAGCAGAATCCAACAGCACATTAAAAGAATCATACACCCTGATCAAGTGGGGTTTATCACAGGAATGCAAGGATTCTTCAACATAGAAAAATCAATCAACGTGATACACCATATTAACAAATTGAAGTAGAAAAACCATATGATCATCTCAAAAGATGCAGAGAAAGCTATCGACAAAATTCAACACCCATTTATGAAAAAACCCTCCAGAAAGTGGGCATAGAGGGAACTTTCCTCAACATAATAAAGGCCATATATGACAAACCCACAGCCAACATCGTCCTCAATGGTGAAAAACTGAAACCATTTCCACTAAAATCAGTAACAACACAATGTTGCCCACTCTCACCACTATTATTCAACATAGTCTTGGAAGTTTTAGCAACAGCAATCACAGAAGAAAAAGAAATAAAAGGAATCCAAATCGGAAAAGAAGAAGTAAAGCTGTCACTGTTTGCAGATGACATGATACTATACATAGAGAATCCTAAAGATGCGACCAGAAAACTACTAGAGCTAATCAATGAATTTGGTAAAGTAGCAGGATGCAAAATTAATGCACAGAAATCTCTAGCATTCCTATACACTAATGATGAAAAATCTGAAAGTGAAATTAAGAAAACACTATCATTTACCATTACAACATACAAAATAAAATACCTAGAAATAAACCTACCTATGGAGACAAAAGACCTGTATGCAGAAAATTATAAAACACTGATGAAAGAAATTAAAGATAATACAAATAGATTGAGAGATATACCATGTTCTTGGATTGGAAGAATCAACATTGTGAAAATGACTCTACTACCCAAAGCAATCTACAGATTCAATGCAATCCCTATCAAACTACCAATGGCATTTTTCACAGAACTAGAACAAAAAAATTCACATTTTGTATGGAAACACAAAAGACCCCGAATAGCCAAAGCAATGTTGAGAAAGAAAAACGGAGCTGGAGGAATCACGCTCCCTGACTTCAGACTATACTACAAAGCTACAGTAATCAAGACAGGATGGTACTGGCACAAAAACAGAAATATAGATCAATGGAAAAGGATAGAAAGCCCAGAGATAAACCCACCCACATATGGTCACCTTGTCTTTGATAAAGGAGGCAAGAATCTACAGTGGAGGAAAGACAGCCTCTTCAATAAATGGTGCTGGGAAAACTGGACAGCTACATATAAAAGAATGAAATTAGAACACTCACTAACACCATACACAAAAATAAACTCAAAATGGATTAGAGACCTAAATATAAGGCCAGGAACCATCAAACTCTTAGGGGAAAACATAGGCAGAACATTCTATGACATAAATCACAGCAAGATCCTTTTTGACCCACCTCCTAGAGAAATGGAAATTAAAACAAAAATAAACAAATGGGACCTAATGAAACTTAAAAGCATTTGCACAGCAAAGGAAACCATAAACAAGGCGAAAAGACAACCCTCAGAATTGGAGAAAATATTTGCAAATGAAGCAACTGAGAAAGGATTAATCTCCAAAATTTACATGCAGCTCAATATCAAAAAACCAAACAACCCAATCCAAAAATGGGCAGAAGACTTAAATAGACATTTCTCCAAAGAAGATATACAGATTGTCAACAGACACATGAAAGAACGTTCAACATCATTAATCATTAGAGAAATGCAAATCAAAACTACAATGAGATATCATCTCACACCAGTCAGAATGGCCATCATCAAACAATCTACACACAGTAAATGCTGGAGAGGGTGTGGAGAAAAGGGAATCCTCTTGCACTGTTGGTGGGAATGTAAACTGATACAGTCACTATGGAGAACAGTATGGAGGTTACTTAAAAAATTAAAAATAGAACTACCATATGACCCAGCAATCCCACTACTGGGCATATACCCTGAGAAAACCATAATTCAAAAAGAGTCATGTACCAAAATGTTCATTGCAGCTCTATTTACAATAGCCAGGACATGGAAGCAACCTAAGTGTCCATCAACTGATGAATGGATAAATAATATATGGCACATATATACAATGGAATATTACTCAGCCATAATAAGAAACGAAATTGAGTTATTTGTAGTGAGGTGCATGGAGCTAGAGTTTGTTATACAGAGTGAAGTAAGTCAGAAAGAGAAAAACAAATACTGTATGCTAACACATATATATGGAATCTAAAAAAAAAAAAAAAAGGTCCTGAAGAACCTAGGGTCAAGACGGGAATAGAGACACAGACCTACTAGAGAAAGGAGTTGAGGACATGGGGAGGGGGAAGGGTAAGCTGTGACAAACTGAGAGAGTGGCATGGACATATATACACTACAAAACATAAAATAGATAGCGAGTGGGAAGCAGCTGCATAACACAGGGAGATCAGCTCGGTGCTTTGTGACCACCTAGAGGGGTGGGATAGGGTGGGTGGGAGGGAGATGCAAGAGGGAGGGTATATGGGGATATATGTATATGTATAACTGATTCACTTTGTTATAAAGCAGAAACTAACACACCATTGTAAAGCAATTATACTCCAATAAAGACATTAAAGAAATAAAATTTAAAAAAGAAAAGAATATGACTCTCACATAACTAAACTGCTGGATTCTAAAGAAAATGTGCATAGATTCTTCCTTTGTTATTTTACCTGCAAAATTCCAAACCTGGCATGCAGCAGATGAAATAGGCATTCAATATACAGTATATGAAATTGCCAGTTATTGAAGTCACGTTAAAATATTCAGGTCCATTTTCAGAGTTACAACCTACTTGAGTTTCTCAGTACTTTTTCCTTTTTTTTTTTTTTTTAATGTGTCCAATGTTGTTATTTTCTCTTTAGCTATCCAAACAGAAATCTAAATTTACTCAGATTTGGCATTGCTCCAGAGACTAAATGATTAGATGGAACATATTTCTCCTTCTCATGAATTATTCTTATATTCTTATAAGATCAAGTTGACATACACAAGTCCTAATTTTATTCCCTGTAGCAAGCAAGAATATCTCCTTTGTCCTAACTCATGGAATTCTGCAACCCTGAACTTACAGCAAGAGAAGAAAGAAAAGTTAACCTTATGAAATGTTCTCCAGGTTATTTTCTATCCTCATGAGGATATCTTTTCCATGTGGCATAAACCTCTAAAATTTTATTATGATACCCCTGAATAGCCTCCCTCCTCCTTTCCCTCAGCCACTCCCCCATCACTCTCACTTTCTTCTCATTGGTTATTGCAACTTGAAGTCTTAGTTTTGTTGCAAACAGATGGAAGTGTAGAAAAGATGTGGAGAAAGCATACTCTTCTTGTGTCACAGTTCAGTCTCTTAGGGAGAATGAGAGTTGTTCCATTATCTTGTTGGTCCTGACTTAAGGACTCTAATTCAGACAACAGTAGAGGTTGGTAAGATAGAGCAGCATGTTTACCTCTTCAGTCAGAGTTTCTTTCTTTTTGAAAAGTTGAGGCATTCATAGAATGAAGTTCAGATTAATTTTTACTTCAGGTCACTCCATTTTCATTTAATGAAGTGACATGCCTCCCTTAACAGGTTTTAACACCATTTATGTACCATCTCCAAATAAACAGATCCTATTTGTGGAATCATTAGCATTAGAAGGATCTCTGATCAATCTATGTAACTCTACCATGAACACGAAGATCGACTGCTACTTAACATAGGTAGGGAGACTCTGCATTCATTTTGACTTTATTTGCTTTAAAACTATATCTTTCAAAGTACAATATGATGCTATTATGAGTTACAAAATTTTTTTTTTCCTACCACAAATCAATAAAATATGTAGAGTCTACACTTTCTCCAGGCTGCAGTTTGCTTATTTATAAAATGAAAGACTTAAAAAATGCCCTCTAGGGATATTTCCAGGTCTAAAATACTGTAATGTTAATTACAAATCATAGCATTTTCACCATATATGACCTTAAGAAGAAAAAAATTTCTCATCCATTCTTTAAATGCATTAAGATCAAAAAATATATTTTACTAATATACAATATTATATTTGCATTTTCCTGTATTAATTCCACCACATTTAAAGCATGTTTTAAAATTCAATATATGACTTAAAACTAGATCTCTGTATGAATTGGATTATTCTCATGGGCCTCACTAGAAAAAATGAATTAAAAATTAACATTTTATAACATTACTAATGCACATGTATCATTTAAGGTAGAGTGCCAAAGTAGGTTGCTTTCACTACAAAATACCCCATTAATATATAAACATCAAAATGTAGTTTATAAAATTATTTGTGTACTGAACCCTTAATCCAAGGGGAAAAAAGTCAATTTGTTATCCTATCAGTGCCTTTAATTTAAAACATTTATTTCAACTTTGATGTTTCAGTACACATCTACTGTATTAGTTTCCTATGACTGCTGTAATAAATTAACAAAAACTTGATGGCTTAAAGCACAAGACATTTGTTCTCTTTATGATTTTGGAGACCAGAGTCAAAAACGAATCTTATGGGGCTAAAATCAAGGTGCCAGCAGGGTTGTTCTCCCTACAGAAGGTCTAGGGGAGAATTCATTCCTTGACTCTTCCAGCTTCTGGCGACTGTAGGCATTCTTATTCAGTCCAATATCTGCCTCTGTGGTCACTTGGCTTTTTTTCTATCTCAAATCTCCCTCTGGCCCCTCTTATAAGGACACTTGTAATTGCATTTAGGGTCCACCTGGATAACTGAGGATAATCGCCACATCTCAAGATCCTTAACATTATACATCTGCAAAGTCTTTTTTTTTTTTTTTTTTTTTCCATATCAGCTAACATTTTAGGGATTAGGACTTGGGAAGGATTTTTTCAGCATACCGCATTTATTTTCCTAGAAATTAGAGTTTATTTTCATCAAACTCGACACTGATTTACAATCCACATAATAATGACTCTGGACCTCCCAGACAATCATCCACTAGTTACACGTGAGCCTGAGCTGTTATAAACTGAGTGTTGACAATTTGGCATATTTTTGGTCACTGTATTTTATGGAGTACACATCCTTCAGATAAAGAATTGAGCTCAATTTCCCCTGTGGCTTAAAGTATTGCTTTAGATTATAAACTCAATGGGAAAAAACGCAGAATAATAGGGCTTTTCTAGGAGTGATTGCTTCAGTGTGAGGTACAGGATGACATGCCATACATGTATTTTTATTCTGATTTCATGGAAAACGAACCACCCGTGCCTCTTTGAAAATAAACAGGTGTCATATACAACAAAGCTGTCCGATTATGAAACACTTACCCACACTTGTAAATTGCTTGGAGGGTAGGGTAAACTGTTGTCAGATCTTGAAACAGGAAGAAAATGTCAGAGCAGACGATAGTAGAATATGGGGTGAAAAAAAAGGAAAGAATTAGAATTACCAGGTTGAAAAATATAAAAAACAAAAATTTAACTTTGAAATTTCCATCCAGTGGTTTATTAAGAAGCCATGTGAATCCTTGCTATACTAAGGCTACTGTGAATTTTTAGCAATTCTTAGGTGACAGAAAGGTGGGTCCATACACAGAGTTACATTTTAATAGAATTAGTGCGGCTTGTTCTGAAATATGATAGAGTGAGGGAGAGGAAGAAACAGAGGGAGAAGGAGAGAGAAGAGAGAAAAACAGGGGAAAGAGAAATTAGAGCAGAGTTTACTTGTCTTAGAATTATTTACATCTAACAAGACCACTTAGAGTAAATGATATTTATAAACACAAGATCCCTAAATATACACAGAAAGGTAAATGTGGGTATTTTCCATAAGGCTTCTTCTCACAGAGGCCTTTCTTTTCCTGACCACCTTATCAACATTTCCAACCACATTTCTCAACATTTTAAATTCCCATTTTCTAATTTATTTTTAAATTTTTGCAATAATCACTGTATAACATTCAAACTATATGACTTAGTTATCTTATTTATTACTGTCTCCCACAATTGAATGCTAGCCCCATAAAGGCAGTGTCACTACTGAAAACTGTCCACCACATATAGTATTCCACCTGCCAAGAATAGTATACCCTAACAAGTAGAGATATATAGATTTTTAATGGAATACATAGCTTGGCTATTTAATTAATACTTCTGCAATGAAGAATTTATTTTCTAATTAATTGTTGAAATGTGTGTCATTGTATAAACCAGCAGTCCCCAACCTTTTTGGCACCAGGGACCGGCTTCATGGAGGACAATTTTTCCATGGACCGGGGTGGGGGTGGTGTGGGAGTGTGGGGTTGGTTTGGGGATGATTCAAGTGCATTACATTTATTGTGCACTTTATATCTATTATTATTATTACATTGTAATATATAATGAAATACACAACTCACCATAATGCAGAATCAGTGGGAGCCCTGAGCTTGTTTTCACTTGCCTCTCACTGATAGGGTTTTGATATTAGTCTGCAAGCAATTGATTTATTATGATCTCTGTGCAGTCAAACCTCTCTGCTAATGATAATCTGTATTTGTAGCTTCTCCCCAGTGGCAGCATCACTGCCTCAGCTCCACTTCAGATCATCAGGCATTAAATTCTCGTAAGGAACATGCAACCCAGATCCCTTGCATGCGCAGTTCACAGTAGGGTTCGTGCTCCTATGGGAATCTAATGCCACTGCTGATCTGACAGGAGGTGGAGCTCGGGCAGTAATGTGAGTGATGGGGAGAAGCTGTAAATACAGATGAAGCTTCACTAGCTCGCCCGCTGCTCACCTCCTGCTGCACAGCTCGGTTCCTAACAGGTCATGGACCGCTACCAGTCTGTAGCCTGGGGGTTGGGGACTCCTGGTATAAACTATCTCTCAAACTGGTCTTTAAAATACAATGAACTTCATTAAAAAGCAAGTAAGTATGATTGGATTATATAATATTATTTGACTTTTAACACAGGAAATTGAAGACTAAACCCTTATTAACCACTCAATAAAAAAGCACCTAGGCCTAAGTTTGAACAGTAAATTAAAATGTAGGGGCTTCCCTGGTGGCGCAGTGGTTGAGAATCTGCCTGCCGATGCAGGGGACACGGGTTCGAGCCCTGGTCTGGGAAGATCCCACATGCCGCGGAGCAACTAGGCCCGTGAGCCACAATTACCGAGCCTGCGCGTCTAGAGCTTGTGCTCCGCAACAAGAGAGGCTGCGATAGTGAGAGGCCCGCGCACCGCGATGAAGAGTGGCCCCCGCTTGCCACAACTAGAGAAAGCCCTCGCACAGAAACGAAGACCCAACACAGCCAATAAATAAATAAATAAATAATAAATTAAAAATGCATATTCTTAGGAAAAAAATGTATATAAGTGCTATTTCTATTCAAAAGGCATCTTCTTATTATATATGTTATATCATAATATTTCTAAGATAAGAGGAATACTTATTTTTTTAATTGAAGTTGCTTGATTTACAATGTTGTGCTAGTTTCAGGTGTACAAAGTGATTCCGTTATACATACATATATATCTATTCTTTTTCAGATTCTTTTCCCTTATAGGTTATTACAAAGTAGTGAGTATAGTCCCTTGTGTTATACAGTAGGTCCTTATCAGTTACCTATTTTATAAATAGTAGTGCGTATATGTTAATCCTAAATTCCTTATTTATCCCTCTTCTACCTTTCCCCCTTGGTAACCATAAGTTTGCTTTCTATGTCTATGGGTCTATTTCTGTCTTGTATATATGTTCATTCATACCTTTTTTTTTTCTTTTCTAGATTCCACATATAAGTAGTATCATATTATATTAGTCTTTCTCTGGCTTACTCCACTTAGTATGATAATCTCTAAGTCTATCCATGTTGCTGCAAATGGCATTATTTCATTCTTTTTTTATGGCTGGGTAATATCTCATTATATATATATATATATATATACCACATCTTCTTTATCCATTCATCTGCCGATGATCATTTAGGTTGCTTCCATGTCTTGGCTATTGTAAATAGTGCTGCAGTGAAATTTGGGGGGCATGTATCTTTTCAAATTATGTTTTTTTCTAGATATATGCCCAGGAGTGGGACTGCAAGATCACATGGTAGCACTATTTTTAGTTCTTTGAGGAACCTCCATACCATTCTCCATAGTGGCTGTACCAATTTACATTCCCACCAGCAGTATAGGAGGGTTCCTTTTTCTCCAAACCCTCACCAGTGTTTATTATTTATAGACTTTTTGATGATGGCCATTCAGACTGGTATAGTTTTGATTTGCATTTCTCTAATAATTAGTGATGTTGAGCCTCTTTTCATGTGCTTTCTTACTTTTAAATCCTAGTATCTTGTTCAGTGCATATCATGTAGTAGGTATTTAATACATATTTGTAAAAAAAAATTGAAACATCTTGATGGGATATAATTCACATACCATTCGATTCACCCATCTGATGTATACAATCTAAAGATTTTTAGTATTCGACAGAGTTGTAAATTATCACCACAATCAATTTGTACATTTTATCATTCCCCAAAGAAACCTTGTACCCTTTAGCATAACCCCACAACCCCTCTAGCCCTAGTAAAACTGAATCTACTTTTTGGTCTATAGATTTGCCTATTCTGGACAAGTCATATAAATTGAATCATATAATATGTGACTTTTTGTTTCTGGCTTCCTTAATGTAGCATGATGTTCTCAAGGTTTACCTTGCTGTAGCATGTATTATTATTTAATTCCTCTTTATTGACAAATAATATTCCATTGCATTCTTCCATTCCTCCATTGATAGGCATTTGGGATATTTCTACATTTTGGCTACTATTAATAATGTTGTTATAAACATTGGTGTGCAAGTTTATGTGTGAACATGGTTTCAATAATTTTGGGTATAAGCCTAGCAGTAGAATTATTAGATCATGGTAAGTATATGTTTATCCTTTCCATAAACTGCCACAATATTTTCTAAAGTAACTGTGCCATTTTTCAATCCAACTAGCAATGTATGATAGTCCCAATTTCTCCATATTCTTGCCACTTAACTGTTCTCTGTCTTTTTCGTACAGCTATCCTAATGTGAAATGATATCCCATTGTGGATTTGATTTGCATTTCCCTTTATGGCTGAAGATGTTTGAATGTCTTTTTATAGTCTTTCTTTTTCTAAAGGTTACTAATCAACTGATTTTATTTTAATTTTTCCAGTTTCACTGAGGTATAGTTGACATATAACTTTGTATTAGTTTAAGATGCACAACATAATGATTTGATATTTGAATATACAGCAAAATGATAACCACAATAAGTTTGGTTAACATCAATCACCTCACATTATTTGTCTTGTTATTTGTGTTACAATTATTTGTCCTGTGATGAGAACTTAACTATAGTCACAGTGCTATATACCACATCCCCAGAACTTATTTATATTATAACTGGAAGTTTGTACCTTTTGACCACATTTACCCACTTCCCCCATCCCTCCACTCCCCACTTTTGGCAACTACCAATCTGTTCTCTGTTTCCATGAGTTCAGGTTGTTTTAGACTCCACATATAAATGAGATCATATGGTATCTGTCTTTCTTTCTCTGACATTTCTCTTAGCATAATGCCCCTTTTATGTTCTTATTGGTAATTTACTGATTATTCTGGAGAAATGTCTATTCAGATCTTTTGCCCATTTATTAATTTGGTTATTGCCCTTTTGAGTTGTAAGAGTTCTTTTTATATTCTAGATACAACTCCCCTGTCAGATATGTGATTTACAAATAATTATCCTATTCTGTGGGGTGTACTTTAATATCTTGATGGTGTCCTTCAAAGTTATGTGGTGTTTTGATTTTGATGAAATTCAATGTATTTTTTTTTTTTTTGTTACATGTGCTTTTGGTTTTATATCTAAGAAGCCATCGGCTAATCCAAGGTCAGAAAAATATATGCTTGTTTTCCCCTAAGCATTTTCTAGTTTAGTTCTTACATTTCAGTCTTTGATTGATCTATTTTGAGTTCAATATTTGTATATGGTGTGAGGTAGTGGTACAACTCTATTCTCTGAATGCAAAAATCCAGTCATTCTGGTCAAATTTGTTAAAAAGACCACTCTTTCTGTATTGAATTGCCTTGGCGCTCTCATTGAGAATCAAATAATGTATGACAGTACCACAATATCTTGATTACGGTGACTTTGTAGTAAATTCTGAAATCAGGAAGTATGAATACCTGAAATTTGTTTTTATCCTTCAAATTGTTTTGGCTATTATGAGTCTCTTGAATTTCCATATGAATTTTAGGATCACATTTTCAATTTCTGCAAAAATTGCCAACTGTGATTTTGATAAATATTGCATTGAATCTGGAGATCAAATTGGAGGTTATTGCCATCTGAACAAATTTAAGTTTTCTGATTAATGACAACTGAATGTCTCCCTATTTTCTTGTAGTTTTCAGAATATGACTTACATTTCTTCTGTTAATTTATTCCCAAGTATTTATTTTCCTATTTTTATTCTTGTTGATGCTATTATAAATGGAATTGTCTTTTTCAATTTCACTTTCATATTTTCCATCACAAGTATATAGAAATACAATTAATTTTGTATATTGATCATGTATCTTGCAAACTTACTAAACTCACTTATTAATTCAAGAGGATTTAGTGGATTCCTAAGATTTTCTAGCTATAAGATTATATTATCTGCAAATAGACAGTTTTACTTCTTCCTTCCTAACATGGATTTTTTTTTGTTTTGTTTTGTTTTTTAAATTTTGTTAAGGTTTCTATTGTATCTATGATCATGTGGGTATTGGTCCATAGTATTTTGTTTTGTTTTGTTTTTTATTTATTTTATTTATGGCTGTGTTAGGTCTTCGTTTCTGTGCGAGGGCTTTCTCTAGTTGCGGCAAGTGGGGACCACTCTTTATCGCGGTGCGCGGGCC
This sequence comes from Balaenoptera physalus, assembly GCF_965194825.1. Classification (NCBI taxonomy): domain Eukaryota; kingdom Metazoa; phylum Chordata; class Mammalia; order Artiodactyla; family Balaenopteridae; genus Balaenoptera; species Balaenoptera physalus. The sequence goes on along the minus strand of NC_138890.1, from coordinate 109,403,105 downwards.
TTTCACTGTCGCGGCCTCTCTTGTTGGGGAGCACAGGCTCCAGACGCGCAGGCTCAGTAATTGTGGCTCACGGGCCTAGTTGCTCTGCGGCATGTGGGATCTTCCCAGACCAAGGCTCGAACCCGTGTCCCCTGCATTGGCAGGCAGATTCTCAACCACTGTGCCACCAGGGAAGCCCTAACATGGATGTTTTTTATTTCTTTTTTTTCTTACATAATTGTCCTAACTGGAAGAATCTTCAATACAGTGTTGAATACAAGAGATGAGAATGGACATTCTGTCCTTGTTCCTGCTATTATAGCAAAAGCATTCAACTGGTAACCATTAAGTATGATGTTGGCTCTGGGCTTTTCACAGACACATTTTCACTCTGTTGATAATGTCATTTGGTGGTATAGTCCAATTTGTCTATTTTTACTTTTGTTGCCTTGGCTTTTGGTGTCATATCTAGGAAAACCTTTCCAAATTCAACATCGTGAAGTTTTCCCCCTATTTTCTTCTAAGAGTTTTATAATTTTAGGTCTTGCCTTTAGGCTTTTGTCTTAAATTTTGTATTTTGTATAAAATAAAGGTTCAATTTCATTCACTGTCTCGTAAGCAAGCTGGAGTGAGGACAGCTAGATGGACAACATTTTTGGTGTGCCATGCCTGAGGTAAAGCCACTACTCTATCAGTGGGGACTTAGTGGAAGAACGAAACCCCTAAGCTTTTGATCATACTCTCTAGGAATTTAGGCTTTGAAATTGGATCTGAGGAGCAGAGCACATGTGTATGAAATGCTGGCAACTTGCAATTCTCAGGGTGATAATGTAGCTCTCAACTTTAAGCTAGAGAAAGAGGATGTCTTACATTTTTGGTTACACCTGCTTGGATTGGATTTTCTAGCATTCTGAGCTGAGAATGAGAGAGAAGGTGTGAACTGTGCTTCAAATGATACAGACTCTTGCTATTCCCTTTATGTTTTAGATTTCCTTGAATAAATGTTTATATATTTGTTGTATACACTTATGGAAATATCTGGAGACCTTAATTTTTTAAATAATTTTAACCAATTATACTTCTTTCACTGGAGAACAGAGCTCTTCATGCTACCATTCAAATGTATACATACTTGTTAAATTGTTTAAATAAAAATCCTTATCATTTAAACAGCGTTTTTATAAAGCTAATTATTAATACACTTTCTTTAATAAAATATTAGATTCTTTATTGCTATTTTGTCCTAAAGAAAACATATATACTGAACTTGCTGTACCTTCTCATTTTGGGGATGAAAACACATTAAATTTTACTTCTGTGGGTTTCAAAGCCCAACCACATAGCTAAAGATATGTTGAAAAATTGCATTTATGTTATAAAGATACATAGTACTACTAATTATCAAAGTTATATTGAAGAGCATTTATAGGGCTGTTTCATACAAGCACCCCTTTAAAAGTAAATTGATAGCAATCATTTTACATGAAAATCAATATAAATTACATAAAACAGTAATAAAAATGAATAATCAATATATTAATTTTATAAGTATGTATGGCAACATTTCCACATGTGTTTTATCTACCTCACTTATGGACCTGAAACTAACTATCCATACTTGCAGAACCAACATTAGGCAGTTAAGAAAAGTATGGGCTCTGGAGTCAGACCTTTGTTTTAAGTCTGGCCTTTTTTTTTTTTTTTTAATTGACTTACAATATTGCATTAATTTCAGGTGTACAGTATAGTAATTTTTTTTTTTTTTGCAGATTATATTCCATCATAGGTTATTACAAGATACTGGATATCATTCCCTGTGCTATACAGTAAAAATATGGAATGCTTCACAAATTTACATGTTATCCTTGCTTAGGGGCCATGCTAATCTTCTCTGTATTGTTCCAATTTTAGTATATGTACTGCTGAAGTGAGCACAGTCTGGCTTATTTGAACTAATTAATTTAATTATGTTTAAATCTAGGTTAATTTTGGTTTGAATAACTTAACTTCTGAATGACTCAGTTTTAATATCTACAAAATGCAAGTAATAGCACTAACTCTGTGCTTTTCTGATGATTAAATTACTTAAGTATATATAACACCTAGAATGTGCTTATTATTTTTAAGTGCTTAATAAATGGAAGTCATTTTTGTTGTTATAATTATTAGCTATTTAAAAATAACCCTCTACCATTGGTTGGGTTTAAACCTACCATTACTGCTTTCCCATTAGAGTAGTGAGCAAAAGCTAATAGGTCTAGCAATGAATTAATACAGTACTGGTTTTGATGTCCAGCTTATCACTTGCCAGCTATATGATTGTAGGAAATTTACCTAATCATTGTGAATCTTGATTTTATCAATTTTTAAAGATTTTATCATCTTTGAAAGAAAGACTCGAGTTTGGTTAAGTAAGGTAGTACACAATAAGGCCTTTTAACATAATAAGGACTTTTAATAAGGCCTTTTAAAAATAAACAACAAATTTTGCCCTCTGGAGATTGGTTTTCATTTCCTCCTTAGTTATCAATTATGTAAACCATTCTTATTTTGATTCTTATTAACGCTTTTCATTTTCAGGTGTCCTTCCTATGTTCTTCTGTATCTGAATTCTCATTTCTCCTATGTCTTTCTATATTTATATTATACTTCTTAAAAAGTAAACAAAGGAAAAAATCTTTCAAGATATGAAAAAACTAATATTAAAGTGAATTTATTTTTATTTTTTACATTTATCCTTTTCCAGGTCAGTTCGAGTGCCTTAAGGTTTTAATGATAACAAAGCAAAATTTCCTGTACTGCAACAGGATTATTATAGAGATCAGAACCAATGTTATTATGAAAGATGAAAATCCTCACTAAATGCATCTGATATTAATTTTTTAGAAAAGATTTGAATCATTAAAAAAAGAAATTTCTGTTTTTTTCACATAATTGTATTTTTAATATTTTAGCACTTCCTGTAGCTTCTAACAGAAAAGGATTTCCTGTTATACTAATGTGCAGTTTAGAAATGTAGTTTTATGAAAAAATAAGAATTTTACTACAATATGTGTGTACTGTTAATGTATATAACTGTGTTGTTGAAGCAATGTTAAAACATGAATATTGCAATATTAAATGTAATATTTGAGAAATTAAAAATATCAATTGACTTCAAATCTCAAATCCCGGAGATACCTGTTTATCATAATGCACTTTTAAAAAATTTCTGCATATATATTATGAGCTAGTTATACAAAAGGGGATTACATTAAATATAGTTTTTTCAAATTGCTTTTTTAACACTGTTAACATGAACTTTTAAAAAAGTTCTTGCATATTTTGTTTACGAAATAGTGATACAATATATAATTCATACTGAAACTATTGTATGACTGATTTATCTCTCTAAAATATTATACGTTTAAGAACCTCAATGTAATGAACAAAATTCTGCATACATTTATCTTCATTCAGTTACATGAGTCCTAGAAACAGAATTGCAATATCAAATACTGTAAAGATTTTTTGACATATATATTTACCATACTGATCACCAAAGATTATGGTAGTTAATACTATGTAAACGTATGAAACATTTCAAAGTACACTTATATTTAAAATTCATAATGTCAAGGGGAACTTTAATCCACCTACCAATCCTTCCACACTTCTATAACCTGGTATTATATAAAAATAAGTAGAGAGGGGCTTCCCTGGTGGTGCAGTGGTTAAGAATCCATCTGCCAATGCAGGGGACACGGGTTGAAGCCCTAGTCCAGGAAGATCTCACATGCCGTAGAGCAACTAAGCCCATGCGCCACAACTACTGAGCCCACATGACACAACTACTGAAGCCCGAGTGCCTAGAGCCCGTGCTCTGCAATAAAAGAAGCCACCGCAATGAGAAGCTCATGCACCACAATGAAGAGTAGACCCCGCTTGCCACAACTAGAGAAAGCCAGAGCAGCAATGAAGACCCAATGCAGGCAAAACTAAATAAATAAAAAATAAATAAATTTATTTAAAAAATAAGTAGAGAAATCAATAGGCAGCCTTTATAAAATGTTATAGCAATTTGACAGAGTAATAATGTCTGTTGAATCTAATAATAAAAAGTGGATTTGTATGCTGCCTGCTTGTTATTTCATTTTCCAAATAATTCATTTTTATTGCATTTTAGGTGTCCATGAGAAATTGGAAATTAAAAACAAACAAGCAAAAACTTGCACGTCACCATAGATACTCTAAGAAGCACTGCTCTAACCCATTAAATCTTTCAGCATTATTAGAAACCGTTTTATAACTTCCTTCTCTCCCCCATACTTTAAAACATCTTTCAGATTTTTCACCATCAGCTAATAAGTTTGTTTCATATTTCATTGGAAAATAGAAGGGAAAATCCATATACCTCCTAACTTTCCTCCCTCTCCCTGCCCCCACCTTCACTCACTTTCAGCATCTGTATCCCTCCACTTCACTTTAGTTTCCATTATGATGGATATGTTGTCCATGCTCCTAAGGACAGCCCCTTCATGCTCCTCCTTCTAAAATATGTCTATAATCAAACTACTTTCCCCCAATTTTACCACTACCACTTTGGTGCAAGTCAATATAATTTCTTCCTGAATTATTACACTAGCTTCCTGAATGTTCTTTCTTCCCCACTACAGAGCAGCCAGAGTGTTCCTTTTAAACCTTAAGCATGACTGTGTCAGAGCTATGCTCACACATCCAAAAGTTCCAGATTCCTTTTTCTCCTACATGCACCTTCCTCCCTGTGCTCCTGTTATACTCATACGTGTGTCATTCTGTCATTCTTAGAACTATGCAACCTCAGGTCAACTTTCTATAACCTCTGCTTAGGGCCATTTACTCTCAGATCCTTCATGGCTCACTCCTTCTCCTTCTTCATGTCTCTGTTCAAATGTCACTTCTGAAAGGAATACTTCACTGACTACCCTATTTAAAATTGAAAATCGCAGCACTCCCAGTTCCCATTCATAGACTTATTTTCTCCACATCACCATCAGGAAGAATATGTATTTTACTTTTTTATTTGTAAAGACTTCCTCTGGAAGCAGGAGCCTCTCTGTCCACATACACAGCAGAGCAGAGAGCATCTCTCAAACAACAACCTCTGAAAGGTGATGTATAAATAGCCATTTCCCTTGCCTCTCACTTGAGATGTTTCTGGGATCTGTGCTCTAGAGTTTTATATAGACTCCTAGACTTCTCTAGAGAAATAAACCCTCATCTAACTATGGTGGTAACTTCCTTGATAATGCATCATTTATTTGTAGGCTTCCCTTTCCTGTCTTAATTCTACACTCCACTACTCAGGTTCCTAATGATCACACCTCAAATATAGCACATGTGCTTGAATCCTTTTCTTCGGTTGACATCTGAGGGAACCTAAAATAACACAATGTGTGAGACTATTGTTAATATATAGGAAGGACTGAACTTGTAGGATATGTGAATGTTAAGAAATATGAGATAATTTCTTACTGTTTTCCAAAGTAATCATGCCAGATATATTCCCACTGTCAATATACAAGAGATCCTGTGAATGTGAATCCTCTCAAAGTCTTGATATTTGCAGTATTATTACTTTTTTTGCAATAGGAATTATGTATGATGGTTTCACAAGGTCATCTTGATTTATATATAATTTGTCACCAATAATGTTGACCATTATTTTATAGCTTTGTTGAACTTATGTGTTTCTTCCTCTGTGTAATACCTGTTCACATATTTGACTTTTTCTATTGGCTACATTTTTGGCACAAGTTCTTTGTATATTCCTATGAATTGTGTACCTCAAAGTCTATAAATAAAATAATTTTTAAAATATCATCAAATATATCAGTAAACTAAGGGCAAATGGCCAACCTACATACCACACTGGCTGTAGCATGAAAAGGGAAGCAGAAGTAGTATATATGTTTTTCTATCATCCATCCAATGCTGAAGCAGAGCCCAAGCATCCAGCTAAGCTAGGGCTTTTAAGATGTATTCTTTTTTTTTTTTTAACATCTTTATTGGAGTATAATTGCTTTACAATGGTGTGTTAATTTCTGCTTTATAACAAAGTGAATCAATTATACATATACATATGTCCCCATACCTCTTCCCTCTTGCATCTCCCTCCCTCTCACCCTCCCTATCCCACTTCTCTAGGTGGTCACAAAGCACCAAGCTGATCTCCCTGTGCTATGTGGCTGCTTCCCACTGGCTATCCATTTTACGTTTGGTGGTGTATATACGTCCATGCCACTGTCTCACTTTGTCCCAGCTTACCCTTCCCCCTCCCCGTATCCTCAAGTCCATTCTCTAGTAGGTCTGCATCTTTATTCCTATCTTGCCCCTAGGTTCTTCATGACCATTTTTTTTTTTTTTTTAGATTCCATATATATGTGTTAGCATACGGTATTTGTTTTTCTCTTTCTGACTTCACTCTGTATGACAGTCTCTAGGTCCAGCCACCTCACTACAAAAAACTCACTTTCGTTCCTCTTTATGGTTGAGTAATACTCCATTGTATATATGTGCCACATCTTCTTTATCCATTCATCTGTTGATGGACACTTCGGTTGCTTCCATGTCCTGTCTATTGTAAATAGAGCTGCAGTGAACATTGCGGTACATGACTATTTTTGAATTATGGTTTTCTCAGGGTATATGCCCAGTAGGGGGATTGTTGGATCATATGGTAGTTCTATGTTTAGTTTTTTAAGGAAACTCCGTACTGTTCTCCATAGTGGCTGTATCAATTTACATTCCCACCAACAGTGCAAGAGGGTTCCCTTTTCTCCACACCCTCTCCAGCATTTATTGTTTGTAGATTTTTTGATGATGGCCATTCTGACCAGTGTGAGATGATTTCTCATTGTTGTTTTGATTTGCATTTCTCTAATGATTAATGATGTTGAACATTCTTTCATGTGTCTGTTGGTAATCTGTACATCTTCTTTCAAAAAATGTCTATTTAGATTTTCTGCCCATTTTTGGATTGGGTTGTTTGTTTTTTTGATATTGAGTTGCATGAGCGGCTTGTAAATTTTAGAAATTAATCCTTTGTCAGTTGCTTCATTTACAAATATTTTCTCCCACTCTGAGGGTTGTCTTTTCACCTTGTTTATGGTTTCCTTTGCTGTGCAAAAGCTTTTAAGTTTCATTAGGTTTCATTTGTTTACTTTTGTTTTAATTTCCATTTCTTTAGGAGGTGGGTCAAAAAGGATCTTGCTGTGATTTATGTCATAAAGTGTCTGCCTATGTTTTCCTCTAAGAGTTTGATGGTGTCTGGCCTTATATTTAGGTCTCTAATCCATTTTGAGTTTATTTTTGTGTATGGTGTTAGGGAGTGTTCTAATTTCATTGTTTTACATGTAGCTGTCCAGTTTTCCCAGCACCACTTATTGAAGAGGCTGTCATTTCTCCACTGTATATTCTTGCCTCCATTATCAAAGATAAGGTGACCATATGTGGGTGGGTTTATCTCTGTGCTTTCTATCCTGTTCCACTGATCTATATTTCTGTTTCTGTGCCAGTACCACACTGTCTTGATTACTGTAGCTTTGTAGTATAGTCTGAAGTCAGAGAGCCTGATTCCTCCAGCTCCGTTTTTCATTCTCAAGATTGCTATGTCTGTTCGGGGTCTTTTGTGTTTCCATACAAATTGTGAAATTTTTTATTCTAGTTCTGTGAAAAATGCCAGTGGTAGTTTGATAGGGATTGCATTGAATCTGTAGATTGCTTTGGGTAGTAGAGTCATTTTCACAATGTTGATTCTTCCAATCCAAGAACATGGTATATCTCTCCATCTATTTGTATCATCTTTAATTTCTTTCATCAGTGTCTTATAATTTTCTGCTATAGGTCTTTTGTCTCCTTAGGTAGGTTTATTCCTAGATATTTTATTCTTTTTGTTGCAATGGTAAACGGGAGTGTTTTCTTAATTTCACTTTCAGATTTTTCATCATTAAGTTATAGGAATGCAAGAGATTTCTGTGCATTAATTTTGTATCCTGCTAATTTACCAAATTCATTGATTAGCTCTAGTAGTTTTCTGGTGGCATCTTTAGGATTCTCTATGTATAGTATCATGTCATCTCAAACAGTGACAGCTTTACTTTTTCTTTTCTAATTTGGATTCATTTTATTTCTTCTTCTTCTCTGATTGTTGTGGCTAAAACTTCCAAAACTATGTTGAATAATAGTGGTGAGAGTGGGCAACCTTGTGTTGTTCCTGATTTTAATGGAAATGGTTTCAGTTTTTCACCATTGAGGACAATGTTGGCTGTGGGTTTGTCATATATGGCCTTTATTATGTTGAGGAAAGTTCCCTCTATGCCTACTTTCTGGAGAGTTTTTATCATAAATGGGTGTTGAATTTTGTCGAAAGCTTTCTCTGCATCTATTGAGATGATCATATGGTTTTTCTCCTTCAATTTGTTAATATGATGTATCACGTTGATTGATTTGCATATATTGAAGAACCCTTGCATTCCTGGGATAAACCCCAATAGACCATAGTGTATGATCCTTTTTAATGTGCTGTTGGATTCTGTTTGCTAGTATTTTGTTGAGGATTTTTGCATCTATGTTCATCAGTGATAATGGCCTGCAGTTTTCTTTCTTTGTGACACCTTTCTGGTTTTGGTATCAGAGTGATGGTGGTCTTGTAGAATGAGTTTGGGAGTGTTCCTCCCTCTGCTATATTTTGGAAGAGTTTGAGAAGGATAGGTGTTAGCTCTTCTCTAAATGTTTCATAGAATTCGCCTGTGAAGCCATCTGGTCCCGGGCTTTTGTTTGTTGGAAGATTTTTAATCACACTTTCAATTTCAGTGCTTGTGATTGGTCTGTTCATATTTTCTATTTCTCCCTGGTTCAGTCTCAGAAGGTTGTGCATTTCTAAGAATTTGTCCATTTTTTCCAAGTTGTCCATTTTATTGGCATATAGTTGCTTGTAGTAATCTCTCATCATCCTCTGTATTTCTGCAATGTCAGTGTTACTCCTCCTTTTTCATTTATAATTCTATTGATTTGGGTCTTCTCCCTTTTTTTCTTGATGAGTGTGGCTAATGGTTTATCAATTTTGTTTATCTTCTCAAAGAACCAGCTTTTAGTTTTAATGATCTTTGTTATCATTTCCTTCATTTCTTTTTCATTTATTTCTGATCTGATCTTTATGATTTCTTTCCTTCTGCTAACTTTGGGGTTTTTTTGTTCTTCTTTCTCTAATTGCTTTAGGTGTAATGTTAGGTTTTTTATTTGACATGTTTCTTGTTTCATGAGTTAGGATTGTATTGCTATAAACTTCCCTCTTAGAACTGCTTTTGCTGCATCCCATAGGTTTGGGGTCATCATGTTTTCATTGTCATTTGTTTCTAGGTATATTTTGATTTCCTCTTTGATTTCTTCAGTGATCTCTTGGTTATTAAGTAGTATATTGTTTAGCCTCCATGTGTTTGTATTTTTTACAGATCTTTTCCTGTAATTGATATCTAGTCTCATAGAGTTGTGGTTGGAAAAGGTACTTGATATGATTTCAATTTTCTTAAATTTACCAAGCCTTGATTTGTGACACAAGATATGATCTATCCTGGAGAATGTTCCATGAGCACTTGAGAAGAATTTGTATTCTTTTGTTTTTGGATGGAATGTCCATACATATCAGTTAAGTCCATCTTGTTTAATGTATTATTTAAAGCATGTGTTTCCTTATTTATTTTAATTTTGGATGATCTGTCCATTGGTGAAAGTGGGGTGTTAAAGTCCCCTACTATGATTATGTTACTGTCAATTTCCCATTTTATGGCTGTTAGTATTTGCCTTATGTATTGAGGTGTTCCTATGTTGGGTGCATAAATATTTACAATTGTTATATCCTCCCCTTGGATTGATCCCTTGACCATTATGTAGTGTCCTTCTTTTTCACTTGTAATAGTCTTTATTTTAAAGTCTATTTTGTCTGATATGAGAATTGGTACTGCAGCTTTCTTTTGATTTCCATTTGCACGGAATGTCTTTTTCCATCCCCTCACTTTCAGTCTGTATGTGTCCCTAGGTCTGAAGTGGGTCTCTTGTAGACAGCATATAGTTGGGTCTTGTTTTTGTATCCTTTCAGCCAGTCTATGTCTTTTGGTTGGAGCTTTTAATCCATTTACACTTAAGGTAATTATTGATATGCATATTCATGTCACAATTTTCTTAATTGTTTTGGGTTTATTATTGTAGGTGTTTTCCTTTTCTTGTGTTTCTTGCCTAGAGAAGTTCCTTTAGCATTTGTTGTAAAGCTGGTTTGGTGGTGCTGAACTCTCTCAGCTTTTGCTTGTCTGTAAAGGTTTTAATTTCTCCATCGAATCTGAATGAGATCTTTGCTGGGTAGAGTAATCTTTGTTGTAGGTGTTTCTCCATCACTTTAAATATGTCCTGCCACTCCCTTCAGGCTTGCAGATTTTCTGCTGAAAGATCAGCTGTTAACCTTATGGGGATCCCCTTATGTGTTATTTTTGTCTTTCCCTTGCTGATTTTAATATTTGTTCTTTGTATTTAATTTTTGATAGTTTGATTTATATGTGTCTTGGTATGTTTCTCCTTGGATTTATTCTGTATGGGACTCTCTGTGCTTCCTGGACTTGATTTACTATTTCCTTTCCCATATTAGGGAAGTTTTCAACTATAATCTCTTCAAATATTCTCTCAGTCCCTTTCCTTTTCTCTTCTTCTTCTGGGACCCCTATAATTCGAAAGTTGGTGCATTTAATGTTGTCCCAAAAGTCTCTGAGACTGTCCTCAATTCTTTTCATTCTTTTTTATTCTGCTCTGCAGTAGTTATTTCCACTATTTTATCTTCCAGATTACTTAACCGTTCTTCTGCATCAGTTATTCTGCTATTGATCCCTTCTAGAGACTTTTAAATTTCATTTATTGTGCTGTTCATCACTGTTTGTTTTTTCCTTAGTTCTTCTAGGTCCTTGCTAAACGTTTCTTGTATTTTCTCCATTCTATTTCCAAGATTTTGGATGATCTTTACTATCATTATTCTGAATTCTTTTTCAGGTAGACTGCCTATTTCCTCCTCATTTGTTAGGTCTGGTGGGTTTTTGCCTTGCTCCTTCATCTGCTGTATGTTTCTCTGTCTTCTCATTTTGCTTTACTTACTGTGTTTGGGGTCTCCTTTTCACAGCCTGCAGGTTTGTCGTTCCCGTTGTTTTTGGTGTCTGTCCCCAGTGGCTAAGGTTGGTTCAGTGGGTTGCGTAGGTTTCCTGGTGGAGGAGACTAGTGCCTGTGTTCTGGTGTATGAGGTTGCATCTTGTCTTTCTGGTGTTCAGGTCCACGTCTGGTGGTGTGTTTTGGGGTGTCTGTGACCTTATTATGATTTTAGGCAACCTCTGTGCTAATGGATGGGGTTGTGTTCCTGTCTTGCTAGTTGTTTGGCATAGGGTGGCCTGCACTGTAGCTTGCTGGTCATTGAGTGGAGCTGAGTCTTGGCGTTGAGATGGATATCTCTGGGAGATTTTCGCCGTTTGATATTACGTGGAGCTGGGAGCTCTCTTGTGGACCAGTGTCCTGAACTTGGCTCTCCCACCTCAGAGGCACAGCCCTGACACCTGGCTGGAGCACCAAGAGCCTGTCCTCCATATGGCTCAGAATTAAAGGGAGGAAAAAAAGAAAGAAAGAAAGAAGAAGATAAAATAAAATATAGTAAAATAAAATAAAGTTATTAAAATAAAAATTAATAAATAATTATTAAGAAAAAAATTTTTTTAAGTAATAAAACAACAACAACAAAAACGGACAGACAGAACGATAAATGGTAAAAGCAAAGCTATACAGACAAAATCACAGACAGAAGCATACACATACACACTCACAAAAAGAGAAAAAGGGAAAAATATATATATATCATTGCTCCCAAAGTCCACCTCCTCATTTTGGTATGACTCATTGTCTAGTCAGGTATTCCACAGATGCAGGGTACATCAAGTTGACTGTGGAGATTTAATCTGCTGCTTCTGAGGCAGCTGGGAGAGATTTCCCTTTCTCTTCTTTGTTGGCACAGCTCCTTTGGATTTGGACCCGCCTCTGTGTGTAGGTCGCCTGAGGGCCTTTGTTCTTCACTCACACAGGACGAGGTTAAAGGAGCAGCTGCTTCGGGGGCTCTGGCTCACTCAGGCCAGGGGGAGGGAGGGGTACAGAGGAGGCGGGGCGAGCCTCTGGCGGCAGAGGCCGGCATGACGTTGCAGCAGCCTGAGGCGCGCCGTGCGTTCTCCCGGGGAAGTTGTCCCTGCATCACGGGACCCTGGCAGTGGTGGCTGCACAGGCTTCCGGGAGGGGAGGTGTGGATAGTGACCTGTGCTTGCACACAGGCTTCTTGGTGGCGGCAGCAGCAGCCTTAGCCTCTCATGCCTGTCTCTGGTGTACGCGCTGATAGCCACGGCTCGTGCTGTCTCTGGAGCTCCTTTAAGCGGCGCTCTTAATCCCCTCTCCTCGCACACCAGGAAACAAAGAGGCAAGAAAAAGTCTCTTGCCGCTTAGGCAGTTCCATACCTTTTCCCGGACTCCCTCCCAGCTAGCTGTGGCGCACTAGCCCCTTCAGGCTGTGTTCACACCGCCAACCCCAGTCCTCTCCCTGGGATCCAACCTCAGAAGCCCGAGCCTCAGCTCCAGCCACCGCCCGCCCCGGCGGCTGAGGAGACAAGCCTCTCGGACTGGTGAGTGCTGGTCGGCACCGCTCCTCCATGCGGGAACCTCTCCGCTTTGCCCTCCACACCCCTGTGGCTGCGCTCTCCTCCGTGGCTCTGAAGCTTACCCCCTCCGCCACCCGCAGTCTCCACCCGTAAAGGACCTTCCTAGTGTGTGGAAACCTTTCCTCCTTCCCAGCTCCCTCCCACTGGCGCAGGTCCCATCCCTATTCTTTTGTATCTGTTTTTTCTTTTTTCTTTTGCCCTACCCAGGTACGTGGGGGAGTTTCTTGCCTTGTGGGAGGTCTGAAGTCTTCTACCAGCATTCAGTAAGTGTTCTGTAGGAGTTGTTCCACATGTACATGTATTTCTGATGTATTTGTGGGGAGGAAGGTGATCTCCGCGTCTTACTCTTCCGCCATCTTGAAGCTCCTCCTAGGATGTTTTCTTAAGGAAACATTATCTCCTCAACTGGCAATATCAGAAGCTGAACTATAATGACAAAAACTTGGATCTGGCAGTATTCTTTCAGCCAGGCATATATGACTGAGAAATCACCAGCCCATATTGTGGTATAATCTGAGGGCTGCTGTCCAATCTGCATTGCAGATATCTGACATGGCAATCCGGTGGCATCATCTATGACCTAAGAATAATAGTTTGGGAACCAACAGCTGCTCTTTGGTTATGGTTAGGAACTAAGGTCAGTTTATATAACAAGGGACACTGTTGAGCTGATACACCACTTCAACACTACCCAGATTGTTGCTTTTCATGGAACTACTTCTAGCCTTTTTGTTTATCCTTGTACCTATAGCAATTATGTAGTTACTATAGTTTTGTAATGTCTTAAGAGAAGTCCACCAACTTCTTATTTTTCATCAAAATTATATTGACTTCTCTTGGCTTTTTCATTTTCCCTTACAAAAAATACCATATAGAATTATTCTCTGCACAAAATATATAACCAGTGAAAAAATAAGGAGATTGTTTTCTCTTTTTAAAATCTGATACATTTAACATTTCAAATGGATTAATAATTTTCCAGTAAGGGTTTAGACCATATAATTCCTTCTTAATATTATCAAATTCACCCAAACATTAATTACACATAAATTTGTTTGTTTTTGAAGTATAATAGACCTACAACACTATGTTAGTTCCTGATGAACAGCATAGTAATTTGATATTTCTATACATTACAAAATGATCACCATGATAAGTCAAGTTACCATCTGTCACCGTACAAAAAGACATTACATTATTATTGACTATATTCTGCACACTGTACATGTTATACTTGTGACTCATTTATTTTGTAACTTGAAATTTGTACCTCTTTACTCCACCTATTTCTCCCCTCCTCCCAACTCCCTACCCTCTAGCAACCTGCTCTTTATTCTCTGTATCTATGACTCTCTTTCTGTTTTATGTTTGTTGATTGTTTTGTTTTTTTAGATTTCACATATAAGTGAAATCATACAGTATTTGTGTTTTTCTGTCTGACTTATTTCACTTAGCGTAATACCCTCTAGGTCCATCCATATTGTTGCAAATGGTAACATTTCACTATTTTTTATGGTTTCTTTATATTCCTCTGTGTGTGGGGGGGTGGGTGGGAGGGGTGAGTGTGTATCACATCTTCTTTATCCATTTATCTATCGATGGACCCTTAGGTTGCTTCCATATCTTGGTTATTGTAAATAATGCTGCAATGAACACTGGGGTGCATATATCTTTTTAAATTAGTGTTCTTGTTTTCTTTGGATAAATACCCAGAAGTGGAATTGTTGGATCATATGGTAGTTCTACTTTTAATTTTTTTAGTAACCCCCATACTGTTTTCCACAGTGGGTGCACCAATTCACATTCCCATCAGCAGTGCATGAGGGTTCATTTTTCTCCACATCCTGGCCAACATTTGTTATTTGTGGTCTTTTTGATGATACCCATTCTGACAGTGTGAGGTAATAGCTCACTGTGGTTTTGATTTGCACTTCCCTGATGATTAGTGATGTTGAGCATCTTTTCATGTACCTGTTGGCCATTGTTTGTCTTCTTTAGAAAAATGTCAGTTCAGACCCCCTGCCCATTTTTTATTTTTGGTTGTTTGGCTTTCTGATGTTGAGTTGTATGAGTTCTTTGTATAATTTGTATATTAAACCTTCCCATTTAGTAGGCTGCTGTCTTTTTGTTTTGTTGATAGTTTCCTTTGGTATGCAAAAGCTTTTAGTTTGATGTAGTCCCACTTGATTATTTTTGCTTTTGTTTCCATTGCCTAAGGAGACATATCCTCCAAAAATATTGCTAAGACTGATGTCAAAGAGCATTCTGCCTATGGTTTCTTCTGGGAGTGTTATGGTTTCAGATCTTATATTTAAGTCCTTAATCCATTTTAAGTTTATTTTTGTACATTGTGTGAGAGCGTAGTCCAGTTTGATTCTTTTGCATGTAGCTGTCCAGTTTTCCCATTATCATTTATTTAAGAGGTTGTCTTTTCCCCATTGTATATTCTTGCCTCCTTTGTCATAGATTAATTGACCATATAAATGTTGGTTCATTTCTGAGCTTTCTATTTGTACACAAATTTTTTTATAAACACATTGATTGCATAAAATAACTTATACCTATAAGAATGAGTCAGATAGTATGTTTAGAGAAACAACAGAGAGGCAGACTCTCATTAAAATATATTTTAACAGGAGAGGTTTTGAAAATAATATGGGACCCTAGTTTTCTTTATGTGTGGATGATTAATGGATTTACTGTTAGGAACCATAGGTCACTGCTCATTCTAAAGCAATATTCCCAAGGAATGATCAAAGGGAGTTGGTGGAAAATCCAAAGGAATCAAAAAATCTAAATACTTGTTCTGTTTTCGAGTCTTTAGCTGTAGATCAGGACTTTGAGGTTACTGAAAAAAAAAATTCACCATCTTAGTCCAAGTTTTTGTCAGAATAGGAGATAAACCATAGAATAGAATGAGAGTCAGATAATTTCTAATCAGTAAGACCATCTACCATAAAAATTACTGGAATTTTTAAACCTCTTACTATTAGAATACCAACTCTATGTTTTCATTACAAGGTAGATTAATCCAACAAAGATAGTTGTCCAAACTTTCTGTTCTTGAGAATAAGAATCACATTTCTCTCTCCATAAAAGCACAGAACAAGCCTTATAGATTCTGCTATTCTATTACTTCCTCTGTCCAATCACCAGCCACAATGTAGTACTATCTCAACATTATTTTTTTTTAACATTTCTACAGACTATTGTGCTATAATGGTGACCTATTAATAAGCTATTTATTCTCTGCACTAACAAAAAATGAGAAGAACATGATTAATTGTTTTTTTGCATTTACTCAAGCTTTACTTGAAAATATATGAATTTTAAAATAAATAGCTTATTTTAACCAATCATTGTATCATCATATTGAAGTGACATACAATTAATCAAAACTTTATCTGTTAGGTAAATGCCATTATTGACCAACTTTATTTGTGCAAAAATATGAAACTTATCTCCACAGGGGTAACTAAAGTTATCATAATAGACATGCCATGCACTGACTGATTACACTACTGGAGCTAAAGTTATCACAATAGAAAATGACATTCTGACTCTGGTATCTGTAGAAGGATAGACCAGGTCATCACAATAAGAAATAACATTAGAGATTTTCTTCTATAAATGAGTTTTTAAAATTTTTTTGAAATTATGAATTTTATTTTATTTATTTTTTTATACAGCAGGTTCTTATTAGTTATCCATTTTATACATATTGGTGTATATATGTCAATCCCAACATCCCATCACACATCCCCCTCCCCCCACTTTCCCCCATTGGTGTCCATACATTTGTTCTCTACATCTGTGTCTCTACTGTTTTTTTAGTTTACTTTTGTTTTTATAGTATCCTTTTGTGACTTCCAAGAACCATAACTACAGTAAAACAGCAGCCTACTTGGTGAGCAGAAATGCCAAATCATAGGTTTTTGAGATGCTGTGTCTCTCTACTAATTTATTTTATGATAATATACAAAAGGCCACATGTAATGATAAAACCAACCCTAGGACAAATTTAATGTATCACTTGTTCCTGATCAAAGACCATTAAACTTTTCTTCTTCCATTGACCAGTATAAATATGGAAAACTTATATTAAATGATATTTTTATAATTATATGTATATGTTTAAACCATAAGCAAAATCATATAGGTGTTCATTTTTAACCCTATTCTCACATAATTATAATATATTAACATAAGTGTTCTATTTATTTAAAATATTATGAATACATAAAATAAGATATCTGACATGAATTACCTCTGGACCAGATACAGATGCTCTCACATGTTGTTAATATCTGCCTTTAACTAAAGTATATCAGAATTATACTGATTTTGTTAGCAAATTACTATTTATGAAGATAATATGATCCAAATTACAGTCTTCACAACAGAGTACAATGTTTTTCCCTGCATACTTGAATACATTGAATATGATCTGCCCGTTGCTGCACATTTATTATTGAGCTGTCCGGAAGAAGGAAAGAAATAAAAATCAGATTGGATTGAAAAGTCAGTCACTAAGTTGGAATAACAGACACAGATAAATCAAGGTGTACATTTACACAGAACATTATTTTTCTCAAGGACTTGCTGCAGTTGTAAGATATTATTACAATCTCCTTCTTTGAGCGACAAATAAATTCTTAATCATGGAAGGAATCTGTTCTCTAATATCATAGGCTATCAGAAAACTTGATATTTAGAATTATATTCATAAGAATAAAACAATACACTCTTGCTTTGAGGAACTAAGTCACTCTGGCACAAAGAAGCAGTCATGAATTAAAACCCTGGTTCAGAATTTCAGATAAAAGGTCCTGGACACTTTTCACATATATATTAATTTTGTATTTTAAATGAAATGGCTTCCTGGGTCTATTTTGCATTTCATAATTGATATTGACTCATTTACCCAATATACGTCTTTAGTTTGAGACTTTCAAACCCTTCTTTGTTAAAAAAAAACCCTAAATTTCACCTGTCCTCCAAATCTTAAAATGCCTCTGTCTTTTCCTTGTTTCCTCTTTTCCTTGTTGATGATATAGTCTCCTAGTCCTCTGGTGTGCACTTTGCATTAATGCCATGGGTCAATAAACTTGATTTGTCAGGCTACAGATTTATCTCTGGTGGTTTTAGGCTTACTGGGCTAATGCACTGTATATGTATGGTTGCTTGTATTATGAATGGCAACTTTGTAGCACAGTTGGAAAAGAATATATTTCCAATTAATATTTCTAGATCAATTGGACATCCAGGTAGGAAAAAAAATGAATCTAGAGTATTAACTCACACCTTACAAAAATGTATCCCAAGTGGGACAGAAATAAATGCTCAATATAAAACAATAATCTTCTAAAGGGAAACTAGAAGAATATTTTATTGACTATCACAAGTAAAAATTTCTTAAGCAGGCAGACTAACTATAAGATAAAATATTAACAATTTGTGGTTCATTAAAACTTCAGTTCATCAAAATACAATATTTAAAGAGTTAAAAGTCAAGCTACAGAATTGGACACAATATTTGTGATGCACATGACAAGAAGAAGAAGTGGCATCTAAAATATAACAACAAATCCTACAAATAAGTATAAAAAGACAACCCACTAGAAAAATGGTATTATAATTTAATAGGCAATTCACCGAAGAATTTTTCAAATGGACAATAAACATGTTAAAATGTTCTTAAAATTAGTACTTATTATGACATTTCAAGTTAAAATTGTAAAGAGATCCACCATTGGGAGAGTAATGCCACAGCAGCTGCAGAGCTCTTTAATACTGATGTGGGGGTGAAGCCACGTGCAGTCGGGTGTGCTGCATGCCTTGCTGTGGGTCATAAAGGTCTACTTATTCTTGATCTTCCTGTGTCTTGTCATCCCTAAGGGTTTATCTTCTAGGAGCTGAGGTGGAACTGGGGTCCCTGTGAAGCCTTTCTGACTCCAGAGGATATAAAAGCCACTGGCAGACCATTTGAGTCTTAATAGTGGCGTCTTTACCGGCTACCTACCTATATTGGCAAAATCATTTAAATAAGCACAGAAGATTTCCATATTATAATCTGACATTGTTGTTTTGCAACATTTTAAACTAATCCCTCAATTCAGTCTTTAACAATGTCATTTCAAAAAAAATTGCACAATAGCAGCTTGTAAACTGCTGTTTATGAGAGTGTCCCGAGAAAAAAGTTTGTCAAGAATAACCAAAATTGAAAGGAGGGGAGGGAAGAGACACTAGGAAAGACACAGTGGGCTACACAGAGAGAGCTGCTAACATGAAAATGGTTGTATAACCAGGAGGGCTATGCAAAGGTACAGTGTGTCCACAGTCTTGGGACTTAGGTAAATAAAACAGGGGTATAGACAATGACAGTGGAAGGGGGAAATGATGCTATTAAAAGGAATGGAAAGAGTGGCTGAAATATTCCAAGTTGTTAAAAAATTATCAGCCTAACTTTTAAAATCAAAATATGTAACAATAAAACTGATCTTTTTATGTCTCTTTCCATGTATCCCATGGAAATGATATCCAATGCCACACCTTGATTGTAATCAAATAGAAAAAAATATACCCTTGGGAAGTATTAAAAATCTTTATCATAGGTTTTTGAAATATGCCATGATTGTCCCATTTTACAGTCAATATATGATGTATAGAGATGCTTCCATAAAATATTTTACCTCTGTTATTAAGAGTATGTTTGTTTTGTATTATTTGGATATGTATATAATACTATATCTATCAATACAAGTGGAGAAATACAATTAGATACACTTCTAATAGAATAGATAAAATTAAAGATAAAGAAAACTAAAAATACCTACTTTTGGCTAGGATGTAGAGCAACTAGAACTTTTATAAACTAGTGGTGGGTACAGTCTGGCACTACCTATTGGCACTCTGATTTTGGAAGATGATTTGGCTGCAATACCTCTCCTGGTACATACCTAACAGAAATGTGGGTATGTATTCAACAACAGAAATGTAGGTATGTATTCAGCCAAAGACATGGTCAGGATTGTTAATAAAAACATCAGTAATAATCAAATATTTAAAATAACCCAAATATTGTTCACATATTTAGAGTGATAAGTAAAATGAGATTTATTTACAATGGATTCTCTATAGTAGAGATCGATACACTTTTTCTTTGATAGGCCAAATTGTAAATATCTTTAGCTTTACGGACCATACTGTCCTTCTTGTAACTACAAAACTCTGCTGTTGTAGCATAAAAACAGTCAGAGATAACATAAACAAATGAGTTCATTTAAACTTCATTTATGAAAACTAGCAGTGGTCTAGACCTGGCCCAGAAGCTATAGTTTGTTAATCCTTGTTCTATAGCGATGAGAAATAATAAATAACTTCTATGTGCCACAAAGTGAAAGAATACTGAGGGAAAGAAGTGAGACAGTAAAGAGTATAACTGAATGACTCCGTTTATATAAACTTCGAAAAAACTGGCAAAACTTCTTTGGCAAAAGAAGTCAGAATGCTGGTTGGCTTAGAGTGGAAGACACCAAGAGGGGGCAAAAGGTGAGCTTTCATGGAGATGTTAATGTTCTCTTGCTTGATTTGGCTGTTTATTAAATAAGAATATTCATTTAAAAGTGTATACAGTTACAATTTGTTCAACTTTATTTATATATGTTATATTTCAATGAAAAGTTCCCTTAAATACTGAAGCTTATTACTCAAGAATAAATATTTGTACCCAATTATTAAATTTTTCTTCTACGTTCCATTGAGATTTGTAATTATATACATTTCTTGACAAATTCATGCTTCTGTATTTTACCTTTGATTCTGTTATTATGAATGGGGACATTTTTCTTACATGGTGTTTGTGTGTGTGTGTATGTGTGTGTGTGTGTGTGCATGTATTTTTAAAAGCTGTGTGTGTGTGTGTGCATGTATTTTTAAAATATGTTTTGCAGTTTAACAGCCTATCTACTGAACTCTCTTCTGGATTTCTTGGGGTGAGAGTTGTGTTTTGTTTGTTTGTTTGGCTTGATTTATTGTCTTTTATTTAATTCCATCTGTCTTATGAAAACATGGCATAAAGGTTTCCATTAGTCTCAATTTTTACCAAGATTTCAAAAATGTTCTTCATTTATGGTTACTGCAATGAAAATTGGTTATTTCCTGTTCTAATTATCTATTGCTATATATCTAACCATCCCACAGCCTAAGGACTTAAAACAACATTTGGTAATAGCTAACAATTTTGTGGATCAGGAATTAAGGTAGGGCTCAGCTGAGTGATTCTTGTGTGTCACATGACTATAACTATTGTCACTTAGTGATACTAAGCTGGTGGCTGAGATGCTCTGGAGGTTACAAGATGGTTACCCTGAGATGTCTGATGTATTGACGGAGATGATCAGAAATCTGGGCTTAACTGGACCCTCTTTCTCTCCAAGTTATCTCAGAGTATTTTGACATAATCACAAAAACCTAGTTGTACTTATTTCATGGTAGCTCAGGGCTCTCAGAAAACTATGTGAAAGCTGCCAGGCTTTTAAAGGCATACTTTCACCATACTCTAGTGGCCAAAGAACTCATAGCCTAGCCTAAATTTAAGGTGAAGAGAAACACCACATCATAATGGGAGAAATGCCAAAGAATCTGCATATATTTTAATCTCTAAGAAGTATTCTTTCATCACAAATTATTTATATTTTCTCCCATGATAAATATATCCTCTGTTTCTCAATACCTCATAATCTCATTCCATCATGGCATTAGTTAGATGCCCAGGGTCCCATTATCCAAACGAGGTCCATGTGGGAATGAAGCTCCTGGAGTACATATTCCTTAGTATATTTTCTCTCAATCTGAAGATATAGGAACTAAAGTTAGAAGATATCTGTCCCCACACACTGAAAATACTATGGAAAAAGGCACACCATACTGATACAAGACTCTGATTCAAAAAAGAAGTTACATAGCCATTATTGCCCTATAACAATTCTGCAATCTAGAGGAAAATATGCTATCAGTTCTATTAATAGGGAATAGTTTTGGGAAGTGCTCCTTTATGTCTCTTTGCTCTGCCCTATGGCTTCTTGATTCCAATTTCTGATTGGAAATCCTTTCTTTTCCATTGGTAATGGCTCATGCTTGCCACAGAGAGGCCTATAATCTTTTTGATGTCTTAAAAAAAGGATGTTTCTCACAGAGATTGTTTTGCTGGAAGAAACTGGAGTTGCATAAGAGCTTTATTTTTGAAACTGTAAAGTCCTGACATTTGTATTTTCTCTAAATTCTTGGCCTGCCTCTTGCTTGTAAAAGTTTTAGAGTCCAAATAATTACTTTTATTTTTTACTGTCCCTCTTTTAGTCCAAACTAGTGGTGCTTGTATCAGTAAAATTATTTTAAAAGTGTTTTGGTTTTCCCGTGAATTGTATCGGTGTTTACTACATTAGATAAAAGCCACATTTACAAATGTCTTCCAGATTAGCCTTCTCTATAGTATTGGTTCTTTATTGAGACTCTTATTCAACTGCATCCTTCACATTCTCAGAAACTCTATTGCTTAATGGAAAGGATATGACATATACTTTTGAAATCCATAAAGATTTATTTTCTAACTTAAAAGTAGGCAAACTTTTTGTAAAGTGCTGGAGAGTAAATATTTTAAGCTTGTAGGCCATAGAGTCTCTGTCACAGCTATTCAACTCTACTGTTGTAGCACAACAGCAGCCATAGATCATATGTAAACAAATGGGCATGGCTATGTTACATAAAAACTATTTACAAAAATTCATGGTCAACCTGTTCGCCACAGGTTGCCAACTCCTGATCCAGCCACCAGGTTCTATAATTATTTTGATACCTAAAAATGATATTTCTCTCAGAGATTATTTTTCTGGGAGAAACTGGGGATTTGTAAGAGTTTTATTTTTAAAACTGGTAAGTCCCAGCTCATATTTTCCCAAATTCTTTTCAAAAACTGTTATTTTGCATTACTTCATTTTTTTTCTTTTCATATTTTATCATGGGCAACTAGAAGTACCAGTTACTGCATTATGCATTTTACTTGTAAATCTTCCCAGCCAGACCCATGAGCCCAATAAATACCCTTTCTGTGTTCCACATCATACAGGTGACACTAATGACAAACTTTGCACTACAGCAAATATAGGGTCCCCTTTTTTACAGTTCCCGATAACTGTTTCCTCAATGTCATTCAAGCTATCACCAATAATCTCTTTTAGGCCCTTCCAATTTCCCCTAATACTCTACTCAAGATTCTTGAGAATCTTCCACCTTTTGTCTGCTATCTTGTTTTAAGATATGTCACATAATTTAGCTTTTTGTTATGACATTACACCACTTTTGGTAGCATATTCTGACTCTGTTAGGTGTTGCTGAAAAACAAACTGCCCTAAAATCTGGTGCCTCAAAACCACCAAACATTTTAATATAGTTCATTAATTTTGTTGGGTGGGAATTGGGCCAGTGTGATTCTTCAGTTCCATCTGGTGTCGCTTGGTGTACAGCTGGCAGCTAGATTGCTCTGGATAATATATGATGACTTAACTTACATGCCTGGCATCTTAGCATATGTGGAATCTGGCATCTTGGCAGAGGTTCCTGGAAGACTAGACTTAGACTACTTTCTCTCTCTCCACTTAGTCTCAGGGACTCTCTACACGGCTTCCTGACAGGGTATTCAGACTTCTTACTCAAAAGTCAGGGCTCCAAGAGACCAAGGCAGAAACTGACAGTTCTTACAAATCCTAGATATGGATTTAGCTTAGTAGCACTCACACTATTCTATATTTGTCAAAGCAATCATGAGCCAGCCCAAATTCAAAGGTGGGGAATATGGACACTGTCTCTCAATGAAAAAGCTATTAAAGGACTTAATGGTCATTTTACAGTCAACACAGTTCTAATATGCAGCTAGAAGAACTGTCATATTCATACAATAAAACTTCAAAATATTCAAGTTACATTTATTACATGTATTCAAATTACAAGTCACTTTAAAAATAGGTATCACCCTTCTTTGACATGTGGATCTCCTATAATCTACTATAATTGGTTTTACTTATATTATGTAATATAAAGAAAATATGCATAAACTATTTCACCATAGCTGTGTGTTTATTGATGGTGGTAGTGGTGGCATAATTCAGATTTTATGAAATTAAATCTATATTTATTTCTATTTGTATCATAAAGTCTGGAAGGAGAAGAAGGCAGATAATTAATATATTAAAATCTATTATTTTTTATAAACCTCCATATATGGGACCTAGAGAATGTGGTCTATTACCCAGTCCCCTGCGTTAGTGAATCAACGCACATGCAAATATATGCCTGGAGCCAAGAAAGAATGTTGAGAGCTAAATCACTTTATAGAGTAGACTGGTTATTATTGAATTTCTGAAGGAAGAATGAGTTGTTGTAGTCTATGAAACATGGAACGATTGGGTCGAGCAAAATGAATCTTAACTATTTATGAAATGCCTAGGGACTTGCAATAAATGTTATCTCTAATATTCAGCTTTTGATTTACTCTTATCCTGAAATATAAACCCCCTTTAATTTCACAAAACCTCCAGTAAACTATGCTATAGCATTTAGATATGCTAGCCAGAACTATTGAAGCATCATTTTATGGTTCAAGCTGTATCCTTCCTTTGTATATCTTAGGCAGACATATTTAACTATCCCTAACTTACCTGTGTAAAGACCTCACTAGCCCATTATTAAAAGTTAAAAGTTTCTTGAAACTGATTTGTTAAAAAAAAAATGTGTGCAACTATCAGCCAATGAATATTTGTGTTGAGAAATTACTTAGGGATATTGTCATCCATAAGGAAGCAAAGATGAATATAATAAAGGTGCCATTTTAAAAAAGATTTTCAGATGAGAATAAAAGTTCTGAAATGAAACAATTTATTATATAAGTTCCAATATTAAATTAAAATAATCTCTATATATCTGTATAAATTAATGTGCTAATTTGTAAGAAGGCTTACATTTGGTGCCTAAGATTCAAATTTCATCACTATTTCCTTCATTTTACATAATGCAAGAAATGGAAATCTTTAAAAAGTGCTTAGCTGTTTGTCACCTTGTGGAGGTTCAGCAAAAGTTTACTGATTAATATATCCATAGAGAAGCCAATAGGTGACCTCTGATAAATTTGATTATTACCTTTTCAAATAAATGGCTCATTTATCAACCTTTGTATACTCTGGCTTTGTCCGTGCACATGTTAGATAAAGATAATCACACAGTGCTTGGAACAAACAAATTGGTTCATTTTTGCTAGTTTTGTAATTAGGAAAAAAAATTAAACAACTGGGTAAGAAAAATCAAAGGTTCTCAGCTAAAGGGAATTTCATTTTCAAATCTAGTAAAGAAAAAGCCCAGGAAGCAGAATTTGTAAAGCTTAATATTACAACCAGTAGACAATATGTACATATTTTAAAGTAATCACATTAACATGCTTTGGATTAATTTCTGGATTTTCATTCAGTTCATATGCTGAATATATTAATGTCTCAATATTGTTTAATTTCATCAAAAATAGACAACCTAAATTAAAACGTTTTATATTAAATGCACTATGTTTCAAAACCAATGATTACTATCTCTTCCACCAATTGACAAACTTTAAATTTGAGAAAATTTTAAAAAAGTGTATATCTATATCTGTCCATCTATCTATAATTTGGAAGAGCTATATTAAAAGAAACAACTGGTATTTTTTTACCTCTCTACTCATACATGTAATAAAGCAATATATTGTATAAAATGGTTTTGAAATAACTGTTGAGTATATTTAGTATTCTTGCATCATGAGTAATTAAGCATACAGAGAATAATTTAAAGTTGAGTTACAATGCTTTGAATCTGTCAAAAGTTAATACTCCCAAATTTAAAAGTTAACCTCTATGTTAATTTCTCTCAATGAGCTCTTGCCCAGGGTTTTTCAGATGAGAGAAAATAAAATACTGAAGAGGTGATACTGGGATAACCTGAGATAGTAAGATAACTCAGAGAATAAAAGCAGAAAGAGGTAATAAATTCCAAATGACATAGTGAAAAGTACAACATAACTGTAACCAAGGGAATTGAATCTAATAACACCTGTCCACACCTGCCCTTATTCAGCCAGCTCTTGGATTCAAAATGGTGAATATATACTTCACAGGCTCAGGTTATTAATTTATGAGCATAATTCAAAGTAATCACTTTATGAAAATGTCTTCTATTAAATAATGAAAATTTACCTTAACTTTAGAGAGAGTGTACAAATTTTCCATCCATAAATCTGCATTTAATTTTGAAATTATCTTTTATTTAAATCTCTACTGTATGTTTATTATTTTGACATAAGCAATGTACTGCATAGGTCAATGTCTCCTTCAGATTTGTATATGCCCTTAGTATTATAATATATATTAAGATATGTATATATTACATATATAACTGTCTAGATACAGACACATATGTTGAGATTACAATTTCTCAATATGTATAATCTGAGGACCAATCTGCTGACAGTGGCTCCTCTCTCTGACCCAAGGATATTAGGGTAGATGAAGAGAAACTTTCAAGCTTTGTTCTATATATGTTGTTATCATTCAAATCTTGTATTATTCATGTACTACATATGCCATTGAGTAAATTCTGAAAAATATTTTTGAATACCTACTTTTCTCATGTAGACTGCAATATGGGAATAAAAATGTGTTGCCATCTTTGTAATGCTTAAATTGAATCTATGACATTATTTTATCTCCTGTGATTGTATTATTTCACTGTTTCATATTTTTTGATCCCTTGACATTAGTACTATTTTTGTGTATCTAAACTGTGGCATTTGTAAACAATGAATTCCTTGTGGCCTTTTGCCTGTTGTCCTCTAACAGATCATTTTTAAAGGGCTTGCAAGAATTAATATTATATTTCTTTCAGGAATGGACTCGTTATTTTCTCACCTTTGAGCCAGTAATCTCATTATAAATAATCCTAATTACCATGTAGTTAGCTTCCTAAGGCTTTGTACAAAATCCTCTTATCACTACACTTCTTTTTCTAGCTCAAATAAATATTTATATAATCTATTTTGTAAATCCATCTCAATGACATGAAAGTATATGCTAAATCAGTCTCTTTAAAGTAACATGTCAAATAATTTCAAATAATATTTCTCAGGAGGCAAAGATATTTCTGAAACATTCATGGTTATAAAACTCATGGAAGATATTTAGAACTTTTCAGTAGTCATAATTACATGAGTAATTGTCTTCAGCATACCATTTCCTTTATTTCATTATGGCTTTCCAAAATCCAAAGACCTTGAGATAAGGTTTCCATATGAACTGTCTCACACTGTATTGTTTCTCCAGTTTTATGATCCATAATTCTCAAGAACTTATTTAATTATTTCAGCTTAAACTAAATTAACACACTACAAGTCAGAGTCATAGTTTCACTTCCTGATTTAGAGGAGTAGGTGCAATTTTCTTTTTTTTAATGGAAAAAGAGAACAGGAGCAGGGGAAATAAAGAACTCCAAGAACATGTTTTTAAAAAACACAAGCTTATGAATGTGTGTGTGTGCATGTGCATTTGTGTGTGTGTTTTGGTTTGGGTATGTGAGTGTGTATGTATTTATGCTATTTCATTCATATCATATTCAGTACCAAGAGTCACCTGGGGAAAAATATATAAATTGAGTGGTATAAGGTGAAGAAAAATGTTAATGGAATTTGGCTCATTAAACTCATAGATGTGACCGTGAATATCAGAATTATGAGAGGAAATCTAGACTGGTTAACACAGCCAACACACACATTACTAAGGTATTAAAACTAAGCAATTCTATCAATAAAAGAACTTTTCAAAATGTAAGATTAAGATATTGAAGTGAAAAAAAAGTAAAAATTAGGAGTCCAAAGAATGAAAATAGTTAATACATCAAGCAATATTCTTCTAATTTGGTGACTACAGATTATATATCTTAAAATTGGTCTCAGAGATCAAAAGAATGAAATTTCTCTGAAGTACAACATGGTCCCTGCCATCAAGACATAATGGTCTAATGCAGGGACTGCCAACATTTTTGTTCATGAAAGTCCTAAAATAATTTTGAAGAAGGCATGCCCCTTGTCATATATTACTTAATGAGATTTAATTTAGATGCAACAAACTTTAAAATGTACATTTGGGTGAGTTTTGCCAAATGCATACACGTGTGAAGCCACCAAAATAAAATAGAACATTTCTATTTCTCCCATAGTTTCCTCATGCCCTTTTGTAGTAAAACCCACTTCTAATTTCAGGCTACCTGGTCACAATTTCCTCAAATTTCATAAAAATGTAATCATACTGTATGTATTCTCTTATGTTTGCCTTCCTTCGTTTGTCATAATGATTTTGATATTTATACGTGCTGCAGGTATCAACCGTTTGTTCCTTTTTATTGCTGAGAGCGTTCCATTGTATAGACACACTCAGTTTCGTTCATTCATTCATCTGTTCACCAACAGTTGGGTTGTTTCCAATTTTCAGCTACTAAAAGTAAAACTGATTTGAACATTTGGGTATATTTTTTCGATATGTGTTTCATTTTCCTTTCTTGAGGAAAAAATACACAGGAATGGAAAAGCTCCATCTCTAGGTAGGTGGGTGTTTAACTCTGAGTTACACTCTTTTCCAAAGTAACTATACAATTTTATATTCCCACCAGAAGTGTTCTAATTTTCATATCCTTACCAACATTTAGTATCCTCAGTCTTTTCATTCTAAACTCTCTTAAAAGTATTTAATTGTATCTACCTATGGTTTTAATTTGCATTTCCTTTGTAACTAATGATGTGAGAATATTTTAATGTGCTTATTACCCAATCTTATATCCTCTTTGTTAACTTTTGTTAATGCTGTTAACTGTAAAATTTGTTAACCATAACAGTAAATAAAATTTTATACCCATTTCTGAGGCCTTAAAGGCTCAAGTCTTTTTCACAGAAAAATTCCAAATAATTAATTTAAATATTCTTCCTTCCGGGAGTTGGAGCCCATTTCCCCTTCTTCTGAGCATTGGCTGGGCTTAGTAACTCACTTCGAATAAAAAGAAAGGTTGGGGGGGGATACCTAGTAACAATTTCAGAGGAAAAGTCTGGAAAATGCAACCTTAACCAAGTGATTGAGGTTAACATAATTTGTGATAAATAGTGTTGATAAGATGTATCTCATAATATGACGCAGTAAGAAAAGCACTTCTCCGCTGTAGTACTCTTCCCAAAAGCCCATAACCCCTGTCTACTCACGGGAAAACATCAGCCAAAACCTGTATTGAGAGACATTCTACAAAATACCCTACACAGTCTATTCAAAAGTGGTAAGGTCATGAAGAACAAGGAAAGAGTAAATAAATGCCACAGATTGAAGGAGACTAAAGAGCTAAGGAGTCATGACACCCAAATTCAATATAGTATCCTGAATTGCATCCTGGAGCAGAAATAAGGACTGTAGTTGAAAAACTGGTAAAGTTAAATAGCACGTATAGTTTAGTTAATAGTACCAACATTAATTTCTTAGTTTTGATAAATATGTGATTGTTTTATGAGATGTTAACATTAAGGGAAACTGAGGGAAAATATGCAGAAACTCTCTGTGCTATCACTGCTCTAAATCTAAAATTATTTCAAAATAAAAATGTTTTAAAATATATTATGCAATTTTTAATTGTTTTTATCCATTTATTATTAGATTGTAATAGTTCTTTACATAAGCTTAATGCAAGTCTTTTTTCAGACATATATATCAATGACTGGATTTTTTCTTGTAAAGTTGAAATTTGTTAGCTTTCATCATTAAAATACGTGAGGAGGAAAAAATATTTTTAAAGGTACACATTCCAGTGAATCTTAAGTATTTTCATTATAAAATAAAATTACTTTATTACCCTTTTACATGTGTAATGGACTTTCCATACCGTAACAATTCAAGAAAGTTGGCTATACACTTTAAAAGGACAAGAACAAGTTTGTTTTTAATATTAATGCTTTTACTATTTTTTTTACTCTTTAAGCTTTTATTATTAACTGCTTCCTCCACAGTATTTTATACCATGGTAATATATATTATGCAAGGTTTTATTAAATCTTGTATTACTTTCCTGCAACAAAACTAGTATCTGAATTAAAATTTAAAAGATAAATTTTCCTCACTTTCAAAGACCTTGATATTAAAAATTGTTTTGAACTAAACTATTATAAAAATTATCATTAGTATGATTTTTATTACATATTTGGAATTAAACAATTATAAAATATAATAAAGTAAAATTTTATTGGAAAAACATTTTTTAATGAGCTAAACAGTTTATAGGGTTCCGGATTCAGCCTTAACTCTATTTATTTACCTTTTTAAGGTGTAAATGCTGAGAATAGAAGGACTTTATAATTGAAAAATTTTCTGATTATTTCCCATATGTAATAAACCACTCAAAAATTTACAGATTTAAACAACAACAATGAATTATTTCCTATCATTCTTTGGGTTGACCAGAAAGTTCTGCTTTATGTGGTATCAGCTAAGATGCTAGGATGGTTAGAAGGTCCGACTTCCTCACTCAAGTGTTTTGCAGTCTGTGATGACTGGTAGCTGAGCTGAGACTGTCAGTTGGGTTCTCAAGTCTCCTCTACGTGGTTGCTTATGCTTGCTTCCACTATGGTAGCATCCCAAGCTATAAAAGCATCTCTTACGGCCCAGCCTTAGAAGTTATACAGACTCACATCCATTGTATTCTACTGGTCAAAAGAGGTCACAAAGCCAACCCAGTAATTTCATCAAGTGAATGAAAAATTGACTCCATTTCAATTTATAATTGGTCATTAATAATAAAAAGGTCATGTGATATGGGAAATACTGTTGCAGTAGCCTTGGAATCACAAACTACCACACAATGCCACTCATCCTTTGAACAACTTTTAAGTCATCTGGAGAAGATGACAATGATTTATCACAAAAATAAAGTTTTAAAAATTTACCAGCTGATCACTCTATTTCTTCTTTTTTTTTAAACAAAGAACTTGAAGCCATTAGACTTGTAAAAGTGTATATTTCACTAGTGGCATTCCCTTTCTCAACACTGACAATATCTGAAATTAAATCAAACCTGTGTTTGATTTACCAGTGACTTTTATACTCTAGTGGTAAAATCCATGGTAAGATGGAGAATTGGGGTGCACACAAGTTTAAAAGAAGTGAAAGGGAGGTGTGAAAGAAGAAGCATAAAGCCTAAGGGCAGAGGCCTAGACCACAAGTTATTTCTCAGTAGATATGTATCAAGAAAAGGATTACATACAGAAGATGGTCATTAATTAATTAATTCATTTTCTAAAGTTATTTACATACAAGTTTCCATTGAAAGTTTCCAGATCATTACTCTAAAGAAAGCCAGGTTTTTTGTTGGTGATGTATCCTTCATTATCTCTTTCTTGCCATTTAGTCTTCTTTTAAAGCCTTAATTATTTGATTACCCACCACCCCCATTCCAGGTTTTTCCCCTCCTAAATTTTTCCTTTGGCCTCTTGATATAATTGAAATTACCCTTACATTCTACCACTCACACATTGTGTATGCAAGAGGTAGGTAGAATTAGCAGCTGTGTATATTTTAGACAACAGTATTTCAACAAAAATGATTAGAACTTTTATTAATAGAATGTAATCTCTAAGCCAAAGAAACAAGCAAATAAACAAAATTTAACAGAATACACTCTCCAAATATAATTTTATCCAGTATTGTGCAAAACAGCAGGAATATATTATCTCATTGAGTCCTCATAATAGACATATGACATGAGTATTGTTACATTCAGAGAGTGGAAAAACAATGGTCCATTAAGTAACTTGCTAAAGTTTATAAGGTAGAGGTATTTTTCAATGCCAGATCTATACATCAAAAATGGCAATTTTTTCATCATTGGATTACATTCTGCCTCTTTTAACAATTTATTTGAGGGTAGATATTGAATTTTAAAATGAATTATTAACATTTTAACAAATAAGTCAATAGACTGAGATTTACTGTGCCTCAATATTAATAATTTATTTTATTTTATACATATACTTTAATAAAACAAAACTACAGCATTCAAGAAACTAAATGAAATGGATTCTCTTTAAATTGAATTTCCCAATATTAACTCTCAAATGATTTCTTTAGAATATTCATGAGTAGACTTATATGTTATGGACAAAGTGAAAACCATCTTAACCCATACAAGAACTGCGGGAATTTAATATAGTGGATCAGAAAAATTACTACCTAGATGTATGATATTCCAAATTAATAGTTCCTAAATCCAAAGATTAATCTTTACTGGTAGTTCCCTAGTATCTATAATGGAGAGAAAAAAAAAATGATTCTCAAAAACCATAATTCAAAAAGAGTCATGTACCAAAATGTTCATTGCAGCTCTATTTGCAATAGCCAGGACATGGAAGCAACCTAAGTGTCCATCAACAGATGAATGGATAAAGAAGATGTGGCACATATATACAATGAAATATCACTCAGCCATAAAAAGGAACAAAACTGAGTTATTTGTAGTGAGGTGGATGGACCTAGAGACTGTCATACAGAGTGAAGCAAGTCAGAAAGAGAAAAACAAATACCGTATGCTAACACATATATATGGAATCTAAAAAAAAAAAAAGAAAATGGTCAGAAGAACTTAGGGGCAAGACGGGAATAAAGATGCAGACCTACTAGAGAATGGACTTGAGGATACGGGGAGGGGAAAGGGTAAGCTGGGACAAAGTGAGAGAGTGGCATAGACATATATACACTACCAAACGTAAAATAGATAGCTAGTGGGAAGCAGCCTCATAGCACAGGGAGATCAGCTCGGTGCTTTGTGATCACCTAGAGACGTAGGATAAGGAGGGTGTGAGGGAGGGAGATGCAAGAGGGAAGAGATATGGGGACATATGTAACTGATTCACTTTGTTATGAAGCAGAAACTGACACACCATTGTAAAGCAATTATACTCTAATAAAGATGTTAAAAAATTTAAAAAAAAAAAGGATTCTCAAGATGGATCAGGAAAAGCTGGAAAAAACTGAGCTTTCACTTAAAGAAATAACAAAACTAAAAAGTATTTTAGCATATAATTATATCTAAAAATGCATATATGCACATATATTTGGTGTAGATACCAAATTTCATTAGTATATACCAATATTTTCTCTCTTTCTCTTTTTAAACTACTCACTGACATCTTTTTTTTTTTTTTAATTTATTTTGGCTATGCCAGGTCTTAGTTGCAGCACAAGGGATCTTTGTTGTGGCATGCATGCATGTGGGATCTAGTTCTCCAACCAGGGGTCAAACCCAGACCCATGCACTGGGAGCACAGAGTCTTACCCACTGGACCACGAGGGAAGTCACTCACTGACATCTTTCTAAAAAACGGTTTAAAGTAACCTCCTTGCTTGGATAACTCTGTGAAATACCTTTTAGATCTGTATTAGTGAAATATCTTATAATGGACTGAATTGTGTCCTGAAAAATTCATATGTTGACATCTAACCTCCAGTGTAACTGTACCTGGAGATAGGGCCTATAAGGAGGTAACAAAGTTTAAATTAGGTAATAACGGTGGGGCCTTAATCCAAGAAGACTGGTGTACTCATTAGAAAAGGAAGAGACACCAGAGATCACGCTTTCCATATGTGCAAGAGAAGAGATGACCTGAGGACAGAGGGACAAGGCATCTTGGCATCTACAAGCCAGAAAGAGAGTCCTCATAGAAACTGAAGTTCCTGGCACCTTGATCTTGGACTTCTAGCCTCCAGAACTTTGAAAAAATAAAGTTCTGTTGCTTAAACCACCCAGTCTGGCATTTTGTTACAGCAGTCCTAGCTGACCAATAAGTAAGTATACAAAGAACAGCCCTTACAGAATTTATTCCATAATGCAAAGAGTCAATATATCCTACAGAGTCAAGATTCCTTGGATGAAATAATCACCTATAAACCCTTTCCACAAAAAACAAACAGAACAAACAAACAACCCCACAAAGCATCTGCTTTCAGGTCCACGTAAGTACATATGTGCTGGTGGACTCATTAAATCATAGTCTTCTAAAAACAAGTGTACAGGCTTAGTCAGCATGCAGTCCAGTAAGCTGCTTTCTCAACTATGGATAAAAACTCTTCCAAATTTTAAACTGATATATTCATATAGTATGCCACTGGTCATGAAGAAGAACATAATGTGTTCGTTAATTTAAGCAATCATTTCCTAAATACCAATTATTTACAAGGCGCTAAGGGGATAAAAAAATTATATGTTGTAAAGTATCACACAATCTGATATAGGATAAAAGGCAAGTCAAAGACAATAGTAATGCAAGAAAAACTGTGAAAAGTATTTGTCTAAAAAGAGTAATTTTAAAAGCTTATACTACTGATAAAGGGATACTGGTGTTATCTTTGTGATTTCTAAAAATTATTTTTAGTCATTGGTTAGCACCTATACTGCCATGTTTATAAAATGCTATGAGTATTTGTCTTACTTACTGAAACAGTGTGTGATGTTATCTCTGTGAATTTGTTAGATTTATTACCTCTGGAAATGTGTGTCTATACCTGGACAAAGTGAAAGAGGTAGTTGAAAAAAATTTTTTTTATGTTCCTGTGATGAAAAATAAATTGTTTTCATTTGTTTGTGCTTCCAAGAATAATCTTGATTTATTTAATAAATGCTATGTTAAATTTTTGAAAGAAATAGGCTTCTAAGGGGAAAAGTATGTACTCTTATTTCACTTTAAAAATTGAATTCATCTATCAGACTTTTAAAAGGGTAGAATATTTTTTTCTATTTTTATTTATGAGTGATATATATATATTTTCATTGTCATACATATAAAATTTATAAATATGTTTTGTATGTATATAACATAAGTAACAGTAATTACTAGTTGGAATAACTATGTGATCATTGAAATTACATGTACCTAATACCTTTTGGCAGCAATAATATGATAATTTAAAACTCAAAGGGTAAAAATGTCTCGCTATGACCTAGTCTTATTCTCTTAACCTCCATAATATAATCACATTATTGTATTTAGTGAAAGAAGAAACAAATCTAATCTCCTTTAAATATTTTCTAAATTATGTTCATTTGCAATAATTTCAAGAGGGTGCATAATTTCTCTTTTGCTAACTGATCAAAGTGTTCTTATGTAAAAAAATACATAATAATTATAATTCAGAAGAAGTTCAAGAGGCAAAAGTATTCAGGCTCCAAACTGTCTTTCTATGTTAATTAAACACAGTTGGTCTTTAAGATAGTAGATTTTTACGTATTTTATTTCAAAGCATACATCTCCTGGTTCCACTAGAAAAGAGTGTAAATGAGGAGTGTAAAGATTTGAAGCTAGTGATGATTAAAATTTCACCTTTTTTTTTTTCAAGACAGTTTATCCTGATCTTAGTTTCAGAGAGAAAAAATCAGGGCACTGAAAAGGTAAAGACATTACCTCCTACCATAGAATCCAACAACCTAGTGTACAAATCTCATTGCAATAAGTTTGAAGATATCAACAGAATAAAGAGAAAAGAAAATCTATAAACAATGGAGACATGAATTCAACATGTATTAGTTGTTGACTGTTCCACAAACATTATGCCAGGTACTAGGGCTCCAGCTGTGAGTAAAGCAGACATGGTAACAAAGAATCAAATATTTCAGAAGTGCTTAGATGTAGAATATCATCAACTTCCACAACTAAGGATAACTAAAATCTGAAGGCAAAGTAGAAATTAGCAAGGAGGAAAGAAAGGAGTAAGAGAGTGTTAATGGAAGAAGAAGGGCAAATGAAAAATCCCAGAGGCAAAAACAAATATAATATGCTGGAAGCATTGAATGTAATAATAGCCTAGAAGGTTAGAGGATAAAGTGCAAAACTAGTGCTAAAGATGAAACTGGAGAAGCAAGCAGAAGGAAAACTTTGCAATTTCTGTGTTAAATTTTTCTGTGCCCTCACAGACTGCACCGGTAGAATCTAAGGATGATCTAAGGATCAACAGCACCAGAAGAATAAAGCAGACAAGTTTATTGCAAGGGCTCAGAAAACAAAACTGTCAATGGAACTAACACCCGCAAAATTAGGCTAAAGCCTCTAAGCTAAACCTAAATAGAATAACAGCCTGCTGAAGAGATTTAGCTAGATTTAAGATTTAGATACAATTGAGAGTCTCCTTCCATAATAGCCAAAATGTTTAGGATATAATCAAAAAGTACCTGTTTACACCAAGAACCAGAAACAGCATAATTTGAATGAGAAAAGACAATCAACAGATGTCAACACCAAAATAAAGAAGATGTTGGAATTACCTGATAAGAATTTTAAGCAGCTGTCATTAAAATATTTCATGAAATAGTATTCAGACATTAGAAAGAAGGAAATCCTGCAATTTGTGACAACATGAATGGACCATGAGAACATTATGCTAAGTGAAATAAGTCAGACAAAGACAAATATTGTTTCTTATTACTTATATGCTGAATGTTTAAAAAAGCCGAACTCATAGAAACAGAATAGAATGGTGGTTACCAGTGATTCAGGGGATGGGAGGTGGGGAATGGGGAGATGTTGGTTAAAAGGTATAAACTTCCAGTTAGATGATGACTAATGCACAATATTGTGATTATAGTTAACAATACTCTATTATATACTTCAAAGTTACTAGGAGAGTTGTTCTTTAATGTTCTCACCACAAAAAAAGAAATGATAATTATGTGACTTGATGGAGGTGTAGGCTAACACTACAATATTAATCATATTGCAAGTTTATCAAATCAACGCCTTGTGGATTTTAAACTTATACAGTTGATATGTCAATTATATCTCAATAACTAGAAAAAGATGCTTCAACATCAATTACAAGTCCTCTTGAAACGAATTTAAACATTAGAAAATCTCAGCAAATAAATTTAAGATAAATAACTAAATATAAATGAAAATCTGAATAATTAAACTGAATTTTTCAAATTACTACACTAATACATGAGTTCAGTAATGTCACAGGGTATAAGATCAACACAAAAATTAATTGAATTTTTAATTACATGTTTCATATGTGCAGTATTATAGTGCAACATCTGTATACACTACGGAGTGATCACCACAAGTCGAGTCACCATATATCACCATACAGTTGATCCCCTTCACCCATTTTGCCCCCTCCAAACCCCTTTCCCCTATAATGGCCACCAATCTAATCTCTGTATCTATGATGTTTTTTTTTTTCTTTTTTTTTGGTTTGTTCACTTGTTTGTTTTGTTTTTGTTTTTAGATTTCACATATAGTAAAATCTGTGGTATTTGTCTTTCTCCATTTGACTAATTTCACTTCGTCAGTAGAACCCTCAAGTTCCATCCATTTTTCACAAAAGGCAGGATTTCATTCTTTTTATGGCTGAGTAGTCATTCATTGTATATATGTACCATATGTTCTTTATTCATTTATCCATCCATGGACACTTATGTTGTTTCCATACCTTGGATGTTTTAAAAGTGCTGTAATGAAGATAGGGATGCACATATCTTCTCAAATTAGTATTTTTATGTTCTATGGATAAATACCCAAATGTGGAATACCTGCATCATATGGTAGTTCTATTCTTAATTTTTTGGGAAAACTCCATACTGTCTTCCATATGACTGCAAAATTTATAATACTACAATCAGAGTACAAGGTTTCCCTTTTATTCACATCCACTCCAACATTTGTTATTCTTTGTCTTTTCTGTAAGAGCCTTCTATAAGGTGTGAGGTGATATCTCATTGTGGTTTTGATTTGCATTTCTCTGATAATTAGTGATGCTGCACATTTTTTCATGTGCCTATGGGCCACTTGTATATCTTCTTAGGAACAATATCTATTCAGATCCTCTGTCCATTTTTAATGGGATTTTTGTTTGTTGTTGTTGTTCAGTTGTATGAGTTCTTTTTATATTTTGAATATTAACCCCTTTCGTGGATATACAATTTGTAAATATCTTCTCTTATTCAGTAGGTTTCCTTTTCACTTTGAGGATGGTTCTTTTGCTGTGAAGAAACTTTTTACTTTGATGTAGTCCCATTTGTTTATTTTTGCTTTTGTTTTTCTTGCCTTTGGAGTCAGATCTGCAAAAACTTTGCTAAGACTGATGTCAAAGAGCATACTGCCTGTGTTTTCTTCTAGGAATTTTACAGTTTCAGGCCTGAAATTCAAGTCTTTGATCCATTTTGAGTTAATTTTTGTATATAGTATAAGATAGTTGTCTAGTTTCTTTCTTTTGCATGTGGCTATATAGTTTTCCCAATTCCTTTTATTGAAGAGACTGTCCTTTCCTTTCGTCATTGTATGTTCTTTGCTTTTTTGTTGTAGATTAGTTTTTCATATACGTGTGGGCTTATTTCTGGGTTCTCAATTCCGTACCATTGATTTGTGCTTCTCTTTTTGGGCCAGTACCACACTGTTTGGAGTACTATAGCTTTGTCATATAATTTGAAAACAGGGAGTGTGATAATTCCATCTTTGTCCTTCTTTCTCAAGATTCTTTTTGCTTTTCAAGGTCTTTTGTGGTTTCAAACAAATTTTAGAATTATTTGTTCTAGTTCTGTGAAACATACCATTGACATTTTGATAGGAATTGCATTGAGTTTGTAGATTTCTTTGTCTACTACGGATATTTTAACAATATTAAGTCTTCCAATTAATGAGCATGGAATATCTCAAATTTCTTTTTTTTTTTAATGTCTTTATTGGAGTATAGTTGCTTTACAATGGTGTGTTAGTTTCTGCTTTCTAAAAAAATGAATCAGCTATACATATACATATATCCCCATATCTCCTCCCTCTTGCCTCTTCCTCCCACCCTCCATATCCTACCCCTCTAGTGGTCACAAAACACCGAGCTGATCTCCCTGTGCTATGTGGCTGCTTCCCACTAGCTATCTATTTTACATTTGGTAGTGTATATATGTCCATGCCACTCTCTCACTTCGTCCCAGCTTACCCTTCTCCTTCCCCATGTCCTCACATCCATTCTCTACATCTGCGTCTTTATTCCTCTCTTGTCCCTAGGTAGTTCAGAACCATGTTTTTTTTTAAATTCCATATATATGTGTTAGCATATGGTACTTGTTTTTCTCTTTCTGACTTACTTCACTCTGTGTGACAGACTCTAGGTCCATTCATCTCACTACAAATAACTCAATTTTGTCTCTTTTTATGACTGAGTAATATTCCACTTTATATATGTGCCACATCTTCTTTATCCATTCATCTGTCGATGGACACTTAGGTTTCTTCCATGTCCTGGCTATTGTAAATAGTGCTGCAGTGAACATTGTGGTACATGTCTCTTTTTGAATTATGGTTTTCTCTTGGTATATGCCCAGTAGTGGGATTCCTGGGTCAAATGGTAGTTCTAATTTTAGATTTTTAAGGAACCTCCATACTATTCCCCATAGTGGCTGTACCAATTTACATTCCCACCAACAGTGCAAGAGGGTACACTTTCTCCACACCCTCTCCGGCATTTATTGATTGTAGATTTTTTGATGATGGCCGTTCTGACTGGTGTGAGGTGATAACTCATTGCGGTATTTTTTTTTTTAAGTTACATGTTGGTCATTTTATTTTATTTATTTACTTTCTTTAACATCTTTATTGGAGTATAATTGCTTTACAATGTTGTGTTAGTTTCTGTGGTATAACAATGTGAACCAGCTATTTGTATACATATATCCCCTTATCTTTTCCCTCTTGCGTCCCCCTCTCACCCTCCCTATCCCACCCCTCTAGGTGGCCATAAAACACTGAGCTGATCTCCCTGTGCTATGTAGCTGCTTCCCACTTGCTATCTATTTTACATTTGGTACTGTATATATATAGAGAGAGAGTGAGATTAGCACTGAGCTGATCTTTCACTTTGCCCCAGCTTACACTTCCTCCTACCCATGTCCTAAAGTCCATTCTCTACATGTGTGTCTTTATTACTGCCCTGCCACTAGGTTCACCAGTACCGTTTTCTTAGATTCCATATATATATGTTAGCATATGGTATTTGCTTTTCTCTTTCTGACTTACTTCCCTCTGTATGAGAGACTCTAGGTCCATCCACCTCACTACAAATAACTGTATATATGGCTGAATAATATTCAACTGAGTAAATTCAATTCTTTTTATGGCTGAGTAATATTCCATTGTACATATGTGCCACTCTTCTTTATCCATTCATCTGTCGATGAACACTTAAGTTGCTTCCATGTCCTAGCTACTGTAATTAGTGCTGCAATGAACATTGTGGTACATGACTCTTTTTGAATTATGGTTTTCTCAGGGTATATGCCCAGTAGTAGGATTGCTGGGTCATAGGGTAGTTCTTTTTTTAGCTTTGTAAGGAACGTCCATATCTTTATCCATAGTGACTATATCAAAATACATTCCCAGCAACAGTGCAGGAGGGTTCCTCTCCTCCACACTCTCTCCATCATTTATTGTTTCTAGATTGTTTGATGATGGCCATTCTGACTGGTGTGAGGCGATACCTCATTGTGGTTTTGATTTGCATTTCTCTAATGATTAGTGATGTTGAGCATCCTTCCCTGTGTTTGTTGGCAATCTGTATATCTTCTTTGGAGAAATGTCTATTTAGGTCTTCCACCCATTTTTGCATTGCATTGTTTGTGTTTCTGATATTGAGATGATGAGCTGCTTGTATAATTTGGAGATTAATCCTTTGTCAGTTGCTTCATTTGCAAATAGATTCTCCCATTCAGAGGATTGTATTTTCATCTTGTTTATGGTTTCCTTTGCTGTGCAACAGCTTTTAAGCTTCATTAGGTCCCATTTGTTTATTTTGTTTTCATTTCCATTTCTCTAGGAAGTGGGTCAAAAGATCTTGCTGTGATTTATGTCATAGAGTGTTCTGTGTATGTTTTCCTCTAAGAGTTTTATAGTGTCTGGCCTTACATTTAGGTTTTTAATACATTTTGAGTATATTTTTGTGTATGGTTTTAAGGAGCATTTTAATTTCATTCTTTTACATGTAGTTGTCCAGTTTTCCCAGCACCACTTTTTGAAGAGGCTGTCTTTTCTCCACTGTATATTCTTGCCTCCTTTATCAAAGATAAGGTGACCATATGTGGGTGGGTTTATCTCTGGGCTTTCTATCCTGTTCCATTGATCTATATTTCTGTTTTGGTGCCAGTACCATAATCTCTTGATTACTGTAGCTTTGTAGTATAGTCTGAAGTCAGTGAGCCTGATTCCTCCAGCTCCATTTTTCTTTCTCAAGATTGGTTTGGCTATTCAGGGTCTTTTGTGTTTCCATACAAATTGTAAAATATTTTGTTCTAGTTCTGTGAAAAATGTCATTGGTAGTTTGGCAGGGATTGCATTGAATCTGTAGATTGCTCTGGGTTGTGCATTCATTTTCACAATGTTGATTCTTCCAATCCAAGAACATGGTGTATCTCTCCATCTGTTTGTATCATCTTTAATTTCTTTCATTAGTGTCTTATAGTTTTATAGTGTCTTATAGTCTTATAGTCTTATAGTTTTCGGCATTTTTTCTCCTTAGATAGATTTATTCCTAGGTATTTTATTCTTTTTTTGCAATAGTAAATGGGAGTGTTTCCTTAATTTCTCTTTCAGATTTTTCATCATTCGTGTATAGGAATGCAAGAGATTTCTGTGCATTAATTTTGTATCCTGCTACTTTACCAAATTCATTGATTAGCTCTAGTAATTTTAGGATTTTCTATGTATGGTATCATGTCATCCGCAAGCAGTGACAGTTTTACTTCTTTTCCAATTTGGATTTCTTTTATTTCTTTTTCTTCTCTTATTACCATGGCTAAAACTTTCACAACTATTCAACTAATTAAATATATACATCTTCTCTCTTCTTTTGTTAGGGTCTTTAAAGACATACAAGAGTGTAAAGTAATATAATTATATCATTGTATCATTGGTTTTGTAACATATATAGATGTACTTAGTATAACAATAACTTAAAAAAGTGGAAAAGGGAATAGAGCTATATAGAAGTAAAACTTCTGTATCTCACTGGACTTAAGTTAGTACAAGTGAGAAGTAAATTCTGATAACTTAAGATATATATGGTAAGTCTCAAAGCAACTACTAGGATAATAACTAAACATATATGACAAAATTATCTTAGGAATTTAAATGTTCCACTAGAAAATACTCAGTTAGTGCCCCAAAAAGGCAATAAGGGAGAATACAGGTATAAAAAATATGTGAAATGTGAAGAAAACCAGAAGTAAATGACAGCATAAAGTCAGCCATATAAAAATAACATTAAATGTAAAATGATTAACAATCCAATAAAAAGGGAAAGATGATCAGAATGGGTTATTAAAAATCCAAGTATATGTTATATATGAGACACATTTTAGAATCAAAGATATAAATAGGTAGAACATGAAGGATGGAAAATATATATCATGCAAAGAGTATCCATAAGAAGACTAGAGTGGATAAACTAATATCAGGCAAAATAGACTTAACAGTAGAACATTACCAGCAAAATGAGGGATATTTTATAATGATATTTTATAATGCCAGTCTCATCCTGTTGTCAATGTACCTGCACTTAACAACAGAGTCCCAAACTACATGAAGCAAAAACTGACAGAATTGAAGTGAAAAGGCCACTTTTTAAAACTTTGTATTAAAGTTTCTAACCAGGGAATTTAGGCAAGAAAAAGAAATAACAGGCTTACTTGTGGAAAATAAAGAAATAAAACAATCTCTATTTGTCTGGTATATAGAAAATCCTATGAAATTCTCTAACAAAACTACTAGAACTGATAAAAGAGTTAAGTGACATTACTGGATACAAGATCAATATGCAGGCAGCAATTGTATTTCTATACACTAGAAATGAGCATGCAAAAAATGAAATGAAAACAATTTCATTTAAATTAATATCAAAAGAATAAAATAATTCAGAATGAATTTAACAAAAGACGTGTAATCTTGCACACTGAAAACTTACTTCCACACAATAGATATTTTATAATTTACTTCATTATTCCCTTATTATTAGACATGTAAGTCATTTAAGTAACTTTATTTTAAAACAGTGCCACAACGACTAATGCCATTACTGTGTCTTTATCTATGTGTTCAATTATCTCAAACCCATAAGTATAATTGCTGCTTTGGGAACTATATACATATAAATAATCTAG
The DNA here is from genome assembly GCF_965194825.1 of Balaenoptera physalus. NCBI lineage: Eukaryota > Metazoa > Chordata > Mammalia > Artiodactyla > Balaenopteridae > Balaenoptera > Balaenoptera physalus. The sequence goes on along the minus strand of NC_138890.1, from coordinate 109,360,104 downwards.
ATAAAACCAAATTGCCCTCCAAAGAATAGTATAGAATTTAAAACATCTACCAAGAGTGTGTGAAAATAACACTTTCCTATAACTTGGCTAACAGTGACTGTTACAATATGTGTTTAACTCTTCAGTAAACTAATGGACAATAAGTTTTTCATTCTTTTTATAATTTGCAATTCCTGTTTAAAGATAATTTGAACACGTTTCACATTAGTTTATTTGTATCCCTTCCAAGTTCCCTACGCTTAAGTGTACAATTTTAACAGTATTTACTTTTATTTTTAAATTTAAGTTTCTTTATATTTCCTCATTCAGCAAGTACTGTAATAAGTGTCTATTATAGGCCTAGCACCATTCTATTTACTGGGTTACTGTAGCTTTCTGATGATAGCTTTCATCAAACTTAGCAATTTTCCCTCAAAACCAAGTTGGATAAAGGATCCAGAATTTCAGTGATTTAAAAAAACATCTGTAAAGTTGTTTTCATGGTTTTCTTTTTTGAATATGTTGTTACTAATTAGTGTGTTGCTTATATTCTTGCATAAAATAATTTTATTAATGTATTTTTATGGATTAAAATTTCCAAAATCTTACTTTAAATATTTTTACAACTAAGTACATAGGAGATAATGAATTATACTTTAATTTTTTATGTCTTTCCTTTCTTGCTATGGTATAATGAACTGGATAATACTGCATCATTCCCGTCTTTTACAGATGTCTATATAACATGGCAATTATTTCCTATTTGTATTAGTAGAACACATCCAAAGAAATATCTAGTTATTTCTTCATGACGGGAGATATTTGATTACATTTTAATATTTTCTCCTTAATTTCTTCTAATAATCGGAAAATACAGGTTTTCTGCATCTTCTTAAGTTTTGCTAATTTTTGCCAGAAAGTCACCTAATTTGTAAAAGTTTTTATATTTTTATAAAATGTGCATGGTTTATTTACAATTTTAAAAACATCTATATCTGAAATTGTTTCCCCTTTTCATATATAACCTGATTGGTTTCTCCCCCTTCAAATTCCTAATATCTCTCAGCTATTCTTTAACTTTTACATATGTATGTTAGAAATCTTTTATGTTCTGATGTATAAAAATATTCAATTATTTATTATTTTATTCGTAGATTGATTCTAAACACTAAAACCCCAAAAGTGGTGTTTAACCTACTAGGATTATATAAATTTTGTTCATTGTAGAGCCATTTATTATAGTAGGATATTGGGATATCTTTCCTTTCTTCCTTTCTTTCTCTCTCTCACTCTCGTTCTCCCTCTCTTTCTTTTATCCAATATAGTGACCTCTATAAAATTTGTAGCAAAATATCCCTTGCATTCAAGTTGAGCTACTTTTTTCCTGAAATAATTTCTTTGTATCATACCAACTTTTTAAATGACTTTTATTTGGATCATAATGTTTCTCATACAATTTTTCTGCTTTTCTTAATCTTTATATTCCCTTGTTGAGTGGATTTATTTTTCTTACCATGTTACCAATATTATCTCTTTTGTCATTTAATCTTTAGCTTCAAAGCCATTCCATTCATCTTAAAGACTTATTCTTGGAACCTTCACCTTCCTTTAGTTGTTTCAAATGATTGCTTTCTATATCTACTTTTTAGTATTTCACAGGATTTCTTCCTGTGGCTGCATGGTTAGTGTTATAATATTGTGTTTCCCGTATAACTTTCTATTCTTTCCTTTAAGATTTATTTATGAGAGTTCATACTCAAAGTAACTTTTTCAGAAAGTACATGACAGGTAAAATTTCTTTATTCTTTCCTATCTGATGAAATTTTTGTTTTGTTCTCTCAACTGATTTTTATTTCATCTGAGTTTAGAATTAAAATTTTAATATCATTTTTGCTAAGATATTAAAAGCCAAAACTCAGCTGCTGCCAAGAATTCCATAGTAATAAGGAGAAGGCAGCTTTCAGTCTTTCTTTTCATACATTTGAACATACAGTAAAACATGTCTCTTTTTTTATTTGTGTGTGTGTGTGTGTTTGTGTGTTGGCCACTTAAGATCTCTATTATTACATTTCAGAGAATTCTTCATTGTGTGTAGTGCTGCATATGATTTAGGCTCAGTCAACTTGACGTGCCTGCCTAAGACTGAAACTTGAGAAAACAAAGCAGAAGTTCAAGAATGAATATAAATGCTTACTGGTGTTATCAATGTATAGAGTTTCTTGATGGTGGCAGAAAGTTTCCAAAGACAACAGCTACCACTAGTGGAGGGATATATACCAAGCCATTGCTCTTATATGGCCCTTGCTGTGGTTCCTGTGGTCTAGAGTCCCTGTATTCCTGTCCATTATCCGAATCATGTTTATAATCATCTTTTTATCAGAGCAGTTGGCTGTTTGATATTCTTTCAAATCTACTATCAAATCTACTTATAAAAAATTAAGTTTCATACTAGGTAACCAAGACAGTGATTACAGTAGGATACCAATTTTTGTTATTATATATAACTTTTTAAACTTTTCAGGATCTTTAATTTTTCTTAGTTTTAAGACATTTTGTCAGCATATGTCCACGTTTGCCTCTTTATTCACATTCATTCTACTCTAAGGAGTTGGCTTATTAAAAAAAAATAAGGTTCATGCTCAATATCATAACTTACTGTGTATTCAAGTAATACAAATTTTTAAGTTATTTTTCTTAGATTTGTTTCAACTTATTTTTTAAATCATAACCACTATATAAGAGTGATTGTTGACTGTGTCCTTATATTACAAACAACTAAAACAAAGTGTCCTATTTCTTGAGATAACATTTACATGGATAACAAACTTGAGTGTTAAAGTGTTTTTTCTTGTATAAGTTTTATAAATAAAAAATAACTTTCATGAAATGTATTCTTTGGGGTTTTCTAAATTTTACTGTAAAAATGTGTTTAAAACATTTAAAAAATCCTTTAAAAATATTTCCACAAAACTTTGCCACTATCAAAGTTCACCTTGAAACGACTTAGCTCTAGTCAGAAAGTCAATAAGTTTTTCTCTAAGAGCAAAATTGGTATGAGGGTTTAACAGGAAAGGGCAAATATCACACTGTGCACAGGCCACAGGAAGATGATGTTGACATATTTCAGCACAAACATTTGAAAAATCCTTGTGTTATAAATTCATTGAGATTTAGAATTATTTAAGAACTATTATAATAAATATATTAGGGTATTCATAAAATAAAAGTTGCAGACATAATCACACATACAAACACACACACTATATATTTTTTCCATGACAATACTACAAAATGTAAATTTAAAAAAAGTTTAAAGAAAAAAATCATAGGTTAATTTGATGTATAAATAAAAATCACCAACTGCAGATGTATAAGGATGTGTAAATATTCTTTTGTTTAGAAACTAATTTATTAGCTCTGTCAACACAGACTAAGAGGTTTGGAAACTTGCTTATCTATTTCAGGTTAGAAGACAATAAATAAAAAAGTCATTGTATGCCGTTAGAAGTACAGACTTATAAATATTTGACTGCTAGAATTAGCCCAGTTACTTCATCTCTCTCATTTTGAATTTACATATTTAGACATTAAAGAAATAAGGATTTTCTTTCACTTCCAAACTTTCAGTGGATGAGTTTATTGATTATAAATTAATTACAGATTCAGAAGGAATTCTGCACGATTAAGATAATTGGCACATTGATTTTAAAAATAAGGATCAAACATAAACATTATAAACTTAATGTAAAAAAAGAGAAAAGAAAAATTTGAAGATGCCCAATGGAAGATTCCCAGTGGAAAACATGTACAATCTTCTAAGTAGTTTCTTGAATATACTCTACACAAAAATATGTACAGTTTATTAGTAAAGCCTGAACTATGAAGAATATGTTTCTCCAAAATTCCAGTTTTAAAATGTAAGCATTTGATATAAACGATCTGTCATTTTGTAATAAGTACTTTTGTAAAACACTTGTTCTAGTATTTACCTATGGAAATCAGAATGTTTATACATATTTACTACTGATGTAAACAACACATTTTAAAAAATTATATGTGTCCAATACCCAAAAGCCTTAAACTAGTAAAGCCTTAAACTACATATATGTGTATATACCTATATGTACATATATATATATATAGCTCCTTATGGGATAAATTCCTGTTAAAGTAGAAAGTTAAGGGGGTTCTGGTGGCTTTTAGGCTCTTACACTTCTGCAGATTTATGCAGAAGATATTGTGTGGGGGATTCTGACAGTGTCATTCCAATTGGTATGATATTGTGGAACACAGTGAAAGCACTAAAATAAACAGAAACAGAGAGAAATTTTATCCAGCCAGTAACTGTTAAGAAGCTCAATTTCTTACAAATTCTTAGTGGGATTATAAAGAACACCACTGAAATAAAAATGAAAGCAGTTTCATTGAACTGAAATATTTTCTCTGTTACTGTTTATCCAGAGTTCAAATCAATCCCATCATCAGATTGTGTAGCAAAGATTTCCAATTAAGTGCAGAATAAATCAAAATAGGTAGTTCTTACTGAAAAAAAAAATTCAGAATCTAATTCTCTGGATCATACATAAGGTAAAGCTCCATCACTCTGAATATTTGAGCAGATTTAATGATTCAGTAAGAAGTAAAATGTGGAAACACCTAAGTTTGGAAAAGTAAAAAAAATACCTTTTCTATTAATGAAGCATACCCTTGAGTGTTTATTTGTGCCTAAGTCTGCCCTGGTTTGTCTGGTAGATTCCTCATTTTATTCTGAGCTGGTGATATCACTGAGTTTCTGAGCCTCTTCCTTGAGCAATAAATGAAACAATGGGGAGTCCCATCCTCTTCCTTTTATCCATGATTTTGTATTGTCCTCTTGTTTACTGACTTTGTAATAAGCTAAGTTAAATTAATTTTAATGAAACTAGGATCTTCCTGTGTGCCAGTCTCTGAACCTAAAACACATTTTTGTCTAGTTTAACCCACTGTGCCAGTTGGGTTAATCTGAGAAATGAAGTGAGGATTGGGGAGGTCCTGGATAATAGTGAGACTCACTGGCTACAGGATTCATGTTTAATTCAAGTTGTTGAAAACTGGTGGACATTGAACTGTGTGTAATAATTATATAATTATAATTATTATAGATTATATTATATTATTATATATAATTATAATGTATAGAGATGATCATATGATCTTTATCCTTTATCTTGTTAATGTGGTGTATCATGTTGATTGATCATCCCTGGAATAAATGCTTCTTGATTATAGTGTATAATCCTTTTACTGTATTGTCTTTGGTTTGCTAATATTTTATTGAGGATTTTGGCTTCTATATTCATCAGGGCTAGGATGGCCTGTAATTTGAGTTTTTTGTAGTGTCTTTGTCTGCTTTTGGTATTAGGGTAATGTTGGCTAGTAAAATGAGTTTTGAAAGCCTTCCTTCCTCTTCAATATTTTGGAAGAGTTTGAAAAGAATAGGTATTAAATCTTATTTGAATACTTGGTAGAATTTGATACAAGCATAAATTGATTTGAATTTTGAGGAGCTCAGTTTTGCAATATGAACCAAAATTTTGATAAAGACAGTATGTGTACTCATAATTAATCTTTTAGAGATTTATGCCATGTTGAAAATGTGAAATGATTAAAGATGTATGTACAAGAATATTTATCAAAGCCTTATAACAGTGTAAAGTGGGAAATAACATAAATATCCACCAACAGGGAGGATTTTTGTTTTTGTTTTTGATGTGGACCATTTTTAAAGTCTTTATTTAATTTGTTGCAATATCGCTTCTGTTTTATGTTTGGGTTTTTTGGCCGCGAGGCATGTGGGATCTTAGCTCTCTGACCAGGGATCGAACCCACACCCCCTGCATTGGAAGGTGAAGTCTTAACCACTGGACCACCAGGGAAGTCCCAACAGGGAGTTTTTAATACACATTTGTGGTAGAGCACCACAGTTGAACATCTTTTGTGCAAAAAGAAATATTGACAGGAGTAAAGGATCATAATATGTAGCAAATAAGAATGTGGTAAGAATGAAATACGGACAGGGGTTAATGAGAGGACAAAGGTCATACTCAGGCTAGAGTTCTCTATGAGGCTCAAAGTCCACCAAATAATAAAAGATTTATTTGTGTTTCTGTTTTCCCGTGCATATATATTTCTCTCAATAACCTCTCAGGAATAGTTAGCTGTGATCTGGATATTAGTCAGGACTATATAAAAAGATGGCAACTGCTTGCTCTCAAATGTTATAATTTTTTCTATCTATCTATCTATCTATCTATCTATCTATCTATCTATCTGTCTATCTATCTATCTATCTAGCTATCTATCTATTATCTATGCATGCAAACAATAACCAAATAAAAAAGCCATGACAATCTTAAAGTGCCTGTCTATGGATGGTGGGATTGTTTGTGATTTTTTTCCCCCTTAATTGTTAATGTTGAGCATATAAATTTTACAATCACTAAAAAAAAATTTTTTTTAAGTAATTTATTCTGTCTCAAGACAGAATAAAGTAATTTACACTGGCTCGAGATTTTCAGTTTATTAATCCTCTTAACATTTTCTTCATTATCAGAGAAAACAGGGAAAAAGGTAATCATTATATGTGACAGATGTGCTTATATGAATTGATGATTACAAAATGTTTTTATAGGACACAGAACTATGGGCACAGCACTATTACAGATGTTATGATTATCCCAAAGGAATGCAACTTATTCTTTTTGTATTGGAAGATTCTACAAGTTAAGTGGGAATTCAAGGCAATTATGTATACTCATGTAACTCATACTCAACAGAGAGTTATTTGCAAAAACATGGTACAAAAATTGCACAGTGCAAAGTAACTGCAAATTACTTCTTGGTCTTGTGATTCCTGGAGTCATTTTGAATTATGACTTATATCCTCTTTTCTGATTTTCCTTTGACCCACTGATTTCACACTTAGCTTTCAAGGGTCTACTTTGAGCCCTCTCGCTCCCCCATCCCCATCCCATGCCAAGCTACTCTGATCTCCAGCTTTGATTAAGTATCTATCTAACACATATTCGTTATTAAAGGTAGTTCTTTGGTACAGGCTGCCTGATTTTTTATGCCCTGAAAATATCTTACTGAATTTTCTTGTCTTCCAGGACTAATTATTTCCACACCTTCTAGGTTTGACCAAACCCTTAAATTGAAATGTAAAAAAGTAAAATTAAAATGTTGGAATAATTAATGAGCTGAGCTGTGAAAAATAGGAAGGATTCCAGGGGTGTTGCATCATTCAAATAGATTTTTTTCTCTATAACATACCATTTGCATCATTGAAATCAGCAATTATGAAATAATTATTTCTTTACTTCAGAAGCCTTATAATATTATTTCTTCCATCTTTATTGTTAGTAATGTGATTCAAATTTATCTCTTTTTGCTACCATTTCAAGTTTCAATTCAGTGTTCTTAACAATGTCAATTTATAATCATTGTGCTTGTGAATCATTTGGCATAACCTAAAGGTTGGGGTTGGCACCAGATTGAACTTTCCTTTCAAGTAAAAGTGACACAGAATGTCTTTTTTGCTTTTATGTTAAAAAATATTGCCTTAGAGGAAAATTTATATTTACACAGATGACATTAAATGACAAGCAAACAACTCTTTCAGATTCTAACAAGACACATTCACTGTCTTTAGTCAAATAATCATTCTCTAGTTCTTCATTTTTTTATTAAGTGCTTTTATAATATTAAAAAAGCCATGTTTTTTAAGCAAAGGTGTATATTCAAATTTTTAACTGATTGGAGAAATGTTAGACAAATCATTCCAGGGATTATAAAGAGAGAGCAAAGGGAAGTGAAATTAGTAGTACAAAAATAGCAGAACTCTTTGCAAAGCAACTATGAGCAAAGAAAAAGAAGCTAAAACAAAAATATTTGGACACTGGAATCACACTATGATATGTATGAGGACAAATAGAGAGCTAATGCTATCAGTGCAGAGCGTTCAGTTGTGCTCTCATTCAAAGCTATTGGGAGTGAAGCTGTCGTGAAGCTAATGTTACTTAACTTTGTGATTATGGATGAGAATAGTACTGCTGCACTAAATTCAAAAGGGATTAAACAGATCCTTCCCAAAGATGCTGATTCGAGAGACAAATTTTGGGAAGAATATCTCATCCCTGAGTAGGCAACTTTTTCTTGTTGCCCAAGAATCAAAACAAGAATTTATAAAAAGAAATGCTATCTCAATCAAAATTATTTTTGTTTCTCATTTTACCTTTAAAAAAGGAGCTGATTCATTTTCTTGCACATTATCTTAATTTTATAAAAATTCCTTTTTATTTATAACTCCTTGTTTGGCATTTCATCATTGATATAATGATTCTTTGTGTGCTAAATAATACTAAAAAATAAATGGAAACAATCCTAAATCATTTGAGGAAAACAAATTATTTTTCTTATTGATATTTTTACTCAGATTAATAATCAAAATTTTAGACTGAGAAAATAGAAGAACTTTTCAGAGAATTGTGGAAAAAATTGTACAAGTCAGACAGGTAAATATGAAAAAGCTAAACACCATCTCTTCAAAAAAAAAAAAGAAGAGAAGGAGGAAAGTTAGAATATAGTTCTTATAGTTCTTACTAAGACTTGTATAATAGACATTTAAAGGTTTTTTGTTTGTTTGGTGGATTTGTGTTGTTTTCATCTTATTTAGTTTATTTTTTTTAATTGCAAAATCTGTTTCATCTCCTTATGGCAACCGTACCCATATTCCATGCATTTTCTAGAAACGTGGCTCCATCCAAGACTCCAGGGATGTAGCAAGTGTTCTAGGCCAATTAACCTACTCCATCACTGTCACAGAGATGGTACAGGGTTGAACAGATGACTCAGGACAGGTCAATGGGGAAAAAGAAAACTAAATCCTGAGATTATTGTTTCTCTCATTGGTTAGCTGGAAGTTTCTGGAACCACCATGCAGAGCTTAAGAGTGGAAGCAGCCTAATGGAAAGGAAGCCAAGAAATGCATCTGATGACATTGACTGGGCCCTGCACCACGTCATGTCTGAAATCATGATTACTGATTGATTTTTTTATGTGAGCCAATAGACTGTATTTTTGCTTAAGCCATTGGATTGAATTTTCTGTACTTGTAACAAAAAAGGGTTCTATCTGAGACTCTTTGTAAGGAAGAATACCTGATGATTACTACCAGTAATATACTTCTGATCAACTAAAAATCATCATTTCCATTATTTTGGTGCTAAAAAATTCCAAATAAAATTAAACCTTTTTAATTAATTAAAATGATATGCACTAACAATTTAGATCATTAGATTGGTTACACTGGTCATAATGCTATTAAAAATTTCACATATTTAGTTTTCACTTTTTGCACATTCTATGTATTTTAAAGACATTGTTTATATTATGAAACCCTTAAATTTATTCTCCAATTAACCTCATAGTCCAGAACATTAACTTCAAATTCTGCAGCCAGTATGATGTACTTAAAGACCCTCAAATTTAGTAGTCATACATGATTTGCAATTGTACCATAAACATTTCATTATAAGCCTTAGAGAAAAAGTTGCAGATATCAGTATAGGTAAGGAACACTGTCTACTGAGTTTCCTAAAACATTATATTAACATCCTAGTTAGGGAGATCCAATGAGAACAGAGTTTGGAGAGACGGTTCATAAGAAGGGAAAGTTGAATGAGAAAATAACAAGACAAATCTAAGTAGAGAAAATCTGAAAATCAACACAGTGGTTTACATCCACTGATTTGAGCAAGTCTTAAGTGACATATTTCACTTTCCTGAAGAGGTACTTGAAGAAATATATGCTGCAACATAGCACAGTTAAACAAAGCTGTATTCAAATTCCTGGTCTACTACTTACTGACTCTATTGATTGACAAATAAGTAAGCCTTATTCACACAAAAAATGGGTATGAGTGCCTACCTCACAAAGTACCCAGCCTTTGCTTGCATATCAATTATCAATTTAAAAGTAAGTGTTGCTATTATGATGATTAATATTTTATAGAAAGTTGTCTCAACAGAAGATGCTGTGGATCTTTTTGGGAATCCAGGAAATAACAATCTGCTGGGTTTAGAGGATGTTCATCTTTGTAGGGCAGTAGAGAGAGTAGAAGCTTTAGTTAAATAAAATAAGATGTTCCAGAAAAATGATGCATTATTTAACAGCTATGCAGTGGTGGCCTTATAAGTTGATGAAAATAGTTTGGGCATTAATATGTAGTTGTTGAGAACAGTTTATTATCAACTTTTGATAAGATAATCAAAAATTTTGAGATTTTCTATATGTGCTATTTAGAACTAATAAATAAACTGAAGATTACAGGGATTAGATATCTCAAAAACTGGAGAATCTAGAATATGCATTTGATGAATAGAATAGCAGTGGCTGGAACAAAAATGAGGAATCCATTTAGTAGATGAAATGAATCATTGTATGACTATCTATCTCCACTAAAGTGGTATTTTGGCTGTGGATTGGTGACAGCTCTATAACAAAAGCTATAGTGATGGTGACTCTTGAGTTTATGGCATATGAAAATACTTGTAATAGCACTTAGTGTTATTTGAGCTTGTGTTTTACCCCATCATACAAAAATCATAGTTATTCAGTGCGTTTAAGACCATCATTATGATAGTAGGCCATTAAAACCTATTTGCTCCCAAACAATACAAGTTATGAAAATACGTCTCCCATGCAAACTAAAAAACTTAGATATCTGCAGTGGATGGTTTTTCTTTATAGTAAAGTATTATTTAAATAACAGCTCTAAAATTTTCCTGTTTCGGAACAGGTGGTACAATGTGGCATATATATATATATGCTTTTGTTTTATTTTGCTTTGTTTTAATGCATAGGTTTGTAAGACATTCCCTCTCTCCCTTGGACAAAGTAAGTAAAGAGTAGGCATATATATAATCCCAAATTCTTTATATTTCTTGAATAACAAGGTACAAAAAACTAAGACTTTCCTGGTCATAAAAAAAAAAGGAATCTTTGATAATTGTTTGTACATATTTTTTCTTTTCTGTTTCTCTTTCTTTTCTTGCTTAGCCAAACAATATATCACTGCAATAGTAACATCACTTCAATCATATAATTATTCCATTAATCTAGCTAGTTTCTCTCGTTCTGAGTATCAATATTGTTTTCAATTTTTCTAATACAATAATTTTGTACAGTAGTTATATATGTCAATTTTTTTCAATTTTCATCTAAGCATTAGAATCACTGAGTGTGAGAAAATTTTATTTCAATACTTTATGTGACAATTCTATTTCATATTTCTTGGGACCAAATTTCCAAAACAACAATAAATAATAGAAAAAAGTTGCATGTGTTGTGTGTGTGTCCATTTGTGTGTGTGTGTGTGTGTGTGTGTGTTTGTGTGTATGTGGAGGTTAATCTAATATTTTAGGGACTATCTCTATCATTTTGTATTCAAATAATGTTGTGACCATGAGATTGAAGTAAATATTTAGTGGCTTTTTAAGGAATAAAAGAGATGACAGTTGTTTGATGGGGTTAATTACAAATTTCCTTAAATACAAAACTGTCTCAAATTATAATCACTGAACTTGGAAGGAAGTTTAGAATTAGTTTATATTATGTCATCATCTAATAAGTGAATATACGCAGCTGGACTGGGTTCATAATTTATTGACTTAACATTTTTTACAGTCAAAAATTTGAGATAATATAACTCTATATTAGTAATCAATATGAAAATGAAATTCAAAATATCCAATACACTTGGCTTATTATTTTTCTGGTGAGCCTGAAGGCAAATAAATATGTTGACTAACCTTTTGGCAGTATAAATAATTACACTTTGCAGAGTGAGATGGATTCATCACCATCATGTATCTTTTAGTCAGTAATGTTAACTTAGTTGGAAAGTTCTCAGAATTCTGCAGTGGCTAACTTTGTCATAAAATACCTTTACAGTTAAAAGCACAGAGGTCTGGTTTTTGCTGTTCTGTCTCAATTTTCTGGGAAAACCAAGTGTCTATGTAAGAAACTACATATACTTACTAATTTTCCATATAGCCTTAACTTTTATATGCTGGATTATATTTATAAAAGTATAAAAAAATTATCATCATATAAAAGCCTTTTTTTAAAACAGCTCTCTATCTCACCTTTTCTCCTTATATACCTTGTGGTGTGGTTGGTGTCATTGCTATTTCACATAAGTGGGAACTGTGGCTCAGAATTTAGTGACAGAAAAACTCTTAGGAGACCCAAGTACTAGAACACTTATTTTAAACTAATATGCATACATGAACCTGTATAAAACACATCCATGTTTCCCAAGGTACAATTAAGAATTCTAGTGTTAGCCCCATGATCTTCAAAGAATCAAATATCCCCTAAAGATTTAAGGATTAATACTGTTCTCCTTTTATCCAAAGAGACAGGGACAATTTTGTTTTTTCTCTCTCTCTCTGTCTTCGCTTCCCACCTGTTCAGGCTAAATCTCACAATCACTTATTGGTTTATATTTTTGGATACACATATACTACTACTATTACACTCTTATTTTTCCATGTTTACTTTATAATATCTGAGAAGAGTTTATAATAGCATATATATATACCCATACATATGTATTATCACACATGTATATATGTGTATGAATATATAATAAATTGGATATAGCAAATAGAATATTCACTTTATTTTAGACTGGAAGATCTTTATATAGCTAGACTGGAAGATCATTTAGACCCTTTCCAATTATACCCAAATGTGATTTTTTACTTTCCTGATTATTTAAGAACATTGTTTATTTTTATTTATTTACTTATTTATTTTTGGCTGTGTTGGGTCTTTGTTGCTGCCGTGGGCTTTCTGTAGTTGCGGCGAGCAGGGGCTATTCTTCATTGCAGTGTGCGGCTTCTCATTGTGGTGGCTTCTCTCGTTGCAGAGCACGGGCTCTAGGCACGCAGGCTTCAGTAGTTGTGGCACACGGGCTCAGTAGCTGTGGCTTGTGGGCTCTAGAATGAAGGCTCAGTAATTGTGGCGCACGGGCTTAGTTGCTCCGTGGCATGTGGGATCTTCCGGGACCAGGGACCGAACCTGTGTCCCCTGCATTGGCAGGAGGATTCTTAACCACTGTGCCACCAAGGAAGTCCATTAAGAACATTGTTTAGAATAAGACATCAGATTGTTAAAAATTCATTGGGATACAATAGCTAAGGTAATAATTATCATAAAATGACATATAGTGAGTACTAAATAGAGACTAGTGACAGAAATAGCACTGGAAACTCCATGGATGAGAATGAGATGATAAGGCAGTATTATTCCTGATGAAGTTAATCACTATGTCCTCAAATAGCAATTTAAAAATACATTCCAGAGTATCTTACTAACAATCTTGGTAAGTGATATTAAAACATATTCAACTTTCATAGAACAGCTAATGAGAAGATTGGTTCATGAAACTTATAACAGATTTTCTACAGTGATCAATAATGCCAAAATTTTAATTAGTTTAGCTTTACAACTCTTGTTATTAGAGTGATGCTTAATTTCTCTACAAGTGCTTTCTTCTCTTTTTTAAGTCTTTTAATCTTCTTGTTCTTTCTATGTGTGAATTCTTTCTTTTCTTTCTCATTTATACATTGGCTTTTACTTTGGGGAAAAGTTAGTTTAAATTATATTCAAGGAGTTCTCATCAATCTTCAAGATTATATAAAATACACTGCTTAAAGTTGCTAAAAAGTCACATTTTCAGATTACTTTGTAGAATTATGTAGAGAACATCTTGTCCAAATATGTCCAAGAATGTTTGATTAGAAATTTACTCAGGTGGAATTTTAAATTTTTGTTTTATTTCATTTGGAATCATAGAATATTTAAGAGAATGCAGTCCTGTACTCCATTCTCAAGGATTTTAATGCCAAAGAATTGAACCTGATTACCAGAGACAATAGATAAGTAAATAGGAGATCTGAAATTAGTATCAGCATTCATAGCTCCACATCCTGAGTCCCTTTTCTGTACACTATAAAACATATATTTAACCTGAGCACCTACTAATTATCATTTAATGGAAAAAATGGAGACAAAATTAATGGAACAGAATATGGAGTTAGATCCATTTCAGTAATTTTAACTAGCTTGTATTTAAAATTATTTTAAAAGTGGCCTAGAAATGACCTTATAAATGGTAAAATTAATAATTATTTTCTAATCTACATTCATTGTACACACAGGCATATATAAATAATCCACCTATAAACTTCTTGGAAAACATTTTACTATGGAAAATAAATACACAAGTTTCAGTTTAAAATTCTAAAAATATTTTCTAAAATATTAATATTTCCCTAGGATAAATTTTGCTCTAGCTGTGGGAGATAAAGGGGAGTAGTTTATTCAGTAAGAATAGGAATATAGGGTTTTTTTAAAGTACCAACATTAAATTAAAGGTTTCCTATTTACATTCATAACATCAATCTTACATAAATGTATATTTGAATATTTATTTTTTCATGTACACTTCAGATTTAATTAATGTCTTTGTTTCAGAAATGTAATAATTTCTACTAAAGTCAAAGTCAGAGAAGCAAATATTCTAAGATTTCTGCTAAAATAAATGTTTTATACATACATATATTTATATATTTTTTTTCCTGAAAGCAGACCGTTATATTTAAAAAGCCTATAAAAATGGCCTTTAATTATGTTCTGGATAAACTCTACTAGTTTCCAAAAATAATAACATTTGTATTTGTGTGTAAAGTAAGAAAATTGAAAGAGTAGAGAGAGACATAAAATGAATTATAAAATCTTATGCCTCTTCAATTGCTCCCTTCAAATGTAAACCTAGTTAAGCATTCTTGTCTTTCCCAAATGATAAGTATAGGCCCTCATATTTCTATGTCTGCATGTATACACGTCTATATGTCTTTCTTTATGTAAATTCTAGCTCTGCTTATAAAAGATAGAATCATAAACAGTATGAAGGTCCTTGCTTCTCTAATTTAACAAAAAATACTTAACACATTTTTAGGTCAGAATGTACAGCTTTACCTTTTAAAAAAATTGTTGGTCAAATATATCACTCTACCTACAAAATCTGCCAATGAATAGATATACAATGATCAATTTAGTCACTAGAGATGTCCAGATAAGTTGTTTTCATTTTGGAGCCATTACCCACCATGCAGTGAGGTAAAAGAAACCTGAGTTACCAGCTATCTTTCGAAACTTTCGGCTAAAGTTTGATATGTGGCAAGATGTCCAGTATTACAGAGTTGTCTATGTCCACTGCAATTTCAAGAAAACTACATATTGGTAACAATACATAAATGCAATTCAAATAATATCTCCTGGGAGGTGGTTGGCTGAGGTGGAAGGAGGGGGTATTGGAATCTACTAGCAAAATCTAAAAGCCAAGGTACAACCAAATGTCTTATGCCTGTTTCAGTGACATTCAAGTGGTATACTCTAGGTATAATCTGCAGAGAAATTTTTATTCTTAATTCTAAATTCTTGTTCTTACATTTTATTCTTAAATAGGTTCCTTAATTAAAGCTCAACATTAAAATTCTCTTTATGCCAAGAAAATGCAAATCTTTTTTGAATACTTTCCAAGAAAATGTAGGAATAGTTTAGGGTGAAATGAACCTTGATCCTAAAATACCATAGAAAAAGGATCAATCTGTGATATTATCAGAGTAAAAATGACCACTTATTTTTAACTTAGAATGCCAGAAACAAACGTATCTTGAAAGGCAGAATGGAATAAATGACAACACAGCTGGAAAGGAATGAAAATGTTTTGGTGGGAAAGTGTACTTTTGTTTATCCTTTATCCTTCTCTTCAACTTCATGGAATAAAGGGTATAAAGTATGCAATGAAAGATACATCAACACTGACACAATAATAGCATAATTCTATATCATGGGAAGTTTGAAGCTTGGAAATATGTCAGATACTTCCAGATAACAGAACAATTTTCTATAGCTGCAGTGGCCTTAAAAAATGTATTTAAACATTTACAAATGTATGCTTTTCCTGAAAAAGTCTCAGTTTCCAATAAATAATCTTAGATATATACACATAATAAAAGCATTAATGACTTTTACCAGTCTTTCTTATTCTCCTTCCATCTATAGACACTTCTGACTTCACCCATTTATTTTTTTTCCCCTCTCCCTAGTCACTCATGAAGGATTCTTCCATTTCTAAGTCAGTTATTTGTACTTTTATGATATCCAAGTACTAGGAAAACATTAATTTGAGAGCTAAAAGTAACATTAAAGCTAGAACTTTAATAGAATGGATTCTGAGACTGTTTCAGAAAGAGCTATAGAAGTAGTTGTAAGTGTGAGAAAAAAATAGATGGCAGATAAATTATTGTGGTGGATTATGTGTATTACCTTCTTATCACCTAAACAAAGTACTCACTTTTTTTTTTTTTTTTTTTTTTTTGCTAAATTTCCTTTTGGAGGTAGGTAGGATTTGTTTTTAAAAAAGCACTGTTTGACAGAAGACAAAAGCATGTGGCTTCTATTTTCAATAGGAAATGTATATGTGCATATATTTGTGCATATGTATTTTTGCTATATCAATGTTCATCTTTATATTTGTACATATTCACATGCTTATATCTGTTTATATTTTATACCTCTTTTGAAAGTGGTTAATGTTTATAGACATTGTAGTTTATTGAATTGTGACTATAAACTAATTATTTCCAGGTTTGCAAAATGACAATTAAAAATGTAATGTACACTTCTAAAGTGTCCACTATACATTAGTTCCTTTACTTAGATTACTTTTAATTTCTATAATGACAAATAAGAATATTACACCCATTTAACCTGCTCAGTATGAGACAACTAGTAAGTAGCTGAATGGGGATTTGAAGTAATATATTTTCTATTCTGAGTTTATTTATACAATATTTGGTTTCCTCGAGTAAAACAAAATAACACTAAAGACACCATTTCTTTCTTCAATGATTGTGGTTTCTGTGTGGAGTAAAATATACTTAACTTCCCAAATAAAATATAATTTCCTTGGGAGAAGATCATAAGCTGAATGGAGTTTCATTATAGGTAACAGGTAAGCAAACAAAAATAGGATGAGTAATTGATTAGGTCACTAACTGTTAGAATTCCTAAAAAACATATATACTGTGTAGTTATGTTACTTTATTACTCTGAGCTTCTTTTTTTATTGAAGTATAGTTGATTTACAATATTGTGTTAGTTTCGGGTGTACTCAGAGCTTCTTGATTCATAACTAGCACAACTTTAATTTCTAGTTATAAGGAGATAGATGAGAACAATTTAATATATTGTATGTATACTTTTAAAATGAATTCTCAGTACTTCACTTTTTCCAAAAACATCTATGATTTGTAAAATTTAATAATCACCATTTCTTTGCTACTATGAAAAATAACAAAAAAAATTTTTGACCTTTTAAAATATCAAATCATAACAATGCATTTTCATAACCTTTCAAAAATCAAATTTGTCACACTAGATTCAAGAGATAACAGAACTATAATTTCAGTTGCATTCATTGTGCTCTCTGCATCTCATTTCAAGAGAAAATTAACTAACGTGGGAGTAAACACTGCCTACTACCACCCTAACTTTAACCTCTTTTGATATATTCCTCAATCTGTTAATTATTATTCATCAAAAGTTCTGCATGATTAGAGATGAGAAAAATAAGGTCAGAGGACCCATGATAGTAGCAACAGAGGCAATAGCACTAAGATCACCAGCTGTTGCTACCCCTGTTATAACTGATATCTATGATTCTGAAAATATCAGAGCAGCTTATAAAAAAAGCACAAAGATATAACTATGGTAAAAAAAATTTTAAAGGAAAGTTTTTTTGGTCTTAAAAGAGGGTTGGTTTTACTTAGATTAAAAGGAGAAAAACAGAAATGGAAAATGGGCAAAATATGGATGTAGTAGAGAAAGAGAAAGAACAAGTTCTTAGGGGACCACCTTAACTTAAAGACAATTATTAAGCTGTTTACCTCTGTTATTACAGAACCAAGTCCTAAGGACATCAACCAACAAATGTTAATATATTCTAATAATTATAACAAAAGCTCTTATTTTATCTATATAACATACATTAATTGGTGTTATTTGTAAATCAGCTTGATATTTTTGATGCTTATTTTTAAACTTCTTTTAAAAATAGTGGCTCTAGAGTGTCCTTACTCTGGGACTAGTTTAGCCCCTCTAACAAGATGACGAACTTTGAGAGTATCTACTAAAATGCCCTTATATGCAACCATCTTTCTCTACTCTGAGTAGTAAATTTGAATGATTCACAGACCTGGGGGAGTTCAGGAAATTTTCCAGCTTACAATTTCCCATTAATTGTCCTTTCTATGGTAGCTGTTCTTTGCCTAGCCTCCTGGAGTTCAACCTAATGCATGTTGAGTTTGGTATTCAGCCAAACATTATAAGGGACTCTTAAGCAGATTTATGGAGCTCTTTCCTTGCATAGATCCCACTTCTCCAAACTCTGTTCAGCAAATTCTAGTTGCCATACTCCCCTTTAAAATAACTTTACATCTTTTCACCTCACCAAAATTAGTGGATTCTGTTGGGGTTCTCCCCCCTTTGCTATGGCCAGCGAATTACCTCCAAGCAGAAAGACAGGATGATAGTAGCGCTCATCTCACTGATTTTTCTCTTCTCAGAGATTACAGTCCTGCACTGCATGTTATCAAATACCTAAATGCAATGGTTGTATATATTTTGCCCAGTTTTCTAGTTGTTTATTATGAAAGGCCAAGTCTCATACAATTACTCTTTCATAGATGGAAGTTGCATAGGTTTTTACTCCCCGACGTCATCAACCAAAAATCTAGCAGTTGTTATTCAGGGGAAACCTGGCCAAGGCCTTGGACCCCATGTATCCATATGAAACTCCTTGGTTTCTCTATTCTTAACAACTATTCTTCATAGGTTTTATAGTCTCAAGGTCTTAGCATTCTGCCAGCATTTTGAATTGGTATACTCAGAGAAAGTAAAAGGAGCTGAGGAAGTCAGATAAACTCTTGGGTGTTTTCCTTGCTTCAGTGTCTTGATCCTTCAAGTTCTCATTACCTCCATAACTCTCTAGCTTCAAATGCATAAATTTTATGCAAATATTCTAGTTGTCTTGCTCTAAGCACTGGTCCTCCTTTAGCTCTCCATCCCACTGGGAAACAGAAGTTCTCACATGCATTTTCAAACTAGTTTCTCCTCCTCAAGAATTGTTAAAATCGAATCTGTCTTCCTCAAACTACTGTACTGATATTCTAAACCTTTATTACCATTATGATATCTACCTTTTCAAAAGCTTTTAACAAAGTATCACATTAAAGAGCAACATGCACAAACAGATTCACACACACAAGCACACGCAACATAATATGCTTTTATTTAAACCTATGGAAAACATTGTGTGCATATTTGAATGGACAATTTTTAAAAAAAAGGTATGAAGAATAACCTATATGGATTATTATAGTTCTGTGGATTTGGAAAATGAAAGCTATTACTTAATATTGTATATATGTGCCATATGCCTTTTTATTATTTAACTTTTTACTAGAAGCACATTATCTTATTAAATGTATGCTTTTTAAAATACAATAAAATCAATTAAATTGCAAATAATTAGTAGCACCTTATTATTTGTAGATGAATTTTAACCTTCATAAAGTATTGCCCAATGACTACCTTGTGCCTGGGTAGTCTCCTCCAGTTTCACCTGTGACTACTCTCTGCCCTCCACTGTGCACTATGGCCACAAGGAAATGATTCTAAAGTCTTGCACATAATATGTGGATTACCTAACACTGCTTGTGCTCTCCCCTAAGCTTTTATGCATGTTCAAAAGCCATCCCTGCTTAGACTAAAGTTTCTCTCCCATGACTCTAAGTCTGGGTCACCTTTAGAAAACTTATCACTGTCAAAACAATCAGATTGTTTTCCCATACGTGTTTAATCTACCCAATGTGAGTAACAGTGGAGAATTTTTCTTTCTCACAGTTGAAAATCGCTGTGCCTAGTCTCATCCTTTGCATATATTAGAGGGATATATGATATGGAATTTAGTTAATTTATAACTCTCAAATCCCTAGCAATTCCCATGTAAATAATATCCTACTCTGATTGTAAAAGAAATAGTTACATATAGAAAAAATTAAGAAGCACTGGCATGAAAGTTGAGTCTTGACTCCATTTCATTTGCCAGAAGAACAACCTCTGATATACAAAACACATTTCTGTGTGGGAGTTTGTTTTCCTAAATTCCTAATTTCCTCCTCAATATGATTTAGATAATGTGAGGAATATAGTCTCAGGGTTAGATTAAGCATACATTATAATGGAATATACATTTCTTAAAAATAGCACTCAAATATAATATGGTAAAAATTGGAAAATTGAAAAAGTAATTAGACTAACATAATTACTTTGAACATGATCACATCACATTTGAGGAAATACGGACTCTTTATGAAACAATAATTTGTATGCTGTGTGTATTTTCTAAATAGATTATCAGTTTGTACAGAATAGGTATTATTTACATATTTTGAAGGCAGTGCTTGCTATCAACACAGCCTATGTAGTCCCCTGAACAGCAATCACTTTATAAAATTTTAAATAAATTGTGATTTAATAACTTTTTGCCTAACTAAAGATTTAGTTTAGAAAATAACTTTCTCTAGCCACTTCTGAGGATCTTGATAATATCAATTGCCTATTATATCAGGACATCTGAAGTTTTTAGGATCTATGACTAATGTTCATAAGAGTCCAAATTCATTGCAATGACAGACACTTAAAAAAAAATTATTTTAACGTATCCCACCCTAGGAAGCCAGCAGAATCAGGAAGAACACTGAAATAGAAATGTGTGTTGTTATTGCTTTTTTAAACTTCTATTTATTTTAAGCAGTTTAGACATACTGAATAATTAGAAAACAATTTAATTTCATCATTTCATTAAGCCAAATGCAGGCAAATTAATAAAAACAAGCATTTTATTGTAACTGAAGGAAGATGAAACTTATTACAATTATAAAATTGTATTGCAAATTGGAAAATTAGACTACACTTTCTGAACACACATTAGCATTTACAGTATAATATATTTGTATGTGTGTATCTATTTTATGTATTGATCTATATGGATGTAGGCATGGAGGCAGAAGTAAAGTGGATTCTGTTAGAATTTTAGAAGGATTTGTGCTAATGCCTAAAAAAGTAAGAGTAACAGATAAAACTAATCTGCACATAGTGAGTGACTTTTTCCAAATACTTTTCTATATAAATTCTTTTATCCTCAGGCAACTCTATAAGGTTGATACTATTGTTTACCTGCATTTTACATAAAGAAAATAGGACACTGAGAAGTTAAGAAATATGCACAACTCACACAGCTAAGAAAGGCAGAACTAGAATATAAAACCATTTATGCTGGTTCCAGTATTCATAATTTTTAAGTTATGCTGACTAATTTCTTATTGTTTCACTGTCTTATCTTTTGTCAATTGCATCTTCAACCTCAACTTTCTAGGAATAATAGTACTGCTATGTCAAACTTGTTGAAAATTTATGTTATGAATCCATTTACGTATGGCAAACAAAAAGATTGTGTACTTTTGGTAAGGATCTTTCGTTAAACTCAATGGTTTCTATTTAATATCTTTGTAAGAAGAGGTTGGGAAATAAGATTTCAATAAAAATTTTAAGATTTTATAAAGAATCACTAACTTTTATGAAAACACAATAGGCAAAGAAAAATTGTATAGCTCTATCATCTATATCACTATAACGACTTGTAGGTGCATTTTGCTCAACTGGTTGCTAGTCAGCTCCACCTCAATTTACCTTTATTCCCCTATCTTCCCAACATTGGAGTGTCTCAGAATTCACTATATGAAGGTCATCTATTTTTTAAACATCTTTATTGGAGTATAATTGCTTTACAATGGTATCTTAGTTTCTGCTGTACAACAAAGTGAATCACCTATACATAAACATACATCCCCATGTCTCCTCCCTCTTGTGTCTCCCTCCCTCCCACCCTCCCTATCCCACCCCTCTAGGTGGTCACAAAGCACCGAGCTGATCTCCCTGTGCTATGTGGCTGCGTCCCACTAGCTATCTATTTTACATTTGGTGTGTATATATGTCCATGCCACTCTCTCACTTCATCCCAGCTTGCACTTCCCCCTCCCGGTGTCCTCAAGTCCATTCTCTGTGTCTGAATCTTTATCCTCTCCTGCCCCTAGGTTCTTCAGAACCACTTTTTTTTTTTTTTTTAGATTCCATATATATGTGTTAACATACAGTATTTATTTTTCTCTTTCTGACTTACTTCACTCTGTGTGACAGTCTCTAGGTCCATCCAACTCACTACAAATAACTCAATTTCATTTCATTTTATGGCTCAGTAATATTCCATTGCATATATGTGCCACATATTCTTTATCCATTCATCTGTCGATGGATACTTAGGTTGCTTCCATGTCCTGGCTATTGTAAATAGAGCTGCAATGAACATTGTGGTACATGACTCTTTTTGAAGTATGGTTTTCTCAGGGTATATGCCCAGTAGTGGGATTGCTGGGTTATACTGTAGCTCTATTTTTAGTGTTTTAAGGAACCTCCATACTGTTCTCCATAGTGGTTGTACCAATTTACATTCCCACCAACAGTGCAGGAGGGTTCCCTTTTCTCCACACCCTCTCCAGCATTTATTGTTTGTAGATATTTTGATGATGGCCATTCTGAGCGGTGTGAGGTGATACCTCATTGTAGTTTTGATATGCATTTCACTAATCATTACTGATGTTGAGCACCCTTTCATGTGTTTGTTGGCAATCTGTATAACTTCTTGGAGAAATGTCTACTTAGATTTTCTGCCCAATTTTTGTTTGGGTTGTTTGTTTTTTTGATATTGAGCTGCATGAGCTGTCTGTATAGTATGGAGATTAATCCTTTGTCAGTTACTTCATTTGCAAATATTTTCTTCCATTCTGAGGGCTGTCCTTTCATCTCGTTTATGGTTTCCTTGGTTGTGAAAAACTTGTAAGCTTCATTAGGTTCCATTTGTTTATTTTTGTTTTTATTTCCATTTCTCTAAGAGGTGGGTCAAAAAGGATCTTGCTGTGATGTATGCCATAGAGTGTTCTGCTTATGTTTTCCTCTAAGAGTTTTATAGTGCCTGGCCTTACATTTAGGTCTTTAATCCATTTTAAGTTTATTTTTGTGTATGGTGTTAGGGAGTGTTCTAATTTCATTCTTTTACATGTAGTTGTCCAGTTTTCCCAGCACCACATATTGAAGAGGCTGTCTTTTCTCCATTGTATATTCTTGCCTCCTTTATCAAAGATAAGGTGACCATACGTGTGTGGGTTTACCTCTGGTCTTTCTATCCTGTTCCATGGATCTATATTTCTGTTTTTGTGCCAGTACCATACTGTCTTGATTACTGTAGCTTTGTAGTATAGTCTGAAGTCAGGGAGCCTGATTCCTGCAGCTCCGTTTTTCTTTCTCAAGCTTTCTTTGGCAATTCGGGGTCTTTTGTCTTTCCATACAAATTGTGAAATTTTTTGTTCTAGTTCTGTGAAAAATGCCATTGGTAATTTGATAGGGATTGCATTGAATCTGTAGATTGCTTTGGATAGGTTAGTCATTTTCACAATGTTGATTCTTCCAATCCAAAAACATGGTATATATCTCTCCACCTGTTTGTATCATCTTTAATTTCGTTCATCACTGTCTTATAGTTTTCTGCATACAGGTCTTTTCTCCCCCTAGGTAGGTTTATTCCTAGATATTTTATTCTTTTAGTTGCAATGGTAAAAGGGAGTGTAGCCTTAATTTCTCTTTCAGAGATTTTGGCATTAGTGTATAAGAATGCAAGAGATTTCTTTGCATTAATTTTATATCCTGCTACTCTACCAAATTCATTGATTAGGTCTAGTAGTTTTAGGATTCTCTATGTATGGTATCATGTCATCTGCAAACAATGACAGTTTTACTTCTTCTTTTCTGATTTGGATTCGTTTTACTTATTTTTCTTCTCTGATTGCCATGGCTAAAACTTCCAAAACTATATAGAATAATAGCGGTGAGAGTGGGCAACCTTGTCTTGTTCCTGATCTTAGTGGAAATGGTTTCAGTTTTTCACCATTGAGAATGATGTTGGCTGTGGGTTTGTCATATATGGCCTTTATGATGTTGAGTTAAGTTTCCTCGATGCCTACTTTCTGGAGTTTTTATCATAAATGGGTGTTGAATTTTGTCAAAAGCTTTTTCTGCATCTATTGAGATGCTCGTAAAGATTTTCTCCTTCAATTTGTTAATATAGTTTAAAACACTGATTGATTTGTGTATATTGA
The DNA here is from genome assembly GCF_965194825.1 of Balaenoptera physalus. Taxonomy (NCBI): domain Eukaryota; kingdom Metazoa; phylum Chordata; class Mammalia; order Artiodactyla; family Balaenopteridae; genus Balaenoptera; species Balaenoptera physalus. The sequence goes on along the minus strand of NC_138890.1, from coordinate 109,335,678 downwards.
ACAATCCTTGCATTGCAGGGATAAACCCCACTTGATTATGGAGCATCTCAATACTTAAGTTAAATGCTAACAGCCATAAATGGGGAAATCGACAGTAACACAATCATAGTAGGGGACTTTAAAACCCCACTTTCACCAATGGACAGATCATTCAAAATGAAAATAAATAAGGAAACACAAGCTTTAAATGATACATTAAACAAGATGGACTTAATTGATATATATAGGACATTCCATACAAAAACATCAGAATGCACTGTCTTCTCAAGTGCTCATGGAACATTCTCCAGCATAGATCATATCTTGAGTCACAAATGAACCCTTGGTAAATTTAAGAAAATTGAAATCGTATCAATTATCTTTTCTGACCACAATGCTATGAGACTAGATATCAATTACAGGAATAAAATATGTTAAAAATACAAACACACGGAGGCTAAACAATACACTACTAAATGACCAAGAGATCACTGAAGAAGTCAAAGAGGAAATCAGGAAATACCTAAAAACAAATGACAATGAAAACACGACAACCCAAAACCTATGGGATGCAGCAAAAACAGTTCTAAGAGGGAAGTTTATAGTAATACAATCCTACCTGAAGAAACTAGAAACATCTCAAATAAACAACGCTATGTTACACCTAAAGCAAGTAGAGAAAGAAGAACAAAAAACCCCAAAGTTAGCAGAAGGAAAGAGATCATAAAGATCAGATCAGAATTAAAAGAAAAAGAAATGAAGGAAACAATAGCTAAGATCAATAAAACTAAAATCTGGATCTTTGAGAAGATAAACAAAATTGATAAACCATTAGCCAGACTCATCAAGCAAAGCACGGAGAAGACTTAAATCAATAGAATTAGAAGTGAAAAAGGAGAAGTAACAACTGACATTGCAGAAATACAAAGGATCATGAGAGATTACTACAAGAAACTATATTCCAATAAAATGTACAACCTGGAAGAAATGGACAAATTCTTAGAAATGCACAACCTCCCGAGACTGAACCAGGAAGAAATAGAAAATATAAACAGGCCAATCACAAGCACTGAAACTGAAACTGTGATTAAAAATCTCCCAACAAAAAAAAGCCCCCGACCAGATGGCTTCACTTGCGAATTCTATATATTACATAGTAGTTGCCTAGATTGTGGGATATTTGGAAGATTGTAACTTGATTTTGACAGTTGAAGGTCAAAAAATATTGAAAATGTTTATGATATTTTTGCTTAGTGAATACTGGAGTCATAAAATAATTTTATTTTATGGAGTGTGGAGAATGCCTGAGAACAAGAGGAATACCTGACCTGAACAAAGTACTATCTATTATGTAGTGAACTACATTTAACAAAGTGTCAACATTATATTGCCAATATTCAAGGATGATTAACTTCCAGTGATTACATATTTTATGGGTAGTGGAGTATTTTTGTCCTCTATGCAAAGGTAATTTTCTCAAAATGGTGACCCTCCAGGTAAGAGATAAATGAACATGATTAGGTGAGCTATGTTCTATATTTTTGGTTATAAATCACTTACATTCTAAGACATTATATATTATAAAATTGAAATCTAAAATAATTGGTTTAATTATGCCATTGTAATTAATTGCATTAAGATTATTTCTCTCATATGGAGAATCAGAAAAAGTCACTTGTTACTGATACTGAATAATTTGTTTGGGATTACAAAGTAGGGAAAAAAGAGGAGAATAAATCACGTTATGCTGTAGGCTATTTTCTTTACATTCATCTGAGAAGCGTTGAGAGAGATTACTCACTCATCCCACAGTACAAGGGCCCAGGGTTAAAAAGGTGAAAAAACATGACTTCTACCTTTAATTAGCTTATGCTACTCTGGGGCCACAGATAATGTAAACAAACAATTATAATAGAATATGACCACTTTAATATTAAAGCTTTGGGAGTTGAGTAAGAGAGGATCAAGGATGTATTGTACAACACAGGGAATATAGCCAGTATTTTGTAATAACTCTAAATGGAAAGTAATCTTTTAAAATTGTATAAAAAATTTTTTTAAATTAAAGTTTTGAGAGTGGAATACAGCCATCAAATAAATTATTAATATTATAAAAAGAACACCAAAAGAATATATGTACAAAAACTCAAGAGAAGGAATAAAAATAAGAAAAAAGAAAAGTTTCAAAGGTGGGCCAAATGCTGATCTGATCAAGAATTAAACAGAGGGTTTATCAGTGTAGAGTTCATTGTTAGACCTAGCCAAGGGCTGAATAATAAAGTTACTTACTGAAGTGGGTTCAAGACACAATTGATGGAGAGGAACTGATGAAAGAGAATGTAGGAACTTTAGTGTAAAAGGCCAAGATTCATCAGGATTTGGTTAGAGGAGAATGAACAGTTGAGAGATAGCTTTATTTCTTTGAAATGGGAGTTATTAGACTATCTTTGTTTGCTGGTGAGAATGAATCAGCAGAGAAAGAAAAACTGATAATGCTAGCCAGTGTAAGAATAATTCCTGAAACAACGCACTTGAGCAGATAATGGTGCATGAGATCTAGAGGTGCATAATCAGGGACATTTGCTTTACCTAGCAGGAAGGGGAGGTTTTAACCTTAGGACTGTAGCTGTGGATAGGTGGGAGGACATAGTGGTAGGGATATATGGAAGCTGTCTTATGATTATTTCTCAGGGAAACAGAATGCATAGGAGGAATAAATTAAGTTACAAAATAGTCATCTATAAGAGGTGGGGAAGGTGGTTGTGAATGAACCAGAAAAGTGTAGTGGGATTGCTAGACATCCCAAGGACCAATGTGAAATTAGCAGTAAATAATACCAGTTGACAAGAGATTATTTTTCCCTCCTTCTAGCAATATTAAGTTAGGCGGGTCAAGGGTAAACTGCTAAATTGAATTTATCCAGAGTTGGGATTTTGCTGGGAATATATAAACAGGAGTGAATACAATACTAATGAAACCTAAGGAAGGAAATGAAGACAGAGGAGAATAAAGGTCACTGCAACGATGGTAGGAACAATGTCTTGTAGACAGGGTTGGGGGAGGTGGGGATGTGGATCATAGGACTTGGGAGTCAAGGAAATGAGACAAGGCACATTAAGGATAGTTGTTCTCTGACAGAAGGAGAAACAAGTGTTGCACTGTAATAGAAAGCATATACTAGATGCTTAATATATATTTTTTTGAATAAATGGCATTTTAAAAGATGTTAAATAGACATAATATAAATATTTAGGTACAAACACTAAGTTCTGTGTTAAAGGCACTCTAAGCAGATCTCACTGGGGAGATTTTAGTCAGAAATAGAAGAAGTCCAAAGGGATTCACCAGGTTGAGTTAGAAGGACATTTGAATCATCTCACTCTTACTTTCTTGAGGCAGAAAAGAAAAAAGAAACAGGACTGTGTGAGCTTAGCTCCCACCACCAACTCTGAACTCATTTTCTAAAATTCTATACTTCTCCTTCTACAGTAGCCTACCAAGATAATATTAAATAATATATCTAACTAATATTTTCTTGGAATCCAAGCTTTACTTTTCTCATATCATTTTCTTCTATATATATATAACAAATTTATTGTCTCCAAACCTAAAGTCTTCCGGTCCTCATTTTTAGTCTATCTCTTCCTTAGAAAATGTACTGTGGCATAGAATAGCAAAGACAGGATAATTTTTCACCACTAACTTTTATTAAAGGCAGCTATCAATGTCAATCTATCTTTCTATGCCTTTGCTTCAGTGATTCTTAATAAAGAAATTAATGAAGAAAATAGGAGGAAAGTGGGTCTTATATGACATGCTTCATATCAAACACTTCCTTTTAAAACTATGCAATAAATATTCTTAAAGCGGTAAATGTAAACAAGGAGAGTGCCTTTTCATGCGCGTGTTAGTTTTTGCTAGCTTGTGCTATTTAGGTTATAAATGAAAAAAATCAACTTAATATAAACTGCTATCTTAGTCTTCTCCATCTGCCATAACAAAGCACCATGAGCAACAAAAATTGTGGCTTAAACAACAGAAAGGTATTTCCCACAGTTCTGGAACTGAGAAGTCCAAGATCAAGGTGCCGGCAAGGTAGGTTTTAATCTGAGGCCTTTTCTCTTGGCTTGTAGGCAGATGCCATCTTATTGTGTGCTCACATGACCTGTTCTTTGTGCATGAGTGGAGTGGGGAAAAGAGCAAGTTCTCTGATGTCTCTTCTTATAAGGGACAAATTCCATCAGACCAGGGTCTTGCCCTCCTGACCTCATCTAACCCTAATTTCTTCCAAAAAGGCATTAACTCCAAATGTTATCACATGGGGAGTTAGGGCTTCAACATATGAATTTTGAGAGGACACAAACATTTAGTCCATAGCACCTGCTTATAAGAGACCTTCAAGACTTTCAAGAAACAGCTAATTTTTACTAAAACATCTATGACTATTGAATGTTATGTTACCCTTTCCTTTAAAGAACAAAGTTGTTCCTGACCACTCCAGAATGCCCAAGTTCAGTCTCAAGTGGTCTATCCTATACAACACTGTGAGATTCAGGTTTTAAAACTGGGGCCCAGAGAACAGCAGGCTAACAATTGTTAACCTATTGTTAAACTGATTTTTAACGTTCATATAATTTTACTTTCTTTGAGAATGAAAAGAGTAATTTTAGATAGGCAGAGTAAGTGACTATATTTATACATATGTACATAGGTCATGTCTTCAATAATTGTTTGCAACAATAGTTTAAATTGAACAAAATGACGAACTAATGATATTTTCACCTGGATTTGTTATCCTACTCTGTACTTTGAATGAGAGTGGTTTCAGTGCAGTGAAGACTGGTTTTTTAATTATTCTGTAAGTAGTTTGTAACAATTATGAAAATGTACTAAGATAGCCATTCTCAAAGTATGTTCCTCAAAATGTTAACTTGAGTGGCCTGTAAAAGGGAATCCATGGTCAGATTAAATTTAGGAAAATTGGCTTAAATAAGGTAAATGAGAGATGTTTCAGACTCTTTGATATTTTATGGTATTTTGTTCATCTACAAAAGGGAGAAATATTTGTGTGCATTTCTCCAACACATTTGAACACAGAACTGCTTTGTTTCATGGAACATAGCCAGGACGACTATAACACAGAAGAATTTAGGGAGTGCAAGGGTGTGACATTTGTGTTTTATTTTTCACTTCATTACAACATGCATAGAGAGGAGAGGATAGGGAGTTAATGTGAATGGCCTAAAAAAGAGTTCCATGGTCAGATAAATTTAGGAAACGATGGTTTTAAACAAAGTTCAAAGAAGGAATTGGGAGTCAGAGAATTTGTTTTGGAATGCTGACCACTGTACATTTTTTCTTTTCTTTATTTGATTTTTTTATTGAGGTAACATTGATATATAGCATTATATGTTTCATGTGAACAACATTATATTTCTACTTTGGTATGCCCTAAAGCATGCTCACCTCAAAAATTTAGTTTCCATCTCTTACCATAGAGTTGATCTTCTTTACACATTTTGCTTTCCTACTACCCATCTCCTTCTGGTAACCACTATTCTGTGCTCTGTATCTATGTGTCTGTTTTTGTTTGGTTTGGTTTTGAACTACTGTATATTAACACTTGGAGATATGGAGGGTCACTTAACTTCCTCTGCTCTTAGAATATTTATCAATGAAATCAAATATTTGAACTAATAACCTCCAAGGACAATTTTAACCTGATAAAAGTGCTTGAACTTGGGCCCACTGATCCTGAACCTGTTTCTTCTCAAGCATATTTATTTGGGGAAATGTAGAAGCCTATGGGTCAACTGAGAGAGCGTTAAGAAGAAAGTCCTTGAAACACTGGGGAGTGTTATTGATTAAACTGTGTCCCCCCCAAAATCATTTATTGAAGTCGTAATTCCCCAGTACCTCAGAATGAACTTACTTGAAAATACAGGATTTAAAGATGTAACTAATGAAGATGAGGTCATAGTGGAGTAGGGTGGGTGCCTAATACAGTATGACTGGTATCCTTATAACAAAAGGGAAATTTGGACACATACACACATGCATACTGGGATAATGCCATGTGACGATGAAGGCACAGATCAGGGTGATGATTCTACAAGCCAATAAATGCCAAAGATTGCCAGAAAACCAGCTAGTCAATAAGCATGGAACATGTTATTCCTTAGAGTTTCAGAAGGAATCAACTCTGCCAATGCCTTGTTCTAGGAATTCTAGTCTCTAGAACTACGAGACAATACATTTCTGTTGTTTAAACCCCCAGTTTTTGGCGCTTCGTTATGGAAGACCTAGCAGACTAATACAGAACAAGAAAACAGACTGAACACCATACAAGGACTTATGTGTTGACATGCATCTGTGCACAGAAGACATTGCAATTTCCACCCACACAGGAAATCCAAACACATCAGTTATTACACAATTATTTTACAAGTTGAACTAACTTTTAAAATGACTGTATTTCAAAATATCCTATTATATAAAAGGTGTTAAAATAGACCTGAAACACAAGTGCAGGAACAATGAGTCACTCAAGCTTCCCCCTCTACACCTACCTCCCTATCAGTTCGGAGGGAGGATTTGAGGCACACTTCAGGACCTGGGGCAGCAGTGTGAAAATAATTGGATCTCTCACAAGAGGACCATGCATGTCCTCCTTCACCTTCAGTATTCCTTCCAAGACTCACCACAACCAGCACCTTTCTTTGTGTTCCTTTGCTCCTTCTCCTTAATCCAATATCTCAGTAACATTCATGTGACTCTATAACCCTTTAACAACAGCAATGATAATAAAAATTATATTCCTCATGATAAGAGTTAACATTAATCAAACACTTTCTGTATATCAGGTAATCTTTTTTTAAGATTTTTTTTTGATGTGGACCATTTTTAAAGTCTTTATGGAATTTGTTACAATATTGCTTCTGTTTTATGTTTTGGTTTCTTGGCAGAGAGGCATGTGGGATCCTTGCTCTCTGACCAGGGATTGAACCCGTACCCCCTGCATTGGAAGGTGAAGTCTTAACCACTGGCCCACAAGGGAAGTCCCTCAGGTACTCTTCTAAATGCTATTAATATTTATTAATTCTATTTATATTAAACCAACACTATGAGGTAGGTTTCAGTAACTACTGGGCCAGGAATCTAGATTAGAACTCAAATGACTTGACTCAGGCACTGTAAACCAATACTAGGTTAATGGTTTATAATAGTGTAAACTAATATAATTATTCAATATTGCAAATATGCATATATTTTTAAATTACAGATGATTTGGGGGCTATATACTGTAGTCTGTGTTGGTCTCTGTCTAAAGTTGACAATTCCCTTTGAATTTTTGTATATCTTACTACCACAGTGAATACTAGGCAATACATTGTACCAAAGAATAATTCAATAAATACTGTCAACATAATTTTATATTTCAAATAATGAACAGAAATTTGTGATAGTTTTGCCTGTTTTTATTATAAATATTTTTATGTTTATAGAAAGCATATATGTTGAAGAACAACAACTTTCTTTTGAATGCCATTAATAGTAAGCTTAAATGGATTATAAATTATTCCTCTGGGTAAACCAGCAATGGTATGTAAAAATACAATACTTGGAGCTCGAAGTACAGAGCCAAATTGAGTGGGTAACTGCACATAACAAGACTACATAATATAACTGATAATGACAATTTAATTCTCTGGTGTCTCTTGTTAATTAGTCAATGAAAGCAGCAATAGAAATTTAAGTTTATGTTATCACTCTGATCAACTATGTTTCAGCTATGTGACCTTGGCAACTTACAACTTCTTTGGGGGTTATTTTGCCGTTAGTAAAATAAGAGGTTTTATTAGGCAATTGGTAAAAATTATTTTTAACTCTAAAAATCTAAGATTATACACTATAGCATATGTAGAACTCTAATATTACCTGTTATTTATAATCAAAACCTTAGTTTCCTATTTGTTTGTTAGTCATCTGAACAGCAAAACAATGTGAACTTTTATTTTAAAAATCATTTTAATTCTCATATCTCTGTAAATGTAAATATAAATAGATAAATATAAATGTATATAGATAAGAGAAATGAAATCAACTTTACTTGAGGTTTATTTAACTCTTAAGATACAAATACAAATCTCAAAATACTAATATGTATTATTGTTTTAGCAGATATCCAAAATTAAGAACACTACTTTGTCTATCTGAGAACTGAGTTATTTCTAATAGGCATTGAAGGGGAATTTTCAGATCCCAAAAGGACTTAGACTGATACGATTATATAGACTAAAAATGATATAACAAATGTGAGCATATACATTAATAATAATTATTTCAATGTCAAGTTTAACTCCTTTTAATGTTTTATGCATTTAACATTTTATTTCTCCAATTTAAGCATTTAATTAGACTAATTTCTTATGCACTAAAATATGTGTTCAAGTCATTTGTTCAAGAATAAAATTTAGATGATTTAATTTTAAAGTCTCAATTATCTAATAAATACCCTTTTACTTCCTTCATGCATTGGCACATTTTTTGTTTATTAAGGAGTGTGGGGTTTATGCATATTGTTTTCTGAAAATGATAGTTACCCCTGCATGATTTCTGGCATTTCATTTCTCAGAGATTTTTTTAGTTGTGAAAATGTTCTTCAAGGAAATATGTTCTTGTGAATATATAATGATGTTAAAGGGATAAAGTGTATTAAAGAAATAAGACATTAAAATTTGTACACAATGTATAACATAAGATATAGAAAATTATTGCTACAAAAAAAAATCAGAGTATCCTTTCGAGTATGGCATTTTTATTTCTTTATCCTGACCCCCAATATATCAATAGTCTAAATTTTCTTTTAAACATTCACTTGCTTTTAATTATAGTTCTAACACATATTCATTTGTATTCAAATACTCAGTGTGTAAGTATTTTATGCTTACTTTAGTATTTATAGTATTTATCTTCTTATATGTATTTTATTATTTCTCTCTCTTCTAACTTCCTCTATTTCTTGTGAGAAGTTTTTCTATAGATGACACCTCAACCTTCAAACTATTTTAAAATATTATTTTATAATATCAGTATCTGAAGTTTTACTGCTATATAATATATACAGGTGTTGGTTTCTTTTTATTTATTATGCTTGTAATTACTGAGATATTTAATAACTTAGTTCCAGAACTAAGTTTAGTAGTCTTTCAATAGTTCTGGAAAAATCTTAGGCATTATCTTTCCAAATATCACTTTCTCATCATAATACCTATTATTTTATTCTGAAATCTTGGTTAGATATGTAGGAGACATTCTCAAACTCTTTTTTTCATGTTTCTTAATGTCTCTTTTAAATTGTTAATCTGCCTATCTTTGACCTCAGTATGTATAAATTCTTTGGAGTTTTCATAAATTTCACTAATTGTTTCTTTAGTTAGTATAAATTATCATTTAATACACAAAATCAATATTTTCCTTTCAATTTTTTATATCCAGAAGTTTTATTTTCTTAACCTATTTTTGTTAATAGTTTTAAAACTATCTTATTCCTTGAAACTTATCAAACATTTATTTTAAGCTATTTTCTAATAGTTCCTTTTAAATTTTTTCTGATGTTTCCAATATCTAAGTGTTTGTCAGTCAAATACTGTTTTCTATTATTTCTGCTAAGTCTCTCCTCTGATGACTTATTTCCTTGTAAGTTTGTGATTTCTGAAAGAAAACTTCCGAATTTTATTGGTGAGCACCACTGAAGACATGAGAGGAATTTAAGAAGACCCCAAGATCACTATTTCTTTCATTTTCCACATAAGATTTTTCTCTAATTGGAATCAAATAGAGACTGTGCGTTTGAGCTGCAGACTTATGAGGGGGATAGTTTGGGGTTATCTATTCTCATTGCAGATTTTTATTCTCCACACACCCTCATATTCAAGAAGAAAATTCTGTTCTGATTGTTTATGTTTATTTGTTTGTTTGTTCATTTATTATAGATATACTTTAGTCTAACCTGTTCTTTTTGTTGTGGTAAAATATATATAACATGTAAATTTGACATTTTAACCATACAATTCAATTCATTGTCATTAATTGGTTCACAGTGCTGTGTAACCATGACCACTATTTCTAAAATTTCTTCATGACTCCAAAGAGAGACTATATGCCAACTAAACAATAACTTCCCATTCCCACCTCCCCCAGCACCTGGTAAAATAGAATCTACTTTCTATCTCTATAAATTTGTCTATTATAAATATTTCATAAAAGTGAAATCATACAATATTTGTCCCTTTTTTTCTCATTTATTTCACTTAGCATCAAGTTTCATTCATGTTGGAGCATGTGCCAGACTTTTATTTTTTCTTTGGCTAAATAATGTTCCATTGTATGAGTACACTTTATTTTGTTTACCCATTCATCACTCAATGGACATTTGGGTTGTTTCCAACTTTTGGCTATTGTGAATAATGCTGTTATGAAAATTAACGTGCCAGGATCTGTTTCAGTTCCTGTTTTCAAGAAATTGAGTATATATATTCAGGAGTGGAATTGCTGGGTCTTATGATAATTTTATTTTCAACTTTTTGAGAAACCACCAAACTGTTTTCTACAGAGGCTAATTTATTATTATATCCAGAAGTTTATTTATATCCCCATAATTTATTATTATATCCCCAGCAATGTAAGAGGGTTCCAATTTCTCCATGTTCTCACTAACACTTCCTATTTTCCTTTAAAAAATAATTATAGCCATTCTAGTTGATATGAAGCCATATTTTACTGTGGTTTTCTTTTAATTTTCCCTAATTACTAATGGCTTTGAGCATTTTTTCATTTGTTTATTGGCTCTTTGTACATCTTTTTGGAGAAATGTCTATTCAAATCTTTTACCCATTTTTATTTGAGTTGTTTACCTTTTTGTTGTTGAATTGTAGGATTTTATTATATATTCTGGCTATTAAAATATTATCAGATTCATCAGTCAAGCATTTTCCCCTATTCTATGTTTTTCTTTCCTGATAATGTACTTTGATGTACAAGATTTTAATTTTGATAAAGTCTTATTTTTGTCAAATGCCTTTTCTGCACAAATTGATATGATTTGGTCTGTAATTTTTTTTCTTGTGCTGTCTTTATCTGGCTTTGGTATGAGGATAATGTTGGCATCATAGAATGAGTTAGGAAATGTTCCCTCCTTTTCTATTTTTTAGAAGACTTTGACAAATATTGGTGTAAACTCTCCTTTTAATATTTGGTAGAATTCACTAGTGAAGCTGTCTGGCCCTGGATTTTTTTGTGCTGAAGATTTTTTGATTACTGATTTAATTTCTATTAAAGGTCTATTGACTATTTCTAATTCTTCAGTAAGTTTAGGTAATTTGTATGTTTCTAGGAATTTATCTATTTCATCTAGGTTATCTATTTTATTGGCATAACTTTATTAACAGCAGTCTCTAACAATCCTTTTTATCAACTTATTTGTTTCTTTGAACAGGCTATACTTTCCAGGTTTTTGTATGTCTTGTAATTGTTTCTTGAAAAATGTACAATTGAATAATATACTGTGGTATCTCTGGAAATGCAATTCTATCCCTTCTGCAGGGTTAGTTGTTTCTTGATCATGGTAGGTGTAGTCATCCATTTTTTAGTGATTTTTCCAAACTGCATAAAATGTGCTCCTTGTCATATATGGTCACTGAAATCTTTATTTCTTTAACTTGTGTTTAGTTGGTGTTTTGACAGTGATTTTCTTCAGTATCAGAGGTTAAAAAAATAAAAATAAAAAAAATCCCCCTAACTCTCTACCAGTCTTTGCAGATTGACTCTGTGCCAGCTTTTCCTCCTAGTGTGTCTCAACCATAGTCTTTTGCACTAGGTAACTGTGATTTTTTCATTTGCCTTAAAATGTTTTCAAGCAATGCCCAACAACTTTCCATTCTGACTGAGTTATGAGATGTGAGAAACTAAGACAAATGTTTTGCTTCAGTACTTTAGGTGGCTCTCATACAAGTTAATACAGAAATACACAATAATTTGTGAATAATTTTCTACAGAGGCTAATTTATTATTATATCCAGAAGTTTATTTATTATTTATATCCCCATAATTTATTATTATATCCCTAGCAATGTAAGAGGGTTCCAATTTCTCCGTGTTCTCACTAACACTTCCTATTTTCCTTTAAAAAATAATTATAGCCATTCTAGTTGATATGAAGCCAAATTTTACTGTGGTTTTCTTTTAATTTTCCCTAATAACTAATGGCTTTGAGCATTAGTAACTAATGGCTAATTAATAATAATTAGTAACTAATGGCTAATCGCCATTAGCCATTTGAACTAATGGCTCAAAACCATTAATAACTAATGACTTTGAGCATTCTCCCTGCAGAACCAGGGATCAGGGTCCCACACTGGCAACATGACCTACTGACTTCCAGACTGACACAGGTTTGGAAAGTGGTGGGGTAAGGGAAAGAAAAAAACACCCCAAAGCTTTCCTACCATTTAAATTTTTTCTCTTCCTTGATTCAGCATTTTCTTGTTTGCTATAATCCTGTCTGTTCCAGAGTTCTAACAAAGTTAGTTCTAATCATCTCTGTACATTTTTCAATATTTCTGGGAAAAGACTGGAGCTTAGAGCTGCCTACTCCATTATTTTGTTTTATTCTAACCAATTTGTACACTGGTCCCAGCTTCTGCATTATTCTCTTATTAGATTAAGGTAGATAGTTACATAGGTAGGAAAACCCATCCTTAAACACAAAAATACAATTTAATATTGATAACTGCTTTCACGAAAAATCCATTGTTGACCACATTAAAACGTTGTGGCCAGCCAGCATAAAGTAAGAACCCCCAATATCACCATCATTTTTTCCTGATATATCATATAAATAGTATACAGGAAAGATATAGTCCTCAGCATTCAATGCCCCTAAAATCCTTTATTAGTCTCTCTGTCTCTCCCTTTACCTCTCTCTATCTCACCTTATTTTGTCACTGAAAAACATCCTTTTTCTTAATGTATCACATCTAGCTATCTTTTTTGCTCAGTGTATTGATACAATTAACTGACTGAAAAATTGACCACGTATTGGATGGGACTGTAATGTACTCTCTTGAAAAATGCTTGAACCTGTAATAGCCTCCTTTATGATGTTATATATAGATTTTGATTCAAGAAATGGATCATAACTTTCTCCATTGTTTAAGTGAATGAATTTCTTTGTGTCTCTGAAGTTTAGTGTGGTTAAGTTGCAGTTGCTTTTCTTGATTTATAGTTAATAGATTACCCTACTAGATTCTTGCAATAGATTATGCACCACTCATCTTTTTTAGTGGTCTCTTAACTCCTTTCGTCTTTCTTGTGTATTCATAAATAATCTTTAGATATGAAGTCTTCTTTGAAATGCTATTTTTTAAAGTTCCTAAAGAGATTTTTAAAAAATCAACCTTATTATAAAATACTTAATCATTGTAGGAACATAAATATTTAAAAGTGTGAGAAAACAAAAGAGAAATCTGGAAACACTTCTACATATTATGAGAAACAATTAGTATAACATATCAAGAGTATGTGATTTCTAAAAATAGATTGAACGTTTATTTTTAAATTAAGAAAGTTTTAATAATTAAAACTTTTCTTCTTAGAAAAGCATCAATTTTAGAAAATAATTTTGAGCAAAGAGTGAAGAAAATGACACTAATATTTCTCTATTTTTCTGTGTAGCAGCAGTTTGGGATCAAAAAAAATAATTCATTGAAAAAATATTAAACCATTGGTTCATACACATGGAGAGTATTTTATGTAATTCATGTCTACCGTTCCACAAAAATATCATTCCCATATTTTCTTTTGGCTCCTGTATTTTCAAAATGAATGTCTTTTGCTCAGAAATATTTGAAAATACACTTCTTTCAATATTAATATCATAAATTAGTGTTATTAAATCACTTTCATTTACACGCATATGGTGATCATTTTTAAAACTATTTGCTTTCACTTATTCCACCAGATGAGACTAATCACAATATGATATGAGACTTTTATCATTGTCTCATAATAATAAGATTAAACAGTACAGCAGAGTAAAATGATTATCACTTGTATAATTTTTATGCATATCAAGGCTTTGAATAACTGTACATGTTCATGTGTATTCCTGCACATGTATGCATGAACACATGTAAGTAAATAGAGTTTAATTTCCTTTAGGGAGAAATAATATCACACTTGAGGCCAAGATTTCAGGTGCAATTCTTATTCTCTCTCTGTTTTCCTTCAAACTTACTTCAACGTTATATTGGATAGCTATTACTGTGTAGTAAACAAACACAAAACCTCAGTGGCAAGCAATAATAAGCATTTTCTTATCACATCTTTAGCTGGAGAGCAACTGACCTAGTATGGGCTAAACTAAATGTTTCTGCTTTAAGATGTAGATCTGTCTGAGCTTGACTCATTGTCACAGGTTTGCTTTTGGTCTGCTCCATGTATACTAATTTGGGAACCAGGCTAAAGATGCAGCAGGGGGAAAATTTCCTAGGGTAAGGGCAGAGGTTAGAGAAAGAAAGAGAAAACATGCAATACCCCTAGAGACCTAGGCTTGAGACTGACCTAGCTTTATTGAAATATAATTGACAAAAAATGTTGTGTCAATTTACATAATTTGTGTTGTTTTTTCATTTTCATGGCTGAAATATGTATATGTGTGTGTGTGTATATATATATATATATATATATATATACACACACACACATACATTTTCTTTATCCATTCATCTGTTGACAGATATTTAGGTTGTTTTCATATCTTGGCTATTGTGAATAAAGCTTCAATAAACATAGAAGTGCAGAAATCTGTACCAAGTCCTGTTTTCATTTCCTTTGGATATATACCCAGCAGCAGGATTTTTAAAACATATAGAAGTTATATTTTTAATTTTTGAGGAATCTCCATACTGTTTGCCATAGTGGCTATGCCAGTATACATTCCCACCAACAGTGTAGGAGGGTTCCATTTTCTCCATATCCTGGTCAACACTTGGTATTTCTTTTTGACAACAGCCATTTTGACAGGTGTGAGGTGATATCTCATTGTAGTTTTGATTTACATTTCCCTGATATTGAGCATCTTTTCATGTGCCTGTTGGCCATCTGTATGGCTTTGAAAAAATGTCTATTCAAATCCTCTACCCATTTATTCATCAGGTTATTTGTTTTTTGTGATGTTGAGTTGTATGAGTTCCTTTTACCTTTTGGATACTAACCCTTTAGCAGATAGTATATCATTTGCAAATATTATCTCCCATTCAGTAGGTGGCCTTTTCGTTTTGTTGATAGTTTCCTTTACTGTGCAAAAGCTTTTTTAGTTTGACGTAGTCCATTTGTTTATTTTTGCTTTCATATCCCTTGCCCAAGGAGACATATCCAAAAGAAAATATTTCTAAGACCAGTGTCAAAGAGTGTATTGCCTATGTATTTTTCTAGAAGTTTTATGGTTTCAGGTCTTATGTTTAAATCTTTAATATTAATTTTTTTGTATTTTATTTTTTTTGCTATTTAGTTGTGTAAGTTCTTTATATATTTTGGATATTATCCTTTATTCAGATATATAACTTGTAAATACTTTCTCTGACTCCATAGGCTGCTTCTTAATTTTGCTGATAGTTTCCTATGCTGTGCAGAAGTTTTTTGTTTTGTTTTGTTTTGCTTTTAATTTGATGCAGTCTTATTTATTTATTTGTTTGTTTGTTTATTGCTTTTGGTGTCAAATACAAAAACATCATTGCCAAGATCAATATCAAGGAGTTTACCTGACGTTTTCTTCTAGGAGTTGTATGGTTTCAGGTCTTACGTTCAACTCTTTAATTTATTTTGAGTTGTTTTTTGTGTATGTATTTTGAGTTTTTTGTGTATGGTGAAAGACAGTGATCTAGATTCATTCTTTTGCATGTGGCTGTGCAGTTTTCCCAACAACACTTATTGAAGAGACTGTTCTTTCCCCATTGTATATTCTTGACACCTTTGTCATAAATAAGTTGACCATTTATGTGTGGGTTTATTTCTGGGTTCTCTATTCTGTTCCATTGATATATGTGGTTGTTTTTATAACAATACCATACATTTTGGATTACTACAGCTTTGTAATATTGTATGATACCAGGAGGTGTGATGTTTCCAGCTTTGTTCTTTTTTTAGGATTGCTTTTGCTATTTGGGGTCCTTTGCAGTTCCATACAAATTTTAGGCTTGTTTTTTGTATATCCGTGAAAATGCCATTGGAATTTTGAAAGGGATTGCATTGAATCTGTATATCATTTTGGGTAGTATTAATATTTTAACAATATTAGTTCTTCCAATCCATGAACTCTGCATATCTTTCCATTTATTTGTGTCTTCTTCAATTTCTTTCATCAATATCTTATAGTTTTCAGTGTATAGATCTTTGACCTACTTAGTTAAACTATTTCTAAGTATTTTATTCTTTTTGATCCATTTGTAAATGGGATTGCTTTCTTAATGTCTGTTTCTGATAGTATTTGTTAATGTATAGAAATTCAACTGATTTGTGTATATTAAGTTTGTATCCTGTAACTTTACTTAAATTTAGTAGTTGTAAGTGTTTCTTTGGTGGAGTCTTTATAATCTATATATTTAGACTTTATAGTCTTTTCTACATATAATAATAGTATGTCATCTCCAAATAGAGAGAATTTTACTTCTTCCTTTCCAATCTGAATGTATTTTATTTCTTTTTCTTGCCTAATTGATCTGGCTAGGACTTCCAGTACTATGTTGAATAAAAGTGGCAAGAGTGTTCATCCATCTTTGTCTTCTTCCTGACCTTAGAGGAAAATTTTTCAGCTTTTTACCATTGAATATGATGTTAGCTGTAGGCCTGTCATATGTGGCTTTATTATGTTGAGGTATGCTCCCTTTATACCCAGTCTGTTGAGAGTTTTGGGTTGTTGAATTTTGTCAGATGGTTTTCCTGCATCTATTGAGATAATCATGATGATTTTTATTCTTCAGCTTGTTAACATGTTGTACAACATTCATTGACTTGCAGATGTTGAACCATCCTAGCATCCCTGAAACAAATCCCATTATGATTGTTTTACTGTACTGTTGACTTCTATTTGCTGATATTTCGTTGAGGATTTGGGGACTGCACATTTTGAATTTAGACTGCTTTCCATATGGATAAAATAAGAGGTATATATTTCAGCCAGATAATTCAATCTACCACAGTTAATATACTTTATGTCCTTTGTCTTTGTCTTGCTATAATTTTAGTATATTTAAGGGATTCATTCTTCAATTAATATGATGAGATATTTAATAGAGGGCTAAAATAAAAATATTTAAATGTTTTAGATATTGATTAAAAATGTTAATTTTCTTATCCAACTTATCCAAGTTAATTTTAATATGCAAAGCATTATGGTACTCTTAAAATGCAGTTTATATAAGATAATTTATTTTTATTAACAATTCAAAAATCTTTAAGGCAAAATAGATATGTTTGTATACATAGGGGCTCTGGTGAAATCTGCAGATTCACCAGAAGCACTTTTAAGGAAATATTTATCAGGTTAAATTATGACTGTTGTCTGAAAAGCAGCCCTGGTTATTTCCCATATTCTTTCTTTTTTCATTTTTTTCCCTTGATAAATAGTGATGTCTTCTAGTGATATTTGCATTAATGAATTGTTATTTGATTTCTCAAAAGCTGTGGTTTTTCAATTTATTGATAATAGTGATGTGTTTATTTTTTCAAATCTGACAAAGAAAATATCTTACTAATAGAAAATACATGCATAATTCTACACTGTGACGAAAAACTGATTAACCTACAAAGTACAATCCTGGTATGTTATTTGTGAAGTTTTCATTTGTTACTTTTCATTTTGTATTTCTTTGGAGATAAGCATCAAAATATAATTCCCTTTCTTCTCATGCCTCTACACACTTTAATCTTGTTTTGCCTCTTATATTACCATAGATTTCTGAGTACTACTCAAAAACCATGGAAGCAATAACAAGCTTGACATATGGAGGTATTATATAAAGGGATTAAATCTTATTTAAAGCCTTTTACCATAGAAACCAGCTGGCTTATACCTCACAACTGGGTGAAATTATTGCCACCTATTTTGTCTTTAACAGTGTTTCAGAGTAAAAAACATTGGAGTTTTGGACAAAGAGGCTTATATTAACAAATTGTTACTTCTCCAAATCTCTAGGGTTTCTTTACACTTTCTTAATGTTGTTACTTAGTCAGTGATTACAAGTTTAGTGTTACACTTAACACGTATCTTAAAATTCTTTTAAAAATGAAAAACATATTTGCTCATAACTGTATCCAAATTACACACTATTTATGAATACTTTAAGATACTAAGAGAAGCAAAATACACTTATATCAGAGGTTGTGTTTCAGAAGCAATGTCCTGCATGAAATCAAGAAACCAAGACATAAGAAGAAAAATACACTTATATCAGAGGTTGTGATTCATAAGCAATTTCCAGCATGAAATCAAGAAACCAAGCAATAGTAGAAACAATAAAAACTGCATAAATAGATAAATACTGACTACTGAGTGCCAAGCTTGGACAAATTATTTAATTTTTTGTGCCTCTCATTCTATACTGATAAAGTGGAGGTGATGAGAATGTCAACCTTGTAATGTTGATCTGATTAACAAATTAGTAGAAGCCGGGAAGGCACTGGAAATAGTGTCTAGTACGTAATGAATTCCAAATAAGCATTATTAATTAATTTTGCTCAGGTGTTATAAATACGCCATCATTACTTCTAGCAATAATATAAATATTTCTATAGTGACATACTATTTTGGTCACTTGAGCTATGATTCTTCAGAGAAGCATTCTGAATATACGGGTTAAGTGGGCCATTCGAACAAAAAATTAGTTGAATTCATTAATATATGTCATTTTTACGTTATGATCTTCAAATTATTTTTTATGTAGATATACCAAGTAGTAGATCTAGTAATTTCAGGCTGGATTAGGAAAACTAGGGTTCATCTCACAAGAAAATGCAAAATAATTGATAGTGGCTGCTTATAATTCTATGTCAAGAAGGGTTTAGAGACTAATGCTGATTCAGTCAGGATGATTACCACAATTCTTTAGAAATACCTGCAGTGGATGAGGGTCTGGATGTTTGGCACCTAGAAGTTGCCAACCTTACTTTAGCAATTCAGCATTGCATGTTGCCTTAATTTCAACAAGAAAATCTACAATTATTTTATTCATATAATCATACCTTCAGAAACAGTCATATTACATGCACTGAGGAAATTTAGAATTGAAATGCAGCCCTGGGGTCAAAATATGACATATTGATTAGTTTATATTGAGTTTTCTTCCTGAGTTTTTCAAAAACATATTGGCAACGAGTAAGTATTTATACTCTTAATTTTTCAGTTATATAATAGTGGAAGATAATTTGAGAGATGTCATTTTCTTCATTATTACCTTTAACAATTTAAAATTATTATGTTGTGCAGTATAAAGGGAAAAGCAGTAAAAATGCTTTCATTTGGGGTGTATGTTATGTATGAGATAAGGGAAAAAAGGAGAGAAAATGTAAATATCTTTGCCCTATGCAAAATAGTTACTTTTTATGCATAGGAATCTGCATTAAGAGTTGTACAAACCTTTGGGTTAAACTTGGGCATGTTCATAACAAGCATTTGAACACCTAAATAAATAGATAAATATAGAGTTAGATGGCATCTATATCAATATGTTTACATAAAAATGTGTATATAGGTGTACACATGTAAATGTGTTCACATATATGTGATAGTAATTAGAATACATATTTATTGTTTTTATTGTTTTTCCATCTGTAGGATAGGAATAGTAATATACCTACCAGGGTAGTAGTGAAAATTAGAACTAATCCATGTTTATTTATGTTAATTGGGGCCTTTTTTTACTGTCTTACTCCAAAATGATTTTCAGTGGCTTCTAAACATACATACCCTAATTAAAATGGAATTATTTGCAAAAATGGATCTACAAATGAGTACAAAAGATATAGAAAATGGGTGAATTCGAGAGCCAGCTTAATAGTCAAAAATATATGTATCTACACATACATTATTATAACACATACACACATGTACATATACATGTGCATACATATTTTATATGTGTGTATATATGTATATCCTATTGCAAACTCTGTCTCTGAATCTTTTTCTTAAAGTTTTTTTTAATTATCCAAAATACATTTCATTTTCCCACTCTACATAGTATCTGTTGTACAAAAGTACTCCACCATGATCTAAAGAAAATTTTTAAAAATGATCCATGTTGTACATGAAATTATCATACATCTGATTATCTATGTTCATGGTATTTAGTATGCAGTAACTGAAAATTTAAAGCAATCCTATCAGTCAGTGTCTTGCGCGATAGTGTATATAAGCAATTATAAATACATTTGTAGAAGGGAGTCAACCTGATTAATCATTGAAGCAGGAAAATATTCAAGCTTTAGGCAAATGATTGTGTCAGAATTTTCAGACATTTAATTGATGATACTTTTGATTGATCAATGAATACGAATGGGTTGAATGACAACAATGCTGTAATCTCTACTGGGTAGCCCAAGTCTAAAGGTGTTTTTTTTGTTGTTTTTTTTTTTTCTCTGTTTTAGTTATGTAGGTAGGAAATTGTCCATATGACATAAAGCATGAAATCTGCATTTTCATGACAGTCTTCTGTCTCTATTTCTTCATCATTCCTGCATATACTACACACCATACTACAAACATAAAATACTGGAGTGTATTTCTTGACCATAGTTTTTGTATCATTACATCATTGTTAGTTTGGGGTGAGGACGAAAAAAAAATATTTTAGCAGTTGGAAACAACATTCTATTCAGCTCCCTATTTCAATCCAGAAAGTAATACAGAAATCAATTTTTAAAATGTTATCTTTTATAAAAGGTAAAACATTCAACTTTCCTCTTTGCCTTTTGGTATGTAGCTCATTGGAAGATTCTTTGCTGATTATGTCAATATCTACATATGTCCTCAAAATTTCTGTACAGAAGTATGAAAGTTCCAGGATGACATGACAACCATAGACTTTTCCTAAATTATTTCTGGCTCAAAACACATGGGTGGATATGTACTGGTGTTACTTTCAGAAATTTATGGAAAATGGAATGTGCCAAATGGTAGCCTTTCTCAGAGATGAACCAACACATGGTTTCCTAAACGGAAAACAATATTTAGTAAGATAAAGCAAATGCATTATTTATTTTTTCCAGTAAGTTCAAAGAAATTTATAAATGTCAGGTTTATAATTATAATCTGGTCCAAGATATCCCCACAATAATAAAAGTGTTATACTTTTATTTTTCAACCACATAATCATTCCCATAAGTCACAGAATGGCTTCCTGTGCCAGAGGATGATGTGTATTCTACTCTTGTTGGGTGGAGTCTTCTTTAGTCTGTTAAATCTAGTTTATAGTGTTTTTCAACTATTCCATTCCCTTCCCCTTCTCTCTTCTCCATGCACAGCTGATTGGGAAGATTTGTACTCAGTCAATATGAGACATTTGTTGTTATTTTTGTTTCCCTAAGGTATGTTAATTCTATGCATGCTCTTTATCACTTTACAATCTATATTTAATTTTCTTTGAAATTCTGAAAGGTCACTTGAATATCTCTCTCTAGAATATATTTCTACACTATAAACTAATTACACACAGATAAGACATTTTAAATTAGAAATATATACATACTTTATAAAAATATTTATTATTATTTCTAATTAATATATATACACACATAATTTTTCCCAAAATATTTAGATAGGTAAGGGCATAATCCATCAATAAGTTTCACTGTGTAAAAATTCAAAATTCCTAGTGTGTAATAATTATATTATTTAGCCTAATGAATATAAAGCTGATTAGTTTGCATGTATATTTTTACATTGTAGAAAATATATGATAGATATAGAAGAAAATAGATAAAACATTAATGTAGCCATAAGGTAATATTTCTTTACAAATAATAGAATTGCATTACATTTCTAATTAAGAATTTCTATTGTATACTTTGAAGTCTTTTCGGTATTAATTTTGTAAGATACACTTACAAAAATATTTATGAAGAGAAGCATCACAAAATATAGTGCTTCTGATGAATAGTAGTTTTACGTACATGTATTGAATATAATTTCTAAATTCTAACTATATGGTATGCTTTTATATACTTGAATATTTTGAAAGGCTAATAATATATCTCATATAAACTCTCATTAATTAATTCCTAAAGCGTTTCAACATACAGTAGTGTGGGGACAAAAATAAGTAAAATTTAAATGGTTACAAACTGGTTAGATTTTAAAAGTCACACACATATAGTCACTTTCCTTTTGATTTTCAGACATATATGACAGATAATAACTTTAAATGTTACTGGATATTGTGGAAAATCCCCAAAGCATTTTAAAACAGCTTGTATGAATATCTAGAGTTATCATAATACCTAGAGTTATCTGAGCTATATCTGAATTTAAAATATATACATTATATATGTATATATATTTACAGATTACATGTGATTTGCTTCCATATATTGAATAAAATCATAAGATGGTATTAAATAGCAGTGTTTCTGCAGTTTTTCTATTCTATTTTAAGGTTATTCTAATTTTAAAACATCTTATCCGTGTTAATTTCATATCCTTTAAAAAAGTAATAAAATAATTATAGGTATGCCATGTAATGGTATAGTTTCTGGAGTATCATAGGCATTTTTTTCAGTGCATGAAGTGGAAATATATTTCATTAAATAGGGCTGTGATATGTACTATATAAATGGGAAAATTGTTTCATCTTAAAAAATAATAGTACATTAAAAGTTTCTCCTATGCTTTAATGTGTCATTTAATATACTTAGGAAATATTTTATCAAAATTCTAAAATACACTCAGCAAGTTTTAAGTAAGTTTTAAGAGTAATTAGATATATATAAGAAACTAAAACCTACTCTATTTTTACCAGATAAATTAAAACATTAGGTCAACAACTTTGAGAAACTCGATATGGAAGTAGAAAAGCGTAAATGTATATATTTATGATTTTACATTTATGTCTGTATATATTTTACTGTTTCGGTGTTTATTTAAAAGTGTAAATATAATATTTTAAATGTTACAATGTCAAATACTTTTTTTTTTAATTTATATTTATTTATTTTGGGCTGTGTTTGTTGGGTCTTCGTTGCTGCGCGCGGGCTTTATCTAGTTGCGGCGAACATGGGCTACTCTTCCTTGTGGTGTGCAGCCTTCTTATTGCGGTGGCTTTTCTTGTTTCAGAGCATGGGCTCTAGTCACGTGGGCTTCAGTAGTTGTGGCACGTAGGCTCAGTAGTTCTGGCTCACTGGCTCTAGGGCGCAGGCTCAGTAGTTGTGGTGCACGGGCTTAGTTGCTCCGCTGCATGTGGGATCTTCCCGGACCAGGGTTCGAATCCGTGTTCCCTGCATTGGCAGGAGGATTCTTAACTGCTGAGCCACCAGGGAAGCCCTCAAATACTCTTATATTAATCATATATATGTACATATGCATATATATATGCATATACATATATATCATTAATGGTTTATTAGATTTGTTTGAGAAACTGCTTAGGATAATGTATTACAAACACAAACATATATATTCATATACATATATTTATTAATATAATGCCCAGTAATCTGTCTAAAGTCAAAGACAAACTAAATATTTCTTTATAAAAACTTTTAATTTTCACAAATATAATATCCTAGCCACTGTGGCTAGGATACTTTCATTTATACCTTGAGATCAAAGAAAGAAGGGTTATGTTGAGATAAATAGAGACAAAAAATATTTCAAAACATTTTCTTCAGTTGATCAATCTTAGAAGTTTATGTTTAATTTGAATACTGAATAGTGTTCTGATTTGCATGTAGGGGGTTATAACTGATTAACTTTTCCAGCATACTAGCTAGAAGAAAATGAATGAACTAAAACAAATTAATTTTAAATCAGAAGACTGTAGATTCAAAGAGGTCTACAGAAACTAAATTCTAGAAAAGAAAGAAATCTTGCTAGGTAAGCAAATATTGACAGGACCTTTCTGTTCTAGAGGGATGTACCAACAATGTGCCTAGGTGAGCAGATATTGGGACTGCCATAGGCATAGGTATTCTGCTGGGATTAAAAGAGAACAGTAGAGTTTTTAGTGGCAAAATGGACTGATGTACAGATTGAATTCTGTTAGAAACATAAATACAGAGGTAGTTTTCTATGGTTACCAAAAACTACAGAGGTAGTTTTTTATGGCTTCCCCATAAAACTTTGACTTAGTGTGCAGTGATCTAAGAAGCAAGAGGTAGACCTACAATGTTTTGTAGTACTTAGAGCCTTAAGTGCTGCTAGGGGTAGAAGACAGAAATATGCACAAAATTGTTCACACTCTCAACTTTTCATCCAATCAACAGACACTTAGAGCTTTTTTTAAGTTGTGATAAAAGCACATAAAATTAAATTTACCATCTTAACCATTAAGTATACAGTTTAGTAGTGTTAAGTGTGTTCACATTGTTGTGCAGCTGATCTCTAGAATGTTTACATCTTGCAAAACTGGAACTCTGTCCTCAAGGCTTTTGAAACCAGTGGTGAACTGAAAAAAACTAAATCTGTGACACAGCATAGCCCAAGTTAGCCCAAGACCTCACTGAATCAAAGTGATCTACCCCCTGGCATAGCTGCCTGTCAGAGTAAAGAGTGTGCATTCCCTGGGTAAATAAAAAGGTAATAGGGAGCGCCAATGTATTTACAGCAGGAAGCAGCAATCTGGGACTGGGGGAATAAAGAAAATGTTTAGAATTATTAAAATTTAGAAGCTTAGAAGAGGAAACCCACAGAGAAAAAAATCTCACTGACTACAGGGGTAAGGGGCACTCTTCAGCAGATAATGGCATCTCTGAACTCCAAGGAAGGGCTCAAAGGGCCCAGGTGCAGGAAAGTAAACATTTTCTAGCTTCCTAGTGCTCCTTTAGAAAACCTTAGACTCCGGACATACAGAAACATATACACTATATAGATGAATAATGTTCTTTCACATACCCTAGAAGCAATTTTCTCTTCATATAACATAAGAATTAGATCTGTTGCCATTTTTGTAGCCAAATGCCCTGATATGAGAGGATCAAATGGTTACAGCATAGACTAGGTCCCTAGGTTGAGCCTCAAGATATCAAGAAGACTGGAGGGCTATATTCCTGGATATTCATATTGTAAGAAATATGAGGTCCAGACCTTGAAGTCTTCTCTAAACCGCAAAAGCCAGAGACCCACAGGGCTTACCTGACCCTTAGACAAATATATTTACATATTTACATTCTAAAATGACAGTCAGGACCCAGGATCCTTTTCAACTCATATCTAAAGAGCAAAAGTTGTCTCTGTCTCTTTCTCTATTTCTCTCTGTTTGTAGACATATACGTGTGTGTGTGTGTGTGTGTGTGTGTGTGTATAAACATATAATATATTTATATTTACATAAATATTGTATGTATGTATGCATTTGTTTTCCAGAAAGGAATGAACTTTCTCTCTCCTGCATATAAATGGAGGAAATCTATTATCCTCCTTCCCTTTGCTATGAAGTGACTGGCTACTCTTGAAACTTTTTTTTTCCAATCTGGCTTTCACTGTATTTCCCCCAGGTAAGGTCTGTGGCAAGAGAGAGCCAACATGCTGATTATTTACTGTAATTTAAGGTAATTAATAAGACATTTGTGTCTAATCCAGAACACAAATGCACATCATCTGTGCATTCAGGATAAAATGAGTAACCATGATATTTAAAAACCCAGTACTGGGCTCCCAGCTGGCTGATGCTAGTGCCTCTGAAAGGACGCAATAAAACTGGTGCTTCTACTGTTGGAAAATGTGCAAACTGGGTCAAGCTGTTACTACAGAAAGGAGCTAACAGGGTAAGGAAGTGCCCTTAGAGTAATGCTCACAAGAAGAGAAAGAGACAAGATCACAAGAATGTCCCAGGAATGATCAAGTCCTTTCCTCCTCCAAGCTTATAGTCTCTTTCTAGTTCCACCTATTTTCAAGGCTTAACAGGGAGCCAGCTGGAAAAGCAGAAATATGCTTTTCATAGTTCCAGTTCTAACAGCAAAAAGTGAAATAGAAAAGTGCAGATTTGTGGCTGAGAGATAACAACTTACTAACAAGCACAGGATATTTCTGAGGATGGGTAGGGGATATTCTATCAATTTATACCATCTGATTCTCCTGTGATTGCTTTTTTTTTTTCTTTCTTTTTGAGACAGCATCATTTAAAGCTGAGGGGAACAGAAAACATTTCCAGTTATTTAAAAAATTATTTGTTTCAAATATTTGTTTTAAAAATGTTACATTTTAAATTTTTAGAAAGTAAAACATATGTGTTCTCTTTAAAATTTATGCTAGAATATGTGTACAGATTATTGAATACAAAAGCATGATTCTGTTAAAATATGTCCTAGGTAGGAGCAAAAAAGTAAAAGAAATAACAATCACAGCACAGATATAAATTATGTGTTGATATGACAAGAAGAGTAAAACTTACATAAAAATATCTTATATCTCTAAAGAATTTTGTTTAGCCAGAAGGAAAAGGTGAACAGGGGTGCTGACAGAGATACCCAAATAAGGAAGTGCTTTCTAATGTTTGTCAGGATTTGTGCAACAGTATGAATATGGTCATACACATTCATAGAAATGAGACAGTGTCACCATAACTCTCTCCAGCAGAGAAATGGATTTTGTTTAATAAATACATCTATAACTGTCTTGTGGGGAAAGGTGAGAACCTTGGGGGAGTCATTAGGTAGTAAGTCTATAAAAGAACTAGCTAAAATTTTTACATGAGAAATGAGAAGGAGCACTCATTTCTGTGTACTTTGTGAAGGGAAGGATAACAAGGAAAAAGGAAGAGAACAACAGCTTTATTGCATGAAGCTCGTGTTGGAAGCAAGGGAAAACAGCCAGTATAACATACCTCAAGAGATAGGATGTGAAAAGAATCATTAAGAACACTCATGCCTAAATTTCAATCTGACTGTTTGAGTGTTTTGTGGGCATTCAGAAGGGGTATGGACTTCCTCTGAAATTTGGTTCAGATGTCAGAGTTGATAACGCTTCATAGGAAAAGGAAAGAGTATAGCTAACACAAGCAGGTCTGCACTGGCTTGGGCAAAGTAGAAGAAGTGGGTTGAGCTTTAACAGTGGCTACAGGGCCAGTTGGGGGAAAAGTTCCAATGCTGGTTGGAGATTTGCAAGGGTTAAATTTCTCACTGGTGCCTAAGTTCCATGTACACTTTGTTAGTGGCCTGTCTAAACGGGGAGCCCAAGGGTGGAAAAGGAAGGTGAAGTTTAAAAAAATGTCTGTAGACAAATATCAGAAAAGGAATGGCCCTTTTATTACAGAGTTGCTATGGCAAAATTTCCTCTGTAAGCTCCAAATCCTTGATGGCTACCAAATTAATGCATTATATACATTAGGTTTATGTTTATTGTGTTTTTGTTTGTTTTGGTGGAATTCAAGAAAAATGTTAATACTGCATGGAACAATACTTGATGTGAGAGATGATGTGATAATATAAACTCCATGATCCCAGTAATTAGCAACAGTATCCTTGAGGAATTTAGATACAACAAATGTGCAAGAATGGGGTTCATGAATCATACTATATTTGGAGTGGGAAAGAAATCTCAGTTAAAATAAAGGCAATTAGCAGAAAGAAATTTTAACTCATCTCCACAGAGCATTTCCCAAACTATCTGGAAGTAATTAAATAAACTCTATTCATTTAAATCTTAAATGAAAGCATATTTATTTAAGTTTACAGGTTTCTTAAACTGTCATTTATGTTTTATTTACATTTTATTATAATATTAAACTGACCAAAGTTCATATTTCATTATTTTATTATCTTTCTGGGCTTTAATACTCTTCTACAAGCTGTTGTCAACTATTGGGATTGATACCATAAGGACAAAAGGAGATGTATAAAACCCTCAAGTGTCTGTAATTATTCACTTTTTCCCAATTCATTAAACATATAAGAAATCTAAATGGGGAAAATATACTGCAGTATAGCAAAAAAATACATCTACAAAATACTACTGTCTTGAAACTAATTACTGAATAACTACATTACATTCTAAAGTTTCAGAATTTTAAAATGAACATAATTGATTATTAACTCTGGAGCTTCTATTTTAGTTTTCATTTCAGCTAAAGTATTAATATTCAATAGTAAAATTATAATTAATTTGATATTATTTAAATAAAATATTTTCAAAACAGAAATACAAATAACTGTCAAAGACCTAAGTAAAAGAAATCAGTGGAAATATAGATATTTTCAATCTATCACAAAATACTGTTAATAATATTAAAGCACCAGGTTATCTGGGATTATATACTCTTTTGAGTACATAAAACGCCAAAGGAATTGGAATACAGAAGACAAAGATGGACCTAAGCACATTCAGACTTAAGAATTGACACCAGTGACCTAGCTTGATTATGAGTCATGACAGTGGAGAAGAATGCAGGTGAAAACATTTGGGAATCATCTAAAAGTCACACTCTGTCATATTTGGATATGAGTGGTACAGAGGAGAAGGATAACTGTAGGTCTGCAGGATTGATAGGTGAGGAAAAAAACTGATCTTGAATCAGGGGAAGTAATGACGAATAGAAATCCATTAGAACAAGTTGGAACCAGGAAGACAAATAACTCATGTCTGTTTCTCATTGCTGACAACCCTGACAATGCAAGTGGCCTATCAAAGAAGATGGCACCCTTTGCCATAAAACTGAACATATACCTAGCTAAGGGCTCAGTGAAACTGAAAAGAAATATATCTGACAGAAGCTGGAGAAGTTGTAGGCTTGGCTGCTGTCCTACAACAGCAATGTGAACCAGCAGATTAGTGACAATGTTCACAAGCTGCAGTGGGGCCTGGTACAGTGTGCCAACATTCAGAGTATAATGGCTGCTACTTAACTTCTTTACTTTAAAGAAGTTAAAGTTACTTCTTTACTTTACTTCAAACTTCTTTACTTTAAATCTCTAACAAAAATTTCTTTTGGGGCCAAATCTAACTAAAAATCATGCAAGGAAAGTGACTTTGGAAAACATAGTTTCAACTTAGCTACATTGACACAATATATATTCACTATAAGCTTTATCATCTTCAGACCAGAAAGTATTGAAAGTGCCTGTGGCAGATAGGAATGATCTATGAGACACTAGCAAACTTCAGTTGGATAAATCACAGTGGAAATCCCGAATGTTTTGTAGTAAGACCATTACTTCCTATGCTAACAACTCTTCTCCATTTGAAAAGCAGCCTTTGGCTCACTACTAGGTGCTGGTAGTTGTTGAATGCCTGACTGTGGGATGCCATAAGACTAGAGCTACTCATCCGATCTGGTGAATCAAAGTCAGACCTGTGCAGTAATATGCCATTGTAAATGGAAATTGTATATCTGAGATGATGTCTGAGCAGGTATAGAGGCAAAAGCACATATAAAATACAATTGGCTCAGACATATATCGTGTCTGCTCTTATTGCTTTGTTGCCTCCTCTTCAATCAACACTGATGACTTCATGGAGAATTCCCTTTGTCCAATTAATACAGGACGAAAAATCACAGGTGTGGTTTATAGTTGGGTCTTCATGGTATGCCGACACCAGTCCAAAGTGGATGGCTACTGCATTACAGCATAGTACAGGAATGGCTACGAACTAGTAATTCATAGCCATTCCTTACATCTAATTTGTTGGGTCCTTACATCTAATTTTTTGCTTAATATGGAAGAAGAGATGGTCTGAGTAATGAATCTACACTAATTAATGGACAGGGGCTAAGGGCGTTGTTGGCTGGTCAGGACTTTGAAGGAACAAAACTGGAAAATTACTGAAAGGTAAACTATGAAAGAAGTACTTATATGGACTTTCAATAATCATGTGAAAAAAATCACCTTTCCTGTGGATCTTAATCAGTCTCATTCTCCAGCTGTCCTGCTGTTTGTTCAATGAGCTTATTTACAAGCTCTCCATAGTAACAGGAATGGACACTGTACATTGGCTCAATAATGTACATTTCCCTTAATTAAGGCTAATCTGGCCACATACTTCTACTGCTAGATGTTAACTGGTAACAGTAGAGTCCAATGCCCAGCCAACTTCTGGTGACTGGTTGATTACATTAGACCCCTTTCCTCATGGAGAAAGCTGTAACCTGTTCTGTGGTAATAGATGAATATTTCAGAAAAAGATTCCCTTATCTGGTCAAAAAGCTTCTGCTAGACTCTCATTCAGAGACTTCAAAAATTATTTTTTGCATTTTGTAGCTTCCCACAAAACATCAATTCTGACCACAGGCTGCATTGATGGTGAAGGAAATAATAGGAATACATTCATACCTCAGAATTAACTGTGGTGGCTTAATAAAACTGTAAAATGTTTTGTTGATTAGTTGAATCACTTTGGAATCAATACAAACTCTGCAATGCTTGGGTGTTCTATCCTATTGAATGCAGTATATACTATAAATCAGTTGCCAATTTAAGTTCCTTTTTGACTTATACACAGTGTATATTGGCCCAGCAGCCAAAGCCTTCAGTTGTGAGTAGATCATTTCACAAACATACCTTATTATGGAGTACCTATAATATGGTAGATTAATTACCAGAAATTCCTCCCATTCATGTAAGTATACATATTTGCCATATGGCTTTGCTTTTACCCCATCCAGAAGGGATGCCTTTTCTGTAAACTTAAATCTTGCCTAGACTTGTGTATAAATTATGTATTTAGCACTTATCTATAATCTACTAGAACTTCATCAATGCAACCTTATATTCAACATATGTAGTCCTAAACAGGAAGGGATAAACATTGATACAAGTCTCTGTGTCATTTGATAGAAACTTGCATTTTATAGAACCTCAAATGACTTGGACTAGAACCTTTAGGAAAAGAAGAAGAGATTTATAAATGGGATGTGAGTCTGGAGGCTATTTCAAGATTAGTTTAGTGGCAAAGTTGAGCCATACAAATCATAGTACACAGGAAAGACAAACTGTAGGGACATTTTGAAATTTCAGAATAAGAGAAACACATTTTCTTTGAAGGTTAGAAAAAAAAAATTGGTGTCCAGTAGAACTTTAAGCTGTCAACACATATAACTGTACTCCTGAACATATAACGTTATCTGTGGTAAGGCAAAAATATACAGCGATGAAAATATTTTGGTAGGGATGATATTGGGCAGGAAATGAGAAAAGTCATGTGTATGCTTGTGAACATGCTGATCCTGAGGTGCCTGTAAGAAATGACAAGGTGGCAGGTGAAAGTGCAGGAAAGAGAAAGGACTGGAAAAACATATTGGGGTTATAAGCCTACTGGATATAGTGAAAGAACTGAAGGAACTGTGATCTCCAAACAGTATGAATTTAGAGAAAAAACTGGTTATAACACCACTATTTTAAGCATAGATGGAGGAAAAAGAAGCAATGAAAATGTCAGAGAACAAGTAGCCTTAATATGAAAGAAAAATAAAGAGAATCCAAGGCAGGAGATGGGTGTCTATCTGTCGTTGCTGCTAAGATTTTAGAAGGATAGTAGAAGGAGACATAATAAAAGACTCTCAAGTTTTTTTGTTTCTGGTTATGCTTTTCCAAATAGGTGATAAACAATATAACAATGCATAAGAATAAGAACTTTAGCAGCACTTCACCCACTGCTACTTACATTAGAATTTATGTTTTAATGAAGTAAATTAATATTTTAGACATATGAAGACAAATCTTGGTTTAAACTACTTCAAATTAAATTTAGCTATTCCTATATATTGGCTCTACTCTAAATCTCCCCAATAATTAACATTAAGATAAATTTAACGATTAGCAAATCATACAATAAGACGTTACAACAGATAAAACATTTAAGTATTCTTGAAATGTGATATCCTCCTCTTCAAAAATTAAAATTAATTCTAAAAATTCTGTGTTCAGATATACTTATTTTCCTTTATTTCTATTCTATCTTGCATGTGCATCTCTCATTGCTACAAAAAGAAGTGCATTGCTTTATTTCAAGGTAGAATAGTGAGCTGTGAACCAGGACCATTCTGAGCCTTTGGAGGCCTGGGATATCACCTAGTCTTTCAAGATCATCAGCCTCCCATGCCTTGGGGAACAATACTGTCTCCTCTTAGAAGATATTCCAACATATTAGATTTATATGCAAATCAAAGTTCCAATCTGTGTAATTTTATGCCATTAAAGTCTACTATTCAGTTAGCAATTATTTTTGCATTCACAGCATGCCATCAATTGCTGTTAATTAACTGAAAAGCAGAAAGTTAAGCATTTAGTCAGCACATTAATTCTAATCCTCTTGAATTCAGAAGAATTACTTCCTTGATAACCTTTCCAATATTTTTATAATAAAATTTATAGGTAAATAAAAGTGAAATGAACTGCTAACTTTTTGAAAAGTCTTCTTCAAAATACGGTTTTGCTTAGAATATATGTTCAAGGCAAACTATCATCACTGGGACATTTAAATTCTGTTCTTTGCTCTATAGAGACAATAAGTCCTGGGTTTTAATGTAGTTAATGTTCCTGTAGTTAAACTTCAGAATTAAATTAGGCATGTGTGTAGAGGTTATTGATTCTATAAAAGAGATACATGGTTGCATTATTTCAAAAGTAGTGATATGATACTGCAATTCAAAGTAAAATAAACTTCATTACTGCTTGGGACGTGTAATGATAAATGGATATTTTTTTAAAAATCTCCCCACAATTTCATTCCAGTATCAACTACCATTTTCTCACAGGTAGCTTAAGATTCCACTTAGAGTACTGCAGATAGAAAAGGCATTTTTGAGAAGGAACTCTCACAGCTGAATGCATATATAATCCGCAAAATAAATCCTTGTCACTTGGTTCCTCAAGTGAAAGTCTTGCAAGTAGAAATGAGTTTGAAAGAGAAAGTGGCAGAAGAGAGGACATATTCATTTTCCATGTATTATGATCAACTCAAATCCCTTACACCTGCATGAATTTGTGTTCTTTGATTTGCTGGAAACCAAGCCTCAAAATCCTGAACAGAGTGTTAAGGAAAATATATTGATCTTACAGTCCTCCGGTGACCTTTGTACAGAAATCATTTTGATCTGAAGGACACATGTTAGTGTTTTTCCCCCTAGTTTCATTTTGGGAATAAATACCAACAGTTGGTGTTTTGCTGTTAATCAGTTGTAAGATATTAGAGAGTCTGCCACCATAAACTAATATATCATTCACTAACATCTTACATGAAAACAAACATTTTTGCACTGTTTCTACTTTATATTGTACACAAAATAAATAAAGGACATGATATATGAATTAATCTGTCCTTTCTCTGTATGATATCACTTAGTTTCTACTTTTATTACAGCACTCCTATTCTGCTACATAGTCCAATTATCTGGGCATGTGCCTCTCTTCCCGAATATATTTAGCTTTTATAGATCAGGTACCAAATTTGATCCATCTTTTTAAAAACCAAATTCCTAACAGTCTACCTGACATAGTAATCACTTAATGGCTTGTTGAATTGACATACCCCATGTATCATGTATATATTTACATGATATAGCAAATTAGTATATATTTACATATACCTTAGTAATATAAAATATAAATTACCTTCAAACTCTAAAGAAGTGATTCTTTTGAAGAGTGGTCCAAAAATGCAATACCAAAGTCTATACTTTTAAAATAATGTTAACTATTTGCATAAATATATTTTTCAATTAATAATTTCCAACTTTATGTACTCTAAAAGTAATAAACAGCTATTTCATTATAAAAGTACTCTTAATTCAGCTACAGTAAATTTTTGATATTTAAAAAACCATGCACTGCACTCAGCATATAAATTTGTATGGAACCATACATCCAAATTCTACGAGTGGCTCAAGTAAATTAGATTTTAGTATAGAATTAATTAGCTGAACTTTAACTCTTCCATTTTCTCCTCTTTTTATTATTATTTCATAATCCTTATCCTTTATTTCATCCATAAGCCCAATAATTAATAGTAAAGTAAAGAGAACCTAGTGAAAGAGACTTTACAGTAATAAAGCTACGGCACTAGCCAGAAGGAAATTTGACATCTGTGAGAGACACTACATTTTTAATTGAGAAACAAATATAAAAAAAGATAGGTATTGTCACAAGAACTGTCAGGTAGTGATATTTAAGAAATAAACTTCACTAATAGAGATTTTCATACAAATATTACAATTTTCATATTCTATCATATGCTGCTACTCTATGCTCTAGTATATTATCCCATATATTTGAAGTTCACAGTCATCCGTAGAGTTAAAGTATAAAATTGTAGAGGCTAATCATCCAAGTCCCTAAGAAAAGAATAACCATGCTCTCTTTTTTACATTTCTGCTGGTATGGTATTCAACTCAAAGTTTCTATATGCCTTTGAGTAGGGGAGAGGGGAACTTGGAGAAAACACATAGTGATAATGGCTTTTGTAGCATTAGCACAAACATAAATATAAAGTTACTTTTCAGCTTCTGAAATTTCAAAATATCAATAGAATGCTGGTAGATATCCAAGCCAGGCATAGTAGGAGAAAATACTTTTTATTTATTTATTTTTTATAAAAGATTCCTTTACAATCTCATTTAGCTTATTAAGAAGCAGGTATCATGGATTAGATTATAGAGTACTACTAAAAGTAGAACCAGATAAAAAAGAGAAAGGATTGAATATTTACTTTTCCTAAACTTGAGTTGATGAGAGATTGAGAAATGTGACAGAGGAAACAATGACGAGATTCTCATTTTCTTCCTGCATTCCCCTGCCTTGAGGTTGAGCCTAGAAAGGAGAATGGCTTTAGAGAATCAAGATAATTTGGGAGACCTCACAACTGTCGACATTTCCATCACATTCTAATATTTGGGTTCTAATCACAATAAAGTAAACCTAGTGGTATCTATGATTAATCTGAAAGAAGTCAATGCTTATATTAATATTTCAAGTAGTCCTTGATGCTCTTCTAGTGTGAGTGGGTCTCAGAAACATTGAGATACTAGTTAAGGGAGTTTCCTGGAGAGAATTACCACAGAGGATACTCAGAAACTAGGCGGTATACAATTTGTCTAGTTGAAGTACAAATGGGAACCAGAATCAGACACTGGTTACGTGTGTGAAAAATTCTCTGTATGCCAAGAGAAATGGGGGAAAAGACAAAGCAGCCAAGCAAGTCTGCTGGATACTAGCAAATACAAAGTAAGATAGCAGTTTACACAAACCACTATCTTTGGAACAAATGCCAGCTGGTTGGCCAAGCAGACAGTGAATGTTGCTATGAAAACATAAGAGCCATCAAGAGGATAAGTTGAGATCTGAGAACTCATTATTTCCAATGCCACAACAGCCTATTATTCCTTCTTGTTTCCTTCTTACCATTTACTGTGTATCCTGGGAAGGACATGAAATTTAAGAACTGGTGCCATATTACTTGAAAACCTGAGCACTGTGAAGAGGAATTGTTTGTATCATCACAGCTGGCTTAGGTTACTCCTATCCAGCAGATAAGTGGTTTCTGAGGAAGACAAGATCAATTTAAACAAAATATAGAAACCACATTTTTTGAGTACATTTGTTAGTAAATTTTCTACTCTATCATAGAGGAAATTTTTATTCTTTTGGTTACCACAGCAGTAACCAGTATTGAAAGAACAATATACTTGGAGTTCAGATATGGTTTGGATTGGCATGTCTCCCATTTACTAGCTTAGTGATTTTTCAGCTAATTTATACTGCCATCTCTGCTACATTAGCCATTGTTGAAGACTCAATATAAATAACGTGAAATGATTTATTGTGATGCAAAATAGAAAAGTAAAGCAAGGTTGTAAATGTCCTTATACATGTTATCTCAATTTTCCCCTCTTTTTTTCCCTACCTTTTTTACTCTAGGTATGTAAAATTAGTCCCAACTTAACTTCTCTTACTAACATAAGACTATACTCATACTGTAGGCTAAAAAAATGTCATGTAAGATCTTTTATTTTGGAACTTTGGAGGCATCACTTAACGTTAGAAATTCCTCCACTTAGCTTTTCACTCCTCTGCTATCATGGGCCTGCTTTTACAATATGTCTTCTTTTGGGGACCAACAACATTATTAAACAATATGCCACCTAACATCAACTTCCTTCTATGTTTTCCCCATACTGTATCTGCTACCTTATTAAATATTCAGACATTTGGGGGAGGGAATGAAATGGGTTAATGTAAAACAACATAGTAATAATCACAGGGGGATTATGCAGTTTATTATAACAATTTTAAGCAGATATTTTAAAAGGTTTCAATAATTGACTTCCATTCTATTGTTTTCACTTAAAATTATATTTTTCTTTGGTTATGTACCACATAATTAATAACTCATAATTCTATAATTATACATAATGTAACCCACAGTTTAATTCCTCTTCTTTCCTCCCACAAACATGTAAAATATTATAGGTATATATGTTTTGATATATATAATATCAAACAGACAGATTAAGCATTTCTAGAAAAATTTATTGACAAATGACATCCACTGAACCAAAAAACAAAGCAGTTTTATTCTACTTCCTCAAAGGACATGTTCACTTCTTTTTCTGGGCACACTTATATTTTCTCTTTTCCCTCTCAGGTTAGCTTAAGACCAAATCCCCTTCATTCACAGTATTTGGGGATAGATCATAATTTTCATTGAGCTCAGTTTCAATATAACATTTATCCATGACTTGATGCAATGTCTGGGTGAAAGCACCCAGAGCTGTTTCTTGCCACTAGACTTGCACTACATTCTGCTTCCAACAGCAGTGCATAGTCTACTGATGCTTCTGGCTTTTATATGTGAAAGTAAGATGAAAGATTACTTATCACACTTGATGCTGTTGTGAATAAAATACTATGCAGAAGCAGGTGCTGAAGCAGTGCTTCTTACAGGCCATGGAGGTTCACTGTAAAAAAGAACTACATGGCCAGTGGCAGCACAAGTGAAACTGAATGAAACATAGAGTACAACTTACATTGGTGAAAGAAGTTCAGGAGGATGTACAAAAATAAGAAATAAATCACCATAGACACACACAAAATAAATGAAAATATTTTAATCACATAAGTGAAGTATTTTAATCATATTTATACCAAAACAAGATCTCAATATAATAATTTCTGATAAAATATGTAATGTTTTAGGAAAAAATGTTTTAAAATAGTAATGATAAAAGTCCTAACATGACAAAAATACTTTTTGTTTTATGTATTATTTGATTTTACCAGAAGAATAAAATCATCCATAGCATAAATATTTTGTCACTATCAATTCATCATTTTTAGTGTAACTTTTATAAATAAGTATGTCTGAGATATTTGCTTTCACAAACATAAGATTGTCTTTGTAAGTACATTCACGTATTAGAATTCTTAGAATGTTATTTTTCAAGGAAGATTTCAGGGTGGTATTAGGTTCTTAGCAAGATATATAATTTTATTTACTATTTAATATATCTGTAAGATTATAAACTTAATTTAACACTCAACTGGATTATTCTCCTAAAATTGGAAATGTGTGTGTTTTGGGTGACATTTTGTGACTTCTATTTCTTATTCTTGGATACTTAGTTTTGCATTTTATCATTATTCATGATTTATTAGCCTTCAAACAATTTATTATTAATGCAACTCCTAGCTGGAATATATTCTAGCACATATACTTTCTGCAGAAAGCTTAAAAACCATTTCACGTATGTTGAATCTAGCAAAACCAATAAAAAGTTATTAAACACTTAGAACAATAACTAATTCACAGTCCCTAATAGCACTGTCCACAATTTCACTTCTCCCATGGAGATAATGATAAATTGATAAGACAATATTTTGACACTTGTAACATTTAATGACAAATATTAATTCTGTCAATAAACAAATAATTGAGTGTTGCCGTATGTGAAGTTCTGGAGATGCAACAGTATGTAAAACTGACTGTATATAGAAATATGCAGACAAATATACAATAATCTGTTTAGTCTTATATGAGAAATGTATTATATGTATATTACAAAAGTTCGTGGAAAGAATAACCAACCCAATTTTGTTATTCATACACAGATATAGGCTTGAGTTTTAAACATAGGTAGGCAAGTTTATTTTGAATTT
Organism: Balaenoptera physalus; assembly: GCF_965194825.1. Classification (NCBI taxonomy): domain Eukaryota; kingdom Metazoa; phylum Chordata; class Mammalia; order Artiodactyla; family Balaenopteridae; genus Balaenoptera; species Balaenoptera physalus. Next base: position 109,297,347 of record NC_138890.1, on the reverse strand, counting down.
TGTTGCAATTCTTGTATTTCTTGCAATTTCTTCCCTGTAACACAAATAATTGAAGTAGTGTTCAAAAAAATACAGTAAAGTAAAAAAAAAAAAGATACACATTAGACAAGATCATTCAGGTTATATTAAGGATTTCTGTTTGTTTTATCTTAAATACAATTAAAACCACAGGAAAGGTTTTTTTTTTTTTTTTTTGAGCTTGCAACATTTTTCTTTTTTTTTCTTTTTTTTAACCTCCCACTCCTCCACCCCTGTATTGTCCCCCACCCCCACTGGTAACTAACCACTAGCTGGTTCTCTATATCTGTGAGCCTGCTTCTTTTCTGGTTATATTCACTAGTTTGTTGTATTTTTTAGATTCTACATATAAGTGATATCATATAATATTTGTCTTTCTCTGTCTGACTTATTTCACTTAGCATAATGCCCTCCAAGCCCATCCATGTTGCTGCAAGTGACAAAATTTCATTCTTTTTTATGGCTGAGTAGTATTCCATTCCGTTCATCTGTTGATGGACACTTAGGTTGCTTCCAGATCTTGGCAATTGTAAATAATGTTGCTGTGAACATTGGGGTGCATGTATCTTTTTGAATTAGTGTTTTTAGCCACAGAAGACTTATAAGAAAGAAAATGACATGGTCAGATTTTCATTTCAAATGAGTCACTTAGGTAGAAGCCCCCATCCTTCCAGCCGTAGCCTTCTAAATGGATGGATTGTCCTCTGCACAAAGAAAATTTCTGAAGCATCTGCCTTCTTGTTTTATCATCTTGATAATTTTTCTGAGGTAAGTTTCACATTTCTATTTGTTCATCATTTCCACCAGTTCCATGATTGTTTTCTTTTCCTTTGTTTGCTTTTCTTTTAAGATTATTCCTATAGCTCTATTTTTCTATTTTTTCTCCTTTTTTGTGTGTGTGATAGGCTATTTTTCGATTCTACTAATATGGACAAATTCAACATTATCAAAAGTTGGTTTTCTAAACATTACAAAGTCAATCTCTTGATAAGACAAAACTGACTTTATTTCTCACTGTGGTAAGGGGAGAAAAAACACCTCACAGTGTCTGGGAGAGAGGGCAAGGTGAGGTCAGAATTTTTTGAAAATTAGAAGTTTGGTTTAAAGCACATTTTTTTTAAGGGGGAGTGAGAGATATATTAAGATTGGGTAAGGATCATGATACAATAGCCCAGGATTCATAGAAATGCCAAGATGAAGATTTTGAAGTAAGAGATTCAAAGAATCTTAGGGCAGAGTGAATTTACTGTTGATGTTTTCCATTGAAGTGTTAATTCCTATGACTTTCTAGAAGTTCCTATAATGAACAATCAAAATATTTGGCAGGGTAGTAGATTCCTGGAAAAATAAGTAATGCTAATGAATAAATGGAAATAGCAAAGTCATGCTAATGAAGAAAGAGAAATAAACATCATATTAATATAGACATAATGTGTGATTTCAGTTCTCAGTGTCCAGGCTGAACGTTTTTCCCCCTGTTTTTTTCCTTCTCTCTTCTCTCTCCCTCTCCCCTCTGCTCACTTCTCCATAAATAAAGAATTCCACTGAAAATACCTCAACCTTTCAGAAGTCAGCTCCCCAAAGTGATTAATTCATATGTGGTTTCCAGTCTCTTCATAGTCTAAATTAGTTCTGTGATTCAATTCATATTAAGAGATTGTACAACATCCTAATCAGGTGCTGAGAAATACTACTTTTTCATTCTTCAAAGTTTCTAAAATACTTAAGATTAAATATTGGCATTATAATTTATATTATTAAAAATAAATCTATTTTCAAAATATATGTTTATTTATTATTTATTATTTATTCAAAGAACACAGAAGAGAGGAATTTGAGGGAACCTGGTTTAACAGTAAGATTTCAAGTATTGTGACACATAAAGCAATAATATATATTTATAGACTCTAGGATCTCTTCAGTGTCCAAATTATTTATATCGATCACTACTTATCCTTATTATGGTCAGAATAAATGTGATCACTCTAATACAAATATTGATTTTTTATTACTTTAATCATTATAATTAATTTTGTAATTACACTAACTTTTTTGTCAGACTATTCAGTTAGTAAAACATATGGCACTATTGTTGTTTAAATGAAGTAAAAGATAATGTGCAATTATATGGTTATTTGAGTCCCAGTGAGACATTATCTCGGTCAGTATAGTACTTAATCAGTAGTGTTAAATATAAGAATATCTTTCAGCAGCAAAATAACAGCAGTTATCTTGAAAGTTAACAATATCCTTATTTCGGTGAAACCTAAAGGTTGAATATTATACCAATCACGAAACAATTATGTTCAAGTTTATATCTTAATTCCTAAAATGATAAAAGTTGTTTACATTACAAGAATATGTATGTTTTCTGAAAATAATGCTTTTGCTAGACATACCCAAAGGCCTATTTAGATATGATTTGAGGAAACAGTAATCTTCACTACTTTTCTAAGCACCTACATCTTTATACCATATCTGGTGCTTTGATGTGTATAATTTAGGCTGACAATATAATTCTTACACAACATAATGAGTCTTTTGGTTCTCTCACTGCAGTAGTAATATACCTAATGGTCTGGAAAAAATTAGTGTTTTCTATCACATTCCTTAGTTAAGTAATTATACACACTGGAGATTGCAAGCTCAGTATTTTCTATTTTATAGCTTGAAATTCTGCAGTTGTTGCAATTGTTAGATTATTTGTGAAAACAACAGATGATATTACTCTGAATGTGAGTTATGGACGATAATTGCATTTTTCAAACAAATTGCCTTTTGCCAAAGAGGCTTAGGAGAAAAAGAATTAGAAGAAGAGACGTCCTTGAAGAGATTGTCTGAAAAATTCCTTAGATTATAACTTCAAGCTGTACTAACACGTGTTTGAAACATTTAGGATGCAAGAAAATATGGATTACAGGGAATGTGAATATATCTAATTTGGTAATTGAACAGAAGGGGACCTACTATTTAGTATTGTTATGAAAGAGAGAGCAAAAAATTCCAAAATGTAGTATATTTTAACAGAGTTAGTGATGAAAGCAGAAAGCAGGCAAGGAAGAGGCAATGGACTAACATCACTATATAAAAAGTATCAACAGTCAAAACACCACTTTTCTGATTTACAGGCAAGATGAAATTTATGCACAGGAAGCAGCAGCTAGATGTCTGTTACAGACCGCACCAAGGTCTGATACTCAGTGATATTAGTTGAAAATAAATCCATGGGCTAAGAAACTTGTCTAGTTTACTGCAACCTTCCTTTAGTCAATTATTCAACAAATTTTAAATTAGCGAACATCATGTGCTTGGTCTTGCTCAAAATGTTGGAGATTAGTTTTGCACCAATTTATGTACTACAAATTCAATTCTGGCACTAACCACTCAGAGTTAGATCACATCCCCCCAATTAAGGGCTTGACCCCATACGAGACTGCCTGTATTTCAGATGCTAGCCACAAAAGGGGTTCCAAGGCCACCTGCACTTCTCGCCAAATGGCTAAAAATCTGGGAGTTTCCAACAACTCCCTAAGTAGTAGGTCCTCTTCCCTTCAACTACCAAATTAGATATACTTACATTTTCCTGTAATTTATGTTTCCTTGCATCCCAAATGCTTCAAACATATGCTAACACAGCTTAAAATTGTAATTTGAGGAATTACAAATCTGAGGTTTCCCACAACTCCCCCCAGGTTTAATAATTTGCTTGAATGGCTCACAGATCTCAGGGGAGCCAAATACTATTACAGTTTTATTATAAATGATATGGATTAGACCAGCCAAATGAAGACACACATAGGGCAATGACTAGAAAGGTCTAGAACACAGAGCTTTCAAGCCTTCTCCCAGTGGAATCAAGGTGTGTCACCCTTCTGGAGTCAACTTTTTAGCATTAAATCAGATGTGATCCGATGGGCTCATGAATAACAAAATACCCACATCACTCTGGAAATTCCAAGGGTTTTAGAAGCTCCATGCCAGGAAATGAAGACAAAGACCAGACACATTCTTTGTTATACAATAAGAATAAAATAAAGAACTAGGAAGACAAGGTTTTCATTCTCATGGAGTTTACATCCTAATAAGATAGTTAAGTATATAAATAAATGGATAAGTAAATAGATAAAAACAAATAGATGAGTGCCTACTATTGGGTAGTTATTTTATTTAAATCCTAAGGTCCAGGAAGTTATCTCTGAGAAGAAACATGTAAGCTGAGATCTGAACAATAATGAGGAGATTGGTCAAGAGAGGATCTAAGAACCTTCTAGACAAAAAAAAACAAAACCAAACAAAAAAAAATTTGTAGAAAAAAATGTTCTAAGTCAGAAAGAAGTGGACTTTTCTCACCTTCCTCTCAACTTACAGGGCCTCTAGCTACTTCTCTAGTCAACAAAGTTGAAATAGAACACAATAGTTAAAAGTGTGGGCTATGGAATCTGTGGAGAATTAGGTTCTGTCATATTCTGTGACTTAGGTAAGATAGTGCCTTTTTTTAGGCCTTATTTCTTCATGTGTAAATTGGAAATAATAATAGCACTGACTTCAGAATATTCAAGCAAACCTTAAAGTTAGGAGACAAACATTTACAGAGAGAATAGAACTATAACCCCATAGCTGTAACCCGAGACAGCATATGCCAATAAAGGTAAAGAAAAGCTTTTGCAAACATGCAAGAATTTAGAAACTCTAGGAATAGCATAATTTATCCACAAAAACATTGATAGAAAAGAACTCTGATCAAATAACAAACCAATAAAACAAAAGCCTTACAATCAAGTAACATGAATAGAAGTGGAAATATTTATGAATAATGACTGGCTATGTAAGGACAAAAATGGACAGTCTGTATTATACAAAAAAAAAAAAGATGGCAACCCTTGAAACAGAAGAGGCATACTGCAAGGAAAATTTTAATAAAAAAGGTAAATGTGAAATTTGGAGGTGGACATTGACAACAGGAAAGAAAGTGCTCCAAAGATTTTACTCAGGATGGGAGTAAGGAGAGGAGGAGAGGAGGGCTTGAAATCTCCTCAAAATGGCTCACTGTGGGCATTAAAGACAGTGAGAAGTAGAGTCTTGGTAGGAGATATAGTTTCTTGGTTTTAAATAATAATAATAATGTTTTAGGCTGTCTGGGCTGCTGTAATAAAATATCACAAACTATGTGGCTTATAAACAGCATACATTTATTGCTCATTGTTCTAGAGGCTGGAAGTTCAAGATCAAGGTGCCAGCATTGTCAGGTTCTAGCGAAGGCCCTCTTCTGGGTTTCAGACAGCTGACTTCTCACTGTGTCCTCACATGGTGAATGAGGGTAAGGTAGCTCTCTCAAGCCTCTTTTATAAGGACATAAATCTCATTAAAAGGAATTAGACTCATTTTTTAATGAACAGAAGAATGCAAAATAGTTATTCCACTTTAGCTGTGATAAAGGCCCCACCTCCTAATACCATCACATTGCACATTAGGATTTCAGCATGAATTTTGGTGGACCACAAACATTCAGACCACAACAGATAATAAAATGTATCTGATTATAGTAAGGTCCATGAGGGGAGATTTTTTTCCCCTCTATTTTATTTATTCCATCTTTCTATAACAGTGCCTGGCACATAGAAAATACTAAACTCTTTTTGAATAAGTGATTAAAAGTCCAAGTGTATAGAATATTCCACTAACAAGCTGAATAAACAGCAACCTTAGTAAACCAGCAAAAAGTAATATAAGAAAAAAAAAGAAAAAAATAATATGAAGAAGCATAGTAAGATTCAGAAATAAAATAACATGTCATTTGTTATAACTAAAGTGGAAAAACTATTTTGTCTTCTTCCATCCTTTAAAAAATGAGGTTGTCAAAGTAAAAAATCCTAGCCGAGCTGTGTTTTATTGGAAAAAAAAAAGAAAAAGAAAAAAAGAACCCTCTTAAAACAAAAGTAAAATAAAATGTACAAGAATTTTTAAATAAAAGAGTGGGCAAAGGGACAACAGGGAAATGCAAATAAAAGAAAGCAGAAGTGATCATATTCACATCAAGCTGTTGAAATTTAAGAATAAAATCAAGTGGGATGAAGAGGAAGCTTATATACTGAAAGAATTTACAAAAGACTAAGAAATATAAAGTTTATATACCCATATGCACAAAAAATATATCCACTAAATATACAAATCAAAATATGTTGGAAAATCAGGGAGAATTTAACAGATCTAGTTGACAAAAATAAGTAAGAGCACAGAGGAACTGAGTAACAAAATGAGTATGTGTGGTTTAACAAATACAAGTCAAACTATTGCTCTGTACAACATACTGAATATATATATGACAAAAATATTGCACATTCTTGGATACAAAGAACAATTATGTCATTATAGTAATCACTATTACCATCATCAACACTACCAGCAGCACAGCAACAACAACAACATTTTTCAGGTCATAGTTTTTGAACACAGTGTTATTTCCAAAATAGTGACTAAAAGATGATGTGAATGCCTTGGAAATTAAGAGAGATGATAATTATTAATCCCCCAGATGACTGAAATGAACTCAAAAGAGAAATAAAAACTATCTAGAAAAGTTTAAAAATGACCATACTTCATATTAAAACTAATAAACGGTGAATGTCACATTTAGAGCAAATTAAGGGCCTTGTATCTTCATTATTAAGAAATAAAGAATAAACTAAGGGAACTTAGTATTCATCTGCGATGTACCTTCTTATCTGACTTCCCCAATACTCATTTCCAATCCCTTTCTTGCTTGCCCACGTTCACTTCAGAGGCTAGAAATGCAATATGCCAGCTCTTCTCACCTTCCTTGCTGCTAAGGGTGTCCACGTGCTCAAGTTGTGACCAATTACATATGAGCAGATATCTCTGAGATGGATGCTGAAAAATATTTTGCTGTCCTGATAAAATGAATAGGTGTTGTTGCAACTGCACCCTTCTCAAGTTACTCCAGCCTTGAATGCAGACTGATGGCAAGATCACAGATACAGCTATCATGTAAACAAGAATGTTAGACATAAACATGTGGCAGAGAAAACAGTAAGTAAAAGCATAGGTGGCTAAACCTTGAGATGCACACAGGATGTATGTCAGCTGAGGCTGTGGTGTTAGCACAAATGGTAGGAACATTCAGAACATTTGTGTATAATGGTTACCTCTAGCAGCTTTCAGCCAAGTCTCCAAAAAGAGGCATGAACTCAAAGTTTTGAAAGCAGTCTAAAGCAGAGAAGAAAGAAAATAATGCTTTGCTAAGAGATATGCTCTCCACATGAGGCCTGCAATCTAAGTGATTTAGAGTCCCATAATTTGTGGGTCTGCTGCGTTTGAAAAGACAGTGTTTGTACCCCAAATTGCAACTAGTCCAAGAAGCAGGAAAATAGCTGCCACAGCAGGAGGTAAGATTGAAAAAAATTAGACAGCAGGTGGCAAAGGGAGCCATTCAGGATGGTGCTTCTTCACCTAAGGCTATCATTTCAAACTGCCTCAGGGCAACAGCCATTAATGGGAAGGCTAAGGGGCATAGACAGAACAAAGAGGTCAGTAAGTTAAAACATAAAAAAACTTTAAGGACTGTGTTCAAGCAAAATCCTTAGCTATGGTCACTTTTACAGTAACTGACTGGAAGAAAGTATCCTTAAAACATGATGTTTTCAAAGGAAATATTTTGCAAAAATAACAGCATTCCTATACTATAATAAATTATAATGCTTTATCACCTACTACAAAAGCTGAGCATTTGCCAGGAAAGGCATTCTTTTCAAAGTTCATCTCATATGGCCAAGGGAGAAAAAGGACAAGAAAGGTTATCTCAATGTCACAAGTAGTAGCCAAGGACAATGAATAATATATTCTTAGATGGCAAAAATAGGGTTGCAATTTGAGGGAGTGGCAAGACTGTGGGGAGTGTGTGTGTGTGGGGGTGGGGGGAGGTGTACCTATCACATGAGTTTACCTGAACAGAGAATTCATTTTTTTTTCTCTCTACCATGAGTGTGTAGGAGCTAGGTATCAATGGCTTCCATATATTTCTCATTCTTCCCTCTCCTAAATGAATTTTTTTTTTTAGCTATCCTATTCCTCTTCAAATATTACATTGTCAGTGTATTAAACAAAAATAATATGTCTTTGGTTATGGATCACTAAAACCTGAGAAGCTATACGTAGACCACAATGACAGGAGTGCAACTTACCAAGAAGAACTTCAAAATTGTGCAGAAACTAAATGAGGGTTGCTTGCGATAAAAATAGCTTTAATATTACCCTCAGCTTAACTAAACTTTCCACAGACTTCTTCCTCACTGGAGGCCTCTGATATTGCTTTTTGTAGAGCATTTACTTTAGAAAAGTTAAATTGTAAGCTCTCCCTCTGCCCCTATGATATATAAATCTTTTAAAGCCAGTTTTTAAACTGGTTGTGCCAGTTTAACAACCCAGTAGTGTCTTTCTCAAGGACCTGGAAGTCATTCCTTTGAAATGTAATCACCAAGGAAAACAGCACCCCTACCTCTCCTCTCTGTGGAGAGTAGGAGCCTAACTTCCATGGGGCATTTTGGTCCAACTTGTAAAACTACCTCCTGTTATGAAGATAGAAGAAAGTTTACTCCGCTCTTGGGAAAGCCAATTAGCGAAGATGGACTAAAGGCTGACCTCCTCTTATCCCAGCTCCATACCTGGTACCATATATGCTTCTCTTTTTCTGTCTTGATTATATTGATAGCTGGAAATGTCACAAATATGAGATTACAGTAAGAGAAGAAAACAAATCAGAAATTATATAAAGGCTTATGAAATTAAAAATAAGAAATTCTCAGTATAAGTACTAGCTGTTAGAATGAGTACATATGAAGATTAAAGTATGGCACTGATGAAAAAATTAAGGAATCTTCATAGAATGGATGATATTAAATTATAGTGAACTCTGACATCAGATAGTCAGGATACAAAATTGGCTCCAACACCTGCTTGTGTGAATTTGGACAAGTTATTAAAATTTATAATTCTTGTTTCCTTACATTTATACTGGGGATACCAGTGATAACACATTCAGAGAGGTATTTTGAGGATTTTAAAAGCTATTGAATAAAGAACAATCCTTGGGAAATAATTTAAAAGACGTAACAGAGCTTGTAATATGTGGCAGCTTGACTCTCGGTACAGTTTAGCAATATGCAATTTAGCATTTTATATTTACTATCCACTTGCAAAGAACTTGCAGAGAATGTCTCTATTTGGGGATAAGACCCATAAAAATATCTGCTGCCAGGATTTCAACAGTCACTTTCATATTAATAAGTATAGCGCATTCCTAAATCTAAAGGAACAATGAGTCATCACTAGACTTTTGAGGAAAATCAGCACCAGATAACAGAGGATCAAGATGAGCTAATAGACCAACTGTCTCAGAAGGAAAGAAGTATAATATAGGAAAAGAAAGCTGAATTTTTCCAATAAGAATTTCTGAGAATTGAAACTATGTTACATCAATTACAATAGAAAATGTTGTAGTGAAAAACAGCAAGCTAAAAGCAAAAGAAATTTCTTGGATGTTAACAGTGTAGCCTAAACAAAATATTTAGCAGACTATAAGAAAAAAATGTTGAGAAATTTTGAAGCATGCATAAAATGAAAGGAGACAAAAATTTTCAATTATACATGATTTCTAAAAGTCAATCATTTAAAAAAAGTTTGAGAAAAGGAGAACAGATAAAACAGAGGCAGAAAAATAATTATGAAAATACCATTTTAAAAATTCCAGAGACAGCTCAATTGACTTATGTCTTCATAAAAGCGATATATAGTTTTGTTGAAGACAGTAGTGTATAGGATTCTAAGTTTTAAACATAAAATCTATATTAAGACAAATAATACAGTAATGTTATATAAACAGTTTCATGTTTTATGATTTAGAGACTAAGACATGTATGATGGCATCTTCCTTATTTAGATGTAGAGCAAAAACCAGTCTATACGGTAAAGTTGAAGTTTCAGGAAAATAAGTTTAAGAGTATTATTTAAAACTATAAAAGTAATAAATGGAAGTATTTAAAATATTCCCCAAAATGGGGGGTGGGCGGAATCAGTGGTTTGAAAACAATATGAGTAAACGAAATTTTTCATTTTTGCACTGGATAATCAACAGATTCAGTTTAAAGTTGATAGATCAAGGAAGAGGTGACAAGCAGAGTGTTTACAATTTTCAAACCAGGAATATTTCCGAGGCTTAATCAATGAGGTTTTCCTTAGTTTAATGTTCCTCTTTCTTCTAGGAATCTTTGTATTTCTCCTCTAAATTTTTTGTCATTTCTTCCACTACACAGGGGCCTACTTCCTTCTCAAAGTATTCATTCAAAAGCTTTCTTTTTTTTAGTTATGTACTCTTTAGTGAGACAAACAGCCTCTTTTTACCAAGTTATAATAACATACATATCCATTAGCAAATAAACATAAAATGGACATTTATGGACCCTTAAAATTATTTCCTCAACTGCAGAGGACTTCTTTGATGAGTCTTAGTTAGCTTCCGTTAATTAAAAATCTATTGAGTCCCTGCTATATGCCTGGTACTCTTCTAAGCAGTGGAAATGAAAAAAAGACAGCCATAATTTCTGTTCTTGTGATACATTCAAATGGGGGAAATAGAGAAGTACGTAAATTATCTGAAGAGTTTAACATGGAGTTATAAGAGTTATTAGGAAGTGTAACTGGGGAATCAGGGTCTCCATTAAGTAGGATATTAGTAAAGTTCTCTCTGAGGTAGTGGCAATATAATAAAAATCTAAGTGGTAAAAAAGAGTCATTCAAAGAGCTGCAGGAAAGGATTCAATATAGAGAACAGTGGATGCAAAACCCATGAGACAGTACAGGGCCTTGGTAGTCAACAAAAGAACGGGTGAAATGACTAAACTAGAGTTTAGTGAATGAAAGTACAATAGTATGAGAGGAGATCATATGAAGAAGGCAGCCTAGATAGTAGCTGGAACTGGAAGGCAAAGAATTGTAACTGGTGAAACAAGCTGCTTTGGATTTTCAAAAGACCACTTTGGCTACACTATGAAAACTTCATTGCAGGGTATAAGAATGGAAGCCAGGCAACTAGAGGATGATATTTGAGGTGAAAGCTGATAGCACTTTGGAATAAAGTGATATTAGAGGCATTAGTGAGAAGTGGTCAGTGATAAAATTGGAAGTAAGGCCAACAAGATGTGTCTTTTATTATTCCTAATGAGATATTATGATCATGTAGTTATGCCAATAAAATCATAATATTGTTATTTTGAATATATGGTCAGGACAGAAAAATATAAAATACTTTAAATGAAGGACCTCATTCTGAGTCAATTTATGTTGTGTGTCTCTGTGTGCTGTGTATAGTGGCTTATATGTGATAAATGTAAAATTAAATTTTAGAAGGTAAAACTTTTTGTTATGAAGACTTTCCACAATGAATGTGTATTTGTTTTATTCCTTCTTTAATATATTAATCTCTTTGAAAATGTAAATCCTTTGAATTAAAACAATATCAATCATAACAGAGATAATTGTAACAGATTGCAATAGATTTTCCTGAATTATCAAAGGTATAAGCATCTTAACAGATTTCCCATTGATTTATTTATATATGCAGTATTTACTAATAAATCAAATAGAAAAAATAATATTGATTTTACTATAGGCAGGCATCATCATCTTATAAAAAGACTAATTTTTGTGTGAGATGATCATTAAAAATGTGGAACACATTTTTTTCCTATGATACAACCCAGGTCAGCATGTCAAAGACTTTTTAAAAATTCATGAATATATTTGAAATGCAATAGTAAGAGAACTCATATAGCTAATCTAGAGTACCTTGTAACTTCCTGCGAACTTGATAAGGGCAGCAGAACCTGTACTTTATTCTGTGTTATATCAGCAGAGTCTGAGAGCACCTGCCATAGGGTAAACACTGACCTATGCTTGTTAAAAGGAAATGAACTATTCAAAGCCATTGTTCATGACATTGTCACTATTAGTAAATATACTCCAAGTTCTAACTAATTATCTAATGACAAAGCCACCTGCCTGTCTCTGCTTTCTTGGTCTTACTCAGCTTACTCAGGAGCTAAAGCTTGTTAATAATACACACCACTTGAATGAAATTAGACTAAACCTGGCAATGTACTAAGAACTTCAGATTCACAATAGAATTTAAGCACATCCTTCATGTAAAACCCCTATTTAGTTACCTAAGGATCTCCTGAAAGTCTGTGCTATCTTTAAAAGACGTATTTTTTCCACTATTTTTTTTTTTTTACAGTTGGCTTAATCTGCATAATCATGAACTATCAGTTTCAAATGCTGTAACAACATGTCATATATCATTCTATCCTCCAAACCAGAGGACTAGAACTATGTCCTGGGTCTGTTTTACTTGATGTTGTTTCATGTCACCCTAGTTTTGACTGTATAGAGTTTCGTACCAGATAGAGGACCACAACATCCAGTTCTGAGCATTACCACTCTCTCTGACATATTTGGATATTGTCGTTGACCCTTATTTATCCTTACCACATTTTGCGGAGTACTGGGAATTGGAGAGTTAACAGGTCACACTCTTTGTGGTTCTACCAGTACTAAATTCTTGATTTTCCACAAAGTCATTAAATTTAAAAAATTTATGTCTGTAAGTATATGACATTCTGTATATCAATGACAGTAATTCCAGAGAAAGTATAAGTTCCAGATCCTAGTGACAGAGAATTTGACATCAGCATGAATGAAATTACTGTTCAACATGTATCGTGCAGGTACTAAATCTTTAGGTAAATTCTTGTCAAATTTTAATGTGCATAAGATTCAACTCAGGTGCTAATTAAAATGTATTACCAGACTCCATTCCCAGAGATAATGATGAATTAGAATGATTCAGTCCAAGAGTCTGCATTTTTATAACATCCCATGTTATATAACCCCAAGTTTCTGATACAAGTGACCAGTGTAATAAATAAAGATATACTAAATCTGTAGGTGTTAATTGGGGAACACATTTCGGCCACTACCACTTGGGGAGTTGAAATCTGAATTCACATCAGTCCAGTGCCTTCTCTCAAGTCAATTCTTTCAAGTTCTAAGTGTATTTCTTATCCAGTAACATCTTTCCACTGAACCAGACTTAAGCTAAACAAGTGTGTCCACAATTAAAGAAAAACAAATTAGGAAAAACCTGATTTTCTTTCTGATCCACAAATATTCTAATATTTCCAGAATGTTAGGTATATTGTGTGTTTATGATAAATTATGATAACTTATAAGAAACTGAACAAACTTGGAATTTGAGCCAACAGATGCTATTATCTGAACAACTGATAAATTAACCTGTGTACTCAGTATTTCCATCTCCAATGTGATTCATAGTCTTTAAAGAGGAAATAATCAGAGCGCTATCCTTCCAAGCTAACATATACTATTAGCATAATGAATTATCACTTTTATACAGGGTATCACTAGAAACATGAATCATTATTTAATCACATGAACAAGTAATCACATGTATAGGTAATGGAGGAATGAAAAACACCCAGCAGCAGCACCAATACCACCAAGAAAAACCTGTTACTTTGACTTAAATTGCTTGATTAAGGTATATTTATGGAAACATCTTTATCAAATATTGATGCTGAAGTCAATGGAATCTGTGAATTCAAAGTTTAGATAGAAAGTAGTATTCTTAATTTTCAAAAAAGTTTAGATAAACTTGCTCCCAAGTTGTTAGTGATATTCGTGTTGTCTTTTATTGAGTTGGCCAAAAAGTGCCTTTGGTTTTTAAATAAAGACTAAGACACATTTTTCATTTTCACCAAGAACTTTATTGAACAATGTAGTCACCCTTTTGTTCCACTACCTTTTGTCATTTTTTCAGGCAACTTCATAATTCCATGTTCCCCAAACTTTTTATCTTTTTTTTTTTTTTTTTAATTTTATTTATTTATTTATTTATCTATGGCTGTGTTGGGTCTTCGTTTCTGTGCGAGGGCTTTCTCTAGTTGTGGCAAGCGGGGGCCACTCTTCATCGCGGTGCGCGGGCCTCTCATGATCGCGACCTCTCTTGTTGCGGAGCACAGGCTCAGTAATTGTGGCTCACGGGCCCAGTTGCTCCGCGGCATGTGGGATCTTCCCAGACCAGGGCTCGAACCCGCGTCCCCTGCATTGGCAGGCAGACTCTCAACCACTGCGCCACCAGGGAAGCCCCGCCAAACTTTTTATCTTTTTGAGCAAAGATCTATTCCAGGTGACTTTTACAGTCTTCCAGGGAATGGAAATTTTTTCCATTAAGAGCATTTTGTAAAGACTGAAATAAATGGAAATGTGAAGGTGCAATGTCTGGTGAATACAGCAGATGAATCAGAACTTCCCAGCCAAGCTGATAACAGTTTTTGCCTGGTCATCAAAGAAACATGCGATCTTGAGTTAGCCTGATGGAAGATTATGCATTTTCTGTTGACTAATTCTGGACACTTTTCATCGAGTGCTGCTTTCAGTTCGTCTAAATGGGAGCAGTACTTGTTGAAATTAATCGTTTGGTTTTCTGGAAGGAGCTCATAAGAGAGGACTCCCTTCCAATCCCACCATATACACAACATCACCTTCTTTGGATGAAGACCAGCCTTTGGTGTGGCTGGTGGTGGTTCATTTCGCTTGCCCTGTGATCTCTTCTGTTCCACATTATTGTACAGTATCCACTTTTCATCCCCTGTCACAGCTTGTTTTAAAAATGGAACGTTTTCGTTACGTTTAAGTAGAGAATCACACATGGAGATACAGTCAAGGAGGGTTTTTTTTGCTTAACTTACATGGGACCCAAACATCAAAGCGATTAACATAACCAAACTGGTGCAAGCGATTTTCAGCGCTTGATTTGGATATTTTGAGTATGTCGGCTATCTCCCGCGTGGTATAACGTTGATGGTTCTCAATTAACGTCTTATTTCATCACTATCAACTTCAATTGGTCTACCCGACCCTGGAGCATCGTCCAGCAAGAAATCTCCAGCATGAAACTTCCCAAACCACTTTTGACACGTTCGATCATTCACAGCATCTTCTCCACACACTGCACAAATCTTTTTTTTTGCATTTCAGTTGCGTTTTTACCTTTCTTGAAATAATAAAGCATAATATACCGAAAATGTTGCTTTATTTTCTTTCATCTTCAATATTAAAATGGCTACACAAAAATTCACCAATTTTGATGTCTTTTTTTAAATGCACGCTGATATGACTGCTGTCACATACAATCTAACAAAATTGTTTTGAATGAAGTTAAAGACAACTAAGTGTTACTTGAGCCATCTTACTGAAAAAACCTAACGAAGCTTTTGGCCTACACAATACATTTAGACAGTTCTTTGAATACTTATTTTATGTCAATACGCTTCTGCCGAGATGCTCAGAAAACACCAACTGTGGGCGTAATTTAGTATACATAATCTGAAAATTTCTACCTACAAGATATTCCTACTCCTATTATTGGAATATAAGAACCTGAATATATCGTAATAGGTAGTATTAGGATATCAGAAGAAGATTATCAGGAACATAAACACTATGTTTTGCAAGCATCATTATGTTGATAGTCAATTCATATATTACAATTAAGAACAATAGTTTTCTTATAATTAATAATCAAAACACATGTCCTATAAGTTTCTGAATTTTTTCCCTAGTTCCTTAACATTGAACCAATCCTAAAATCCCTTAGTGCTTGCAAGGGAAGAAAGCATGTGGAAATAATATTTTTACAGTTCAAAATTTCTTTTACATATTTCAATTTCCTTAAAGTCTGTTGCTTTTCCACTTGACCTTTGATACTGTTATAAAAACAGTTAATTTTAAAAAGTACATAATTAGAAACTAATGACACAGAAAATAGCTTTGACATTTGAGTGTTCTTCCTTTGGAATTCCAAATCAGTTCTTCTTTAGTACCTGATTTAGTGTATTTATGCTTTACCAAGAGACACACTAACCAACACTAAAAGTTATGAACCAGATGTCAGCTTGCTGGCAATGAGATATATAATGTGTCTCATGTGACATACTTTGCAATATGGTGCTGCATGGATGCCAATTCAATGTTGTCAACAGGGGATCAATTTTTACAGACTTTTTACTATAAAATATCACACATTTTTTAATGAAATTAAATTCCATTGTAGTCCATTGAAAACACTAGTGATGAGTAAGAACCTTATTCTTTCTTCAGTATATTAAGAATACTGGGAATGTTATATATGAAAATTGTTAAGAGAATAAATCCCAAGAATTCTCATCACAAGGAAAAAATGTTTTTCTTTTTCTTTTAGTTTGTATCTATATGAGCTGATAGATGTTCAATAAACTTATTGTGGTAATCATTTCATGATGTAAGTCAAATCTTTATCCTGTGCACCTTAAACTTATACAGTGCTGTGTGTCAAGTATATCTCAATAAAACTGGAAGGGAAAAAAAAGAATACTAAGGATGATGCAAAATTCATCCAAAATCAAGTAGCAGAATATTCCTTTGAAAAGTATATACTTTTATTTTCATACCCCATATGTGTAAAATCTTCTAAAGAAAGCCCAAACCAATATTAAAAACAAAACAATAATGTGCATGTAAATTGTTTCTGAGTATCATAACAAATGGCAAGGGTCAGACACAAATTTTAAAATATTAAGACTTTTTCCTTCCCAAAGTTCAGGGAGATCAACTATCTCAATGGTCAGGTACTATTTTTATTACCTGGAAAATATGAGTGTACATTAAGGAAAAAAATAAACTATGAATAAATAACTATGAACATATCTGTCAGAGGTCTTGGTTGTAAGCAATACAAATCTACTCTGGCTATCTTAAGTTTGAGTGGCAGTTTATGTTCACACACACACACACACACACACACACACACACACACACACACCACACACAAACATTTCCCTACACACACACACTTACACTATGATTTTACTGAAGAATTTAGGAGACTCATGGATTTGAATGGAGGAAGAAAGATCAAATTTGTAAGAAATTCATGAATAAAGGCAATTTTAAAAGAAGCCAGTAGAAAAAACACCATAATTTACCAGAAATATCCATACCTACATGTTGTCCTCACTACTATAGAAAACCAACATTAACTGACACTGCCACCAATGACCATAAGTGAATACAAATAGTCCTTTTAATATTTACTTCAGTAGCTGCATATTCAGACTTCAAGGCAGAGCCACCTAATTGGGTGAACATTAGTCATGTACACAAGCCCCATACTACTGGAAATTTGCTGAAGGATGTTTCCCCCACTTCAACACCCATGGTAGCAGGCAGAGTACTATTTCTCACAATCTCAAAGACAATGGAGAAGCTGCCTAAGTGTAATTGGTGGTGTATTCAGACAGCCAAGGAAAACACCAAAATTCTTATATTCCTTATAATAGGGACTAGTTATGAAGAGGAAGGGGGGTGCAAAATAAATGATTTATAAAAATGTAACTGAAATTCATATAACATAAAATTAATCATTTTTATTGTAGTAAGCACACTTAACATAAGATCTACCCTTCTTAACAAAATTTTAAGTGCACAATACAGTATTGTTAACTATAGGCACAATATTGTACATTAGATCTCTAGAACTTATTGCCATTTTAAACTATTTCAAAGTGTGCTATCGCATGGCATTTAATACATTTACAATGTTGTATAATCACCAACTCTGTCTAGTCTCAAAATATTTTCATTATTCCAAAAGAAAACACTATACGCATGAATCAGTCACAGCCAATTCTCTATTCCCAGACCTTGAAAGCAACCAATCTGCTTTCTATCTCTATGGACTTACTTATTCTGGAAAATTGGAATCATATAATATGTAGCCCTTTGTGTCTGACTTCTTTCACTAAATATTTTTTCAAGTATTATCCATGCTATAACATGTACTAGTATGCCATCCTTTTTTATGACTGAATAATATTCCACTGTATGTATATACCATAATTTATTTATCCATTCATCCCTTGATGGACATTTGGGTTGTTTCCACATTTGGCCATTGTGACTATTGCTGCTATGAGCAATCATGTAGAAACATTTGACTACTCTCTTTCCATTCCTTTAGGTATATATCTAAGAGTAAAATTGCTGAGTTATATGGTAATTCTATGTTTAACTTTTTGTGGAACTGCCAAAATGTGTTTCCACCACAGTGGTTGAAACAGTTGGCATCATCACCAGTAAAGTAGGAGGGCTCTGTTTTCTCCACATCTTCATTAATATTTCGTTTCATAATTTCTGTGGGTTTTTTAAATTATCTTGATCCTAGTGGGTGTGCAGTGGTATATAATCATGGTTTTAATTTTCATTCTCTAATGACTACTAATGATAAGCATCCTTTTTATGTGCTTGCTGGCAATTGTATGTCTTCTTTGGAGAAAGGTCTATTCGTGAAATTTACCCATTTTTAAAAACGTGTAAATTGTTTTAAAAAAAATTTTTTAAGAATTGTTTGTCTGTTTGATATTGAACTGTAAGAATTTTTCATATATTCTGGATACTGGACCCTTATCAGATATATGGTTTGCATACTGTCCCCCATCCTTGTAGGTTGTCTTTTCACTTTCTTGATAACGTCCTTTGATACAAAAACTCTTAAAATTTGAAGTCCAATATATTTCCTATTGGTGCTTGTACTTTTGGTATCATAACCAAGATATCACTGTGAAATCCAATGTCATGAAAATGTCCCCTATCCTTTCTTCTAAAAGTTTTATAATTTTGGAACATATGTTTAGATCTTTGATTCATTTTTTAAAATAGATCTTTATTGGAGTATAACTGCTTCACAATACTGTGTTAGTTTCTGTTGTACAACAAAGTGGATCAGCCATAGGCATACATATGTCCCCATATCCCCTCCCTCTTGAGCCTCCCTCCCATCCTCCCTATCCCACCCCTCTAGGTCATCGCAAAGCACCGAGCTGATCTCCCTGTTCTATGCTGCTGCTCCCGCTAGCTGACTATTTTACATTTTGTAGTGTATATATGTCCATGCCACTCTCACTTTGCCCCAGCTTCCTCCTCCCACCCCGTGTCCTCAAGTGCATTCTCTATGTCTACATCTTTATTCCTGCTCTGCCACTAGGTTCATCATTATTATTATTTTTTTTAGATTCCATATATATGCATTAGAATATGGTATTTTTCTCTTTCTGACTTACTTCACTCTGTATGACAGACTCTAGGTCCATCTACCTCACTACAAATAACTCAATTTTGTTTCTTTTTATGGCTGAATAATTTCCATTGTATATATGTGCCACATCTTCTTTATCCATTCCTCTGTCAATGGACATTTAGGTTGGTTCCATGTCCTGGCTATTGTAAATAGTGCTTCAATGAACATTTTGGTACATGTCTCTTTTTGAATTATGGTTTTCTCAGGGTATATGCCGAGTAGTGGGATTGCAGGGTCATGTGATAGTTCTATTTTTAGTATTTTAAGGAAACTCCATACTGTTTTCCATAGTGGTTGTATCAATTTACATTCCCACAAACAGTGCAGGAGGGTTTCCTTTTCACCACACCCTGTCCAGCATTTATTGTTTGTAGATTTTTTGATAATAGCCATTCTGACCAGCGTGAGGTGATACCTCATTGTAGTTTTGATGTACACTTCTCTAGTAATTAGTGATGTAGAGCATCTTTTCATTTGCCTCTTGGTCATCTGTATGTCTTCCTTGGTGAAATGTCTATTTAGGTCTTCTGACCATTTTTGGATTGTGTTGTTTGTTTTTTTGATATTGAGCTCCATGAGCTCTTCGTATATTTTGGAGATTAATCTTTTGTCTGCTGTTTCATTTGCAAACATTTTCTCCCATTCTGAGGGTTGTCTTTTTGTCTTTTTTATGGTTTCCTTTGCTGTGCAAAAGCTTTTAAGTTTAATTAAATCCCATTTGTTTATTTTTGTTTTTATTTCCGTTACTCTAGGAGATGTGCCAAAAAGATCTTGCTGTGGTTTATGTCAAAGAGTGGTTTTCTATGTTTTCCTCTAAGACTTTTATAGTGTCTGGTCTTACATTTAGGTCTTTAATCCATTTGAAGCTTATTTTTGCATATGGTGTTAGGTAATGTTCTAATTTCATTCTTTTACATGTAGTTGTCCAGTTTTCCCAACACCACTTATTGAAGAGGCTGTCTCTTCTCCATTGTATGTTCTTGCCTCTATGTTGTAAATTAGGTGACCATATGTGCGTGGGTTTATCTCTGGGCATTCTATCCTGTACCATTGATCTATATTTCTGTTTTTGTACCAGGACCATACTGTCTTGATTACTGTAGCTTTGTGGTATAGTTTGAAGTTGGGGAGCCTGATTCCTCCAACTCCGTTTTTCTTTCTCAAGATTGCTTTGGCTGTTTGGGGTCTTTTGTGTTTCCATACAAATTGTAAAATTTTTTGTTCTAATTATATGAAGAATGCCATTGGTAGTTTGATAGGGATTGCATTGAATCTGTAGATTGCTTTGGGTAGTATAGTCATTTTCACAATATTGATTCTTCCAATCTAAGAACATGGTATATTTCTCCGTCTGTTTATGTCATCTTTGATTTCTTTCATCAGTGTTTTATAGTTTTCTGAGTACAAGTCTTTCACCTCTTTAGGCAGTTTTATTCCTAGGTATTTTATTCTTTTTGTTGTGATTGTAAATGGAATTGTTTCCTTAATTTCTCTTTCTGATTTTTCATTGTTGGTGTATAGGAATGCCAGAGATTTCTGTGCATTAATTTTGTATTCTGCAATGTTAACACATTCATTGATTGGTTCTAGTAGTTTTCTGGTGGCATCTTTAGGATTTTCTATGTATGGTATCATGTCATCTGCAAACAGTGGCAGTTTTACTTCTTCTTTTCCAATTTGTATTCCTCTTATTTATTTTTCTTCTCTGATTGCCATGGCTAGGACTTCCAAAACTGTATTGAATAAGAGTGGCAAGAGTGGACATCCTTGTCTTGTTCCTGATCTTAGTGGAAATGTTTTCAGGTTTTCAGTTTTTCACCATTGAGTATGATGCTTGTTTTGTGGGTTTTTCATATATGGCCTTTATTATGTTGAGTTAGGTTCGCTCTATGCCCATTTTCTGAAGAGTTGTTTTCGTAAATTTTGAGTTAATTTTTTGTTTGGTATAAGGTAAGAATCCAACTTCATTTTTTTCAACCACTTGTTGAAGAGATTATTCTTTCCCCTTTGAATGGCCTTACATAAATAAATTTTGCATTGATAAATGTGTTTATTTCTGACATCTCAATTCTATTCTAATGGTCTCTATGTCCAACCTTATTGCAGTATGACATTGTTTTGCTTATTATAGCTTTGTAGAAAGTTTTGAAATTGAGAAGTTGAGTTTTCCAAATTTATTCTTCATTTTCAATATTATTTTGGCTATATGAGACCCCTTGCAATTCTATACTAATTTAAGGATCAGCTTTTCCATTTCTGGAAAAAAATCCATTAGAATTTTTAGAGAGATCGAATTGAATTTATAGACTGCCTTGGGTAGTACTGCCATCTTAATAACAGTAAGTCTTCCCTTCCATGAATATGGGATTTCTTTCCATTTATTTAGGTCTTCTTTCATTTCTTTCAGCAATATTTTGTGGTTTTCAACATACATGGCTTTCACTGCTTTGGATAGATTTATTCCCTTGTATACTTTTGAATGTTACCGTAAAATAAATTGTTTTCTTATTTTCTTTTTCAGATTGTTCATTGCTGATGTGTAAAATCACAAGTGATTTTTGTTTGTTGATTTTGTACTGTATAACTTTGCTTAAGGCATTTAAGAAAAAAAATACATTACTTTTAATTCTTTGAGAGTTTTCTCTATGTAGGATCATGTATCTTGCCATCTATGAATCGAGATAGTTTTGCTTCTTTCTTACTAATGGATGTCATTTCTTTTTCCTTCCTTCCTTCCATCTGTATATCTAATTATTCTGGCTAGAATTTATTGTATAATACTGAAAGCAGTGGTGAAAGTGGGCATCCTTGTCTTATTCCTTATTCCTTTTCTTAATCTTAGATGAACATTTCAGTCTTTCATTATTTCATTATTGAGAATGTTGTTAGATGTGCGTTTTTCATAGATTCCCCTTATCCTGTTTAGGAAGTTCCCTTCTACTACTTTTCTTATCTTTTCTTTTCTTTTTTTTCATGACAGCATGTTGGATTTTGACAAATGTTATTTTTGTCTCAATTGAGATGATCATGTGATTTTTTTTCTCCTTGTTCTATTAATGTGGTATATTACATTGACTGATTGTCTTATGTTGAAATAATTTTATATTCCTGAGACAAATCCCACTCAGTCATACATATAATCCTTTTAATATGCTGTTGAATTTGGTTTACTAGTATTTTATTTAATAGTTTTGCATCTATATTCATAAGGGATGCTAGTCTGTAGTTTTCTTTGCTTATGGTATCTTTGTCTGACTTTGGTATCAGGGTAATGCTGACCTCATATACTAACTTAAAAAGTGTTGTCTCCTCTTCTATATTTAGGAAGAGTTTGAGAAGAATTGGTGTTAATTCTCTTTATATGTTAATAGAATTCACCTGTGAAGTAATCTGGTCCTGCATTTTTTTTTTTTTTGAATATGACATTTTTGTATTACTATTTTTTTAATAGATCCTTATTGCAGTATAATTGTTTCACAATACTCTTATAGTCTCTGTTGTACAACAAAGTGAATCAGTCATATGCATACATATATCCCCATATCCCCTGCCTCTTGAGCCTCCCTCCCACCCTCCCTATCCCACCCATCTATGTCGTTGCAAAGCACCAAACTGATCTCCCTGTGCTATGTGGCAGCTTTCCAATAGCTATTTTACATTTGGTAGTGTATATATGTCGATGCTACTCTCAATTTTCCCCAGCTTCCCCATCCACCAACAGGTCCTCAAGTCCATTCTCTATGTCTATGTCTTTATTCCTGCCCTGCCACTAGGTTCATCAGTACCATTTTTTTTTGATTCCATATATATGTGTTAGTATGCGGTATTTCTTTTTGTCTTTCTGACTTACTTCATTCTGTATGACAAACTCTAGTTCCATCCACCTTCCTACAAATAACTCAACTTCATTTCTTTTCATGGCTGAGTAATATTCCATTGTATATATGTGTCACGTCTTCTTTAGCCATTCATCTGTTGATGGACTTTAGGTTGCTTCCATGTGTTGGCTATTGTAAATAGTGCTGCAATGAACATTGTGGTACATGTATCTTAGTGAATTATGGTTTTCTCAGGGTATATGCCCAGTAGAGAGATTGCTGGGTCATATAGTAGTTCTACTTTTAGTTTTTTAAGGAATTTCCATACTGTTTTCCATAGTGGTTGTATCAATTTACATTCCCACCAACAGTGCAGTAAGGTTTCCTTTCCACCACACCCTTTCCAGCATTTAATGTTTCTAGATTGTTTGATAATGGCCATCCTGACTAGTGTGAGGTGATACCCCCACTTTTTTCCGTTGGAAGGTTTTTTATTTCTGATTCAATCTCTATGTGTTATAGGTCTTCTCAGATATCCTTGTTTTCCTTGAATTAATTTTGTTATTCTGTGTATTTTAGGCACTTGTCTATTTCCTCTAGTTTATTTAATATGTTGACATACAATTGGTCAAAGTATTTTCTTATAATCATTTTTTATTTCTATAGGGTTGGTGGTAATATCCTCACTTTTCTTCTGGTATTAATCATTTGTATTGTCTCTATTTTTTTGCTCAGTCACAATGGCTAATATTTCTTGCTTTTTTCAAAAAACTAACATTTGATTTGTTAATTATCTCTCTTTTACTTTTCTATGTTCTATTTCATTTATTTCTGCTCTTATTTTTTATTATTTCTTTCCTCTTGCTAGCTTTTGATTTAATTTGCTCTTCTTCTTCTAGTTCTTCAAGGTGTAACATTAGGTTACTTGTTTGAATTTTTTTTTTTCATTTTAAATTTAGGCATTTAAGAGTGGACATTCAAGATAGTAGAGGAGTAAGATGTGGAGATCACCTTTCTCCCCACAAATTCATCAAAAATACATCTGCATGTGGAACAACTCCTACAGAACACCTACTGAACGCTGGCAGAAGACCTCAGACTTTCCAAAAGCTTTTCATTTGCCATTTGTCCTAAGGTTTGTCTGCCCAGTTTTTTTGTTTTGTTTTGTTCTGTTTTGTTTTTATATAGTTTTTAGTGCTTGTTGTCATTGGTGGATTTGTTTCATGGTTTGGTTCCTCTCCTTGCTTTCTGTTTAAAAAAATTTTTTTATTACTTCTTTCTTTTTTTATTTTTAACAATATATTTTTTATTTTTTATTTTAATAATTTTTTTCACTTTATTTATTTTTCTTTCTTTCTTTCTTTTTCTTCTATCTTTTATTCTGAGCCGTGTGGCTGACAGGGTTTTTGTGCTCTGGCTGAGTGTCAAGCCTGAGCCTCTGAGTTGGGAGACCCAAGTTCAGGACATTGGTCAACCAGAGACCTCCCAGCCCCACGTAATATCAAACAGCAAATGCTCTCCCAGAGATCTTCATCTCAACACTAAGACCCAGCTCCACTCAACAACCAGCAAGCTACCGTACTGGACACCCTATGCCAAGCAGCTAGCAACACAGGAACACAACCCCACCCATTAGCAGAGAGGCTGCCTAAAATCATAATAAGGTCACAGACACCCCAAAACACACCACCAGATGTGGTCCTGACCACCAGAAAGACAAGATCCAGCCTCATCCACCAGAACACAGGAATGAGTCCCCTTCACCAGGAAGACTACACAACATCCTGAAACAACGTTAGCCACTCGGGGCAAACACCAAAAACAATGGGAAATACGAACATGCAGCCTGGAAAAAGGAGACACCAAACACAGTAAGTTAAGCAAAATGAGAAGACAGAGAAATAGACAACAGATGAAGGAGCAAGGTAAAAACACACAAGACCAAACAAATGAAGAAGAAATGAGCAGTCTACCTGAAACAGAATTGAGAGTAATGATAGTAAAGAAGATCCAAAATCTTGCAAATAGAATGGAGAAAGTACAAAAAATGATTAACAAGGACCTAGAAGAACTAAAGAGCAAACAAACAATGATGAACAACACAAGAAATGAAATTTAAAATTCTCTAGAAGGAATCAATAGCAGAATAACTGAGGCAGAAGAATGGATAAGTGACCTGGAAGATAAAATAGTGGAAATAACTACCACAGAGCAGAATAAAGAAAAAAGAATGAAAAGAAGAGAGAACAGTCTCAGAGACCTCTGGGACAACATTAAAAACACCAACATTCAAATTACAGGGCTCCCAGAAGAAGGAGAGAAAAAAAAAGGAAATGAGAAAATAATTTAAGACATTAGAGTTGAAAATTTCCCTAATATGGGAAAGGAAATAATCAATCAAGTCCAGGAATCGCAGAGAGTCCCATACAGCATAAATCCAAGTAGAAACATGCCAAGACACATATTAATCAAACTGTTAAAAATTAAATATGCAGAAAAAATATTAAAAGCAGCAAGGGAAAGGCAAAAAATAATATACAAGGGAATCCCCATGAGGTTAACAGCTGATCTTTCAGCAGAAACTCTGCAAGCCAGAAGGGAGTAGCAAGACATATTTAAAGAGATGAAAGGGAAAAACCTACACTCAAGATTACTCTACTCAGCAAGGATCTCATTCAGATTCAACAGAGAAATTAAAACTTTTACATAGAAGCAAAAGTTAAGAGAATTCAGCAGCACCAAACCAGCTTTACAACAAATGGTAAAGGAACTTCTCTAGGCAGGAAACAAAGAGAAGGAAAAGACTTACAATAACAAAACCAAAACAATAAAGAAAATGGTAATAGGAACATACATATCAATAACTACCTTAAATGTAAATGGATTAAATGCTCCAACTAAAACACATAGACTGCCTGAATGGATACAAAAACAGGACCTGTATATATGCTGTCTACCAGGAACCCACTTCAGAACTAGGAACACATACAAACTGAAAGGGAGGGAATAGAAAAAAATATTCCTTGCAAATGGAAATCAAAAGAAAGCTGGAGTAGCAATTCTCATATCAGACAAAATAGACTTTAAAATAGAAAATATTACAAGAGAGAAAGGAGAACACTACATAATGATCAAGGGATTAATCCAAGTTGAAGATATAACAATTGTAAATATTTATGGACCCAACATAGGAGCACCTCAATATATAAGGCAAATGCTAACAGCCATAAAAGGATTAATTGACAGTAACACAATTATAGTAGGGGACTTTAACATCCCACTTTCAACAATGGACAGATCATCCAAAAAGAAAATAAATAAGGAAACACAAGCTTTAAATGACACATTAAACAAGATGGACTTAATTGATATTTATAGGACATTCCATCCAAAAACAACAGAATATATATTCTTCTCAAGTGCTCATGGAATATTCTCAAGGATAGATCATATCTTGGGTCACAAATCAAGTTTTGTTAAATTTAAGAAAATTGAAGTCGTATCAAGTATCTTTTCCAACCACAATGCTATAAGACTACATATCAATTACAGGAAAAAAAATGTAAACTATACAAAAATATGAAGGCTAAACAGTACACTACTAAATAAGCAAGAGATCACTGAAGAAATCAAAGAGGAAATCACAAAATACCTAGAAAGAAATGACAATGAAACCACAATGACCCAAAACCTATGAGATGCAGCAAAAGCAGTTCTAAGAGGGAAGTTTATAGCAATACAATCCTACCTCAAAAAAAAAGAAACATCTCAAATTAACAACCTGACCTTATACCTAAAGCATTTAGAGGAAAAAGAACAAAGAAATCCCAAAATTAGCAGAAGAAATCATAAAGATCAGATTAGAAATAAATGAGAAAGAAATGGAGGAAACGATAGCAAAGATCAATAAAATTAAAAGCTGGTTCTTTGAGAAGATAAACAAAATTGATAAACCATTAGCCAGACTCATCAAGAAAAAACGGGAGAAGACTCAAATCAATAGAATTAGAAATGAAAGAGGAGAAGTAACAACTGACACTGTAGAAATACAAAGGATCATGAGAGATTACAACAAGCAACTACATGACAATAAAGTGGACAACCTGGAATAAAATGACAAATTCTTAGAAAAGCACAACCTTCTGAGATTGAACCAGGAAGAAATAGAAAATATAAATAGACCAATCACAATCACTGAAATTGAAACTGTGATTAAGACTCTTTTAACAAACAAAAGACCAATACCAGATGGCTTCACAGGCGATTTCTATCAAAAATTTAGAGGAGTTAACACCTTCCTTCTCAAACTCTTCCAAAATAGAGCGGAGGGAGGAACACTCCCAAACTCATTCTGTGAGGCCACCATCACCCTGATACTAAAACCAGACAAAGATGTCACAAAAAAAGAAAACTACAGACCAATATCACTGATGAACATAGATGCAAAAATCCTCAACTAAATAATAGCAAACAGAATCACACAGCTCATTAAAAGGATCATACACCATGATCAAGTGAGTTTTATCTCAGGAATGCAAGGATTCTTCAATATATGCAAATCAATCTATGTGATAAACCATATTTAAAAATTGAAGGAGAAAAACCACATGATCATCTCAATAGACGCAGAAAAACTTCCAACAAAATTCAACACCCATTTATGATTAAAAACCCTCCAGAAAGTAGGCATAGAGGGAACTTACCTCAACGTAATAAAGGCCATATATGACAAACTCACAGCCAACATCATTTTCAATGGTGAAAAACTGAAACTATTTCCATTAAGATCAGGAACAAGAAAAGGTTGCCCACTCTCACCATCATTATTTAACATAGATTTGGAAGTTTTAGCCTCAGCAATCAGAGAAGAAGAAGAAATAAAAGAATCCAAATTGGAAAGAAGTAAAACTGTCACTGTTTGCAGATGACATGATACTATACATAGAGAATTCTAAAGCTGCTACCAGAAAACTACTAGATCTAATCAATGACTTTGGTAATGTAGCAGGTTACAAAATTAATGCACAGAAATCTCTTGCATTCCTATACACTAATGATGAAAAATCTGAAAGAGAAAGTAAGGAAACACTCCCATTTACCATTGTTAACAAAAATAATAAAATACCTAGGGATAAACCCACCTAAGGAGACAAAAGACTTGTATGCAGAAAACTATAAGACACTGTTGAAAGAAATCAAAGATGATACAAATAGATGGAGAGATATACCTTGTTCTTGGATTGGAAGAATCAATATTTTGAAAATCACTATACTACCAAAACCAATCTACAGATTCAATTCTATCCTTATCAAACTACCAATGTCATTTTTCACAGAACTAGAACAAAAATTTCACAATTTGTATGGAAACACAAAAGACCCCAAATAGCCAAAGCAATCTTGCGAAAGATAAATGGAGCTGGAGGAATCAGGTTCCCTGACTTCAGACTGTACTACAAAGCTACAGTAATCAAGAGAGTATAATAATGGCACAAAAATAGAAATATTGATCAATGGAACAGGGCAGAAAGCCCAGAGATAAACATATGGTCACCTTATCTTTGATAAAGGAGGCAAGAACGTACAATGGAGAAAAGACAGCCTCTTCAATAAGTGATGCTGGGAAAACTGGACAGCTACATGTAAAAGAATGAAGTTAGAACACTCCCTATCATAGTGTACAAAATAAACTCATAATGGATTAAATACCTAAATGTAAGGCCAGACACTATAAAACTCTTAGAGGAAAACAGAGGCAGAACACTCTATGACATAAATCACAGCAAGATCCTTTTTGACCCACCTCCTAGAGAAATGGAAATAAAAACAAAAATATACAAATGGCACCTAATGAAACTTAAAAGTTTTTCCACAGCAAAGGAAACCATAAACAAGAGAAAAAGACAATCCTCAGAATGGGAGAAAATATTTGCAAATGAAGCAACTGACAAAGGATTAATCTCCAAAATATACAAGTAGCTCATGCAGCAGCTCAATATCAAAAGAAAACAACAACCCAATGCAAAAATGGGCAGAAGACCTAAATAGACACTTCTCCAAAGATATACAGATTGCCAACAAACTCCTGAAAGGATGCTCAATGTCACTAATCATCGGAGAAATGCAAATCAAACTACAATGAGGTATCACCTCACACCGGTCAGAATGGCCATCATCAAAAAATCTACAATCAGTAAATGCTGGAGAGGGTGTGGAGAAAAGGGAACCCTCTTGCAGGGAATGTAAACTGATACAGCCACCATGGAGAACACTATGGAGGTTCCTTGAAAAACTAAAAATAGAACTACCATATGACCCAGGGATCCCACTACTGGACATATACCCTGAGAAAACCTTAATTCAAAAAGGGTTATGTACCAAAATGTTCATTGTAGCACTATTTACAATATCCAGGACATGGAAGCACCCTAAATGTCCATCAACAGATGAATGGATAAAGAAGATGTGGCACATATATACAATGGAATATTACTCAGCCATAAAGAGAAACGAAATTGAGTTATTTGTAGTGAGGTGGATGGACCTAGAGTCTGTCATACAGAGTGAAGTTAAGTCAGAAAGAGAAAAACAAATACCGTATACTAACACATATATATGGAATTAAAAAGAAAATGGTTCTGAAGAACCTAGGGACAAGAGAGGAATAAAGACACAGACGTAGAGAATGGTGTTGAGGAAAAGGGGAGGGCAAAGGGTAACCTGGGATGAAGTGAGAGAGTGGCATGGACATATATACACTACCAAATGTAAAATAGATAGCTAGTGGGAAGCAGCCGCATAGCACAGGGAGATGAGCTCAGTGATTTGTGTCCAACTAGAGAAGTGGGATAGGGAGGGTGGGAGGGAGATGAAAGAGGGAGGAAATATGGGGATATATGTATATGTATAGCTGATTCTCTTTGTTATACAGCAGAAACTAACACACCATTGTAAAGCAATTATACTCCAAAAAAGATGTTAAAAAGAAACAAATTTGGCATTAAGCTATAATTTTATTTCTGAGCGCTACATTTGCTGCACCCAACAAGTTTTGGTATGCCATTTTTGTTTTTATTCATCACAATGCACTTTCAAGTTTCCCTTGAGCAATCAGAAATTTCCACTTTGACCTACTGGTTTTTTAGGGTGTGATGTTTAATTTCTAAATATTTTTGAATTTTCTATATTTCTTCTTTTTTTCATTTCTAGCTACATCTCATGTTCAGAGAGGATAATTTTATGATTTGAATCTTTTAAAATTTATTGAGACTTGTTGTTTAGTCTAATATATGTCTATTTGGAAAGTATTTCATATGCATTTGTGGATTTTTTGTATTCTACTATTTTGTGTGGAGTGTTATACAGATGTCTAGTAGGTCTTCTTGGTTTATAGTGTTTTCAGAGTTCTTTAATTCTTTATTGATATTCTGTCTAGATATTCTATCTACTGTTGAAAGTAAATTATTAAAGTCGACTATTTTTGTTTAACATTCTATTTCTTCTCCCTTCAGTTCCATCAATTTTTGCTTCACATATTGTGGAGACACAGTTACTTGGTGCATATATATTTACAATGGATGAACTGAATTTTTTACCAACTTACGTCATCTTTTTCTCATAACAATTACTATTTGCATGGAATATCTTTTTTTATCCTTCACTTTAAATACCTCTTATTCATGTAATAAAATCCTTTTAGCATGTACTATATACTGGCTAGTGAGCTAAATACTGCAAAGATCTCATCTCTGCCATCAATAAAGTCACAGTTTAGAGTAAATGTAAAACAATAGTTTTTGAATCTCTTAGGGAACAATCTGAAGAATGAACTGATATAGGGAGAAACTGGTAAAAAAAATCAGTACAGAAGCCAAATGTATATAATATCTGATGTACATTGATTTTGACAAAAAAGTTTAAAAACCATACTATATTCTACCATTTAACCTAATTTTTTAATACAGATTTTAAACCAAGACCCTGGAATTCTCCTACTGTTACAACCCACTATTAAATTATACTATTCTTGACGTAGTGACCAAATGTGACAGATAATTTTTTCTCCTCCTTAAGGATTAAATAAGACACAGAATTGATAACAACCTATTTTTGTAACAGTTATTGATAACAGAAGCATTTTAACTAAATGTTTCTAAGGATTTGTTCCATACCAAGTTTAATTAAGTCAAATTTTCATAAATAGAATATTGTATTTTATAGCCTCTGAAAAGGTCACCTTTGACCACTCTAACAAATGTTCTGCATAGAAATGCTGATACTTTTAAATCAACTATACTTTTGTATCAGAAATGTTGATACTTTACAAATTTCAAATATCTACATAAGTAGAAAGGTGTTTTAACTAAAATTACATTTTTATTATTTAAAAGCTATGTCACATCCACAGATTTTGCTTATAGGACACATGTATTTAACTTTTATCATATGCTGTAATTTGATGAATTAATGATTAAAAGAAGGCCAAATCTAAAAAATAAAATATTTTCATAGAGGGCTGTGAAAACATTTATCTGGCTCTTACCAGTAAAACACTCTATTTTTTTTTTTAGAATGAAAGCCTATTTTAATGGGGAGTTTTAAACGCATAAAACAAACTCTTGATTTTGAGAATTAAAAGCAAAATAGATTGCGTCTTCCCAATTGTCTCGCGGTCCACAGCATGAGGTTCAATCTGAGAATTTTTTTTCTTTCACACACACACACTGTATTTTATTTTTTACAAGAGATAGACTGACACCAAGCATTGTAAATGGATGACCACAACAAAAGCAACAATGATTGCAATTACCAAACATGAAACACACTCATACTATGTCATAATATTGACTTTCAGTCCAGTAATCCTCCACTGTAACAGGTCCTTAACTTTGCAGTGAAAATTGATTTGTATATTTTTTGCCTCTGAGTCCTTGTGGGATTTTTTTTTTTTAATTCAAACAGAAAGTCACAAAAATTATAATCATCCTCATCAGTTCACTCAGTCCCATGTAATTAAATTCTTTTTATCTTGATCTTTTGTTAGCACTTTTATGAGTTCATCAGTTTTCCATTAGAGTTCTGAAAATGCTTATTCATTCAGTTCAGCAGTACAGTCAGTTACCAGAAACCTGTACTTGTCAGAGTCTTTTCCATGAATTCCTTGAAGATGAAACCCTTTTATAGGAACATACTTGCAAAAGCATCAGAGTACACCCAGAACTGTCTGTAAATGACAAAAGACTTAAAAATGACCACAGTTAAAGATTTGATGAAAGTTCATAAAAATGCAATTGACAAGGAAATTTAGTTATTTCTGAGATACACATTTTAAAGTAATAACTAGAATTATGACTTATTACATTATACCAGAACCTATAAGATTTTTAGAAATTTCATGTAATGTCTGAAACATTTATATTAACATATTTCCATACAAATAACCCAATGAAAGTTTAGTATTAGTTGTTTTGTTTGTTTGTTTGTTTATAATGCAGGTTCTTATTAGTCGTCAATTTTATACACATCAGTGTATACATGTCAATCCCAATCGCCCAAAAAACACTCTATTTTTGAGTAAAAAAACTTATAACATGACATGTTGAAATAGCTAGCACAAATATAGCTCCCATTGTATTTAGATGTCATATGTTCAGGAATTTTCAATTTATCTTGACAGTTACTATAGATGATATGAACAAACAGTCTTGAAGGGAAAATCAGTATGAGTCCTTCTGTGTAAAATGTAATAAAGCCTATACTTTGGGAATAGTGGTAGTGAACTATGGAATCTCACTTTTAGGTCAAGGACATAGCTGCTTTTTCTTTCTTCTTTCTTTTTCCTCTCAGGCAAGCTGGATATTTGACTCATGTTCAGTGATCCATTCAAAATGAATTGTTTTGGGTTATTCCATGATAGTAAATATTTATCTCTTAATAGATATTTCTCTGATAGGAAGTAAGTAAATTCTTGTTCACCATTTTGGTGGAGACAGTAGAACCTGTGTGTACATACAAAACTCTAGTTTTATTCTTAGATACTGTTCCTTTATAGATAAGGAAAAAAATTTGAGTACTACCCCGACAAGCATTGCTTAATCATAGCGCATATCTTCTCAACTTAGCATGTTACAAATAAAAAATTTGACTTAAAAATTATTGGCTCTTTTCCCTGTACTTATGTTGATTGTGCATTATAAATTTATAAATGTATATTATGGACATAAAAATATACATTCAGCAGTATTTTGTTATAGTTTATCAATTCAATGTATTTTATTCTTTCAAGATGATATAGTGTCACAAAGTCATAAGAAAACTATGAATCAAATGCTTCATGTTTAATTTTTGTATCAAAAGGAAATACCCTAATACTGGGAAAGTAACTGAACTTCCTTGACTCTAGAGAAATTAATTTTGATCAAATTTAATTATAAAACTCAATAATTAGATAGTTATTAAATAATAATTATCTATTAGATAATAAACAAACAAACAAAACTTACTTTATACTCAGAATAAAAACCAGTTTAGAAACACATGTAATTTATAAAACTAATTTATGATGCTATCTGCAACCATAATATACAGTTTTGCAGGTTTTACCCAGATTTAATAGAAACAAACACATAATAATGTATACAGCATTTTAAACCATTTACTTTTCTCTGTGTTTCTTATCCTATTCTTAGATTGATAGCAGGTAAATTTAGGTGATGCTCAAATATTAGTAAGTCTGATACAGTTATCAAATTACCATTGTCGTGAAAAGTAGTCAATAAGAATTTTAATGCTTTACTATAAGAAGAACATTTTATTTATTTTATTTTATTTTATTTATTTTTTGGCTGTGCATGGGCTTTCTCTACTTGCTGCGAGCTGGAGCTGCTCTTCATCGCGGCTCGCAGGCTTCTCATTACGGTGGCTTCTCTTGTGGAGCACAGGCTCTAGGTGCGTGGGCTTCAGTAGTTGCAGCACACGGGCTCAGCAGTTGCAACACGCAGGCTATAAGGCTCACGGGTTTCAGTAGTTGTGGTGCACGGGCTTAGGTGCTCTGCGGCATGTGGGATCTTCTCTGACCAGGGGTCAAACCTGTGTCCCCTGAATTAGCAGGCTGATTCTTAACCACTGCACCACCAGGGAAGTCCCATAAGAAGAACATTTTATATATATAATGCTAGTTATTTGAAATAATTCACCTGTGGAAGATTATTGACTATTTTACGTATTAGTTTAAAACAGATCAGAGAAGAAGTTACTTCATATTAAATATTCAGATTATTTTAAAAACAAAGACAAAAATATTTGAGTAGTCATTAGAAATCAAATAAGTTAGATTTAAAATCAAATGTGGGAGAAATATATTATTCCTTTGTAATGAATGATAAAAACACTTGTTTATTACATAATCTAGACTAAAGTATTATAATTTTATTGTGAAGGGCTTCTTTGTTATTAGTTGCTCGTCAGTTAATAGTAAGACTAAAGGAAGATAAATTAGTTGAATAGAAAACAAATATTTGATGAGATATAGGAAGTTATGGTCACATAATAATGAGGAAGAATAGGAAGAATAAGTAGGAATTTAGGATGATCATTAAAAGTTCAAGGTGATATGGATGAAAATCTGTCAAGGCAAAAATAAAAATAATCAAAAAATTACATCTTTTAAAAATTGATATATATTTTAAAATATATATCTTCAAAATAATATTAGTAATATATAGAAAGAAAGAGAGTGATATATTTGGATAGCAGTCAAATATATTCTTCTGTTAGATTTTAGTTTTATAAACTTTTCTTTCACAAGGTATACCATATTCGAGATTATACTATCTTTTTTTTCTCGAATACAATCCTTTGAGATAAGCATTCTCATTATTCCCCACTCTGTAGATAACACAACCCCAGTGCTCAGAGCCTAAGTAACCTCATAAGTTTATACATCAACTAGGGATAGAACTATATACATCAAGTAAACACTAAATTTGAGCCAACATAAAGTTAGGACTCTAACTGTGAGCCTTTAAAATTTATGAAATATGTGAGTTTTTAATATTTCTTGTTTTTCAAAGCAAATTATATTGGAAGAGATTTGTTCTTTTTTTGTGTGTTGTTTTTGTTTTATATCAAGTGATGATAAAAGACTCATTACAAATGATAGTAATTCATTCTCCACCACCATCGATTCCCCCTCACCAGAAGCAGCCATTCCAAATAATTGTAGTCATTTTTAAATTTCCCTCGCTATTACATATTTTTGATGTGTTAATTTGGGAAATTATTCACTTACTTTTTGCTACCCTACAGGCTGATTTAATCTCAATTTTGTACTCCCAAGCCCCTTTCTTGTCCATACTTCTGATAAGGTTATGGCACAAATTTTATTTAAACTAATATAAAATGACTTCACATTATTATGATTATTTAAATTTGGTCCCCTGCATAGACAATTATACTATAATTACAGGGTTTTTTTCCTCCTGTCTGTTTTTATCTTATTGCCATATCTTTTTAAAATTATGTGTCAAAAATTAAATAACACCAGAACACATAGTGAATCTGCATTTTTTTTTTTTTTAACTTGGAGGCCTGCATCCTGGAGGTCTTCATCTTCATTCGGTGCTGGGGTTTCTTACTCCTTAGGCCTGAAGCACATATCTCCTCCTGATACTTTCCTATACTGCTCTCCTGAATCAGAGTTGCTGTTTTATAGACTTCAGTTGCTTCTATTTTTGGTGTATTCAGTTATATTGCTGGAAAAACCTCCTCAAACTACTTCTAAGAAAAATATATGAGGAAGATAAATTACCAGAATTCTAGCAGATCTGAAAATATCTTTATTACTTGGTAGATTATTTAGCTAGGTATTGATTCCTACATTAAAAGTAATTTATTTCAAAATAGGGACAGTCAATTGTCAAATAGTATCAGCACTATTATTGAAAAGCCCAGGACGTTCTGAATTATTGTTTGCCTGTAGAATTTATTTTTCTTTCTCTCCTACTTCCTTTCCTTCCTTCTATCCTTCCTCCCTTACTTCCTTCCTTCTCTCCTTCCTTTCTTCTCTGTTTATTGTCTTCTCAATGTTTTTAACATCATCTCTATATTTTGAATTTCCTGAAATTTCACAACAATATCCTTTGCCGTGGTTTGTATTAAATATGCTTTGCTGGGTACTTATTACATACCGTTACATACTTTCAAACTGGTGATTAATGACCTTCGTTCTAAGGGCACTGTAAAATTCATATTTCCAATTTAGAAGAGTGTCTGGCTAATGGCCTTTAATGTGTTCTTTCCAGCTGTCTTCATAAATACCAATCAAGACAGAAAAAAAGATGAAAGCTTCAACCATAAATTAAACCAAAACTGACAGGGAGCTTAGTGCCAGAGTTGTGAATTAATGGGCAACATCCTATGATCATATTAGGTTATATGGTGTCGTTGACCTTAAGACAGGGACATTATCCAATAGGCCTAATATTTTCACATTAGCCCTTAAAATGAGAAAGATTTCTCTGGCTGTTAACAGAAGAGACAGTCAAAGAGACTTGAAAAGTGAGAAGGGCTTATTTGTTTTGCCCTCTGGTTTGAAGATGGAGAGAGCCGTATGAGAAAGAATATATAGATCACTTTAAGAGCAGCTGCACCCCTCAGTTGATAGTTATCAAAGAAACAGGACTCTCCATCCTCTAACCACAAGAACTGAAATCTGCTAACAACTTGAATGAGCTTAGAAGTGGATTATTTCCCATAGCCATCAGATAAGAGTCCATCTGATTTTATCCTGATATCCTGGTTTCAGCTGTGTGAGACCCTGAGCATAGAATCCCATCAAATGGACCTAGACTTCTGAGCTGCAGAACCATATATGGGTTCTGAGCTAATATATGGGTTTTATTTTATGCTGCTTAAGTTTGTGGTAATACTTATGTATTAGAGAAAACTACTATAGTGTGTAATCTCAACCTTGGTTCAAATACTGACTTTACTACAAGCTGGCTATTAAATAGTGAGTATGTTATTTAATCTATCTGAAACTCAGATCCATCTCTAGTAAATAAGGATAACTGTATCATATCTATATAACATATATGACATGTAATATATGTAAGACCCTTAATACAGTTGAATCACATAGTAAATATGCACTAAAACATTAAATATCACTTTAATGCATTACTGGTAGAGGTAAAATTTATACAAAAGTTATACCATCTAATAAAAAGCACTTTAGTTGCCCCTCTAGATGAAAAGGCCCTCAGTAGTGATGTTTGTTGGGAATTATGGTTTTCTTGGACTACATCATTTCTGTGTAGACAAAAAACAAGCTGCAAATTCAAGGATGAAGACAAAACTACAGTAGAGTAGAAGTGCACCAGACAAATGTTAGACTAGGTGTATGTGATGGCTAATTTTATGTGGCAACTTGACTGGGATATGGGATATCCAGATAGCTGGTAAAATATTATTTCTGGGTATGTCTGTGAGATAGTCTCTGGAAGAAGGTGGCATTTGAATCAGTTGGCTAAGTAAAGATCAACCTTTACCAATGTGAGTGGGCATCATCCAATCTGTTGAGAGCCTGAATAGAGTAAAAAGGAGTAGGGGTGAATTCACTCTCTCTGCTTGGGCTGAGACATATCTTTCTTCTTCTGTCCTTGGACATTAGCACTCCTGGTTCTCGAGCATTCAGACTCAGACTGGGACTTATCTCATCAGCCCTAAGATTCTAAGGCCTTTGAACTCTGAGTCACACCACTGGCTTTCCTGGTTCTTCAGCTTGCATAGGGCAAGTTGTGAGACTTCTGGGCCTCCATAACCAGGTGAAACCAATTCCTATAATAAATCTCCTTTCATATACATCTCTATATACCCTATTGGTTTTGTTTTACCAGAGAATCCTAATACAATGTGGGTCAAAAGACATATTCTTTGGTTCAGATTTGGTTTTTAAGTGTGGATACATGATTGCTATGTATTCCTAATGAATTGACCCTGTTATATTTAGAATATTTCCTTCTTTGCCCACCGTAATATTTATTATCTTAAAGTCTATTTCATCAAATATTAGTAAGCTACTCTAACTCTCATAAGGTTACTGTTTCACAGCATACTTT
This sequence comes from Balaenoptera physalus, assembly GCF_965194825.1. Classification (NCBI taxonomy): domain Eukaryota; kingdom Metazoa; phylum Chordata; class Mammalia; order Artiodactyla; family Balaenopteridae; genus Balaenoptera; species Balaenoptera physalus. The sequence goes on along the minus strand of NC_138890.1, from coordinate 109,259,131 downwards.
TTTCCATCTTTTAACTTTCAACCTATTTGTCTTTGAAAGTGTGTCTTTTGTTTCTCATCCAGTCTGAAAATTTCTCCCTTTTGATTTGAGAGTTTATTACAGTTGACCCTTGAAAAACATGGGTTTGAACTGGGTGGATCCACTTATACATGGATTTTTTTCAATAAATACAAACTACCATATTACATGGTCTGTGGCTGGTTGAGCCATGGATGAGGAACCAAGGATATGGAGGGCCAACTGTAAAGTTGTACATGGATTTTAGCCTGTGCAAGAGTCAGTGTCCCTAACCCCCTGACCCTAACCATTGTTCCAGGGTCACTGTATTTAAGTATATACTCATTTTATTATGTGTTTTGAGGGAAAATAACTTAGAAAACAAATGAAAGATTTCTTCTGTGGGGTGGTGGTGGTGATGTGTGTGAAAATGGATAAGTAAGTAATATGATTCTAAAGCCTGAGACCTTAGTATTAGAAAGTTAATCTGATAATGCAGATGTTCTTGCCTGGACCATAAATCATTTGCTTTGTGCCTCTTGTTCACATGTAACAAGATTTTGTATTCATGAAGTGCCAGGTTTTAATTTTCCAAAACCATATGATTTCCAATATGCTATGAAGAGGTAAGTCATACATTCTTTCCTAATTTCACCATCGAACAATGGCCTTATTTCATCAGCAACACCAAATAGTGAGGTATCCTAGGTCAACATCAGGAATCCTATTTAAAAGAAAGACTCTTGTTTATTTCATTCCCTACAGGTTATATCTGCTTCTATCACACAGAGAATTAAAGGGGTGTATTCTTTTTATGAAATATAAGAAGGAATGCTAATTTCTTCATAACATTTCTTTTCACTCTGTACCTCTATAAAGATAGCTAATCAGAAAAGAACACATGTAACTATTCAGAGTTAAATAGATAATTTACTTATTTGAGAATTTTCATGTGCTTCAATCAAGATAGAGATTAGAATATCTGAAGTAAAATTGTAGTTAGAAATTTCAGGGACTTCCCTGGTGGTGCAGTGGTTAAGAATCCACCTGCCAATGCAGGGGACATGGGTTCGAGTCCTGGTCCGGGAAGATCCCACATGCCACGGAGCAACTAAGCCTCTGTGCCACAACTACTGAGCCTGTGCTCTAGAGCCCGTGAGCCACAACTACTGAGCCCGCACACTGCAACTACTGAAGCCCGTGCACCTAGAGCCTGTACTCCACAACAAAGAGTAGCCCCCGCTCGCCACAACTAGAGAAAGTCCATGCACAGCAATGAAGACCCAATGCAGCCAAAAATACATCAATAAATAAATAAATAAATTTATAAAATAAAAGATCAACGAGAACAAAACTATTGCTCTTAAAAAAAAAAAAAAGAAATTTCGGCTTCCACTTTCTACTTGTAGACCTTTTTATTCCCATGGCAAAATAATTTTTAACTGAATAATTAGCCACATAAATAAATCTAAATTTTCCTGACTCCCCAGTGACTAAGTATAGGTACATGATGAAGTTCTGGTTAATGAAGTATAATTTTAAAATGTCTATGTGAAAGCCCCTGGGAAATTTCCTTATAGGACAGCTTGTATGAATCCTTTGCCCATCCTGACCTCTCCTCTATTCTCTCGAGAATTTAGATTTTATAGATAAATATATATCTTGGATGTCATTTGAGAATGAGAGCCATACCCTTGATATGTAAGACCAGAATCCTGGAATCTGAAACCCTGAGAATTATGTGTAACAGCTCTGTCACCCTAAACATGGGAATATCACCTCCAGATTTTTACTAGAAAAAGAAGTAATCTTTGATCTTGGTTAACCCACTAACATCTGGAGTTTCTGTTACATACAGCTAAACCTAACTCTACCTTTCAAATCTTCTCTAGTTATAGCACAAAATCATCTGCCCTCCTTGTTTTATTTCCTATCATTTTTATCTCTAATCAGCATGGTAGAAATTAGTATTTGCAAAGATCTAAATTTGCATTTTATTGGCAGGATAGTATGTATCTATAGTCATAAAAATATAGCTATAATTAATATATAATTGGGGGGATGAGTTTTTCATCATAGATAAATTTTATCACCATAATGAGAAAAGTCAGTACCCTATGCTTACTGCTTCAGTGAATTGCATATATGAAGATGGATGAGAATAGTAACCAAATATGGTATGTCAAAAAATTCACAGGAAAAAAAAAATTCACGGGACAAAGAAACTGTGCTTTAAATAATGAGAAGCTTTGTCAACATAATGGCCTCAGCTGTCATTTGTACTGAGATTAGATTTGTATTTGGTATAGGCAAGAGTTTCTCGTCATGCATCTGCAAATTCATTTGCACAGCAAAACGTCTTTAGGAACAAAGGTTATATTGAAGGCATATCCATAAACTTAGTTCCTATAAGACATTTGAAGGGGTAAAATAAAAAATAATCCATGACCAAATAAGAACCATTTCTCTGAGACAGAATGTTCCCACTAAAGAAAACAAATTTTAAAATAAACTGGAAAAACTTTTCACTTAATATAAACTCATCATTTTTAAATGGAATAAAATTTTAAGATCAGGATTACTATTTTTACTGTTAAGCTGATTCTATTGGTGATATGATAGACAGAATTGAGCAAGAAGTGGTAACTGTTCTGGACTCTCTGCTAAGATACATGCATTTCAGAGGTGGGAGATTAAACCCCTAACGATACAGACGCCTGTCACTTTAGTGAAGGTTTTAGACATCCAAGGTTTGTATCCTGGGGGCATACAGGAATATCCCATTCAAGAAAAAGGACAAGTCATGACATCCTACACTTTCTCCACTCAAAAAGTAGCATAGTGCTTGGAAGGCCTCTACGTATTTTAGATCTAGCATACAACTCAGGAGTACTGTTCAGTTTAAATATCAGGTGCCTCACAAGGATTAAAAGAGCAAGATAGGTCTCTGGGCCAAATTTAGGTTGTAGTATAAGATGTCCTGTTACTTAGACTATATACAACAAAAGATTCCATAGTTCTAGAATTATCTGTAAAGATAAGGATAATCTAGGTAATTTATAACTCAATAAAAATGGTTAAAAATGGATAAGCATATTCAATATATAATTTATTTTGTGAATATATTTGGAATTCTGAATGATTGAAAACAATGTGGTTAATTAGCTAGAAGCTAACTAGAATAATATAAAATTAGATTTAACAGCTTAATTTGATTTAAAGTCATATAATTTTAGAACTGGAAACAATTAGAGATCTTCTTAACTGAACTTCATTTTAGAAGTGTGAAAACTGAAAACAAAAATATTATAATTTATACAAAATAACACATTTGCAGAGTAACAATTCTGGTTTACTTCTTCCCCAAAATGTAAATGTTCTTTCCTCAACTATCCAGCTCCATGGAAATAGATAATATGGTAAAATCCAGGCAATGAGTAATGGAAAATCCATTCCACTTTTGCACTAAAAATAATATCTTTTGAATGAATCAAAGAGTATGACATTCTGAGCTTAGAGGATAAAATATAAAATGCACAAATTGACTGCACTGAACACCCTTTACATACTAATAACACAGAATAAAAATACTAATGATTTAGGCCACAAATTGTAAACATAAAGTTGATAGAAGTTGGAAAGTAGAAAGCAGGAAAAAGAAGAACCAAGTGATACTGGCTATAGGAACAATGTTAACAAATATAGATTTACCCATGTTACACAAATTTAAAAAAAGTAACTTTTATGCGTTGGCAGGGTAGATGAGAAGACGGTAAATATGACTGAAATCTTCATCTAGCATAGTAAAATTCAAGTCTAGTATGTTGAGCCTCTGGAAATCCCTGATAGGAGAATCTCAGTGCAAGGCACAAGGAAGCCCAATAAGTATTGAAAAGCCTAACTATGTTACATCAAGTGTCTATATCACCAGAGATACAAATCATGAAGTAGATACTGTCTGATCCACCATATCATAAAATAGGATTGATATATTTGAATCCAGGCCTAATAAGATATAAAGAACTCAAGAGGAGGTCTAGACCTCTTTGTCACTTGTCATTTACTTCTATTCACTGACTTAACACCTCTCCCTAAGTTCACATCTATAACTTTGCTGGGGGTGGAGATGATTGCTATCACCAGTTGACAGAAGAGGAAAATATGAGGGCCTTGTTCAGAGATGATTCAGGTCAATATGTTAGTAAAACAGTAATTGAAGTCTACCATAAAACACGTGTGGTCTTAAAGACAGCGGTTAAAGAAAATTATTCCAGTGAACAGATATTCAAGCAGTATTCCTAGTTATCAATTTTATGTGGAGAAGGAATGACCTTGTATAGAAATATACATAGAATCCTGGGAAATATTGGTTGGAATTGGAATATTGGATACAAGGTGGAAGCATTCATGAGAATGGGTACAAAATATGTGAAGTCATCATCTCTCACATTAATACCCACCAGAAAGCATCCTTCACATAAAAGATAATAAACAACCAAAAATAAGGAATGACTTGTTCAGTGGATGTTAACCATTCTCTATTTTCTGTCACCCCAGTGGGAGCATAATGAACCAATGGCTAAAGTAATCTGAAGACAGGATGTAGGGTCTGCACAGGCCCAACAGGCTTGACTCCCAGTCACCAAGACTCATCTATCTATTGCTGCTGCTTAATAAACAGTCAGACACAAATACTGAACCATGTAGCCCAAACTTGAGGAGACCATGCTGCCACTTTGGGCAAGGGGATTAAATTGGATCATTTCTAACTAGAGAGGAAGCATCATGTCCTTATGCAGATCAATACATATTCCAGATATTGATATTAACCACCAACAGGTCCTTGGCCAGAACCACTACTTCATGCTCACAGAGTATCTGATTTACTGATATGTTATCGCATATAACATCACCTTAGACCAAAGGACTCACTTTTTGACAAAGGATGTGTGACATGTGATACATAATTAAAATATCTTTAGGTCAAATTATATACCAAATCACCTGGAAACTGCTCTCCTGACAAAGTGTTAGAATTATTTCTTTGATGCAGCTGATGTTCCAGCTTAGGGATGAACCCCTGCCAGTCTGTGGTTCTATATATGGTATATACTTTGCATTAATAGCCATCGAATACTGCTGTGATCCCAGTAGGCAGAATGCACAGATTCAGGGAACAAAGGGTGGAAGTAGGAATGGTCTCTCTCTCCATCACTCCTGATGACACTTTAGAGGCTTGTGCTTCCCATCCCTACAACTTTAGACTGAAGGATTAGAAGTCAAATGTTTACTGGAGGGGTGGAAATCTGCCTTGAAGGGACACAGCTAGGGTTTAGTACACCTAAATATACAGGTGTCACCTGAATAATTCAGGATTCCTGTGCTAGGCAAATAAATTAGCTACTATACTTGAAAAATCACAGATCCTGATCATCCTAAGTAGATCTGATCATTGTGATGTAATGAGAACGTTAAGTCTAGAGCACAGAGTCTTCACTGGGGCACCTCTCGGTGCTTCACTGTCTTGTGTTAATTATGAATGTGTAATTGCATCAACCACAACCTAATACAAGACAAGAACTTTACCAAAGCTCTTAAAGAGAGAACATTTTCACAGAAACAAAGAGTTCAAATTCCTCAGGAATGAAAGCCTTGGTTTCCTACCGGGAAAGTACCTACACCAACAGAAGTGATAAACTAGAAAGAGGAGTTTAGAATGGATGCTAGAGGAGGTAGATGAATATTAGGGCCTTGAGCACTGCAGCAACAATGGAGACTACAGCTTATCCCACCAATTTTTCTGTTATTATTTTTTCTTTTGCAGTACTGTGACACAATACCACTTTGGCAATGACGGTGAAGGATAGACATGAGTGGATGCTCACCTATGCAACAGTAGATGCTATTGGTACTCTCCCTGCCCACCAAGAGAGTGAAAGTAATATAAAGCCAAAGCAATCTGCGAAGGATCGCAATATGTGTGTAAAAACAAGGGTTTACTCAGTTTCTAGTTTTCACTGCTTGATTAAACCCTGAGCTAATGCAACAATCTTGTCTTTTTCTCTGAGTCTTTATTAAAGCCAAGGACTTCAAAACTATTTTAAAAATCTCATTTGCTGATAAACTAATTTTTGCTGCAAAACATCCTCTTTTATTCCCTTAAGAATCTTTTACTCAATAGGTATATAAAGGAGGGAGCACATGATCTTGGCAGACATTTGATGCATCTATTCAGAAACATTCACTGGGTGCTTATTACATGATAAGCACTATTTATAGATACTAGAGATACTATAGCAAAACAAAACAAAGTCCCTGCCCTTCATGAAGCATGCATGCTTATGGAAGGGACAAACAATAAAAAAGCAAACAATATTTTTACATTAAAATATTATTATAATCAGTGGCTTTTACATTTATAATAGATGGCTTTTTTCCTTTTTGGTGTTAAACAAAATAATAATGAATTTTTAGTTGATTGTGTTTAGATTTTAAGAGGTATTGAAGATGCTACCTGCAAAATGGAAATAAAAGCAGGGTAAGTGAGATAGCAAGTGCTAAGGTTTTAGAGAAAGCAATCAAGGCAGAAAGAACAAGGTGTGAAAGTTTCTGAGGCAGGAGTGGGATTGGGATGTTAAATGGTCAGAAAGGAACCCTGGTGACTTTGGAGAAGAGGGATGGAGCACTGGCATGAAATGAATTCTAGATTTGTGAAATGTCAGGTCATTTAGAGATACACAATTTGTAAGAAATTTAAGTTTTAATCTGAGTAAGATTGAAATAGTTGAAGATTTTTAATAGAGGTAGTATGTAATAAATTATGTTTAAAAAATTCAGGGATGACTCTCTGTTTTGTGGGAAATAGACTAAATGGGGGAAGGGCAGAGGTGGAGAGACCAGTAAGGAGGTTTTTTTGCAATTATTCAGGTAAGAAATGATGGTTTATTTACCAAGATGGTAGTTGTGAAGGTCTTGAGAAATGGTCAAATTCTTAACATGTTTTGTAGTTAAAGGTCACTGAATATAATGTTGGCTTAAATGTGAAAAAAAATTCATGAGTCAAGAATTATTCTCACATGGTTTTCTTTTTTCATAAGCACCTAGAAAAATGGGATTTTCATTTGTTGAGATGGAGAGTACTGTAAGAGAAATCAGATTGGGCATCAAGATCAAGAGTTCAGTTTGGAACACAAATTTTGAGATACCTGTTAGGAATTAAAGCAGAGATATAGAGTAGGAAGTAGAATATAAATTTATGGTGTACAGGGAAGAAACTCAGACTGGAGATATAAATCTAATTCAATACAGAAAATCAGATGATAGTAGATAAGAATGTAAAGATTAGAACATTGATAATCTCAGTGAGTCAAATGTTATGGTCACTAATGTAAAAGTAAATTAAAGTAAATTAAAAAATCCTGGTCTAAGAAAATTCAATGTTCTCAGTGTTATTGATAAAACACAATATCAAATATTGATGATTGAATATCAATTATGGAAAAATAAATCATAGTTAAATTAACATCATTAAGTAAGCAATCAAAAGAAATGAAAGATTTGCAAAGATTGCTTATAAACTTCATTTTGTATTTGTTTACCTGAAAACAATTTGACTGAAGAATAAGTGGCCTGTTTATCACTTTCCAAACTATAGAAAAACTGTGATTTACCTGAACAGAACCAGAAGTGGCTTGTTATCCCAGTTCCTGAGTCTATCATTTAGTGTCCATTCATCAACTGAAGCTAACCCAAGGTAATTTTTTTTCTAAAAAAACTCCAATAGTTGAAAGGAAACTCATCTAATTGAAATAAATGATTGATTGCTAGGCATTGGTTAAGAAGAATAACTGGGACACTTCTGGGTGTCCAGGTAATAACAATGAATAGAAAAGTCCCCAGGCACCTACTCTAGAATGCATCAGCTCTGTTTTCTGTCCCTATTCCTCTCAAGCACAATCAACAAATTTCATGAAGAACAAATCAGATTGTCCTTGAATGAGTCACAGGCTTGCCCCTTGGACAATTATCAAACGAAGGACAAAAGGAAACTAGGCAGGTAAAAGCAACTGATATATACACTGCCTGTTTCAAAGCAGTCAAACATAGAATTAACTCACCTAAGTTCAAGTAGCCCAGCGATATTTTCATTAAGGGACACATTCTGGGATCCAAGAAGTCTCAGTCTTGCCAATCATCAATCACACAGTTTACCAGCGTATCAAGAAGATACAGGGTAAGCAGAAAGGTCTGAGATGGGGAGAGATTGCCTGTTAAACCCTATTACACAGATTTGTGGGAGTGTCACATTTTAACCATAAGCCAATATCAAAACCGATAATATGAATTGTCATGGTAGTCATGAACTATCTGAATAAGAATATGTGTATGTGTGTTTGCATGCATGTGTGTGTATGTTTGTATGCGGGAAACATGATGCCAGTATACCTGAGATTGAGGGGATTCCTGGGATGAGTAAATTATAGTGCTAAAACCAGGAAAATCCTGAGCAAAGCAATACAAGTTAGCTATATATATCTCTATATGTGAAGAGAGATATTGATTAATGAATGGGGTATATTGTCTTTTAAGGAGGTAGTTGCACACATTATTTTAAACATAATATATTCTTCACAGCCTAATTAAATATAACTGCATTTGTATTTAGAGTTGGCTACAAATTTTCTTCATTTTTTTCCCAATGAGTTGCATGAGTGCTGTGGAGGATCCAAAGAGCAACTGAATATAGGTCTTGCCTATTAGATGGAGACAATCTAATTGAAGAGATAAGGCAACAACTTTAAAAAGGTATAAAAATCATGTGTCAAGCATAGAAGTTTTTAAAGATCTCTAGTCAGGTATAGTATATACATTCTTAAAGCTAAGACAGAGAGATATTATATATCATGGTAATAATGCAATTGTATAGACAAAAGTAATTTACTTGACTAAAGTCTGAGGTTTAAAAAAAATACTGAGTCTGGGTTAAACCTCATATAATATTGATATTTATTTCTGGATAGTACTGTATTCTTGTTCCAGTGTAAGACTTAAATTTTTTCTCTCCTTCCTCTCTTCTTCCTTCCCTCCTCTCTTACCTCCTTCCTTCTTTTTTTCTTATCTTCTTTCTTTCCTTACTTAACATTTTCCTTCTTCTTCTCCTTCTTGTTCACCCTCTCCTTCCTTTTTCTCTCCTAACCCTTTACCTTTTCTTTCTTCTCCTATTCCTTCTACTTTTTGTTAAATAACCAGCACTGTAAATTTGAGGTTTTTATACAAAAGATGTTGAATAAGAAGTAACTAAAGGTCTAGTATTATAAGAGGCTGCCATTGAATATCTGAATATCAGTAAAACAAAAAAGGGCCAACCGTTTCTCTTATATTAGATTTCTATAGCTACTGTAACTAATTACCACACACCAAGCAGCTTAAAACAACACAAAAGTATTATAGTTCAGCAATCATCAGTGTGGAGATTTTTGCCAGGCTTTTAAATATTTGATTTCTGTCTTTTTTTACCCATAACATTTCTTTAAAAATCAACTTACCATAATTAAGTTTCCAAAATAAAATTATATGGTAATATGTGAAAGTTATTTCTATAATTATAGGGATATGATCTAGTACATGGATCATTAGTCAAGATTAAGACACCAGGAGATATACTCTAAATGAACTTGAAATCTATTTTCAAATGTATTCACTTCTAAGATGAAAATACATACGTACACACACGTACACTACTTTAAAATTGTATTTTTAAGGATTTTGTAAATCAAGTGTTAAAATTATTTTGCAAAGTTCAGTTTTCATTATGTTCTCTGGTTATTAATCAAAATATTATATTAATATATTAAAATAGATTTATGGTTTAAGCAGAATGTCATTGTGTGTGTGTGTGTATTTGTCCTGGCTTTTTCTTTTACTCATTTTATACAACCATGTTATTAAACAAGTGAAAAACTAAAAGTATGCATTTCAGTGATATATCCCTAGGAATCCAAAGTGGATACTCCTGGGATGAATTTCTTCAGTTTGAGCTCTTATTTGGTCCTTGTATCAGACACCCTCTGAGAAATTTCTTACAGTTTTGTATCCTGCATACATATGCTTTTCACATGGTAGTAGGTGCTTATCTATCTAGACACAGACAGAGCTTTGTACATATGATGTATATGTGTTCATACATATATATGAAATATATATAATATTTATATTCTGTCATTTGACATAGTACTTGTGATAGTCAAATATTATGAAATTTGTGTTGAAATGAATTTTTTGTTAAACTACACTTCTATATCCTTTACATCTTCAAAGATCGTTTTCATTGGTTAATCTTTTCAAATGTTACGTGTTCCAAATAAAACTCTGTCACTGATCCAGTTAGCTTGAAAAAAGGGTGTATGTGTGTGCTTCTATTTTACCTCATAAAACAAGCAAATCAAAGGGAGGAAGATTACAATTGGTCATTCAAAAATTTGTTATCAAAGACACAAATCCTTTATATATTTCTGTACTATCTTTTTCAAGTCATTGGACTTATCCTCAATTAAGCTGCTGTTATTTTCAAATGGCTGCTTTAGGAGCTCTAGGTACCACATTCTCATGTTTTAATTCTTTCCAGATGTATTTTCATTTGATTGAAGATACAAAGAATTCATTGTAGCCATGTCTAAGTTTTCTTTATCAAGTACTGTTTTTCCTAAATTCAAAGAACGACCTTTAGAGAAGCGTAAGTACTGACTTCACCTCATATCTCATTATCCAAAAATGTGCCATGTGGCCACACTTAAAGTCACTGACAAGAGGAGAGAGACAACAAAGATTGTCTTGGACCTATCATGATTCACTCCTGAGACTGGGAAAGGATCCCAGTGATAGCTAAATAGGGGAACAAGTAGAGCCATAATTCTATCTAGAGAAGTGGTAATTGCATTCACTATCTTCAGAGAGATAGACTATTAACAAATTCAGTTAACTTTTTGTCAGATATGTCTCTTTAACATTTTCCTAGTTTAACATTTCCACATTATTAAGTCTCATCTCTGTTAGGGTTTATGTAGGAAAATTATCATTCTTGTTCTTGACCTGACTGAGTAGACTGTAAATTTAACTGTGTATTTACATCAATTTAGTTTTCCTTTGTGCATTTAAAAATAATTCTGTCCCCATTTAAAATTTTTTCATATAGAGTAGTATTTTCATAATTTTAACATTAGATCCCACTAAAGTTTAGTAAAATCTCTTTGGGAATTTACTTTAAACACATAGTTTTTATTCTTGTTGATTTTTCAGCTATATGTGATCTCATAATGCCAGAAGCATGACCTTGAGATGATATTTCATGTTGTGTTCAAATTTTACATTCATCTTATTACTCAATGAATTCATTCCTATGGTAAGACTGCATGTTTATTTTTCAGCGTATCTCTTTGATTCATTTCCTTAGACATAGTGATACCTCCTCCACTATGATGGGACTAACACTTAATGCCATTCAATGTACACAGTTTTCCTTTACTCCTCTCAGAGTTATAAATTAAAATCTCTCTTGAATAGCATTCTCCTGCTGAGCATATTTCTTTTGATGAAATCCTCTCTTCCTTAGTTATGAACCAAGTTTTTGGATTTTAAATTATGATCCAAAAAATCAAATCTCACAATTGATAACATAGTCATTTTTAATGCATTCATTTATCCACATTATCTTTGAACACCAGCAATGAGTCAGCACTGTTAAATTTGCTGGGCAATGTACTAATAATTAAGGCAGCTATAATCAGTCTAGAAGCTTACAGTCTAAGTAACACTGTAAAAATTTTACTTGCTAATCCCTCTCGGACTTCTCAGGTGTCTGGAACTAAAACCTCAGTAGGAAAAAAGAAAGTCAAAGGTATTACAATGTATACTACAATATAAATGAAAGAAGAAAGAGGTTTCAATGATAGATAATATCATTTAACATTTTTAATGAATTTACACCAACTATACTTGCAGTGTCAAAGTGTCAAAAGTTAGGATATATTATAAAATATTTTTGTTAGATTAACTGAAATCCTTTTTCAGGAGAAGAGCCATCTTCTAAAGAAATGTATCTTCAGTTAGTAATTATTGTATTATATTAAACTGATTTTTAAGACCCTGAATTAGACAACATTAATCAGTGATATTAGACTTCTAAAGTAGAAAGCATATTATTTAAATATGTGTTTGAGAAAGTGGTTCCAAACATACTGCACTACCATTATAAAACTTGGATTTGAACCTCAGTTTTGTGAAATTGGAGATGCCATTTAACTTCCTTGGAGTTCAGTGTTATTGATAGAAGTAATATTTATCTAAATGCCATACACTGTCACTAACCCTTTACGTATATCAATCCTTGTAGCATTATCCTCATTGAAGATGGAGAAACTGACGCCAGACAGTTAAAAATGAGCTGGAATTGAAATAAAGAATATCTAGCTTTCAAAAATCCTGTATTGTTAACCACAATTCTATGTTACTTCTCTATAAGTAACTTGAATTACATTATCTTTAGATTTCCTTGCCACCAGCAGAAAAGTACCTTGGTGGCTAGTATACTTATAAAACTCCAAAAATTAATTATAAATACCATATTTTATGGAATCATATGTTATTCATTTTTTAGATTTCTATGAAATGGTTCTCAGATTGCAAATTAGTAAACAAATATAGATGAACTAGAATAGCACAATTCAGGTCAATGCTTTAAAAACAGTTGTAGGGGAAACAAATTATTTTATGTTCCAATATTTTTTAGTATGACAACCCTTTTTAATGCTCCAAAGTGGTATGAACCCTTGAAGGATAGTTGTTGTGCTTTTAGTATCTATTGACTGAGAAAATGTATAATGTTGAAATTTTCTACAACTTTAGCAGTATATTTAAAGGTGTTTATATTCATTAATCACAATAACATATGGATGTATTCGGAAAACAATAGCTAAACATTGAAATGTATTCATTTGGTCAATAGAAAATTCTTATTCACACAAATTTACAGATTTCACAGGGTGATGTGTAAGTTGTTTATTTTTAAATGTTAGAAGAGAGATATCCTACATTTGATTGCACAAAGGAAAATATTTTCCACCCCATTTTCCAGAAGCAAGGATTCTGTGATGTAAGAACAATTTAACTTTCTGTTAGGAGTAATATACCTGATAGATGAATTTGGGAGAAGAAACTAACCCTATCATCTTAAGTTCCTTTACCTTTTCATTTTCAGATGTGCTTGCTGCCTTTGTACAGAATGCATTCTCCGCTCTTAGGCATATGGTAAGCCTCATCTCTTTAAGAGAACATTATATTTGTCCATCTGTGCAAGTGATAAGTGAATACATTTGTCTAATTACAGCCACAACAGTCAGCCCTCTTCAGTACTCACATAAAGTCATATCCTTTAATTAGCTTTATCAGTAATACAGTGACATTTGATCTCCACTTGTCTGGCTTATATCTTATTTCTCACTAAATTCTGAATTTTGGAAGATAAAAAGTAGTGTTATTTATTACCCCTCCTAAAAAGTATGTCATAATATAATATTCCAGAATTGTTAAGACACTCCCTTCCAAAGGTAAGCAATGAATAAATGTATTTATTATGTATAAAATATACACCTGAGAGATAAGAACCATTATTGGCAACAATTGATAGAATTTTGCATTTGTATCATTTATAAACACTTTAAGCATAAAAAAACTAACACACAGTTAAGTATAATTAGCTAAGTTTTCTGTTCATAATAAATCCAGATATTATTTAAAATTCTTTAGAACTGAATATGTAATATTTTTGAATCAAATATCAGTGTGCAAATTGGTCAAAGACCACATACTTGGAAATTTCTTGACATAATTAACCCATGGATATGGAAGAAATAACCAAACAAACCAACAATTTAGCTCCTGGAACAACAGTCTTCTTCTAGCCTTTTAAAATTTTAAGATACTACCTAAAAGTTAAATTTTAACTGTATACTATATGGGCTAGCCATAAATTATTATATACTTACATCATGTTTTTCGAAAAGAGTAATGCACCCTCTATCAAGGAGCTGGTCAGTAGTTCCCTCAGACAAATATGCCACATTTTTTCTACAGTTATTTTGTATGAATAACAAAATTTATTTTAACTTTCTTCTGATTAAGTTTCCCAATTTAGATTTTCAAGCTTGTAGTCCTGATGAGCATGACAGCAAATGAAAGAAGGCTATTACATGTTAAAATGTTTTCTGAACATAATTTTTGTTGCTAAGGAAACAGCATTTCTTTTCCTCATAGGATACATTTTCAGATCCCCATTTGTATTAAGAAATTCTAACTGTAATCCAAATTATTTAGGAATTAAAAAGGCTTTCCATGTATGAATTACATACAACTGCAAAACAACTTGACCTCATATTTCAGATGAATTAATAAATTCACCAATCATGGTTTTCAGAAGTGCATCTGAGTCTCATTGGTTTTTGTTTAGAATTTTAAAATTGTGGTAATTATCCCTCCTTTATTTCTTATTTATTTTCTTCATGTTTAATTATTTAATTTTAATGTATTTTATTATTTTTAAGCACTTTTACTTTTAGTGTTTTACCAGAATGCATATCTATATACCTTAAATTTAAACCCAATGAAACTTAAAAGCTTTTGCAAAGCAAAGGAAACTACAAACAAGACAAAAAGACAACCCTCAGAATGGGAGAAAATATTTGTAAACAAATCAACGGACAAAGGATTAATCTCCAAAATATATAAACAGCACATGCAGCTCAATATTAAAAAAACAAACAACCCAATCAAAAAATGGACAGATGACTTAAATAGACATTTCTCCAAAGAAGACATACAGATGGTCAAGAGGCACATGAAAAGCTGCTCAACATCACTAATTATTAGAGAAACGTTAATCAAAACTACAATGAGGTATCAGCTCACACCAGTTAGAATGGGTATCATCAGAAAATCTACAAACAACAAATGCTGGAGAAGGTGTGGAGAAAAGGCAACCCTCTTGCACTGTTGGTGGGAATGTAAATTGATACAGCCACTATGGAGAACAGTATAGAGGTTCCTTAAAAAACTAAAAAGAGAACTACCATATGACCCAGCAATCCCACTACTGGGCATATACCCAGAGAAAACCATAATTCAAAAAGACACATGCACCCCAATGTTCATTGCAGCACTATTTACAATAGCCAGGTCATGGAAGCAACCTAAATGCCCACTGAACACACGAATGGATAAAGATGTTGCGGTACATATATACAATGGAATATTACTCAGCCATTAAAAGGAACAAAATTGGGTCATTTGTAGAGACGTGGATGGATCTAGAGACTGTCATACAGAGTGAAGTAAGTCAGAAAGAGAAAAACAAATATCATATATTAACACATATATGTGGAACCTAGAAAAATGGTACAGATGAACCTGTTTGCAGGGCAGAAATAGAGACAGAGATGTAGAGAACAAATGTATGGACACCAAGGGGGGAAAGTGGTGGGGTGGTGGTGGTGGTGGGATGAATTGGGAGGTTGGGATTGACATATATACACTAATATGTATAAAATAGATAACTAATAAGAACCTGCTATATAAAAAATAAATAAAATAAAATTCAAAAAACATATTTAAACCCAAGAGTAGAATCAAGTTTAAGCCTATGACTAAGAATTTTTTTAAACCTCTGTAAGAGGGACAGAAATTTGCTACAGAAGTCAGGATTCTGTTAGATATTTATTGTCCAGGACTACCAGATTCTCAAAACAGGCATATAGCTGCATGAACATACATGAGGCTATTTCTTCCCAAACTTGTCAGAACATGATTATTCTAAATGCTTGGAATCGTTGATTACCACAGTCTTCATTAAACACTGTTATTTATGCTTTTCATCATATTTTTCCTCTTGTTTAAAGTCATAAATTTATGACTTATTCTTTCATGTTCTTCTTACCACTAATAACTTGCTCTAATTTATGAGGGACAATTAAAATGCTAGCTCTATAATTCGGCTCTCATAGCTATTGCTACTACAGAAAAGTGAAAGAATAGTAGAACTGGTATTATATTACTCTTCCAAATAATGATACTCCTTGTAGAAAATGAAAACATGAAAAAACATATCCTTGCTCTGGAAAAGGAGAGCACATATTTTGGAGGACGTAGCATACACTGATATTTTATTGTGACAGTATATAGAGAAAATATCCCACAGATCCACTAAAATTAGTTACATTTTTATGTACCTCCTGGATTTTTTGAGTGTGTGTGTGTGTGTGTGTGTGTTTGTCATATATGAGAAATAGGTTCTTCATTTTCAAAGCATAACTAAGGCTAATTGTTACACAGACATATTAATTTGACCACTGTTGGGTATTCTTCCCCAACATTTTCAGTTAGCTCTTCTCTTACAGAAATTCCAAAGGGATACTAGCCTTCTTTGGAGTATAGTTACTAACATGTAGAAAGAGAAACTTGAGGACAGTGGTCCCATCTGTAGGAACTGAATAACTTTATAGAGCCCTCAAAAATATATCCTTCATTTTGGCTGACATAATAAATGGGACCTTGTCCTGGGGACATAAAGAACTAGCTTAAACTCCTTATTTTTTGATAATTAAATATCCTTGGATTTTGTTTTGACCAACCAAATGAAAGCTGGCATCACTGCTAGCACTTTATGCTGAATATGGGTTAACACTATATGTGAGGTGTAATGATCTCTCTAAGCTCTAAATAATAGCAATCTGCTTAACATAGACAGAATTTTGGAGTAATCAGTACTTGTTTTCCTGTTCAAGTTTTGTTGTTTGAATTTAGGAAATATTGAGTTATAGTTCCAGAGTTTCTGGCAGTCTTATTTTAGTTAAACTTGTTTGACACATCTCTTTTTTTCTAGAAGGTTAAATGCCACTATGTAACCACTGTCCTTATAGATGATTCAACAAATGAATCAAAGACAAAAGCAGGATAGAATCATGTCAATCAACCCATGAACTGAAACTTGTTGAAAGAACACTTCATCTTAAAGAAGAATGGACAATCGTGGTGAAGACCTGGATAAACCTTATTGCTCTCTGCTGGTGATTAGGTTAAAGGGGGAACAAAACAGAGATTGAGAATATTAAAAAAAAAATCCCCCACACGTTTAGACAAAAACTGACTACTTTACACCCTTCTTAACAAATAACCTTTAAAACTGGTTTTCAACTTCTCTAATCAATCAACAATTCGGTGAGCATACTTCTAAGGGCAGCCAATCAGTGACAGTCTTACACTTTGAAAGATAGGTATTAAGCATTAGACTCACTCTAATGGACACAGCATAAAGGCTGCTGACAACCTACTCTTGTCTCTGTAATCAACACAAAACATGATTCTAAGGCTTTCCTAAACCTGCTTCAGCCTCTCTAATCAATACAACCCCCCCAGACTCTTCCTTAAAACCCAATATAAGATCAATGGTTGGCTTTACACAGTGAGACTATGCCCATCATCACTATACTTAAGGTTACATTCTAAATCATATTTTTATTAGCATAGCATTATCAGTTAACAATGATTGAACTTCAGAAAACTTACAAAACTTTGATTTGCATTTCTGAATGCAAGGATTACTGAGTTTAAATTTTGAAAATATCATTTATGGTTTATAACAAAACATTATTTCCTGTTTCTGTAACAGAATGTGTCATATTGTAATAGAAAATCATTGAAGTAATCATTATGAAAAATGTAAATCATTACCCATCATGTGGGTCCGCACTATTATGTGAATAATTTCTCTTTTTCCCTCCAAATATTATAACTTTTCTATTATGGAGAGTATAGAACACAGTTTAATTGTTTACTTTATTAGGAGTCTGATTAATTTCTATTGTAAACTTTATTAGGAGTCTGATTAATTTCTATTGTAAAGAATATTTATTTTAAAATGTTCTTCAGGAGTAGAACGATTAATTAAATATACTTAACAAACTATATAAGCCAAACATTATCAGAAAACATATTAAGTAAAAACAAAAAAATATTCTTAAATAAAAAAATCAAAGCAAGATATACAAATTACTACCAGAAATACAGAGGCTTAGAGTATTACTTAATAATTCAAAGAGACAAATTCTCCTATTCCATAATCAAAGTGGCAAATGCAAGGTGTGTGTATTTACATGTGCTTATATTTAATAGTAATTAATAAATTCATTCATTCAACAAAGATTATTTAGTGTAGATCTATAGGAGCAAGTTAGAGTCTGGTTTCTGGAGCTTTATATTTCTAGTGAAAAAATTTGGGTATAGCATTCTTGATGCTTAAGTGGACTGGTAAACTCATGGTAAATTCATGTTATTTATGAATGCCAAGAATGTAAGTCATCAGTATATGTCATATAACTCAATCAGAAATAAATTAGTTCTGGTAATAGAATAATAACTGCTTTAAGTGCCTTGAAGAAAATGATCAATATATGTTAAAGTATTTAAGAAAAAATCTTAAATAGTTAGAACTTTAACTGGTTCTAGAGAAGTGGTTGAATTTTAGCCAATGGGGAAGAATGGGTGATTGTACCAAGCCAGAAGCCCAGCCCAGCAGGAGCTGCCATGCAGCTAACCAAGTTTTCTTTTCAAATTAAGCCATGTGAGGTTCTAAGGTATACAGACAAGATATATCTCCGAAAAGCCACTGCTTCTGTGATGTTTCTATGGCTCATTTCCCTATATACAGGATCATAGCTTCTTTAATTGTGAACCCCAGTGTAAAGTCCACTTTGTTAACATCATTTTCAAAATGTTTTAGTTCCTCTACAATGTCACACAGTCACCCTCATCTGCTAACCTTCCAGAAACAGATTTAGAGGGAGCCAAAAAGGTAAGGAGCAAAACAAGATACAAAGCTCCCTGACCATGAATATGAAGCAGTGGCTTGATTCTTTATCTCATTTTTATAGCATCAAACAGTGTGTTCCACATTTTACTCAAATTCTATTTTTACCTTATCTGCCCTCCAGCCCGGATTTCTCAATGCGATTCAGTCACTTTCCTTATTACCATGTTTGACATAATTTAGATCTAACCCATACATGACCTATTTTTGGCCCTTCAATTTGCCCAACATATCAGACTATCTAAGAAATATATAAGTCATGGCAAGACTGTTTAAGACTTCCTATCAGTGATATCATTGATTTTGTTTGCTCATGAGCCTACATTTTTCTATAAATATTTTGGACTTTCTGTTGGATTTCAAATATAAATTTTACAGAATACAGGAATTCCTGTGGTGAGAGGGAGATGGACTGAAGAGTGTGTAACATTTAACACTCCTGGGCAGACCAGATAACAATGGTTTCTGCTGTTTAAAAATGCCAGCCAGCCCCCCACCTCTCAACACCCTTCAGTAGGAAATATCCCAACCTTAGCCTGAGGAACTAATCTATATACATATGTATTTTTGAAAAATATATTCAAGATTCATATACTATTATTAAAAATAAAAATAATCTTTCAATCATGTAATCTTCAAGCTACTGATTCTTCATAGAGTAAATTTGTGTACAAACCTCTCATAATTTAGAAGAAAAGGATAAAACTATTCACTGCAAAACTTGCAAAAGGTAAATTACAACTTTGGTATAAAAGTGGGTATAATATTTTTTCCCACATTGATTGCTAGCATGAATTTCAATCCCAATATAGCATATAAATTATATTGAGGTAATACTTCATAGATTTCATTATTAGGCCTTTGATACTAGATAAAACTTAAAGCTATTTAGTGTTGATGTTCACAGTTTTGCAGTATTGGTTAAACAATACTTCAAATTCATTGATAACTTACAAACCCCTGTTTATATTTCTCTTTTAACTCTCACAGCCTCTGTGTGTGTATTGATATTTGATTTTTTTTAAAGAAGGAATACATTCCCTAAATTATAGTGATTTTACTAAGATACCACAGCATATAAATGGTAAAGTTGAGAGCAATTCAGATTCCAACTTAATCCCAATGCTTGGACACAGAGATGTATTTAAGAAAAATATTAAGAAATGAAAAAATGAGAATCTGGAAGATAGGCTTAAGAGATCACAAATTTTAAAGAAAATATTTCCAGAGACAATAAAGGAACAAATGGAGGTTAAGAAATATTTGAAGAAAATTGTTCAACAAACAATTGGGAGATTAGGAAACAACAATAAAAAATTTTTAAATTAAGAGGACTAGGAAAAATAAATTAAAAAACTAGAGATACAAGAATTAGAAAACTCTTTTTCTCTCTCCCTCTCTATCTCTCTGGCTCTCTGTCTCTGTCTGTCTGTCTGTCTGTCTGTCTCTCTCTCTCTTTCTCTCTCTCTCTCTCACACACACACACACACACACACACACACACACACACACACACACATATCCAATTAGGTGTTTTGAAATAAAACATCCATTTGTAATAATAAACTATAAAATCCTTTGAAATGCATTTACCATGAAAAGTGTAATGATCATATTAACAAAAAAAGTTAGCATTTTGAGAGATTGTGAAAGATAGCCTGAATAAACAGAAACATAGAAAATATTCCTAGAAGGGAAAATCAAATAGAGCAATAAAGAAAGGAAACACCATGATTTCTGTATGAAAGTACCTCAAAGCGTATAAGAAAAATTAAGACAATAATCTGAACAATCACTATACCACATGGTGTTTAGAAAAACTAGAGAAAGTTTCAGATGGGAGAAGTTTTTAAAAAGGTGGGGTATTTGAAGAAGTCTGAAATTCTGCAAAATATTATTAATTGATTTAATTGATTTAGCAAAATATTAAATTTACCTGTTTGGCCTATTCAGTCTAATAAATCAAGTCTGTACTTCCTTTAAAAATTTAAAAAAGACATAAATATGGTTACTCGAAAGCCTTTTTTTAAAGAATTCTCTCAAATATATACTTTCTTAAAATGAGGTTTATACAGATTTAGATCTCTTTTACCATGAATATCAATCAAAATGCACAAAGAAGAGCTAAAATTAAGTAGTGCTTTATAGGAAATATATGTTAGAGAAAATTAAATTCTGGGAATACTTCTTAAATACACGTGGAAATATCAAGACTAGTGTAAGTGAACCATTAAGGGTTAATTTTATATAGAAAATGTTTACTAATAAGTGATGATCTAATGTCATAATAACACTGAAAATCATTTTCATGGAAAACAGTAGAGCAAAATCTGGTCTCAAATGATTTATGAAAAAATTATGTAAGGCTATTTGTTATTACAAAGCCTATTGTTGAAAACAACCACATGAGTTAATGAGAGGAAATAAAATCGCCATAGTGTATCAAAAGAAAAAAGATTCTCCTATGTGCAGAAATAATAAAGATTGTGATCAGGATTGGACTTAGATATATTTGAGAAAAAACAAAGGAAGAAACTAAATTGCACATATACACACTACTGTATAAAAAATAAATAACTAATAAGGACCTACTGTATAGCACAGGGAACTCTACACAGTACTCTGTAATGACCTATATGTGAAAATAATATAAAAAACAGTGGATATATGTATATGTATAACTGATTCACCTTGCTATACACCTGAAACTAACACAACATTGTAAATCAACTATACTCCAATAAAAAAAATAAAAACTAAAATATGTGGTTACACCAGTGAGCATGGCTCCATGGGATTACAGTGGTCCTGAGATATTGTTCTGTCCGGCAGTCTCAGTACAACTATGAGGTCCAGACACACAGTAAGCAGAGAAAAATATATATGTGATATCCCAGCTATGAATGCAGAAATATGGAGCTTTATAGAGTCCAGATTCAGGGGAATGGTGAAGGTTTTGTGAAACTGAACAATCAAGAGAAAGAATGGGGTTGGATAAAGAAAGCTTCTAAGGAGAAGAGATTCATGACTATTAAAGGGGATGTAATGCACACTAGCTAAACATTAAACTTAGGGTTTCATCCAGTAAGTCATTATATTGCCACTCACATCTAAGAAAATAAAAATTATTTGAAAAGTCCAGTATTCATAGTACTATTTTAAATTATATTTTTAGGTTTAATAGAACTTCAAGGAAGTTTCCAGGAGCTTTTCTGGTTAAATGTAGTCTCAGAGGGCTCTGTGTATGTGTGGTTAATATATGACTCTTATGATTCACTTTTAAACACAAAAAGGCAATGGCCTTCAGAGTGCCTTTTCTCTGAGCACAGTCTTGATTTGCACACTGTCCTTGCATTTTTGCTTTACCAGGTGTAGTCTCCAGATAAGTATGTTCCCTTCTTTGCAGAAATTCACATTGCTGACTTTGCAGTCTTTTGCCGTGGAAGGGCTGCCACTGGCAACTGCAGATTAATACCAGCTCAAATCTTGTTGTTTTTGATTAAGGTCCTGAGGTTAGAAAAATATAATTTGTACCCCACAAGGTAGTACAGAGAGAACGTGACAGCAATTAATCCTTTTCTTGGTGATGACAGTGATAAAATACCCCTGTTTCTTCCAATCTTTTTGTTAATATTCCAAAAGGGAAATTTAGTTTCCCTTGTGTTTATTTATAGATAAGTATCTTTCATAACTTCAAAGTGTCTAATGCTAAAACTTTATTAAGCATTTTTAAAAATCAGGAACCATGTCAACATTATTATTGTGGGAATAACTTGTGAAAACTAATGATTTGTAGTGAAACAATTTCAATGAAATATAAACCTCATATATAGGTATAAAAGAATGGCACATGCGTTTTTTGCTGATCCACTGTGTATTACAAATTCAGTAACTTCAAATATTTCTAACAAAGATCAAATAAATATTGTAAAATGAAGCCAATAGTATGCTTAGTTTAGACTTAATCATTTTGTCCAAATTTTAAATGTTATCTTTATGTTATGTTAGCTTTAGTTACCTATTTTACTCTCAAATCTCTCCAATTCGGTTTGCAATATACATTATCTACACTACATTAATTACTGAATGTTTTATATGACCTCTCTTAAATCAGAGGAATTGTTAGCATGGAAAGAATGTCATATCCCAATTTCCTCTAAACTACTTACATGGCCCAGCCGAACTCAGTATTCAGCAACATACACAATAGGAAAATTTAGTAAAAGTATTGGACAATTAAGGACAAAGGAAGAAGCAGCACCAAGGATAACATCCCTCAATTATCCCACTCTTGGCATGATATGTGTATTCATGGGACATAAGGGCATGCTTCTTTGGAATAGATGTAACTGATGACAAAAGTTCTGTTAGTATACTCATTCGTCGTAAATTTCCTGTAGTTGTTAACCGTCTAAGTTCTTACACCAGGGAAGGTCAAAGACATCATTTTGAATTTCAGTGTGTTTTATAGAATTGGAAGGACTTCACTAATTACAACAGTGCCAGCACATGACAAGTGTTCTGTCTTCTTATTGCTTTTGAATTGAATGATTTACATTGTTGCATTTCCTCCAAGATTATTGCATCAGAAGTGGAATATAATTATCACTGACTCATTAATATCTAAGACTTACTTTAGGGACAAAGTATAATTTAAAACATAGAAATACCCAAACTGAAGGAGGATCAAGTCCTAACTAAAATGAGGAATTGAAATACCCTTTTAGCCAGGTCTTCCTATAAAACCTAAGAGTATTTTTTCTCCTTTATCACAGTATTTGTAATTCACAAACTAATCAATAGTGCTTTCCTTCTCATCTCCTAAAAGTAAATAAGCAGAATTTGTAGTAAAAATAAATGTTTAAATAAGCTTGAGAATTTCTTTAGAAAAAAGAATGCTGAGATTTGATTAGTATTGCATTGGACATATAGGTCAATTTGGGGAAGAAATGGTATCTTAATAATATTGAGACTTTCATCCTACACATTTTCTGAACAATGTTTTAGGAATTTTCTGGGAAGTTTTGCAAATATTTTTCTATATTTGACTCTACTTCATAATTTTGGTTGTAATGTAAATTATTTTAAACTGTTTTTAATTTTAGAAATTATATATTTTTGTTATATGACTATACTATTCATAATAACCACAAACTGGATACAAACAAAATCATATCAAGAGTTGAATGGATATATAAGTCATGGTATATTCAAATGATGGAATACTATATAGCATAACAAAACATTAAAATATGCCATTGTACATCAGAATATTTGGTTAACCTGGGTAAAAGGGATAAGGAAATGGGAAAATGAAAGTGTCTTTTGGCATGCTTGTAATATTCTTTTATTGATCTAAATGTTAGTCACATGGTTCTGCTCAGTTGGTAAAAATTCAGTGATATATCTGCACGGTCATGCTATGTCCACTTTTCTGTATGTGTACTATACTTAAATTATTTCTACATAATAGGTTTTCATTGGTTTGTATCAACCCCTCCTCTTCAAGTTTTCATATCTATGTGCAAACAAATACCTTGTTGTTTTTCTATCTTAAAAATACCATTTTCCTCTATTTCCCCCCCTTTTTGTTGTCCTTGTTATCTTCACCCTTACAAAAGTCTGACTTATATTCACACCATTCCAATAAAACTGTATCTGCCAATGTCTTCCAAAATTTACTGTTTCAAAAATGCATGATCACTTCTCTGTTCTCAATTTAATTAACATCTAAATAATTTTTCCTTTTGGAAATACTCTCCTATACTGGCATCTACAATAGCACTGGAAGCACTCATTCAGGCTTTTTGCTCTGTCTTTATCCTCTATCCAACTATAAAATGCTGGAGTGCTACCAAGTCTGCTACTTCTACTTCTACTTTCTCCTATATAATTTCAAGTGGCTTTAACTCTTATGCATATGCAAATGGACCTCCTAATGTATATATCCAGCCCAGAGTCTCCATTGAATTTGAGGCTCATATTTTCAGTGTCTTGCTTAACATTTCTAATTACACAAACACACACACACACACACACACTTTTAAGAAATGGATTGAACCACCCAATTCTGTTATAGTTACAGCGTTCTCTGCCTCATTAATGTCATATCATCCGCCATCAGGTGACTTAGCCTATAATCCAAGAATCATAACAAAGTTCTGTTTTCTTAAGTCTTGCAGTCAACAATAGTATAGGTAATGACACAAAGTAAATTGTGTTAATACATTCTGTTCCACCCTTTGAATGACAAATTAACACTCCGTCAATGATGACATTTATTTGGTTGATTCAGTATGATTCCTTCCAAATGGATGCTAATGTCTCTCATGAATATTAGCATATTTATTTTAACCTTTAACCTTTGCTGTTCAATAAATGTTGAGTGAATGACAAATAAGGGAGCAAAGGGCAGAAAAAACACTATATTTCTTTGCTATATTCTCTCGAAAAAAATGTCCAGATTCAACATCAGTGTCTTTTAAGGCTACAAAATAATCTTACATGTTACTCTTTTTCTTTTTTCTGTATAACCCTGAATCTATAGTAGGGTGCACACCTACTGTTGTATACATATATGCCACATGACCCAAGTATTTCTATGCTATGCTAAACATTAAATCCATCTGTGAGATGTTTTAAGTTTTACGCAGTTCTTTCAAACAACACAGTATTTCAATGCAATATTTGAATTACGTAAATGCAAACATATTTAGCACTAATCACAAAGGGATGGGCCTGAATGGCCAGAATTTTACCTGATATGCATTAATCAGTTATTTGAATGAATTATTATATCATTATTTAAAGAATGAACCTTAATTTCATCTGGATTTACACTGATTGTCCTTTAGGTGTTTTATTGAACTGCTTTTATATAAGGAAAGAATTCCCTATTTCCATCAATATTAAGCTACATAACCTTAACAAGAAGTTAAATATAGAGGAAATTAAGAGGGTGTGGATCTGTACTTCTGTGAACTTTTTCAAGAATTTCCTCTCTTATAGAGAAAATATTTTTTACTTAATGTGAAGGA
The DNA here is from genome assembly GCF_965194825.1 of Balaenoptera physalus. Classification (NCBI taxonomy): domain Eukaryota; kingdom Metazoa; phylum Chordata; class Mammalia; order Artiodactyla; family Balaenopteridae; genus Balaenoptera; species Balaenoptera physalus. The sequence goes on along the minus strand of NC_138890.1, from coordinate 109,233,187 downwards.
GAATTCCACAAATAATTTAAAAATTTGTTCAGTGAAAGCATTAAGGTAGATTTTTCTAGGTCAAGATCTGAACATCATGTTAGAATGACATGCTAATAAAGATCGATCAACAAAGAACTAATGCAGAACAATGAAGGACAAGAATATACGTTACTTAAGGTACTCAATTGTTGAGAATAACATAAGGAACAACAAAAAGAAACAATTTGTACTGTGGAGTTTCAGAAATGTGGGTCAATATTATAGGCATAACAGCAAATAACAAATGCATATTTGCATTTTGAGTTATAAGACATTTGGAAATATTTAATATTGATTAAAAAGTATATAAATATGTAAGGCAAGTTTCTATGAATTTGTCACAGTTTCAGGCTTAACTCTTAAAAATGGCATTATAAAAGTTGGCTTTACTAAAAAACAAAAACATTATTTTTGAAATTTAAAAAAATGTTGTTCCTAGACAAAAACAATAACTAGAAATACCACGAAACAGCTGTTAATTGTTATGATCTGTGATTGCATTGGCAGTAGATGGAACCATGAAGAGGTGATAAGTAAAAACTGTGCTAGCAAATAAATAATTTGGTTCAGTAGGGGAGAAAATTAAATTAACCACTGGGAAAAAAAATAAGTTTCTTCTTCATAGCTTTAAGCCTTATTGGAAAATCAATGAAAGCAGTGTGTTGAGCCTAGTGATTACATCCAAGCCCAACATGCATTAATTATTGCCTATCAAGGGATAAGGAAAAGGTGTGACTGTGTGTCTCATTGTGCTCTCTTGACTGCCTTAAAAATATATTAAACATCAAAATAGGGAGGGAGTTCTTAAACAAGAAATAAGGGGAAAGATTAATTCAGCTGCATTAAAAATTCTCATTTGAAGATTTAATTAAGTAAATCAGGAAATACAAGCCATAAACACAGAAAAAATATTTGAAGTATGTGTATGCAATAAAGAATACCATCCAAAAAACATCAGAAAATCTTACAAATCTTTTAAGAATGGCAAAGAAAAAAGTGGAATAGATATAAACAAAAACATTACACAACAGGATAACAAAATGATAAATAAATATATACCCACTTCCCTAGTTATCCTTGGGGATTGGTTCCAGGAGACCGCATGGATACCAGAACCCACAGATGCTCAAGTCCCTTATATAAAATGGTGAAGTACAACAGCTTGTCCTCCTTATCCATGTGTTTCACATCCATGGATATGGAGGGCTGACTATATATTTTAAAATGTTAACCTATCTAGTATTTTAGATTACAAAGTAAAACATTAATGAGATATTTCATCCATTTTATCTGAATGAATATAAAATCTGACATTACATTGTATTAATAAGAATGGTAAAAAATAACTTTTTAAAATTTATTTTTAAAATTTTTATACAATTTTTTAAAGGTTGCACTCCATTTGGTTATCATAATATATTGGCTCTATTCCCTGCATAGTACATTACCTCTTGTAGCCTATCTTACACCCAGTAGTTTGTACCTACCACTATATTGTCCCCCCCTCCACTGGTAACCACTAATTTGTTCTCTATATCTATGAGTTGGCTTCTTTTTTTGTTACATTCACTAGTTTGCTGTATTTTTTAGATCTGACATGTACGTCATATCATACACTATTTGCCTTCTCTGTCTGACTTATTTCACTTAGCATAATGCCCTCCATGTCCATCCACGTTGCTGCAAATGGCAAAATTTTGTGTTTTTTGTGGCTGAGTAATATTCCATTGTATGTATATGTGTGTGTGTGTGTGTGTATGTGCATATATACACTGTGAATATTTAAAAACAAATTACTTTTGAAAGTTTTATCATCTAGAAAGAAGAATAAGAGTTTTTCTACAGTTGAAATGGTAATTTTTCAAAAAAGGTTGAGAGGAAAAAATCTAAACCATTCTTGATAAAGCAATGTGGCAGTTTCAAATTAAAATTACAAATTTAAATGGAGTAACTTTATAAAATATTGAAACTAGCTAAAACTACATGCATAGGTATTTAATCAATAGTAAGAGAGGAACAGCAGTGGAACTAAATATGATAGGATTTATCAACAATAAATAAACATTTTTAATGCAAATAGTGCAGAAAAATTTCTCAAAGCAAAGATCATAGCGATGATTCTAATCTGTACAAAACTAGTCTCATTTCTGTATACAATCTATATAGTATATCTATGTATTCAGCTACTGTAATGAAATGCCAATCTGCAAATCATAAATATAAATGTGCTTAGTTTTGTGTCCCATTCCTCTCTTGACAGTTCATGTTTTCAGGAAAATCTATAGTGGAGCATGAAATTGGCTGTGCATTGCTATCACTTGTTGAAGTTTCTCTTCCTTGTCTCTTCTACAGTGGCAAATTGTTCTCTTTTCCATGAAGCTACTGAGAAAATCATCTATATCAGTTTTTCCCTCCAAGAAATCTTCTGCAATATTATCAGATCCTTCCTCAGCTTCATGTGCAGCTACTTTCAGTCTTGCCTGTAGGGCACTCGTACCACAGCTCTCGCTAAGTTCATGCTGCCTTTGCATCTTCTTTTCAAAAGTTAATTTCATTTGTGTAAGTAATTCATACTTATCTAAAACAGCTTGCCATATATATATATATATATATATATATATATATATACACAAACACATACACACACTTAGGTTGCTTCCATATCTTGACAATTGCAAATAATACTGCCATGAGCATTGGAGCGCATGTATATTTTAGAATTACTGTTTTCTTGGGTTTTGTTTTGTTTTGGATATATACCCAGGAGTGGAATTGCTGGGTCATATGGTAGTTCTATTTTCAGTTTTTTGAGAAACTTCCATACCGTTTTCCACAGTACCTGCACCAATTTACATTCCCACCAACAGTGTACAAGGGTTACTTTTTCTTCACATCCTTGCCAATATTTGTTATTTGTGGTCTTCTTGATGATAGCCATTCTGACAGTTATGAGGCGATACTTAATTGCGGTTTTGATTTGCACTTACCTGAAGAATGTTAAGAATGTTAAACAATAACTCTTATACATAATGATAGTAATTAAATTAGTGTAAACACTTTGAAGAGCAAGTAATTTGAAGATGTGCCTATTCTACATTAAACAAATTTACTTATAGAGAAACATCACATAAATGCTTGTCTCAAAGGGACAAGATTAAGAATGTTTATACCAACATGATTTATAATATAAAAATATATATTACATAATTACTCATAATTACTAACTTAGTGGTGCTACATTCATATGGTAGAATATTATATGACAATGAAAACGAGTGACTTAGGACCACACATATCAACATCAGTAAATTTCTCAGATAAAAAATAGTTTAAACACATACAAAAATATTTTGTATTGCCTAGTAAAAATACATATCTAATAAGTAGAAATAAATATCAAATTGATAATGTTGGTTAATGAAGGAGATGTACAAGTTTCATGTCTTAAACTGGGTGATATTTACATAGATATTAGCCTTTTATTCTTTGAAAACTTTCTTACTGAAACATTTAATAATAAATTCAAAAAATAGAAAAAAAATTGTGGTGATACCTCATCAGAAGTAAACTGGAAATCCATCCCTCTACCTTGACCCCTATTCACTTTTCCCCCATGACATTATTTACATAAAAGTGTTTCTTAAAATTGTAATTGGTTGTACACAGATACGAATGTTGGCATTCTGTATTTCACATTAATTATGCTTCCTGTAAGTTTTTAAAAGACTACTTGTTTTCAGAACAGTTTAAATTTCACAGCATAATTGAGGGGAAGATATATAGATTTCCCATATACCCTCTGCCCTTACAAAGGTATAGCTTTCCTCATTATCAGCATGTCCCACCAGAATGGTATGTGTGTTAGAACTGATGAATCTACATTGACACATCATCATCACCCAAAGTCCGTAGATTACACTAAGGTTCACTCTCAGTGTTGTACAGTCTATAGGTTGTACATTCTATAGGCTTGGATAAATGTATAATGACAGGTAACTATAATTGTAGTATCATACAGAGTATTTTCACTGCCCTAAAAATCCTCTGTGCTCCACATTTTCATCTCTTTCCCCCAACACCTGACAACCACTGATCATTTTACAGTCTCCATAGTTTTGTCTTTTCCAGAATGTCATATAATTGGAAAACTATAGTATGTAGTCTTTCCAGGTTGGCTTCTTTTACTTAGTAATATGAATTTAAGGTTCTTCCATATCTTTTCATGGCTTGGTAGCTCATTTCCTTTCATTCCAGAATATTATCACATTTTCTGAATATACACAGTTTATTTATATATTCATTTACTGAAGGACACCTTTGGTGCTTCCAAGTTTTTGCAGCTATGAATAAAGCTACCATAAATATTCATGTGCAGGTTTTTGTGTAGATGTAATTTTTCAACTCCTTTGGGTAAATACCAGGGAGTAAAATTGCTGAATTATATGGTAAGAATGTGTTCAGTTTTTTATGAAACTGCCAAATAGTCTTCCAAAGTGGCTGTACTATTTTGCAATCCCACCAGCAATGAGTAAGTTTATGTTGCTCACTTTCTTGCCAGGATTTGGTGTCATTAGTATTTGAATTTGGGGCATTATAATAGCTTTGTACTAGTATCTCATTGTTTTGATTTGCATTTCCCTGGTGACACATGATGTGGAGTATTTTTTCTTATACTTACTTGGCGTCTGTTTATCTTTTTTGATGAGATGGCTGTTAAGGTTTTTGACTTATTTCTCAATCATGTTGTTTGTTTTCCTATTACTGAATATTTTGGATAAGAGTCCTTCATCAGATATGATTTTCAAATATTTTCTCCCAGTTAGTGGCCCGTCTTCTTGTTCTCTTGACATTGTCAAGTCTCATTGGCATTGACTTTTGCAGAGCAAAGTTTTTTTTTCTACTTTCTTTTTCTATTAGTATTTATAAAATATTTATTGAAATACAGTTGATTTACAATGTTGTGTTAGTTTCAGGAGTACAATAAAGTCATGCAGTTGTGTATGCATATATATATATATATATATATATATATATATAATATATATATTCTTTTTTTACATTCTCTTCCATTATAGGTTGTTACAAGATATTCAGTATAATTTCCTGTGCTATACAGTATATCCTTGTTGATTATCTATTTTATATACATCTATTTTATATATATCCCACACTCCTAATTTATCCTTCCCCCCATTTCCCCTTAGGTAATGATAAATTTGTGTTCTATGTCTGTGAGTCTATTTCTGTTTTGTAAATAAGTTCATTTGTATAATTTTTTAGATTCCACATATAAGCAATATCATATGACATTTGTCTTTCTCTTTCTGACTTACTTCGCTTAGTATGATAATCTCTAGGTCCACCCATGTTGCTACTAATGGCACTATTTCATTCTTTTTTCTGACTGAGGAATATCCCATTCTGAATATATACCACATCTTCTTTATTCATTCATCTGTCGATGGACACTTTGGTTGCTTCCATGTCTTGGTTATTGTAAATAGTGCTGCTATGAACACTGGGGTGAATGCATCTTTTTGAATTATGGTTTCCTCCAGATATATGTCCAGGAGTGGGATTGCAGAATCATATGGTAGCTCTATTTTTAGTTTTTTAAAAAACTTCTGTACTATTCTCTATATTGGCTGTCCCAATTTACATTCCCACTAACAGTGTAGAAGGGTTCCTTTTTCTTCATACCCTCTCCAACATTTATGTGTACACTTTTTAATGATGGCCATTCTGACTGGTGTGTGGTGATACCTCATTGTAGTTTTGATTTACATTTATATAATAATTAACGATGTTGAGCATCTTTTCATGTGCTTTTTGGTCATTTGTATGTCTTCTTTAGAGAAATGTGTATTTAGATCTTCTTTTTAATCAATCTTTTTTGATTAGGTTGTTTTTTTGATATTGAGCCATATAAGCTGTTTGTATATTTTGTAGATTAATCCCTTGTCAGTTGATTCCTTTGCAAATATTTTCTCCCATTCTGGGTTGTCTTTTTTTTTTTTTTTTTTCTTTTTATGGTTGCCTTTGCTGTGCATAAAAATTTAAGTTTAATTACACCCTATTAGTTTATTTTTGTTTTTATTTCAATTATGCTAGGAGACAGATCCAAAATGATATTGCTGCAGTTTATGTCAAAGAGTGTCCTGCCTACATTTTCCTCTAGGAGTTTTACAGTATCCAGTCTTACATTTAGGTCTTTAATCCATTTTGAGGATTTTTATTTTATTTAATTTATTTTTGTATAGGTGTTAGATAATGTTCTAATTTCATTCTTTTAATGTAGCTGTCCAGTTTTCCCAGCACCACTTATTGCAGAGACTGTCTTTTCTCCATTGTATTTTCTTGCCTACTTTGCGGTAGATTACTTGACCATAAATGCATGGGTGTATTTCTGGACTTTCTATCCTGTTCTATTGATCTATATTTCTGTTTTTGTGCAAGTACCATACTGTTTTGATTACTGTGGCTTTGTAGTATAGTCTGAAGTCAGGGAGCCCGACTTCTCCCACTCTTTTTTTCTTTGTCAAGATTGCTTTGGCTATTCTGGGTCTTTCGTATTTCCATACAAATTTAAAAATGTTTTGTTCTAGTTCTGTGAAAAATGTCATTAGTAATTTGATAGGATTTTCATTGAATCTGTAGATTTCCTTGGGTAGTATCATCATTTTGACACTACTGATTTTTCCAATCCAAGAACATGGTATATCTTTCCATCAGTTGTGTCATCTTTTATCTTTTATTTCTTTCATCAGTGTCTTATAGCCTTCAGAGTACAGGTCTTTTGTTTCCTTAGGTTTATTCCCAGGTATTTTATTCTTTTGGATGCAATGACAAATGGAATTATTTCCTTAATTTGTCTTTCTGATCTTTTGTTGTTAGTGCATAGAAATGCAACAGATTTCTGTGTATTAATTTTGTATCCTGCAACTTTACTGAATTCAATGAGCTCTAGTAGTTTCAGGTAACATCTTTAGGATTTTCTATGTATAGTATCATGTCATCTGCAAACAGTGACAGTTTTACTTCTTCTTTCCCTATTTGGATTCCTTTTATTTCTTTTTCTTTTCAGATTGCTATGGCTAGGACTTCCAAAACTATGTGAAATGAAAGTGGCAAGAGTGGACATCCTTGTCTTATTCATGATCTTAGAGGAAATGCTTTCAGCTTTTCACCATTGAGTATGATATTAGCTCTGGGTCTGTCATATATGGCCTTTATTATGTTGAAGTAGGTTCCCTCTATGCTCACTTTATAGAGAGTTTTTATCATAACTGGATGTTGAATTTTATCAAAAGATTTTTCTGCATTTATTGAGATGATCATATGGTTTTTATTCTTCAATATGTTAATGTGTGCATCACACTGATTGATTTGCAGATATTGAAAATCCTTGTATCCCTGGGATAAATCCTACTTGATCATGGTGTATGATCCTTTTAATGTACTGTTGGATTTGGTTGTTAGTATTCTGTTGAAGATTTTTGCATCTATGTTCATCAGTGATGTTGGCCTGTAAATTTTCTTTCCTTTCTTTTTTTTTTTTTTTTGGTGGTATTTTTGTATGGTTTTGGTATCAGGTTGTTGATGGCCTCATAGAATGAGTTTGGAAGTGTTCCTTCCTCTGTAATTCTTTGGAATAGTTTCAGAAGGATAGGTGTTAACTCTTCTCTAAATGTTTGATAGAATTCTCCTGTGAAGCCATCTTGTCCTGGACTCTTGTTTGTTGGGAGTTTTTAAATCACAGATTCAATTTCAGTACTTGTAATTCATCTGTTCATATTTTCTATTTCTTCCTTGTTCTGTCTTGAGAGATTGTGCCTTTCTAATAATTTGTCCATTTCTTCTAGGTTGTCCATTTTATTGGCATATATAGCTGCTTGTAGTAGTCTCTTATAGGCCTTTGTATTTCTGTGGTATCAGTTGTAACTTCTCCGTTTTCATTTCTAATTATATTGATTTGGGTCCTCTCCCTTTTTTTCCTGTTGAGTCTGGCTAAATGTTTATTTATTTTGTTTATCTTTTCAAAGAACTAGCTTTTAGTTTTGATGATCTTTCCTACAGTTTTTTTCATCTCTATTTCATTGATTTTTGCTCTGATCTTTAAGAAAGCTTTCCTTCTAGTAACTTTGGATTTTGTTTGTTCTTCTTTCTCTTTAGATGTAATGTTAGTTTTTAATTTTTCTTAGGTTAGGTTTTGGGTCATTGTGTTTTCATTTTCATTCATATCTATGTATTGATTGATTTCCTCTTTGATTCCTTCAATAATCCATTGTAGCATATTGTTTACCCTCCATGTGTTTGTGTTTTTGCAGTTTTTTTCTTATAGTCCATTTCTAATCTCATAGTGTTGTGGTCAGAAAAGATGCTTGATATGATTTCAATTTTCTTAAATTTACCAAGGCTTGCTTTGTGGCACAGAATGCGATCTATCCCAGAGAATGTTCCAAGTGCATTGGAAAAGAATGTATATTCTGCTGATTTAGGAAATAATGAAGTTTAAATATCAATTAAGACCATCTGGTCTAATGTGTCATTTAAGACCTGTGTTTCCTTATTGATTTTCTGTCTGGATGATTTGTCCATTGATGTAAGTGGGGTGTTAAAGTCCCCCACTATTATTTTGTTACTGTCAATTTCTCCATTTATGTCTGTTAACATCTGTCTTATATATTGAGGTGCTCCTATGTTCGGTGCATATACTTACAATTGTTATATTTTCTTCTTGGATTGATCCCTTGATCATTTTGTAGTATCCTTCTTTGTCTCTTGTAACAGTCTTTATTTTAAAGTCTATTTTGTTAGATATGAGTATTGCTACTCCAGATTTCTTTTGAATTCCATTTGCAAGGAATACCTTTTTCCATCCCCTCACTTTCAGTCTGTATGTGTCCCTAGGCTTGAAATGGGTCTCTTGTAGACAGCATATACACGAGTCTTGTTTTTGTATCCATTCAGCCAGTGCTAATCTGTGTCTTTTGGTTGGAGCATTTAATCCATCTACATTTAAGGTAATTATCAATATGCATGTTTCTATTGCCATTTTGTTAATTGTTTTGGATTTGTTTTTGCAGGTCTTTTTTCTTCCTTTCTTCTTTTGTTCTTTTTTCTTGTGATCTGATGACTTTAGTCTTGTGCTTGAGTTCTTTTTTCTTTTTTGTGTGTATATCTATTTTAGATTTTCGGTTTGCAGTTACCATGAGGATTTGATATAGCAGTCTATATATATACATGCTTGTTTTAAGTTGCTGATCTCTTAGTTTCAAATTCATTTCAAATATTCTGCATCTCTACTCTCCAACTCTCATGAATTTTTAATTTTAGTGAAGTCCAGCTTATCAATTATTTAATTCATGGATCATGCCTTTGGTGTTTTTTCTTAGACATCATTGCCAAATCCGAGGTCATCTAGACATTTTTGCTTTTGCATTTTACATTTAGGTGTGTGATCCATTTTGAGTTAATATTTGTTATGCATATAGGGTCTGTGTCTAGACTCACATTTTTGCATGTGGATATACAGTGTTCCAGCATGACTTGTTGAAGAGACAATTTTTGCTCCATTATGTTGAATTTGCTCCTTTATCAATGATCAATTGACTAAATTTATGTGGATCTACTTCTAGGCTCTTGATTCTTTTCCACTGATCTATTTGTCTATTCCCTCATCAATAACACACTGTCTTGATCATTGTAAATTTATATAACTGTAGGTTTATACTATTGTAGATTTATAGTAAGTCTTGACATCACTAATTGTTAGTTCTCCAACTTCATTCTTCTCCTTCATTACTCTACTGCCCATTATGGGTCTTTTGTCTCTCCTTACAAGCTTTAGAATCAGTTTGTTGATATCCACAAAATAAATTGCTGAGATTTTGACTGGGATTGCTCTGAATCTGTAGATCAAGTTGTGAAGAACTGACATCTTGACTATATTGAGTCTTCCTATTCATGAATTTGGAATGACTCTTCATTTATACAATTCTTTGATTTCATTCATGAGTATTTTTTAGTTTTCCTCATATAAATCTCTCTCATACACACACACTCACACACACACATACACACACACAGACACAGTAGTTGTTAGATTTATAACTAAATATTTCATTTTCATTTTGGGGGTGTGCTAATTTAAATGGTATTGTGTTTTTTATTTCAAATTCCACTTGTTCATTGGTGTTATACAGAACCTTGTCTTTCAACAAGTCAGGGTCCTGACTATACTGTACCTCTAGCCCTCCTAATCATCTTGTTTTTTTCCCTCTTTATATATCTTTAGTTGTGTAAACTATTTTCTGGCAGTCTTTGTTTTTGTTTTGTTTTGTTTTTTGGCAGCACCACATGGCATGTGGGATCTTAGTTCCCTGACCAGGGATTGAACTGCACCCCCTGCATTGGATGCATGGAGTCTTAACCACTGGACCACCAGGGAAGTCCTCTGGCAGTCTTAAGGTCATTCTCATAAGCAGTTGCTGTGTAAATAGTTGTAATTTTGGTGTGCCCATGTGAGGAGGTGAGCTCAGGGTATTCCTCCTCTGCCATGCTGATCACACCCCAAACCTTCTTATCTTTCTATTGAAACTTCTTTTTCTGCTAAGAATTCTTGCTTTTTCATTCTGTGAAAGCATTCGTTTTACTTTATTGAAAGCATTTACAATAGCTACTTTAACCTCATTCTTTTTACAATAAGAGATTCATCTTTGGGTCAGATTTGGTTGATTTTTTTTTCTCTTAAGAATATGTACCATTTTCTTAGTTTTTCATCTCTCTGGTAATTTTGAATTACATTCTGGCCATTCTTACTGTAAACTTGTGGGGATTTTAGATTCCATTGTTTTTCTCTGATAGGTGTTTCTTTTGTTTTAGTAGTCAATTCAGTATCTTGGCTAGGATTTAATTTCAAACTCTGTTTTTTGGGCAGCAACTCCAGTCTTAGTTCAGGTCTTTTTTTTTCAGCTGAGTTTTTTTGTGCCTGTTTTTCATATGCTTGTTTGAAGATTCAGGGAATGGGTAATTAGAATGTAATTTCTCCTCTGGCTCTTTCCCTTCCAGCATTCTCTAGTCTGTTCATTGGCCACAGTACCTAGCTTAAAATGCCTGGTTCACCATTTTTTTCCTCTGGTGCCCTGCTGATGGCTCATACTCAACTCTTTAGTCCCAAGTTTAAAATCACAAATATTAGAAATTGCTTCTTTCAGCTTGCTTCTTTCCTCCTTTGAGTATGCAGTCCCCACAAGAGTCTATCTGCTTCTTTCTACTCTCCAGTGCATTCAAGTAGTTGTTTTTGTATTAGTTCCAGGCCTTATTACCAGAGTGTCTGCAGGAGTGTAATCCAGTAAGGTCTATCTTAGTTACTATTAGAAACATAACTACAGTTTTTGACATACAAAATTATCATAATTATAAATGGTTGGAGCCTGTACTTTTTGAATTCCAGTTGTCAAATTCATCTTCTTTATTTCAGTATTTCATCTAACATACCCCCAGTAATTACCTTCAGTATATGTAGCAAGAATATTAATTAATATCCACCTAGAATGTCATTTCATTATGAATGATTCTAATTTTTGAAAAGCAACATTTATAGTGAGATTTTTATGATAATCTGTTTTTTAATGTTAACACATTTTTTATGGAAGCTGCCTGAGTCTAATTTGGCTTTAATTTTATTTATTAATCCACAATAACATTATTTTCAGATCAAGCAATATACTTTCTTCTGTTTTATAAAGTTCATAAGAATTATGCCAATTAAGAAAAATACATGATGGGAGTGATGGTGATTGACTGATTGCTTTAACTTCATGATGGTATTCCCGTAATGATGAATCCCTAGAAATGTTAGGTAGTATGATGTACACTTTACATGTATTAACTCAGATATTAAAAAACCCTATGAGTTTGGTATTACTTAATAAATAGATGAGGAAACTGAGGCATAGAAAGTTGAAATTACCTGCCAAAGATTTCATTGCTATTAAATATTATCACATGTACTTGAGGACAGGCAGTCTGTCTCCAGGATTTACACTCTTTTCTATAATTAATATATTGCCTATATTATTAAGGATTATTTTGAGTTAGTAAATTTTAATTATAATGTGTCTCCTTTTTCTCTATGTTCTGCTTTTATATAATATTTCTGGCAACATTAGAGAAATCATAAGTATTAATATTACTCATCAGATTGATTTAAATGAATCTACTTTCTATACCTGAGATAATGACATCTTAATTTCCTCCCCTAAAATTTTAAAATAGAGTTGTTGATTTATACTTTTAGATTGGAACAGAGAGTCTGGTAACTTCTCAGATTTAATCACCACCTTGCAGAGCAATAATAGGTATTCACTATGACTGATAATGGCCATTGAACTATTAATATGCCCTATTGTTTTTTTCTTAGATAAGAGCTTTATTCCAACCTGCAGGAATAAAACTGAAGAAAAAAAAAGACCATCAAAGGATAACAGATGACATGTCTGTTTTGAAGTACAGTTGGCACAGCAGCAGAATTGCAATGAAAATGTTATGTCAGTTCCTTCGTTCACCTAAGTTTTACTTGAAGGTGCTTGCTGTGTAGCCTCTGGCTAAGTGGTTAGTGTCAGGATTTTCAGTACCCTTCACTGTGGCAAAGAGGGAACAAATTGAAAGATTTCATACATCTTAACTGTACATGATTAGACAGAGAATCCTCAAAGATGTGGACAATGAATAACTTGCTTCCAGAAATAGACAGGCAATGGCAAGAATGAAGATATTAATTTGCACTAGAGATGCATGTTGGAATTAAGAGTTTCCTCATGGGTACTGGCACAATATATACATGGTGAACTTTAAAAGAAACTGGACTTTTTAACAAAGTGCTGCTAGCAACACTTCTTCATAAGATTATACTGACATTAATTTTCTCTTCCCACTAAATGAGGTCTCTGGGAGCATATACTGCTGGGGAAAGCTATGCATAGATCATGGGAAATAGAAGTTTCAAATTTTCTGACCCATCTCTTTTTCCAGCCCAGCCTATTTGCCCCCACCACAAATGGACCCCAGCCTCCCAGTACAAAGCTGTTAAATTATATAGTCCTGAGACCCTGTTCATTTACTTATTTAGTAAAGAGGCAGGCACTCATTGATGCCTTGTCCCCTACCCTCATCACTCTCACCCTCACTGTACCTTCAGCACGCAGTTGCTGGTCTTATCTATGGTTTGGCATATTGCCAGATGCCTCTCCAAACTTGATAAAAAAATAATTTTTGTCTCCATACTCAGAAGAAATTGTATTTTTCAGAACTATTCAACCAATAAAAATACAGTAAATAAAATGATGAGTCTTCATGAATTAAATGATCTATACTTTTCACAGATGAGGATATGTTCTGAATGTTTGTGACAGGGAGGCCTGCATGAGAATTTGTTGAGGATGTTTGTGGAGAGTTAGATCTGATCACTAGGTATAATGTTCTGGAAAAAGATTTTTGCCAATAAAGGTGAAGCTATCCCTATCAGGTATTTTGTTTTCAAAAACTATATAAGTATTCCAAAGAGCAAAAATTGCTTTATACTTGTGCCAGATCTGTCTTTTGAAATATCACATATATATTTTCATCTTTGCTTTTCTTATTTGAGCTTCCCTTCACTAAATTTCCATGAGATATTTGTTTATTTAACAATAAACTAATGGACTTAAGAGACTTAAAGGTGAGTAAAGATCACAGTTTAATGGATGTTTAACTCAACATTAAAGTATGAGATTTAAATTCAACATTTCTCTTATATCATAGTTGTCCACTCACATAAAAAGCAAGATACATACATGATTGTCATGGAAAAAACAAGATAGACATAAAATCTCATGGACTGAAATAGTTCCAATATGTTGGTTAAAACCTAAATTCCTATTAAATTAATATTAATCCCAAATCCTATCTTTCTTACTGAATTTATATGAACCACAAAACGAACAGGTTTTTTCTATCTTTTGTTCTCACACAGCAATGTCAAACTCATATTGCTTACCTCTCAAGCTGTCTATATCCCTCCATCTGATTCCTACTGAACTGCCAAATACTGTCATATCTCAGAAGGGATCACCACACAGCTTTCTTTTTGTGAGATCTATATCAGGATTCCTCTTCTAGGACTAATACATTACATACAATATTTCCTTTCCCAATCGCGTTAGCTATTTTGATTCCCTTCTCTCATATGAAGTTTTAATTACACAAATTCTCCCAGGTCACAGTGTCCTTTAGTCCATTAGTCCACTCCTGGAAACTGTACTCTATTGATGTGATTCTCTGCTCCTTTTCCACACTACAGTATCATTATATAAAAAGCAGAAACAATTACATTTTTCATTAAATTTCTTATATTTTTCATCTCACTAAGCACCTGGCATACAAACACACAATAAAATATTTGTTGATGAATAAAGGATTCTACCATTTACCACTTAATGATTCTTTATCCACATGAAAGTTTCTTATGACTCTATATAACAATTATTTCAGGTATTTTTGTAATCATGTGTTTTTTTTTCTTCCACAAACAATATGAAAAATTTGCATATACTCTGGGAAAAATAGGGAGATACTGAAGGGTTTTGCACAGAGTGACATGATTTAGTTTCCATTTTAGAAGTGTCACATTGGTTAGCTATTGAAAATAGACTCCTTTAAGAGATTAGGGTAGCAGTTAAGTAGAGAGAAAAGGTCACATTCTGGATAGTAGAGGCCACAGGATTTTCATATGGAGTGAGTATGGAGTAATTAAATAAACAGAAGTTCTATGGACTATTGTAAGTAATAATATCAAAGTAAGTTATTAATTGTGGTTACATTTGGTGGGTGATACTATGTGAATTCATTTATTATTTTCTGATTTACACTACTCTGTGTTTTACCATGAGTACATATGAACTTAATAATGGGGGAAAAGGGAGCTTAGGTTTTAAAAGTCTGAATAGAATTTCCAAAACATTTGATAGCAAACTTGTCTTCTGAAGGTTTTAAAAATCATTTGGATTCCTAAAAATGACAAATAGAAATAGATATCCTGGTTAGGCTTCAGCCATTCCCATGTTAGTACTTAGTAATAAATTCAAGAAGTGTTAAGGCCTGAAAGTTCATTATCCACCCTCCAACATCACAACAATCTATTATTCTTCAGCAGATAACGTGAGCCATCATCTGGTTCAAATGATGAGCTGGTGTACAAATAAATGCATTGTTGCTAAAATAGAGATATAATAAAAGAATAAAGAAAATATAAGTATTTAATTTTATATCCTTTGATAGTATGTTTTTCAATTCTTTACAATTCTAAAATGATAGCAATACCAAGAAAGTATCAGTGAAAGTTGCTATTTTTCAGATTACACATGAATATACATTTTAACACATTAAATATAAACACAAACACAACACTAGCTTAAATATGACTGCAAATTAATATATGCATTACCTACTCTTTACAAAACAACAAATTCCAATAATCTGTATACATTAAAATAAATCTGTTCAAATTCAAAGTAAAGCAATTTACCATTACTAAAAATATCAATGTAAGAATGGAAAATTACTTTCAGAAAAATGAAATACTTTTGTGCTTGAGATACACCAATTGTATGTGTTGCATTTTGCACTTCATGATGGAAATTCTGAAAATAAATTCTTCAAAGAGAAGAAGATTCTACAGATTACATTAATGACTAAATATATCTGTGTATATGTATATCAATACACATCTATGTATGTGTATGCAGATACATATAATATATAATTTACTTTCTACAAATATCCAAATATGAATTTCATCTGGTAGAGTATATCTACCTTAAATAAAATTTTTAAAAAAGTAAAACATGTAATATACTTTAGAAATAACTAAAATTATTCCTGAGTAATTAAACGGACAAAAACCGCCTAGATTGTCCTATTATTTTGACATGAAAACTATTATCCTATTCACTTATGACTTAACTATTGAATGTGAAGATACCAGTGTAGATTAGTTGCAGTAGCAATTTAATTTAAAATAATCTAAGAGCCTGGTATATATTTTTTTCCTTGCAGGATATGACCACTCTGTTTGTTCTTTTATTTTTTGAATTCTCACTTTTGGTTTTCATTTCTCCCTCCCTGATAAATCACATACTTCTCCTTTTGAATGTTTCCAGCAAAGCTTATGTTTGTTTCCAGCCTTTATTAAGCAGAGGTTTCATTATTATTATGTTTATCTCAGTTATCATATGGCCCTCATTAATTTGTTTTTCACTGCTGATTATATTTGAAGGCTTTACAAAATAGTCTGCCTAGTACAATAATTCTGATGAGTGGTGTCTACTTGAAGCCTAAGAGAGAATAGTTATAAACATTTTCTTATGTATATTAGATCTTCACCAATTATGCCAATGATATAATTCTAAGCAGGACAAATCGTTTGAGGAGAAAGTGAAGGTAGTGCTGTTAAGACTTTAAATATATTGTCTGTTTTGGAGAAAATGACATAAAAATATAAACATATACCCTTTACATGTAAAGAACTGTTCTTCACAAAGGCAATAGGAAATCAAATAAGGTAAAAAAATTTTGCATAAAAAAATATTATTTTAAGGTAATCCTTCCTTTATTTTTGTCAATGTTCAAAGATTTATGCTGACTTTAGTTAGGACAACATTGAAATGAGGACTTCAGTAGGAAATGTATAAATTAATTTGTTAATGTTAACGACAGTAATAAAGCTTTGCCCACTTAATGACCAATTAGTTGATTAAATTAATCAACAAACAACCAATATTTTCAGAAAAAAATAAAATTATATAAATGAAGTGATTTAGTCAAGTCATTGATTCAGGTATACAGGTTGCGTGTTTGGTATATTCTAGATGGAGGGTGTATTATTTTTCATTTGGTATAGACTTTGTTTTTTAGAGCAGTTTTAATTAACAGAAAAATTGAAGGGAAGGTACAGAGATTTCACATAAAACCCTGCCCCACACATGCACAGCTTCCGCCATTATCAACATTCCCCACCAGAGTGATTCATTAGTTATGACTGATCAATCTACATTGACATATCATTATTACCCGAAATCCAAAGTTTACATTATAATTCACTCTTGGTGCTTGCACATTTTATGGGTTTGGGCAAATGTATAGTGACATGTATCCACCATTATAGAATCATACAGTGTATTCTCACAGCCCTAAAAATCTTCTGTGCTTCACCTATTCATTCCTTTCTCCCAGCAACACCTGGCAACCACTGATATTTTTACTGTCTCAATAGTTTTGCCTTTTGCAGAAAGTTACATAGTTTCACAACCTTTCATATTGGCTTATTTCACTTTGTAATCTGCATTTAAGATTCCTCTATGTCTTTGCATGGTTTCGTGGCTCATTTACTTTAATTTAATTTATTTATTTATTATTTTTTTTAAATATATATTTCTTTTATTTATTTATTTATTTTTATAAATTTATTTATTTTTGGCTGCGTTGGGTCTTCATTGCTGCGTGTAGGCTTTCTCTAGTTGCAGTGAGCAGGGGCTACTCTTCGTTGCGGTGCACGGGTTTCTCATTGTGGTGGCTTCTCTTGTTGCGGAACACGGGCTGTAGGTGCGCAGGCCTCAGTAGTTGTCGCACGTTTGCTCAATAGTTGTGGCTCGAGGGCTCTAGAGCGCAGGCTCAGTAGTAGCTGTGCATGGGCTTAGTTGCTTCACGACATATGGGGTCTTCCTGGACCAGGTGTTGAACCCATGTCTCCTGCATTGGCAGGCAGATTCTTAACCACTGTGCCACTAGGGGAGTACTCATTTATTTTTAGCACTGAATGATATTCCATTTTCTGTATGTACCACACTTTATTTATCCATTTACCTACTGAAGGACATCTGATTGCTTCCAAATTTGGGCAAGTAGGAATAAAGCTACTGTAAAATGTGTAAACCACATGCAGGGTTTTGTGTGGATATATATTTTCAATTTCTCCAGATAAATACCAAGGAGAACAATTGCTAGATCTTATGGTAATAATATGTTTAGTATTGTAAGAAACTGCCAACCTCTCTTCCACCAGCCATGAATGATAGTTCCTGTTGCTGCACATGCTTGCCAGTATTTGATATTGTTGTGTTCTATGTGTTAGCCATTCTATTAGCTGCGTAGTGGTATCTCACTGTTTTAATTTGCATCTCCCTGATGACATATGATGTAGAACAGCTTTTCTTATGCTTATTTGTCATTTATATATATGTCTTTTAGGCTCTTTAGCCTACATTTTTAATCAAGTTGTTCATTTTCTCATGTGAGTTTTAAGAGTTCTTCGTATATTTTGGATAAATGCCTTTATCATCTATGTCTTTTACAAATATCATCTCCCAGTCTGTGGCTTGTCTTTTCATTCTCTTGGGAGAACACATTTTTAAATACTTGGAGGTATACTTGGCTTATTTGACTTAAGAAACTTTATTAAGTTTATGGATTTTTCTAAATATTTATTGTATATTCTTACTGAGAATAGTATCCTTTTCTTCTTCATTTAAAATTTTAATACTATTAAGTATTTCTAAATAATAAAAATTAATACCTGAGAATTCCAAAACCAAAATGTTGCTCAGTAAACTTATGCATCCATATTGTGAATGTTACACACAATATTTTCTTAGAATATTGAAATCTCTCTGAACTGTAAAATATCACTGCAAAATAAAATCATTGATTTCTTTATGCAATATTATTGTGGTTGATAACAGAACAATAGATTGCAGAATGGCTACTATCTTCACTGAAAAAGAGGGAATCTTGAAAATTGTTCACTTAGTTATAGAGCCTGAAGCTCTCCCCTATTGAGACATATAGTCGACAACTATAGAAACACAGTTTTTAAAGAAATACAAAATGATTTTTGTTGAATAAGAAATTTTTGCAGACTGATTTCATTCTTTTGCTCAGTGGTAACTACCAAAATTAGGATCTCTATGATATTGAATTAAAACAAATGAGGAGAATCTGTACTACTTAAGGTCTACCCTGTCAACACTGCATCAGTTTTAATGATGAAGATAGAGTGATCAGTAATGGATTTCCTAGTTATAGACAACCTGAGGGCTGGCTCAGGAAAAGGGAGATCATTTATACCCAGGAAGTACCAAAGACAGTTGTATGATTAAAGATATCCAAAAAAGAAAATTTCTTTTTTAAAATAGAGATGATATGAAGGGAATTTAACCTGTTCTATTTATTTGAGCAAATATTTGGAAGAAAATGGGGTAATCTGAGAAAGTTAAAATACTAAACATGGAGATAATGTTATTATATTATTAAGTGTATTCCAAGTTCAGTAGAAACTCTTATGGGTAAATTATTTTACTTTTAATTTCATAGAATCAAAAATAAATTAGGTTATTCCCTTAGAATTTCAAAATATTACAAATAAATAATTTATGAATGATGTTTTAAATAGTAGCTAACTCATTATAAAAGCACATGTCCATTGTTAGAAATATTGTACATTCCTAACTCATAAAAATGTAGACAACTTTGTAAAATATAGTAAGAGGTAATAATTTTCTTTTATTTTTAATATTCAGATTTAATTTTTTCTCTAACATCTTTATTGGAGTATAATTGCTTTACAATGGTTTGTTAGTTTCTGCTTTATAACAAAGTGAATCAGTTATACATATACATATACATATACATATACATATGTCCCCATATCTCTTCCCTCTTGCACCTCCCTCCCTCCCACCCTCCCTATCCCACCCCTCTAGATGGTCACAAATCACTGAGCTGATCTCCCTGTGCAATGCGGCTGCTTCCCACTAGCTATCTATTTTACGTTTGGTACTGTATATGTGTCCATGCCACTCTCTCACTTTTTCTCAGCTTACCCTTCCCCCTCCCCGTATCCTCCAGTCCATTCTCTAGTAGGTTTGCATCTTTATTCCTGTCTAGCCCCTAGGTTCTTCTGACCATTATTTTTTCTTTTTTCTATTTTTTTCTTTAGATTCCATATATATGTTAGCATACGGTATTTGTTTTTCTCTTTCTGACTTACTTCACTCTGTATGACAGTCTCTAGGTCCATCCACCTCATACAAATAACTCAGTTTCCTTCTCTTTTATGGCTGAGTAATATTCCATTGTATATATGTGCCACATCTTGTTTATCCATTCATCTGTTAATGGACACTTAGGTTGCTTCCATGTCCTGGTTATTGTAAACAGTGCTGCAATGAACATTGTGGTACATGACTCTTTTTGAATTATGGTTTGCTCAGGGCATATGCCCAGTAGTGGGATTGCTGGGTCGTATGGTAGTTCTATTTTTAGTTTTTAAAGGAACTTCCATACTGTTCTCCATAGTGGCTGTACCAATTTACATTCCCACCAACAGTGCAAGAGGGTTCCCTTTTCTCCACACCCTCTCCAGCATTTATTGTTTGTAGATTTTTTGATGATGGCCATTCTGACAGGTGTGAGATGATATCTCATTGTAGTTTTGATTTGCATTTCTCTAATGATTAATGATGTTGAGCATTCTTTCATGTGTCTGTTGGCAATCTGTATATCTTCTTTGGAGAAATGTCTATTTAGGTCTTCTGCCCAGTTTTGGATTGGGCTGTTTGTTTTCTTGATATTGAGCTGCATGAGTTGCTTGAATGTTTTGGAGATTAATGCTTTGTCAGTTGCTTCGTTTGCAAATATTTCCTCCCATTCTGAGGGTTGTCTTTTCTTCTTATGGTTTCCTTTGCTGTGCAAAAGCTTTTAAGTTTCATTAGGTTCCATTTGTTTATTTTTGTTTTTATTTCCATTTCTCTAGGAATTGGGTCAAAAAGGATATAGCTGTTATTTGTGTCATAGAGTGTTCTTCCTATGTTTTCCTCTAAGAGTTTGATGGTGTCTGGCCTTACATTTAGGTCTTTAATCCATTTTGAGTTTATTTTTGCATATGATGTTACGGAGTGTTCTAGTTTCATTCTTCTACATGTAGCTGTCCAGTTTTCCTAGCACCACTTATTGAAGAGGCTGTCTTTTCTCCATTCTATATTCTTGCCTCCTTTACCAAAGATAAAGTGACCATATGTGCATGGGTTAATCTCTGGGCTTTCTATCTTGTTCCATTGATCTGTATTTCTATTTTTGTGCCAGTACCATCCTGTCTTGATTACTGTAGCTTTGTAGTATAGTGTGAAGTCAGGGAGCGTGATTCCTCCAGCTCCATTTATCTTTCTCAAGATTGCTTTGGCTATTCAGGGTCTTATGTGTTTCCATATAAATTGTGAAATTTTTTGTTCTAGTTCTGTGAAAAATGCCAGTGGTAGTTTGATAGGGATTGCATTGAATCTGTAGATTGCTTTGGGTAGTAGAGTCATTTTCACAATGTTGATTCTTCCAATCCAAGAACATGGTAAATCTCTCCATCTATTTGTATCATCTTTAATTTCTTTCATCAGTGTCTTATAATTTTCTGCATACAGGTCTTTTGTCTCCTTAGGTAGGTTTATTCCTAGATATTTTATTCTTTTTGTTGCAATGGTAAATGGGAGTGTTTTCCTAATTTCACTTTCAGATTTTTCATGATTAGTGTATAGGAATGCAAGAGATTTCTGTGCATTAATTTTGTACCCTGCTACTCTACCAAGTCATTGATTAGCTCTAGTAGTTTTCTGGTAGCATCTTTAGGATTCTCTATGTATAGTGTATATCATCTGCAAACAGTGACAGCTTTACTTCTTCTTTTCCAATTTGGATTCCTTTGATTTCTTTTTCTTCTCTGATTGCTGTGGCAAAAACTAACAAAACTATGTTGAATAATAGTGGTGAGAGTGGACAACCTTGTCTTGTTCCTGATCTTAGTGTAAATGGTTTCAGTTTTTCACCATTGAGGACGATGTTGGCTGTGGGTTTGTCATATATGGCCTTTATTATGTTGAGGAAAGTTTCCTCTATGACTACTTTCTGGAGGGTTTTTATCATAAATCGGTGTTGAATTTTGTCGAAAGCTTTCTCTGCATCTACTGAGATGATCATACGGTTTTTCTCCTTCAGTCTGTTAATATGGTGTATCATGTAGATTGATTTGCGTATATTGAAGAACCCTTGCATTCCTGGGATAAATCCCACGTGATCATAGTTTATGATCCTTTTAATGTGCTGTTGGATTCTGTTTGCTAGTATTTTGTTGAGGATTTTTGCTTCTATGTTCATCAGTGATATTGGCCTGTAGTTTTCTTTCTTTGTGGCATCTTTGTCTGGTTTTGGTATCAGGGTGATGGTAGTCTCGTAGAATGAGTTTGGGAGTGTTCCTCCCTCTGCTCTATTTTGGAAGAGTTTGAGAAGGATAGGTGTTAGCTCTTCCCTACTTGTTTGATAGAATTCGCCTGTGAAGCTATCTGGTCCTGGGCTCTTGTTTGTTGGAAGATTTTTAATCACAGTTTCAATTTCAGTGCTTGTGATATAGGTCAGTTCATATTTTCTATTTCTTCCTGGTTTAGTCTTGGAAGGTTGTGCATTTCTAAGAATTTGTCCATTTCTTCCAGGTTGTCCATTTTATTGGCATAGAGTTGCTTGTAGTAATCTCTCATGACCCTTTGTATTTCTGCAGGGTCAGTTGTTACTTCTCCTTTTTCATTTCTAATTCTATTGATTTGAGTCTTCTCCCTTTTTTTCTTGATAAGTCTGGCTAATGGTTTATCAATTTTGTTTATCTTCTCAAAGAACCAGCTTTTAGTTTTATTGCTTTTTGCTATCGTTTCCTTCATTTCTTTTTCATTTATTTCTGATCTGATCTTTATGATTTCTTTCCTCTGCTAACTTTGGGGATTTTTTATTCTTCTTTCTCTAATTGCTTTAGGTGTAAGGTTAGGTTGTTTATTTGAGATGTTTCTTGTTTCCTAAGGTAGGCTTGTATAGCTATAAACTTCCCTCCTAGAACTGCTTTTGCTGCATCCTATAGGTTTTCGGTCGTTGTGTTTTCATTGTCATTTGTTTCTAGGTATTTTTTGATTCCCTCTTTGATTTCTTCAGTGATCTCTTGGTTATTAAGTAGTGTGTTGTTTAGCCTCCATGTGTTTGTATTTTTTACAGATTTTTTTCCTGTAATTGATATCTAGTCTTATAGCGTGTGGTCAGAAAAGATACTTGATACAATTTCAATTTTCTTAAATTTACCAGGGCTTGATTTGTGACCCAAGATATGATCTATCCTGGAGAATGTTCCATGAGCACTTGAGAAGAATATGTATTCTGTTGTTTTTGGATGGAATCTCCTATAAATATCAATTAAGTCCATCTTGTTTAATGTATCATTTAAAGCTTGTGTTTCCTTATTTATTTTCATTTTGGATGATCTGTCCATTGGTGAAAGTGGGGTGTTAAAGTTCCCTACTATGATTGTGTTACTGTCGATTTCCCCTTTTATGGCTGTTAGTATTTGCCTTATGTATTGAGGTGCTCCTATGTTGGGTGCATAAATACTTACAATTGTTATATCCTCCCCTTGGATTGATCCCTTGATCATTATGTAGCATCCTTCTTTTTCACTTGTAATAGTCTTTGTTTTAAAGTCTATTTTGTCTGATATGAGAATTGCTACTCAGCTTTCTTTTGATTTCCATTTGCATGGAATATCTTTTTCCATCCCCCACTTTCAGTCTGTATGTGTCCCTAGGTCTGAAGTGGGTCTCTTTTAGACAGCATATATATGGGTCTTGTTTTTGTATCCATTCAGCCAGTCTATGTATTTGGTTGGAGCATTAAACCATTTACATTTAAGGTAATTATCGATATGCATGTTCCTATTACCATTTTGTTAATTGTTTTGGGTTTATTATTGTAGGTCTTTTCCTTCTCTTGTGTTTCCTGCCTAGAGAAGTTCCTTTAGCATTTGTTGTAAAGCTGGTTTGGTGGTACTGAATTCTCTCAGCTTCTGCTTGTCTGTAAAGCTTTTAATTTCTCTGTCAGATCTGAATGAGATCCTTGCTGGCTAGAGTAATCTTGGTTGTAGGTTTTTCTCTTTCATCACTTTAAATATGTCCTGCCACTCCCTTCTGGCTTGCAGAGTTTCTGCTGAAAGATCAACTGTTAACCTTATGGGGATTCCCTTATGTGTTACCTGTTGTTTTTTCCTTGCTGCTTTTAATATTTGTTCTTTTAATTTAATTTTTGATAGTTTGATTTATATGTGTCTTGGCCTGTTTCTCCTTGGATTTATCCTATATGGGACTCTGTGTGCTTCCTGGACTTGATTAACTATTTCCTTTCCCATATTAGGGAAGTTTTCAACTATATTCTCTTCTAATATTTTCTCGATCCCTTTCCTTTTCCCTTCTTCTTCTGGGACCCCTATAATTCAAATGTTGGTGCATTTAATGTTGTCCCAGAGGTCTCTGAGACTGTCCTCAATTCTTTTCATTCTTTTTTCTTTATTCTGCTCTGCAGTAATTATTTCCACTATTTTATCTTCCAGGTCACTCATCCTTTCTTCTGCCTC
Organism: Balaenoptera physalus; assembly: GCF_965194825.1. NCBI lineage: Eukaryota > Metazoa > Chordata > Mammalia > Artiodactyla > Balaenopteridae > Balaenoptera > Balaenoptera physalus. Next base: position 109,208,646 of record NC_138890.1, on the reverse strand, counting down.
AGTTATTGTGCTATTGATCCCGTCTAGAGAATTTTTAATTTCATTTATTGTGTTGTTCATCTCTGTTTGTTTGCTCTTTAGTTCTTCTAGGTCCTTGTTAATCATTTTTTGTACTTTCTCCATTCTATTTGCAAGATTTTGGATAATCTTTACTATCATTATTCTGAATTCTTTTTCAGGTAGACTGCCTATTTCCTCTTCATTTGTTAGGTCTGGTGGGTTTTTGCCTTGCTCCTTCATCTGCTGTGTGTTTCTCTGTCTTCTCATTTTGCTTAACTTACTGTGTTTGGGGTCTCCTTTTCTCAGGCTGCACGTTCATAGTTCCCGTTGTTTTTGGTGTCTGTCCCCAGTGGCTAAGGTTGGTTCAGTGGGTTGTTTAGGTTTCCAGGTGGAGGGGACTAGTGCCTGTGTTTTGGTGGATGAGGCTGGATCTTGTCTTTCTGGTGGGCAGGTCCACGTCTAGTGGTGTGTTTTGGGGTGTCTGTGGCCTTATTATGATTTTAGGCAGCCTCTGTGCTAATGGATGGGGTTGTGTTCCTGTCTTGCTAGTTGTTTGGCATAGGGTGTCCAGCACTGTAGCTTGCTGGTCGTTGAGTGAAGCTGGGTCTTGGCATTGAGATGGAGATCTCTGGGAGATTTTTGCCATTTGATATTATGTGGAGCTGGGAGGTCTCTTGTGGACCAATGTCCTGAAGTTGGCTCTCCCACCTCAGAGGCACAGCCCTGACACCTGGCTGGAGCACAAACAGCCTTTCATCCACACAGCTCAGAATAAAAGGGAGAAAAAATAGATAGAAAGAAAGAAAGAGGATAAAATAAAATAAATTTATTAAAATAAAAAATAATTATTAAGAAAAAAATAATTATTAAGAAAAAAAATTTAAATAAAAAAACAGCAGAAAAAAAGGACAGAGAGAACCCTAGGACAGATGGTAAAAGCAAAGCTATACAGACAAAATCACACACAGAAGCATACACATACACACTCACAAAAAGAGAAAAAGGGAAAAAACATATATATATCATTGCTCCCAAAGTCCCCCTCCTCAATTTCGGATGATTCATTGTCTATTCAGGTATTCCACAGATGCAGGGTACATCAAGTTGATTGTGGAGATTTAATCCGCTGCTCCTGAGGCTGCTGGGAGAGATTTCCTTTCTCTTCTTTGTTCACACAGCTCCTGGGGTTCAGCTTTGGATTTGGACCCACCTCTGTGTGTAGGTCGCCTGAGGGTGTCTGTTTTTAACTCAGACAGGATGGGGTTAAATGAGCAGCTGATTCAGGGGCTCTGTCTCACTCAGGCCGTGGAGAGGGAGGGGTACGGAATGCGGGGCGAGCCTGTGGCGGCAGAGGCCTGTGTGACGTTGCGCCAGCCTGAGGTGCGCCGTGCGTTCTCCCGGGGAAGTTGTCCCTGGATCACAGGACCCTGGCAGTGGCGGGCTGCACAGACTCCCAGGAGGGGAGGTGTGGATAGTGACCTGTGCTTGCACACAGGCTTCTTGGTGGCTGCAGCAGCAGCCTTAGCCTCTCATGCCCGTCTCTGTGGTCTGCACTGACAGCCATGGCTCGTGCCCATCTCTGGAGCTCCTTTAAGAGGCGCTGTTAATCCCCTCTCCTCGTGCACCAGGAAACAAAGAGGCAAGAAAAAGTCTCTTGTCTCTGGCAGCTCCAGTCTTTTTCCCAGACTCCCTCCCGGCTAGTTGTGGTGCACTAGCCCCTTCAGGCTGTGTTCATGCAGCCAACCCCAGTCCTCTCCCTGGGGTCTGACCTCCGAAGCCCGAGCCTCAGCTTCCAGCCCCCGCCCACCCCGGCAGGTGAGCAGACAAGCCTCTCGGGCTGGTGAGTGCTGGTTGGCACCGATCCTCTGTGTGGGAATCTCTCCGCTTTGCCCTCCGCACCCCTGTTGCTGGTCTCTCCTCCGTGGCTCCGAAGCTTTCCCCCCACCACCCGCCGAGGCTTCCTAGTGTGTGGAAACTTTTCCTCCCTCACAGCTCCCTCCCTCTGGTGCAGGTCCATCCCTACCCAGGTACGTGGGGAGTTTCTTGCCTTTTGGGAGGTCTGAGGTCTTCTGCCAGCGTTCAGTAGGTGTTCTGTAGGAGCTGTTCCACATGTAGATGTATTTCTGATGTATTTGTGGGGAGGAAGGTGATCTCTGCGTCTTACTCTTCCGCCATCTTGTAGCTCCTCCAGATTTAATTTTATAGTCTTGGTTGTTGCCCATCTTGCTCTAAGTTTCAGTTTATACTAGAAATAAAAAAATGTTCTTTAAAACAATAGCTCTTCTCTACAGATGGTTCATTATGCTCCATGAATGAGTAACTCTATGTGCTCTGATAATCATACACACACACACACACACACACACACACACACACACACACACACATATGCATACACTATATCTGTGCAATAGAGTTTGGTAGCATATAATGAGTACTACTGGCTTCTTTTGTATAATAAGGTGGAAAAAAAATGGCACTTACTTTAGTGTCATGGGTGGTAACACAGGAAGAAATTGCTGAGTTTAGTGGAACTAGAAGTTGTCAGACTGGATACAATGGGAAGTAAACTGTACAGAAAAAATAGAAAAGGAAAGAAAAGAAAAAAAATTATGAAAAAGAATTTATAATTAAAACTCTTTCAAAAATAAAACTCCAGGCTCATTTGGCTTCATTGGTGAATTAATCAACATTTAAGGAAGAAATAACAGGAATTTTATATAAAATCATTCAAAATTTGGAGGAGAAATATACTTCTACCAAATGTTTTATGAAATCAGCACAAACCTATCCCAACACCTGAGGAAAGTATCATTGGCACAGAAAAGTACAGATTTTGCATGTAACTCCTTCACAAAATATTAGCAAGTAGAATTTAGCAATAAGTAATAAATAATACTCCATATTAAAGAAGAGTTTATCCCAAGAAGGCTGGTTTAGCATCCAATAATCATTTACTAAAATTCTTTGTATTACCATAATTAATGTGGGAATGTGTATAAAGATACCAATAGAAGCAGTGAAAGCATTTGACAAAATTGACAAAAATTAATTAAATAGTAAAGTAAGATAATATACATAATGGCATAATATAGTAAGATAATGAAAATAAAGGCATAAGAAAAAATTATAACTTCCATACAATAATTTGCGTACAATATAATGGCATAGACTAAAAAATCTCAAAGGAAAAGTAAGTAAATTCATCAAGGTAACATGGCACAAGGACCATATACAAAAATCAGTTGTATTTTCATGCACAGGTAAAAAATGAAAATGAAGTTTAAAAATAAAAATACTATTTCCAGTAGCATCAGAAGCCATGCCATACCATACCTAATAATAAAATAATCAAAAAATTTATACCACTATAATTTAAATTACCAAAAACTTAGAGAAATTAAAGAATGGAATGATATAGATTGAATGAGTCAATATTATTATGTCAACTATTCCCAAATATATTCAAAATAATATGGTTTAAAATCCAATCAAGCATTTCCTTGCAATTATCAAACTTATTGTAGTTTATTAAAAAATGTAAATGATCCATAATAATAAACTTTAAAAGAATACAAAATACTCATAATACCTGGTTACAAGACTTACTATCAAAATAAAATTTATTAAGGTAGCATAAAGTGGCTATAAAGACAAGTAAATAGATAAACAGAACAGACTAGACGATTCATAAATTAGAAACACTCATACAGAGTCAATTTTTTTTTTTAGAAAGACTGAATTAAATTCAATAGCAAATAAGAAATCTAAGTATCCATAAGAAAAAAACGAACAAGGACCTCACTCAGTATGTAAAAATTAATTTGTGCAGAATAACAAATCTAAATGTAAAATCTATAATTTTGAAGCTTCCAGAAAATAATATGAGACTATCTTTGCCACTTGTTGGTAGGCCAAGATATTTTAGACAAGACATAAATTACTAAACACAAAAGGAAAAGGAAATGAAAAACTATGCTTTATCATAAATTAAAAACTTTGCTAATAAAAACACTCAGTTAAGAAAATGAAAAAGCAAGCTTTAAAGGTCTGTAAGTAGTGAAAGAGCTTTAGAGCAACACAGCTACCTGCTACACTCACACAAGTGAAACCCTAAACACTGGAGTTAAAAAGTTCATGAAAAATGTACTCAATCTTGATTTGAAAGGAACTCTCTTCGAGGGACCACACATGCTTAGAAAATGAGCACTAATTTATCGGTGTGGCTTGTCCTTGCCCCAAAAGTTTGCCCTTTTTTTAGGACTCTGCAACCTTCATTTCGCCTCAGGTGATTACAGGAAAAATTGAGGAAATACCAGTCGCTGAGATTAAATTCCCCACTAGTCTTGTGAAAACAAAATTATATATTTCTTGAATATTAGTGCTGGGAATGTGATATTCATGGCTGCTGCAAAATATGTAGTTCCACACATAAATTTAAGAAAAATATATAGGATTCCTGATTTTTTCCATGAACAAAAGGCACAGTGCTTTCACAAATATTCACATAGAATTTCCTTGGGATTCATTTTAACCTTATATCAACATCATAAAAAATGTTAGGTGAGAGCAATGGCTTAATCTATACACTAGTTCATGCTTGGCTAGTTCTCAGAGCTGAACTGTCATATTATCTAGTGATTTTCTTTTAAAAGGAAGCAATAACTTTGAGCTTTTCTTTTAGATACATACAAAGTGTAAACATTCCTAAAACCATATATGGACTTAAATATTCAGAATAGTCTCAAAGACTGATATTAATTTCTTTCTGAAGAGCATGCTTTTTCCTTTATAATGTACATTCACCAGGCATGCAAAGCAAGAACATGCAGGTTACTGAAACGGAAGAAAAGATAATAGGTAAGGTTGGGTAAGTTGAAAAGTAGTTGCTGATTTTTAATTACTTTTAGACTTTCCTTGTATATTGATGAATCACTAAAAACATTGATCTCCAGAGTGGCAAGAAACCCACATTATCCATAAAATAATTTATCTTCAATTTTTAACAACTAGAATTTATTCAGAAAACATTATGCACAATAGGGGGGGTGTGAAATAGAAAAAAAAAATATTTTAAGTAATTTTTGCTCTTTCCTAAACTCTGAGAAACCTCTCTACTACTATGTAATTATATGTAAAATAAGTTATATATCATTATATGTAGAATATCTACAAGGCAAATAAGCTAATGAGCATAAACATATTAATATTGGACACAACAGACTCAATCAAGGTAGAATTATATACAAGAAATAAGACAAACAATCTTTTCTTTTAAAAATATTGCCTTGAAAATCTTTCTCATCTTCATTGCCCTTTCATTTAACTATTTCTGTATCTGGTCTTAATATATATTTCTACAAGAGTTACTTAAAAAATATTTGGACTATTTCTATTGTCTATTATATAAAACCTAGAGAACTAGAGAACTTAAAAGTTTTTAAAGTCATCCGTTATTTCCAACTCTTTTTGTTCCTTATCTCAAACTGTCTATATATATATATATATATATATATATATATATATACATATATAAGAAAATGCTCAGTTCTGCTTCTAGTTAGAATGAAGATGGTTTTGAAAAACCACAGATCCCACTAATATAATGAAAAAATACCATATTATTTATGCAACCAGAATTATTTTTTTTAAGAAAACATCAAAGAGAGAGGGTATCAAGATGGTAGAGTAGGAGGAATACTCCCCCCACAGACAAATCAAAAATACATCTACATTTAGAGAAGTTCTCACCAAAAACTAACTGGAGACTGGCAGCGAGACACAGGTACAACCAAGGATTTAGAGAGGGAACCATATGGAATTGGATAGGAAAAGAAGAGAAAGGATTAGGTTGGGACAAGAGAAGGGAGATTACACGGGTGGGTGGAGATCCTCCCTGAGGAGTGAGCAGTTGGAGCCACATAATATGGTGCCCCTGCCTTGAGGTCTCACACCAGGAAGATGAGTTTCCTTGGCTGATTGAATAGCTAGTCGAACTAACAGGAGGGTTGTTGGAAGCCTAAACTCCAATCAGGAGGAGAGCATACATACCTGCTTGTCCCTAAAGCAGGGCAGATAGGGCAGATTGTGATTGTATGAATGGCTGGCTGATTTCCTGCCACCACCCCTGTGCACATCCCAGCTTGAGCTGAGTGACCTCTTGATCTCTGCTTGCTTCACAACCCAGCTCCACACTGGGGCAAAGGCTGCCATGGATGAGGAGAGAGCTCAGCTGTGAGATAGAAATACAGCTCAGATCCAAAATGGCAACTTCGTAGGGTTGGGGCAGTCACTACTGGCACTTACACAGGCAGCAGTCTTGATCTCTGTCTGCAGCTGAACCACCACAGCCTGCACCACAACCCATGGCAAGTGCCCGCACTGGCCCTGCCTGACCTGGTGTGCAGCTCCACACCAGGACAAGGGCAACAGAGGCTGAGGGGAGAGCTCAGCTGTGAGAGACAAAGGAAGCTCAGATCTGTAGCAGCATCTGAGTAGGGTAGAGGAAGCCATCACTGGTGCTTACTTAGGCAGCCCATCAGAAGCAGTCTGGTCTTCAGACTCTGACCAGTACTCCCCATGCCCCAAACCATGCCAGACTCTCTTGACCCAGAATTGCTCCACCCTGGGGTGAGGATGCTCGTGCTGCGAGGGAGGCTAGCACACACTTAAAGGGAACAGAGCCATCTCGGGCACAACCCTCAGGGCTTCTGCTCTAGCAACTTGGTACCTGCCCATAGTAGGAGACAGCCACTGAGCAGAGGAGAAACCCTGGAGCTTCTAGCTCTGGCCCTAACTTCTCCATCTCCAGAGCCACATCCTAGTAAGTTTATAGTTGCCAGCAAACCCTGGGGGAAGACATGACTTATGTTCACATCAGATCCAGCTCTCCCACTAAAGCCACTGGGAACACATAGACTTCATAGGGACACTCCTGTACAAGGACAGACCTTTAGATGGCAAAAGGTAACTGTTTCACTGAATTTCACAGGGACAAAGAAAATTAAACAAAATGAGAAGACAGAGGAATTTGTATCAATTGAAGGAGCAAGAGAAAACCCCTGAATAAACAACTAATGAAAGAGAAATAAATAATATACCAGATAAAGAATTCATAGCATTAGTAATAAGAATGCTAACTAAATTAGGAAAAATAGGTGAGCACAGTGAGAATTTTAACAAGGTACTAGAAAGTATAAAAAAGAACCAGACAGAACTGAAGAATACTATAACTGGAATGAAAAACACACTAGAAGAGATTAATAACAGACTAGATAATACAGAAGAACACGTAAGTGACCTGGAAGATAGAAAATGAAAATCACCAAATCATAACAGCAAAAAAAGAAAAAAAAAAGAATTAAAAAAAATGAGAAGAGTTTAAGGGATCTCTGGAACAAAATCAAGCATACTAATATTTGCATAATAGGGGTTCCAGAAGAAGAAGAAAGAGAGGAGGTTGAAAATGTATTTGATGAAATTATGGCTGAAAACTTCTCAGACTTCAAGAAGGAAACAGATATCTGGGTACAGGAAACACAAAGGGTCCCAAACAAGATGAACCCAAACAGACTCACACTAAGACATATCATACAAAAAACAGCAAAATTAAAGACAAAGAATTCTAAAGGCAGCAAAAGAAAAACAAAGAGCCACATACAAGGAAATCCCCATAAGGCTACAGCTGATTTTTCTGCAAAAACTTTGTAAGTCAGAGGGGATGATGAATTCAAAGTGCTGAAAGTAAAAATTCCTGCAATCTATGATGCTCTACCCAGCAAGATAATCATTTAGAATGGAAGAAGAGGTAACTTCTCAACCAAGCAAAACTTAAAAATGTTCATCAATACTAACCCTACCCTAAAAGTAATGTTACAGCATCTTCTCTAAATGGAAAATGAAAGGGTACAACAAGAAGTAAGAAACTATAGAAAAGGGAAAATTCCACTAGTAAAGGCTGAGGATCAACTACTGAAATAAGCTAGCACAAAGATTAAAAGACAAAAAAATCATAATTAAAAGACAAAAAATCATAAAATCAACTATAACTACAATAATCAGTAGAGGGATAAACGTGAATATGTAAAATAGGACATCAAAAACAAAATGTGGGGGATGGAGTAAAAAATGTAGCTCTTTTAGAATGTGTTTCTACTTAAATGAAAACCTGTTTAAAGTAAATAGATATACTTATAGGTCATCACATATGAACCCCATGTTAACCACAAATCAGAAAGCTACAAGAGATACACAAAAACTGTAGAGAAAGGAACACAAACAGACCACTAAAACATCATCAAAGCACAAGGGAAGAAATGAAAGGAAGAAGAAGAGAACAAAGAAGAACTACTTAAATGACTGGAAAACAGGTAACAAATGGCAATAAATACATACCTATCAATAATTACTTTAAATGTCAATGGACTAAATGCTCCAATCAAAAGACACAGTGTGGCTGACTGGATAAAAAACGAGACCCATATACATATATGTTGCTTACAAGAGACTCACATCAGAGCTAAAGACACACACCGACTGAAAATGAAAGGATAGAAATAGATATTTCATGCAAATGAAAAAGACAAGAAAGCAGGGGTAACAATTCTCATGTCTGACAAATTAGACTTTAAAACAAATAACAAAAGTCAAAGAAGGGCATTATATAATGATAAAGGGATCAATACATGAAGAGGATATTACACTTCTTAACATATATGCACCTAATAGAGGAGCACTTAAAGATATAAAGCAAATATTAACAGATATAAAGGGAGAAATTGAAAATAATACAGCAATAGCAAAGGACTTTTACACCTCACTGTCATCAATGGAGAAATCATCCAGACAGAAAATCAGTAAGGAGAGAGTTGCCTTAAGTGACACAGTAGACCTGTTAGACTTAATAGATATCTACAGGACACTGCATCCAAAAAGAGCAGAATACACATTCTTTTTAAGTTCTCACATGGAACTTTCTCCAGGATAGATCACATGTTGGGCCATAAAACAGGACTCAACAAATTTAACAGTATAGAAATTATATCAAACATTTTCTCTGACCACAACAGTATGAAACTAGAAATCAATTACAGGAATTAAAATGGGTAAAGCACAAACATGTGGACCCTAAACAATACATTACTAGAAAACCAATGGGTCAGTGAAGAAATCAGAGAGGATATCAGAGAATACCTCAAGATAAATGAAAATGGAAACAAAACTTTTCAAAATCTAAGCTGTGTAGCAAAAGCAGTTCTAAGAGGGAAGTTTATAGTGATATAGGCTTACCTCAAGAGAAAGAAAAATCTCAAATACACAATCTAATACAATATCTAAAGGAATTAGAAAAAGAAGGACAAACAAAGTCTAATTTCAGCAGAAGGAAGGAAATAATAAACATTACAGAGGAAATGAATAAAATAGACACAAATATATATATTAAAGATCAATGAAACAGAGAGTTAGTTTTGAAAAGATAAACAAAATTTATAAACCTGTAGCCAGCTCATCAAGAAGAAAAGAAAGAGGATTCAAATGAAAAAATAAGAAATGAAAGAGGAGAAATAAATACCAATATCACAGAGATAAACAAACCTAGGAGAATAACTACAAACAGTTATAAGCCGAAAAAATTGGACAACCTAGAAGAAATGGACAAATTTCTAGAAACATACAACCTTTCAGACTGAATCAGGAAGAAACAGACAATCTGAACAGATGGATCACTACTGGTGAAATTGAATTTGTAATAAAAAAAACCTACAAACAAACAAATAAAAACAAAAAACTTCCAGAAAACAAAAGTCCAGTACTGAATGCTTTACAAGAGAATTCTACCAAACATACAAAGAAGAGCTAATAACTACCCTTCTCAAACTACTTCCCCAAACTGAAGAGGGTAGAACACTCTCAAATTTATTCTACGAGGCCACCATTACCTTGATACCACCACAAAAGCACACTACAAAAGAGGAAAATTATGGTCCACTATCTCTGATGAATAGAATTGTAAGAATCCTCCACAAAATATTAGCAAAATGAATTCAACAGTATATAAAAAGGATCATTCATCATGATCAACTGAGATTTACACCAAGGATACAAGTATCATTTATTATTCACAAATCAATCAATGTGATACACCACATTAACATAAGGAAGTATATAAATCACTTGATTATCTCAATAGACACAGAAAAAGAATCTGACAATATTCAACATCCATTCATGTCAAAAATTCTCATCAAAGTTGGTATAAGGGAATATATCTCAATATAATAAATGCCATTTATGACAAACCCATGGGTTACATTATATTCAATGGTAAAAAGCTGAAAGCCTTTCCTCTAAAATCAGTAACAAGACATGGGTGCCAACTCTAGCCACTTCTATTTGACATAGTATTGGAAGTCTTAGCCACATCAATCAGGCAAGAACAAGAAATAAAAGGCATCCAAATTGGAAGGGAAGAAGTAAAACTGTCACTATTTCCAGATGACATGATACTATATAAAGAAAACCTTAAAGTCTTCACCAAAAAATTATTAGCACTAATAAATGAATTTAGTAAAGTTGCAGGAAGTAAGATTAATATACTGAAACCTGTTGCTTTTCTATACACTAATAATGAACTATCAGAAAGAGAAAGCAGGAAAATAATTCTGTTTAAAATTGTGTGAAAAATAAAAACCTAGGAATAAACTTAATGAAAACAGTGAAAGACTTACACTCTGAAACCTATGAAACATTAATGAAAGAAATTAAAGATGATATAAATAAATGGAAAGATATCCTGTGTTTCTGGATTGGCAGAATTCATACTGTTAAAATATCCATAATACCCAAAGCAATCTACAGATTTAATGCAATTCTCACCAAAATACTCATGACATTTTTCACAGAACTAGAACAAATAATCCTAAAATTTATATGGAACCATGAAAAATCCTGGATTGCCAAAGGAATTTTGGGAACGAATCTGGAGGTATCATGCTCCCTACTTCAGATTATACTACAAAGCTACAGCTACAGGAATCAAAACAGTATGATACTGACACAAAAATAGACATATACCAATGGAACAAAATAGAGACCCCCAAAATAAACCCATGCACCGTGGTCAGTCTATGATAAAGGAGTTAAGAATATACAATGGAAAAAAGACATTCTCTTCAACAAGTGGTGCTGGGAAGACTGGACAGCTACATGTAAAAAAATGAAATTAGAACATTTCCTCACACCATATACAAAAATAAACTAAAAATTGATTATGGACCTAAATGTAAGACCTGAAATCATAAAATTCCTAGAAGAGTACATAGGCAAAACACTCTTTGACATATATTGTAGCAATATTTTTTTGGATCTGTCTCCAGAGAGATCCATATAAACAATGGGACCTAATTAAACTTAAAAGCTTTTAAGTTTAAGGAAACAAAGGGAACCATCGACAAAACAAAAAGACAACCTACTTAATGGGAAAAAATCATTTGCAAATAAAATGACCAAGAAGGGGTTAACATTCAAATATATAAACAGCTCATAACTCAATACCAGAAAAAAACAATCTGCTGAAAAAATGGGCTGAAGACCTGAATAGACATTTTTCCAAAGCAGACATACAGGTGGCCAACAGGCACATGAAATGATGTTCAGAATTGTTAATCATTGATTAACATCACTAATGCAAACTCAAACTAGAATGAGATAACACCTCACACCTGTTAGAATGGCTAACATCAAAATGTCTACACATACCAAATGTTGGGGAGGATTTGAAGAAAAGAGAACCCTAGTACACTGTTGGTCTGATCATAAATTGGTGAAGCCACTCTGGAAAACTGTATAGAGATTTCTCAAGAAACTAAAAATAGAACTACCATATGAGCCAGCGATTGCACTGCTAGATATATATTCAACCAAGCAAAAGCACTAATTTGAAAAGATACATGCACCATAATGTTCACAGCAGCATTATTTGCAACAGCCAAGGTATGGAAGCAATGTATGTGTCCATTAACAGTAGAATGGATAAAGATGGTATATATGTATGTCTATATCTGTATCTACATCTATATTTAATTTTATATCTTTATAATGAAATATTACTCACCCATAAAAAGGACTATAATTTTGACATTTGCCACAACATGGATGGACTTGAAGGGTATTATGGTTAGTGAAATAATGTGGACAGAGAAAGATAAATACTCTTTGTTATCACTTATATGTGGAATCTAAAAAATAAAACAAATGTATGTAACAAAACAGGAACAGCCATATATAGAGAGAACAAACTAGTGATTACCAGTGGGAAGAGGGAAGGGGGCAAGATAAGGGGATTAAGAGATACAAATTACTATTTATAAAATAAAGAAGCAACAAGAATACATTGTACAGTACAGGGAAATATAGAGATTATTTTATAATAACTTTAAGTGGAGTATAAGCTATAAAAATATTTAATCACTATGTTGTACACCTGGAAGTAATATAATATTGTAAACAACTACACTTCCATTAAAAAAAGAAAACATCAAAGAGCTGAAGACAAAAAGTGAACTCTAAAAGAGTAGACTGAGCTCCTTTTAGGTGAGCAGAGCAGAGCCTCTTTCATTCCTGAGGAACTAATGAACAGGGTAGCAAACTTACCATAGGAAGGAGAGGGGAAGCAAGATAAGAAGGAACTTTTTATGGGCAAGGAAAAAATGAACTTCTATTAGAGCTTGTGTCCTTGGCAATTAATAAGAAGCTAGCTCTCAAATTCCATCATGGGATTTTTCTAATTGTGTGCTGGTGCAGAGCAGAAAAATTAAAAAGAATCTCATAATATTAAGGTGTTTAGAGCTCATGTCTTGCTGGAGTCAGTGTTCTCATTCCACCCTGAGACATAAGAACTCAGTACAGGACTGAAAATAAAGTCCCATCACTGCTCTGACCTAGTTCAGAATTATGAATTAGAAGGAAAATATGGACACTATTCAAGAAAAAAAAAAAAACCTGCCAGTAAAAGATGACACACAGATTACCCAGGGAATGGTGGCAGTTAAAGGAAAAACTTAACACAGTGATTGATGTATGTAGGGAATTAATGAACCAACTGAAAATTCTAGAATTAAAAATCTGTAATATTTCATATTAAAATTCATTTTGGCATATTAGTATATAAGGCAAAAAAGAAAAGCCCAGTTACTTGTGTGCAGATTAATAGAAATTGACTAAATTTTGAAGAACAAATATTTTTTTAAAAAAGAATGGAGAATCAAAGACATATGGAAAGATGTGAAAATATCTAATATACATGGATTGGATTTCCAGGAAAAGAAAAGAGAACAGAGGAAAAAAGTATTTAAACCCATAATGTCTGAGGACCTTCTGAAATTAATGAATGATATTTACCCACAGTTCTAAGAGCAGCAAAACCTAAGCAAAAACATAAACTCAGAGTAAATCTGTTTTGAACCAAAGATAATAAGAATATCTTAAAAACAGCTAGAAACAAATAAAGACACATTACAATCAGATATAATAAATATGATGATCAACTTTTTATAAGAAATACTGAAAATGATAAGATAATGGAAAGACATTTTTTCTTTCTTCCAGTTTTATTGAGATATAATTTACATGCAGCACTATGTAAGATAAAGTGTACAGATAAGGATTTGACTTATATACATCATGAAATGATTATCACAATAAGTTTAGTGAGCATGCACTATCTCATATAGATACAAAATTTAAAAATAGAAAAAATTATTTTTCCTTGTGATGAAAACTCTTAGGATTTACTCTCTCAACAACTTCCATACAACATACATACAACATACATACATACAGCAGTGTTAACTATATTGATCATACTGCACATTACATCCCCAGCACTTATTCATCTTATAACTGGAAATTTGTACCCTGTGACTGCCTCCTTCCAACTTCCCCCTATTCCTACCTCTTGCCTCTTGCAACCACAAACCTGATCCCTATTTTCCTGAGTCTGTTCATTTGTTTGCTTTTGAAGTATAATTGATCTACAACACTATAAAATAATAACGCAGATTCTCCACCTAGAGTAAAGGAAAACTCTGAAAGACTGAATAATGATATGGACAGTTTTTGTCTGTTTGTTTAAAAATTTCAGACTTGTACCACAAGAAATTTTAAACAAAGTTCTTCAGGTTAAAGAAAAATAATGCCAGGTGAAGAATAACTTTACACCTCTATTTAAAAAAAGAATAACAAAGAGGGTAAAAGTGTGGACTAAATTGAAGTGTATTTGAAAATATATTGTACAGTCCCTTGATATCCACAAGGGATTGATTCCAGGATCCCCCATGGATACCACAATCTGATGGTGCTTAAATTCCTTATATAAAATGGTATAATATTTGCATATAACCTAGGCACTTACTCTGGTATGTTTTAAATAATCTTTAGATTACTTACCTAATACAATGTGAATAGTTTTAAATACAATGTAAATACTATGTAAATAGTTGCCTTCTCCCAGAATATTCAAGTTTTGCTTTATGGAACTTTCTGACAATTTTTTTTGAATATTTTCCATTTGAGGTCAGCTGAATTCTAGAATGCAGAATCCACAGACATGAAGGATCAACTGTAAAGCTATTGACTGTTAAAAACACCAAATAACACCATATTGTAGAGCTCATAATTTAGAGTCAAACGTAAATCTAAAAAGCCAAAAGAGGTTACTTGATTAACTCAGAAGAAGAATGAAAGGAGAAACAAACAAAAACCAATAAAGGAAGAAAATGTGAGGCAAATAGAAAACCAATTGTGGGATGGTGGACCTAAACACAACTATATTAGTAAGATATTTTTAAAACCATGGCATACAACAAGACAAAGAAAAAACAATAAAAAATATGCATAAGACCTGAACAAGCACTTCACAAAAAAAATACTTTAATAAAATAATTAGAAATGATAAATTTTTATATATCAGAATGGCTAAAAATAAAAAGAATTATAAAATCAAATGCTGACATGGATACAGTACAAATGGAATGTTTACACATCGCTTTTCAATTTATAAAGTTGTACAATAAATTTAGAGAACTGTGTGGTATGCTCTAATAACTTTAAACTTGCACATACAGTATGACATAAGAAATTTATTACTTGTTGTATAACCAAGAGAAATAAATGCATGGGTTTACAAAACAAGCAAACAAAAATGAACACAAGAATGTTCATCTTGAATCATGATTTAGATATAACCCAAATGCAAATGTCCATTAACAGTGGAATGTATAAAATGGAACATCACTTAGCAATAAAAATGACTAAACCACTGATGCACTGAGCAACATGGATAAATCTTAACTACAGTGTGTTCTTCAAAAGAAGCCAGACATAAAAGAGAACACACTGTGTATGTATGTATGTATATGTATAAATATATACAAATTCAAGAATAGATAGAATGCATCTATGGTGAAAGATCTATTGTGAAAGGTCTATGGCAAAAATAGTCAATAAATTTGGTAGGAAGATTGGAAATGGGCACAAGGGAATTGTCTGTGGTAATAGAAATGTTTTACATATTCATTTATTGTTTTACATGGGTCTCTATAAATGAAAATACTTATCAAGTGGTACACTTAAAATGGTAAAATAATTTAGCCATGAAAATAAAACTGTCAGTGTTTTGTGAATGTTCATTATATTTTCTATATTTCATGCTTTACTTCTTTTTTCAATGTTCCTTCTACCTCATCCTCCGCCTCCCTACCATATTTATCTATTGACTTCATAACCATCACTCAAGATCCAGATATCTTTTATATGTTGTTTTCTGTCATTCCCATGAAGAGTCTCCCATAACAATATGTGCTATTTTAATAAATTCAACATAGCTTCCAATTATTTTATTGCTTTTTGTTCTTCATAGAAGAATCATCTTTAATCTATTTCACATATGCATTTAGTGTTTTTTAAATTATTAGTCTTCCTCAGTAGAACGTAATTTCTATGAATAAATCATTTTTTTCTGTTTTACTGATAACTATATTTCCAATGCTTGGAACAGAGACTGATGAATAATAAATGCTTACTTAATATTTACTGCCTGAATAAATGATCCACAATATGGATTTTGCTAAATGTCATAATGAAAGTTAGGAATGGGTATAGAGTTGCCAGATAAAATACAGGACAACCAGTTAAGTTCAGATTTCAGCTAAAACAGATAATACATTTTTAGTATAAGTATGTCCCGATTATTGCACAGGACACGTTTGTATTTTTTAAAATTATATATTTGAAAGTCAAAATTAATTGGATGTCCTGGGGTTTTGTTTTATAAATGCGGAAACGCTAAATAAATACCACTGGTGAGCTGAATAGCTTGTTACTCAGCATCAAGATTGTTATGGTTGACATTAATGATATTCAAAATACATGAATTCTCTAGAAAATTAATATGCCCTTTATCTTTGTTTGACAGAATACGAAGATCTAATGGGCATGCAACTTGTTTTACTTTTTTTTTTATTGAATGTTTGGATATTTAATGCAAATAAACCTGAAAACCTGAAATTTCAGAAAACCTGAAATAACAGAGACCTGGAACTTCATGAAGTTCTACCAAGCGGCAAGTTTATGACTGTACCTGCACACACGAATGCACACATGCGTGCACACACACACACAGTCTGTATGTGTTGCAAAATTTAATTAGAAAATTGCTCTTGTAAATCTGGAAGCAAGATTGTGGAAAACAGTAATCTTTACCTTCATCTAAACATTTGTGTCAATCTTATCAACCAGAAAAATCTAATGGCTTTGTTCAACGTAATTGTTTTCAGTCATTTTACAATGAATATGATTACTAATCATCATTATCAGGTGATAGAAGGGAATGCACTGAATTATATAATATCCAGCTACATTATATAATACATAAAACATATTTAAGTAAAATTCAGGGTCTGTTTTACCAGATTTGGAAGAAATGCTCTATTGGTCACAGATAAATTATCTTTGCATATATTTATCTTCTTAAGTTAAGAAATAAATTTCTGTCAACTTAATAATCAAATTTTTTGTTTTATAGTGTGAAATAAAAAGGAAAACAGTAATTTCTATACAATGACACAAAGTCATATAGACCTTATAAGTTGAGAGTGGAACCTTGATGGAATATGCTTCTGGGTACTATCTTAATTTAATTTTAAAATGTGTTTCTCCTTGTAGTTAAATAGAAAAATATATTAAAAATACATTCTTATCTATCTAGACTTTTTTTTCCACTCCTGAACAGAAGCTCCAAAGCAAAAATATTTGTAAAATACAAGAAGTTAATTAGCTATAGACCTTCACCTTATTAACTGTTTGGCTCTAGGTATAAAGGTAAAACATTTCATTTGTTTAATTTAATTCACCATGTTTGAATATTTGGGACAACCTTAAGGCTAAAGTTTGAATTTGGAGTAATTTGGAATATATTTTTGGTCCATTTATTATACTGGGAGCATCCTACATTTGACCTATATCTAGACATTGCTTTTCAAATACCCAAAATGCTAAATATTTATACTTTAACTCTCTGTGCTATAGATTTGTAATGCCATGTGTTGCTAAAGATCATCAATAAATAGTGAAAGGAGGTATTCACTTGATGGAGAATTAATATATGAAAAGGAATATAGTAAATAAATACGAGGCACAATATTGGATTAAATGCTCTCTAAGCTAGTATCTAAATTTAATCAGCTGATACAAAATAACAGAACACAAAAAAATTAAATGGTAATAGTACAAACCAAATTAATTATTACCAATTTTAATGTCACATACAAGATATATTTCTACCTAGTAAATACATAATTTATTTAAGTAGTCCATCCAAATGAAATATAAGGTAAAAATTAACTATGATCAACATATAGCTTGAAAATTACTGTTGATATAAAGTTATCAGCTCAAACTGACACGTAGTAAATTATTGATTCTAAATTTTCATCTGTTATTATTCCTCATGTTCTATAAATTAGAGCTATCCAATCCATAAGAGTTATTATGAATGAGCAGTTTTCTAATAATATACTTGATTATTTATTTTTTGATCACTTAAAAATTAAATTATCAAAATCATACAATATTGTATTAGCTTCCTAATATATAATTGTAAATATAGGAAAACTGAAACCAAAGAATATCAATATAAAGAGGTTAAATCAAATTTATCAATATACCAAATGGTCTTATAATTCACTAGGTTCTAAGAGCAAGGTAATTCAACCATAGTTAAATTAGAAAATCAGTGAGGAAAACAATGTATTACAAACAGAAACGTCATATGAGAAAAAGGTGACTTTGAATTTGTCCTTAGGAAATACTTATATTTAAAAGGAACATGTTGGTGTAGTGTGTGGTCTTTTGTTTATTCAAATACTGTAATTTTATTCTATAACTCCCATAGAGGTAATTACAGACCAGTTTAGTATTATTAGATATTTATAATCCCTCAGTAATTTTCTAATCTCTTGTTTTTTCTATCCCTAGATAACTGCTTCACAGTTCAGCAGAATTTTTAATCACTTCCTCATAATAACAAAACAATTTGAACACAAGATAATATTGCCTGTAGAGAAAAACCTGGAGTCACAAATGATAAAAACATAATACGAATCCATTAAGTGATTGTGGTTCAGTCATCCTTCTTAGTCTAGCTTAGTTATATCCACTCTTATTTCAGATTTCACTTTCAAAGGGGCACTCAACCTTAAAAATCATACTATATTCCATTATTCATTTCTTCAGACATTCAAAAAACACATATTCAATGTCTGCTTAGTACTGAATATTTCAGAAGGTGAGATAGGAGAATATAAACGAAAGGAAGACATAGTTACAAACTTCAGTGAGTTTATATCTTATGAGTAATGTACAACCTAAAGCCATGGAAGTACCTTAAGGACTCTAAATAAAAATATACATACCTTGTCACAAAATATGTTGTTCGTGGGCTATAAATTGATATAAATCATTCTGAAAATACTTGTCATGATACTCGAACCCTTTTATATCATTTGACCTATAAATTATACCAATATGAAACTATTCAAAAACAGATTTGTAGCAAAAACGTACAAACAAAAATACTTATCACAGCCTTGTTTAACAAAGAAGAAATAGGAGTCAGTCTATAACAACATGCAAAAATATGGATGAATAGAATGACTGTAAGAAAAAGATGTAATAAATATGAGAGTATATATTTATGATTCCATTTACAGGAAGATCATAAACAGGCAAAACTAATTTATATTAACATAAGTCAGAACAGTGGATATTATTTGTGGAAGAAAGAATTGACTGGGAAGAGGCAAAATATGCTTTTGAATGCTGGACCTTTTCTAAATCTTGATCTGTTTGGTGGTTACTCAAATGTTTGCAAATGTAAACGTTCATTGAACTGACATGTAAAATTTGTGCATTTTAGCATTATTCACTATGACCAAAATTTGGAAGCAGCCTAAATATCCATTGATAGATGTATAGATTTTAAAAATGTGGTATATAATGTGACAGAATATTACGCAGCCTTAAAAAAGAAATCCTGCAATAGGCAACAACATAGATGAGCCTTCAGTACATTATGCTAAATGAAATAAATCAATCACAGAAGAAAAAACGCTACATAACTGAAATTTATATGAGGTATCTAAAATAGTCAAACTCAAAGAAGCAAAGAACAGAAGCATAGTTGTGAGGGCTGAGGGAGAGGGAAATGGGGGATTGCTAATATATAGGTATGAAATTTCAGTTATGCAAGATGAAAAGGTTCTTGAGATCTGCTATAAAACATTGTGCCCATAGATCAAAACACTGTATTGAATGCTTACAAATTTGTTGAGAAGGAAGATCTCATGCTAAGTGTTCTTACCAGAATAAATTTTTTAAATGTACATTTTAGTGCATCAATATTGTTTTTCAATTAGAAAATTTTAAAACTAAGTATCACCTCAAAAGTTTGGAAACATACTTGGCTAGGCTCATTTTTCCTATCAGTACTTCTTTATTTTCTAACACAATAATATCACTAAAGTACACGTTGCTAAAATGAATTGATGCATGGTTAATTCTATGTACTGAATAATTTTCATTTAAAAACAGGATGGATATTAAATACCATACTAAATTACATCAGTTACAAAAATAAAAATAAAGTTACCTAGGATTACAAAATTTAAGCTGTCTTCATTCTAAAGGCCACTAAATATAGGGAAAAATCAAGATGTTTTGAAAGCTAATATGAGTCTTCTGTGGAGGATTTATTTTAGATTACATTTGATGAAACTGGGATATATACTATATGAGGGATAAAAAGACAACAGCATATAGAAGAGAAAGCAATCTGTGTGAAATTTGGTACAAAAATTATATAGAATGGCTGTTTCACATAGGTAATTGAAGGGATTTATTTTTATTGAAAAAGACCATAGTGAGGTACTAGAATCTTATCAAGGGCATAGCATCCAAAGAGTGTCAGTTTATCTCCTTCTCTCCTTCCTTACTCCCTCCCTCCTTCCTTCCCTGCCTTCCTTCCATCCTTCCCTTTCTTTTTCCTCTCCTTCCCTCCTTCCTTTATACCCTCCATTCCCTCCTCCTCCTCCTCCTCTCTATGAATTTCTAAATCTCAGGCTATGGAAGGCAGGCATACCTTGGAGACATTGTGGTTCACTTCCAGACCACTACAATAAAGCAAATATTGCAATAGAGCTAGTCACACAAATTTTTTAATTTCCCAGTGTATATACAATTTATGTTTACAGTACTGTTGTCTATTGAGTGTCCAATAGCATTACATCTTAAAAATGTGCATACCTTAATTAAAAATACTTAACTGCCAAAAAATGCTAACCATCGTCTGAGCTTTCAGCAAACTGCAATCTTTTTGCTAGTGGAGGGTCTTGCCTCAGTGTTGATGGCTGCTGACTCAACAGGGTGGTGGCTGCTGAAGCTTGGGGTGGCTGTGGCGATTTCTGAAAAATAAGACAACAGTGAAATTTGCTGCATTGATTGACTCTTCCTTTTACGAATTATTTCTCTGTAGAATGCAATGCTGTTTGATAGCATTTTACTTGCAGGTTTACTTATTTTTCAATGGCGTTTACGTAATATTATAAATTCTTTGTTGTCGTTTCAACAATCTTCATAGCATCTTCACAGGAGTAGATTGCATCTCAAGAAACTGCTTTCTTTGCTCACCCATAATAAGCAACTTCTCATCTTTTAAAACTTGATCATGAGATTACAGCAATTCAATCACATCTTCCAGCTCCATTTCTAATTCTAGTTCTCTTGCTACTTCTACCACATCTGCAGGTAATTTCTCCACTGCAGTCTTGAACCCTTCGATGTCATCCATGAGGGTTAAAATCAACTTCTTCCAAAATTTTGTTAATGTTGATATTTTGACCTCTTTCCCGAATCACAAATGTTCTTAATGGCATCTAGAATGGTGAATCCTTTCCATAAGGTTTTCAATTTACTTTGCCCAGGACCATCAGAGGAATCACTATCTACGATAACTAGCCTTGTGAAATATATTTCTTAAATAATAAGACTGGAAAGTCGAAATTACTCCTTAATCCATGGGCTGCAGAATGGATGATGTTTTAGTGAACATGAAAACCACATTTATCTTATTTTACATCTCCATTAGAGCTCTTGGGTGACTGGGTGCCTTGTCAACGAGTGGTGATATTTTGAAAAGAATCTTTTTTTCTGAGCAATAGGTCTCAATCCTGGGCTTATAATATTCAGTACACTGTGTTATAAACAGATGTGCTGTCATCCAGGCTTTGTTGTTCCATATATAGAACACAGGCATAATTCTTAGGGGCCCTAGGATTTTCAGAATGGTAAATGGGCACTGGATTCAACTTCAAGTCACCAGCTGCATTAGCCCCTAACAAGTGAGTCAGTCTGTTCTTTGAACTGTTGAAACCAGGCACTGACTTCTCTCTAGCTAAGAAAGATCTAGATGCCATCTTCTTCCAATAGAAGGCTGCTATGCTTATATTAAAAATCTGTTGGGAATTCCCTGGGATGGTCCAGTGGTTAGAACTCCACTCTTACACTGCGGGGGAGTGGGTTCAATCCCTGGTCGGGGAACTAAGATCCCGCATGCCGCGCGGCGAGGCAAAAAAAAAAAAAACTGTTGTTTAGTGTAGTCACTTTCATTCATTATCTTACCTAGAGCTTCTGGATAACTTACTGCAGCTTCTATATCGGCACTTGCTGCTTCACCTTGCACTTTTAAGTTATGGAGATGCCTTCTTTCCTTCAATGTCATGAACCAACCTCTGCTAGTTCAAACTTTTCTTCTACAGCTTCTTCGCCTCTCTGGATTAGGTTTTGATTTAAGGGAATGTTATGGCTGGTTTGATCTGCTATCCAGACCACTAAAACTTTCTCCATATCAGCAATGAGGAAGTTTCACTTTCTCATCATTCATGGGTTCACTGGAGTAGCACTTTTAATTTCCTTCAAGAACTTTTCCTTTGCATTCACAACTTGGCTAACCAGAGCAAGAGGCCCAACTTATGGCTAATATCAGTTTTTCAACACGCCTTCCTCAGTACGCTTAATCATTTCTAGCTTTTGATTAAAAGTGCAATACATGAGACTCTTCCTTTCACTTGAACACTTAGAGGTCATTGTGGGGTCATTAACTGGCCTAATTTAATATTGTCATGTCTCAGGGAACAGGGAGGTCCCAGGAGGTGGAGAGAGATAGGGGAACGGCTGGTCAGTGAAGTAGTCAGAGCACACACACTTATTAAGTTCACCATCTTATAAGGGTGTGGTTCATGCCACCTCAAAACAATTACAATAGTAACATCAAAGATCACTGATCACAGATTGCCATAGTAAATATAGTAATAATGAAAAACTTTGAAATATTGTGAGAATTACCAAAATGTGACACAGAGACAGGAAATGAGCACGTGCTGTTGGAAAAATGGCAAAAACAGACTGCTTGATTCAGGGTTACCACAAACCTTCAATTTGTAAAAAACACAGTATCTGTGAAGGGCAGTCAAGCAAAGTGCAATAATACGAGGTATGCCTATAGTTGTGCAGTGTCTAATTTTTTCTGCTTCAACAAACTATGTCTCTAAGTAAGACAAATCTAGTAGATAATATTACTCATATAAAGTATCATGTTCATTATATACAAACTATCTTTGATTCATGGTGTATTTTGAGCCCAAACATATTATCTAACATTCACATGTTGAATTTGATTCTATATTTTTCTCCAATGGAAAAAAATCAATGTAAACCTCCTCAGAAATTTATAAAATTTTTTAAAACATTTGTTTTGTCACTTACATTTCAGCAGATTCAGTAATCACAAATGTAACTTTTAGGAACTTTCAAATACTCATGAATATCCTGAAGGTTGACCTCACTCAAAGAATTGTGAGTTGATATATGTGTGTGTCTGTGTGTGTGTGTTCAAATCTGTATGAACATATATGTTTGGATACATTTGTATACACATGATAGAGGAAACATAACAAATAATTTTCCAATTATATTAGAAAGGGTGAAAGAATAGATAAGGAATAAAATCCTCTTTTAAAAACTATGTATGTTTGACTTATAAAAAGATGACTATAATATATTCAACTGAAAATTTTAATAATGTAAATTTTTTTAAGTTTGTACTCATTTATTTTTAATAAGTATAATTCAAAATCATTTTTGCATTAAATTTAAAGTATCAATTAAAAAAGATTAAAATTTCACATTTCTTCACTCATCTTGATTTTAAGTAGCTTCATTCCAAAACTTTAAAAAATCTACACTTACTTGTATATGTTATTTCTACCCATCATTTAATCACAAATTATTCTTCAATTAACAAAACTTCTTTTGTTTACTCCTTATATGGGCAGAATGGAGCTTGTCTTTCTCATCACCATTTCTCCAAGCCATGTCATAGGCCTCATACATGTTGGTCATTAATGATTTATTGAATCAACAAATGGAAAGCTAAATGTAGGTAGTCTTGACTTCAAAGAGCAAATCGCTGAAGAGCAATATTTACATTATTTTACAGTTTCTGACACATAAGTAAATCTACCAAATAAAGCAATTATTTCTCACACTTATAAGAAAATCTACCAAATAAAACAATGTATATAATTATGAAGTAAGCAGCCTAGGTAACTTTTAATATATTGTATGTGATTACTAGAGATTGCTGAAGAGAATCTTTGTGTATTAAATATATCCATGAAAGACTTTATAAAGCAGTGATGACTACTTGTAAGAAATCTACATATAAAAATTACCCTTACAGGGCTTCCCTGGTGGCGCAGTGGTTGAGAGTCTGCCTGCCAGTGCGGGGGACGCGGGTTCGGGCCCTGGACGGGGGGGATCCCACGTGCCGCGGAGCGGCTGGGCCCGTGGGCCACACCTGCTGAGCCTGTGCGTCTGGAGCCTGTGCTCCGCAGCGGGAGAGGCCGCGGCGGTGAGAGGCCTGCACACCGCGATGAAGAGTGGCCCTCGCTCGCTGCAGCTGGAGAGAGCCCTCGCGCAGAGGCGAAGACCCAACACAGCCAAAAATAAATAAATAAAATTAAAAAAAAAATTACCCTTACAAACACAATTTTTCTCATTCATGAATTCTAGTATTGACATGATTGACTTTTAGATGCCAATGAATCAAAAGATGAAAAATAAAATTCTGCTGAGTACAAAACATTTTATGGATACACAGGTTTTGTTTGTCAGCACACTGCATTCATCTCAACTAATAAGGTGACATTATTCTACTGAACTTCTATAATGTGTGGGGCATTGTGTAATGGTTATAATCATTTGGAAATTCCTGAAGCTTATCTTCTGTAGTCCATTAACATTTGAGGCTTATATGGGAAGGAGGAAGGTATAATTCAAGGGAGTCCTTGTTAGTTGTATTAGTCAGGGTTCTCCAGAGAAACAGAACCAATAAAACATGCATCTAGAACGAGATTTATTTAAGAAATTGGCTCACACAATTATGGAGGCTGGCAAGTCCAACCAGCCAGCAAGGTGAAGACCCAGAAAGAGCTGATGTTCCGGTTAGAAGTCCAAGCAGACAAGAAGATCTGATGTTTCAGATGAAGTCCAAAGGTAGTCTTCTGGAGAATTACCTCTTACTTGGGGAAGGGTTGGTCATTCTGTTCAATTCAGGTCTTCAAATGATTGGATAAGGCACACTTACATTAAGGAGGGCCATTTGCTTTACTCTACTGATTAAAATGTTCATATTATTCAAAAACTCTCTCACAAAAACACCCATAATAATAATCGACCAAATATCTGGACATGTTCTGTCCAGTTAAGTTAGCAAATAAGTTAACCATCACACTAGTCAGAAAGGGAAAATACAAAAATAACCTGTCCATTTTGGTGTGAGTTATTGTGGAAACTGAACAAAGAAGGCAGCAGTAAGCCCAAAGGGCTCAGATGTCAGGGTCTGTATTTCTAGATCTCGGGAAGATAATTTGAGGGATCTTTAGAAATACCCAGACAATGGTTACTGAACCTGAGTGTATTTATAATATAAACTCCAAAGTCACATGGTTATCACAATATAACATAAAAAGCATGTGACATAATCCCATACCCCTTCATAGGGGAAATACTCAACAAACTAGAAATACAAGACTACATCCTCATCCTGATAAAGAACATATATAAAATGAGCACAGCTAACTTTATATACTTAATGGTTAAAGACTGATAGCTTTTCTCCTAAGATCA
The DNA here is from genome assembly GCF_965194825.1 of Balaenoptera physalus. NCBI lineage: Eukaryota > Metazoa > Chordata > Mammalia > Artiodactyla > Balaenopteridae > Balaenoptera > Balaenoptera physalus. The sequence goes on along the minus strand of NC_138890.1, from coordinate 109,182,849 downwards.
AGAACATAACTAGGTTTTCTGTTCTTGCTACCACTACTCAACATTGTACTGGAGTTCATAGCTAGGGCAATTGGGCAAGAAATTTAAAATTAGGCAATAACAGATTAAGCAAGAAATAAATAAATGGATAGCTGGAGGCCTGCATATGGAGAGAGATCAAACAATACACAAATGTTTTTTTCAGGAATCCTTGTTCCAAGTCCCACATGAAATTTGAGGGTTCACTTCAGACTATAGAAATGAGCATTGGCCATTTTCCCAAAAGGCAGCCTAGACCATTAGCTTATCTGGAAGGTATTTCAGACTGTTATCACCATGAGCATTTAAAAATCATTGCTGGTTCACTTTTTATATTATGAGCATTATACATGTTTAGTAAGTACAAAAGTGAATAATCTTATGTATTATAACTAAACCTTTCTTTTAAAAGAGCTGATTTAAATGAAGTAATTTATTGTAATATAACAAGTATTTAGAGAACTGATTTGAAAATGCTTTAAAATAAACCTTAATATTTAGCTTCTTAAAACCCAACCTAAATAAACTGTAACCTGTAGGTACTGACAGAGAAATAATGCAGATATCAATTTCCAAGGAAATACTTTCCTTTACTGTGAGATCTGACCTATAATGTGTATGTTAGATAAAAATCTCCTTGTGAAAGTATCAGATTCACTGAAATCATTCAGCAGCTGAAGGTCACAGCTATGAATGGAGAATATTCACAGACTGGAACAATTTGAATGGAAATCTAGGGCTTAACTTGGAATTTTACCACATCTCAGTTTAAATGGTTTACTGCTGAATGTTTCATATCTAAAATATTTTCAGAAGTTACCAGAAAGCCAAATAAGAAATATGTTTTCAGAGTAGATGATATAGACTAGGATTTATATATTCCTAAGGAACTTACACAATACAAAACATACAGTATACTATATACAGAAAAATGTGCAGAGAAAAATAGAGGGTAAGAGAAGAAAAATTAAAAATTTAGAATAACAGTAGGAAAGAGAAGACAAAATAAGGGAAGGAGAGACAGATGTGGAAAAGAAAAATATTTTTAAAAATTATTCCATAAGAATTTAATATAATTAAAAATTCCCCAGTACTTATATTCAACTTTATATTCTTAGAATATGAAGTCAAAAGAGTCATGAAAAAAATTCAAAATGCCTAGCTTGTAGGAAACTTGACTTTAATGATGGTTCTGATGCTCATGAGAATTTTATCATTTACATAAATACTGTTGTACATTGTCTTCTTTTTTTAAACCTAGTTTATGAGACAATTTTAAGCTAGTAGAAAATTAGTTACTTTTGTTTACTACAATGAACTATAAGTAATTTCTAGCTTTAAACTAAGGTCTATCCTAACAGTCAATAGTGTTTTAGTTATGTTAAGAAGGCAAAAGACCTGTACTCTGAAAACTATAAGACGCAGATGAAAGAAGTCAATGATGACACAAACAGATGGAAAGATATTCTTGGATTGGAAGAATCAGTAGGGTCAAAACGACTATACTACACAAGGAAATCTACAGATTCAATGCAATCCCTATCAAATTACCAATGGCATTTTTCACAGAACCAGAACAAAAAAAATATTAAAATTTGTATGGAAACACAAAAGATCCCGAATAGCCAAAGCAGTCTTGACAAAGAAAAATGAAGCTGGAAGAATCAGGCTCCCTGACTTCAGGTGATAGTACAAAGCTACAGTAATCAAAGAGTATGGTACTGGCACAAAAACAGAAATATAGATCAATGGAACAGGATAGAAAGCCCAGAAATAAAAGCACACACCTATGGTCAATTAATCTATGACAAAGGAGGCAAGAATATACAATAGAGAAAAGACAGTCTCTCCAAGTAAGTGGTTCTGGGAAAATTGGACAGCTACATGTAAAAGAATGAAATTAGAACATTCTCTAACACCATACACAAAAATAAACTCAAAATGGATTAAAGACCTAAATGTAAGACCAGATACTATAAAACTCCTAGAGGAAAACATAGGCAGAACACTCTGACATAAATCGCAGCAATATCTTTTTTGGATCCATCTCCTAGAGCAATGGAAATAAAAACAAAAATAAACAAATGGGACCTAATTAAACTTAAAAGCTTTTCACAGCAAAGGAAACCATAAACAAAAAGACAACCTACAAAATGGGAGAAAATATTTGCAAATGATGTGACCAACAAGGGATTACTACTTCAAAGATTACTTTGACTTTGAGAAAAGATGAATGAACACTATCACCTTTACTGTTCAATTTTATTGTTTAATAACCTTTACTGTCAACTGAGTGAACACATTTGTGACCTCCCTCTAACTCAGGTGCTACAAAATCATTCAACTGAGTGCACCTGAATTTAAGAAAAGTAAATATTATTTCATTTTAAATGGTTTCATGAGGAAGGGGTTCTGACATAATGAGAATAGAAATGTAAATGTCAATCTTAAGCCCTTTTTTTCCTCACAGCTCATCATAGACTGACTGACAGGCCCAGAGAATGCCCAAATATTCAACGTGCTCTTGATCACAGATTTATTTAGCTTATGTGTATTATATTTCATTGAGTAACTGAGTATTATAACTAGAAAGTTTGTTTCAAGATTATAATGCAAGATGATATCATTGCTATTATTGACTTACCAATGTTTAAATATCTCCCTGCTAAAAATATATTTATTTGAGATAAGAATTTTTGACAGAAATTGTATTGAATATCTTTATTTTATAGAAAAAGTTCATGTAAGCATTTTAAGTAAGTCTACTGTTATATTTGGAAAGGAATTAAATTACCAGGACAATGGTAGGAAGAATATATACCTTCATGCCCTTGTCTACCTTATTAGATTTAAGATAAGGGTATTTCTGTATAATAAATTTAAAGCAAAGTATAATTTATTTTGTATACCATGTGACACCATTTATGCAAAGCAGACTTATACATGAAAATAAAGACAAAGGAAAGGTCTCAGGAATGCAACTGGGGAGTCACTTTGAGTCACCGTGAACTGAAAAAGGATCTATAAAAATAAAATTAACCTCCTGGAACCCAAGTAGCCTCAGGATATACAATCTCAGAACACATTAAACAATACAGTTGCTTTGACAGAGTCCTTTAAATAAAGAAAGGAAAATTGAATCTTTTCCCATGCATTTAATACAACTCTTGACATTTAAAAACATAATTATGTAAGATTTTCCACGGTGTTTCTTTGCTCCCTGAACTGAATGGATGTAACTGAAATGTCTGTGATCACTCCATCACCCTTCAGAGAGCAGCACCCTCTAATTTTCAATGACAATACACCACACAGACCAAGGCTTTTCTGCTCATAAGCCTCGGACAAGAGAAGGCATGGAGAAGTTAGTCCTACCAATGAGAGACAAATCTTATGTCTGTGGAGGGTCCTTTCCTCCCAATTCTAGGTACCTTAGCAAAGAGCTGGGTCAGCTGTCTCATTACGACTTCTTAACAGAGAAGAGATAAGTAGGTGTTACCACAGAGCACAGATACATGGACCACTAGCATATCCTCATTTAATATAAAATACGGCATATTTGGAAAAATATATAAGCCTGAAATAACCGGATGGACCTAATTCATCTTGAAATTAGCAGAAGGAGAAAAGAGTTCATGGTCCCAGAGTCAATACGGGAAAAAGATTCTCACTGGTCTAGTTTCCAGGGGAAGTTTCTGCCATTGTGAATGATAGGATTGTGGATTTTTTGAACCTATTGTATTAAATGCAAGCCACTCTCACAAAAATAGATAATTTTCAGGAATATTACAGAAAGCTCAGATTGAGCAAGGAAATATTCCCTCAACTGTATTGGCTTCATTACATATAATATAGTAAATGTAACAATTGTTTCTTTACTGATCCACATAGAATGGGAGGAGTAGGAGTAAGTAGGTTATTATGTGAACTAAAGAGGCTGCATAATTTCTTGGGTGTCTCTCTTGGTTATTTAAGGGAGGGCTTCTGACTTGATTAAAATCCTAAGATTTAGCTGTATTTCTCTGGAGAGGAAATTTTACTAATTTTTTCTACCTTATCTAAATAATTAACTAGAGATGAGAGGTAAGCAAATAAAAAGAAAGTGTTTCTCTCACTTTACCTTTCTTAGTTTTACCTTTTCCTTTGTTATTCCTGAAGTTTTCCAGGGTGATTGTTACATATTCAGCAAAAAAGAAAAATGAAAACTCAAATAAAGTCAGCTTCACTTTAATTTCAGTCTGCCTTAACCCAAAGAGCCTGATCTTCTGAAGGACAGTAAGCACTTGTGATGAACAACCAAAAGACTGTCTATTTGGCTCCTTGAGCACATCAATGAGAAATGTACTCTGCTTCTATCTTAGCTCATTTTTATTGCTGATAAAGAAGTTATGGGGGGAAATAGCTGGTATCAGAGAACATGTAAAATGCAGCATAAAGTTAAATGTTCCATATGAAATAATCTAGAATAATTTAGTCCAACATTCATATTCTTGACAAGAACAATAAAGGATGTAGTATTGGTTTCATCCAAGGAATTATTTACTTCATAGCAATTTTGTGATAAGCAAAGTATAAGTTTCCAGGAATAGGTCATCAAAGCAAATGTACTTCTCACCAGCGGGCTGGTGAACTATCAGGACGTTATTAGAATCTATGGTCAATTGATTTCAACTTTTTGTGGAAATCTAAAATTAAATAAATCAGATCCCAAAGGATAACTTTTCTATAATTCAATAATCATTGGAGAAAACATCATATGTACTGTCCTCTCTCATAATATATTCTAAATAGGTGTATGGGCCTAGGAGATCCAAGAGTAGGAATAAGGAAGCTGATTTATCCCTGAATTCCACTTAATTCCTGTGAGAAATATTTCAGGTGACTGATACATAGTGGTTAGATCAGATGTTTGGGTAGGTGAAATGGCAGTCTCAAGTGAAAATGAGGCAGATGCCAGAGAATGGGCATGGGGGCTTTTTAACTGTACCCTTTTCCTTTCCTTATACTTTCCCAGGCAGACCACTTGGAGGACCAGGAGCACCATGGTTGCAAAAAAACAAAAACAAAGCACAGCAGCCCTAACTCAGAATCAACCCAACTGCAGCTAAAAAAAAAATAAGACAATAAGTCAGGCTGGGATGGGAAAAATAAAATAAGAGATGAAGTCAAATAAGTATGTCCCTGATTGGTCGTTACTTATCCCTTTCCTTTTTACTCTGTAAGTGATTACAACCATAGAGAGTAAGCTTTACAGAAATAGCATTGCTTTAAGCAGTGATGCAGAGAGATTCCTTGAGGGCCAAAGTGGCCTGATTATGTGAACCAAATGAGATTTTTCAGCCCAGATGAAATGCCAGGCTTTTTGTTTGAGGATATCTCCTCCTCTCCTCAATACACACGTAGACATTGACTCATCAGGAGGAACACTGGGCTTTTATCTGTCAACCCAAATAAAAATTATTAAACAAAGCAGATGATTCTTTCAAAGGAATATGAACCCACACACAAGATAATGAAATATCAAGGAGTGCAATCACCATGCAGAAAGACATCATGAATTAGAATAGCCAGAAAAAAAAAAAAAAAACAGAAGGAGAATGAATAAAGTCATCAGAACAAGAATTTAAATTAAGCATCATAAATCTTTTCAAAGAGAAAAGAGAGGACTATTGATATAGAAAGCAAGACCTAGCAGTTATAAGGAAGAGATAATTTGTAAACATGGATTTTGTAAACTATAATTATTAAAAATGAAGTAAATAAGTGAATTGAATTGCAGAGTGAATACAGCAAAGATTTAATAATCAGGCAGACATGGTTAGGAAGTCTCCCAGATTTAATAAAAAAGAAACAAGAAATTTATAAAATAAAATATGAGATATACAGTTATTAGATGGAGAAAGGCCAATTTCTATATTACAAGAGTCTGCAAAAAAAAAAAAAAAGGAGAGAAAAATAAATTTAGGGGAGGCCATATTTGAAGAAGAAAGAATTGATTATTTTATAAGTTAAAGAAAATGAGTTAGTTTACCAAAAAATTAATGTGCTAATTCAAAAGAAAATCTTGTCATACTTATTAGGAGGGATACTCTAATAATCCACTATAAGATATTTTCAAATATTTATCATAGTTTCCTTGAAAATCATAGGTTTATTAAAAACTGTACTATTTCATTTCATGCACTCTGTCAGTCCTTTCTCAAGCTCTTCCAAGTGTCTCTCTGCTTTTCCACCTCAGTATTCTTTTACCAAGCCCGCAGTCAGGAAGTATGGGGGTGGAGGTTAACATACTCAGAGCCAACCCTCGTCTAGCGGGAGATGGCTGCCTACGAAGAAATGCTCAGCCTTCCTTCTGAAGGGTAATCAATTCTGCAAGGGGTCTCTGTTGAATCAGACCCTACTGTCCACAGCAATGACTTCAAGAATGCATACTTTTTCTCCTTCTCTACCTCAGTTTCCCTGCCTACACTCAGGTGTTTCCTAGAATCACCTCCCAGATAGACTTCCTCCCCACAAGTTTTCCTTTTAGGCTTTGGTTTCAGATGGTACCAAAGCTAGACATTTTTCTTCTCAAGACCTCAATCATAGCACATACGATGCTGATATTTCCTTTTTGAATATCCCACTCTTTAACTTATCTTTTGTCTGACTTTCAAAAAATTGTAATTATTTAAAAATTTTTTGATTATCACTTAGTTTTCTCAAAATGTTATGTGTACAGTAATCTTAAGTTGATTTCCCTCTAAACTCGTTTTTCATCTTGTATTTTCTAACTCAATCAATGACACCCAGACAAAGCCACACAATTTGAAGCTCTTGCCCTTCCTCACTGCCCTTCACACCCAAAGTTCTGCTGTTTCTTTTTCATAAATATCTTCTAAATCTTAACACTTTCCTTCACCTTCACTGTCATTTCTGTAGAATTTTCCACTTGTCATGGTGAAGATTCTTGCCTATGGATATATATTTGTGTGGCCATATAGTGTTTTTAAAATGATTAGATTTGTAATGCACTTAGTTTTAATGCATTACTGCATTTCTACTTTCAGTTTTAATTTTTTTTAATAACATGCTTCTCTTACAACAACTTAATCATTCATTACCAGGCTCACCATGGTCTTTCATGCCTTAATGTGGTTATTATGTTCACGTTAACATGAATGCCCTTTTTCTCAATACTCCAGCTTATGAAATTCTAATTTTCCAAGGCTCAATCATGCTCTTGGTGACTCTAATCTAGGTTTGCTCTGACCTTTGCCCTTCCATAGTAATTTTAGCATAGTTTTCTACAACACATATCACACCATATTATTACTTACTTTTATTTTCTGCCAACAGAATATGAATTCCTCTCTTATGTTTGTATTTCCAACACCCATTATTTGCTCCACCCATACTAAGTACTTATTAAAAAAGTTTAGAATATAGAAGGATGACCATATACCACAGTTATTTTTTTTCTAAACTTGACTTTTAAGAAAATCAAAATAAATTTATTGTCAGTACAGCAATTTATATATATATATATATCAGATTACAATATTTCTTCTTGTTCCAATTAATAATTATAATTGTATTATGTTACTGTATCATAGGTAATTTTGTAAATAACAAAAGTCATTGGAAATATAAGTTATAAGAAATCACCTAAGTCTCATGTGATATCTCTTCAAAATAAATTCCAGGGAGTTTATTTGTTTTTTTGTCTGGAGACTAAAGGGATTCCACTGAAGAGTTGGGGGAAGTGATAACTAAAATAGGACAGAAGAGATGGACAGTGTGTTCTCTGAGAGAACACCATGAGTCTGGTGTGCAGTCCACACCTTTTACAAAAAGAAAGCAGCAAATGTGCCATAACCCAATGTAAGCCAGTTACTGATGATAAATTACGTGGCTTCTCATGCCAGAAGGAGAGGAAGAAATTTTTTAAAAAAGAAATATGAAGGAGGTGACAGTGTTTCCCAAAGATTTCATTCTCTCCACTCATCCTTATTCCACTCTGGTGGGGTGATGTCTTGACACTTTGCATGAGGCAATCATTGAGCTCCAAACTGTCAAGAGGGCTTACCTAAAGTATACATAGTACTTCAGCATATTTGTTTGTCCTTGTTAATTCCCTATCCTAGTGTACAGAGCCCTGAAGTTTAGCCCTAATCTAGATATTGTGATGAATTCTTTCTTCAGTTATTGGAGATACAGGAATAAAGAGTTAAAATACCTAACTGGCTCAGAGTGAGTTTTGGAGGGTCACCAAGAAGGCCATCCTTGAAGAATTGATGCAGAGACTTTGGTGTAAGGATAAAAAAACAGCATTTCGGTAACAAACTTGTGATACAAAATGCAATAGTCGTCTATGACAAACAATTCAGATGAATAATTATTAAGGGGGGAAGGGAATAGGACAATAGAAGTGGACCAGCACTAACGTTACTTATTGTCCTACTCTGAAGGTCTCTCTTGTGATGACCCCAGATGCCCTGGAGACAAAGGCACAATTATTTCTTCTGAGGCTATGAGCACCCTTACCATGCACTCCTCGGAATCCTCCTTCTGTGGCCACTGGTGGGAACTGCTGACTCCACAACTTAGTTGTTTTACTATCTCTGCCGATAAAACAGCTGACTGTTATTTCTGGTCTTTCTTGACACAAATTCCCTTCTAACAATTCTAAGAGCCAAACTCAAATATCTCTTCTTTTCCTGTGGGTTATTTTTTTTCTAAGAATAATATTTTTAGAGACTTTTTTGCTGTTTCTGTTGATGATGATGCACATTTTATAACCTATTTAACCTAGACTCAAGTGACTCTAGGAAGATTTAGAGGGCACTAACTATGCTGGAATGTATAGTTTCTTAAAACATATTGAAGTGGATGTAGTAAGTACGTTGGTGCAAAACTACTTGAGGAAGAGAAGTAAAGGTGAAAGAACAAAAAACTAACAGCTGCTGATATAAGACCAGGAAGGAAGAATAAGTACCTTACACTAAAATGAACATAGCAGCAGACCAGAAAATGAAATAAAGTAATAGACAATTACATAGGCTTGTGCTCTTCAATTCTGATCTTAACAAAGGAGGGATGAATTGAAATGAAACAAAATTTTCCAACAAGAAATTACATAAGTCTGTTCTTATCGATCTGACTCCAGTATTATAAATTACAACAAAATGGTAGACTGAATTTGGGGAAAGGGTTATTAATCATGATATTACTTAAAGAATTTAACATTGACTATGATAAAATAAAATAAACTTAATGATGAGAAAGATGAACACCTCTTAGAAAAACAAAACACAACTCCTTTATGTACACACAAGGCCTTAGCTGAAATTTAAAAGGTTGTTCAAAGTAGCTTTCTTCAAAGACAAATACCAAGAGATAAGTGCTCATTTCTCGTATATATTGAGATTACCTTCTACCACAGCATGCGTTATCAATTGACATTGATTATAAATTGTGGTAAACAAGAATAATTTATATAAGGAGCATAATTCCAGGAATTGTGCTTAATGTTATTCTCTTAAATGAAATCACAGGTGTATTTTAGCTATTTTTCTTAAAGTAATTGTCTTTCCAGTAGAATGAGTTAAATTGGTTGTTGACTTCACTTCTGGAACTCATCAGCTATTCTTATGGGCTAAAATTTTACTTTTTTATGTTCCATAGCATAACCATGAATGTATCTTTATATTATGTCACACATAAGTTTTCTATGGATGGAAAAAGGATTAATCAGGCATTTTGAGCCATTTTCTGCCACTTAAAACAAGTCATACAGCCTTCCTCTTGACTTTACTTCACGATTAACTGTCACACAATATTTTGTGAAATTCTTAATGTATGCCATAATATGTAATTGTATATAAAATGTATCCAAATGTGATGTCTATAACTTTATATGTGACTCTCTCAGGAAACAATATAAAAGGTGAACATTGGAAAAATAGACTTAAATATTTAAATGTTCTTTTAGATGAATATTAGTTCAATCCTTTCCTTCAGGTAGAAGGGTATTATTACATAATACCTTTAAGAAAAAAATGTCTTTGTGTACCAAATGCGTTTATCAATGAATTTGAATTATTAGGATTTAGATATTTTTTAAAACATATCTTTCATTCTGTAATTCCCAAACACAGTGCAGAACCATAAGATCTGGGGAAGAGTTTTCTTAATGTGCTCTAATATTTTGAGCAGCAAAATCGTTAGTGATCAAATACATAACCACATTATATATAAAAATCAATTATCTATATAAATTATCCATGTGAATTATGAGTATACTTTAAAATACTCTTAACTTATATAGATATTTTTTTCCAGAAATAATCAATGGAGGAATACTTATAAAAATTGTTATTAGTTAACAATTTTATGTTAGACCACAAATAACAATGTCAGATTAATTTTAGATTAGTATATTTTGTAAAACAAAATAATTTAGACCATGTTCCTCAGTCCTATTAGTAGATATAGAACTATGATTACCTTCTAAAAATGTTTCATTATATATTATTTACGGAGGTAGTTCTTATAATAATAGCCTCTTAGATTATCTCTCTGCCTTCCCACTCCCTTCCATCCTGTCCAATGTCAAATTATTCTCCTTCTGAAAAGTTTTTACCTTATCCTTCCCATAATTGAAAACTTTTTATACCACAACACACTTTTTATCTCATGGTCATTTCTTCTTGTGGAATTCCATCCACCAGCCTTGACAGTATTATTGGCATCAATGTTTTCATCACCATCAAAATTACCTTTATTCTTTAAGGTCCAAAAGAAACATGTCTTCCAATTTGTAACTTCCCTTAAAGTCTCCATTGTCCTATCACTGAAAAATTAATGCATTGCTCATTTTGTGTTTCTGTAGCACTTTATACATATTGTACATATGTATTAAATAATTTATCATTATGAATTACTACTTGTTCAGATGTTTATTTCTCTGATTCTATAGAAAAAAACAATAAATGTGATGGTCCTATTTGATTAACAGTTTTACCAGCAATATTTAGCACACTGCCTCTGCAAAATAAGTGCTTAAAGAATGTTGTAATAGGGAATGATATTGAATTTTATGTAACATAGCAGGTGTACCTATTTAATCACTATTTCTTTCCATACAGACATAAATATACTTTTCTTTCTCCCTTGCCCACATCATAACTAAATGTGGTTCTAAACTATGATTCAAATGTTTCTTTCATTACCAGGTGTATTACAAATTATTTAATGAATTTTAGATATTATTTAAAGGTTTATTAGGTAGAATTAAAATTCTTGCTAAGCAAATAGTTACATATAAATTTCCAGTGTTTGAAACAATGTTATTTATACTGCTTATAAAACCTAACAAATATACAAGATATTTTATAATATCCTATAGAATTTAAATATGGACATGTACATTAAAAATAATTTAGAATATTCATGAAGAAGACATAACTTTACAATACTCATCAATGAGGAGAAACTTTAGCACATTGAGAAAAGGTTTTGGAGTCAGAGAGCTTCAACTAACACACTTTGTACTAGTTCCCATCTCATTCTGGAAACACAAATTTGATCGATGCATTTTATTCAAAATTCAAGTTGCTAAGTGGTTGTTTATCGTTAGCTTAATGCTTTCTTCACGAGATTATTAGAAGTATATTTATTCTTCTAGTAATCACTTTATTAAATGAATCTGAAAATCTAGGAAATTAATCAAATATTGTCAGACTGTAGTACTGACAAACATAAACACTATGAATATTACTCACTGTATCTTTAAGTATTATCAAAATGAAGTACTCATAAACACTATGAATAGTATGCCCTGTATATTTATACTTATTCCATAAAACAAGCATAAAATATCTGTCTCAAACATAAGCTTGGAAGTCATTAGTAAAGTTATTGGTAGAGTATAAATATGTAAACTTCCAAGATATGAAGCTCTGGCAATTCATACAAAGTAAATTAGAACAGATAACGCTATATGTTTCAAACAAGTAATACATTTCAAGGGGGATAAAGTGTTCCTGTTAAGTGTTCATAAAGAATATGGAAAGCATAAAATAAATTAGTAAAGAAGCTTTTAAAAGATCAAATGTGTTTTATAAAATATTAAAATACATTTACAAGTATAGGGTGAGTAGGCATGCTATATATTCATAATCTATAAAATGGTAGATGTTAAAATTCCAATCTCTTTTTATTCCCATGCTTGAGTGCAATAATACACACATATGCTCACATATATGATGTTTATAAAGTGAATAGAACAATTTGACTGTATCACATAGGTCACATAACAATTTTAGGCATTTCTTTTGTAAATTTAAGTGGCAGATTTTAGCACCGCCCCCCACACACATTCAAAAATAAACATTTAGATAGTTGTAACAGAAAATATATTTTGTTTCCTTTCTAAATCTACTTAAATTAACTCAATTTCCTATGTTACTTTGCAAATAAATATAGACTCTGATTCAATATCACAAAGAATATTACAGTTAAAAACTATTTTTATTTCTTTTCTCTCTGCTTTCCAGACCACATCCCCAGCACAGATACAATATAATCTCCATGAGGAGGAAACAAATCTTAAACTTTCAAGTGATGTTAGAACTGTTTTTTCCCCTCAATTATCATGAAATGCATTTAAATACATTTTTATATATCAATAATTAGAAAGTACTGTTATCATCTATTACTTTTATATAGAATAGCATACCATAATAAAATAAAAATTTTAAATAAAATTATAAAATTGGGAGTTAATTGGGATTTTGTTTTCCAATCATCTTCTGCTAACCCTTTTAAAGTTAACAGAATTCCTCTGATAAGCAAGAAACAAAAATCCATTCCCATTAAAACAAATAGTCTACCCTGAAGTTCTGGTAGAGCAATAAATCAGATCTATGTCAACATGTACTTAATTATAATCAGGTATAAAACTGATGACCTTTGACGTATTAGTTGATGTCCTCAGGGGATAGAATCTTTAACTCGGATGGAAGCTATTTCTGACCTTGACAGTTAAATTCATGTAAATCTTTGAACATAGCAAAATATTTTTAAAGATAATTGTAAATATTTCCAAGTACCGCTACATAAAAGTCAGAGTTTTCAAGGGTATGGTTCACTGTCACCAATCTAAATCAGTTGTAATGGGGAAAAAATCCTTTTTTTATTGAAGAAAATTAAAGAATAACATTATTTACAGAAGCGGATAGTTATTTATCAGGTAATACTGAATTTGCCTGGTAACTGAGATAATTTGCAATAATTAAAAGATAAATGAGTATTTATTTTAATTATTAAAAATCCATAATTCATTTAGTAAGTAAATACAACTAGCTGAAGGCAACCTAAGTGCACCACATACTTTTATATTTACATACAATTACATAATAAATAACATTTTAGTGTTTATTAAATTATTAATTTTGATGGTTTCATTATGAGACTAAATAATTATTCTGTACCAAGATATGTTTTCATTATTTTATATCTAGTAAAAATAACTTACAGATTCAATTTTCCACTATACCTTTTTTCGGTAGTATTAACTGCAAATTCCAAATACTTGATCACATTTAAGGGGACAGGGTGTCTTATTTGACAAAATACAGGGTTTCACTCTGGAGTTCCCTTACCCTTCTAAGACTATTCAAGATGAAATCCTTGACTACTCAAGGGATAGAAAATATGACCATTTATATAATATGAAAAGTCTTTTAGGAGTCACCATGTTATTTCTTTTTTACTTTCCAATGAAATCACTTCCCTATAAAAAGGAAGCACCATCCTAGACTTAAGATGGGAGAATGAAAACAGAAGGATGGGGGATAAAGAAACTATAAAGAAGACATGAGAGGAAAACACTGAAAGCAAGAAAAGGTGTGTTTCATGTTTAATAATACAAGAAAATTTATCAGAGCATGTGGCCAGTGTGACATACATTACTAGATTGCATGGTTCTAGTGATATACCCTACTGTGTAAGTCTGTGACTCTCACTTAATCCTGAGAATTATTTTCAGGAATACAGCTACACATTACAAACATTTCCTGCCATGGTGTATAAATAGTCACACATTGAAAAGTTGGCATAATACTATCAGCAATTTACAATTAGGAATAAAAAAATGTGAGGCAAAATCCTTTTCACAGCAAAATGTGCTATGCAAAATACATATCTGCTAAAAAAATTGCATACCATATTCCTCTTATTTCAGAATTTTTAAGCTCTCTGTACTTTATTCTGAAGACAAATGCAATTGAAAAAATATAATTAAAAAACTGCAAGTCCAGTTTTTCAACAAGAAAAATTGAATTTTCTAATGTACATGTTATTTATTTTTTGGCAATTATATATAAACTTGTGCTAAAAAAACTAATCACTATTCCATCAAAAGCTGAAACAGATGTCCTTAACATAAATACAAAAATTCAGAGAATAGTTTTTAAAGGGCAAAATTGTATTTGCCACTTGGCAAATAAAAATCAAGAAATGATAAACCAAGATTTAATTCCAAAGTTAAAAACAAGTTGATATTATCTTTATTTGTCAGGACAATAAACAAGAAATTTAAAAATTAGTCTGCTTAATATTTGACATGATAAGCAAGAGGATATATTACTCCTGAAAAATATAATAAGAGACAATATATGCTGAACATTTACTCTATTCCAGATGCTCATACTATGATTTTTTTTAAACTAGTGCTTGGAGGGATGTTGAGTAATTAGCCCAAAGTCCCCAGTAGTAAGTGAAGCGAGGATGTGTAACTAGACAGTCTGGTTCAGACTCCATGTCCATAAACACTGGGCTAAATGTTTCAGTAAACTGAAGGCCTTTTGATAACAAGAAGCATGTTGTTTTATGAAGACGATCTCAATGGTGGACACTTGCGGAGGTTGTTAAAATTGTTCTGTATATGAAATGAAAATTTCTGTTTGATAACATAAAGTCTACTTTAAGCAGCTTTTGTTCTCTTAGCTTTTTCCATTGCATTCTCATTAAAACCCTGTTACGTTTTCTACAGTTGCCTGGCACACTTAGCTAAATGTAATGTTGGTGTGTTTGACGTTTGGATTTAATTGTATAGAATTGAGTTTATTTTGCCAAATTCACCAGGTAAAGAGACTATCTGCTAATTTGTCTGGTTGGACCCAGGCTATGTTCCTACTCTTTGCATTTGTTTGAGAAAAAAATTGTTAACTGGTTTCAACATCTAGTTAGAATAACTAGAAAGCCAAGTAAAATTTCTGACTCAGAAAATGAGGAGAAATCAAATGATGTGTTATACTGAGTGTCTTAAACCTCATTTAGAATAACCTATCTCTATAATGTCTGAATGACAATAAATAGCACATAGGAGATAAAAATTGATAAAAGATGGAAAAGAAGACTGTACAAGAGATTATCATATAGATTTGAACAGAGAATATTTAGACCTGGTAAATTTTTATTATTACCAAATTGACTCCATGAATTCATACTGAAAAATAAAATGAAAAAAATAATAAAATGAAAAATAAAATAAATAAAATTTGTATTCATAATTTACTCAAAAACACATACTCGTGGGAATAATAGAAACCAGATAGTAGACATAAAAGAAAAATGAGGCATCTTTTGAAAGTTTTTCTTTTTCTTTTAAAGATTAATTTCTTATGGAGTAATATATACTTGAGACAGAAGCTACTATGTGACGGGAACTATTCTAAGTAATTTGAATATCATCTGTTTTAATCCTTGAAATTAAAGGTAGGTTGATGATGAGAACAGTGAGGCTGAGAGTTTAGGCAATTTGCCCGTGGAGACTTCAACTAAAAAAAACTACAGCCAGAATTCAAGCTCAGTTTTATCTGATTTAAAACCAAGATTTTCTCACCACTCTACTCTGTTTCTTGAATATCAGACTTCATGATACCAGATTATTCCAATTAAAAGGAGACACAAGGACTTCCCTCATTGTCCAGTGGGTAAGACTCCGTGCTCCCAATGCAGGGGGCCCGGGTTCCATCCCTGGTCAGGAAACTAGATCTCACATGCATACCACAACTAAGAGTTAGCATGCAGCGACTGAGAGTCTGCATGCTGCAACTAAGAAGAAATCCGCATGCCACAACTGAGTCCATATGTCGCATCTAAGAAGTCTGCATGCCACAACTAAAAGATCTTGCACGCCTCAATGAAGATCCCATGTGCCGCAACTAAGACCCAGCTCAAACTACATCAATAAATAGATAAATATTTTTTCAAAGACACATTATAATTATAAAGAAGTTCACAGCAATAATCCAGAAATCAAGTACCTCTATTTATTTCAAGAAGTAAAATGACATTTCCGAAATTCAAATTAATTGTAATTCACAACTATGATGCTCTAAATGTCAAACAACTTTGCAGAGAGGGCAAAAAAGAAGAGGATCCTTTTTTTAAAAAAAAGGAAAATATAGGATTTTACAACTTCTAAAAGAATAAGAGCCATTTTCTTTTCAGAAACAAATATGATTTTAAATTCAGACACTGTAAAAGTTTCACTACATATGTGTGTGTGTGCATGTATATATGTGTGTGTATATATATATGCACACATAAAATATATTAAGTTTTTGTCTGTCAGTGTGAATTTGCTTCACATCTATTAATGCAGCCACAACTAATTTGGCTGTACTTTTGGAGAGTAAAGACCAAAGAAAAAGTATTATTTTATCACATAATTACATCATTAAAAGAATAAGTACTATTAGGGCAAAAACATTTATTCACTAATATATGAAATCATTCTTTCATGTCAAATAGCCAGGAATCTCCCCTTTTTGGCTGCTTCATTTTGATAAACAAATTAATACATGATACTTTAATCCTGGAAGAATTTTCCGTTTATATTTACTATTTATACTTTTGCATGTGGTGAAAGAAAACAAGTACTGATATTATCATTGGATCAATTTGATTCAAGACCCTTTTGAGTTAGTGACAGAAAGAGTATGTTAATTTTCTGTTTCAAATATTTTCTCATATAGCTAAATGGTAGAAAAATTGCCTAGAGAATATAAGTCTGTGAATAAAAAAGCCCTGAATGATGTACTATCATCATTTTTTTTCTATTGAAATCGGGGACTGAATCAAAGTAATGAGATATGACATTAAGGTGACTTCCCACTCTGTAGAGACTAGTTTAAATGAATGGAGCTTGTAGAGTTCCTCTGTTGTTTATAGACAGGAGCATTTCAAATATTCTCTCACAATCTCACTTATACAGACCTCACCTAGCTGAATGAGGGCCAGGCTAACCAGTTTGATATGAAATCTTTGCCCATGACAGTTGCTGAAGGAACTCATCAAGTTCTTCTTCACAATATACATTTGCTTCATTAATTGTAAATTGATTCTTCTGTCCGTGGCAGTCTCCAGAGGATCACTGAAATGACAAGCTTCCTGGATCAGCTCATCTGAATGTTACAGCTGTTTTTCAGGGAAATTGAAAGCCATGAATCCATCAGTCAAAGGGAACTATGCTAATCCCTATTGTTTTGCATGTCTATTGAGACAGCAGTGAGAAACTAAAATGTTCTATCACAAAATCATGTCCTGTGAAATGTTTTTTTTTTTTTTTTTACAATGTATGCAATTAAAATCCACATGAAAACTGGACTAATCTATAACACAGATATAAAATGAGAAAACACATTTTAATGAGACAAATTCTAATAAATGAGCACTGCTTTATTTTTATTTATTTATTTATTTTTAAAAAGAATATCACAAAAGTTTAATGAACATCAATCATCTCATATACATACAACATCAAAGAAACAGAAAAAAAAATTCCTTGTGATAACTCTTGGGATTTAATCCTTAACAACTTTCATATATAACATACAGCAGTGTTAATTATATCATCTATCATGTGGAACATTATATCCAGAGTACTTATTGATTTTATAACTGCAAGTTTGTACCTTTTCACTACCTTCATCCAGTTCCACCTCCCACGAACCCCCTCACCCCTGGTAACCACTTATCTGATCTCTTTTCTCTGGTTTTTTTTGTTGTTGTTTTTTTTTTTTTTTTACCATCTTTATTGGAGTAGAATTGCTTTACAATGGTGTGTTAGTTTCTGCTTTATAACAAAGTGAATCAGATATACATATACATACGTTCCCATATCTCTTCCCTCTTGCGTCTCCCTCCCTCCCACCCTCCTTATCCCACCCCTCTAGGTGGTCACAAAGCACCGAGCTGATCTCCCTGTGCTATGCGGCTGCTTCCCACTAGCTATCTATTTTACATTTGGTAGTGTATATATGTCCATGCCACTCTCTCACCCTGTCACATCTTACCCCTCCCCCTCCCCATATCCTCAAGTCCATTCTCTAGTAAGTCTGTGTCTTTATTCCCGTCTTGCCACTGGGTTCTTCATGACCTTTTTTTTTTTTTCCTTAGATTCCATATATATGTGTTAGCATACTGTATTTGTTTTTCTCTTTCTGACTTACTTCACTCTGTATGACACACTCTAACTCCATCCACCTCACTACAAATACCTCCATTTTGTTTCTTTTTATGGCTGAGTAATATTCCATTGTATATATGTGCCACATCTTCTTTATCCATTCAACCGATGATGGACATTTAGGTTGCTTCCATGTCCTGGCTATTGTAAATAGAGCTGCAATGAACATTGTGGTACATGACTCTTTTTGAATTATGATTTTCTCAGGGCATATGACCAGTAGTGGGATTGCTGGGTTGTATGGTAGTTCTATTTGTAGTTTTTTAAGGAACCTCCATACTGTTCTCCATAGTGGCTGTATCAATTTACATTCCCACCAACAGTGCAAGAGTGTTCCCTTTCCTCCACACCCTCTCCAGCATTTATTGTTTCTAGATTTTTTGATGATGGCCATTCTGACTGGTGTGAGATGATATCTCATTTGATTTGCATTTCTCTAATGATTAATGATGTTGAGCAGTCTTTCATGTGTCTGTTGGCAATCTGTATATCTTCTTTGGAGAAATGTCTATTTAGGTCTTCTGCCCATTTTTGGATTTGGCTGTTTGTTTTTTTGTTATTGAGCTGCATGAGCTGCTTGTAAATCTTGGAGATTAATCCTTTGTAAGTTGCTTCATTTGCAAATATTTTCTCCCATTCTGAGGGCTGTCTTTTGGTCTTGTTTATGGTTTCCTTTGCTGTGCAAAAGCTTTTAAGTTTCATTAGGTCCCATTTGTTTATTTGTGTTTTTATTTCCATTTCTCTAGGAGTTGGGTCAAAAAGGATCTTGCTGTGATTTATGTCATAGAGTGTCTGCCTATGTTTTCCTCTGAGAGTTTGATAGTGTCTGGCCTTACATTTAGGTCTTTAATCCATTTTGAGTTTATTTTTGTGTATGGTGTTAGGGAGTGTTCTAATTTCATAATTTTACATGTACCTGTCCAGTTTTCCCAGCACCACTTTTTGAAGAGGCTGTCTTTTCTCCACTGTATATGCTTGCCTCCTTTATCAAAGATAAGGTGACCATATGTGTGTGGGTTTATCTCTGGGCTTTCTATCCTGTTCCATTGATCTATGTTTCTGTTTTTGTGCCAATACCAAACTGTCTTGATTACTGTAGCTTTGTAATATAGTCTGAAGTCAGGGAGCCTGATTCCTCCAGCCCCGTTTTTCTTTCTCAAGATTGCTTTGGCTATTTAGTGTCTTTTGTGTTTCCATACAAATTGTGAAGTTTTTTGTTCTAGTTCTGTGAAAAATGCCAGTGGTAGTTTGATAGGGGTTGCATTGAATCTGTAGATTGCTTTGGGTAGAAGAGTCACTTTCACAATGTTGATTCTTCCAATCCAATAACATGGGGATTCCCTTGTGTGCTATTTGTTGTTTTTCCCTTGCTGCTTTTAATATGTTTTCTTTAAATTTAATTTTTGATAGTTTGATAGTTTGATTAATATGTGTCTTGGCATGTTTCTCCTTGGATTTATCCTGTATGGGACTCTCTGAGCTTCCAGGACTTGATTAACTATTTCCTTTCCCATATTAGGGAAGTTTTCAACTCTCTTCAAATATTTTCTCAGTCCCTTTCTTTTTCTCTTCTTCTCTGGGACCCCTATAATTTGAATGTTGGTGTGTTTAATGTTGTCCCAGAGGTCTCTGAGACTGTTCTCAGTTCTTTCCATTCTTTTTTCTTTATTCTGCTCTGCAGTAGTTATTTCCACTATTTTATCTTCCAGGCCACGTACCCGTTCTTCTGCCTGTTATTCTGCTATTGATCCCTTCTAGAGTATTTTTAATTTCATTTATTGTGGTTTTCATCGTTGTTTGTTTCCTCTTTAGTTCTTCTACGTCCTTGTTAAATGTTTCTGGCATTTTGTCTATTCTATTTCCAAGATTTTGGATCATCCTTACTATCATTATTCTGAATTCTTTTTCAGGTAAACTGCCTATTTCCTCTTCATTTGTTAGGTCTGGTGTGTTTTGACCCTGCTCCTTCATCTGCTGTGTGTTTTTCTGTCTTCTCATTTTGCTTATCTTACTGTGTTTGGGGTCTCCTTTTCACAGGCTGCAGGTTCCTAGTTCCTGTTGTTTTTGGTATCTGTCCCCAGTGGCTAAGGTTGGTTCAGTGGGTTGTGTAGGCTTCCTGGTGGAGGGGACTAGTGCCTGTGCTCTGGTGGATGAGGCTGGATCTTGTCTTTCTGGTGGGCACGTCCACGTCTGGTGGTGTGTTTTGGGGTGTCTGTGGCCTTATTATGATTTTAGGCAGCCTCTCTGCTAATGGATGGGGCTGTGTTCCTGTCTTGCTAGTTGTTTGGCATAGGATGTCCAGCACTGTAGCTTGCTGGTCGTTGAGTGAAGCTGAGTCTTGATGTTGAGATGGAGATCTCTGAGAGATTTTTACCATTTGGTATTACATGGAGCTGGGAGGTCTCTTGTGGACCAGTGTCCTGAAGTTAGCTCTCCCACCTCAGAGGCACAGCCCTGATGCCTGGCTGGAGCACCAAGAACCTTTCATCCACTTGGCTCAGAATAAAAGGGAGAAAAAATAGAAAGAAAGAAAGCAAGAGGATAAAATAAA
Organism: Balaenoptera physalus; assembly: GCF_965194825.1. NCBI lineage: Eukaryota > Metazoa > Chordata > Mammalia > Artiodactyla > Balaenopteridae > Balaenoptera > Balaenoptera physalus. The sequence goes on along the minus strand of NC_138890.1, from coordinate 109,161,760 downwards.
ATAAAATAAAATAAAGGTATTATAAGAAAAAAATTATTAAGAAAAAATTTTTTTTTTAATTTTTAAAAATAAATTTATTAATTTATAATAAAAAATAAAAATTATTAAGAAAAAAATTATTAAAAATTTGTTTAAATTTTTTAAAATAAAAAATAAGGAAAAAATTATTAACAAAAATTCATTAAGAAAAAAAATTTTTTAAGTAAAAAAACAAACAAACAAACAAAAAAAACAGATGGACCGAACCCTAGGACAAATGGTGGAAGCAAAGCTATACAAATTCTCACCCAGAAGCAAACACATATACACTCACAAAAAAAAGAAAAGGGGAAAAATTAATATATCCTGCTCCCAAAGTTCACCTCTTGAATTTGGGATGATTCGTTGTCTATTCAGGTATTCAACAGATGCAGGTACCTCAAGTTGTTTGTGGAGCTTTAATCCGCTGCTTCTGAGACTGCTGGGAGAAATTTCCCTTTCTCTTCTTTGTTCGCACAGCTCCCGCAGCTCCCGGGTTTCATCCTTGGATTTGGACCTGCCTCTGCGTGTAGGTCGCCTGAGGGCGTCTGTTCTTCACTCACACAGGACGGGGTTAAAGGAGCAGCTGATTCGGGGGCTCTGGCTCACTCAGGAGTGGGGGAGGGAGGGGTACATAGGAGGCGGGGCGAGCCTGCGGCGGAAGAGGCCGGAATGACGTTGCAGCAGCCTGAGGCGCGCCGTGCGTTCTCCCGGGAAGCTGTCCCTGGATCACGGGACCCTGGCAGTGGCGGGCTGCACAGGCTCCCGGGAGGGGCGGTGTGGAGAGTGACCTGTGCTCGCACACAGGCTTCTTGGTGGCGGCAGCAGCAGCCTTAGTGTCTCATGCCCGTCTCTGGGGTCTGTGCTGATAGCCGTGGCTCGCGCCTGTCTCTGGAGCTCATTTAGGCGGCTCTCTGAATCCCCTCTCCTTGCGCACTGGGAAACAAAGAGGCAAGAAAAAGTCTCTTGCCTCTTCGGCAGCTGCAGACTTTTTCCCGGACTCCCTCCCGGCTAGCTGTGATGCACTAACCCCTTCAGGCTGTGTTCATGCAGCCAACCCCAGTCCTCTCCCTGCAATCCTACCAAAGCCCGAGCCTCAGCTCCCAGCCCCGCTCGCCCTGGCGGGTGAGCAGACAAGCCTCTCAGGCTGGTGAGTGCTGCTCGGCGCCGAGCCTCCGTGCGGGAATCTCTCCGCTTTGCCCTCCGCACCCCTGTGGCTGCGCTCTCCTCCACGGCTCCGAAGCTTCCCCCCTCTGCCACCTGCAGTCTCCGCCCGCGAAGGGGTTTCCTAGTGTGTGGAAACCTTTCCTCCTTCCCAGCTCCCTCGCACTGGTGCAGGTCCCGTCCCTATTCTTTTGTCTCTGTTATTTGTTTTTTCTTTTGCCCTACCCAAGTATGTGGGGGATTTTCTTGCCTTTTGGGAGGTCTGAGGTCTTCTGCCAGCGTTCAGTGGGTGTTCTGTAGGAACAGTTCCACGTGTAGATGTATTTCTAATGTATCTGTGGGAAGGAAGGTGATCTCCGCGTCTTACTCTTCCGCCATCTTGCCCCGAGTTGAGCACTGCTTTAAAAGGTAAGTCTCTGTTTTTCATTTTACAAAATGTTTTTGGAAATGCATGTCTTTTAATCTCACTTTTAATATATCTTACAGACATATCAGAGAGAGGTTAGGTTAAGATTTTCAATTATGAGTATTAATAACTGAAGTTATATCTTAGTAGATACTTCAAAGTTTATATATTATAAAATAACTGAGCAAGCCAAAACTTGTATTCTGATATTCTTGAAACCTCAACTCAGTTTGAATAGATGTGAGAAAAGCATTATATTTTTCTACAAAAAATAGGATTACATGCCTGAATGATATTTATGATTTTAAATAAACTGGTCATCTTACATACATCATTTTCCACCCTCAAAGTGTTTTAAACCTGAATATTTATTCTTCCATGAAGCATTGTGCGAATTACCCCAATATTAAAATTCACATTTTTTCATACATTTTAATTTTGTATACAGGCTGATCAACTACACTGCCAAATATTCTCAATAAATGAATGAATTGTGCTGGAAGAGTTTGGAAATCTGATGTTTAGAAATTGGAGTAAAATTTTCCATTAATGTAATGTTGTAAAAAGTACATAGGTTCTGAAATCAGCTAATATAATGCAAATGTTTAGGTTTTAAATATAAGTTATAAAGATTATTTTCATAGCACTTTTTTTTGAGAGAAATATGCCACAATTAGAGATGTCTAAAAGATTTCTTTTACTGTAGCAGGAACAGGATATATTCCATGCCCATCTTCCCATCCGGGAGAAGGTTCCAAACAACAGCTGAGACAGCAGGGCTTTTCACGACAGATTAAGGGAAACAGTAACGTCCAACCAGTGTAAGGATTCTAAATGGATATCTGGAGGGATTTTTTTGGTGGGAAACGAGTCCATAATCATGAATGGTGCTGAGAGAAGATAGGAGAGGTCTCTGACATGCTGAGGATGAACGCAGAAAGGCAGGTCTTGCCAAGAGCCCATTGTGACAGTTTTTGTTTCTTGCACTTTTAATTCTTTCTTCTATCTCTGAGGACAAAGACAGAAGGAGGGTAGAACCTGCAGAATTCTTTACTCCTATTGTGTCACTGAATATTGCTTCTGTGTTTGTTTGCTTATGTTTAATTTTATAGTCAGCATCAAGTAAAAATCAGCTTAGGGTAAATGCAATAAGAGTTTTAATATCACACTATATCACAGAAAACTTTATTTCTGATGTTCATTTAAATACAAAACTATCTTGTCTCTGATGATATCAGCTACCACAATTTTTTTCTATTTAACTGATAGTTTATGTTTATTAATAGTAATAAATTTTAAGTAACTTGTTTTTATTATGCAAGTACAATGAGGAACTACATGAAAGACACAAAGAATTATTTTTTCAATAAATAGCATCAAGATATATTTAAGTCCATAGTAATGAAACAGAAAGAATCCCTCTTTTCTTCCCCCGCACCCTAAAAATAAAATAAACGTAGTAAAGGTTTGGAGGAAAAGAATTTAACAGTAAAGAAAAGCTGAACTTGACTCTTATTGATAATGATAATAATGATACTATGGTCATTTCTTAAGTATTAGACATATAGCAGGTACTATGCTAAATGTTAACATTTTTATTTCATTTAATCCTTCAGACCAACTTAGGAAGAGTGTTATGATCTTCTCCATTAAATTCACAGAGATATTGAAATTATAAATGCCAGGGTATTTGTGCATGGTCACATATGAAATCAGGATTCAAGCCAAGAAATTCAGATCCAGAGTCTGGGCTATTACTTACTACACTGTATTGACTCTGAGCTCCACTTTCAATCGTGTCTATTTTTTAATTTCCTTTCCTTCCCTTCTTTTAATGCCTACCTGCCTTCTTCCATTCATTCAATATTTACTAAAGATCTACATCTACCATTTTGTACTGTGAAAAGTTTCGATGTGCTTATTTCATAAAAGGAATATTACTAAAATTTCTTTTTTTTAATTGAAGTATATTTGGTTTACAATGTTTTATAATTTATTATATATAAATTATATATATATAATTGATTTTATATATATATATATATATATATATATACACACACACCACATCTTCTTTATCCATTCATCTGTTGATGGACATTTAGGTTGCTTTCATGTCCTGGCTATTGTAAACAGTGCTGCTATGAACATTAGGGTGCATTATCTTTTTGAATTAGAGTTTTTGTCTTTTCTGGATATATGCCCAGGAGTGGGATTGCTGGATCACATGTTAACTCTATTTTTAATTTTTTAAGGAACCTCCATACTGTTCTCCATAGTGGCTGTATCAATTTGCATTCCCACCAACAGTGGAGGAGGAGTTCCTTTTCTCCACACCCTCTGCAGCATTTATTATTTGTAGACTTTTGATGATGGCCATTCTGATGCGAGGTGATACCTCACTGTAGTTTAGATTTGTGTTTCTCTAATAATTAGCAATATTGAGACTCTTTTCATTTGCCTGTTGGCCATCTGTATGTCTTCTTTGGATAAATGTCTATTTAGGTCTTCTGTCCATTTTTGTATTGGGTTGTTTGTTTTTTGAAATTGAGCTGTATGAACTATTTGTCTATTTTGCAAATTAATCCCTTGTCAGTTGCATTGTTTGCAAATATTTTCTCATAGTCCGTAGGTTTTCTTTTTGTTTTGTATGTGGTTTCTTCTGCTGTGCAAGAGTTTATAAGTTTGATTAGGTCTCATTTGTTTATTTTTGCTTTTCTTTATTTCTTGATGCATAAACAGAGTTTTAGAAAGATAATTCTGGTAAACCAGTAATTCAAGATATTGATGGCAGAGTAAAATATTTATCTATTTCTGCAATTTTTCTAAAATATAATGATTTCAAATAAAACATTTATTTTCTAACAGAGCTCCTGTGGGTTAGGAATCTGAGAATGGCTTAAATCCATTGGTTGGTTCTGGCTTAGGGCCTTTCAGGAAGTTGTAGTCAAGGTGTCTCCTAGGGCTCCAGTCATATCTAAGCTTGATTGGTACTCAAGGATCTGCTCCCAAGGCAAATCAGTGTTTGTGTTGACAAGAGGTCTCTGTTCCTCACCATGTTGACTTTCCAGAGTGTTAGTTGAACATTCTCATAACACGGCAGCTGGCTTCACCTGAAGTGAGTAATCCAGAAGGCAAGGCCAAACGTAGCCTCACAAGTCAAACACTGCCATTTCCACAATAACTTACTGGTAAAACAGATCATCCCTGTTTAGTGTGGGAGGGAGATACTCAGTGGTGTGGATACCAAGAGGTTGGAATAATTGGGGGTCACTGTGAAGGCTGGCTACCAATGATAGCTTCAGTTCCTTTAGTAAAATGTTAAAGAATAATATTGATGAGAATCTAAACTAAAGAATTAGAGAAAACAGTGAAATGTAAGTAGTGGTTATTATAAAGATATTTCATAGATGTAATAAGCAAAACTGAAGGATATTTTTGTTCAGGGAGAATGGTTGTCAAGCCATGATGGAAAAGAAGATTGAATATTGCAAAATTTTTGTTTTGGGTGGCTAGGGGAAACACACGCAACAACAACAACAGCAACAAACAACTCTGCTAATAGTTGATGTAGGAGAAAAATATTTTAAGCAAGTGAACAATTGTGAGTTCATCCATTTATTATTTACTCATTTATTCAACAAATATTTCTGCATGATATGTTATGTTCAGGATAATTAGGCTAGCTGATGGAGACATAGACATGAACAAAACAATAGCCCTTGCTTTCATGGGCCTCACATGTTAGTAAGGAAAGAAGTGAACACATTTATGCTTTATAATCTATTATTTTAGGAGAAAGCCTACACATGATCCAACACCTTTTAGATACAGCCCAATGTGTCTGCTTTCGATTACAGCAGCTCCCTCAAATATATTGTCTATATTTTATTTTCTAATCTATTGATTTTCTTCAGTTTATTTTAGTCGAATATCTGTTTTCATCTACCTGACTGAAATTCTCCTATCAAGTGACCAATAGCTTCCTCTATGGAAAACTCTCCCTCTAAGCAACATTGACACACTTCTGGAAACATGTTTTTTTCTTGACTTCCATGACACTACATTTTCCTGATGCATCTTCTACCTCATTGGCTGCTTCCTTTCAATCCCTTTACCTGGTTCATCCTCAGCTTGACCTTCAAATGTTAAATCACTCAGGACCATATAATTTAGCCCTCTTTTTGTCTCTATGTTCTCTCAAGTAGCCTCATCCAAGACTTTGAATGCTACTACAAGGTTATTATTTCTAAACATATCTTTAGTTAAATGTTTCCCCATGATCTATATTTGTATATGTAATTGCCTACTTGTTTTGTTCACATGAATGTCTAGTAATTATCAAACACTTCAACCAAACCAAAGCAGCCACAATGATTCCAGTCCCTACCTCCAATCTGTTCTTCCCTCAATTGTCCCTAACTCAATATATGATGCTATCAAAGATAAAACTCATAATTGTTGACACCGTTCACAGACCAATCAGATACATCAGAAAACCTCATCATCAATACTTCAAAAAAATTCCTAAACCTGACCATTTCTATTTCCTTCCTACTACCTTAATCAAAACTTCACTACTAAATAGCTACCCAATGATTCTCTGCTTCCAATTTTATTCTCTTACAAAACAAATCATATCACTTACCAGCTAAAAACTGTCTAATTGTTTCCAAACATTGTTCAAATAATATTAAAACAAATTACCGGGATCTACAGAGTTCCGTAAGACTTAACCCCTGCCTATCTCTCCAATGTCATCTCTTATCTATCTTCCATGTTGCTTCAGGTCGAAAACATCAAACACTTTTCCCCTGTCCTTTTAACGGGTCAAACTTCTTCAAATTTAGGTCCACTGCACTTGCTTTTCCAGTTATGTGCATGGGGTGACATACTAATTCAGGTTTTATAGCAAATGTTCCCTTTCCAGAAAGGGCATCCCTACATCATCTCAACTAAAATATACATCTGTTCTCCCCATTTACTTTCAATCATGCATCATTAATTTTCTGTATAAAACCTATCATTATGGAAATATTTATGTGTTTTTCATTTGTTATTTACTTGGTTATTTTCTATATAATCTAGACCAGCATGCACGCTCATTGAGAGCATTGCTTTTTCTGGTTTGTCCACAACACTTAGCTATATCTAAAACTAGTTAGAAGCCCAATGAATATATATCGAATGACTGAAATGTTATTTTTTAAGTATTCTCTACAACATTATTATAACATTTTCAGAATCTGAGGCTAGATCTTTTCACCTTTGTATCTCACTTTACAAAAAATGCAACACAAAGCATTTTAGACACTAAATAATAGTACTAAAATAGAATTTAATATTAGTCTAATAGATTAGTTTCTTTTAAAATTAAGTTGAAACACCACATATTAAATAATCTATGATTGTACTTCACTAGTAGTACATAATATAAAATTTGCATACCTTAATAGAAAGCATAATTACTGAGTAGATTCTTAGCTTTGGAATCAGAAAGGTCTATATTTTAATAATGATTCTCATTTTCTCAGTAGGAGTTTAAATTTTTACTTAATATTTCTAATATTCAGTTTACTTGGTTATAATGGGGAATAATCACAATTTTCTAACTCACAGGTTTCCAGTATATATTAAATGAGATAATTTATGTAAAGCACATGGCAATGTGCTTGACAGTGTACTCAGAAAATAAATTTTATCACTATTTCTAATATTTTGAAGGCTTTAAAATTTAATTTCTCTGGACAGCCGCATGTAAATCAATGTAGTTAGAACACACCCTCATACCATTCACAAAAATGACTCAAAATGGCTTAAAAACTTAAATATAAGACAAGACAAGACACCATAAGACTCCTAGAAGGGAACATAAGCAAAACATTCTCTGCCATAAATTGAACCAATGTTTTCTTAGGTCAGTCTCTCAAGGCAATAGAAATAAAAACAAAAATAAACAAATGGGACCCAATCAAACTTATAAGCTCTTACACAGCAAAAGAAACCATAAACAAAACAAAAAGACAACCTACAGACTGGGAGAAAATATTTGTAAATGATGCAACCGACAAGGGCTTAATTTCCAAAATATACAAACAGCTCATACAACTCAGTATCAAAAAAATAAATAACCCAATCAAAAAACTGAGCAGAAGACCTAAATAGACATTTCTCCAAAGAAGACATACAGATGGCCAATAGGCACATGAAAAATTCTCAACATCGCTGATTATTAGAGAAATGCAAATCAAAACTACAAAGAGGTACAACCTCACACTTGTCAGAATGGCCATTATTAAAAATCTACAAATACTAAGTGCTAGAGAGGGTGTGGAGAAAAGGGAACCCTCTTAAACTGTTAGTGGGAATGTAAACTAGTGCAGCTACTATGAAAAACAATATGGAGGTTCCTCAAAAAACTAAAATTAGAGTTTCCATATGATCCAGCAATCCCACTCCTGGGCATATATCCAGACAAAACTATAATTCAAAAAGATACCTGCATCCCTATGTTCATAGCAGCACTATTTACAATAGCCAGGACATGGAAGCAACCTAAATGTCCATCAACAGATGAATGGCTAAAGAAGATGTGGTATATATATACAATAGAATATTACTCAGCCATAAAAAGGAATGAAATAATGCCATTTGCAGCAACATGGATAGAACTAGAGATTATTGTACTAAGCAAAGTAAGTCAGAAAGAGAAAGACAAATACCATATGATATCACTTATATGTGGAATCTAAAATACGACACAAATGAACATATCTATGAAATAAAAACAGACTCACAGATATAGAGAACAGACTTGTGGTTGCCAGGGGTAATGGAATAGGGGTGGGAAGGATTGGGAGTTTGGGATTAGCAGTGGCAAACTATTATATATAGGATGGATAAACAACAAGGTACTACTGTATAGCACAGGGAACTATATTCAAGATCCTATGACAAACCATAATGGAAAAGAATATGAAAATGAATATATAGATATACACACACACACACACACACACACGTATGACTGAGTCACTTTGCTCTACACCAGAAATTAACAGAACATTGTAAATCAACTATACTTCAATAAAATTAAAAAAAAATAATTTCTCAAAAATTCATCATGGAAGAAAACCTTTCTTTTAATTGTCATTTTTCACTTAGTTGATATACAGTACATTGTAAATAAGGTAAAAGTTCTCTAGGGGAAATGCAGAAGAAAGTACAGTAGCCTGTAGCATTTATTTCCTTCCTTCCCTCCCTCCCTCTCCTTTTCTTTCTTCCTTTCTTTCTTCCTTTCTTTCTTTCTTTCTTTCTTTCTTTCTTTCTTTCTTTCTTTCTTTCTTTCTTTCTTTCTTTCTTTCTTTCTTCTTTTCTTTCTTTTCTTGCTTTCTTGCTTTTCTTGCTTTCCTGCTTGCCTTTTAATGGAAGTGCCATAGCTTTTAATTCCCCAGGAATATAATGTCACAATATAATACCTAAAAGAATAGAGTTATTAGCAATAACACAAGCATTAGGACAGAATTTCTAAAATGAAATATAGTTGAGTTTCCCAAGCTAAATTTATTACAGGATCTTCTATAAGACCTGTTGGATGAAAAGCGGTCCATGAGCAATTAAAGGCAACATACTTAACAAAAAATAGAGGACACAGAAGAGTTGCTTGCTATTCATCAGAATGGTTTTCAATGATAGAATGACAAATCTTCCAATCTCATTGTGCCGAATAAATTGAATGTCTGTAAACCTCAGAGCTCTCATTTGTAAAATGAGGGTAAAAATAGTACCTACCTTGTAAAGCTAGTGTTAAGATTATTAAACATAATCAAACTAAAGTATTTAGCACAATACTACACAGGTTAATCATTCATTAAAATTTATCTATTGTTTGCATCATTATCAATACAATAGTTTGAAGAGTTAAGCACTGAACAATATACTTGCTGTTCCTTAGATTATGAACTTGAGGGAAGAAGGATGATACTGTAGTATTTTATGATATATTAAGTTATGTAAGTCATAAACACAGAAGTGCTGTGAGGACAAATGCCACAATAAAGTATATCTGATGTAATATGCAGCTAACAGCTATCTACATGTTTCCTCAAAAATAAAACCCTACTACAGAATTTTGTTATGATTCTAGGCATCAGGCAAAAGTAATATTGGAGTTTTGGCTAGTTTTACGCTCTGCTAGGTGGATAGTTTTCCCTTCCCCATGAAGGGAACTGTGAAAATTTCATCAATTTACAAATACATTTCAAGAAGTTTCAAGATGTGTAAAATAAGAGGTGAAGTAATCTAGGCAATAATAATGAATGTTGTGAACCAAGATTCATAAGCAGAAAGCATATAGCACTTTCAGTCACATAGAAGAGAGGAAAGACCCAGACAGAGGAAAGTATTTGTCAGAAATTTGTACCTAATATTCCCTGTTGAGCTAAAGATTATAAACCTATTTCTTATATTAAAAGTAGGAACAAATGGAGGTTCAGAAAATTCTGTCCTCTAAAATTTGCTTTCTATTGATTTCATGCTATGGGAGGAAGGTTCAAAACACGTATGAAGAAAAAAAAATTAATCCTACAAATAAAATATACCCTAAATAGGGTTGACAAAATAAAAAATATGGATGCAGAGAGACTACTTTAACATCATTATTCAACATTCCATGAAAAGAGAGTTAGACTATCAAAACAGTAATATTAAGTCTATGATAATTCATAACCTCAAAAAATACAAATTTGAGAAAAAAATTGAAATTATGATCAATTCATTCTTTGGGGCATTTCTCTCTTTGTCTTAACATTTGGTAAAATAATCTCCCAAGTTGTAAATAAAGATTGATGGTCTAGATGATCTCTGAGGATTAACTTTCATGTATGTTTGAAAGGGGGAAGAATGAGAGAATACAACAGATATATATAGAGATAAATTGATATTAAACAATAGACAGATAGATAATAGACACAACAATAATATTTGTGTCTATATTTCATATATAATATAAACATGTATAATAATATATTTATAACTGAAGTGATCACCTCTGTATAATAATGTTGTAGTTCACTTTGCTTTCAGATGAAAACTATTCTATTATATGCATGCCAGATTATCAAGAAAAGAAGATTTTTTTCTAGGGGACTTTAAAAAAAATTTAAGAATCTGAGGTCTTAGGAAAAAAAAAAGAAGACCAGTAGTGTTTCTATGTGATTCATAACAATAGAAGTGTAAAATTAATGTAAATATATTGAATTCTTTTAGAGTTAACTCTTTTAGAGTTAGAATGTTCAGTTTTCATTAACTAAATTAGGTCAACTGAATGAAATTAGAAATCAAATACATAAAAATGTATATTGATATTCCAGTTTACAAAGGCTCAAGTCTATTCCAGTGTGATTTCCATGTATCAGCCCCAATTGTCTACCATACTGTGTCATGTGTGCAAAGGAACACATCCATTATATTTCCATGTCATCTGTTCATCACACCATTTGATGATGTTCTATGGTCAACAGCCCTGAAGAAACTGGATTTCTACTGACTTATCTAATTTTCTGGCTCTCCATTGCTATGTAACAAACTATCCAAATTTTAGTTGCTTTAAAAAAACATACATTTAATTATATCATCTGATTTGTGGGAAGACTTTAGAGCTTAGCCTGGCAAGTTATCTGTTCTATGAGGCACAGACTGGGGTCACACTGTGATATAAAGCTTGATATCTGGGCTTGTCTGGAGAAGATAAGATCACTTCACACATGTACTTGGCATCCTGGCAGGGAAGGGAAAAGATTGGTATCAGCTAGGCCCTTCTTCTTCAAATAGGCCAAAGTCTCTACATGTAGTCTATCTCGCAGGGTAGTAAGACTCAAAGGGACCAAGGTAGGTAGAAGCTGTCAGTCTTCTTTAGGGCCTGAATAGGCATAGTGTACCACATTCTGTGGTCAAAGCAGCTATAGGCCAGACCAAATGTAAGGGTGGAGAAAATAGTTCCCATGTCTCGATGGGTGGGGTGTCAGTGAATTTGCAGCTATCTTTAACAGGCCAAAGTTTCCTATAGCTGTGATAATTCACTCCAGTAGCAGTCCTATAGCCTTACAAATTCCTACTTAGAAAAGCATACATTAGCATAGCTCTTCAAAATTGAAAAATAGTATAGAGAAATGTGACATTTGAAATCTATACTTGAATAAAAATATTTCTCTCAGGGAAGCATAATGTGCAGACATGCAAATCTTATCCTGGAGATATCTCTCTTGTTAAAAAAAATAATGCTGTTCAGCTGTTCAGAACCACAGTAAACTACATGGATGCAAATAGCTTCAATTCAGAAAAGGGTGCTTGTATTTCCTTTTTTTTTTAAACATCTTTATTGGAGTATAATTGCTTTACAATGGTGTGTTAATTTCTGCTTTATAACAAAGTGAATCAGCTATACATATACATATATCCCCATATCTCCTCCCTCTTGCGTCTTCCTCCCACCCTCCCGATCCTACCCCTCTAGGCAGTCACAAAGCACCGAGCAGATCTCCCTGTGCTATGTGGCTGCTTCCAACTAGATATCTATTTTACATTTGGCAGCGTATATATGTCCATGCCACTCTCTCACTTCGTCCCAGCTTACCCTTCCCCCTTCTCGTGTCCTCAAGCCCATTCTCTACGTCTGTGTCTTTATTCCTGTCCTGCCCCTAGGTTCTTCAGAACCACTTTTTTTTTCTTTAGATTCCATATATATCTGTTAGCATATGGTATTTGTTTTTCTCTTTCTGACTTACTTCACTCTGTAGGACAGAATCTAGGTCCATCCACCTCACTACAAATAACTCAATTTCATTTCTTTTTATGGCTGAGTACTATTCCATTGTATATATGTGCCACATCTTCTTTATCCATTCATCTGTCAATGGATGCTTAGGTTGCTTTGTGTCCTGGCTATTGTAAATAGAGGTGCAAGGAACATTGTGGTACATGACTCTTTTTGAATTATGGTTTTCTCAGGGTATATGCCCAGTAGTGGGATTGCTGGGTCGTAAGGTAGTTCTATTTTTAGTTTTTGAAGGAACATCTATACTGTTCTCCATAGTGGCTGTAACAACATACATTCCCACAAACAGTGCAGGAGGGTTCCCTTTTCTCCACACCCTCTCCAGCATATATTGTTTGTAGATTTTAAGATGATGGCCATTCTGACGGGTGTGAGGTGATACCTCATTGTAGTTTTAATTTGCATTTTTCTAATAATTAATGACATTGAGCATCTTTTCATGCGCCTCTTGGCCATCTGTATGTGTTCTTTGGAGAAATGTCTATTTAGGTCTTCTGCCCATTTTTGGATTGGGTTGTTTGTTTTTTTTTGATATTGACCTGCATGAGCTGCTTGTAAATAATGGAGATTAATCCCTTGTCAGTTAGTTCATTTGCAAATATTTTCTCCCATTCTGACGGTTGTCTTTTTGTCTTCTTTATGTTTTCCTTTGCTGTGCAAAAGCTTTTAAGTTTCATTAGGTTCCATTTGTTTTTTCTTTCCATTTCTCTAGGATCTGGGTCAAAAAGGATCTTGCTGCAATTTATGTCATATAGCATTCTGCCTGTTTTCTCTAACAGTTTTATAGTGTCTGGACTTTCATTTAGGTCTTTAATTCATTTTGAGTTTATTTTTGTGTATGGTGTTAGGGAGTGTTCTAATTCCATTCTTTTACATGTAGCTATCCAGTATTCCCAGAACCACATGTTGAACAGGCTGCCTTTTCTCCATTGTATATTCTTGGCTCCTTTATCAAAAATGAGGTGACCATATGTGTGTGAGTTTATCTCTGGGTTTTCTATCATGTTCCATTGATCTATATTTCTGTTTTTGTGCCAGTACCATACTGTCTGTCTTGAATACTGTAGCTTTGAAGTATAGTCTGAAGTCCAGGAGCCTGATTCCTCCAGCTCCGTTTTTCTTTCTTCAGATTGCTTTGGCTATTCGAGGTCTTTTGTGTTTCCATACAAGTTGTGAAATTTTTTGTTCTAGTTCTGTGAAAATTGCCATTGGTAGTTTGAAAGGGATTGCATTGAATCTGTAAATTGCTTTGAGTTGTATAGTCATTTTCAAAATGCTGATCCTTGCACTCCAAGAACATGGTATATCTCTCCATCTATTTGTATCATCATTAATTTCTTTCAACAGTGTCATAGTTTTCTGCATACAGGTCTTTTGTCTCCTTAGGTAGGTTTATTCCTAGGTATTTTATTCTTTTTGTTGCAGTGGTAAATGGGAGTGTTTCCTTAATTTCTCTCTCAGATTTTTCATCATTCATGTATAGGAATGAAAGAGATTATTGTACATTAATTTTGTATTGTGCTACTTTACCAAATTCATTGATTAGCTCTAGTAGTTTTCTGGTAGCATCTTTAGGATTCTCTATGTATAGTATCATGTCATCGGCAAACACTGACAGCTTAACTTCTTTTCCAATTTGGATTCCTTTTATTTCTTTTTTGTCTCTGATTGCTGTGGATAAACCTTCCAAAACTATGTTTAATAATAGTGGTGAGAGTGGACAACCTTGTTTTGTTCCTGATCTTAGAAGAAATGGTTTCAGTTTTTCACCATTGAGAATGATGTTAGCTGTGGCTTTGTCATATATGGCCTTTATTATGTTGAGGTAAGTTCCCTCTATGACTACTTCCTGGAGGGTTATTTTCATAAATGGGTGTTGAAATTTGTTGAAAGATTTTCTGCATCTATTGAGATGATCATATAGTTTTTCTCCTTCAATTTGTGAATATGGTTTATCACATTGATTGATTTACATATATTGAAGAATCCTTGCATTCCTGGGATAAACCCCACTTGATCATGGTGTATGATCCTTTTTATGTGCTGTTGGATTCTGTTTGCTAGTATTTTGTAGAGGATTTTTGCATCTGTGCTCATCAGTGATATTGGCCTGTAGTTCTCTTTCTTGTGACATCTCTGTCTGGTTTTGTTATCAGGGTGATGGTGACCTAGTAGGATGAGTTTGGGAGTGTTCCTCACTCTGCTCTATTTTGGAAGAGTTTGAGAAGGATAGGTGTTAGCTCTTCTCTAAATGTTTGATAGAATTCACCTGTGATGCCATCTGGTCCTAGTCTTTTATTTGTTGGAAGATTTTTAATCACAGTATCAATTTCAGTGCTTGTGATTGGTCTGTTCATATTTTCTATTCCTTTCTGGTTCAGTCTCAGAAGGTTGTGCTTTTCTAAGAATTTTTCCATTTCTTCCAGGTTGTCCATTTTTTGTCATATAGTTGCTTGCAGTAATCTCTCATGATCCTTTGTATTTCTGCAGTGTCAGTTGTTACTTCTCCTTTTTCATTTCTAATTCTATTGATTTGAGTCTTCTCCCTTTTTTTCTTGATGAGTCTGGCTAATGGTTTATCAATTTTGTTTATCTTCTCAAAGAACCAGCTTTTAGTTTGATATTGATCTTTGCTATTGTTTTCTTCATTTCTTTTTCCTTTATTTCTGACCTGATGTATATGATTTCTTTCCTTCTGCTAACTTTGGGTTATTTTGTTCTTCTTTATCTAATCGCTTTAGGTGTAAGGTTAGGTTGTTAATTTGAGATGTATCGTGTTTCTTGAGGTAGGATTGTATTGCTATAAACTTCCCTCTTCGAACTGCTTTTGCTGCATCCCCTAGGTTTTTCAGTCATCGTGTTTTCACTGTCATTTGTTTCTAGGTGTTTTTTGATTTGCTCTTTGGTTTCTTAAATGATCTCTTGGTTATTCAGTAGTGTATTGTTTAGCCTCTATGTGTTTGTATTTTTTACAGATTTTTTCCTGTAATTGATATCTAGTCTCATAGCATTGTGGTCAGAAATGATACTTCATATGATTTCAATTTTCTTAAATTAACCAAGGCTTGACTTGTGACCCAAGATATGATCTATACTGGAAAATGTTCCATGAATACTTGAGAAGAAAGTGTATTCTGTTGTTTTTGAATGGAATGTCCTATAAATATCCATTAAGTCCATCATGTTTAATGTATCATTTAAAGCTTCTGTTTCCTTTTTTATTTTCATTTTGGATGATCTATTGGTGAAAGTAGGGTGTTAAAATCCCCTACCATGATTGTGTTACTGTTGATTTCGCTTTTTATGGCTGTTAGCATTTGCCTTATGTATTTCGGTGCTCCTATGTTCGGTGCATAAATATTTACAGTTGTTATATCTTCTTCTTGGATTGATCCTTTGATCATTATGTAGTGTCCTTCTTTGTCTCTTGTAATAGTCTTTATTTTAAAGTCTATTTTGTCTGACATGAGGATTGCTACTCCAGCTTTCTGTTGATTTCCATTTGCATGGAATATCATTTTCCATTCCCTCACTTTCAGTCTGTATGTGTCCCTAGGTCTGAACTGGGTCTCTTGTAGACAGCATGTATACGGGTCTTGTTTTTGTATCCAATCAGCCAGTATGTCTTTTGCTTGGAGCATTTAATCCATTTACATTTAAGGTAGTTATCGATATGTATGTTCTTATTACCATTTTCTTAATTGTTTTGAGTTTTTTATTGTAGGTCTTTTCCTTCTCTCATGTTTCCTGCCTAGAGAAATTCCTTTATCATTTGTTGTAAAGCTGGTTTGGTGGTTCTGAATTCTCTTAGCTTTTTCTTGTCTGTAAAGGTTTTTTTTCTCTTTTGAACCTGAATGAGATCCTTGTTGTTTAGAGAAATCTTGGTGTAGTTTTTTCCCTTTCATCACTTTAAATATGTCCTGCCACTCCCTTCTGGCTTTCAGTGTTTCTGCTGACAGATCAGCTGTTAACTTCTTGGTAATTCACATGTATGCTATTTGTTGCTTTTCCCTTGGTGCTTTTAATAATTTTTCTTTGTGTTTAATTTTTGATAGTTTGATTAGTATGTGTCTTGGTGTGTTTCTTCTTGGATTTGTTCTGTATGGGACTCTCTGTGTTTCCTGGACTTGATTGACTATTTCCTTTCCATATTAGGGAAGCTTTCAACTATAATCTTTTCAAATATTTTCTCAGTCCCTTTCTTTTTCTCTTCTTCTTCTGGGACCCCTATAATTCAAATGTGGGTGTGTTTAATGTTGCCCCAGAGGTCTCTGAGACTGTCCTCAATTCTTTTCATTCTTTTTTCTTTTTTCTGCTTTCTGGTAGTTATTTCCACTCTTTTATCTTCCAGGTCACTTTCCATTCTTCTGCCTCAGTTATTCTGCCATTCATTCCTTCTAGAGAATCTTAAATTTCATTTATTGTGTTGTTCATCACTGCTTGTTTGCTCTTTAGTTCTTCTAGGTCCCTGTTAAATGTTTCTTGTATTTTCTCCATTTTATTTCTAAGATTTTGAAGCATCTTTACTATCATTACTCTGAATTTTATTTTTCAGGTAGAGTGCCTATTTCCTCATCATTTCTTTGGTCTGGTGGGTGTTTACCTTGCTCCTTCATCTGCTATGTGTTTCTCTGTCTTCTCATTTTGCTTAACTTACTGTGCTTGGGGTCTCCTCTTTGCAGGCTGCAGGTTCATAGTTCCCATTGTTTTTGTTGTCTGCCGCCAGTAGCTAAGTTTGTTTCAGGGGGTTGTGTAGGCTTCCTGGTGGAGGGGACCGGTGCCTGTGTTGTGGTGGATGAGGCTTGATCTTGTCTTTCTGGTGGGCAGGACCGCCTCTGGTCGTTTGCCTGTGGGTGTCAGTGACCTTATTATGATTTTAGGCAGCCACTCTGCTAATGAGTGGGGTTGTGCTCCTTTCTTGCTAGTTGTTTGGCATAGAGTGTCCAGCACTGTAGCTTGCTGGTCATTGAGTGGAGCTCTGTTTTGCGTTGAGATGGAGATGTCTTGGAGAGGTTTCACCATCTGATATTATGTGGAGCTGGGAGGTCTCTGGTGGACCAGTGTCCTGAACTTGTCTCTCCTACCTCAGAGGCACAGGTCTGACACGCGACCAGAGCACCAAGACCCTGTCAGCCACACGGCTCAGAAGAAAAGGGAGAAAGAAAGAGAGAAAGAGAGAAAGAAAGAAAGAAAGAAAGAAAGAAAGAAAGACAGAAAGAAAGAAAACAAGATAAAATAAAATAAAGTTATTAAAAAATAAAAATAAAAAAGTTATTAAAAATTTAAAAAATTATAAAGTAATAAAAAAAAGAAAGAAAAGAGCAACCAAACCAAAAAACAAATGCACCAATGATAACAAGCGCTTAAAACTAAACTAAAAAATAAAAAAAAACAACAACAACCAAACAGACAGACAGAACCCTAGGACAAATGGTAAAAGCAAAGCTATACAGACAAAATCACACAAAGTCCACCGCCTCAAATTTGGAATGATTCGTTGTCTATTCAGGTATTCCACAGATGCAGAGTACTTCAAGTTGATTGTGGAGATTTAATCCGCTGCTCCTGAGGCTGCTGGGAGAAATTTCCCTTTCTCTTCTTTGGTTGCACAGCTCCTGGCGTTCAGCTTTGGATTTGGCCCTGCCTCTGCTTGTAGGTAGCCTGAGGGAGTCTGTTCTTCACTCAGACAGGACGGGGTTAAAGTAGCAGCTGATTCGGGGGCTCTGGCTCAGTTAGGCCGGGGGAGGGAGGGTAACAGAATGCAGGGTGAGCCTGTGGCAGCAGATGCCAGTGTGACATTGCAATAGCCTGAAGCGCGCCATGTCTTCTCCTTGGCAAATTGTCCCTGGATCATGGAACCCTGGCAATGGCGTGCTGTACAGGGTCCCGGGAGGGGAGGTGTGGATAGTGACCTGTGCTTGCACACAGGCTTCTTGGTGGCTGCAGCATCAGCCTTAGCATCTCATGCCCGTTTCTTGTCTCTGTGCTGCTAGTCACAGCTTGCGCCTCTCTCTGGAGCTCGTTTAGGCAGTTCTCTGGATACCCTTTCCTTTCACACCCCAAAACAATAGTCTCTTGCCTCTTTGCCAGTTCCAGACTTTTTCCCGGACTCCCTCCTGGTTAGCTGTGGTGCACTAGCCCCCTTCAGGCTGTGTTCTCACAGCCAACCCCAGTCCTCTCCCTGGGATCTCACCTCTGAAGCCAACGCCTCAGCTCCCAGCCCCCACCTGCCCCTGCGGGTGAGCATACAAGCCTCTCAGCCTGGTAAGTGCCGGTTGGCACCAATCTTCTGTGCAGGAATCTCTCCACGTTGCTCTTTTCACCCCTATTGCTGTGCTCTCTTCCGTGGCTCCGAAGCTTTCCCGGGCCACCCCCCCCACCCCCGTCTCTGCCAATGAAGGGGCTTCCTAGTGTGTGGAAACTTTTCCTCCTTCACAGCTCCCTCCCAGAGGTGCAGGTCCCTTCCTTATTCTTTTGGCTCTGTTTTTTCTTTTTTCTTTTGCCCTACCCAGGTACGTGGTGAGTTTCTTGCCTTTTGGGAATTCTAAGGTCTTCTGCCAGTGTTCAGTAGCTGTTTTGTAGGAGTTGTTTCACATGTAGATGTATTTCTGTTGTATTTGTGAGGAGGAAGGTGATCTCCAAGTCTTACTCCTCTGCCATCTTGAAGGTCTCCTCTGGTGTTTGTATTTCTGAACAGTCAACCAGGTATCTTTAGTTTGTTTCTGTTTTGTCCGAAATTAATTTTGATCCCAAAGGTAAAATTAATTTTGTACATTAGAAGATGTAAAATGCTTTTAATTTTTAAAGCATAGCATTCTCCCAATTTCTCCTGTTTTGAAAAATATTAAGATCCAGACTCAGAGAGCACACATATTACATAGAATTACTGAAAAAGGTTTATATTTTCTGATGAAAATAAATGCCACATTTTCCTTAATTAGAATTTGGTAGTGACCTATCAGTTTCATGCTGTTTATTTTATAGGGAGTATATAAGAAAAATCGATAATCACATTTCATTCAATCATCAAAAACTTTAAAATATATTTGAGGGAAAGAGGAAGAAAGAAAAGCAGGCGGGAGGGGGAGAGAGGAAACACAGTTATATTTTATAATATAATATGCATATTATGTATATAATTAAATGTATATATAAATACATGTATTTTCATATATAATTCTATTATATACATTTCATTATATACATTTGATAGGGAGGAAGAGAGGGAAGGCACGAAGGAGGGAAGGGAGAAGATAACAAATGCACCACAGTTTGTTCTACATAGAATAGTATTGAAATCTGTATGCCACAGATAATATTTAAGAGATAAGATCTCTTCAGGCATTACAGTAAATAATAAAGATATCATAGAAAATTAAGAACTCAGCTTGCTTCAAATAGTATATGTGATTTAAATAGGTGTGTATGTGCATGGAGAAGGGAAGGGAGCACAGTTTATTCAGACTAAGAAACTTCCCTGAGCAAGGACAAGAAGGTAAACTTTAGCAAGAAGTGTGCTGTGAAGAGAGATGCATGAAGTTGTAGTAATGGATTTGTTTTGGTGAATAACAAAATAAAAGTTTGTATTGGAGAGAATACAATCATTTTGTGGGGATCCCTAACATAAAACTAAGAAGAAAAGAACCTCAGACAGACAATCTTGAAAAGATGTGTTATATGATGTTAATACTACTTTGAATCTATTTGTCTGACTGAAATATCAAAAATATCACCTTGTGCATATAGTCAAGAATAATGTATTTTACACTTAAAATTTTGTTGAGAATATATCTTATGTTAAGTATTCCTACCACACACAAAAAAGACCCATTGTTAAAAAAAGAGAAATATTGAAAATAGGTTGGAAAAGAAATATCAAGGCAAAGAGGTCTTTTAAAGAGGTTGCTGTTTCCACTACTCTAGGAGACGGCTCAGAAAAGATATTGCTGCGATTTATGTCAAAGAGTGTTCTGCTTATATTTTCCTCTAAGAGTTTTATAGTATCCGGTCTTACATTTAGGTCTTAATCCATTTTGAGTTTATTTTTGTGTATGGCATTAAAGAATGTTCTAATTTCATTTTTTTTACCTGTAGCTGTCCAGTTTTCCCAGAACCATTTATTGAAGAGTCCGTCTTTCCTCCATTGTATAATCTTGTGTTCTTTGTTGTAGATTAATTGACCATAGATGCATGGGTTTATTTCTGGGCTTTCTATCCTATTCCATTGATCTATATTTCTGTTTTTGTGCCAGTGCCACACTGTTTTGATGACTCTAGCTTTGGAGTATAGTCTGAAGTCAGGGAGCCTGTTTGCCCCAGCTCTGTTTTTCTTTCTCAAGATTGCTTTGACTATTTGGGGTCTTTTGTGTCTCCATACAAATTTTAAGATTTTTTTGTTCTAGTTCTGTGAGAAATGCCACTGGTAATGTCATAGGTTTTGCATTAAATCTGTAGATTTCCTTGGGTAATATAGTCATTTTGACAATATTGATTCTTCCAATCCAAGAACATGGTATATCTTTCCATCTGTTTGTGTCATCTTTGATTTCTTTCATCAGCATCTTATAGTTTCCTACACTGTTGTTGGGAGTGTAAATTGGTGCAGCCACTATGGAGAACAGTGTGGAGGTTCCTTAAGAAACTAAAAATAGAGCTACTATATGATCCAGGAATCCCACTCCTGGGCATATATCTGGAGAAAAACATGGTTTGAAAGGATACATGCACCCCGATATTCATTGCAGTGCTGTTTACAATAGCTAAGACATGAAAGCAACCTAAATGTCCATCAGCAGATTAATGGATAAAGAAAAAGTGGTACATATATACAATGGAATATTACTCAGCCATTAAAAAGAATGAAATAATGCCATTTGCAGCAACATGGATGGACTGGAGATTATCACACTAAGTGAAGTAAGTCAGACAGAGAAAAAGAAATATCATATGATATCCTTTATATGTGGAATCTAAAAAAAATGATAAAAATGAACTTATTTACAAAATCAAAACAGACTCATAGACTTAGAAAATGAACTTAGTTTACTGGGGGGAAGGGTGGGGGAGAGGGATAGATTGGGAGTTTGGGATTGACATGTACACACTGCTGTATTTAAAATAGATAACCAGCAAGGACCTACTGCATAGCACAGGGAACAGGGCTCAATATTCTGTAATAATCTAAATGGGAAAAGAATTTGAAAAAGAATAGATACATCTATATCTAACCAGCACAACATTGTTTATCAACTATGCTCCTATATAAAATACAAATTTTAAGAAATAAATTTTTTTAAAAGAGAGGTTGCTGTTTGTATCAGTGTGAGATTATAAGAGAAAAGGGTAAATCTGTGGCATATTTGAAATGAAGGATCTTCGATGTTTGGAAATCACTTTAAAACTGGAGTAAAAAATTTTTTTTTCCTTGAACTTTTGATTGTATCTTTATTTGCTCTTAAATGGACAAATATCTACTGAAAACATGGCATTCATCTGAAATACACAACTTGCATTCAATTTCCATTAACTATTCTAAGAATAATGCTTCATCAAAAATAATAAAATGAAATAAAAATAAACATATTCATTTTCTTTCTAAAATGGTAAACTAGGTTTTTTTATTGAAGTATAGTCAATTTACAATATTGTGTTAGTTTCTGGTGTACAGCAAAGTGATGCAATTATATATATATATATAAATTCTTTTTTTGTATTCTTTTCAATTATGGTTTATTACAGGATATTGAATATAGTTCCCTGTGCTATGCAGTATGACCTTGTTGTTTATCTATAGAAGTTTGTATCTGCTAATCCCAAACTCCTAATTTATCCCTCCCCCACCTCCTTTCCTCTTTGGTAACCACAGTTTTGTTTTCTATGTCTGTGAGTCTGTTTCTCTTTTGTAAATAAGTTCTTTTTTATCATATTTTAGATTCCACATATAAGTGATATCATATGATATTTGTTAGACTAGGTTTTTTGAAGCACCTATAATTAAGGAAACCAGTAGGAAGGAAATTTTGTATTTGAGCATGTTTAATGTAAAGATGAAAACTGAATTTTCCAGAATTTATGCTGACTTTCTATTTCCATTTTTTTGATTAGTGCTTAATATTTTATTAAATTTGTCACATAATTGACTTTGCTCTCTCTATTAAACTATATACAAATAATATAAAAAGGAAATCATTGTCATTAAAATCTAATTATTTAATTTATATTTTGGTAACTTTAAATATCATTTTCAATTTTACAGGTTATGGTAAAGCAGTGTATAAAACATTTATATAGGAGAACAAAAATAAATTTCCAAGCAGCCACAATGTGCTAATAACTTTATTCTTAGGTGAAATAGTATATGATTATTTTCCACTACTCTGTGTGATTGCTGTACTAGAATATACTGTCAAACTCATTTGCCCAGTATCCAAGGAGAGTGGTATTCTTTTGCTATTTCTTTTTGATGGGGACTTAACTTCACATGTCTGACATTGAGCTGAATAACCCTTGTTAGGATTTGAAAATCCTTTCACAATAGGCAGAATTCTTCTGCGCACAGGCTGGGAGAACTAGCATGGACTCAGAGTAAGGAGATTTAAAAATTGTAGGGTTGGAAAAGAAGAATTTGTAGAAAGAATGGTCGTATGCATTATGATTACTTTTTGTTCAAAATTCTAATTCAGAAACAACAACCAATTTGCTCATTACTAAATGCACAAACGAGGTTGTAACAATAGTCAGTATAGTTAAAAGGCATTTTAAGGAAAATATTAATAGCCAATTAATTAAGTTAGCTTACAATTCAATTGTCACTTATTTCAAAAATCAAATTATATGGAGAGTAAAATATTAATGCCAAATCTTATAATATTCATCATGTATTGTTAATGTACATATCTTTACTTGGGGTATGCTAGCAAATCTTAGTGATCTTTATCTCCCTTCCCTAATTTATAAAGTCAGTCTTCCTCTCTGATTTATGGAAGAGCCAAAAACTATATCTACATTTTTTTAATCAGGGAAAAAACCTCTCTTCCCTTTGCTTCCTATTCTATCAGTACATTTTTTCTCACTAGTACAATCATTTGTACTACAATATTGTCCATCACTTCTTTCTATTGATTATCTATATGGTATTGCATCCCATCCCCCTAGACTTAACCACTCACTTCCTTTCTAGTCACTAATGTGGGTAGCCCTATCAATCTAGGGAATCTTTAGTTTCATTTATAAACCTTCCACATAGAAAATGTCCATTTATACTTCATAAAATATTTCTATTGAAAATTGAAAAAAAAAATGTCCAAAGAGAAATATAGCAACCTATTGCAATCAGATTAAGGTTATCAGTAGGAATTATTTTTCCAGTCACATTTTTCTCCTATCTGAACATGCCACTCAACTTCCACATAACAACCCTTACAAACCCTGTTCTAGTTACTACTATCATCCCATTGAGATTTTGAGCCAAAAGATTTTAATGACATGACATTGACACAAATATAAGCCAATTCTCACAAATACAACAATACTCTAAATACTGGATACCATGACACAATGGGAATATGAATATTTCTAGTCTTTAGGCAAAGTAAAATATGGATAGGTTCTCTTTTCATATATGTAAAAGTGCTACCTTGCTTTATTGAACATGAAGGGAAAGATCAGTAAACTGTTTGCCACACAAAGAAATTCATCTATACAACACAGAAAGATGAAACTCATCTTATGTCTCCATATTTATATGTGTTCATCTCATCTCAAAACCAGTCACAGTCTGGACACAAAGCAAGGACATGTGCCTCACAATCCCTGAAAGCAAACATCTGCACAACAGGCAGGGTCAATGACATGGGAATAAGCATTCATATGACAATGAATATTACATTGGACACCACTTCCTTCTTTCAGTAGCAGCAGAAGCACCAGGAATCGGGATGACATAAATTTTAATGGAAAAAAGCCCCCCTTTTAAACAATAGTCATTTAAATTTATAGCCTGATGTTATTTTCCACCCAGCAGAAGCAAAAGAACCTATTTATAAGCCAGAAAATTACCTATGGAATTAGATAACATACACTTACTGACAGGGAATTTTAAGGGTTAGCACTGATTATAATTTGAAATCTGCCTAATTCTATGGTTTAACTTAGGCTCTGGTACCAATAGTAATGAAATGAAGTATACTTACTTCCGAAATTGAATCTTTCAAAGAGAAGAAACAGAGTGATAAGTAATAGATAACATAAAAGTTAATGTGGAAATGCATTAGAATTACAGTCACTTAGTTTTTCAATATTTCAATTTGTTGTAATTAGACATAAGATAGGGCAAATACGATTTTGTCATTACATATGAAATAAGGCTTTGAAGAAAAAATAAAATAAAAGGTATTATTTACACATGTATATAGTATATAATATATGTATATATATATATATATATATATATATATATATATATATATATTTAGATGCCCCCAAAATAGAAGGGAGTTATAAAATAAAAAAAGATATTGAAATCATGGCATTTGAATAAGGTCTTCAGGGAGGTGTAGGACTCCATCAGCCAAAAAACTGGGGAATAATCTGTAGGACTATGCCTTTTGTCCTCTAGAGTAATATCTTAAAACATAAAAAAGGCAGTTATTCAAGTTTATAGGAATACAGAAGAAAAGAATAACTAATTTGATAACTTATACAGCCATGATTCAAAATACTTTTGGCAGGTTGGCATACAATGTAAGATGAATGATAGGATGATAGAGAAATACATTTCAGCTTTACATTTAAATTACAGTAGTGCTGATAGAAAGCTCACTATTTAATTTTATTATTGTACTATTTTAATAAAATGTTAAAGTGACACAAAATCTGATTCTCCACCACTGGTTATAGACATAAATGGAGGAATATTGGTTTTGTATTCAAATACTTAAAGGACAGTCATGCATAATAAGAATGTGTTCATGTTTTATGTCTTCTAAAGATTGAAAATAAAGGCACTTGCTAAAACGGTAGAGAATCAGGTTATGGCGCTCTATAACTTTTTATCAAAATTGTACAGTAATAAAATTAAATAGTGAACTTTCCACTGTCATCTGCACATAGATGGATACCTTTTTCTAGAATTTATGTTGTTAACATTATGTAAGGAAATTAATCTATACAGATACTAAATTGCACAGCTCCATTAAAAAAGAAACCACTTTGGGTTTTGTTTATTTGTTTTTTGTTTCCTTTTTTCTTACTCTTGAATCTCTCATCTCTAAAGTAATATCTGAAACAAAGAAAGAACTTGATAAATATTGATTAAAAGAATACATGAATGAGTGAGTGAGATAGGAAGTAGTTTGAATTAAATTACTTTTGGAACTTACACTGTTCTTATGCATTATATATTCAATTTATGCTGACAGAATAAATGGATGATCTTAAAAATGTCTTCCAAATAAAACCTCCTATGGTTTTCTACTCAGTTATAGTTTATAGCATCAAACAAATAATCCAAAAAAAATACTATATGGATAAGCTTATATCTAAGATTCTGTATGAACAAGGATTAATTTCAGTTATATTCAGTTTTGGAAAAATATACACTAGGGATTGCTAAACTCTAGACAATAGTCAAATTAGCCTTTGGTGAATTGATTCAAACATTTAACAGTAATTACTTTCATTTTCAATTTTCTCTTATTAGGCAATTTGAATGTGAGCAATTTCAGATATAATACTTTTTTAATGAAATAAGAAAGCAGACGTTACTCATTTGAAATAGGCAATTCCAACAACAAAATAGATTAATAAGAACTGTATAAATTAATATAAAAGGAGTAAAGGAAAATAATAATTTTAGACCTTTGTTTCACTAAATGACAATCTCTTAAATATCCAAAGGAGTTTATCACATAAAAAAAAAAGACCTATTATGTTATGCTTTATAAAAACCACTAGTTTACACTGCTTTGTCACTCAAGTGGAAATTTGCATTAAAAATACCCAGTAGGATTGGTAACCATAAAATTTCTTTTTTATTCTTTAAGTTTTCTGCTTGTAACTTTTGCAATTAAGGGTATACGGAGGCTGTTCTGATACAGTTACATTTTTCTTGCTTTCAAAACATTTTTTTTCTCTTTCTCTGTCTTTTCAATAATGCTACCCTTCCGTTACTTCCCGAAATCTTTTCTGTCATTCATTCATTTTACTATACCTTACTGGGTGCAAATAACATACCATAAATATACCAGACTTTGAGAATAAAAAGTAACTGAGGTATGGTTTCTGAGTTCAGACAAGTATAGAATACAGAAAATAAAATCAGTGTCTAAAAGGGAGCTTGTTATGTAACACTGGATGTTACAGAAATACAGAATCAGAGACCAGAAGAAAGATGTCTAATTAAAAACAAAACAAACAAAAAAAACCCTCTCTGATACGTAAAGATAAAAATTGAGCTAGCAAACTTAAGGAATAATTGAAAGCAAATTATCTACATGCAATAGTATGCATAACATACATATTTAAGGAGACAGAGAGCAAAATCATATTGTGAAGGTTAGTAGAAATCATAGTGATTACTGACAGCCCCAAGCCATGGAAAGAGGAAAGTCATAAGGCCTACACAGTTGTGGCTATCTGTTTTAAACAATTACACTAGCAAAAAAAAGAAAGGCCGGAGTTTAAGTGCAGAAAATTTGGTTTGATCAGAAAAATGGAGGGAATTCCTGAATGATGGTCTCAGTTTGTTAGTGTTTGTGTGTTTGTGTGTGTGTGAAGAAACAAAAGAGACCTACCGAAAGTGAGCTTGATGGGAGCATGAAAAATTGGCTGGATGAGAATGGTTGCTGATGAAGACTCCTAGGAATGATTGGGAGGTAGTAGTGAATGACCACTGAAACTGCAAATAAGTACTGGTGCTTATTTGAACAATTGTTGTTTTCCTTCAGCAGTGTTCAGGGGTTTAGTGTTGAGGCAGAGAAAGCAGGAAGTTAAATTTATCTAGGCGGGTGGTTTGAAGTTGGGAATATTGCAAGCATAGAGTATGGAGATAGGCTTGATTAATGATAAGAGTGATCATAGATGTACTGGGAAGGACTTAAAATCAGGAATGGATTGATTCGTTGGGGGAAAAAAAGGACAAAAATGTTGATAGCCTCATAGTAGTAAAGAACAACTTCTTGATGAGTAAAAATATCTGGGAGCTTTAAAGAGTTTCTCCATTCTCTAATAGTACATTAGTCAGCAATTGCTATCAAATTTTCTTTAACATATCTCTAGCACTTCTTTACTTTGTGTAATGTAATTTTTTATACAATTTTTACAAAATTATCATGGCTTTCAAGGGGCATCACTGACCACAGACCCTTTCTATTCAATACAACACTGGGTCTACTTCCTTTTATTTCAGTAACAAATTCAAGGTCAGCATGCATTGTGCTGGCCAAAAAGTTCATCTGGGTTTTTCCGTAAGATCTTATATGATAAATTCCTGGGCTGCCAGTGACTTTATCAAAACAGATCTTTATGTGAATGTTATTATAATAACTGTTTTTCTAAACTCAGTGGAAGATTTGAGCCACCATTCCTTTGACGGTAACACCTCCACCTGTGCACTGTACTCACATTTTACTGAGCTTTAAGGATATTCTTCCATTATATGTTGATAACTTCATCACAAAAACCTTTTATACTCTGAATCGCTGCTTCTACATTACATGCTAACAGGTGTTTTTTTTTTTTCCTAAAAATACTTCACTCTGAATCCAACTGCAATAGGCTAAATGGTTTCATCTGCATTATAATTTCCCAGTATATTTTATACTATGTACCATAGTGTCTCAATGTGTTTCATAGCAAGTTTCTAATCTGTCCTTGCTCTGCTTACTCTGTAGTAACCAACAGATATTTAAGTGTAGTGTTACAATCTATTTTCCACACATACACAAGGATGTGAAGTGCCCTTGAGTAAATATGCTTTCTAGAGGGCTAGCTGGTTCCTTATTAACAAGGTTTCTTTTTGAGGCCAGTATAAATCAAGGCTCCTTGTGACATACATAAGTGCTTTAGAAGTCAGAATTGATGACTGGGGCAGGTTTAGATTTCTCGGTCACCCTGCAGTAAATCATTATCTAGCCTGAAAACATTTTTCCACAGGGCTAAATATCATTTAAGTAATGGAAAAGGATATTAGCTATAGTTGTCATTAAACTATTTTATGCTAGGTTATTAAAGTTTCTTGGAACCATTTTATGAAAAAATTACTTTGCTGATACACACAAATTTCAACATGGCAAGTCTTGATGACCTGTCAGAAATGACCAAACTTTGTTCTGTGCAAGGATTGGAGTCCGGAAAGAATTATATCAAGGTAGCAAAGTCCCTGGATAGAATCTTGTCCCAGCTGCCTTAAGTAACCAATTTATAGCATTGAGAGAACTCTTCAGTTCTTTGGCTCTATTTCTCTAATTGAAGAATGAATGAATTATAAAATATAGAGTTTAAGATAATTCTTGTTCTCAGCTTCTATCATGTCAATACTTTCCCAGCTGTTAAACTAGTAATTGTTCAGATGACAGAGAACAATGACAGATTTCAGAGAGAAATTACTTTTTGATTTTTCACACAAAGCATAATTTTGTCTGCACTTCGGATCCTAGAGGATCAAAAGGAAAATTTGATCCTCCACATTCTCCTCTTAGGCTGCATTCAAAACTGTATAATCTAGAATGGATAATATTCGACCTTCTGAAAAGCACACATTACAATTCGTGAGAGGAAGTGGACTCTATACAAAATTGTAACCAATATCAAATGTAGATTACTTAACACAGGTATTACCCAATGGCTTTCAAAACAGTAATAACAAAACATAGATCATGTGATAATTCACAGACGTCTCATCTCACTTTTCAACTTTGGTCTTTCAAATTCATTTCATTTGTAGGGTATATTGCTGTTTTGGGGTATCAATACAATGTAATAATTCAATAAAGTATCTTTCATGGTAAAACAATTGTTAAAAACAAGACAAAAGGCCCCAAACGGAGTCACTTATGCAAAACTTCAGTCACCAAACTGAGACTTGACTTAGAGTTTCAGCTCTCCCCAAAACGGAATCTTAAACCAGTCAATCAGGAATCACCCGATCAGCACCAGTTAGGTATTCTGTCTGATAGCCCTCTGTCTTCCCCTAAAGGAAAGTTACCATGCAATAACAAGCCCACTTTCTTGTCAGTATAACTTCCTTGTTTCTGCTCCTTTCTGCCTGTAAAAGTCTCTAATTTTGTACAGCTCCTCAGAACTACTTTCTACCTGATAGACTGGATGATGTCCAATTCATGAATCATTGAATAGAGCCAATAAAATCTTTAAAATTTACTCAGTTGAATTTTGATTTTTAACACAGTGAAACATGAAAAATGGAAGTTATTAATCAAAAATATATTTCTTGATTATTTCTCTATAAGCATATTTGTTTTATTAGGAGCTTATTCAAGAGTTATGAGGATAAACCAAAATGGAAAAAGATAACAAAGTTAGATTATATATTTTATTTAATAAAAAACATTTCTTTCTGAAATATATGATTTAAAAATATTTTAATTACTTTCTTTGCTTGCATATACTTCTAGACCCATATGTATACATGTCTAGATGTTTGTGATAGTTCATGTTCCCAGGGAATGCTGTCAATAATGCCTAAATATGTATTGCAAAAATCCATGTCTGTGAAATAAGTGATCTTATTTTATGGACATTATGCAAATTTGTCATTTCATTTCCATGCTTTCAGTCTATCTTTTTTTCCGGTACCAGCACCAAATTTTGCTTTGCAAGACTATGTAAAATTAAATTTTTACTCTTTGAGACATTTTGAGTGAGCATGAACTTCCTTCATATCAGCAAATAAACAGTTAAGGCAGCAAAGGATACTAGTGCTTCTTAGCTAGGCCAAATCACTAAAATTACCATAGCCAGAGATAAATACTACCATTTTCCATTTTGGCGTTCAATTAATTTATTTTTCTATATAGCAATGACCCCTAGTCATAAAAGGTAGGACAATATGAATTCAAAAAAAACAATCTCCCTTTACTTAAGCAGGAAAAACTATGATCTTCACTACTCAAAAAGTTCCCAGGCTCTAAGATTCAGAAAGACCACAGTTCTTTACAAAACCAGACATCATTTTAGTGGTTTTTCCATCTTCTATCCACTGCCCAGGCTTCTCCCAAATAACTTTCCCATCTACTAAGGGTATAATCTTTGATCCCTCTCATTTCTTTTAAAGTTCTCAGTTCCATCTGGAGACCTCTTATAAGCTTAAGCCTTGTCCATTGGCTCTTCAAGTGGCTTGTGGTTATTGACACCAGCAAATCCCTCCCAAGGTATACGGAGCTTTAAAGGACAGCTTATCACATGGGTTTGCAGACTCAGCTTAGATTTTGGTCTCTCTGTTTCTTGCTTAATTTCTTAAGAAGTTAAACAAAATTTTATTTATTCATCCTTTATCTCTGTTTTCAATGGTAAAATTTTCAAAACACCTAATCTGCCATATTGCTTGACATAGAAGTGTTCACTGATTTTTACCTCTTATATTCCATTCTTATTCTCTAGCTCCTTTGAACAAAGCACAAGGAATATCTCCTGATAGCATGATGAATGACTGACCTCTATCAAATTTCACAATAATAACAACTAAAGCAGTAGTCAATCCACCGTTTTTGTTATTTGGCTCTCACATTCACTCTAGCTCTTAAAGATATTTCTGCACTACACTTATATCAATGGCATTTCGCAAAGTACTAAGCACCAAGTAATTGCTCTGTAAATGCAACTATGTCCTGACAATGATATGTAGAGCAAACTTTAAAATGTCTGATTAAAACAAAATCTTCCTTTTATTTCCATTGTAATAAAATAAATGGCAGTTACAAGAATCAGATATATTCCATGATTAAGAGAGGATAAGAAAGAGAAATGGTGGTGTGATGGGGTATATCCAAAGTCAGAATAAATAAACTAGGAATTTCAAAGTTGAGAAAATCTTAATAAAAACACTAATTATAACTGCTCTCAGTATTTACAATGCAGACACATACACAGACGTGCACACACACACTCTATACTGTTCACATATGTTGTTTAAATGTACCGAACTGTTATTTTCTCGCTCTCAATTTCTTTTGCTTTCTTTACTACACCAAAAAAGGTCAGTGTATTTCTCCCACTGCTGAGTTTTTGCATATGATGTCCCTCCTTCTAAAATTCATTTCCTACTTACCTCAGTCCTCTCATTTCTTACATAACTAGCTTGCCTCCATTTTTCATGCCTCAAATTAAATATCGTCTCCTCAGAAAAGCCTTACCTGACCACCAGTATAGACAGTTGCCCTTATTATTCACTATTTATTCATACTACTGTTTCTTCATAATATTTAGGAAATATAGCATCATGCCTTTGTCTCTTCACCTCTAATTAAATGATTTATCTGTTTAACTGTTTATTTTGTGTTACTCATACCAGATTATAGACTCTTGTCAGAGTTTGTTCACTAATAATATACTCAGCATTCAGAAATGAATCTACTCATCTAGTAGGCTTTGAATAGCATTAACTGAATAAACAAAAAAGTTAATCTAATTTTATATAGTATTCTATATTACTCATCAGAGATGTGAACTAATCTCTTTCATTTATAGGATGAATAACAATTTGACTCTTTGTAACATACTTTACTCAAAAAATCCCCAGTTCTTTGTGAGTACATTTTGCCATCTACTTTCATAGGACTACTCACTATGGATTATTTGGAAACAAAATACCCTCATTAAACGT
Organism: Balaenoptera physalus; assembly: GCF_965194825.1. Taxonomy (NCBI): domain Eukaryota; kingdom Metazoa; phylum Chordata; class Mammalia; order Artiodactyla; family Balaenopteridae; genus Balaenoptera; species Balaenoptera physalus. The sequence goes on along the minus strand of NC_138890.1, from coordinate 109,129,501 downwards.
TTGCTTGTGTCTTGCCCTTGTTCTGTTCAGTATGATTTGCTTGGCCTTAGTCCACTCTTTAGGTCTCATGCAGAGAACTGAGAAGAGATGAAAATGAAATACATTTACCAATGGCACAAACAGTTTGTAAAATCATATGTTTATATGTCTACGCAAGTTTATAAAAATTAGATCAGAAATCTTTGTTTTATTGAGTTTTACAAGTACGATAAAGAAACCCGTTACATTTTTAACTGATTTATTTTTTCTCAATAGATTTTCTTTACTTTGTGCTGAATTTTAGTTATTTAGTTTATGCAGTTGGAAAAGATATTCAATTTTAAGTAATTAATTAAAAGATCACCAAATCTGATGTGTTACATTTCATTTATGTTACTGAAATATCAGAATTCACATCACTGTCTCTTAGCATTATAAATTAAATTATTTTTGTTACAAAAACTAAGTTAATAGCAAAATTTTGAGGAAATATTTTTAATGCTGTAGAATAACTCACGCTGAAGACTATAAGATTTTTGCCACAGAATATATGTAAAATTGTATGGTTAAGTCCCATTTAGTCTTTCTATATATATTTTCTTTTATTTTATACCACTATTTTCATATGTTCTACAGTAATTCCTCTCAATTGTGCTTTTTTCAAAAGAAAACCATAGGTTAAGCAAGTTTAAAATAAATAGCAGACTTAATAGAAATTATATTTTTCCAGTGAAAACTCATCATAAGAAAATTTGAATTTATTTTATAAAATGATATAGTAAAATATTATTAACAAAATAATTCATACGTATGGTAAAAAAGAAAAAAGAAAATTCAAACCATTACATTAGAGTATTAACTGAAAATTAAAATTACTCTGACCCACTTCTTGTAACACTCCTTGATTTAACAGCATTTAGAAGTTTCCATTTTAGGTCTGGTAATTTTCAATGAAATTCTAAAGGATATCATTTTATTTTTCTTTCTTGATTTATCAATTTTAAACTATTTGTATGTATTTCCTCTACTGAAATATGATGGATTTTGCCTTAGGGCATTTTTTTTTACCTTTTCTATCCTATTGTTACTAAATTATTTTTAATTTTTCATATATTTATAATTTAATTTTAAATAATATATGTAAATCTGTTTCTTATCTCTCTAAATGAAGACAGACACCCCCATGTAAGATTTTTAAAAACGCTAGTGTCCTTATATTTACCTACTCAAATTCTCCCTAACTCTACGTTCCAGCTTAAGATACTCAGACCATTAAAATTCCATTGATATGGCTTATCAAATTTACAGTTTGTCCTCTTATAAAAATTAAAATACCCATGTTTTGTTACAGTTTGATTCTAACATTGAAACAAATAAAGAGTATTTACATTTTCATGTAAATATTGTTTGTTACAAAGCCCATAGAGAAGAAAGAACAAGTATAGAGAAACATAAGCAAAATGGTACAAAAACTGCAAAAATTTTTTAAAAGGAGCAATTTATCTTTAAGTTAAATTTATCATGTTTTTTAACCAGTTTATTGAGGTACGACTGACACGAAAAAGTTGTACATATGTAATGTATACATCTTGATGAGTTTGCAGGTAAGTATATACTTGTCAAGTCATCACCACAATCAATGCCATAAACATACCCGTCACCTCCCAAAGTTTCCTCTCCCTCTTTATTTATATTAATAATAAATAAATAAATAAATGTATTAAATTTTCTTATACTAAAACTCAAGTTGCATTTTCTTTTTGCTTCAATTTGGATTATAATTTTGTGCAGCTTTTGTTTTTCTTGGGGTCTAATTACTTGTGATTTTTTAGAGTTGGCAAAAGAATCATAAAATATCCTCATAGCACCCATGACATTTTCCAGATTCTTTATCATACTACTTTGATACTGTTCTACATAACACTGACTGCTTTCTAAAGGGCTTGCCCATTTGTTCCTGGAATGTTTTTCAGTGGGAATTGCTGTTCTTCATTTTTCGTTTTCTTGACTCCTTTTACATTTTACTTTAGCGTATGTTCAAGGGATATCTTTTTCTGGAAATGACAAATATGATAACAGACACTCCAAGACCCTGCATGTCTACAAATATCTTCTTTGTCCTCTTCGTCTTAATTTTTGCTAGTTATATAATTCTAAGTTCAAAATTAATTTCCATCAGAATTATGGGGAAATTTCTCCTTTGTTGCATACCATGGAATAACTTCAAAGAGAAGTCTGGCATTGCCTATTTTTATTGTTGCTCTTCTTTGTGTGCTATTATTTCTCAAAACTTATGCAAACTTCTCTTTGTCCATGGGATTTGAAAATCTGTTGTGCCTTTAGGAAAAAGGATTTTAACATTTATTTGTGAGACATTTAGTGGATACATTTAATCAGATGGCGCATATTGTTTCTAAATTCTGATTATTTGTTTCTAATATTTCCTTTATGATTTTCTTTCTGATTGTTGGACCTACTTGGATTGCTATTTTATATTCATGAATTTTCTGTGATATTTTTCACATCATTGACTTTTGCTCTTGGTTTAGGAAAATTTTCTCAATGTTATCCTACAAAACTTTAAAACTTAAAAAAGATCAATCTTATGATTTTAGACTTACAGAGTTGCAAAAATACTAGACAGTTCCATTGTATCCTCTAAGTTTTCCTTTGTGAATATTTATCTTACATAATATAGGACAATTACCAAAACTAAGAAAGTAACTTTGGTACAGTACTATTAATGAAACTAAGAAACTAACTTTGATTCAGTACTGTTTTTGAAACTAAGAAACTAACTTTGGTTCAGTACTATTAAACAGTGGAATTTGTGCACAGTTTACCTTTTTTTCCCCCCAACTAATAGACTTTTTCTGTTCCAGGATACAATCCAGGTTCTCACCTTGTATTTAGTTGTTATATCACTTATCTGTGAAAGTTCCCTGGTCTTTTCATATAGTTCAAGACCTTGAACATTCTGAAAAGCAATGACCAGTTTATTTTTGTAATGTCCCTCAATTTTAGTTTGTCTAGTATTTTCTCATCACAGAACTCTCCAAGACCCTGCATGTCTTTTTTGTCCTTTCCATCTTAATTTTTGCTAGTTATATAATTCTGAGTTCAAAATTAATTTCCATCAAAATTCTGGGGAAATTTCTCCTTTGTTGCATACCATGGAATAATTTCAAAGAGAAGTCTGGCTTTGCCTATTTTTGTTGTTGCTCTTCTTTGTATGCTGTAATACATTTTGGGGAAGGGTACCACAGAAATGATGGCTCTCAGTGCACCATATTAAGGTATACATTATGTTGACAAATATTACTGATACTACTTTACCTTGGTGAAGTATGTATCTTTGAGGATTCTAAATTATAAAGTCACTATTATTCCTTTTTTAATTACTAAATAATTGGGGGGAAATATTTTGACAATACGAATATAACAACTTCTGCTTAAATGTTCACTAATTTTATCACCCACTGAGGATCTTGCCTGTAGCAGTTATTACTGTAGTGTTCTAATGATGATTTTCTCTATCCCTCACTCCTCCTACATCTATTCTTCTATAAGGAAGAGATGTGCTTTCTCCCCATTTATTTGTTCAGTTATTTATTTATACATATGGACTCATGCATATTTATTTTATTTGGGGGTTATAATCCTATTCTGTCATTCCATATTTTGTCGCTCAAGTTGTTCCAGCAGCTTTGTCCTTTGAGAGCTCTTTCAGGTTGACTCCTGTGTCCTTTTAACATGCCTCCGTCTATTTTTCATTAAATGTATTCGTTTCTGATACTGCTAGATGGTCTAGGCTCATCTTGTATTTTTCTTCCCACAGCCCTGAAATCAATAGTTTCACCAAGGACCCTTGAATCTTTTTATTGGAAAATTATATTTAGAAACCAAGATCTGGACATTAGGTGTACTTATTGTTATTCCTTCTATTTCTTCTTAGTGAAAAGATCTAGGAATATATATTTACCAATTCCTGCATAAGTACACATCAATAATTATGTATGCATGTATGTGTGTAATCTGTCACTTATCATCTATATGTCTGTACTGATACTTACTCCGATCCAGCACTGCAGGGTTTATTCTAATTTTCCCCATTTAGTTATTTATAACTCCCCCCCACCAAAAGTCAGAAACCTGGCTCTCATCATGTACAAAAAATTTACTTATTTGTTCAACCCTCTTATAACAATAGTTTTAGATTTGTTAAGCCATATCCAAGGGAGAAACACATTTAATAACTAGAGTGTTTGGATACATTTCTTTATACATTTACTCTTACAATATCTGGTCAAAACACTACTTTCCAAAATTATTTAAAACGAGATTCTTTTTTTTTCCCATCCCCTTCAGTATGGTTATTTGACTCAATTGGAGTTCACTTATTTTGTCACACTCCAACTATCTCACAATCCTGATTTTTTAAATTTAAAATTGTATATAAAAATCACTCTGTGATGTGTGGTTCCACAGGTTTTGACAAATTTATAGAACTGTATATTCACCACTACAGTTTCACAAAGAACAGTTCCATCCCAAATACAGTCTCTTTATATTCATCCTCTCCCTCTCAAAACCCAATGTGTGGCACCAACTGATCTAATTTTCTATCCTTATGGTATTGCCTTTTCCAAAATAGCAAATATTAATGGAATCATACAATATATAATATTTGGTGTCTAACTTCATTCACTTAGCCAGTTACATTGAAGATTTGGGAGTCATCTATTTGTTAGAATATACAAAAGTTTGTTTATCCATTCACTGGTTGAGAAACATTTGTTTTGTTTCCAATATTTGGTGACTGTGAATAAAGCTGTTATAAATATTTAGTGTGCATGTGTGTGTGTGTGTGTGTGTGTGTGTGCGGACATACGTTTTCATTTGCCTTGGAGTAATACTGCTGGGTCATATGGTAAATAGAAGCACATTCAACTTTATAAAATACTGCCAAAATGTTTTCCAATGTGGCTGTAGAGTTTTGCATTTCTAATAGAAATGTATGAGACTTCTAGGGGATTGCATTGTTGGCACCACTTGGTATTGCCAGTGTTGTTATTGTTACTTTGTTTGCTTGTTTTGGCATTTTGATAGGTGTATAGTTACCTCACTGAAGTTTTAAGTTGCAACTCCCTAATGATTAATAATGTTGAGCATCTTTTCATATGCTTATTTGCCATATCTCCATCTTCTTTGGTGACACCTATCTTCAGATCTTTCCCACATATTGTTTATTGATTTTTATTGCTGAGTTTTGAGATTTAGATTTATTTTTATATTCTGGAAACAAGTCCTGAAATGGAAATTTGATTTGTAAATATTTTCTTTGAGCGTGTCTCTTGTCTTTCCATTTACTTAGTAGTATCATTTGAAGAACAGTAATTTTTATTTTAAAAATTTCAATTTATATTTATAAAAAGTTCAATTTATCTTTTCTTTTCCAAAATAGATCATGCTTTTAGTGTTGTATCTAATATCTCTTTGCCTAAACCACAGTCAGGTAAATTTTCTCCTATAATTTCTTCTAAAAAGAACATTTTGTAGATGTTTTAGAGTTTTATATTTTTCACTTAGAACTACAAGTAATTTTTCATTATTAAAATGTCCTGAAGAAGGAGGCTGAGAGCTGTGACTGCCTGCATGGCTTCCAGATGACCCACTCCCTGGGTGGAGGGACTGGGTCTGGGATGGGTACTTTCCTCATCAGCAAGATCCAAGAGGCATATCTAGATAGGAACATGAACATTTTCAGTGTGGCGCCCTTGCCTGAGGTGTCGGATAGGATGGTGGAGCCCTACAATACCACGTACTTGGTCCACCAGCTGGTAGAAAACACAGATGAGACCTACTGCATTGAGAATGATGCTCTCCATTACGTCTGCTTCAGAACCATAAAGCTGGCCACGCCCACCTACAATGACCTCGACCACCTGGAGTTGGCCACCACGAGTGGGGTCATTACCTGCCTGTCCTTCCCCTCCCAGCTCAATGCTGACCTGCACAAGCTGGCATGGTCAAGGTCCCCTTCCCCCACCTGCACTTTTTCATGCCGGCTTTGCTATGTTAAGCAGCCAGGGAAGCCAACAGTACTGGGCCCTGACAATGCCGGAGCTTACCCAGCAGATGTCAGACACCAAGAATATGATGGCCGCCTGTGGCCTCTGCCATGGCTGCTATCTGACTGTGGCCATCATGCTCAGAAGCTGCACGTCCATGAAGGAGGTGGACGAACAGATGCTTAACGTCCAAAACAAGAGCAGCTATTCTGTCCAGTGGATGGCCAACATTGTGAAAACAGCTGTCTGTGACATTCTGCCCCAGGGGCCTAAAAATGTCTGCCATCTTCACTGGCAACAGCACAATACATAATATTTCTTAAAATATTCCAATCGGATGGTGGGAGCCTACAGCCAAGGGCGAGGATGACGCCGGAGAGGGCAACCAGGAGCCCTGGGTGTTTCTTAACATGTCTTGCCCCTTCTGCCCCAAGGCCTTGCCAGAGGCAACTCCTGTGACTGCCCAGCGACAAAACAGGCTTCAGCAAGGCCTTGTCCAACAAGCGGCTCCGACTGGACAAAGGCACGCCCAATAAGCCCCGGTTGTTCAGAGTGGTGGACAGCGTAGAGGATGAGGTGCAGTGGCGGCTCCACCTGGTCCCGGGAGGGCAGACAAGGAGGAGAGAAGCGAGCTCAGGAACAGGAAGCTGCTGACTGAAGTAACCCTGAAGTAACCTGCTGGGTAAGAAAAGGCAGCGTCTTCAGCGCCAGCATCTCCAAGCAGGAGGTGGAACTGGCCCCAGAGATGATTTCCAGCAGTTCTGAGTGGGACCGCCCTTTAAGCCCTACAACTTCTCAGCCCCCAGGATCCCCCACAACAGCGGACACCTGCACACCCTACTCAAGGTCTGTACCCAGCTCCGGATGATCTTTCTGGAGTTGAGGTTCACAGGGTTGCCAACAGACCATCTCCTCAAACAATCCTTCTGGAGTTTTTATTTTTGATGCCCTCTTACAGCCCCAGTGGCACTCAGCACACGACTAGCATGACACCTTCTTCCTGGGATATCCAGCAGAGGCCCTGCAGCTGCCAGTGGACTACGTCCAACAGGTTAAGCGGGCCCGGTCCTAGGTTGGCCGCCACTCATGGGGGAGCAACCGGGACTTCAGGGAGCAGGACGAGGCGGGAAAAGCCTGCTGCGCGAACACACGCACCACGTCCGTCAGCTCAGTGCACTCCGCTGCTTCCACCCTGAGCGAGTCCATTGTGCCCCGCCAAGAACCTAACCACCAACCGTGTGTTCTGGAACGAGACCTGGAGGACTCGCACCTGGCCGACTTCCACCAGATGGAGGGCGTTGTGGCTAACCACCACCTCATCCCAGGCCATCTTGTGGACATCATAAAGGAGTTCTTCACCAAGCTGGTATCATTTGCTTCAAGGCAGCCTACAACCCCTACACAGAGCCCAGCAAGGAGGCATTCAGTTACCACCAAGGCCTAAAGAAGTGGGTGGAGGTCCAGAGCTCCAGGCTCTACCTCCCTGAGATGCTGCTGCCCATGGGGCTCCCCGAGAACCTGTCAGTTGTTGCCTGGAGCCTCTCCCTGGAGCACCTGACTATAATCAAATGTGGCATCAGCAATGTCTGGGAGCTGGTGAGTCTAAGATGAACCTGCAGATGGTGGTAGTCGTCCCTTGTACCACCTGAACGGCCGAACCGGGATTCAGGTATAGATAATGTAATTTGTTGGGGGAGGGGCGTGGGGGGGGAGGTTGGTGGGGTAGAAGAAAAATGGAAGAGGAAAAAGGGGAGAAGGAGGCATCCAGTGGATGGCTTTCTAACTTTGTTAAAAAATTTTCTATTGAATAAATTTGGGGAAATCTATTTTCTAGTCTAATTCTGTTCCATCAATCTGTGGATATATCTTCTTTCCAATACCACACTGTCTTGATTAGTGTAGCTTTCAAGTAAATACTTAAATTGAAATGCGTGAATCTTCCAAATTTGTTCTTCAGTTTTAAAGTCATTTTTGTCAATTCAAGTTTCTTTGTCTTTCCATATAAATTTTACACTCACCCATAAGATATCTACAAAAATCATGCTGGAATTTTAATTAGGGTTGTACTGAATCTGCAGATCAAATTGTGGATAATTTATTTCCTAAAAATATTGAGTTTTCCTGTCTAAGAACATGGTATATCTCTTCAGTTATTTGTTGTTTAATTACTTTCATTTGTGCTTTATAGTTTTCAACACACAGAACCTGAACATATTTTTGTTAAGTTTTTACCTAATCTTTCAATTTTATTTAGTGCTACAGTAAATGAAATTTATTTTTTTAAATTCCAATTGTTTCTTGCCAGTAGGTAGGAATAAAATTGATATTTTTAGGTCGACTTTATTTACTAAGACTTGATAAACTCTATTAATTCTAGAAAAATATCTGAGATTTTCAGATTTTCCACATAGAAAATTATTTCATCTGTGAATAGAAAATGATTATCTTGGGGGGACCTTCAAGATGGCAGAGGAGTAAGACATGGAGATCACCTTCCTCCCCACAAATACATCAAAAATACATCTACATGTGGAACAACTCCTACAGAACACCTACTGAACGCTGGCAGAAGACGTTAGAATTCCCGAAAGTTAAGAAACTCCCCAATTTCCTGGGTAGGGCAAAAGAAAAAAGAAAAAACAGAGACAAAAGAATAGGGATGGGACCAGCACCTCAGGGAGGGAGCTGTGAAGGAGGCAAAGTTTCCACACAATTTGTGTCTTCTCTGTGTTTTGTTTTTTGTCAGAGTGTGTAAACATTTACGAATTTTATTAAAACATTCAAAAGCTAGTTTTGAAACTGTTGGATTTTTTCTATTATTTTACTGTATTTATTAACATTATTGTCTTCTCTATTCCCTCCTTCCTTATGTCTCAGTTTGGTTTAGTTTACTCCTCTTAAGTTTCTTAAGGTTGAAATTTAGATCACTCATTTGTGGTGTTTCTTCTTGTCTGATACAAGCATTTAATGCTATAAGTTTTACTCTATGTACTGCTGTTAATGCATCTCAAATTTTTTGGTATGTTACACTTTTCATTCAGTTCAAAATATTTTTTCTGTTGAGTATTTTGACCATAAGTTATTTAGAAGTGAGTTAATTTCAAAATGTTGTGGATTTTCCATATATTTTAGCTTTATTGACTTTTAATTTTCTTGTGTTCCAAGTACATACTTCATGTGATTTCCAATCTTTATCAATTTGTTGAGCTGTTTTATGATGCAGAATAAGGTTGGTATTGATGAATGTTCCGTATATACTTGAAAAGAAAGCTTGTTGTGATTTTGTCGAGTGAAGTTTCTCTGCAATTGTCTTATCAATTAATTAGAAAGGAGTATTGAACTCTTTAACTATTATTGAAATTTTTCTGTTTCTTTTTTCACTTTTACCTTTTTTTTGAAGCTTCCTATTTAGGTACATTCAGATTTAAGATTACTATATTTCTTGGAGAATTGACCACTTCATCATTATATTATGTCCTCCTTTGCCTGTGATTTTCTTTGTGTGTGTAATTTTCTTTGAACTGAAAGCTACTTTGTCTGATATTAGTATAGTAATCATCTTTAAAGATGTTGCTTTATAATAAAGTATTATCTTTATTTTGGTTAGTGTTTGCTTGGTACATCTTTCTCCTTTCCTTTTCTTTTAATCTATGTATTTATATTTGAAGTGGGATTCTTATAGACAGCATATTTTTGGCTCTTGTATTTTCATTCAGTCTGGCAATCATTGTCTTACTGGTTGGGGAGATCAGCTGGGTTTGAGATTTATTGCTGTTATGATTATTCTCAGGACACCATACTCTTTAAATTTCTGTAGTGATAACCTGTGCTTAGGGTTGGGTTAGTTTTCTGGAGCACTGCCTGTTTGGCTCTGAGTTTTAAGTTTTCCCTTTCTCCTGTGCCTCAGAGAGTTTTTGTGTTCTTCTCTTATTCCTCTCCAACAGTTTTCCCCTGTTACTTCTCATTCAATGCTTGGTAACTTGGTGGTGGGAGGGAATGTGGGGATTGAACATTCTTTGTTGTTTAAACCTCCTTTATAGGCAAGCTCCATATCCCTGTGTGTCAGGGTGTGGCATTCACTGTTTTCTTTTTTGGGGGGAGGGGGGGCGGAATCATTTATTTGCCTTTTACATGGAAACAGAAAATTGAGAGGGAGAACAAAAGGGGAACTAGCCAGCTGCTTAGATGCCCTGGCTGTAGTTGTGGGCCTAGTGCCTATTCCCACCACTCATCCAGGGATAATTTTATCTGTTCCCTTCCCCTTCCTCAGCTACAATGAGTTTTAAACCTGAGGGTAACAGTGTTTGTTGCCCTTGTCTTCACAAATTATATAGAAGAACTACAAGGATGATTAATGAAATTGATTGACTCATCTTCTAGTCTATTTCCCCAGTAGTCTTCTCCTTGGAATATAAGATCTGCATAGAACCCCTTTGTACATATTTCAGAAAAGGTTTTACTTAGCTGCAAATATGGAGTGGTTGCAATAATCTGTCACCTTCTCTATAGACAAATTAAGATGAGATTTGTTCTGAAGCACTGCCCTGTATACTTAGAATCCTCCTCTATTCCCTAGTGGATCTTTACTTTTTTGAAGGAATACCACTTTTAAAGAAAAAAATCACACTCCACTAGCTACTCTATAGGATACAATCCTCTGTACCTGCTAATTCTAAATGTAGTTGGGTTCATTGAGCAGAATGTGTTCTGTACTTATTGGAGATTTTTCTGTGCCTATTTTGGTCTCTGATTTTCTTCAGTTTGGTTTATTCCTTAACTCCATCTGCTTTAAAGTATCTAAAGATTTATGGGACAAAAATTACTTGTTCAGGTATGCTGTGGTCTGAATGTTTGTGTCTCTTAAGAATGCATGTTGAAACCCAACCCCCAAGTGATAGTATTAGGAGATGAGGTCTTTGGGAGTCATTAGTTCATGAGGTCTGGGCCCTCATAAATGGGATTAGTGTCCTTATAAAAGAGATCTAGAGGGATCCCTGTCCCTTCACTATGTGAGGTTACAGTGAAAAGTCAGCCATCCTAAGCAGTGGGCCCTCATTAGACACCAAACTGCTAGTGCCATGATCTTGGACTTCCAACCTCCAGAACTGTGAGAAATAAATATTTATTGTTTATAAACCATCCAGTCTATGGTATTTTTGTTATAGCAGCCTGAACAGAATAAGACAAGGTGGTTTTACAATTTTCTCTATGTTTTTCTGGATTCATTCCATTTTGTATACATTTACTGTAACTTCAGTGAGATTTTCAGGAGGAAACAACTCTAAGTACAAATTTTCAGACCACTATCTTGAATTAAAATTTCTTATTGAAACTTTAAAGGTGCTATTTCTCCATTAAAAAAGAAATAAATTCATTTTAACAAGAAAAATTGTGACATATTGTAATACTTTGAGTTTTGGTTCCAATTTGTAAATTAAATTTATAAAGCAATTTATATTACATTGTCTTTTTAAAGAATAAAATAAATTTGTTCAAAAATATAGGATAGTCATAAGAAAATGTTATATAGATACCATGCAGAGAATAAAAAATAGCCTCTATTTTAAACATTCTACAAAGATTCTTTTGAAATGTACTTTATAGAACCTTATACGTCACCATGGAATTTTATATGCAACTGATCTTTTCATCTACTCTGTAAGGGTACTTAGGTGCAGAAAGGATAAATAACACCCTCTGGGTATAGTCTGAGTAAAATGGAGTTTCAAGTGAAGCTGTTAAGAATCTGAGAGTCTAATAAGTCCTGTTACCCTAGTCAAATAAAGGCAGTAAACACAATAACAACAGTGGAAGCAACAGCAACAATAAGCAAACCATTACAGTTTTCAAATTTTGCCTTTAAAGATATTGGAAGCTGAAAAATAGCAATACAGAATGAGTGTCTAGTTATTTCAATCTGTATTGTTTTAGGAAGTTAAACAACATCTAAAACTAAACAGTATTTTTTTTTCATTTTCCATTTTATAATGTGGTAACCATTATGTCTTTTGTTTGTTTTAGTAGTAAGTTGTGTAATACAAAGTATATTTCTCACCTAGGCTTCACTTGGCAACCATTTTAAGAAATCTTTTTTTCATTGTTGTATTCGTTGTTGTTGTTGTTGTTTTTAATAAGGTTTCATCTTTATTTTATAAGATCCAGTAATTTCAACAGGAACTTTTTGGGGGTGGACTAAAATTTATATGAGAAGGAAGAAAATTCCCTTTGTAATACCTCATGCATTACTCATTAGTTCTCCTTATAACCTGGCAACTCTTATTTCCTTTATGAGGGAAAACCAATATATGCAAATTTTACACATGTACTCCCAACTTGCTCAGAAGTGTAGAGAGTATCGAGGATCAGAAAAGAAAGAGAGCAAGGAAAAGAAGGAGAGGAAGGAGGAAGTACATCAGTATGAATAATCAAGAAATAAATACAATTTGCTAATCAAACAACCAGTCAATTAGTACTTACAGAGTAGATAGAAAAGCATTTAAGAAATGAGAGAGGAGACCAGATTATATCTTAAGTCACTGAAGATGCTTAACCTTTTTCTCTTTCCAGCTGGTACTGTGGGATGAGAACAGCTCATATATGTTGAATTGTAGAAAATTCAGTGCAACTTTCTCTTGGAGACCCCATGAACTGTGATGAACCAGAGGGGCTACAGTATTGAATGACAAAGTAGAGGTGAACATACTTATAGCTCCATCAGCATCCTGTGGTCAAGGGCAGGTATGAATGTTTCCTTCTAGGATTTTCAGCTAAGTGGCATGTATAAGATTCCAAAAGAGATTTTAAAATGTTATCAATATATGAAAACCTGAAAGATATGCACATAGAAGCTAGAGTCCAATAAGATACGAAGATGGTAACAATTTGGAAAGAATAAAGATTCCTAAAGAAATCTTCATCTTTGGGGTCTTAAATTTAAAAAATAATCTACTTATACCCTAAATTTATAAGCATGATTTTTCATGAGAGAGCAACAGAGCCAAATGTTTTCAGGGCTTTTATCTTCATGCCTCTCTTTCAGCTGCAAACTTAGAGAAGAGCACAATGTTACTACCCAATTTTTAATTTTCTATTGTTACTTTCCTTAAAAATGAATTTATCAGGGAGGGAAATCTAAGCTTTCTGGTGCCACCTCTGAGTTGCTAGTCTGTTATTTCTGCCTCCATTCTATGTTGCTCTGAGTTGTCCTAAGGATGTGTTACTTTACAACAGGTGCTATTCCCAGGTCTTTCACTTTCCATGTGTTTATGCTAAACATTTAGTGAAACAAAATACTATTCATGGAGTTAGAAGTTTGTTTCCTCACAGTAGTAATAAATAGGTAGATATGTATCTTTCTGATGAAACAAACCTTTACTGGGAAACCAGGTTAGGGGCATAACACAGACCAAAATAAAATCTAATACTCTCACGTCATTACATCCATCACTGACCATCTCTGACCAGAACCTCAGGTGCTTATATCAAATTTCCTACAGTCTAGAATGCGTCCTATAGTTTCCTTATAAACTAACTAAGATCCTTAAAAACAGAGTTGAACCATATGAACTTTCACCACTTCATTCCCCTCTTACCCCACCTAACTTGGATATACAAGGGGCCCCTAATATTATTTGCCAAAACAATGAATGGATTGATAGATGAACAAGTAAATAATAAAACATCTAACTGATTGTAACTTATCTTTTTGTGAAATATGTATTATTTTCATCTTTAAAATGTAGTGAGCTGTTAGCTTTTTATTTGCTGTTCTGTGTTATCTGTGCCTAAGAAGCTAAATCAAGCAGGAACCTTCATCTGAAGTCAAAAAGCCTAATCCACTGAGCACACAAAATGTAACATATTTTACAATTAATGAAGAAGTACAGGAATTTCCATCCTAGAGTCCTGGTCAAATTACCTAATTCTCAGATGGCTACATTTTGCCTACTTAACTTCTCTATGCAGCAGCTGTTGCCTTTAGTGTTTTTCACCATTTTTTAGCTACCTTTTAAAATTATTTTGCACTTTCATTTGTAACTATATAGAGGTGAAATGCAACAGCTATTTTTGTGGTGGTTAGAGCAGTCCCTGAAGAAAGGCATTTAAATTTGCAAAGTACTTTTATTCCTTTTGAGACTTAAATTTACTGCTCAAAAAATGCAGCATACTGCAAATGCCAAAGGAGCTATAAAATAAGATATTGAGAAAAATTATAGACTGGTGTAAGATTACTGTTTTTTTTTTTTGTTATACTTGCTATTCTATTTTGTTCCAAGCTTCTTTCCTCTGTATTAAGTGAAAAATACTAAAGGAATTGTCATTCCCCATTCCAAATACAAACTATTTAAGCAGGTAAAAATACTTTGATTGTCATAGAATGTCATTTTGGAATATCAGTTCCCTTTTCAATAGATTCTTACCATTTGGGAAATCATTTGTACTTAATAGAAAAGAAATGGTTTTGTAATAATTATCCAATGAACTCAAATTTGGCAGCAATACCATAATGATTATGTCAAATTCTCTACACGTATGCTATAGAAGTAATATTTGGCTTTGGTTGGTTTCTTATTTTGGAATGGTTCCACACTAGACCTATTTTGTTAGTGGTAGTCAAAATGGTCTCTCCAAACTACTTCATTAATTGCTTTAGGTCAGTTAATATGCAGCTATTTATGGAGAACCCATAACCTCAATGTTTGGAGACAAATAAGAGGAAAACAAACAAAAAGTGTCAATGTAATATGGAAAAAAGTATTATAACAAATTCTCTTTGTAATTGTTAAGAGATACATATTAAAAGGATCATACACCATGATCAAGTGGGATTTATCCCTGGGATGCAAGGATTATTCAATATATGCAAATCAATCAATGTAATACACCATATTAACAAATTAAGGAATAAAAACCATATGATCATCTCAATAGATGCAGAAAAAGCTCCTGACAAAATTCAACACCCATTTATGTTAAAAACTCTCCAGAAAATGGGCATAGAGGGAACCTACCTCAACATAATAAAGGCCTTATATGACAAACCCACAGCAAGCATCATACTCAATGGTGAAAAACTGAAAGCATTTCCACTAAGATCAGGAACAAGAAAAGGATGTCCACTCTCGCCACTCTTATTCAACATAGTTTTTGAAGTCCTAGCCATGGTAATCAAAGAAGAAAAATAAAAAAGAGGAATACAAATTGGAAAAGAAGAAGTAAAATAGTCACTGTTTGCATATGACATGATACTATACATAGAAAATCCTAAAGATGCCACCAGAAAACTACTAGAATGAATCAATGAATTTGGTAAGGTTGCAGGATACAAAATTAATGCACAGAAATCTCTGGCATTACTATACACTAACAACAAAAAATCAGAAAGAGAAATTAAGAAAACAATCTCATTTACCATTGCAACAAAAAGAATAAAATACCTAGGAATAAACTTACCTAAGGAGGTGAAAGACTTGTACTCAGAAAACTATAAAACACTGATGAAAGAAATCAAAGATGACATAAACAGATGGAGAAATATACCATGTTCTTGGATTGGAAGAATCAATATTGTGAAAATGACTATACTCCCCAAAGCAATCTACAGATTCAATGTAATCCTTATCAAACTACTAATGGCATTTTTTACAGAATTAGAACAAAAATTTTTACAATTCATATGGAAACACAAAAGACCCCAAATAGCCAAAGCAATCTTGAGAAAGAAAAACGGAGCTGGAGGAATCAGGCTCCCCGACTTCAAACTATATTACAAAGCTACAGTGATCAAGATAGTATGGTACTGGCCCAAAAACAGAAATATAGATCAATGGTACAGGATAGAAAACCCAGAGGTAAACCCATGCACATATGGTCACCTAATTTATAACGAAGGAGTCAGGAATATACAATGGAGAAAAGACAGCCTCTTCAATAAGTGGTGCTGGGAAAACAGGATAGCTATATGTAAAAGAATGAAATTACAACACTCCCTAACACCATACACAAAAATAAACTCAAAATGGATTAAAGACCTAAATGTAAGACCAGACACTATAAAACTCTTATAGGAAAACATAGGAAAAACACTCTGACATAAACCACAGCAGGATCTTTTTTGACCCACCTCCTAGAGTAATGAAAATAAAAACAAAAATAAACAAATGGGACCTAATGAAACTTAAAAGCTTTTGCACAGCAAAGGAAACCATAAACCAGATGAAAAGACAACCCTCAGAATGGGAGAAAATATTTGCAAATGAAACGGACAAAGGATTACGCTCCAAAATATACAAACAGGTCATGCACCTCAATTTCAAAAAAATAAACAATCCAATTAAAAAATGGGCAGAAGACCTAATTAAACATTTCACCAAAGAAGACATATAGATGGCCAAGAAGCACAAGAAAAGATGCTCAACATCACTATTAGAGAAATGCAAATCAAAACTACAATGAGGTATCACCTCACACCAGTCAGAATGGCCATTATCAAAAAATCTAGAAACAATAAATGTTGGAAAGGGTGTGGTGAAAAGGGAACCCTCCTGCACTGTTGGTGGGAATATATATTGATACAACCATTATGGAGAACAGTATGGAGGTCCCTTAAAAAATTAAAAATAGAACTACCATATGACCCAGCAATCCCACTACTGGGCATATACCCTGAGAAAACCATAATTCAAAAAGACACATGTACCAAAATGTTCATTGCAGCACTATTTACAATAGCCAGGATGTGGAAGCAACCTAAATGTCCGTCGAAAGATGAATGGATAAGGAAGATGTGGCACATATATACAATGGAATATTACCCTGCCATAAAAAGAAAGAAAATTGAGTTATTTGTGGTGAGGTGGATGGACCTAGAGTCTGTTATACAGAGTGAAGTAAGTCAGAAAGAGAAAAACAAATACCGTATGCTAATGCATATATATGGGATCTAAAAAAAAAAAAAATGATACTGATGAACCTAGTGGCGGACAGGAATAAAGACATAGACATAGAGAATGGACTTGAGGACAGGGGGAGGGGGAGGGGGAAGCTGGGGTGAAGTGAGAGTGGCATCAACATATATACACTACCAAATGTAAAATAGACAGCTAGTGGGAAGCAGCCCCATAGCGTGGGGAGATCAGCTCTGTGCTTTGTGACCACCTCTGAAGGGTGGGATAGGGAGGATGGGAGGGAGGCTCAAGAGGGAGAGGATATGGGGATATATGTATGAACATGGCTGATTCACTTTATTGTACAGCAGAAACTAACACAGTATTGCAAAGCAATTATACTCCAGTAAAGATCTATTAAAAAAAAAAGATGTAAATGAGGAACGGGTAGATGAAGGGGTGCTCAACATCACTGGTCATCAGGGAAGTGCAAATCAAGGCTGCAGTGAGCTGTCACCTCGTGCCTGTTGGAATGGCTGTTATCCAAAAAAAAAAAAATAGGTGTTGACCTGGATGTGGAGGAAGGGGAAAACTTGTACACGTTGCTGGGAGTGTGGATTGGTGCATCTGCTGTAGAGGGCAGCATGGTGGTTCCTAAAAAGATCGAAGATAGATCTGCCCTATGATCCATCAGTCGCACTTCTGGGTATATAGTCAAGAATTGAAATATTCTGTAATCCCATGTTCATTGCAGGATATTTCACAGTAGCCAACTCGTGGAAGCAAGCTAAATATCCACCAACGGATGAATGGATAAAGAAGATGTGGTACACGTATACAGTGGGATATTGTTCAGCCTGGAAAAAACAAGGTAGGTTCTTCATGACCTTTTTTTTTTTTTTTTTTTTTAGGTTCCATATATATGTGTTAAGGGTAAGCTGGGACAAAGTGAGAGAGTGGCATGGACATATATACACTACCAAATGTAAAATAGATAGCTGGTGTGAAGCAGCCTAATAGCACAGGGATGTCAGCTTGGTGCTTTGTGACCACCTAGAGGGGTGGGATAGGGAGGGTGGGAGGGAGGAAGATGCAAGAGGGAAGAGGTATGGGGACATAGGTATAAGTATAACTGATTCACTTTGTTATAAAGCGGAAACTAACACACCATTGTAAAGCAATTATACTCCAATAAAGATGTTAAAAAAAAAAAAATAAGGTGGGAAATCCTGGCACTTGTGACAACATGGATGAACCTGGAGGATATTATCCTACGTGAAATAAGCCAGACAGGACAAATACTACGTGACTATACAACTTATATGAGGAATATAAACTAGTCAAACTCAAAGAAGTAGAGGGTGTAATGGTGGTTGCCAGGGCCTAGGGGGGAGAGGAAAATGAGGGGGTATTACTCAATGGGGATAAAGTTTCAGTTATGCAAGATGAATACACCCTAGTGATCTACTGTACAGATCTATTGCCTATAGTTAACAATACTGTCGTATACTTAAAAATTTGCTAAGAGGATAGATCTTACATTAAGTGTTCTTACCACAAACTAATAATAATAAAGAAGGTGGGTGGAAACCTTTAAATGTGATGGATATGTTTATGGCATAGACTGTTGTTGAGAGTTTCACAGGTATATACTTATCTCCAAAGTCATCAAGTTGTATACATTAAATACGTACAACTTTTTGTATGTCAATTATACCTCAATAAAGTGCTTAGAAAAAAAAAAAAAAGAGAGAGATACTGGAGAGAAAAAACAGAGTAGATTCTTCTGTTATAGGTGGATTGAGATTTACATACATACCCTCTAAAGTCTCCTGATATATGTGTGTGTGTGTGTGTGTGTGTGTGTGTGTGTGTGTGTATAAAACAATTTTAAAAAAACAACAAAAATGTGGTTAAGATCTAACCAAAATCCTTTTCTGGGAAATTTTATCCAATTAATTCTGCTTGTTTATTTATGCACTATTCCCTTTGCAATTAACTACTGTGGATGAATCACTGTCACTTTCTTATTCCTAACTGGCTTTATACATATGTTAATGTTTCTTTAAATATGCTCTTTATCTTTCCTAGTTTGTTATAAAGTCTATAAAGAAAAGGGATTTGATGTTCCTCATTTCCATATTGTCCCATAATTAGTGGTCAGTTATACTAAAGAACTGAGTTATAATATTTTTCCAGTTTTATTTATTGAAAGAGTGATTATTGATGTGAATTAAGAATTAAATATGAGCAGTATGAAATTTCTATCACTTGATGTTTATCATTTGAGATCAAAAGCAATAATGTAAATACATCTTTAACACAAATTACATGTTTGTGACTTCACAATAAGGAGATGCAATCATAGGATGGGAGATATTTAAGAATAAAATGATAATAAAATTTTTTATGCTTTATTTGTCATTAATTTTTTTCGAATTTTATAGTTATTTTAATAAGTGGCACAAGTGGCATAGAATGCTGAATTTGATCTTTATATATATAATTAAATGATGTATTTGAAAATTTAGTTACTAATCAAGAGATTAAAATATAATCATAACTATATGGGAATATAAAGCACATGTTCATATTTTCATTTACTCTTTCCTTTAATAAAGCTTTTTGTCTTTTAAGAGTTAGGCACTCTAAATCTGGGCATCTTTCAAGTGCTTACCCTGGGGGAATTGTTCTTGGTGTGCTTCTTTTAATCTTTTAATCCCTTAATGAGCCTAATAATTGTTCTATGCTCTAAATATAAATTGTCTTCTAACCTAAAAATTCTGCCTAATTGCTGCCTTTTTCATTAATCAATTATTCATCTTTCATCGTTTTAAAATAATATTTTAGTGTTTTCCTTGACTCTTTTTATTACTTATTCCACACACAATTTTTAATTTTTCTATTTTAATATGAAACATTATTTTCAGTCAACCTCTTCTTGCAGCACTACCCTAATAGAATTTCTCCAAACTATACCATAGCTACTTCCAAAGACATTAGTACCAGCTTTCTTTAAATAGCATTTCTCTTTCTCTGGGACAGTTTAGTCTGAGTAATGCTGTAGGAACAAACAACCCATGAATCTCAGTGGTTTGACAAAATAAAGCTTGATTTTGTCTCATACTGAATGTGCAGTGCTGGCTATCAGGGAGCTTTGCTCAGCGTGCTTACTCAGGATCTCAGTGAGAAAGAGTTCATATCCCTACATACTACTATGATCTCAGTAGTCGCTGGGATGGGGAAGGGTGGGAGAATGATGAATCACACATTGGCTTTTCCAGTTTTACAAATCTAACCACTTTCATATTGCTCAAGTTTAATTAACAGATACATAAATATCAAAACTTATTACTATGGTTCAGTCTCTCTTCCAAGTTCTTTTCATTGTGTAATTTAATGATCACATTAAATTCATACAGTTAATATTATTATTATTTCAGTCTTAAGTTTAAGGGTCACTGAGGCTCACAGGTTAAATCATTAACTGGACAAAGTTCACAATGGCAGATTCAGAATTGAAACTCCACTGGGTCAAATGCAAAAGCCATTGTGTGGAATTTACCCTATACTAGGAAACATGATATTCATAAGTTTCATTTTTTATTATGTTGCTAATCTCAAAGCTTTCCCATTGCATCTTTGTTCAGATAAAGAGAGAAAAAAATATAAATTTGAGAGACCTTTCATCAACATTATCACATTGTCTTCAGTGCCATTATCTTACACTGAAATTTGTTTCATACTGCAAACTGTACCTGAAAAATTTTCCAGTTGTTAAATATGATTCAACTTTTAGAGATCCAGTTCAGACACAGCCATACCAGATAAAAAAAGAATAATATAATATATAAAATAATTATACATATATTTTATTGCTTTAACACAAAATTGTGAAGGGTTTAATATTATGTATTAGCCTATAATATTTAATTATCTGTTAAATAAATGCTATTATTTAACCAACCAATAATAGGACCAGTGAACAGAGGTAATTAGTAATAATTAATAGTAGGACTAATTATGCTGATAATGTCTATGAGAAAACTGTAACAATATTTTTAAATGTTTCTTTCTGTCACTTAATAAGGCAATTTATTTTACATCTGTTTTTAATCTGCATTTTTTCCATTATGTAGATGAGGTTCATTCTTATTGCATATGTAGTTCATTCATTTTCTGGACAGAATAGTATTACATAAATACCAAAATTAACTCATTCATTTACCTTTCTGGACATTTAGATTGTTTCCAGCTTTGAACCTTTTATAAAAATTGCTGCTACATGCATTTGTACATACAGAGAAATTCATGTATTTCTATTCGCTATTTGCCTGGGAATGGTAAAATGCTGGGTCATAGGATACAAGAGGTAGTTTGTCAACAAAGATAGCTGTCAACAAATCCTCCCATGCTTGAATATTTTTTCACTCTTTTTGAACTCTTTCTTAGATATTTAATTTGTATAAGCTATGTTACTGCATATTTTCAAGATACATAAGTATACAATTAAAAAAAAATACAGAGGAAACAGTAAAAAGACCAGTGGTGGAACAAAATATTTACAAAAGACACATCTCTAGAAGGATTGTTTTCCAAAATATACAAAGAACTCTTGAAACTCAACAATAAGAAAATGAAAAACCTGATTAAAAAATGGGCCAAAGACTTTGACAGACACATCCCCCAAACAGATGGCAAATAGGTGAATTTAAAGATGCTTCACATCATATGTTACCAAGGAAATGCAAATTAGAATAACAATGAGATACCATTACACACTTAGTAGAATGCCCAAAATCTGGAACACTGACAACACCAAATGCTGTTGATGTGGAGCAACTGGAACTCTTATTGCATTGCTCTTGGGAATGCAAATGGTATAGCCACTGTAGAAGACAGTTTGGCAGTTTCTTACAAAACTAAAATACTCTTACCATACGATCTAGCAATTGGATTCCCTGGTATTTAACCAAAAGAGCTGAAAACTTATGGCCACACAAAAACCATGCAAGAATGTTTATAGCTGCTTTATTCATAATTGCTAAAACTTGGAAGCAACCAAGATATCCTTCAGTAGGTGAATGGATAAATAGACTGTGGTACATCCAGACAATGGAATATTATTCAGTTGTAAGAAGAAATGAGCTATGAAGTCATGAAAAGACATGGATGAAACTTAAATGCATATTACTAAGTGAAATAAGCCAATCTGAAAGGTTATATACTGTGTGATTCCAACTATATGACTTTCTGAA
The DNA here is from genome assembly GCF_965194825.1 of Balaenoptera physalus. NCBI lineage: Eukaryota > Metazoa > Chordata > Mammalia > Artiodactyla > Balaenopteridae > Balaenoptera > Balaenoptera physalus. The sequence goes on along the minus strand of NC_138890.1, from coordinate 109,107,307 downwards.
AAAGGAAAAACTATGGAGACAGTAAAAAGATAAGTAGTTGCTAGTGTTTGGTGATGGGAGTTGAATAGACAGAGGACTTTTAGGGCAGTGAAAATACTCTATATTATATTATAATAATAGATAAATGTCATTATACATTTGTCCAAACCCATGGAATGTACTACACCAAGAATTAATCCGAAGGTAAATTTTGGACTTCGGGTGATTATGATGTGTTAGTGTAGGTTCATCCTTGATAAGAAATGTACCAGTTTGGTGGAGGATGTTGATAACGGGGGTGGCTATGCAGATGTGAAGGCAGGGGATATATGGGAAATCTCTGTACTTCCCTCTGAATTTTGTTGTATATAAACCTAAAACTGCTCTTAAAAATTGTCTTAAAAACAACTAAATAACAGTAATAAAAACCTGGGTCAAAAATGACCAGTGGTTGCCAGGAGATTGGGTAGACAGAGGGATGAATAGGTGGAGCACAGAAGCTTATTAAGGTGTTGAAATGATTCTGTATATTATAATGGTGGATACACATCATGAGGCATTTTTCAAACCCATAGAATGTACACCACCACGAGTGAACACTAGTGTAAACTATATACATTGGATGATAATGATGTGTCAGTGTAGCTTCATCAGTTGTAACAAATGTACCACTCTGGTGGGGGATGTTGTCGGTGAGGGAGGCTGTGCATGTGTTGGGGCAGGGGGTACATGGGAAACCTCTGTACCTCCTCTGAATTTTGCTGTGAACCTAATGCTGCTCAAAAAAAAATACATTCTATTACAAAGAAAAAAAAAAGACAATGTGATACCATATGACTAAACAGATATTACCTATATTTAATAACAAATGAAAGTGACATATTTCTTTCTGTCCTGTGATACAGTAGGCTATTTTTTCTCTTTGTTTCCTTTTCTAATAATACTTCTCTAAACTGGCTGAAGCATTTAGGACACTCTTCTTTTCTCTTATGTAGTGGTAAACCTGAATTCAGTCAAATGTAAAATTCATTTTGACTTGTAGCTCTGCTCTTATCAATCTCAGAGTACACTGATTTCTGGTGTCAGTCCAGTGTGATGATTTCAAATTAAATAGTCTCTCAACAAAATCATTTGAGAGTGCAATTCTTAGGATTTTACTTACTAGCACCAGCAAGTTAGGCTTGAGGGAATCACTTTCCATGTTTCTGAAAATGTTGATCTACATTATATCTACAGTCTTGTTTTGGTAGACCAGCTGTTTGTTAATCATGTTCTTTCCGTCTATTCATTATAGGCTATTCATGTTTAAAATGCCCATCGTTTTCACATACTACAAAACATATTGAATGTTTTTATTAGCTAAACCTCTATTTCTCAGTGAAATTTGTTTTGAAGAAGGGAGGTAATTTGAACTCTTGAAAATGAAGCTGGATTTCAAGTAAGTTACAATTTTAATAAAGAAGTTGAGAAAGTCCTGTTTAATTCACCTGCCCTTTTCTAGTGATATTTGTGTATGTGTGTTCTGAAATAGTATATTACCCCAAAATGAGTAATTTTTTTAGTGTATAAGTTTTTGTTGTGACCTATGCTAACACTGGACACAGGTGCAATCAACTGTCCTTTTCTAAGCTCTTTTTGGCCAATTCAAAGATCATCAAATAGTTTGAAGAAACAGCGTATAAATGTCTATTTTACTGAGATTCCTTTTTTCCATTCTCATTCTCAGTGAGCTTCCAAATTAGAGAAGGTCATTCTTCTTTCCCCACACTTTGAAAATACGATTTCATGTCAGGCCAACATTTTAACATCTTTATGGCCAGCCACAATGATAGCAATCTTGTAAGTGCATGTCTAGAAATTTATCTTTTGACATTTTTATAATGCAAAAAAAAATCAATAAGTTATTCTGCAAGTTTTGAGAAAACCAAAGATGTTTATTATGACAGCCTAGATATCACAGGTACAGAAATCACACTCCTTTTTAATGTATAGGCTATAAAGTTTGGAGGATATTTAGTAGATATGACCTTTTCATTTTCTTTGTTAAGCACTCTATAGATGAATGAAATTTGCCAGAATTTATAGTTGCACTATTGAATATGCACATCGATTGACAAAGTCTAGTTTGTATTTGGACACAGTGTCAGCAATCTTTTATGTTTTCTGCATATTAAATGTTCATATGAACAGATGATATCAAAGTACATTTCTCAAACCAAATATATAAGATCTGGGGCAAGTTTTATTGTTGCTGTGATTTGACACATCATCTGATACACAATAGAAATAATAAGGTCTGACAGAATCAGATACATGTTGCAAGGGGCCAACCCATCTGTTATCAAAATTCTCCCTTTCTTCTTCCCCAGTTTCAACCTCCAAATCAGGACATGTTACTTCACTCAGATTCATAGAACAATTAAGGAAAAAATAGGATAATGTGTTTGTGTAGTACATCCAAATTAATTCAGCTCACATTATTTGTGATTGAGCATAACTGTCTATTTGGAAGGCAAAACCCTTTGCTTGATTTAGAAGTACATGCCTCTGTCATCCAAGATAGACCTGTGAGGTTCATTATTTGTGTGTACTTCATCTGTTTCTCCACGATGCCAGTCCCAAATCCCTTCCTGTATATTGGGCAGTATGCTCTGTCTTGGTTAAACTTCCCTAACCCAGTTGCATATGACCTTTCATAAATGTAACAGATTTATTTAACCTTCATTTATGGTGATATCTGCTTAACGCTGGCATAGGTATCTTAATGGTTCCTGTTTTCATTATCTGAACTCTTATGAAACATGGTAGCAATATTAAAAATATTAAACTAGTATTATCTTGATAGCCTAATATTTAATTACCAGCAAAGTCAAAGGACTGTTAACACTTACACTTAAGTTGTGCACTTAGTCACATCACTCAGAGTGATGCAATAATGCATGATCCATTACTGTGAGCCACAAATTATGGTCACCAACAGCAGGTGCCATGGCACAAAATAAGAACAGCTAACCAGGGAAGGTGAATAATCTTGCCCTATCTGATACTAAAAAGTGTGTTTCTTTTGGCCCCTATATTTTGGCCACTTTATCTGTTTTGTATCTTTCCCTCAACCCACTGTACCCATCCCCAAATTGTAACTTTTTTAATCCCAGTGGGGGATATTCTGTGACATTGGACTTCCAGTGCTAACACTGAAACAGTCCTGGACAAATCAAGATAGTTATTCACTCTACTTTTAGCCTAATATACAGCTCTAAGTTTTTCTTAGATAAGATCTCTTTCTCTGAGTAAATCTTGTTACAGTATTTTCCCAGAGATCTGATTAACAAGATTAGACCTGGTTACCTGTCTTCTTTCTACTTCCTTGGAAGTACCCTCCCAATAAAGCTAGTAAATGAAATGCTGTCCATCTGCTCTAACTTCTTTCTCCTGAAATGTAAATATATAAAGTATATCTATATGTGTGTGTACACATGAATACATATATTATACATAAATGAATATGTCATATATAATTTTACTTTTCATTATAGAAAAAATAAATTCATACAGAAGAAGATAGTATAATGAACTAACAATTATCTACTCATAGTCTCTAAAAGTTAAGGACTTACTTAAAAAATATAACCACATTATTATTATCACAACAAAGAGAAAAATATAATACTTTACTAGCATGAAATATCCCATCAGTGTTTAGATTTTCTCATATGTATATTTCTTTCACTATTTGTATAAATCAATATTAAAACAAAGCACACATGTTGCATTTGTTAATATGTTTCTTAAGTACTGGTTTAAAATTTTGAAACTGCTTTACATGTGTGCTCTGGTTGAACAAATAAGTATATGGATGGTAAATGGTAAGATCTGGGTTTACCATGTTTCTCACTCTCAAAGAGAGAAGTTAAAGATAAACAAGAAAGGAAGGCTGAAATGAACACGCTGGTACTGAATTACTTTCAGAGATATCAGTATGAATTCATATTTTGCTTAATTCATTCATATTCAGATGTATAAATACAGAAACAATTTTAAATACATGTGTATGCATGGGTTAGTGTATAAATATATGTGTGTGTGTATATATATATAGACTAAGCATATATCTGTGTGCGTCTATGTGTATGTATGTGTATGTGTACACTAAATACAAAAATAAAACCTGAAATTGATCATAAACATAAATGTAAGATTTATAAAATGCAAATTTTATATATTTATAAAATATAAGATTTCGGTGGAAAAAATAGGAGAAAATAGTCATAATCTTGGAATAAGCAAAGTTTTCTTTTTCTTTTTTTATTTATTTCTTGGTTTTGATAGGACACAAAAGCATGAACAATAAAAGAAAAAATTATAAATAGGATAAAATTGATAAAATGAAAAATTCAACATTTAGATCTTCAAAACATATAGTTGAAAATAAAACATGATACAGACTGGAAGGAAATATTCCTAACGTATATACATGTAAAGGACTAGTATATTAAAAAACTGTTATAACTCATTAATTAGCAAATAATCCAATCAAAAATTGGGAAGAAAAAGTGAACATGCACTTAACCAAATAAGTTATTAGAATACTAAATAAGCACATGAAATGATGTGCAACTTCATTTATGCAAATAATACTCTATGTTCACTAAAGTAGCTAAATTAAAAAGATCGACACTACTTCTAATGATATGGAGCAAGTGGAGCGGGTGCATTGGTGGTGGAAATGAAAATTTTAAAATGATGCAACTACCTTGGGAAACAGTTTAACATTTTCTTATGATGTTAAGTAAATATTATACTTGCCATATGATGCAGCAATTCCTGCGTATTACTCAAAAGAAATGAATACTTATGTTTACACAAAGATTTGTACAAGAATGCTTATAACAGTTTTATTTATCATGGCACCAAACTAGAAATAACTCGTGTCCATCAGGAAGTGAATGGATAAGGAAATTGTGATGCACTCATATAATGGAACACTACTCATTAATTTTTCAAAAATGAACAATTGATAAATGCAGTAATGTAGATGAATTTCAGAAACATTACATTGAACAAAACCATTACACTGAGCAAATGAAGTCATAAATAGATGAATATATGATTACATTTGTAGGAAACCACAGAAATGACTAATCTAATCTGTATTGATAGAAGTAAATCAGTGGCTTTCTGGGATGAGGGGGAGTTGACTGGATAGGGTCACTAGGAGTCTTTTATAAGTGATAGAAATGTTCCATATTCTGATTTTATAGTAGTTACACAAATATATATATATATATATATATATATATATATATATATATACATTTTCAAACTGAAAAGAATAAACTTAAATGGATACATTTTATTTCATGTAAATTGTATCTCATTAAAGTTAATTAGTTATAATAACAATAAGACCTAGTTTTCTCTTCTTCCAAAGTGGCATACCTTGCCTTCTGTCTTCGTCTTCTTTCAAGGCATTCCTTCCCCATTCAAATCTGTGCAATTGTTCTTCCTTTTACTGTTCAGAGGAACTAACTATAGCTTAGCTGCTTAATGCAGTTTTTCCCCAAGTCCAAAACTATCAGTAAAGGCATATCAATATAGTTCTGAATATTTAATTCATCTGCCTCTATTTGCTGTAAAAATTAATTAGGTAAATTTATTAAAGCATTTATTATACTTACCAAGTCCACCTTGAATAATACTTTTGCATTTCTCTTAATATGTTTTTAAAATTTACACTGAATTTCTGTAGTTGTATGCTTTCAGAATTTGGAGTTCTGTTAGCACTTGATTTGTTTTGCAGACAGTATAAGTGGTATTTCTAGTCGATTTTAACCCTGTTTTATACAACATTTACTATTGGTGAAAAATAGTAACTACTTTAGGTAAAAAGCTTAATAGTTTGATATATTTTTAAGAAATCTTCCGGCATTGTTCTAATTCAAAATACCTTAAACTGGCTTGCAATTTGTTTTAGACCATTCTTTATTTAACTACAATAAGTATAATTAATACAAATCCAAGGCCTTTTACCTGTCTTGATTACAAATCTCTACAAAGTGCCAAGCATTCCTCCATCTGTTTTTAGAGAGAAAAGTGTAAGATTCACACTAAAATATATGTATAGTAGATTGTCTTCCTTTTTTGATACCAGAATTATATTGAATTAAATTTTCAAGTCTTTGATTATTGATGATATATAAGGTAAAACTTTAACTCATACATTGAATGTTTCCATATTCATTATTTCCTTTTAATATAGAAACTTTCAAAAATAATTGAATTCACAAATATCAACTTAAAATATAAACTCTGGTTCTAGAGCTGGTAGGCAAAATTTGACAAATGCAGAGATAGGGATCACTTTATTTTTGTAGAAATATCTAGAGTAGTAGTTCTCAATCTTTTTATGCTTAAAGCCCACTTTTAAATGCTAAAAATTAGATACCATATTTGAAGAGATTAAGTAACTCAAAACATCTCTAGACAAGTAAGCAATTACTACAATACAATTGCTGCTAGAGTATAACTCAGTCTCACAGTGTCTATAAATAGTCCAGTTATTGCAGTATTCAGAGTGTATTGTTTGTCTATGGAGTCACTTTCAAGGCAAGTCACATAACGTCTCTGGGACATAGTTATCCTCATTTATAAAGTAAATATGTATAACTAAATGATCTCTTCAAATCCCTTTTGTAGATAAATTACTCTCAAAAAGCTAATTTGCTGTCTCTTTTCCTTCAGTGTGCAGGTGGCATTTCCTTATAGAAACCACACATATAGGGTTTTTGTAAAAAAAGAAAAGTGTTGGGAAAGGAAGGAAGGCACACTTCTGTGTTTTCGAGTTGTAGCAGAGGCAGATAAACACTGTTATGTGTTGACTTTCGCCTCCACGCATAATATGCCGAAGTTCTAACCCTGGTACTGTGAATGTGACCTAATTTGGAAATAAGGTTTTTGCACATGTAATCAACTGAAGGTGAGGTAATTAGGGTGGGACCTAATCTAGTAATACCAGTGTCCTTATAAGGAAGATAAATTTGTACACAAAGACAGACATGCAGAGAGAAGACTGAAGCAGAGATTGGAGTGATACATATACGAGCCAGGGAACACCAAACATCACTAAGATGAGCCAGAAACTAGGAAGAGGCAAGGAAGGATTGCTCCCCTAGAACCATCAGAGAAAGCATGACCCTGCCCACATCTCGATTTCGGTCTTCTAGCTTCCAGAACTGTGAGGGAAAAATTTTCTGTTGTTTTAAACCATCCGGTTTGTGGTACTTTGTTACAACAACCCTGCCCTAGGAAACAGGTAGATTCACCAATTATTCTTTTTCTCAATTTGGAATTCAAAAAGATTTACAGAGGAAAGGAATAGAGACACAGTCATATCCTATGTAGACAAGTAGAAACCATATTCTTCATGTGACTCTATATCAAAAAGAAGCTTATGTGGTAGGGCGTTGTATTAGTTTCCTGTGGCTGCTGTAACAAATTATCACAAATCTAGTGGCGTAAACAACAATTAATTTTTTCTCTTAGAATTCTGGAGGCCCCAAGTCCAAAATAAAGATGTCAATAGAGCCATACTCACTCTGGAGACTCTTCTAGCTTCTGGTGACTGTCAACATTCCTTGACTTACGCACATACCATTCCAGTCTCTGCCTCTGTGCTCAGGTTGTCTCCTCCTCTTTCATCTGTCTAATCTCCTCTGACTCCTTATTATTTGTCATTGTATTTAGCGCCCACTTGGATAATCCAGCTCAAACTCTTTTTCTCAAAATCCTTATTTCCATGTTTTGCCAGATAAGTTAAGGTATACTCTTTGAACATATAAGGTAGTATTCACAAGCACTGGGGATTAGAACATGAAAATATCTTTTTTGAGACCACCATTCAGCCCACTACAGGATTATAAGGAATATAACCCTTTGTACATCTTGGTTTCTAATTCCTTAATGATACTGTTAAACAGCTACCATTTTGTTTTATTGCATTCTTATCTACAGTTTCATATTGATGTGATTAGAAAGTAAAAATTTATTCAAAACTCATTAATAATATATTTTTTATTGAATATTTTGCATGTTTTCTAAAATGATGAGGACATATGTTTAAAATCGTAGTTTTGTCATTTACTTTTTAAAAATCACTCAAATTCCAAAGTTTACCTTACGAATCACTAGTGGTATTTTATGTTCTATGGATTTGGACAAATACATAATGATATGTATCTACCATTATAATATCATATGTAATAGTTTTACTGCCCTAAAAATATTCTGTCACTGTCCATTCATCCCATCTTCTCACCTAACCACAGGCAACCATTGATCTTTTTACTGTCTCTATAATATTGCCTTTTTCAGAATGTCATGTAGTTGGAATCATATATTGTCAAATTTTCAGATTGGCTTCTTTCATTTATGAATATAGATATGTTTCATCCATGTCTTTTAATGACTTGAGAGATTATTTCATTTAGCACTGAATAATATTCCATTGTCTGGTTGTTTATTTATCCATTAATCTCCAGAAGGACATCTTGATTGTCTCTGAGCTTTTGGCAGTTATGAATAGAGCTATTATAAACATCTGTATGCAGTTGTTGTGTGGACATAAGTTTTCAACTCCTTTGGGTAAATGCCAAAGACCATTTACCCAAAGGAGTTGATTATGTTTAGTAAGGTAAGACCGTAAGGTAAGATTATGTTTCATTTTATAAAAAACTGCCAAAATAATCTTCCAAAGTGGCTGTACCATTTTTCATTCCCACTAGCAATGAATGAGAGGTCCTGTGACTCCACGTTATAACCAGCACTTGGACTTGTCAGTGTTCTGGATTTTGGCCATTGTAATAGATGTAAAGTAGTATTTCATTGCTGTTTTAATTTTTATTTCCCTGATGATGTATAATCTTTTCATATGCTTATTTGCCTCCTGTATATCTTCTTTGGTAATCTGTCTGTTCAAGTCTTTGGTCCACTTCTTTAATCAGTTTGTTTGATTTCTTATAATTAAGTTTTAAGTGTTTTTTGTATATTTTGGATAACAGTCCTTGTCAGATGTATTTTATGCAAATATTTTCCCATTCTGTGGCTTGTCTATTCATTTCCTTAACAGTGTCTTCAATAGAGCAGAAATTTTTAATTTTATGAAGTCCAGCTTATCAATTCTTTCCTTCATGAATTGTGCATTGGCTGTTGTATCTGAGAAGTCATCACCAAACCCAGGATCATCTGATTTTCTCCTGTGTTATATTCTAGGAGTTTTATAGTTTTGCATTTTACATTTAGGTCTATGATCTATTTTGAGTTAATTTTTCTGAAGCCTGTAAAGACTTTATCCAGAATCTTTTTTTTTTTTTTTTTTTTGGCATATGGCTATCCATTAGATCCTGCACCATTTGCTGAGAAGACAATCTGCTCCAATTACTGCCTTTGCTCCTTTGCCAAACATCAATTGATTATATTTATGGGGGTCTAATATTTCCTGGCTCTTTATTCTGTTCCATAGATCTATTTGTCTCTTCTTTCCCCAATACCACACTGTCTTGATTACTGTAGTTTTATACTGCATCCTGAAGTTGAGAATCGTCAATCCTCCAACTTTGTTCTTCTCCTTCAATATTTTGGCTATTCTGTGTCCTTTGTCTCTCTATGTAAACTTTTGAATCAGTTTGTTGATATCTTTGAAATAATTTGCAGGGATTTTGATTGGTATTTTATTGAATCTGTACACCAATTTGGGAATAACTGGTATCTTGATAATATTGTCTTTCTATCCATGAGCATGGATTATCTCTTTATTTAGGTCTTAAGTTTTTCAATGGAGATTTGTAGTTTTCCCCATATATATATCACACACATTTTGTTATATTAATACCTAAGTATTTCATTTTAAGGGTGCTAATGTAAATGGTATAGTGTTTTTTACTTCAAATTCCATAATTCCATTTGTTCATTGCTACTATATAGGAAAGTGTTTATTGTATATTAATTTTGTATCTTGCAAACTTGTTATAATTGATTATTAGTTTCAAGAGTGTTTTGTTGATTCTTTTGGATTTTCTACATAGACAACCATGCCATTGTGAAGAAAGACAATTTTTTTTCTTCAAAGTCAGAATAACTTTTATTTCCTTTTCTTGTCTTATTGGATTAGTTAGGATTTCCAGTTAGAACTTGAAAAGAAGTGGTGAGAAGGAACATCCTTGCCTTTTATCTGATTTTATGGGAAAAGCTTCAAGTTTCTCACCATTAAGTATAATGCTAACAGTAGGGGTTTTGTAAATATTCTTTATCAAGTTGGGAAGTTCCTTTCTATTTTTAGTTTACAGAGAGTTTTTATCATGAAAAGACATTGGATTTTGTCAAATGCTTTTCTATATTTATTGATATGATCATGTGATTTTTCTATTTTAGACTGTTGATGTGATGGCTTGCATTAACTGATTTTCAAATACTGAACCAGACTTGTATACCTAGAATAAATTCCACTTGGTCATGGTGTATAATTCTTTTATATATTGTTGGATTCAATTCACTAATATTTTGTTGATTTTTGCATCTTTGTTCATGAGAGATGTTGATCTGTAATTTTCTTTTTTGTAATATCTTTCTTTGCTTCTGGTATTAGGACAATGCTGGCCTGCCTTATAGACTGAGTAGGGAAGTATTTCCTCTGCTACTGTCTTTTGAAAGAGAGCATAGCAAATTGGTATCATGTCTTTCTTAACTGTTTGGTAAAATTCAGCAGTGAACCCATATGGGCCTGCTCCTTTCTGTTTTGGAAGGTTATTAGTTATTAATTAAATTTCTTTAATAGATATGTCTACTCAGATTGTCTATTTTTTTCTTCTGTAAGTTGCGGCAGTTTGTGTCTTTCAAGGAATTGGTCCATTTCATATATGTTATCAAATTTGTGAGCATAGAGCTGTTCATAGTATTCCTTTGTTATCCTTTTAATGTCCATGGGATATGTAGTGATGTCCCCTCTTTCACTTCTGATATAAATGATTTGTATGCACTCTTTTTTTCTTAGCCTGCCTAGAGGCTTATCAATATTATTGATTTTATTTAAACCACATTCGGTTTTCTTGGTTTTCTTTATTGATTTCCTTAAACTATGTAATTTTTTAAAATATTTATTATTTATTTATTTATTTTTGGCTGTGTTGGGTCTTTGTTGCTGCGTGCATACTTCCCCTATTTGTGGTGAGGGGGGCTACTCTTCATTGCGGTGTGTGGGATTCTCATTGTGGTGGCTTCTCTTGTTGCGGAGCATGGGCTCTAGAGTTCAGGCTCAGTAGCTGTGACATGTGGGCTCAGTAGCTGTAGATCACGGGCTCTAGAGTGCAGGCTCAGTAGGTGTGGCTCATGGACTTAGCTGCTCCACAGCATGTGGCATCTTCCTGGACCAGGGCACTAACCTGTGTCCCCTGCATTGGCAGGTGGATACTTAACTTCTGCACCACCAGGGAAGCCCACACTATGTAATTTTTAAACACAATAATAATTCTTGCTTAGAATATAAGAATATATCACTAATGTCATTAACAGTGAATAATTTCAAATAAAGTTATAAATGTATGACTACTTCTAAGCATGGCTGTGTTCATTTTAATAAATCAATTATGTAAAATAAATAACAGTCCACTGATACTTTTGACAAGAGTATATGCTAATTTTTTATAATAAAACTATTTTATATAAATGTAGTGCCCATTTCCACTGGGCAGGGATAAGTTAAAATCTATAAAGCCTATTGTAAAGGTATTTTGGGGCCCTCATTCAGCCATCCCTGGGAGGAACACTCCCAGGAGCTGCTTTTGCCCCACACACCCTCCCTCCGCTTTTCACTTCCTAGCTGCCAAGATCTTGGAAACTTTGAAGCTCAGCAAAGAAGGTAAATCCATTGAGAACAGTCTGTAAAGTGTCAAGCAATATCCAGATATTACCTACACTCTGCCTGCCCCTGCCTGAACCTCAGATTCTTCCACTGAGTCAGTGGTCCTGGGTCCCACGTTGCTCATTTTGTTGATGAAGACATATTGAAAAAGTTGTTGTTGCCATGTGGCTGACGGAGTCCTGGTGCTCAGGCCTGGTGTCAGACCTGAGCCTCAGAGGTAGGAGAGCCAAGTTCAGGACATTGGACCATAAGAGACTTCCCTACCCCACGTAACATCAATCAGTGAGAGCTCTGCCAGAGATCTCCGTCTCAACACTAAGGCCCAGCTCCACTCAACGACCAGCAAGCTACAGTGCTGGAGGTCCCATGCCAAACAACTAGCAAGACAAGAACACAACCCCACCCATTAGCAGCGAGGCTGCCTAAAATCATAGTAAGTTCACAGACACCCTAAAACACACCACTGGATGTGGTCCTGCCCACCATAAAGACAAGATCCAGCCCCACCTACCAGAAAAGAGGTACCAGTCCCCTCCACCAGGAAGCCTACACAACCCCCTGAACAAAACTCACCGACTGGGGGCAGACACCAAAAACAATGGGAACTACGAACCTGCAGCCTGTGAAAAGGAGACCCCAAACACAGTATGTTAAACAAAATGAGAAGACAGAGAAACACACAGCAGATGAAGGAGCAAGGTAAACACCCACCAGACGAAATAAATGATGAGGAAATAGGCAGTCTACCTGAAAAAGAATTCAGAGTAATGACAGTAAAGATGATCCAAAATCTTGGAAATAGAATGGAGAAAATACAAGAAACATTTCACACAGACCTAGAAGAACTAAAGAGCAAACAAACAATGATGAGCAACACAATAAATGAAATTAAAAATTCTCTAGAAGGAAACAATAGCAGAATAGCTGAGACAGAAGAACGGATAAGTAACCTGGAAGATAAAATAGTGGAAATAACTACCGCTGATTAAAATAAAGAAAAAAGAATTGAAGCCAGTCTCAGAGACCTCAGGGATAACATTAAACCAACATTTGAATTATAGGGGTCCCAGAAGAAGAAGAGAAAAAGAAAGGGACTGAGAAAATATTTGAAGAGATTATACTTGAAAACTTCCTTAACATGGGAAAGGAAATAGTCAATCAAGTCCAGGAAGCACAGAGAGTCCCATACAGGATAAATCCAAGGAGAAACATGCCAAGACACATAGTAATCAAACTATCAAAACTAAATACAATGAAAACATATTAAAAACAGCAAGAGAAAAGCAACAAACAATATACAAAGGAATCTTCATAACGTTAAGAACTGATCTTTCAGCAGAACTCTGCAAGCCAGAAAGGAATGGCAGGACATATTTAAAGTGATGAAAAGGAAAAACCTACACCCAAGATTACTCTACCCAGCAAGGATCTCATTCAGATTCGATGGAGAAATTAAAACCTTTACAGCCAAGCAAAACTAAGGGAATTCAGCACCACCAAACAGCTTTACAACAAATGATAAAGGAACTTCTCTAGGCAGGGAACACAAGAGAAGGAAAAGACCTACAATAACAAACTCAAAACAATTAAGAAAATGGAAATAGGAACATATATATTGATAATTACCTTAAATGTAAATGGATTAAATGCTCCAACAAAAAGACATAGACTAGCTGAATGGATACAAAAACGAGACCCATACATATGCTGTCTACAAGAGACCCACTTCAGATCTAGGGACACATACAGGCTGAAAGTGAGGGGATGGAATAAGATATTCATTGCAAATGGAAATCAAAAGAAATCTGGAGTAGCAATTCTCATGTCAGACAAAATAGACTTTAAAATAAAGACTATTACAAGAGACAAAGAAGGACACTACATAATGATCAAGGGGTCAATCCAAAAAGAATATATAACAATTGTAAATATTTATGCACTCAACGTAGGAGCACCTCAATACATAAGGCAAATGCTAGCAGCCATAAAAAGAGAAATCGACAGTAACACAATAATAGTAGGGGATTTTAACACCCCATTTTCACCAATAGACAGATTATCCAAAATGAAAATAAATAAGGAAACACAAGCTTTAAATGATACATTAAATAAGATGGACTTAATTGATATTTATAGGACATTCCATCCAAAAACAACAAAATACACTTTCTTCTCAAGTGCGCATGGAACATTTTCCAGGATAGATCACATCTTGGGTCACAAATCAAGCCTTGATAAATTTAAGAAAATTGAAATCGTATCAAGTATCTTTTCTGACCTCAACACTATGAGACTAGATATCAATTACAGGAAAAAATATGTAAAAAATACAAACACATGGAGGCTAAACGATACTCTACTGAAAAACCAAGAGATCACTGAAGAAATCAAAGGGGAACTCAAAAAATACCTAGAAACAAATGACAATGAAAACATGATGACCCAAAACCAAGGGGATGCAGCAAAAGCAGTTCTAAGAGGGAAGTTTACAGCAATACAATCCTACCACAAGAAACAAGAAAAATCTCAAATAAACCACCTAACCTCGCATGTAAAGCAATTAGAGAAAGAAGAACAAAAAACCCCCAAAATTAGCAAAAGTAAAGAAATCAAAAGATCAGATGAGAAACAAATGAAGAAAACAATAGCAAAGATCAATAAAACTAAAAGCTGGTTCTTTGAGAAGATAAACAAAATAGATAAACAATTAACCAGACTCACCAAGAAAAAAGGGAGAAGACTCAAATCAACAGGTTTAGAAATGAAAAAGTAGTAACAACAGACTCTGCAGAAATACAAAGGATTATGAGAGACTACTACAAGCAACTATATGCCAATAAAATGGACAACCTGGAAGAAATGCACAAATTCTTAGAAAAACACAACCTTCTGAGACTCAACCAGGAAGAAATAGAAAATATAAAGAAGTCAATCACAAGCACTGATATTGAAACTGTGATTAAAATATTCCAACAAACAAAAGCCCAGGACCAGATGGCTTCACAGGAGGATTCTATCAAACTTTTAGAGAAGAGCTAACACCTATCCTTCTCAAACTCTTCCAAAATAGAGTAGAGGGAGGAACACTCCCAAACTTATTCTCCAAGGCCACGATAACCCTGATCCCAAACCAGACAAAGATGTCACACAAAAAAGAAAACTACAGGCCATTATCACTGATGAGCATAGATGCAAAAATCCTCAACAAAATACTAGAAAACAGAATCCAATAGCACATTAAAAAATCATAAAACATGATCAAGTGGGTTTCTCCCAGGAATGCAAGGATTCTTCAATTTATGCAAATCAATCAGTGTGATAAACCATATTAAAAAATTGAAGGAGAAAAACAATATGATCACCTCGATAGACGCAGAAAAACTTTTGACAAAATCAACACCCATTTATGATAAAAATTCTCCAGAAGGTAGGCATAGAGGGAACTTACCTCAACATAATAAAGGCCATATATGACAATCCCACAGCCAACATCGTTCTCAATGGTGAAAAACTGAAACCATTTCCAGTAGATCAGGAACAAGACAAGGTTGCCCACTCCCACCACTATTATTCAATATAGTTTTGGAAGTTTTAGCCCTAGCAATCAGAGACGAAAAAGAAATAAAAGGAATCCAAATAGGAAAAGAAGATGTAAAACTGTCATTGTTTGCATATGACATGATACTATACATAGAGAATCCTAAAGATGTTTATGGAAAACTACTAGAGGTAATCAATGAATTTGATAAAGTAGCAGGATACAAAATTAATGCAGAGAAATCTCTTGTTTTCCTATACATGAATGATGAAAAATCTGAAAGAGAAATTAAGGAAACACTCCCATTTACCATTGCAACAAAAAGAATAAAATAAGTAGGAATAAACGTACCTAAGGAGACAAAAGACCTGTATGAAGAAAACTATAAGACACTGATGAAAGTAATTAAAGATGATACAAACAGATGGAGAGATACACCACGTTCTTGGATTGGAAGAATCAACATTTTGAAAATAACTATATTACCCAAAGGGATATACAGATTCAATGCAATCCCTATTAAATTACCAAAGGCATTTTTCACAGAATTAGAATAAAAATTTTCACAATTTGTATGGAAACACAAAGACCCCGAATATCCAAGGCAATCTTGAGGGAAAAAAACGGAGCTGGAGGAATCAGGCTCCCTTACTTCACACTATACTACAAAACTACAGTAATCAAGACCTTGTGGTACTGGTACAAAAACAGAAATATAGATCAAGCAACGAAATAGAAAGCCCAGAGATAAACCCATGCACATATGGTCAGCTTATCTTTGATAAAAGAGGCAAGAATATACAATGGAGAAAAGACAGCTTCTTCAATAAGTGGTGCTGGGAAAACTGGACAGCAACATGTAAAAGAATGAAATTAGGACACTCCCTAACACCATACACAAAAATAAACTCAAAATGGATTAAAGACCTAAATGTAAGGCCAGGCACTATAAAACTCTTAGAGGAAAACATAGGTAGAACCCTCTATGATATATATCACAGTAAGATCCTTTTTGACCCATCTCCTAGAGAAATGGAAATAAAAACAAAAATAAACAAACGGGACCCGATGAAACTTAAAAGCTTTTGCACAGCAACGGAAACCATTAACAGGATGAATAGACAACCCTCAGAATGGGAGAAAATATTTGCAAACGAAGCCACTGACAAGGATTAATCTCCAAAACATACAAGCAGCTCATGCAGCTCAATACCGAATAAACAAACAACCCAATCCAAAAAATGGGCAGAAGACCTAAATAGACATTTCTCCAAAGAAGATATACAGATTGCCAACAGACACATGAAAGGATGCTCAACATCACTAATCATTAGACAAATGCAAATCAAAACTACAATGAGGTATCACCTCACACCGGTCAGAATGGCCATCATCAGAAAATCTACAAACAATAAATGCTGGAGAGAGTGTGGAGAAAAGGGAACCCTCCTACACTGTTGGGGGAATGTAAATTGATACAGCCACTATGGAGAACAGTATGGAGGTTCCTTAAGAAACTAAAATAGAACTACCGTATGACCCAGCAATCCCACTACTGGGCATATACCCTGAGAAAACCATAATTCAAGAAGATACATGTACCACAATGTTCATTGCAGCACTATTTACAATAGCCAGGACATGGAAGCAACCTAATTGTCCATCGACAGATGAATGGATAAAGAAGATGTGGCACATATATACAATGGAATATTACACAGCCATAAAAAGAAATGAAATTGAGTTATTTGTAGTGAGGTGGATGTACCTAGAGTCTGTCATTCAGAGTGAAGTAAGTCAGAAAGAGAAAAACAAATACCCTATGCTAACATGTATATATATAATCTAAAAAAAAAAAAAAATAGTTCTGACAAACCTAGGGGCAGGACAGGAATAAAGACACAGACATCGAGAATGGATTGAGGACACGGGGAGGGGGAAGGGTAAGCTGGGATGAAGTGAGAGAGTAACACTGACATATACTCTACCAAATGTAAAATCGATAGCTAGTGGGAAGCAGCCGCATAGCACAGGGAGATCAGCTCAGTGCTTTGTGACTACATAGAGGGGTGGGATAGGGAGGCTGGGAGAGAGAGGCAAGAAGGAGGGATTATGGGGATATATGCATACATATAGATGATTTACCTTATTATACAGCAGAAACTAAGACAACATTGTAAAGCAATTTTACTCCAATAAAGATGTTAAACAAATAAATAAAGGTATTTCATCTGTGGTACTGTTTTTAGTATTTCATTAAAAATATGAAAGCTTTCTCTTTATTTTTTAAATTCCAGTTCCTCCCTTATTTTTAAATGGTGTTTTGATTCACCCTCACCTGTTTTTGACAGCTGTCATCCTCAATGAGAACGTGATTTCTCTGCTTCTCCACCATGCATTGTGAGTTAAGGACTAAGATGATAGTTCTTAATTTAAGCTAGAGGTCAGACATCCATTTCAGACAATAGAGCTGGACAGTTGCCCATACCAATCTTTGCCAATAATTCTTACAAAAAATTTTCTTAAAAGCAGCAAAACTTTCAGAAAGTAAGAATGCTGAAACTGAATTCACTTTTGCATTGATAAATTTAAACTTCAGAGATCATAGCTCATGGATGAGATGGAAAGAAGTTAAAGCTCAGCTGAGCCTAAATGAGGATTATAGTAGGAGAAACTCATAAATCTGTGACCTTCAAATTCTTCCTTGTAAGCCTGAAAAAATGTAAACTAACCCTTATTACATTTGTCTCAAGGAGACTGTAATAACCTCCTAACTGGCCTCCTACTTTTGCTGCTGTCCCCATCAATCAATTTTCAAACTAGTAGCCTGGGTGTTCCTTTAAAAGTGATATTCAGATTGTCACTTTTCTGTTCCAAACCCTGTAATCGTTCCTCAGTTCACTTATAAAGAGCAAAACTCCTACCATGGCCAATAAGATCCACAAGAAATGCCCCCTGTTGCGTGATGAGTCTCTAAGAAGCAAATTCTTAGAGTTTTGTGTGCAGGATGTTTATCAAGGATTGACTTTTGGATCAGTTTTTGTGAAAGGACGGAGGTGGAAACAGGATTGACTAGAGGGAGAAATCAACTTCAGGTGCAAGCCCAGCAACAGCATCAAATGATCTTCTATAGGTCATTTTGGAGCTAGAATGGGCCTTCAGAGTTGTCCTAGATTGGGTTGAATAACCATGGCTTTCTCCCCTTAAAGTGATCATTCATTGTATTAGGGACACCCTGATAAGGTTGCATCTGGGACAGTTTCTGAAAGTACAGCCAGCTGAAGCCTGTTTTATTTCCTGATGTATTAACACAGCTGGTATATTATTTATACCTTTTTAATTTTATTTATATATTATACTAAATATATTATTTTTGTCACATATTGTTAGTACTTGTATGTTTATAGTGAATCATAAGTATATGTATGCATATAGAATATGCATATATTAAACAATATTAATAGAGCTGATTCTAAATCTACTTGTGCGTTTTCTGGAACAAAATTTCACAGTTAACCAGTATTCAATATTAAGGTAAACATCCACCTTCATAGTCTGAACCTAGATGAAAGAGTCAGAGATTTGGAATCTCAAATTTGGAAAGAGTAATGGTATTCATTTTGCAGCCCCTTGTGATTTTAGTGATTTCTAAAGCTTTGGCTAGTAAGGATGTTTTAACAGTTTTAATTTTTCCAGTCCATGAATACAAGATATCTTTCCCTTTGTGTCTTTTTCAATTCTTTTTTTTTTTTTTTAATCAGAGTCTTGTAGTTTTCAGTGTAGAAATCTTTCACCTCCTTGGTTAAATTTATTCTTAAGTATTTTATTGTTTTTTATTGCTGTTGTAAATGAGATTGTTTCCTCTATTTTTTTCAGATAATTCACTACAGATTTTTGTATGTTGATTTTGTACCCAGCAACTGAATTCATTCATTAGATCTAACAGCTTTTGGTTGAGTCTTTAGGATTTTTCCATATATAAAATCATGTCTTCTGCAAATAAAGACAATTTTACTTCTTTATTTCCAACTATGATGTCTTTCATTTATTTTTTCTTGCCTGACTGCTCTGTAAGATGGGCTCCACAGTGGCCTAGATTCTCTGGTCAGGCTTTCTAGTTAGGCGAGCCTGGATACTATGGTCAGCAGTAGGCAAGTCTATGAATTAGCTTCACTGCTTGAGCCAAGTGGTAGAACAGGCCTCAAGGCTGGTATGGCTCACTGTTTGGTTGACCCTATTCAGGCAGAGTTGTGTAACTAGTTCCCTGGCCAGATGGGGCCACTGACTTTGCTCTGCCAGTTGGAGAGAGCCAATGACTGGGCTCTCTCCTCATACGCTACTGTAATTGGGGTTGTAGGATGGGTTACACAACTTCCCAGGTGCTTTCGTTAGGTTTTCTGGTTGAGCAGGGCTGATGTTTGCACTCACCAGTTGGCACATGGATCAGTTTCCCTGCCTGGGCAATGCAGTAAAACAGGCTCGATGTTTGGGGTCCCAAATCAGGGTGAGCTGCATACTGGGTTCTGTGGTCAGACAAGGCTACCATCTTTGCTCTATAGATGGGGAAAGCCACTGTTTAGGATTTCTGCTTGGGTGATGCTTTGTCTGCCAAGATCTGAATATTGGTTGCTATAAGCCCCATCTCCCTTCTGCATCACAATCTGATCTCCAGTTCAAGCCTTGCAGATTCCCGTCTTGATCCTCATGGGGGCAAACCTGTGTGGGCCTCCCAGGAAGTGACCCACAATGCTGGAGGAGCTGGATATCCCCGTTGGGCTCTCTTTGTCCTACTGGAGAAATCGTAGGCCCAGGGGATCCTCTTCGTGTGTGTTGTATTAGTCTGGGGGAAGGGTGATGTAATCAGAGTATAGCCACTCCTCTTACCCTTCTAATGCAGTCCTTCTTGGTCTCTGTGGTCAGCTACGGATAGTTGTTAGTTGGTCTTCTTGTGAGGCGGGCTGGGGTCAGGAGTGATCTGTGTCACTATCTTGATGACATCACTGGTAGATATCATTCCCAGATGGAAAGACATAGCTCCACTTATGAAGGAATGGGAATAAAATGAACAAACCCAGATTTGGAAGTGGTATCTCAGTCTAAAGCTTTTTAAAAAATCCTTATGTTTGGATAAGTATGCTTGAATCTAAAGGTAACTTTCCGAACTAACAGGTGAATATGGCTAACAGTGACTTCTGCTTTCACTGTAGAAACTCATCTCATTGGAAGCATATTTTACTAGGTTCAGATTAACTCAGATTTATGGGTTATAAATTTATCTTCTATAAAAATATCTTACTTATAGGTCATCTACCCATGGGAATAACAATTTTCTGATTCAAATAAAACTTTTGAGAGGCATATAAGAGTACTCAGAAAGCTTGTGTGGATCAAATAACTTTTGTCAAATAATATTTGTGATAACTGAAGTATAGCAGCAGAAATATAAAGATCCGATTTACTCTGAAATAAGGATAAATATCAAAATTTTAAAAAATGACTCAGTGTTTGAGTTCTTTGTTATTTTCTGGACTTCAAATACTCTCAAGTGTTGCCATTTCTGTCATATGTGCATTGCTTCAGCAGCAAAGAAATCAACCAACATAAGGAGGTGCTTGGAAAAGCCTGATACTCCTATTCTGAGCATTAGATACTAGAACAGCTATTTTCATAAAGAAAAGATGGACTTGAAGGTTTTCTCTTGAATGTAGGTGTATGAAGTTTCTTTTTAAAAGTTTTTCAATGTAATTGCTTCAGAAAATCAAACATTGTTCAAAACATATACTATTTAAAATGTTCTATTTTTATTGACTTTAGCACATGATCAAAATGAAAATGTATCCTATCTTAACCACATTGCTTTCTGATCTAATTAAATGAGCATGCACATATTCATGAGTCAGGACTATAGTCTGACTTGCTTGTTTGTCTTTCTAGTGAGAAGAAATGTGTATTAAGCATAATATGCAGTTTTTGTTTGTTTTTTAAAATATTATTTAATTGACCATAGCTATATTTGAAGTTGGAGGAGAGGAATTGAAGGGAGACTCTTATTATTCATTTTATATCCATGTCATCCTGAGAATGCTGGAGTATACAGGAAGTAATGGATGAAAATGAAAATATCTGTAACAATCTTTCTGTAGACTTATTGTGTTACTTAGAAAAATATCTGGAGTAAAGGAAATAATGAGATGTCTTTTGCTTACATATTCACTATCTTTCTGAAACTAAAGTGACCTCCAAATTCCATTATATCCAGTCTCAAAACACTAAATTTAGTAGAAAATAACTGGTCAGACTTGTAAGTCCAGTGACTTTAAGCATTTATTATTGAATGGAACTGAAGAGGATACTAAGTATATAATACTCAGACAACTGAATACCTAATAATGATGAAACGAGATGGTCTGAGATATCTGTTTTGTTTAAATGCCTGTTTTGTTTCAACAAGTTCATTAGTGATCTGCATTTAAGATGAGACTTTGTGTAGTAAGGGAGGTGGAGTCTTTTTACATGGAACCGAGTATTTCTTTGTGTGAGACTGAAAGTCATGGAGGGGATTATTTGCACAATTATTCTTTATGCAGCTCAATTTATATGGGCAAAAAAAAGAGAAACGCATCCAGCAATGTCAGCCAATGGCAAAATTATGAATTTTCAATTTGATTCATTAAAAATATTATGGAAGTACCTTTTCTATCAAGTAAAATTACTAATTTCTGTTTAATAAAAAGAACAAAAATAATTTGGTATAGTAATTAATAGATTTATTTAATTAAATTACTATCTATCCAAATCTGAGATAAAGTATAGCTTGCAGAATAACTGAGGAATTCACCAGCTAACAAGCTGAACACAACAGTAACAAAAAATTCACCTGTTTGAAAGCAAAAGGTGGCACACAGACATCTGCTCTTACTTTTTCTTAAGGGCTTAATACATGATAAGGGGGCTTCTCTGGTGGCGCAGTGGTTGAGAATCTGCCTGCCAATGCAGGGTACACGGGTTGAGCCCTGGCCTAGGAAGATCCCACACGCCGCGGAGCAACTAGACCCGTGAGCCACAACTACTGAGTCTGCGCGTCTGGAGCCTGTGCTCCGCAACGAGAGGCCACGATAGTGAGAGGCCCGCGCACCGCGATGAAGAGTGGCCCCCGCTCGCCGCAGCTAGAGAAAGCCCTCGCACAGAAACGAAGACCCAACACAACCAAAAATTTAAAAAATAATAAATAAATAAATAATACATGATAAGAAAGCCAGATGACTTCAAACTTTTGATCATCTTATCTGTACTAAATAAAAATAAATTTCTTCCAGAAAGAATTGATTTTTAGAAATAGCTTGATGCTCTGTTTTGTCACTTGTTTTTCTAAAATAAGAGAAGAAATCTCAGTATGGGGGCTGTTGTATAGGAAAGTACAAGACAGAAGTGCAGGATGGTAAAAGAAAATCATCCTCCCGGCAATCCAGTAACAGAAATTTAATGCAGTTTTCCGGATCCTTCTTAAGTGTTTCAAATTCAGAGCACAGTGTGGTCTAGCCTCTGAAAAAATATTCTATTTTAGGAGGCTCAAAATAAAGGTTTTAGAGGTATTCAGTTTTTGATATGTTCTCAGTTGTGTACTGTCCATAAGCCAAAGTTTCCCTGGTTCAAAATATATCTAATATCTGTGCTCTACCACTGTCAATATGAGAGCCTAATACAAGAGTACTTGTAAATCATTTTGAACTACACCATAAATGCAAAGAATCACACTGAAAAGTATTCTGTTTTTGTACGTGTTTTTCCTTAAATCTTCCCTTAATTCACTGCCACAGGCAGAAAATACATCCTAGTGAGAGATAATACCTTCTCTATGCTGAAAAGATAAGTGTATGCAGGATGATATTAATTACACCAAGTGCTAATTATACAATAGAAATGTATGCAACAAAGAGTTTTCAAGAAATTTTTTGGTGCATTTTTTCCCCACATTTAGTAGTTTATTAAATAACTTTATGTCATAGTAAAATTCCTTTTATTAGCCAAAAGGAGAATTGAGAATTTTAGCAATTAGTTATAAATTGATTCCATTTCAAAACAGTAGCACTTAATGCAGTTATGCAAAATTAGTTATAAAATGAACCAGCTGCTCAAAAATAAATGAAAAAGAAAAGACTCTCTTCAACAGATAGCAAGTTAGTAATCACTATTAACCTCCACAGAAGACAAAGTATAACACCAAAGGGGATGTGATTACTGTTCTGGAATATCAACATTACTTTGCACTTTCTCTTTATAAGGAATTTTCAAAGTTAGTTACTTAACTAAGTTACTAGAATGTGTTCAACAAATTAATGTTTACTTTGTAGGTGAGATTCATGATCAGATGTAGCTTTTTAGTTATCAATATGTATAACAAAATATAAGTCTAACCCAATCGTTTAAGGAATTTCAATGAAAGATTTCCTTGATGACATATATTTGCTAAACATTAGAGCAGCCCAGTGAAGACATATTTCATTGCCCTTCGCCCTGTGTCTAAGTTCCGACAGGTTGGAAGGGTTTTGATTTTGATAATGTCAATCTCAGGGTTATCCAAGCTGCCACCTAAACAACTCATTGTTCTTCACGCTAATCCTATGTGCATGCTGATTCAGGGTGAAGTTAAAAAAAGACACTTTGACTTTGAGGACATTGCATTTGATTTGCATATCTTCTTTCAAGATAAGCTATCACAAAGTGTGCCTTTCTGAAGGGTGAGTGCAAACCAGAAAAGATTGGACTAGTCAAAAACAATATTGACAATTGTTTATACTATACTGATCAAAAAGGTAATATATGATGAGAAAATGGACAAAACTGCCCAGTAAATAAATTGGGCCAATTTTATTCCCTGAAAATTAAATTGAAGTGAGATTGATGAAAGATAAATAGAACGTAAGTTAGATATTGGCCTCTTATAATCTAAGGCAGATATCATTGTAAACTGAATGGTTACCTTAGAGAATGAAGATTTGGAAATAGTGGCTCTCAATATCATCACTGCTACTGACAGCGCTTGTTTGACAGACCTCATTTGGAGTATTTCAAGTATCCTAACTGATTGTCACCATACCAAAAATCTAATTCTAAGTCATATCTTTGTTCCCCATTGCTTACAGGATTAACATCAATTCCTTAGTCCAATGTGTAATTCAGGGACTAGTATGTGTACCTATTTCTTTAATTATATATCTTGCTACATATCACTACCCCGCTCCATGCCCATTGCAAGTCATACCCCAATCTTTGACATGTATTCATAACTTCTGAATCATCCTGTTGTATATATAGCCTTGTGATTTTTCACACTATTTTATTAGGCAAGAGTATACCCATATCCCTGTTTTCATATAAAGCATCTCTCAAATTTCAGTGCTTAACTCCAGCATACGTCTTTCTATGGTGCTTTTTGTGGCCACAGTGATAGAATTTAGCCCTTCCTCCTTAGACTTTTCACTACACCTTGTCCAAATTTCCATCTTAGCATTAATGACACTTGATTTAAAAATAACATTTTTTTTCTACTAGTTTACAAACTTCTGGAAGCTCAGTTTACATTTTATTTGCATTTCTACCCATGATATTTGATATAGACTAGATGCTTAATAAAGACAATGAATGAATGAGACGGATATAAATACTATAAGAGAAATAAAGGGAAAGGGAGGTGTTCCAGATGTGGGAAAATAGGAAAAGGGCTGATTAGCACATTATATTTGCTCAAGGAAGAAAAGTGAAAGTAATTTTTAGATCTCCTTCTCAATGGTTTAGGATGGTTCACTGGAATTGATTCAGAAAGAATATTCAGTCCTGGAATAAATTATTTGTGTTTGACAAACAAACTTCCCTATCCTATCACCTTTGGGGATCTGAAAGCAAGTACAGCATGTATAAATGAAAACTCTAAAAATGGCTTTTACATTTTCATAGGCAAATTACAGTCAAGGCCCCATGACTTTATGGCTCATTGCAGACCAGTCTCTTGATTCCAGTCTCTTTTCCACTTCAAGGCATTTTAGACAGTTACCACCAGGTTATCTTCTCCAAGCCCTTTACTCCTTTATCATGTCAATCCCTTGGTCATATCATATTTTTAATAACTTGTATAATCCTACTTGTCCAGAAAATCACTGCTTTGTTTTTTTCCCCCATAATTGGTAAACTAAGGCATTTGTACTAGAGATTCTGACTTAGCAGTTGTTAGCTAGGGTTCATAATTGTATAATTAAATCAAAATAAGTGATTTCATACATATCTGTGATGGGAAAAAAAAAAAAAACATTTAAAGGCCAGAGTACAGACATATTACCCAAACATCCAAGGTCCTTTGTTATCTGGTCTCAAACTGGCTTTACAGCAGTATCTCCCACTGTTTCGCCCCACAAAAAAGTTATTCTAATGGAGGAGGAGGGATCATAGAATTGTGTCTTAAAATCTGTATGTTGTTTTAGTCACTTGGCTAACTTTTCATTTTATTAGTACTGACTGAAGAATTTGTGAAAGAGAATAAGGCATAGTACAAATATGATTTTAGAGTCAGACAAACCCTGCTTTCAATCCATCTCCAACCTTTACTACTCCTGTATTACCTCTGAGTTTCTCAGTTTCCTATCTCTAACTTGTACAGATTAAATAAGATAATACAAGTGAAGCATCTGGTAAAGTGTAAATTTTAAATGAACATTAGTTGCTTTTCTCATTATCTAACTCTACATATTTGTATGCTGTTCAACAGCATTTACGTGTTTGTGCGTGAATCATCTTCAGCTTTAAAGTGCCTTTTAAATAGAATTATAAATTGCAGGACCACTTCTTAAGACTCCTTAAGCCAAACACTTCAAAGTTCTAGGTATCTTTCACAGAGTTAGAGAAAACGGTCCTTTCTATCACTTTGAGGCTCAGGCATGTATAGCTACATTTGGAGCCTAGTAAGCTGTGTATAGGACATTTATTCAATGTGTGTATGCTTTGGCTTTGAGACAAACAATTAAACTTTTGACTCAAAATAATAAATGATCAAAATTTTGAGAGAGAAAAAAAGCTTCTTTATCTTATGTGCTTTCATCTGCTAAAATTTTACATTTCGAAGATGACATCTTCCTCAGTCTGTTTTTAGACTTTATTACTAACCTCGCCAGGAAAATTAATGATGTAGGACAATGGGCTTGACGTTATTTAGGAAATAAGTGTCTCATGAGAGACTTGGTAATATGACAAATGTATTTTGAAACAACACTAGTACTAATCAGCATAGTGGTAGACATGTGCATTAATATCTTAGGGGACACATTTGAAATGATTATGCAATCGCCTTTGACGTGATTGTGATATAGTACAGTGACATGGAGGTGTTAACATTTTATTTTCTTTGACCATTACCTTTATGGTTGCTTACTATGGGTCGTGGTGAATCAGTGTATTGATTGCTGGAAGGCAGAAGTTAATAGAAAGGCAGTCAGCTAACATTGCCATTTTTTGAGTTTCTACTTGGATAGTCAGATGCTCAAATGTCATTTAGGTGTCAGGGTACACACCAAAGAAGCATTGGTTTAATTTAAAATTTTTAAAAATTTTTATTGGGGTATAGTTGATTTACAATGTTGTGTTAGTTTCAGATGTAGAGCAAAGTGAATCAGTTATACATATACATATATCCACTCTTTTTTAGATTCTTTTCCCATATAGACCATTACAAAGTATTGAGTAGAGTTCCCTGTGCTTTATACTAGGTCCTTATTAATTATCTATTTTATATATTGTAGTGTGTATATGTCAATCCCAATCTCCCAATTTATCCCTCCTTCCCCTTTCCCCCCGGTAACCATAAGTTTGTCTTCTGCATCTGTGACTCTATTTCTGTTTTAAAAATAAGTTGATATGTACCATTTTTTAAGATTCCACATATAAGTGATATCATAACGGTATTTGTCTTTCTTTGTCTGACTTTCTTCACTCAGTTTGTATGGAAACACAAAAGACTCCAAATAGCCAAAGCAATCTGTTTCTTTCTAAAACAAATCTTACCAGTAGTCTTTGCGTTAAGTAATTGTTTTAGATATGGGCATTCTTATTTTGTGAAGAGAGTTTAGCTCTTGGTCTTTAAAAAAATACATATATATATATTTTTTTCTCTTTCTCAGTGAGAGTTTGTATTTCCTCTCCTGCCCCTAATTCTGACACTCTTTCACTGCAAGGAAAATTAACTTTAACCAGTTTCTTAAAAGTAAATGAGCAAACACTTTCTGGTTCATTGTTTTCTTGAATTTTTCAAAGCTTTATAAAGACTTGAACTATGGTAATTTTATAATTGAACCTGACTTAATTGGGCCACTTCAAAATGGAATTATGCATTTTAAATGTGTGGCAAGGTTCTTTACAGTGAAGCTTGTATTTAATAATGATTTGTGTGGAGGCTAAAATGCTAAAAACAGTGCTGTTGGCTTTTGCCTCTCTATTACAAGTGCAGTATACACTAATGGCTCAGTAAGTGTTTGTCTCTTTCAGAGATGAATCTGAGCAGAATTTCCATTTAAAATGTGAACAAGGGCATAGAAATCTATTTTGAAAGTGGAGATGTTGAAAAATAAGCTAGTCAGCTGTCTTTTTAATGAAATTTCCATTGTATCTGTTATACAGGCTACCTACACATGGTTTCTATTTTTTAAGTACCAGTGATCCATTCCATGATAGCCTGAAAGTGTGAAAACTATTAAAAATAGGTTTTATCAGAGACTGTAAATAGACTATTTTATTAATAAACATAATCCAGCCTGTAACTAGATATTACTTTAAGATACAATATTTGTAATTTTCAAAACGTGTCACATTTATTCTAGAGCTTTATTCCAAACTCTTCAAAATGATGAGTTATGACATTTAAACTCTGCACAGAAATGTTGAATTACTCAGAGAAGAATAAGGAAAGCTACCAATCAAATGTGGCTAATTAATTGTTTTCTGTAAAGATTTTTCTAAAAATAAAAACTCTCACATATTTTATTTCTAGATTAGTTATCCATGGCTATTGCATGACTTATGTGAGAAAATACTATGTATATTCTATTTAATTTGTTTTTTAACTTCATTAGATCTAAGTTTTGCATATTAAAAGGCAACTGATATTCTCATACTGCTTATTTACATCAGCTGATTTTAAAAGGAATTATTATTCATATGAGTGATTTCCCAATAACATTTACACTCTGTATTTGTCAGGGTTCTCCAGACAATGAGAACTAATAGGAAATAAATAAATACATATATATATATACATTTATATTAATATTTTATAGTAATAAAATATATTATATGTAATATATATGTGTAAAAAGAGGTTTTCCTGTGAGGAATTGTCTCACACGATTATGGAGGCTGAGAAGTTCCACAATCTGCCATCTATAAGCTGATGACCTAGGAAAATTGGTGGTGTAGTTACAATCTGAATCTGAAGGCCTTAGAAACAGAATAAGCAATGGTATAAGCTCTAGTCCAAGTCCAAAGGACTGAGAATCGGAGGGCTGATGGTATATAAATTCCAATCCAAGGACAGGAGAAGACCAATATCCCAGCTCACTAGTCAGGCAGAGAAAGTGAATTCCCCTTTCCTCCTCCTTTTTGTTCTGTTTCAGCCTTCAGTGGACAGGATGATGCCTACCCACGCTGAGGAGGGAAATCTGCTTTACTTATCCCACCAATTCAATGCTAATCTCATACAGAAACACCCTCAAAGACACACTCAGAAATAATGTTTAACCAAATGTTTGGACATCTTATGACCCAGTCAATTTGACACGTAAAATTAACCATCATACACTCTCATTATTGCAGAGTTGTTGTAAGGATCAGGTGGAATAATGGATATGAAATACTTCCTATACTCTAATACTAAGAATGCTTAAATATTGTTACCATTTTTATAATTATCAGCCCTAATAGCCATAATAATGTCATTTTTAGTTGTATAAAACCAAAGAGAAAAAATATTATAGCAAAAAAGTAAGAAAAGTTTATTAAAAAGGAGAAAAATTAAGAATAATTTTGTATACTAGGAGATATATGCAATCAAAATATTTATTTTCTACAAAAACTTAAGAGCCCAGAGGCATATCAGATTTTCTCTTTTTCTTCCTCTGTACACTTATAACATAGTTATGTGTATGTATATGTCAGCATTACATTTAATTTTGAATTACTTGATGACACACTGAGATCACGTATCATTTAATTTTATACTCTCAGTGTATGCCAAGGTAATGATATGATGTTGGGACCCAGTGAGATTTGTTAAATAAATGTTATTGGTCATCACTGGGACACAAGGATAGCACAGAATGGACTTTTGTGCCAATTAGAAAAAGGTGAACTCTCTGTGAAGACAATTAGATGAAGTGCTGCTTCCTTAAGAGCTAATATAGTACTGCCAGAGTTCATTATTTGGAGAATAGAGAGAAACCTGGATTTCATACTTCTTAGTAGATCAACTTTGTGCAGATTGTTGCTGAACACAACATCTTCAAACATATGCAGTTATCCTAGTCATTATTTTGCCTTGCCATTTCCTGAAGAACCATCTAGTTATGTAGCAATGTAGGAGGTATCAATAAAGCCATGGAAAAGAAACCAACTTGTCACGTAGGGGCTACTCATCACTGTGGTTTAATTACATAATGAATTTAGTAGTATAAATTGTAACCCTCTATGGTTTAGCTAGGTTTATTCTGGTTGCACAATTATTGTAAACACATTCATTATAAAAATTACCAAGGTAATCCAGTACAGAAGGAATCAAGCTAAATTCATTACCACTAGCAGAAATAGAACTCAAAACATTTCCCCTGTTCTTAAATGGAGTTACCTGTGCCTTAGGGAGCTACAAGTTTCTGAGTCATGGGATAATCATAACCACAAGATAAACATGGATTATCTTCCTGAGGAGCAGCAATATTATTGATACTTAGAGTTTCGGGGAAGAAAGTGTCCAAATTCTATGCTATCATAAGATTTCATCAATCACAATCAATGCAGAATCAGTCAATGTGCATTGGGTTGCCAGAGAAAACTTAATTTTTATGAGTAGTTTTAATGAGGTGTAGTGCTTGAAAAAGTATATTTCTGTAATTTGGATCTCTGATGGCATGAGTGTTGCAACTACTGACATAAGGGTGCTAATGCCAGAAGCCCCATAGAAAGTCCTAGTCCAACCAAGACAAGATGGAATATCTAGCTTCTCTTCTGGTAGTCAGCATGCCCCAAATCACAAATACACTCTTAAGAACAAAACTTTTTTTTTTAAGGAGGGCTTGACACCATATAAATCCATATATTTTTTTCCCTCTACTAATTCATTCTCTCTCTCCCTTCTCCCCCACACCCTCCCTCACTCCCTTATACACACACACACACACACACACACACACACACACAATATTTTCACACAAATCAACAATGTATTTCAGTTATTTTAGATCTAATAAAATTGCAGCTGTAGAACTACTGATTCTATTCCATAATATAATAATATTAGTGTTGATTTTAGTGTTAACTTTGTTAACTTTTAAAGAATATTAATAATTAAATTTATATTTTTCTCAGGATTTTGGTGACTAAAAATAGAAAGTTTGAAATATGAGCATGAAAAAAGGCAAATTATAAAATATATTAAGACAGATTCAGAATAACTTGAAATCATCCATTTTTGTCATAGATATCATGTTTTCCCTGAGCCTTTAGATAGGAAGCAACTTGCAAATCCTAGATATTACAAATGAATCAATAGTAGACAGGATCAATCCATCTGAGAAGTAAAAAAAGAGAATCTTTTAATTAAGCTTTTAATTTTGAGGTAATTAAACTTTTACATGCAGTTGTTAAAAGCAGTAATAGATGTTACATGAACCCTTTACCCAGTTTCGTTCTATGGAATCATCTTGCCAAACTATAATATAATGTCAAAACCAGGATATTGACACTGATATAGTAAAATGGAATATTTTCATTACCACAAGGGTCCCTCACGTTGCACCTTTATAGCCACACACACACAAACTCACCTATACACACACAAGCTTCATTCTGGTCCCCAACCTTAATCTCTGATAACCATTTCTATAATTTTGTCATTTCAAGAATGTTACACAAACAGAATCAAACAATAAGGGACCTTTTGGGATTGGATTTTTCACTCAGCATAAACCTCTAGAGATCCATCCAGATTGTTGGATGAATCAATAACTTATTCCTTTTTACTTCTGAGTTACAATTCATGGTGTGATTTGTATTTCAGTTTATTTAACCACTCACTATTGAAGAAGTCTGGGTTGTTTCTAGAGTGAGCAAGTTTTGTTGGAGTTATTTTGTTGGCACTGTTGTGTTTCTGTTGCCAGCTGCTTCTGTTCCATCTCTGAGATACATGAGGCACAAAGAAAACCCAGAGAAGTCACTGCTATGTCTTTCCTTGAGTCTGCGTTCTGCTCTCCACCTCTCAAAATCTTATGTTTGTTTTATATATAATGTCTACAGATTTTATTTGTACTTAAAGGGATATGAGATATATGTTTACTCCACATTCTGGAAGTGGAAGTTAAGGAAAGAAATTTTGATCAATCACACTTAAAAATCAACCTATACAACATAAAATCCAAGCAATGAGCTCAGGAAAGCACTGTCAGTTGCTGTCATTACAAAGGGTATGCTTGCGTTGTTTATCAAGTATCGATCATGATGTAAATGTAATAAACTAGAAACAAATTTGGGTTTTGCCATTTAAATACTTGTTTTAAAAATACAGATTTGGTATTCAACTGGGTGTAACTTTGAAAGTTTCCATCTCTATCCAGTTGTAGACTTTTGTTGGGCATGGGGATGATAATTATGGTTAAGATTTTCAAGCTTAAGGTTGAGTTTTTTTTTTTTTTCTTTTTCGTGAAGAAATGAAAATATCATAATAAAGATTCCAAACACGGAAAGAAGGGTGAATTCACTGTTTTCCTTAATAATATGAAAAATGGTTTATAGTTTCCTTCATTAAGGTGATATTTAATCACTCACCTGTCACAACTTTAAGACAAAATTTTTATAGTTTTCATGACAATTGACAACATTATTAAGTGAAAATTTTAAGATTTGGATGAATTTTTTGTTAAAAACACTATTCCAATAACTTAGGTAAAATTTGCAGTAGGGTAATTTACTAGTAGTAAGAATGTGAGATCATTTCTCTTCATAAAAAAAGACATCTGCTAACTATTTTAAGACTGACCAGTAGTAAATAAGACCCTTAAAATTTGCCATGTTATTCTAGCTATGTGAGTTGATTTTTCAGTAAGAAATTACAGTTATCAGAATTTTTCCCAAGAGCAACCAGCAAGATTCCCCCCAGATGCTATTTTAAAATTAATATGGATATATATATAGTAGAGACAAGATTTATATGAATTTTAGATCCTTCAATTGTGTTCTGTGCATTTTGACAGATGCTTTGTGCTCTTGCCATCAGATATCCCACTTTCTATCATTAGAGGCTTTTCATGGAAAAGTTGGAGAAAAGAGCTTGTTGGATTATTAGTCGCATTTCCTTTATTTTTGGAATTTAGCATTATTATAAATTGAGTTCCATTGTACACTGTGTGAATTTTGTAGACCTATTCTATACCAATTTTCATTTTTCACACTCCTATAGCACATTCTCATAAGCACACTTTATCACCAATTTGAAATATTTAAATTCAAATTCTCATATTACATTGTTACTGGGAAAAATATGTGAAACCATATGGATATGCAGATTACTAATTTATTGACACTGGGTGTGAATAAAACATTGGGAAGAGCAATAGGGATGCATTGTACCTCCAAAATCTCTTGAGTGCCTAGTCTTGTATTTCATCGTTTGTTGCACAAACCTTTTCTAATTCCCATCAGGGGCATTGACACTAGATAGACTAGGGATGAGACATTGCTTCTAAACACTATTTTCTTCTTTTGCATGTGATTTTTATCACCATGATAACATTATCATAAGGTGAGGACTTTTTGGCACTTGAGCAACTGCTAACGGTTCATCAGCTATTTAACCTTTACTGAAAAGTTAACTCTCTCTCTCCAAACTCTTGCATCTTTCTAGGTACCTCACTCACATAGCTGATAGAATACAAAACATTCTGTATGTAAACTGGATTCTTATATCCTCTCTATCCTCTCTCTCCCTCTTTATAATCTGTCTCCCATACAGAGTGAAGTAAGCCAGAAAGAGAAGAACAAATATCGTATATTAATGCATAAATGTGGAATCTAGAAAAATGGTACAGATGAACCTATTTGCAGGGCAGGAATAGAGACATGGACATAGAGAACAGACATGTGGACACAGAGGGGGAAGGGGAGGGTGGGACAAATTGGGAGATTGAGTTTGACATAAATACACTACCATGTGTAAAATAGATAGCTAGTGGAAACCTGCTATATAGCACAGGGAGCTCAGCTCAGTGCTCTGTGACAACCTAGATGGGTGGGATCGGGGGGAGGGAGGTCCAAGAGGGAGGGGATATAAGCATACATATAGCTAATTCACTTCATTGTACAGCAGAAACTAACACAACATTGTAAAGCAATTATACTCCAATAAAGAAAATCATTATAATATTTCCTAAATTTACTAACTTAAACCATTTTATGTTTACTAACTAATCTTATTATCTTTTTCTCTTCTAAACAAATAGCTTGTCCTTCTAAACATTACTATCCACTCAAAATTAAGAGATAAGTAAATAGATGAAAAGTATTAGCTTCACTTAAACGGTAGTGGCTTCTATATTTGTTTCTTTTACTTCAACAAAATGTTAAAGATGTTGATTATTGGACTATTGTATTGCTAATAACAAGTGAATTTATACAGCTTATATCTGTAAAGTAAACCACATAAATAAAAGTAAACCACTCAGAAGACCACATAAATAACAGTTCACTCTGAGACTGTATCCTTAATCTGGTGTAATTCTCCTGCTGAATAACTGAGCCATATCCCAGTGGAGGACACCACACACCATTGAGAGAGCTATTAGTCACTTATGATCATAGCCATTAGGCTGCTTATGGAAGCTGAGAAATGCCACTTCTAAGATTATCACATCTCTCTGGAGAAAATCTATACTGTTATGATCTTTACAGCTCCACATAACGACATTATTAAATGACTTAAAACATTTACACTTTATTTGAATAGTACATTAAATTAACATTGAATTGCTATAGAATTCTTATGAAATTATGCGTGACATCCACATTAATTCCAAGTGAATTCATTATGACTAGTGTTATTACAATGAGTACAAATGAGTTAACAATGACACGATGCTTAAAAAAAAGTTTCGAAAAAAAGAGACACAGATACTGCGATATAGTGTTCAGACTATTTTTTGTTTTACAACAAGTTTGTGCGTATCCCCCTAAATCTTAATAACAATGCTTCAATAACATATAATGTTTAGCATTAACAAAAGATTGATAATGGATGAAGCATCTTCTTTAAGTCCTGCTTTAAGGTAATAATGTGAAGACTCCCTTCAATCCACATATCCCAAACTTTTCTGAGACTCTCAGTTAAACTAGTAAAAACCTTCAATTATTTTGGAGCTAAGAAATATTCTGTCAGCAGGTATCCATCCTCCAGCCACATGGTCTGGCATCAGATATGGCAGATTAATAGGAAGTGCCATGTGTACTTTGTCACTCCTTGAAGTACTGCCATTTTGACAGCTCTCCTGCAACAAAATCCTAATTCAGTATGTAGTCTGTGCTGCTTCTTAGGACTATATTCCATACATGTATCTGTTCAAGAGCATTATGGCCAAAAATGTTGATATCCCAGATGGCTATACTTGCTAACAAAAAACAGAAATCATTGAATCAAAATGCTTTAGATGTTTCCCATGGGTCCCTTTTCTGAAAGCTTACAATATCAATCAATGAGCACCCCTCAGTAACATAATAAACTTTAATGAATGAACAGTATTTAAACTTATGAAATATTTGCTATGAAAAATGCCTAGGGAAAAATAACATTTCTGCACTCATTAGGTCAATATTCATTGAAACCTACTATGTGCTAGACCTTATGGGCTGGGATATACTTGTTGACAATGTCAGGGCATCTTTTATCATGGAGCTTGTAGCATAGTGGGGGCTCTACTGACCTCTTAACTATCCTTTACTCAGCTCAAATACCACTTTTTATTATAAATAAAATGACTGGATGTCCTCTGTACTATCTTCACGTCTTTCAGCATGGCTTTATTTATTTATGATTTACATAATATCAGCACTTTCTTAATCATATAGGTTTATGTCTAATGTTATTGATACTTAAGAGGAATTATACATAAGTAGTCTAAGAGGATGGTATTACCCAATATTTGCACCCTCATGACTGTTAATTTTTATATATTTTCTTTTTGTTATTCGAGACCTTTTTCTGTTGTTCTTTGCCCTAAATGTTTCCAAGATATTCTTAATACTTAAGCAACTTACGATTGAAATGAGGCCTTGCTCCACTCAGTTTCATTGCCTTTCATTCAGGTTGAAAATTGTGTAAGAGATACTGGGGGCATGACATTTTAAGTTCTCAAAGGCACTCTATGTAAAACATTTTCAAAATATTTATTTTAGCAATCACACTAATATTAATCCCTCACTTAGATATGGCACTACTATGTCAGCATCTCATGTTTTGTAGTTTCAAACCTCTGCCTCTCTATTAATTCCTCCAGCCTCAATGTCAGCAAGTTCACTTCACAAATATAAAAAGATCATTAGTTTTCCTCCACTGGGGCGGGGGGGGGAATATAAATTTGTACATCCATCGTTCCATTTGCCTCTAAAGAATTCACATATTCACTCCAAAAAAGCCTTGAGTATCTGTGATCTTGGTCTTATCGCTGCATCTTCTGAGACTATTCTTGAGAAGTAACCTTTATCCTGTATCCAGTCTCTTTTTCAACTCTGACATCTTAGAATTGGGATCCTCAATAAATAAAAAGCAGGTAGATAGACAGAGAGATAGATTGATGATAGATAAAGTTAGCAAGGTAGCAAAGAGAATACATGCATTTTAAGCTGGATTTTTTTGCTATTATTACCAAGTTGAAATAAACATATAAAAACATGGAAAGTAACAATTATAAAATATATAGATCTTACTAAATTTGAATTGACTATTAATATACAAATCCAATATAGTTTTATTTACAAAATATGCCACCAACTATGTGCTAAGGTTCAAAGCAATTATTTTTATGTTATATTAGGGAAGTTGCATTTTAGGGTTTTTCTAACTGCAGGAGCAAGAAAAATCACCACACTGTGAAAGTGAAAACAGTATCTAAGAGAATCAACTGTAGGACTTCTTGGATCTCTTGTTAAATGGATTATCTTTAAAAAATTGCAAATGACCTGTGATATCTTAGTCACATCACCACTGAGCCTTTAAAATGGAAATAACTGCTTAGTTGATCAATTCCATATTCTCAATGAATCTATAGAATAAGTAAGAAATTAAGATAAATTTTAAAAGCATTGTGATGAAGTGGAAATGCCAATAAACTGGTTGTCTAAATTAAAATTTCTACTCCAGCTAATTCCTACTGTATCCTTGAAAATATATTTACCCTTGCAACTCTAAAACTGACTATTAGATAAAATTTAAGATATACATCTTATAAATATATTACTTCATTACATGATATATTTTACATAATAGTATATGTTATATATATATGAGGTTATACATATTTTTGTAGTTTATCTGATATGGTTCTCAACTTTTTGTCCTTCTCTACTCCTTGCCTTAATGTGACATATTCAGAGCACTGGTTGCCTCCTAGGGTCATGACAGAAGAATGCTCCACTCAAAGCCAAATTGTACCTACATAACAGCGATTCCAACATTCATTATCAGTTGATGAGATACATTAGTTTCATGTTGATTAGCAAAGTTACTCGTTTAGAAGGTGTGTTATGTTTACAAGTCAAGACATTTTATAACCCAAATTGTTTTCACACATCAATATCTGTGATATGAAGGATACTTTTTTGTGATCTTCTAAAAGATGGTGACTTGTTATGACTCTAGGAGATGAGGTACTTGCTGTTTGAGGAAGAAAAGGGAGGTTGATAAATCTAAAAACATTAGAAGGGGAAGAGAGAACTCAGAATGCTTTTCTTCTCCAACTGGGCAGCAGGAACAGATTTCAGCTTCTATCAAGAGAACGGCTGAAGGCACAGGTGGCATATGTCATTTTTCATGAAAGATCTTATGAGACATGGAGCAAAAATGGAGTTCTTTGCGTTTTATCGTAGCAAGTACTGGTAGCAATGGCAAATCAGGGTGCCCGTTCAAATAGCTTATGATAAACAATTCTACAAAGCAACTATATAGAAGATTGTGAACAGAGTCTTATGAAATGACTGAAAGGAATCATAACTATAATTGGAGAGGATTGGATAATTGAATAGAAGTTGAAATTTTGCAACTATAAGTCAATTTTTACTAACAATATTATCAATTTTCTTTTTTACACTATAGACACTGTATGTATACTGATTGTTTAAATTCTATTTATAAATTTCTAAATATTAATGACGGTTAAAATGTTGCAATACAGAGTAGTATGATAAATTAATAATATGACATTTTGTTGTATTTTTGTACTTCATTTAGAATATTTGCATATGTAGTTATAAATAGATTGATATTTAATTTTATTTATACCCTGTTTTTAAGTAATCAACCTAGGAATTAGTATCCAGTCCAGAGGTATATTATGATTTTTTTTATGAATGGGCTATAGAGTCAAACTGCCTACATTAAAATCCCAAATGCAATAGTAGATGTACAAAACAACCATTCATAATATTTTTGTGTCTACATTTCCTCATCTACAAAACATTGATTATAATATTTTAGTATAAATATTCTTAATACTTTAGAAACTTTATACTATCATTTAAAACAGAATTGTGAGGAAAAATAAGACTAGGTATGTAGGTGGTTAATAAAATACCTGAAAATATTAATTGCCTAGAAAATGTTACAAATAACCATATAGGTTATCCTTAGAGTTAAATAAATCACAACTCTTTCCAATTTTTGGCTATTCTAGATCAATTTAAGAACCAACAAAATTTTGCATAGCACTTAATTTCTAAGTTATTGTGTGAGATAGTGCAGTAATTTATGATGTTAATAAGAGAAAGTTCCTACCCTCAAGAAAATCTAAAGCTTGCTGTTTCTGTTTGTTGAAGAGATAGAGACATGGATATGTAAAGAGCTGATAATGATATGGACAGAACGTTTTAAAAATGTTAGAGTACATGAGAAGCATCAAGAATTCAAAAAATAAAACCCTAAGCTGAAATTGTAATAGGAACCAAATTTTGTTTCCATCTTATTAATATAACTTGGATTATTTTTGGATAGGATAAAATATCTAAGTTGAAATATTTATCTAATCACTATAGAAACATCCAATGTGAAAACAGAGTAGATTCAGCTTCTTTTACCAAATTAATTAGATAGATAATTCCACCACCTTCCTCTCTACCATCACTCTAGTTTTCTGATTAGTGTAACTGACCAATTCAACCAAAATACTTGAAATTATGGAGTTTAACTATATAACACCACTACAAACATATATTGTTTTACCTGGGTATCAAAATTTAAATTTACACAATACTTATCCAACTGTTATCCTAGAAAAACTAGCCCCTTGAGATGTGTTTATGAAATTTCAGTCTCCCCTCAGCCCTTGGAAATGTATGATATGCAGAGGCTTATTATAACCTGTTAGTGTCCTCAAGTTATCGGTTCAAGGTATTCCTTGTTGCTCTAATGACAATCATTAACAGATGAGTGGGTGTTCTGTAGATGCATAAAGCAATTCACAGAGCTCCTTTAGTGTTACTGATCAACATTTTATAAGGATAGATTGTCATTCAAGTGTCAATAAGTGTATTTAGTATCTTATAAAATATATTAAAAAATCATTTTTCTGCTAAATATGTTGGTTTACCTAGAAATTATCATATTACATGTGCTCATTTATATAATAGACTATATGCAAAGGATCTTTTCTTTTTTTTTGGAAGATGTTAAGATTTCAACTTTAAAATGAACAAGTGCCCATCTTCAGTGCCCCGCTGTGCTTAGTTAGGTCATTTCCTACCTCCTACCAGTTTCTGAGGCAATCTTAGTAGATTCAGAAATTCCAATCAACAGCCTTAGGAACCTTGCTCTCAGTAGGGCTTTGATGAAATGGTTTTCTGTGACTTGGGACTCTTCAGTTGAGTCATGATTTCTAGTCTCCTGCATTGCTTCTCAACTGTTTTTCACTTCCAATCACGACTGAAGCAGAGTGCTTCAGAGTAAGGGCTGAGGAATGTTGTATTTGTCTCTAGGCCAAAGCTTCTTCTAGAAATAGATTTTTTTTATGCTTCTGTCTCCTAAATTTCAGCTACTTCTTTTCTAAGTAGGCCTACACTGAACCACCTAAAGGACCAGATGATGCCCTACCTTGCTGTCGCCTGTCTTTCTTTATGAATGTAAGATTTAATCTAAACACGAACTGTTGCCTGGAGTCACTCTTACCTGTAAATGGATATCCAGGATGCCCTTGTCTCAGCTCTAGTGTCTTTTAATTCTGAACAGTGATGGAGAATGAAGGCTGAACTGTGGCTCAGTTAGTCTGGCCAAGAGAAGTCTTCAGCTTTAACTAGAATATGTACTGCTCATATCACCTCTGCTGTGGGTCTCTTGTTGCATGTGGACTTCTTCCCCACATCCTCTGTGATACAGAGAAGAGACTATGCCTTACCACTGAGCTATGAAATGAAAATGCTAAAACATCAAGTAAATTTAATGGCTTTAAATATTATTACCAGAACACATATATTTTATAATTATAATCTTTGATATATAATGTTTATGTAATTAAATTTTGTAATACTAATAGGTCAAGTATAATTTATTGATTCAAAATAAGAAAAACAAAACTCATGCTTTCTAGAAGACAAACAGAAAATAAAACATTAGCATGCAGATGCAACTCATTTTAATGAATGTATTTATGTACATTTTCTCAACAAAGCCATTATCATTTAAAAAAAATTAAAGGATGGCTTCACCAGTTGAAAAGTAGTGTATGGAATTTTTTAACACTCAATCAAAAGCATTTTGAAATTCATATACATATTGATTGAATTAAAATACAAATTGCCAAGAAGTTTATTAAAAAATATTATTAAATTGAATGCCAGTATGAGTTCTTAATAACTTGAAATATTTTATGGTTGTAATTATCTTTCAGTGCATATATGAATTTTATTTTTGTGTGGTCTCGTCAAATGGATCACACTGTAAATTCTATGCCTTTGTTTCACTGAGTAGTCAGTTTGAATAATCTCTTTTTCTTCCTACTCCGAAGTAAAATGAAAATATCCTCAACTTTGAGAAACTATACTAACAAGAATCATTGTCCACAGAAAACCTTTAGTTGAGTACAGCAGTGAAATAAATATTTTCTTCCAAATTAATTTATAGCCTACAATTTTAAGCTGTGTAGAGTCTGTGGGTGGATTCTAGTAGTTATTCAAACCCCTTTAAATAATACGGTGTTTTAAAATATAGGTCCATATGTTAATTTTCTTAAATTTCCATTAGGTTCTTCAAGATGGTTGTAAATTTATAAAGTGAAGGACCACTGCCTTAAGGAAAGTCTGGCTATTCTATAACACATTTCAGAATTTGAATACACACTGTTATATGCTTAAAGAATACTTTTTCCTTGGTCATTGCTTCCCAAATTACATGTTATCAATCCTTGAGTTGGGTGGTGCCAGAGGGACTTGAGGCCACAGGCTGGTTGGCCAGACCACAAGTAGTCATGCCTGAGGCTTCTTGGAGTGCAGCCTATGCAAGACTGCTTTGGAAAACAATGCTTCTTAGTCCTGATGACTGGTGGTGAGTGTGATACAGTGTCTCTGACAATCCCTGTTCTGGCCTAGGACGCTGAGTAAAAAGAGATCCTTTTACACCAGTTCAGTGGTAGTTAGTGAACATGCTGCTGTTCATTGTGGACAAGGGCACTGTTTTGGTTATCTATTGTTGCATATGAAAGTGCCTCAATATATAGCAGCTTAGTACAACAAACACTTATTATCTCAAGCAGGTCTGAATATTGGGAATCCAGGAGCATCTTAGTTCAGTGGTTCTGGCTCAGAGTCTCTCGTGAGGTTGCAGTCAACATGACAGTTAAGACTTCAGTTATCCGAAAGCTTGACAAACTAGAAGAATTAGCTTCCAATCTCAGTCACCCGGCTGTTGCCAAGAGGTTTTAGTTTCTCCCTTTGTAGGCCTCTCCCCAGAGCAGGTGCTTCGAGAGATGGCACTCATGCAAGAGTAATGCCACACTGCCTTTTATGACTTAGTCATTGAGTCACACACCACCATTTTTGACTTATTCTACTAATTAGAAACAAGCCACTGAATTCAGTCCACTCTCCATCAAGAGAGTTTACATAAAGGTATGAATACCAGGAGGTAGGGATCACTGGAGGCCATCAGCTCTCCCAAGCCTGTGTGGGCCAGCCTCAGCACATCACTGGTTGGACTTCTGAACACAGATGGAGCTCCATTTTGACTCCCCACTTTCAGCCGGGAACCCAAGTCATGGGAAAAACTGTGAAAACACAAATAGACCAGTATCTCACATGCTCATAGGCAAAGGAACATAACATAACTAGAGCTTTGACCCAGAATCATATATGAACACACACAGTAGCTATGGCTCTGGTTCCTGAGTGTAGAGTTGGAATAAATGTTCCAAATATCTGACACAATCTTGTGGGTTGAGAGCTATTATCATGGAAAGAACCAAGGGGGAAGTCCCTGGAACACTTTCTTCCTCAAGGGTAAAACCATAGATTGCATTAGAACAAACACAGGAAAAACACAGGAATCTTTATTCCTTTCACAGCTCCATTTAATTATCCATTTTTGTCAGAACAAAAAATACAAATGGATATTAATGTTAGTCCATTTACAGGGATTGTTCTAGATGTGGTCTCTTTACTGAAATAAGTGAATATTTTGGTATCTTCTGTACAGATATAAATCTGGTAAATGTCTTTTATTCTCCATCATGATAAGCAGAAAATACCATTGCTTTTTCTTTTTATATATATATATATATATATATATATATATATATATTTTAACATCTTTATTGGAGTATAATTGCGTTACAATGGTGTGTTAGTTTCTGCTTTATAACAAAGTGAATCAGCTACACACATACATATATCTCCATATCTCTTCCCTAGTATATATTGACTGTCTTGCCTCCTGGGATATATAAATTATCTGACTCTGTGCCCCGATAAAATCTATTAGGTAAATTGATCATCTCATCATGTTTATGATCGAATGCTAATTTTCTACATAAATGGTATCATCTATATTGGACTGAGGAGCAAGAAATATTAGTCAACTGTATACCTTGGTGAGATACATGCATGCCAGATTATATGAGATAAATTTCATGAAAATTCAGAGTCCTGTGATCTCAATAATGATTATGCATTCTAATGGCTGGGGTATGTCAGGATATCATTTCAAAGTGATGGCTAATAGAACCTGTACCCTCTACCGTTAAGAAAATAAAATCTTTCATGGATTTCTCATGGTTCATTGTGTGCCTCTGATTCATCTACTGTGTGATACAGAATCTTCTGACTTTGAACAGATCCAGGGCAAAGGAAAAATATGTATTTCCAACTTTTTCACGCTATAAGTAAAGCAGTTCTGTCACTTGGATATTTTGGTAATTGGGATTATGATATACTCTAGTAGGAAACTTACTGTGGAGGACCCACAGTTTCAGAGAAAAGATATTTCCTCTTTGGAAAATATCAATTCTGCTTTTGACAAACATATTTTGGATTTTTACTGGGCCTTAGTAGAGACTAAAACCATGGGACCACATGATAATCAAAATAAAGATGGTCTGGGTATTATTTTATCATCTAATCCTATAAATAGATGGCAACACTTCTTTTACGGTAACACCCCTTCATTAATTGGACTTGGTATCTAGCAGATCATACCAAGTAAATCTTGAATACACATGTAAGTTAAATGAGTAGCATATTCATATTCTCAGAATGTCAAACTTTGCTAAATTTCTAACTTCCCAATAATTTTGCACCAGCCATTCAGGAATCTGCTATAGAATTCAGGTATATTTTTTAAATAGAAGGGAGAAGAAAAGATTTCACATAGGTGTCTGCAATCAGCGTATCTTATTTTTTACAATGCTTTTCAAGAGAGATAAGCTTTTTTTCCTGCAAATTGTCTAATTTCAACAGCAGTGATCAATCCTGAACACCTCATATAGTATTAGGTATCTAGGTAACCAGACAGATAGCAGCTTATACATTGGTAATCTTTTTCTTCATGAAGGGATGTCTTATTTTACTGAAAGACTAGATTTCGGTTTGCTTTCCTTGACTCTAATACTTCTACCAGAACCCTCAGGTGCTATTAAAAGTGCATCACGTTTCTATGCAACATGCAAAATACGCTTTTGTTTCTATGAAAAAGAAACTAGCTTTGAAGCAAAAGAAAATATGTAAATTAATATAGAATTGACTATGAATCTCA
Source organism: Balaenoptera physalus (assembly GCF_965194825.1). Lineage (NCBI taxonomy): Eukaryota > Metazoa > Chordata > Mammalia > Artiodactyla > Balaenopteridae > Balaenoptera > Balaenoptera physalus. Next base: position 109,063,144 of record NC_138890.1, on the reverse strand, counting down.
AATTGCATCACCAAGCTGGTTTTATAGAAGAGAGGGATTAAAGATATAATTTTAGATAATGTGGTTAATTAGATAGTTTATATATTCTGATATAAACTCTAATATAAAATACCAAGGATTAATGAATAAAATAAAAGCCTTTTGCACATAGATGAGATCACAATAAATTGATACATATCATCACCAGCCTTTAAAAAAAAAAAGAAAAAGAAAAGGAAGTTGTGAACCAAAATGATAAACTGAGATCTGTATTACAGCTGCCCTGGGTATATTAGACAGCCTTGGCAACCAAGACTCTAGTGTGTAAATGGTTAATGTAGCAACAGCAGGCAAGGCCTTGGAAACATGCAAGGTGGGAATTGAACAACCTCATATGGCCCCTACTCTTGAAAGTTTAACATCTCAGTGAAACATGTACAAGAAAAAAATCCTCCCTCCTCTAGCAACATATTCATTAAAAATTCTAACAGGTTCATGAAAGTTTGAGTTCCTATCCTCCTCAAAATTTCCCAGCACACTCAGAAAGATACAAATGGTGCTGGAACAAGGAGACTGCATTCTGCCTTGAAGCTGGCATGTGGGTGATGGAGGGATGGGGAATGTGGAAGGAATGTGTGACTCCATCCTACTAAGCAAAGTGGTTTGTGGCTCAACCAAACAAACTCGAGTGTTTTAGGTCTGCACGTTACTTTATATTGGGTGGTAAGAAGATCTACTTCAGCCTTGAGAACCCCTTAACTCAGCAGCCACAGCTACATTGTTTTTTTGACTGGTGATGCGGAAATATTCGGAGATGAAAAGTCTGGTTGACTTTGGCCTGACTAATAGAGCAGGAGTTTTCCTAAGAATTCCATTTTTTTTTTATCATCTTTATTGGAGTATAATTGATTTACAATGTTTTGTTAGTTTCTGCTGTATAACAAAGTGAATCAGCTATACATATACATATATCCCCATATCCCCTCCCTCTTGTGTCTCCCTCTCACCCTCCCTATCCCACCCCTATAGGTGGTCACAAAGCACTGAGCTGATCCGAGGTATTTGTTGCCACATTGTCATTATAACATCTCTTATGTATTCACCAAAGTTTTAATGTAGGAGCTAGAGGAGTTTTCCAAGGCAGTAGTGATTGCCACAAGAATTTATCTGACATTCTGTATCATTCTCACTCTCTAGTACAGAAGTCAACAAATTATAGCCTGCAGGCTGGCTGGCTGATTTTGTAAATAAAGTTTTATTGAAACACAGCCATGACCATTGGTCTGTGTATTGTCTGCGGCTGCTTTTGGGCTATGAAGGCAAAGTTGAGTAGTTGTTTAACAGAAACTATATGGCCTAAAAGCCTAAAATATTTATTATATGACTCTTACAGAAAACATTTGCTGACCCCTGCTCTAGTGGTTCACCTTCATTGGCATTGCAAACCTAACTTAGATAGTAGTAACTTGAAAAGTAGTCAATGTTCCATCTGTGATTTGCCATGGGAATTTTGTCTGCCTTAGGAAAATTTCTTCAAGAGAGCTACGGCTCCCTCATACTAGCCAAGACCCACTGCAGAAAGCTCAGAATAGATTTAAGGTTAATATAATAGACAACAAAAAAAGTTGGTTTGTAAGATGACCCAAATGTTGCCACTCTTTTTAACAAACAATATGTGCTCCAACTTCTTACTATCCAATGAAACTTGCCAAAGTTCTAATGATTCATCTTGTTACAGGCTATAGCAGTCATTAATTTCCTTCCTTTTATGCTCAGTGTAAGTTCACATCTTTGTGACTGTTGTCTGAAAGATAATAGAAATTTCTGCCAGCCCAAGCTGGCAAGGAAGTTTTCCCATCCAGAAGAGAGATAACAACTACTAGAATACTATTTGGGCAGCTGTCTTTCAGCCTACTTCTGGGTACTTAGCCTGCAACCCTCTCCCCAATTCTTCCTCTTTATCATGTAATACAATGGAGGACTTTTTATTGTCCAATTGACCATAAAATTTGGTGAAAATATCCTGTACTAATTGCCATGGACTTACCTCAAATCACATTAATCATTCCATGAGATTATTATACTTCTTGAAAGCCATGTCTCTGTCACCTTCTCATTCTTGTCACCAAAACTGTCAAGAGCTGAGAATGTTCTAAGATTTTATTCTACTTTCAAGCTAAGGAGTTAAACTGACAGTTTCATAGATGCTGCCAGAAGACAGGAAACTCCAAGGTTGGGGACAAAGGATTGAATTATTCACAGCACAGCCAACAACCTGAACTTCAGCATATTTAATTCTATTCCTCTCATCCCCATGGCCCACTGAGATGATGTATATGGATCCAGAAGGATGTCTGCATGCATAGTAGGTTGCATTACAGGAAAGGACCCCTGAGCTTAGGAACCCACATCTTTTTATAATGGACAATAAGTATTCCTACCGTTTTCTCTATCTTCCAAAGTTATTCACTTACATTGTTGAAAAAATAATCCGGAACAAAGACATTCAGTGCTTCTGGTTCCAAAGCACACAGAAATACAAGAAACCCATGGAGAATTGTCCCCTAACAAATAAGAGATGAAAACATGCAAATATAGAGCAAAACAAAAATATAGGTGGTAAGAACATGCACATACAAAGTAATCTTCTCATGTTTGGGGTCTGCTTGATACTATATGCCCCCCTAGTTAGGGACATGCTTTTTCTAGGTGCAGACTTATTCATGATGTGCAGTGCATATGTTTTGCCTCTAAATTAATCACCAAAATGATTTGTTTCCATTTTATTTTTCCCTGCACAAATTCACTGAATGCTAATTATGTTCTAAAGAAACTATTTTTTCAGATTATCTAAACAAATGAAATGAAATATGTTTTCAGTAATTCAACTTCACTCTATATCCTTCAAAGTGTAAGTAGATAAATTAAATCAAAAATTAGAGATTCTTATTTTTCTATTTGTTCTGGAGGGGATTAAGAGTAGAGGACAGTAATGCTATGTTCTTTTCCAAAGTCAAATGTTTCATAAGCCCCAGGATTCCTCATATAACTTAAAGAATAGTGTCTTTCTAAAATAAGTTGTATCACACTGTATTTCTATTTTCCATCTCAAAAGGATAGGTCTCACGCTGTGAATTCAATTTAAACATAAGTTGTTCGTAGGACACTTCAACATAGTCACATTGCTAAGGACCAGTTTGACAGTTGGAATTTTTAATGGGAATGAAATATACTCATGATGACTATCAGTTTTGGAAGGAAATAGAGATTTTCAGCAGGAAGACAAAGGGATACTCTTCCTAAATTTGGTAGCTCTTTTGCACAAAATGAACTAATAATTTTACATTGGGTTCAGGTAAAGTCTACTACCTTTTACTATACTAACCCAATGTTGTTAACATCCTGTTCATTATTTATACATATTAATCATGTTACTATATCCCAAAACATGATTTCCCTTCATTCATTTGGTTATTCATTTAATTTGATTAACCCTTTTCCCCTAATTATTTTTTCTGGGGTAATTAAAATATTTTTCAGTATTTAGAAATAGTACATTTCAATTTACTCATTTCTAACTACCACGCACATTAAAAATGAAACTGTTTGAGATGTCTTTTAACTTTGAAGTAATAATTGTGTTTTACAGGGGAGGCAGGCAATAAAACTTTATCTTCCTCTGTGGAGTTCAAAAACAAATAAGAATTAAGATAACGAATGGATGGAGATTGAAATGTTAGATTTAATAATAAAGTTTAGGGTTTCCTTGGTGGTGCAGTGGTTAAGAATCCGCCTGCCAATGCAGGAGACATGGGTTCAATCCCTGACCCAGGAAGATCCCACATGCCGCGGAGCAGCTAATCCCGCGCGTCGCAACTACTGAAGCCCGTGTGCCTAGAGCCCGTGCTCTCAACAAGAGAAGCCATGACAATGAGACGCCCACGCACCACAATGAAGAGTAGCCCCAGCCTCAACTAGAGAAAGCCCGCACGCAGCAACGAAGACCCAACACAGGCAAAAATAAAAACAAATAAATGTATTTAAAAAATAAAGTTTATTCAAGAGGAAGGGGATATGGGGATATATGTATACACAAAGCTGATTTCCTTTGTTGTACAGCAGAAACTAACACAACATTGTAAAGTAATTATACTCCAATAAAGATAAAAAAAGAGTAAAGTTTATTATAGAATATAGCTTTTAAATGTATGACTAATGAGGCTTTTAGTTATGCAGAGGTTCTTCCTAGTTCACCAGAACAGTTGAACAACTGCAGGATTTTCCCATAGGTGGAAAATAGACCATGTTCCTCTTATCATATAGTAGAGAGCTGACCAGGCTGTGTTCTTTTCGTGGGCCAGTAGTCCTGAAAATAAGAAGTGCTATAGGAGCTGAGCCAAACAGCATCAGTTCCTTATTCCAAATCCACTGTAAAGGAGGAGTAAATGAGCAATGGAAGGAGATATTACTCTGGACCTTCTCCTATGGAAATATGATTGGAGGAAAGGAGCCTCACCTAACAGTAAATTTATTAGCAATTCCATCTAAGTGAAAGAAAACTAGGTAAGTTGTCAAAAGATATGTATTCACACATCAATTCTATAACTAGGTTTGTGGTTTTTCCAAATCATAACTCATTATGCTAGCTGTTCATCTATGAAACAGACATAACGATGCATTCCCTAGCAATTGTAACACATGTCCTATTGGATTATTAGTAAAATGAAGTTGTGTATGTTCATATACAATAATAATGCATTGGTTTCTTGCTTATGTTTTTCTGGTCCAAGATCCAGTCTGCCAATATTGCATCGAAATAATTGTACTGAAATTGAAAATAAACTGGGAAGGAAGAATAGCAGAGTGAAATGTTTGTAATTAAAAGAAATTATAGATGTGGGTATACTTAAGAGACTAGTTGAGATCTTAGTATTGTTTTCCACTGACTTCCTGATATTATGAGTAATGATTCTTACTGATATATACTTTTCCCACAAGAAAATTAAATTTACCGTATCTGTTTACCATAATTGTAATTATTGAAAACATGTGATTCTATTTAGCCATTAAAAAGAAGGAAATTGTGCCATTTGCAACAACATGGATGGATCTTGAGGGCATTATGCTAAGTGAAGTAAGTCGCACAGAAAGACAAATCCTGTATGATCTCACTTATATGGGGAATCAAAAAAAAAAAACAACAAAAACTCAGAAACTGAGAGCAGATTTGTGGTTGTCAGAGGTGCGGGTGAGGGGATTGGGTGAAAATGGTCAGAAGGTACAAACTTCCAGTTAGAAAATAAGTTCTGGGATGCAACGTACATCATATAGTTAACAATATTTTATCGTGTATTTGAAAGTTGCTATGAGAGTAGATCTTAAAAGTTTCCATTACAGTTGAAATAGACATAATAGCTGACTTTATTTTAGGGGATATCTCTTATCCACTGCAGCTCACATTACTGCAGTTAAGGAAGAATCTCTGTTATGCATCCACTCAGAATATGTAGGAAGGTCCACTTAGGAAGAATGGCAGGAAAAAAACCCTTGCCTCTTTCTCCTTTTCTTATTTATTCTCTTCTAAGGGAGGAGGGGAATGTTGTTAATCTAAAAAGTGAAAGCTATTGACCTGTTTTGGTTTAGCTCTCCCCTGAAACAAAGCCTGACAAGGAGCTGAGTGCAGGGAGTTCACTTGAGAGGAGATCCCAGGACACAGAAGTTATATAGTAAGGAAAGTAACAACGGGAGAATAAAAGTTAATAAAGTTTATATTGATGGCAGCTGTGGGGAACTGACAAGGGTAGCCTGCAGAGGAGTCTTTAAAGAATCTTATAGAATGTACTTCATTAAATTTCCTTCAGAGGACAGAAAGGATGATACTTATCCTCTATGGCTTGCTCCCAAGGGGTTACTCTCCACAGTTCTATGGTGGGCCTTCATGTAGTCCTGAGGCAACCAAGCAGAGACCCTTTGATGTTGGATGCTGGTAATGAGCATGGAGCTATCAACCATATTGGCACTGAAATCAGACCAAGAGAATATGCCCCAGTGCATAGTAAGTTTTTGCTATAGGGCATCATTTTAATAAGGAATCTGAGTAACCACTGTATTGAAAGACAGGACCAATTATCCTTGCTCTCCCTATTCCATATTTTCTTGCTGTGTTCCAACTGAACTCATTCAGGGTGGGTATTGGGGGGTAAATAGGAGGCCTATATCTAAGCAAGGTCTCTAACATATTTTTACTAGTTGTCTGAGTTTGGGAAGTTATCACGAAATTGCATAGTCATTAATAAAGATAGTACTTTGGATCTCATTTGCTTACTGATCCTTTTACTTACTGAATAGGTCATAACCCTAAGGGGAGAAGAAGGGACTAAGACTTAGCTTCCAAAACTTCCAAGATAATGATGCTTTGTCTGCAAAGCAATATATCTCAGTCTTCTGCGTCTGATAAATTCTTTCATTTACTAATTTTGTAACCTTGAAGACTTACCTATTTTGAACTTTTTCCCCTCATTAATAAAATTGAAATAATTAATGTATATGCTTATATATTATATATATTCTAAAATATTATAATACAAATATAAGATATATAATAATATATATTAATATGTATATATAAATCAGGTTTGTGATAAAAATTCAAAAAACTGTGGCTTAAAAAAGATAGAATGTTATGTCTAATATAAATGTCAGCAAGTCTGTAGTTCAGGGCAGCTATGGCAGTTGTGTTACATAAAGTACTGTCATATTCCTTTCTCTTGTTCTTGCAGTATGCTGGGATTCTATTCACAAGATCACTTTATGGGCTAGGATGAGTCCTCCAAATTAAGCTATCATAAATATACTCTCTGTAACAGACAGGAGAAGAAACAAAGAAGTAGGGGCAAAGGCTCATGTTGGCTGTTGTGTAAGAAAGATTCACACAACACTGTTTCATCACAATTGTTCAAAATTTTGTCACTGGTTCATACCTTAGCTGTAAATGAGCCTGGGAAATGCAGTTCTTACTTTGGTGAATAATGTTTCCAGTAAACATTTAAGAGCTCTGTTAAAGTGGAGTAAAGAAAGACTAGATATTGGGCTACCACAATGAGCTGGATAGTATTGATATAAAGAACAAATGGGGAAATGCTTATGAACAACTTAGCAAAGGGCCTGTCACAAGGAAGCAATTCAATATAGCTTATTTTTAATAGTCATCATTATCTTCATCTTCATCATTGTCAATTATTAAAAGATTTTGTGGAATTCTAAGTAAGCCATCATATTTATCAGTGTGTCTATTTTCTTCTATTTTTTTCCTCTCTCAAGATTCTTTCCAATATACCTCTCAACCTGGAATACATGTAGTACTGATTTTTGTATTATCATTTCAGATAGTGGAATGAATTATTCCTGAAATGGGTTGATCAAACTATTTTGAGACTTGTTGCCTGTGATACATTGCTATCAAAGAAAACCTCAAAAAAGAAGTGTCTTTATTAAATAGTTCATGCATTCAATCTCAATTTATTTTTCTTTGATTATTGATATACGTGTGTGTGTGTATATATATATGTGCATATATATATAATAACATTTTATTTATTTTTAAATATTAAGATGTTAAAATATTCTGCCAGCTCTTCTTTCTATGTATAACATTTTCATAATCTCAGTTAAACTAAGATATAATTTAGAAATATGAATATTAATATTCTGGTCAGATTTGTTCCTGTAGAGATATTTTCATTACTATATAGAATAAATTACATTTTTATCAAAGCTTAATTTTTCATTTTTATGAGATTTATTCAACTGTCATAACTTCTTTGTTTAAACCTTTAAAATATTTTCTGAAGTTTTTTTAAAATTAATTTATTTTATTTTATTTATTTTTGACTGTGTTGAGTCTTCGCTGCTGTCTGCGGGCTTTCTCTAGTTGTGGCGAGCGGGGGCCACTCCTCGCTGCAGTGTGCAGGCCTCTCACTGCGGCGGTTTCTTCTGTTGCGGAGCACGGGCTCTAGGTGTGCGGGCTTCAGTAGTTGTGGCTGGTGGGCTCCAGAGGGCAGGCTCAGTAGTTGTGGCTCACGGGCCTAGTTGCTCTGTGGCATGTGGGATCTTCCCAGACCAGGGCTCGAACCCGTGTCCCCTGCATTGGCAGGCAGACTCCTAACCACTGCGCCACCAGGGAAGCCCATATTATCTGAAGTTTTTGACCTGGTTTCAGAAATAACTGTCCTATTCTTTAAATTTGAAGAGGAATTTCATTCATAATGATAGTAATTATCCACATATCTTAAGTTTTAAGTCTAGATAACCAGCATTAGCAGATTGGACCCGAGTAAGCTCTAAATTTTTTTAAAAAATAGATAGGTAAATAAAATAAATATATTTTAAATATCTAAGATTAAAATTTCAATAACATGATGTTAGAATAATACTTTTGAAAAGGTCTTTGAGTTCTAGTCTTTTGGGGCCTTTGAACTTATTGCTTTTTATTTTCTTTAGTTTTCTATCTTATTAATAAAAAGAGTAATGTTAGTAAAATAACTAAAAGTGTTTGCAAAGCCTTGAATTAATTTTTCTTTCAACATAAGGAAATCTTTTTAACAGGCTAATATCAATACATTTGTGTTCATAATCATATGTAAGCTGTGACAAGTAGTTTAAAATGGAAACTAGTCTTTTGAGTCTGAACTGGGAAAAAAAAATCAAGGAGTCAACATTTATGGGAGGAGAAGATTCTGCTAGCAGTTTCTAAAAACAAAAGTTTATAAGCCTGCAAAAAAAAAAAAAAAAATCCTTGAGACTTACTGTTAATTCATGAGCCTTCCATATAATCACCAGAGATGTTTCCAGATAGTTATATGCATATATAAAAATCTATGTGCTCCCACCCTCATTTTCTCTTTTATGGCTTTTCTTGATGTAAATATTAAGCTAAATTTATCCTCATAAAATCTGTGGTGTGTGAAACACGTTAGTAGCAACTGCTTTGAGTGTCACAGACTCTGCGATGGCTTAGAGGCAGCTTGGTTTTTAACATCTGGAGTGATCCTGAAAGGGAGATATCAAACTCTTCTGTTCCCTCAGTTAAAACAAATATGTTATAGGTATTGATAATCCTTCTATACACCAGACATTGTACTAAGGGTTATACAGACTAAGTCTCAATTCAATGTCTATGACTCATTCAGTTTCTTTCCCCCCCTTTTTAGCCAAGTGCTGAAAAGGGTCAGTCAGCTTTACTTGCAACCTCTTTATCTCTCTGTCCAGTCACACCTACCCCACTTGATCTGCTTGCCAACCCAAGCACAAAACATAAACAGGTTTTGTTGAAGTTACAGTAACATCTTAGTTATCAAATTAAATGTGGAAAATGTCAGTCCTTCATTGCATCTCTCTGATGCATATAACATTGTTGATCACTTATTTTCAATTCTCTATGCCCTTGATTTTTCTATACAGTCTTGGATATCCTTGCCATTTTTATACATTCTTTGCCTCCCCGTTAGACTTCTAAACTTCTGTGAAATGAAATATTTGTGTTTTCCAGGAATCTCTATTCTATAAGCATGATATTAATCACTTTATTCTCATATTTAATTATTTTTCATATACTTATCATTGCACAATTTATGTTCCCAGATCACAACTCTCCCTTGAATTTCAGAATTGAATATCTACTTCTCTCCTATGTATTTTTCAAAAGCATCTATTTCTGTAATGAACTTACTGACTAAAAATAAAAGTACTGATAGTACCAAGTGTTGGTAGATGAGGAGCAACTGCAACTCTAATATCATGCTGGTGGGAATTTAGTATGTTACAACCACTTTGGAAAATTTTTGGTAGTTTATTATAAATTTAAACATATAATAATCAAATGACTTTGCAATTGCTCCCCTAAATATCCTTGCTATTTACCCAAGGGCAAATGCCCACACGAAGATTTATACACGAATATACAAAACGGTGTTACTTGTAATCCAAAAGCTGGAAACAACTCAAATATCCATTAATAGGTTAAATGGATAAACAAATGTGTTATATCCATATGATGGAATACTGCTCAGTCACAAAGAAGGAACACACAGTTGATACACTCAAATATATGACTGAATATTGAAAATGTTATGTTAAGAAAAAAGGTAGATACAAATAGTACATACTGCATGACTCCCTTTATAAGAAATTCTAGAGAATACAAATCTAATCTATAGTGATAGAATGCAGATCAATGGTTACTTGCTGCTGGAGGCTGGAGGAAGTTGACTGCAAACTGGCGTGAGCAGACTTTTAAAATAGTTATTTATTGTATGTTACTAGGTCTCAATAAATATTATTTAAAAAGTGAATTCATTGTCACCCCATCTCTGCTGCCCTTACACCAAAATCTTTTATTTTCCTATATTAGCCTGGTGATGACTCCACAATCTACTCAATCATCCAAGATAAATGCTTGGAATTCATTCATCCCTAACTCTATTCTGTCTTTTATCCTATGTCCAGTTACCAAACTCTTCCATCTATGTCATCTGAGTATTTCGCAGGTGTGTCAAACCCTATGTCTTTACTCCCTTTCTTTCTAATAGCACTTCCCTCTCTTGAGGTACACACTCAGTTGTTGCCTATGGAACTGACCCTCACCTACTACTGATTATACTTAGAGCCTATTATAATGCTTTATCAAATTGGCTGGATCATTTAGTTCTAGGTAGGGAAATTAAAATTAAATATATTTACCACACTTTCCCATGTTTTACTGGAATTATTCAAAACAGGCATTCCTTTTTCACTAGGATAATCCTCAGATAGAGTAATGTTGCAACTCTAGCACTTGTGAAAAATGTTAAGGTCCAATAAATACAATATAATTTCTTCTCTCAGATTTCAGAATTAAATAAACCTGTTTGGACAATGTGACTTTTGCACAGCAGCCAAATGGGCTGGCTAGTACTGTCTCACAGTTAGACAGATTTACTTGTCCAAGCATTTGCACCTCTGTGCAACTAATCTGCAGTCCTCCCATAAGGAATAGAGACTGCTACTTTGAGATAATGACAAAACGGAAGAACAAACTAGGATGAACATTTTCTGTGGTAGGCAGATGTGAAAGAGAGAGGTTACTGACTTCGGCATATTAAATTACTTCTTCCTGGGACATTCAATAAGTAAGCCCCTCCTCCTCTGGGGAAAAAGTTAATAGAGTGTGTGGATATTAAGGAAGTATTCCTTCCATATGTCACCCCTTTGGGGATTGGAGAAGGTATGTGAAAAAGTGAAGTATAGGGAATAAATGCCCCACCCAAACAGCTGTCTCTGCCCCTCTTCCTGGCATATGGAAGAAGGGAAAAACCCACATGGAAATGAAGCCAACAAAGAGAAAAGATTACCAGAGAAACTGAGCAAAAGAGACAAATTTCTGATGGCATTATTTGAACTCCTGAATCCAGACAGAGTAGCCCTTTATGTCACTGTTCCCTGGCCCCCACAAGGAGGACAATGGGCTCTAATACCTAGATGTTAGAAAAGAATATGGCTGACGAGCTACACAAGGACACAGCTGATTTTCTCCTAATACACAATCTCAAATGCCAGCCCAAATGCTTGTGTACTCCTCTGTATGCAGAAGGCTTTACTGATGCATTGACAAGCATCAGTTTGAAGAATGGCTTGTTCACTGCTTATCATGGCATGACAGGAGTTAGAGATGAGCTGGTTGGGGACTGTTGAGGGCCCCGTGATGGTGTGAAAAGGGCTTACCTGTGGGATAAGAACAGGAACACTGTACAGTTTTGGTAACCAATCAATGGGTGAAGATAGTCTTTGCTGAGGGTGAAGGATTATAGTTTTCCATTGTTTTTAATGATATAAAGTTTTTTAAATTTAAATATATATTTTAAGTTTAAAATATAAGTTGATAAGTAGATAAATATCAGGTAGATGTTAATACTGGTGAATAATTTTAAAAAGAAATATTATGCCTTGAATATTAGATTTAGTATAAGTTGTGTTAAATGTGGCTTAAAATAGACTAACATGATTTAATGCATAAAAATTAAGGACAAAGCAAATAAAGAAGAAAATGAAACATAATGTAAAAGTGCTTCTAAATTCTCATGACTATTGAGAAGAAGCAAACTAAATAAAGATCACACTGGATGTTTGATCTAATGAGCATATATAAAATCATGCACCGAGTATTTAGAGAATAGATGTTATTCCAAGCAAAAAATAGAGTAGTTTTAACACATTACCAGGAACTGTACTAGGTCAATAAGCACATTTCAGTGAAAGTAATATATCAATACAATGCAGACCACATAAGCTAATAGGTCAGGAATGAACATGGCCAGCAAAAGGATACACCGCTTTTTTAGGGGGCGGGGATGGGGGTAAACTCTTAGTGTGGAATGACAAGGATAGCATTGAAAATCAGTAGAGAAAGGATGGACCCTTTAATAAGTGGTACTGATAAAACTGGATGCCATCTGGAAAAAAGGAAGTAGATTCCCTATCTCATTGTAAATATAATGTCCAGTTGGATCAAAGATGAAAATGTAAGCAGCAAAAATATAACAACTTATGAAAACACAAATACAATATATTTCTGACACTTTATAAGGAAGGATTTTTTAACCAAGGACTAAATGCATACGTAGGACAAGATATTTATTTCCAATATTAAATTTAAATATTTATAATAATAGGGAGAATGTTTTGTGTTAGATTCCTATATAGAACTTATTTAAATTAATGTACTAAAAATTAAACAAATAAAACTCTCACAGTTCAATGAGTAAAGACAAAGAACTCAATCGAACATGGAAGAAAGATACACAAGCAATTCACAGAAGCTGAACCATATCCTCCCACCTGATACCTGGTTTTGCTTTCTGCAGTTTCAGTTACCTGAAGTCAACTGCAGTCTGAAAATATTAAATGGAAAATTCCAGAAATAAACATTTCATAAGTTTTAAATTGCTTGCTTTTCTGAGTAGCATAATGAAATCTCATGCCCTCCCTCTCCGTCACACGTGGGGTGTGAATCATACCTTTGTCTGGAGGTATCCATGCTGTATATGCTACCACCCTTTCTACCCGTATTGGAAAAAAACATAGTATATATAGAGTTCGGTACTGTCTGAGGTTTCAGGCACCCACTGGGGGTCTTGTTATGTATTCCTCCCTCCACGAATAAGGGGGGACTGCTGTATGTGCATTTTGTTTATCACAGCAATTCTAATTCTAGTTAGAGAAACTCTCTCATACGTGTATACTGAAGGTAGGTGCAGATCTTTTACTGCAGTATTGTTTGTAAGGACAGAAACTTGGAAAAAATTTAGATGCCTTTCAATACAGTAATAAATAAATTCTGGTATATTCATATAGTAGTACTCTGTAAAACAGTTAACAAGAATGAACTACAGCTATAAGTATCAAGATGCCTAATCTTGAAAACATCATACTATGTGAAAGTAGCAAATTGTAAAAGAATATTTACAGTATGATAGCAATTATGGAAATTTTATAAACATAGAATGATACTATATATTTTAGGGTACATAAATAGGTAATGAAATATATAATTATGCATAGAGAGAATAAACAAATTCAGGACAATGGTGCAAGCAGGGAAGAATAGAGTGAGATAAGGCAAGTGCATTAGCTAGTTCTGTAACATTTTGGGTTTTATTTTAAAATATTTTAAGGCAAATATGATACAAAAATATTTTACATCTAAATACCGGATTCATGAGATATATTACATATTTTAAAGTAATGGACCTTTTTAAAAACTTTAAAAATGATTTCATAATTTATCAATTTAGAACTTACTGAGTTAAAAGGCATTAATTTAGAATATTTCCTGTTTTTTTATTTATAGTAGTTCACAAAGATACTATCATTGAAATATTCAGTAAGTAATTTCAGGTTTCCTGTGTTATCAAATCTTGTAAATTTCTGTAGTGGGGAAAAGGTAAATAATTCTTGTTCTCTTATGCTTAATACATATTGTACTAGATTTCTATATTAGTTATCTCTCCCAGGGAGCCTCATAAGACCAGAAATATTCTTTGATTACTAACATTATTAGTCCAGTACAGTAGTGCTATGACTTACATAATATTATGGGTATATTTTTACTTTTCTGAGAAAGTTTGTATGATATTTAATTTAATTGCATTCAGTGATATATAACAATCAATATTATGTATTTATATGAGGACATGAGCCACCTTTTACTTAATTTTTTCCTTGAAAAATATAGAAGAGCCATTTGTAAGAAAAAATGAAATCATACACTTATAATACTTTTATAGAATTTAAGTGGTTAAAATTGAGCAAATATAGTTAATTTATGTTGAGAAAAATACTTCAAACTTCTAAAAAATAATTCAAAACTGCTTCTTATGTTTCAGACTCAATTCTAAGCACTTTATAAATACTAACTCATATAACCTCATGACAATTCTATGAGGTAGATAGTAAGACTATCCTCCTTTTACATGTGTCAATGATGAGGCAAAAAAAGTAAAGAAATTACTTAATATCACAGAGTTCATAGGTGATGGATTCAGTCTATGAATCTGGCCCCAGACATGCTACTCCTCACCACTTTTCTATGTCTTATTGCTGAGGTTGTGTTATTTTTAATATCTGTATACTTTGGTGCCAGTCTGAAATTGAATATGATTTGTGGTAACCCTATTGGACTCCTTGTAGATATACCTGGACTTGTTTAAGTGTGCGTGAACTAGTGTAAGCATTGTAATTATCAATGCTAACACATTTAAACAAGGAATTGAGTGGCTCCTTCATAGGTCCCCAATCACAGGGCTATTTTCCTTTTTGCTAAAGGAAGAGGCAGACTCAAAGAAAATACCTCTAAATATAACAGCACAGGTTCAACAGTGGGATTGATCACCTTACAACTGAAATAACACAATTCTTAATTAAAGCATATGACAGATCACCTTTTATTAGGTCTGTGGTGATGTGACAACAGTACGTTTTCCTCCCACTCTCTAGTCTTAATGCTTTCTGCTTCTTTAACAGGAATCAACTCAGTGGCAAAGATCTAGGTTGTTGAAACAACAGTAGCAGGTACTTCAAGTTGCCATTGTAGCAGAAATCTCACTAGGAGCATTCTTATATATTACTGCAATACTGATTCAAGACAAATTTGGCATATCTATCCATTTAGTTTAATTAGTAAGAATTAAATTGGCTACCCACCCTGCCTGAGGTGCTGGGCTAGATGTTTTGGGAAATAAAAGCTTTATACTACTTTCAAGATCCCATACTCTAGGTCGCTTCTTATTTGACCACATTTCTTGCCTCAGACTGTGATGTGTCTTTACTCCAAGCTGCCCAATCAGGTTCTTCTATGCACAAACCTTAGGCGATCCCTGAATTCTGGGTGTTCCAAGCTATTTTTTTTAATTAATAACAGACCTTGATAAGAATTATGTCAAAAATCTACACAATTGTTTCTGTTGAAACATTCACACTATTCCTACTCTAAACAGTATGTGGATATAGTAAATCTAGTAATTCTATAGCTGCAGTTTCTTGGGGTAAAGTGCTTAATGCTCAAGAAATTATACTTCAAGAGGACCTTCAAGATGGAGGAAGAGCAAGACATGTAGATCACCTTTCTCCCCACAAATACATAAAAAATACAGCTACATGTGGCACAACTCCTACAGAGCACCTACTGAATGCTGGCAGAAGACCTCAGACTTCCCAAAAGGCATGAAAATCCCCAAGTACCTGGATAGGATAAAACAAAAATGAAAAAACAGAGACAAAAGAATAGGGACGGGACCTGCACCTCTGGGAGGGAGCTGTGAAGGAGGAAAAGTTTCCACACACTAGGAAGCTCCTACAGTGGTTGAGAAGGGGGGATGTGCAGGGGGAAAGCTTTGGAGCCACAGAGGAGAGAGCAGCAACAGGGGTGCAAAGGGCAAAGTGGAGAGATTCTTGCACAGAGGATCAATGCTGACCAGCACTCACCAGCCTGAGAGGCTTGTCGGCTCACACACCGGTGCGGGTGGGGGCTGGGAGCTGAGACTCGGGCTTCGGAGGTCAGATCCCAGAGAGAGGACTGGGGTTGGCTGCATGAACACAGCCTGAAGGGGGAGAGTGTGCCACAGCTAACCAGGAGGGAATCTGGGAAAAAGTCTGGAACTGCCTAAGAGTCAAGAGACCATTGTCTCCGTGTGCGCGAGGAGAGGGGATTCAGAGCACCGCCTAAATGAGCTTCAGAGATGGGTGCGAGCCATGGCTATCAGCGCGGATATCAGAGATGGACATGAAATGCTAACGCTGCTGCTGCATCAACCACCAAGAATCCTGTGTGCAGGCACAGGTCACTATCCACACCTCCCCTCCCAGAGCCCTCGCAGTCCGCCAATGCCAGGGTCCCATGATCCATGGACAACATCCCCAGGAGAACACACGGCATGCCTCAGGCTGTTGCAATGTCACACCAGTCTTTGCCACCACAGGCTTGCCCCACTTTCCGTACCCCTCCCTCCCTCTGGCCTGAGTGAGCCAGAGCCCCATAATCAGCCGCTTCTTTAACCACTTCCTGTCTGGGTGAAGAACAGATGCCAGAGGTCAACTGACATGCAGAGTCAGGGCCAAATCCAAGGCTGAACCCCAGGAGCTGTGCCACCAAAGAAGAGAAAGGGACATTTCTCCATGCAGCCTCAGAAGCAGTGGATTAAATCCCCACAATCAACTTGATGTACCCTACATCTGTGGAATACCTGAATAAACAACTAATCATCCTAAAATTGAGGCAGTGGACGTTGGGAGCAACTGTAGACTTGGGGTTTGCTGTCTGCAACTGACTAGTTTCTGATTTATATGGTTATCTTAGTTTAGATTTTAGTGCTTATTATCATTGGTGGATTTGTGTATGGGTTTGGTTGCTCTTTTCTTTTATTACTATTCTTTTATTACTGCTCTTTACTTTTATTACTATATTTTTTAATTTTTAATTTTAATAACTTTATTTTATTTTATTTATTTATTTATTTATTTTTCTCACTTTTCTTCTGAACCAAATGGCTGACAGGGTCATGTTGCTCTGACCTGGTGTCAGGCCTGAGCCTCTGAAGTGGGAGAGCTGAGTTCAGGATATTGGACCACCAGAGACCTCCCGGCCCCACGTAATATCAATTAGCGAGAACTCTCCCAGTGATCTCCATCTCAGTGCTATGACCCAACTCCACTCAATGACCAGAAGCTCCAGTGCTGGACACCCCATGCAAACAACTAGCAATACAGGAACACAAATCTACCCATTAGCAGAGAGGCTGCCAAACATCATATTAAGTTCACAGACACCCCAAAACACACCACTGGACGTGGTCCTGCCCACCAGAAAGACAAGATCCAGCCTCATTCACCAGAAGACAAGCACCAGTCCCCTCCACCAGGAAGCCTAAACAGCCCACTGAACCAAACTTACCCACTGGGGTCAGACACCAAAAACAGCGGGAACTATGAACATGCAGCCTGCCAAAAGGAGACCCCAAACACAGTAAGTTAAGCAAAATGAGAAGATAGAGAAATACACAGCAGATGAAGGAGAAAGGTAAAAACTCACCAGACCAAACGAATGAAGAGGAAATAGGCAGTCTACCTGAAAAAGAATTCAGAGTAATGATACAAAAGATCCAAAATCGTGGAATTAGAATGGAGAAAATACAAGAAATATGTAACAAGGAGCTAGAAGAACTAAAGAGCAAACAAACAATGATGAACAACACTATAAATGAAATTAAAAATTCTGTAGAAGAAATCAATAGCAGAATAACTGAGGCAGAAGAACGGATAAGTGACCTGTAAGATAAAATAGTGGAAATAACCACTGCAGAGAAGAATAAAGAAAAAAGAATGAAAACACTTGAGGACAGTCTTAGAGACCTCTGGGACAATATTAAACACAACAACTTTCAAATTATACGGGTCACAGGAGAAGAGAAAAAGAAAGGGACTGAGAAAATATTTGATGGGATTATAGTTGAAAACTTCCCTAATATGGGAAAGGAAATAGTCAATCAAGTGCAGGAAGTGCAGAGAGTCCCATACAGGATAAATCCAAGGAGAAACATGCCAAGACACATATTAATCAAACTATCAAAATTTAAATGCAAAGAAAAAATATTAAAAGCAACAAGGGAAAAGCAACAAATAACATACAAGGGAATCCCCAGAAGGTTAACAGGTAATCTTTCAGGAAAAACATTGCAAGCCAGAAGGGAGGGGCAGGACATATTTAAAGTGATGAAAGGGAAAAACCTACAACCAAGATTACCCTACCCAGCAAGGATCTCATTCAGATATGACGGAGAAATTAAAACCTTTACAGACAAGCAAAAGCTAAGAGAATTGCGCACCACCAAACCAGCTTTGTAACAAATGCTAAGGGATCTTCTCTAGGCAGGAAGCACAAGAGAAGGAAAAGACCTACAAAAAAAACAAAACAAAAAACCAACAATTAAAAAAATGGTAATAGAAGCATACATATCAATAATTCCCTTAAATGTAAATGGATTAAATGCTCCAACCAAAAGACATAGACAGGCTGAATGGATACCAAAAAAAAGACCTGTATATATGCAATCTACAAGAGACCCACTTCAGAGCTGGGGACACATACAGATGAAAGAGAGGGGATGGAAAAATATATTACATGCAAATGGAAATCAAAAGAAAGCTGGAGTAGCAATTCTCATATCAAACGAAATAAACTTTAAAATAAGGACTATTGCAAGAGACAAAGAAGGACACTACATAATGACCAAGGGATCAATCCAAGAAGAAGATATAACAATTGTAAATATTTATGCACCCAACATAGGCGCACCTCAATACATAAGGCAAATGCTAACAGTCATAAAAGGGGATATTGACAGTAACACAATAATAGTAGGAGACTTTAACACCCCACTTTCACCAATGGACAGATCATACAAAATGAAAATAAAAAGGAAACACAAGCTTTAAATGATACATTAAACAAGATGGACTTAATTGATATTTATAGGACATTCAATTCAAAACAACAGAATACAATTTCTTCTCAAGTGCTCATGGAATGTTCTTCAGGATAGATCATCTCTTAGGTCACACATCAAGCCTTGGTAAATTTAAGAAAACTGAAATTGTATCAAGTATCTTTTCAAACCACAATATGATGAGACTAGATATCAATTACAGGAAAAAAAATGTAAAAAATACAAACACATGGAAGCTTAACAGTATGCTACTAAATAACCAAGACGTCATTGAGGAAATCAAAGTGGAAATCAAAAAATACCTAGAAACAAATGACAGTGAAAACACGACTGCCCAAACCTATGGGATGCAGCAAAAGCAGTTCTAAGAGGGAAGTTTATAGTAATGCAATCCTACCTGAAGAAACTAGAAACATCTCAAATAAACAACCCTACCTTACACCTAAAGCAATTAGAGAAAGAAGAACAAAAAACCCCAAAGTTAGCAGAAGGAAAGAAATCATAAAGATCAGATCGGAAATAAATGAAAAAGAAATGAAGGAAACAATAGCAAAGATCAATAAGACTAAAAGCTGGTTCTTTGAGAAGATAAATGAAATTGATAAACCATTAGGCACTCTCATCAAGAAAAAAAGGAAGAAGACTCAAATCAATAGAATGAGAAATGAAAAAGAAGTAACAACTTACTCTGCAGAAATATAACGGTTCATGAGAGATTACTACAAGCAGCTATATGCCAATAAAATGGACAACGTGGAAGAAATGGACACATACATAGAAAAGTACAACCTTCCAAGACTGAACCAGGAAGAAATAGAAAATACGAATCACAAGACCAATCACAAGAACTGAAATTGAAACTGTGATTAAAAATCTTCCAACAAACAAAAGCCCAGAACAAGATGGATTCCCAGGAGAATTATATCAAACGTTTAGAGTAGAGCTAACACCTATCCTTCTCAGACTCTTCCAAAATATAGCAGAGGGAGGAATACTCCCAAACTCATTCTACGAGGCCACCATCACTCTGATACCAAAACCAGACAAGCATGTTACAAAAAAAAGAAAACCACAGGCCAATATCACTAATGAACATAGATGCAAAAATTCTCACAGTCCAGCAGCACATTAAAGGAATCATACATCATGATGAAGTGGGGTTTATCCCAGGAATGCAAGGATTCTACAATATATGCAAATCAATCAATGTGATACACCGTTTTAAAAAATTGAAGGATAAAAACCATATGAGAATCTCAATAGAGGCAGAAAAAGCTTTTGACAAAATTCAACACCCATTTATAATAAAAGCCCTCCAGAAAGTAGGCATAGAGGTAACTTACCTCAACATCATAAAGGCCATATATGACAAACCTACAGCCAACATTGTTCTTAATGGTGAAAAACTGAAACCATTTCCACTAAGATCAGGAACCAGACAAGGTTGCCCACTCTCACCGCTATTATTCAACATAGTTTTGGAAGTTTTAGCCACAGCATTCAGAGATGAAAAAGACATAAAAAGGAATCCAAATTGGAAAAGAAGAAGTAAAACTGTCACTGTTTGCAGATGACATGATACTATACATTGAGAAACCTCAAGAAGCTACCAGAAAACTACTAGAGCTAATAAATAAATTTGGGAAAGTAGCAGGACACAAAATTAATGCACAGAAATCTCTTGCATTCTTATACACTAAAGATGAAAAATCTGAAAGAGAATTTAAAGAAACCCTCCAATTTACCATTGCAACAAAAAGAATAAAATACCTAGGAATAAACCTACCTAGGAGATAAAAGATCTGTCTGCAGAAAACTATAAGATTCTGGTGAAAGAAATTAAGATGATACAAACAGATGGAGAGCTAGACCATGTTCTTGGATTGGAAGATTAAAGATTGTGAAAATGACTATACTACCCAAAGCAATCTACATATTCAGTGCAATCCCTATCAAACTACCGATGGCATTTTTCTCAGAAGTAGAAGAAAAAATTGCACAATTTGTATGGAAACACAAAAGACCCTGAATAGCCAAAGCAATCTTGAGGGAAAAAAATGGAGCTGGAGCAATCACTCTCTGGAACTTCAGACTATAGTACGAAGCTACTGTAATCAAGACAGTATGGTACTGGCACGAAAACAGAAATATAGATCAGTGGAACAGGATAGAAAGTCCAGAGATAAACCCATACACATATGGTCACCTTATTTTTGATAAAGGAGGCAAGAATATACAATGGAGCAAAATAACAGAAATAAACAAACAGGACCTAATGAAACTTAAAAGCTTTTGCACATCAAAGGAAACCATAAGCAAGATGAAAAGATAACACTCAGCATGGGAGAAAATATTTGCAAACGAAACAACTGACAAAGGATTAATCTGCAAAATATACAAGCAGCTCGTGCAGCTCAATACCGAAAAAACAAACAACACAATCCAAAAATGGCAGAAGACTTACATAGACATTTCTCCAGAGAAGATGTACAGATTGCCAACAAACACCTGAAAGGATGCTGAACATCACTAATCATTAGAGAAATGAAAATCAAAACTACAATGAGGTATCACTTCACACCATTCAGATTGGCCATCATCAAAATATCTACAAACAATAAATGCTGCAGAGGGTGTGGAGAAAAGGGAACCTTCTTGCACTGTGTGTGGGAATGTAAATTGATACAGCCAGTATGGAGAACAGTATGGAGATTCCTTTCAAAACTAAAAATAGAACTACCATAGGACCCTGCAATCCCACTACTGGACATATACCCTGAGAAAACCATAAGTCAAAAAGAGTCATGTACCAAAATGTTCATTGCAGCTCTATTTACAATAGCCAGGACATGGAAGCAACCTAAGTGTCCATCAACAGATGAATGGATAAGGAAGATGTGGCACATATATACAATGGAATATTACTCAGCCATAATAAAATGAAATTGAGTTATTTGTAGTGAGGTGGATGGACCTAGAGCCTGTCATAGAGAGTGAAGTAAGTAAGGAAGAGAAAAACAAATACCATATGCTAACACATATATATAGAATCTAAAGAAAAAAAAATGTTCTGAAGAACCTAGGGGCAAGACAGGAATAAAGCCGCAGATGTAGAGAATGGACTCGAGGACACGGGGAAGGGGAAGGGGAAGCTGAGGCGAAGTGAAAGATTGGCACTGATATATATACACTACCAAATGTAAAATAGGTAGCTAGTGGGAAGCAGCCGCATAGCACAGGGAGATCAGTTCCGTGCTTTGTGACCACCTAGAAGGGTGGGATAGGGAGGGTGGGAGGGAGGGGGATGCAAGAGGGAGAGGATATGGGGATATATGTATACGTATAGCTGATTCACTTTGTTATACAACAGCAACTAACACAACAATGTAAAGCAATTATACTCCAATAAAGATGTTAAAAAAAAAAAAAGAAATTATACTTCATTTACATTTCAGACACATACTCAATACCTGTATGTGTAGGGGAATGAATGGGAAGAATAAGATGGTTGGAGGATTACGACAAAGTTTTTTTCTAATGTACCAGGGGAATTACACCATTATAGCAACACTTGGCATGTTTTAGAAAATCTCTAGGAAAATATTTATTAAAATACCTATTAGAAAATAATGTCATAGTAAATGTCTTAGCTCAGGCTACCCAACAAAATACTGTATACAATGAAATTCACTTCTCACAGTTCTGGAGGCTGGAAATTCCAAGATCAGTGTGGCAGCATGGTCGGTTCTTATAAGAGCTCTCTTCTTGGCTTGAAGGTGACAGACTTCTCTCTGTGTTCTCCCATGGTAGAGAGAGAGAGCTCTGATATTTTTTTGTCTTTTTATAAGGCTACTACCCCTTATAGATTAGGGACCTACTTTGCGACCTCATTTAACTTTTATAATCTCCTGACAGGCCCTGTCTCCAAATACAGCCACAATGGGATTTAAGTCTTCAACCTAAGAATTTGGAAGGGATGCAAACATTTGGCCCATACAATAAGTAAAAGGCTATTAACAGCAGTAAGGATTCTTTGATTCTTGGAACAAAACAATAACAGATTACTTTTATAAACATGTTAATGGATTATGTATTTATTGTATGTGACTTTGATTTTAGCAGCTATGTATACTTGAGGAAAAATCAAAAGAAAATTTCAGTGACTGGCTTGGTCTTTTGGGATAAGTTACATAGATAATATAATTCTGTGAGAATGGCATAAAATCTGAATTTTGAACAGTGGCTTAGCTTTAGATAAACTAACAAGGTGAGCAAGAATACATTCCACACCATCAATATCTCTGAATTTAGAATTGCTTTAAGACAACATTACTGCCAAGGAATGTAATTGAAAAATTTGAGCTATGGATTGTTGAAGGAATTACCAGATTTATCAGAATGGCAGATAAGTGTCTGGGGAAATAGTGTTCAATGAAGACTTATAAAGATAGCAATAAAACATTAGTAGGAATTGGAACAGATAAACAAACTGAAGTTACAAAAAAATGTGTAGCAGAAAGTAAGTCTAAGAGATTATCCTTTGACTCATCCCCTCTCTCTTTGTTAATTTTTTTCCATCAAAGATTCATTTTGTTTCCTACCAAATCTTCCTTCCAGCTTGCTGTACTTAAACTATATTGCAATTCAGTTCTAATAAAAGGCTGTGCAGATTGCTATATACTATTTTAAAGAAAAAGATTTTTAAAGGCAGAAAAAAATATTTTGTTGTTTCATATTACATTTAACCTGATCTCAAATCAATATTAATTTGCAAATTTCTTAAATTACCTCCTTTCAAATAAATTATAGAACTCTAGCTTTCATAGGCATGTCTGTTTTTTTAATGTATAAAAATAATTATTAATGGTAGTCCTGTGGTTGCAAATTAAATCCTTTTTCCTGCTGTCTTAAAAAGCTTTTGATTGCTCTCATTCTCTCTTACTTGCACAGGCAAGTGTCATTCACACTTCTTTTCTACACAGTAGCCTAGCAACTACAAATTTCAAGCTCTTTATATAATAGTATTCTCTGAATAATTTCCAAATTCTGTCACCCTCTGAAAGCTGAAAGAATAGTGCTAGCAGACCTTTCTCCTTGTTAGAAACTTAGTTTGGTGATCTTCCGAAGTAGTCAAGAACTTAGATTTGAAGTCCAAATATATCAAACCTCCATTTAGATAAGTACTCTGAACAACAAAAACAAAATAAGTCAAATAATGAGGTAGTTTGCAATCTAGGGGACAGTAATATCATGTCCTGGTTTCTATATCCTTTAAAAATGGGTAATGCAATCAATGCACTTAGATAATCAGGTTAAATCAGTTGTAGCTATTAAGTAATGTGCACAAAAATATAGCCACAGTAGTCAAGTAAGATTGATCTCCAAAAGCCACAAAATAAAATATATTACGAATTTAAGTTAAATCATCCTTAAATATTAACTTATGGAGATTATTATAATGCAAGATGATGATAGGGTAGAGTGAGCCTGAGAGTACTGGAAAAGGATTTTACTTTTTTTTTTTTAATTGAAGCATCCCAATATCAACTAGGTACTTTGACTAGAAAATAATGTACTAAACAATCTGATTTATGAGACATTTTTGAATTATAATCTCTGAAATGTCTGATTTGCATATAGTTTCTGTTTATTCAATAGTAATACCCTATCTTACGGGAATATTTAATATATGCTGCTTTTCTTAAAATCATTCTTATACTTGAGTAAAACAAAAATACAACTAAAGAAAATGTCATGATCTATTAGGCAAGAATACAGTGGAGAGCTGCAATGCTTTCAGACTGAGGGACAGAGTGAGGCTATGTCAGCAGCACTAGCTGACCAAATTAAGATGAAATGATGTAGTTGAATAAGAAAGAACAGTAGTGGATGCAGGGTCACATCAGGGACTGAAATGAGGAAATCCATGTTGTCATTTTTATTTCACTAGTTAGAGTATGTTTTCAACTTGTAAAAAGTGGAGCACAGATTCTGGAAACTGAAATCCTTTACTGAAGTACAGGCAAATGCAGGGCAATCAATGGCAATATCAGATAGAAGCTTATGCCTGTTAATCAATGTGACTTAACCCTGATTTGGGGAGAAGTTCTTTTGACAGTGAGAATATCAACTCTATTCACTCCCCTGCATTTCTGCTGAGAGTGACAATTATTTCTTATCAGTGACGATATGGAGCCTACCCAAGTGAAGAATGTGCAAGAATAATGACTGTTAGTGGATGGGAGAGGGATGGGAGCTGGACATAAGCCAGTTCTGCTGCTACAAATGTGCTGTTTGCAAACACTAAGCAAGATAGCAGTTGATGTCATACATTCTCAATTTCTAATACTGGGTCAACAGCTTACTTGTGAGACTTACATACATTGTTTAACCTGTCAGCTTCCTTTCTCTTAAATGAGATGAACTCTAAGGTCTTTCTAGCTCTCACCAACTCTGGCTATACCAATATAAAGGACCTTTATGAACTGGATGTGATTGCCTTGTATGAATTGCTTAGGCATAGAAGTACTCATAAACATGGAAGTACTGAAAATTTGTTTCCTGGGAGAACACGTTGGGGGAAGATATTCTGAATATTTCTAAAGTCCATACCTTATCTTTTGCACACACTAAATTTCAGTCATTTATGCAAGTTTATTGGACTTCACTATGGGTTTTAAAAGAGGTTGGACACTTTAAAAACATTAATAATATTTATCTGACTTAGGAACATTTGTTTCTTTCAATAGAGCTATGCTACAAATTAGACATATGAGCACACGTTTCCATCTCTTGGATTCCTTTGAGCCTAGCCAGGGATGAAACTATTATGCAAGAATTCTACACTATTCTCTTTCTGAAACCCTCAACTTAGTGTTCTGTATTGGAATGGAAGTAATGGCATGTAAATAAAGCTCTGGTTAGAGTGATTTTTAGTTCAAGCAGTCAGACGTGAACCATAGCAGCTATGTGAACTTAGGAAAGGTATCTTATTTTCTTGTGCCTGTATTTAAACATAAGGATAATTCCTTACCAATTTCATAGGATTGTTGTGAATATAATTGTAAACAACATGGTGCAGTCATGTAGTAAATGCTCAATAAATAGAAGCTATTGTTACTAGCATGAAAACTACTACTAGTATCAAAATAATTATTTTTTAATCATCTTAATAGATGCAGCAAAAGCATTTAACAAAATATAACATCTATTTATGATTTAAAAAATCTGTCAAAAAGTGGTATAGAGGGAGGGAACATACCTCAACATAATAAAGGCCGTATATGCCAAACCAACAGCTGTAAGCTTTTCCTCTAAGATCAGGAAAAAGACAAGAATGCTCACCCTTGCCACTTTTATTAAACTAGTATTAGAATTCCTAGCCACAACAATGAGACAAGAAAAGGAAATAAAAGGCATCCAAATTAGAAAGGAAGAAGTATAACTGTCACTATTTGCAGATGATAGGATACTATATATAGAAAACTGTAAAGGCTCCATCAAAAAACTGTTAGAACTAATAAATGAATTCAGTAAAGTCACAGAACACGAAATCAATATACAGAAATATGTGGCATTTCTCTATACTAATAATGAACACTCAGAAAAAGAAATTAAGAAAACAATCTCATTTATAATTGCATCAAAAAAATAAAATATCTAGGAATAAATTTAACCAAGAAGGTGAAAGACATGTATGTTGAAAACTATAAGACTCTTATGAAAGAAGCTGAAGAATACACAAATAGAAGAATAAGATATTTTTGTTCATGGAGTGGAAGAAATGACACAGTAGATCAGCCTAACTAAATACATACCTACAGAACATTCCATCCTAAAAAAGCAGAATACACATTCTTTTCAAGTGCACATGAAACAATCTCCATGATATATCACATTCTAGGCCTCAAAACAATTCTCCAAAAATTAAGAAGATTGAAATCATATAAAGTATCTTTCCCTACTCCAAAACTAGTAAATTAAAAATTAAGGAAGAAAACTGGAAAAAGCACAAACATGTAAAACTAAACAACATACAACTAAACAATGTTGTTAAAATATTAATACTACCCAAAGCCATCTATAGAGTCAGTGTAATCCCTATCAAAATACAAATGGCATATTTCACAGAAATA
This sequence comes from Balaenoptera physalus, assembly GCF_965194825.1. Lineage (NCBI taxonomy): Eukaryota > Metazoa > Chordata > Mammalia > Artiodactyla > Balaenopteridae > Balaenoptera > Balaenoptera physalus. Next base: position 109,035,999 of record NC_138890.1, on the reverse strand, counting down.
GAATAAATAATTCTTAAATTGCATGGAAACACAAAAGACCCCAAAAGGCCAAAGCAATCTTGAGAAAGAAAAACAAAGCTGGAGGTATTATGATGACTGGTTTCAAACTATACTGCAAAGCTCTAGTAATCAAAACAGTATGGTACTGGCACAAAAACAAGACACACAGATCAACAGAACAGTTCAGAAATAAACCTACATATATATGAACAATTAATTTACAACAAAGGAGCAAAGAACATACAATAGAAAAAGAATAGTCTCTTCAATAAATGGTGTAGGGAAAACTGTACAGCCATATGCAAAGACCACTGTCTTACACCATACACAAAAATTAAATCAAAAAGGAATATAGACTTGAATGTAATACCCAAAACCGTAAAATTCCTAGAAGAAAATATAGGCAATAACCTCATTCACATCGTTTTTTGTGAATCTGATTCCAAACCAAGGAAAACAAAAGCAAAAATAAACAAATGGGATTACATCAAAATAATAAACTGCTGCACAGTAAAGGAAATCATCACCAAAACAAAAAGGCAACCTATTGAATGGGAGAAAATATTTGCAAATCATATATTCAATAAGAGATTTATATCCAAAATATATAAGGAACTCATACAATTCAACAACCAAAAAACCCCCAAACAACCCAGTTAAAAGTTAGGCAGGGGATCTGAACAGACAGTTTTCCAAAGAAAACATACAGATGGCCAACAGGCACATGAAAAAATGTTCAAAATCACTCATTATTATGAAAATTTAAAGCAAAACCTCAATGAGATATCACCTCACACCTGTTAGAATGGTCATTATTAAAAAGAGAAGAAATAACAAATGTTGAAGAGGATGTGAAGAAAAGGGAACCCTTGTGCACTGTTGGTGGAACTATAAACTGGTGCAGTCACTATGGAAAACAGTATGGAGATTCCTTAGATTAAGAATAGAACTACTATATGATGCAGCTACTCCACTTCTGGGTATTTATCCAAAGAGCACAAAACACTAATTCAGAAAGATATATGCACCCTTATGTTCATTGCAGCAATATTTACAATAGCCAAGATATGAAAACAGCCTAAGTGTCCAAAGATGGATGAATGGATAAAAAAGATGTTGTGTACACACACACACATGCACACACACAATGGAATACTACCCAGCCACAAAAAAGAATGAAATCCTGTCATTTGCAACAACATGGGTGGACCATGAAGGTACTGTGCTAAATGAAATAAGTCAGATGGAGAAACACAAATACCACGTGATTTCACTCATATGTGGAATCTAAAAAAACAAAACAAGCAAACAAAATTAAAATGAAACAAATTCACAGATACAGAGAACAGATAAGTGGTTACCAGAAAAGAAAGGGTTTGGGGGGTGGGTGAAATGAGGGAAGAGGTACAATTGTATAGTGATGGATGGTAACTAGACTTGTGATGGTTAACACTTTGTAGTGTATACAAATGTTGAATTATAATGCCATAGTACCCCTGAAACTTATATAGTTAAAAAATTAAATAAATTAATAAATATTTTATTAGAAATCTGAGAGGAGGGGAAGCTTATTAGAAGTCAGTTCTGCTTTTCTTTTGCATGTCCACTGAATCATCTAACACACATATCAATAAAATCAGGTTTAAATAAATTGGTGAAGAGCAAAGGAGAGCTTTCCACTTTATCAATATTCATGGACTATCTATAAAATATACCTGAATATAAGAGAGATAATATGAGGTACAGTTTTTTAAAAGATAAAGATGAATGGGGAAAGCAAATTTATTTGCCTGTACCAGTGCCTATAACTGACAGACAATATGCAGTCAATTAATTGATTATTTTAAAAATTTATTATTAGCTATCTAATATAATTTTTCTATGTAAAAGGAATATCTATACATACATTAGCTAAGTGTAGACTGTTAATGTATAAAGCCAGGTCCATCATGATGATAATGTTATATTAAATAAACTCACTGTCTTGATTTTACCTCTACATAATTTTGATCTTGAAGGGGCCTTCCTCCAGCCAGGAGAAAGCAATGACTAAACACCAAGTGTTAAGAAGTACCAGCTGAAAATATTTTAAATTTTGAAATATAATGCCCTGTAAGATCTGACTGGTTCCAAATGTCTCCTGTACAGACATTACATGTTAACTGAAATTCCCATTATTAGACTAAATTCTTTGCAATATGATATAATTTCCAGGAGCTGTCTTTAAGAGTAAGAATATGAGTATAGAACTATTAGACAGTCATTGGGAATAGGCAAATTTTCAGCCTGAGAAATGAGCCAGGTCTAGAACACAAGTACTGAAAGAGGACATTTAGCATTAAAATACTTAGAATATGGAGTAAATCATAGAGAGAGGGGAGGTGAAGAGAAAATAAGAAAATACATGTATACTTAATTTGATCTAAAATGTGGTGTCAGATACTTCTAAAGCATTACATCAAGAATGTACTTACTGGGAAAATGGAAATAATTTTGAGATCCATTTATATTAAAGAAAGGTGGCTTAAAACTCCTAAGTCTCCCTATCCCACCCCTCTAGGTGGTCACAAAGCACCGAGGATAGGGAGAGTGGGAGGGAGACACAAGAGGGAGGAGATATGGGGATATATATATATGTATAGCTGATTCACTTTGGTATAAAGCAGAAACTAACACACCATTGTAAAGCAATTATACTCCAATAAAGATGTAAAAAAATAAAATAAAATAATAGTGCTTCTAGGGCAAAAAGTTAATTAATTAATTAATTAATTTGGTTTCCTTGAAAAAAAACTCCTAACTCAAAAACTTTCTACTCCTGCCTTTCCAATCTGTATGCATTTCAATAATTTCTCAAGCTTATTGCTTTGGCTGAGACCTCTACTACAATGTTAAATAGGATTGTGAGTTTGGATATACTTGCACTTAACCTGATCTTAGAAAATAGCTTTCAGCCTCACCATTAAGACGGACATTAAGTATGCATTTTTGTAAATGCTCTCTATCATGTTGAGGGCATTTGCTCCTGTTCCTAGTTTCTGAGGTTTTCATCATAAATGATGTTAAATTTTATCTAATATCATTTTCTACATCTATTAAGATGATCAAATTGTTTTTCAAATTGTTTTGTTAATATGGCGGCTCACAGTGATTTATTTTAAAATGTCGAGCAAACCGGCATCCCGGCAATAAAGCGCATTTGGTTATAGTGTATTATTCTTTTTACATATCGCTGATTCATTTTGCTAATATTCTTAAGGGATTTTTACTTCTATGTCCATGACAATAGTCATCCACAGTGTTTTTGTTTGTTTTTACTCATAATATCTTTGGGTTTGTTATCACAACAATTCTGGCTTCATAAAATAAGTGGGAAATTGTTTCCTCCTTTTCTACTTTCTGGAAGAATCTATGAATAATTGGTATTACTCCTTCCTTTAACATTTGGTAAAAGTCACCACTGAAGTTTTTTGGTCCTGGGGTTTTCTTTATTGAAAGGATTTTAAACTACTGATTGAATCATTATGAAATGTAGAGATGTTCTAGTTATCTATTTTGGGGTGTATCTTTCAAGGACTATTTCCATTTCATCTAAGTTATCAAATACATCTACATAAAATTGTAATTATTCATCATTTAATTACAGTAGAATCCAATCTATACTCTTAGTAACTTTTTTATTCATAGCATTGGTAATTTGTGTGTTGAATAATAATAAAAATATGACAGCAGAAGTTGTTGCTAAAGCAGTGCATAGAGAAAAATTTATAGCTTCAGATGAAGAGGGGATGCAAATCTACTCTAATCTTTAAATTGAAGTAGGAAGAGAACTCAGAGAAGGTAGAAGGAAGAAAATAATGTGGATAGCTGCAGAAATATGAATCAAAGATAAAATCAACAGAGTCAAAGCTTTGTTTTGTGAAGAGTGATAAAATTAAGCAACCCCCAGTAAAACTGATCAAGAAGAAAATTTATAAGTTTATTTGAAGAAGAGAAATTCACTATGAAGCCTACAGACATTAAAGGGATAATAAAAGGTAGTTATGAAGAAATTTAAGCTAATTTTAAAGAATTGTGATCATATAAACTATTTTCTCTATCTGCAAGAAAATTAAATTATACGTGTTGAAAGAAAGATAACTAGAATTTCTCTAAATGATTGTGTAAATCATGCAACATGCTTCTAAACTGAAAAATACATGCGTAAAGGAAATTAGAAAAAATTTTTAATTGAATAAAATTAAAAACAACACATCAGCTATGTAGCTAAAAATAGGACTTGAAGATGAATTTATAGAATTAAGGACTTATGTTAGAAAAAGAAAATAGTTCTAAAAGGAATTTTTAAGTTCAACAAATTTACTTTTTCACTTACTTGTTTAATCTGATTAGAATCAAATTCACTATTTTCTTCTTTTTTGTATCTCTGAAATGCAGAGACTTCTTTGCATGTAAACAGTTAATATCAACATTAATCATCTATCATAACTTTTGGATTATCTTCTCCCTGTAAATATATATTCTTTAACTTCTCTCATCACCACTTTATAGTGGTGGTACATGAATGTTCAAAGGACTCTAATTTTCTGTACCAACTTTTTCCTCCATCATTTCCTCATTTTACTTACTTCTTTTTGACACATTTTTAATGATACTAAAGAGTACCTTGGAGAAGGAGATGGGTGGAAAAAGAGACATTTCTATAGAGGTCAGCTACCTCCTCAGAACTCTTTAGCACCGACAAGAGTGCAATAGACTTGAACCTTGCATTCAGAAGGAAAACTGATGAGAATGCTATGGACATCTGTACCTTCTCTTCTTTTTTTGAACACTTTCTTAAGCTCTACATCAACTCTAACTAATTACTTATTCAGCGATTTCTCATTCATGCATTTATTCACTTAGTGAAATTATGTTTTTTGTATTTCTATGACCTATGTTTTGTTAGCTATAGGAAATGGAGGAATCCGTACATTCAGCAAAGGCATTGTTAAATGCCAGGAAAATAACAGCTTATATGATACTTTCCTCCATGCATACTTAGTTGTAAAGGAAAAAATAAAGAAAAAAATTTTACAACTACTATTATTAGTGTCCTCTGACCTACCATGTGAAATACCTTGTAGGTAAAACACTTATTTTTCTCCTTTTACTCCTATAGTATTTTCTGATACCTCTGTCTTTCTACTTTACAGACTAACCATTTTCCTTTTTATATAACCTCTTTTAGACTGTACTGGTTACTCTGTTTAAAAAAGAAAAAACAGGGGCTTCCCTGGTGGCGCAGTGGTTGAGAATCTGCCTGCCAATGCAGGGGACACGGGTTCGAGCCCTGGTCCGGGAAGATCCCGCATGCCACGGAGCAAATGGGCCCGTGAGCCACAATTACTGAGCCTGCGCGTCTGGACCCTGTGCTCCGCAGAGAGAGAGGCCGTGATAGTGAGAGGCCCGCGCACCGCGATGAAGAGTGGCCCCCGCTTGCCACAACTAGAGAAAGCCCTCGCAGAGAAACGAAGATCCAACACAGTCATAAATAAATAAATAAATAAATAAATAAATAAAATTAAAAAAAAAAAAAAGAAAAAAGAAAAAACAGCTATTAGCATCTTCTAATGATTTAATGCAGGTAATTAGACAATAAAATATCTCAATAAACAGTTTAGCTGAAGATTTTCAATACTATAGTGAGATATAGGAGCAGAAAAATTGGGCAAAAAAAGGTGAATTGATCTTCTTTTATGTACCCTTCATAAATCATTTTTCCATCAAACATATCCTAGTTATCTAAAAAATAAAGTTGCTTCTTATAGATACTGACATTTCATTTTATATATATATATATATATATATATATATATAATGATACTCAAGTGTTTCAGCTTTGTTTCTCCCTCATCTAGTAGACATTTTGGTTTTTGTTAAATATTTTAGCACAGTTAGGTATCCATTGATAGATAGATAGACAAATGCCATCCCAAGTGTTTCATTAAAAAAAATCAGATACAATTAAATCTTTGTTATATGATATAAAATTCGTTCGCAACTGAGAATGAGTTTTAAATTACTTGTACAGAAATTGAGATCGTTCATCATTACAAATAATTCCATCTGGCAGGGTTTCTTAGAAACCACTTCACACCATGACTCTTGATTTCTATTCCTAACTGTGACATATCCTTTTATCTTAACTGGAAACCTCAGGAGGTAGACCGTGTTTATAATTGAAAACATAATTGAAAACAAAATATCACACAATGTCATTTGGGAAGTCAAAGTTATGATTTGCACATGTAAAACTGCTGTGGTTTGAATACTGTCTCTACCTCTTCTCTACCTCTTACTAAGTACATGACCTTGGACAAGTATCTTAACATCTTCAAGTCTCAGTTTTCGTATCAACAGAATGGGGATATCAATATTAGCCAGGGGATAAGGTTGCTACGCAGACTAAATTATATCATGTGTGCTAAGTGCATAACATTGTGGTACAACTAAGTGTACATGGGGTCCTCATGCCAGCCTGGCAGTGAGTGATCCACTGTAAAAAACACCATCATATCACCCCCTTGCTCAGATCACTTCAGGTACCAACTGCTATAGTTTAGATACTCCAAAAGTGGAAACTGAGATAAAGTAAACAAAGCAAATGTCTGTTAGGAATCAGCATCAGCGAAATGAAAGCAGAAAGCAGGATTAGGTAGAGGGGACAGTTTAATAAAATCCTTGGTAAGTCTAGCAGAGACCTCCAGAGCCTATCAAAGTTGTCCTGTGTCAGATAGAAATGACCTGTCCATTGCACCCTACATTTCTCCCCACCCCTCATCTTCAAATGCAGCCTGCACTATGAAAAGGATGACCTCAGGCAAGTTGGCTCTCTGTTGGCCTACCCTGAAGGGGCCAGCTGCTGCAGCAAATACTTCCTTGAAGGAGGTCCTAGGTAGCACATCTCTATACATACCACATTCAAATCTACTGTCTTAAAATATATATATATACACACACATATATATATAAATGTATTTATATTTATTTATTTTAAAAGTACTAAAAATCCTAACAGTAAATTTGTCTCCTGCTGCACCTTTCCCAACCATAATAAATTGGGTAACAAAAATAATCTGTAGATTTATGAATAAATGAATACTAATATCTAAAATTTTAAATAAGAATTTTATTTTCCCTCTGATTATTGTTCCTATTTCTACATGTTTATTGTCCTCTCCTTGTTTTTCACACCTTATTTTTCTTCAGACCTCTTTCTGTTCTTTATTTTATTCACTCCATTTTACTTTCTTATGTTTCTTGCATCTACTGAGACCTCCCCATTGGCATTATAAACACTCCTTGGCAAAAGGTGACTTACTTTTCATTTCTATGCTCTACTATTTTCTTTCCTGAAAAATTCAATGAGCAAATGTACTTGCATATGAATATTCTGTCACAAGAGAAACGTAGAAAGAAGGTGATATTTTTCTTTTTCAATGGCCTTTCCCCCCATTATCCTGGCTCTGGGGATCCCTAATGCTTCATGTTTTCTTTCCCAAAGATCAGTAGCTACTTTTGTACAGAAGTATTCATCTGGAAACCAATTGATCCTCAGTGAATTTTTCACTATAGAATTAAATTAAGGCAGTTGTCATAAATCACTGCTGAAAATAGGTAGCTTATAAAAGGGAGATCCAAATAACTGAAGGTAAAGAAACAAATCAGCTTTTTTCCCCCCTAATTTTACTTGTTTTCCCATTAAAACAATACATAAATTTGGAAATCTTTCTGCTGGAACCAATTCTAATTAAGCATCTTTTTGTCATTAATTTCCATTTTGGTTCTCTTTAAACTTTGTTTTTTTTAAAGCCACGTTAAGTCTATATCAGAAAACTAACACTAAGAATTGAGGCAATTCGCTAAAAATTTTGGTAAAAGCAAACTTTAATTATGTTTAATAAAGTACCTTTTATGCTAAATCATTTTTATGGTTGACTCTATTCTACCTTTGAAAATATTTCTGTAAATCTGATCTAAATAACATTTCAATTGTTATTTGACCCATCCAGTAATTGTAATTTTTCCACAGACCTTATAATTATACTAAAGTATCTGCTTATGATACTCAACAAAGGAAAGATTACATTAGATTCACATGATAAATCTTGTCTTTGCATTATATGTCTTAATGCAAATATCTCTAATTTATCAATGGAATGAAAGCAATAATTTGTCAATAAATTTATATACCTAATATGAGTCATATTAATTACTCTGGAGACATGTCTTGTTTCCCTTCTATTAACTCATAGCCTTTCATGCTGTTCTTTCAAGCTCCCTCTGGCTTCAGAGCCTTTAAACATCTTATTTCCATTACCTAGAAATACTGCCCAGGCTCTGTAGGGAATAACAGATCTAAATCTCCTCAGTTCTTAGTTGAACTGTAACTTTATCAAAAAAGCCATCCTTGACCCTACAAACTAGGATAGGTTTATGCTCACAGAGCTTCATTTTCTTTTCCTTTGTAGCATCCATCAAAAGTACAACAAGCACATGTTAGTGTAATTAATAACTGTCTTACACTATGCAAAGTTCCATATCAATCAATCTATGTAAAAATCATATGAAGTAAATGACTGTTCAAAAAACAAAGAAAACCTCATAAATAGCAAATATAGAAATTTATATTTTAAAATTTACACTCATTTAGCTTTATTTGGTACTCTCAAGAAATCTATTTGTGATTTCTTTTACTGTGAAACTCAGAATTATAGTCAAATAATTCTTAAGCTTTCAATCTCAAAGGGATATGAAATCAGCAGGCATACAGATTTTAATTAAAAAAACACTTTCATTTCTATGTTTAAAGAAAAGTTAGTTTATCACATTATGCAATTTACTATATGCCCATCAACACCATGGATTAATGTATTTCCAAAGTATTTCCTTAGTTTATAAAGATATTTTTCTTCATAAGTACTTTTAAAATGCTAGATTTATTTATTTTTTATTATTTCAAAATCCCAAAAGGACAAACAAGTAGAATATATCATACATCTATGTTCAAAGGAAGGGGGTTTGATAGATTCAGAGTATAATTATCACTAGGGATGTTATATGAAGCATTCTTAAAACTTAATTTCTCACTGAACCCTTCTAATGTGGAAAATCTGGAAGCTCTTCTAGTCTAAACTCATTTATTCTTTCAATAAATATTACTTTAACAATACTATACTACGCTCACTTTTTTTAGCTGTGTGTGTTTGTGTATGTGTGTGTGTGTTTGTGGGAATACACATACATACACAACAGAAAGTCATGGTCTAGGTGAGAAATAGAGAAGTAATTCTGCTATTTTGATATAACATTAAGAATTTTTAATATAGTATTTCATCACGTATTAGTTTTGCCTCAGTACAGGGGAGTCTTTGCAAAATCTTCATAGAGTAGGTGTCATATGAGTTGAGTCTTAATGTATGTGGAAAAGTTATCCTGTTACACTTGTACCTTGAGCATAGCAGTTATGTTGAAAATGATGAAAACAAGATTAGTGAGAGATACTGGGAAAAGACCATGAATTGCATATTCATAGTAAGTACTTTAAACATTATTTCTGGAAAATGGGGACCACTGAAGAATTTTTAAGCAAGAAAGTAACAGGACAGTATTTTCAGCAATGTGGAGAATGGTTGAAGGGAGGGCTATACCGCAGATGACAATAGGAAGATTATTGCTTTCGAGCAAGAGATTATGAGGATGTGAATTAATGCACTGGCACTAGATATGCAGAGACTCAAATGGACATGAAAGATATCTGGTAAGTATAATAGTATGCAATGACCAATTAGTTGTGGCGGATAAAGTAAAGGGAGAAACTCAGTTCCAGACTTGGGTGTCTGAGGTAATGAGGTCATTAACTGAGTTAGAAAATGAAGGATGAATATTGTGTTGAGATCAATTATGAATCCAAATTTAGCTGCCATGAGATTGATTTGATTCTTGATCATCTATCTGTATGGCGATTCAAAATGGTATAAATAAAGAAAGTTAGTTTTAGATATATAGATGTTATTTTAAATGTTGGTTTTTCATATATATATTATAGAGGGAAAATTAAATCCTAGGTTACCAATGAAATATTCAGGATTAATAATAGCTAAGAAGAATAAAAGCATAGGTTGGGAAGCAGAGGAACAGCATTTTATGGGCAAGAGAAGGAAAACACAGTAAATAGTGTGACCAGAAGACAACATGGTCTCAGTATGGTATGGTACAAAGAGAACAGGCTCTTTGTTAGTTTGGAGATCTCGTCTGAAGTTAGTTGTGCACCCCCCCTGGCTTCTCCAGAATACAATTAGATAGAACTGCTTCTAAAGTTTATCTTGACAGTCTTTATTTACTCCTTTAATCAGTAGTAATAAAGGAGCTTACTAACAAGGTTTACACAGATTGTGCACCTTTCTTTGGTGTTAGGCAAGTACTTCTATAACCAATATTTTACTTTCTTTCAGAAGTCCCAGAGGCCCCTGATCTTACTCAGGGCGGTCCTTGTATTATAAAAGTAGACACTGTGTTCCCTCAACATGTATAGAATTCATACTAATATTATATTATAACATTCCTGGGGACACAGCTTAGGAAAACAGCACATGAAGCAGTGTTGCATTTATGATCATTACTCTATAATCCAGAGTATGACCTGCTGAGTCTTCTGCTACTTTATGCATATCTACTGTTATCAGTCTCTCATTTGTTTTAATTGTCATCCCACGTGAACTTATCTTCAAAGTCTCCTTTGTCTTCCATTTTCCCTAGTAAAGGAAGTAATTATAAATCAATGTTTAACACTATTGACTCAGAACTGACATCATTTCCTGCATCTCTCAATTACTAGTAATCCACAATATGGTAATTCATGCAAATTTTGAAGCTTTATATACTTATATAAAAATATGGACATAATATCACTTTTATGTGGTTAAGAGAAAATGTTGGAACATAGTAGGTTCTCAATAAGTGGTAGCTGTGATTGGCATACTAAATACTGGCAAGTGTCACTTTCTGGGATTTGGAGACAGAATTATAGACTGGTTGAATATAGGAAGAGAAGACAAAGAGTACTGCTAGAATTGCTAGGACTGGCAATTACTAATTTCAGAGAGACCTGGAAATTCATAATTTATAAGTTATAATTTTTCTCACTAGACATTGCATGCATATTTGAGATTTTATTTTGTGTAAATCACTATTTCCAAAATCAAAACTTTTATAGCTTTCCATATTTATGTTCCAGTTCTAAAATAAATCAATGCTGATTTGAAGAATAAAAGTCTATACTGTGCCTTGAAAATAACAATAACTATCTATATCTATATCTATATCTATTTGGCCATCCAGAAAAAACAGTTCAACTCACTTTTTAAGAGCAACCAGCAACACTTAGACATTAGAACAACCTATTTAAGATGCACAAGTAAAGGAAATGTGAGCCAAGGATTTTGTAGCCATCCAAAACTGGTGTAAAGGTCAAAGATAATCTGTTATGAACATGGAAGATCTCAGAACCGATGAACATTTCCTGGAGAGTCTACTAGAACTCAAGCTGAGACTATCAAGAAATCAAAGGACAAACTGGAGTAATAAATCGATTGGCAAGAATTGAACAAATTTAGTGGTATAAAAAAGACTAAATCCTATGTATAAAGGTTTTATATTGTATAAACACTATATTCTCTGAAAAAATAGACATGTTAACACACAGTGGTAAAGGGATAAGTAAATAGTTTGTTCTCCAAGACTTAATACTGATTCATCAAATACCCCTGGGCTCCCATGTTATACTTACAGTTAGGGAAACATCTGTGTTTGGCTTTGGCTTTTTTAATCAGCCAAAAACTGCTATTTGGCCTTCATTTTGGTCTCAGCCTTTGGAAGGCTCATTTAGTGTCATATCTGGCATCCCTCAAATTATACATGATCAAACAATTTGTAATCAGTTAGTTACCACCATCATATCGTCAGTCTAAATATATGAAAAATATAGCACTAGGCATGTCATTTCATTTATTGTTATGTGAAAGTTCACAACAAATACATGTAAACATTCCAGGTGTAATTGGAAAGTATAAATCTAAGTACTAAAGATGTTAACCTTCTAATAACTGAAATTATAAATTGTGTATTTATCTTTACAAAAAGTAAATTTGTAATAATGAATGATGTTTTGAAGGCTGTTATATAAAAGCAGTTATTAAATATCTTCACACAATCAAACAAATAGGGAAATAAAATATCAAGCCTGTAAAAATATCAAGAGATTGCACTAGCTAAATAGCATTAGGGGAAATATTTATCATCTCTCTTTTGAGTCAACAAATGATTGTAAAACTGAAAGATAATACAAATCAAAATAATGGATATTAAATTATGTATTAATCCTATTATGTGTTTGGACTACTAACATTTATAACATTAAAAAGTAATCTTTGTGAAGTACATTTAATATTTATCTATTTAAATCCATTTATAACCTAAGGAACTCAAGAAATTTTATTTTTTAATTTAATTTTATTTATTTTTGTATACAGCAGGTTCTTATTAGTTACCCATTTTATACATATTAGTGTATATTGTCAATCCCAATCTCCTAATTCATCACACCACCACTTTCCCCTCTTGGTGTCCATATATTTGTTCTCTACATTTGTGTCTCTATTTCTGCCCTGCAAACCGGTTCATCTGTACCATTTTTCTAGGCTCCACATATATGCGTTAATATACGATATTTGTTTTTCTCTTTCTGACTTACTTCACTCTGTATGACTCTGTATTTTCAAGCAAGAAAATTTCTTACTTGAAATTTTTCTGAAGTGATAATTTCCACAAACATGTGTGTGTCTGTGTGTATGTATGTATGTCTGTATGTACATTATTGGGATATAATAGTTAACTGGATATTATAAGCCAAATATTCTCCCACCATCAGTTCATGTGGATGGTAGTTATGTGTTTAATAGAGCTGACCCCACTGTCAATTGTTCTCTTCCAGCATGTAAAACATTGCCCTTATACAAGAAATAGTATCCTAGAGCAGTAATTCTTTTAACTGGGTAATTCACAGTGGAACAGTCACAATTACCAGGTCTTTCCTTTTATTTTATTAATTTCAAATTTTGTTTAGGCAAAATGAGTCATTTTAGGACTTCATTGTGAACTATATATAAAAGATCATATTTATCCATATCATGTATTCAACTTCTAAATCTCAGTAATCACATTAATTTCACAGAATTCACTTTTCAAAATGTCCATAAAGCTTTCTTTTTCACCAGTGTCTAATTATATTTCAGTTGGCAGATACAATAATCTCTTTATAAATGTTATACAAAAGAGGGTTTCTAGTTTGTGCATTTGTCTAGAATTTAACATGAATCATAAAATCATAAAAATAAAAAGAAAGAGAATTGTTAAAGAAAACATAAAAGAAAAAATAACTGTTACACTGAGACACAGTAACAAAACAAGCAATAATGATTATGTTATTAGTAAAATATATCTTGTTTACATCTGACCTATATCACTGCAGAATTTAAAAAGGAATAAATAAAAGGAATAATAGCCTTTTATAATGGATTTAACTAATGTATTAGTCAGGGTTGTCCAGAGAAACAGAAAAATTAAGATATAGGTAGAATACAGATATAGAGGCACAGAGCGATTCTTTTAAGGGATAGGCTCATGCAGTTGCAGGGGCTGGCAGGTCCAAAATCTATGAGGCAGAGGCTGGTAGGCTAGAAACTCAGGGCGGACTTTTCTGTTACAACCTTAAAGCTGAATTCCTTCTAATCTGGGAAACCTCAGCTTTTGCTCTTAAGGCCTTCAACTGATTGGATGAAGCCAACCCAAATTATTGAGGGTAGCCTTCTTTACTTAAAGTCACCTGATTGTTAAAACACATCTACAAAATATCTTCATAGCAACATCTAGATTAGTATTTGACTAAACAGTTGGGTACCATAGCCTATTCAAGTTCACACATAAAATTTAACTGCCCCAACTATGTCAGTTGCTATAAATCACATCCAAAGAATCGACATAATTTATTGAGTTACAGATATTTCATAATGACTGTGTGTTTTCATGTAAATTAATATAGCTCAGAATACATTTTAAAACATTCTTTTTCCATGTATTACTCCTTTGGAAATTGTAGGTAACTTCAGATAGAAAAACTAACTTATCAAGACATCATTAAATATAATAAAATAGTTATTCAAAATATAGCTCAGTCAGAACTGAGAAATCTAGAAAAAAATAAAATGTTTATGTTTATCCCTACAAGCATTCAACATTCAGGGTGGTGATATATATTCAAAAATATATATTTTATATTATATATATAATATATAATGTAATATGTATGTATATTATATTATAAATAATATATATATATTATTTTATATAATAAAATATATATATTCAAACCCTGAAGTTTCTTCAGGGTTAACAAGAGTTATACTTTATTCTACTAATGTAGAAAATATTAATTTTAAATATTTAGGTCAAAAATTGCTCATCAATAAAGAATATATGTAAAGATAGGTAAATGGAGTAATTTTATTTGAGTGTTTCAGTGTTTTGTCTGAAGTCATTTCTATGAGGACAATGAGCGATAGTTAAGTATGAAAATATAGTAGTGCTAGATCCTTTTCCTAAGGTGTGATAAGATGTGGCCTGAACCAGTTTTGGAACCCTAAGCCCATTACCAAGTTGAAATTTATCTATAAAAGAAAAGAAGAGAAATTGAAAGTAGGCTGTTGGATGGCAGAAAGGGATTTGCTTAAAAAGAGATTTAGTCTTAAAAAGGAATTTCCTGTTTTTTATACGGAGTACAGATCTTTATTTCTTTACTCCTCTATGTGGGGAAAGACAGATTGTACTTTCCTCCTCAAACCAAGTAAAGGGACCAGTAAAGGTCCCCTCTGAGTAATAGGAGGGACTTTTCAGAAAAGATGCATCTTATTCCTAGATGGATTCCTATAAACTGCAGAAACTTGTTGACTACTATCAGAGCAGAGCACACATGGGATCTTTAGTGTTGAAGCTGCCCTAAAGAATACAATGAAGAAGGAGGGCTGCAGTTAGAGTGAGCTGCACTTCACCAATAATCTGACAAGCGTGAAGATTTTTCATAGTCAAATGTATACAAAAAAGGGTAACTGGGCTAGTCTCATCTTGAGAAGATTCTTCACAAAATGCCTGCTTCTCAGGGTGAAGAAAGCCCTGAAGTATGATGCTATAGGGAAGGAGCTGAGGATGTGTCATGGAAATGTGGCCAGAGAGTATAGTGCCCAAGTATGGTTCAGAGGCTTAGGAGTGGAGGGAGTGGGGAAGGGGCAGGCAAGTGTCCCAAGATTCTACAGAAATGCCCGAGAGGGAAAACCAGTGGTTGGACTCATGCCATGGCAGACAGCATTGAACAGCCTTCAGTGGTCAAAGGAGGACCACAAAACACTCCTGCTTAAGTGTAATGGCTTTTGCCCCTTTACCTCTAAACATTACTTCTCCTTGACCCTGGAAGAAACAGAAGCAACATGTTGATTAGGAAAGGAGAAGTAGAAGGGCAAGGTAGGGCATCTTATCCCACTGTGGAAACATGGATCACACCTGCTTACTAGAAGGAGAGAAGCTCTGGATTGGAAGAAAGATTGACATGCTTTATTATATAGAGAGAAAGCTGACTGTAATTGTAGCATGCAAAGCTATATATATTGATATATATATATATATATTTCCTTGATATAAAACATTTATGGTGACTTCAACAAAGCCATGTACATTATGATTCTGAGGAAATGTAATCAAAATAATGGTGTATTTTGAATAGTTTACCAGGCATATTTTATTCCAGTGTGTTTTAAAATACTTAAAAACACATTATTATGTTAGCTGGTAACTCAACATGAAGCAAATTTTAGTTTCTTACACTGACAGTAACTTAATACCGTCATCAGTGGGTTGACTGCAGATTTTCCTGTTGACCTATTCATGAGGAAACCCATCATGTTTAAATATACTGTGTACTTTGTTAGAATTTAGATTTATTGCTTTGTAAGATTCTTAAAACTTTAAATATGAAGAACCTATGTTTCCATCACAAAAGGGTGACAAAATGAATGTCACCAATTTTACTATATTAAGTATTCATAGTGATACATCATTCATATCTTTGCAAATATTGTATAATTATGTAAATATAAATGTGTAATAGGTATCTTCATTCCACTGTGATTTTATATTTAACATAAGGGCTTTCATTTAACCATGTTTTTTCTTGGGAGGGGGAAATAACCTTAGATTTATTCTACTGTATAAAATCCATGGACTATTCAGTTTATTTGTGAAAATACACTTAGGGTAACTAGGAAAATTTAGCGATTTTATGCACATGCACCCATTCTCATTCTCTCTCTCTCTCACTCTCTCTTCCTCATATCTGGAAAGTCTCACTTTTAATATGAAGAGTGAAGCATAGATGCTATTAAAATAACCCCAGGAAATCAGGCCTAAACCTGGATACAAACTTAAATGTATGCTCAACCTAGATATATAGTACAATGTATTAAAATTTCCTTAATAGTATATAATTCATAATGAGTACTTCTCATACTTTTATTGCAAATGCTTATGTAATTTATATTTTGAGGTCTTGTAGGATTATTAGTATCAGTGTAATTTTCCAAGCCACTGATTTTGATTAAGCTACACAGAGAAAAACAAATGCAAAATGGAGAATGAAAAGTAAATTACAAATAAAAGATGAGAACTTAAAATAGAAAAAAGCTTACAGATCATAATCAATAATATACCTAGAAATACCTAAATAGTATTACAACATGTAGAAATACTGATAATGTTTTCTTATACCCCAATATCTAATATAAAAAAAAATCTTCTTACTTTTTCCCTTATAAATATTACTGAAATTTTTCTTTGTCTTTCTAATCTCACTATCATTACATTACTCTCTTCCCTAATGACACACCAGGCCCTTCACAATAGTCTTTCAATGAATTTCTCACCTGGAGATTCTTCCTTTCTAATACATCCTGCACAATCCTGTCAGACTAATCTTCATAAAACATCATTTTAGCACATCAGTCATAGTTTTACTCATCAGTTGATTATCAGCCTCTGTGCTCTGTGCTGCATAGAGCAAACATTGTCTTGGCCTCACTGATGTTTTAATTCTGCTGTGGAGACACAGTAAACAAATAATTACACAAACAAATATATAATTACTAACTCTGGTAACTGCTATGAAGAAAATGAACAGAGTGCTATGAAAAAAAAAGGGCCTGTTTTGTATTTTGGAAGTAGAAAATGCTTTTTTTGAGAAACCAACACTTATACTGAAACTTGAAGAATGTGAAGGAAAATCTAGCCTGTGGAGTGAAGAGTAGATCACTGTTATGTGTAGGAATTTGTAGGGGAAATGGTTGGTGCATGTGAGGAACTCAAGAATGGCTAGACTCCTGGATCATAGAGTAAGGTGATGTTCTGAGCTGTCTGGAGTGGTGGACAGATACTTGATCATGTAAAGTCTGGGAGGCCAAGTTAGAGGTGTTCTAGTTTATAAGTGTGATGGGAAGACAATGAAAACTTGAGAATCAAAGTGCAAAGAATGCAGTAGAGGCAGGCTAGAAAGATGACATAAAATTTAGAAGAATATTGCAGAAATCTAGGTGGAGGGTGATAGTGGATTTGATTAAGAGTTTGAAAGTATACATATATTTGAAAGTTATTTTTATAGCAGAATTGACAGAAATTATAAATGACTACCCTATAACTTAAAATGATACCCCTACAGCAACAAACCAAAACTTTTCTACTTGGCTTTGAAAACAAATTTATAATATAAGTTTCAAGCTACAGGTGAAAGGAAAAAGAAACACTCCGTTTTTTTTCCTCTCAATTACTACTCACAGAATACTTTTGTACTGTAAGTGAGTGGGTAGTTTTCCCACACCAAGCAATCCTCTGGTTCTCTGTGGACACCAACTGGATGTCCTACTATTTAATTTAATTGTGAGACTACGTGGATTTAGTATCAGATCCCACAGGTTAAGGGTTCAGTTGATAAGACTACCCCCACCGCATTTCAGATGCCAACTGAAAGTCCAGGTTGTCACTTGTGCTCCTAACTGATCAGCTATAAATGTGGGGGGTTCCCATGACCCCCTCCTCGGGTTTGATCATTTGTTACAGTGGCTCACAGAACTCAGGAAAACCACTTATTTATTAGATTACCAGTTTATTATAAAAGGATACAACCCAGGAACAGCCAGATGGGAGAGATATATAGGGCAATGTATGGGGGTAGAGGGTTAGAGCTTCCATACCCTCACTGGGCAGGTCATCCTCCCAAGACCTTCTTGTGTTCACCAACCCAGAAACCTCTGAAACCTCATATTTCTTATGTCACAACAGGTCTGTCATTATTTTCCATATTTTAATATTTAAATTTCAATCCACTCATTCAGATCTCCTTACTCTCTTGAAGGTTTGCTTATTCTTCATATCAACCTAGAATATATGTCCTTCTCCTTCCTCTCCACTTTCTAACCAAATTCATTCTTTACAGTCCAACTGGAACCTTTATATCTTCCAAAATTTTTTTCCCAGAAATTCTAAATACCACTATTGTATAATAGAATTGTACATAGCAAAAACAAAACAAAACAACAACAAAATAATTGTTTATAACAAACATAGAGCATAGCATTCAGTTATTTATTTATTCATCCATTGAATGTAAGAACTGCCAACTTTAGAATAACTTCAGTTATTCAAATCTAACACCAGATATGTGATAAAATTTCATTCTCTAAGAGTCATCTTAACATGAATGAGTTAGGAATGGCCACATTTCAGTTAAAACTCTTTTCTATTCCTAAAAATTCTATGAAATTTATATCATTTAATTGATTTTAACAGATTAGAAATATTTATTGAATATGTACTATGTGCAGTAGGGCAACATATGATTCAAAGAAATACCAAAGAATTCAAATTTATTCACTAGTTAGAACCTTCATTACATATATTTAGAACATGACTCAGGTACTAGAGATATACTCAATATTGTAGAATTGAATTAACCATAAATTTGATGGACAGAAAATGAAAATCAGTATCATTTTTTTAAGGATTTACTTTTTGAGAGCAGTTTTAGGTTCACAGCAAAATTGAGAAGGTACTGAGATTTCCCATATACTTCCTCCCCCACACATATGTAGACTCCCTCATTATTAACACCCCCCACCAGAGTGATACATTTGTTATAATTAATAAACCTACATTGACACACCATAATCACTCAAAATCCATAATTTATATAGGGATTCACTCATGGTGTTGTACATTCTATGGTTTTGGATAAACGTATAATGACATATATCCATCACTGTGGTACCATACAAATTGTTTTCACTGTCCTAAAGATCTTCTATGCTCCACTTATTCATCCTCCTCCCCTCTCTCCAGCCTCTGACAACCACTGATCATTTTACTGTCTCCATACTTTTACCTTATTCACGATGTTATATGGTTGGAATCATACAATATGTAGCCTTTCAGATTGGCTTCTTTCACTTAGTAATATACATTTAAGGTTGCTTTGTGTTTTTCATGGTTTGATAGCTCATTTTTTTTCATTGTTGAATAATATTTTGTTGATTGGATATACCGCAGATTATTTATCCATTCACCTACCGTAGACATCTTGGTTACTTCTAAGTTTGAGAAATTATGAATCAAGCTGCTACAAACATCTGTGTGCAAATTTTTATGTGGATATAGTTTTCAACTCCTTTGGGTAAATATCAAGAAGCACAACTGCTGGACCATATGGTAAAAGTATGTTTATTTTGTAAAAAACAGCCAAATAGTCTTTTAGAGTGGCTGTACCATTCTGCATTCCCAGGAACAACATGTGAGAGTTCCTGTTTCACAATTTCATCAAATGCTCACCAGCATTTAGTGTTGTCAGTATTCTAGATTTGGGCCATTCTAATAGGGGTGTAGTGGTATCATTGTTGTTTTAATTTGCATTTTACTGACGACATATGTGTGGAACATTCATATGCTTATTTTGTCATCCATATATCTTTTTAAGTGAAGTGTCAGTTAAGATTTTCAGCCCATTTTTCAGTTTGTTTGTTTTCCTGTTATTGAGTTTTAAGAGTTCTTTGGATATTTGGGATATCAGTCCTTTATCATGTGCGTCTTTTGCAAATATTTTCTACCAGTCTGGTTGGTCATATTTTCCTCTTGACTTTGCCTTTCACAGAGCAAAAGTTTTTAATTTTAATTAAATCCAGCTTATCACTTCTTTCTTTCATAGATCATGCCTCTGCTGTTGTATTTAGAAAGTATTTGCCACACCCATGATCATCTAGATTTTCTCCTATGCTATTCTCTAGGAGTTCTATAGTTTCATATTTTATATTTAGATCTGTGATCAACTTTGAGTTAGTTTTTATGTAAGGTATAAGGTCTATGTCTGTATTCATTTTTTTGCATGTGGAAATCCAGTTGTTCCAGCACCATTTTGTTTAAAAGACAATTTTTCTTTCTTGTACTGCCTTTAGTCCTTTGTCAAACTTCAGTAGACTACATTTATAAGGGGATATTTCTGGACTCTTTTCTGTTCCATTGATCTATTTATCTATTCTCTTGCCATTACCACACTGCCTTGATTACTATAGCTTTATGGTAAAGTTGGGAATTGTCAGTCCTCCAGCTATGTTCTTCTCCTTCAATATTGTGTTGGTTACTCTGGGTCTTTTGCCTCTCCATATAAACTTTAGAATTAGTTTGCCATTAACCATAAAGTAACTTGCTGCAATTTTGATTAGGATTGCATTTTATATATACAGATCAAGTTGGGAAGAATTTACATCTTGACAATATTGAGTCTTTCTATCCATGAACATTAAATATCTCTCCATTTATTTATTTCTTCTTTAATTTCATTCATCAGTTTTATAAAAATATAAGGAATGCAAAATTTAAGACATGATATTATAATATTTAAATTTTATGCAGAATAATCTTAACAATGTTTTCAGACCTTCAGTTAAAGCCATTCAGCTAAACAATTTCAAATTCCTAACACAGAAATTATGAGATAGTAAATGTTTGATGTTTTAAAACAATAAATTTGGGGGTAATTTCATACACAATAATAGATAACAAATACATATGCCTTCTCTCTCTCATTCTCTCCTTTTTATCTCTTTGCCCATTTGCTCTTGGAAGCTTCAGAATGAAGCCAGCTGCCATGTCCTGGGGAGAGGTCCATGTGGTGAGGAACTGAGGCCTCTGGCAATAGCCAAGAAGGAAGTATGAGCTTGGAAATAGATCCTCCAGTCAGAAGCTAATACCATTCCTTCTGCTATATTCTATCAGTCATATACACCAGTGCTGACACAGTGTAGGCAGGGACAACACAAAGGAATATTAGCAAGTGGAGATCATTAGGCCATCTTGGAGGCTGGCTAAGTAATTTTTATATCAACATGCATTTCATCAGACATCAAGGAATGTAAATATCAGTAGTTCTCAGGTCGGAGAATAATGAAGCACGTTGCTATTTGAGTTTGAAATTCCTTGATAATGGTGCATAGAGTCCTGCAATATGATAAAAAATTATACAGGCAATGAAATTCAATTAGAGAGCTGGTGCTACACTGTGTTCTGTGTTACCTCTTTTTAGTCTCAAGTGATAGTTAAAGGGATTGTTCTGAGAATATGCTGATCCTGTAGAAAGGACAGAACAATTTATCTGCTTCTATCATCAACATTCTACAGAAATGGTACAGAGTCAATCTGAGTAACATGTTGATAAATTTACAGGACCTTTAGCATTTGACATAAAAATGTGTAAATTATGAGTTACATGCCCTTTAGTTATGAAAGTTTTGCCTGTTTTGTTTTACCCCATGTCTTTAAACACCCATTGTTTTTATTCATTTAGCTCAATTTTTAAAAATAATTTTAACTCTATCAGACGAGAGGTTTTTTTACCCAAGGAAATGTCAAGAAATATAGATTTTTGAACTTAACACTCTTTCCTTCAGCACGGCATTTGTTTTACTCTTGTGACTGCTTCACTACATATTTATCGAACCTCTTATTCTCACAGTAACTAACATATCAACATAGTCAAAGGGGTTCTTTGCTTTGACCTTGGCAAGTAACTTTAAATGAGCAACTCAAGTTAATTTAGCACAACTACATAAGATTCTCTATTGCCAAGGAATGCTTTTTTTTTTTTCCATTCATGAGAAAACATTCTGCTTAGAGGTTTATTATTATTTTCTAAGACAAATATAAATATTTAGGTATTGATAAAGCCAGGTTCTCATTTTTTTCATAAGTTAAAGATTTCCAGTAAGGTGGGTTTTAAACTGAACTATGCAACATGCAAAATTGAAGCACCTATTATTGAAATGTGCCATTGCAGCACAATTCTGTGAGGCACTGGAAATATTCTGACAGCAGAATAGGTTTGAGTTCTGAGAGGTATATGTGTTGGGCCCAAGTTTTCCCACGTGTGTGCTATTTACTAGGAACTGGAACAAACTGCAGGTGAGGACAATAATGAAAGTCATTTTGGTCAACTTAATAAAATGTTTGGAGTGAATTTTTATTTGTAGTTAATATTTCCAAAAATTAGCAATGCACGTTTGTCAGGAAAACATACTAAATCCTTTTCACAATAACTGAGCAACTTAATTCTTTCATTCATCCACTCATTCAGCACACATTTATTGAGTATTTTATTTTAGGCCCTATGATAGGCATTGGATATATAATAGTGTTTGAAAATACATATTAACTGCTCTCAAGAATTGTACAAACTAATGTACAGACTAAGAAATGTACAGAAAATAAACAAATAAAAATTGCAAAATGCAAACTACTATAAGGACATAAAGTAGGTGCAATTATAGTTGATGATATAATAAACGAATTTTGGTATTGATAAGGGTATTCTCACTCGGGAGATGACATTTAAGCTGGAACCTGAAGTATGAGAAAGGCTACATGGGAAGATCTGGGGAAAGAGCATTCTTGTCAGGGAGAAGAGCCAGTGTAAAGATTATGGTATATTGTAAGAACAGAAACAGCCATGTGTAATAAATGAAGAGGAGAATGCCATGAGATGAGGTTTGGATTGATATAGTAAAGACCAGAACTTACTGAGGTTTGTAGGCCACTGAGTGTGTATTAGTTTCCTAGGGTTGCTGGTACAAATTACCACAAACTTGGTGGCTAAAACAATAGAAATTTATTCTTTGACAGTTCTGACAGACAGAAGTGTGAAATCAAGGTATCTGCAGAGCCACACTCCCTCTAAATATGCTAAGGAAGCATTCACTCCACTCTCCCCTCCTACCTTTTGATGATTGCTGGAGATCCTTTGCATTCCTTGACTTGTGGTTGTCCTCCAATCTCTGCCTGCATCATCGGATCACCTTCTGCTATGACTCCTGTGCCCCAGATCTCTTCTTATGACACTAGTCATTGGATTTAGGATCCACCCTAAATCTAGAAGGGTCTCATTTGAAGATATTTAGCTTACTTGCATCTGTAAAAAAAAAAACAACCAAAAAAACTATTTCCAAAAAGGTCATATTCACAGGTACAGGGCTTGGACATATCTTTTGGGGGGCACACTTCAACCTACTACACTAAGGATTCCAAGTTATTCTAAGTAGTATGAGTAGCCATTGAAAATTTATAAGCAGGAAACTAAAATTATGCAATGTAGATTTAATCAAAATAACCCTTTAGCTGCTATGTAGGACAAAGTAGTACTAAAGAAAACAAGAGAAGAACCTAATTATTTAGGGAGATGCTTTCACAGTTTAGATGAGCAATTGCAACGGCTTAAACTAGAGTATTAGCAATAGAGTTAAATAAAAGGTATATAGATTCAAGATATATTTTGAAGGTAGAATAATTAGTATTTAGCAATGGATACTACATTCCATGTATCAAGGTAAGGAAGAAGGAAGAATAAAATTTGATTCCCTCTTTTCTGATTTGAACATCTCAGTGAATAACACTAACTGAAATGGAGAAAACAGGTTTATCTAGTCTATTAAAATGTCTATTTCCAAGACATTTTATTTTAGAGTTAATAATGGAATATAAAATTAATGTAATTTTATTTACTTGAATTAGTTAACTAAATATTTGATCAAATTAGATCCAACTTTCTAAGTGAGTAATATGTAATTTTTTAAAAATGTACAACTCTATTGGATATTTGCATTAAAGCAGAGTAAAATTCCTAACTGACAAATGTGGATTGGACAAAATTGAAATCATCTTTAATTCAATTGTTTAGGTCCTTAATTCAGAAAGAAAAGTGGGTTCTTCCTCTTAGAGCATAACAAAATAGTCAGTTCTATTGATGTTTAATGTTTTGAGGAAGTTAATGTCTTATATAAAAGGCAATCAGAGAGGGCTTTACAAATCTTTCATGCAGATAATAAATACAAACTCACATGCAAGTTGCAGCCAAGGCAAACCTTAAATGTATGAAAATTTCTCCTCTCATACACCATTGTGTCGACTACCCCGGCAACTAAGCCAATGAGAACCCATCATCACCCAGAATTCTTGCTTTTCTCCAATGCACTCTCGTTCAAAACAACCCGTCCCAATTTCCTCCTTTTTGTCTATAAAATAATGTTCCTCTTCTTCATTTGTTGGACTTTCCTATGGCTTTTGCCAAAGCCTGCTTGTCCCAAATTGAAATCCTTTGCTGTTCCCGAATAAACTCATTTTGGTGGTAAAGAAAAAAAAAAAATTGTGACCATGAAAACTAAAGATATACTTTCAGTAATTTTTCACTAGTCATAATCATATGTGTTTGGAAGGCAGCTATGCTCACCACTATACCACCAACGCCACGATCATATGTGTTTGTAAACATCTTTTTTTCCTTAAACCTAAAACAGACATTATGAAATAAAATTTTCAAAATACAGAAAATTTAAAGAAATATAAAGAAATTCTTTACAAATTCTCTCTATGTAGTCTGCATCACAGTCAGATGTAGACTGTGTCTTGTATGTTAAAAGCAAAATTCTCTTTATTCTCTATGTCATCTATTTTCGGAGGGCAGTGGGAGAAAAAGCTAGACAACAAGGCTATCTATCTTGTGGTGATTAACAATAAAGAAAACCTTGCATTAGATACAAAAGAAATGATTAGGTTATAATGTAGTTTCAAGCCCAGTCATGCATGAGGGACACATTCAAGAATATTTAATTTATTTACATGTTAAATATTTACATTTATGGATAATAAAGTTCTTAATCATCTTTAATAAAAACACAAGGAGTTTAGGAAACCCAGTGGCAAACCCATTAACAGGGTTTATTTTAGGTAACTCTCTTATAAAAGCCCCAGTCCATCTTGAAGGGAAGCTTGGAGACTAACAGATTGGAACAAAAATGTGAACATAATAGAGCTATCAAAGTACAAATAATGCCATTACCTCCTTTAGTTATAAAATTAATATATCCTTGATGCTTGTCTTAGGTCATGTTCCCTTGAAGCAGAGTTTGATTTGAGAATTCAGATGTGAGCAATTTATAATTTACTTCCTGATACTTGCTTTCATTAAAGCTGTGTCTCTGGCTTTCACATATTCTAGATATTTTAATCATTACGGACTACTAAACTCTTTCAGAGTTGCCTTTCTTTTATAGGAGTACACTTTACCCTCTTCAGAACCCTCTTTGTTTTATAAAATAGTTTTTTCATGTATCATTGTTCAATATTTAACTTGTTACAAGGAATCCAATAATATTTTTTTTTAAATTTAATACCTGCCATGTATACTATTTTTATTCAAATTTTAGCTTTTCTTAGCATACTTTTCCTATTGAGTAATATTTCAGCAATCAACAGGACTTTGCCAGAAAACCAAATATTGGCAATGATAAAGGAATGTGGAATGTGTTAGCAAGGAAAAAAACTGGATAATACTAATGAAATAAACACTAGATAATTGCAAATGACCTTCTCTATAACATTTATGTACTAGACTGTATTATACTATAAAAATTGTATAAGACTTTAAGGGACAGTTTTGATTTTTAAAACAGAGACATAAAATGGCAAGCATATATAATTCTGCCATTACTAATTTATGTTCAGAATCTGAGGCAATGTGATATGTTGTTCATTTGCCACAAAGCACCAACATCTCTTGTCTGCCCTTACTACCTTCTGTGATCCATGACTCAGCACTTCTTTCAGGACACCTAATATTGTATATACTAGAGACACTCAATTGACTTTATGGAATCCCAGCTCGGTTGGAGTAAAGAGATGGTTCTAGGAACTTGATTATGAAGCATGCCTCAGAGTTGGTTACTGCATCATTCCAACTTTCACATATACTCTTCTAAACTTTGTAAGTGGAACTAGGAATTTAAGGTATAAACAAGGGATCTCCCTTGCCAGGCAGCCCACTGGAAGCTTATGAAACCAGATTTTCAACTAATCATATTTGGACACAATGGACTACAGCAGGAGACAAGATAAAGCTCAAGAAAACAAAATAATAGTTTGAGGTTGACACATTATTTAAATAAACATTTAAATCTGTTATGGTTTCTCTGAAAACATGAAAAAAGGAAATAATGATGTGCTAAAATATGAGTATGTTATCTGAAATCAACACGGCAGACCTAGTATAAATAGCCAAAACTTTCTTGAACTTCAGAACACATTTCTATGAAAGCACATTTCTGTGCTTTTAGAAATCCCCTGGATTTATTACACTGGTTAAGATAAAGAATACCTCAACCGTTTTGCTCTCCTAGCATGTGCCTCCTCTTAGTTCTTCCATACAATTCAGTTTCAGCATGCACATTTATCTAAGTTTTATGTGGCACAGGAGCCCTCATAAGGAAATGAAGAAAGACCCAAAGAAATGGCAAAACCTAAATACATTTTTACTAAGTTGAACAAAGAGAGGCAATTGCAGAAAAGTAACTGAAATACATGGAGAGGTTAAAGGAAGATAACAAAGTCTCTTTGTACAGAATTCTTATTCTCTCAGCTTTGATTCCCTTGAAGAATACTTCTTTTCTCCTGGTACACGGAGCACATCTTTCACATGGGAGTTTTTATCTCCTGCTTTCAGGAAGAAAAGGAGAGATTAGAATGTCCACTTGCATCTGC
Source organism: Balaenoptera physalus (assembly GCF_965194825.1). Classification (NCBI taxonomy): domain Eukaryota; kingdom Metazoa; phylum Chordata; class Mammalia; order Artiodactyla; family Balaenopteridae; genus Balaenoptera; species Balaenoptera physalus. The sequence goes on along the minus strand of NC_138890.1, from coordinate 109,008,738 downwards.
TGTTTTTAGTGCCTTTAGCTCAAAATAATTCTTACGCCAAAGTGGCATATTTTGGGATGCATATTCTTCTACCCTTCAATGTCATACAGTATAGTAAACTTTGGTTGACTGAATATGATAATCTGAGACCTGTTCAATGTTTTCTTAGTCTCTAAATTAGTTAGATAAAATAGAGAACACCTCAACACATAGCTCTGTTTATACCCCTGCAATAAAATCAAAGAATTATTTTACTACAGCATTTTTCCCCTGGCAGATAATGAAAACTTGTAGCTATTTTTCCAAACAAACCTTTCTACACATCATTTACTTTCTCAAATGCAAAGATGACATCACTATTAAACATCTGTACAGTGGAGCAATATGTTCTGTATTACTTACAGAACTGTTAGAAGCTTGGATCATTATTTCTTACAGTAACCAGCTATCAGGTGCAGGCAGACAGCATAGTTACAATTAATGAGATTGATCCTTCCAGCAACTGCTTCGGATATTATAGCTCATTCTTAAGAGATTCTCTATAAAATGCCATATTCTTGAATTTCAGAAGCATTTGAAAATTCTTTATTAACCATTAGGAAATCCTTTGTAAAAAAAAAAAAAAAAAGAAAGAAAGAAAGAAAGAAAGAAGGAAAGAAAGAAAAAGAGTTTTACATAGGTGGAATTCTGGATCCTTAGAGGTAGAAAACTCCCAGACTGGCTTGGTGGTATTTTTTGAATGATAAAAAAGATAGACTGTACATTCTTGATAAAGTATGACTAATTCAAAACTTGAAAAGTCCTTTCTAGCAAGTGATGTTTTATTTGATATTATAATGATGAATTATTGATACAATAACTGAGACATTCAATTAGCTTTCTTTGACATGGGAAAATTATTAGCTCAGATATGCAATCTGTGAACATAAATTCCCAGAATGACCAATATAGAATATTAAGTGTTCTGGGCTTAATAAATGTCCCACACAGTATAACACATACAAGTCATGGTAGTAAGAATATAAAAGAAAACTTAATTTAAAATAATGGACAATACTTATGGGCAGTTAATGGGAAAGGGTAGGGAGGTTAAATTTTGTGCATCAAGGTCCTTTAAAAAGATAGAATGTTTTATGAATATATACTTTATAATATAGTATAAACTTTTTAATTTCCCTAAATGTATTTAAAGAATATAATTTCCCTAAATATTCTCTAATTCTTCAGGAATGAAAAAGTTTAGAAGTCTTACAAATATTATTACTGTGATTAATAAGAGAACTGTATAAGACTGAATTAAATCATGCCACGTTTTCCTTTATGTATGAAAAAGAAAAACTCAAATATTAACAACCAGCTAAAGTGAGAAAGCCAAGCCAAAGTTTGTATTGCCTCACATCATAGAATTATTTTTTTTAACATCTTTATTGGAGTATAATTGCTTTACAATGCTGTGTTAGTTTCTGTTTTATACAAAAGTGAATCAGCTATACATATACATATATCCCCATATCTCCTCCCTCTTGCGTCTCCCTCCCACCCTCCCTATCCCACCCCTCTAGGTGGTCACAAAGCACCGAGCTGATCTCCCTGTGCCATGAGGCTGCTTCCCACTAGCTATCTATTTTACATTTGGCAGTGTATATAAGTCCATGCCACTCTCTCACTTTGTCCCAGCTTACCCTTCCCTCTCCCTGTGTCCTCAAGTCCATTCTCTACATCTGCATCTTTATTCCTGTCCTGCCATTAGGTTCTTCAGAACCATTTTTTTTTTTTGATTCCATATATATGTGTTAGCATACGGTATTAAGTTTATAGCAATACAATCCTACCTCAAGAAACAAGAAACACCTCAAATAGACAACCTAACCTTACACCTAAAACAATTAGAGAAAGAAGAACAAAAAACCCCCAAAGTTAGCAGAAGGAAAGAATTTTTAACTTAAGTAATCTGGATGGTTACATAACGTTATGGTATTTTATTCCCTTAACATATATAAGAGAATATTTAACATATAACATATAAAGAGGATATTTATGAAGTGAAGATGTATTTGAATATTAAAACTTACAAGAACACAATGCAATTTTAAAAGGTTGTTTTTGACTTGTATTTGGTTTTCAAAGGAGTTTTGTTAATGAAGACAGTGATAATTATAGTATGATAAATCTAATGTACTGGTCTCTTTCCATTATGGCCCTGATGGTATAGTAGTCAGTGGCACCATAATTTTCTGTACCTTTCTGTTTATATTTCTAGTAAACTAAATGAGTTGAAATATTTAATGCATTAATTATTTGTACACTATACAATGGTGTGAAGGTTAATTTTATGTATCAACTTGACTGGATTATGGGGTTCCCAGATATCTGGCTAAACATTGTTTCTGAGTATTTCTGTGAAGGTGTTTTCAGATGAGATTAGCATTTGAATCAGTAAACTGAGCAGAGGGGTTTGCCCTCCCCAGTGTGGGTGGGAATCATCCAGTTGGTTGAGGGCCTGAATAGAACAAAAAGCAGAGGAGGGGAAAATTTGCTCTTTCTGCCTGATAGCTTGAGCTGGAACATTGGTTCTCTCCTGCCCTTGGACTGGGATTTACACAACAGTTCTCTTTGATTCTCAAGCCTCTGACTTGAACTATAGCTCAAGTTTGCAGTGCAGACTCTGCAAACAATCTAGCTGCCATTTGGGCAGGAAATTTCAAGTTCTCTGTATTCAGAGCATAGCCAAGCATGAGTTTTTTGTTTTTTGTTTTTTATGGGGGGAAACAGAAGAAGGATTTTCTAAGGGAACAAATAAAACGAACCAAAATAGTGAAGTCAATCACAAAGAAAATCATTTTTAGATTTGATCAAATAAAACTAAACTATTTCTGTATATTAAAAATCCATCAATAAGATAATTTCAAAAGGTAAACTTAGAAAACTATGTTAAATATGACAAAAATACAAATGCTTTAACAGAAATATGAAGAGATAATTTCATTTAGAAATGCAAATGAATAAAATGTATATGAGTTTAACCTAGCTAATAAGCAAACAGTTGCAAATTATGATAGAAATGAGATACGATTTTATGCCTATTTCCAATTCTCAATACCAAAAATAGTATACTTCAGTACAGAAAGATGATCATCTTATGCTACTGGTGATAGTGTAAATGACAACTTTTCAGGAAGGTGATCAGCTAATAAAAATCAGAAGCCTTGAAAAATTAAAAGCACTTTAATTCTATATTTCCACTTTCAGAAATATTTCAAAAGAAGACTCAGGCATATAATTAAAGATGTGTGCAATGGCTGCTCATCACATCATAGTAAAAAAAAAACAGAAACAATATAAATGCCCAGTAAGAATGATAGTTGGGTGAGATTATTTAATGTAAGTGTTTTAAAGTCAGTTAATCCATCATAAATCAATGTGTTTGGTGATATTTAGTCATATGTCTGCAGTACAGATTTGTTGCACATCAAAATTTTAAACAAATTTTTGCATCCATCAATATGAGCAAACACATATTCATGCTCTTATTATTTTGCTATGAATGAAGTCTTCTCTGTTATTTGCTCTCATGGATTTTTAATATTTATTATACAAAAAATAATCTGAAAAAAAGACACTGAATAAAGTTAAAATATAACATTTTTTGAAATAATGAAAAACAACACAAATTTAGCATGCTCTGATAAATTTATTCTGCTGTTAAGACTTTCCCTAAACATCACGTAGTCTGCCAAATCAAGATAGGACATTTACCTCTAATTGTGACCATCCGTTCTGCAAATCAGACTGTATTTGACCAGAAAATTGGATCTTGGCTTATGTGCTTATAAATGCATGTGCCTCTCTCTTGTTTCTGAAAATAAATAGTATAAAAATGCTAAACAAATGATAATACATCTGCCACATGCAGGCCTATTGGAAGTGGATTGCACTTTTGATTATGAAATTCGAACATAATTTAGCAAATCAAAAACATAGCACTCAGTAACAAACTCTACAGAGAAATATTTTAGTCCAAACTGAGTATTATTAGAGTTATATTGACAATGGAATTACAGGCATACCTCACAGAGATGGTGGGTTCAGTTCCAGGCCACCCCAATAAAGCAAATATTGCAATAAAATGAGTTACACAAATTTGGGGGTTTCTAAGAGCATAAAAATGTTGTGTTTACACTAACTATACTCTATTGTGTGTGGTAAAATTTTGTCTAAATAATTTACATACCTTAATTTAAAAAATACTTTATTGCTAACAAATGCTAGCCATCTGAGCCTTCAGTGAGTTGTAATCTTTTTGCTGATGGTAATCTAAATTCTTTGTTGTCATTTCAACAATCTTCACAGCATCTTCACTAGGAGTAAATTCCATCTCAAGAAACCACTTTCTTTGCTCGTTCATAAGAAACAACAGGGGACTTCCCTGGTGGTACAGTGGCTAAGACTCCATGCTCCCAATGCAGGGTGCCTGGGTTTGATCCCTGGTCAGGGAACTAGATCCCACATGCTGCAACTAAGAGTCGCAAACCACAGCTAAAAGATCCTGCATGCCGCAACTAAAAGATCCCTCATGCTGCAACTAAGACCCTGTGCAGCCAAATCAGGAAAAACAAAAAAAAAAGTAACAACGTTTTATCATGAGATTGCAGCAGTTCAGCCACATCTTCAGGCTCCACTTTTTTTTTTTTTTTTTCTTCTGGAAACCTGTATTGATTTCAATCGGTAGTGCAGATTTTAAAACATACATTAAGGCATGGTTATTAACATTACTAAAGAATTTTAATATAACCGAAGCACAAGCAAGATTTTCTTAAAGTAGTATAGTCTCCAAAGTCATGTAAAATATAATTCCAAAATCCCAAAACATGTTTAGGAAGACAAGGTTAGGGGACGTTTGTTGGTTGACTTACTTTCTTTCTTTTTTTTTTTTAATGGGGTATAATTGCTTTACCATGTTGTGTTAGTTTCTGCTGTACAACGAAGTGAACCAACTATATGTTTACATATATCCCCTCCCTCTTGGAAATCCTTCCCACCCACACCCATCCTATCCACCTAGGTCACCACAGAGCACCAAGCTGATCTCCCCACACTATACAGCAGGTTTCCAATAGCTATCTGTTTTACACATGGTCGTGCATATACATCAATCCCAACCTCCCACTTCATCCAACCCCCCCACTCCCCATGTCCACATGTCTATTCCCTACGTCTGTGTTTCTATTCCTGACCTACAAATAGGTTCATCTGTACCATTTTTCTAGATTCCACATACATGAGTTAATATACAATAATTGTTTTTCTCTTTCTGATTTACTTCACTCTGTATGACAGACTCTAGGTCCACCCAAGTCTCTACAAATGACCCAATTTCGTTCCTTTTTATGGCTGAGTAATATTCCATTGTATATATGTACCTTCTTTATCCATTCCTCTGTCGATGGACATTTAGGTTGCTTCCATGTCCTGGCTATTGTAAGTAGTGCTGCAATGAACATTGGGGTGCATGTGTCTTTTTGAATTATGGTTTTCTCTGGGTATATGCCCAGTAGTGGGATTGCTGGGTCATATGGTAGTTCTATTTTTAGTTTTTTAAGGAACCTCCATACTGTTCTCCACAGTGGCCGCATCAATTTACATTTCCACCAACAGTGCAAGAGGGTTCCCTTTCTCCACACACTCTCCAGCATTTACTGTTTGTAGATTTTTTGATGACAGCCATTCTGACTGGTGTGAGGTGATACCTCATTGTAGTTTTGATCTGCATTTTTCTAACAATTAGTGACTTTGAGCATCTTTTCATGTGCCTCTTGGCCATCTGTATGTCTTCTTTGCAGAAATGTATACTTAGGTCTTCACCTATTTTTTGATTGGGTTGTTTGTTTTTTGGTATTGACCTTCATGAGCTGTTTGTGAATTTTGGAGATTAGTCCCTTGTCTGTTCATTCATTTGCAAATATGTTCTCCCATTCTGAGGGTTGTCTTTTCATCTAATTTATGGTTTTCTTTGCTGTGCAAAAGCTTTTAAGTTTCATTAGGTCCCATTTGTTTATTTTTGTTTTTATTTTCATTACCCTAGGAGGTGGGTCAAAAAAATATCTTGCTGTGATTTATGTCAAGCAGTGTTCTTCCTATGTTTTCCTCTAAGAGTTTTATAGTGCCTGGCTTTACATTTAGGTCTTTAATCCATTTTGAGTTTATTTTTGTGTATGGTGTTAGGGAGTGTTCTAATTTCATTCTTTTACATGTAGCTGTCCAGTTTTCCCAGCACCACTTATTGAAGAGAATATCTTTTCTCCATTGTATATATTCTTGCCTACTTTGTCATAGATTAGGTAACCATAGGAGGGTGTGTTTATCTCTGGGCTTTCTATCCTGTACCATTGATCTATATTTCTGTTTTTGTGCCAGTACCATACTACCTTGATTACTGTAGCTTTGTAGTATAGTCTGAGTCAGGGATCCTGTTGCCTCCAGCTCTGGTTTTCTTTCTCAAGATTGCTTTGCCTATTTGGGGTCTTTTGTGTTTCCATACAAATTGTAAAATTTTTTGTTCTAATTCTGTGAAAAATGCAATTGGTAATTTGATAGGGATTGCATTGCATCTGTAGATTGCTTTCTGTAGTACAGTCATTTTCACAATATTGATTCTTCCAATCCAAGAACATGGTATATCTCTCCATCTGTTGTGTCATCTTTGACTTCTTTCATCTTATAGTGTGTTATAGTTTTCTGAGTACAGGTCTTTGACCTCCTTAGGTAAGTTTATTCCTAGGTATTTTATTCTTTTTGTTGTGATGGTAAATGGGATTGTTTCCTTAATTTCTCTTTCTGATATTTTGTTGTTAGTGTATAGGAATGCAAGAGATTTCTGTGCATTAATCTTGTATCCTGCAACTTTACCAAATTCACTGATTAGCTCTAGTAGTTTTCTGGTGACATCTTTAGGATTTTCTGTATATAGTATCATGTCATCTGCAAACAGTGACAGTTTTTCTTCTTCTTTTGCAATTTGGATTCCTTTTATTTCTTTTTCTTCTCTGATTGCCTTGGCTAGGACTTCCAAAACTATGTTGAATAATAGTGGCAAGAGTGGACATCCGTGTCTTGTTCCTGATCTTAGAGGAAATGCTTTCAGTTTTTCACCATTGAGAATGATGTTTGTTGTGGGTTTGTCGTATATGGTCTTTAGTATGTTGAGGCAGGTTCCCTCTATGCCCACTTTCTGGAGAGCTTTTATCATAAATGTGTGTTGAATTTTTTCAAAAGATTTTTCTGCATCTATTGAGATGATCATATGGTTTTTATTCTTTAATTTGTTAATATGGTATTCCACATTGATTGATTTGCTTATATTTGCATCCCTGGGAAAAAATCCCACTCGATCATGGTGTATGATCCTTTTAATGTGCTGTTGGACTCTGTTTGCTAGTATTTTGTTGAGGATATTTGCATTTATGTTCATCGGTGATAATGGTCTGTAATTTTCTTTTTTTTTTTTTTTTGATGTCTTTGTCTGGTTTAGGTATCAGGGTGATGGTGGACTCATAGAATGAGTTTGGGAGTGTTCCTTCTTCTGCAATTTTTTTGGAAGAGTTTGAGAAGGATGTGTATTAGCTCTTCTCTAAATGTTTGATAGAATTCACCTGTGAAGCTCTCTGGTCCTGGACTTTTGTTGGTTGCAAGATTTTTAGCTGCAGTTTCAATTTCATTACTTGTGATATTGGTCTATTTATATTTTCTATTTCTTCCTGGTTCAGTCTTAGAATGTATTACCTTTGTAAGGATTTGCCCATTTCTTTCAGGTTGTACATTTTATTGGCATATAATTGCTTGAAGTAGTCTCTTATGATTCTTTGTATTTCTTCAGTGTCAGTTGTAATTTCTCCTTTTTCATATCTAATTTTGTTGATTTGAATCCTCTCCCTTTTTTTCTTGATGAGTCTGGGTAAAGGTTTATCAATTTTGTTTATCTTCTCAAAGAACCAGCTTTTAGTTTCATTGATTTTTGCTATTGTTTTCTTCATTTCTATTTCATTTATTTCTGCTCTGATTTTTATGATTTCTTTCCTTCTACTAACTTTGGGTTTTGTTTGTTCCTCTTTCTCTAGTTGCTTTAGGTGTAAGGTTAGGTTCTCTATTTGAGATTTTTCTTGTTTCTTGAGGTAGGATTGAATTGCTATAAAATTCTCCCTTAGGACTGCTTTTGCTGCATCCCATATGTTTTGGGTCATTGTGTTTTCATTGTCGTTTGTTTCTAGGTATTTTTTGAGTTCCTCTTTGATTTCTTCAGTGATCTCTTGGTTTTTCAGTAGTGTATTGCTTAGCCTCCATGTGTTTGTATTTTTTACAGATTTTTTTCCTGTAATTGATATCTAGTCTCATAGCATTGTGGTCAGAAAAGATGCTTGATACAATTTCAATTTTCTTAACTTTACTGAGGATTAATTTGTGACCATAAATGTGATCTATCCTGGAGAGTGTTCCATGTGCACTTGAGAAGAAAGTGTATTCTGTTGCTTTCAGATGGCATGTCTTATAAATATCAACTAAGTCTATCTGTTCTATTGTGTCATTTAATGCTTGTATTTCCTTACTAATTTTCTGTCTGGATGATCTGTCCTTTGGTATAACTGCGATGTTGAAGTCCCCCACTATTATTGTGTTACTGTCAATTTTCCCTTTTATGGCTGTTAGTATTTGCCTTATGTATTGAGGTGCTCCTATATTGGGTGCATAAATATTTACAATTGTTATGTGTTCTTCTTGGATTGATCCCTTTATCATTATATAGTGTCCTTCCTTGTCTCTTGTAACATTCTTTATTTTAAAGTCTAGTTTATCTGATATGAGTATTGCTACTCCAGCTTTCTTTTGATTTTCATTTCCATGGAATATCTTTTTCCATCCCCTTACTTTCAGTCTGTATGTGTCTCTGTGTCTGAAGTGGGTCTCTTATAGACAGCATATATATGGGTCTTGTTTTCTTATCCATTCAGCCAGTCTGTGTCTTTTGGTTGGACATTTAAGCAATTGACATTTAAGGTAATTATCAATATATATGTTCCTATTACCATTTTCTTTGTTGTTTTGGGCTTGTTTTTGTAGGTCTTTTTCTTCTTCTTCTCTTGTGTTTCCTGCCTAGAGAAGTTCCTTTAGCATTTGTTGTAAAGCTGGTTTGGTGGTGCTGAATTCTCTTAACTTTTGCTTTTCTGTAAAGCTTTTGATTTCTCCATCAAACCTGAATGAGATCCTTGCTGGATAATCTTGCTTGTAGGTTTCTCCCTTTCATTACTTTAAATATATCCTGCCACTCCCTCTGACATGCCGAGTTTCTGCTGAAAAATCAGCTGATAACCTTATGGGGATTCTCTTGTATGTTATTTGTTGCTTTTTCCTTGCTTTTAATATTGTTTCTTTGTATTTAACTTTTGATAGTTTGATTAATATGTGTCTTGGCATGTTTCTCCTTGGGTTTATCCTGTGTGGGACTCTCTGTGCTTCCTGCACTTAGGTGGCTATTTCCTAATAGCCTATTTCCTGTGTGGGTGAGGCTCTTTCTTTCTTGCTAGTTGTTTGGCCTGAGGCGTCCAGTGCTGGAGTTTGCTGGCAGCTGGGTGGAACCAGGTCTTTGTGCCGAGATGAGGACCTCTGGGAGACTGCACACTGATTAATATTCCCTGGTACCTGAAGTTCTCTTTTAGTCCAGTGGCTTGGACTTGGTGATCCCACCACAGGAGCTCAGGCCTGACCCCTGGCCTGGGAACCAAGACCCCACAAGCCACACAGAAGAGAAAAAAAAACAAAACAAAATGCAAAACCAAATAAGTAACAAACAGAAAAGAGCAGAACAATAACAAAGAATAAAAAAATTAAATTAAATTAAAAAAATAAAAAATGTATTAGAAAAAATAACAATAAGGATGAATCAACAACAACAAAAGAAAACTGAACCACAACAGCAAAAATAAATAAATAAATAAAAAGTAAAAAAGAAAATAAAAATAATTAAAAAAATAAAAAACAAATACAAATAAAAATTAAAAAATAAAAAATTTCCCGGTTCCTCCTCTATAGTGTCCTTGCCCCCACGGTGAACTACAGCCTACCCCCTCCTCCCCAGTAGGCCCCCAAGACCTTTAGGTAGGTCTCTGGACCCACCGTGTCAGCCCCACCTCTGCATGTGTTCTTCTCACCAGCATCTGTTCCTGGAGCTGGTCCGGAGCACACGTGCCCACACAGGCCAGCTGGGGTGCAGGTCTAGGCCAGCGTCTGCAGGGGCCAGTGCAGCCGGAGGAAGCCTTAGAGTGAGGCAGTGCCCAGCCTGCCTGGACCTGCATGGCCAGAGGAGACCTTGTCAGGGACAGCACTCGGGTTGCCAGGACCTGCAGGGAGGCTTTGGCACACGCAGTGTTCAGGACTGGGCATCCATGATGCTGGAAGAGGAAGAGGCCTTTTTGGGGAGGGGAGGGGAGGGTGACCCAAGCCTGGGGACCCATGCGGCCAGAAGAGGTCTTGGAGGAGTGGGCGGCTCAGGCCTTGGGACCTAATGGCCTGGCTGTGTGTGGGTGGCGTGGGGGGCAGCTCAGGCCCAGGGCAGGCTCCACTTCTGATTTTAGTTTGCTTGCTATTTCCACCACATCTGCAGGCACTTCTTCCACTGAAGTTTTGAGCCCCTAAAAGTCAGCCACGAGGGTTGGAATAAACTTCTTCCAAACTCCTTTTAATGCTTGATATTTGGCCCTTTCTCATGAATCACATATGTTCTTAATGGTATCCATCATGAAGAATCCTCTCCAGAAGGCTTTTCAGTTTACTTTGCCACAGGAATCACTCATGTAAAAGCTATAGCCTTAAAAAATTCATTTCTTAAATAATAAGACTTGGAAATTGAAATTACTCCTTGATCCATGGGCTGCAGAATGGATGTTGTCTTGCCAGGCATGAAAGCAACACTAATCTCATTGTACATCTCCATCAGTGCTCTTGGGTGTCCAGGTCATTGTCAATAAGCAGTAATATTTTGAAAGGAATTTTTTTTCTGAGCAGTAGATCTCAACAGTGGGCTTAAAATATTCAGTAAGCCATGTTATAAACAGATATGCTGTCATCCAGGCTTTGTTGTTCCATTTATAGGACATACGAAGAGTAGATTTAGTGTAATTCTTAAGAGCCCTAAAAGTTTCAGAATGATAAATGAACACTGACTTCAACTTAAAGCCACCAGCTGCACGAGTCCCTGACAAGGGTTAACCTGTCCTTTGAAGTATTGAAGCCAGGCATTGACTTCTCCTCTCTAGCTGTGAAAGTCCTAAATGCCATCTCCTTCAAATAGAAGACTATTTTTTCCACATTGAAAATCTGTTGTTTTGTGTAGCCACCTTCATTAATTATCTTAGATCTTCTGTAAAATTTGCTGCAGTTTCTGCATCAGTACTTGCTGCTTTGCTATGGAGATGCCTTCTTTCCTTCAGCATGAACAAACCTCTGCTACTTCAGACTTTTCTTCTGAAGCTTCCTCACCTCTCTCAGCCTTCATAGAATTGAAAAGATTTAGGGCCTTGCTCTGGATTAGGTTTTGACTTAAGGGAATGTTGTGACTGGTTTGATCTTCTATCCAGACCACTGAAATTTCTCTACATCAGCAATAAGGCTGCTTCACTTTCTTGTCATTCATGTGTTCACTTTTAATTTCCTTCAAAAACATTTCTTTTGGGCTTCCCTGGTGGCGCAGTTGTTGAGAGTCTGCCTGCCAATGCAGGGGACACGGGTTCGAGTCCTGGTCTGGGAAGATCCCACATGCCGCGGAGCAACTGGGCCCGTGAGCCACAATTACTGAGCCTGTGCGTCTGGAGCCTGTGCTCCGCAACAAGAGAGGCCGCGATAGTGAGAGGCCCGCGCACCGCGATGAGGAGTGGCCCCCACTTGCCACAACTAGAGAAAGCCCTTGCACAGAAACGAAGACCCAACACAGCCATAAATAAATAAATAAAGACTTTTAAAAAAAAAAGTATGTCTCCCTCTGCTTAAAACCTTCCAAAGGCTTAAAAAAAAAAAAAAAAAAAATTTCTTTTGCATTAACAACTTGGCTGTTTGGCACACAAGAGGCCTAGCTTTTGGCTTATCCAGGCTTTTAGACATGCCTTGTTAACTAAATCACTTCTAGCTTTTGATTTATAGTGAGAGAAATAAACTCTTCATTTCACTTAACACTTAAAGACCATTGTAGGGTTATTAATTGACCTAATTTCAATATTGTAGTGTTTCAGAAAATAGGGAGGCCCAAGGAAAGAGAGAGAGAGATGGGGAATTGGCTAGTCACTGGGGTAGTCAGAACACAGACAACATATAAAGTTCTCTGTTTTATAAGGGTGTAGTTTGCCCCCAAAATATTTTCATAGTAACATCAAAGATCACTGATCACAGATTGCTATAACAAATATAATAATAATGAAAAACTTGGAAATATTGCAAGAATTACTAAAATTTGACACAGAGACACGAAGTGAGCAAATGTTGTTGGAAAAATGGTGCCCATAGATATCCTTGAGGCAGGGTTGCCACACTTACGATTGGTTAAAAAAAAGGCATTATCTGTGAAGTGCAATAAAGCAAAGTGCAATAAAACAAATAAGGTATGCCTGTACTAGAAAGGACCTGATGGATTTGCTATTTGACATATATATTTTTAGTGCAGATACCAGCATAATATGCTACTTAGCCATCAAATAAAACCATAAATGAGATAATGCTACTAAGTATAGTATATTTGGACACCTTCCTGACCAACATTTTTGCAAAATAAATGTAAAGATCCATTGGACACAACAGAGTGTTTTAGAGCTTCTAGATGTTCTATTAATTCCTTGTAATACATAAGCTCTGCAACCAGTTTGAGAAGTTTCAACTTATTTGGGTACAAATATGAAAGGGCACCAATAGCAGGTCAAGCTTTACTATTTTTCTAGACAGCCGCTGCTTCTTTGGGTATTCTGGGCATACCAAACAGTAAGAGGATGGGAAAAATAAAGGCTGTCCACTGGTCAGCCATCTCAAGAGATGGCTGATGGAGATATAATTCAATCATTTCTAGACTTTTAAAAAGTTATTTGTTTGGTGGCTTCTACTTTCCACTTTGGGAAGGGTAACCAGCTCTTGTTGTTTTTGCCTCGAATGGGAGGTGGGTAGAAAAGAAAAAGAAGAGTAAAGGCAATTTTTGCATGAATACTGCCTTGCATTCCTCCAAAGCCAACCTTCTTCTTTCACTTACCTTTTTATAGGTGATGAGAAAAGAAAATGATTCTCCCATCATTTTTATAATAGTTTACCCTTCCTTGTCTATCCCTGTCCTGATATCTGCTAATGAATGGATAGTACTTGATTTGACCTACGTGGATGCTCATTTCAAGGCTATCTGGGCAGACATGACCATAGATACTGACTTTGTCTCAGAATGTCCTCTGGCCACCATCATCATCTCCCTCCTGCCCAGAGGTCATGTGTGATGACAACTTCGCAACTTCTGGGTCCCTGTGGAACTCATCATTTTGGAGTATGGATAAATGGGCTTTCTCATCTGCAAGAAGATATAACAAACTTCAGTTGGCTGGGTGTGAACATGCTGAACATTGGTAGATGGATGAGGAGTAGAGGAAGTAAGTTATTTTCTTTTTCTATTAAAATTTAACCAACTGACCTAAATAACTTTCTACACCTGTGCTACTGACAGACACTACTGTGGAATCCACTCTGATCTGGAATCAATCAGAATTGGTAGAGAAACTTACATTAAATGAGCCCTCAAGGGACAAGGAATGGGACTAATAAGTGGTGAATCTGGGTGGTCCTAGAGGATGTGTAGGGTAGGGGTGGGCTTTGTTCTGCCTTGGTGTGCTTTTGGTATTATGTCTAGTCTGCTGAGTCTGGTAACCCCCTCCCTGCTGGAAGTTTGGCCATGGTACATACAGATCATCTGTGTGCAAACTGTGTTATGGGATAACAAACATTCAAGGGACAGCAAGTACTCTGCTCTATGTCTGCTTGTAATCCCCGCCCCCCAACATAAACCCTATATTATATATACAGCATGCAGTACATTCATCTGAGATTTCCTAAATCACTGGACTGGCAGAGCAGCTCATGCACCACATGTGGCACTAGTGATATATGTCCATGATCCCTGGAATGAGAAGGGTGAAAGTAGAAGGAGGATTGACAGTGTTTTCCAACGTCTGTTTTGAGGTGGCTAGCCAACATTAGCAGTTACCCAAACTGTCAAGAGCAGTTATATAAGAGCCTTCTGTTTGTATCGGTGACTTTGTTTGCCAGTCCCTTCATTCTGCAATTCACATGAACCTTTTACAAGTCCACCTAGTCAGGAGACATTTACTAGCCACACGCCTTCCTAAAAGAGGTCAAGTTTTCTAAAACCGTAATGCTGATCTTTTAGAGATATGTGACTTTAAGGGGAAGAGAATCAGTACTCCCATATTAGTTTTCTTTACCTTCCTTCACTCACAACATATGTCCTTTCTTCACTCACAACATAGGTAATCACAATATAAAGGCTTTGCGTGACTTCATGTATATATTCATTCAGATATATTTATTGAGCACCTACTATGTGCTAGGAACAGTTCCAGGTTCTGGAGATAGAGCAGTGACAAGTTAGACAAAATTCTCTGAGTGCTTAAACCTTACACAATAGAGATAGAAGATAATGAACAGGATAAACAAGTAAACTATATGTTATATAGTGTTAAGTTTTGTAATGAAAATAATACAGCAGGAAAGTAAGATACAGAACCAAGAGAGCTTTAAATTAGATATGATGGTCTGAAGCAAGTGAGGGCTATTTGGGGAAAGAGCATTCCAGAAAAAGAAATAGCAAGTGGAAAGGATATGCTTAAAAGGATTAATAAACAAGAGCTACTGGGGATGAAATGGGGAGGTGAGGAGGCTAAGTGGTAAGAGAAGAATACAGACAGGAAATTAGGACTTTGGCTTACCTTACCTAAATTAAGTGGGAACTGTGGCTTTTCCTCTGAATGAGATGCAAAACCATTATGGGTTTTAGAAGAGGAGTCATATGGGTATTTTGTCAGAATCATTATGGCTTCTGTGTTGAGAACAATCATGACTGTTTGGGGGAAGGAGAGGAGCGAATAGAGGCATAGTTAAGAAAAGCAGTAATGAGGCTATTACAATAACTCAGGCTTGAAAAGATAGATGAACCAGGGTGTTGGAAGTGGAGTGGAGAAAAACGGTCAACTTCCAAGTGTATTTTGAAGGTACAGCTAATAAAAATTTGCTGATGGACTGGTAACAAAGATCATATTAAGGTTTTTCTCTCAGGCAGCTGACAGAATGGAGTTGCCATTAACTGAGACAGAGAAATTGCAGGAGGAGCTGGTGGGTAATGTGCCTATCAAGAGGTCATTTTTGTACATGTTAGCATTGTATATATTTTATGAGCGATATGTCAAAAAGATCAAAAGTTTGCAAAGTGGAGATGCCACCTGTCCATGGAGTACATAGCTAAAACCTGAACTTTCCCAATAAAGGGATAAGGTTAGCACAAATAAAGGTTACCTCAAAGATGACTTTTATTGGTGCTAACTTAAATTTTGTGAGACTCTCACAGGGCCACACTTATGCATGGAAACAGTGACCATGCTCACATCAAATTTTAAGTGAATTAATATTACACTGAATAATGGAGAAAAGAGCATGACATTTTCTAAAAGTTGAAGATACACAAACATTTGTGTAATATTATATAATAGGAGTATCTATTCTATATTTCATCACCATGCAATGTGAATATAATATCATTTAGCGTTTTCAAAGTTATCATAAAAACTTTTTATTTGCAGACTTATTACAGTGAAATATGTTACTATGTAGAAATTAAACTATTTATAATATTCATATATCAATACTTCAAAAAGTATTCTCAATATCTTTGAAAAGATACCTATTACTTTTAAATTGATATATCCAAGCAAGCTACCTTAGCGTGATAAATTCCAAAGAGATGGAGTATTAAATGCTGTTATATTAAATGCAATTTGTTTATAGGAATGTATGTTTACTTATAGATTTAGTATATTATGATGAACATAAAATCATTTCAAGCAAAAAACAAGTATGAAATTCTAAGCTGACCATTATTCCAAGTACTTAAAGAAGGATGATACTGAGCTCCTACTTAGATTTACATATGGCTTAAGAAGTATTGTATTCTTAGAGGAGAATAAACAGTCAAACCTTAACTGTAATGATGAAAGACCTTATTATGAAAATAAAGGCATAAAATAATAATATTTAAAAAGAAAAGAAAGTTTTAGCTACTGCATACCTTTAAGGAGAGACTACACAATCTCTTGGAATAAATCCTTGCATGCTTTGATTATATGATAATGCCAAAATATATATAAGTAAAATTAACAACTCTAATGGCCAAAAATCTTATAATAATAAAGTTTGGATCACTTATGCTTTTTTTTTCTAATTTCAAAACATCAACTAAATTTATGAAAAGGTATTTTTGAAGCCATGTATTTAATAAATAATGTCTTCTGAGAATGTTTGTAATCAGACATTACGTTTAGCCTCATTCTTCTTTAAATTAATTGAGTAAGCACTACTAATAACAGCTCTATCATCAACTCTTTAAAATTTACTGTAGTTTTTGATATGCCATTCTATTTCCATGCCTTTAATTAATTTTGATGTTACTTGATTTAGAAAGGTTTAGCACACATTATCTCATCTACTAATTCGTGGCAAGACCATCTACATGGGTTTCTGCTCAACGAGATTATAAAAATATTTTTTAAAAAATAGGAAGAAAAATAAATAGAGACAAAGTTTATTTGCCTTATTAATTCTCATCTTTGATAGCATTTCCAAGAACAGAGTTTAAATAACACCACTGAAATCACCTAACACCTTTGCCATTTGGGAATTTTTTCATATCACTGCCAAGTTCCACATGAAAGTACTTTAGCCTTTCGAGCATGAAATTGGAAAGGGTTTTCTTTTTGTGAAGAGTCACGAAAAGCAAATTTTACAATGTGACTTTTGCCCTTTTTTTGATTTATCAGTGGAATTCCTGGCCTAATGAAATTTGCTTTCTTTTTTCTAGTATACCCTCTTCCCTGTGGCTTCCATACTTCAAAACAACAAGCACAGTTTTGAAACATGCTTTCACCTTTGGGCCATAATAATATAAAAAAGCTAAAACCTATCTTTCAGTCCACCTTGCACTTAAATTTAACAGTCTTCATAATAGTCAGTTATCCTCATAGGTGAGCAAAGGTAATGGGCATGGAGGTCAGCAATGTTTCTGTGATAGATTTCATGTCACTATGGTTCCTTTGGCCTCAGTTATGCTTGTTCTTTATAAGATTTCTGGAATTAGCCTGTAAACTAATTTCTGGCCGTGGGGAACTCCCTCAATTTATGTTAAATCTCATTGTCTTCCTAGAAGAAAATACCTAAAGTAAGTTTTCTACATTTATTATAAGTTTTGTTAAGGTACACTATTCTTTCCATCAAATAAACATGTTTTTTATATTGACTTATACCTGTGTCAAATTGTTTTTTAAATCTGTTTGACAGGCCCTAGGAATTGGCAGAACATAGCCAGTTACTGGAAGTTAGACTGTTGGAATGGCTACTCAGATGTGTAACTAATTGTAGAACATATTTTTTCTTTTTTTTTATTTGACATTCCTTTAAATAATAAGTAATAATAATAATAAAACCTTAAAATAATCATAAATGGTTTATAAATGCAAATGAGAATGTATTGATGAAGCTTTTTTTTAACTCCTAAGAGGAATACAGCAGTTATTTGGCAACATCTTCATGCTCATGATTTAAAAGTACATATTTTTAGCTTTCTAGCTTCAGGGCCATGAATCCATAGAAGGAGCCCAAGAAAGATTTGCATGTGAATCCTAATTTACGTCATGAGTTTCTTTAGATCCACTGCTTAGTTTCATTTAACGTTAAAACTTCTGCTTTCCTAAATAATTTTTGAAATATTCATTATTTCAAAATGTATTTTGAGAAAGAAAAAATATATTTTGGATATCTCAAAGATCTTTTCTTGGAGGTTTCCAATATTCCTATAAAGCTCACATTCAGCTGTCATTATTAAAAATTAAACCTTAATGGTAGTGGACTATAGTTTCACTTTGTTTGAATTCATATATACTTCAAATATATTTTAAATTCTTTACACAGAAACAATTCTATATGAGCAAAGGACATATAAACAGTCAAACAAAATTAGGAGGGAAGAAAGATAAAACAAATTTCTTATATCTTCTTAACAGCAAATTAATTTTTCCACAAAATACTTTTTATGCTTATATAGAACATAGATATATTAAACAATTAAAATTAGATTCTGGCAGGAATTCCCTGGTGGTCCAGTGGTTAAGGCTTGGTGCTTTTACTGCCGTTGCTTGGGTTCAATCCTTGGTCAGGGAACTGAGATCCTGCAAGCCACGTGGTGTGGCCAAAAATAAATAAATAAAATAAAATAAAAATAGCATAAAAAATTAGATTCTTGCATATCTTTTATATGCTATCTAGGAAATATGAGTTTTATTGCTGATCTTCACATAACCTATAAACTTATGTAAAAATATATAATACAACTAGAAGTAATGTTTGGCATGAGATAGACTGAAACACAAAGTAGGTTTTTAAAAAACTAAATGCTTAATTTAATTTTGCATATTCTAAATTTCATGCAGTGTTGGGCAGACATCTAAGTCTGCTTTATACAGCAGTAAGACCGCATCATTTTACATAAGTCAAACATCAGATAATGATCCCATTTTAAAGAACCAATCACTTCGTAAGCTCTGAAATGGATACAATTGATTATTGATAAAGATTTTATTCCTCTTTGAAAATGGACTCAAGTTTATTACCCTAAATATGTTAATGTGCCAGGGTAAAACAGACTTAGGTAATTTCCCTGTGAGTATTTTATCTCTGAGTTATTAAACGTGTCTCTGACTCCCTACATGCTAATGTTAGAGGTTAATAGCAATGTTCTATTTTATCCAGTGCCTTATTTCACTTAATGCAATGATGCATGACTTTGATTAAAACATAAAGCAAAAGGAAGTATAGAAAAAAATCACATGTGAATTCAGGACAAAATAACCTTACAAAAAAAGAATACAATGGTGGTACCAATCTATGTCAAGTTTAGCTAGGTATACAACGTAGTTGTAAAATAAACTATATTTTGAATTTTATCACATAAAAGAGAACATTAAATCATATTACAATATCTCCAAAGTATTAGCCCTAGTTTTGTTTTTGATACATGAATATCTATCAAAAATATCAAGTAGATGAAACATTTTCTACTGCCACAGTAGATTTACTGTGGAGTTGTGCTTTTACCATTCTCATCAAGTTTGTGGCTCAATAAAATGGTTACTGGAATTATGCTGAAATAAAAGTGTTACTGAACTCAGGTTTGGCTGCTCGCTGCTCAAAAGCCAATAATTCGAGAGGCAAGTGTCGTTAGAAAGGAAAGGTGTTTTAATCAGAAAAGCCGGCAATCTGGGGAGAAGGTGCCTTCCAGATTCCATATCTGAAGATTCTGCTCACCGGTGACAGTTTTTTTTTTTTTTTTTTTTTTTCCAGTGACAGTTTTTAAAGAGAAAAATGGGGGGAAGAATCTCAGTGAATCATCGAGGCAGGAGGTTGGGTTCTGCATCATTCTCCATTGTGTGCAGACTGGCTGACTCTCTCTTCAGACGTTTTCTCGCCAGTGTGAACTGCCTGCATGATTCCTTAGGGGGCTGTTGGGGATAGAGAGCTAATCATTCTTAATCTACTTCATTCTTCATTCTGACTTCTTCTTATCAAGGAAAAGAATCGAAAGTTTAGGTGAGGCATTGTGTGCATTCAGGAGAGCATAAGTCCAGACTTAATTTCAGTTGCTTAGTGATCTCATTGCTATAATTAGGCTGTTAAGGTTAGAAGGGGACAGAAATAGGTAAACAGAAAAGGGGCCAAAGAGCTGCTTTCAAAAGATTGTGTAATTGGCTATGTGTATTTTTTAAATCCCATTTTGTATTATCAGCCCTCATATTAACTCTATTCTTACATACGCCAAATGAATAAAATCAGTTATCATTTGCTTATGCCTTTTTGGGGGGGTTTGCATTCTATTTTTAATGTACAACAGTAGTTCAGTTATTCAACATTTTTGGGAAATGCAATGTCTTTGTGGATTGAGGGATGCAATGTAATTTCTGCCTCTAATGGCAGAATCTCTACTAGTCTGGCCTTGACTCTGAGCTCTATTCATGTCTGTTCACAACATTTTGGTTGCATCTTATTGTCACAGTTTTCACAATTACATTCATGGTAAAATGCTTCCTTATGTAAATATTCACAAATGAAATCTGTAAAAGTAGGATTGAAGATGTTTGTCCTCTCACTTACAAGCATCCACTGTAGATTAGTTTTGCCTAATTTTGAATTTCATATAGTCATACATTATATACTCACCATAATACTTTTGACAGTATTTTGTTGAGTTTATTAATAGTGCATTTTATTTTATTGTTCACTAGTATTAAGGAGTACATGAATATACCAAAGTATAATTTTAATGATGGACAAATGTAGTGTTTCAAGTTTTTAGCTATCATGAACAAAGCTGGTATAAACATTCTTGAACAAGTCTTTCTATGAAAGTTTGTTTTCATTCCTCTTCTGTAAAAACCTAGCAGTGGAATCGCTAAGTCTTTTATAAGACGTGTGAGAAACTGCCAAACTCTTTCTAAAGTAGTTGTACTATTTTATGTTCCTATCAGGAAAGTGGTTTTCAGTTGCTCTGTTCTTGCTAACAGCTTGTGTCTCCTTTTTAATTAAAGCCATAATAATAGCTATCATTTGTAGTGTTTCCCAGTTTCTGTGGTATAAATTCTCCTATCATGGGTTATTTCAAGTGAACATAGAGTAGGCAAGAGATGTGTACAATCTGCTCTTGTGAGCTAGTGTAAGTCGGCTTCAGCACACCAAGGCAACTACCATAATAAATAAGTGCATACTTATTTACTCCAGTAAAGTACTGAAATGCTTTGCATGGCTTTATATGTACTTCTTATTTTGACAAAAAGAATATTAAAAAGACATAGAATTAAGGGTCAAGATGTAATAAAACTAATATTTTTATTGCTTCCTCAAGGCACTTTTTTTAGGTTTTGTGTGTGAAAATGAGCAACACAAAGACTACCAGTGCAGTTTGCTGCCACTGCAGTGATCTGTGCTAAAAGGACAATACTTGTCATGGCTTTTTCAGTATCTGTGCAAATGCCAACAAGAAAAAAAAGGCAAACATCTTGCTGTTATTATAAAAATAGTTTTGACCTCATAGATCTCTTGAAAGGGACTAAGAGACTCCTGTGTGTTTATGGAGAACACTTGCCAACCATATCTCTTGTTTTATTGGAAATATTGGAAAATTTATATTATCCAGGGTGTAACTTACAGTGAGTTACTGCATTTTCTTTTAGCTTCTCTGTTTAGAAATGATTGAAACATTCAGGAAAGAAAAGAGGGAAAGAGATGATTGAAATACAAATGAAGTCAATATACTTATAGTTTATATTTCACTTTCTCTAACTTTCATAAAGTTAACAGAATACTTTGTTTTATATAAGTATTATTAGTAAAATAAATGCTTAAAGATAAAAACTAATGAATTCTTAATACCTGTTAAATATCTCTTAATTTTTAATATGGTTCCTTTTGAGGTTTATAGTTTGCTAATGAATCATCTGACATACCAATATAAAAATGTTAAATCTGCAATATAAATGTAAAATGGCAATGACAAAAATGTACTTTCACTGACTATGGAGAAGTGAAAATTCTACATCAGGAAAATAACAGACTGAAAATTATGACTAAGAATTAAAATGTCTTTAGAGAGATATCATTTTCCATGCAAGATACAATCACCATATAATAAACGGCAAATAGAACAAATACAAGTATTAATGATTTGTAGAAAGGCAAAGTTTTTAAAGAAACTTTTTCAGCTACATTTTTTACATTATATTATATTCTAATATATAAAAATTTCTCACTTTAGAAAATAAATAAAATTACTACCTAAAGATAAAAATATGACTAGACAACCTCTTCTATAGTGCTAACTTATGAATACTTGAAAAAAAAAAGAGAGCTAAAGGTTCAGAAACCATTAGCCAAGAAAAATCATTTCATACTGGGCAGAAAGTTATGAAGCTTTGTTTAAAGTTTTCTACTCCAGTACAGTCTATACCGGGGCTCTTTTGGGTTATGAAACAAGGTAGATAATTATCAAGATATAGAACTCAGTGGTTCAGGAAGGGAAACATTAAAGCTCAGCAGGGTAAAACCAGACAATCTAAAAATAATTAAATTATTCAGTTAGATTTAAAATAGACTTTGACATTGTAGTGTAAATCCTGACTTTTTTTTTTCTTTTTTGTAATACAAGTGCCTGACTTCGGCTTTGGTTGCTAAGGCATCCACTTCCAAGGTATTATCTCATATCAACACATTGCCAGCCACAGAACTAAACACTTAGGGCATCTCTCCTGCACAGAAGCTCCTTTGTTTTTGAGATCTTCGTTGATTTCAGTGACTGACCATTTGCCCACTTGTTTTTTTCTCTTCCTATGCTTTAAACTTTTCTTTTTTAAAAAAATTTTAACAGCTTTATTGAAGTTTAATTTAATGCCATAAAATTAATTAATTTCAAGTATGAAACAATGATTTGTAGTAGATTTATAAAGTTGGGTGGTTAAACTTATGTTTTAAATTCACCAATAAAGAGTGAGCCTAGCCTCCTCCCACTGCATGGACCTCAATAAAAGCAGAACCTCAGGTCCCTGTGATCGCTCTCTCTATCCTCTGACATCACCACTTCGCTGTGTGGCCCCAGGTGTGCCATATACTTTCCAGGACTTGTGAGTAATAAACCTTTCTTTTTTTTTTTCAATTTCTTCAAGTTTCCTGATAGTTATTACTTAAGGGCGTCTTTCAGTCATAAGAACCACAAGAGTTGGTCCAGCCACAATATTAGTTATTAATAGGCTGAGACCAGCACAAAACAGACGTTTAAAAGTAAGAAACTTCAAATATGACCTTTATGAAGTAAATTACCGTTTTCAAAAAAAATGTCCAAAGTAACACAAGAGGACAGTATCCAATAATCTTTCATAGAATAAATATTGTAAATTAAAACACTATGACTAGGAGCAGAGAGATTAAAACTTCTCTATATGTATAGAGATTTTCTTGAGACCCAAATCATTGGGATATAGACCATCCATGTTACATATCACTACATATTAACATCAGTGCTTTCCTTTTTTTTTTTTTTTTTTTAATAAATGTATTTATTTATTTATTTATTTTGGCTGCGTTGGGTCTTTGTTGCTGTGCATGGGCTTTCTCTGGTTGTGGCGAGTGGGGGCTACTCTTCATTGTGGTGCGCCGACTTGAGGTGGCTTCTCTTGTTGTGGAGCACGGGCTCTAGGTGCACAGGCTTCAGTAGTTGCAGCACGTGGGCTCAGTAGTTGTGGCTCGCGGGCTCTAGAGCACAGGCTCAGTAGTTGTGGCGCACGGGCTTAGTTGCTCCGCGGCATGTGGGATCTTCCCGGACCAGGGCTTGAACCCGTGTTCCCTGTGTTGGCAGGCGGATTCTTAACCACTGCACCACCAGGGAAGCCCGCTTTCTTTTTTTTTTACATTTGAGGTCAATGAAAAGAACAGGGGTCAGACAACTAAAGCCTGAGTGTCAAATGCAGCCTGCCATTTGTTTTGTATGGCCTGCAGGCTAAGAATGTTTGCTATAAATAGTTGAAGAAACAAAAAAGAAAACAAGTATTTCATGGTAAGAGAAAATAATACGAAATTCAAATTTCAGGGTCCATGATTAAAGTTTTATTAGAGCATAGCCATGCTTACTCATTTAATTTTATCTGTGGCCGCTTTTGCATTACAAGGGCAAAATTGAGTTATGGCAACAGAGGCCAGATGACCTGCAAAGTTGGACATATTTATTATTTGGCCCTTTATGGAAAACAGTTTACCAACCCTTGATTAAAAAAAAAAAAAAATTAGAGATTATATTACTAAGTTAAATTTTTTTTAGGAATGAGTCAGACTTTCATTATAAAGCTGAAATAATTCTTGTAAATTTCTCTCCATAGCTGTTTGACCTAATATTAAGGATGAAATATCATCTAAGCTACTTGTGTTCCCCAAAGTAGAACATACCTAATATTAGAACATAATATTTGAGAGAGAAAAGTGAAAAACAATATATCTTCAGCACTTAAAATGACTATATATTCAGGCATTGCAGAGGAATTGTTCCATTTTAATACATAGAACAACTCTAAGGCAAATTTTATCCCTGATCAATAGATGAGAAAATTAAGGCTCAAAGGGATCAGGCAGATAAATGTTGGCAGCTGGGTTTGAATTCAGTTCCAATTCTGGAACCAAATAGACTGAGTCAAGTGTGATTAGAAGGGAGTTCTTAAATGTCCCTTTATCTGTTGTCTGCCCCTGAAATTTCAGTAAGTGATATGTAGTACTTTCTATTAAGTATATATACATAAATATATATATACCATGAAATATTTTGAGCATACAGACCAAATTAGAGAATAAAGAACAATTATGTGTCTATCATACTATTTCATCAAATCTAGTATATTTGGATTATTTATTTTTGATAAAACTGAGATGTTGTGACTTCCTGGGTTCCTCTCCCCATCTGAAACAATATCTCTATTCCTATATATTCATCATTTTCAATCTTTTAAAAATTACACATTTATATATCTAAAATATTATGTCATATTATTTTTAAAATATTTTGAATGATATAAATTGCCTCCATTTTGCAGTGTATGGTTGTGTTACAAAAGTGAAGAAGAAGGAGAGTAAAGAGGTGGAACAGTTAGAAAGGGGAGGGGAAGGAAGGAGATAGGAGGGAAGAGGGGAAGAGAAGAAGGAAGGGGGGGACAAGGAGAAAGTAGAATGAAACACCCCATATCTCAGTGGCTTAAAAAACAAAGAGGGGGCTTCCCTGGTGGCACAGTGGTTGAGAATCTGCCTGCCGATGCAGGGGACACGGGTTCGAGCCCTGGTCTGGGAAGATCCCACATGCCGCAGAGCAGCTAAGCCCGTGAGCCACAATTACTGAGCCTGCGCTTCTGGAGCCTGTGCTCTGCAACAAGAGAGGCCGCCATAGTGAGAGGCCCGCGCACCGCGATGAAGAGTGGCCCCCACTTGCCGCAACTAGAGAAAGCCCTCGCACAGAAACGAAGACCCAACGCAGCCATAAATAAATAAATAAAATTAAAAAAAAAAAAAAAGGGTCTTACAGCTTTACAACCACAGCTCAGATGTGGCCCTGGAGATGGCATGGCCAGCCTGGTGGCCCCTTCCCCACATCAATGCTGCGCTCACACGTTTGGCTGTGCCCTGTGAGGGCAGTGAGCCCGCCCAACAGTGGGGCAGGTGGCAGAGGTATGGGGCGGGTGGCACCACTCTCTCAAGATTCGCAGACGTGGCAGGCTCACCTGATTGGCAGGGCAGTAAATTATCCTATACAGCTGTTCTCTTTAAAAACATTCGTGATATAGTAGAGTTCAAGTCTAGGAGTAGAAATGTACAGTAATTGAGGACACAGGTCGGTGGCCTCACCCATGGCCTGCTGGAGCAGACCCCATTTGAGATCTGCCTGGATTCTGTCACCTGGGTGGCAGCCTGCTGGGGAGTCACAGGCCAGGGCCAGGAGTTATACATTATAATAGTTGTATTATAATAGTTGTGTTGTTGTTGTACTGTTATTTTTGATTTAGTGTGGGTCTGTGTTTGTTAAGTTCTTTGTATTTGCATGTTTTAACATGTTTATATTTCTCCCCTTCCTCTAGATGAAAGGTTGCCTGGGTATAAAAATATATATTGGCAATTATTTTCAGTTGTCTTCAACACCCATTGCTGCTGATGACAAGAATGTCACTATTCTAATTGTAATGATGTTTTTCTCTTTGAAAGCTACTTAGACTGTTCATTTTACATGATATTCATTAGTTTCACACCAGTGTTTCTATGTTTACAGTGTATCCTGATCAAAATTCCAAGTACACTTTCACGCTAAGGATGCTTGACATTCTTTAATTCTGGAACATTCTTTTCAATTATCTCCTGAAATATTGTATTTCTCCCTTCCACTTCCTTATTTTGATAATGCTTTTAGATTACATGGTAGAACTTTTTAATTTATCTTCCATGTCTCTTCATCTCTTCTTATTTTTAAAATATCTTTTATTTTTAAAAGGACCTATTGTATAGCACAGGGAACTATACTCAATATTTTGTAATAACCTATATGAGAAAATAATTTGAAAAAGAATATATATATGTGTGTGTATGTATATATATATATATATATATATAAATCACTTTGCTGTACACCTGAAATTAACACAACATTGTAAATCAACTATACTTCAATTTAAAAAATAAATTTAAAAAAAGTAAAAAAATTATAACACTTTTAAATAACAATAATGTATACATAGAAAGTAATTAAAAAGATCTTTCTGGTGATTATCTCAGGGGGACTTAGGAAGTACTTTCACATTCTACGTAATTCATCTCTTCATGTGCAAAATGCTTTGAAGAAGGAATTACAGTTGCCAAAATAAAAATAATAAAGATGTAAATAATCAAAAAAATCTTTTTTGTCTCTCAACAGGAGATTCTGAGTGAATTCCTCAATGTTAGCTTCCAAATTACTAAATTATTTTTTGAGTCCAGGGAAAAAGTTACTTTGTCCATTTTATTTTTTAGAAAATTCTAATTATTTCCTTTAAAATAAAATCATTTGTTTTAATTTACATTTGCCTGTTTGGTTTCAAAATTCCCTGTTTATTTTGTATTAGAAGTTTTGTGTCATTCATCATTTGAACATCTTCGTCAGATAATTCGATAAAATTACTAGCATCTGGAAAGAATCCATGTTTTGATTATTGATTTTGGTGATTATGTTTCTCTGGACTAGATTTATTCCTGTATTTTGGAATGTAGGTTTTCAGGCTCATTTTATTGGGAAGGATAATCTTACTATTGTTGATTCTTTTTTTCTCTCCCTCTGCAGCTTCTTCTCCTTATCTAGTACTTTTTGCTTGCTTCTACTTTAATCTTTTGGTACCTGTACAAAATAGGTCTTACTAGACTTATGGTATGGTTGCAGCAACACTGAGTATGTGAATGATCAGTTGCAGAATCTGCTGGCAATTTAGTTCAATTTCTGTATAGGAGGATGTGTCTGTGCCCTACTATCTTCCTAGGTCTGTAGTTTTTTGGGAACCTGTATTCTCAACAAAGACTGGCAGCAGGGGGTTTTGTTCAATGCTTTGTTTTCCTTACTTTCTTCTTTCCTTCCTTCCAACTTCCTTCCTTCCTTTCTGAATGGGAGGAGGCATCATAGCCTTTTGATTTAAATAGTCTGATTCAACAACTATTTTATGCCAACACCCACCACTCCCCCCCAACCTCGTTTACCTTGGAAGAGATGAATGCACAGTCACTGCTGCCCACTCCCAGAGGAAGAAGTCAACTGTAGTTTCAGTTTCAGCTCTAGCTGCAAGTGCTGATTTTGATTTTTGTGCTGTCCATGGTCTACAAATTTTCATTTTCTGTTTTTTGAGCCCAGCTAAAGTTTTTTTTTTAATTTTATCTTTTTACATTTTATTTATTATTGCTATGTGTATTGGAAAAAAGGAATTATTGGAACATAAACTCACTATACCATCTTGGACTGGAAATCAGCATGAAAATAACTGCTAATTTTTAGCAGCATGAAAATAACTGCTAATTCATAAATTCATAAATAATTTCTAGGGAGAGAGAGACCTGAGTGAATGGAGTAGTAGTCCACTGGCAAAACATCAATTTTTTGGTGAAAGGAGAAGGGAAGATTTGTGGTCATTTCCTCAGCATGTGCTATAGTCCTATGATCTTGGTAAAAGTACGAGGCTGGAAGGAAATAGACTCTTTTGGCCCTACTAATCTCAGCTCTTAATAGCATCATTTATTGCCTTGCCCATAATCTGATATTGGAGAAGTGAATAAATATTCTCTGGTAATAAAATGTTTGAAAGAAATACACCTTTTAGAGTAGTGTTTGAAGTTGAGGAAGAGCTTATTTACCGGATGGCACCATTTTATACTGAAAGAGTTCATTTGCCTCTAATGCATAATTTCTTTAACATTGGTATTTCCACTCATTCTGATTAACAATATTGTTGAGACCTCTCTACTTGACTGAACCATGTAAAAAAGAACCTTTGCTCAATTTCACAATGACTTCCATAATGAAGACCAGAGAAGGTGGCTTAATAATACAGAACTATTGCTAAAATGATTTGCACATTGGCATTTCCCTTTTTCTTTCTCTGAAGACATTTGTAATCCCCTAAGAACCTTCTCCTTTTGGACCCAGAGGTTATAACATATGTTCATAAATTTTCTGCAGAGAAAGTTTTGGTAAAGACTGAGAAAATGAGTGTGATCTACCTTAAAAGTCAGGCTTCCAGTGAAGCCTCAATCCATTCAACATGCAACTCTGAAAGTAATTGCATTTAAGGTATCTTGGCAATCTTAGAGTGAATGATAAAATATCTTGGCATGAAAGCCAAATATTTCATTCTTTTCATGTTTTATTCAGGATTTAATTGAATCTTACATAAACTACAATTCTTTATATTTTTGATTATCTGCTTTATCCACCTATAGCAAATAAGACAATAACTAGTAAAATGGTAAAAGAGAACAAGCAAGGTGCTAAAAAGAAGAACAATGGAAGAAGGAAAAAAAATATGACAGGCTGCCAAAATAGAGCCATAACAAAAGGATATAATAATTACTGTTCATTAAGAAAATATTTAGATTATATTTGCAAACCTCTATTAAAACAAATAGTAAAATAGATAATGAAATTGAGAAAATTTCTACAAAATGGAAAATATTAAGAAAAAAATGTTCAGACTGTAACAGGAAAATTTTTAATTACCATATTCCAGCAGGTGGTCCATAGCACACTAGCATGGTGTGAATATATTACAAGAATGCTGACATTTTTCACTGCTTGAGGTCTTGGGATGCACAGAGCCCGTACTAAGAGAACCCCAGAGCCCATTTTCTAATGCCAAAGCATCCTTATCTCCTGTACTTTGAAACAGAAATATTAGGAAGTACTGTTCTGGATAATTTATAACAGATAAGGACAGAAATGCTCAGAGAGATAAAGCCATTATTATGATCTAAATTGTAAACTTGTTGGCAGAAATTATGGAGTCTTACTCGTCTTTGTGTCCCATCCCCAGCAGGTGCCTGACACATGAAAATTGTGCAGTAAATATTTGTGATTGAATGATAATGAGGGATAGAGGCAACAAATGTGAGGCAAACTGAAGTTTGAAGAATAGGAATGAAAGAAGACTAGGAATAGAGAGAGATTAAAACAATGGGCAATGACACAAGCAAAGTCATGGAAGAGGTGAGGAATAAATACAAGTAGGAGAGAGTAGAAAGTAAGACTATGGGGAAATATTGAAATTATATTGGTATATGTTTTAGGTTAAATGATACATCAGCATAGTGGATTGCTTTCAAATTAATGGGGAAAAAAGCCAAGTTTGGAGTAAAGCACAGGAGAGTAAGAACCCTACAAGATATAAAAATAGTATACTTGCTTTCATACATACTTGTTAAAATCTTTTATAAAAATAAATATCCCACATAATTTTATGAAGTCCAGCATTAAGATCATTTTGAAGGAGAAAGCTAATAAAATTGCATCTTAAACTGTAGATATCTGGGGGAAAAAGAAACTAGAAGAGTTAGATTTTTTTAAATGTGGTATTTACTAAATTGACCAGAATCAGCTACTGCCATTTTTTTAAAAAATAAAGAGATTCCTAGCTTTACCTTTGAGAATTTGATTACTGGGTAGAGCTTAATAATTGGGGTATCTCATCAGGACTTTCTGATGGTCACCTTTAGAAAATGGATTTAACAAACAACTCACAGCTTGAAAGTGGGGATGAGTTCTTCTAGCAGCTAGTATTCACTGTAAATAACATTCTTGAGAACTGCTCTTAAAAAACAAAATTGGAAAATAATCTAGGTCAATACAACTATCCTTTTATTTTTTACAGTCAATATTATCTGATTGATTTTTATATCAGTCATTAACTGAAGACAAATATAAAATTCCAAGAATTTGACCTCCTAGGCAATCACTTATTTAAACATGGACAACATGAAGCCTAATACTAAAATGATCCTTAGTCAGTGTGTTGGGAATCACCTTACAGTTATATTTTATACATTTCTTTCTCGATCATGCTGTTGTAGATAATCCCTGACTCACACATGTGTGAATACTATGAACTTTTTTTCAGTAGAAAGTGAACCACCTCCCTGGTGGATTCATTAACTTGAAAATCCAACCCTGGTTGGCCCAGCCAAATAATATGTCGTTGATTTTGCTTACTATAGGTTATTTTGCTTTAATTATGAAGTTGTTTTCACTGTAATAATATACTTTGAAATCACCGAACCAAGAAACTTTCAGCAATGAAAGGAAAATTAATTACCTACACGAGGCTATAAAAGTTTAAATTACTTAAGGAAAATTAGAATATTGTCGGTAGATAGGATGATGAGAAATGGTTTTAATGATCATGTATAATTTTTAAGAAATTATTTGGTGCTAAAGGCTAATTACCTATAAGCAGTCCAGATTTTAAATTAGAGTCACTTCCACACATCATAAAACAGTGGCATTTTGAGGATTATTCACCAAATGATTACTTATGATATTTTTAAGAGAACATGTACTCCATTTTGATGGCTTCTTTTCTCAGTGTAGTGACCTTAGCTATACAGTTATCAACTTTTATGGGGTCATATCTTAAAGTTACACGTTTTATCTTTCCTGGGTATTTATATTGTGTAATTATGGGGATTATTAATGGTCTTTTCAGTATGATGGATCCACGTTCTTAAAACCTAAAACTTTGCACCTTTAATTTTACATTTTATATCTATTATCTGAAATCAGTGAAAGAAAAATGAGGCTTTTGAAAGGAATTCATTTATATATTTCTTCTTGTTACAGTTATTCCACTTAACAGTTTCAGCTATATCAAAGGAGAAGACAGAATGATCATTTGTAGAATTTTGAAAACCATAAAAGATATTATAAGAAACTTGATCATTTTTCAGTTACTGAACTAGAACTACAGCAGACATTTAATACATCCAATAAATGTGCAGATAAAATGAAAGCACTATCATAGTAATATATAACTCGAAATTAACGTTTCAATAGCTTCTTCAAGTACTGAATATAACATCATTTGCAGAAAAATGAACTTAGCCACTCATCAGGCAGCTAGAAAAGGGAAATTTCCAAAATGATTTTGTGCATCATTCTCAGGTATTAGGCCATTAATAAAATGGTAAGCCTTTCTCAGGGTAGAAAATATTTAGAGCCTGATTTATAAAAATACGGTTATTTAGACTTCAATGACTCAGAATCACCTTTTAGTATCTTTCTTTCTGAGAACATTCTACAAAACATACTGTTTTAAAGGATAGCTATCATTACAAGTTTTAGGAATAAGTGTAAGTAACTAAATTTAAATAATATTTTCTTCAATAACATTTTAGAGAGTTGCTTCATTTTTAAAAAATAATACAAACGGTGAGAATTAATTTACCAAAAATTAAGGCAAAGTTTATATTATGATATAATATATTTTATAAACATTACATTTCAATTTTATTTACCTAAAATTGAGTCATCACTATAATATTTTTATAGTTTATTACTGCAACCATTTATATTTTATACAAATAAATATGTAGAATTTAGATGAATAAGATTTCCCAGCCCTATCTTATGCAGAGTTTTGGAAATACTCTGAATCTTTAAATCTCTCTCTCTCTCTCTCTCTCGCACACACACACACACACACACACAGAGGCACACACAGTCAACCCTCTGGACTTTTCAGGAATTGCCAAGTGAATAATATAAAGCCAGGTATTCATCCCTTTATTTGTATTGCGAACACACAAAACAAATAATGCTAACTGAAGAAATATTCATGAGTTTTGTCACAATAAAATATGCCTTCA
This sequence comes from Balaenoptera physalus, assembly GCF_965194825.1. Taxonomy (NCBI): domain Eukaryota; kingdom Metazoa; phylum Chordata; class Mammalia; order Artiodactyla; family Balaenopteridae; genus Balaenoptera; species Balaenoptera physalus. The sequence goes on along the minus strand of NC_138890.1, from coordinate 108,976,479 downwards.
TTTTGTTTCTGCCCCCCACACTATGAAAAATAGAACCAGAGTTCACACAAAAGGAATTTAAAGATTGTGGAGGGAAAGAGAGTTGGGTGACAACGTTTAAATGTACTTGTGTAAATTCACTTAAATAGTTTGTATTCTTTAATATAAAACACATGTATCATACAGAGATTGACATAAAGACAAAATCAGTGACATTTTACATCTTAAATCTTTAGTGATGGTTACTAAACAATTTCCATTTTTCCATCCCTTGTTTATCAGAAGTTTTTCTAGTGCTCTTTAACTTTGTTTTGTTTCGTTCCAACTGGTATTCATTCTGAGAGTTGCTTTTATGAGCCATTTCATCCATCCAATGCCATCTTACCTTGTGACGAGGAATCTTTGAAGCATAACCTCAAGTCCCTCCATGGTTCCAAATGGTGAAAGTAATTTGGCCATCATATGGGGAAACAGGCATTTTCATACACTCTTAGTGGGTTTAGAAATTGGCCCTACTACTTTGAAGGTTGACTTGCACCTTCTGTCAAAATTAAAAATGCACATACTTTTTAAAACAGCAATTCCATACCTAGGAATTCATCAGTGTGTTAAAATTACTCACATATGAAAACATATGCATGAGAATATTTTATTGTATTTCATTGTGGCAGCAAAAAAATTAAAAGCAACCTAAATTCTATAAGGTCCTTGTTAAACAAATTATAGTTATGCATAAAACAACATACCATATAGTTCTTTAAAAAAAATCAAGGTAAAAGTATACCTTGTGATATGGAAAATGTTTGACATCATTAAGTAAAAAAAGCAAGTTTTATCAAAATGATACTGTTTAGGTGAAAATATATATTTGCTTATGTAATTATATAAAATTTTGGAAAAATGTAAAAGAAACCAGTTCTGACTCTCTTTTTTTATTGACGTATAGTTGATTTACAACATTATATTAGTTTCAGGTGTACAACATACTGATTCAATATTTTTATATCTTATACTCCATTTAACTTTATTATAAAAATATCTTATTTATTTTATTCTTAGTAGCTTGCAACCTCTTAATTCCCTTCCCCTATCTTTCCCCTTTTCCTACCTTTCTTCTCACTGGTAACTACTAGTTTGTTCTCTATAGCTAGGAGTCTTTTTCTGTTTTGTTATATTCATTTCTTTGTTTTATTTTTTAGATTCCACATATAAGTGAAAACATATAGTATTTGTCTTTCTCTGTCTGACTTATTTCACTAAGCATAATACCCTCCAGGTTCATCCATGTTGTTGCAAATGACAAAATTTCATTCTTCTTCTATGAGGTCTGATGCCCTTTCAAAAAGGGGCTTTAGAAGATATGGGCAGGCTGTGGGAAAAGGAAACTGTCTTTTTCCTGTTTTAATTTGAAAAATTGAATCTGAAAAATGACTTGTATTCTTTATATAAAAATCTTCAAGCAACTTTAACCTGTTTGACACAGATAGCACATACAGCTGCATAAGGTTTTGGTAACTTGATACTGGGTACAAAGTCTATCATGCTGTTGTAAAGATGATTTAGTGTTTTTCAACAATCCAATTGTTTCCAATAACACAGTAAAAAATCTTGTATTCTGGATACCATTTTATCTTCTTTTCTATTCCAAGCTGTCAATGCATCTATTTCTAAATCAGAACGGATTTATGTATTCATTTTTTTCCCCATTTCAAAATGTTTAACTTTAGTAATCTGCCTTAATGTGAATTATCAGTATTGCACCTCAAATTTTAACACTACAGACAATTTTAAAACAGATGTAATTTGAACTTAATAATTTTGAATTATTGATTATTCTGACCTTCGAAAATTGACCATACAAAAAATTATTCATAAGCGTTTTTTTACATTATATCAAGACAGCAACAGTTGCTAGTGATTTTATGTAAATACTTGTAAACTCCAAGGATGGACAATGATGAATGATGAATTTTTTTTATGTTGTTTCTTTTTTTAAAAAATTTCTATTGGAGTATAATTGCTTTACAATGTTGTGTTGGTTTCTGCTGCACAGTAAACTGAATCAGTTATACATATACATATATGCACTCTTTTTTAGATTTCCTTCCCATTTAGGTCACCACAGATCACTGAGTAGAGTTCCCTGTGCTAACAGTAGGTTCTCATTAGTTATCTATTTTATACATAGTGGTGTATAAAATATGCCAATCCCCATCTCCCAATTTGTCCTACTCCCCATTTCCCCCTTTGGTAATCATAAGTTTGTTCTCTACATCTGTGACTCTATTTCTGCTTTGTGAAAAACTTCATCTGTACCATTTTTCTAGATTCCACATATATGCATTAATATACGATATTTAGGAGGTAGAGAAGATGGCGGAAGAGTAAGATGCGGAGATCACCTTCCTTCCCACAGACACATTAGAAATACATATACACGTGGAACTGCTCCTACAGAACACCCACTGAACGCTGGCAGAAAACGTCCGACCTCCAAAAAGGCAAGAAACTCCTCACGTACTTGGGTAGGGCAAAAGAAAAAACAAATAACAGACAAAAGAATAGGGACGGGACCTGCACCAGTGGGAGGGAGGCGTAAAGGAGGAAAGGTTTCCACGCACTAGGAAGCCCCTTCGCGGGCGGAGACTGCGGGTAGCAGAGGGGGGAAGCTTCGGAGCCACGGAGGAGAGCGCAGCCACAGGGGTGCGGAGGGCAAAGCGGAGAGATTCCCGCACAGAGGCTCGGCGCCGAGCAGCACTCACCAGCCCGAGAGGCTTGTCTGCTTCCCTGCTGGGGTGGGCGGGGCTGGGAGCTGAGGCTCGGGCTTCAGAGGTCGGATCGCAGGGAGAGGACTGGGGTTGGCGGCGTGAACACAGCCTGAAGGGGTTAGCGCACCACAGCTGGCTGGGAGGGAGTCCGGGGAAAATGTCTGCAGCTGCCGAAGAGGCAAGAGACTTTTTCTTCCCTCTTTGTTTCCTGGTGCGCGAGGAGAGGGGATTCAGAGCGCCGCCTAAACGAGCTCCAGAGACGGGCGCGAGCCGCAGCTATCAGCGCGGATTCCACAGCAACAGGGGCGCAGAGGGAAAAACGGAGAGATTCCTGCACAGAGGCTCGGCGACGAGCAGCACTCAGCAGCCCAAGAGAGGCTTGTCTGCTCGCCCGCCGGGGCAGGCGGGGCTGGGAACTGAGGCTCGGGCTTCGGTCGGATCGCAGGGAGAGGACTGGGGTTGGCAGCGTGAACACAGCCTGAAGGGGGCTAGTGCGCCACGGCTAGCCGGGAGGGAGTCCGGGAAAAGGTGTGGAGCTGCCGAACAGGTAAGAGACTTTTTCTTGCCTCTTTGTTTCGTGGCGCGCAAGGGGAAGGGATTCAGAGGGCCGCCTAAACGAACTCCAGAAACGGGTGCGAGCCGCGGCTATCAGCGCGGACCCCAGAGACGGGCGTGAGACGCTAAGGCTGCTGCTGCAGCCACCAAGAAGCCTGTGTGCGAGCACAGGTCACGCTCCACACCGCCCCTCCCGGGAGCCTGTGCAGCCCGCCACTGCCAGGGTCCCGTGATCCGGGGACAACTTCCCCGGGAGAACGCACGGCCCGCCTCAGGATGCTGCAACGTCACGCCGGCCCCTGCCGCCGCAGGCTCGCCCCGCCTCCTCCGTACCGCTCCCTCCCCCCGGCCTGAGTGAGCCAGAGCCCCCGAAGCAGCTGCTCCTTTAAGCCAGTTCTGTCTGGGCGGGGAACAGACGCCCTCAGGCGACCTACATGCAGAGGCGGGTCCAAATCCAAAGCTGAACCCCGGGAGCTGTGCGAACAAAGAAGAGAAAGGGAATTCTCTCCCAGCAGCCTCAGAAGCAGCAGAGTAAAACTCCACAGACAACTTGATGTGCCTGCATCTGTTGAATACCTGAATAGACAACGAATCATCCCAAATTCAGGAGGTGGACTTTGGGAGCAGGATATATTAATTTTTCCTCTTTTCCTTTCTTTGTGAGTATATATGTATATGCTTCTGGGTGAGATTTTGTCTGTATAGCTTTGCTTTATAATAGCTTTATTTTACTTCACTATATTTTATCCTCTTTCTTTCTTTCTTTCTATTTTTTCTCCCTTTTATTCTGAGCCATGTGGATGAAAGGCTCTTGGTGCTCCAGCCAGGCATCAGGGCTGTGCCTCTGAGGTGGGAGAGCCAACATCAGGACACTGGTCCACAAGAGACCTCCCAGCTCCATGTAATACCAAATGGCAAAAATCTCTCAGAGATCTCCATCTCAACATCAAGACCCAGCTTCACTCAACGACCAGCAAGCTACAGTGCTGGACACCCTATGCCAAACAACTAGCAAGACAGGAACACAGCCCCATCCATTAGCAGAGAGGCTGCCTAAAATCATAATAAGGCCACAGACACCCCAAAATACACCACCAGACGTGGACGTGCCCACCAGAAAGACAAGATCCAGCCTCATCCACCAGAACACAGGCACTAGTTCCCTCCACCAGGAAGCCTACACAACCCACTGAACCAACCTTAGCCACTGGGGACAGATACCAAAAACAATGGGAACTACAAACCTGCAGCCTGTGAAAAGGAGACCCCAAACACAGTAAGATAAGCAAAATGAGAAGACAGAAAAACACACAACAGATGAAGGAGCAGGGTCAAAACACACCAGACCTAACAAATGAAGAGGAAATAGGTAGTCTACCTGAAAAAGAATTCAGAATAATGATAGTAAGGATGATCCAAAATCTTGGAAATAGAATAGACAAAATGCAAGAAACATTTAACAAGGACGTAGAAGAACTAAAGAGGAACCAAGCAACGACGAAAAACACAATAAATGAAATTAAAAATACTCTAGATGGGATCAATAGCAGAATAACTGAGGCAGAAGAACGGATAAGTGACCTGGAAGATAAAATGGTGGAAATAACTACTGCAGAGCAGGATAAAGAAAAAAGAATGAAAAGAACTGAGGACAGTGTCAGAGACCTCTGGGACAACATTAAATGCACCAACATTCGAATTATAGGGGTCCCAGAAGAAGAAGAGAAAAAGAAAGGGACTGAGAAAATATTTGAAGAGATTATAGTTGAAAACTTCCCTAATATGGGAAAGGAAATAGTTAATCAAGTCCTGGAAGCACAGAGAGTCCCATACAGGATAAACCCAAGGAGAAACACGCCAAGACACATATTAATCAAACTGTCAAAAATTAAATATAAAGAAAACATATTAAAAGCAGCAAGGGAAAAACAAATAACACATAAGGGAATCCCCATAAGGTTAACAGGTGATCTTTCAGCAGAAACTCTGCAAGCCAGAAGGGAGTGGCAGGATATACTTAAAGTGATGAAGGAGAAAAACCTACAAGCAAGATTAATATACCCAGCAAGGATCTCAAGCAGAGTTGATGGACAAATTAAAACCTTTACAGACAAGCAAAAGCTGAGAGAGCTCAGCACCACCAAACCAGCTTTACAACAAATGCTAAAGGAACTTCTCTAGACAAGAAACACAAGAGGAGGAAAACACCTACAATAACAAACCCAAAACATTTAAGAAAATGGGAATAGGAACATACATATCGATAATTACCTTAAATGTAAATGGATTAAATGCTCCCACCAAAAGACACAGACTGGCTGAATGGATACAAAAACAAGACCCATATATATCCTGTCTACAAGAGACCCACTTCAGACCTAGAGACACATACAGACTGAAAGTGAGGAGATGGAAAAAGATATTCCATGCAAATGGAAATCAAAAGAAAGCTGGAGTAGCAATTCTCATATCAGACAAAATAGACTTTAAAATAAAGACTATTACAAGAGACAAAGAAGGACACTACATAATGATCAAGGGATCAATCCAAGAGGAAGGTATAACAATTGTAAATATTTATGCACCCAACATAGGAGCACCTCAATACATAAGGCAAATACTAACAGCCATAAAAGGGGAAATCGACAGCAACACAATCATAGTAGGAGACTTTAAAACCCCACTTTCACCAATGGACAGATTATCCAAAATGAAAATAAATAAGGAAACACAAGCTTTAAATGATACATTAAATAAGATGGACTTAATTGATATTTATAGGACATTCCATCCAAAAACAACAAAATACACTTTCTTCTCAAGTGCGCATGGAACATTTTCCAGGATAGATCACATCTTGGGTCACAAATCAAGCCTTGATAAATTTAAGAAAATTGAAATCGTATCAAGTATCTTTTCCGACCACAACGCTATGAGACTAGATATCAATTACAGGAAAAGATCTGTAAAAAATACAAACACATGTAGGCTACACAATGCACTACTTAATAACGAAGTGATCACTGAAGAAATCAAAGGGGAAATCAAAAAATACCTAGAAACAAATGACAATGGAGACACGACGACCCAAAACCTATGGGACGCAACAAAAGCAGTGCTAAGAGGGAAGTTTATAGCAATACAAGCCTACCTCAAGAAACAGGAAACATCTCGAATAAACAACCTAACCTTGCACCTAAAGCAATTAGAGAAAGAAGAACAAAAAACCCCAAAGCTAGCAGAAGGAAAGAAATCATAAAGATCAGATCAGAAATAAATGAAAAAGAAATGAAGGAAATGATAGCAAAAATCAATGAAACTAAAAGCTGGTTCCTCGAGAAGATAAACAAAATTGATAAACCATTAGCCAGACTCATCAAGAGAAAAAGGGAGAAGACTCAAATCAATAGAATTAGAAATGAAAAAGGAGAAGTAACCACTGGCACTGCAGAAATACAAAAGATCATGAGAGATTACTACAAGCAACTTTATGCCAATAAAATGGACAACCTGGAAGAAATGGACAGATTCTCAGAAATGCACAACCTGCCGAGACTGAACCAGGAAGAAATAGAAAATATGAACAGACCAATCACAAGCACTGAAATTGAAACTGTGATTAAAAACCTTCCAACAAACAAAAGCCCAGGACCAGATGGCTTCACAGGTGAATTCTATCAAACATTTAGAGAAGAGCTAACACCTATCCTTCTCAAACTCTTCCAAAATATTGCAGAGGGAGGAACACTCCCCAACTCATTCTACAAGGCCACCATCACCCTGATACCAAAACCAGACAAAGATGTCACAAAGAAAGAAAACTACAGGCCAGTATCACTGAAGAACATAGATGCAAAAATCCTCAACAAAATACTAGCAAACAGAATCCAACAGCACATTAAAAGGATCATACACCATGATCAAGTGGGGTTTATCCCAGGAATGCAAGGATTCTTCAATATACACAAATCAATCAACGTGATACATCATATTAACAAATTGAAGGAGAAAAACCATATGATCATCTCAATAAATGCAAAGAAAGCTTTCGACAAAATTCAACACCCATTTATGATAAAAGCCCTGGAGAAAGTAGGCATAGAGGGAACTTTCCTCAACATAATAAAGGCCATATATGACAAACCCACAGCCAACATTGTCCTCAGTGGTGAAAAACAGAAACCATTTCCACTAAGATCAGGAACAAGACAAGGTTGCCCACTCTCACCACTATTATTCAACATAGTTTTGGAAGTTTTAGCCACAGCAATCAGAGAAGAAAAAGAAATAAAAGGAATCCAAATCGGAAAAGAAGAAGTAAAGCTGTCACTGTTTGCAGATGACATGATACTATACATAGAGAATCCTAAAGATGCTACCAGAAAACTACTAAAGCTAATCAATGAATTTGGTAAAGTAGCAGGATACAAAATTAATGCACAGAAATCCCTTGCATTTCTATACACTAATGACGAAAAATCTGAAAGTGAAATTAAGAAAACACTCCCGTTTACCACTGCAACAAAAAGAATAAAATATCTAGGAATAAACCTACCTAAGGATACAAAACTCCTGTATGCAGAAAATTACAAGACACTGATGAAAGAAATTAAAGATGATACAAATAGTTGGAGAGATATACCATGTTCTTGGATTGGAAGAATCAACATTGTGAAAATGACATTACTACCCAAAGCAATCTACAGATTCAATGCAATCCCTATCAAACTACCACTGGCATTTTTCACAGAACCAGAACAAAAAATTTCACAATTTGTATGGAAACACAAAAGACGCCGAATAGCCAAAGCAATCTTGAGAATGAAAAATGGAGCTGGGGGAATCAGGCTCCCTGACTTCAGACTATATTACAAAGCTACAGTAATCAAGACAGTTTGGTACTGGCACAAAAACAGAAGTATAGTTCAATGGAACAGGATAGAAAGCCCAGAGATAAACCCACGCACATATGGTCATCTTATCTTTGATAAAGGAGGCAAGCATATACAGTGGAGAAAAGAGAGCCTCTTCAATAAGTGGTGCTGGGAAAATTGGACAGATACATGTAAAAGTATGAAATTGGAACATTCCCTGACACCATGCACAAAAATAAACTCAAAATGGATTAAAGACCTAAATGTAAGGCCAGACACTATCAAACTCTTAGAGGAAAACATAGGCAGAACACTCTATGACATAAATCACAGCAAGATTCTTTTTGACCCAGCTCCTAGAGAAATGGAAATAAAAACACAAATAAACAAATGGGACCTAATGAAACTTAAAAGCTTTTGCACAGCAAAGGAAACCATAAACAAGACCAAAAGACAACCCTCAGAATGGGAGAAAATATTTGCAAATGAAGCAACTGATAAAGGATTAATCTCCAAGATTTACAAGCAGCTCATGCAGCTCAATAACAAAAAAACGAACAACCCAATCCAAAAATGGGCAGAAGACCTAAATAGACATTTCTCCAAAGAAGATATACAGATTGCCAACAGACACATGAAAGAATGCTCAACATCATTAATCATTAGAGAAATGCAAATCAAAACTACAATGAGATATCATCTCACACCGGTCAGAATGGCCATCATCAAAAAATCTAGAAACAATAAATGCTGGAGAGGGTGTGGAGGAAAGGGAACACTCTTGCACTGTTGGTGGGAATGTAAATTGATACAGCCACTATGGAGAACAGTATGGAGGTTCCTTTAAAAACTACAAATAGATCTACCATACGACCCAGCAATCCCACTACTGGGCATATACCCTGAGAAAACCATAGGTCAAAAAGAGTCATGTACCAAAATGTTCATTGCAGCTCTATTTACGATAGCCAGGACATGGAAGCAATCTAAATGTCCATCGACAGATGAATGGATAAAGAAGATGTGGCACATATATACAATGGAATATTACTCAGCCATAAAAAGAAATGAAATGTAGGTATTTGTAATGAGGTGGATGGAGTTAGAGTTTGTCATACAGAGTGAAGTAAGTCAGAAAGAGAAAAACAAATACAGTATGCTAACACATATATATGGAATCTAAGGGAAAAAAAAAAAAAAGGCCATGAAGAACCTAGTGGCAAGACGGGAATAAAGACACAGACCTACTAGAGAATAGACTTGAGGATATGGGGAGGGGGAGGGGTGAGATGTGACAGAGTGAGAGAGTGTCATGGACATATATACACTACCAAATGTAAAATAGATAGCTAGTGGGAAGCAGCCGCATAGCACAGGGAGATCAGCTCGGTGCTTTGTGACCACCTAGAGGGGTGGGATGGGGAGGGTGCGAGGGAGGGAGATGCAAGAGGGAAGAGATATGGGAACATATGTATATGTATAACTGATTCACTTTGTTATAAAGCAGAAACTAACACACCATTGTAAAGCAATTATACTTCAATAAAGATGTTTAAAAATATATATATATATACAATATTTATTTTTCTCTTTCGGATTTACTTCACTCTGTATGACAGTCTCTAGGTCCATCCGCATCTCTACAAATGACCCTATTTCGGTCCTTTTAAGAGCTGAGTAATATTCCATTGTGTATATGTACCATATCTTCTTTATCCATTCCTCTCTCAATGGACACTTAGGTCACTTCCATGTCCTTACTATTGTAAATAGTGCTGCAGTGAACATTGGGGTGAATGCATCCTTTCGAATTATGGTTTTCTCTGGATATATGTCTAGGAGTGGGATTGCTGGGTCATAGGGTAGCTCCATTTTTAGTTTTTTAAGGAACCTCCATACTGTTTTGCATAGTGGCTCTACCAGTTTACATTCTTACCAACAGTGTAGGAGGGTTCCCTTTTCTCCATACCCTCTGCAGCATTTATTGTTTGCAGATTTCTTGATGATGGCAGTTCTAAATAGTGTGAGGTGATATCTCATTGTAGTTTTGATCTGCGTTTCTCTAATAATTAGTGATGTTGAACATCTTTTCATGTGCCTCTTGGCCATCTGTATGTATTCTTTGGAGAAATGTCTATTTAGGTCTTCACCCATATTTTGATTGGGTTTTTTTTTTTTGATATTAAGCTTTATAATCTGTTTGTATATTTTGGAGATTAATCCCTTGTCCATTTCTTCATTTGCAAATATTTTTTCCCATTCTGAAGGTTGTCTTTTTGTTTTGTTTATGGTTTCCTTTGCTATGCAAAAGCTTTTAAGTTTAATTAGGTCCCCTTTGCTTATTTTTGTCTTTATTTTCATTACTCTAGAAGGTGGATCAAAAAAGATCTTGCTGTGATTTATCTCAAAGAGTGTTCTGCCTGTGTTTTCCTCTGAGAGTTTTATAGTGCCCAGCCTTACATTTAGGTCTTTAATCCATTTTGAGTTTTTTTTTTGTATATGGTGTTAGGGAGTGTTCTAATTTCAGTCTTTTACATGTAGCTGTCCAGTTTTCCCAACACCACTTATGGAAGAGGCTGTCTTTTCTCCATTGTATATATTCTTGCCTCCTTTGTCATAGATTTGGTGACCATAGGTGCATGGGTTTATCTCTGGGCTTTCTATCTTGTTCCAATGATCTATTTTTCTTTTTTGTGCATGTATCATAATGCCTTGATTACTGTGGCTTTGTAGTGTACTCTGAAGCCAGGGAGCCTGATTCCTCCAGTTCCACTTTTCTTTCTCAATATTGTTTTGGCTATTTGTAGTCTTTTGCATTTCCATATAAATTAAAAAAAATTTTTGTTCTAATTCTGTGAAAAATGCCATTGATAATTTGATAGAGGTTGCATTGAATCTGTAGATTGCTTTGGGTAGTATAGTCATTTTCACAATATTGATTCTTCCAATCCAAGATCATGGTATAGCAGAAAGAGATTTATTTATTCTTGATAAAAAATTCTCACCATTTACTCCTCCTAAAAGAGAAAATACATGCAGATTTATTATCAAAGTGTACTTTGAATTCTCATTGCCTTATTACATTTTTATTCATTCATTCATTGGAGATTTTTTAAAAAATATGTCAGGATTAATAATTACTTGATCTGAATAACAACTAAAAATGTCAGTCACATGATTTTCATTTTCAGCAAGCAGATTAGCCAAAAATGTGGGAATCTATTAGCAATCATTTGAAATCATATGATTTACTCTTTGGGGATATAGTATCTAAAATAGTAACTTGAAATTAATAAATGGCACTGATACTCTAGAAAATATAATGTTTATGAATATTTTTATATTCTATGATAAATATGCTATGCTTTTTTTTTCTTTTTTTTAGTTAGGGTATAATTGATTTACAATATTTTTTTAGTTTCAGGTGTACAGCCAAGTGATTCAGTTATATACCTATATATAATTTTTTCAGATTACTTTCAATTTTAGGTTTTATTACAAGATGTTGGATATGGTTCCCAGTTATATAGAGTAAATCCTTGAGCTTATCTATTTTATGTATAGTAGTTTGTATATGTTGGTTCCATACACCTAATTTATCCCTCTCTCCTTCCCTTTTCCCTTTGGTAAACATAAGTTTCTTTTCTATATCTGTGAGCCTGTTTTTGTTTTGTAAATAGATTCATTTGTATTATTTTTAGATTCCACATATAAGTGATATCATATTTGTCTTTGTTTTCTGATTTACAATACTTCACGATATGATATTCTCTAGGTCCATCCATGTTGCTGCAAATGGCAATATTTCATTTCTTTTTATGGCTGAGTAATATTCCTTTGTGTGTATATATATATATATATATATATATATATATATATATATATACACACAATATATATATTCCTGTGTGTGTGTGTATATATATATATATATATATATATATATATCCCCCAACTTCTTAAACCAATTGTCTGTTGATGGATGCTTGGGTTGTTTCCATATCTTGGCTATCATACATAGTGCTGCTGTGAACACTGGAGTACATGTATCTTTTTGAATTATAGTTTTCATCTTTTCTGGATATATGCCCAGAAGTGGAATTGCTGGATCATATGGTAGTTCTATTTTTAGTTTTTTACAGAACCTCCATACTGTTCTCCATAGTAGCTGCACTAGTTTATATTCCCACCAACAATGTAGAAGGATCCTCTTTTCTCCACACCCTCTCCAGCATTTATTATTTGAAGACTTTTTGATGATGGTCATTCTGACTTGTGTGAGGTAATACCTCATTGTGGTTTTGATTTGCATATCTCTAGTAACTAGTGATGTTGAACATCTTTTCATGTGCCTGTTGGCCATCTGTATGTCCTCTTTGGAGAAATGTCTATTTAGGTCTTCTGCCCATTTTTTTTATTATTGGGTGTTTTTTTTTTTTTGATATTGAGTTCTATGAGTTGTTGAATATTTTGGATATTAAGCCCTTATCAGTTGCATCATTTCCAAATATTTTTCTCATTCCATAGGTTGTCTTTTCATTTTGTTGATGGTTTCCTTTTCTGTGCAAAAACTTTTAAGTTTGATTAGGTCCCATTTGTTTATTTTTTATTTTATTGCTTTTGTCTTGGGAGACTGATCTAAGAGAATATTGCTACGATTTATGTCTGAGAATGTTTTGCTTATGTTCTCTTCTAGGAGTTTTATGGTGTCATGTCTTATATTTAGGTCTTTAAACAATTTGAGTTTATTTTTTATATGGTGTGAGGGACTGCTCTAATTTCATTGATGTGCATGTAGCTGTCCAGATTTCCCAACACCACTTGCTTAAAAGATTGTCTTTTCCCCATTTTATATTTTTGCCTCCTTTGTTGAAGATTAACTGACCTTAGGTGTGTGGGTTTATTCTAGGCGCTCTGTTCCATTGATCTGTATGTCTGTTTTTGTGCCAATACAGACATCTATAAATCTGTTTTTGATCACTGGAGCTTTGTAATACTGCCTGAGGTCTGGGAGGGTCATGCTTCCAGATTTGTTCTTTTTTTTTCAAGATTGTTTTGGCAATTCTGGGTCTTTTGGGGTTCTATGTAAATTTTAGGATTATTTGTTCTAGTTCTGTGAAAAATGTCATAGGTATTTTCATAGGGATCTCATTAAATCTGTAGATTGATTTGGGCAATATAGTCTTTTTAGTGATATTAATTCTTCCAATCCAAGAGTGTGGGACATCTTTCCATTTCTTTGATTCATCTTCAACTTCCTCTGTCAATGGTTTATCATTTTCAACATATAGGTTTTAACCTCCTTGGTTAACTTTATTCCCAGGTATTTTATTTTTTGATGTGATTTTAAAGGAGAATTTTTTTTACTTTCTATTTCTGATATTTCATTGTTAGTGTAAGGAAATGTAACAGATTTCTGTATATTAATCTTATATCCTGCAATGTTGCTGAATTTATTTATTAGTTCTTATAGTTTTCGTGTGGAGACTTTGGAGTTCTCTATATAGAGTAATATGTCATCTGCAAAAAAAGTGACAGCAGGTTTACCTCTTCTTTTCCAATTTGGATACCTTTTATTTCTCTTTCCTGTCTGATTGTTGTGGTTAGGTAGGACTTACTATACTATCTTAAATAGAAGTGGTGAGAGTGGGCATCCTTCTCTTGTTCCTCAATTTAGCAGGAATGCTTTCAGCTTTTCATTATCGAGTATTATGTTGGCTGTGGGTTTGTCATAAATGGCCTTTATTATGTTGAGATATGTTCCCTCTATCCCTCTATATCTACTTTGGTAAGAGTTTTTATTATGAATGGAAGTTGAATTTTGTCAAATGTTTTTCTGCATGTGTTGAGAGATGATCATACGGTTTTTGTCTTTTCTTAATGTGGTATATTACATTGATTGATTTGCATACGTTGAACCACGCTTGTAACCCTGGAATTGATCCAACTAGATCATGGTGTATGTCCTTTTTTATGTGTTGTTGAATTCAGTTTGCTAATATTTTGTTGAAAATTTTTGCACCTATATTCATCAAAGATATTGGCCTGTAATTTTTTTGGTAGTGTCTTTGTCTGCTTTTGGTATCAGGCTGATGGTGGCTTCATAGATGGTGGCTTTCAGAGTGTTCCCTCCTCTTCAGTCTTTTGGAATAGTATAAGAAGGATAGGTACAAGTTCTTCTTTGCATGATTCGTAGAATCCCCTGTGAAACCATCTGGTCATGAAACTTTGTTTGCAGGGATTTTTTTGTTTTTTTTTTTTAAATTACAGATTCTATTTCATTTCTAGTAATTGGTCTGTTCAAATTGTCTATTTCTTCTTGACTCAATTTTGGTAGACTGTATGTTTCTAGAAACTTATACATTTCTTCTAGGTTTTCCAATTTGTTGGCATATAATTGTTCATAGTATTCTCTTATGATTTTTTGGTATTTCTGCAGCATTTGTTGTTATGTTTCCTCTTTCATTTCTTATTTGTTATTTGGGTTCCCTTGCTTTTCTTCTTGGTGAGCCTAGCTAGAGGTTTGACAATTTTGTTTATCTTGTCCAAAAGAAAAAAACAAAAAACAGCTCTTGGTTTTAATAATCTTTTCCATTGTTTTAAAATTTTCTATTTTGTTTATTTCCTCTCTGCTTTTTATAGTTCCTCCATTCTACTGACTTTAGGTTTTGTTTGTTCTTCTTTTTCTGATTCCTTTATGTAGTAGGTTAGGTTGTTTATTTGAGTTTTTTCTTGTTTTGGGGGGAAGACCTGTATCACTATGAACTTCTCTCCTAGAATTGCTTTTGCTGCATCCCATGGATTTTGTAAGGTTGTGTTTTCATTGTCATTTGTCTTGAGGTATCTTCTGATTTCCTCTTCAATTTGATCATTGATCCATTGGATTTTTAGTAGCACATTGTTTAGTCTCCATGTGTTTGTTTATTCCCATTTTTCTTTGTGTGGTTGATTTCTAGTTTCATGTCATTGTGATCAGAAAAGATGCTTGAAATAATTTCTATCTTCTTAAATTTTCTGAGGCTTCTTTTGTGACCTTGTTTGTAGTCTATCCTAGAGAATGTTCCATGCACGCTTGAAAAGAATGTGTATTCTGGTTTTTTTGGATGTAGTGTCCTGTAGATGTCAATTATATCCAACTGGTCTGTTGTGCCATTTCGGATCTCTGTTACCTTGTTGATTTTATGTCTGGAAGATCTGTCCATTGATGTCAGTGCAATGTTAAAGTCTCCTACTATTATTGTATTCCTGTCAATTTCTCCCTTTATGTCTGTTAGTATTTGTTTTATGTATTTAGGTGGTCCTATATTGGGTGCATATATGTTAACAAGTGTAGTATTCTCTTCTTGTATTGATCCCTTTATCATTATATAATGGCCTTCTTTGTCTTTCTTTATAGACTTGGTTTTCAAGTCTGTTTTGTCTAATATGAGTATTGCTACCCCTGCTTTCTTGTCATTTCCATTTGCATGAAATATCTTTTTCCGTCTCTTAACTTTCAATCTGTGTGAGTGTCTTGCCCTAAAGTGAGTCTCCTGTAGGCAGCATATTGTAGGTTCTTGATTTTTTTTATCCAATCTACCATTCTATGTCTTTTTATTGGAGCATTTATGTCAATGACATTTAAGATAATTATTTACAATTACGTACTTATTGACACTTTAAACCTTGTTTTCCATTTGATTTTTGTAATTCTTATTTGTTCATTTCTTCTTTTTACTTTTGCTTTTATGGTTTGATGGTTTTCTTTTGTATTATACTTGAGTTTCTTTCTTTTTGGTTTTGGTGAGTCTACTGTATGTTTTTGATTTGTGGTTACCCTGGTTTTCAAGTATTTTAGACCGTAGCTATATCTACTTGCTTTAGACTGATAGTAATACAAGTTCAAACACATTCTAAAGGATTTGCATTTTTTACTTCCCTTCCCCTACGTTTTGTGGATTTCATATCCTATTTTACATCTTCATGTTTATCCTCTTGCTGTTAATTGTAGTTATTATCACTTTTACAAAATGTTTGATATTTTTAAATCTATGTATTGGATTATTTAAGTGATCTTCAATCCTTTTATATATTTGCCTTTTCTTTCCTATACATTCTTGCTTCCTTTCTATTTAGAGAAGACCTTTCAATATTTCTTTTAGGTTAGGTTTAATATTGCTGTATTCTTTTAGTTTTTTTTTGTCTAAGAAATTCTTTATCTCCCTTTCTATTCTAAATGATAATCTTGCTGTGTAGAGCATATTAGGTTGCAGGTTTTCCCCTTCCAGGACTTTGAATATATCATGCCACTCCCTTCTGGCCTTCAAAGTTTCTGCAGATAAATCAGCTGATAGCCTTATGGGGGTTCCCTTGTAACTGATGCTTTGTTTTTCTCTTGCTGCCTTTAGAATCCTCTATCTCTAACTTTTGCCATTTTAATTATGATATGTCTTGGTGTGGGTCTGTTTGGGTTCATCTTGTTTGGAACCCTCTGTGCTTCCTGTACCTGGAAAGCTGCTTCCTTCTTTAGGTTTGGGAACTTTTCAGCCATAATTTCTCCAAATACATTTTCCATCCTTTTCTCCTTCTGGAGCTCCTAGTGTGCATAAGTTGTGATACATTATTCTATCTTCCGGATTACTTATTTGTCCTTCTACATTATTTAGTATGCTATTCATTGATTCTAAATTGTTTTTTATCTTGGCAATTGAGTTGTCTAATTTTGATTGGTTCCTCTTTATAGTTTCAAGTTCTTTGTTACAGCTATCTGCATTTCTATCGATAATTGTTCTTAATTCCTTTAACATTTTTATTACCTCATTTTTGAACTTGGGGTCAAGTAGACTGGTGAGGTCTGTTCCATTATTTGTTCTTTCATAGTATTTCTCTTGTTCTTTTAATTTGGAGCAGTTCCTCTGCTTTCTTATTTTACTTAACTTTCTCAGTCTCTATGAATATAGGAGAAACAGTTATATGATGTTGTCTTGAACAGGTGTTTTTATGTGGGAGCATTCCTGTGTAGATTGTGTGAGTTCAGTATTTTGGTCCAAGGGCTGTTTTTGATATGGATGCCAGCCATATCTTTCCTCAGAGTGAGCTGGCTGTTATCCTCTTGATAGCGGGTATGATTGGTTTTGTTGTGTCCAGAGTCCACACTGTTGGTTGGGTGGGGCTTCCTCTTTGCTCTGTGGTTGTCACAGCCCTTTTGGGGGTGGAGTCTGCTCCCCAGTTTTTGGAGTAGAAGCCCTGAGAGTCAGGTTCAATAAGGCTCCATTGCCTTTAAGTGTGTGCCTTATCCCAAAGGAGGTGACAGCTGCAGCAAGGTGACAGCTGCAGCAAGGCCTGTGTGGTCATGGCAAGCTTATGTGCCTCCTGTGCAGGCATCCAAGGTTCTGCCCAGAAGAAGTCCAAATTTGTGTTCCTTTCTCTGTTGTGCTAGGCTGGTGGTGGGGGCCAGGGAGCTGCAGTCACAGGAATCAAAGTGGTTGTGCTATTGCTTGGGACTTGGGCTTCCTCTGTGGCAGGGCTCTCCCAGAACCTGTACACCCCCAGATCTGGCTCTAAACTGCAGTGTGGGGTGGGCAGAACCAGAGTGCTCCAGCCAGGAAAGGAACATCCCCAGGGGGTGACCACAGGAGACATGCCATTTTGTGGTGCCACCAGGTATGCATGCCAACAAAGTCTGATGTTAATGGACCTACCCCCACTGTGCAAGGCTGATAATGAGCTTTGCTGCTTGGGCCAGACCACACCCCAGGCCTTCCAGGCTGTCTTCACCCAGCTAAACTGAGTCTTTTCCCAGAGCTTCTCTGCCTGAGATTCAGCACCTAGCAACTGTGCATACTAGTAGCCCTGCCCAGTGGACATTCCGGGCTGGGAATTGCTGCAAGGTGGCAGCTGTCAGTGTGGGGTATATCTCCATCCTGATTGCTAGCAAGCCAGCAGAGTCCAGGCCCCTCCAGCCCCTCTATCTGTCCCGGCAGACCTCCTAGCAGACAAGGGGAAAGTTCCCAGTGTGAGGGGTCACCTGTTTGGACCTGTCCTCCTTCCTCCTCACAGGTCCCTTCCAGCTCCCTTCCACTGGTCCCATCCCAATGCTTTTATTTTTGTTCCATCCTACTCAGTTATGTGGGGAAATTTCTGCAGCTTTGGTTTTATAAAAGATCTTCTGCCAGTTTCCAGTTGGTTTTCTGTGAGAATTGTTTCACATGTAAGTGTATTTTTGATGTGCTTGTAGTGGGGGATAAGCTTCACATCCTCCTACTCTTCCATCTTGATCTTTCTTAGGTTTTTCCTTACTGATATTTTTGATGGCTCATTATGTGATATTTCTTTCAGTCTTTACAGTAAGTAAATACATTAAGCATTATCATTTCTAAATATTCAAGGAGAGAACTATGACTCAGTTTGATATGGAAATGAGATGATCACCTCTAATCAGTATGCTCAAGGGAAAAATCTGAGTTCTGATCTAATTTGGACTTTTCTTCCAATGCTGTAAATAATTTATCACACCCACAACAACCATCTGCTCTACCCTTATTTGGCCCTCATTCCACTGGCACAATATTTCCCATCTCTTTTACTGGAATGTTTAACCTTCACTTTAAGCACAATCTTTACCAACTAATGTAATTGGAGGCTTGCTTTCTTTCAGAGTTCAGGAGGCATGGGTGACATGTAATTCTGGGGATGATTCCTCCCGCCCACCTCTCTTTCTCTCTCTCTCTCCCTGCTACCTTCCCTCTCTTCTTCTCCGTTCCTCCCTCTCTCCTTCTGTGTGCATATGTATCTCACTCTATGTGTGTCTCAGAGTCTTTCCTCACTACACTGCATCTTTATTCTATATTTTCTGCCAGAGTGAGGAGGCGTAGTAGTGATATGTGAGTGTGTTTGTGTGGACTTGTATGTATAAGAAATGTTCTGAGGAGACTATACTCTTGGAGTGTTCTTTCAGAAAACATCTCTCACTTGCTTCAGGTCAAAACTGAAAACAGGTTCTCTATTGAATAGAATCGGATACTTATTAATATTTAACCTAGGAGCTAACAAGCTCTAATAGTTTTCAATGATGGTTCTGTTTAAAATTGTCTAAGACTAATTTTGTTTAAGCTAAAATAGCCCTCTCAATGGACTATAGCTGTGATTCCAAAACTTGGCTAGTCATCAGAAGAACTAACATAAATATAGATTTATGGATCCCAACATAAACCTAATGAATCATAATCTCTGTGAGATGACTCTCTGGAATCTCTGCATTTTAAAAACATCCCTAAATAATTCTAATAATATCCAAGTTTGGAATCCACTAGTCAAAATGATATTGAAATGGTGTTGATTCTCAGTTTATTTTGTGAAATATTTAACTTGAACTTACTTATATGTATAGAATATTCATTATATTTTGTCCTCTGTTATACTATCTCTCCAATTATAATGTAAACATCTTTAGAATAACCTACAAGAGCATTTTTGTAATACATACTTTAAAAAGTTTTTGAGGATGCCACTTTTTATTCCCAAAGTTCACTGGTAATGTTTACTAACTAATGGTGAAGTCTCTGGGTGGAAAAGAAAAAAAACTGTTTTGATCTTTTCTCTGTCCGGATATTCTGAAAAATCATTGAAGTGTTTAATGAAAATCTTCAAGTCAGTTGGTAAATCTTTATAAGGCATAGTATGCAGGTTGTCAGTTTCTTTCCTAACCATCCCCCATACCAGTTATAAGAAATTATTATGCAATGACTCAAAAGGCTGGCTGATCATTTTCATGGTTTCAGTGGACAATCACCTATTCTACCAGTCCAAAGTAATTAGGAATAGTTTTCCATCTACCTCAGAGTAGATGCATATAGATAGATGGTCATTGATCTCCTTTGGTTTCTACACACTGTCTAGCATCCTCATATAAACACCACTATCCATCTAACATACAAAAAATAATGTACTTTTCCCCTAAGAAATAACTGAGGTAAGTTTTCTACTCATTCAATTTCTAACTGTGTGTTTTAGGTACCCAAAGTTTCTCTGTATCCTGAGTGTCTGGTAAAGTCCAGAACTGTAGCCCATCAGTTGAGGCTGGCTCTGTGTTTCCTGACTCATTCCTACAGCCATTTACAAGGTTGACTGCTACTTTGTTTTCCAGTGTTTTGCATTGAGCTAATAATCTTCGGTTTTATTTAGACTTGAACATTGATTATATTGAAAACAAATAGGTCATAGCCTGAGCACCTTGTTCTAATTCCTGGATTTTTTTTTTTTCTCTTTTGGACTCAATGTGTACCTTGAAAGAGATTGTTCCTTGGGCTTTTGATATCCAGCTCAGCTTGCAGCTTCATCCCACAGTAGTCACTCACTAGCCCAGAAGGATTAATCCTTTCCAAACTCTGTTATCTCCATACTTTGCTACATTTCTAGCCCCTTTTAAAAGGGAATGCTGATGTGGTGACTCCTACCAAAAACACCTTTGAGAAATTGCATACAAAGAAATGACCCCTTAGAAGTATATTTTATGAATTCATTATTATAGGTTCAATCATTTATATAGTCATCATTTTTTTATTTTTGTAATGCAATTGATTTAATTATAAAAGTATACAATTTAATTTTTTAAAATAATGTCTGTGTTTAACAACTGATTTTCAAATTTGCTAAATTTAGCAATTAGCTCTTGCAAGCTGTTAGGGGCCAGCTCCAGCACACCATTGCACCCAACCCACAAAAGATTAGGTTACAACACCAACATTAGGGAATTCTTAAAACTACAGGTAACAGTCTCTGGCAAAGCATGGCTAGCATGCCGCTCCACGAGGGCAAGGATCTTTGCTCATTGATGTCTTTAAAGTACCTAGAACTGTGCCAAACATATTATAGATTCTTAATAAACATTATTGAATTGAATGTATTGAAATAACAGAAGAATTGTTATCACACATAGTGAGAAGTCTAGATGCTGGTGGTTCCAGAGCCAATCTTTCCAGGGTAATGGGTCAACCACTCTAAGGTTCTGGCCTTTTCCTTATGGCTGGTGAGATGGCTGCTACAGCCCCACATCATACGTTCACAGTACAACACTGAAGGAAGGAATCAGCAGCAACCAGGCTATGAGAAACATATCCTCAAGTGCTTTCCTGTTTTCTCAAGTAGATGGAACATGATCAGCTGCAAGGAAGCTGGGAAAGCCAGCAACTTTCTTTTTTATACCTTTGGGCTCCCAAGGCTGTCAGCATGGATTCAAGTCACTAAAGAAGATTCTTTCCCATCTGTCACTGTCCAGACACATCTGTGGCAGAGAAAGTCCTGTTCTAGAAGTCAGAAGTCTAAAATGGGTCTCATGGCTTTAAAATCTAGATGTCCACAAAGCTCAATTCCTCCTGAGGCTCTAGGGGACATTTGTTTCCTTGACTTTTCCAGCTTCTAAAGATGTCCATATTCCTTAACTCATGGCCCCAATTTTTTTTATCTTCAAAGCTAGTTGCATCAGGTAGAGCCCTCAGGCTGCCATTTCTCTGGTTCCATATATAGTCATCTTTAAATATGAAAGTGATTCATTTTCTATTTTGAAAGTTCTGCTCATGAATAGAGCACAGAATTAACTTCTTAGAGGTTATTTCTAAGGTCATGTTGCTAAGCTTAGCATAAATGAAACCATAAATGAAATATTTCTTCTCTATCTGGTTGGAAACATTTTTTCTATATTCATTGACTACTAAGTGAAACTGATTTAAAAACTTTTGACAATGAATTTTAATGTTTGAAAAACAACACTGCAACATACTTAACTATACCATAAAAGAGAACATCACTCATACACACACACACACACACACACACACACACACATACTCATGCATACTCCCTCACACCTGGTATCATACATATATGTATATGTGTATGTATATATGTACGTGTATGTGTGTGTGTATATATATATATATATATATATATATATATATATATATATACACACACACAAACACACACATATCTTTTAAGGTAAGCTTGATGCTGAAGAGAATAAAAGTTGAAATAGTAATGTAACTTTTTTTTTACTACTATTATCAACAACCAGTATTTCCCAGACAAACTGCCCCCTTATTTTCTTGACTGTCAGGTCTTAATTATGGAGTGCAGGATCAAAAAAGCTACTAGGTAAATAATCTTATCAATTGAAGAAAAACCACTTCAAGTGTATTTATTAAGGAATAGCAAAATAATAGTTATTTCAAAGGTTCTAGTACCTAGTTCTTGGAAATATCCATTTAACTGGTCTTGAATATAGATTTGTCAGCCAAAACCATATTATGCTCTGAGCTAATGAAACAAATGATTTAAACATAATGTTAAAAAGTACGGGAAGACTAGAAAATTATTAATTTAGTTTTGCAAAAAAACACTTTATATCAGTGAGAAATAGAGCAATAGTGACTAGGTGAATCTAATATGTGCCACTAAAGTTATGGAAATTTGAGTAAATGAACTCAAGATTGCTGGTGGAAAATTTTACTTCCCGTGACAGAATCTGCATGAAATATTTAAGTGCAGTTTATTTCAGTGAGACTACTTTTAGGTAGGTAATTATCTTGCAAGATTCTTCAGGAGGTTAAATGAAGTAATGCGTATAAATACATTGGTAGATTGCCTTTGAAAAATATTAATTATTCTCTTTTCTTAATAAAACTTCATAATTGTTATATTTGAACGGTATCTAGTAATTTTCAAAGCAATTTCGAATGCTCATTTGAGCCTCATAATAATCATGTGAGATGGACGTTGCAGAATTTATTTTTCTAACACTCAAAACAATTAAATGGCACAACTAGTCAAAACTCAGATGTGCTGAGTACAAATCTTATACCCCTTTTCTTAAACTATCTTTTTTTTTTCACCATTTGATGGTCATTTAGGAATGCCTTCTCTGCTTAAGAATAATAGAAACATCCAGTCAATGAAAAATACTGACATCATATCTTCAGGTTCAACATCGTATTCTTTTCCTTAAAAACATAAATGTCATGATAAAGAGGAAATTATTGCTTTTAGACACTTAAAAACAAAGAGAACAAATGGTCAGTATGGCAACCCATCACCTTTTTGCTTTCCCTCCTTCCTTGCTTGATTTACTTTTTCCTTCACTCTCACTATGTTGGGATAAGACTTTCCAAATAAATAATCAGCACTTAACTCATGCCTAAGGTTCTATTTTCTAGGGAATCTTGACCAAGAGAAAGAAACCTAATGGAACTAATATATTCTAGAACACCTATTTTGTACCAGCTACTTTATTAAATAACACAGAATAATGAAACAAAAAATGTTAAATTAATATAGTCATTGACATATAAAGAGATACCACTAATATAAGATCTCTGAGTTTATTTTTGCAGCCACTGTAATAGTGTTTTTTTGTTTGTTTTTTTCCCCAGCCATACACTACTGACAAAGTTCTCATTGTGACCAAGGGAACCTTGCCACTAGAGACTTTGAATGGTTCAGGAAAAAGCAGAAGTAATTGGGTCCACCCCTCAGGTAAATTACAAGCGGTATGAAATGTTGCCTCTATTACCATGGTGCTTTGCGAATCTTTTTCACTAGATTATAGTAAACTCAATCAGGAAATTGTCTACCCCATAGATGATGTCTCAGTACCACTAAGCACTCACTAATTACCCAGTAGAGACTACTGAAAGTGCACAAAAGCAATTCAGTGACCTAGATTTTCTCAATGCTGTTATCCTTTTTTTAAAAACAAACAAACACAACATAAACAAGCAAACAAAAAGCCATATTCATTTCCTTTATCATTTAAGAATGAAACTGAGGACTCCTTGACTTGGTAAAATCACCAGCAAAGCAAAATGTGCTCAGTTTGTAGATCCAGCCAAAATCGCAGCCTAAAAGTTTGGCCCTATTTCTTAAAAAATAGTATCCCATGATAAGTGAAACATAGAGTAGTGTGCCAAGTTTTGGGTGTACTAAGGGACTTTTTAGAAAATTAGATGCGTTTCTATTTCAACATTAATATTGTTTTCCAGAGTATAGAGTAACATGTTTATGAGTGAAATAATATCACTGGGGGATCTGAAACTAGGGTTAGGGAAAATCCTAGACTCACTGGGGGTTTTCAATCCCACTCCTAGAAATGTGGCATAGTCTCAGGGGAAATTTGGTCAGTTTGCTTTGTAAATTTAGTGGCACTCTTCATGAAAGAATGTGGATGATTTACAGATTAAGAGTAAATTATGCTCTAGTATGAAGAACTGTCTTTATTTTCCAAAAGAAGACTATTAAGGATTAGAAGGGCATAGAATATTATGAGCAACCAATATTGCTTTATAGAAAGTATGTATAGAAGACTTTACATTTAATTCTCATAATTTTATCCTTACATATGTGAAATCCTTCTATCTCTTTTACTACTCTTTAAAAAGTTTGGAACAATATCATGCATGTTGATGGTGTCATAGTAACTATGTGTCTTTGACACAGCTTTGAATTTTTTGGTACCTTTTTATATATTCAGCTTATGTAATGCCATGTCCTAGTTAAATGTGTTCCATTATAATCATAAGATTTCTGCTTACACACTAGACAAGATACTTGACTCAGAGAGTAGTTCCCTGTACAGTTAGGAAAAAATTCATAGTCAACACACTTACCCTTTCCACTGCCTACTTACTGCAAAAAGAGATTTATTTTTTCCTAAGAATTGTATTTGTTGCCAAGGAAATAAATTTTCAAACAGAACTGAGGAAACAGACTAGAGTTACAACTATTGATCAATTCAGACATTAATTTATAAATATGTAGGGACAACTAATATTTCCAAAAATTTGTAGAATGTTTCATGTGGAATATATTTGGAGTAGACAAATATTCATTCATTTAACAAATGTTTATCGTCTACTTACTCTGTGCTGAGCCATCACCATTCTGGGCTCTGGAGATAGAAGTATGAATCAGCTGATACGGTTCTAGCCACCAAGGACCAAACAAGGAGGAAATTGATTTAATGGAAATGTAAGAAAAGCTTAGTTATAAGTTATATCAACTGAAGTATTCAAGAGCATCTCTTAAAAGAAAATGGGAACAAGTGCTTTAACATATATGTTAGAGAATGTCATTGGTAACATAAACTAAAGGGCTGATTGGTAACAACAGCTAAAGGGCTGAATAGCTAAACAAATATCATTAAGACTAAAATAGAAAACCAAAACATCAAGACAAATGATTCTTACAGAATACAACATAAAAAGACAAAAAGGCGAATGTTATTATTATGAGGTGTTCTTTTATGGTGTTCTTAAAGGTTGCTTTCGTCTATAGGAAAGTATTCTAAAAAGTAACTGTGGTTTTAAAAATAATATTTGATTATTAAAATCACCAATTCAAAATCTTGATTATTTCTAGAGTCAACTTATTTATTTTATATAACATATCTAATAAATTTGAAGGAGTACTTTATATTTTCATTAAATTACCTTTTTTCAATTTTAAGCTGAATCTAAAATGTAGATCTTATTTTATATGCAGGCACTTTAATTTGCTGATTAATATAAAAAGCCTTATAAAATAATTATTTCTAACAAGTAAACTTAATACAGTGATCTTAAGGTTTTTAAAAAGTATACTTATCTTATTAATAAGATTAATAAAATTCAATTCAAAATCACAGATCTAAATCAATTATATGGTGTATATTTCAAATTAAAACCAGAACTCTAATTTGTTTTATACATGAATATGCCAAATCTTGTAAACATTACAGGCATGTAAAATGAAAGTCTAAAGCAATTATTTTAAAATCCAACACAAAAAATATCAATGTTAAATTTTATTTACTCATTTTATCATTTTAATTTTTTTATTGAGATATAAATGACATATAACATTGAATTAGCTTCAGGTGTAGAACATAATGGTATGATGTAGGTATAGAGAAAGGATCACCACAATAATCCTTATTAACATGCATCACCACACAGAGTTACAAATTATTTTTCTTGTGATGAGAACTTTTAAGATCTACTCCCTTAGCACCTTTCAAATATACAATATTATTAACTGTAATCACCATGCTGTACATTATATTCACAGGACTCATTTATAACTAGAAGTTATAAGTTATTTTTATAATTATAACTAAATATTCCAGAGCTCAGTTATATCTTCCCATATCAATTTCTCTTACATCCTGAGCAAATTGTGGCAGTTTCCTTTTCAGCTGGTTGGGAACTTATAATAACGAAACAGGCACCGGTCAGAACTCTAACCTGAAACTCTGAGAAGACACACAGAACACTTTATTCTTTATAGCCAGAAATCTGAAGCTTAAAATGTGACAGTTATTAAGGTCATATCTTTAGGTTTAAGTAATACCTAAATACTTTGTTACTTTAAGTAATACTTCTGTATGAATAGAAATCTACAAACGTCACTAAAATTGTATCTACCTTTTTTTTTCATTGCTTCAGTTAATATTTACATTTACTTGACTATATAAAACATTTAAATGTAAGTCTAATGGATTCTGCATATCTTAAAACTCTGATTCTATGGTTATGTTACTAAAGTGATGTTAATGAATATTACAAGAACAAAATGTTACAATATGGAGACAATAAATCCAGAAGTTTAGTATCCATCGAATAAAAAGTCTAAATGTAGAGAATAGAGAGAAAAGAGAAATTGTTTTAAAAAGGAAACATTAATTGAAAAATTCCCTGTGCATAGGAAACTTAGAATGTGTCCACTAAGTGACATACAAAATTAAAGATAAAAAGGCACGCCCTTAGACACATTTGAGTGAAATGCATAAATTCCTCGATAAAGAGAAAATCTCACAATATGATGAGCGATAAAAAAAAGGAAGAGCCAACAAGAAAAATGGAATTACATTGTTGTATTACTTATTTCACGTGAGATCAAAATACAATGGAGCAATTTATTCAAACCCATTCATTTATTCAGAAATATGTATTGAGGATCATCTATATGTCAGGCACTTTTCTAAGTGATATGGATACAGTAATGATGATCAAAGAAAGCCCCAACAATCAGGGTGTTTACATGCTTCATGAACATTAAAATTAAACAGGGACACACACACACACACACACACGTGCGCTCACACACTCAGGCACAGCTCAACTTTCCTTTCTACCTAGAAAATGCATTGTTATACTTTATCTAACGACAAAGGATTTATAAAAAATAATAATAAAAATAATAATAAAATTAAAAAATAATTTGACATTTTTAAGTTCCAAGAAAAAATTTTCTGGTTTCTAATTTTTACTTCACTGAACCATTTTGTATAATTGCATTAGTGCTGCAGGGAAAACTGCTGCAAACATAAATTATTTTCCTTTTAATGTAACTGTGTCTGTAGAACCAAGCAAAGAATCTGCTGGAGAAATTATTGATTAATCAGCATTTAGCTTTTAGTGTATCTTATGTTGATGATTTTTACTTCTTTTTAGAAAGAAGGCAGATTCAAATACATATACATAAATAATCAATTGACTGCATGCTTCACTGAATTATTCTGATATGACATCAAAAGTACCAGGATGCAACAACCTTTTAGAGTTTAATCAGCCTACCACAGACACATATCTTCTGTATACAAACTGGATGTTTCAACTTTATGAAATGAATGGTGTTACTCTGAATTTTATTGTACTTAACTTTTTTTGATGTACACGTATACATATTTTTACTGGTCAAGGAGTGTTTTAATTTATTTAATTACACTTCACACAACAGAACATTTCATCATTTTGATTCTAAGTTAATATATTAGCCCCATGCAGTTATAGCTCTTGCTGTTTTTCAGTTATATAACTGTCACAATTCATATGAACAAAAATAATTTTTCTGTTATAAGTTTGATTTTGTGCCACTAATATTATTAAGAGGAAATAGAGGGCTTCCCTGGTGGCGCAGTGGTTGAGAATCTGCCTGCCAATGCAGGGGACACGGGTTCGAGCCCTGGTCTGGGAAGATCCCACATGCCACGGGGCAACTGGGCCCGTGAGCCACAATTACTGAGCCTGCGCGTCTGGAGCCTGTGCTCCGCAACAAGAGAGGCCGCGATAGTGAGAGGCCCGCGCACCGCGATGAAGAGTGGTCCCCACTTGCCGCAACTAGAGAAAGCCCTCACACAGAAACGAAGACTCAACACAGTCATAAATAAATAAATAAAAGAACGTGAATTTCTTTTAAAAAAAAAAAAAAAAGAGGAAATAGAATGATTTTGCTGTGTTCTTCCCCCTGTTTTCAGGCTAGACCACATAAAATACACTAGAGAGAACAAATCATTTAAGCTCAGAGGAGAGGTGCAAACATCTTTTGAGAGATGTCATAAAGTTGTATTTCCCAATTTTTTCAAAACTCT
The DNA here is from genome assembly GCF_965194825.1 of Balaenoptera physalus. Taxonomy (NCBI): domain Eukaryota; kingdom Metazoa; phylum Chordata; class Mammalia; order Artiodactyla; family Balaenopteridae; genus Balaenoptera; species Balaenoptera physalus. The sequence goes on along the minus strand of NC_138890.1, from coordinate 108,947,926 downwards.
CTTTCAAATAATAATCACACATGTAAAAAATGTTAGTTATCAGCATACTAAATTTATTTTTCCCCTACAGATGAATACAAAGCTACTGCAAAATCATGTTAGATAGATAGATATAAAACACATATTATCTTGTAAAAATTATAATAATTCATTACTGAATGTGAAAAGCAGAATATAGTAAAACAGGTTGATAGCAGAGAGAATTGTGGTTTACTTTAACCAGTGCCAGATCATGTATTGTTGCTGGATTGTTGCTGAAGAACATCCAGCTAAAAAAGTTTAAAAGAACCTGATCCGGGAGATCAGCATCAAGCAGTGTCATTGAATTGCAGGTGTCTGCATGAGTAATCTATCTAGAAAATATACCATGGACTTATCTGGCTATGTGTTCCCTTGGTAAGCTCATTAAAACTGAGGAATAGCTAGTGTAATCCCTAGAAGAATATGTTTGTAATCAAAGTTGGTACTTGCCTGGCTTTCTCATTATGGATGCATTTATGAGTGCCTAGGTATCTGTATTTCTGGTTTGACCTATATCCTGTGAAATGATCATAAGTACATAACTGTGCAAAATATGAAATTTAAATATAATGAAAATGACTCCACTCACTATATACAACTAAAATTTGTAACAAAGTGATATTCCTAATATTAAAACCAGTTGCAGAAAGCTACTTAGGTCAAATGATAGGCATCTCTTCTTTTTCCTATATTTGCTTGTGCTTATTATCTAAATTATATTTTATGATAATTCCAACTGCCCACGATTGTAACCTTGAATAATCTACATAAAGAATGGTTTATCAATGGAAATAGTCAGTTTATTAAGAAATAGTTGAGCTTCTTTAGAATATTAATTTGTATAAATCATGAACTAAGTTATATTTAAACAAAGCTTTGTGGCAATTGAAAGACTGTCTTGATAAGTGATGCTGAATGTGACATGACTATTAGCATGGGGTACTGACACCTAATAAAAAGGACTTTAAGTGTATTTTCCACCATCTCTATACAGAACAGTCATTTATCTGGAGGCCGTACGTATGTCTAATTGTTGAGTATAAAAATAATTACTTTAGTGGAATCAAAGACATCTAGAATAAAAATCTGTCACTAATCCTAAGTACAAAAGACTTCTCTAAATCCATTTGCCTTTATTTGAGATAAAATCCTAACAATTGGTTAGTTAATACCTATAGCAATATTCTTAGGAAAAATGCTAGAGATACGAACCCCCAAAATATAATTCAATCTATGATGTCTTAAAAATGCATGCAGAATTGCTCATATTATCACTTCAGTTTTTCTAGCAAGATTAAGATATTGGCTATGCCTACAAAAATACAAGAAATAAGGAGAAGATCTGAGTACATCAATAGCATAATTCAAATAAAGAAATATCAAATATTAAGAACATTGTTTTATTTATTTTAGTGGAAAATTTACTTGATATTCTAGTCTTATAAGGCTATGAGAAAATAGATATACACTGCAGCATTTTTCCAACATCACTGGGACTATGATAGTCTCCCACAGATACCACAGAATGATCCATTATCCCATTATCTTAAGCAAATTCTTGTCACTGATCAGCCATATGGAAAATAAACTTCGTATTCCTCATACTGAAGAGTCCAGGTAAAGTGAATAATAATTCCCTAGATCACCTTCCCTGGTTATAGTATGTTTCTTGTTATCATCATGCACTATTCTTTGAAGATGCACCCTACAACAAAAGAACTATCAACCTCTATTTATTCAGCCATTATTATTATTCACTCAAAATACTCATTTTGAGTTTTGATTAAGGAATATCTTTACACATAGTGAATGAAGAATTATAAAATAAATAAAGCAATTGGGATTTCAGTTTCTGATTATGTTCAGAAAAGCTTAAATACTTTTAGTGTGCTTAATTTTAAAGATGAGGTCAACAAAATATTGTAGGGAGAATAAATAGAACAGCAAACCAGAAAATATAATATACATTCTCTCTATATATATATAATATATATAATGCCTATATCTTATATAAAACTTTAAAAAATCTATATCAAATATTTTATGAGTTTAGACCCAGCACCATGATGTGCTGCATAACGAGGGAGATCAAAGGAAATAGTGAAGATAAAGAATAAAAGAGAAAGTAGAAGACAGGAAGAGGAAGCTGAGAGGAGTGAGAAAATTAACAAATTGGAGAATAACATAAAGGAAACATTTCATAAGAAATATTCAGGCCTTGATTTATCAAGAGTATTCTAATAATAATTTTACATCCACATATAGTGATATAGACGTTTCAAAGGCTTTTTACATACTGTTATGTAACAATACATTGCAGATTTAGAAGCAACTGAAATTCAGTGAGGAAGATAAAATGTCTTGGGTAAATAAAAACAAATAAAAATGATTGTTTACCATTTGGATAATTTTTTGTTTGGCATGCTAAGCTGTGAAAAGGCAAAAAAAAGGAAAAAAAGAAAGTGAAGTATCTTCAAAGGAGTAACTTGTTAAATAAAGAAATCTTTATTGAATTAAGTCTAATCATCAGTAAGGACAGTGTCTTCTCTGGATAAGGATTTTAAAAAGACATGTTCGTTTAATTAAAGTACAGCAGTTTTCCATTTTCAATGAAAAATCTGTTTTTAGCTTTGCAAAGAAGATAAACAATTTTATTGAAACATTTGCACACTTTGAAAATAAAATGGCAGAACCAGCTTAACGCCAAGTAGTGACAAACTGAGCATCAAATCAAATTTATCCTAGTCTTTCTTTCTTGCAGTACCAGGTTATTTTTCTGTATCATTATTTAATGAGGTTTCAGTTACAACTGTAAATTTTGTTTTAATTAAAAAACAATGACCTCATTCAAACATGGACTACACTACAAAGTTATGTGACATTATGATTTAAAGAACTATGATTTAAAGAACTACTATTTTGTGTTTTGAAGAGGTTAACAGCATTTTTCGTTTTTCCTTATCATAGAATAAGACAGACAACACGAACTAAAGAGAGAAAGAAAATTATAATATGTCTGGAAAAGTTGTTTGAACAATTAAATAGATTAAGAAATAAACCAGTCTGTAAAGGTCAAATTTTAATCAGGCGGGGAGATAACAATTATCCCAGCTAGTAGAATCATGCTAATTTCGCATTGTTTCCTGCATAATTAAATGCCTGGGCATTCATCACTCTTTATGTGAAACATTCTTTAGTAATGCTTAGTGGAAAAGAAAAGCCATGTTGAAGGCCTTTCTAAGCATATATATTCTCCTGAAATAGAATGTTTTGAAGCCTCTCTATACAGTGGGCATATTGGGGGTTCATACTATCATTATTTTATAAAGATATTAATATAAATTTAGGGTCAAAGATATAAAAATAAGAATCTCCCACCCTATGAGAAATGGACTGTTATCTTCAATGACTGACTAAACTGTGAAATTATGGGAAATATTATGAAGATGTTTCATGCTCAAAAGGCAAAAATCTTCCAGCTTTTATAATTTTCAAATTCATAATTTCATTAGTTAATAGTCATCACTAATCAAGTAGTGAATTAGCAAAATATAGCCAGGCGGCATAATATCCATGCAAAATTATATGCTCCTATATTAAGAAATTAAGCTGATCCTGTGTTAAAACTAGTGGAACTTACTGATTTCAAACTGGTGATCCTTTAAAAAATATCCACAAGAAGATTAAACTTTTTAATTATATATTTTCATTATTCCTTCTAATTCTCAAAGAGAATTAAAGAAATAAAAATCTAAAATATGTTTTTAATTCAGAAGTTTTTGTTTTCAAATACACATCCAAAGAAATCCCTCTTAGTTAACCAAGCTCAGCCAGCTGTCTTTAAGGATATTCAGGTAACTAAGCATAATACACATCAGCTCTCACAATATGTACTAAGTATGGAAGAAGTCATTTCTCAGTAAAGCTTTCTCTTAGTTATACAAAGAAATCAAATAAGTGAAATCAAGTATACAAATAATTTAAAAACATCTATTATATTCTGGGGTAATGTTATCAGGTTTTGGTGTTTTGTGTGTTCAATGTGTGAGCACATTGGTATTATAAATCAAGTTGATATTATAATGAATAGTTTAATATTTTTCAGTTTCCCAATCTGAAAAGTGAGATTGGAAGTTCAATATCCTGGGTTTCTACCCCTATCTACACATTTTCCCTTGTCTCTGAATCAACTCCATGAGCTCCTTTACTATTGTTTAGCCAGTTCTTTTTAGCTGTCAAAATTCTAAACAGGAAATAGTTTGCCTCACATCTTTGTGACATCTGTCCATTTCAACTCTTAGTAGCTTTACTCTAATAGATCATCTATCATCTGCTACGGAGATAATTTGACTCACTAATGATCAGTACCATCAAGATTAGTAAATAAAGCTGAAATAAAATAACCAAAGTATACAGGCTGATAAGCCACGGGCTCCAGTGATTCATTAACATACTGGCTAGGACCCAATTCCAATGTTTTCCCTAATAACTTGGAAAAAGTGTTCCACTCATTTTTTTTCAGTAATGAATGAAAAAAATTGTGTAGAAATCTGCTAGATGATATTCACAGCAAATTCTGAGAATCTTACTAGACAGATAGCTTCATGAGATCCTGGTCCATGTGTGTTTTTCCTTCATGTTCGTAGCTTCTGGTACGCTACATGGAACATAGATAGTAAATATTTGTGAAGTCAATAGATAAATATTTTTTACCATCCATGATGTATTCAATACTGTATCAGATGATATGAAAGCTACAGAAATACATGGTATTCAGGGGATCCAAAAACCTTCTGAAAGGATATTTTAAAATAAAGTAAATGTGTGTGTGTGTGTGTGTGTGTGCATGTGTGTATATGCATGTATGTGAATTTTAAGTCCATATTTCCCCATTCACAGACTTGAAGGGAATCTGTTATTTTAAAATATGTTAGAACTTCATGTTTTAAAGAGGTAAATTGAATCTCAGACCTGTAAGTAAAAAGCTTGACTATAACCTAACTAAAGGAAAGAAAACATCTAGAGAAAGAGAATTATGTTTCTCTTTGGGGCCCTGTATTAGTTAAACTCAGGTTCTTTTTATTTATTCCCAGGTTTACTGAGTTATGATTAGCAAGTAAAAATTTTATATATTTAAGATGTACAGTGTGATTTTTTTGATAAACATATACATTGTGAAATGATTACTTCAGTCAAGCTAATAACATATCCATCACCTCACATAGTTAGCCTTTTGTGGGTGTGTATAAATTACTTAACAACTACTCATTTAGCAAATTTCAAGTATACAATACATTATTATTACTCATAGTCATCATGCTGAACATTAGGTCTCCAGAACTTATTAATTTTAACTGAAAGTCTGTATTCTTTGACCAAATCTCCCCATTTCCCCACTTCAGCCCCTGGTAACCACCATTCTACTCTCTTTTACTTTGAGTTTGACTTTTTAGATACCACATATGGCTGAATAATATTCTAGTACATGTGTATATATGTATGTATATATATTTATGTGTGTATATATATATATATATATATATGTATATATCACACTTTATTTATTCATTCATCTGTTGATGGATACTTAGAAGTTGTTTCCATATCTTGGCTACTCTGAATAATGGTACAATGAACATGTGGATGCAGGTATCTATTGGAAGTAGTAATTTTATTTCCTTTGGATATATGCCCAGAAGTGGGATTGCTGGATTACATGGTAGTTCTTTTTTTTTTTCTGCTGCACTGTTTGGCATGCAACTTCCCTGACCAGAGATCAAACCCATGCCCCCTTACAGTGGAAGCATGGAGTCTTAACCACTGGACCACCAGGGAAGTCTGGTAGTTCTATTTTTAATTTTTACAGGAACTTTTACTGTTCTCCTATTGCCCGTACTAATTTACATTCCCACCAACAGTATGCCAGGGTTCCCTTTTTTTTCCACATCTTGGCCAACATTTGTTCTATTCTGACATTTTGGTAATAGCCATCTTAACAGGTGTGAAGCAATAAAAAAAATAAACAAGTGGGACTACATCAAACTTGCCTCTGTACAGCAAAGGAAATAATCAACAAAATAAAAAGGCAACCTATGATATGGGAGAAAAATATTTGCAAAACAAATATCCAATAAGGGGTTAATATCCAAAATATATAATGAATTCATGCAACTCAATAGCAAGAAAAAAAAATCCAGAGAAAAATGCTCAAAGGATAGACATTTTTCCCAAAGACATACAAATGGCCAACAGGTATATGAAAGATGCTCAACATCACTAATCGTCAGAGAAATGCAAGCCAGAGAGCTTTAATCGTATGCTAGCTGAGGAGAAGACTTTGATGAATCGTGGAAAACCAAATAGTCTCAGAAGTCAGTGTTGACAGAACCTATTCTCTCAGCTATCTATGGAGAGGTAGCTCATCTAACAGAGTTCAAATATTATGGCCCAATTATTAAAATCAGCTTTTTCTGTGTGTGAAGAAACATAGGGTACTATAAACATAGAAGATATTTGGTCCCATTGGCAAGACCATTCATAGAGTAAGATGGATTAATCAGGCTATTCTTCTAACTCTCATTTTTCTAATATCATGCTCAAAACCTCCTGATTATTTCTTAGCTCTCTATAGCTTTCCTACAGGAAGGAACATATTTGTCATCTGTTGTACAGACCTAAAGTATGCTTGTTATTTGTTAGTCATTTCTCACTGTAAGTTAATGTATCATTTGATTACTTTTTTATTTCTTCTTATTTCTTCATGGAAAGAAAGGGAGCTAACATGAAGATATAGCTCTCCCCAAGTCTATGAAAGCTATACATCTCATTATTAATTTTACAAAGCAGTTTCATAAACTTGGGTAATAAGAGTTTGCCTCTGAGAAATAGATTTTGTTTCTATGTACTGAGAAATCAAGATTCTGAGCCTATAATGCTGAGAGACAGCACTCAGACCATAGCAAATTCACCAGATAACAAATGCCATTCATAAGACTATTAGGAAATAGATTTTTCTAGGGATACCTGATATTCCTTTCAAACCACAGCTAGGACATCTGGAACTGAAATCAAATGACAGAGAAATTTAGAATCAAAATTCTTTGTTATTTGTAGCATGTACTATCACTCTTGCTTCTTATTTGATAACTTTTGCTTCTTTCAGAAAGACTTTATCTGCAGCAACTTTTGCATTTCCTGATTCAAAGATGAAACAAAATAAAACAATGAGGCAATGGCCTAGGGAGGGCAAATGGCACCTGAGGCAATGTAACTTGTTTTCCTCTCTCCAATATACATTGCCACTGTGCTAGAATTGGCTTCTGCCTCTTAACCATGCCTTGTCAAATAGATATTACTTTTACTTTTCCTCTCAGAAAATCTCCACTATGTTATTTTATAATGTGTATTAAATAATTATCACTGGAGTCAGACAGGCCTGGATTCCAATATCATTTTTCTTATTTTTCATTATGTAACTAAGGACAGCTGAGGATTCTATTAGCCTTCACTCTGCTCTGCCAGTGAGGGATCACCAGGATTTAAACTCTGGAGTACTGAGTAGGTTCCTTCTGTGGTTAGTGCTACATGTAGAAAAGGAACATCTTCATAGCTAGAGAAGATGTTTAGTCAAATCCAAAAGTATGGGTTATAATAGACATTACATTTTGGGGAGAAAATGTCTTTTTAAATGAATGTATGAATTATACCCCTTGAAGTCGAAGAAATACTTTTTCTAGCTCTGAACAACTTCTAATCCAAAGCAATATTTTTATTTTTAAATAATGGAAGTTCTCTTATGTATGTGTACTTATTGAGGCAGTAGGGTTTCTGTCCTGTTTACCAGCAGGTTTTTCTGGGCACAGCTGGGAAGTTTGTTTTCTGAGTTTTTGTTTGTTTTTTTGTTTCATAATCCTTTAACTGAACAATTTGAAAATTGGGCCTTAGACTCCCCATACCATCTGATGAATATTTGTGAAATTTAATAAGTTCATCGTAAGTTACAAACCTCACAGCTCCAACAAAAGTATAATAACTTTACTTACTGAGTGCGATGCACAAATATAAATTTACTCTTTTTTTTAGAAAATAATACTTTGAAATACAGCTCTAGGGTTTAAGTTAACCCTATTTTCCATAAATTAGTTTAGTAAAATAATCTTTTCCTAGAGTTGATTTCAAAATATTTTCTGCCCACTCTTTGTCAGGGCTGCACCACTGTGCTACTCTTGGGGAGGTCATCAGTGATACAAACAACTAAGCACAGAGCGTAAGAGTGTGACTTGTACAAATTGGAGGAGAGCTTATGTCGTTTCTAGTCCACACATCAATGCAATATAATCAATTATCTAAGAATATGGCAGGTTATTTGATTAAATTTGCAAAAGTACATTTATTTAACCCAGCTCTTCTTAAAGACACAGTTTAGGTGACCTAAAGAATTGTCAGCAATACAGCTCATAAAAAAATCACCAAGGTAAAGCGACAGTCAGAGAAGTTCAGTTGAAATGGAACAAAGAGTAACTGTCCGCTTGACATGGCAGCCTTTTCTTGTCATCGGCTGCAGATAGGTTTAAAGATTTTACAAGCTCAGACTTCTGAAAGTGATCAATCCTTAAGAGGTAGAGTCATTAACGGGTCTGAAGATAGTAAGTTCAAGGCAAGCACAAAAAGATTTCTTACTACCTAATACCCTGAAACCTGGATGAGGTTTCCTTCAAAAAAGCATTTCAATGAAAATTGATCGACAATCAAACAGTTCTTAGTGTTTAATTCCCAACAGTGTGCTGGCACACTAGGTAAAAATATTAAAGTAATAATATTAGTCTCAGTAGCTTACAGCTCCAGATGCTTTTTAAAAATCTCAAGGCTTTCTTTTTGGACACAAAAATTATGTTACCTTATTAAGGAAGGAAACTTGAGACTGCAACTCTTAGCTTCTGTTGCTTTCAGTTCTCACTGCTGCTCTTGATGGCAGATTTCAAGATAGCATCGGGCTTCCCTGGTGGCGCAGTGGTTGAGAATCTGCCTGCTAATGCAGGGGACACGGGTTCGAGCCCTGGTCTGGGAAGATCCCACATGCCGCGGAGCAACTAGGCCCGTGAGCCACAATTACTGAGCCTGCGCGTCTGGAGCCTGTGCTCCGCAACAACAGAGGCCGCGATAGTGAGAGGCCCGCGCACCGCGATGAAGAGTGGCCCCCGCTTGCCGCAACTAGAGAAAGCCCTCGCACAGAAACGAAGACCCAACACAGCCAAAAATAAATAAATAAATAAATAAAAGATAGTATCATGTAATGACAATTCTATAAATCTGGGTTTTTGGAAGTGATTTCAATGGAAGACCTGTCTCAAAAGAAATTAAAAAATGAAAGTCTGGAATAAATCTCTTCAAAACTCATTGCAACTAAAATCCTCTTAAGACCTACAACAGTAACATATTAAAGCTCAGAGTATCCTATGTTGTTCTTTAATTTCTCAGGTATGCTTAATTACAGGCCATCGTTTCTGTGAACACTTACTGACATCCACTGGTATGAAGATTTATAGTAATGTTGAAGCTACAAAGATCAGTGACCAATAGAATAATGCTCCAAAGCCAGGGGAAGTGATTGTTCAGGTTTCTTACTTGCCACTCTCACCTTCAGTTGCTCTCTCACTCCTCTCACTCCCAAAAGAATATATAGGAATGTGGTACATTAGGTCTGAGGAAATTAAAGCAATATATTCAATAAATTGAAATGTAAATAAGTGTAAAGTAATCTAAATTAGTTAAAAGCCCTACACCATAGAGAATTAAAATTTTAAAAAATCTTAAAATGAATGTCCAGTGTATATTTCATCACTCGATGTGATCAAGGGATGATTAAAATTTTAGTACTGTACCTCATTATATTTTATGTACAATATCAATAGAACACACTGAGGAAATTACCTATGCTATAAACGGTTAATTCTGCTATTTGGACTATTTGCCAAGACTCCATTTCTAATTTTATATTCAGAGAAGGAAACAGATGACAGGCATTCTATGTAATTATTCACATACTACTGTGCTCTAGAGGAAAAATCAAACGCATTAGCCTTGTAATACCTCACAAGGACAAGGAAAGGCACAAAACACCTGTTTTATATGTGTATTTAATTATGTCTGGAATTTGACATTTATTTTTTGAAACATGAACAAAGAAAGGAGTAGGAAGTGCATTTTTTAAAGTGCACAGTCAGCATTCAATGGTTAAAACCATTACAGCCAAGAGATTTAATATTGCTTCTGAAAACTGGCCAGATAAGAAAGATTAGTTTTTATTTTTGTATAAAGAAGATATATTTAAATGATACCAGTGATCCAGGTGAATCAAAGAGATTCTTCCAAAACATATTAAGTAATAAAGAGTACACAGGACTATCAAGTCAACACTTTTCAGAGATCATTTTCATCTGAAGAAACCATGACGGAACTATCAAGATTACACTTGGTGATATCACTAAAGTGTAGTTTAGAAAGAAACAAGAACATGTCATATTCTATTTCTGTTAGACTTATTAAAGATCAAATCAGTCTTCTCTATACTCTATTCACATTTTTTCAATTTTGTATTAAAAATTTTTCACTTAAAAAGTTATTTTAAGAGATGATCACCAACAATCGAAGAGCAATAGCTCTATGAATGCTGCTGACTAGAAGCTGAATTTTCATCATTTCTGTCAAAGGCTTGAGTTAAAAAAATGAAATGTGGTATATTTGGTCTACACTGATCGACTCTCCATATAAACAGCTAAAAATCTTTAGAGAAAATACCAGAGTTGTGTAATTAATTTTGAAGTAAATAATTTTAAAATCTACAGTGCAAAAAATCATTTATTGATGCAATAAGTTAATAAATGCTATTAATTTACAGATCCATCAGATATAAAATAGTCTCAATACCTAGGTAAATGGCACTAATAAGTTATAAAGACATACATTCCACAATAATTTAGTAACCTATAATAGACATAATGAGTATCACACAGCATAAACACAATAGATAATTTTTATTTGAAGAATAATATCTAATAGATATTAGAAATTTTTAATGAATTCCATCATAAACGTCTCATGAGAAAGAAAAGAAAGATGACCTAGTGTAAGAACTTCATCATATAGATAAATGAATATGGTCAGAAGCTACTTTCCTATTTTATTAGAGGGGTTTAGCTCTTTGTAGAATAAATCAGTAAGAAGGGTAGTTTAATACATAAATCCAGTTCATGTTAAGTGATATCAATGTTTAGGACGTTATGAATGGATGATAACTTTCAACTTCATCACCTAGTTCTGTAAGAAACCACATTTAAAGAATTAATGTTGATGTAATTATACAAATTCTCAGTATCAGTGGTATATTCTTATTCAAATAATTAAATGTTAATGTAGAATTAATGACCTTTATATTTCACAGCATTGGCTTGTGGAAAATCAATACTATGAAAGAGTTTTATATATATGACTTCAAAATCATGGCTCTTTGCCTACTTAGAGAATACAATATTATTTCAATAATATTATTTTGCAGATGAAATCCAACTTGCTAAGGATAATTGCATCAATTACTCCCTGTTTCATCCTTCTTGAAGAACCATTGTCTCATTGTTTTTTCAGTTCTCTAATAGCACTTTGTGACTCTTAAAAAGCAGCTGCAACTGAGAAAACGTCAAAACTAGTCATACACAAAACCAGGAATAGAGTTGGCATTTAAAGAGAAATCCACTGAATAGTACTTTTAGAAAATATGAAAAGTAAGACTCAGTTACGTACCTGATTTTATTTTCCTGCCTATCTCATTCAAGTGGTTCAGTAGAAGTATTACTTCAGATTTTGTGTGTTACTTTAAATGACCACCATTCATTCATCTACTTATTCATCTTCTCAAATTTGAAATATTCATTCAAGGAATATGATGGGTTAAGACTGATGCTTAGTAACTAAGGGGTTAACATTTCAGTATTTTAAGACAGAGATATTTTCTGATATTCTTTCCATTTCAATCATCCAACATGGTAGAGATGTTTTCAGATAATCAAAGCTGATAAAATATTCTTAATTTTCAGAAATTTTCAAATTCTGTTTGTGCTTTGTATATCCACTTAGCAGTTGAACACTTGTTAAGCAGTTAACTATAGAGAGAAGTTTCAATGACCATGATCTCATAAATACTAACAATTAGCAGATTCAGGGATTTTCTCGCCAGTCTCTTATAGGTATATTACAACCAAAGAATCTGTTTACTTAATATACTCAGAATATTATTAAAATTATAGATTTTCATTTAATATTAATTATTAGCCCATGTATTCACCTTCCATCCTCCAAAGTCCCTATGAATCATCACAATTAAAAACTTTTGCTCTGTGATGATACCATTAAGAAACGAAGATAAGCCACAGATTGGGACAAGATGAAAAACATACATCTGATAAAGATCTTGTGTTCATGTGTTCAGAATATAGAAAGTACTCTTAAAATGCAACAAAGAGAAAAAATTAACCTAATTTTTAAATAGACAAAATGTTTGAAAAAACAAGGATTATATACAAATGCTTAATATAAAAAGAAATGCAAATTAAAACGACAATATACTACTACACATCCAATAGAATGGCTAAAATTAAAAATAAAACTGAACATACCAAGTCTGGCAAGGATGTGAAATAACTGAAAGCCTCATACCTCGCTGGTGAATATAGATACTTTAGAAAACAATTTGACGGTCTCCTAAAATGTTAAACATACTCCTGTTATATATCCCAGAGGTCTGACCTTTAGGTATTTACCCAAAAGAAATGAAAATTTATATCCAGTCAAAGACTTGAGTTAATATTCATGGAAGCATTATTCATAATAGTCTTGAAGGAGAGACAAGAAAATGTCTATCAACTGGTGAATGGATAAACAAAATTGTGGGATATCTGTATAACATAATACATGTCCACAATAAAAAGAAACAAAGTGTTACTTTTTGTTCTTTTTTAAACAGCTAATCATCGAGACATAATTCACATACCATACAATTCATCCATTTTAAGTGTACAAGTCAGGGACTTCCCTGGTGGCGCAGTGGTTGAGAATCTGCCTGCCAATGCAGGGGACACAGGTTCGAGCCCTGGTCTGGGAGGATCCCGCGTGCCGCGGGGCAGCTGGGCCGGTGAGCCGCAAATGCTGAGCCTGCGCATCTGGAGCCTGTGCTCCACAACACGAGAGGCCGCGATAATGAGAGGCCCGCGCACCGCGATGAAGAGTGGCCCCCGCTTGCCGCAGCTAGAGGGAGCCCTCGCACAGAAACGAAGACCCACTACAGCCATAAATAAGTAAATAAATAAATAAATAAATAAAAAACAAAAAAAAAGTGTACAAGTCAATGGTTTTTAATATACTCACAAATATATGTAACCATCACCACAGCCATATATATAAAATTTTCACCAGATTCATTGAAGAGTGGAATAGCAGAGTTCCTCATTCTATCTTACTGAAGTCAATCTCCGCAAGTATCATTAAATGTAATAACGTGGATGAACCTCAAAAACATCATGCTAAATGAAGGAAGACAGACCAAAAAGACTACAAATTGTATGTATGTAAAATTTATTGAATAAGCAAAACTATACAGAGAGAAGGCATATCAGGAGCTGCCTGGGGCCAGGTGTGGGGGCAAGATGGACTGAAAATGAGCATGAGAACCATTGTTTGGGTAAGAGAAATGCTCTAAAACTGGATTGTAGTGATGAAAGCACAACTGTATAAATTTACTAATACTTAGCAAACTTTACACATAAAATGAGTCAACTTTAGAGCATGTAAATTATACCTCATTAAAGATGCTTTTCTTTTAATATGTTACTGAAATAATATAAGAATAATAAATAATATAACGATTAATTAGTATAATTAAACAAAACACTTTTTTGAATGAGTCTAAGATGAAAGAAAAGGTCAAAATTTCAATTATTTTAGTTAGAAAGGTAAGTGTGAACCAGTGTAGTATAAGGATTAAGTATATAAAATCTGTAGCCTGCTTGCGAGATTTCAGATATTAGATCTACCTCTTATTAGATGTGTGATCTTTGACTAAGTTACATATGTTCAGTTTACTTATCTAAAAATGGGAATGATAGTAAAATCTTCCTCATATGGCAATTTTGAAAATTATAAGTTAATAAATTTAAAGAACTGAAAGGAGTACCAGTAATGAATATTGACATTCTAGTTCAAAACAGGGAGAAAATGGAAGGTAAAAAGAAACTGATTCATGGCAATTCTAAGTCCAAGTGGGTGACACATGGAAAGAAGTTATAATAATATCAGGAAGAATATAAAGAATCCACACACAACTATCATTTAAACACATGCATTAATTCAACCTATAATACTTGCAGAAAGATTATTTCTTTGCTGATGATATCAAGATGAACAAGTACAGACATTCTTCACACTCAGGAAACTTGAATCTTATTTGGGGGAGTGTTAAAAGACAAGGAAATGCATTAAGATATAAAACTAAATGGAAAGAGGATGAAAATTATCATTATTTATAAGATGATGTCATTCTCTTTCTGGAAAATCTATGAGAGTCTACTAGTGGGGTTTGGAAGAAGGAGATTATTATAAATAATAAGAACATTTAATTATTCTTAAAGGGCTGCAAAGGGGACATGAAGGGCTACAAAGGGGACATGAAATGCTGTCCTATATTCCATTAAAACCCAGTTAGGAAATTAATTTAACAATATATCCCATTCATGTAAATAATGGAATTTAACATATCTAAGAAAGACTGTTAGAAGGTAAAAATGTAGTATCAGTATTTATAAAGATGTAAATAAATAAAGGTGCATACTAAAATTAAGCATGGTTTTGAATAATATATCCAGTTCAAGGAAAGATAATTTACCTAACTTTTATTCTAAAAAAAATGCTTGTTAAGTGACACAAACTTTGTGATATCAGCCTGATAATGGAGGAAAAATGGAAATTTTAGTACACTTTGTGTATTGCATTTTATATATTAATAAGGTATTTTAAACTATTGGAATCAACCTATAAAGTACAAAATATAAAATGTATCCATTTAGAAACTGTATAAGCCAAAGGATAGTTTACAGAAGTAAAAGGAAAAGAGAAGTGAAGGAATGGTAATAACTTTAATTTATGTAGTGAGGAAATAGTGACTTACTGTCAAAATTTAAGGGAACAAGTAATAAAAGTTTAAAATTACAAACGTATTTAATAGAACATAAAATAATAAAGCTATTATAATATTGTAAAGTATAGTTTAGAAATATCAGATGTTGGTGGAGAGACATCTGACATCTTTTAGTGGACAAGTGGAGAGTCACAAGTGCATGTGTAAAGTAGAACATCAGAAGAGGGTCTAGGCCTTTTATTTAGTATTAGGAAAGTAAGGACTAGAGAATCAAAATACTAAATGATTTCATATGGATGCTATTGACTAGAGGGCTGTGTGTGGAGATTAGATCAGGGACCGTTGCACTTAGAAGTCCTTATGTTATATTAATAACTTAATATTTGCATATAAAATTTGTAATAAACTTTTAAAAATAAAATCTATCTCTTTGTGATCAAACCCCAAAATAATCAAACAGGAGAGAGACAAATGCTCATCTGCATCCTTCCTTAGGATGTGCCAAACCTAATAAGGGAATTATTTTTCTTAATTTTTTGAGATATGCTTTCTGAAAAGATAATCTCAGAAAATCTGTAGCTGACTCCCACTTGTAATAAGTGGGAAGGCTCATTTAAAATCAGAGTGCATCCATTCACTTCCAGTCATGAACTGCAATTGAACAGAAGTGAGTATCAACACCATTTCAGAGAAACTGGGATATACTTAAAGTTAAAGAAGCAAGATTTATTCTGTGAGAAATATTACATTATGTTTATCCAAAACTGGGTTTGAATTTTTGGAATACGAAAATTGACAAAGAGAATTGTTTGGAGGAGGGAAAAAGAAGAAGGTAAGTGGGGAATAAGGCAGGGAACATAAGAAAGAAGCCCAAGGACAAAAAAGCTGTATCAGAAGTGGAAGAGGTGTCCATAGGCAATCTTTCCCAGTGAAGGTGTAACACATAGAGTTACTCTTACTGTGAGAAGCCAAGACCAAGGTAGCCAGTACATTAACTTCTACCCCACCTAACTCTAACTCTCACCTTAAAAGAAAAAGAAACAAATTTTCAAAATTAATTTCTCCAATAAATTGTTCTTCTACACAAAATAATTAGATAAGTGAAAAAATTTTAATAGAAACATAAAATTGAGTTCTTTCTAATAATGAGAACAAACACAACATGATAAACAAGATATTGGTAAATTTATCTAAATGAAAATACAAAGTTTTAATGTAGTAAAAACCATCATATACAAGATTAAAAACAAACTAAACTGAGGAAAAAAACACATTTGTAAGAGGCATGAAATTGTATCAAAATTTTTAATAATAAAGAATTGATACAAGTTTAAAAGAACAGTATACAAATGCATGAACAATCTACACACAAAAGAAAGTGAAAAAAGATAATATGTAAATGTACTTATTGAAGCAGTTTTCATATTAGCAACTAACTTTGCAATACCTTAAATGGGAGATTGATTAAATAAGTGATGTCAATATGGGGATATTAAAATTCAATATAGAAATATATTTAATAATATAGAAAGTTGTCATATTACATAACAGTGACAAAAATATTTTGCCAAACAAAACTAAAGTTATATTCCATTAGACACACACACATAGGAATATAAACATTTAAAAGACTAAATTGGTAATATTGTTTATCCCTGTATGCTGATTTTTTTCGTTATCTATATTTTCTGGTTTTGTCCACAAATATGATGTACCTGCTTAAAACTAAATCAGATTAAAAGTGTCAGTATAGCTACCCTGTCTATTTTATACAAAACTTTTAAAATATTATGCCAAGCATCTGTCCCAATTTTTCTGTGTGTTGTGAAGAAATTTACTAGAAAAAATAATCTGCACACTTTATATTTGATGTTGTTTATCAAACAATCATTTGGTAGACACTTTTTTTTTTTCAATTGGCTCTTTGGTTTGTAAAGACTGAAGTTTTTATACACTCTGTGTAACCCATACACCCTTTTTTCTCCACTATTTAAACATAGTAATTCCTCAATAAATTAACAGTTTTAAGTCATTGCTGCTGCTGAAAAATTGCAGCTGAGTTTGAATATATTTGTAGAAATATATATGTCCTGTTTATTAATCAAGAACAAAATATTGCAAATTATTACTTTGTTGTTATGTGCATTTATGAAACACAAATATTATTTCTTTAGTTTCTTTTCAGTGTCAGGAACTATATTTTTTAAAGAATGCATTATACAAATTACCATTCATTCCTCAAATCCACTCAGTCAACCAGAGGAAAAGTACATTAAATAAATCATTACTTCCACTGTGGGGGAAAGGAGCTATTCCTTAGTTCCATCAACTATGGTTAAATCAAAAATGGCAAAATATATTTCTCAGTTTGCAAGATGGAGAACTATGAAGTTGAAAAACTATAATCTGGCAAGCAGTATATTCTCTTTCCTGTCACATTTGTAACCAATAGAACTATAGTTACTGTAAGTGTGAACTTCATAACATTTTTATTTGCTGTATATGGTACAGGCTTTATACAGTCTGTTTCATTCCACACACTATAAATTTAAAGTTGAAATACAAATCTCAGAAGTTGAATTGTGCATCACCCCAGGCTTTTATTTAGGATATTTTAAGAATGTTTAATTTTTTTTCTGAATACAAGTTTGACATTGGTATAAATCTCATTCCTTCTTTTACTACATAAAAAGGCAGCAAAAGCTTTATCTCATTGTCTCAGTCCTTTTTTTTTTTCAGAATAAAATACCAGTAGAAAGAAATGGGAGCCTGTTCTATGTCTCAAAAATAGTAGGTATATGCATCTATGAGAAAGGAACAAGAGTTACTTTATTTCCTTTTCCAAATAAACCTGTGTGTGTGTGTGTATGCGTAATAAAGAATTTAACCTTTCTCATGGAGAGGTCTGGCTTTGTTCTCAGCTTTAGGCTCTACATGTCCTACATGATAAGAATATCTTTTCCAGGAGCCTTGGGGCCACACAGCATAGTCTAAAAATGTGACTTATTGTGGGAGTTTTTGTTGATGTGGTATCTGATCTATCTTTAGAGGGGCTAGAGACTAAAGGTCAGTCACTTAAGCAGCCAACAATATCCACATGCTTGAGCCCTAGTAAACTCTGGACACCAAGGCATGGGTCAGCTTGTCTCATTTTAAATACTCCATACATATTGTCATGCTTCATTGTCAGGAAATTTAGCACTGTTCATGACTCCACAGGACAAAGACACCTGGAAGCAGAACTTTTCTGTACTCTGTTCCATGCATCTCTTGCATTGGCAGATTTTAATCTGTAACCTTTCACTGTAATAAACTGTACCATGAGTACAATAACTTTTAGTGAGTTCTGTGAGTCCTTTTAGTGAATTGTTACAACTGAGGATGATATTGGGAACCCCCAAACTTACAATTGGTGTCAGAAGTGTGGGTGGTCTTGTGGAACTGCTTACTAACTTTATAGTCTGATAAGATTAAGGCTCAGTACCTATCATCCATGAGGTAATTGTGTAATTTTTTTAACCCATCAAAAAATGTAGTTCATCAATTCTGCAAATTTTTACTTCTACTGGGTTTTTTCACCCACATTGACACAAATGAAATTATATGATATAGTAAATTACTCCAAATATATATATTACTTAGTACTGAGTGATGAATATTAGCTAATTTTCTAATATTTGAAGATCTGAAAAATCTAATATGATGTTTCAGAATGCTTACACAAAGAAATGGATGTGTGGATAATTAATATACATTCTTCTCAAAGCTATATGGAACATTCTCTAGGATAGATTACATATTAGGTCACAAAACAAATCTTAACAAATTGAAAAAGATTGAAATCATATCAAGTATTTTTTTCTGACCACAATGGTGTGAAACTAGAAATCAATAACAGGAAGAAAACTGGAAAATTCACAAACGTGGTAATTGAACAACACACCCCTGGACAATCAGGGATCAAGGAAACAATCAAAAGGAAAATATAAAATATCTTGAAACAAGCAAAATGGAAACACAACATATCAAAACATATGGGTTGCAGCAAAAGTGGTTCCAAGAAGGAAGTTTCTAGCAATAAATGCTTACATTAAGAAAAAAGAAAGGTCTCAAATGAACAACCAACTTTACACCTCAAGGAACTAAAAAAAGATGAATAAACTAAATACAGAGTTAGGAGAGGAAGGAGAAAACAAAGATGAGAACAGAAATGATAGAAATAGAAAAACAACATAAAAGATAAACAAAATTAAGAACTGTTCTTATTAAGATAAATAAAACAGAGAAACTTTTAGCTGACTAAGAAAAAAAATAGAGAAGACAAATAAATAAAATCAGAAATGAAAGTGGGAGATATTACAACTGACACCACACAAATATAAAGGATAATAAGAGATCACCGTGAATAGTCATACACCAACAAATTGGATAACCTAGAAAAATTGGATAAGTTCCTAAAAACATACAGAATCATGAAGACATTCAAGACTCCACAGGACAAGGACAACTGGAAACTTTTCTAGACTCTGTTCCATGCATCTCTTGCCTTGGCTGATTTTAATATATAAACTATAACCACGAGTATAATAACTTTCAGTGAGTTCTTTGAGTACTTTTAGTAAATTATTAAAACTGAGGATGGTCTTGGGAACCCTTGAACTTGCAGTTGGTGTCAGAAGTGTGTGTGGTCTTATGGACTGCTCACTAACTTTATAGTCAAATAACAAAAATACCATCATAGGAGCTAACATTAGCAATGGATTATTAATTAGTAATTAGCCACATACATGAATCAAAATAGATCATTTATTAAATATGAATTTAACTAATGCATGAATATCCTATGATTCATTTCCTCTTTTTAAATATAATAAAATTAAGGGCTTATTTTCTAGAAATCCTTTGATTAAGTTCATAATGTCTCCATGTATTTCTTAGACATCCAAGTATCAGAAGGCATGGGAAGTTGTGGAACTCTTGGCCTGCCTCAGTTGTATTTCCACTTGACTGTACTTCTGCTTAAGAACAATGCAAATATGTTTTCATACCAGTATCTTGATATTTTCAAATTCATTATTCTTCTGCTTTTGAACCTTGACTATTCAATGGACCTCGGAGTCAAATTAATTTCCTTCTGACTGAGCATGAGAAGGTTTGTACCAGTCCTCGGCATATTAAAAGTATAGAAGATCAGATTGTTCTTAATGGAAACTGAAGTCTGAATCAAAAACAAACTGCAAAAGTTCATTTTGAAAACTCTATCCCCAATCTCATTTACTATCTGGAGGGTCAAGAGTTTTCTTTTGCTGAACAGATTAAAAATTAGTTTGTCTGAAGTCATTCAGTGATTATCATATATCTAGGATTCAGTTTTCCTGATCACATGATGAACATGAAAAAAAAAAGTCAAAATTAGGTTTAAACAAACATTGTCCAAGTTTTAAAGTTAAATGTAGAACCAGATTCTATTTTTGCTACCACTTATCAAGTTTTCTTCTGCTCCATTGAAGGATTATCTAAAGATCTGTACACTATATTTCTTTAACAATTTCTTTTCGTGCAAAGTCAAACTATAGCATACACATCTACAATCCTCCTTAAACCTGAGGTATGCCCAATCTAATTTCTTTAATATACAGCATGTTCACATTATTGTTATATTTGTTTTTTATTCTATGTTAACTATGCATCTCTTTAGAAAAGTATTAAAAATTCATAATGCCAAGGAAAAGCATAAAAATAATCAATAGATTATGTTTTTGAAACTACATGTTAGAGACCAGACCTTTTAATAATGAAGAAAGAATCCATCCATTCAATTTTTCTTTTCTTCACTCACTGTCCTTCTCCCTCATAGCATTTGTCACAATTGTTACATTACTAATTATTTATTTAATTACTAGTGTTGAGACTCGTTACTATCTCCAAAAAATAACATAATTAATCCATTGTTTAGATAATTATTAGTTTAATATTTGAATTCCTTGTGAAACTATAAGCTTCATAGACGCAAACTTACTGTGGATGTGCTCATTAGCATTTGACGTCCATGAACTCAGCACCTAGCATGGAGCCTGGTACCAATAAGGGCTCAATATTTGTTGAATAGAAAAAAGAGTGAATGGATGAAACTTTGTATCAAACCATGGAATTAGTTTTAACAGAGTTACTGTATATGTGTGTTTTTGTGTGTGTGATTGCGTGTGTGTTCAAAAACAGTAGATTATATATTCAAAAGTCCTCTTTTAATCAATTAAATAGAAAATCTCCAGGAGTTTATTTGAAGATTGTGGTGTTGCTGGTGGACAATGGCTAGGAGAAGAGTTGATAGTCTATACATGCTCTTCTCACAGGGCCACTTCCTAGTACTTGGCCCACTCTGATAATCCCTTGTTCATTTTAAAACCTCATCAGAGTAGCAACCATTGTTAACTTCCTCCTGGGTGGAATATATGTTTTCAAAACTGAGCAACTCGATGCATACAACTGATTCCTGATGAATAGTAGATATTTCTTGTTTCAGACCCAGAGCTCCATCTCAGCCTATTTTTATTTTTCATTGATAAGGTTAATATATACTGTATATTGCTTGAAATGGTGATGTGACATCTTTATCTTACTGATATTAAATTATATACAAAGATTTTATAATACTTTTACTTATACAGAAATCATGTTAACGAATTCATAATTCTAAAGTTGCACTCAATATTTTCTGTCAGTGTTAATACTAATGTTATTATCTTGAAATCTATCATCCAAAGGAAAAATA
Source organism: Balaenoptera physalus (assembly GCF_965194825.1). Lineage (NCBI taxonomy): Eukaryota > Metazoa > Chordata > Mammalia > Artiodactyla > Balaenopteridae > Balaenoptera > Balaenoptera physalus. Next base: position 108,925,952 of record NC_138890.1, on the reverse strand, counting down.
GAATATGAAACTTCCTCACAAAAGTGTAGGAGTAGTAATTTTCTTCTACAATGCTAATAATCCTTGTCACAAAGAAAACATACTCTTATTTGCTGCTCTTGTATTGGAAGTTAGGCAATAAGTCTACATTTAAAGCCTACAAATTAACTTCATTTTCTTCTTAAATTAATGAGAAATATTTCAAGAGTTAGTCAGCAAATGTTTTCTTTCTATTCTCTCCCTCTTATATACACAATCCCCAAAGTGGAAGTAAACAATGAATTTATTGTTTCATATATCCATTAGAACATATTTAGAGACAAACTATGCTTTGTGAAGAACACGTCAACTGATTTATATATATCAATCATTCAAACACTTATTTTAAAATTAAAATCTTTTAGATAAGAAAATTTTTATTTATTCAAGATAAATATAGCAAAGAACTCTGAACTACCTTAGTTTTCAGTGTAACAACTTTCGAAGAAACTGTTTTGTTCTGTTTTACAATATTGTAAATTTAAAAATCATAGTACCTTGAATTTTCTATTTTGATAACAATATTCCATTAATTAAACTCACAATATGAGTTATTTATACTGTCTGTGACTAAGAAACATTTTGAAATAAATAGAAAATTGAAAGAAGAATAGAAAAAATCTTATTTGATGTTTTCAAAGCAATTTCATCATTTCAAACTATCTAATAGCAAATCTATTGAAAGCTAAATAACAGTACAACTTTAGACTTAATATTTAATACTTCAATCATATAATATGTTACATCACTATTCCAGGAATATAAGTTTAAATTATTCATAAAGGATAATTTGATTCTAAAAATGAATTAATAGATATACCTTACATAAGTAATACATCTCATTATCTTGACATATTTTCTTATTGGAAATGCTTATGTTTAACAGTAAATAGATTTTCCTTCTGTCATTTGACAGATTATTTATCTTCCTCAACAAGTATTTTTTTTCAAACAAAATTACATTCTTTACAGTGACAAGAAGACACTTTGTATTTTTAAGTGTAAATATTTACATTTCATTGCATTTTAGCATTTTAACCCAGAGTAAAAGTTTAGGGAAGCCAGAATAGTGATGGGTTGCCTATAAAATATACAGAGGCACTATTATGATAAATCTACATTTTTTTTAAGTTTTAATATATAAAGACTCCAGAGATCATTAAAAACATACATGAAAATTCTTTAAGTGCAGATTATTATCTTTTTAAGTTAGTTATTACTGATGTATAAAATGCTATTACTGCTTACATATTTATCTATTTGCTAAATTCTTAATAATGTTAGTAGGTTTGTATTGCCTATTTGGAACAAAACAAATCATTATTATAATTTTATCTTAAGTTCTGATACTGGCACTTTTTTTCCTTCATGCCTCACTTTTTCACTCCCCAATTCATTCATTCAAGAAATAAGGAGAACATGAGAGACGTAACAAACATTGCCCTAATTTCTGGGACTGAAGGAGTGAAAACAATAACCATAGTCTTTTGTTCTTATGAAACTCAAAATCTAACAGTGAAGTTGGAAAACTTAAAAATTTAACTAATTCTAATTGCCATAGTATTGTAAATATAAGTTGCGATAGAAGCATATGCAGGATAGACCAAAATATATGAAATTCTTATTTCATGGTCCACATTTAAGGGAAATAATATAACTAAATAAGAAAACCAGAGTAATACAGCAAGATAAAAATTTAAAGCAGTAACTGCTTCTTCTGAAGAAATTTTGATAGCTTGAGTAATGAAGGACTTCAAAATAATAAAAGGAGACTTAGATAACTATCAATAGGAAATTACTTTCTCTGCCAATGCCAAGGTAATATCTTAAGGTCCCTTCATTGTAGCACCATAGAGACAGGTATACCTATGTTGTAGTGGCAAGATTTAACATAATTGGTTATAAGCATGTATCTAGCGTTTACATCCATTTTTATGAATTTATGTAATGGCAAATAGGAAATAAAAAAGACCATTTCTGCTGAAATACAATCCTTGAAGACTTCATACTTCTAAGTCTCAACTTTGACAGAGATGGAGAATTTTTTGCGATTCCCATATCAGCCGTGTCATAAAGAAATAATAAATCCAATATAAATCAGTATGGATGTCCATGGAATGTGGATGAAGTCAGAATACAAGTTCTGAAAGAACAGAGGATGGGGCAAAAATGGACAGCTAAAAAAACACACAAAAATAGAGCAGAAAGAAAAATAAAACAGTAATCACGAAAAATGTATACGTACCCTTCTGTTGAGAGAGTTTTTTTTTTTTAATTTTTGACTGTGTTGGGTCTTCGCTTCTGTGTGAGGCCTTTCTCTAGTTGTGGCAAGTGGGGGCCACTCTTCATCGCGGTGCGCGGGCCTCTCACTATCGCGGCCTCTCTTGTTGCGGAGCACAGGCTCCGGACGCGCAGGCTCAGTAGTTGTGACTCACGGGCCCAGTTGCTCCGCGGCATGTGGGATCTTCCCAGACCAGGGCTCGAACCCGTGTCCCCTGCATTGGCAGGCAGATTCTCAACAACTACGCCCCCATGGAAGCCCAAGAGAGAGATTTTTAAAGACTGGATATTTCCATCTCCTCAACCCTAAAAACTAGGACATTGACTCATGCAAAAAAAAAAAAAAAAAGACAATAGTATTAGTCATGAGATTTGAAAGTGATGGAAGGAGGAAGAAGGCAAAGGGTTAAAAACTATGGGAACAGAAAATATTAAAGAGAACATGGAATATACAAAACGTAAATTTACAATAAATTTATACAATGGAGATCATGTAGTGATGGTGATGGGAGATTGTAATCAGAGATGAGATGTAGCAAGTTAGGAGCCAAATCATTAGGGACCATTAATCCAAGGTAGAGTTTAGTTAGGAAGGCCAGTATCATTGTCTAAGAACACCTCAATCAGATTTACAATTTAGAAAGTCCATTCTGTTTGCACTATGAAGGATAGATTGAAGTCAGGAAGAACTTGTTAGAGAACTTGTTTTAATAAAACAGAGACGATATATTGGAAGTAAATATGGCTACAGATAAAGTACCAAAAAAGAGTTTCGACAGGTAGAAATTACAGGACCTGGTGAGTGATTAGAATTAGAACAGAGAATAGGTTCAATGTAAGGATGGCCCCATTTTTCTGGCACAACCATTTCAGAAAGTAAGGCTTCAAAAATAAGAGAGATAGTGGGCTAAAAATGGTGAATTACAGATAAATAGGGCTGTTGACAAATATTATCCAGTGGCTGAGTCTGTGCCATCATAGACTCCTTTTTCTGATAATATGTTTCATTTATAGGACAAGAACATAAATGATCCAAGATTAGTCAATCACAGTACCTCAACCCTTTGTCTTCAGTGACTACTGTATGAATGTCTCAGAATCCTGCCGTCTATGAGACTTGGTTCTACCCCTGAATTCACTGCTGTTCTTTAAAATTAGTTTTCCTATTTTCACATTTATTAGCTTAAACTAGTTTGATTTAGGTTTTTATCACTTGTAATCAGATGACTCATAAGTAGTACAGTGGGTGCAGAATGTAGTAAGTTAGATGGCTTTAAATTATCTGCACATGCCAAAATATTATTAAATTATAATGGTAGGAATATTTGGTAGCAAAATAAAATTACATACCCATGAATTTAATACCCCTTTCTCCCAATATGTTTGAAAATATTTAAAAAGGACGAAAAAATGAGTAAAAAATACAAACACTATGAAAATAGCAAATGTTATTTGGAAAAGAGCCAAATACCACAACTAAAAAAATTTAAATTATTTACATTAAAAATTTTAAAGAGCATTTATAGAGCAGGCTAGACATAGGTAAAGAGAGAATTCAATATTTGAATGTGGATCTGAACAAATTTTTGAAAATCATAACATAAATATAAGGAGAAAGAATATATGAAACAAAGGTTAGGAAAAATAGAGAATAAATTGAGAGGATCAGACATATGATAGTTGAAGTTCCAAAAGGAAATAATAAAGAAATGAAGGCATATATCATATTAAAAACAATAATTGATAATTTTTCAGAAAGCATGTAAAACACAAATCTTCAGATTCAGGAAGGCTTATGACTCACAAGCAGGAATGTTTCATTTATCTATAAAATAGATAACACTGGTATGTACCTTATAAGAAAAATTTAGCAATTTTCTCTCAACCCCTTCGAGAAATCTGGGTGAAAAGTGATAAGTAAATGAAAACTTTAATAATAGAAAAATGAAAAAGTGCTGTGTATTACTGGATAGCTCATTTATTCAAAGACCTTTTGAAATAATGAAATTCCTCATTATCAAGAGTTTGTTTGGCTTAATTTGAGTAGTTTCGTTTACAGTATTGAGCATAATATTGAGTCTATATTAAGCATATTATACTTTATATTCATTATAGTAATATGTGTTTAAGAAAGAGGTTGTGTTCTATTTAGGACATATATATAAACATATACATACATATATACATATATATGTGACATATATATATAACATACATATGGTTTTATAATAGTGTCAAGTTCCACATGTTCTATAAGTTAAAATTCTATTAAAAACTTTCTTCCTCACCTAACTAGTGTATTTTCAAAATAAAGAAAACAAGGTCAATATTATCTAAAAATATTTTAAATTTTTAATAATAATTATGAATGTTTTGATCGAAGTAAAAATTAAAAGGCAATAGGCAATGCACTGGACCTTCATTGTCACTGAATTAGACAAGGCAAAACCGTTTAGCACAAAGAAATATTACACAGCAGACTCAGTATATGTGGAATATTAACAGGATTGATTTTCTTGAACACAATATCCCTTGAAATTATATCAAGGGAAAAAGAAAATAACCTGACATTTTAAAAGTGTCAATAATGTTTTAATATAATGAATAAATGCAGAGGAATAGTAAGCTTTTACAAACATCAGCTTGTCATTTTCTTAGTATATCAAATAACGCACATTCTGTGGAATAAATAACTTGACAAGTGCATACCGGTTAAACATGTGCATAACCACAAAGCCAAGGAAATCTTACCACCTCTGTCAATACACTCAACATGAAATGTCAATAAGATCATATATAACAATCTCCAAAAGAAACTGAAAGAAAATGAAATGCCAAAAGCAATAGGTGAAGAGAAAAGCAGAGTTAGGAGTGAGGTGGACGAAGGGCATCTCAGTGTCAGTAAGTCTCTGGCAAAATACATCTAAAATCAACAAACTGCTCGAAGAAGACATTTGAAATCACAGACATGGAACAGAAATAATTTCCCTAGCAATCCAAATATCAGGGAGTATTCTCAAGGCTTAATCTCTCCCCTTTTTCTTGGCATAAATGTCTTTCCTATCCCTGTCTCCCTGCAGAAGAATTAATGATTGATATTCAGTATGTATGTCAACAGAAGCCATGAATGTTAATTTTAGACTTCAGTAATGACTAAGTCACAGTCAGAGCCTAATGGAATAGCCACTATGACAAGAAAATAAGTCTTAAACCAGCATAGGTTATTTAAAAGAGATAAGCATGGAAAAGAGAGATGTGGTGTTACCCTATTGTATGTTGTGAACATACAAACATTTAAGATGAGCAACCATGGGAATCTGATAGAGTATTAGAGTTAATAGGGAAGAACCAGTAAGAAATGGTAGTATGGTAGGAATTTTAATTGGCACTTCTAAATGAGGTGGAGAAAGCAGATAATGTTTTGTTCAGTCAGTTTATCAGAGCTGCTTTGTGTCATAATAAGATGTTGGTTATACATAGGAGTTACTAAGATGTTGGTTGAACAGAAAGCCAGTCATTAGAATGGCATAATATTCAAGGTCCTCCCAGTATGCTATGACATTTATAATATTTAAATAAAGAAAGAAATAAGCTAGGAACAGTCATTATTCTTGATTATTATCTTATCAATGAGGGCAAGTTGATTTAGGATCAAACAGTACAAAGAAACAAATATTAGGAGAGACAAGTAACAGGCTAAGCCACTAAAAATGAGTCCAAAGAAATATGATTATTTATTTAAGGGAAAAATCAAGCAATTTAAAGAAAGAAACTGCAGTTGTAAAAAGTGTGTAAGAGAAAAACATTATGAAATCATAATCAACTCTATTGATTGTATAATTGTCCGTTCTGCAGATACCAAGACCTGAGACATGATCTTTTCCCTAGCTAGACTTTGAGCATATTACCAGCCCCCCTCTCTTACCACCCCTCATACCCAAAGAAGGAAGAAAGGAAACTAATCTTGTGGACTGTGCACAGGGAAAGATGAGCAGGCAAGACTCAGTCACTGTTTCAATTTCTTAACCTTCATGAGTACTGCATAATTTACAAATCATTGTGTAAGCAAGTCAGTTTTGTCCAATGACAAACATCTTGGGAAGATGAGCATCGGCAGTTAGCAGCTGTTTTTTTTTTTTTTTTTTTTTTTAATTTCATAGCTACTTTTATTTTTATTTATTTATTTATTTATTTTTGGCTGTGCTGGATCTTCGGTTCGTGCGAGGGCTTTCTCTAGTTGTGGCAAGTGGGGGCCACTCTTCATCGCGGTTCGGGGACCGCTCGTCATCGCGGTGCGCGGGCCTTTCACTATCGCGGCCCCTCCCGTTGCGGGGCACAGGCTCCAGACGCGCAGGCTCAGCAGTTGTGGCTCACGGGCCCAGCTGCTCCGCGGCACGCGGGATCCTCCCAGACCAGGGCTCGAACCCGCGTCCCCCGCATTAGCAGGCAGATTCTCAACCACTGCGCCACCAGGGAAGCCCACAGCTGTTATTTTTAAATAATTTATTGAGGTGAAATTCACATAACAAACTAAACCATTTTAAAGTAACTAATTTGGTAGTAGTTAATATGTTCACAATGCTGTATAACCAACATTTGTATCTAGTTCCAAAACATTTCAATCACTCCAAAGTAAGCCCCTTACCTATTAAGTGGTTTCTTCTTCCTTTTCCTCCCTCCTGGGCCCTGGAAACCTCCAATCTACATTCTGTTCCGATGAATTTCATCGATTTCAGGTATTTTGTATAAATGGAATCATACTATATGTGACTTTTTGTTTGGCTTCTTTCACTTGCCATAATATTTTGTAGGTTATTCCATGTTGTTTCATATATCAGTACTTTATTTCTCTTTATAACTGAAAAATATTCCAATATGTATATCTATCTATCTATCTATATATAGATATACACACACACTATGCGGTTAACCATTTGTTATTGATGGACATTCTAGTTGTTTTCACCTTTTGGCTATTGTGAGTCGTGCTGCAGTGAACTGTGTGAACATGTGCATATTTCAGTACCTGTTTTTGATTCTTTGGGATATATACCTAGAAGTGGAATTGCAGGACCATATGATATTTCTATATTTAACTATTTGTGGAATCATCAAATTGTTTTCCATAGTGGCTTACCATTTCACATTCCCACCAGCACTGTACAGGTGTTCCAATTTCTCCACATCCTTGTCAACAATTGCACATGAGTTAGTTTTAATTATTGCTATCCTGGTTGATTTTAAGTGATATTTCATTGTGGTTTTGATTTGTATTTCTCTAGTGACTAATGATTTTGAACATCTTTTCAAGTGCTTGATGTCTATTTGTATAGCTTTTTTTTTAACGTCTTTATTGGAGTATAATTGTTTTACAATGTTGTGTTAGTTTCTGCTGTATAACAAAGTGAATCAGCTATATGTATACATATATCCCCATATCTGCTTCCTCTTGCACCTCCCTCCCACCCTCCCTATACCACCCCTCTAGGTGCTCACAAAGCACCGAGCTGATCTCCCTATGCTATGCAGCTTCTTCCCACTAGCTATCTATTTTACATTTGGTAGTATATATATGTCAATGCTACTCTCTCACTTCGTCCCAGCTTAACGTTCCCCTCCCCATGTCCTCAAGTCCATTCTCTACGTCTATGTCTTTATTCCTGTCCTACCCCTAGGTTCATCAGAAACAGTTTTCTTTTTTTTTTTTTAGATTCCATATATATGTGTTAGCATACGGTATTTGTTTTTCTCTTTCTGACTTACTTAACTCTGTATGACAGACTCTACGTCAATCCACCTCACTACAAATAACTCAATTTCATTTCTTTTCTTTTATGGCTGAGTAATATTCCATTGTATATATGTGCCACATCTTCTTTATCCATTCATTTGTGGATGGACACTTAGGTTTCTTCCATGTCATGGCTATTGCAAATAGTGCTGCAGTGAACATTGTGGTACATGACTCTTTTTGAATTTTGGTTTTCTCAGGGTATATGCCCAGATTTGGGATTGCTGGGTCATATGGTAGTACTATTTTTAGTTTTTTAAGGAACCTGCATGCTGTTCTCCATAGTGGCTGTATTCATTTACATTCCCACCCACAATGCAAGAGGGTTCCCTTTTCTCCACACCCTCTCCAGCATTTATTGTTTGTAGATTTTTTGATGATGGCCATTCTCACTGTTGTGAGTTGATACCTCATTGTAGTTTTGATTTGCATTTCTCTTAATGATCAGTGATGTTGAGCATCCTTTCATGTGTTTGTTGGCAATCTGTATATCTTCTTTGGAGAAATGTCTATTTAGGACTTCTGCCAATTTTTGGATTAGGTTGTTTTTTTTTTGATATTGAGCTGCATGAGCTGCCTGTATATTTGGAGATTAATCCTTTGTCAGTTGTTTCATTTGCAAGTATTTTCTCCCATTCTTAGGGTTGTCTTTTCATCTTGTTTATGGTTTCCTTTGCTGTGCAAAAGCTTTTAAGTTTCATTAGGTCCCATTTGTTTATATTTGTTTTTAATTCCATTTCTCTAGCAGGTGGGTCAAAACGAATCTTGTAGTGATTTATGTCATAGAGTGTTTTGTCTATGTTTTCCTATAAGAGTTTTATAGCATCTGGCCTTATATTTAGATCTTTAATCCATTTTGAGTTTATTTTTGTATATGGTGTCAGGGAGTGTTCTAATTTCATTCTTTTACATGTAGCTGTCCAGTTTTACCAGCACAACTTATTGAAGAAGCTGCCTTTTCTCCATTGTATATCTTGCCACCTTTATCAAAGATAAGGTGACCATATGTGTGTGGGATTATCTCTGGGCTTTCTATCCTGTTCCATTGATCTATATTTCTGTTTTGTGCCAGTACCGTACTGTCTTGATTACTGTAGCTTTGTAGTATAGTCTGAAGTCAGGGAGCCTGCTTCCTCCAACTCCATTTTTCTTTCTCAAGATTGCTTTGGCTACTCAGGGTCTTTTGTATTTCCATACAAATTGTGCAAATTTTTGTTCTACTTCTGTGAAAAATGCCATTGGTAGTTTGATAGGGATTCCACTGAATCTGTAGATTGCCTTGGGGAGTATAGTCATTTTCACAATGTTGATTCTTCCAATCCAAGAACTTGGTATATATCTCTCCCTCTGTTTGTATCATCTTTAATTTCTTTCATCAGTGTCTTATAGTTTTCTGCATACAGGTCTTTTGTCTCCTTAGGTAGGTTTATTCCTAGGAATTTTATTCTTTTTGTTGCAGTGGTAAATGGGAATATTTCCTTAATTTCTCTTTCAGATTTTGCATTATTAATGTATAGGAATGCAAGAGATTTCTGTGTATTAATTTTGTATCCTGCTACTCTACCAATTCATTGATTAGCTCTAGTAGTTTTCTGGTAGCATCTTTAGGATTCTCTGTGTATAGTATCATGTCATCTGCAAACAGTGACAGCTTTACTTCTTCTATTACGATTTGGATTCCTTTTATTTCTTTTTCTTCTCTGATAGCTGTGGCTAAAACTTCAAAAACTATGTTGAATAATAGTGGTGAGAGTGGGCAACGTTGTCTTGTTCCTGATCTTAGTGTAAATGGTTTCAGTTTTTCACCATTGAGGACGATGTTGGCTGTGGGTTTGTCATATATGGCCTTTATTATATTGAGGTAAGTTCCCTCTATGCCTACTTTCTGGAGGGTTTTTATTATAAATTGGTGTTGAATTTTGCCAAAAGCTTTTTCTCCATCTATTGAGATTATCATATGGTTTTTACAGTTCAATTTGTTAATATGGTGTATCACATTGATTGATTTGCATATATTGAAGAATCCTTGCATTCCTGGGACAACCCCACTTGATCATGGTGTATGATCCTTTTAATGTGCTGTTGGATTCTGTTTGCTAGTATTGTGTTGAGGATTTTTGCATCTATATTCATAAGAGATATTGGCCTTAGCTTTCTTTATTTGCGACATTTTTGTCTGGTTTTGGTATCAGGGTGGTGTTGGCCTCGTAGAATGAGTTTGGGAATGTTCCTCCCTTACTATATTTTGGAAGATTTTGAGAAGGATAGGTCTTAGCTCTTCCGTAAATATTTGATAGAATTTGCCTGTGAAGCCATCTGGTCCTGGCATTTGTTTGTTGGAAGATTTGTAATCACAGTTTCAATTACAGTGCTTGTGATTGGTCTGTTTATATTTTCTATTTCTTCCTGATTCAGTCTTGGAAGGTTGTGCTTTTCTAAGAATGTTTCCATTTCTTCCAGGTTGTCCATTTTATTGGCATATAGTGGCTTGTAGTAATCTCTCATGATCCTTTGTATTTTTGCAGGATCAGTTGTTACTTCTCCTTTTTCATTTCTAATTCTGTTGATTCGAGTCTTCTCCCTTTTTTTCTTGATGAGTCTGGCTAATGGTTTATCAATTTTGTTTATCTTCTCAAAGAACCAGGCTTTAGTTCAATTCATCTTTCCTAACATTTCCTTCATTTCTTTTTCATTTATTTCTGATCTGATCTTTATGATTTCATTCCTTCTGCTAACTTTGGGGATTTTTGTTCTTTCTTTAATTGCTTTAGATGTAAGGTTAGTTTGTTTATTTGAGGTTTTTCTTGTTTCTTGATATAGGATTGTATTGTTATAAACTTCCTTCTTAGAACTGTTTTTGCTGCATCCCATAGGTTTTGGGTTATCATGTTTTCATTGTCATTTGTTTCTAGGTATTTTTTGCTTTCCTCTTTGATTTCTTCAGTGATCTCTTGGCTATTTAGTAGCGTACTTTTTATCCTCCACGGGTTTGTATTTTTTACAGACTTTTTCCTGTAATTGATATCTCACCTTATGGCATTGTGGTCAGAAAAGATACTTGATATGGTTCCAATTTTCATAAATTTCCCAAGGCTTGATTTGTGACCCAAGATATGATATATCCTGGAGAATGTTCCATGAGCACTTGAGAAGAAAGTGTATTCTGTTGTTTTTGGATGGAATGTCCTATAAATATCAATTAAGTCCATCTTGTTTAGTGTGTCTTTTAAAGCTTATGTTTCCTTATTTATTTTCATTTTGCATGATCTGTCCATTGGTGAAAGTGGGGTGTTAATATCCCCTACTATGTTTGTGTTACTGTCGATTTCCCCTTTTATGGCTGTTAACATTTGCCTTATGTATTGAAGTGCTCCTATGTTGGGTGCATAAATATTTACAACTGTTATATCTTCTTCTTGGATTGATCCCTTGATCATTATGTAGTGTCCTTCTTTGTCTCTTGTAATAGTCTTTATTTTAAGTCTATTTTGCCTGATATGAGAATTGCTACTCCACGTTTCTTTTGATTTCCATTTGCATGGAATATCTTTTTCCATCCCCCCACTTTTGGTCTGTATGTGCCTCTAGGTCTGAAGGGGGTGTCTTGTAGACAGCATATATACGGGTCTTGTATCCATTCAGCCAGTTTACGGCTTTTGGTTGGAGCATTTAATCCATTTACCTTTAACGTAATTATTGATATGTATGTTCCTATTTCCATTTTCTTATTTGTTTTGGGTTTGTTGTTGTAGGTCTTTTCCTTCTCTTGTGTTTCCTGCCTAGAGAAGTTTCTTTAGCATTTGTTGTAAAGATGGTTTGGTGGTGCTGACTTCTCTTAACTTTTGCTTGTGTGTAAAGGTTTTAATTTCTCCATCAAATCTGAATGAGATCCTTGCTGGGTAGAGTAATCTTGGTTGTAGTTTTTTCCCTTTCATCACTTTAAATATGACCTGTCACACCTTTCTGGCTTGCAGAGTTTCTGCTGAAAGTTCAGCTCTTGACCTAATGGGATTGCTTGTATGTTATTTGTTGCTTTTCCCTTGTTGCTTTTAATATTTTTTCTTTGTATTTTATTTTTGATAGTCTGAATAACAGGTTTCTTGGCATGTTTCCCCTTGGATTTATCCTGTATGGGACTCTCTGAGCTCTTTCCTGGACTTGACTGACTATTTCCTTTCCCATATTAGGGAATTTTTCAACTATAATCTCTTCAAATATTTTCTCAGTCCCTTTCTTTTTCTCCTCTTCTTCTGGGACCCCTGTAATTTGAATGTTGGTGCGTTTAATGTTGTCCCAGAGGTCTCTGAGACTGTCCTCAATTCTTTTCATTCTTTTGCTTTATTCTACTCTGTGGTAGTTATTTCCACTATTTTATCTTCCAGTTCACTTATCTGTTCTTCTGCCTCAGTTATTCTGCTATTGATTCCTTCTAGAGAATTTTCAATTTCAATTATTGTGTTGTTCATCATTGTTTGTTTGCTCTTTAGTTCTTCTAGCTCCTTGTTAAACGTTGCTTGTATTTTCTTCATTCTATTTTCAAGATTCCAGATGATCTTTACTGTCATTTCTATGAATTCTTTTTCAGGCAGACTGCTTATTTCCTCTTCATTTGTTTGGTCTGCTGGGTGTTCACTTTGCTCCTTCAGCTGCTGTGTATTTCTCTGTCTTCTCATTTTGCTTAACTTACTGTGTTTGGGGTCTCCTTTTCACAGGCTGCATCTTCATAGTTCCCGTTGGTTTTGGTGTCTGCCCCCAGTGGATAAGTTTGGTTCAGTGGCTTGTGTAGGCTTCCTGGTGGAGGGGACTGGTGCTTGTGTTCTGGTGGATGATGCTGGATCTTGTCTTTCTGGTGGGCAGGAATGCATCTGGTGGTGTGTTTTGGGGTGTCTGTGAACTTATTCTGATTTTAGGCAGCCTCTCTGCTAATGGGTGGGATGGTGTTCCTGTCTCTTACTCGTTTGGCATGGGGTGTCCAGCAGTGGAGTTTGCTGGTCGTTGAGTGGAGCTGGGTCTTAATTTTGACATGGAGATTTCTGGGAGAGCTCTTGCCGATTGATATTACTTGGGGCCAGGAGGTCTCTGGTGGTCCAATGTCCTGAACTCAGCTCTCCTACCTCAGAGGCTCAGGCTTGATACCCAGCTGGAGCACCAAGACCCTGTCAGCCACATACGTTAGAAGAAAAGGGAGAAAAAAAAGAAAGAAAGAAAAATATATAAATAAAGTTATTAAAATAAAAAAAAAATTTTAAGTTAAAAAAAAAAAGGAGAGAGCAACCAAACCAATAAACAAATCCACCAGTGATAACAAGTGCTAAAACTATACTAAGATATATATAAAAATCAGAAACTAGTCAGTTGCGTACAGCAAACTCCAAGTCTACAGTTGCTCCCAAAGTCCACCACCTCAATTTGGGATGATTCGTTGTCTATTCAGGTATTCTGCAGATGCAGGGTACATCATGTTGATTGTGGAGATTTAATCCACTGCTCCTGAGGCTGCATGGAGAAATTTCCCTTTCTCTTCTTTGTTTGCACAGCTACTGAGGTTCAGCTTTGGATTTGGCCCCACCTCTGCATTTAGGTCGCCCTCTGGCATCTGTTCTCTCCCCAGACAGGAGGAGATTAAAGAGGCGGCTGATTAGGGGGCTCTGGCTCACTCAGGCTTGGGGGAGGGAGGGGTATGGAATGCGGGGCAAGCCTGTGACAGCAGAGGCCAGTATGACTTTGCAACAGCCTGAGGCACGCTGTGTTTTCTCCTGGGGAAGTTGTCCCTGGATCACAGGACCCTTCCTGTGGCAGGCTGCACAGGCTCCCCAAGGGGTGTGGATAGTGACCTGTGCTTGCACACAGGCTTCTTGGTGGCTTTAGCAGCAGCCTTAACGTTTCAAGGAACACTTAGCCCATCTCTGGTGTCTGTGCTGATAGCTGCGGCTCACGCCCATCTCTGAAGCTCCTTTAAGCAGTGTTCTGAATCTCCTCTCCTTGCACACCCCAAAACAATTGTCTCTTGCCTCTTAGGCACGTCCAGACTTTTTCCCGGACTCCCTCCCGTTTAGCTGTGGTGCACTTGCCCCCTTCAGGCTGTGTTCACGCAGCCAACCCCAGTCCCTGGGATCTGACCTCTGAAGCCTGAGCCTCAGCTCCCAGCCCCCACCCTCCCCGGCCGGTGAGCAGACAAGCCTCTCAGGTTGGTGAGTGCTGGTCAGCACCGATCCTCTGTGCGGGAATCTCTCTGCTTTGCCCTCCCCACCCCTGTTGCTGCTCTCTCTTCTGTGGCTCCGAAGCTTCCCCCCTCCGCCCACCCCCCGTCCCTACCAGTGAAGGTGTTTCCTAGTGTGTGGAAACTTTTCCTCCTTCACAGCTCCCTCCTCGAAGTGCAGGTCCCATCTCTATTCTTTTGTCTGTCTCTGTTTTTTCTTTTTTCTTTTGCCCTACCCAGTACTTGGGGAGTTTCTTGCCTTTTGGGAAATCTGAGGTCTTCTGCCAGCGTTCAGTAGGTGTTCTGTATAAGTTGTTCCACATGTAAATGTATTTCTGATGTATTTGTGGGGAGGAAGGTGATCTCCACGTCTTACTACTCCACCATCTTGAAGGTCAATCTATATAGCTTCTTTATAGAAATGTCTATTCAAGTCATTTGCACATTTTTTAATTGGGTGGTTTCTCTTTTTGTTGTTGAGCTGTTAGAGTTCTTTATATGTTCTGGGACCTAGGAGTTATTAGATATATGTTTTGCAGATATTATCTCTTATTCTGTAGGTGGCCATTTTACTCTTTTGATAATGTCTTTTGGTGCACAAAAGTTTTTAATTTTGATGAAATCTAATTTATCCATTTTTTTCTTTTTTGCTTGTGCTTTTGTGTCATATTTAAGAATCCACTGCCAAATCCAAAGTCATGAAGATTTACCCCTGTGTTTTCTTCTAAGAATTTTATGGTTTTCGCACTTATGTGTATGCTGTTGATCCATTTTGGGTTAATTTTTGTATATAGTATGAGGTATGGCTGCAACTTCTGTTTTGCAAGTTGAAATCTATTTTTCAAAGTACAATTTGTTGACAAAGATTATTCTTTGCCCTACTGAATGGTCTTGGTTATTGAAAATTAATTGACCATAGAGGTGTAGGTTTATTTCTGGTCTCTCAATTCTATTTCATTGTTCTATGTTTATCCTTATGCTCAGACTACATTACTTTGATTACTGAGTTTCACAGTAAATTTTGAAAACTGGAAGTTTAACTTCTTCAACTTCTGTCTTCTTTTTCAAGACTTCTTTTTATTACTCAGGGGCCTTTGCAATTACACCTGAGTCTGAGGTTTGGATTTTCCATTTCTGAGAAAAAGACTGTTGGTATCATGATAGGAATTACATTGAATCTGTACATCACTTTGGGTGGTATTGACATCTTAACAACATTAAGTCTTACAATCTATAAACATGAGATATATTTTCATTTATTTAGGTCTTCTTTAATTTGTTTTGCCAGTAGTTTATAAATCTCAGTGTATAACTCTTTAGTTTAGGTGAGTAAATTTATTCCTAAGTATTTCATTCTTTTGGATGCTATTGTAAATGGAATTGTTTTCTTAATTTCCTTTTCAGATTATTAATTCCTTTTTGAATTGTTAATTATATATAATACAACTGGAGTTTTTGTTTTGATCTTATAACCTGCACCTTTACTGAATTTATTAGTTCTAGAGTTTGTGTGAGTGTGTGTGTGTATGATGTGTATGTGTGTTTATTTATTCTTTGGGGTTTTCCACATATAGAATCATGTCATCTGCAGCTAGAGATAATTTTACTTCTTCCATTCTAACATGGATATCTTTTATTTCTTTTTCTTGCCTAATTGCTCTAACTAGACCTTCCAGTAAAATGTTGAAAATCAGCATCTTTGTTTTGTTCCTGATACTAGGGGGAAGTTTTTACTCTGTCACCATTGAGTATGTTGTTAGTTGTGGATTTTTAATAAATGCCCATTTTCATGTTGAGGAAATTCCCTTTTATTCCTAATTTTCTGAGAATTTTTGAAATGAAAGGATGTTAGATTTGTCAAATTATTTTACCAGACGTTATCTTTGTGAAGTCATATTATTTTTTGGAAAACACTGAAAAAGAAAACTCTCTGAAAAATGGTCCAGGTAATATAATTCATGTAACTATAAAAAAACAAAAGAGGAAAAGAATAGCATGGGTAATCATAGAACAATCAACTCAAACCCTGAGAAGATACTAAAATAAATCATCTAATAATCAATTTACAATCATCTAGCAGAATATAAGATATTAGATAGCAATGTATATGAATTTAGAAAGTGGAAATAAAGGTCCCCAAAATTCATTCTTTTCTATGAGAGGATGAAAGACTATATAGGAGAGGATAAGATGAGGTAATATTTGATAATCTTATATTTTAATTATAATTTTTATTATAACTCATGGCATTGTGATCTATAAACCAGAACCATATGGTATTAGATTGAGAGAGATTTCTGGTGTTGAAGACAGATATGAAATGTTGTGTTATTGGTATGTAGGGTCTCTCAAGGCTGAAATCAAGGTGTCAGCAGGTCCTCATTGCTTATAGACTCTCTGAATCTGCTTCCAAGTACTTCCAGGATGTTGGGAGAATTAGTTTGTTTTCATGTTTTTCACGTGGCCCTCTCCATTTTCAAACCAGCAAAGGTACTTTGGGTCTTTCTCATGCTTTGAATATCTCTAACTTCCTCTTCTGCCCTCAGCCAGGAGAAAGCTCAGCTTTTAAGAACTCATGTTTAATAACATTGGCTACCTGGATAATCCAACGTAATCTCCTTATTTTAAAGTTAAGTGATAAGTAACCTTAATTATATCTGCAAAGTTCCTTATGTCTTGTAAGGTAACATTCAGGAGTGTAACACCATGGGACAAAGGTCATAGAGCCAAAATTCTGGTAACCTTTCATAGGCCATATGGTAAGTGCATGTGTAAATTCATTAAAAACAAACAAGCTCGTCCCAGGCATGCACAAGCCTGCCCCGGGGCTGCAGAGGTGCGGGAAGCAGAAACAGAAGCCCACCCACCAGGGTCCTAGTGCTGTGGGCAGAGGAGTTCTCTCCGCTGGGCAGTGGCAGCTGCAGGTTGGAGCCCATGACCACCACACTTCAGCCAAAGGTTGTGCTGGAGCTGACTCTGGAAAAAAAAATTTTAAAGGAAACAAACAATAGTAACAACAACAAAAACTCCAAAAATTTGTCTTCTGTCTTGCATAGCTTTTGCCAAGTAATATGCTGTATATTCTTTTTTCCTGTATATCTATTGTGTCTATTTTTCATCTGTTGGTCTTCATGTTTTTCTCCTCATCTCTGCATTGTACTAAATGTTTTCAATTAAATCTCACTACTACTTTTTCAGTTTGAGTATGCTGTTCTACATGTGGGTTTTTTTATTTTTTTTTTTCTCTTTGTTTAGGTTTGATTTTGGTTTTCACTGTTTGAAATTCTTTGATCCTGAATTTTTGTTTAATATCGGTTCAACATTTATGGAAATCCTTAGCCATAACCTTTTCAAATCTTTCTTTTGTCCTCTTATGTCTCTGTTATTCTGTGACTCAGATTAAGCATATGTTCACATTTTATATTATTCTACATCTCGTGATGTTCTGCTCTAGTTTTTTTTCCTCTTCTCTTTCTGTTTCAAGTTGTGTAATTATTATTGACCTACTTAAAATTTCATTTGTTCTTTTCTTAGCTGTGTTGATTCTAATGATGACTCCATCAACATCATACTTCATCTCTCTTACTGTGTTTTTACTTTAACTCTAGTACTTGATTCATTTTTGTTTTTTTCTCTCTGCTGAAATTCCCTATGTCTTCATACATGTCATCCACCTTTTCTATAAACATAATAATTTGAGGGTTTTTTTTTATTCCTTAATTTATAATTTCAACATCTAAATCATCTCTGAATCTTGTTGAATGCCTTGTTTCTTGTTTGTTTGTTTGTTTTTAATGACCTTACTCTTGTGTGTATCTCATAAATTTTAATTGCATGTCAGACATAGTGTGTAGAACAACAGAGACTGAGGGAAAGACTATTTGTGACTGGAAATGGGCCTGCCTTTTTTTTCTACTAGGCCTTTAGTGGGGGAGATGAATCAATGTTATCTGGAACCGTGCACAATTTGGGTATTACTTTTGCTATAGATACTTTTAGTGCACTACCAGCTTCAAATTTCTCTGGTATTATCTTGTGCTTAGGCTTTTGGTTGGTTTGTCAGTGGCTTCTCCTCAATGTGCCAGCTCTACCCTCAGCTTTAGGCCTTCCCTGTGTTCCTGCATCTCAGAGAAGGTCTCTCCATGATCCCTGGCATGTACTTGTTTACTGCTGCTTTCCTTCACTGATGTAATGGTGGGAGACAGGGAGGGTTATCTCTTTTCTTGGTTCAGCCTTATTTTTAGGTAGATCCTGCATCCCTGGTTCTCAGGTTTGAGGTTTTCTTGGTTTATTCTTCCTTTCCTCCAGTGACAGGAGAATTCTATGTGTCTGAGCTCATCCCCTAGTGGCTTCAGTCTTTAGCTCTTTAGGGAAGAAAGGACTGGGTGGATCTTTGTGCTTTCCTGTAGCTATGGCAGCTTCCCTTCTCCAAGCCTGAACTACTAAGGAAAGATTTCTCTGCTCTTTATCCTGCCCCCAATATTGCTCATGCACAACCCAGGGAGGTTGTAAAGTGGAGCTTGCAAGTTAATATGCTGCTCCCCATGTTCTACGTTTACATGCTAACCATCACTCAGACTTTAGCAATATGTTAAAATTGTAGTGGGATTCTTCTTACCTGCATGTATGTAATCTTTGTCTATCCCCCTTTCCACAGGTGAACTAGTGCCCTTGTCCCATCTTTCCTTGTGTTTCAGGCTAGTTTTCTCTGTGACCTTAGATTCTGTTGGATTTAAGAAAAATATAATCATGTACTTTATCTAGTTTTTTCTTCTTGTTAGAATGAGAGCAACACTTTTCAGGTTTGTAAATATTTGGCAGAAGCTTGAAGCCAATTATTGTAAAGATAAAATGAATAATTGTGTGTCTGGATAGGTAGATCCTTGAGGCCAAGGACCATGTCTTACTTATATAACAGTAGCCTCTAGATTCAGGGAAGGCATGTAG
This sequence comes from Balaenoptera physalus, assembly GCF_965194825.1. Classification (NCBI taxonomy): domain Eukaryota; kingdom Metazoa; phylum Chordata; class Mammalia; order Artiodactyla; family Balaenopteridae; genus Balaenoptera; species Balaenoptera physalus. The sequence continues at coordinate 108,906,717 of NC_138890.1, read as the reverse complement.
TAAAAGCTCAGTAAATTGGTATTGAATTGGATTTATAATCTTATCAATATCAGAACTAACATATGGTTAGACCAGTGGTTTTCCACTAGGGGGATTTTGCACCCCCCTCCACCCAAGGGACATTTGACAGCATATACAGACATTTTTCACTGTTGTCAGGTCCAGGGGCAAGTGTGTGGGTGTGTGTGTGTGTGTGAAAACACAATTATTGATATTTATAATTCATATAAATATCAATTTCGCTGAGGTTGAGAAATTCTTGGTTACACAAACATAGGAATTATAGAGAACATTTTATACAAACTAGATTAAGCTAATAAAGAGTCATGAATAGACATATGTACCAAAATATCTAATGACATGTTAAATCCACTGACTTCTATTTGTACATAGGACAGATTTGGCTGCAAGTAACAGAAACTCCAATTCAAAATAATATTAAACAATAAAGAAATTTATTATATCAACTTAACAGGGAATCTAAAAGTAGTGAGACTTTAGACGGGGTAGCTTCAGAGTTGTTCTTTTCCTCTATGAGTTTCCTGGTTCTTTTTTTCTTTCTTTTTTCACAAGCTGTCTTTGTCCAGGGGCCACATTCTATCAAGATAACAAGATGGCCTCTAGAACCAATGGAGAAACAAGCTTTGTTATCATATCTTATAAGGATTATGTTTTATAATTTCATATTTAAAACAAGCAAATTCAAGGTAAATAAGGAGTGGGAAAGTTTATTTTGGTAGAGACTTGAGACAAAGAACCCATCCCAGGATGATCTGAAGATTATTGAAAATACCAAGGATGTGAAAATGTATTTTCTAAAACTATGTTTATTTGCAAAGAAAAAAGTCTGGAAGAATATAAACCAAAATATTAAACAGTTTATGTAGGTTGGAATTTTAGGTAATTATATGTTATATTTTTATAGTATTTCCATCAGAGTATTGCTACTATGTATTACTTCTAAACTCTTCAAAAATGAAGGTCAAATTAGTTCCAATGAACCAAAATACTTCTTATAAAACAAAAGGAAAAGAAAAAAGTTTAACACATATTTTAACAGAAATATTCAAACCATTAATTTGAGGGTGGTTCCTTATCTACGGAATTTACCTTAGAAATAATAGCAAATATCTTGGCTTAGGCTATTGGCTTTCTGTGGATTACTAACAAAATGTATATATATATATATATATATATATATATAGTCCTCCTCTTCCATCAGGCAATACACCTTTATGCTCTGGCAGAGCTTTGTTCTTTGTATGTTCAACCCTAAAAGGCTCATCTTTCTTCCTCAATATTCTGTGCCACATGTATATCCTACATCTCTTGTTTTTCAATTCATCCATACCAACTGGTCGAAAACTTTGGAGTTATTCCTTACTCCTCCTTCTTTGTCTCAGTTTTCATAATTAATCAATTATCATGTACTGAAGATTCTAGCTCTAGAAGATCCCCTCTGTCTAAGCTACATTTTCTACCCCATGAAAACTGTCCTATTTCATACTTCCACCATCCCTACCTGAATCTTGCAGTTTCAACCCTATTGACTTAATTAATGGCTCCTATATCATTTATTTAAATTATCCATCACAGAGGATCTCTTTCCAAATATAGGTGAAATCATGGCATTCCACATTTTTAACAAATGCAATAGTGTCTTGTATCTTGCAGAATTAAGTAAGACTCTGATATAACCTAGCCTGGATTCTCATTCTCTTCTTTGTCTATATGTATTAGATTGACTCATGTAAGTTACAGATCCTATGTCTTCATAAAGTCTTCCTAGAGCTATATCCTACCCTGAAATAATTATGAGTTAACTATTCTTCCTCAGCATTCCCAGTCTCAGGTGTTACCATGAAAGTCAACTCTGATTTCTTCTCTGCCAACATGTCTTGAGTGTTTAAAATATGCCAGATGACTTAATAAATGTTTTATATATTTATCTCATTAATTCTCATATCTAACTAATGAAATAGGTTTTAGCTACTCTTCTCCCCATTTAATAGACGAAATACTTAGTCACAGAGAGAGTAAATGGCCTAAAATCACACAGCTAGGAGACAGTAGGGCCATTTCACACACAGGTTGCCTGACTCCAGGATTCATCCTCTTTATCATAAAACTACACTTTGATTTCATTAATCACTAGAGCCAAAGCAAAGGTTTAGCATTTCTAAATTTTATTTATTCCCATGTGGTTTTATTTTTAATGGTTAACTTGTCTCCCCAACGGTTTGCAAGTTTTGAAGCAAGGATATATATATTTTTTCTATTATCTTAATTCTGTGGTGTTTAGCAGTACATTGTAGGTAGTTTGTATTAAATGAATGTTGGACAAATGACTAGTTTATTTGCCTCACAGAATCTCCTTATCTTAATTCATCTTAAGGTTAGTCCTATTAATTCTGATCATGTCACTATTTTGCTAAAACTGGCCTTGGGTAATTCCATGGTCTAAATCTAATATTCTTTTTAAATGTCATATTTCACTACCTCTCTCTACAAAGCCTCCACTTGTCCAAAACATACTGTTTCATGTATGGTTCTTTCTTCCTTCTTGGCCTTGGCTCTGTAGGTTCCCCTACATGTAAAACGTTCTTCTGTTTCTCACCTCCAAATGATCAAATTCAAAACTAGATTTCTCTGGTTCATCCATGTTAGCCCTATAAACATCTATATTATTTTATCTGCACCATTTCAATGGTCCAGTGTCTGATTTATGATTGTTTCTCCAACATAATATACCTCAGTATTTTGAAAATAACAGGATATTCAATAAATGTTAAATAAGAGAGTGGTGGGGGCAAGCTTTTACTGTAATTTGCATATACCCCAAATTTAAATAAGGTGTATAGATTTTTCAATTATTTACATGAGACAGTAAAACATATCATTACAATATGGGCAGTGAGTGGTCTTTTGAGGAAAACTGAATGGGTGTGAAATATTAAACCTAAAGAAGGCAGCAACCCTTATGACTTTCACCTCATGAATTGTGAAGACAGTTGACCTGTGGGTTTTAACCGGGTGGTCCTTTTATACACGGATTTTTTTTTTTTTCAATAAAAAGGTACTACAGTACGATGTAATACATGGTTGATTGAATCTGAGCATGCAGAACCTCAGATTCTGAGGGCTGACTATAAAGTTATAGACGGATTTTTTACTGGGTTGGCACCCCTAAACCCACTCTCGCCCTGTGTTGTTCAAGGGTCAACTGTAATCTTTAAAGCATAATGGGTTTAAAAGAAAAGAGCATTAAAAATTTATGTCTTTTAGACCAAAGAAGATTGGCATAGAGATAGCTTTTTTCAGTGAAGTATGGTACAATCATTTTGAAGGACTGTATCTACTCCACTGCCACTCTTATAAACATCTTTGATTAGAGAGAAAAACACTTCCAGACATATAGAAGGATGTGCTATTTTTATATAGTGTGTACCATAAAACAGACATATGATAATAATAAAATCAGAATTGAATTCATTTAACCTACAAAACAGATTTCTATTTTAAAAGTTAATGAGAAACTATACAGAAGAATTATATAGGTGTATTGGGGGAAAACCAATTAGTTTAATGTGCTGAATGTGTTGTTGGATTTGAATTAAGGAAATAAGTTAAATGCCAAAAGCAAATGCTAAAACTCACTTTAAGGTATTCTAAGTTTAATCTTATGATTCTAAACCTAACTAGTAATTTGACTTTGTAGACAATTCTCCTATGCAAAGAAATGAATTTCAGAGGTCATTTTTGGCTTATACTTCTAAACTGATTCATCTCTTTTTGTTTTCAAATGATTTGAAGTGGAGAGAGAAAAGATTATATTCATTCATCTTCCTAACGGTATCTGCCTTCCATACAGCACTCTGCATCTCTAAGTTGAATTTTTCAAATAGCAAATAACTCAATAGAGAAAAGGGAATTGAAATATTCCCTTTCTAAGAGAATATTTTATGGCAAGATAATTTTTGAGATATTCATTTATGATTCCTCCCTATATTTCTGCTATTTCTTTTCTTGTAGGTACTGCTCTTCTTGCCTTATGAAAGATTTGTGATGGGCCTTCTAGACTTTTGTTTCTAAACAAAATTTACTGAAACCAACTGAGGAGTACAGATTTTTGAGATAAGAGAACATCCAGTGAGAATAGGAAAATAATGATTGATGGAAAGTATAAATATTTAAAAATATAAAAACAATATATATTAAATATAAAAATATATAATATTTAAAAATCACCCTTATTTATAGTCATACTTCAGGTATTAGAAGGTAGAGAAAAATAGAGTTTGGTTCATCCTCCAAAACAGAGCATGCACTGAATGATGAGTATAGATAGAAAAACAATGGAGAATATCACTGTGAGGAACATTGCTCCATCACCACAGAGCCTTATGCAAGACGACATATTATTTGAAAACTGAATAGTCACTCTTGTTGGCTTACCTGAGGAATTATTGTGTATGCACGTGTGTGTGTGTGTGTGTGTGTGTATGTTTAAAGGTGAATTTATCTGTCTTTATCAGCAGCTGTTTATCTACTTGCTCCCGCATTGACTGAGGATGCCCCAGTTTGCATTAATAGCTTCTTAATTTTTTGATTGTACACATAGAAGTGCCTTGCAGGCATCCCCAAAAGGGTCATTAAAATTTTTTTTATAGCAGGAAATAAGTGACTTTTAGAAAGCACAAATGTAGAGGCACTACTAGTGCCACAGAGCAGGCAGGAGGAGCCTACATGCCACTGCTCATTACTGTGCCTGAAACCAGAAATAAAGCTGAAAGAACAGGAAGTGTCAATATAGCCAAACTGGCAATTTAAAAGAGCTCTGGTGTCAATGTGGAGGATGGATTAGAAATGTTATCAGACGTTGTAAGAGAAAATTGTCAAGATATGATGAGCTCAAAATTAAAATTATGACAGGAGAGATAAGATAAGCAGATGGATTGGAGCAATATTGAGGGGATTCATAGGGCTAGACAGTGGGGAAGCAAATAGATTTGAGTAACAAGTGAAAAGAGTTCAGAGTTGAAAGCCAGGTTTCTAAGAATCTGGTAGATAGTTGAGGCATTTTCTGACCTTAGAGGGGTAGAGAATATTTGAAAGAAAAATTTATAAATTTTAATTTGGACATGTTTTACTGAGAAATCTATGAAATATATACATTTTGAGGTTCAGAGTTAAGGAGAGAATTCTGAGTTTCATATAGCAAGATCTGAGATTTTTTTTTACATTTTTGAGAAAGAAATGTCTTAGCAGTAGAAAGTTAAAGAAATATAATCAGCAGGATTCACAATTAATGGAGTACAGAAGATCATAAATGGTACTAAATCTGTTTTGACTCATGTTTAATGAATTTAGCCCCAAAGCAAGAATAATTAAATAGCACAATATCTGAACACTAACATGCTGTGCAGAGTGGAAGCATATATAAAGGTATTTCCTTAAGCTGGCACGTGCTTTTAATTTTTGAATAATTGGCAAATATGGCCTTGTTTAATATTCAAATTGACTTATTTAAAGTACACAGAGAGATATTGTCCTTATTTGAAGAATGGAGAAACAGCAGCCCAGGGAGAAGAAAAGTCTTTCCACAAGCAATGAATAAGAGTAAATTCCATAGACTCAGTTTCTTGATTCTTGCACGAGCACTCTGTCCATTATACCCTATTCCTTTTTATTCAAGGAAATTATAGGTAATGAGATAGCTATTTAGTAATTAATTGTTCACTACAAATTATAAAATATTATTTCTAAGGGCTAAGAAAATAATTGCTTTTATCTAGATTCAAGAATAGATATTTGAATCTAACCATAACAAAGTACAAAAAACAGGATGATTTAACACAACAGAAATGTATTGTCTCTAGAAGTCCAAAATCAAGATACTGGCAGATCTAACCTCCCTCCAAATCTTTCAGAGGAATTCTTCCTTACCTCTTCCTAGCTTCAGGTGGTTTGCCAGCAATCTCCACTGTTCCCTGTCTTTCAGCTGCTTAACTTCAACCTTTGTCTTCCTTGTAGCCAGTATTCTCCCTTTGTCTCTGTCTTCAGATAGCCTTCTTATAAGTTCACCAGTCATACTGGAGTTGGGGCCCACCCTACTGCAATATGATCTCTTCTTAACTAATTACATCTACAACAACTCAATTTCCAAATAAGGTGGCATTCAGGGAAACAGGGGGTTAGGACTTCCACATAATTTTTGGTGGGTGTGGGGGTACAAAAATTCAACCCATAACACCAACATACCTAATTATATCAATAAAATATTATGTACTTACTATTAAGTTTAATGAATGAATATATTTTAAATATTAGAAGAGGCATTTGAAGATTCAGAGATTTAACCCATACTTTAAATTACATTGACAAAGAATTCCTAAATAACTTTAGTATATAATATTTAATTGACAAAGAGAAAGGGGTGATTTATATAGTCTTAAATTCTAGTTTATATGTCAACTAATAATTTTGTTTTCTTGACATAGAATTATTTTTTTATAATATAAAAATAGTTCCATGATAAAGACATATGAAAGATTGCTATTCACTAGATAGATTAAAAAAGAGAGAAAAAGGAACTTACATTTTGTTTTGTAGGTAAGAAAGGAAGATTTTTGCCGTGAGAAAATATTATAAATATATTTCCTCATGTAAATATATTTATAACCATTATATACAAATATATGGTTTAATTTAATGTTATTATTTAATTTCATAAATTCAAATTAACTGTTTACAAGCATCTTAATAATGATGTGTTTTGGTCTTTATCTACTTGATAAAGGATAAAATAATATCTCTTAGCAGAAAATGTATTCAGATCATACCATAACTAAAGGTATATAGAAATACTATTAATAAATTCCATTCAAAACACCAAAAATTTGAAAATATTTTCTCCCATTCTGAGGGTTGTCTTTTCATCTTTTTTATGGTTTCCTTTGCTTTGCAAAAGCTTTTAAGTTTCATTAGGTCCCATTTGTTTACTTTTGTTTTTATTTCCATTTCTCTAGGTGGTGGGTCAAAAAGGACCTTGCTGTGATTTATGTCATAGAGTGTTCTGCCTATGTTTTCCTTTAAGAGTTTTATAGTGTCTGGCCTTACATTTAGGTCTTTAATCCATTTTGAGTTTATTTTTGTGTATGGTGTTAGGGAGTGTTCTAGTTTCATTCTTTTACATGTAGCTGTCCGGTTTTCCCAGCACCACTTATTGAAGAGACTGTCTTTTCTCCATTGTATATTCTTGCAAAAAGACGACTCTCAGAATGGGAGAAAATATTTGCAAATGAAGCAACTTACAAAGGATTAATCTCCAAGATATACAAGCAGTTCATGCAACTCAATATCAAAAAAAAAGAAAAACAACAACAACAACCCAATCCAAAAATGGGCAGAAGACCTAAATAGACATTTCTGCAAAGAAGATATATAGATTGCCAACAAACACATGAAAGGATGCTCAACATCACTAATCATTAGAGAAATGCAAATCAAAACTACAATGAGGTATCACCTCATACCAGTCAGAATGGACATCATCAAAAAATCTACAAACAATATATGCTGGAGAGGGTGTAGAGAAAAGGGAACCCTCTTGCACTGTTGGTGGTAATGTAAATTGATACAGCCACTCTGGAGAACAGTATGGAGGTTCCTTAAAATACTAAAAATAGAACTACCATACGACCCAGCAATCCCACTACTGGGCATATACCCCGAGAAAACCATAATTCAAAATGAGTCATGTACCACAATGTTCACTGAAGCTCTATTTACAATAGCCAGGACATGGAAGCAACCTAAGTGTCCATCGACAGATGAATGGATAAAGAAGACGTGGCACATATATACAATGGAATATTACTCAGCCATAAAAATAAATGAAATTGAGTTATTTGTAGTGAGGTGGATGGACCTAGAGACTGTCATACAGAGAGAACTAAGTCAGAAAGAGAAAAATAAATACCGTATATTAACACATATATCTGGAACCAAAAAAAAAAAAAAAAAAAAGGTTCTGAAGAACCTAGGGGCAGGACAGGAATAAAGATGCAGATGTAGAGAATGGACTTGAGGACACGGGTAGGGGGAAGGGTAAGATGAGACGAAGTGAGAGAGTGGTATGGACTTATATATACTACCAAATGTAAATAGATAGCTAGTGGGAAGCAGCCGCATAGCACAGGGAGATCAGCTTGGTGTTTTGCGACCACCTAGAAGGGTGGGATAGGGAGGGTGGGAGGGAAAAGCAAGAAGGAGGAAGTATGGGGATATATGTATATGTATAGCTGATTCACTTTGTTATAAAGCAGAAACTAACACACCATTGGAAAGCAATTATACTCCAATAAAGATGTTAAAAAATTAAAAAATAATAATAATAAAAAAAAAAAACCAAAAATTTTTACCGCATTTGCCCTGTCATGTAGAAAAGGAAAGCACATGTGTACCGTGATGCAGGGAAAAATGGTTTAGGGCAACTACATCTGAACACAGAGAAAACTGCAAATTTAATAAATCTTACATGCCATTTCCTTCCAAAATACACTAGGTGTATGTTTACTCAACTATAGCAACCCAAATTTGCGAGGTAAATGGAAATTCAGTGACTGAGAAACTCTTTTTTGTCTCCCTTTTCTTCTTAAATATAAAATATATTGGTTCTTTGTCACGGCTCATAAATCAAAGATTAAATAATGACTATTCATCTTCATAATGCCTGGGAATTATAGTAGGAAAAAGAAATATCTTCTTTGCCTTTATAATTTGTATTTTATGTAAATTTTATATTATACAAATTTTATAATTTTATAATTTACTTTTGTATATTTGTCATTCAGTGGTATACTATGTCAGTTATCGCTCTAAACACAGACAAGCAAAACACACACACACAAAAACAAGCAAAGAGAAATCCTCACCTCTCTGGACATCAGAGGTACTCTGAAATAGGCTATTTACAAACGATTTTAACTATGTTTACAAATCTCACTCGAGTGCCAGGTATGAAGAGGCAACATGACTTTGTTAGCTAATCCTGAACTCTTGGAAAGTGATTCAATGACAGCACTAGTTCTTCCTGTATGCAAATTAAAGAATGAGCTAGGAACTATTCCATCTGCTTCTACCACACGAGCCATTACCTAAAGCCCTTAGACCTTAAGATACAGTCCTGGCCTTTCAAAATTAGTACTTTGTAAAAATAAAATGAATGAAGTTAAGTCAGCCAAAGTTTCTCTTTGTCTATTGTAGGTTAAACAAGATTTTGTGGGTAAATCTAAGAATCTTACTGAAGATAAATATAGAAGAAACTTGGTGAAATAGGTAAAAACTAGAAATTCATGGTTTCACGGCTAGGCTACATAGGCTTCCATTTGGATTTCCTTCTTTGAGCTTCCTAACCTTACAGAACCTTAGTTTCCTCATCTTGTAAATGGGGAGATAATTATAACATCCTTCCTCATAGGTCTATTGTTAAGTCTAATTAAAACAGTCCATGTAAATAAATTGGCACATAAAAAGTGCTGTATAAATTTTAGCTATAATAATAACTAATATAATGGTTCTATACAACTGTTTCTATGAGAAAAATATCGAGCAAATGCTCAGAAGACATTTCTTTCAAATGTTGAAACCCTGTGTATTTTGATTTTAACTTAGTCCATTGGTTTAATATCTAAAAGTCATTAAATAAACATATAATACCATGGAGCATTGTTTAATTCATCACTTCTTTCATGCCAGTTGTTCATAATCATCATTATATAAATATTGAATATATTATTACTATTGGGACCTGTCCAGCCAAAACTGCCCCCTATGTGTAGTTTTGACCCTACTTTGGTCCCAAGTGACCAAACAGTGAAGAAAATTATCAGTATGCTTAATGGAATCTGAAGAAATGTTATGGGACCCCTAGTAACTCCTGAAATCATTTGAGCAGATAACGATAATAACCAAACTTAGGTTAAAGGAGAATACTTTGACAAATGTAAAAATAATGGTTCATTTGGTCCCTTCCAATATCCTGGATTAAATGAACAACCTGTCTAATGTTACCCTTACCTTCTAGAATAATAGCTAAAGTATGTTAAGCTTTTATGTTATATCAAGTACCATGCATAATATTTTACTTGCATCATCTTATTTATTACTCATATCAATCTTTTGAGTAAATTTTATCCTAATCCTCATTTTATAGATAAGGATACTGAAACTCAATTTATCATATAGTTTTCACATGCAAGAGTTAAGATTTCAATCCAAAACACTTAACTTTTATTAGCAGTATTGTGTTAGAGTGTAGGGATCAGCTCTCCAGGTAGGGCTGCCAGATAAAATATGGGAGGCTCAGTTAAGTATCAGTATGTCCCAAATATTGTAACTATTTGTAATTTATCTGAACTTTAAATTTAACTGAGCATCTTGTGCTTTTATTTGCTAAATCTGACAATCTTACTTATGGGAGTTTTTGTTAGTTTTACTCAGAGGATTCTGAATTGCTTCATGAGAAGAGTAAGTTCACCTCACTGAAGAGATTATGTTTAGCTCAGCGGTATGTATAGGGATGAATTATTTGAGATAGCTGAGAAGATTTAAGAGATTGGGTAATGGAAAACAAGGGAGATGAGGCATCCAGAAGAAAAATGGAATTTAGGAAAATATTAAGATGCTTAGATGGAGGGTGAAGTTATGTGATATGGTGTGCAACATAATTTTTTTCTCCAAGTACACACAAAAGCTGTTGAAAAGTTCAGTGATCTCTTTTCAGAATGTGATGAAATCCTTTGCTTCAAAGTGTGTCCTGAGTGAGACCAGAAGCTGCCTATGACGATCCAGTTAGATCTAGAATATATAAAATACTTGTTATTTGCTACAAAGAATTGTAATTCACTTTACTGAGGAAGGATGGCCAGGCAGGGAAGAAGAGACTACAGATCAAATTAAATTCTGTGTTTGTTGTTTATTTTTAACGTTGCATTAAGTACGTGATAGATTTAAATTTAACCCATCATCTCAGTCAGTTTGGATTGCTTAACAAATTGTCATAGACTGGATGGCTTAAGCAACAAACATTTATTTCTCATGGTTCCAGAGGCTGAAAGTCCAAGATCAGGGTGCCAGCATGGTCGAGTTGTTGGTGAGGGCCCTCTTGCTGGTTATGTCCTCACATAACCTTGTTTTTCCTTGGTGCATGCACACAGAGATGCCACATCTCTTACTTTTTTTTATGAGAACATTAATCACATCATGAGGGCCCTACCCTTATGACCTCATCTAACCCTAATTACCTCCCAAAGGACCCACCTCCAAATATCATATCGGGGGTTAAGTTTTCAGCATATCAATTTTGCAGGGGTCACAAACATTCAGTCCATAGCACTAGTTAATTTCAAAACAGTGGGTTCTATTTTATATATAGTAGTGTGTATATGTCAATCCCAATCTCCCAATTTATCCCTCACCCCCTTTCCCCCTGGTAACCATAAGATTGTTTTCTACATCTTATATAAAATAGATAACTAATAAGGACCTACTGTATAGCACAGGGAACTCTACTCAATGCTCTGTAATGACCTATATGGGAACAGAATCTAAAAAACAGAGTGGATATATGTATATGTATAACTGATTCACTTTGCTGTACAGCAGAAACTAACACAACATTGTACATCAACTATACTCCAATAAAAATTAAAAACAAAAAAAAACAATGGGTTCAACGGAATTCAAGTTAAGCCTTTTATAAGACCAGCTTGCACATAATACATATGAGGGTTTCTACTATTAATGTCTTTATCAGTAGTAAAGGGCTTGTCTATTAAACCATAGAATTTTATCTTTTATTGTTCAAGATATTAAATGTAAGGCTTTTGACTTAATTATAAAGACTACAAAAATGAGTTGAGTTTTATACTTTTGTTGGGATTAAGGTTTACTGCCTAAGATTTACTGTTATGTGAAGATGCGGTAGAGGGGAATGCATAGGTGTGGTGAAATGGTCAGGAAACAATTGACTTGTGCAGGGGTGAATTCAGTTGAATATGGCATTGTTAGTGTCTGTTTCCACAAGGACTAGCAAAAGCTTACCTCTGCAAAGAGCTCAAGGGCCTTCTGACCAGGACTAAGTGACCACTATCTAAGACCTCCTTCTGACATCCCATTCTTAGGAAAAGTTGTCCTTAAGAAAGAAGACAATAAGAAAAGGAAAAGAATTGAAAAGAAAAAAGATGAAAGAGGGTAGAAGTGTAGCTTTGAGGGACAAGCCATTATTGACTTAGTCCATGGATTAATAAAAAGAAATAGAATAGAAAAAAGTAAAATAAATAAAATGATTCTGAGAGTAAAGAATAAAATAAAGTTCTTTACCTGATTTTAGTCCACTAAGTAGAATATTTCATGATTTATATCTACCTTAATTTTTACTCCCAAATTCCTACTATAGGTAGCATAATTTACCAAGAACTCTAGCTGCTGCACTTTTAAATTCACTTCTGTTTTTGCACTGGGGTCACACTGGAACCAATGGCATTAAGACAGACAACTCCTTGGAAACATGAGTCCTTTGTTGGCTGACTTTAGTTTAATGACTCTATATTTGCCTTGCCAAACTTTCCATATGCTACAAGGCCATCTGTGATTCTTCCATCCAACATTCCCTCTCTCCTTCACCCATGGTCAGACTTCATGATGGTATGTCAGTTTTCTCAACCTGGAAAATACAAAACTATGGAGACAGAGAAAGATCAGTGGTTGCAGGGGTTAAGGGAGTGTGGGGTGGGTAAACAGGCAGACAGCAGATAATTTTTAGGGCAGTGAAACTACTATGTATGATACTATAATGGTAGATACATGTCAGTATACATTTGTTCAAACCCAAAGAATGTACAACACTAAGAGTGAGCCCTAATGTAAACTCAGGACTCAGTCTTACTGATGTGTCTATGTATGTTCATCAGTTGTAACGAATGTAGCAGTCTGGTGGGAGATGTTGGTAATGGGGGAAGCTATGCATGTGGGGAGGCAGGTGTATAAATGTATATAAGAAACCTCTGTACTTTCTGCTCAATTTTGCTGTGAACCTAAAATTGCTCTAAAAAATAAAGTCTCTTTTGAAAAAATTATAGTAACATGCTCTACTCTTATCCATTAGAAATGATCTTTTTCCATTTACTGTGTATTTCCAGTGACAGCAGTAGTAACCAAAGACTACTAGTTTGTAAAATCTGAATTTGACCTAGTTTGTAGAAATAACTATTTCTACATATCATAGTACATTAAGGGTTATATTCACCCTCCTATTTATATGTTCCATTCTAAATCATACTCCTCTAATTAGATTTAAATTACATTAGACTAGGATATATAAAATAAATGTCTTGATACTTTAAGACCTAGGGACTAGAGGCCAAGAGCTCTTTTAAAATGTTTGGATTTGTCAGGGTTCTCCAAAGAAACAGAGCTGGCAGGATGGCAGCCTAGAAGTTCCAAAAAGAGTTGATGCTGCAGTCTTGAGTCCAAAGGCAGTCTGGAAGCAGAATTCCATCCTTTTAGAGGGATATCTTCTCTCTTAAGACTTTCAGCTGATTGGAGGAAACCCACCCATATTATGGAGGGTAATATACTTTACTCAAAGTCTACTGATTTAAAAATTAATCACACCTGAAAAATAACTTCCTAGCAACATCTAGACTGGTGTTTGGAACAATAGCTTAGCCATGTAGACATATAAAATTAACCTCAGAGGGCTGCCAACTCCTTAGTGGAGTCTAGTTCATTTTCTCAGTATCTATCCCAGTCTTTAAATCTATGGGAATAATTCCAGCTTTTTGAGACTTTTATCAATTCTTCCCCACTCCCAGACTTTCATATCTCCCTTTATGCTATCTTTCTTTTTGGATGGTACAAATTTGTTTCCACAGTGAAGACACATGTATAATAAAGTGAGACAGTAAGTCAAATACTATCTTCTGAATATTCTCTTGGCTTCCAAAGAGAATAAGGCTTTATGTATAAACAGTTTAGGATATGCTGTGCTAATAAAGGATCTCAAAATTTTGGATTTGACAATGACAGAGGTTTACATATTTCAACCAGGAGTCTCTTGTTAGCCACAGCTCTGCTCCATATTGACTTCATTCCAAGACTCAGGCTTTATCTAGAGCATTGTAGTTCTTGAAGTGGAAGGAAAGGAAAGATTATGAACCATATATACTGGCTATGCCTTATAATGACATATGTACCTTCTGCCCACAGCTGTTTTATTGGGGAAAACCTGAGTTTGCCAGAATGAGGATTTATAAATCTACAGGAAAGAACTGTATGTTTCTGCTAAACTTTATATAACCACAGTCAAAGATCTTGTTTATGTATCATCTTTAAGGCTGAAGACTCCATTTTTTTCTTTTTACTGGCCTCTGTATGCTGTTCATCCCCTGGTCCTTAGTTTAAAGGTCTTAAAGCAGTTTGGCTTTGCCCACTGCTGCCTTCAAAGAATTTGGAATAATAGGCCTTTTGTTGTGGGCTCCTACTCTTGTTTAGTGGATAACACTTAAAGGAAAGGACCTGGGAAAGGCATATCACTCAATTATTACTTCCTGTTAAGGCTGCAGCTTCAAAGCCACCACAATAACCATTATAATTTGTAGTCTTTTTAACCCTGGAAACTACAAATTGTGGAACTCTTAGTCAATTTTGATTGCAGGTCACAAGTAGAGAGCAACTCTTAGGACAGAATTATTGCCCTCCATTTCTAGCTCTATTCTTTCTTGCAAGACTCAGAAACAGCAAGCAGTGCCCAATATTCTGAATTTTTTCTTCCATTTTCCCTATCTTTATAATCTCAGTCATCACATGGTCTTCATCCCAAGCAGAACAATTGGACCAAATAGTTTATTGTTTCATATCAGGAGTCAGTACACTTCTACTCTGCAGTTGGTAGAGCCTGTCTTCCTACCCCATCCCAAATGCATTCCAAAGATTGTTTTTGATACTTGTAAAAAAAAACTACAGTCTGTTAAACCAAGTTTTGTATCAGTTAGAAATTGTGTTCATCCACATATAACAGAAACATACCTAAAAAGTTTTCCAGAAGTCTAAACTAGCATCTTCCACATCCGTATAATTAGCTAGAACTAGAAATCATAAGACTATCCTTAACTTCAAGAGAAGCTGAAATTTTTGGTTTTAAGTCTGAGCCATTGGCATTCCAAACACAAAGTTTTCTTTAAATAAGTAAGGAGAAAATGAATATTGAGTAGGCAAATAGTAGTCCTTGTCATGGTGATAACATTTCTTTGCCAAGAAAATAAAATGAATGCAAATCTGTACATTGATGATATGGTTATAGCATCATAAAGTAGACATGATAATAGTAAAACAGTTTCCATAAATGATGCTACTTCTCCTTTCCTATCATTTCCATCATCTCATATAATCCTTACAGAAAACTTGGAAGTATATTTTTATACTAATTTGATAGATGGGAAAACTGAGCATCTTTTAGCTGGTCAATGGCAGAGCCAGATATGTAACCGATTCTAACACCACAGTCAGTCCTTTTCACTGTGCATGATTCCTTCTTTCTAAATCTGTGGCTAGAGAAAGAAAAGCTAAAAATAACAGGACCTTTTTAAACAAATAATCTCCATAGAACTCTTTCAATGAGCAAAAATCAAAACTATAGAGTATTGTCACCTCAAACACTTGTCACAGAATTCATCCATAAAATGATTTTGATTCAGCACTAACGAAAATTGCACCTCAGATATTTGATATTTAAGGAAAAAAACTAAGGGACATGTTAACTATAAATTTATCTGAATTCCTTGTGCTTTATTTCCACATTAAGATAGGCCATCAGAAAGTAATATAAATGGAGTATATTTTCTTAGCTCCCTGTAGAAAGGCTGTCTCATTTGTAACTCAAAACCTTCACTAAATTCAATTTACTGTTGTAAGAAAAGTTGATGGTAAATATTTGTTTCATCAAAAATAAAAATCTATGAAGACACAGGCTTATTTTGCTACTCATTACTCATTTTATAAGATTCATGTGATAAATACACAAGATAGGGTTCCAGAGACTGAACATGTTTAACTGTATCTATTTAGTACCAATCACCAGGAAACTGAATTGAATTTAAATGTCCATTTGCTGTAACTAATTACATGGATATGTGATGGCACTGTTGCCAACTTCCTATGTATTGATCTTTTTTAGCATGTTAATTTTCTTCTTCAATAATATGAGGTATCTCCAGTTCTTTTTGAAATTATCATATATGATATAACCAGCAAAAGTAATACAAATTGCAGATTTCCAGACAAATTTTCTTATATCTGAAAGAGTCTTAAGAACATAAACTGTTGGAGAAATTTTCTTTTATACAGTAACTATGAAGGGACCATTATTTTTTTAAAGAATAGTTTGTGAATTGCTTCAAAACTCTTTCTTTTGAATAAATCCAGGTCCTATGTTCAGTATGAAGTTGCTTTATTGCATTTTGTGATTCTGAAAATACACATTCTTAAAATGAAGATTCAAAACTAAAATGAGTAAAAAGAAAAATTTTTTCTAGATATTACTACTGTTAACATTCTAATAATTAGTACTTCCAGTTATTATTATATGTAAATATATAAATTTGCAGAAACAATTATATTATACGTGATATTTTGTAACACATTTTGTACCTGTACATAACCAAAGTACAGGTGAATTCTACCAAACATTTAAAGCAGGGTTAACACTTATCCTTCTCAAGCTATATCAAAAACTTAAAAAGGAAGGAAAGCATTTTAACTCATTCTACAAGGTCAGCATCACCCTGATACCAAAACCAGAAAAAGACACCTTCATAAAAGAAAATTACAGGCCAATATACCTGATAAGCATAGGTCCAAAAATCCTCAACAAAATATTAGGAAATTGAATTCAACACTACATTAAAAAGATCATACACTTTGATCAAATGGGATTTACCCCAGGGATGCAAGAAAGTTCAATCAATGGGACACATCACATTAACAAACTGAAGAATAAAAATCATATGATCATCTCAATAGATGCAGGAAAATCTTTTGACAAAATTCAACATGAATTTAAAATAAAAACTCACAACAAAGTGAGTATAAAGGGAACATATCTCAACATACCATATATGACACTCCTACAGTTTTCATACTCAGTGGTAAAAAGCTTTCACTAAGATCAAAAATAAAACAAGGACGCCTGCTCTTGCCACTTTTATTCAACATAGTATTGGAAGTTCTAGCTACAGCAATCAGACAAGAAAAAGAAATAAAAGGAATCCAAGTTGGTAAGGAAGAAGTAAAACTGTCAGTGTTTGTAGATGACACGATACTATATATAGATAATCCTTAAGATGCCACCAAAAAACTATTAGAACTAATAAATTAATTCAGTAAAGTTGCAGGAATTAAAATTAATGCACAGAAATCTGTTATGTTTCTACACACTAACAACAAATTATCAGAAAGATAAATTAAGAAAAATGCATTTATGTTTGCATCAAAAAGAATAAAATACTTAGGAATAAATCTAACCAAGGAAGTAAAAGAGCTGTACTAAGAAAATTGTAAGCACTTGGTGAAAGAAATCGAATATAACACAAACAAATGGAAAGATATACTGTGATCATGGATTAGAAGAATTAATATTGTTAAAATTACCATACTACCCCAGACAATCTACAGATTCAATGCAACCCCTATCAAAATACCAATGACATATGTCACAGAACTAAAACAAATAATTCTAAAATTTGTATGGAAACACAAAAGACCCCGAATAGTCAAAACAGTTTTGAGAAATAACAAAGCTGGAGGTATGACACTCCCTGATTTAAAACTATATTGCAAAGCTACAGTAATCAAAACACTATGGTAGTGGTACAAAACAGACACACAGATCAATGGAACAGAATTGAGAGCTCAGAAATAAACTCATATTTATATGGTCAATTAATCTACACAAAGGAGTTAAGAATATACAATGGGGAAAAGATGTCTTCTTCAATAAATGTAGTTGAAAAAAATCGACAGCTACATCAAAAATATCAAATTGGACTACTTTCTCACACCATATACAAAAATAAACTCAGAGTGATTAGAGATTTATATGTAAGACCCAAAACTATAAAACTCCTAGAGGAAAACAGGCAGTATGCACTTTGACATCAATCTTAGCAATTTTTTTGATATGTCTCCTCAGGCAAGGGAAAGAATAACAAAAAGAAACAAATGGGATGACATCAAACTAAAAAGCTTTTGCACAGTGAAGAAAACTTTTAACAAAATGAAAAAGCTGCCTACCAAATGGGAAAAGATATTTGCAAACAATACATCTGATAAGGGATTAATATCAAAAATATACAAAGAACTCCTAACTCAACATGAAAAAAATAAAACAAACTTGAGTAAAAACTGGGAAAATAACCTGAATAGACACTTTTACAAAGAAGATATGCAAATGGCCAACAGACAAACAAAAAGATGCTCAACATCACTGATCATAAGGGAAAAAAATAGAATGAGATATCACCTCACACCTGTCACAATGGCTATTATTAAAAAGACAACAAATAACATGTGATGGCAAGGATGTTGAGAAAAGGGAACCCTCATGCACTGCTGAGGGGAATGTAAATTGATACATCCACTATGGAAAACAATATGAAGGTTTCTGAAAAAATTAAAACTAGAACTGCCATTCAATCCAGCAATTCCACTTCTGGGTATTTTTCTGAAGAAAACAAAATCACTAATTTGAAAAGATATGTGCACCCCTATGCTCACTGCAGCATTATTTACAATAGCCAAGCTACAGAAGAAACCTAAGTGCCCATTCGTATATAAATGGATCAAGAAGATGTGGTATATGCAACAGAATGTTATACAGCCATAAAAAGGGTGATATCTTGCTATTTGCTACAACATGGATTGACATAAAGGGTATTATGCTAAGTGAAATAAGTCAGAGTGAGAAAGACAAATACTATATAATTCCACTTATATGTGGAATCTAAAAACTAAAACAAGTGAACAAACATAACAAAACAGAAACAGACTCACAGATACAGAGAACAAACTGGTGGTTGCCAGAGGAGAGGGGTGTGGTGGGATGAATGAAGTAGGTGAGGAAGAGTCAGAGGTACAAACTTCCAGTCACAAAATAAATGTCATGGGGATGTAAAGTACCACATAGGGAATATAGTCAATAATATTATCATAATTTTGGATGGTGACAGATGGTAACTAGCCTTATCATGGTAATCATTTGTAATGTATAAAAATATCAAATCACTCTGTTGTATACTTAAAACTAACATAATACTGTAAGTCAATTATACATCAATAAAAAATAAAATAAAATTTTTATTTTATTTAAATATTCATTCAAAGTTTAAATAGCATAAGAAAAGACCTAGTTGATGAGTTCCTATGGTGAACTTCATAAAGGGAATCTTCACCTTATAATTTATCTGATTATAAATGTTTTCTATTACCAGGTTGGCTTAAAGTGATTATACTCCCACATATATCTTTTCATTATTTTTGATTTCAACACATGAAACACAAGAGAGCTCAGGCATATCGTTCTTCCTCTGAAAGATTTTGTTTGAGGATAATACTCAACTTCTAGGATATTAATTTTTGAAGTTTTAAAGTTCTCTGTTTTAGAAGTGAATATGATACAAATTAAGATTTTAATGGCCTACCTAGTTCCTCTTATGAACATTTTGCTTCATCCTATTTCTCCTTTCATCAAAAATATTTTAAAACTGGATGTGGGGATAGAAAATTAGTAAATATCATGTCCATATTCTCATTTCTAAGTCCTGACAGGTCAACTGAATTTAAAATAAAATGAACAAATAACATCAGTGTGACTGGTATCATTCCTTCCAATAATCAGTGTTACTGAGAAATATTTATCAACATGAATCCCCTTAATCTTTTGTGCTAATATGATATGATGTTTGTTTTTAATAAGTGCAATAATTTTTTTTCTAAATTCCAAATTCCCATCAAACTAGCCTTTATATTTTCATCTTCATTATCATAGTAATTATAAATATATAATAAACACTAAATGTATGTAAAGCACTTGACTAATATTCTTACATGTATATTACCTCAGTTAACACAGGTAATGATGCTGAGGTAGTTATTACCTCTATCATCCAGGTAAGGACAGTAAGGTGTTTAGAGGGATTAAGTAGAGTTCAGGATCATATAGAGTAGTAGCAGGACAGGAGTCAAATTCATGTAGTATGATTTGAGAAACTGCACTCTTGTTTATAGAAATGGCTGTATTTTAATTTCAAAAAGAGATTTAAAAATTGGAGTGAACATTGAGGTAGAGTTGAGAAAAACAATCTACAATCACAAACTATTTCTTAGAACTGTAATAGGACATAGTAAAATCTTGATACGGTGCAAATTTATGATTTATTTTTTTTAAATTTTATTTTGTCCCAAACTTTAAATACAGTGGAGTGAACTTAAGGAGATTAGGAAATGTAGTCTCATTTAGGGCTTCTGTAAGTCACAATTAAATATTTAAAACATAAATAGAATTATGAATATAACATTTTATTTACAATACATTATGAGGACTAAGAGCCCTATATAGAAATTTGCAAAACTATTTTTTCTTGGAAATTATTTTTTTGTCAAGTGATAAGTCACTTCGGAGAATGCTATCTTTCAAAGTTACTTTAAATGATTTCTTCAAGGACTTATTAACACAGATTGTACTACCATAAAATTAAAAGATAAAGAAGATGTTGTACATATATACAATGGAATATTACTCAGCCATAAAAAAGAACAAAATAATGCCATTTGCAGCAACATGGATGGACCTAGAGACTCTCATACTGAGTGAAGTAAGTCAGAAAGAGAAAGACAAATATCATATGATATCGCTTATATGTGGAATCTAAAAAAAGCCTGCAAATGAACTTATCGACACAACAGATATAGAAAATAAACTTATGGTTACAGGGGTTACATGGGGAGAGGGATAAACTGGAAGATTGGGATTGACACATACACACTACTATATATAAAACAGATAACTAACAAGGACCTACTGTATAGCACAGGGAACTCAATACTCTGTAATGGCCTATATGGGAAAAGAATCTAAAAAAGAGTGGATATATGTATATGTATAACTGATTCAGTTTGCTGTACATCTGAAACTAACACAACATTGTAAATCAATTATACTCCAATAAAAAATTTTTTTAAATAAATAAAAATTAAAAAATGAAATAGGTGAGAAAGAGAAAAAAATTAGTCAACTATGGAAGTATTTGGCTTTTAAACTTGAGTGGATATAAATTCATCTGGAAAAAACCAAATATAAGTGATGGTACTAAGTGACAATTTGCTGTTTTTTACTATTCCACAAGTTTGAATGGCTCTCTGAAGTAAATTTTCTATGTGTAATAATACTTTAAGTCAATATTTTACTACAGATATGCATTCATACACGAAATTCAATTTTTAAAAATTCATTAATATTAAAGTTAAAATCCATAGATGTATGCATGCACGTGTGGAGGAGGGGGTGATTGTAGTCCGTGATTTTCCTAGCCTATTCAACTTTTTCTTTAAAATGTGTTCATATTAATATTTCACTGATATGTATCACTGCTTTGGATGTAAGTTTTTGAGCTCTTACCAGACATCAGCCAATATTTTCTACTAGTCTCTCATAAATTTGTAAATGGACTGTTCTACCACATTCTTCATTTCTCTCACCTTTCTTAATAGATGCTTCCCATTAAGTTACTTTAGACAACACCTTCAAAAAACACTAAAATTAATTCAGAAGTTTAAAAAATGATACTACTTATATCAATGTGCCAGTTATGAATTTAGTCTCTCAGCTCCAAATTCCTATCCATATTGGACTGTCTGCTCTGTGATCCTGGAAGTGGACTCTGTAAATATTTCTCCTTTGCCTGCTGTCATGAAGCTAAGCTTCATCAGTAGAATGAACTGGAGGGACACTGGAAGACAAAGGTATTTCTCTTTTGGGGTCAGGTGGGTTCCTATAGGCGGAATATTGGAGTGCATATGATTTCTGCAGTGCCGAGCTCTTACAACACTGTCAGCTTCTGTAGCGCTAGGCTTCTACAACTCCTGGCTGAACAGAGTCAGGTAGACTGGTGCCTCCTCTGAACAGCCTATCCCAGCACCAACTCAGGCAGCTTTGTAGCCCCAGTGAATGTCTTCACTACCCAGGGTCACAACTATTTACTTTCCAATGAGTTCTGGATCTCAGTCCTTAGAAATGATCAGGATGGGGAGGGAACTCTTCCATATGTGTTCCTTTCTTTGGGCACTCTGTCTCAACCCTGGGGTTAGTATCTGTACCCTACATATTCTACTCTTACATTCTTTAGAGTTATCTTTACTCCTTCCTAGCCAATCCTCTGTTTCTTGAATTCCCTATTATGGTTAGTAATTTTTTATGTTAAACTTTTCCTGTTCAAATTATTGTATGGTTTCTGTCTCCTGGTTGGTCTCTCATTAATCTAATCAACAACAAACAGTTGTGTATACTATACATCCTCAGTGAGACTGAAGATTCTTCAGTGTATATTGTTGAAGAAGTATCTGTGTATAAGATATGCCTAAGATATCTATGGAGTAGATAGAAGTAGGATTTATTTACAATACAACTTCCTGTAATAATTTAGTTTACAGTGACATTGAAACATAGCTAATAGGGCACTGGAAATTATTTAATTAGAGAAGGTAACTCGTGTAGGCAAAGAAATTAATGCAAATCATATAACAAGATAGTTTTAAACATATAAATGTGGCAAGTTCCAAGTCAATTTTACTTTCACACTGAAATGTGAAATGTGAATGTATGAATGTGCAGAAGTAGTCATTCCCAGGCAATTTTATATTCCTGTTGTAAGTGATGCATGAGTCCACTGCAGACTTTGAAGGTTTAAAACAGAATACATGGCTGAGTAATATTCCATTGTATATATGTGCCACATCTTCCTTATCCATTCTTCTGTCGATGGACACTTAGGTTGCTTCCATGTCCTGGCTATTGTAAATAGTGCTGCAATGAACATTGTGGTGCATGACTCAGTGGCATGGACATATATACACTACCAAATGTAAAATAGATAGCTAGTGGGAAGCAGCCACATAGCACAGGGAGATCAGCTTGGTGCTTTGTGACCACCTAGAGGGGTGGGATAGGGAGGGTGGGAGGGAGATGCAAGAGGGAGGGGATATGGCAATATGTGTAAACGTATAGCTGATTCATTTTGTTATACAGCAGCAACTAGCACAACAATGTAAAGCAATTATACTCCAATAAAGATGTTAAAAAACAAAAAAAGAATGCATCAGTTTGAAAAGTACTTAACTTCACTTCAGATATCTCCACTCTAAAAATGCCTATTAAGTTAGAAGTTAATGGACTCCTAAGCAGGAGAAAGTAAATGCTAATCATGGGACTGACTTCATCATCTATGCATTCCTGGCAGCTAACACAGGTCTTTATGCATTTTGGGCACTCAATAAAATTTGTTGAATGGACGAGTGGATTCAGCTATATGTGGCTAGGATTTTACTTTCCCCTTTATAAAATACAATATTAAAAAATTTAAAACTGTGAGAAAGAGATTAGAACTATAATTTTATGTACCTACTATAACAAACTAATCTTTGTTTGTAAAATACAGTTTCAATTGTACTTAGTACTATAAGGTAGTAGCTGTTTTCACCCTTTTCTGGCAACATGAAGAGATGGAGAAGATAAAAGCTTTGTTTTGAAAACACTGGTAAATGTTTACAGATTTGATAACATTGTAAAATGTTATAAATTTGTAACATTGTAACCATTATTATTGCAAGTCACCTCTTGACTTGTTATCAGTATGTCACATTTTTACCATATTTGTCTTTAACAGATTCTTTGTAGACAGTTTTGTTCAAGTAGATACTAAGGAAATTCTTGCCTTCTAATGAGTCAGTATAGTGGGAGCATGAAGAAGTATTAGGTCAAGAGCTAAAAGGTGTGGGTTATGTCCCCAGCCCTCCAAATTCCCCATCAATCCCTGTCCCACACCACTTCATCTCTGTTCTCTAGGACAAAGCAAGGTAAGTATTATAAGTGTTAATTTCTCCATTTGCAAATGACAATGATAATTTGTTTTGTCTCATGTCACAAAATTGTTTTGAGGATCCAAGGAGGTAGTGTAAGTAAACATGTTTTAGAAACTGTTACGAAATAACAGGTATAAAATATTTTATAACAAGACCATATTACAAGGCATGGTTATAAGGCATGGTTAAAAGGCAAGTTTCCACAAAGTTAGTACAGATGTATTGATTAGTATTTGCATGTGAGCCTGCCTATCTGGCAATACTGAGGGCTATAGAGGTGTGTTGGACATTATTATACAGTGTTGAGTTGATTTGGTCAGTAGTTCTCAATTTTCATGTGCATAAAAATCACCTGGGGCACTTGTTATAACTGCAGATTCTCAGATTTTATTCCCAGAGATTTGATTTTGGGGATCTGATGCATGTCCTGGGGATTAATGCTTAAAAGCACCTTGGGTGAATCTTACGTGAGTGATGCTACTTTGAGAACTATTTTTCTAGCCCATTTCATTTTCAGGGGGATGATGCTAGTTTATACATGACTGCAACTTTTTCACTGTGTATGTATTTCAGCATAATCTACAATTTCTACTTTTCTCCTAAGAGGTCTTCCCTTTGCTACATTAAGACAAAAAGGAAAATATTTTGAATTCAATGATGTGATATAGTTGAAATAGTTGCATTACAAAAACAGATTCCAAATATCATGACATAACATAAGATTGAGAAAGTCTTAAAAGCTCAAAAAGACTTAAAGAAATAAATCTAGGGAAATTATATTTGCTTTTGTAAATATTTCTGCGCATTTTGACTTGCTCTATTTTGTGATGTTGATTTATTTTCCAATTGCATTTCTGACAGTTTTTAGAAGGTGGTCATAAAAATAAGAAACAGAAAAACAATTAGTTTCCTAGATAAAATAAAATCCCTGAGGATATTTCTAGCGTTTGTTTTATTTGCTCAATTTTTGAGTTGTTTGCATAACGTCTTCTAAGAATTTAGAGATTTCCCAACCTTCATTCTAATTTCATTGATTTGTGTGTGGTTCATGTTGTCTCAATTTTAATGTTTGTGTTAATCAAATATTTTTTTCTAAATAGTAACAGGTTTACCAAATAAAAAAACAAGTTATTTATTTAAACATGTCTATATAAACACAACAACATCACACTCAGACTAACTGTAGGACTTCAGAAATTAAGCTAAAGGATTTGTTGAACACTTGAAATTAGTAATATTTTCATTGACTTTATTATTGCAATAATAATAAAGTAGTGTAACTTTGATAGTTAACATTGGCCTAACACTTATTATGTGCCATTTAAACTTATAACAATTTGTGAAATTGATGCTATTATCATTCGGTTTTATGGATGAGGAAACTGAAGTTCAGAGTAGCACACCCAAGGTTACACAGATTGTTAACTGGTAGCGCTGGGAGTTGAAGTGCCATATCTGATTCTAGAATTTGAAAAATAATACACTAATAATTTGCTTCAAGAAACAAGAATGAGTTGTAAATGTTAAAAAAAGGAATAGTCTCACAAATTTTCAGTGGTAGAATAAAGCATTTTCCTTTCCACTTGGAAGGAAATGGAAAATAAAAACATGCATTTAGTTCCTTTTAAAGTGGGAAGCAGCCGCATAGCACAGGGAGATCGATCAGCTCAGTGCTTTCTGACCACCTAGAGGGGTGGGATAGGGAGGGTGGGAGGGAGAAGCAAGAGGGAGGAGATATGGGGATATATGTATACATATAGCTGATTCACTTTGTTATAAAGCAGAAACTAACACACCATTGTAAAGCAGTTATACTCCAATAAAGATGTTAAAAAAAATCTAAATTAATTTTCTTAGTAAATACACAAATACATTCCAAATAGCTTTATTTGCACATTAATTGACTATTAGTATGGTAGAAAATGACAAAAGTTATCAACAGACACAGCCAGAGAAGAGGAGATTGCAGGAAGATGACTTCCACCTAGAGTAGAGAACAAGGCAGCATCATCACAAGTTGAAGTTTGGCTTTCTTAGTCTATGAACCTTTCTCAGAGATTACAGAGCTTGGAAGGATGCCTTTGTTTAGGGTGAAAATCCTTTCAGGTCATCAGAAAAGCTAATCCTGGTTTTACCTCTTGGCTTTTTTCTCCTGTGGCTATTTCTGACTAGATGTAGAGCAATGGCTTGGTCTGCTGGCTTGCCACAGTTATGGGCAAGCCTTAAAGCAACTGTAGGAATAACTAAAAGGTAAGTGCACATTCACTCTGGAGATTTACATATTCATGTCCATATACATATTTATCACAATTGTAAGCTTGAGAAAAAGTAAAGGCCTTTCCCAACACATTCTTGTGTGAATACATTGAGCAGGGCAGAATCAGTCTTCAGTGTCCTATACTAAGAAGAAGCACATCTCAGGGCCTAATTGAAATCCTGTTCCCATTTACCTAAAATCATCTAAACATTTGGCAAGATGACTGTGAAAATTACAGTTTATTCTGACTTTGACTCTTTATTTAGAAATGGTTTGAATTATGTTAAACTTTGAACAAAATAAAGAAAACCAGTTTTGTTAATTTATAAAGAAAATTTGAGAACACATAAAAAAGTGAGGTTATTAAGGTATATTGTGTTTTCCTGAGGGCATCAGTGTTGTGTTTAAATATGGGGAAAAGAGCTTAGGCAGAAGATAAAATTGAATTCTTTGTTTTCATACTGAGGCTATCTCCATACGTATATTTTCTGAATAAGTAAATGAAGTAAGAAAGGTGTATTAGCAGGAAGAAATGATAAAAGAAAGAAAAAAGAGAGGGAGGGAGGAAGGAAGGGGGAGAGGGAAGTTAAAAATCAGAAGGTGGAGCCTGGATAGATAAAAGGTTGGAGTCAGAAAGGAGTTATTATATATAATGGCATAATAAGAAACTGATCTCAATGAAATACCAATAATAGCATGTTGTGTGTAAGAAATGATTAGGAACTTGCTTCCATAAAGGTAATGTTGAAATATAAGATATCAGAGAGGAAATATTTGATAGTAATTACATCCTAGGTATTGCCATGGAAGTGTAGAGTTAAGTGATGTCAACTTAGAGGAAAATGCACAACATGAGAGTTGTAAGTTTGTTTTACTCAGGGTCTTACTGAGGACTTGGGAGACAGCCTCTCAGTAGCTCTGAGAAACTACTCCGAAAAGATCAGGGAGGAGCCAGTATATATAAATTTTTTTGGCTAGGAAATACTTAGTAGTCGTATACATAGTAGTCAAGCATACATCTTGGTAAAAGATTACTGCTAATCACAAAGAGAAAATATCTCACGTTAATTACTTTACTGTTTTTCTATGTATAGAAAGATGTAAGAATCTGGGCTCATTGAAATTCTTCCAGAGATATGCATCTAATAATCTAGGGGCCAGGCCGGTTACTCAAAGCAAAGAATGCCTCATCCTGCCTTTTGTTTTTTCCTGAATTCCTTTCAGGACACAAGGTGGTGGATGACTAGAGTGGGTTGTAACTTAACCTTTGTATAACTGAGTGATGAGTGGCGCTCTTTGTTCTTTTTATGTTCACAATGTTATTGGTTTTTTTTAATAAAAAGAAATAATATAAAATAATGGGCTAGTGTATGAGTGGGTCATCACTTAACCCTAAGAATTTACCAAAAATAACAATGAAACTAAGGGTAGATTGAAAACAGAGAGTCAGGTGCCAAAGTTATCAGTCCGCTGAAGAAACTAAGTATCCTCATTCTTCATGTATTAAAAATTGTATTTACCTGTACATTACTAGTTGTTTTTCTTTTGCTGCTTTTATGATTCTCTATCTTTAATTTTAGCCGTTTTAATAATGGATCTCTGGGTGAACTCCTTTCAGTTCATCTTTTCTGAGAACCTCTGCACTTCCTGGACCTGGATGTCTGTTTCCTTTCCCAAGTTAGGGAAATTTTTAGCTATTATTTCTTCAGATAAATTCTCTACCCCTTTCTCTCTTCTACTTTTGGTATCCCCTAATGTTAGTGCACTCAATGTTGTCTCAAATATCTGTTGCTATCCTCATTTTTTTGATTTATTTATTTTTTCTGTTCAACTTGGTTGATTTCCACTACTCTGTCTTCCAGTTCACTGATCCATTCCTCTGTATTATCTCATGTACTGCTGATTCTTTCTAGTGTACTTTTTATACGTTATTGTATTCTTCAGCTCTATTTGTTTCTTTATATTTTCGAATTCTTTGTTAAACTTCTCACAGTGTTCATCCGTTCTTCTCCTGATTTCATTGAGCATCTGTATGATCGTTATCTTGAACTCTTTATCAGGTAGATTGCTTATCTCCACTTCACTTAATTCTTCTGGTGTTTTGTCTTGCTTCTTCTATTGAAACATAGTCCTCTGTCTCCTCATTTTGCCTAATTCTCTTTGTTATTTCTATCTACTAGGTAGGTAGAGTACATTCCCAATCTTGGAGAAGGGGCCTAAGTAGGAGACATCCTATGGGGCCCAGAAGCACACTGCCATCTGTTTACCAGAACTTTATGCTCTAGGTGTGCACCCTATGAGGCTGAATGGACCCTTATACTGTGGTAAGGTCAACTACTGTGGGCATGCTGCTATGCAGGGCTGGCCCCCAGCCCAGCTGGTTGGTGCAGTGGCTGCCGGTTCACTAGTGCATGAGGCCAGGTCCCAGTGTGGCTGACTGGGGGGCCCAGGGAGTACCAGGTTTGTTAGTGGTGGGTGGGGTGGGGTCCCAGTGCAGCTGGCTTCTCAGCCGGGGGGTTGGGGGGTGCTAGCTGCTGGAACTCTCCCGGAACTGGTGCTAGTGGCTGGTGGGTGGGTAAGCCCCTGGCACAAAGAGGCTAGAGAGATGAGTCCACAATAGCACTCACCAGAGCCAGTGTTCTCCTGGTACAATGAGCTCCCCAAAATGGTTGCTGCCAGCATCTGTGTCCCCAGGGTGAGTCCCAGTTGCCTCCTGCCTCTCTAGGAGGCTCTCCAAGATCAGCAAGTGGGCTGACCCAGGCTCCTTTCAAATTACTGCCTGTGCACTGGGACTCAGAGCATGTGAGATCTTACGCACCCTTTTAAAATGGAGACTCTGTTTCCTACAGCCCTCCCATACACAAGCCCTGCTGCCCTTGAGAGCCAGACCTTTTGGGTGCTCATTTTCCTGGTGCACGACCCCCAGGTTGGGGAGCCCAACATGAAGCTTGTATCCCTTGCTCCTTGGGGAGAACCTTGGCAATTGTAATTATCCTCCCATTTTGTGGGTCACCTACCCCAGGGTGTGGGTCTTGACTATACCACATCTCTGCTCCTCCTACCCATCTCATTGTGGTTCTTTATATCTTTAGCTGTAGAAAATCTTTTCTGCTAGTCTTCAGGTCATTCTTATAGATAATTGCTCTGTAAATAGTTATAATTTTCGTGTGCCCATGGCAGGATGTGAGCTCAGCCATCTTGGCCACTTAAATCTATCTTTTATATATAATTGTTCCAGACTCATTTATTCTGAAAGTTAAATTCTCTTTAGTTTACACTCTTTCTTCAGCATCACTAAAGAAATTAGCAATAATTAATTTCTTGTGATAATTAAATATTCTTTTTATTCCATCTTTTAATTTTAGAGTTAGCAAGTGTCTATTTCTTACTCGTATATCAGCACATGGCTCCCTTATAACTTTTGTGTCATGCATAATCCTAAAAGGGATTGCTCCAAAAAGAAATACTTTCTTTCACACAGTTTCTGTCCTCAGAATCTGAAATTAACAGCATCATCTAAGAGTATGGGGAAATGGCCAGGCCATATACATTCATCAAGTGTACAGGAAATGTATTTAGAGAGGATATTCCCATATGCAACTGTGCTTGTGAACACATCCTTATCCAGGCATTCTTCAGAGTTCTTGTGCATTTGGTCTCAGGCCACCACAATAGAACAAAACTCGCAATAAAGTGAGTCACACAAATTTTTCGGTTTCCCTGTTCATATAAAAGTTATGTTTACCCTATACTGTAGTCTAGTAAGTCTGCAATAGCACTGTGTTTAAAAAAACAACATATATACCTTAATTAAAATATATTTTGTTGCTAAAAAATGCCAAAACAATTATAATAGTAACATCAAAAATCACTGATCACAGATCACCATAACAAATATAACAATAAAATATTTGAGATATTGTGAGAATTATCAAAATGTGACACAGAGACATGAAGTGATCAAATGCTGTTGGATAAATGGCACCATACAGGGTTGCCACAAGCCTTCAAATACATTAAAAAAGTGCAGTATCTGTGAAGCAAAGTGAATTGCAGTAAAAAGAGATATACCTGTAAATATTTGGCAGCCATATCTACCCTCACCATAGCCAGTAAATAATATAGTGATAGTGATAATATGAATATTAATTAATAATAGTAAAATGATTATAAAAATCATAATAAAGTTGACATTTAGTGACAGTGATATTTTGAACAAGCTTATTAACCTACGTATGTTTCCTCACTCACACAATGTTTGTAATAATACCTGCTACACAATTGACATCTCACAAGTGTTTGTAAATTATAAGAACATCAGATACTTTTAGTTTATGATTACTATGTTCTGGGATGGTTTCTCCAATAAAATAGAGATACATTTCTCTCTTTCCATTTTATTGTCAGTATGTATTACTCTTACTCTATTGGTCTCTACCTAAGTGCATCTCTTTGCAGTTTATTCAATCAACAGAAGTGTATTGAATTTTCTATGTATAAGATGCTGGGACAAATGCTGAAAGAGAAACAGGAATGAAGATAACACTGCCAACATATAAGACATTTCCATTCTGTCTAGGCTTTACATTCAACTACAAAATAAATAAAAACGTGCAGATGTTTCCAAAAAATGACCTAGATAATGATGATTTTACAAGTTAAGATTATAGAAAGTATGACGTGGGCTTAGTTAATCATGACATTGAATTCAATTCAAAGTTATTTTAAAAATCTACAAACGATAAATGCTGGAGAGAGTGTGGAGAAAAGGGAACCCTCTTGCACTGTTAGTGGGAATGTAAACTGATACATCCACTATGGAGAACAGTATGGAGGTTCCTCAAAAAACTAAAAATAGAACTACCATATGACCCAGCAATCCCACTACTGGGCAAATACCCAGAGAAAATCATAATTCAAAAAGGCACATGCACCCCAATGTTCATTGCAGCACTATTTACAATAGCCAGGACATGGAAGCAACTTAAATGTCCATCAACAGAGGAATGGATAAAGAAGATGTGATACATATATACAATGCAATATTACTGAGCCATAAAAAGGAACGAAACTGTGTCATTTGCAGAGACATGGATGGACCTAGAGACTGTCATACAGAGTGAAGAAAGTCAGAAAGAGAAAAACAGATATCATATATTAACGCATATATATAGAATCTAGCAAAATGTCATAGATGATCCTATTTGCAAAGCAGAAATAGAGACACAGATATAGAGAATAAATATATGGACACCAAGGATGAAAAGGAGGGTGGGATGAATTAAGAGATTGGGATTGACATATATACACTATCGATACTATGTATAAAATAGATAACTAATGAGAACCTACTGTATAGCTCAGGGAACTCTACTCAGTGCTCTGTGTTGTCCTCAATGGGAAGGAAATCCGAAACAGAGGGGATGTATGTATACGTATAACTGATTCACTTTGCTGTACAGTAGAAACTAACAAAACATTGTAAAGCAACTATACTCCAACAAAAATTAATTAAAAAAAAAAAAGTCTTATGAAATAGCTACCACTCACAGGGATTTTGCTGTATGTTGAGATAAAACACTAGGGAATGAATAAAAAATAGAAATACCATATGATTGGTGTAAAATGTGATTTGATCTTTAAATGAGATTCAAGTAGTCAAAAAAAAAAAAAAAAACCTCAAAACTTCTATTCAAACATTCCAAATTTAGATAGAGATATAAGGTAAAACATGGAAATAGAAATTTGAAAGTATTTTAGACAATGACTAGGTTAATCATAGGTCTCAGGGTTTTTCTGTATTTCATTCTCTGGTACATATCTCACTCCAGAAAGTATTAATGTTTTCTCCCTCATTGCTTTAATTTCTCTCATATATGTGGCCTCTACTTTTTCACTCACTCTTCTGTACCCTTTATGTCATTGTAAAAGACAAACAAAATAACAAGCTGTACAATGGGACAAGCACATTCTTGAGATTCCTATGATTGGCAGCCTTGCTCATACTGTCGCAAAGAGTGTGAACTTCATAAGACTATACTTTGAGAATTATCACCTCTAAGTGAGTGGTTTTGCTTAAATGATGTCGATTTGCCAGTCCTTTATTTTATTTTATTTTATTTTTTAAACATCTTTATTAGAGTATAATTGCTTTACTGCCTGTCTTTTAATTTGTTAACAGATTTTAAAACAAATTGTATGGTTAAAACTGTTTATATTCTGATTTTGAAAAGCAATTAAATTATTGTTTTAGTTCCTTATGCTTAGGTAACTTTTAAAATACTTGCTAAAATTAACAGACTTAAATAGAAAACAAATCACACCATTTATTTAGAAATTTTGTTAGATCATTAAATATGTGTAAAACGAAATTTCAGCTTTCAGAAAAAGGTGAAAACTATACTTTATTCTTAGATATTAAAAAATGCAAATCAAAATAACAAAGAACAAATAGAACTAGAATGGAGCCACCAACTTCATCTTATAAGGGAACTCAATCCTCATTGTATTAGTGAAGAACTAGATCCTGATATGAGAAACAGAGTCTTGGAAAACAATAATATACACGGAAAACAGGGATTTAATTTTCTCTCTCAAACATACATATAATGTTCAAATGTAGTCATCCAGGGCTCCATAAGATCATCAGTGTGCCACGTTTCTTCTATTTTTCTGCTTCTGTATTCTGACAATTGGCGTATATATTAACTTTATTTTTTGTCATAGCAAATTACAACAAACGAAGTGGCTAAACAATACAAATCTTACAGTCCTATAGGTCAGATATCCAACATGAGTCTTAGGTAAAATTAAGGTGTCAGTGGGATTGCATTTCTTACTGAGGCATTAGACGAGAATCTGTTTCCTTGCTATTCTCAGCTTCTAGGGACCACCCACATTCTTTGACCCCCTTCCTCCATCTTCAGAGCCAGCCAAGCTAATATTGCCAGAGCAAAAAGGGAACCAAGTTCCAGTAGTCCATTGGTAAACATTTCTCTTCTGGATACCCACAGGGAGATGTCCTGAGATTTTAGATCAATTTCTTGAAGACACACTGACAGCCAGTCACTGCCTGAAGTTCAACAGCTATTTGTATTTTGTGGAAAAAAAAAAGTTTGTGAATATAGCATAGAAGAGTCTAAAGCGAAGTCCCCATAGTGAGATAATAATTTATAAAAATGGTGTCAATGCAGGTGTGGCTTACAAATATTTTTGAGAGGATTTACTTTCCAGCCATCTCACTGCATAAGTGCTACATGGTTTTCATTAATTTTAAACTGTGCTTCAAGTATCCTCTGACATGTTATTTGCCACTGACAAGACTCAGGGCTGTGGTAGAACATTCTCTGGATGATGTGTTTTATCATATGGGAACAGAAGTGGATTGCAGAGGCCCATCTCAGGGTCCATAACCCAAATCACACTTACAAAGCTTTTTTGTCATGTAAGCAACATATTCACAAGTTCTAAGGATTAGGACATGGACATCCTTGGGGACTATTATGGCTATTATTCTGCGGACATCTTATACCTTCCTTGGGTCATTTCATTATCACAAAAAAAGGTGCCACAATTTCAGTCACCATTTCCTTCTTCCCAGAAGAAGAAAAGATTTACAGGGAAATGGAAGTACTGACTGACTCACCACCTTTTTAAGGAAGCTTCATTAGAAACCCACCCAGCCATTTCTTTTTTCCTTTTTTTTTTTTTTCTCGTATAGAGCTGGTTATTTATTTATTCCAGGACCCAACCAAGGTTTACATATTATATTGGTGGGGTTTTTTTGGACATCTTTATTGGAGTATAATAGTTTTACAATGTTGTGTTAGTTCCTGCTATATAAAAAAGTGAATCAGTTATACGTATACATATATCCCCATATCCCCTCCCTCTTGAGCCTCCCTCCCACCCTCCCTATCCCACCCCTCTAGATGGTCACAAAGCACCAAGCTGATCTCCCTGTGCTATGCGGCTGCTTCCCACTAGCTATCTATTTTACATTTGGCAGTGTATATATGTCCATGCCACTCTCTCACTTCGTCCCAGCTTACCCTTCCCCCTCCCCGTGTCCTCAAGTCCATTGTCTACATCTGCGTCTTTATTCCTGTCCTGTCCTGAGGTTCTTCAGAACGAATTTTTCATTTTAGATTACATATATATGTGTTACCATACGGTATTTGTTTTTCTCTTTCTGAATCCACTCTGTAAGACAGACTCTAGGTCCAATCACCTCACTACAAATAACTCAATTTTGTTTCATTATGGCTGAGTAATATTCCATTGTATATATGTGCCACCTCTTCTTTATCCAGTCGTCTGTTGATGGACACTTAGGTTGCTTCCATGTCCTGGCTATTGTAAATAGAGCTGCAATGAACATTGTGGTACATGCCTCTTTTTGAATTATGGTTTTCTAACGGTATATGCCCAGTAGTGGGATTGCTGGGTCATATGGTAGTTCTATTTCTAGTTTTTTGAGGAACCTCCATACTGTTCTCCATAGTGGCTGTATCAATTTACATTCCCACCAACAGTGCAAGAGGGTTCCCTTTTCTCCACACCCTCTTCAGCATTTATTGTTTGTAGATATTTTGATGATGGCCATTCTGACAGTGTGAGGTGATACCTCATTGTAGTTTTGATTTACATTTCTCTAACGATTAGTGATTTTGAGGATCCTTTCTTGTGTTTGTTGGCAATCTGTATATCTTCTTTGGAGAAATGTCTATTTATGTTTTCTGCCCATCTTTGGATTGGGTTTTTTGTTATTTTGATATTGAGCTGCATGAGCTGTTTGTATATTTTGGAGATTAATCCCTTGTCAGTTGCTTTGTTTGCAAATATTTTTTTTCCCATTCTGAGGGTAGTCTTTTCGTCTTCCTTATGGTTTCCTTTGCTGTGCAAAAGGTTTTAAGTTTCATTAGATCCCATTTGTTTATTTTTGGTTTTGTTTCCATTTCTTTAGGACGTGAGTCAAAAAGGATCTTGCTGTGATTTATGTCATGAGAGTGTTCTGCGTATGTTTTCCTCTAAGAGTTTCATAGTGTCTGCCCTTACATTTAGGTCTTTAATCCATTTTGAGTTTATTTTTGTGTACGGTATTAAGGAGTGTTCTAATTTCGTTCTTTTACATGTAGCTGTGCAGTTTTCCCAGCACCACTTATTGAAGAGGTTGTCTTTTCTCCACTGTATATTATTGCCTCCTTTATCAAACATAAGGTGACCACAGGTGTGTGGGTTTATCTCTGGGCTTTCTATCCTGTTCCATTGGTCTATATTTCTGTTTTTGTGCCAGTATCACACTGTCTTGATTACTGTAGCTTTGTAGTATAGTCTGAAGTCAGGGAGCCGGATTCCTCCAGCTCCGTTTTTCTTTCTCAAGATTGTTTGGGCTATTTGGGGTCTTTTGTATTTCCATACAAATTGTGCAATTTTTTGTTCTAGTTCTGTAAAAAATGCCATTGGTAGTTTGATAGGGATTGCACTGAATCTGTAGATTACTTTGGGTAGTATAGTCAATTTCACAA
Source organism: Balaenoptera physalus (assembly GCF_965194825.1). Taxonomy (NCBI): domain Eukaryota; kingdom Metazoa; phylum Chordata; class Mammalia; order Artiodactyla; family Balaenopteridae; genus Balaenoptera; species Balaenoptera physalus. Next base: position 108,870,741 of record NC_138890.1, on the reverse strand, counting down.
TGTTGATTCTTCCAATCCAGAAACATGGTATATCTCTCCATCTGTTTGTATCATCTTTAATTTCTTTCATCAGTGTCTTATAGTTTTCTGCATACAGGTCTTTTGTCTCCTTAGGTAGGTTTAGTCCTAGGTATTTGATTCTTTTTGCTGCAATTGTAAATGGGAGTGTTTCCTTAATTTCTCTTTCAGATTTTTCATCATTAGTGTATAGGAATTTAAGAGATTTCTGTGCATTAATTTTGTATCCTGCTACTTTACCAAATTCATTGATTAGCTCTAGTAGTTTTCTGGTAGCATCTTTAGGATTCTTATGTATGGTATCATGTCATCTGCAAACACTGACAGTTTTACTTCTTCTTTTCCAATTTGGATTCCTTTATTTCTTTTTTATCTCTGATTGCTGTGGCTAAGAATTCCAAAACTATGTTGAATAATAGTGGTGAGAAGTTGGCAACCTTGTCTTCTTCCTTATCTTACTGAAAACTGTTTCAGTTTTTCACCATTGAGGATGATGTTGGCTGTGGGCTTGTTCTATATGGCCTTTATTATTTAGAGGTAATTCCCTCTATGCCTACTTTCTGGAGGGTTTTTACCATAAATGGGTGTTGAATTTTACTGAAAGATTTTTCTCCATCTGTTGAGATTGTCGTATGGTTTTTCTCCTTCAATTTGTTAATATAGTGTATAACACTGATTGATTTTCCTCTATTGAAGAATCCTTGCACTCCTGGGATATACCCCACTAGATCATGATTTATGATCCTTTTAATTTGCTGTTGGATTCAGTTTGCTAGTATTTAGTTGAGGATTTTTGCATCTATGTTCATCAGTGATATTGGCCTGTAGTTTTCTTTTTTTGTGACATCTTTGTCTGGTTTTGGTATCAGGGTGATGGTGGCCTCGTAGAATGAGTTCAGGAGTGTTCCTCCCTCTGTTATATTTTGGAAGAGTTTGAGATGGATAGGTGTTAGCTCTTCTCTAGTGAAGCCATCTGGTCCTGGGCTTTTGTTTGTTGGAAGATTTTTAATCACAGTTTCACTTTCAGTGCTTGTGATTGGTCTGTTCATATTTTCTATTTCTTCCTGCTTCTTCCAGAAGGTTGTGCTTTTCTAAGAATTTGCCCATTTCTTCCAGGTTGTCCATTTTATTGGCATATAGTTGCCTGTAGTAATCTCTTATGATCCTTTGTATTTCTGCAGAGTCAGTTGTTACTTCCCCTTTTTCATTTCTAATTCTATTGATTTGAGTCTTTTCCCTTTTTTTCTTGATGAGCCTGGCTAATGGTTTATCAATTTTGTTTATCTTCTCAAAGAGCCAGCTTTTACTTTTATTGATCTTTGCCATTGTGTCCTTCATTTCTTTTTCATTTATTTCTGATCTGATCTTTATGATTTCTTTCCTTCTGTTAACTTTGGGGGTTTTTTGTTCTTCTTTCTCTAATTGCTTTAGTTGTAAGGTTAGGTTGTTTATTTGGGATTTTTCTTGTTTCTTGAGGTAGGATGTATTGCTATAAACTTCCCACATAGAACTGCTTTTGCTGCATCCCATAGGTTTTGGGTCATTGTGTTTTCATTGTCATTTGTTTCTAGGTATTTTTTGATTTCCTCTTTGATTTCTTAAGTGATCTCTTGTTTATTTAGTCCTGTATTGTTTAGCCTCCATGTTTTTGTATTTTTTACAGTTTTTTTTTTCTGTAACTTATATCTAGTCTCACAGTGTTGTGGTCAGAAAAGATACTTGATACAATTAAATTTTCTTAAATTTACTGAGGCTCAATTTGTGACCCAAGATATGATCTATCCTGGAGAATGTTCCATAAGCACTTGAGAAGAAAGTGTATTCTGTTGTTTTTGGATGGAATATCCTATAAATATCAATTAAGTTCATCTTGTTTAGCGTGTCATTTAGAGCTTGTGTTTCCTTATTTATTTTCACTTTGGATGATCTGTTCATAGGTGAAAGTGGGGTGTTAAAGTCCCCTCCTATTATTGTTACTGTCGATTTTCCCTTTTATGGTTGTTAGAATTTGCCGTACGTATTGAGGTACCCCTATGTTGGGGGCATAAATATTTACAACTGTTATATCTTCTACTTGGATTGATCCCTTGATCATTTTGTAGTGTCCTTCTTTATCTCTTCTCAGAGTCTTTATTTTAAAGTCTATTTTGTCTGATATGAGAATTGCTTTCTTTTGATTTCCGTTTGCATGGAATAACTTTTTCCATCCCCTCACTTTCAGTCTGTATGTGTCCCTAGGTCTGAAGTCGGTCTCTTATAGACAGCATATATACAGTTCTTGCTTTTGTATCCATTCAGCCAGTCTATGTCTTTTGGTTGGAGCATTTAATCCATTTACATTTAAGATAATTATTGATATGTATGTTCCTATTTCCATTTTCTTAATTGTTTTGGGTTTGTTATTGTGGGTCTTTTCTTTCCCTTGTGTTTCCTGCCTAGAGAACTTCCTGTAGCATTTGTTGTAAAGCTGGTTTGTTTGTGCTGAATTCTCTTAACTTTTGCTTGTCTGTAAACCTTTTAATTTCTCCATCAAAGCTGAATGAGATCCTTGCTGTGTAGAGTAATGTTGGTTGTAGGTTTTCCCTTTCATCACTTTAAATATGTCCTGCCGCTCCCTTCCGGCTTGCTGAGTTTCTGCTGAAAGACCACCTGTTAACCTTAAGGGGATTCCCTTATATGTTACTTGTTGTTTTTCCCTTGCTGCTTTTAATATTTTTTCTTTGCATTTAATTTTTGATAGTTTGATTAATATGTGGCTTGGCGTGTTTCTCCTTGGATTTATCCTGTATGGGACTCTCTGTGCTTCCTGGACTTGATTGACTATTTCCTTTCCCATATTAGGGAAGTATTCAACTATAATCTCTTCAAATATTTTCTCAGTCCTTTTCTTTTTCTCTTCTTCTTCAGGGACCCCTATAATTCGATGTTGCTGTGTTTAATATTGTCCCAGAGGTCTCTGATACTGTCCTCAATTCTTTTCATTCTATTTTCTTTATTCTGCCCTGAAGTAGTTATTTCCACTATTTTATCTTTCAGGTCACTTATCCGTTCTTCTGCCTCAGTTATTCTGCTATTGATTCCTTCGAGAGAATTTTTAATTTCATTTATTGTGATGTTCATCATTGTTTGTTTGCTCTTTAGTTCTTCTATGTCCTTGTTAAACATTTCTTGCTTTTTCTCCATTCTATTTCCAAGATTTTGGATCATCTTTACTGTCATTACTCTGAATTTTTTTTCAAGTAGACTGCCTATTTCCTCTTCATTTGTTTGGTGTGGTGGGTTTTTACTTTGCTCCTTCCTATGCTGCGTGTTTCTCTGTCTTCACATTTTGCTTAACTTATTGTGCTTGGGGTCTCCTTTTTTCAGGCTGCAGGTTCTTAGTTCCTGTTGTTTTGGTGTCTGCCCCCAGTGGGTAAATTTGGTTCAGTGGGTTGTGTAGGCTTCCTGGTGGAGGGGACTGGTGCCTGTGTTCTTGTGGATGAGGCTGGATCTTGTCCTTCTGGTGGGCAGGACCACGTCTTGTGGTGTGTTTTGGGGTGTCTGTGAACTTAGTATGATTTTAGGCAGCCTCTCTACTAATGGGTGGGGTTGTGTTCCTCTCTTGCTAGGTGTTTGGCATGGGGTGTCCAGCACTGGAGTGTGCTGGTCGTTGAGTGGAGCTGGGTCTTAGTTGAGATGAAGATCTCTGGGAGAGCTCTGGCCGATTGATATTACATGGGGCCAGAAATCTCTGTTGGTCCAATGTCCTGAACTCAGCTCTCCCACCTCAGAGGCTCAGGCCTGACACCAGGCCAGAGCACCAAGACCCTGTCAGCCACACCGCTTACAAGTAAATGAGTTGAATTCTCCAATCCAAAGGCACAGGGTGGCCGGCCTTCTGTGCTCCACTCGGTCCTTCAGCTGGGTGTTGTCCCCTGGGCTTGGTCAATATGGAGAGCCTGCTTTGTATCCAGGTCCATCTGTATTCCTTAGCATCTAGAAGAATCAGCTGATGGTCCCATCCTCCCCTATCCCTGCTGCAACTCGTCATGATCCTGGAGCTTCCAAGTTTCCACCCCTCATGCTCCCACTGAGCCATTTCCACCTTCATCTAATTGAAGTAGTTGCATTTCCAACTGGGTGTCACATGTGACCTAGCACACTCATCTATCATAATAAGAAGTCAATAAATTATTACCAAAATCCATAAATTAAGAAATAGCAAATTGGGAGATTGGGATTGACATATACTTTCTACTATATATAAAATAGATAACTGATAATAACCTACTGCATAGCACAGGGAACTGCACTCAATACTCTCTAATGACCTTTAATGAGAATAGAATGTATAAAAGAGTGGATATATGTATATGTATAACAGATTCCCTTTGCTCTATAGCAGAAACAAACACAACATTGTAAATCAACTATAATCCAATAAAAATTAATTTAAAAATAAAATAAAATAGAATAGAATACAAGTTAAAAAATTCTACAACCGTAAAAATTTAAAAAAAAAGAAATAGCAACTTTAGGGTAGAATATGGAAATATGGAGTTAAATTCAATAAATAAATATCTATAGGAATTGCAAAGTTTTTTTGTCTTGTTTTTCTGCAGAATAGACCATATCGAAGGTCAGTGGGAAGAAACAGGAGGGAATTTCCTTGTCCTCATAAATCTTACAGCACTATACAACTTGTTAAAATGTATGCATGCATGCATACATTAATAACAAAATAAAATAAAAATCAGATTTGTTGACTAGCATTCATCATTTTAGTTTTTACTCTAGACTTTGTATAAAGATGGACCCTAATATTTCATCATTATATATAAGTTCATCATTATATGTTAAGTTCAACAAGATCTTGTCCTCCGAACAGCTGCAGAAAAGCTTCCTTTAACTAAACAGTATATATCTTATTAATTTAAATGTTGGTGTTTAAAAAAAAAATTATATCTCCACTCATTCTCCTATCACTTATACTAGATATACATATGTAACTTTTCAGTGTCTTAAATTAGAAGCTCTTAGGAAAACAAAAATATTTGTGCAGCTTTTTTTAATCCAGAACCTCAGCAGATCTGCATTTAATAGATGTTAGAAAAGACATTCTATAGTAGAATTTCAAACTAGCATTCTTTGGCGATTGGAATATTGTACATTTTGATTAGCTAAGTTTTTCAATTTCCAAACATTTCTCTTTAAGAGGAGAACTAGTTTAAAATGTTTTCCATGTATTCTCACATACATTAAATATTAAACTAGAAAAATGAGACAGACTTTAGAATGATTCTTTCTGTATTTGAATATCCTGCATTTTATAACATGATCGCTGAACTTAGTTTTCTTAAAGCACCATTGTTCCTTTACCATTTATTCAACATTCTCCCTTTTGCTCAGAAAAAAAGAAACTCAATTTCTGTGACGCTGAATGGAATTTTTGACAATTTAATAAAGAAACCTCAAGAGTGTAGAGGGTAAGCAAAGAGAAGTTTTTTCCTCATATCAGGAAGTAGCACTGAAGTGGTAAATATACAGTTTTATTTCTGTTCTTAGTATTATATCCTGGCCTGCCTGTCCCTACTTTTAAACTGGAAAGCATCTCAGAGAATTCTCTGAACAATAACTATTTTTTTCCATTTTCTTATGATTTGCTACCTCTATTAGATGGGAGTAGCAGGCACTCACAGGTAGTTCAGATTGAAGGAGGATCTATGCTTCCTCCCATCCATTTTCTTACTGTTCTCCATGTCCCCCTCCCCACTTCTGGCCAGCCAGAGGAATGTATTATAACCTATATACTCACAAAGGAATTTCTGGCTGTATTGTGTTGAATTGTGAAAACATATACATGAGACATAACCCTAGATAGGCAGGGGTAGCAGCACACCTTGGGCCTGTGCTTTTCTATGATTCTATTTAAAATCATCTAAAGTATCTATTTCTCTGAGGGAAGAAAAAGGTGATGTGTATCACTAAGTGATATATCCAAGCTGGACCCAATTACCTAAGAAAATCCTGGATGTGATCAAAAATAATACTTCTCTCTCCTTATAAATTACATTGTGACTGTCCAAACACAAAATAATGATAGTAATAGTAATATTTTGCTAAAGGACAAGAATGATTCTAGGACAGTATTTGATTTTTAAAAATGAAAAACAGTGCTTAAAAACATTGGAATTAAAGTAAATCTGTAATTCTCAACTGAGGTGATTTTGCTCCCTGGGGACACTTGGTAATGTCTGGAGACAATTTTGGTTGTCACAGTTAGGGGGTTCTACTGGCATCTAGTAAGTAAAGGCCAGAGATGCTGCTAAACATCCTACAAAACACAAAATAACTTCAACATTACAAAAAAATTACTGACTTAAGTGTTAATAGTGCCAGGATAAAGAAACCCTAGGTAAGTGTTACTAAAGACTGCATGTTTGTGTCTCCCTCGATTGTACATGTTGAAGCCTAATCCCCATTGGATGGTGTTTGGAGGTGGGGCCTTCCGGAGGTGATTAGGTCTTAAGAATGAGCTCTCATGAATGAGTGCCTTCATAAAGGAGGCCCTAGAGAGCTCCCTGCCCTCTTCTACCACATAAGGTTAGCAAAAAGACAGCTGTCTGTGAATGAGAAAACAAGTCCTCACCAGACACAAAATCTGCCAGTGCTTTGATCACGGATTCCCCGGTCTCCAGATCTATGAGAAATAAATTTTTGGTGTTTATAAGCTACCCAGTTTATGGTATTCTGTTATAGCAGCCTGAACAAACTAAGACAGGTTAATTTTAAAATCTATTTATTGCAGGAGACAATGATAAAACTAAAAGAATAAGAAAAATATAGTACATTATTTTGGATCTTAAAATGAGATAACTATGATATGCCATATTATACATTCAAAGCAGGCAAGAAATATACCAAATGAAGTACACCTTCTAGAAGCAGATGCAGGTCATTTCAACACTCTCAGCCCTTTCAGTAACTAATAAGTTTAGCTTCTATTGCAGTTCTGATATTTCTAAGTTTTCTTAGAAATTTTATATGTAGAGGGCAAAGAACTCTATGGGAAACATTGTCCCTTATATAGCAGTAGTGTTATCTTCTGCCTCTAGCTGAAATTGATCTTTTCTAACAACTGTGTTTTAAGTATCTTTCCTGCTCAAATGTTACCTTCTCGCTAAGGGCTTCCTAAACTCCCCAGGAGAGAATTAGCCACTTTCTCCCTGGTGCTGCAAGGATACTTAGTGCACATCTCAGTTACAACTCTTTTCACATAGTAAGTATTTTAAAAACTTGCTTATCATTTTCCCAAAGCCCGAAGTCTGGAGTTCATCCAAGATTGAGATCACATCTTATTTTTCTTAAAACTAAGCATAGTGCCTGGAACATAGTGGATGCTTAATAAATATTGATGGAATGAATGAATGAGAATGAGTACGTAATTTGGGTTGTAAGATTCAGAAGATCTTAACTTGAACTTTTAGATGCAATGAATGGAATGTGAATAAAAGCCTCATCCACCCAAACTTTGCCTAAACATATAAAACACATCACAAGTTACACTCTCTTCAGACTTTAGTATCAGAGACTTGCAGACTGCACAATGTTTGAGTGGGCAAGGCATATAGCTCCAGAGACCATCAAATACCATTGTGCATTCAGTGACGGAATGGAAGAAAGGAGGGAAGATGGGAAAAATAACAGTTCCCAAAAAGCCACTGGGCATATAACCATACATCATTCTCCACTTTCCACCCCCAGATGCTATCCTAGTGAAACAGGCTTCAAAGCAGAGAACAACTTGAGACTGAACTCTTTTTTTTACCCCAAAAAAGAGACTGAAGTATTACCTTAAAAATTGTTGAAATCAGTGGACTTCAAGCAGAAGTACATGTATCCCAGTGGTTCACATAAGCAACAGATAGTTTTAACAAAATCAATTCTGTGTACTCAAATTCTGTATGTTCTCTTTCTGAAAGTGAGGTGCCAGGCCTTTGACCTTCCCATGTCCATACTCATAATAGCACTGTTTCTACTTTACAAAAGAGAGACATACATCTCACTCAACTAGAATTTTATTATGGTGTAAATAAGGTGTACTTGAGGGTATTATTACCTAAAGGAGGATAAAACCTGCCAGAGAATGAAACAAAATGTCAATTTGAAATACTAGTCTTTGTACAGCCTCCTTGGATTAAGGCACCATAATCCTATGTTAGAATTTCATGCCTTTTCCTAGCTGACACATATTTTGGTTGGGGGTGAAGTGCAGCATTAGAAATGAGAAAGGGATCTTCTGAGTTCAGATATACTGTAGAACAGAGTGAAGACAACTTTTATTTTGTATCATTTACTTTTACTTCCTCTATGACTTACAAAGACTATATCCCTCTTGAGAGAGAATCCTGTGAGAGCAATGCATAGATAGATTCCATATGAAATATTAAAAGTGCCACAATCTTATTTCACTGGGAAAAAAAAAATCTCATTGCAAAACCCGTCCTTATTAACTCTCTCTCTTAGATTCACAATGATTAAGATGTGTAGGAAGCAAACTGTGAAATGCCTATCTTATTGCAAGTCACACCCTCATAACATTTTGACAATTCCCAGTAAAGCTTGGTGATGACCCTCACTTACCCTTGTTGACATCTGTGTGTTCATTGCATATTGCATGATTCTAAATTAACTTTCAGGTCTCATATTCAGGTGAAAGAAATAAATCCAGACTAAGGTGATATTTTGGTTTCTCCTGGTCCTTTACTTAGACCTACAAGAAGAATATATTTTTATTAACTTTTGCCCCCAAATATTTGAATACTAGAAATCCATATTCAGTTTTTACTTAGGTTACTTTGCACATTTCTATCACATTTTAACACATTTATATTATGTTACAAGGATATATTCTGGATTCTACTGTAAATAATATACTTAGTAACAATAATTAATATACATTTTAGTTCTATTCTTCTAAATTGTCTAATAATTCTCTCTCTCTCTCTCCTCCCCCCTCTCTCTAGTCTTAATTTTTACAAAGTCAATTAAAACTTTCTTCTGAAAAGAAAAACATCTATTTATGTATGGGCATAGGATAAAATGTTCCCAAAATGCAATCAAATGTGTAATGCCCTGAACGTTAGAACAACAGTTTCATATAATTTGGATTAATTTTTCCCACAGAGGTGTTGAAATGATGTTCTAAATCTTCTTTCAATCCCTTATTCCAATCTCCCAAAACTACCACAACTCTAAAGATTGTTTATTTTTTCTGTCCTACTGTCATCAATGAATCAAAATGGCACTCTATCTGTTCTTTACATTCATATGAAGAAGAAGAAATGTTTTGAGTCATAGTATGGTTAAAAGTATCATTTAGACCTGGTAAAAAATATTAAGGACATTCAAGTTCTGTGTGAAGTTTGACTAATTTCTGAATGAAAAATTCTTTCTCCTTGAAACCTAGAAAAGTACAGGTGTCTGCTTATTAGTTAAGGACCTAATATAAAGTCACAGGAGAATCATCTTATATATAAATACAGTAGTTAATTAGAGTCACATAGAGAGCAACCTCTTAAAAAGAGAAAGAAAAAAAAGAAAGAAAAAGAAAGAAAAATGAACTCTGTACTGAGAAAATAAAATGCCTGAATATACTCAAAAAAAGAATAATAGGAACAACAATAAACCTCTGAAGTACAATGTAGTGCATTTGAAAAATGACATAGGAGGAATTGCATCCATGAGAAGGTATATCCATGAAGAAAGAGGGTGAATTGAAGTGAGGTATATTCCAGGTAAATATTATGCATAAATTTTTTTACAATTGACTCACTGATATGTTTTCCTCTGAGATTTAAAAGTTAACCAAATAACATAAATGAGGGAAAAGCAAAAACTGAGTAAAGTGAAAAATGAATTTGTTTATAAATTGTGGAACTTATTCTCTTTGATGGATGAACAATGCATTTATGTAAAATGTGAGCATGCATTGAATACAGTGATTAACAGCTCTGCTTCTGAGACCAGACAAACCTAGTTTCCTTATACCACGAAGTCTTTATTTCCTATTTTTAATGTGAGGCTGGTAGATTTATTGAAAGAAATAATATTCGACACATAAAGAGCTTATCTCAGTGTCTGGTACAGAGGAAGTCTTTCAAAGTTAGATGTGCTATAGGTAGAGACATAAATTCCAGGGTCTTCCTTGAAAGATGATTTTTACTGGGGAGATGATCTGAATATGTTCATGTTTATAGTGAGAGAAATAGTTAAGGTAATTTTTGAAAAGAATTTATTCTAGTTCTACAACTGCATGACCACATTTTCAGAGAATCAGAAGTTCTGCATATGGAGAATATGACTAGATATAGATTACAAACTACTTAAAGTCAGTTTTTCATTCTCTTACACATTCCCCAAACCGTTTTATACTGGTATATGCTCAAGGAGGATAAGAAAAATGTTAACTCAATATGTAGATCAATGATCTTACATATCTAAACACAGATTGTTATTTCTATTAATCCATCACTCAATTCACAAATTTCTTTTCTACCTATCAGGACAGCAACCCCTGTCATGTCAAAGACAGCATCTCAGCACTAAAACCAGCACAAACACAAGACGTATTGTGCACAGAAATTGTGCACTGCTAAGATGAAGACATTATAATGAGAGCAAAGTAATGAGCAGAATAACAATTTGCCTACAGAAGACAAATTTTCTTCCTTAGAAGGAATGCCTACAGAGAATACCAACAAGAAAACTAATATTTCAAACTGCTCGTCTGGGATATATTTTCTTATTAAGCAATGCATTTCTTATTGTGATGAAAAGGAAAATGGATTCATGGCTAATGCTGATAAGTTAACAGAGATAATGTGTTTCAATAAACATTAATTTATCATTGCATTGTTAAGAAACAAAAGGAAATAAAATAATAAAGAAAGAAGGAATGCGTTGGAGCAGAACAGTATAACCTATCTATGAAAAACAAAATAAAACAAGGTAGTTGGCAATCAATTAAGAAGAAAAATATTTAAAATTAAATTCTTTAATTTTGAGACAAAACCCAAAGTTTTATTTCGTCATTGAATTAAAGTGACCATAATTTAAGTAAAACTTGGAAACAACGTCCATCCAAAAAAGAATAAATGAGATTATCAGGTACAACTTAGTATCATATTGAAAACCTAATTTGTGAGTGGAAATTCTTATTATTCAAGAAGTTTTTTCCAAATAAACTTATTAGCTTTCAGTTAGCTGACCACTGTAGACGTCTTCAAATATCCAATGAAGTAATCCGTCATCCTTTTGAAATGGAAAAGAGTTTAAGAATATTATCAATAACGTTGTTAAGTTATAGGCTACTTTATGAAACTCAAAACAAAGGACAAAAAATAGACTTATAGTAATTCTAAACTAGGGTCTTGAATATGTTTCTTGGATAATTGTTTCATAACAAAACAAAATATTAACTTAACTGCCATATTTGCTGGTAATTCAATTCTTGCCTTTCCACACTGTGTGGAAAGTATACTTTTTTAAAAATGAAAATCTTACTAACACCAAAAATCACTTTTCAATTAAAAGTCTTCACACAAAAAGAATTTGGAAAAATAAAAATATTTATAGGGTGGAGTGGTGTGTGGAAAACCCTAGAATCAGTCATTTTATACATTGTTTTGTGTGAAGTTTCACTTTAAAGTCATGTAATGACATTCTTAAGAAAATCCCTGGGTGATCAAAGACAACATAAACAAAGATGACTTGATTATCTTTAATGTCTCATAGTTTTGACTGTGCTTTTTTATTTCTGAGGTACATTAAAAAAAAAACTACAATTATAAATGAGGTAGAAAAAAGAAAGAGACAGGTTTTAAAAGGGGAAGGGATGGATCCAAGGGTAGGACAGTCTGTCACAGCAACAACAACCAAGAAAGGAAAATTTCCATAAAGGAAATAGTCCCACATGAATAAAAGAAGATTAGCTTTATACAAATGGCATGTACACACCAACTTCATTTCAAGGATGATTTTGCTTTGTGGAAACCAAATTGCTGATCACAACATGAGTGAGGTGCTGAAACTATGTCACACAATATTTGAGTTTGGCATATCTATTTAGTATAAATACTACAAAAATTCAATTCTCACACCAATTTTCCCTATCTGAAAAACCGCAACCTATGTAGCTTTGACTTGTCCACATATATTCTTTATACATTAAATTCTCCTTTTTTTATTTTTCATTTGCTTCTGAATATAAAGTAGTACAACTTGACACTAATGGATCCAAACAATACTAGGTTATTTAGCAGTAACCTAGATTATCTGGAACATGTTAATATCAAATTTTATATCATTATCAAAAATTGTTTTCCTTCATCACATTTTAAATATGAAATGTAATTAACATAGCATAAAATTCGCCCCTTTAAACAATACTCCAGTTGCTTTTAGTATATTTGTGGGGTTATGCAACCATCACCAGTAATTATTTCAGAACATTTTCATCACCCCCAAAAGAAATCCTATACTTGTTAGCAGTCTCTCCCATTTTCCCTCTCCCCTCAGCCAATGGAAACCACTAATCTACTTTCTGTCTCTATGAATTTGCTTTTTCTGAACATTTCATATAGGTGAGATTATATAATAAATTATCATCAAAGTATGATCACAAAATTTAAAAACCTAGGGAATCTGCATACCCTTGAGAATATGACAGTAGAGCACAATTAAATATTTATATAGAATAATACTGGTAGGCAGAGAAATGTGATGGTGGAAGATTCGTAGAAAAGATTATTGGACATAATATCTTATAATGATGCCTCTTAAAAATATTTAAGTCCCACCTCTTACTAAATCAAAATCTCCAAGAAGAAAGCCTGAGCATCTGTATTTTTGAAAAGTGTTTCTGGGAATTATGATATTTAGCCAGGTTTTGGAACTATTGCAATAGGCCGTATTTTGATTCATTTCTAATGAAGGCTATTTCTAGCCATTGATTGAATTAATGACACATTTGCAGGTATTTAAGCCATTGAATTATTCTGTTTTGAAGAAAAGAAAAATATATAAATAAAAGATTCAGTAACAATCACATTCTATGCTAATGTTTTCGTAATCTTTTAGCTTCTTTATGCAGTGATTAATTGCTTAATTGTGTTTCTTAGACATCTACAGATGTGCATAATTTAAAATTTTTGAAATGAAAATTAGATTCATATTTATTTAGGTTTCTTTGTTCTTACCTTCATTTGTTTTGCATAAGCAATGCTACACTTACTCATCCAAATCAATGCAAACAGAGAAATTATGCTCCTGCAAATTATTTCATTTATACTTTTAAATAGAATCATAATCACCAGAAGAAAATATTTACTTGATAGTTCGTCATGAACATTTTACATATAATTTATTTCTTTACATAAAAAAGTGATCAATATTGAATTGAAGATATGATAAAAGATCAATACAGTTTCATTTCCAATGAGTGAGTACAATGTACCAATAAGTATACTTTATTCTATGTTCCCTTCACAAATATTTTTCCATCAGTATCTGCTTCAAACTTATCTCAGTAACTAAATGCTTCCATTTATTTTAAAGTGTAATTTCTTTTTTAATCCATCCCTTCATATTTAACCTCCCTAATACAAGATTTGGTAAATTGAGTTGCCAGAAGGTTATGAATGGTGCATAATATTTATTGTTAAAATAGAAATGCTGGCATGAAACTACTTGAATGATGTGGTAAAATCAGAAACTTTCCCTATAAAAACAGAATAAAATATGTGCTGCACATGTGATATTTATATGTGGAAGGCAAGGGAGGAAGCAAGAAGGGCAGTGGTTGTATTTAGATAAGGCATGAAGATAGAGAGGGAAAATTAAGAGTTTTAAAGCAACTTAACTTTGAGATTGAGTCTTCATCAAAAATATAATTCCAGATGAAGTTCTGTCTCAGAGCTGGCCTTAAACATCCAAATGTATCAAAGAGCATATAACTTCCATAGGTTTCTTAACCACTTCAGCAATTTTCAGGGGGAAAATATACTGCCCAAAGCCAATTCTTTGTAAATTTTTTACTCTAATATTAGATGATGTGGTGTACTCCATTCCTAAAACATTTTAAGTGTCTTGATTCTCCTTAATTGATTACTATTTACTCCTATAAAATTCTGATTTTTAACATCCCTACTTCCTGTTATTTCCTGGGCAATCTTTGCAACTGAGTTTGGTAGGGAGAATGCTACATCAGTATATGGAACTAAAAAAAAGATTGGGTCAATGATATTGCAATTCATTGAGGAAATCCTAAGTTTGCATCTGAATTTAAAAATAGACGATCTTTCTTCACTGACTTACTTTTAGTTTCAGAGTTAGTTTACTGCTTTTTGGTTTTTTTTTAAATTAACTTTCTATTAGCTCTGCTTCTAATTCTTCAGTTATAGATTTCTTTTTCTCAAGGCAAAGTAGATAATATTTTGTAAAACATTTAAGACATTAATAAGGGGTCTTTCAGGTTAATCTTTTCATAAGGTGAGGAATAGTTTCCATTGAAATTAATCACCAGTCTTCTAGTTAATCAGTTTTACTATTTCAGGTTTTCATATGCAGAATTTATTCCATCAATTACATATACTCAGAATTTTTCCTTTTTTTTTTTTTTTCTCTCATCTGTCTCTTGCTCTCTTGCTTCACTCTGTCTTCCTTTGATCTTACTGATAGTTTGCATTTTTGAACACTGTTAAATAGCTGATTAGTCACTTTTGTTACGTCTAATCTGAATACATCCAAAATAAAATTTCTTCAATTTTTCCGAGGTTATAATCCACACATGTACTTATAGAATGTACCATATACCTCTGGCTTTTTATTGTCAGACCAATATTCATGTCTTAAAATAAAACCTGCATTGTGGTGTCAAATTGTGCCAACATGATATTTTCACTAGATAAGCCTCAAGCAAGATTGTGTTCTGGAGCTCAATTGCTTGGGTATCTTAATAATCTTTTTCTTTTTATATCTATATCCAAATTATTAAATGATTTAGAACTTATCAGAGTTTATCTTAAACTCTAGTAAATCATGCAATACAGCAATAATGTTTGATTTGAAAACATAAATGTGTGTATTCAAATGACACACATGACCCAGATCTGAGGACTGGATTCTGATCAAGTCAGTACAAAAGCAAATATAATTCTCCAGCCAGAAACATGGTTCTTGTGCTGGATTCCTCTTTTTTGCCCCTTATTCTGATACATGGAAGATTCTAGTTTTCTCTCTTCTTCCATAAGGAATTTATTGGCTGTCTGCATAAAACATGTTGCTCTCGTTCTCACAAGGTGAAAGCATTAGTGCTCTACATAGTGATATTGCCACCACCACCCTTCCTCGCTGTTGCCTGTTTACTTTTTGCTCCTAAATTACAGAAATAGAAAGTGACTTAAGTTTTACTTTTCTCCTCTGGAGTCATGATGAATAATCATAAGGAGGAGCCAATATGTTTTAAAAATCCAAAGGATAATGACTGTTGTATTCATTTTCTCAAAACAGATGCCCCCTAGAAAGCATATTTCATTTTTGAAACTTTAAAAAGTATTACCCAGCATGAGATTGGATGGATTCATAATTTATAAGTCACAAACTTACAAGTTCAGAATAAACCGTTAATATTTATAAGATGCTATAGTGCCTCTTACCTAGATTAATATATACTGAAACTGCATTTCTTTCTGAAACTGAAACATAATTCATTTTACAAATGACTGAGAACAAAAAAGATATAATAATTCCACAGTAACAAGGGGAACGATGAGTGCCATTTTGGAACCCTGACTCTAGCTTATTGGCACCAGGACCTGGCCCTACCCACCAGCCTGTCAGCACCATTACTGGAACACGTCAGGCCAAGCAACTAGGTAGGCAGAGACATAGCCCCAACTACCAGCAGGCTTGCTGTCTTCAGAACCCCTGAGCTCACAGCCACCCCAGGACTCAGTCCTGTCCAGCAAAGGGACCAGGACCCAGATCCATTCACCAGCAGTTCAACAAACCAACTCCAGGACATAAAGGGCCCTGCAGTCAGAGATCCTGGGACCCAGCTCCACCCACCAGTTAGTCAGCAGTAGCCCCAGGATGCCCTGGCCCTCATCCCTGCATACTGGCAGGCCAAAATCAGCTCTGGGACTCCTGGCCCCTGCAGACAGAGGTATCAGGACATGGCTCTACCCACCAGCAGGCAGATCCTGGCCCCAGATCTCTGGGGCTCCACAGACTTCTCTGTCAGAGCCCAGTCCACCCACCAGCAAACCAGCACCAGCCCCAGGAACCCTAAGCCCCAGACCCACCTACCAGTAGGCCAACACTAGATCCAGGAAACATCCACTCTGGAGCCTAGCTCTACTCACCAGTGGGCAAGCATTAACACTGGGACCTCCTGGGGCTCTGTAGCCAGCTGCCTTGTGACACTGTCCTGTCTAAGAGTAGCCATCAGCCTCCACACAAGACAGGGCCTGGCAACCAACTGGACCAGGGGCCAGCCACACCTAGAAGACTGCCCACAGTAGTCAGCCCATCACAACAGAAAGGCCTATGCAGCACACATAGGGGTCACTCTCAGAGCAAATAGATCTGGTGACTGAGGGAGTGTGCTGCTGGGACACATAAGACATCTCCTACAAAGAGGTACGGCTTCAAGTTTGGGAAACATAAATAAACTACCAAATTCATAGGAGTAAAAACAGCTAATTAGCAAAATGAGGCAACAAGGTAATATGTTCCAAACAAAGGAAGAAGATAAAACCCCAGTAGAAGAACTAAGTGAAGTGGAGATAAATAATCTACCACATAAAAAGTTCAAGGTAATGATCATAAAGATGCTCAAAGAACTTGGGAGAAGAGTGGATGAACACAGTGAGAACTTTAACAAAGGGTTAGAAAAAAAAAAAAAAAAAGAAACAGAGCTGAAGAATACAATAACTGAATTTTCTTTAAAAAAAAAAGACAATAGAAGGAATCAACAGTAGATGAGATGCAGAGGAATGGATCAGCAAGCTGGAAGACAGAGTAATGGAAATCACTTAAGGTGAACAGAAAAAAGAAAAGAAAAAAGAATAAAAAGAAATTAGCAGAGAGCAGAAGCAAGAAGAACTACAGTTCTGCAGCCTGTGGAAGGAAAACCACATTCACATAAAGACTGACAAAATGAAAAGGGAGAGGACTTTGTACCAGATGAAGGAACAAGATAAAACCCAAGAAACACAACTAAATGAAGTGGAGATAGGCAACTTCTAGAAAAAATATTCAGAATAATGATAGTGAAGATGATCCAGGACCTCAGAAAAAGAATGGAGGCAAAGATCGAGAAGATGCAAGAAATGTATAACAAAGTCCTAGAAGAATTAAAGAACAAACAGAGATGAACAATACAATAACTGAAATGAAAAATACACCAGAAGGAATCAATAGCAGAATAACTGAGGCAGAAGAACAGATAAGTGACCTGGAAGAAAGAATGGTGGAATTCACTGCCACGGAACAGAATAAAGAAAAAAGAATGAAAAGAAACAAAGACAGCTTAAGAGACGTCTGGGACAACATTAAATGTAACAACATTCATATTATAGGGGTCCCAGAAGGAGAAGAGAGAGAGAAAGGACCTAAGAAAATATTTGAAGAGATTATAGTTGAAAATTTCCCTAACATGGGAAAGGAAATAGCCACCGAAGTCCAGGAAGCACAGAAAGTCCCAAGCAGGATAAACCCAAGGAGAAACATGCCAAGACATATAGTGATCAAACTGACAAAAATTAAAGACAAAGAAAAATTATTGAAAACAACAAGAGAAAAACAACAACAACAACAAAAATACAATGGAACTCCCAAAATGTTCACAGCTGATTTCTCAGCAGAAACTCTTCAAGCCAGAAGAGAGTGGCATGATATATTTAAAGTGACTTAAGGGAAGAACCTACAACCAAGAATATTCTACCCAGCAAGGCTTTCATTCAGACTTGAGGGAAAGATTAAAAGTTATACAGACAAGCAAAAGCTAAAGGAGTATAGCACCACCAAACCAACTTTACAAGAAATGTTAAAGGGACTCTTCCAAGTGAAAATGAAAAGGCCACAGCTAAAAACATGAAAATGACAAAAGGAAAAATCTCAGTGGTAAAGGCAAATATAAACTAAAGGTAGTAAATCAATCATGTATAAAGTTAGTAGGAAGATTAAATTACAGAAGCAAAAAAATCATCTATTTTCATAATAAGTAAAGAGATACACAAAACAATAAGATGTAAATATGATGTCCAAAACAGTAAATGTGAGGGGTGGAGGAGTAAAAATGCAGGGTTGTAAAAATGCATTTTAACTTAAGATATCCACAAATGAAAATAATCACATATATATAGATTGCTATATATAAACCTCAGGATAACCACAAACCGAAAACCTATGATAGATACATACACAAAAAAGGGAAAGGAATCCAAACATAACATTAAGAATAGTCAATAAATCACAAGGGAATAGAAAAAAAGAAGAAGAAAGGAACGAAAAGAACTATATGACCTATCTTAAAACAATTAACAAAATGGCATTGAGTGCATAACTATCAATAATTACTTCAAATGTAAATGAACTAAATGCTCCAATCAAAAGACAGAGTGGTTGAATGGATAAGAACATAAACGAAACTGGTATATATGCTTCTTACAAGAGACTCACATCAGATCTAAAGACACACTCAGACTGAAAGTGAGGGGATGGAAAAATTTATTCCATGCAAATGGAAATGAAAAGAAAGTCAGAGTAGCAATACTTATATCAGACAAAATAGACTTTAAAGCAAAGACTGTACTAAGAAACAAAGAATGACATTATATAATGATAAAGGGATCAACCTAAGAAGAAGATATAACAATTATAAATATATATGAGACCAACATCTGAGCACCTGCATACATAAAGAAGTATTAACAAACATAAAGAGAAATTGACATTGACATTACCACAAAAATAGTAGGGGACGTTATCACACCACTTACATCAATAAACAGATCATCCAGACATAATGTCATAAGGAAACAGTGGCCTTAAATGACACATTAGACTAAATTGACTTAATAGATATATGTATAGAACATTCCATCCAAAAGCAGAAAAATACATATTCTTTTCAAGTGCACATGGAACATTCTCCAGGATAAATCACATACTAGGACACAAAACAAGTCTTAGTAAATTTAAGAAACTTGAAATTATATCAAGCATCTTTTTCAACCACAATGTTATGAGACTAGAAATCAACTACAAGAAAAAGGAATGCCAAAAACACAAACATGTGGAGGCTAACTAATATGCTACTAAATAACCAATGGATCACAGAAGAAATTAAAAAAAGAAATAAAAAAATATCTGGGGACAAATGAAAATGAGAACACAACAATCCAAAATCTATGGAATGCAGCAAAAGCAGTTCTAAGAGGGAAGATTACAGTGATACAAGTTTACCTCAGGAAACAAGAAAAATCTCAAATAAACAACCTAACCTAACACCCAAAGCACCTAGAAAGAACAAACAAAACCCAAAGTCGCTAGAAAGAAAGAAATCATAAAAATTAGAGCAGAAATAAATGAAATAGAGACTACAAAAGCAATAGAAAAGATCAATGAAACTAAGAGCTAGTTCTCTGAAAAGATAAAATTGATAAAGCAGGATCTTCAAGAAAAAAAGAGATAAGGCACAAATCAAGTGAAAAAGAGGATGTTACAATTGATAGATATCACAGAAATACAAAGGATCATAAGAGATTACTTCAAACTCTATAAACCAATAAAATGGGCAGCCTAGAAGAAATGAACAAATTCCTAGAAATGTTCAATCTCTCAAGAGTGAACCAGGAAAAAATAGAAAATATGAACAGACCAATTACCAGCAATGAAATTTAATCAGTAATTAAAGAAAAAAAGCCTCCCAACAAACAAAAGTGTAGGACTAGATGGCTTTACAGGTGAATTCTACCAAACATTTAGGGAAGAATCAACACCTATCCTTCTCAAATTATTCCCAAAAAATTTCAGAGCAAGGAACACTTCTGAACTCATTCTTTGAGGCTAGCATTACGCTGAGGCCAAAATCAAACAAAGATATCCCACAGAGAAAGAAAATTACAAGCCACTATCACTGATGAACATAGATGCAAAAATCCTCCACAAAATATTAGCAAACCAAATCCAGCAATACATTAAAAGGATAATTCACCATGATCAACTGGGATTTATCCGAGAGATGCAAGGATTTTTCAATATCTGCAAATCAATCAATGTAATATAGCACACTAACAAATTGAAGAATTAAAAAAAATATGTTTATCTCAATAGATTCAGAAATAGCGTGTGACAAAATTCGACATCAATTTAAGATAAAATCTCTCCAGAAGGTGGGCATAAAGGGAAAATACTTCAACATAATAAAGACCTTATATGACAAACTCAGAGCTAATATCATAATTAAGGATGAAAAGCAGAAAGCACTTCCTATAAGATCAGGAAAAAGACATGAATGCCCACTCTCACCACTTTTATTCAACATTGTATCAGAAGTCCTAGCCAGAGCAATCAGACAAGAAAAGAAATAAAAGGAATCCAAATTGGAAAGGATGAAGTAAAGCTGTTGCTGTTTGCAGATGTCATGACACTATATATAGAAAATCCTAAAGACACCACCCAAAAACTACTAGAACTCATCAATGAATTTGGTAAAATTGCAGGATACAAAATTAATATACAGAAATTTGTATTGCATGTCTATATACTAGCAATGAACTGCCAGAAAGAGAAATTAAGGAAACAATCACATTTACCATCACATCAAAAATAATAAAATACCTAGGAATAAACCTACCAAGTTAAAAGACCTGTACTCAGAAAACTGTAAGACACTGATGAAAGAAACTGAAGACAACACAAACAGATGGAAAGATATATTGTGTTCTTGTATTGGAAGAGTTAACATTGTGAAAATGACCAAACTACCCAAGGTAAGCTACCAATTCAATGCAATCCCCATCAAAATACCAATGGCATTTTTCACAGACCTAGAACAAATAATTTAAAATTTGTATAGAAACACAGAAGACTATGAATAGTGAAAACAATCTTGAGAAAGAACAGAGCTGGAGACATCACACTCCCTGATTTCAGGCTATACTACAAAGCTACAGTAATCAAAACAGTATGGTACTGGCACAAAAAAGATGCAAAGATCAATGGAACAGAATAGGAGCCCAGCAATAAGTCCACACTTATATGAGCAAGTAAACTATGAGAAAGGAGGCAAAAATGTACATTGGGGAAAACACATATTCTTTAATAAATCCTGTTGGTGAAACTGGACAGCTACATGCAAAAGAATCATACTGGACTTCTCTGTCACACCATGCACAAAAATAAATTAAAAATGGATTGAAGACTTAAATATAAGACCTGAAGCCATAAAACTTCTAGAAGAAAACATGGGCAGTATGCTCTTTGACATCAGTCTTCATAGTATTTTTTTTTTTTTTGATATGTCCAAAGGGAAACAAAAACAAGAAGAAACAAATGGGACTATATCAAACTAAAAAAACCTTTTGCACAGAAAAGTAAACTATTGACAAACTAAAAGGCCACCTACTGAAAGGGAGAAGATATTTGTGAATGATAAATCTGATAAGGGTTAATATCCAAAATATACAAAGAAAGCATACATCTCAACATCAAAAAAAAATTTTTAAACCCAAACTACCCAATTAAAAATGGGCAGAGGATCTGAATATACATTTTTCCAAAAAGACATACAGATGACCAACCAATGAAAAGATGCTCAACATCACTAATCAACAGTGAAACGCAAATCAAAACCACAATTAGATATCATCTCACACCTGTCACAATGGCTATTATCAAAAATACAACAAATAACAAGTGCTAGTGAGGACGTGGAGAAAAAGGAACTCTTGAGCAATATTGGTGGGAATGTAAATTGCTGCAGCCACTATGGAAAACAGTATGGATATACCTCAAAAAAAACTAAAAATAGAACTCCCATATGATCCAGCAATTCGACTCCTGGGTATTTATCAAAGAATACAAAACACTAATTAGGAAAGATATACACACCGCTATGCTCGCTAATAAGAATGGATAGTTGATTGGGTGTGACCAGTGAGAGAGAGGGCAAAACCAAGGTTTCACTCAGATTTTTTTCTGTGGATTTAGAATAAACAGCGATGCCATTAGATATGAAACTCATAAGAGAGGGAGATAATAAGCTCAATACTGAGCATACTGAGTTATGTTGAACACAGGTGGAGTTATCCAGAAGGCAGCTGGATATGTGCTTCTGTAGCATGGAAGAGAGATCTAAGCTGTGGATACAGACATGAAGATCATATCCAGATCATATCCACTGATGCCATGTGATTAAATAGTTATCCAAGATGAGGTTTTACCAAGACCAGTGGAAACTAATATGTTTTCCAAAAGTAACTTTATCTAGTAGTTGAAACCCCCACCACACCAAACATTTTCTCATTTTGAGCCACCGACAATGATGAGTACATTTAAAAATCTCCAGTTTTAATAGTCATATTGCAGTCAAATTTTCTGTATATTTCTTCATTATAAGTGAAATCTTTTGAATACATCTTATTTGCAGAGGATATATTTTAAGTAACATTTAATACATACACCATAATCTTAAATATTTAAGGCCACTTTCTTTAAAATTTATAAGTATATTTATTTCTTACATTGTCATTAAAATTACTATGTAAATTGTCTCTAAATTAAGAGTTCTCATTCAGCAATTTTTCTCCATTCCTAAAGAGTCCTCCTCGCTACCTGGTAAATAAAACACAAGATATAAGAATAGTAACTTACTCAAGATTTTTTTAAAGACTTTGTTATTTTTTCTATACCCGTCAGTTGGGTTGCCTTAGCTAATATCACTTACTTGTGATTCTAAGAGGAAAAAAATTACTGAATAACTGAGTTTTCAAAAGAAAATTTTCTTTTCAATTTTTGATGCTTACTTTTTCCGTCATTATTATAGACTCATAGGGGAGAAATTCAGAACATTAAATAATATAAAAATCTATGTAGATTCATATTGAAAATTCTAACAAAGACAAAATATGCCCAGCTGTCTGCCACAAAGAGAGGAATTTGTTTCCTCCATCTAGGTAAAACCAACCTGTTTGGCCAGGATTATTTTAAAGTGACCAAAATATTGTCTCTTTAAATTATTCCATCTCTTTGAGTGGCCCCAGGGTAGCTCCATGTGAATCAGCAAAGCTGGCAGAAGAGGCTGAATAGCAGCATAATAACATGTCAGAAAGTTCTCATTTCCCTCAAAGTCCTCCATGGTTCCTGAATTTCTCTCCCCTCCTTCAGAATGAAACATTTTTAAGGATAAAAATAATCTGTCCTCCAAATGCAGATCCTCACTCTAAGTGAAATATTTGCTAAATTTCTGAAATTAGCCACATTTCCTGAGACTTACAGCACATTGTTTCTTCTGTAGCCAGCATACCATGGATACAAAATAACACACAAAAATGTGGCCCCATAATTACTCTTCATAACTATGAACAAAATTCATAATTTCTTGAGTATTTGAAGAAAAAATACTTTTTTTCTTCCCTTTTTCCTAGTATTTGATGCTCCTCAGTTCAACTGTCCCAGGTAGTCTCGTACATGCTTAGCAACAGCAACCAAAATCTCCCTAGTCACACATAAATTCATCAAATTCTTAATAATTTATTTGTCTGGGTTTTGGCCTGATTTGACATCACTGATTCTGGTACATTCAACACTTACTTGTTTCTCTGTATTTATACCTATACTACCTTTTAAATTGAACTAATTTCAAAATGAACATGCTTGAATTACAGCAAAAACTCCATCACCTACAAGATGAAGTGCAAAATCTTTAGTTCCTTATGATTTGGCCCAAACATTTCCTCCCCAGCTTGTTTTGTTTAGGTGCACTCTCTCATAAGAATCCATCAGTATACCACTGTGAAATCTTTGAACATTTGCCATGTAGATTCACAGATGCAACATTTTGCACGTGTTCTTTACTCTGAGAAAAAGTTTGTTCATGGGATTGTTCTTTCCTGGGCCTTTTCCTAGAGAATCTTAATTGTCCTTGAAGGCTTAGCACTAAACCTCAGAACTCTAAATGCCTTGCAGATCCACACTAATTCCACTAGCACAGCACAGAGGCAAGCTACCCCTTAGTCTCTCTGTGAACCTTCGGCACATATTTACTGACCTGCACCTGTCTTCCTGGGGTGCTGAAGCTAATGTGGCAAACAAAACAAAGCCCCTGCTCTCATGCGACTCATGTTCTTGTGAAGAAGGCAGAAAATAAATGCAAATAAAATGTGGTGACAGGTAGTAATGGTACCATAAAGGAAAATAAAGTATGGGTTGGAGAATAAAGAGGCTAAATAAGGGCTAGTTTAGGTAGGATTATCTGATAAGACCTGACTGAGAGTGTGGTGTTTAAACACTCAAATAAGTTTTCCTTGTAGATACCTTCTTCAAAACTTCTCATTATATTGTAATTAAAGTTGAAATTCTTTTATACATTATCCTTGAATTGGGTAGTTTTTCACTTAAACAAAAAAATGGCTTTGAAAGCAGGTAATTGAAAAGTCATACATTTACATCAGAAGCATTTTATTTTATTCTACAACATATCAGTGTACTTCCACTTGCCAGTATCATGATATTGGGCCAAAGCCCTTTATTTGAGTATGAATCTGCTGATTAGAGTTTTACATCATCTTTCATACAATTCACATATTGGTCTCATTCAAGTGTAATGAGAAACCAAAGATAAAAAGTTCTAAAGAAAGATGTATTTCATGATTTTTTTTCTCAACCTTTGCAGGCTTTTCAGTCATACTTTAAATCAATTATAATTTTAGTGACTTATTTTTATCAATTATTTCCAAAACATTTTCACAGTACTCACATAAATGACTATTAATTTTCTTTTATACACATGTATATAATTTATGTCCTTTTATGTAACATTAATTAAATTATGAAATTATAAAAAGCACAATTCACAGAGACAAAGTTGCAAAGTACTAGTATTACTTTTTTCTTTAAAAGTTGGTTGTGGGTACATGGGCATATGTTTCATTATTATTATTATTATTTGTTGTATCACTATTGTATATACTATTATATGTGTATTTTTAAAAAAGTAAATTAATAGTACGTTCAATTGGCATAAACATGATTGGGAAAAATAGCCAGTTCTCTTGGTAAGCATGTAATACTATTGGTAGTGAAAGCAGAAAAGCACCCCAAATTACCCTAACTTTCAGTGTACCACGGACATCCATCAATTATGAGTTATTGTAGGAATGAGAGCGCCAGTTCACGTCTACAATTCAATTAACTAGTAGGTGGAATTTCTGTAAGAAAGTTTCTCTTACATTTGTAGGCAGGTGTCTGTCTCATCTACTCATCTGTGAGCTCCTTACATTTAGAGCCTAGCTTTATTCAGACCTGTATAATTCTCAGGGCTTTGAATGGTGTTGGCCCAGTATGCACATAATAAATATTTGTTCAATGAATAAAAGAAGGTTGAATGCAGAAGCATATGCACATTTGTTTTACTTATGCTTTTCTCTGTCACTTAAGAAATTGAGTAGTTCACACTCTAATATTTTGTTATTTGCATCTTGCTGCTGCACTTAGTAACTTGGAATTAATTGGGTAATAGTATTTTCAGTCTCCAAGTTATAGTCACATGATGAGTCACAGGAAAACGGGTTTCAAGCATGCACATGATTTGCTGTTTTCAGGCGTGAAATGAAGTTGTGTTTATAATGTCTGATTAGAAAAAAAGCTCTGTTGCATTCTCAAATTTCTATAGAACTATAGGAATTATTTAAGGAGTTAAAAAAAGTTATAATCACAGTTTACCTAGAAACTGATAAAGAAGTATTTCAAATCCCTTGTTTCCTGAAATTAGAATAAACCTTTAGAATCCTAAGAACATTAATGTGTTTGGACAGGTATTTTATGATAAAATTAAGCACCATGGCTAACAGCACTGAATGCTGTTGACAGGCTATAAAGCCAAATACTTTGTTGTATCAGCATTTGCATTCAGGATTAATTTTGTCCATGTACAGAAACAAATGCCTTATTGAATTCCATAGGACATAATACCCCCTCTATAGGCATAGAGCCATCCCACAATATCAGTTTATTAGTCTTAGAAATTACAGAATTCCAGCTCCCCTGTTCTTTATGAGGTTCAAAGACCAAACAATTAAACAGGAATACATTTATATTTCTAAATGCTCAAAATAACTGGTCTCTTTGGTGTTATCCATTATGGAGAATTCTATAAATTTAATCCTTAAAGACATATCTTCTGAGTCTGTGTCTAAAGGACACCAGAGCATTCAGATGAAAAGTAGAAAATTTAACTACCCAAATGTCTGCTAATATCTTGCGTCTTGGCATCACATCAAAGCACAATCTTGAATACGAGCATCCCTCTAGGAGCTAGGAAATACCCTTAAACAAATTTAAAGGCTCAGCTGGCCAAACCTAAGTTAGGTAAATTTTATAAGCATATGTATGTATATATTATACATACATACATGCATGCATATGTATATTATACATATATATACACACACATGCATATAACACATACATTAGATATATATAAAGTCTAATGTATACATGAATTAGAAGGGAAAGACTTCACCAAAACAGAGGCTTGAATTGGATCTTAAAAGAAGGCATGGGGAAAAAATTAATGCATGGGAATTTTATGGGTGAATAAAGGAATTTTATTTTTGCTAGAGGAGATTGTGTACAAAAGCATGGAAGTGTGAATGTGGTGCCTTTGGGTAACAGCATAGTTTGGTGTGGCTGAGATACAGGATGCAGAGGGACCTTAACTCACAGAACAAATGAAATGGTACATTTCCCCATAATCAATAGGAAGAAATCCTTGATACAGCTATGCAGGTCCATACAATGATGCAATAAAACCTAGTTATTAAGAGCATATCTTTGATACCACACATTAAAACTAGTTTTAATGTTCCCTTCATTAGAAGTTTTAAGTTTGGAGGACAGTGTGCTTATGTATGTTCCTGGCACTATCCTTATGTTTTCACATCTATGTTGCAAGACCTATCCTTTATCCCAGGTGCTAGGCCCATGATTTTTAACTCTCCCCAAACTGCTTCTTCTACCATTATTGTACAATTGCCCCCAATCTGATGTTTTCTTTTGATCTTCATACTTCCTTCTCCTGCACATTTAAGCTCAATCAAATATAACTTTTCAAAGCCTATAGCAACTCTTCAATTTTTTTCCATGCCTACCTGCAGCTCTCAGTTGGGTCCACATCATTTCTCATTTCAATGACTCTAATAGGTTTCTAACCAGTACCCATGATTTAAGTTTTCTCTAACCCATTTTGATGCATAGTGATGATATTTAGAAAAATCTTAAAATCACAGCTCTAATTATGTTAGTTCTCATTTCAATAATTTCTCCTCATTGCCCATTACCTAAATAAAACTCATCACACTTTTAAGCCTGGCCTTCAAGTCCTTCCTTAATCTGGCCTCAATATATCCATCTAGCCTCATATTCTACTACCTTGTTTATGCAGTCTACGTGATTGGCAAACAGAATTGGTTCAACATTACTCAAAATACTCTGCTCTCCACTCTGTGCCTCTAATCACATTTTTCCTCCACTTAGAATGTCTTTTCATTGTCATTGCTTTCTGAAATTCTACAATCTCTCAAGGATCAACTTAAATATCACCTCTAGATGACAAATTTACTAACTCTCCCAACCAAATCAAAATACTTCCTTGTTTATACTTTCACTATTGTGTGAAGTATATTTGTTATGGCATTTAAGATTTTTATTTATTATACATTTTATTTTCTAATTATTAATATTTGTTATCTTTATGTTTATTTTATGCTTTTAATTGTTTTTTATTTGTTTACTGGTAACAAGACCTAGCATGTACCTGGACACATAAACATTTAAAAAATGAAGTATGATCTACTCTTCCTTCTGCCACTATATTTATCTTTGTAAAACACAGATTTGAGCCCATGGCTTTGTTGGTTTAAAACTCATACACAAGCATTAAGCATGATTATGTAGCCTAAATCCATGCATCATTTCTTTTGTTAATTAATGCATTAATCTATCAAATATTTGGTGAATGAGAAAGGTATTAGGAACTTTAAGAAAAATAAATAGATTCTTTAAAAGTAAAGTTTTATTTATTGACTGAACAAGAGATAAATATGTGTCAACATTCAATGTTTTCCATATATTTTATATTCTTTATCCTGGAAAACTTATCTATTTGATGAATTTTCCCCAGTCTCCTTCCTACAGTTAATAACCAAAATGATGTTTCTTCATATGGTTCAACAATTCAAAGGAAAACAACACCTTAACTTTACTTAGACTTAAACTTAAAAAGTAACAGTACATTATTCTTTTGTATTTCCACCTCCAGCAAAGAGAAAATCAATGTCTCTGACTGAGAAAAAAAAAAAAAAACACTAAAATTATTTTTTAAATTTAAAAACGTTTTAAATATCAGATTTTAAAATGCAAAAATATAACTGAATCACTTTGCTGTACACCTGAAACTAAAAGAACATTGTAAATTAGCTATACTTCAATAAAAACAAAACTAAACTAAAATAAAATGCAAAAATATGCTCTAAAATCTGAACTTTATGCTTTCAAATAAAAGCGTCTATTAAGACACATATCTGTTTTACAAAAAAATATGTTTAAATTAGGAATTCAACATGGAAATACCTGTCAACACAGGATATAGTGGTATTTTTTAAAGTGGTTATTATTCTCTGACTCATGTAAATCTTAGGTATAAATCCAAGTCTTTCTCATGAAATTCTACTATATTATTGTATTATTCTACATCTAAATTAATAATAGAATAAATTTACCACATAACAAAAAAAAAACTTTCAATATATAGTCAACAAATTACCCAAAATGTAGATGTTACAGGTGAGAATGGGGAAAAAATTAAAATATGATACCATCCCTGGACAAAAAAAAGTTTTTCTTCAGCCCTCTCCTACTGATTCCCACACCTACTTCTGTTAGACACCTACCATCTTAGAGACCTCTGGCTCCATTAGAGATCTAGACACCATCAGCTTTATTCTAAGTCAGCTGTCAGGCTAGTTAAAAATTTATTTAATAAATAAGCATCTCTATTTATTATTCCTTCTGGAGTACTTATGCTTTAAGAGACTTTGCTTGCTAAACTAAATAAATGTATCAAAAAGGGGAGATATAGGGAATGTACTAGAAAAAGATCCATTTTTGGAGCAGCTTTTCCCATGCATCAAAATCAAAATGGTATAGATGCACCTCAGGAGGCAACAGCCACACCATCAAAGTATTTCTAATACCAAAGAAGAGTAATTTATAGTTAATGTATTTTAATATGGTAATCACCATGTTCATTTTAACACTTAGATTATTAAAAAAAAGAGGCAGATAAGGTATTAGAATAGAAAGGAAAAAAGAATCAAAATTTTATAAAAGATAAGAAAGAAATTATGTCTAGTTCAATTTTGAATTAATATCAAACCATAATTCATTCATTAACATCCAACTAATCTACAACTTACTCTGTAGAAAAAACTAAACATTGGTAACCATATCCTATAAACATTATAATGCAAAGTTTCTGGACTTTATGAAAAAATTAAATAATGCTTTGCATTGTTACTGGTACAAGTGCAGATCACTAGGAATTCTATAAACTTAAAATAGAATGCCTCTTTTTAAATGAAATCTATGGCTTTAAAAGAGAATCCTTCAAATAGATTTTTTTTGTTCCCTTTGTTCAGTACTCAGCACACTCTTAAACAAAAACATTTGACTAAAAATAAGGTGATGTAGGCAGTAATGGCCCATCTATAATGTAAGACCCTATTTCCTGAAATAACTCTTAATTCTGCACAAAATACCTAGCCATTAATTTACTGAAATTGAACTAACACTAGTAAATACCTTGGTGCTTCATTTTAAAGATAATAAAATTGTCCTTTTAATAAAAGCAAATATGGTTTTGTTTTATGGTGAAGACTCCACAGACATAATGAGAATAAAGATAAGAAAATGATTCTGTGGTTGTGGACAGGCAAAGTTAACTGAAAACATAGAAAATCAAGTCCAAATCTTGATAGTGTGAAGGGAGATGACCCAGTGTGTGATGTAGGGAGCTTAGTCTCAGAGGAAGAGAGAAATGAGTGGATTCCCTGATACTAGAACAGGTTAGCACTATGGGATAGCATTTAATATCAAATGAACCATCACCAATCACCAATCTCCCACTGTCACCTTACTCAGTGAAAATAACTGAGCTATATGGAGCCTAAGAGATAAAGAAAGAATAAGAAAGGTGGAAATAGGAGAGAGACACGGAGAAAGAGTGAAAAACTACCCTCCATTGGAATGAATAGAATTACCAAGCTACAGAGGCAAGGCCAGACTAGCTCTGCACACCTGACATCAG
This sequence comes from Balaenoptera physalus, assembly GCF_965194825.1. Taxonomy (NCBI): domain Eukaryota; kingdom Metazoa; phylum Chordata; class Mammalia; order Artiodactyla; family Balaenopteridae; genus Balaenoptera; species Balaenoptera physalus. The sequence goes on along the minus strand of NC_138890.1, from coordinate 108,840,092 downwards.
CAGGGGCTCAATGTAAGCCTGAAGAAATGCCCCCAGGTATGCAAGTGTGAAGAGAGGGTAATATACCATACTTCTTTTGCTTTCTCATGGATTGGCCATCCCTCCATAAACTGAGAAAGTAGCTTGTGTGTTACATGTGTTTCCTGAAAATCAACAATGAAAACATGTAAAATAGTAAAATTACCATCAGGGAGAATTTGGACTGTACCTCCTGGTTGCTTTTCCTGTGGAAAATCTTATGAACAAAGAAATGGGGGACTACTGCTTTTCTCACCTAGGTCAAAAATCATATGCTTCCATCTTATCCATGACAGGAACTTAAAATATCAGATGTATCCACCCAGTTTGTATTAGGACTATGTTGTAACCTTTGAAAACAGGCGTTTTCCTACTTTAAAACTGTCCCAGAGAAAGATGCTTTTAGATCTACAGCAGAAAAGTTCTTTCTCCCAATCTTTCAGAATTCATACCCTGAAAAGCATACAGTGAAGAAGATCTTTCTTCTCTATAAACAAGTCTCTCAAGGAGCTCATCCTTTGCCTTGATTTTTCTTCAGTGCAGACAAGGTTTTCATAGACAACATTCAAATTACCCCCTGAGCCTTCAGTACTCTATACTAAGAGTTTTCTGAATATTTTAACATTTTGATTAAATGCCTACATATTTTCCAATCACTTTAATGATTAAACAAAACACTGTGAAAAAAATTGCAATCACATAATTTATTACTTATCTATAATAAATTGACTCAAATTTGATTTCTTTGTTTCAAATGTATCCAGGCAATTTGTTTCCACAATTACTAAATTTAAAAAAGTAAACATTTTCTTATCAAAGTGTCAATAAATATATATATATATATTTCAATTATGCTTCAAAAATACATCCAGGAGTACATTTGTAAATAAGATGTTTAGCTACACATTTTATTAATTTTGCCATTTTGAGTTTGGCAAGCCAGTTTTTCAAAGCACTGGTGTGTGAAAAAAGGGCTTATTTTTGTGCTTTTTTATATAATAAGTTTCAGCTGATGAGTTATTTCACGCAAATAATTAAATACCAAATTACAATATGTGGTGAGTAGAAAATTACTAATAGAATATGCCTATCAAATCTGAGGAATATTAAAATGTGCATATGGGTTCAGTTCAGTTAACAGAAAAATTGGATTCCAATCATTTACTCTTGATAGCAATTTTGCCCTCTGTTCTTAGGTTCACCTGATATAACATTACAAGACAAGCTATATTTGCAAAATACCACCTGGGATCATGCCTTGCACAAAATCCATTATTTTCTCAATAGTTTTATGAATGTTTTGTACATTATTTGAAAAGTACACAGTTGACATGTAACCAAGGGATTCTGTTTCTGCAACTTTTCAATAAAAAGTGGCACAGCTAAAAATCAGAATATAAGAAGGTTTCTATGGAGAAATATATCAAAGTAGCCGATTAAAAATGGAAAGACTTTTTACCCTTCATAAATTCTCATCTAATCTCTATGAAAGTTGAAATACTAATTAACATAATAATTGTTTAAGGGCAGTTAAAAAATAATATTTTCACATTAATCCTTCCATTTAAATAAAGGCTTTTTCACACTTGCTACTCAGGCTATTATGTACTTTCATTAATTTCATTTCTTGTCAGAAAAAAAGACTGTGGCTTTAGTAATGGTAATACAGGGCCTGAAAACATTACCAATGCTATATAAATAGATGTACACTGGGAAGAAAACAATTTTTAGGTATTGTTATTGTATGTTATAATAATGACACCTCTCACAAAACACCATTCATATTTTTTAGCAAATATGATCTTCATTATATTTATTTAGTCTTACTCTATCCTAAACTATGGAAACAATATTCCATGGATATCTTCAAAAATGCATATTATTTAGTCACAAAGGGAGCTGTATATGAGAGAAGTGAGAGATTAGAGTAATTCTATCAATTTATCATAAAAGAAATCATTACTGTCTTCCATACAATGAATTAATGTTGTCACTTTTGTACACATATAAATTAAGTGACATAATTATATAAGCTAATACTCAGTAGGTACTTTTTTAAAGGTTTTAGCCATATTATCTCTTTTAATATCAAAACAATCTTATGATGTAGGTACTACTATTTTTTTTCCATTTCACAGATAAAGAGATTGAGGCCCAGAATTTCAATTTCTTTGAAACTTTTAAAAGGAAAATCTAAAACTACTTGTAAATTTTTCATATTAATCAAGAATAGCATAGTATCTTATCCTCAGTGGATACTCAATAACTAAACATTTCTGTGTCTTCTAAGAATGTTCCACAGGACCCTGGTTTGAGGAATACTAATAAGTATTGCATGAAAATTATTGCAGCATCCAATATATTTGGAAAGTTTTAGTCAAAATTAAAAATGGTTTCTTTTATGTAGGACTCCTGAGAACCCAAAGTATGACAATGTATTAAGAAGAGTATGATTTGCTCTATTTTTCAAAATTGTAAAATTAGAGAACCTTCCTTTTTCAGGCCTTCTCTCTTGAAGAACTAGCATTTGGCAAAACATTTTCAGGACATTGCTTTAAATTTTTGTATATTCTAGTGATTACTTATATGTTCTTTGAAAGTGTTAGGTCTTGGAAAACAATGTGTCATTTAAATTTGCAGTCTTTGTGCCTGATTCTTTGCCTTATGAGGGAAGAAAATTGATCATAAACCTACAGATTTCCATAATAAATGGAAAATGTTCACTGCTCATGTCTAATGTTTGGTGTGTTTTAGTCAGGCATTTTAGTTGTAAGCCACAGAAACAGATTCAAGTTGATTTTGGCAGAAAAGGAATGTACTAAAAAGATATTAGTAGCTCAGACAATCACAGGAGAACTGGAGAACCAGGCTCAGAAACAGCTTAAGATAATGCTTAAGATAATGCCATAGAACTGCTGCCATGCAACCAGTTCCAGTGCAGGACCACTGCTAAGACTAGCATTACTGCTGTGCGACAGTGACAGCTGACAATGGGTGCTACAACTGGTACTGCTGTTACTCTTGCCCCAGAAACTCAATAATGTTTTCACAGACTCCACCATCAGGAGGAAATTTCTAGTTTCCTCTTGTTTGTTCCTAGCTTCTGAATCAAACTCTGGGGTAGATCCATTTGATTGGTGGATCCACGGACACATACCTATAACCTAGCTGAAGGGAGGCTGGAAAAGAAAGTATTTGACAATTTCATATTCCAGCCTCCCATCAAAACTCATAATGTGAGGAATTCCTCGATCCCTAGGAAGGAGTTCAGGTTCTAAATAGTTAAAATGGATTAGAAATATTCACCATATGGAGGCACAAATCTTCTGTGTAACTTGAGCTCTAATGGCTATGGCTTGCTTTCACCTCTAGCCCTCCATTTTCTAATTTGTTGAAGCTATGGAATTCTACAAAGATCTCTTCTCTTTAATTCACATATATAGCATTTGTACGCTTATCAGGCATGCCTAAGTCCTGTAACGGGAGCTTGAAGCTCCTAACATGGTGCTTAAGTTAGATAAAGATATTTTTGTCTAAACATATTATTGGAAACTAAAACTATAATCAAGTGATAAGCCTCTGAAAATGTATCTTCTAGTTTATCTGCTTTGGGAAAACATAATCTATTTTCTACTCTCATCTCCTACCCCAAGGTAGAGATCAATGATTAATTGAAGCTTATGTCCAAACATCCAAAACTGGAGAGGAAACTCAACGGAGTAATTCTTGGCCATAGGAACTAGAAATTCCACATGTGGAATTTACTGCCACTTTAGTCTGAACACCATGTCTCTAATAATTTCGTTAGAATTGATGAAACTCTCTGACTGAAGAACCCAATCAGAATAGCAGTCATAGAACATGTCATACTATAATCCACTATTAAAATCTATTTTGTGATGAGAGTCAATATTTGACAGGGAATACGCATTTTGAAAAGTATTTTGTTCAAAGAATGAGTGACTATGGATTGGTGACCATTAGTCTCTGTTGAGGAGAGAAAACAAAGATGTTAATCACTCCCAAGAATATAGCCAAGATCACATCTAATGACAATCTCTCCATATGCATTCTAGTGCCTTACCATTCTGGGTAGTTTCCAAACAAATGTTACCCAGGGATAAATATTTGGTGGGTATATTGAGTACAGCATTTAGACTTATTAGTCTCCATCAGGTTAAGCAGGAAAACAACAGGTGTGTGTTAATGTCATGATTTTTCTTACCTATCAAATGTCTCAAGTGTTAGGCACAGCCCTCAAGAAAGTGAGGTGGTACTCCAGGGACAATTATATTTACAACCCATTCATGAGATACCAAAGTATCCAATATGGTACTCAATTAATCTATATTACTTTATGCAATAATTTTCAAAAAGAAATTTTTTTCTATAAGATAATACAATCTACCATCCCCTATCTCTATCTTTTTAGACTCTATGGGTCCCAATTATAGAGGACATTATAGTGTGCCATTGCAGCACACACACATACACATACACTCCCTAGATTTTGGTGGCTACCTTCTTTATTGTGAGATTATAACATGAGCGCCCATTATTTTGATTCAGAACCTCTCCCTGCAGGGAACTTCCTTCCACACAAAAATGAAAGTGGCCCTCAATTTTACATGCTCTTCACCAAAAGTTTCCTGTGTTAGAGACTATATTTCCTATAGTCTGTAGGTGGATCATTACCTTGTGCCTGAACTACAGGAAACAGTCCATTCAGTTAAATCTAGCTTCCTCACCTCATATAGAAATAGAAAGATAGGGATGGGACAGACTGTTCTGTTTATTTAAAACATCTTTCTTTACTCTCCTTGAGGGCAGTACTCGAGAAGTACAGTTATATAGGAAATGTTTTACTGAAGCCATGGGGAAATTTTTTTTATTTTTTAACATCTTTATTGGAGGATAATTACTTTACAATGGTGTGTTAGTTTCTGCTTTATAACAAAATGAATCAGCTATACATATACATATATCCCCATATCTCTTCCATCTTGCGTCTCCCTCCCTCCCACCCTCCCTATCCCACCCCTCTAGGTGGTCACAAAACACCGAGCTGATCTCCCTGTGTTATGCGGCTGCTTCCCACTAGCTATCGGTTTTACATTTGGTAGTGTATATATGCCCATGCCACTCTCTAACTTCGTCCCAGCTTACCCTTCCCCCTCCCTGTGTCCTCACATTCCTTCTCTAGTAGGTCTGCGTCTTTATTCCCATCCTGCCTCTAGGTTCTTCATGACCATTTTTTTTTTTTTTAGATTCCATATATATGTGTTAGCATATGGTATTTCACAGGGAAAATTTAAAGCTGTTCTTAAAATAAAACTTTTCTTAATCCAAAAACAGTCACTTAGAAAATCAGGCCCTTCACAATTTCCCTTTAAATCTCTTTATTCTCTTCCACACATTCCCACTACCAATTGGGTTTCTTTTATAGGCTCCTTAGCACCCTGAAAAGCAACACCTTTAGAAAATTTCTCTCTACAATTCTCTAGTCATCTGTTTAGAAATATCTGCAACAGAAAATGGTTTTGCTGCCTGGATTCTTTCCCTTCCTTCTTTAGTTCATTTCCTCAATCTGAGTAGCTTAAATTCTAATTAGCACACTCAAAGGCTTCATCATAAGAACAAGATAAATATTGGGAAGGGACCAGGTGCTGAATGATATGTTCCTTTAGATAGGATCTCCTCTCTTAGTCTCCTCTCCAGTTTAATTTGAAGACCTGGGTTTTTATTAGCTGATACCCCTTTTGTGTTCAGCATGTTCACAATATTATAAGGAAATATATAAATTATTAAGAGAGAAAAATATAACTTAAAATGAAAAAGATATTTTCTAAAAATCATCTATTCTGAAATGCCCTTTGCCATTCCACAAACGAAGTCACAATGTTATGTAGAGTCAAGTTTAAATTATTTCCTTCTTCCTCCTTAAGACTGACAGAATGAGAAGGACATTTTATGGGACACCTATAACTGCTCTTCCCTTTGAAATTAGCCAGAACTGGAGATGTTCTCCCTCTGTCATCTTTCCTGGAAATATCATCAGTTTTGTTTTTTAAAGCAGTAAGCTGAAAATTACTCATACAGAACCAAAGACCAGTACTGACAACAAATGTCCAATGAGGAAGAAATAATGATTTTTTTTTTGCAACAGTGAAGAAAAATGATTATGTCTATAGGTAATGATTTTTTTTAAACATCTTTATTGGAGGATAATTGCTTTACAATGGTGTGTTAGTATCTGCTGTATAACAAAGTGAATCAGCTATACATATACATTTATCCCCATTTCTCCTCCCTCTTGCATCTCCCTCCCACCCTCCCTATCCCACCTCTCTAGGTGGACACAAAGCACCAAGCTGATCTCCCTGTGCTATGCAGCTGCTTCCCACTAGCTATCATTTTACATTTGGTAGTGTATATATGTCAATGCTACTCTCTCACTTCATCCCAGCTTACCCTTTCCCCTCTCCATGTCCTCAAGTCCATGCTCTACATCTGCATCTTTATTCCTGTCCTGCCCCTAGGTTCTTCAGAACCTTTTTTTTTTCTTTTTAGATTCCATATATATGTGTTTGCATATAGTATTTGTTTTTCTCTTTCTGACTTATTATCAAAATGTTCCATTAACTTGGTCTCAGGGAAAATTATTGCATACATATTATCTCGGTGTTCAAAGTCATTAAAACATCTAAAAAGATTATTTCTCAAAACAACTTGTTTAATTATTGACAAAGTAATTAACTAAAATAAACAATTTCAAATTCATTCTCTCATGTCTTATTTACATAAGATTTATTATTGTTTCATTTCCTTGTCATTGCAAAGCTACAACTGAAAAATACGGCTAAAGCATGGGACAAATTTTCAATTTTTTCCAAATTTAATGCAAAGAGAAAATATGGATTTTAAAAACAAATGAAGGGGGGACCTTCAAGATGGCAGAGGAGTAAGACATAGAGATCACCTTCCTCCCCACAAATACATCAGATATACAGCTACATGTGGAACAACTCCTACAGAACACCTACTGAACACTGGCAGAAGACCTCAGACTTCCCAAAAGGCAAGAAACTCCCCATGTACCTGGGTAGGGCAAATGAAAAAAAAGAAAAAACAGAGACAAAAGAATAAGGATGGGACTTGCACCTCTGGGAGGGAGCTGTGAAGTAGGAAAAGTTTCCACACACTGGGAAGCCCCTTCACTGGTGGAGACATGAAGTGCGTGGGGGAAAGCTTCAGAGCCACGGAGGAGAGCACAGCAACAGGGGTACAGGGGGCAAAGCAGAGAGATTCCCACACAGAGAATCCATGCCGACCAGCACTCACCAGCTTGAGAGGCTTTTCTGCTCACCCACCAGGGTGGGTGGGGGCTGGGAGCTGAGGCTCAGGCTTCGGAAGTCAGACCCCAAGGAGAGGACTGGAGTTGGCTGCATGAAGACAGCCTGACAGGGTTAGTGCACCACAGCTAGCTGGGAGGGACTCCAGGAAAAAGCCTGGACCTGCCTAAGAGGCAAGAGACCATTGTTTCAGGGTGCACGAAGAGAGGGGATTCCTTCCCTGTCTGCCCACAGAAGGCAGAGCACCACTTAAACAAGCTCCAGTGATGGGCACGAGCCACGGCTATCGGCTCGGACCACAGAGATGGGCATGAAACTCTAACACTGCTGCTGCAGCCACCAAGAAGCATATGTGCAAGCACAGGTCACTCTCCACACACCACAGAAGCCTGGGCAGCCTGCCACTGCCAGGGTCCCGTGATCCAGGGACAACTTCTCCGGGAGAACACATGGCGTGCCTCAGGCTGTTGCAATGTCACGCTGGCCTCTGCTGCCGCAGGCTCACCCTGCATTCTGTACCCATCCCTCCCCCGGGCCTGAGTGAGCCAGAGACCCCGAATCAGCTGCTGCTTTAATCCTGTCCTGTCTGAGCGAAGAACAAACGCCCTCAGGCGACCTATATGCAGAGGCGGGGCCAAATCCAAAGCTGAACCCCAAGAGCTGTGCCAACAAAGAATAGAAAGGGAAATCTCTCCCAGCAGCCTCAGGAGCAGTGGATTAAATCTCCACAATCAACTTGATGTACCCTGCATCTGTGGAATACCTGAATAGAAAATGAATCATCCCAAAATTGAGGTGGTGGACATTGGGAGCAACTGTAGACTGGGGGTTTGCTGTCTGTGACTGACTTGTTTCTGATCTTTATGTTTATCTTAGTATAGTTTTTAGTGCTTGTTATCATTGGTCGGTTTGTTTAATGGTTTGGTTGCTCTCTTTTTTTATTATTACTACTTTTTTATTTTAATAGTTTTAAAAATGTATTTGTTATAATAATTTTTTAAATTTTTAAAAATTTATTGTTATCATTTTTTTTCTTTTTTTCTCTCTTTGCTTCTAGGCCTTGCTGCTGACAGTGTCCTGGTGCTCCAGCCTGGTGTCAGGCCTGAGCCTCTGAGGAGGGAGAGCAAAATTCAGGACATTGGACCACCAGAGACCTCCCGGCCCATGTAATATCATCGGTGAGAGCTCTCCCAGAAATCTCCATCTCAACACTAAGACCCAGCTCCATTCAATGGCCAGCAAGATCCAGTGCTGGATGCCCCATGCCAAACAACCAGCAAGCTAGGAACAGAACACCACCCATTAGCAAAGAGGCTGCCTAAAAACATACTAAGTTCACAGACACCCAAAAACACACCATGAGACGCAGCCCTGCCCACCAGAAAGCAAGATCCAGCCTCAGCCACCAGTACCTAAGCACCAGTCCAGTTCCACCAGGAAGCCTACACAAGCCACTGAATCAACCTTACCCACTGGGGGCAGACACTAAAAACAACAGAAACTATGAACCTCAAGCCTGAGAAAAGGAGACCCAAACACAGTAAGTTAAACAAAATGAGAAGACAGAGAAATAAGCAGCAGATGAAGGAGCAAGGTAAAAAGCCACCAGACCAAACAAATGAAGAGGAAATAGGCAGCCTACCTGACAAAGAAATCAGAGTAATGATAGAAGATATGATCCAAAATCTTGTAAAAAGAATGGAGAAAATACAAGAAATGTTTAACAAGGATGTAGAAGACCTAAAGAGCAAACAAGCAATGATGAAAAAAAAATAAATGAAATTAAAAATTCTCTAGAAGGAATCAATATCAGAATAACTGAGGCACAAGAACGGAAAAGTGACCTGGAAGATAAAATAGTGGAAATAACTACAACAGAGCAGAATAAACAAAAAAGAATGAAAAGAATTGAGGACAGTATCAGAGACCTCTGGGACAAATTTAACACACCAACATTCGAATTATGGGGTCCCAGAAGAAGAAGAGAAAAAGAAAGGGTCTGGGAAAATATTTGAAGGATTATAGTTGAATACTTCCCTAACATGGGAAAGGAAATTGTCAATCAAGTCCAGGAAGCGCAGAGAGTCCCATACAGGATAAATCAAAGGAGAAACAGGTCAAGACACATATTAACCAAACTATCAAAAATTAAATACAAATAAAAAATATAAAAGCAGCAAGGGAAAAACAACAAATAACATACAAGGGAAGTTTTGGAAGTTTTAGCCATGGCAATGAAGAAAAAGAAATGAAAACATCCAAATTTGAAAAGAAGTAAAAATGTCACTGTTTGCAGATGACATGATAGTATACACAGAGAATCCTTAAGATGCTACCAGAAAGGTACTAAGAGCTAATCAATGAATTTGGTAAAGTAGCAGGATGCCAAATTGATGCACAGAAATCTCTTGCATTCCTGTACAGGAATGATGAAAAATCTGAAAGAGAAATTAAGGAAACACTCCCATTTACCATTGCAATAAAAAGAATAAAATACCTAGGAAAAAACTGACCTAAGGAGACAACAGACCTGTATGCAGAAAATTATAAGACACTAATGAAAGAAATTAAAGATGATAAAAACAGATGGAGAGATATACCATGCTCTTGGATTGGGAGAATCAACATTGTGAAAATGACTACACTACCCAAAGCAATCTACAGATTCAATGCAATCCCTATCAAACTACCAATGGCATTTTCCACAGAACTAGAACAAAAAATTTCACAATTTGTGTGGAAACACAAAAGACCCTGAATAGCCAAAGCAATCTTGAGAAAGAAAAACGGAGCTGGAGAAATCAGGCTCCTGGACTTCAGACTATACTACAAAGCTACAATAATCAAGACAGTATAGTACTGGCAGAAAAACGAAAATATAGATCAATGGAATAGAATAGAAAGCCCAGAGATAAACCCACACACACATGGTCACCATATCTTTGATAAAGGAGGCAAGAATATACAATGGAGAAAAGACAGCCTCTTCAATAAGTGTGCTGGGAAAACTGGACAACTGCATGTAAAAGAATGAAATTAGAACACTTCCTAACACCATACACAATAAATTCAAAATGGATTAAAGACCTAAATGTAAGTCAAAACACTATAAAACTCTTAGACGAAATCATAGGAAGAACACTCTATGACATAAATCACAGCAAGATCGTTTTTGACCCACCTCCTAAAGAAAAGGAAACAAAAATAAAGAAATGGGACCTAATGAACCTTAAAACCTTTTGCACAGCAAAGGAAATCATAAACAAGACTAAAAGACAACCCTTAGAATGGGAGAATATATTTGCAAATGAAGTAACTGACAAAGGATTAATCTCCAAAATTTACACACAGCTCATGCAGCTCAATATCCAAAAAACAAACAACCCAATCCATAATAGGCAGAAGACCTAAATAGACATTTCTCCAAAGATATATAGACTGCCAACAAACACGTGAAAGGATGCTCAACATCACTAATCATTAGAGAAATGTAAATCAAAACTACAATGAGTCACCTCACACCGTTCAGAATGGCTATCATCAAAAATCTACAAACAATAAATGCCAGAGAGGGTGTGGAGAAAAGGGAACCCTCTTGCACTGTTGGCAGGAATGTAAATTGATTCAGCCACTGTAGAGAACAGTATGGAGGTTCCTTACAAAACTAAAAATAGAACTACCATATGACCCAGCAATCCCACTTCTGGGCATATACCCTGAGAAAACCATAATTCAAAAAGAATCATGTACCACAATGTTCATTGAAGCACTATTTGCAATAGCCAGGACATGGAAGCAACCTAAATGTCCATCAACAGGTGAATGGATAAAGAAGATGTGGCACATATATACAATGGCCATAAAATGAAACAAAATTGAGTTATTTGTAGTGAGGTGGATGGACCTAGAGTCTGTCATACAGAGTAAAGTAAGTCAGAAAGAAAAACCTAATTCCATATGATAACACATGTATATGGAATCTAAAAAAAAAATAATGGTTCTGATATATCTAAGGGTAGGGCAGGAATAAAGACGCAGATGTAGAGAATGGACTTGAGGACATGGGGAGGGGGAAGGTTAATCTGGGATGAAGTGAGAGAGTAGCAGCACTGACATATTTACACTAAGATAGCTAGTGGGAAGCAGCTGCATAGCACAGGGAGATCAGCTCGGTGCTTTGTGACCACCTAGAGGGGTGGGATAGGGAGGGTGGGAGGGAGGGAGATGCAAGAGGGAGTGGATATGGGGATATATGTATACATATAGCTGATTCACTTTGTTATACAGCACAAACTAACTCAACATTGTAAAGCAATTATATTCCAATAAAGAGGTTAAAAAAAATTAAAAAACACAAGATGTTACAAGTCAATAAATCAATACCTTTAAAATTCAAAGGAGAAAAAGTGCATTTTAAGTTCCTAGTCACCAAAAGACACTTATAATTCAAATTAATAGGATTTACAATGTCATTTCATGCACATAGAAATTATGATAAGTAAAAATGTGTTGCAGAGCTAAATCACATTGAAATTTTTATGTGGTTATAAAAGGGCTCTAAAGAGAGTTAGTCTGGGTTCAATCTCAGCTCTGCCATTTTCTAACTGCCTGGCTTTGGCATGTTAAACTCTCTGTGTCTCAGTTTTCTCCTGTAAAGTGGAGATAATAAGGCTGTTGTAATGATTATATAAGTTTATACATAGAGGCACTTGAAAAGTACCTGGCAAACAGGAAGAAGTACAAAAGTGTTGTTATTGTTATGTGTTGTTGCTGTTGTTTGCATTTGCAATACGACACACTATAAGATAATTGAACATAATATTAAATAAACTATTAGAGAGAAAGATACATGGCTCATCTTTCTTTAAATTCTAAAAAATGCATCATGGGAAAAAATACATTAATAATGGCAGGTTCTTGATATGACTGGCTTTTGAAAATAACATTATTTTTGTGTAATTACAAAAATAAATGTCTGATACCTCAAGCATTTAGACCACAAGTCATTTGTAATCATACAAGAAGATACAACATCATGAACAGCAACTGTGGAAAATATGTTTCATTCAGAGGACCTAAGATGGATGGGTCCAAATTTACCACAGTAGTGTGATGCTACATGATGCTAGAATTTAGCATAGTAAAGACAAACCTTAGTGTATACTTAAATGGAAGTTCCAGAGAACACACACTATGATGCACAATTCCTCAAAAGGAGATGAAAAATAGGGTTTAACATTTGGCAAAAATGCTTAAATGTTTCATTGGGCTACAAGGTTAATTACGAAGAACAATTAATTGTTACAACCCAAAGGGAGAGGACTCTTCAGAAAGACTAACTGTGGTATTTTTCTGCTTACTAACCCAAACACTTTTAACATTTTCACTTTCTCATTGTCCCTTATTTATTTTTTTTTAAATTTTTAAAATTAATTTTTATTGGAGTAAAGGTTCTTTACAATGTTGTGTTAGTTTCTATTGTACAGCAAAGTGAATCAGTTATATGTATACATACGTCCGCTCTTTTTTGGATTTCCTTCCCATTGAGGTCACCACAGAGCACTGAGGTGTGTTACCTGAGCTATACAGTAGGTTCTCATTAGTTATCTATTTTATACATAGTATCGATAGTGTATATATGTCAAACCCAACCTCCTAATTCATCCCACCTCTCTTGCCCCCACTGGTGTCCATACATTTGTTCTCTATGTCTGTGTGTCTATTTCTGCTTTGCAAATAGGATCATCTATACCATTTTTCTAGATTCTTCATATATGTGTTAATATATAATATTTGTTTTTCTCTTTCTGACTTACTTCACTCTGTATGACAGTCTCTAGGTCCATCCACATCTCTGCAAATGACCCAATTTCGTTCCTTTTTATGGCTAATATTCCATTGTATATATGTGCCACATCTTCTTTATCCATTCATCTGTCGATGGACATTTAGGTTGCTTCCATGTCCTGGATATTGTAAGTAGTGCTGCAATGAACATTGGGGTGCATGTGTCTTTTTGAATTATGGTTTTCTCTGGGTATACGCCCAGTAGTGGGATTGCAGGGTCATATGATATTTCTATTTTTAGTTTTTTAAGGAACCTCCATACTGTTCTCCATAGTGGCTGTATCAAAAATAAACTCAAAATGGATTAAAGACCTGAATGTAAGGCCAGACACTATAAGACTCTTAGAGGAAAACATAAGCAGAACACTCTGACATAAATTGCAGCAAGATCTTTTTTGACCCACCTCCTAGAGTAATGAAAGTAAAAACAAAAATAAACAAATGGGACTTAATTAAACTTAAAAGCTTTTGCACAGCAAAGGAAACCATAACAAGATGAAAAGACAACCCTCAGAATGGGAGAAAATATTTGCAAACAAAGAAACTGACAAAGGATTAATTTCCAAAATATACAAACAGCTCATGGAGATCAATGTCAAAAAGCAAACAACCCAATCAAAAAATGGGCAGCAGACCTAAATAGACATTTCTCCAAAGAAGACATACTGATGGCCAACAAACACATGAAAAGATGCTCAACATCACTAATTATTAGAGAAATGCAAATCAAAACTACAATGAGGTATCACCTCATACTGGTCAGAATGGCCATCATTAAAATATCTACAAACAAGAAATGCTGGAGAAGGTGTGGAGAAAAGGGATTCCTCTTGCACTGTTGGTGAAAATGTAAATTGATACAGCCACTATGGAGAACAGTATGGAAGTTCCTTAAAAAATCATTCTCCCTTATTTATTAAATATTATCTGCTCTTAAAAGTCAGTCTCAAAGCCTGTCTCTTCAGAAACCATTGACTATTGCTACCCTTTTCCCCAGGGGATGTCATTGCCCTTATATGAATTCAGACTGCAGCTATTTTCTCTTCATCCATTTAGTCCATTTATTCTGAGCAGCCTTTTACTTTTAGCTAACTTTTCATATGCATGTTTCCTCTGTCATAGATAAAATGTAAGTTCCTTAAGGTCCAAGAAACACTTGAATAGGTTCTATTCCCCTTATTTATCTTGATATCACCTTGAACATTGTAACTTCATCAATGTGTGTTACTTGATGAAAGAAAGGAAAAGAAAAATGAAGAGATTATCCACTTTTTTATATTAAAAAGCCTGGAGTTGTTCATTTGAAGTTAAAACACAATATTATTGCAAATGACTTAATATTTACTACCAGATAGATGACAGTAATAATGTGATTGATATGAAAACAATGTCTTCTAATTTTCAGAGTTAAATACAACATAAAGTAAGAAAAAAAATGAGCCAATTTTTATTATAATATTTGTTTTTAGAGAAAAAAACATTTCTTTTATTTTCAAACTATTGGAAAGAAATTCCAGTTGACTTTCTTTAAGATATTTTTATTGACTTTAACTGATAGATGGCAGCCTGCAAAATTATGCCTGCCTTGTAAGTAGTATTCTGCTTCTATGTCATTCAACCATTAAATGTCCCATAGCCAGGTGACAGTCTCAGCAAAACACATCTAGTATTATATCAAAGCTTGTCATTCTCCTTGCCAAGGGCCTGACCATAAAAGGTGTCTGAATCTGAGCAAGCTACTGAAATTCAATCAAAATAGAAAGTGTGTATTGGGAGACTGGGGACAGTAGAGATCAGAGTGACAGGGAGGGCAGGATTTTATAAGTGCTGCAAAGGGTAAAGACAAATTTCTTTTAATGAAAATAGTTCCTCCTCTTAATTAGAAATAGAATAATTGTTTACAGTATTGCAACTGTATATAAAATATAATATGTATAATTAGTCATTATTCAAATGATTTAGGCTCTCTTAGAGCATTGTGCAACTAATATATAAAAAGACCATGGGAATTTGGAAACGCCAACAGTGGACACAAAGTGGGGAATTCTGTATGATAAATAGAGTATTCTAATAAATGCAGTTAAGACTTTTCTTTTTTTCTTTTTTCCTTCTTCTTTTCAGTCGATGGTATTTGGAAACTGAGGAGGAGTCATTTGGAGAAAAATAAAATTCCATCTATAAATTACACTTATAACACAATAAACCAGAAGTAGTGTAAAGATCAAATATATAAAATGAAACCATGAAAACTTAGAAGAAAACATGGTAAAATGCCTTTATAAATATGGAGTTGGGACTCAAAATTCTAGTTTCCATAAAAGGAAAGATGAATAATTTTAATTACATTAAAAAAATCATTGCATTGCAAAAAAAAGAGTAAAGTCAAAAGACAAATAACAAAGAAAAAGGTTTTATAATGTCTGTTATAGAAATATAGGAATACTATTTCTAATATATAAAATTCCTGGAAATCAAAAAAGAAAATAATACAATAAAAAGTATTGTATGGAATGTACTTAATGAATATAAGGATGTTGGTCCTAATTTTTGATAAAAGTAATTCAAATTAAAACTGTACAGAGTTATCATTTCTTCTCTATCAAGCTGGCAAAAATCCAATGTTAGCACACTTTGTTGCAGTGGCTGTAGGATAAAAAACACTCTCTTCTACAGCTGGAGGGAATGAGAAATGGTACAAATCCACAAAGGGCAATTTAGTAACATACAGCAACATTACAAAAAAACTTACATATTGACTCTGAAAGCGCACTCTAGGAACTTATGAATAAACAAACATATTTGTGAAATGAATGAACAAGGTATTCAATGCAGGGTTGTTTGTAATAGCAAAAAACTAGAAATAACCCAAATGTCCCTCTGTATGTGACTATTTAAATAAATAATGGAAAGTTATGAAAACTAGAATTCCATGGAACTATTACCATAAGAATATATACGGAAATATTTCCATGATATTTCATTAAGTGAAAAAAGCAGGGAGCAGAGCAATATACATTGTACTATTTTTTCTATATAAATTTAAAAAGAAGAAGAACTATGTATTCATATTTACTGGCAATTTTATACATAATATTAAATAATACACAGAAACGCTCTTAGAAATGGTTAACTATTGGGACAGAGAGAAAGAACATTTAAGTGGATAGGAAAAAAATAAATTTTTCATTGATTCAGTTTTATGTTTAAAGAATCATGTGAATATATTGCATATTTTTACAATAGCCTCCTGTTAGTGTATAGAATGTAACATATTGTTTCCTTAAATGATACTTAAAATATTTTGGCTCATATAGAAGATGGCTAGCTATAGAATTGCTTATAGTTTTCATTCCATAATCCTTTAACTCATTTGTTGACTAGGCGTATATAGAACATAGTGCAGGAGGAAATGCTCACTAAATTAGATCATATTACAGGAAAGGAAAACACAGGGAGTACAGTTTTTCATCTCCTGGCAAGACAAAGATTATACCAGTTCTAAGGAGCATCTGTCAGAACCTGTTATCCCTATGCTCAAATAACCTCACTCAAGAGCATCACAAGTATAATGCCAGGTATTTCCATGTCATTTTATAATTTTTAAAGTACTTCCCTTTCAAACATTTATTTAGCCCTGTGACATAAGCAGGAATAATATGGTTATTTCTACTTTCAAAAAGGGAAACAGTTGCAATAGAACACTGAAACATCTTAGTCCAGGTTATTTATACAAAACATAATAGAATTGGGCCTTGAATGTAGATTATCTGACTCCAAATTAGCACTATCAGTCATGTCCAATGGCTCTTGACTCCCAGGGAATAATATCCCAATGCGTTTGGCCAGCACAGAGAGCCCTCCATAACTAGACTCCTATTTTTCCATTGCTGTCATATATATCTATTATGTGTCATCCAGATTGTGGTTTTCTGTTTTTCCACCTTGGATTTTTCGATTGCTCTCACTTAGGATTGCCATGGCCTCAGTTTAGCCACCATTCCACCTCAAATGCTATCTTCTCAATGACATCTTCCCCAATCATTCATTCTGTAATGTAGGTTTTCCTTCACTTAAGATATGAACAATATCATCTTTTATGATCACTTTTTTTTGGCATTTCTTGTCCATCCTTCTAGATTACAAACTGTGTATGGATAGATTTACAGTTTTTTCCATCTTTCTGTTTCCTACAGATCCATAATAAAATTTTGTTGAAGATGAATAAATATTCAGAGACAATAATGAGAGCTTAAAGAAGGATAGATTTAAAGACAGTAGGGTAATATAGAAATGGAAAAAATTAGCAACATGAAAAAAATGATTGAGATGGAGGACAGATTCAATGTGGGGAGATAACAAGGAGTAAAAGAAGGCTGATGAAAAGAATATGTTATTGCTATTAACAGAGAGACTATTTGTAAATAAAAGCTGGTTTCAGAGGAACTTGTCAGGTCCAGTTTGAAATGTCTAAGAAATAGATGGAAATAAAAGATATAACCTCAGGACAAAAATAAGTGCTCCAGGTAAAGAGTTTGTTTTAATCTAAATAGAGAGTATTGTGAAAAATAAGGGAATGAATAAGATCAGAGAAGGAGAGAGTGTACAAAGAGGAAAGAACCCACCCTAGGAAAAACACAGTATTCTCCAACGAGGGTGGGAGGGTAAAACAGGCCCATGAGAGAGACTTATGTACTAGGAGAGGTAAAAAGGAAGGAAAGCAGTGCATTCCAGTGCTACATGCTCTAAGAACTGAGAATTTTTTTACAAGGAGATGAAAGAAGAAGACAACTCTGTCAAATTCCATGGTTCAGGTATAGTTCCATCAGGGTATATGAATGCATGTATGCAGAATATTTTATATATATATATATATGTATATACATATGTGTGTATGTTTATAATATATATGCTAATGGAGGTAAGTATGAATCAGTCATGCCTGTTACTTACCAGCTACTCTAATAAATTTCTTAGTTCTAGAATATAATAACAAAGCATGTTGGAAATTTTTCTATGTCTGTTATTTTTCACCCTAACTTTTACTGTGGAAAGCTAATGCTCATATGCTATTAACTTTGGAACACCATTTGAGACATAATGAGGCTGGATCATTTTGAGAACACCAAGAAAAAAGCTAAGTTTATCACTAATGCATTTAATGGGAAAACTAGCTACCCAATGTTCTCATACATTCATCTTCAGACCTTGAGGTGATTAAACTCTATTAGGAGTACTTTAAAGACAAAAGATGAAACATTCTATTTGAAGCTAAAGGAGCCTACTATATTCAGTGCATTATTATTATTCCATTAGTGTAATGGGGGTTACATGTTTCAAAGAGTAAGACTACTTTATATTAATAGGTGAGATTTTTCCCATTACCTTTTATGTAGGTCCTGTTACAATCCCCTCTCACCCCAATCTCTGCCCACAATAATGAATGAGAATAACAAACTATTCAGACAAGGATAATTGTAATTGAAAATAAATGTCCCTAACAATATTTTATACATTGCTTGAAAGATCTTACATTTTTATGTTTCTTGAATATTTCCTATTCAATGATTACTTAAAAGAAAACAATTCACATATTTTAAAATTCAGCCCTTTCAAAATGGAAAGGAAAGCATGAGATAAACATGTCTATTCCATGCATATCTAATATACTATTGTTTAGATAGAAAAGCACTTTTAGCTTAAAATGAAACACCTTGATCAAAATCTTTAAATGTGACTTTTTTAAGCAGAATTCTGCTCTTTTCTTATTTCCAGTATAATAGCACTCACTCTTTAATAAATCATATAGGTTTTGAGCAGTACTTTACAGAGAAAGGAGAAAATGATTTAGGGAGTATATGTATAGATTTACTGCTTTAGAAGATATTATACTTTTTAATTGTAAGTATGAACAAGTTCACATTTACAATGTATATCTATATTATACATTGTATATATATATTATAGATATGCATATCTATATTATGTCTATGTTATGTATATCAATATTATATATATATATGTATACACATATATAAATAGATAGATCTTATTATTTTCCTTTCTTTTTCTCCTTGCCTCTGCTTTTTTTTTTTTTTTTTTTTTTTTGCCTTCTCTGGTTTTCTTTTCAAAATTCTTTGTGTATGTAAATGACACGAGCATTCTTTGATTCACAAAATTAGAGACTCTGAGATTAGCTTAGACTGCTTCCCTCAATCAGATCACATCCAATTATCATGTTCCATTGATTCATTATTTAAATTTCCCTAAGATTGTACCCATCTTCTCTTTTTTGATTCATCACTTAATGTACCACCCTAATTCACTCCAGTTACATTCCTACGTTTCTTCTTGCACATGTGCCAAATTCACCGTCTAAAGACATCTTCTAAAGATGAATCATATCACTTCCCAGCTCAGAAATTGTGCTTTTCATGTGTGAACAAATAATAGCTCCTGCTATCTATATAATGCACTTTATTGTTTTAAATATAGCAATATATATTATTTCAGTTTATATTTACTAGAAAAAATACATATTATTGGCTTCTTTTTCAAATGAGAAAATTTAATTATAAAGAGGTTAAGTA
Organism: Balaenoptera physalus; assembly: GCF_965194825.1. Lineage (NCBI taxonomy): Eukaryota > Metazoa > Chordata > Mammalia > Artiodactyla > Balaenopteridae > Balaenoptera > Balaenoptera physalus. Next base: position 108,820,288 of record NC_138890.1, on the reverse strand, counting down.
ACTTGACCATGGATAGAAAGAATAGCTAAGGCAAATCTATGACTGAAGTACAGGTCCTGTGACTCCTGCATTTGGTATTCTCACCACATTACTACACTAAGTTGAACATTTAGGCTGTTCATTCATCTTAGCCCTATTTTACCTACTCAAAGACATCTCTGATTATTTTCAGATATCATCCCATGAACAGCTGTTGACAAGCAATGGGACTAGAAGAGGGAATAGATGATAAAACTAACAGAAAAAAAAAATCTCCATTTGTCGTCCCTTTTGTCACTGAAAATCTTTACATTCAAAGGAACAATTAGAACCAGGTTTATGAGCTCAAGTTTTTGAAACTGTAACATCTCTACGAGGTTGATTCTCAGTTCAGGGACCATAGCCTGAAGACACTAGGCCTAGAGACCTGGACCAGAGAAAGCTCCAATACAACATAGCAGCAAATCACCATAGGTGGGCGATTTAAACGGGTGGATTCCTAAGGTTATGCTGTGCTTTTATTAATTGATGTCACAGTCAGATACCAAAGATGAGCTGAAGACACAGGGACATATCAATATCAGGAAGAGGCCTAACCCAAGAGGTACCAAGTACCTGGCATGGCGGTTTCATCATTCACACACACACACGCACACACACACACATACAGACACACCCAGAAGCACACACATTGGGTCCCCAGACAAACAAGGACACTCCTATTATGCATAAAATTCTAAGGGCCCAGAAGCTAAGGGCAAAGTCCAGACCTTCTCTTTTAGTAAGGCCAAATTATTACTACAAAGGTACTATTGTATGACTCATGAAGAATATAACAAAAGAGACAGAGGAAGAAAATGCATGAAAATAATTTTTTTCAGAAAATAGAAATAAATATCAGACACATCTATGTGTCTACAAAAAAAGATATGAAATATGATAGCACTTAGCAAAAATTAAGCTAGATAAGAGACAAAGCAGAAATATAAAGCTAAAATAGATTTTAAATTACAGTTTTTAAACCAAAGATATCATTACAGATTACTTACATGCAATTGAAAGAATTGATACTGCTAAAAATTTGTATATGAAAGAAGTGATGTGAAGGAAAGGCTTGAGGAAATTCAAAATGTGGAAGAAGACAAATAAGAAGTAAAATGAGCCAGGTGTCTGCTCCTCTGGTGAGATGGGGCTGGGAGATGCTCTCCTCAGCTCCTTGCCTGGGTGGGCAAGTCAGGCTTTAGGGCCGACACAAATTCTCGTTTGAGGGTCCCACTAAGTTCCCTAGTCAGAGTGCTGCAGCTGAGCAGAGCAGCTGCTTGGGTCTACTGCTTGGGCACTGCAGAAAGCCTTCTTGTAACCTGAAATGTTATCACTTTGGAACCATCAGCCAGATGGTCCTGACTTGGCCACATGAAGGCTCAGACTGTCACAATCTCTGAACTGAAGAGAACCAACACTATTACATATCTCTCAACACCAAGAATGCAAAGGATTTCAGTGAAGAGTATCAGGAGGACATCTACAAACCCCAAATTGGCATGTGCAACTTCTGAGGAATGGTGGAATAAAACAATGTATCTGAGTGACCTTTGGAGACAGCTGAGACAAAGCTACAACAGGGCAGTGGCTGACACCCAATTCATAGCCCATCTTTTAAAGCTGTGTGGCTGACAGGGCCTTGGTGCTCTGGCCGGCTGTCAGGCCTGCGCCTCTGAGGTGGGAGAGCCGAATTCATGACATTGGTCCACTAAGGACCTCCCAGCCTCATGTAATAGAAATAAGTTAGAGTTCTCCCAGAGACATCCATCTCAATGCTAACACCCAGCTCCACTCAACGACCAGCACACTCCAGTGCTGGAAACCACAGGGCAAGAAACTAGCAAGAGAGGAACACAACCCCACCCATTAGCAGAGAGGCTGCCTAAAATCATACTAAGTTCACAGACACCCCAAAACACACACCAGACACGGTCCTGCCCACCAGAAAGACAAGATCCAGCCTCATCCACCAGAATACAGGCACCAGTCCCCTCCACCAGGAAGCCTACACAACCCACTGAACCAACCTTAGCCACTAGGGGCAGACACCAAAAGCAACAGTAACTACGAACGAGCAGCCTGTAAAAAGGAGACCCCAGACACAGTAAGTTAAGTAAAATGAGAAGACAGAGAAACACACAATAGATGAAGGAACAAGGTAAAAACCCATCAGGCCAAACAAATGAAGAGGAAATAGGCAGTCTACCTAAAAAAGAATTCAGAGTAATGATAGTAAAGATGATCCAAAATCTTAGAAATAAAATGGAGAAAATACAAGAAACGTTCAACAAGGACCTAGAAAACGAAAGAGCAAACAAGCAATGATGAACAACACAATAAATGAAATTTAAAATTCTTGGGAAGGAATCAATAGCAGAATAACTGAGGCAGAAGAACGGAGAAGTGACCTGAAATAAAAAATAGTGGAAATAACTACTACAGAGCAGAATAAAGAAAAAAGAATTAAAAGACTTGAGGACAATATCAGAGACCTCTGGGACAACAATAAACTCACCAACATCTGAAATATAGGGGTCCAGGAGAAGAAGAGAAAAAGAATGGGACTGAGAAAATATTTGAAGAGATTAGAGTTGAAAAGTTCCCTAATATGGGAAAAGAAGTATTCAATCAAGTCCAGGAGGCACAGAGAGTCCCATACAGGTTAAATCCAAGGTGAAACACACCAAAACACATATTAATCAAACTATCAAAAATTAAATACAAAGAAAAAATATTAAAAGCAGTAAGGGAAAAACAACAAATAACATACAAGGGAATCCCCATAAGGTTAACAGCTGACCTTTCAGCAGAAACTATGCAAGCCAGAAAGGTATGGAAGGACATATTTAAAGTGATGAAAGGGAAAAACCTACAACCAAGATTACTCTACCCAGCAAGGATCTCATTCAGATTCAATGGAGAAATTAAAAGCTTTACAGACAAGCAAAAGCTAAGAGAATTCAGCACCGCAAAACCAGCTTTACAACAAAAGCTAAAGAAACTTCTCTAGGCAGGAAACACAAGAGAAGGGAAAGACCTACAATAACAAACCCAAAACAAATAAGAAAATGGAAATAGGAACATACATATCAATAATTACCTTAAGTGTAAACAGATTAAATGCTCTAACCAAAAGACATGGACTGGTTGAATGGATACAAAAACAAGACCCGTATATAGGCTGTCTACAAGAGACTCACTTCAACCTAAGGACACATACAGACTAAAAGTGAGGGAATGGAAAAAGATATTCCATGCAAAGAACCTAGGGGCAAGACGGGAATAAAGACACAGACCTACTATAGAATGGACTTGAGGATATGGGGAGGGGGAAGGGTAAGCTGTGAAAAAGTGAGAGAGTGGCATGGACATATATACACTACCAACCATAAAATAGATAGCTAGTGGGAAGCAGCCTCATAGCACAGGGAGATCAGCTCGGTGCTTTGTGACCACCTAGAGGGGTGGGATAGGGAGGGTGGGAGGGAGGGAGACGCAAGAGGGAAGAGATATGGGAACATATGTATATGTATAACTGATTCACTTTGTTATAAAGCAGAAACTAACACACCATTGTAAGGCAATTATACTTCAATAAAGATGTTAAAAAAAAAAGAAAGCTGGAGTAGCAATTCTCATATTAGACAAAATAGACTTTAAAATAAAGACTATTACAAGAGACAAAGAAGGACACTACATAATGATCAAGGGATCAATCCAAGAAGAAGATATAACAATTGTAAGTATTTATGCACCCAACATAGCAGCACCTCAATACATAAGGCAAATGCTAACAGCCATAAAAGGGGAAATCGACAGTAACACAATCATAGTAGGGGACTTTAACATCCCACTCTCACCAGTGGACATGTCATCCAAAATGAAAATAAATAAGGAAAAACAAGCTTTAACTGACACATTAAACAAGATGGACTTAATTGATATTTATAGGACATTCCATCCAAAAACAACAGAATACACTTTATTCTCAAGTGCTTATGGAACATTCTCCAGGATAGAGCATAACTTGGGTCACAAATCAAGGCTTGATAAATTTTTAAAGATTGAAATCATATCAAGTATTTATTTCTGACCATAACACTATGGGACTATATATCAATTACAGGAAAAAAAAACTGTAAAAAATACAAACACATGGAGGCTAAACAATACAGGACTAAATAACCAAGAGATCACTGAAGAAATCAAAGAGGAAATCAAAATACCTATACAAATGACAATGAAAATACAATGACCCAAAACCTATGGGATGCAGCAAAAGCAGTTCTAAGAGGGAAGGTTATAGCACTACAATCCTACCTCAAGAAACAAGAAACATCTCAAATAAACAACCTAACCTTACACTTAAAGCAATTAGAGAAAGAAGAGGCAAAAACTCCGAAGTTAGTAGAAGGAAAGAAATCATAAAGATCAGATAAGAAATAAATGAAAAAGAAATGAAGGAAACAATAACAAAGATCAATAAAACTAAAATCTGGTTCTTTGAGAAGATAAACAAAATAGATAAACCATTAGCCAGACTCATGAAGAAAGAAAGGTAGACGACTCAAATCAATAGAATTAGAAATGAAAAAGGAGAAGTAACAACTAATACTGCAGAAATACAAAGGATCATGAGAGATTACTACAAGCAACTATATGCCAATAAAATGGACAATCTGGAAGAAATAGACAAATTCTTAGAAAACAACAACCTTCTGAGACTGAACCACAAAGAAATAGAAATATAAACAGGCCAAACACAAGCACTGAAAATGAAATTGTGATTAAAAATCTTACAACAAAAAGAAGCGCAGGACCAGGTGGCTTCACAGGCTAATTCTATCAAACATTTAAAAAAGAGCCAACACCTATCCTTCTCAAATTCTTCCACAATATAGCAGAGGGAGGAACACTCCCAAACTCATTCTATGGGGCCACCATCACCCTGATACCAAAATCAGATAAAGATGTCACAAAGAAAGAAAACTACAGGCCAATATCACTGATGAACATAGATGCAAAAATCCTCAACAAAATACTAGCAAACAGAATCCAACAGCACATTAAAAGGATCATACACCATGATCAAGTGGGGTTTATCCCAGGAATGCAAGGATTCTTCAATGTATGCAGCAAATCAATCAATGTGATAAACCATATTAACAAACTGAAGTAGAAAAACCTTATGATCATCTCAATAGATGCAGAAAAACCTTTGAAAAAATTCAACACCCATTTATGATAAACACCCTCCAGAAAGTAGGCACAGAGGTAACTTAGCTCAACGTAACCAAGGCCATATATGACAAACCTACAGCCAACATCATTCTCAATGGTAAAAATCTGAAACCATATCCACTATGACCAGGAACAAGACAAGGTTGCCCACTCTCACCACTATTATTCAATATAGTTTTGGAAGTTTTAGCGACAGCAATCAGAGAAGAAAAAGAAATGAAAGGAATCCAAATCGGAAAAGAAGAAGTAAAACTGTCACTCTTTGCAGATGACATGATACTACACACAGAGAATTCTAAAGATGTTACCAGAAAACTACTAGAGCTAATCAATGAATTCGGTAAAGTAGCAAGATACAAATTTAATGCACAGAAATCTCTTACATTCCTACACACAAATGATGAAAAAACTGAAAGAGAAATTAAGGAAACACTCCCATTTACCACTGCAACAAAAAGAATCAAATACCTAGGAATATATCTACTTAAGGAGACAAATGACCTGTATGCAGAAAACTATAAGACACTGATGAAAGAAATTAAAGATGATACAAACAGATGGAGAGATATACCATGTTCTTGGATTGGAAGAATCAACATTGTGCAAATCAGTATACTACCCAAAACAATCTACAGATTCAATGCAATCCCTATCAAACTACCATTGGCCTTTTTCACAGAACTAGAACAAAAAATTTAACAATTTGTAAGGAAACACAAAAGACCCCGAATAGCAAAGCAATCTTGAGAAAGAAAAACAGAGATGGAGGAATCAGGCTCCCTGGCTGCAGACTACACTACAAAGCAACAGTAATCAAGACAGTATGGTACTGGCACAAAAACAGAAACATAGATCAATGGACCAGGATAGAAAGCCCAGAGATAAACCCATGCACATATGGTCACCTTACCTTTGATAAAGGAGGCAAGAATATACAATGGAGAAAAGACAACCTCTTCAATAAGTGGTGCTGGGAAAACTGAACAGCTATATGTAAAAGAATGAAATTAGAACACTTACTAACATCATGCACAAAAATAAATTGAAAATGGAATAAAGACCTAAATGTAAGGTCAAACACTATAAAACTCTTAGAGGAAAACATAGGCAGAACACTCTATGACATAAATCACAGCAAAATCCTTTTTGATCAACCTCCTAGAGAAAGGGAAATAAAAACAAAAATAAACAATTGGGACCTAATGAAACTTAAAAGTTTTTGCACAGCATAGGAAACCATAAACAAGACAAATAGAAAACCCTCAGAATGTGAGAAAGTATTCGCAAATGAAGCAACTGACAAAGGATTAATCTCCAAAATATGCAAGCAGCTCATGCAGCTCAATATCAAAAAAACAAACAACCCAATCCAAATATGGGCAGAAGACCTACATAGACATTTCTCCAAAGAAGATATACAGATTGCCAACAAACACAAGAAAGGATGCTGAACATCACTAATCCTTAGAGAAATGCAAATCAAAACTACAATGAGATATCATCTCACACCCATCAGAATGGCCATCATTAAAAAATCTACAAACAAGAAATGCTGGAGAGGATGTGGAGAAAATGGAACCTTCTTGCACTGTTGGTGGGAATGTAAATTGATACAGCCACTATGGGAACAGTATGGAGGTTCCTCAAAAAACTAAAAATAGAACTACCATACAGCCCGCAATCCTGCTACTGGGCATATACTCTGAGAAAACTATAATTCAAAAAGAGTCATGGGGGCTTCCCTGGTGGCACAGTGGTTGAGAATCTGCCTGCCAATGCAGGGGACACGGGTTTGAGCCCTGGTCTGGGAAGATCCCACATGCCGTGGAGCAACTAGGCCCGTGAGCCACAACTACTGAGCCTGTGCGTCTGGAGCCTGTGCACTGCAACAAGAGAGGCCGCGATAGAGAAAGGCCCGCGCACTGCGATGAAGAGTGGCCCCCGCTTGCCGCAACTGGAGAAAGCCCTCACACGAAATGAAGACCCAACACAGCCAAAAAAAAAAAAAAAAGAAAATCCTTCCCTCTATTTAAGAAAAAGAGTCATGTACCACAATGTTCAGTTTAGCACTATTTACAATAGCAAGGACATGGAAGCAACCTAAGTGTCCATCAACAGATGAATGGGTAAAAAATATGTGGCACGTATATACAATGGAATATTACTCAGCCATAAAAAGAACCTATATTGAGTTATTTGTAGTGAGGTGGATGGACCTGGAGTCTGTCGTACAGAATGAAGTAAGTCAGAAAGAGAAAAACAAATACCGTATGCTAACACATATATATGGAATCTAAAAAAAAAAAAATATTCTTAAGAACCTAGGGGCAGGACAGGATTAAAGACACAGACATAGAGAATGGACTTGAGGACACAGGGAGGGGGAAGTGTAAGCTGAGATGAAGTGACAGAGTGGCATGGACATATATACACTACCAAATGTAGAATGGATGTTTGTTACCAGCCGGTAACAAGATAAGGTATTCACTCCAAAATGTAAAATGTAAATCACTGCACTACTCCTTTTATTAATCCTGTCTTAATAAAAGCTGAACTGAACAGAGTCTTTAATAAATTTACATTTTGTCACATGCTTCTTATTTGTTATATACAAGTAAATATTTCTCCATCTTGTACCACCCTGTGGCCCAATATTGAGTAGCACTGCTGTAGACCAACAATAATCAAATTAGAAACCACACAATAGAAAAATTTTCAATCATAATAGCACCAAAAAATTAGCTATCTAGGAATAAACTTAACGAGGAACATGCAGGATATATAGATATATCATTTCAAAAGTTTACTGAGACAAAAAAAAATTTAATACATGGGAAAAAAAAAGCATGTTCCTTAAAAGAAGACTCCCCAGAATGAATTAACTGAATTATATTTTATTATATTTCACAAGGCCTTTCAATGAACTAAACAAAAAGTTTGAAGCATTGTGCAAAATGCAGAATTCTTAATAGTCAATAAAATATTGAAAAAGAAGAATAATTATGGTGATCTTGTATTGTCACAAAGCAAAATTATCATCAAAATACAATAATTACAATACCATATACTGGCACAAGAATACACAGTTTAGATCAATGGAACTTAATCAAGAATCCCTAACACATATGTTGCTGAATGAGGTTTGCCTGACATGCAGCAAGCCAAACGCTGAGATGCCAAGGTTGCAGCAGAGAAAGTGTTTATTCAGGAGTTAGCCAAGCAAGGAGACAGAGAACAATCTCAAATCAGCCTCCTTGAAGGCTAGGGTCTCAGGATATTTATGGGATAAAGCTGAGGTGTGGGGAATGTGGGGAAAGCTGATTGGAAATAAGAAAAAGGGGAGATAATCGTCTTCCTGCACAGGCACAACTAATCTGCAGGCTTTTCTTGGGAACACATGTTTAGAAAATGGTGGCGTTAGTGTGTTCTCAAGGTGGTGTTTTCGGCATTCTCACATCAAAAGGTCGCGTCTGCCAGGTTGGAGGGTCGGTGGTTGTAACCAGTCTTAACTGGTTGGATTTTGAACTGGACACAGCTGACTCCAAGTTCGTGAAAAACAACTTGGGCAAACATCTTATTGTTTAGGCTATGTGACACTTGGAGGATGTGCAAGTTTTTTGAAGCAACAATTAAAGCAAACTTGATCAGTGAAGGCAGGTTACAGGTTTAATGGATCTAACTGATGATTACCCTCAGTATCTCTCTCTCTCACACACACAGAGTATATGATATTTGGCATATTATAAGAAATATTTGAGTAGGGAATCATGGATACCTATATAAATGATAATGAGATAGTTGTTTACTGTTTCTTTGTATAACTACAAATATCAAAATGGATTAAACGGATTAGAAAGTAAATATAAAAAATAAAACCAAAAAACAATGAGTAGACAAAATAGGTTTCCTAAAAGATAAACCTTTGTGATTTAACATAACAACAACAAAAGATACATTATTATTATAAACAGTTAAAAGGCAAATTACAAACAACATTAACCAAAGTATTTTCTATGAAACAGAACTTCCAAAATAACAGGTAATATTAAAGATATTTTTGGTCAAAAATTTTTGGAATTCTTAACCAAAGGATCTCTCTGGACTGTTAATATGCTATTGTTCATTGAGAATGCCCCAAGTTTGTCTATTTCTCTCCACCTTCTCCCCACTGCCTCAAAGCATCTCAACCATCAGGCAATTAAAACTCCCCTCACCTTTGCCTCTTAAGTGAGCGCAGAGTTTCAGTTTGGGAAGATGAAAACGTTTTGAAGATTGATGGTGGTAATGGTTGCACAACAATGTGAATATATTAACACAACTGAACTGTACATTTAAGAATGCTAAAAATGTTAAATTTTATTATGTTAGTCATATTTTACCACAATTTAAAAAAATCCTAAATTCTCAAATTCCAAGAATTTCTTATAGGTAAGAGAGGCTATCTGACACATCTTTAGCCATTACCCCTTAGTGTGAAATCTCCTAGTATAGATTCTATCCTGCTTTACCTAAGTTCTCCCTGCAAGGAAGGCAGATGTGATGTCTGGAGCATCAGTGGCTACCTAAAAGGCATGAAATAAAAGCAAGAGAAAAAGGCCAAGGAAATCAGCCAAAAATCAGCCCAGACATCTTAGAGTTATAGCACCAACTTCTTCTAATAACTATTCTGAGAGAATTATAATGTGAGGAGAAATAATACTGTATTTGTTTAAGCAACTAAAGTTAAATGAATTCCTAAATTGTGTGTATATGTAACACACTTTGAGAAAAGCTGATTTAGAAAAATTCCTTTTCCAAGTATCTCCAGGGATATAAACAACACTCTCTGACTTTACAAAATTGAAGATTAGGTACAATTGCACTCCAGTGTTCTCAAAAATAACAAAGATGACACATTTTCCTTGCTTTTTGACCATTAATGTCTTAATGTGCCATTTATGTATTAAAAGCATTTTTACCTAAAGCAGGGATTGTCAAACTTTTTCTAATAACAGGCCACATAGTAGATGTTGTAGGCTTTGCAGATCTTATGGTTCTAGCATGAAAAAGGCCATAGACAATACATAAGAATTAATTAGACAGTATTCCAAGAAAACTGTAGTTATAAAAACAAGCGGCAGGCCAGTTTTGGCCAAAGGCCCATTGTTTTCCAATCCCTGCCCTAGAGCATAACAGCAATATCTTTCTTCCTGCCTAATTCTTTTTTATTTTTTTAACATCTTTATTAGAATATAATTGCTTTATAATGTTGTGTTAGTTTCTGCTGTACAACAAAGTGAATCAGCTACACATATACATATATCCCCATATCTCCTCTCTCTTGCATCTCTCTCCCACCCTACTTATCCCACTCCTCTAGGTGTTCACAAAGCATCGAGCTAATCTCCCTGTGTTATGCAGCTGCTTTCCACTAGCTATATATTTTATGTTTGGTAGTGTATATATGTCAATGCTACTCTCTCACTTCATCCCAGCTTAACCTTCCTCCTCTCCGTGTCCTCAAGTCCATTCTCTACATCTGCGTCCTTATTCCTGTCCTGCCCCTAGGTTCTTCAGAACAAAGTTTTTTTAGATTCCATAAATATGTGTTAGCATATGGTATTTATTTTTCTCTTTCTGACTTCACTCTGTATGACAGACTCTAGGTCCATCCACCTCACTACAAATAACTCAATTTCGTTTCTTTTTATGGCTGAGTAATATTCCATTGTATATATGTGCCACATCTTCTTTATCCATTCATCAGCTGATGGACACTTGGGTTGCATCCATGTCCTGACTATTGTAAATAGTGCTGCAATGAACATTGTGGTACATGTCTCTTTTTGAATTATGGTTTCCTCAGGGTATTTGCCCAGTAGTGGGATTGCTGGGTCGTATGGTAGTTCTATTTTTAGTTTTTTAAGGACCCTCCTGTTCTACACAGGGGCTGTATCAATTTACATTCCCACCAACAGTGCAAGAGGGTTCCCTTTTCTCCACACCCTCTCCAGCATTTCTTGTTTGTAGATTTTTTAATGATGGCCATTCTGACCGGTGTGAGGTGATACCTCATTGTAGTTTTGATTTGCATTTCTCTAATAATTAGTGATGTTGAGCATCTTTTCATGTGTTTATTGTCAAGCTGTATACCTTCTTTGGAGAAATGTCTATTTAGGTCTTCTGCCCATTTTTGGATTGGTTTGTTTGTTTTTTTGATAACAAAAAAGCTGAGCTGCATGAGCTGCTTGCATATTTTGGAGATTAATCCTTTGTCAGTTGCTTCATTTGCAAATATTTTCTCCCATTCTGAGGGTTGTCTTTTCATCTTGTTTATGGTTTCCTCTGCCTTATTCTTTTAGTGTCTCCTACCTCATTAACATCTCAAGCACAGAGTATTTGTGTTTGAGATGTTTAATTTGAACCTAGAGTTATCACTCTCACCTATTCCTTGTGTCCTACATTGTTTTCTACCCTTTAGCATATTGGTCAGAAGTCTTAAATGCACAAGTCTACTATCACTTCACTATGAGATCTTGGATCCACTTTAATTTATAGAAGTTCAATTTATGTTGTTTGACATGCTGAATGAGTTTTCTGCAAATAGTGTTAAGTATCAAACATTTAATCTTCTAAATGACAATGGAGAGTAATATATGAGCATAAACCTTGTCATATTTGTTTAAATTATGGTCCAGTTGATGTTTAAGTACCATTAATATCACTTGTGATCTTACTTAATTCGCTTTAAAAGAGTCGATATTAAGCATTTTATTGAATATATTAGGAAAAATATGTCTTAAAACCAAGGGCAGATGTAGGTATTAATAGTTTCTCTTTGCAGAATTATATTTTCCTCCTCTGTTATTTTCATAGGAATTGGCTTTTCTGAAAGGTGTGTTTAGTCAAGGATTAAATAACTTCCTTCAGAAACCACATAAATCTTATCTACACCTCTTACATCCTTCAGTGCTCTGGGAGCCAATATATTTAAGTTGGGACCCTCAGGTCTTTCTGTACTTTGTACTATCTCTGGAATTTTCCCTTCCTATCTCACTTTCTCAACTTCATGTTGAAGACCTCTGACCTCTGTTTGGCATTGCCATAATGAAGTCTTGCCCAGAACTTTTTCAAAAGAGATTTTACAAACATTGAGAAAAATAGAGGATGGAAAGTAGTTTTAATTGATAAAACTGTTATGTTCACAAAGATAGATTTATAAAATATTAAAAGAAAGTACAAAAATGTTTTTTTTCTAAAAGTACAGCTCCTTTAAAATACAAACGCAGTCAGCAAGGGAATCCAGTTATGTTTTCTAAACTGGTAAAATCACAAGAGCAAGAAGTACAGTATATTCTAATATGATGATTATAAGAAATAAACTGCAGACCCACAGTGAAACTGGATTCAGGATTTCTACTGAAATATAACAGATGAGCTATAAACAAGGAGATAACTCATGCTTGACATATAGCATTCATCCCTGTTGGAAAATAGCTCTACTTACATATGTAGTACAATCATCTTTTGTTTCTTTTAAATGTTTTTTCTAAAAAAGCTTAAAAAGAAATATGAAATAAATACAATGTTAAATACGAATTTGTATCTTCTGCAGCGACCTAATATAAAATAGTGAAAGATAAAGCAAAGTAATCAATTAAGTAAATACAGAATCAACAAAGAAATATTGTAGAGCAAATTAAGAAAGAAAATTGGGATAGGAGTGACAGCAAAAAGGCCACTAATATTGAATGGTCAAAAGATTAAGATTAACCTCTTCATTGACTCTTAAGGCAGAAGCACCAGATAATTAACATTAAATAGCATTGACAAGAAAGCAGTACATTAGGTAAAATGACCTTGGTCTAGGTCTTGCAACAAATCCTTTTTCAGTGTCTGCTTTTAGAGAAACTGACTTAAGGAGAGATTATAAAAGTTTGGGTTGATTTCTAGTAATTTTGTACATTTCCTCATATTTGTTATTTTCTTTGCACCTACCTTCCTTGTCCTGATCTGTTTCCCTATGGTAAAAGTTAGTTTAAAAAAATACTGGAAACAAGCAGTCAGAAACTGGAGATATGGGAAAAGATTATACCATACTTTGTATTCAACTTTATTTGAGAATGAGGGAAGAAAGGTTGGGAAAATCAGATTCCAGAGAAGGCATTTCAGAGATTTAACCAGAAAAATTAAAAGTCATGTGGCTATATGTGTAGGGCCTGCAAAGGAAAGAGAAGGCGTGTGGACTTAGCCACGGGTTGCAATTGACATGGCTAAAGATTTACTTGGTTGGAGTTCTACCATGATCCTGTGGAAAGATGAATCAAGATGAGGCAGTCTGCAATGTGGCAGAAATCAGGCATCTAGTGGTTTATCAGGGGCTCATAAAGATAATTATGTACATCAGAAAGGAACTAAGGAACATATACATATATTTAACTGAATGTCCTGAAATGCCTATATTGAATGGGATCACTATTCCCAATTTCTACAATATCACTTTATCCCATATTTGAAATCCCTTCTTATTTTCTCTTTAGTTCAAGATTCATGTTATTTATGTAACTTTATTTCACTAACATTTTTGGAGGCCAGTGAGTATTGGAGGTGGTGTAAGATGGGGTGCAAACAGCTGGGTATGATAAACAACATGATTTTTTTCAGACTCTGAATCTCCTCACATTTCTGAAGAAATCTCTAATGAGTTTGGTTTATTGTATAGATATTATTCTTTATTTGTCACAGGCCTACAAAAAGTAGCTTGAGACAAATAAAGAGAAAAACTATCCAGGAGTAGCAAGGTCAATCCATTGCCCCGACACTCTCAGGAGAAATCCAGATCCTGAGTATTCTAATGAATACACTGATGGATATACAGTTTCTTCTAAACACATAGTAAGTACATCAGAGGCCAGAATCTTTCAATGCTACTCCTACCTACTCTTTCAACTTATCACCTTAGTTCTATAAATGCCTTGGCAATCAGTAAATAGCCATTGGCCAGTTGGACATGATAGACCATTGTATTATGTAACCCTCAAAACAAATAACTCACGATCGGGTTCTCAATGTATATTTGTTTCACATTTTTTAAAAAATTGAAGTATAGTTGATGTGCTATCTTCTTAGGGTGTATGTACCTTTTTGAATTAGTGTCTTTGCTTCTTTGGATATATACTCAGGAGTGGAATTGCTGGGTCATATGACAGTTCCATTTTCAGTTTTTTGAGGAACCTCCATACTGTTTTCCACAGTGTCTGCACCAATTTATATTCCCACCAACAGTGTACCAGGGGTCCCTTTTTTCCATATCCTTGCCAACATTTGTTATTTGTGTTCATTTTGATAATAGTCATTCTAACAGGTGTGATTTTCATTTGCATTTCCCTGATGATTAGCAATGTTGAGCATCTTTTCATGTGCCTGTTAGCCATCTGTATTTCCTTTTTGGAAAAATATCTATTCTGGTCTTTTGCCCATTTTTTAACTGGGTCATTGGTTTTTTGGATGTTGAGTTGTATAAGGTGCTTATGTGTTAGATATTAACCCCATATTGGTCATATCATTTACAAATATTTTATCCCATTCGGTAGGTTGTCTTTTTGTTTTGTCAATGGTTTCCTTTGCTGCACAAAAGCTCTTAAGTTTAATTAGGTACCATTTTTTTTTTCTTTCATTTTCTTTTTTCAGGAGACAGATCTAAAACAGTATTACTAGATTTATGTCAAAGAGTGTTCTGCCTATGTTTTCTTCTAGGAGTTTGATGGTTTCTGGTTTTACATTTAGGTCTTTCATCCATTTTAACGTTATTTTTGTATATGGTATCAGAGAATGTTCTAATTTCATTCTTTTACATGTAGCTTCCCACTTTTACAGCACCACTTATTGAAAAGATGGTCTTTTCTCCATTGTATGTTCTTGCCTCCTTTGTCATAGATTAATTTACCATAAGTGGGTGGGTTTATTTCTGGGCTCTCTATTCAGTTCCATTGATCTTGGTTGTAATGTTTAACTGATAGCATTCATCCTAGGTGCAGCTAATATTGTATTTTCTAAGAAACATATAACATAATTAACTTTAGATACTTCAAATGAAACTTAGAGATTTTCATACATGATCAAAATCAAATATTCCATATAAAATATTGGCTTTATATGTGGATTATAAAATTTAGGAGAAATATCTCTAGCACATGAGGAATCATTTTCCTACATAATTCATGATTACTAACAAGGAAGAAGACATACTACTAAAGAAGAGCTTATTAATCATTAATAATCAGTTTACCCCTTAATTTTAAAATATCTTATATATTCAAAAAGTAAAAAATAGTGCAAAATCAATAAGAAAATATTCAAATATATAGCGGTATATAAAGTGAGAGATGAAAGACCCTCCTACCTCTAAGAAATTAACACTGATTGACATTCAGATATGTGTACTTCAGGATAATTTTCCAAGTCCATGTATACATTATTTTAAATTATGCTTTAACAATTGCATAACATTTCATTCTATCAAAGAAGAGTAATTGTTTAATCTTCTATTGATGGTCTTCTAAATTATTTCCAATATTGTTTATATATATATTCAATAAGCACATTTTCAGGTATAAAACTATACATAAAATATGTAAAATATATTTATAGAGTTTTATATACCTTACATAATCTAAGTGTGTATTTTATACATGTTATATAATAATATATGTTTATTCATTATAACTTGCACATGCATGTATATATCTTGCTTCTCTTAAAATGTCTTCTAAGTACATAATAGAAAGCCAAATTGAATGTCCTGTATAAAAACGTATTTTGTTACAGAACTGCATTATCTTCTTTTATCTATGGAAAGAAAAATTACTATTTTTTACAGATAAATGTCATTACACTTAAAGCAAGAAACAAATGATTTCCAAATAGCCTTGTTCAAGGAGAGTAACAACAGATTTTCTGCAAGATCATAATCTTCTAAATATGTTTATTTCACTAAGTACCATGATTCACATCTCTTGGGTAGTGCACTTACTTATAATGAAGAATAAATCAGGTTAAAATTACTATAAATCAGGTTTCTGCAGATGGATTTCTCTAGCTTTAGAAATGCTAATATGAGCACCTGCTTCATTTTATCAAGATGGTTTAAGTTAATCTACAGATGTTATTTTTCCACTGCATACTATTTGGGAAATGATTGTGATTGGGAGACTGTCACTTTGATATTGGAGAAGTGATACCACCTGTTTTCTAGGGGAGTACATAAAGGAATACTTTCCTCTGAAGGAACAGCCACCAAATACATTAAAATGTATCAATGTGAGATTAATATATCATACTTTTTGTTGAATTGAAATAATAAGAGACTATGAAAGCCATATTTAAGAAAAATATCACATAATTAGAAAAGAAGGATTAAAATAAGTTAAAAATAATAGGAAGCTAAATAGTGAAGATAAATATTTTTATGATCATTTGGAGCTGCTTTTCCATATTTTTCAATATAGGAAAAACTTAACTCTGCCATTTTTCTCAAAGGAAATCAAAATGTATCAAAGAAACGATATGTTAAAAATAATTCAGTTCATGGATATTTTTCATGTTTAGTAGAAGATGAATACTAGAAATTTAGAGATTTTATGCATGATGCCATAACCATAGATCAGCATTAAGGAATCTGTCAGTGTTTCTTCATCTTTGCCTATGTTATTTTAAACAAAGACTTAGTAAAAAAGAATGATAATTTGTTCTGTGCATGAGTAATAGTCCATGACTAATCGTAAGAACTGCCAATATTCCAAGGTCCTTATGAAGCCAATTTAATGGACTTTGGATAATTCACTATATGAAACATATGTTCTTTCTTTTGTACACTTCTAAATATATTTGTTCTTTATTTTTTTATAACCATTTTTGAAATATCCGTATGCATATACAATGTTAATACAATAATAATATTGACCCTTTTGAACATTTAATTTACACTCTGTCTGAAGTATATTCATGCATATGGTGTGAGGTTGGGGTTAGACTCATTTATTTTTAATGAGAATATCCAATTGATTCACAATAATTTATCGAAAAGATATCCTTTATCCCTGCCTCACAGTGTTACTTCTATCATAAATTATATGATTCTAAATGTGCAAACCTATTTCTGAATTTCTTATTCTGTTTCATCTCTTTGCTTATTCTTTCACCAATACCACACTGTCCTAAGTATTGTACATTTATAATTATTTATGAAATTATTATAATAATTATATTCTAATGTAATGTAAATTCTTCAACTTTATTCATCTTCTTCAACATGCTCTGAGCTATTCTAGATCCTTTGTATCTCCATATAAATTATAGCATCACCTGGTCAATTTGCACTCATAAAAAATACTTGCTAGAAATTTGATTGGTATTACATTGAACTGTAGATCAATTTGTGAAAAACTGACCTCTTTACAATATTTAGTTTACCAATCTATAGCCATAATATATCCCTCCAATTAATCAGGTTTCTATAATTTATCTTAATCTGTTCTGTTGTTTTCAGTGAGAAGACTTTTTTTTTCACAAAATGTTCATATTTCTTTTTTTTCTTTTAAGAGAAGACTTACCCAGCTGTATCTTTTATAATTATTTCTAGGCATTTGATATTTCAAAAATTATTGTTAATAGTATATTCCTTAAATTTAATTTTTTGTCTATCTATAAAATACTATGATTTTTAAAATATATTTGAACTTATACCAAACTTGCTAATTTTACTTGTGAATTCTAATATGTTGTTTAGAAACTGATTTGATTTTTATATGCACACAATAATATCTGAAAATAACCATTTTTTTCTTCCTTCCATATACCTATTTGTTTTTCTTGCATTACTTTACTTCATAAAACCTTCTGTACAAGATTAAAAAGAAATATTGATAACAAATATCCTTGCCTCCTCTCAGACTTCATGAGCAAGCTTTTAATATTTTGCTTTTAAGTATAATATTTGCTATAAGATATCTGTATATCCTCTTTATTAAGTTAAGGAAGTTCCCTATTATATATAATTTGCTAAGAGGGTTCTCATCAATGAGTATTGAATTATATTAAAAGCTTTTTCTGCATCTATTGAGATAAGTATAAGGTTTTTCTTCTTTATTCTGTTAACTTGGTGAATTACACTAGTTGGTATTCAAATGCTAAATTAAACATGAATTCCTGGAAAGTGATGTCAGCAAAATGGCAACACAGATAATTTCCAGCTTTAGACAAGCAGACCAACTAGCAACTATCTATAGACAAGATTCATCGTGAAAAATCTCAGAACTGGGGGGGGGGGGGTGAAGCTGAAGATGGAGAAGTACTGCATTAGAAAGATAAGAGGAGTTGTTTTACTTTGACCACATTGCCACTCCCCCCAGGCCAGCTCAGTGTCTCACTGAGATGCACCCCCCTTCCAAAGCCTACTGTTTCTCCAGTGGGAAAAAGAGAGCCCAACTGGACATCAAGCTTCACCAGCATTGTGGAACACTTCCTGTGAAGCTCACTCCAGTCTCACTTAATGGGGATTACTGTGGGAACCTGCGGTACTCAACCAGGGGAAATCAGATAGAGGTGAAGGGAGGTTGGGCTTATAGTAACCAGTGCTCAGATCTTGGCCTACTGAGTTTCACCTTGTAGCAGTACCACTGAGTAGAGATCCCAGCCAGCAACTCTGTCCTTCTACAGAACCAAGTCAGTGGCCCAGTCTGGCCGGGGAGCTCAGTTGGCAGTCTGCCTGATTTAGATCCCCAACCAGTGGACCATATCAGCCACCAGGAAGACCATTCCATGGCACTACCTATGCAGGAAGCAAGCACAGTCCCACCCAACTTCTCAGTGTAGTCCTCCAGTCTCACTGCTCCAGGAAGCAAGGCCATAGACACCCTGCAACTGCAAGGCACACCTATGGCCTGCCTGGGCAAGGAGCCAAACCAGCATTTCTAACCAACTGTTGAGCCTAGCCTCTGGACCCACATAACCAGGGAGCTTGAACAGTGACCCTGAGCAGACTTGAAGCCCAGTTTGCGGTAGCGCTCAGCCACAGAGCCCAGCCTACAGCCTCACCTAACAGAGGAGCCCAGCACAAGAGCCAGCCCATTTGGTGAACACAGCCTGCAGCCTTGCCCAGTTAGGAGCCCAGCCAATGACCCAGGCCACTTGCAGAGCCTATCCTCTGGCCCCACCCAGCCAGGAAGTTGAACAGTGACTCTGCCCAACCATTGAGTGCAATCCAGCCATCCAATTGTGGGCACAACTGAAGGCCCCATCAAATCAGAGTGTACTGGCTGTGACCTCACCCCAAAGCAGAGCACAGTCAATGGCCTACTTGATCACAAAGACCAGTCTATGTCCCTGCCCAACTTCAGGGCACAGCCTGTGGCCATAACTGAACGCAGGTCCAGCCAGCAGCACCATCTGGTTGGGAAGCACAGCCTAAGTTCTCACTCCACCAGGAGAGATTATCCAATCACAGAATCCAACCAGTGGCATTGCATTGCCACGAAACACAGCCTGCAACCCCACCAACCAGAGGTGATTCAAGAAAATGAAAAGACAACATTTAGAATGGGAGAAAATACTTGCAAACAATTTATCTGATAAGGAGCTAATATCCAAAATACATAAAAACTCATACAACTCAATAGCAAAAAAAAAAAAAAAAAAAAAACCCAAACAATTCAATTTTTCAAAATGTGCAAAGACCTGAATAGATCATTTTGCAAAGAAGATATGCAAATGGCCATCAGATATATGAAAAGATGCTCAACATCACCGATCATCAGGAAAATGCAAATCAAAACCACAATGTGATATCATTTCATACCTGTTAGAGTAGCTATTATCAAAAAGACAAGACAATGAATATTGGAGAGGATATGGAGAAAAGCGAAACCTTGTACACTGTTGGTGGGAATGTAAATTGGTTCAGTGACTATGGAAAACAGTATGGAGGCTCCTCAAAAAAACTAAAAATAGAACTACCATATGATCCAGCAATCCCACTGTTGGGTATATATCCAAAGGAAATGAAATTACTATCTTGAGGACTTATCCATATCCTCATGTTCACTGTAGCATTATTTACAGTAGCCAAGATATAGCTAGAGATGAATAGATAAAGAAAATGTGGTACATACACATACACAAAGGAATGTTATCAACCATAAACAGAAAGAAATCCTGCCATTTGCAACAACACAGATGAAACTTTAGGGTATTAGGCTAAGGGAAATAAGACAGAGAAAGGCAAATACTATATGATCTCACTTATATGTGGAATCCAAAAGAAATTGAACACATAGAAATAATGAGTATTGGTGGTTGTCAGAGGCAAAGGAGTGGGGAAAATATGTGAATGTGGTCCATGGGTACAAACATACAGTTATAATATGAATGAGTTCTGGTGATCTAATGTACAGCATGGTGACTATAGTTATCAATACTGCATTGTATAGTTGTTGTACAATACTGTATTGTATTGAAAGTTGCAAAGACAGTAAATCTTAATAGTTCTCATCACACATACACCCAGGAAACAGTCACAATGTGAGGCGACACGTGTGTTAACTAACATTATTGTGGTAATCATTTCACGATGTATATCATATTGTCACATTGTGCCCCTTAAACTAGTACAATGTTATATGTTAACGTATTTCAGTAAAGCTGGAAAAAAATACATTTCTGAAAGAAATCTCCTTGTGTATGATGTATTATCCTGTTCCTATTTCACAGAATTTGATTTGCTTCTGTTTAGGATTTGATTTTTAAAACTTTCTGCATGCATATTAATGAGAGAGATCAACCTATAAATGGTCTTTTTTGTAGTATACTTTGCCCCTTTCATACCTTTTTAAAGATTGTATATTACAAAAACATTTAAAATCCTCACTGCCATGGCTACCATACACACATTCATACATTCATTCATTCAAAAAACTTTTGTTGAGAGTTCATTTATATCTGGCACTGAAATAGCTTCATATTTAACAACATATTTACATCTCACAGTAATGTTATGAAATATTTTTAATTTCTCCAGTTTTAAAAAGAAGAAAAATGTTATGTAAAACTGTCTCAAGACTGCACAGCTCATAGGTGGTGGGCCAGCTCTTCAAAGAACATTGTAATTAGCTTAATGCCTGGGACACACTAGGCATAGTATAATGTAAACATAGCTGGCAGGAAGGGAGAGAAGAAAAGTGAAAGAAAGGAAAAAGAAAGACTGGAAAAAAATGGTTAAAAATAATTTAACATTTTTAAAGTAAAAGATGCATATTATTCAAAAATTATAAGCAAGATTTCACAACTAAACTAAAATATATGCACATAATGACTAAGTTTACCCTAATTGCTGCTTTTGTTTACGTATCATTCTATAAAATTCATCATCTATTAGAGGTTTATTTACACTAATGCCTTGGTAGTTCATACTTATTCAAATTGAAGAAGTTACGCATTGAGAAAAAATATTACTGTGTAGAAAAAATTCAACAAGTTCGTCTTTCAGATATCTCCCAGGTGCTTCTGATTTTATATTTCTTGTTTCCAAATCCTTTTCTCATTTCACTAAACAGAAAGTATGTTTATTTTATGGTTGAGGATTTTGCCTTATTTAACACTATTCAACACTTGCCTTACTTAAAATAGTTCCCTGTAAATTATATCCCCCAATTAAAGAAAGATTTTGTGAACTTTAAAATTATATTGGAGGTTCTTATTCTGGGCAGTAAATTGTTTCACAAAATTATACGCATGTGAACAATTTCTTTATTTTCGATAATTGTCAAAACCACAGGAGTCTAGAATTAAATCTTTTGAAGACGGAAAGTTGTGTGAAGATTTCCGTCAGGATGATAACTACCTAATGACTTTGCTTTAGTATATATGCAGTTTGAAAATCAAAATAAGTGTAACATCTTAGAAAAAGAGCAGCAGGGTTAAGCTTTCCTCACACATCCACTATCTCTTACAGCAAATTAACAAATTTATAGTTGTTGGGAAGATGTTAAATGAGCTTGCTCTACATTTTTTCTACTCTTTGATTAATTAAGTACAATTCATTTGGAAGAAAATTAAAAACTGATGTTTGTTTTGCCCTTCAAAAATTATTCAGGAAAAACATATTTACAGCTTGGTGCACTGCATTACCAATTCTAATATGGTCGGTCCCAGACAAACCAGGATTGGAATCCTGGTCCCAACACTTAACTATCCCTGAGAGCCTGAGTAATTTCACCTAACTATTTTTATGGTGAGTTTTCATCCATAAAAGGGGATTAATACCTCCCTAGGCAAAGTTAGTGTGGACAATAAGTAAGATCAAGTGCTCCTGACACTGCCCAGTTCCTAGCAGGTGCCCTTGCACCCTCAGAGGGAGTTAGGCAATATTGTGAATAGGTTAAATTACAATCTGGCATCATGCTGCCTAAGTTTATAGATTGATTTCTACACTTCCTGGCTTAGTGACCTTGGGCAAGCAACAAACTCCCTCAGCCTGAGTTTTCTTATTTTTTAAATAAGGATAATAATACTGCATGCCTTGTGGTAGATGTTGTGATGTTTAAATGAAATAATATATGTAAAGCATTGTTGAATTAAACAAGGAGGCCATTAGAGTGAGGTGTTTCTAACACCTTATCATCCAAAATAAGGAAATCTTAAGGCTGTAAATGCCTCAAGGTTAAGGATCAAAATCTAAGGACAACTAATCACAAAGAACCAACTAATCTTTTCCAAATAATGCAGCCACTTAAGCGATAGACAATCAAATCGTTTCTTTACTCCTCCCTCTTGTTTATAGAAGCCCCCACCCACCCCCCTGCTTCTGTCCATAGAATGCTCCTAACCACTTCCCACTTCTGGTTTGGCAGTGCCTCATTCAAATGGATTTTTGCTCAGATAAACTCTTAAAATTTTTAACATAACTCAGTTTGTCTTTTAACAACACTGAGCAAAATTCCTGGCACACTGGACGTGTTCAATAAATGTTAGTGGTTACTATTATTCCCTCTCTTTCTCAAGGTTTAAAGGTGGGAAATGAGCAAACTGCTGTTATTTATTCACTCACAATCTAAAGCAAGAAAAAATCTGGAGACATTAATTCCTTGAAATCATTACATTCTTACCTAGTAATATTAGATTTATTTTATTTATATTTTATAACTTGGTAAAATTAAATGACTTTAAAATGTTAAAATAGGAAAAAATTCTAGACATATGTATTAAGAGAAAGAAAGATTCCTATTTGTTATCTGCTACTGAATGTTTCTTAGGTATCTTATTGCCTTAGGTAATTTGTAAAAGCAATTGAAATAATTTTGAAAGGCTGGGCTTGTTCTAATGAAATTGAATGCTCATCAAGAAAAGGTAGAAAGGTAGAGTATTGTTTTTGTAATTGTTCAATTCTAGAAAGTATAATTGATATAAAATTTTTGTATATAATATGTAAAATATAATATAAATATAATTTTCAAATAGCATATTACAGGAGATTATATGTATGAGAGTATAAGTACAATACTGGCAATTACATATAGATAGATATCTACAGGCAAATGGTCAGTTTATATTCAAATAGAAAATAAGATTACATGATAAAGTGAAATAGAGAGGATCCCCATCTAAATTTGCAATGGTGTAATAAACTAACAAACAAAATAAACAAAGACAAACCATCCTTAAAAATATTTACAAAGATTCATAATAATGCCTTATTTTAAGTATTGCTCTATATGTACATACTGCCAAATGAAATTCAGCAAAATACATATTGTCCAAACCTAATTCCTTAGGAAAATCCAAATCATTTTTTAAAAACATCAGAAAGAGTAAGATGAACTTAAAAAATACCCAGTTGATATTATAGGTTGCTATGATACCTTCACTTACCCTTCTGCTATACAGTATATGTCTAATGGATATTTGCTGGATAAATGAATGATTTTAGCAAACTTGTTCCATGTTAGGTATCATATTTGTACTTTTAAATTGGAAACCAGTATGGTCTACAATATTTTTGTATAATTTGCTTTCCTCTGGGTAAAATACACATGAAAATTAAATATTAGTTTCTTCAGTGTGCACTAGCAGCTTCTGCTATGAAACTAACACTTTTGCTCTCAAACAAGAACTTTCTTATTCAACATTGAGACCCTTTTATATTTTTGGCTTATAAATATATGGGAGTTCTGTTTTCCATCCTAAGAGCCAGACTCTTGATCTATTACTTCAAATACTTTCTTTCAAGAATTTTCCCAACAACATACAAAACATTAGCATGTTACCTATGACTGTTTTTTTTAGAGGTAGGATATGTAGAAAAGCCTTATATTTCCCAGTTTTCTAAATTATTAAAAGCATATTCTCCTGCATCCTGTGATTTCCACAATACAAACATACATTTCTGTATTTATTGATGAAAAATATATGTCTTGTGAATAATTAATTTAGGCAGAATAAATCTTCAGTACCTTTGGCAACAGAACAACCTATACATCCATCTTAGCATCTTAGACAAAGTGTCTTCCTTATCTTCTTGAAGTTGTCAAACTTCAAAAGTGGTGGTGAGGGTATGCCAGATAAAGTACAAATTCCATCTGAGTTTATGCTACTATTCCTCGACGAAAATTTAGAGCATACTTCACACTGAGAGAGAAAATATAAGTTCAGTATTGACAATGACTCCTCTTTTACCAACTTATCAAAATAGTAGTTAAGAATCTGGTTTCTAAAGTCATACTGTCTAGTTCAGGTTCTGCTCTTCCTAGAATTTGGCAAGTTGCCTATCCTCCATGTGCCTCAGTTTCCTTGTCCATAAAATGATGATGGTAATAATTACTACCTATATTTATTCAGGATCTTCTATGCACCAGTAAGTGTTTTCATCCCTTGGGATACAGTAGTCAACGAAAGAGATACGGTAAACTGTATTCCTGTTCACTAAAATGTAGCCCCCAGTGTGTGATTTCACACATTGTAACTTACTACTTGGGAAAAAAAGAACCTTTCGGATATATAGGTATAGTATGAGCTATGGTATCAATCGTGTTCTTAGGTTTTATCGTATGAGCTCACCATATATTCACAGCGGGTATGGACGTTGACACATGAGCATACTTTACATCAGCCAATATAATTATTGCTATCCCTACAGGAGTAAGAGTATTTAGCTGACTGGCAACACTTCACGGAGGCAATATTAAATGATCACCAGCCCTGATGTGAGCCTTAGGTTTCATCTTCCTTTTCACAGTTGGCGGACTGACAGGTATTGTCCTAGCTAATTCGTCATTAGACATTGTCCTTCATGATACCTACTATGTAGTCGCACACTTTCACTACGTGCTCTCAATGGGAGCTGCTTTTGCTATTATAGGGGGGCTTGTACACTGATTTCCACTATTCTCACGATATACACTCAACTCAACATGAGCAAAAATTCACTTTGTGATTATATTTGTGGGTGTCAACCTAACCTTCTTCCCACAACATTTCCTAGGCTTATCTGGCATGCCTTGATGATACGCCCACGATCCAGACGCCTACACAACATGAAATATCATTTCATCAATAGGTTCATTCATCTAGTGCTGTTGAATTCAGGCATGGCCATCTGACATTCTTTGCCTAAAAAAATATAAGTGGCAGTGACATGTGTCTCTTTAGAAGCTTTAATCCTCAGTGAGCAATTTATCATACTTGCTTTTCCCAGCCTTTGTGATTATGGAAGCATGTTTGGAGATGAAATCTCTGGATTTCTAGATTCCTGAGTGACTATATTGTATAGGACTTTCTGTAAATTCATAGTATAATATTACAAGAGAAAAAAATAGACTTTACTGTTTTCAGCCATTGAAATTTGGGGTTGTTTGTTACTGCAGCATAATCTAGCCTATTCTGACTGTTAAAACAAAATATCTGTACTTGAGAAGTACTCATTGTAGTGAGAAGAGACAAACAAGAGGAAAATAAAACATAATAAGTAAGGCACCTAATGTGATAGAAGGTAATAAACACTATGGAATTAAAAATAGTACAGTAGGTAAGAAGTAAGGATTAATTCAGATTAAAGGGGCAAAGAAAGTTGGGAGGATGCAGGTTATGGAACTAATTAGGGAGGTCAACTAATTAATGATCTCTGAGCCCTTAGCAAAATTTCTGATACATAATAAGCCTCAAAAAAGTTATTTATTTTTACATTATCTAGATTTAATATAATGGATTTGTTGACTATATAGTACTACTTTTTGATCTTTTTCTTCCGATAACTTTTATTAAAATTTAAGGCAAATCCTTACATGATAGTTCAGAAGCTAGGGTGGATAACATTAAACTCCCAGGTTTCTGAACCTTACGTATTTAGCTTCAGAGCATACAAATCTTATTAATATTAGGTCTTAAGGCATCGATGTTACCATACTTGTGCTATGGGGAGAATTATTTTTAATGCCACTGAGAAAATCCAGGTGCAACATGCTTGTTAATTCACACTACACATTCATCTGCTTGGCAGGAAGAGCCTGTAAGGAAACCTGGCATGTTAATGTTGCTATAATGCACCTTTCTTCACCCCGTTGTCAGTGGCAGTACTGCATATGAAAGCAAAAACAGTGAAAGAGAAAGAACATTTCCTAAGTTAAGTTTGCTTTTCCTTGTTATACCCAAGCTTGAATCAGAGGGGTTTTGTAATAAATATGGAATCATCTTCAAAGTAATATTTTAAAGGTAAATGCAGTTTGTGAATTAAAGAAATAATTTCCATTAAGAAAATGATAGAGATAAATAAATCACTTTTAGATATTGAAAATAGAATTTGTAATTTAAAAATTAATATTTCAAACTAAAATTCTATTTTCCTCAAGTTTTACCAATCATATTAGTGAAGTTGTTAAACCATTCTACTTCCCAAAATCAAAATGTAGGAAAGTTTCCTTTTCTATCGAAAATACTAGAGTCCTTGATTCAGAAACAGAAAATATCTCCAAAGATAAGGATAAAACTTTTACCTTGTATTTCTAGAAACTTATAACATTGGTGTTATTTATTGACAGGTCATAGTTATGAAAGGAATAACAAAAGATACAAATGTATGTTTACTCATTACAAATAAAACACCTCCCCATAATTAATGCATAAAATATCAAATCAATATTTATACTCTTCCTATGTGGAAATATGTTATTCCTAACCAGTAATCTTTTCACTGTGTGATGGAAAACACCATCTGGGTCCATGGTTTGACTTTCTAAAGGTAAAATAGAACATCAGTTAAAAAAATAAAAAAGAAGAAGAAGAAGCATGGCCATTTCAATTTTCCTTACTTCCAAGCAATCTCTTTCCACATAAATTTAATCAATCAAGAAAAGAGAAAATTAATCAAGTAGCTGACCATTTTAGCCAGTCCAGTGATCTTTCTAACCTATTAATAAACTTGCCTCTAATAGTAGTTAGCCAAATAGTTAGGATTTTTATAAGTGAAGTATATTTACATAATAGTGCTACTGTTCATCCAGAAATACTTACTTGAATCTGTACAAGAAACGTCAAAAAGATGTTGAGCTGCTAGTTCATTTCATTCCTTCATTCATTGCAAATATTTATTATACCTGGAAGACTTACCAGGCACTACTAAAGGAACTAATAAACAAGACAAAAAAGGTCTCTGCTTTTGTGGAGCTTTCAATCTAGAGATGAGTAGACAAAAAATAAACAAGTGACCGAACAAATGATCAAGTTATTCTAGATAGAAATGAGTGCAATAAATAAAATATACTGATACTAGGATGATGTTGTAGAGAATTAGCTTTGGTGGAGGCAGACTGAAAAGTAAGTCAGGAAAAGTACTTCTCAGAAACCAATGTGATAGGAGGATATTTGAGCTAAAATATAAATGACAAAAACAACATACCCTTACAAATATTGGTGGGCATAGCATTCTTAGTATAGGAATAACTAATCTAAAGACCCTAGGTAGAATAAACTTGGTTTACTTGAGGAATAGAAAGGGCAGTAAGACTAGAGTATGGTAAAGTAGACAGACAGTGAAAGGAGATGAAGTCAGAGCCAAAGAAAGACCAGATCGTGAAGACTTAGAGACAATGATAAGCTATGAAGGGAAACCATGGTAAATTTTTGTTCTTTTGTTTGTTTTGTTTCACTTTGTTTGAATGCAGAGAATGACATAACATAAATATATATATATAGTTTTTTATACTTATTTTGATTACCGTTGAGAGTCAATTAATAAAAAGCCAAAAACAGAAAGTAGGAAAATAGTCTGGAATGTACCAAATGAGAGAAAGTGGAGATGGGAAGACATGGAAAGATAGATTCAGGATATGTTTATAGACAGAGCCATAGAATTTGATGGAGATTGAGCTCATGAGAAAAAAGGAAGATACCAAAAATGCTACAGTAGGTTGGGGTTGGGCAACTGAATGGAAGTTGATGCTATTTAAAAGAAATAAAACAGCTAAAAACAACAACAACAACAAAAAAAAAACAGCTAAAGTATTAAGTATCTGGTAAGAGTTGAGGACTCTTCTTGACTTTAAAGATTTGGCTCATTAAAAAGTTAGTCACTTAGGGGCTTCCCTGGTGGCGCAGTGGTTGAGAATCTGCCTGCCAGTGCAGGGGACATGGGTTCGAGCCCTGGTCTGGGAAGATCCTGCGTGCCGCGGAGCGGCTGGGCCCGTGAGCCACAGTTACTGAGCCTGCGCCTCTGGAGCCTGTGCTCC
Organism: Balaenoptera physalus; assembly: GCF_965194825.1. Taxonomy (NCBI): domain Eukaryota; kingdom Metazoa; phylum Chordata; class Mammalia; order Artiodactyla; family Balaenopteridae; genus Balaenoptera; species Balaenoptera physalus. Next base: position 108,791,279 of record NC_138890.1, on the reverse strand, counting down.
ACAACAAGAGAGGCCGTGATAGTGAGAGGCCCACACACCGCGATGAAGAGCGGACCCCACTTGCCACAACTAGAGAAAGCCCTCGCACAGAAATGAAGACCCAACACAGCCATAAATAAATAAATAAAAATTTAGTTACTTAGTCATTTAGCCACTTCAAAGATTTAACTAATTTAATCTTCATAACAGTTCTATGAATTGAGTACTATTTGATTCCCATTTATGAATTAGGAAATTGAAACACAGAGAGAGAACTTCATACAAGTACTTAGTACACGTAGCTTGTATTAAGTCATACAGCTAGAATCAACACAAGGAAGGTTACACTATACAGTTGATTCTTGAACAACACAGGAGTTTGAGGCACCAACTTACGCACAGTGGAAAATCAACGTATAACTTTGCAGTTGGTTCTCTGTATCCAGGGTTTCACATTCTTGGGTTTAACTAACCAGGGATTGTGTAGTACCTTCTGATAGTTTTTTGTTGGTTGTTTTAAGCTGCTAAATTTGGAGGGTAATTTATTATGTGACAATTGGTAACTAATACATAAGAAGTATTTTTTAACTTAGAAAATAAAAATATAAAGGAAATTGATACCATAGAGAAGAGGATTGTAATTTTTAAATCATAAATCATTTATATTGACAAGAATTAAAATGAGATTAAGCTCTTTTATGATGCCTAAAACACACATGACACTGTGGCATTCTTTTGGTGGTATATCTTTGCATAAATTCATAATTTACTATTAACCTATACACAAGAAAATTAACCAATAAAGAATCCAAAGAGTTTAATTTGGTAAACAAAATTATTATAGTTATTTTTAATTTCCTCTTTTATGGTGGTAGTAGTGTGTTTTTAAAGCAGTTACCTATCTCTACAAAATATGTACATGGAACTATAAAATGGGTATATGTGTTAAAGATGTATGTTTTTGGAGTTATGAGGTCAGGTGATACACAGCATAAATACTAAGAAGTTACAAATCACACGTACACAGACACGCACAGATATACCCCAAAATAATAATTATTATACATATATATATATATATATATATATATATATATATATATATACCTCTGAAGTCATGTTTCCTGAGCTGAATATCCCAAATTTAGATGATTTTGTTAGAGAGCTGAAAATGGACTGTTATATTGAACTGACCTAGAAGATAAAGTGAATTAACTTGGATTAATAACATTAAAAGGGAACAGTCTAACCTTTGTACAGTGGTATTTCCTGATATTCTAAAGGAAAGTGCTTTAGCCCTTTAGCACTAAATTCAATTTCCTATCTTGAAAAGGAGAGACCTGAGGACACATATCTACTCCTCACATGAAATTTAGACACTTTGCAGTTTTCCAAATCCCTGGAAAATAGTATCATATCTCTGATAGAAACTCTAAGTTCCTTTAAAAGGGGATTAAAGAGAGTGAGTCACTTAAAATTGTGGTTTAATTTCTACTTTGTTCTGCATGTTTATATATATTAACTGCATATAAATAAATATTTCAACATAAAATTGTTTACAATATCCATATATTTTAACTTGTATAAGTATCTCAAATTTAAAATATGGGCATGTAAGTTCAAATTAAATTCTTTTTAAAAACATTTCTCAGAAACGAATTGCCGATATAAAAACTTTCTCTCTAAAATCTAGAAAATATCATTTTCCTCCTTCATTTTTAAGCCAAAGAAAATAAACACGCCTTATGATAGAAATTGAAGCAGACACAAATCACTTACGTGATAAACAGAAGACTTGTACCAACCAGAAATCATCATTAGAGGACCAATTTCTTATTAGTTCCCTCTTTCTGTACTTAAGTAGATACATTTTTCTTAATAAGAACAGCTTAACTGATGTAATAGATTTTTAATGGCTAGGCAGGCTCACCCTTCCTAGGAAAGATTTATTCTGCTGAATCAGATAGGGTTCTTGATAGCAAGTAATAGTATTTGACTCTGGATCTCAGGTCAAAAAAAGGAATTTGTTGGATGGATTGTAAGGAATTTATTCGATAAAGCCCATTGGGCCAGGTTTGGAAAACAAGGAGGCATCAAGACAATTCTGAACGGTGAAGGAGCAGGAAATGAGACTACCATCTTTAGCAGAAGCAGTCTGTTCTGGACACTGCTGATGCAAGTCATTATTATGGTGGAAACTGAAACAACTGAATTCTGACCATTAACATTCCAGGTCCTGAGTTGGAGAATGATTGGCAGGACTTAAATGACATGCCAATACTCTTTCTCCCTAGGGGCAAGGAATGGAGCATCTGACTCTCTGGTTTTGATATTGGAGAAAACTGTACTAAGACTACACATATTGAGAAGTTCCCTAGTATGTATGTGTGTGTGTGTGTGTGTGTGTGTGTAATATGAGATCTTATGTGGGGCAAACAAAGCAAAAAAAAAACAAATTATCAAACAAAAACTAGCTCGTATTCTCTCACCCCTTTTAATAATAATAGGACTTCATGAAGGATTACTCTACTATATGTTTCTGCAGTTAGAAGAATTTCACTACTGGATTGATATGCAGAGATTGATTTTGTTAGGTAAATGGACAAACAGCTATTTAATGTGTTTCCCATTCTGAATGTACTTAAATGCTGCACAGGCCCTGATCTTGAGGGGAGAACTGTGATGATTAAATTCTCATTATTAGGTGGCATCTTTACATACATTGCCTAATCTTTTTTTCTGTGTGTGTTTACTGAATTAATTTTAGTTGTCAAATATCTAAACATTTTGCTAATAATAGGTAGTTTTTTCCTCCCTCTCCTACTTGCTTTCTAGTCACACATACCACTACTCTTTTCATAAGCACTTCTGGACTCTCGTTTGTCCACTGGGTTTACATCTCTTCATTTCTTTACCCCGCCAATATGCTGGCAGTAACACTGTAAATGATTCAAGCACAACAGCTCTCTGCTCTTTGCTACCCCACAGCATGATTTTGATCTATACCCATAAAATAAAAATAATGCATAACAAGCACTGGAAGAGAAAAGTCCTTTAAAGGCACAGAAATGATTTTTGTTGGGAATGGGAAAGAGCATGGGAAAGGGGAAAATACAAAGGAAAAAGCCCTGTAGTCACTCCCCTATTCCCGTTTTCATATTGGGTTTATTAAATGTAGTTCCAACTCAAGACAACTATATTTCACAGTAAATTACAGTCTGCCTTAAGACTTGGCACAATAATACCAAGAAATTGCATAGTTGTTTATTGATCAGTGGACAGCAAATATTTAACTTCAGGGGAAAAAATCAAAACTGAATTAAAGTCTCACCAGCTTTTGCCAGGGCCTCCATCTGAAAAGCATTATTAGCCTCAAATTGATGGAATTGATGACTGGATTCACAGAGCACATTCAAATAACAGAGACCTTTTCCTCAGAGGCAATATTCTCTAAGGAGTCTGAGAAATTTCCAGCAAATTTGTAATATTTTCGCGATGCCTGCTGGAGAGTGTAGTTCTCTACTTGTTCAAGAAAAAAGCCTGCCAAAGCCTCACTAAAATATCAAATTAAGATTTCAGTCTTGCTTTAGGATTTAAAGGCCAAAAAAAAAATTTTTTTTTAACTGTTCATATTCAGTGTAACCTCCGTTTTCAAAAGAAGCAAATTATCTCATTCTGAGTTTAGCTACTATTTAAAAAATTATTTAGTTTTTTTTTTTTAACATCTTTATTGGAGTATAATTGCTTTAAAATGGTGTGTTAGTTTCTGATTTATAACAAAGTGAATCAACTATACATATACATATATCCCCATATCTCCTCTCTCTTGCGACTCCCTCCCACCCTCCCTATCCCACCCCTCTAGGTGGTCACAAAGCACCAAGCTGATCTCCCTGTGCTATGTGGCTACTTCCCACTAGCTATCTATTTTACATTTGGCAGTGTATATATGTCCATGCCACTCTCTCACTTCGTCCTAACTTACCCTTCCTCCTCCCCATGTCCTCAAGTCCATTCTTGGCATCTGCATCTTTATTCCTGTCCTGCCCCTAGTTTCTTCAGAACGTTTTTTTGTTTTTTTTTTTTTTTTTAGGTTCCATATATATGTGTTAGCATACGATATTTGTTTTTCTCTTTCTGACTTACTTCACTCGGTATGACAGATTCTAGGTCCATCCACCTCCCTACAAATAACTCAATTTCGTTTCTTTTTATGGCTGAGTGATATTGCATTGTATATATGTGCCACATCTTCTTTAGACATTCATCTGTCAATAGACACTTAGGTTGCTTCCATGTCCTGGCTGCTGTAAATAGAGCTGCAGTAAACATTGTGGTACATGACTCTTTTCGAATAATGGTTTACTCAGGTTATATGCCCAATAGTGGGAATGTGGGGTCGTATGGTACTTCTATTTTCAGTTTTTTAGTGAACCTCCATACTGTTCTCCATAGTGGCTGTATCCATTTACATTCTCACCAACAGTGCAAGAGGGTTCCCTTTTCTCCACACCCTCTCCAGCATTTATTGTTTGTAGATTTTTTTATGATAGCCATTCTGACTGGTGTGAGGTGATACCTCATTGAAGTTTTGATTTACATTTCTCTAATAATTAGTGATGTTGAGCATCCTTTCATGTGTTTGTTGGCAATCTGCATATCTTCTTTGGAGAAATGTCTATTTAGGTCTTCTGCCCATTTTTGGATTGGGTTGTTTGTTTTTTGATATTGAGCTGCATGAGCTGCTTGTAAATTTTGAGATTAATCCTCTGTCAGTTGTTTCATTTGCAAATATTTTCTCCCATTTTGAGGGTTGGCATTTTGTCTTGTTTATGTTTTCCTTTGCTGTTCAAAAGCTTTTAAGTTTCATTACATCCCATTTGTTTATTTTTGTTTTTATTTCCATTTCTCTAGGAGGTGAGTCAAAAAGGATCTTGCTGTGATTTATGTCACAGAGTGTTCTGCCTATGTTTTCCTCTAAGAGTTTTATAGTGTCTGGCCTTATATTTAGCTTTTTAATCCAGTTTGAGTTTATTTTCGTGTATGGTGTTAGGGAGTGTTCTAATTTCATTCTTTTACATGTAGCCATCCAGTTTTCCCAGGACCACTTATTGAAGAGGCTGTCTTTTCTCCATTGTATACTTTTGCCTCCTTTATCAAAAACAAGGTGAACATATGTTGGTGGGTTTAACTCTGGGCTTACTATCTTGTTCCATTGATCTATGTTTCTGTTTTCGTGCCAGTACCATACTGTCTTGATTACTGTAGCTTTGTAGTATACTCTGAAGTCAGGGAGCCTGATTCCTCCAGCTCCATTTTTCTTTCTCAAGATTGCTTTGGCTATTCGGGGTCTTTTGTGTGTCCATACAAATTGTGAAAATTTTTGTTCTAGTTCTGTGAAAAATACCATTGGTAGTTTGATAGGGGTTGCATTGAATCCATAGATTGCTTTGGGTAATATAGTCATTTTCACAATGTTAATTCTTCCAATCCAAGAACATGGTACATTTCTCCATCTGTTTGTATCACATTTAATTTCTTTCATCATTGTCTTATAGTTTTCTGCATATAGGTCTTTTGTCTCTTTAAGTAGGTTTATTCCTAGGTATTTTATTCTTTTTGTTGCGATGATAAATGGAAGTGTTTCTTAATTTCTCTTTCAGATTTCTCATCATTAGTTTATAGGAATGCAAGAGATTTCTGTGCATTAATTTTGTATCCTGCTACTTTACCAAATTCATTGATTAGCTCTAGTAGCTTTCTGGTAGCATCTTAAGGATTCTCTATGTATAGTATCATGTCATTTGCAAACAGTGACAGCTTCACTTCTTTTCTGATTTGGATTCCTTTTATTTCTTTTTCTTCTCTGATTGCTGTGGCTAAAACTTCCAAAACTATGTTGAATAATAGTGGTGAGAGTGGACAACCTTATCTTGTTCCTGATCTTAGAGGAAATGATTTCAGTTTTTCACCATTGAGAATGATGTTGGCTGTGGGTTTGTCATATATGGCTTTTATTATGTTGAGGTAAGTTCCCTCTATGCCTACTTTCTGGAGAGTTTTTATCATAAATAAGTATTGAATTTTGTCAAAAGCTTTTTCTGCATCTATTGACGTGATCATATGTTTTTTCTCCTTCAATTTGTGAATATGGTTTATCACAGTGATGATTTGCGTATATTGAAGAATCCTTGCATTCCTGGGATAAACCCCACTTGATCATGGTGTATGATCCTTTTAATGTGCTATTGGATTCTGTCTGCTAGCATTTTGTTGAGGATTTTTGCATCTACGTTCATCAGTGATATTGGCCTGTAGTTGTCTTTCTTTGTGACATCTTTATCTGGTTTTGGTATCAGGGTGATGTTGGCCTCGTAGAATGAGTTTGAGAGTGTTCCTCCCTCAGCTATATTTTGGAAGAGTTTGAGAAGGATAGGTGTAAGCTCTTCTCTAAATGATTGAGAGAATTCGCCTGTGAAGCCACCTGTTCCTGGGCTTTTGTTTGTTGTAAGATTTTTAATCACAGTCTCAATTTCAGTGCTTGTGACTGGTCTGTTCATATTTTCTATTTCTTACTGGTTCAGTCATGGAAGGTTGTGCTTTTCTAAGAATTTTTCCATTTCTTCCTGGTTGTTAATTTTATTGGCATAGAGTTGCTTGTAGTAATCTCTTATGATCCTTTGTATTTCTTCAGTGTCAGTTGTTACTTCTCCTTTTTCATTTCTAATTCTATTGATTGGAGTCTTCTCCCTTTTTTTCTTGATGAGTCTGGTTAATGGATTATCAATTTTGTTTATCTTCTCAAAGAACAAGCTTTTAGTTTTATTGATCTTTGTTATTGTTTCCTTCACTTCTTATTCATTTATTTCTATCTGATCTTTATGATTTCTTTCCTTCTGCTATCTTTGGGGTTATTTTATTCTTCTTTCTCTAATTTCTTTAGGTGTAAGGTTAGGTTGTTAATTTGAGATGTTTCTTGTTTCCTGAGATAGGATTGTATTGCTATAAACTTCCCTCTTAGAACCACTTTTGCTGTGTCTCATCAGTTTTGGGTCGTCATATTCTCATTGTCATTTGTTTCTAGATATTTTTCTATTTCCTCTTTGATTTCTTCAGTGATCTCTTGGTTATTAAGTAGTGTATTGTTTAGCCTCCATGTGCTTGTATTTTTTACAGATTTTTTTCCTGTAACTGATATCTAGTCTCATAGAATTGTGGTCGGAAAAGATACTTGATGTGATTTCAATTTTCTTAAATTTACCAAGGCTTGATTTGTGACCCAAGATATGATCTATCCTTGAGAATGTTCCATGAGCACTTCAGAAGAAATTGTATTCTGTTGTTTTTGGATGGATTGTCCTATAAATATCAATTAAGTCCATCTTATTTAATGTATCATTTAAAGCTTGTGTTTATTTATTTTCATTTTGGATGACATGCCCACTGTTGAGAGTGGAATGTTAAAGTCCCCTACTGTGATTGTGTTACTGTCGATTTCCCCTTTTATGGCTGTTAGCATTTGCCTTATGTATTGAGGTGCTCCTATGTTGGGTGCATAAATATCTACAATTGTTAGATCTTCTTGGATTGATCCCTTTATAGTTATGTAATGTCCTTCTTTGTCTCTTGTCATAGTGTTTATTTTAAAATCTATTTTGTCTGATATGAGAATTGTTACTCCAGCTTTTTTTTGATTTACATTTGTATGGAATACCTTTTTCCATCCCCTCCCTTTCAGTCTGTATGTTTCTCTAGGTCTGAAGAGGGTCTCTTGTAGACAGCATATACATGGGTCCTGTTTTTGTATCCATTCAGCCAGTCTATGTCTTTAGGTTGGAGCATGTAATCCATTTACAATAAAGGTAATTATCAATATGTATGTTCCTATTACCATTTTCTTAAATGTTATGGGTTTGTTATTGTAAGTCTTTTTCTTCCCTTGTTTTTCCTGCCTAGAGAAGTTCCTTTAGCATTTGTTGTAAAGCTGGTTTGGTGGTGCTGAATTCTCTCAGCTTTTCTTTGTTTGTAAAGGTTTTTATTTCTCTGTCGAATCTGAATGAGATCCTTTCTGGGTAGAGCAATCTTGGTTGTAGGTTTTTCCCTTTCATCACTTTAAATATGTCCTGCCACTCCCTTCCAGCTTGTAGGGTTTCTGCTGAAAGATCAGCTGATAACCTTATAGGGATTCCCTTTTATGTTATTTGTTGTTTTCCCCTTGCTGCTTTTAATATTTTTTCTTTGTATTTAATTTTTGATAGTTTGATTAATATGTGTTTTGGCGTGTTTCTCCTTGGATTTATCCTGTATGGGACTCTTTGTGCTTCTTTGACTTGATTGACTATTTCCTTTCCCATATTAAGGAAGTTTTCAACTATTATCTCTTCAAATATTTTCTCAGTCCATTTTTTTTCTCTTCTTCTTCTGGGACCCCTATAATTCGAATGTTGGTGCATTTAATGTTTTCCCAGATGTCTCTGAGACTGTCCTCAATTCTTTTCATTCTTTTTTCTTTACTCTGTCTGCGGTAGTTAGTTCCACTATTTTATCTTCCAGGTCACTTATCCATTCTTCTGCCTTAGTTATTCTGCTATTGATTCCGTCTAGAGAATTTTTAATTTCATCTATTGTGTTGCTCATCATTGTTTGTTTGCTCTTTAGTTCTTCTAGGTCCTTGTTAAACATTTCTTGTATTTTCTCAATTCTATTTCCAAGTTTTGGGATCATGTTTACTATCATTACTCTGATTTCTTTTTCAGGTAGACTGCTTATTTCCTCTTCATTTGTTTGGTCTAGTGGGTTTTTACCTTGCTCCTTAGTCTGCTGTGTATTTTTCTGTCTTCTCATTTTACTTAACTCACTGTGTTTGGGGTCTCCTTTTTGCAGGCTGCAGGTTCAAGTTCCTGTTGTTTTTGGTGTCTGCCCCCAGTGGCTAAGGTTGGTTCAGTGCGTTGTGTAGGCTTCCTGGTGGAGGGGACTGGTGCCTCTGTTCTGGTGGATGAGGCTGGATCTAGTCCTTCTGGTGGGCAGGACTGTGTCCAGTGGTGTGTTTTGAGGTGTCTGTGACCTTATTATGATTTCAGGAAGCCTCTCTGCTAATGGGTGTCATTGTATTCCTGACTTTCTAGTTGTTTGGCATAGGGTGTCCAGCACTCTAGCTTGCTGGTCATTTAGCGGAGCTGCGTCTTAGCATTGAGATGGAGATCTCTGGGAGAGCTTTTGCCATTTGATATTGCATGGAGCTGGGAGGTCTCTTGTACTTTCTATATAGACAATCATGTCATCTGTAAATAAGGATAATTTTGTTTCTTTCTTTCCAATCTATATGAACTTTAGTTCTTTTTATTGCCTTAATGCACTGGCTAGAATTTTCAGTAGAATCTTGATCAGCAATACTAGGAGTACACATACTTACCTTATTCTTAATCTTAGGCCAAAAGCATTCAGGTTTGCACCATTACATATGAGGTCCTCTGTAAATTTTTGTAGCCACCCTGTAATGGGTGAAAAAGTCTTCTTTCTTCCCAGATTATAGAAAGTTTTTGTCATGAATGAATGTTGAATTTTGTCAAAAACTTTCTGCCTAAATTGATATCATGTGGTTTTTCTTCTTTAGATTGTTAATTGGTAGATTATATTAAATGATTATTGAATATTTACCCAGCCTTGATTTCTGGGGAATAAACAGCTCATTTGATTTGGTGTATTATTTCTTTTATATATTGCTGGGTTTAGTTTGGTAATATTGTGTGGAGGATTTTTACATCTGTGTTCATGAGGAATACTCTTCTTTATTATTCTATTTGTCTAGTTTTGACATCAGATTTTTGCACATAAAATTAGTTGGGAAAGGCTGTCTCTTCTGTTATCCATAGAATTAATGGTATTTCTTCTATAATGTTTGGTAGAATTCAGCAGTAAAACCAGCTAGGCCTGAATGTTTCTTTGGGGGGAAAATTTTAAAATATAGATTCCATTTATTTAATAGTTGTTTGGCTTTTCAAGTTATCTATATCACCTTGGATGAGTTTTGGTAGTGTGTGATTATCAAGGAATTAACTCATTTAATCAAAGTTACTGAATGTATCTGCAAAGTATTGTTTATGGTTATACTATATATAGCTATACTACAAACTACACTTTGCACATAAATCCTTTTAACATCAAGAGGGTCTGTAGTTCTTTTATTTCTAATAACTTGTGTCTTCACTATTCTCTTTTACTTTGTCAGACTTGCTAAAGGTTTATCAATGTTATTAGTGTTTTCAAAGAAACAGTATTTGGTTTCATTGATTTTCTCTATATTTTCTGTTTTCAGCTTCTGATTTCTGCTCTTAATTTTAATTATTATTTTACTTCTGTTTGCATTAGTCTTATTTTGCTCTTCTTTTTCTAGTTTCTTAAGATAGATGCTTAGGTTATTGATATGAGACCTTTCTATCACAAATATTTAATGCTATAAATTTCTCTCTAGGCACAATTTTAGCTACGTCTCACTAGTTTTGATATCTTATATTCTCATTTTTGTTCAGTTTAAAATATATTCTAATTTCTCTAAGACTTCTTCTTTAAGCCATGAATCACTAAGAAGTGCATTGTTAGTCCAAGTTTTGGGTATTTTTCTGTTACCTTTAAAAAAAAAAAAAAGACCTCTAGTTGAATTCCATTATAAATCAGAGAATATATTTTTAATGATTTTAGTTCTTTTAAAGGTTTATTTTATGACCAAGGATATGCTCTATCTTGGTGAATGTTCTATGTACACTTGAAAAGAATACGTATTCTGCTGTCTGGGGATGGAGTTTTCTATAAATATTCAGTAGATTCAGTTGATTGATGGTGTTGTTTACTTCTTTTATATTCTTTCTGATATTTTGAATACTAGTCCCATATATTCCTGACAGAGCAGCATTGAAGTCTCCAAACATAATTGTATATTTGTCTATTTCTCCTTTTGGTTATGTCAGTTTTACTTCATGTATTTTGAACATCTGGTGTTAGTTAGAGGGTGGAATTTTTATTCTTTGTGAACTGTTCATTGTTTATTATGTAATGTCTATTATTATCTCTTAATTTTCTTTGCTCTGTAGTCTACTTTTCTGATATTAATACGGTCACACAATTTTTTTTTTGATTACTGTTTGCATGGTGTATCTTTCACTATACTTTTAACCTATCTATGTCATTATATTTGAAGTTAGTTTCTTATAGACAGCATATAACTGAGTCATTTTTATCCAATCTGATTACCTCTGTCTTTTAATTGATGCCATTTTATGTAATTGTTGATATATTTACATTTATGTTTATTACTTTAGTATATATTTTTCAGTTTGCCCCCACTGTTTTATGGATCTCTATTGTCCCTCCCCTGACTTCTTTATCTTACAGTCTACTGAGTATCAGTATTTTACTATTCCAAGTACAATGTAGAAATCTTACCACTACAGATGCCCCCGTCTTTTACATATATATTAATATTATACATTAACATACATTCTATATTTTATATGTACTATATACTACTATATATTGTATATCCCCTTCTTATATTTTTGTTCTCTTATATATTATATCTACTTATATTGAAAATCAGATGATATTATAATTTTTACTTTCAACCTCCAAATATATTTTAAAGAACTCAAAGGATAAGAAGTTTATTATGTTTGCTGAGATAGTTACAATTTCTGTTGTTATTCGTTCCTGATGTCCCAACTTTCCTTCTGATATCAGTTCCCTTTTGTCTTAAGAACTTCCTTTCACAAATCTTTTAGAACATGTCAGCTAAAAATAAATTCTCTTAGTTTTGCTTTATCTGAGAATGCCTTTGTCACCTTCATTCCTAATATTTTCACTGGATATAGAATTCTGGTTGACAGTTGTTTTCTTTCAGCACTTTTAAATGTTGTAGCAGTTCTTCCCAGTCTCCATGGTTTCTGATAGGAAATCCTCATTCAAGCATTGTCTCCCTACAGGTGATGCATTGGTTTTCTCTTGTTGCTTTCAATTTTCTTTTCTTTAGTTTTAAGCTAAAATTTAAGTTTGATTATGAGGTGCCTGGACATGAATTTCTTTGGATTTATTCTGTTTGGAGTTTGCTAAACTTCTTGAATATGTAGGTTTGTGTCCTTTACCAAACTTGGAATGTTTTCAGGAATTATTCCTTCAAATATTTACTCAGCATTGTACACTTTCTTTTCTTATGTCTCCCTTTAATGACATAAATGTTTGACTCTTATTGTCTCACATGTTAATTTTGTTAACTTTTTCAATAATTTTTCTCTCTATTGTTCAGATTGGATAATGCTATTGTTATGGACTGAATGTTTTCGTTAGTGGGAGAGACCCAATAGGTTATATTTACTCTGTCTTATCCAGAATCAAAACCCACCAGAGTGCATTTTTTTTTATATAAATTTATTTATTCATTTTTGGCTGAGTTGAGTCTTCGTTGCTGCATGCTAGAGCACAGGCTCAGTAGTTGTGGCACACGGGCTTAGTTGCTCCGTGGCATGTGGGATCTTCCTGGACCAGGGCTCAAACCCGTGTCCCCTGCACTGGCAAGCAGATTCTTTAACCACTGCGCCACCAGGGAAGTCCCCAGAGTGCATTCTTTATGTCTTCATTATGTTATTCTGCTTTCCCTTCATTAGTTAATCATATTCAAATAACTGATGAAAGTAAATTTTTTAATTGCAATTTTCCTTTTCCATTATAGGTTTCCACAAATTTATGAGCACCACAAACAATTCATTCATGACAATGACACCTTACACTAATGTAAAATTACAAAACATAAAAAAAAATAGTTGCTACAAAAAGTACATATAGATTTTCAATTATATTACTGTTTCTCTTAGCTTATAACATAGACTTTTTTTTTTTTAATTCATGGCTTAAATAAATGTTTATGTGGTTTCTGAGCAATGTGACCTAGCACATTTTGAATGCACTGTCTGTACGAATAATGTGCTAGGTATACTACTGTATTGAAAAATCAGAAAGTTCATTGACTTTTATTATTTTTTAAGTTTGGCTTTCAATCCAGCACCATATGAAACCCAAGAAAAGTAAAAAGATTCTAAAGCCACCGCCCACAAGCTTCAAATTAAACAGCTAGAATCCTGATAATACAGAATACATCTCAGGTTTTTTTTATTCAAATGGCTTGAATTTAATCTCTTTTGCCACCATGAGGATAATCTGAAATGGATTCAACTGTTAAAGTGACGTGCTCTTGTCAAGCTTCCAGCTACTGTCAGTACACTTCTTTTCCTTTGCAAATAGCCAGATACAGTTTAAACAAATGAAAGTGCTTCCCATGATAACTTTATAATACTACATCGTCATCATATTAAAAATGCTTCATAATCACAAATAAAGAAGTAAAACCATGGTAGGTTTTTGGTTGGATTTTTTGTGTGTATTTTGGCAATTCAATAACAACTATAAGAATGCATTTTTTTAGTTGTAGATATTTTGGCTGAAACTGAATGCTTTAATTATTGAAATGTAATACTATAAAAAAACTTGGTTTGTAACTAGAGAGTCCTTTATTCTTTTCCAATGTGCATGATCTTTTATGCCATTTCTCCATTATATTCATTTGGCTTAAGGAAATATCTTTCTAAAGCTCTAAATAATTGACACTAAAATCAATTAGTTCATATTTCTGAAACTGGAAAGAATTTTAGAATCATGTAATCACACCTCTTCATTTTAGAGGTGAAATATCTCAGACTCAGATATTCAGCTTACATTAAGCAAAAGTCAGGAGCCCAGGTCCCTAAACCTGGTCCTGGTATTCTTTCTACAATAAGGAAGTGATTTTGTGACTCTCCTGTCCCTGTGAAAAAAATGAACATACATGCAAAAGTTTGCTGAAATTTTAGGTGTTCATTAAACACGCATGGATGCCATGTGAGTCTCTAAATTAGGAAACCCTGTGTAGGGACAATTAACTAGCCATCTGGACAAAGAAAAAGGGATCTATATTACATCTTATAGTAAAGTAAATTCCAGGAGGATTAAAATTTTAAATATAAAAATGAGGTATTTAATATTCTGGAATAAAACATAGTAGAAAATTCCATTTCCTGCAAATGAAGAGTTGACTCTAACAGTGACCCAAAAATCTACCAACCTAAAAGTAAAGAGTAATAAATTTGACAATTTAAAAGATCCTATAAGAAACATTGAAAGACAAAACTAAAAATCTATTCAATACTGCACATATTAAGTGCTAAGCTAGTATGGTAGTTGGAATGGCTCCCCATTCCAGAGAAGTCTGTGCCCTAATCTCCAAAATCTATAAGTAAGCTATGTTACATGTCAAAGGGAATTTGCAGATCTAGTGGTGTTATTTTAAGCTGCTAAGCTTGTGGTAGCTTGTTACAGCAGTGATAGAAAACTAATACAGCTATCTAGTATTTAAGAATGAAAATTTAACCTACAGATATAGTTGTAAACATATTAAATAATTTTTGCAAATTGCTTTTCATTGAAGCCTTGCTTATTACTCTTCCAATAAAAGTGAAAAGCATATAAATGGCCATAACTAGATATTTAAATAAACTGTGCTATGTCCATATTATGGAATACTACTCAGCTATAAAGAAGAATGAGAAAGCTTTTCATACTGCTATGAAAAAATATCCAAGATATACCATTAAATGAAAAATGCAAGTACAATACCATGTGTATAAATAAGAGAAAAAATTTTAAATATATTTATATTTTTAAATGTATGCATAAAATCCTTTGGGAGAATATAGAAGAAAGCAATAACTATGGTTACCTAATTGTAGTGGGGAGGAGAAGAAAGTGGGTAGCTGAAATTCACAGATAGAAAGGAGATTATGCTATATATATTTTATAATTTTTAGTCTTACAAATGCATTGCCTTTCTAATATATAGATAGATGACAGATAATGGTGATGATGAAGATAGATAGCTAGATAGATAATATATTTAAATTACATATATCATAATATATTTAAATTTCTCCTGTACTACTCTGGGCTTCCTTTCATATTTGTGACTGCTTAATGGTGTGATTCATCAATAGGGAAAAAATATTGCTTGTATAAAGGAAGAAGAAAAGAAAATAATGACAGAAAGAAAAAAACCTTTTTAACTTGTCATTAATACTTTATGCCTCTTATTGGTAAAGAAAACATTTGTTTTTCCCAATTTCACTGGAGTTGTAATATAAATACACCCTGAGAAGATAACATAATATCTTCTAAATATCTCATATGAAGATGACATGTAACATACACAGGTTCATGACACATTATATACTTTTAAAGAGGAGGGGAGGACTAGAAAAGAAAATAATGACTAAAATAAAGAAGGTCAAGTACTGAAAAGGGTACCAAAGACAACCCACTTTCCTAATAGCTAGTCCCTTCCTTCCCTCACACTTGGCATCTCAAACTTTTGTCTGATCACCACTCTGAAAAGGAAGCCTCTTCCTCATATCAGGGAATTTATTCATAGCATAGTTCATGAAAGTAAAAGCAGACTTTCCCAATATTCATAAAGTAAAACTAAGGCCAAGAAAATGGCAGAAATCCAGGCCTTTCAGTTTTCTACCAGGTTTTTTAGAGGATCTCTCCCTGAGGCAGGTTTGGCTAGCTTCTAAGAGCACAAGCAAAGACATGGGAAGGGCAGTTCTAGGTAAGTCTGGAGCGTTTTCAAATAGCTACTCTAGCTATTGGAATAAGATTGGAAAGCAGATATCAAGTAACATTTGGAGGGTCTTGAAAACTAAGTGATGCTAACTAAGCAATCAGGCACCTTTAAAGATTGTTCAGAAAAGAGTGACCCATCAGAGATATGGTTTAGAGATTAATCTGGCAGTGTGTAGAAGGTAGATGGGATGAGGAAGACAAGAGGCCAGAAAATTTGTAGGCAAGAGCATGAGAGAAAACGCTTTTAGATTCTAAATCTATTTTAGCTCTCTAAAAATTAATGAGGCTGCTTGGCAGTTGCATTACTTACTGTTAAATCTGATTAAATCCCAAAAGCATTTTTTAAAGGAGAGATTAAAGGAAGTGAAGTCAGAAGTTAGGACCAAATGCAAGTATCTACAATTTTTCAAAAAATCATTTCTTAAGGGTCATTCAGTTAATTTAAGAAACACTCTGATGCATCCGTAGCTAAAACTCTGATATTTCTTATGTGTCATTTCTAAAGTGTAATTGCATAGCACATTGCTAAAACAGTAATGACAGAATTTTAGAGCATCCATCAAAGGACATCGAATGTGAAATAAACAGTGTTGGTTGTGAGTCAGGGGATTGCTGTTCGGCACATTAGACAGCACTGCCCTCTGCAGTTAAATGTGTTCTACTATCTGATCTCTGTGAAGCTTGTTATAAACCCGTGTTTGAAACCACTCAAATATTTTGTCATTTCAGGTACGATACCCAGGCAATGATAGCACAACCAAAGTCTCCAAAGTGGATCCCTGCAGAAAGAATTACTTATAATGATGGAAAGGAGCATAAAATTATAGGACTGAGGAGGACAAACCTGGTTTGATTTGGTGGCGATTGTGTACTAAGTAGACACTGTTCTCTGCAAAAAGATTGGCAGTTTTCTTCCTGAATTCTTGGCACTTCTACTTCATGGAAGAGTAGAAGCAGACAATAAAGAAATCATCAGACAATTAAATAAAATACTTGTAAATTGTGATTAAAGCCATAAAGTAAACCAAAAAGGAGTCTAAGACAGGTGGATCTCATCAATGGAGATGATATTTCAACTGAGACCTGAAGGATAAGAAGGACCTAAGCATGTGAGGAGTGGGAAAAAGTAGATGGGATAGCATGTGCAAAGGTCCTGAGTCAGGGACAGAGAGTCACATGTTCCAAGGATAGAAGGAAGATAGTGTTGCTAGAGATATTGAGCAAATGTGACACTGATGACAAAGCAGAAAAGCTAAGATAGAAAAGCTGAGATAGATCATAAAGGTACTACTTACTTTTAGTACTTAGTAAGGAAACTGAATTTTATTCTAAATGCAATGAGACATATTTGAAGGGTTTTAATTTAAAAAGTGAAAAAGATCACTTGTTCTGCTCTATGGCACATAATTTCTAGAGGGACAAGAGAAGAAGGCAGGGATGCAGACCATTTTCAGATATTTAACACTCATTCTAGTTTGATTCATTGTGTTATGATGTTGGAAGAGTGTTAAAGGAAGATAGAGGGTATATTCATTTATAGCAAATCAATTCACAGCCTTAAACTGATAAACACTTGCCCTGAAATTATGCCATTGTCTTCAGCAAAAGAAGATAGTTTAGGGACTATTTAATTACAATCTTAAAATGGGATTAAGGTCATAAAGTAATAGGTTAAATTTTGAACAAAAAGAGTTCACAATGGCTTATTAACTCCTTTAAGATAGAAAAGACCACCCTGTGCTAATTGACTTCACTCTACAGATCTAACCTTAAATTACAGTAGAAACATACAAAGATGGTAAATGGTTTCTCTATTATCCTTGTGCGGTCAGGAAGTTTGTCTTAAACTATAAATCTCTCTCATACATTAACATGAGAAATGTTCAAAAATCCCACAAATAACTGGGATTTCCCAACAAACAAGTCCTTTCTCATCTATTTTCCAGAGTAAATGGCAGGTTCATTTCTAGTCTAGAACAAGGGAATGGAAATAAACTACTGATTTTTTTCCTAGGAGATTGAATGTCAGTTCACTCATTTTGAGATTATCCTTTCTCCCTTAAGTGAAAAAAGGAAGAGAGAGAGAGAGAGAGAATTTTGCTCACCATAACTTATCCAGGATATCTTTTTTGTCCTTTAAAACATTTCATCAGTATTATCCATGCTACAGTTCCACAGAGAGGGAAATTTATTTTCCATAAAAAGTGACACATTAAACGTTCTAGTTTCTGGCTACAGCATTAATGAACAACTTAAGGACTTCTAAAATTGAATTAGCTGCCCCAATACTTTGAAATTACTCAGATTTTTTAGTCCAGGCTTTCAGAGCTTCCAAGTACCTGTATGAAAATGAAATCATGAAGACAATATTAAGAGATTGATTAAGAACCTTTCAACTGATGACAGGATCTACTGGTACAAATAACTAAATGAGATTAATACTATATTGATAATATTCCCTATAGTTGATGCATACTATTATCTATTTTAGTCTCTAACACATCTGCTATGCTGTATTTATTTTTATTTTTAAATGAATATAAATAGCAGAAAGCCAACCTCCATGTAACACTAACACCTTTTCTGCAGTGATGAGTCAAAATTTGGTTCCATGAATATGAGCTTCACTTATCAAATGTCGGGGTGTGTGTGTGTGTGTGTGTGTTAGGTTAACAGTTCCAGAGTCTGAGTAATGCTAAAAAATTAGAGATATTTGAGACCTAACAAGCGTATCAATACTTGTACTGATTTGCCTTCTTCCCAGCAGGGGAAATATAAAAATGATTTAGTTCTAGTTTTGAATTAGGTATTATTAAGACTGGAGAATTATTGGACTTCCCTGGTGATGCAGTAGTTAAGAATCCGCCTGCCAATGTAGGCGACACAGGTTCGATTCCTGGTCCAGGAAGATCCCACATGCTGCGGCGCAACAAAGCCTGTGCGCCACAACTACTGAGCCTGCACTCTAGAGCCTGCGAGCCACAACTACTGAGCCCAAGCGCCACAACTACTGAAGCCCGCCCACCTAGAGCCCGTGCTCCCCAACAAAGAGAAGCCCACGCACCACAATGAAGAGTAGCCCCCACTCGCCACAACTCGAGAAAGCCTGCATGCAGCAACGAAGACCCAACGCAGCCAAAAATGAAAATTAAAATTTTAAAAATAATAATAAATAAAAAAGAAAGGTAATATAATTCTATTTAAAAAAAGAGACTGGAAAATTATCTAATGCTCTTGAGGGCACATCTTTGCTGCAATGAGACGGGTAAACCATGAAAATTCTGTTTAGCATTCCAAATACACACTGCATCAGGAAGGCTGAAGTCAAGCTTTTGAGACTATGCTGGCCTAATTAGCAACATAATTTCAAAAAAGAATTTCCCTTATGATTTCTGCTGTTAGAAACCAAATACCAAAGAAATTTTTTCATAAAGTGACATTTCCTCATTCTTGTATTTCTCTTCTCTCTCCTACCTAAAGAATTGCATTTTCTTTCTATCTTCATAGCTAAGTCTCTTTGATATAAATAATTCTACAAATGTCAGTGTTTCAATTTTTTTCTGATAGTTATTACCAAATAATTACCCAAACAAGTAAACTGGTTTTAGATCCAATTCAAGACTACCAGGGGAAAAAAAACAAATTACATAGAGCCATGAATCAGGAGCCCAGTGCTCAAACAGGAAGCAGGTCATGAGGTTAGGGGATTCGAACAAGTATTTTATTCAGATAATGCATGGTTATAAACATTGGAACTCCAGTGAAGAAACAAAAGTCTGTGTATCTTTACTAGTGTCTATTAATAATTAATATTTAATGAATACTTTATACATGGAAGTCATAAGATCCAGCACATCACTCACATTGTTTCATTTAATCTTACAAGAACCCACTGAAATTCCTATTTTTAGTTTTGCCATTTGACAAATGAGAAAACATAGGTTTAGAGAGCTTTAATGACTTGCTCAAGGTCATAGAGCTCACAAGTGTTGGAGCAGGGGTCTGAAATACAAGCTGTCCCATTCTAACTCACTCTTCCCTATTTTCTAAAATCATCATCCAGCACATATTATGGATCTCATAATCTTGTGGGGTGACTGGTGTTATTTTCCTTCCATGACTGAGGATACTTAGGCTAAGAAAAACAAAAGAGGTAACATTTAAAATTGCAAACCAGGTAAGTGCAAGAGCCATATCTAAACTTTCAAGTTTAGCTTGAAGGACATGGAGCTCATGTCGTTTAGGATTAAAATTGCAGAAGGGACTATACTTGCAACCTTAAAATTGTTTGTTTCAACTTTACTTGATTTTCCATAATTATAGTTTCTTGAGATTTTTTTTAGAATTTTAATATGGAAGATGAAGCAGATCTTGATTTACACGGACTCTTTTCCACATCCATACCTATGTTCCTTTATTGTAAACCAGGAAGCCAGAATTATTCCAGGAGAAGGAAAGGGTAGCCTATGAGGATAGTGATTTATTCTATACATAATGCAACCAGGAAAAGAAGAATCAAAAAACCTGTAGGTATTGCTACAGTTCTATCCTTTAATCAGGAGGCTTCCTTCATGTAACACTGTCTAATTCCCTTTGCCCTGATAATGGAGCCAGTAGCCAAGGCGTAGAAGAAGTAGACTCTTAGAGCACTGGCTATTGAAATACTCAGAGAATAACAAGCTTCTGCATATTGCATCATGATAATTTGAAGGTGTGACCTTCCCAAGTGTCATCAATTGTTCTGACATCAAAGAAAATGTAGAACCATTTGTAAGTGTGGTACATTTGTAAATGCAAAGTTTACGCTTTGCTTCTAAACAGTGCTATCTATTGGCCTCAGTTTTAGGCTCACTTTATCCACACACTATTATGCCTGGCTGTAGAATGCACTGTAGATCAAATACTCATGTCTTTTGTAATTTTATTGAAATCAAGAGGTTGCAAACCTGAAGGCTACATTTACAAGTCATCAAACTTTCACCAAGCAGACTCTCTCCTACAACAATTGACACAAGGTACAGTCAGGTTCAAACTCTGCTGTTTCTGGTTTTCTACTGGCTTCAGTATCAGAAGTTCCAATGTCTGTACCCTGGTTTTATGAGTCATGGGGCTTTTTACTTTGCTGGCATGGATGGGGTTGAAACAGTATGGTCCTAGACCCAGCAATTTGGGCAGCTACTTTCTAATTCCGTTAAGATCTTGATCCTGGCAGAAATAACCACTTACTTATACTAGGTCAGTACCTAGAGAGACCATAGAGCACAATGGTTAGGAGCACAGACTTAGGAGCTACAATGCCTGGATTCAAATACAAGATCTGCCATTTACTAGTTGTTGAATAAGTCACTAGGTAAAAATACTTAGTGAGGATTAAACTAGTTAATACATGAGAAAATGTAGAATGATCTCTGCACCATGGTAAATAGTATACATCTGTTTTTTATTGCAATGCTCTTCTGGGAATAATTTTATAAGCTCAGCCTAGAGCCTGTACCTCTGGCCCTTTCAACAGTTGCGTAAGCATCTGATTCCCTGTATTAAATCTCTTTTTGCTTAAACTGGATAAAGTAGTTTTTATTGTCTTCAGCTGAACCTTGACTGATACACTAGCCATTCTATTTCCTCTTGAGAACTAGTTATTGAATTACAAAAATTCAAGAAATTAGAGAATGTGAGGCAGTTTACAAGCTGAAAGGATATTCTGCAATTTACTTATAAAGGCAGGTACAACATAAATGCAGGATTGGATCCACATCAGAGTAAATTATTTCTAAAAATATGTTTGCTAGAAGCTTTGAATATATTTCCAGCCATGCTCTTTCAGGCACAATTCTTTAAATCCAGCTGTTTTCAATAATTCCCTCCTCTAACTCTGTTTCTTCTTGTTGCTAAATTGGCATAGGGCATAATCCATAAAATCTTACTGAAAAATCAGGTGAAATTTTCTGTATTAAGTTTATTTATTCTTAAAAGATTAGAGAGTTAAGAGGCTCCAAAAATCATTAGCGAACCCCAGACTCATATGCTTTGCTGCATAGTCCACATCTCCATTTGGATTAAAGAAGCATCTTAAACTTAAAAGGAACCTCCTTACTTAGTTTCAACATCTAGTAAATGATGCTGTCATTCACCCAGCTGGTAGGACTGAAAACCCACAAGTAATCCTTAGCTTCTCTCTTTCCCTCACATCCCAGATACAGCTCGTCTGACTTTTGGCCTAACTCTCAAAATATATCCTGAATCAAATCTTTTATCACCACACTCTCAGTGAAGCAAGCAGTCATGTTCAGTGTAGGAGACAGATATACTATGGTTTTCAAGAAGAAAGAATTTAATGAGTATAACATGTTCTTCCAAAAATGCCAAAATCTCATTTGGGGACTTTGAAATTTCTGACCCCTTTTACTTTCAGTGCTCTCTTCCCAGGTCTTGCATGGCTGGTTTCCCTCACTTCACTGTGAATAGTTTTCAAATGTCACCTTTTCTGGGAGGCCTTGCCTGAAACCCCAGCCTAAAAGAGCACCCAAACTCTTCCCTTAGTATTTTATACTTATTAGTTCAATTGTTTATTTTGAATTTCCCTAACTAGAACAGTGCCATGTGGCTAAGAACTTGGTGGGGCTCATCACTTAATTTCCAGCATCTAGTAAAAACTCATAAAATATTTGGGAAAAGGCAGAATGTCCATATAATCTGCTCTTTGATAGTCTTAAGTGTTATTGTCTTATTCAAAAATATGAAAGTTTTAGCTTGAAAAAGCATCACAGCAAAAATCAGACCATTGGCCCAGACCATATGTGATATTCTTCATGGTGATTCTGTACATGCTATATAACAGTCAACACTGGGTTCAAGATGAATCAGAAAAGCTCAATACAGAATGTTAAAAGTGAAGCATTTATCATTTCTGAAAAATTTCTTAACACAGACTTATAGCAGTAGAGGATTGTCCTAAAAGAAGGGCATCAATCATTACACTGGAGTTAAAGGAAGAAGTTTTGTAGAGAATTGCTCCACTATGTACTCTAGGTAAAGACTTGATATCTGTGTGCATTGCCTTATGACTTCAAATTGTAATTAACTTAGCATTCTTTAGGATTACTACAACTATGAAATATTTGCATGGAGCTGCCACGTTATGTGACAATCACCTAGCTAAACACTTAGGCCCTGATATTTTCCTTGTGCGTCATTTGTTTGACTCCCCAAAATAGCAATATAATCTTGAACATTGGGCTCCATCTTCCTTTTGGAATTCTTTAAACATTTATTTTCTGTTATTATTAAGTAGTAAAATATTATTAACTACCAAAATGAGACTTTAAATTGTATACAAATATATAATTTTGAAGCGTGTTTGTAAATGTTGCATTTCTTAATTCTTTTAACAGCCCAAGAGGTGTTTTTGTTTCCATTTTACAGATGAAGAAACAGGCTGAAAAGATCAGCTGTTTACACAGATACATAAGAGAAAATACCATAGTATCTGATAACAGTTTTAATATTCTTTCCACTATAAAAAATCATAGACATGAGCAGGGACAAAAAAGATAGGGTCCCTATCCTGGGGGTAATAACATACCAGTTAGAGAAATAAGATACACTACAGAATTCAACTGGGTAATAATATAAATGGGAGAGAATTGGCAGCTACCATTTAGGCAGGCTTCCTCTGGCTGACACTGTGTTAGATACTTGACACTAACCTCATTTAATCCCGAAAACAAAGACTAGAGGTAAATGCTGTAATCCCCAATTTACAAGTGAGGAAACTGCCTCAGAGTGCAAATTCACACCCATGGTTTAGTATGGGAGCCAGGGTTCAAATCCACATCTGCATGTTTCCAAAGCCTATACTCTAACATTGTGCTTTACTCCATAATAAAAAGAAACACACACACACCTTTTCCTAGATTTCAGAGAATGAGGAGTATGTCCTTGGATGGAGAATCCATGGAGTTTTAAACTGTTACCTGAGCAAAGAGTGGGATTGGGGAACCCAGAAAAACATTCTAAGTAGAGTAAACAGTAAGAACTTGATAATGAGCATGACACTTCTGGAGAGAGTGAGATTAGTCCAGATTATGGAGGTCTAGAAAAGCTATACAGAGAAAATTTGACTTTTTTCTATAAAGAATGGGAAACAGCTTCAATGACATTTGTGTTTAAAATTAGTCTAATGAAGGTTTGTGGGTGAAAAGAATAAGGAAAGACCAGGTGCAGAGACTAATCAAAATATTTACACCACAATGCAAGGGAGATTATATAAAAACCTGGACAACTGAGGAAACAATAAAATAGGATTAGATACCAAAGCCAGCCAGGGTCAAGAAAAAGCTTTGTTTTGTGCTAGTGTGGTTTGGATGGCAAACAAGTAAATTAAGAAAAATAAGATTTTATTGAGTTGTTGAGAAAGAACAGAATTTCAAGCCTGACTAATGGAATAGGTCTTTGTAAAGAGAACAAAGACTTTTTCCTCTTCCCTAATTTTTGGGCCAATGAACCCAATAATGATTCTTTGGGACAAAACCATAAGCAGATCCAAACCAACTTAATTCCTTGGGCCTAAATATGTGTATCTTATTTTCAACTCTGCCATTTACTCTCAATTTCATAAAGCTGGTACTAGTAGCCCCAGTTTCACCATTTGGTAAAATGAGTTTTCAGGATAAATCATCTCAAAGATTCTTCCTGCTATATATATGAAATTCAAACAAATAGACAAAAACTGTCTCACTCTCTTGCCATCTTAGTAGCCCAGGACAGCATGATTTATGCAGGTATACTCAGCACCTGAGTATACCTGCATAAATTTTTTTAATAAACTGTGTTTTTTCAATTTTTTTAATAAACTGTGTTTACCAGCTCAGCTTATATCACCACACCTGGGAAAGGTGAACAGTAAAGAATTAGATAAAAAGAAAGAAAAGATGAAACATGATAAGTATATGAAAGATTTTGTTGAGAAGGAGTTATGTCTAGATACTTTGAGTGTAACAGAATTTTGCCAGCCTCCTTGATTTTTAAGGTTTGCTGGTATCATTTGAAAAGACAGAGATCTATTTTACAGAGAGTAACTAGGCTTCACCTTTTGTTCCAATTTACATTGATAAGTAATAGCAATGCTATTTTAAGAGTGAATCTGAGCCTATGTCCCACATAGAGTGAAAGAATAGCATGATTGATTAGTAATGTCTGTCAGGTATATGGGTGAGAAATTAATGTCAGTACTCTATATATTCTGATCTCTGAGCAATATTTATCCATTCTGATTAAAAATTATTTTTAAACCCTACCTATCTTAATCCGGGGAGTCAAATATTTTTTTTTATTTCCTAGTTTATTGTTGAGTTTCTGAGTTCTATTATATCTAGATTTTTTCTTCTTCATTTTTATAACAATATTTGCTATCCTAAATAGTAATACTTTCTCAAGTATGGAAAACATTGTTAATAAAAAGGGATTTAATCCTGAAAGCAATTGCAATCTTTAAAGCCAAATAGTGTTTCTGATTATTTGTTAACTTTATTTACATATTCTGAAGTATTTTCCATTAACATGGAAAACAACTGAATTTTTCAATTAGCATTACTTCTTTACAGTCTTTTAACGTTATTATCTTTAATGTGTTACTCTTTCTAAGGTTCATCTACCTATAATAAGTTACAGTAATATAGAGTTCTGGTATTAACATAATAAAAATCTAGATATATGAAGTATGTCCAGCAGTAAGGAACATTCTTAGGTAAAAGTTTAATTTTTAGCATCCCAGGAATCTGCATCTTTAGGCTGAAAACAGAATAGAAAATTTATTGCATAAAACACAATCTAACTGGGTATTCAGTGTGGATAACTTCATTAAGACTTCAGGATTAAGACATTATTTTCAAGCAGGGTCAGAAGGGTAAATTAGGTAATGAAGAAAGTGATTAACTGGAAATAGTCTTCTTAATTTACTTTAATCATAATTATTGGTAATAAAACCAACCAATCAACAGTATTAATTTCTCATAATAAATTGGGTTGGGAAAGAAAGCTTATTAGGAGGTCAGGAAGGTAAAGAGTGACCACTTTTAAGTAATTATTTAACAATAATTAATAATTATTATTAATAATAATTATTAACAACTATTTATTCATTACTAACTATATGCATGGTACTGTGGAGAATACAAATATTGACAAAACACACTACCTATCCTCAAGGGACTTAAAGTTGTAGCAGAGGCTATAAAATTTGAAAATGAATGCTGTTTATAACTTTCTACTTAGGTGAATAGTGTCAAAATTTGGTACAGCTATAGGAGTTCTGAGAGCAGTCACAAAATTCTTCATGAAGAAGTTGCTCTTGAAAAAGTCCTGGAAGCATGGATAGAATTTAGTTGTGGAAAAATGAGGGAAAAGGACCTCCAGATAGAAATACAATTATTTACAAGGGTGCATAAGCAGGAAAATGTGAGAAAGATCAAGAGGTTAATTTGGCTGGAGCCTATAGTTAATGAGAGAGTGTGGCAAAACGTAATTCGAGAAAGATGGCCTTAATGCAGATTATGATGGACATTTTATGCAAGTAAATTTCATCTTATTTAAGAGGCACTAGGGAGACAGTAAAAGATTTTCAGTAATAGAGTCTCAGTGATCATAATTGTGCTTGAAGGTAATGCCACAGTTAGGAGGCAGAAATACAAGAAGTAGAGACTTCTATTGAGAAGCTATTATAAGAGTTTGAAGGAGAGAAAATGAGGGCTTGAGTTAGGAAAATGACATGTAAAAACCGAAGAGAATGTACTTCTCACTATGTGTCAATATCAATAACAGAAATTAGTTGTCTATTAGCACTCTTTAGTAGGCAGAACTAGAATATGGCCCCCAAGATTCCTGCCCTCTGGTGTACAAGCTCTGTATAGTCCCAAGGGCTTGAGCATATGATGGGATAGTCACTCCTGTGATTAGATAATAATATGGCACAGCTGACTGTAAAAATGAGAGGTCATCTTTGGTGGAGCTGACCTCCAGGTGCTCTTTTAAGGTCTTGAACCCTTGAAAGAGACTGTGCTATTCCTGAAGAAAGATTCAAATATGAGAGATTTGATTCCACAGAGATTCACCATTGCTGGGTCTGAAGACTGAGAGAGCCATGTAGCAATGAATGTGGATGGCTGTAAGACCTATAGCCAGAGGAAATGTCCTACAACTACAGTTCTACAGTCACAAGGAACTGAATTGGACCATCAACTTGAATGAGCTTGGAAATTGATTTTCACCCAGAGTCTCTAGAAAGGAGCACAGCCAAAACCTTGATTTCAATCTAAGTAGAGAAGTCACACCATGCCTGGATTTCTGACACAATAAATAATTGCTTGTTTAAGCCACTAAATGTATAATACATTTTAATGCATTAGAAAACTAGAACATGCTCAGGAATATGAAAGTGTCTCATAATGTGAACTAGAAAATGTTTTATATTGAAGGAAGTTACAAAAAATAAATCTCAGGATAAAGGTGGAATAATCTTGACCTAGACAATGTGGAAATCATCACCTCTTTATAATGCACTATAAAATAAGAATTTATCTGTCTGCTTTAATACTTTATCCTCCTTTCCTTACAAACAAAGACAAAGAAACAAAAAAAACTTTTATTTTTTAACTTCATGTAATTGTTCTTATGGGAGTCATTGGGACTTGTAGATTTACAGTCAACCCCAAACAAAATTGTGAAGTATGCTATATTGTCTTTTGTATATTCCCTTCAATTTTATTTAAATTATGGTCTCTAGAGTCACTGAGGGCGGTGACCCAACAGGCTTGAGCATCACCATAATACAGCACCTGTGACAGGGTCCTGGGACCTGAATCTCTTTCTCAGTGTTCCCATAGCTGATTTGGCTTGTGCTTTGCTGTTTCACAGCTCTCTCTGGTTATCATACCTAATCTATGCTAAAACATGAATATGTTAGTCTTCAAAAAAACATACTTGCAATTAGTAAGAGCTTTTGAAAAGAATTATTTTTTGACTATGGAGATAATTTTAATAGTAGACACCAAAATTACTGATTGGACAGTAGGAAAAAAACCCTGAGAGAATATGGATTATTTGACATCTTTGTCTCTGAACTTATTCACATTGTCATTGAATGGAATCAATCCTTCATAGCTATCCCATTTGCCAATAGGTATCTTCAGTAATGTATTTCTTCTACAGTATATGAAATAACTAAACAGTAAATAGGACCTATTGATGCCTGATTGGAAAATTTTTTTTACTTAATGGTGGCATAATTGTTGCACATGATAAAGCAACTGACTCTTTAAGACTATTTAAACATTAAAATATATTACAAATTATAGAATATTACAAATGTAGTATAAAACATAATTTCTATTCCTAGAAGAACAACAATCTAGTTAGGAAACCAGAAAAAAAGTATAGAAATGCCTATTAAACACCAATGACAATCATTAATATACATAACCAGTAATTGTTGGTCAGGAATACATTCTACTCCTGTATAGTTTTGTGTCTACCAGGTAGTCAGACACAGTGTATTAGTTTATTAGGACTTCCATAACAAAACACTACAACCAAATGGCTTAAACAACAGAAATTTATTGTTTCAAGTTCTGGAGTCTGGAAGTCCAAGATCAATGTGTCTACAAAAGTGGTCTCTTTTGAAGGCTGTGAGGGAGAATCCGTTCCAAGTCTCTCCAGCTCTGGTGGTTTGCTAGCAATCTTTGGCCTTTCTTCTATTCTAAGGCATCACCCTGATCTTTTTTGTCTTCATATGGTGCTCTGCTTGTATCATTTTTGTGTTACAACTGCTATGATAAATTCATGTTAACACACTAAAATATGTTATCAGTTCTACAGAAAGATTTCAGAAGAAGTTTGACATCTAGTAAAGTATTGACTATGAGTGTGGATCATTGGAGAGAGGGCGAAGAAGCTATTTTAAAGAAAGCCAGTATCTCAGAAATGGGTGGAAGAAGATGATACTGTGAGGAGAATGAGATCTAGAATAACAGGAGGGGAACCAGGTTAGCTAGATAATGGCACCAGCGCCAAGGTAGAATTTTGGGTTTTCAAATGTCACAGAGTGCCCTAGTGAGAAACAGACGAAAAATCACCAATTACATAGAGTAAGATACCTTCACCAAGAATGGCATCAATAGTGAAAATGGTTTGTTAGATCGATAAATATTAAGTAGTAAATAGAGGGTGAAATCTGAGTGTTTTCAGCCAGGACTTTGAGAATTTGGGTTGTGAAGAGGCAATAGACCTGCAGCTATTGGGGCCAAAATTTGAATAGAGGTAATCATACCTCTATTTGCACATATTCTAAAAAGGCTGGAAAATTTACAAGTTTAATAAAATGGTGCTTCCTCAAGTACTTTCTTTGTGAAACATAATCACAAGCTCACCAACTTTATCTGTGATAACATCAACTGTAGGCCGTAAGGGACCTAACTCTTACCTAATTGAACACTAACCAATTATTACCAGCCTGTCCAATAGCTCAGGAAAGGAGAATGTCAACATCTACTTCCATAGCAGTCTTTCAAAAATAATTCTAAAATTAATACATTTCTTAAATATAATTATGTTACTCGCCTGCTTAAATTATTTCAAACACATTAGTATTGTATTTTCTGACATACTGTACTATACACACTGCTTACTTCTCTACATGCGCCTCCCTCAGTATTTCCCCTTCTGCTCTACCGTCTCATTTTGTTGCTATTACTTATTGTTGTTGCTGTTCTATTTCACTAAGATGAACTAAATGCATGTGTTGTATTCTCTATTCGGTGCTTTGTATGCCTGAAATGTTCTTGTCAATCTACTGAAGCTTCCCTCACCTACCCAAACTCTCTTCTGAATAGTTCATTACTAGCTCTTCTTATCCATTATTATACCTTACACATACATATTATGATGTGTTTATCATATTTCATAGCACATATTTTCACATCCATTTTACCCTCTAGACTGTGAGCTCCTTAAAAATGGATTCCACATTTTATGTACCACTTCTACCTAAAATAAGTCTGGAATACAGCCAACAATTGCTTTTGAAATGAAGTAATGAATTAATGCATGTGTAGAACTATATATTATTTTAGTAATAAGTTTAGTTAAATTTCCTGGTCCAGTGTTTTTCTAGACAAGCATATTCTTCATACCAAAACTGTAGCTAAAGATTGTTATCATATAAATGGCATTTAGTGCACTGAAAGTTGGAGCCATATTTTTCTATTATTCTAGATTTGACAACAAAATCCCTAAAATAACTTATTTATATTCAGTTAATGTTATCCTATCAAATAAAAGAGATCTAACTTTTCAAGACCATCCAAGCCAGAATAGTTTGATAACATAATGAAGGCTATATTTTCAATGAAATGATCTAGCTCCAGATGATTAAATATAGGTTGTTACTTTCCAGTTCAAATAAATAAGAAAATTCCTATGAACCTAGAATGTGTTCCCAATTGTGCTCTTGGAAATTTGATCATAGGACTTAGCAAATCCCTGAATTAGAGCTCTCTCTTTTGACATGGGCCCTCAATTTCCTAAGAGCTAGAGTGATGGCATGTAATTATTCTGCTTGTGCTGCTCTGATAACAAATGTATGCAATCATCAATTAGGAATTAGCACACATATGGTTTCAATTATATTGATTTATCACCAGCAACTTTTTAATACAGAATTTAGTTACAGTGTATCATGCCTTGATAATTAAAATGCACTTTGGTTGATTGTTCCTTACTGACTTGTGGTAAAACAAGTAAAGTTATAAAAGTTTCTTGAATTGTCTGCTTATTTATTTCAGCTAATCATGAGTCAGAGTTTCCCTGTACCTAAAGCATTGTAAAATTCAAATAAGTATTATCACTCTCATTACCACCGCCAGCTCTCTATATATCATTCCTCCACTACAGCATAATTATGAGCAATGTTTTCCTAAACTACACCATAGACAGGAAAACATAACTCTTAATTTTGTTTTTGTTTTTTTTTAAGATAAGAAGCACAGCCTGGGAAAACTTTGGAGACCTTCAGAGTCAGTCATCAGAGGACCAGTATTCTGTTTTTGCACCTGCTTCCCTCTCTTTGATAATATACACTCCCCTAAGCACCCAAGTTAGAACTTCTACAGAGCCATTCTGCTTTCTAATCCTTTACCACTAGCAAAAGTGAGAAATGGTTTGAGTTCACTCAGTATGTCTGCTGATTTATTAAATATACTTAAGTGTGAACGGGCTTCATTGTATTATCAATCCTAGTTATCTGCATGGTATGGCTAGGCATAAAAGTACTACAAGATGAACACTTTCTCTCCTTCAAAGAACCAAGTAATTAGTAATTTTTCCTTGTTGTCCTTGAAATATTATAACCACTTCTATGACTTGTTTGAAGTTTAAACCTAATTTATTTATTTTAGAGGAGCATTTTGATAGTAAAAGTAATGATTCTGGAAATGACCTAGCTGCAGCTACCATGGTATTATTTCTAGAAATTGTTACGAGGTGGAAAATGCATATACAGTCACCCACATGCATGTCTACAGTTTCTGGACCCCTATAACTAAATCTACTCTAATCACCAACATTTCCATTTAATTAGTGACATCACTCTTTAGAACCCTCAACTTTCCTTCACCAGCCTTCTTTCCCCTGGTGTAAAACGTTATCTTTGTTCTCCCATAACTTTGTGCAAACTGGGTCCAGTACCTAGACCACAGTCAGAATCTCTGGATTGCCATAATCCTGGCTCTGCCCAGCCAGGAAAGCTGGTTATCCAAGCTTCAGATCCACAGAGACTCTAGCTCTCCAGACCTGGGATAGATAAAGATAAGGGAACTAGGCTGGGGCAAGGATAATACCATCAGTTACAAATTATTGAGCAATAACTATGTGACAGAGCCTGGGCCAAATTCTTTACATCTGTTGGCTATGTAATTCACACACCACCACTTCCAAGTAGGTCTCAGCGTTATCACATTTTAAAGAAACAGGTTCAGGAGCGTACATATACTGTTCAATTTCACCCAACTAGAAAGTAATCAGAGATTAAACTCAAAGCCATATTTGCCCTACCCCATAGCCATTTTTTTAAAAATTACCTTTTATTTACTTCTTAGGTGGGGGAAGATTGTGTAGAAGGGAAAACAGATCTCAATCCTGGTGTGTGGCTGCAGAGACAGGAAGAGAAGAGACAATTGTAATAATAAAACTGTAACAGTGGAAGAGTCAGATTCAGACCTTGGTGGTGGGGAGAGTAGCTGTGGGGTTAGAATGTATACGTATGACCACAGACATACTGGAGACACAGTGGGTTCAGTTCTAGACCACCACAGTAAAGGGAATATATTCAACTTAAAGGCACCAGCTGCATTAGCCCCTAACAAGAGAGTCAGCCTGTCTCTGAAGCTTTGAAGCCAGGCACTGACTTCTCCTTTCTAGGTATCAAAGAAGATGACATCTTCTTCCAATAGAAGGCTGTTTTGTCGATATTGAAAATCTGTTGTTTAGTGCAGCCACCTTCATTATCTTAGCTAGATCTTCTGGATAATTTGCTGCGGCTTTTACATCAGCACTTGCTGCTTCACCTTGCATTTTGGTGTTATGGAGATGGTTTCTTTCCTTCAGCCTCATGAATCAACTTCTGCTAGCTTCAACATTTTCTGAAGCTTCTTCATCTCTTTCAGCCTTGACAGAATTGAAGAGAATTAGGGAGTTAGGGCATTGCTCTGAATTAGGCTTTGGTTTAAGGGAATGTTGTGACTGGTTAGATCTTCTATCCAGACCATTAAACTTTCTCCATGTCAAAAATAAGGCTGTCTTGCTTTCTTATAATTTATGTGTCCACTGGAGTTACACTTTTAATTTCCTTCAAGAACTTTTCCTTTGCATCCACAACCTGGTTTGGCACAAGAGGCCTAGCTTTCAGCCTATCTCAGCTTTGGACATGCATTCCTCACTAAGTTTAATCATTTCTAACTTTTGATTTAAAGTGAGAGAACTGCGATTCTTCCTCTCACTTGAATGCTTAGAAGCCATTGTACAGTTATTAATTGCCGTAATTTCAATATTGTTGTGTCTCAGAGAATAGGGAGGTCTGAGGAGAGGGGAAAAGATGTGAATAGCTGATTGGTGGAGCAGTCAGAATACACACGACATTTATTAAGTTTGCTGTCTTATATTGGTGCAGTTCATTGTGCCCCAAAACAATTACAATAGTAATATCAAAGATCACTGATCACAGATCACCATAACAAGTATAATAATACTGAAAAGTGTGAAATATTGAGAGAATTACCAAAATGTGACACAGAGGCACAAAATGAGCAAATGTTGTTGGAAAACTGGTGCTAACAAACTTCTTTAATTCAGGGTTGCCACAAATCTTCAATTTGTTAAAAAAAAAAAAAACACACACAATATCTGCAAAGCTCAATAAAGCTAGGTACAATAAAATGAGGTATTCCTATAATGAGGTTTAAGTTTTACATGGTATCAGATAAAATTGTCAGCACTACCAGTCATGAAAATACTGAAGAAGCTACAAAGTAAAGAGAAGAGGTATAGAATTTTAGATTAGCTGTGTAAAATTATAATCATCTGTTGTCCATTCAGGCTTAATTACCATGTAGCACAACAGCAATTATGCATATCATTAAATAGATGCTAGATTAATTATGTACATTTATATTGATGAACGCAGTAAAACACAGTTTGCAGTATGTTCAGTCTTTATAGTTTGTGGCTCATGTAACATAATAATTTACTCAGAGTTAAAAAATATTAGTAGGTGTGTCGATTATGAAGCTTTATAATATTGTATTGGCTGATCAATTTTATAATCTTATATAAACAGTGGAAATGCAGCTGTTAATCTGGTTATATGTTACATACTCTGATAAAATATTTCACAGAAAGAATCTTCCTTAATAGCAGAATTGTTGTCTGGCAATTATCTTTGGTTTGTTTTTTTTTTTTAATTTATTTTTGGCTGCATTGGGTCTTTGTTGCTGCACACAGGCTTTCTCTAGTTGCGTCGAGCAGGGTCTACTCTTTGTTGAGGTGTGCGGGCTTCTTATTGCAGTGGTTTCTCTTGCTGTGGAGCACGGGCTCTAGGTGTGAGGTCTTCATTGGTTCTGGCACATGGGCTCAGTAGTTGTGGCTCGTGGGCTCTAGAGCACAGGCTCAGTAGTTCTGGCACAAGGGTTTAGTTGCTCTACGGCATGTGGGATCTTCCCAGACCAGGGATCAAACCCATGTCCCCTACAATGTCAGGCGGATTCTTAACCACTGCGCTGCCAGGGAAGTTTCTGGCAATTATCTTTGAATGTTAGCTTTTAACATGACTAACATTTTCTGATACCACCAAAAATATTGAATTTATTTTATCTAGGTAAAAGCCTAGAAAAATAAAACTAAGCTAAGTTTGGCTAATACCATCTGCAAGGTGGGTATCATTTTTGCTAAATATACTTCTGTATTTAAAAATTCTTGTTTTGGCAAAAGCAAGAAAAACTACAATCCTGCAGCTTCAGGAAAAATACCACATTCACAGAAAGATAGACATGATGAAAAGGCAGAGGGCTATGTCCCAGATGAAGGAACAAGGTAAAACCCCAGAAGAACAACTAAATGAAGTGGAGATAGGCAACCTTCCAGAAAAAGAATTCAGAATAATGATAGTGAAGATGATCCAGGACTTTGGAAAAAGAATGGAGGCAAAGTTCAAGAAGATGCAAGAAGTGTTCAGCAAAGACCTACAATAATTAAAGAACAAACAAACAGAGATGAACAATACAATAACTGAAACGAAAACTACACTAGAAGGAATCAATAGCAGAATAACTGATGCAGAAGAACGGATAAGAGACCTGGAAGACAGAATGGCAGAATTCATTGTTGCAGAATAGAATAAAGAAAAAAGAATGAAAAGAAATGAAGACAGCCTAAGAGACCTCTGGGACAACATTAAATACAACAACATTCACATTATAGGTGTCCCAGAAGAAGAGAGAGAGAAAGGACCAGAGAAAATATTTGAAGAGATTATAGTCGAAAACTTCCCTAACATGGGAAAGGAAATAACCACCGAAGTCCAAGAAGCACAGAGAGTCCCATAGAGGATAAACCCAAGGAGATACATGCTGAGACACATAGTAATCAAAGTGGCAAAAATTAAAGACAAAGAAAAATTATTGAAAGCAGCAAGGGAAAAATGACAAATAACATACAAGGGAACTCCAATAAGGTTAATGCTGATTTCTCAGCAGAAACTCTGCAAGCCAGAAGGGAGTGGCATGACATATTTAAAGTGATGAAAGGGAAGAACATACAACAAAGATTACTCTACCCAGCAAGGATCTCATTCACATTAGATGGAGAAATCAAAAGCTTTACAGACAAGCAAAAGCTAAGTGAATTCAGCACCACCAAACCAGCGCTACAACAAATGCTAAAGGAACTTCTCTAAGTGGGAAACACAAGAGAAGAAAAGGACCTACAAAAACAAACCCAAAACAATTAAGAAAATGTTAATAGAAACATACATATCAATAATTACCTTAAACGTGAATGGATAAAATGCTCCAACCAAAAGACACAGGCTTGCTGAATGGATACAAAAACAAGACCCATATATATGCTGTCTACAAGAGACCCACTTCAGACCTAGGGACACATATAGACTAAAAGTGAAGGGATGAAAAAAGATATTCCATGCAAATGCAAAACGAAAGCTGGAGTAGAAATACTCATATGACATAAAATAGATTTTAAAATAAAGAATGTTACAAGAGACAAGGAAAGACACTATGTAATGATCAAGGGATCAATCCAAGAAGAAGTTATAACAATTATAAATATATATGCACCCAACATAGGACCACCTCAATACATAAGGCAACTGCTAACAGCTATAAAAGAGGAAATTGACAGTAACAAAAGAATAGTGGGGGACTTTAACACCTCACTTACACCAATGGACAGATCATCCTAAATGAAAATAAATAAGGAAACAGAAGCTTCAAATGACACAATAGACCAGAGAGATTTAATTGATATTTATAGGACATTCCATCCAAAAACAGCAGATTACACTTTCTTCTCAAGTGTGCACGGAACATTCTCCGGGATAGATCACATCTTGGGTCACAAATCAAGCCTCAGTAAATTTAAGAAAATTGAAATCATCTTTTCTGGCCACAACGCTATGAGTTTAGAAATCAATTATGGGGGAAAAAAACGTAAAAACACAAACACATGGAGACTAAACAATACGTTACTAAATAGCCAAGAGACCACTGAAGAAATCAAAGAGGAAATCAAAAAATACCTAGAGACAAATGACAATGAAAACAGGATGATCCAAAACCTATGGGATGCAGCAAAAGCAGTTTTAAGAGGGAAGTTTATAGCAATACAATCTTACCTCAAGAAACAAGAAACATCTCAAATAAACAACCTAACCTTACACCTAAAGCAATTAGAGAAAGAAGAACAAAAAAATTCCCAAAGTTAGCAGAAGGAAAGAAATCATAAACATCATATCAGAAATAAATGAAAAAGAAATGAAGGAAACAATAACAAACATCAATAAAACTAAAGGCTGGTTCTTTGAGAAGATAAACGAAATTGATAAACCATTAGCCATATTCATCAAGAAAAAAGGGGAGAAGATTCAAATCAATAAAATTAGAAATGAAAAAGGAGAAGTTACAACAGACACCGCAGAAATACAAAGCATCCTAAGAGACTACTACAAGCAACATTATGCCAATAAAATGGACAACCTGGAAGAAATGGACACATTCTTAGAAAGGTATAACCTTCCACAACTGAACCAGGAAGAAATAGAAAATATGAACAGACCAATCACAGTAATGAAATTGAAACTGTGATTAAAAATTTTCCAACAAACAAAAGTCCAGGACCAGATGGCTTCACAGGTGAATTCTATCAAACATTTAGAGAAGAACTAACACCCATCCTTCTCAAACTCTTCCAAAAAATTTCAGAGGAAGGACCACTCCCAAACTCATTCTATGAGGCCACCATCACCCTGATACCAAAAACCAGACAAAGATACTACAAAAAAAGAAAATTACAGACCAATATCACTGGTGAATATAGATGCAAAACTCCTCAATCAAATACTAGCAAACAGAATCCAACAACACATTAAAAGGATCATACACCATAATCAAGTGGAATTTATCCTAGGAATGCAAGGATTCTTCAATATGTGCAAATCAATCAATGTGATAAACCATATTAACGAATTGAAGGAGAAAAACCATATGATCATCTCAATAGATGCAGAAAAAGCTTTTGACAAAATCAACACCTATTTATGATTAAAAAAATCTCCAGAATGTGGGCATAGATGGAACCTATCTCAACATAATAAAGGCCATATATGACAAACCCACAGCAAAAATCATTCTCAGTGATGAAAAACTGAAAGTATTTCCTCTAAGATCAGGAACAAGACAAGGATGTCCACTCTCACCACTATTATTCAACATAGTTTTGGAAGTCCTAGTCACAGCAATCAGAGAAGAAAAAGAAATAAAAAAATAAAAATTGGAAAAGAAGAAGCAAAACTGTGCCTGTTTGCTGATGACATGATACTATACATAGAGAATCCTAAAGATGCCACCAGAGAATTACTAAAGCTAATCAATGAATTTGGTAAAGTAGCAGGATACAAAGTTAATGCACAGAAATCTCTTGCATTCCTATACACTAATGATGAAAAATCTGAAAGAGATATTAAGGAAAAACTCCCATTTACCATTGCAACAAAAAGAATAAAATACCTAGGAATAAACCTACCTAGGGAGACAAAAGACCTGTATGCAGAAAACTATGACACTGATGAAAGTAATTAAAGATGATACAAACAGATGGAGAAATATACCATGTTTTTGAATTGGAAGAATCAATATTGTGAAAATGACTATACTATCCAAGGCATTCTACAGATTCAATGCAATCCCTATCAAATTACCAATGGCATTTTTTACAGAACTAGAACAAAAATCTTAAAATTTGTATGGAGACACAAATGACCCTGATAGCAAAAGCAGTCTTGAGGGAAAAAAACGGAGCTGGAGGAATCAGACTCCCTGACTTCAGAGTATACTACAAAGCTACAGTAATCAAGACAATATGGTACTGGCACAAAAACATAAATATAGATTAGTGGAACAGGATGGAAGCCCAGAGATAAACCCACACACATATGGTCAACTAATCTATGACAAAGGAGGCAAGGATATACAATGGAGAAAAGACAGCCTCTTCAATAAGCGGTGCTGGGAAAACTGGATAGCTACATGTGAAAGAATGAAATTAGAACACTCCCTAATACCATATACAAAAATAAACTCAAAATGGATTAGAGACCTAAATGTAATACCACACACTATAAAACTCTTAGAGGAAAACATAGGAAGAACACTCTTTGACATAAATGACAGCAAGATCTTTTTTGATCCACCTCCTAGAGTAATCGAAATAAAAACAAGAATAAACAAATGGGACCTAATGAAACTTAAAAGATTTTGCACAGCAAAGGAAACTGAAAACAAGACCAAAAGACAACCCTCAGAATGGGAGAAAATATTTGCAAATGAACCAACAGACAAAGGATTAATCTCCAAAATATATAAACAGCTCATGCAGCTCAGTATTAAAAAAAACAAATAACCTAATCCAAAAATGGGCCGAAGACCTAAACAGACATTTCTCCTAAGACATACAGATAGCTAAGAAGCACATGAAAAGCTGCTCAACATCATTGATTATTAGAGAGATGTTAATCAAAACTACAATGAGGTATCACCTCACACCAGTTAGAATGGGCATCATCAGAAAATCTACAAACAACAAATGCTGGAGAGGGTGTGGAGAAAAGGGAACCCTCTTGCACTGTTGGTGGGAATGTAATTTGATTCAGTCAGTATGGAGAACGGTATGGAGGTTCCTTAAAAAACCAAAAATAGAATTACCATATGACCCAGCAATCCCACTACTGGGCATATACCCAGAGAAAACCATAATTCAAAAAGACACATGCACCCCAATGTTCATTGTAACACTATTTACAATAGCCAGGTCATGGAAACAACCTAAATGTCCATCGACAGACAAATGGATAAAGAAGAGGTGGTACATATATACAATGGAATATTACTCAGCCATAAAAAAGAACGAAATTGGGTCTTTTGTAGAGAAGTGGATGAATCTAGAGACTGTCATACAGAGTGAAGTAAGTCAGAAAGGGAAAAACAAATATCGTATATTAACGCATATATGTGGAATCAGGAAAATGGTACAGATGAACCTGTTTGTGGGGCGGAAATTGAGACACAGATGCAGAGAACAAACATATGGACACCAAGGGGGAAAGCGGCTGTCAGGGTGGGAGTGGTGGTGGGATGAATTGGGCGATTGGGATTGACATGTATACATTAATATGTATAAAATGGATAGCTAATAAGAACCTGCTGTATAAAAAAATAAATAAAATAAAATTCAAAAATCCAAAAAATAAATAAATAAATAAAAATTAAAATTCTTGTTTTAATTTTATAATAGAATATTGTAGAACTGACATATCTGTGATATTATCATCAGTTGAATGAGGTATTGCAATATAATGGTTAAACTCTTGAGCCCTGGGGAGATTTCTGAGCCTAAAGCTTAGTTCTTATCCTTCATACTATGTGGCTGTCATATGAGTGAACTTCGGTTTCCTCATCAATAAAATGTAGATTAATAATAGTACCAAATAGTATCTATTGCATGAGGTCTCTGGGAAGATTGCATGAAATAGTCCATTTAATGCACTCAGTCCTGTTGCTGACACATGGTAAGTGATCAATAAATGTGACCAACTATTACTGAGTGCTTTGATTTTTCTAATTTGTCTTATCTTTTTTAGGTCTGTCTGACATTTTACAAATTCCATTAAAGGGCAAACTAAATTACAAACTGATCAATTGACAGGTGTTCTTATAAAAATCCTAAAAATACAGCTGCTTAAAATATTAAAAAAAAAACACTTTGTTGAATAAAACTGGCCATTGTAAAGCTAGCACAAATTCTACTACCTGCTGCTCAAGCCCCAAATGAATCCTGTGACAGATTCCTGGTGCCACACTAATGAAGAGCCTTGAGAAAAGCAATGGGGAGGAAAGATGGATAAGGAACCACCAGAAAACATGCTTTAAAGGAATGTTAACAGCACATAGGGCATGCTGGTAAAAGACTGTTGAGAGAAGTAATACATGTCATTAATTAATTATTTTGAGCCTCAATTTTATCATCTGTAAATGGAAAGTTTTAACCTAAAATGATTAATAAGGTCTCTTCTTCCTCTCTAAAGTTCTAAGAGTCTCAGAAAAACTTAAATGTCTATGATCTAAAATAGGGAAAAGAATTGTTCTAGACTATTCCAGAGAACAAAATCAGAAGTAATTCATGGAAGTTAGAGGGTGGCAAATTTTATTATATTTTAAAGTAGAAATTTCAGATAACTAAAACAGAAAATAGAGCTAGATAATCAAATATTAGGGATCTTTAAACACATGAGCAGTGGTTAAATTAGGAATTGGAAAAGTGAGTTCTATCATCACATCCAGCTTCTACCATATTTATTCATGTTAAAGAAAGGATTGCTAACATTACGTATAAATTTACTTGAAATCAGAGGTTCTCTACCTGAGATCTATGGACCCCAAGTATGGGCTTCAAAGGATAAACCTTGAAATTAT
This sequence comes from Balaenoptera physalus, assembly GCF_965194825.1. Taxonomy (NCBI): domain Eukaryota; kingdom Metazoa; phylum Chordata; class Mammalia; order Artiodactyla; family Balaenopteridae; genus Balaenoptera; species Balaenoptera physalus. The sequence continues at coordinate 108,750,801 of NC_138890.1, read as the reverse complement.
ATTAAAAAATTGTGTGCATGTGCATTTTTCCAGGGAGGAATATCCTTCATTTTCATCAGATTCTCAAACAAATCAATACTGGAGTCTGAGTCACTGATTTAAATAATACTTTCTTTGATGTACAAAAATCTAGAAGATATAGCCAGTGTATAAAATGATACTTCTTTAAAGGGTTTTATTAAAAACATTTATCTGCAGACATTTTTTACTAAATGCTTTGTGACAGAGCCTATTTAAAATGAATTTATAGATTAGATTTGAAAAATGACCAAGTGAATGTAGTGATTAAATACCTAACAACTTTTAAAATCATATCTGATAAACCAAGATAGATGAAAATATTTCTGTCACCTGGTTATCTCATCATGTTTGACTTTCTTATCTTGTTTTGGTATGCACTATAAAAAAAGATTTAGATAATTATTCCTGAATCCTTATTTTCAGCTCTAAGAATGATAAGTCTTTTTAGCCTCCTAGTAATAAAAATATAGTTAGAAAAATTCTGATCTTGAACTAATATTGCCAAAAGAAAGCAAAACGCCAATATGACAATATCCTTTCTTGCAATGTATGTATGTATGTGTGTGTGCATAATATCAGAAATAGAGATGTGCTACCTATTTGTTAAATTACCTGAGAGCATGTACTTGTCTACTTATTTAAAAGAGTAAGAATGGGCCTGAAGGAACGTTAGGCAAAGAAACCAACCTTCCCTGATATTCCATTTAATGTGAATATCATTGGCAATGCAAAATAAAGACAGTACTGCCAAAGTCAATATCCCAGATCTCGATGTCTGTGCAGCAGCTTTCTCTGTGCTAATAGTGTTTATGCCATCTGTCTGTTTTCAATTAAAGTCCATTTCTGATTCAATGACCAGATGTTCCACATTGTGGGGCCGTTTTGTTACCCTCTCCCTATGCCTCAAAATTAGTGTGTTTACTTCAGTGTTGATGCTGTTTACTTTTTATTTTTTCTTTCTTTTTGCATTTCTGATATCGTAATCTACTATCTCTTTCATTTTTTGCAGGTCATGAAATAGATTTTCTATTTCCTCTTTTAGATTTTATTGCCTACAAAGTCAGTCTTCTAAATGTGTTCACATATCTAATTTTGGTTAATGATTTTTCATTCACAATGCCTGTTTATCTGATTTTTCATATAATAGCTATATGAATAAAATTTTCCAAACTTAAAAATTCTGCATAAGTAATACATTTTAAATTAAAATCACTAAATCTGTAATTCTTCAAGGAAGGTCAAAATACTGTATCAATCACTTTTTTTTCTTGTGTTTTGTTACTTTTAAATATTTTCTGAATTCTATCCATAAACCTTGTATATTTCCAATCCTAACTCCTTGAAAAATCAACTTTGGTCATCTTTAGGTAATAAAATAAAAACCAAAAATTTTAAAGTTTAGATTATATTACGATCTCATTTTCTCCTCAGATTTTATTGAATTTTCTAATACTGAAGAAAATTTTTCAAAACTGTGCTTGATGATGGTTTTTGGGTGTTATTATTCTCAAAGCCTCAGCATGCTGTCATTTCATGAAGGATAGGTATATAACAGCTGTAATTTTTTATCTTCTATTTTGTCATTGGCATTAGTGAACAAGCTGGAACTTCTTTGGAAATGTCCCTGTGCTTGGAATATAATCATGGGCAATTTGAATATCCTTTCTGGCATAAGGGTCAGGTTCTAATTTTCTCTCATATCTATAGAGATCTGGCTCTAGAAAAGATAATGTTTTGGTAAAGAAGCAAAAATAATAATATTTTAGGATGTAAAACAAGGAAGAGATAATATCAACCTTTAACATATGCCCTCAGCACATATGCCTGCCTACTACAGTAGTGGCTGCCTTAGTTAAGTTACTTTATAGCGGAGCTTTTGACTAGATTAAAACCATGGATTTCAATTTCTCATTTCATTTCTCACGTCATACACAGAACCATGTATTTGAATTTTTTTAAACCTTGGTATGAAGAAAAAATGCATATTTTGTTATCAGTGTTCATTTAGTTCCCTATTCTAGGCTTTTGCTCTCCCTCAGGGGACTCTCAGCTCCTCTAACACCCATATCCAGTGGTACCAGATTCTCCTCTGGACTTTCCATATATCCAAATTCTTTCCACTTTAAAGGTCAGGATTAAATGTTAGGTCCTCCAAGGAACCTTATGAGCTGTTTCAGCTGAGGAATCGCTGCCTCTTCTGTACTCTTCATACATTTCTTGTGGCAGTGTACACCTAATATGATGGAATATATTGGTACATAGCTTACCTCTTTTATGTATTTTAAATCCCATGTGGGGTACAAAGTTTATCTCTGCTTTCCCATAACATCTATTACAATTTCAAGAATCCTTTGTGAATTGAACTGATGGATTAATTACTCAATCTGTACTTAGCTGAGTTTCCTTGTGCTCTGAACTCTCTCCACAGGTAACACTCAATTATTTCGGATTCAATCATTCGGGTCCTGCTATGTTACAGAAATTAGTCTAATAAAATAATTCATGACAAAATGTGAATAGCTATAAATTTTTCCTTTCTTAAATAGGCATTTTCATTTTAACTCAATCTTGATTTTATTAAGCCTAAAATATTGAAAGAAAAGGATTTCCAAGTCCAAAAATAGGGTCAATAGGAGAGGCTTTGGCATTAAAAGATGACACCCTATCACATAATGTTGCTTACTTTCCTTCAGGTAAAGCTGCTACTATTTATTTTAAATCAAACTATACTTTAAATACTGTACGACTATTTACACAAAGACTATTAAAGTCTGCTTTAGATGATCCCATTAAATTTCATTACGAACATTAATTAATGATTTTCAAACTTTAGCATATATAAAATAAATCACCCTTAGTTTTTTAAATACAGATTTCTATGCCCCATCCCCAGAGACTTAATTTTATAGGTATGAGTTTCAGGAATCTCAGTTTTCACAAAGACCCAGTTGAGTCTGATACTGGTAGTCAGAGGATTATCCAAGGAGAAATGCTGCTTTAGATGATCTAAAGATGATGCCCTTGACATTAAAATTTATTGCCCAAGAACAGTGATTAACACATTTTTATGTTCTTCAGTGACTTTATTTTTTATTTCACCCCATTCCATAAAATATGAATATAATGTGCTGTAAAACTTTGATGCAGAAAGGATAGAAAAGAGCAGCTGAAATTTTAAGGATGAAAACACTGAAATTTAAAAAGTATGCATTTACCCACATTTTATACAAATTTTATAATTAAGAGTAAAACATAAAAAGTTATTAAGAATATACATTGCAATAAAGGCATAAGCATAAATTTTAAATTCACTTATTTATATGTCTAGTAAATATAAATTATGTTTTTCAAAATGAAAAGGAAAATAATATTGAATTTCATCACTGGGGACTTTTTATTAATTTTGTTGTTCCTTTTCTGTGATGTCAAATTATAGATTTGAAGAACGCAGTGAGCATAGTTTTCAACAATGCTATGGTGAATCTTAGAGGCATTCTTTTTTAAATTCAAAGGGAAAAACTAGCATAGTGCCCTATGACTCAGGAAATTTTGAGTGAATGAATGAAAAAATGAATTTTTCCAAAAATCTCATTTCAATTGTATCAACTATTGTTACATTCTCTAATCTTAAGTGCAGAGATTAAAACTCCCACTCTTGCCCATATCTTACTTCAATTTCATAGATCATGGATAAAAACAAGAAAGATGGGAATATCTTGAAAGTCAAAATTATCTTTCTGTTTATAGTTCTTTCATTTCACATCAATTCATAGAGAAAATTCTTGTCAACGCTCCACTATGTGCTAGGCATGTCTTTGGAACTGGAGAGAAAGTGACAGAAAAGATAAATAATATTTTGGTTCTCAAAGAAATTAAATTCTCATTAGTGAAATAGAGAACTAAATAAATTCTAGATAAGCAAGAAGGGAATTGACAGTGAAAGCTATGCAGATAATTAAGAAACATAAAAAAAAAAAAAAAAAAAAAGAAACATATAGCTGAGATCCAAAGGGAGTCGGACATTACTCTTGATTTGGCTGGTGAAGGGAGGTCGTTCTGTGCTGAGATATCAATGTCCAGGTAGAGTCAACCACGGTGTGACCAAAAGCAGAGCACCTTAGAGAGGACAGCCTGAAAAAATACTCAGAGTAAAATTGTTCTGTTCTGTTAGAAAAATAAAAGAAGTTAGAGTGATTAAGCATAGTGGATGAGGGGAAATACGTGAAACAAGGTCAGGAGATAAGCAGAAGCCAGGTTATATAGAACTTGTAAAACAGGATAAGAAGTTTGAACTTTGTTCTATGACCAATGGAAGTCATTGAGAGTTTGGGTTTAAAGCAAAAGAGTGGCAAGACCTAATTTACATTTTAAATAAATTCTGCTAGCTGCTCCTCAAAGAAGCAGTTGATAACAGGACAACCTGAAAGACAAATTAGGGGATTACTAAAGAAAGGCAATGATGGCTTTGACTATGGTGGTAATTCCAAGAGTAAATGAAATGGACTAATTTAGGATCGATATAAACAAATTTAGCATATACTTTCAATTAAATAAACCACATACTTTTGATAAAGCAGATAGGACCTGATATGTATGGTGAGAGAGAGACATATAAATCATGACTTTAGACCAGCACTATTCAATAAAATTTTCTGCAATGATGGAAATGTTCTATATCTGTACTGTCTAATATGGTAGCCACTAGCCATATGTGGCTATTGAGCACTCAAAATGTGACTACTGCAACTGAGAAATGTAATTTTTTGTTTTGTCTAATTTTAATTAATTTGAATTTAAATAACCACATGCCAGTGGTGGCTACTATACTGGATAGCACGGCTCTAGAAGCTTGGCTGGAACAAATGAGTGAATGGTAGTGCCATTTACTGAAATGAGCAAGAGTAAGGGAAAAGCAGACTTGGAATAAAAATCAAGAGTTCTATTTGGATCATGTTAAGTTTGATATGCCTAGTGGTTATCCATGTGGGTATATCAAGTAGTAGGCAGAGTATGTGAATCTGGAGTTCCTGGGAAGATCAGGGATATAGCTATATATTTGAGAATTATCAACACACATATATCATTTATACCCATGAAACTCAATGGAGTCACCTAGAGAGAGTGTATAAAAAGGTTTCAATGACAAAGGGTAGCATTCTAACATGCGATAGTCAAATAAAATAGAATCCATCATAAAACACTGAGAAAGGAAAGTCAGTCTTATCAGGTACACATTGAAATGCAGCCAAACAGGGCCAAGGACCTTGCTCTTCAAGAAGTGTCATTCTTTCCACACCAGTTTTGGAAAGCACCCTCACCCTTGTGATGCAAGCAGGACCAGCATGGGGCCCAGGGTAAAAAGGCCTTAGCTTGACAGGCTTTAAGATTATGGGGCGAGGGATGGATTTTGGTAGGAATTTGGACCTGAAACTGTTGCTAAAATAAAGTGTAATATTAATTTTGCATAGCTCATTCTAAAACTATGATACAGAAGCATCCATGGTTCCAGAAACAAGAAGCAGTTGGAAGATGATTTAAAACCTTCACCATTTCCCTTTCAGAACTAGCTAACTATAAATTTCTCCTAATAATAATTATGATACATAGAGTATATTTTTCTTAACAAAAACTTTGTATTATTCTTTCAAGAACAGATCCTCTAAAGGTAAACATCAAAAACCTCTGAGTTTGTGTCACACCTTAAAGTTTCAGGAGGGCCAGCTGTACACCAAGAATTGTGCCACATATAAAGAAGATAATGCAGAATTTTATCAGATATAAAGAAGTTATAAGGCCTTTTAAAAAATTAAAGAGAAGTAGAAAAAAATTTTTAAGCAATAGAAAATAGCTTTATCTTTCTCATATAGGTTTTTCCTAGAATTTTGTCAGAATTCTTTTTAAAGTAATTCTCTTTGGAGTAAATCCCTAGGTTTAATATGGGATAGTTGTGGGATTCACAATTGTGTGATATTGTTTGAGCTTGATAGAAAAGAGATATTTTTCATCCTGAGGACTTATGTATTTACTTCTATCTTCAGAAAAAATAAAAATAATATCAGTAGCAAAGGAAGATAGGCTGAAGACTGCTACCACAGACTGATGAACTACATAAATATCACTCTATTATGATAAACCATCATTTGAACATACACAGAACTTTTTTTTCTAGGATCATAATGAGCATTTCATAGTACATTCAGGAGTTGTTGCTCATTTTGATGTCTCTATAAAATAAATAGCAAATTCAGATCATGGTTAGAGGAAAGATACATATTGTTATCCTTTATTTATCAAACCACCTGTTCTGTTTTCTGTGAGAAGTGGCCAATCATATCCCTTCCATGCTACATATAGGAAATATATATACAGACATACATATACACACATACATACATATACACATGTACATACATATATTTATAAAATAATAATACTTATAAATATATAGATACAAATAAAAAAGATAGATAAGGTAGATAAATATTTAATTTCAATTTTTAACTATCTAAGCTTACCAGACACTGAAAGTGAAAGTGTGGAGATGTTCTTATGGTCTATACAACAGTGAGCATGAAAAGATTAAATAGTAAAACTTCAAGATGCTACAGCCAGAGGGCATGTTTAATTCTATAATGCAGGACATACCTTTCTATGACTCTGTCTAATACGATTATTTTATACGTCTGATTCAAATTGGAAGTCATTCTCTACACACAAAATGAATAAAATGAAAAACACCTGACTAGGACAACAGAACCAATTGATCAAATAATGCACAGACAGATTAATAGAAGTCAATGTAAGACAGAGCTATAATAGGTTTTTGCCCAGATGCAGAAATGCAGATCAGACTATAATCAAGAGATGGAGAAAAGTGATAGCCCCAAGACAAAGGTAGAGAAGCCATGTGATAATGAACAGGTATTCTTCACAATTTCAGGAAGAAGCAAAATGCCATTAAAATGTTGTTGATTTAGACTTAAATTTAAAATCTAAATTGTAAGAAGTTACAAACAAGGAAGCTTCTTTTACTGTTATAATAATGTTGGTACAAAAATGGTTTCCAGTCAGCCCAGTGGTCTAACGTAGCAAGAGACACAGAAATGGACACCTAGAACTTGACTACAAAGAGAAAGGACAAACTTTTTATTTGCCCACATCTGATTATGAGTATTTCCACTTCTCTGATGATAAAGAATAGAAATTCTAGAATTAAAACTCAGTGAATATTATTTGGAGTTGGTTAATTGTGTAATTAAAAGAATTAAATAATAAAGATGTGTTATTATAATGTCTGGTTTAATTATAGATAATATTGTGATAATGACTTTGATCACGCATCTTTAATTCTTTATGGAAAAAGGCTACAAATAAATACACAGATATATTATAAGTCGTTTTAGTGCACAAGAGTTGCCGTCATAGTGTGTAGGTAAATCAAAAGGGTTCGTTTCATTACAGGTTGAATGAAAACAATATGAAAAAGAATATATATATATATATACACACACACACACACATATATACATATGTATAACAATCACTTTGCTGTACACCTGAAACATTGTAAATCAACTATACTTTAATTTTAAAAAGAAGATCAAAAGGAAGTAAAAGGATGAGAAGGCAAAAAACAAGAGTTCATTTCAGTAGCAAATCTTAAAAATATAGGATGTGGATACATAAAGCTAATAAATAGAAGAAAAACACTGTATATTATATTTTGACTTAAAACATAAACACCCATTCACCAGTTTGATATTGGCCAGAGATAAATTGGAATATTGACCAGTCTTGGTTGATTGCATAAACCATCTCTAATGCATCATCTCCAGTTTCCAGTGTCAATGTCTTTAAAGTAAAAATAGAACTTAGACATGTTTTTAAAGCAATATGAGTGTCAGACCTTTCCAATTTTTACTATGTTTCTTCAGTCTTTTAAAATCATCACACAGTTTTTAGTCATTTACATATATCAAGTCTTTCCAAAGCATTCATTTTAGATTTCATTGCAATAGCTTTTTCCTTAGATATTTCATCACTTTATATTATAGTTATTTAAACTTTTGTGATTGCAGCAAGTCTTCAATCCAAGGTAGAAATAAATATTCCATGGCAAAATAGAGCATATCCTATGAGCAATAAATTTTCAACATGCCAAGGGCATTAGATAGAATATGTTACATGGAAAACTTAATTCATCTGTTAAAATGATTAAAAAGAGGTTTATTAAGAGATCTTCCACTACAGATAATTAATTAATTGATGGATGACTATATAAATGTATACATTAATATAGACAAGAATCTAATGTAAGGAATAGGTAGAAAAGAAAAATATCATATCTTAAAAAATTGTCAAGAATTTCTAAATTAGAAAACAAGATTAGGATTCAGTTTTTTCAATATTTTTTTAAAGAGCAGGAAAATATACAGTTTCTACAGTTGTTTATAGATCATACAATTATATGGGGAAAAATGTAGGAAAAAGAAGAATCAGTTTATTTCTGAAATCCACATGTATTCTCTCACTTCATATTGTTAATTTTCAGTAATAAGAGAAACAAACTATTAGTATTCTCTGTAGTAAAATTGCTACTTAGAATCTGTGGTCTTCATGTGGTTGTTCTTTCTTTCTAAGCAAGATATAAAGTAAAACACCCATCTGTGGTTGGTTTAATTTTTTTGAGGTCAATCGTGGCAATGTTCACTTGTTTTACACAGAGATCAATTTCTCTGAACTAAAGAGAGTCTGTAGAACAAGTTCACCCACCTGGTAAGAAACTACTATTAGACAAATCCAGCCCCAGGAATCGGTAAGCAGGAAAAAGCCATGGAATATTGGATATCAAGATTAGCAAATAATTTTTTTTTTACTCAAACTGCTACTTAGAATAAGGACAGGGTAGAGATTAAAAGTAGCAATTAATTAATCCATTAATCAATAAGCATTACAAACCTGTCCCAAGTTCAGATAAACACATATCTAGATATTTTCCTTTATTACTTACTTAGGGTAGTGAGAGAAATGGGGTTAATCATTTATATCATTAAAGTGTCTAATTTACAACAGACAAAGTTAAAGTCCTTATTCTGGTCCAAATGTGATGGGCTACAGAGTGAAGAAAACATATGCTAAATTGATGATTAATATTTGTTTCAATTTTAGCAGTTTAACTTATTTCAAGTTAAACGAGCCCAGCATAAAGAAAGCCAAAGTTTGTTTATTTCTAATCCATAAATTTTGCATAGCTCTCACTTTTTTATTCATACATTTACCCCTCCAACCTCTTTATGTAAAAATCCAAGATAGGATGCTACAGGCTGAAGCAAGGACAGTGCACCTGCTTCAGCAGCACATGTTATTAAAATGAGAACAGTAATAGGAGGTCCCAGTTGGAACCATGACTGGTGCTCAAAGGCTCTGACCAAGGTCTGCCAACACCCCACCACAAACTGTCACATATCTAAATGTGTGTGTCACTTTCCCCATAGACTAGTAAGATTTTAGTCACAAATCTGGGAAGGCACTCTCCCTTTCCCAAAGGATTAATAGCTTTTTGTCTTGAGAGGAAACAACCCTTAAAAAGCTAGACTTTAGATCAAGAACAAAGGCTTAGCCAAGTCAAAGGCAAAGAAAACCTTTATAAACCTGCCTGCTGTAAGTTAGGGCTGAGCCCATCTTTATCCACCATGAACTCTCAAACTGTGATATCATTCTCATGACTAACAAAAGGGCTATGGCTCCTGGGCTTGCTTACATCTGCTGCCTACCTTTCAGCCTAAATCTTCCTACTGACTGTGCCTGTAACGTCTTTACACATCTGGGTCCACCTCACTATTTACTGTCTTTATGTTTCCAGTTTTCCTGTGAAGTAGGTATAGCCAGTAAAAATAAAGAAGCCCTGGGCTTCCCTGGTAGTGCAGTGGTTGAGAATCTGCCTGCCAATGCAGGGCACACGGGTTCGAGCCCTGGTCTGGGAAGATCCCACATGCCGCGGAGCAACTAGGCCCGTGAGCCACAATTACTGAGCATGCGCGTCTGGAGCCTGTGCTCCGCAACAAGAGAGGCCGCGATAGTGAGAGGCCTGCGCACCGCGATGAAGAGTGGCCCCCGCTTGCCGCGACTAGAGAAAGCCCTCGCACAGCAACAAAGACCCAACACAGCCATAAATAAATAAATAAAATAAAATAAATAAAAATTTAAAAGAAAAAAAAAAAACAAAGAAGCCCTAAACTATGACATTGAGAAATTTAAGTTGTTAAAGAGAGCCAGTCTTTACATTTTACCTTGTAAATTACAATAGTAGATAACAACTACACTGAAGTTCATCCTCAAACGTATCAAAATCTTCATCCTCAACCATATCAAAATATGCACTGAACTAGTGCAAATTAGAAGATTCAAAAAAGAGGGTAGAAATTTGAGGGTGTAATCAGCATACAGCAGCCAGTACCATGAAATAAAAATCCTAACATCCTATAGATATATATATAAAACATGTGATATATAATATGTGTTTTATTTATATATATAGGTATATATTTTTCTATACACACTGTGTATATATACATAATCGTATATATGTGTATACATACATACAATCTTACATGTATATACATATATATATATACACAATGAGTTGGCGTAATTCTCCATTGAAGTACACTTAACAAAGAACTTTTAGAAACATGATTATCAAACAAACAAAATTTCTCAAGAAAAGGCTTCCAAAAAATACTTGTCTCCTTTCTCTAAAGGAGACTCCTTTCACTAAAATACACAACTTATTTCTTGGAATGGATACATAGGCCTTAACATATTTTGTTTAAAAGTAATACCTTCAACCAATTAAATCTATTTTCTCCCTATAAAAAGGAAACAAAATCAGGTCCAATTTGGGAGATTGTCCTGAGGTCCTCCCATAACAATTACAAAATGCAGGTTTTTCTATACCCTTACTTGTTTTTATCTACTTGACCTGTCAAAGTTGTCAAAGCAGAGTTGAAGTTTTCCACCACAATTGTGTTCAATTTGTTCTATATTTTTCAGTGTCATTGTCTTGTTTGCTATAATAGGCATAGTCTGTGGAAACACTCAGAACTCGCTTCGTACTATTGCTCCATCCCTTGTGATCTGTATAACTAGAGTCCTCAGTTTTTTACTCAGTGAAAAGTCCTTGATAATCAATGTTTTCTGAAAATGAAATGAAATAATGAATTTTCCATAATGCCTGACATATGTTAAACATTTGAATTATAGCTATTGCCATTACATATTTCATTATACTTTGCATGTAAAGGTTTATGAATTTTATAACTTTCATTTTATGTTTCATTTTATCAATTTAAAATTAACCTTTAGTCACTGATTTGATTGTCTTGATTTTCACTTTGCTTGAAATTAATATTTTTACTCTGGGCCCTTTTGTTTCATTTGCCCTTTATTTTATTACTAATCTTTCTGTGTCATTATGATTGGATATTATTCTTAGTGCAATGAAAAAGAGTTGAAAGTTTTTAGCAAGGGAGTGACATGATCTGATTTATCTTTGTTAGAAAATTACTCTGGCTCTTAGTTAGCAAATGGATTATCAGTGACGAACAATAGGAAGCAGAGAAATATTTGAAAAGGCAAAAAAAGAAGATAGTGACTTGGACCAGGATGGGAGTAATGTTTTGGCTGGGCAGGGGAAGGAGGCCAGTAAAAGAAAGACAAGGTTCTATGTTCCCTAAATTGAGTAATTGCGAGGCATGTGGGAAAATTTATTAAAATGAGAATGATTCAGGGGGGAATGGGTATAGAGGAATACAGAATTTTGGGGTGTGTGTGTCATGTTAAATTTGAGAGTTTATTTGATTTCCTAGTCAAAGAGTCATATCAAAAATAACAATTATGGGGGGAAGGGGAGGGGGTGGGAAAAAAAAAACAAAAAACAAAAAAACAAACAAAAAAATAACAATTATGCATCAGAGATCTAAATTTGTCAATTGAAATTAGTGAGATCACTAGGGAGATGGTCATGTGATTGTAGAGAAAGGAGGTCATCCTGACTGCACTGCACATTTCAGTATTTGATAATTGAACAAAGGAGGAGACATCAAAGAAGACTGAGAAAAAGCAGCCAGAAAAGTAGAATATTCAGAAGTGTTGTGTTATGGAAGTAAAGAGAAGGAAGACTTTCAGGAAGGAAAGTACTGATAAGTAGACTTAAGTAAAGTCTACAAAGTGACCACTAACTTTAGCCTAAAGAAACAGCTATGGTCTTAGTTCTAGTAGATTCAGTAGAATAATAATGAGGGAGGCCTATGCACAGATGGTTAAGCAGAGAATGGTGGGTTGATCAGAATGAACTGAAAACTTTAGAAAAGAATGGATAGAAACTGGCTCCAAGGTGTTTCCTCTCTTAGTATCACTTATCCATGCTAGGTTATCTCTTCATTCTCTTTCCTCCATATTTATCAGCATCTTGTCCCTTTATTTCTTATATTTTACATTCAAGGAAAGTTCATCTTCCCCATTACTAATTAAATTTTGACATTGTTTTTGCTCTTTGTTTAAACCAGGACACACTTTATAATTGAAAATTAAATATCCTAATATTACTTTCCAAATCTTAATAAGATCACTTTTAATATCAACAAATAGTCCTTGATACTTACCTAGTTATATTGTCATATGGCCTGGTCTCTCTCCTGTATCATAATGGGCATATCCTTTTTCTAAAATATTTTTCCAGTTCTTATAATAAATCATTTAAGAGATTTATATGTATTTCCTCTGAGTCTTCAGAATAATTTCCTCTTCTTTCAACTATGGTAATTTCCCCAGAGGCCTCATGAGATATCTAGTAAAATCTGATGGTTGACAAAATACAGTAGGCAAGGCTAGCTCTTTCCCTACATATTTGTCTATTTGGGGACTAGTTGAAACCCCATCTTAAATCTACAGCCAGTGGATCGATGTATATGAATTTTAATCCGATTTCTAGTGTTTATTAGATTTTTATGTATCAAGACTCTGCTGGTCTGAGATGAACTATTTCCTCATCTAAACCAATGAAGCATATGAAAACCTGTTGTCAGATGGTCCATGTTTTTCTGCTCTATGTGAAAAAAAAAAATATTGATATGTACCCTTTTTACTTCTACTTTTCTAAATGTTGTTCCATGGATTTTGTATTAGTGAGTATTCCTCCCAGAGCCTAAAAGTAAATTGACTGTGTTTCACAGAATTTAGTATTAGAGTATATTCTCATCTTGTTTTCTTTGTGTTTTTAGGTATCCCACTAAGAATTTGTGTCATTTTGAATAAGGGTTTGTTAGTCAAAAGGTATTTTAATCAAGATTCCCATAATTCATACTTAAGCTGATCTACAAAGTATTTTTTTAATTTGGGGAATTTTAAAAGATTTGTATAGATTAGTATGGAGAAAATACTACTATTTTAAAAATGAATTTTAAAGATCTCTTAGAGTAAAAATAAATTCACTAACAGTCTACATGCCAATAAGATAATTTATATGAATAATTAATATGAAATAAGAAATAAAAATAATGTATATTTATATCAAGGAATTGAGAGTATTGTGTAATTTGTAAAAATAATTCTTTTTTAAGCCTTCCAAAACAGGATTCAATGTACTCCCAATTGACTAATAATTCTTTTTCTTTTTTAAAAATATTTATGTATTTTTTTAACATTGTGTAAGTGCCTTTAAATTTATTTATTTATTTATTTTTGGCTGCATTGGGTCTTCGTTGCTGCACGCGGGGGCATTCTCTAGTTGCGGCGAGCAGGGGTTACTCTTGGTTGCGGTGCGCAAACTTCTCATTGTGGTGGCTTCTCTTTTGTGGAGCACGGGCTCTAGGCGCGCAGGCTTCAGTAGTTGTGGCACATGGGCTCAGTAGTTGTGGCACACGGGCTTAGTTGCTCCGCGGCATGTGGGATCCTCCCGGACCAGGGATGGAACCCATATCCTCTGCATTGGCAGGCAGATTCCTAAACACTGCATCACCAGGGAAGTCCCCCAATCCACTAATAATTCTTATGCCTTTTCTATATATTATTAATTTAATTTACCCTGGCATAAAGAATAATCCTGGAGTTGTGGCAATCTGATTTTGGAAGTTGTTTGAGTTGTTTGTTATTCTAACTCACACTTAAGCAGAAATAGTCTGCTGTTAACTGCATATTATATGACTTTAAAGCACCAAATGGTCATTGTTACTTTCAGTGTCTACGCATTCTTGTCACACGGCACTGTTATCAGTCTTCTGCAATGAGAAGCTTAGTGAAGAGAAATTTTGTTTACCATTGACTGTCACACAGTTCTGCTCAGAAAGAAAGAGTCTGTGAATTTTAAAATTACACATACCTCCCTAAATCACCAACATCTTTTCCTAGTCACTGGGGCAAAGTTTCTGTTTATAAAAACAATTCTAAAGGACATAACTTTGGATCCATGGTGACAAGAGTACTCATCAGCTTAATAGTGTGAATGCATGATGATTTATGTACCAGAGACAAACAAAAAACAAAGGAGAAATCAATAATTGGAATGGAAAATACAAAATGTGCCAAATGATTATCCTAAGTATTGAGGGAAAGAAGGTTAACCATAATGCTGTACTTTATGCAAATGAAAATGTCCAGTGTATTTCTTTCCCAAAGCAGAATAACACATTAATGACTCTGCTCAATATCATTTTTGTTAATGTGACATCCAGGGAAGCACTCCTCCTGGAGCCATAAACCATGTTCAATAACAAAGATCAAAACTGTTACCCATTGCTTCTCACTGGTAGCTGGAACTGAAGCCCTGGGTCAGAATGGTCAGCATTACTGTAAGTGGCTGCTTAGCCATTTAGAATTAGGGCTGTAGCCTAGCTTCACTGTTTCCTCTCCTGAGGAATAGCAACCATGTGTACATATTTACAGAACATTTTCAGTATAACACTCCAGGACTCCCAAAAGAAGAAGACCTCTCTCCTTTCACCTGGAAATTTCTGCATATTTAATTCCTACTTCTTCAGAAATCAACTCGAATCTCTTTCTTTTGTAAAGGTTTTTTTTTGCATTGAGAGAAGCGCATTTCAGATTCTATGTGGAGGTGGAACAAATTAGGATAATAATGGGGTGTTAGGAATAGTTAG
The DNA here is from genome assembly GCF_965194825.1 of Balaenoptera physalus. Lineage (NCBI taxonomy): Eukaryota > Metazoa > Chordata > Mammalia > Artiodactyla > Balaenopteridae > Balaenoptera > Balaenoptera physalus. The sequence goes on along the minus strand of NC_138890.1, from coordinate 108,735,625 downwards.
TTGAGCATGGGGTTGAGGGAATGGAGATGGGAGTGGTGATGTTGAAATCTTCATCCTAATATCCTCGGTGTGGAGACTGAAATCACTTGGGCTGATAACGTGGTTCAGAAAAGATAGAAAGACTGTGGACCTGGGGCTAAGATGCTGAGGACTGTGGCCAATTGTCCTTGATTTGTGTGCTTCTCAACATGGCCAGATATACCATCATTGCCCACTAGGGACTGTAAGCGAACCACTCTGAAGTGCTCAGGAGTTTGATATTCCTTAAAATCCCCTTGACGGTGCTCTGTCCGTTAACTTCCTTATCTCATATCTCAACCTGGGTTCTGAGTGTTTCTTAGTGTACCTTCTTATGATTTTTATTCTATGTCTAGTGGCCATCTGACTATTCAAGAAAAGCTAAAATATATGTATTTCTTAATTTGTACTAAGAACTTTAGATATGATAGTACTGATGGGTGTAATTTTCATAACAACTCTCTGATGCAAGATTATCTTCCCCATTTTAGAGGTAAGGCCACTAAGTCTTAACACAAGTAATGTGCCTAGATTAGTAAGAAGTGAGCCACGACTCATAATCAAGTCTATATTACACTAAAGCCTGTTTGACTGTTGTGCATACAACTCCATCTGCTTTATTTGTTCAAGAGAGGATGTCTCTCAGCTGTTTGATAGCTTTGCCCAAAAGGAAGAGTGTACCATTCTTACATGGTCAGAGAAACAAAGTAGCTAGAGATGTATGTGTATGTGGGTGTGTATGTCTGTACTTGTGTGTGTGTGTGTATGTGTGTGTTTAAAATTGGAGAACCATCTCAACCAAAATCGGTGTTTCCAAAGAGTGATAGAATGTAATGAAAAGTTCATCCCCTTTGCAAGATTTTCAATATTAGTTTCAACACCTAATTTCAATTTTCAGAGCTTTTCTAAAGTGAATTACTCTTTATATCTTAAAATATATTTCATGTCATTTATGATATGTGTTGTGTAGATGTTGGTTTTTTAAAAGGGGCTGTGTACAGAAATCATAGGACAATGTGGGCTAAAAAGAAGCTGATATGTAGCAGTTTCTGATTTGGGTAAAATGAATATAATGAGAATTTCTGTTTATGAGGAAAAAATTATATTTAGACAAATGTTTGCATTATTTTATTCTAATACACTATTGAGCAGACCATTATTAACATTTGAACCAAACAACGTTATGGGTCAAAGAAATTTTTGAAAAGCATTTCAATTACGCCTTAAGACTGTGGACATTCAAATGTTAGCAAATATCATTTATGAAAATTAATTAGTAATAAAAATAAGAAAATAATAGTAATTTTAATAATATCCTGATTATGTGGCAATAATAGCATAACTAAAGTTGATAACATTTAGTGGGTAAGTTTTTCTTTAGTGCACCCACCTGCTCCATGGTTTCTCCTTTCTCCCACCTGCAGTATTCTACCCCTCTAATTTTCTCCTCAGACACCCAGTGTGCTTCAATTCAACTGTTCTATTCAAAACCCATATCACACTGCTACATTTAAAATAGATAACCAACAGGGACATGCTGTATAGCACAGGGAACTCTGCTCAATACTTTGTACTAACCTAAATGGGAAAACAATTTGAAAAGAGGATTGATACATGTACATGTATAACTGAATCACTTTGTTGTATACCTGAAACTAACACAACATTGCTAATCAACTAAACTCCAATATAAAATAAAAATTAAAAAAAACATATCTGAGGAATCAGAGATACAGACTGAAGAGTAAATAACTTAATAGTCTAAAATTGCCCTCATAGAAAATTTTACTTTGTAATAATTTCAGTATAGTGGAAATCCAGGTAACTATTATTATCATTATTATTTTATTTTCCATCATTTAATGCTTATTATGTGCCTACTAAACATTAAATGTTGCTGCAACTGCAGGTACTGTTATCATCTTCATTTTACAAATAAGGAAGCCAAAGATTTCAACTGACTCATGCAAATTCATACAGTTAGTAAGTGGAGAACTCTATATTTTAAAATTATTTCTGTGTGTATGTGTGTGTTTGTGTGTAAAATATGTGTATTTTTTACAGAAGTAGCCATTTAAAAAAAAAACTATTTTGTCTACATGTAAGGCTGCTCAATTCAAATATATAGAAACTTTCACTGAATTTACAGTTGCATAACTTTCTTTTCTACTCTAATTTTGTATATATTTTCTACATAGCCTCTGGTCTTACCATCCTATTTGGAATTAAAGCAATTTTAATTTTATAAATATGCTATTTGTTTTCCCAAGTATTATAATAATAAGTACTTATTAGAGAGGTATATCTGCATTTAAAAAGTATTTAGTAACCAATAACAATGAATCAAAACATCAAATACAGAACTTAGAGATTTTTGAGTTTAAGATCATTAGTTTGGCTTGTCTAGATAGGAGGTACATACAAAATCATTACCTTACAGCTTTCTCATCACAATTACATGTGAAATGAGTAGGTAGGACACTCTATTTCTTTAAAAATAATACCCTGTCAAAATCATAAAACTTTGCTATCACAACTGACACTAATTGGCATCCTTGTTAGCACTCTCAAAAGAGAGGTCAAACCTGGAGGTTCATAGAAGCTGAATTACCCCTTCTTCTAAGTGGTTCCTCTGAGTTGAAGAACAGAGATGTGGAAACCTTAGAAAAAGTTTGGAATGAACTTTTACTATATGGAAAACAAAAGATGTTGATGTTGATATGTGAGAAATGATGGACATCTTGGTAGAGAGCTATATAGGAAACTTACGAACAGATGTCTAAAATAACTGAAAAGATGAGATAATAGTAATTCAGTGCCACAATGTCTTACTCAAAGCCTTTGAGGCTGGATGTGATTATGTATAGAACTTCAGAGAGGTATGTGGGGGAGAAAAAGTACATATACCTTATGTTATGTAACACCACAGGATGGTAAGGGGCAACATTACATTAATATTTTTACAACAAAATTATATGACTATGCATAACAAGTGCAATAAAGGCTATAAATATCCTCATGTTAGTTTAGATCAAAGTATGCCACCAAAAAAGTGAGTTTATGTGAGGTTAAGATTTGCTACCAAATATGTTATTTTTTAAATTTCTGTTGTAAAAGATTTTGGAACTTCTGAATTGCAGATATGGTATTGTAGACTTGTACAAGAATTGGGATTATTTTATTAGAAGGAAAGGTACTGAAAATTAATTAAAATGTGGACTTCATTTTTTAATTTACATTTTCAACAAATATCTATCAAGCACCTACTACATGCCAGTTACTATGACAGGTGAGACAGTGATGAACGAGACAAATGTGGTCCTATACTTGAACAGTGTTTTGTAACCAGCTTTCTTAGTCTCCAGTGAAATCAGAAAAGGAAGCAAACATTTTAACTTATAGAAATTAAGTAAAAATGGAATAACGTTTCTCATTTCCAGGGTTATTTAGTACAGGAAAAGTTTACCTAAGTAGCTTATGGAATCCACTCTTTTCTGGAAATCCTTCTTAAGCCTCTTATTAACCAAGACAATAATTCAATGTTAGTTTTCCAAACTCTGATTCTTATTAATTCTTAGAATAGTTTTCAGAGTACCAGGTCTATATGTTTATATGATTGTAGAAATTATTTTGTGCACACACACACACACACACATACAAATTAAATAGCCACTAGTCAAGAGATTTGATATATATATAAATCAATAAAAATCCAATTAAATTTTGGCTATCTAAACTGACTAAAAATAAACATGATAAAGATATAAACTAATACATGAAAAAGTCAATATATTAATTCTGATTTCTCTCATTTTCAGTTAAGAATTTTTGACAAATGGGAATAAAGCCCTATTATTGTCATTTGAAACATAGTACCAAGGACTTTGTTGTTGTTGTTGTTAGTATTTTGATATCCAGAGACCAGTGGCTCGGGAAGCCAGCAGTATAAACACCTACACCACTGTTTATTTATATGGAAAAGACATTTTCTATTCTATATCCTTCTAGAAATACCATTACCCTCTCACTAAGATTGTTAGAGAATCTGTATGTGCCAAAAAATATTAGCATATGCAATAGTGATTCTAACTTTTCCTAAAGTTTTCTTCTTTCTTAATATTCAGTAATGATCATTTTCTGTAGCCATGCATATACAAATGATTAAACCAAACAGGCCAACTGAGTAGCTGTTTTTCACACATATACACTTTTGCAAATATATACCCACATTTGATAGACAAATAAACATTGCATTTTATTTGTTGAGATTTGATAACCAAAGCTGTAATGCTACCATCATGCAGCCCCTTGCTAGGGTATACTGGAATGCCATGAGGCATCTTTCCAAGAGATGTCTCTAAAGATGCTAGGATATGAGTTAATCTTGTAGAAAAATAATGATTGTTACCTCTAGAGCAAAATAAAACATCTTTGGAATGTGTCAGGTTCAAGGTCATTCCATAAAAAAGATTTTCCCATATAAATGGAAATTGAGACATTCCTTAGACTATATTGCACCAGCATGGGAGAAATTTGAGGTGGTTTATACTTTCACTGACGCACGTATTCTGGACTACCAGGGAAAATTAAACAACTCTAAGTTTCCCCTAAGTCATTAATCTAAGCCTTCTCATAGGTAGGAGAGAGATACAATCAGCAGGACAAAAAGTTTGATGTGGAAAAAAAAAAAAAGTTTGATGTGTTTTTTACTCTCAGTCACAAAGACAGGAAAGGAGAGGAAAGCAATGCTCATTCAAGAATATTAAGCAAACCCTTTGATCAGTGCACAATGAAAGTAGATGTGATTAAAGCAAGTGGTTGATATATTAAGCATAGCTCCACTGGCTGCTAGACCTTGGTCTTGTTTCTCAGAAAGAGCCACCGCGTAGGTGCAATCCCTCCCTATTGGGTTGCCTTGGATTGCATATAATCTTGGCCTTGCTGGACATGTACTAGATATTTTCCTGCTAATCAGTATTGATACTAAACATGGAAGATAAAACTTAATCCTAGAGACTGAGTGTTGAGCAGATGTTGATGATTAAAAAATCTAAGAGTTCATAAGGAAATGATGAAAGAGAACCTCCCCAGCCAAGTAACAAAGATTGCAAGACCAAGCTGATTAATCCTAAATTCCCTAAAAAATGTTTTCTCCAACTGACTTGTATGGGTGGGTACAGGGTTGTAAAAGAGTCATATTGAAAGACTGTGCAATTTTGTACTGGGAAAAGGTGTTTCTTGTGAGACTCTCAAAAATATCCATTAAAATTGGCTTGAGGTGATGGACTGTCTCTTTATCTCTTATTCTGCACAAAGGTAAAAATAGTCAAGTGACTTCTGCCTGATTAGTCTTTGTCTTATTTCAAGTTATCCTGTAGTTGTTACCTCAAAGGCCCACAAAAAATTAGATGGATCCTGGATGATAAATAGATTTACCTTCTGTGAAAGCCAGTCTAATCACCTAAAAAAGGGGGGCATTAATAAACCCTCCCATCATATAGTTGTTGTGACAAATAAGTGAACTAATGCAATGTAGAAAGTTTGGTACAGTGCCCAGGGAAATCTCAATACATTTGAGCTATCATCATTATTTTAAGTATTGTGAGGTATGCTGCTTTGCACACATGTCCTGTATTCCTCCTTTAAGTGCCGCTTTCTTAACTGATGCTTATGCATTGATAAGAGTACTATACTGTGTTAAAAATAGCCCTAGACCGAAGGTAAGTAAAATTCTATTGTGGTTCCTGCCTTGCCAGGGACTGACTTTTTATATGACCCGGTACAAGTGCCTTCAAAACTACAGAATTGTTTCCTTGTCTGTGATATGCAGAATCGGGCTCAACAGCTCTAAGTTGCCTTCTTGACCTCTGGAATTATTTAATTCTTATGATCAAAATACACTATATTGTTTATGCAATAATAACCTAAACTGAGTAAATATAGTCATCCTTCTGGCTTTCTAGATGAGATTTGATCAAATATAATTTTCATGGTTTCCACATCTATCTACAATTTTTTAAATGCTTAGCTATCCTGTCTTTACACGAACGTCAAAGTTGCTAGCAGCCGCACCCACACCATTATCCTCTCTTAGAAGATTAAATATATACCTTTAATACTATAGAAATTGAATACCACCTCACTTTGGATATATGAATTGCATAGTTAGCCAGTTCTACTTTTTTATTATTCAAGCACCTCCCTTAAACTAGTATGTTGTTATATTACCTATCTGGCCAGAACAGTTTGAGAATATCTGCAATTTTTGACTTCAATAAACCTTAAATGATCTGAATATATACTGTTGGTTGCCTGAAAGCCATCCTTCTTTTCTTCTTTGCTAAAAGAATCCTGGTTTTGTTTAGGTATACTAACCACATAGTTTAGAAAAGACTTAAGTTCCCAAGGGCTACATCTTGATTAGTCACACCATACCCCTTTGGAGTGATTGGTTCAGAAAAAGTCATATGACCCAATTTTGGGAAATGAAACATAAGATAAAGTCTGCAAGGTGGCTTCTAGGGAAGCTTTCTTTGCTCTTAATAAAAGAGAAAAGGGGAGAAGTGTAGTTTTACTCCCTCTGGCCATTATTTTCTCTGTATGGTGTCTGGAACTGCAGGAGCTGTTTTGTGTCCAAGAGGTGAGCCAGGCTAAGAAGCTGCAGAAAAAAAGATGCAAAATGGAAAAAAAAAAAAAAATCTTCAGTGGAAAGATGCAAAAATCTGGATACTTCAGGACTTTACTGAGTCACTAAATTTGTCAACACTGGAATTTAACCAACTCTAGACTAGTTGTTGTGTGAGATTATAAATGACTTTATTTACATCTGAAAGCATCCTGCCTAGTACATAATATATCAGTCAAAAAAGCTAGCTACTGTAACAAACATCCAAGATCTCTGTGTCTTAACCCAGTAGGAATTCATTCCCTGATCACTGCAGTCAGATTTGGGTTAGCAGAAGTCTGTGCTCCGTGTCGTCATCCACAACCCAGGCTTCTTCCAGTATGTTTCCACCTCTCTTCTATGCAGCCAAGTAATGGGGAAAGAGAGAGGTAATGGGGAAAAGTTCCAATACCTGAACTTTGTCACGTAACCCAGTCTAATCAGTTGGGAAATGCAGTCAAGTTATGTGCCCAGGACTAAGAAGAGATTGGTTTGGCAAACACGTAGTGTTGTCTCTAATTTTCCTTTAGCAGTTCTAATATGGTAACAAGTTTTTAAACAACATATCAGTGTTGGCTTAATCACATGGGGCAAGTGCAAAATCACAATCACAAGTGCAAAAATCACCTGCTTTACCACCTATCCCACTGAAAAAATGCTTTACCATAACAGTGTCATGTTTTGAAAATAAATTTGCTGTTTACATATAAAGTCCATAAAGAATCCTTCTTCCTCCTCCAATAAAATCAGGTATGTTCTCTCTATACACTGAATGATGCAAAATGGATGGGATTAATTATATGGCATCTTCCCAAAGATCAAGTTTATTTTTGAATGGAAAGAAGTCTGTTCAATCAGATTGAGTATTTAACAAAGTGAATAATAAAAAAGGGTGACTTCAGATATTTAGTTTAGAATGCAAAAGTGAATGCTATGTTTATTAAGTGAATCCTAGCCAATAGAATCTACTTTCTGTGGATGGTTTGTGAAAACCTAAAAAATATCTCTAATATCACTTTTGATTTGTTTCTCCTTTAATGTTCCTTTGTTATACTACCAACATCAAAGACTAAAAGAAATTGTTGGATAAATTGTCTATGGTCTCTCATATACATCTTTAGGTGTGTATGTGTGTACGTGTTTGTGTATTCTCAGTGGCCTTATTTTACATACTCTATTTCTGAAATAAAGTTTTTCATGCAATAGAGAAATGCACAGATCAATCACAAAACTATCTTATCGTTGTCAGTAGCCAATATCTAATGTTTATAGGAAAAACAAAAACTCAGGAAAAAAGATAACACTGAGCCACTCGTGGGAGATTTTTCATGTCTGGTGGGTGACAGAGAAAGTGAAGCAAGACCAATCCCATTACCACTAGTTATGCTTCAGCCACCTCAATTTCATTCATTTTGCTTTTATTTCTGATGTGCAGAAGCCGTTTGATAAATTCCCTTCTGGGGACAGGCCAGTCTTGGAAGGATGTACATTAAAAAGTTATGAAGAGTACATAATTTATTAAACCCAACTCATTATTGGAAACCGTTAGCATACAATTCATTTAATAGGAATCATTGGTGGAGAAAATGACTGTTGTTTTGATCTGATCGAATAAGCGATGGCGTAATTTTCCTTGTCTGTGGTGATTTACCTAATCTTGAACAACATGAATACTGACTTAAACTCTGCTTGCTACTGGAAAACAGACACATATGTTCTGTTATTTATTAATGGCTATGGCTTTACATTTTTATTATGTTCTGTTACAAATAGACTCTCCAAGTTTTCATTAAAATGATTGAATAATTGAATAGAGTAGCTATACCCCTCAGTGCACAATGGGACGGGAAAAGGAAACGGTTTTACTGGCAAATAACAAGGGCTCAGGCCTGTCATCTATTAACAACTTTCACTCAGGGAAACAACTGATCAATCAAAAAGATCTCCTATCTGCCTACTATGTACAAAGAGTAAGCCTTAACATTGAGAAGAGAAAATGTAAAATGTCAAGGGACTAAGGAGGCAAGAAATATACATTAAAATAGCTAGCTAGAAATATAAAGCAGCATGTCATCAAATCCTAGACGATACAGAAAAATACTAGAAGAGGTTAGGGGAGGTGAGAACTCAGTGATCCTGGATGGCCAGGGATAATCTTTACCTTATAACTTCATCTATGACCCTACTGAATCTTTCTTCATGTAATTTTGAACATTATTTTGTGAGCTAAAAGTTACAGAACTAAGTCTTTTAATGCCAGGATAATTTCAAGTGATATATTAAAATATATTTAGCCACTCTCCTATTAGCAAGCATTTATTTTATTTGCAGCTTTTCCCACTACAAAGATACTGTAATAATCAATCCTGTAAGATTTTTGTTCTTACTTTTATAGGATACATTCCCAAAGTGGAATTGCTGGGTCAAAAAGTATATGTACTTTTTTATTCTTATTATGTTGTCATATAGCTTTCTAAGCAGGCATTCAAGCTCGCCTCTTCCACTGGAAGGTCAGTAAGTACCATTTTGCCCACATCACTGCCAGAGGTCGTGCTATCACTCTTTTAGTTTTGCCAGTCTGATGAGTGGGAAGTAATCTCGCATTTTGACTTTTGTTCTCATTTGCCAAAACTCTCAGTGGGTTTGGTACCCTTTCAAATACATTTAATGGCCATTTGGATTTGCTCTTTCATGAAATTCTTATTTTTATCCTTTGCCTATTTTCCTATTGTGTTGTCTTTCTTCTAATAAATAAAAATTCTAAAATTTTACTTGCAGATTTTTAACGTTTAATCGAGTTATCTGTAAGCAGATCAAAAATTATCCATTCAATAGTGTTGCTGAGCATCAGCTGTTTACAGTGTCCAGTGCTAGAGACCCACCTTGGGGGATATAACATGCTCAGATATGGTAATAGAGCCAAGACAGGTATTGAAACATGTATACTACCAAGCAATCTGTAATAAATACTATGAAATAAAATGTATCACACAATTATAATTGGAGTTAAGAAGGAGAATCCATTTCTGGTTAATATGGTCAAGAGAAATTTCTCAGGAAAAGAATATGAGTCTGATTTTAATAGATTAGTATGATTTTGATGAGTTAGTTATATCAGGAGAGAGCAATTTATATAGGAAGAATAACATATATGTATTTAAAAACAAATAAGTAATTAAAATGCCAGACGAGTTGACCTAAGAACCATGACCTTCTTAATTTTGGGTAAAATTTCTTATTGTAAAAATATAATGTATACTTTTCAAATTCTAAAAATAGAGTTTAGGAGCCTACGGATGCCTTCTGGTTGTAGTTTGTTTAAAAAATATGTTAGGCTTCTTGTTAAGAAATGCAGAGAAATTTTTGTTTCTGTGTTTAGAATTTAAAATTTTAGCAATTACTAAGCAATTTCTTAAGTATAATATTTTAAAAATCAGGAAAATCTGGAAGTTATACTAACACTTTAACTCATTCGGTAACACTAAAATTACTAAACTGTAGTCTGATGTTATGAATATTAATATCACTTTCTAAAACTTTTAACTTTAAAGTAGCTAGAATCTCTGATTCAATCTGAATTGTGATTGTATTTGACTTTTTAACATACCATTATCTACTGTTTTTATCATTCGAGGGTTATTGAAATTCACATATAACCTATGTTTTTGAGAAGTCTTAGCAGCTACATGGAGCAACCTAAATAATAGTAATATTAATGACTCACTTGGGGCTTTCTCTCAACTGTACAAATCTGAATATATAACTACTTCACAGTCTCCTAAAATAAAAATAGAAGTCCCCTAGGGTACCTAAACTATTTTTGGAACTAGTGTTGGTCCATTTAATGCTCTGCCTTTGCTGGGCATTGCAGCCCCCATGGTGCCATTACTACCATCTGACACCCCTGCATTTTTCACATGTCACTGCTGTTGTGATAATCACAACTGAGTCCTACAGCTTCAGCCCTGTACACTCCATTTTGCCAGGCAAAGCTGCTTTTTATCTCCTGCCTGCTAAAGGCCACTGCCTTCAGGATCTAGTACCAGAATCCTTACCATCTTCTTCCAGACAGCATACTCTCTGTAAGTTACTGCCACTGAAGTGATGGAGAGCCTGAGATGCCAAATCTGCACCATGGCCCTGGTAAAAAGGAAAAGAATGTCTCTTTTCCTTCTTGGTGTTATGATCAGTTATGGGAGTCCCAAACAGCTTCTTCCTGTCATAGTGGATCTGTCAGCTTTTAATAAAAACCCTCTCTCTTCTAGGCACTCAAACAGGATGAGGACTGAAAGATGGGGGCAGATTGCAATAATGCCCTCACTGTAGAGTGCTGCCACTGTTTGGCAAGGCAAGGATGAGGAGTTTCCAGTATGCACAGGAAGGTCACCCAGCTTTAGTTATCTTAAAGGACCACTTAAATAGTTCTGACCTGACAAAGTGAAGGGACCTTAGCAAATTCCTGGGTCTGAGGAGGGGTGGGAGGTCAAGAGAGGTTTAAAGTAGAATTCCACATCCTGGTGAAACTTGCAGTGCTGCAGCCTCTAAAGAATCCAAAAATTCTTGCCAAGAAAACAAGTCAGCTTTGAACATCGGTATTCCCATAAAGTTCCAATACTAGGTCACGTTAGAGGCAACTCGTTAAGATTTTTTTCTTCATGTTAGCTCTCCTTGCTCAGCCTCCATAGTCTCAAGCTCCAGTTCTGGAAAGGATCAGAAGCTGGGCCAGTACGCAAGGAGGAAGGAGGAAGACTACGAGGCCCAGGAAATATGAAAGATGCTGATAATATTACGTTACCCGCTGTGGACATTGAGCCTGAAGCCGGATCAAACTGGGGGAAAGGAGAAGCTTTAACTTTAAAGCATTTATAAACATTTTAGTTCTTAAAACAAGATTCTGTGATTAAAATTGCCAGAGAATTGTTTTTACTATCATAGAGTGACCAGAGAAGTCATGAGACCTGCACTAGTGGAAAAGAACTACTCTTACAGAGCAAATTAAAATGAGCAATGGATAGAAAAAGCAAAGTTTTTTGTTTTTTTTTTTTCCTGGAAACTAACCTTTCTTTTTCTTTCCTTTCAATGTAATGATTATTGAATTTCACTATCTGTCAAGTACTCTTCTTACCTAAGAAGATGAAAAAAAATATATTGATAAACCTAATCATCAAAACAACTCTATGAGATGAACACTATTATTATCAACCCTATTTTATAGATAAGGGTATTTAGGTACAAAGAGTCAAGATAATTTGTCAAAGGTCACTCAGCTAGTGAGTGGCAGAGCTGGGATAGACTGTTCCCTATAAGAATGAGTAAAAATAGAAGCAACATAGGCCATGGAGAAATTCTGAATTTCAAAGAATGCAGTCTTCACTTCTGTAAAGATTATTAATTGCTTTTCTTTAAAATAGACTAAAGAGCAAAAAACATTTTAAAATATCTCCTTTATGTTCACATAGAGGCACTGAACTTATGAATCTAGAATAAATCACCAGGAAAATGGAAAATTAATATAAGGAATGATTGAACACATTTTATTTATTTCTAAATTATGGTTTCTGAATTTTATATATAATTAAGTGGAAAGTATATTAGATGTTACAGAAAATCAAATTAATGATTGGAAGAAAATATGAGAAATTATTCTAAAACATAAAAAGAAGGAATAAAAGAATTAAAATGAGAAGAAAGAATAAGCCATGTGGAAAACAGATTGCCAAAGTTTAATCAAAGTATATAAGAATAGATGGAACAGAAACAATAGTCAAATAAATAAGGGGACACTTTCTTCACCTAATAAAACCTTATTCTGAAATCTGAGAGTAAGTGCTATATTTCAGTAAATCAATAAAAAGAAAACAACATCAAAACATATCTAGTGGAATTGTCACAGTTAAAAGGTAAAAAAGAATCCGACAGCCATCTACGGAAAAAAAAATAGTAACGTACAAAGAAATAAGATACAATTGGCCCAGATTTCCCTGCAACACTAAAGGCCAGGAGACTGTGAGGCAATATTTATCAAACTTTGAGGAAGTTATTCAAGAATTCTGTTTTGAGGAAAACTGTCAATTAATGTGTGAAGGCAGCAGAAAGATAGTGGATATGCAAGAGTGCAGAAAACATTTCCCAGATATATTTCCTGACCATATGAATCAAAGGCACTCTGAAGGACAAGAATAAAAATCCAGAAATGCAAATTTCATGCCTAGAAAGGAGTGGCAGCAAGCACTGACAATCAGTTAGCCACACTGAGATACTTTCTAATACAATAGGAACTCTCTTAATTGAACTCAACTAATTTAAAAGGACCTCCAATCCCGTGTAAACCACGCTGATTCTGTGTTTGTATTAGTCTTCTAGGGCTGCCATAACAAAACACCACAGACCGTGTGGCTTAAATCACAGAAATTTATTTTCTCACAGTTCTAGAAGCTGCAAGTCTAAGATCAAGGTGTCAGCAGAGTTGGTTTCTGACAAGGCCTCTCTTCCTGGCTTGCAGATAGCCACCTTCTCACTGTGCTCTTGCCTAGTATTTTCTCTGTGCACCTGCACTTCTGGTGTCTCTTCTTCTTTTTATAAGAACATCAGTTCTATTGGTTTTTGCCCCCAACCTTATAATCTCATTTAACTTGCATTGTCTCCTTAAGAGTTTTTATCTTTCAAATAGAATCACATTGAGGGCTTCAATATATGAATTTGTGGGAGAATATTGGATAATATTCAGTCTATAATAGTGTTCATAAACTGACAGACTACTCTCAATTCCCTCTGAAAACTAGTAACTCTTAATGCTTATTGGAAAGGGTTACCCCTAGGACAACAGACTACTTCTAATTTTGTTTCCACCATTTAAGTGGCAAAATGACCAACTAAGTCAGATACGATAATTTTCAAATCTTTCTATGCCAGTTTTAATTGCTAATTAAATAATTTATCTAAATATTATGCAGACCGATGAAGTAGGAGTTTGAAAAGTCTACAAAGTTTTTGTGTCTAAAATCAATTATAATATTTGGAAAGACTCAGTAAAAGGAAATCATATAATGAAATTGTTTCTGAATTAATTATTTGTTGCTGAGGTAACTACAAAAGAATGAGGGTAAAACTTAAAACATCCAGAAAGATTCTATCCACAAATTACCGCATAAGTGTCCAAGATCTCACTCCATTTGAATGAAACAGAAACTGAAAATTATTGATGATGTTTTTAGAATGCAGCATATGTAAGAAAAACAAAGTGGAATTACAGTTAGTAGAAATGTACTCAAAAAGATGTCTCAACCCTAAAACTAAATATGAGTAAATAAATTATATTTATATGTTTTAAGTTAAAATAAAATGTGTATCATTTTAACTGAAGAGTCAACTTTTTTGGTTACTCAAGCAATTAGGGATCATAACCATATCATATAATAAGGATTCTCCTGTATTTTTTCAATATTTTTATTGAAGTACAGTTGTACAGTATTATATGTTACAGGTGTACAATATAGTGATTCACAATTCTAAAGGTTGTACTCCACTTATAGTTACTATAAAATGCTATATTCACCATGTTGTACAATATATCCTTATAGCATATTTTATACCTAATAGTTTGTACCTCTTGATCCCCTACTTCTATGTTGCCTCTCTCCCCTTCCCTCTTCCCCCAGCAACCAATAATTTGTTCTCTATATCCGTGAGTCTGCTTCTCTTTTGTTATATTCACTAGTTTGTTATATTTTTTTAGATTCCACATATAAGTTATATCATACAGTATTTGTCTTTGTCTGACTTATTTCATTTAGCATGATACCCTCCAAGTCCATCCACGTTGCTTCAAATGGCAAAATTCTGTTCTTTTTTATGGCTGAGTAGTATTCCATTGTGTGTGTGTGTGTGTGTGTGTGTGTGTGTGTGTGTGTGTGTATTCCACATCTTTTTTATCCATTCATTTGTTGATGGACACTTAGGTTGCTTCCACATCCTGGCAATTGTAAATAACACTGCTACAAATATTGGGGTACATGTCTCTTTTCAAATTAGTGTTTTTGTTTTTTTCAGATACACACCCAGGAGTAGAATTGTTGGATCATATGGTAGTTCTATTTTTAGTTTTTTGAAAAACCTCCATACTGTTTTCCACAGTGGCTGCACCAATTTACATTCCCACCAACAGTGCACAAGTGTTCTTTTTCTCCACATCCTTGCCAACATTTGTTATTTGTGTTCTCTTTGACAATAGCCATTCTGACAGGTGTGAGGTGATATCTCACTGTGGTTTTGATTTATTTGCATTTCCCTGATGAATAGCGATGTTGATAACAGTATGAAGTTGACTAGAAAAAATTTTATTTGAAAAAATATTTATATACTGTATTTGTTTTAATAACTGTTTGTAACCCCAATTTCCATTAAAATAAAGTTATCAGGATGACTGAGTAGGCTGCACAATCTTTATATTTATATATAAGTATTGTAGTTATAATTATTCTAGGGGCTGGAAGGATTTGGGGGGCTTATTGAGGAAAAAGACACAATATAGCATATACAAGTTTTATTGGGCTGAACTTGGACAGAGCTGCATATGAGGGAAGACCCTCACAGCGTGAGATTATCCAGAGGTACATGATGAGGAGGACAAGCTAAATCTTGGGGGTGAGGCGGGTAACAGAAGGAGCAAACATGTTGAGGTGTGCTGCTCAACAGCAGGGCTGAGAGTCTCTGAGTCAGGGGACTCCAATGAGCCATAGCAACTTGGGGTCTCATAATCACAAGGCTCTACTTTATCAATGGCCAGCAGAAGTGGGGTAAGATTCCTCAGCGTATGCAGAGAACGCAGGCTCTAAATGGTTAAAAATCTATTTTGGGGGCTACTTTAAAAATAATTGGATGCATAAAAATTTGAGTTTGGCACCAGCGGGCTTTTGAGCCACCACGTCTCAACCTGCAGGGAAGAAATAAACAACCCAGGGGCCACTATACAATGGCCATCTTTGGCTCTTTTATATAACAGTTATGGTATATTATAAATAGTATATACCTATATGCACATAATTACTACATATACATATAAATATATATAGATACTATTTCATACTGATATTTGTGATATTCAACAATGAAATTGCCGAACTATAATTGCCATAAATGAGTGTGAACAAAGAAGTGTTGAATATTTATTTCCCCTTAGTGAAAACAATTCTAGTGAATGAAAACACTATATAGGAAAAATCTCTCCTTAAGCATCTTTGTCGATTAAAAATGTATATTTTAATGTGTATAATTTTATATAAATTACTTTAGCTTGTATAAAATTGCCAAAAGAATAGGCTGTTGTCATGTTTTTCAGAGGAAATTTTAATTATTTTCTGCTCTCTCATCCTTATTTTTATTCTTCTGCTTGTTGTTTCCT
Source organism: Balaenoptera physalus (assembly GCF_965194825.1). Taxonomy (NCBI): domain Eukaryota; kingdom Metazoa; phylum Chordata; class Mammalia; order Artiodactyla; family Balaenopteridae; genus Balaenoptera; species Balaenoptera physalus. Next base: position 108,719,543 of record NC_138890.1, on the reverse strand, counting down.
TAGAGTCACTCTGGCATTGCTGCCAGGGAAAGAAATTCAATTGAAATACACATTATTGATGTTATATTAACAGACTCCACAGATAGCAACGTGAACCATGGGTGTAACTACATAAAATACAAATGTCCTTAATATCAGGTGGTGAAGAGGGGGAAATAACAAATAACAGCTTTAAAATTGTGTGAAAAGGAAATAAAACATCATTCTAATAAATTAACAAACAGGTCCCATTAGATTTATAAAAATGCAAAGCACTATGCACATTAAATGAAGTTAATAAAACCAGATGGGAAATATTTTATTAAGAAGCTGTTAAAAATAAAAAATTCTTAAGATAACTGTGGGTTGAAAATTTGCTCTGAAACTAAAATAGTGATAATAATAATAATAGGGATTGGCATGTGTTAGGGGAAAGAGAAGCATATCATTAGGAACCTATTATGCAGTAGGTGCCCAGGATATCAAGATGAGTAAAAAAATGTTCTTTCCAGAGCCATCACATATGGGCAGCCATTATTCTCACCTTAAAGTAGCTCACAGCCTACTAGATAAGAAAAAAAAAAAAAAAATCTGTGTAAAGAATAATTGTTCTTTCTCTTCATAATTACCATATTGTCTGTTTTCCTCACAAAACTATGAGTACTTTGAATACAAGAGCTATGTTTGCAGGTTCTCTACTGTATTTCTAACTCTTGCAGAGAGATGTTTGCATGGTAGGCACTCAGCAAGCATGAGTTGAATTGATTAATAAATACTATGGGAAGAGCACCAGTCTGAATTCCTGTTCTGCTTCAAGCATAAAACCAAGGAGTACCCAACTGACTCTGCAACCTCCTTTTAGTTACTACTATATAGATTTTTTCCCCATTCATTTAAGGCTCTCAATCCAAGCTTAAGAATTTCCCAATGCTCAACTTCACATTTCTCCTCATCTGTAGAGAACTTCCCTTATTTATGAGTTGGGGAAATGTTATATAGTTTCCTCAGTAAACCAGAGTAAGCATCTGATTAGTTTATTATCAAAGCAAAGGGGAAACTTCAGAGCATATATCTGAAGCCCAGTTGGAAAACAGCCAATTGAAAAGCCAGAATGCTGGATCACCTGTACTCAATCTGGTATCATCACCACCATCTTCCAAGATCTCTTTCATGACTCAGAAGAGAAATCAAGGTCCACATTTCACAGAATCCCGTTCCCTATTTGGTTCTAGGTTAGAGTTTTCCAATGAGAGGCACTAGCATGAGATTTCGAGAGCTGAAGAGGAGAATACAGATTTCTTTAGGCAGGTGCACTCAGTTGCATGGACAGATCTGAGTTACGCAGCAGCTTCCTGGCAAGTTTTGGCAAACCATCTACTTCACTAATGCAGACCGAGAGAATTGGTGGAAGTTTCCCAGAGATTCTAGAGTAGTAAAGCAGCTCCAGGCACATTAAGGAACATCCACTTTTATATGTTAGGCTGAGGTCATTGATGGAAGCTTTCCTGACATTTGTTCCCTCAGCTCCTCTAACAGTGGTTTGAGCCTTTTATTTCCTTTTGTAATACATTTTGTTCAAATCACATAGGGAATAAATAATTAAGTGAATAATCTCCGGCAATAATATTGTCTTTGCCAACTTCCAGTTCTCAAGTGCAGATAAAAAGCAAGAGTCGGGGGGGACATTCAAGATGTCAGAGGAGTAAGATGTGGAGATCACCTTCCTCCCCACAAATACATCAAAAATACATCTATATGTGGAACAACTCCTACAGAAAACCTACTGAACGCTGGTAGAAGACCTCAGACTTCCAAAAAGGCAAGAAAATCCCCACATACCTGGGTACAGCAACAGAAACCATTTCCACTAAGATCAGGAACAAGACAAGGTTGCCCACTCTCACCACTATTATTCAACATAGTCTTGGAGGTTTTAGCAAGAGCAATCACAGAAGAAAAAGAAGTAAAAGGAATCCAAATAGGAAAAGAAGAAGTAAAGCTGTCACTGTTTGCAGATGACATGATACTATACATAGCGAATCCTAAAGATGCTACCAGAAAACTACTAGAGCTAATCAATGAATTTGGTAAAGTAGCAGGATACAAAATTAATGCACAGAAATCTCTTGCATTCCTATACAGTAATGATGAAAAATCTGAAAGTGAAATTAAGAAAACACTCCCATTTATGATTGAAACAAAAAGAATAACATATCTAGGAATAAACCTACCTAAGGAGACAAAAGACCTGTATGCAGAAAATTATGACACTGATGAAAGAAATAAAAGATGATACAAATAGATGGAGAGATAAACCATGTTGTTGGATTGGAAGAATCAACATTGTGAAAATGACTCTACTACCCAAAGCAATCCACAGATTCAATGCAATCCCTATCAAACTACCACTAGAATTTTTCACAGAACTAGAACAAAAAATTTCACAATTTGTATAGAAGCACAAAAGACCCCGAATAGCCAAAGCAACCTTGAGAAAGAAAAACAGAGCTGATGGACTCAGGCTCCCTGTCCTCAGACTACACTACAAAGATACAGTAATCAAGACAGTATGGTACTGGCACAAAAACAGAAATAGAGATCAATGGAACAGGATAGAAAGCCCAGAGATAAACCCACACACATATGGTCACCTTATCTTTGATAAAGGAGGCAAGAATATACAGTCGAGAAAAGACAACCTCTTCAATAAGTGGTGCTGGGAAAACTGGACAGCTACATGTAAAAGAATAAAATTAGAACACTCCCTAACACCATACACAAAAATAAATTCAAAATGGGTTAAAGACCTAAATGTAAGGCCAGACACTATTAATCTCTTGGAGGAAAACACAGGCAGAACACTCTATGACATAAATCACAGCAAGATCCTTTTTGACCCACCTCCTAGAAAAATGGAAATAAAAACAAAAATAAACAAATGGGACCTAATGAAACTTAAAAGCTTTTGCACAGCAAAGGAAACCAGAAACAAGACGAAAAGACAACCCTCAGAATGGGAGAAAATATTTGCAAACAAAGCAACTGACAAAGGATTAATCTCCAAAATTTACAAGCAGCTCATGCAGATCAATATCAAAAAAACAAACAACCCAATCCAAAAATGGGCAGAAGACTTAAATAGACATTTCTCCAAAGAAGATATAGAGATTGCCAACAAACACATAAAAGAATGCTCAACATCACTAATCATCAGAGAAATGCAAATCAAAACTACAATGAGATATCATCTCACACCGGTCAGAATGGCTATCATCAAAAAATCTACAAACAATAAATGCTGGAGAGGGTGTGGAGAAAAGGGGACCCTCTTGCACTGTTGGTGGGAATGTAGATTGATAACAGCCACTATGGAGAACAGTATGCAGGTTCCTTAAAAAACTAAAAATAGAACTACCATACGACCCATCAATCCCACTACTGGGCATATATTCTGAGAAAACCATAATTCAAAAAGAGTCATGTACCAAAATATTCATTGCAGCTCTATTTACAATAGTCAGGACATGGAAGCAACCTAAGTGTCCATCAACAGATGAATGGATAAAGAAGATGTGGTACATATATACAATGGAATATTACTCAGCCATAAAATGAAAGGAAATTGAGTTATTTGTAGTGAGGTGGATGGACTTAGAATCTGTCATACAGAGTGAAGTAAGTCAGAAAGAGAAAAACAAATACTGTATGCTAACACATATATATGGAATAAAAAAAAAAAAAAATTGTTCATGAACAACGTAGATCAAGATGGGAATAAAGACCAGACCTACTAGAGAATGGGCTTGAGGATATGGGGAGGGGGAAGGGCAAGCTGGGACAAAGTGAGAGAGTGGCATGGACATATATACACTACCAAACGTAAAATAGATAGCTAGTGGGAAGCAGCCGAATAGCACAGGGAGATCAGCTCAGTGCTTTGTGACCACCTAGAGTGGTGGGATAGGGAGAGTGGGAGAGAGGGAGACGCAAGAGGGAAGAGATATGGGGACATATGTATATGTGTAACTGATTCACTTTGTTATAAAGCAGAAAATAACACATCATTGTAAAGCAATTATACTCCAATAAAGATGTTAAAAAAAAATGTATTAAAGACCTAAATGTAAGGCCAGACACTATAAAACTCTTAGAGGAAAACATAGGCAGAACACTCTATGACATAAATCACAGCAAGATCCTTTTTGACTCACCTCCTAGAGAAATGGAAATAAAAACAAGAATAAACAATTGGGACCTAATGAAACTTAAAAGCTTTTGAACAGCAAAGGAAATTATTAACAAGACGTAAAGACAACCCTCAGAATGGGAGAAAATATTTGCAAATGAAGCAACAGACAAAGGATTAATCTCCAAAATACACAAGCAGCTCATGCAGATCAATATCAAAAATACAAACAACCCAATCCAAAGATGGGCAGAAGACTTAAATAGACATTTCTCCAAAGAAGATACAGAGATTGCCAACAAACACATGAAAGAATGCTCAACATCACTAATCATTAGAGAAATGCAAATCAAAACTACAAGGAGATATCATATATAGAACTTTGAGTGCACTTCTTAGAAATTTGGACTTTGTTTTATAAGAAATAAGCATGTATAGGTATAACCTTTAAAAATTGTGAATCACTATATTTTGTACACCTGTAACTTATATAACGTACAGCAACTATGCTTCGATTAAAAAATAAATGAATAAAAAAAGGCAAAAAAAAAATACTAAAAATAGAACTACCCTATGACCCAGCAATCCCACTACTGGGCAAATACCCTGAGGAAACCATAATTCAAAAAGAGTCATGTACCAGAATGTTCATTGCAGCTGTATTTACAATAGCCAGGACATGGAAGCAACTTAAGTGTCCATCAGCTGATGAATGGATAAAGAAGATGTGGCACATGTATACAATGGAATATTACTCAGCCATAAAAAGAAACGAAATTGAGTTTTTTGTAGTGAGGTGGATGGACCTAGAGTCTGTCATACAGAGTGACGTATGTCAGAAAGAGAAAAACATATACCGTATGCTAACACATATATATGGGATCTAAAAGTTCTGATGAACCTAGGAGCAGCACAGGAATAAAGATGCAGATGTAGAGAATGGACTTGAGGACACGGGGAGGGGGAAGGGAAAGCTGGGACGCAGTGAGAGAGTAGCATTGACATATATACACTACCAAATGTAAAGTATATAGCTAGCGGGAAGCAGCCGCATAGCACGGGGAGATCAGCTCGCTGCTTTTTGACCACCTAGAGGAGTGGGATAGGGAGGGTGGGAGGGAGGTGCAAGAGGGAGGGGATATGGAGATAAATGTATATGTATAGCTGTTTCACTTTTTTATACAGCAGAAACTAACACAACATTGTAAAGCAATTATACTCCAATAAAGATGTTAAAAAAAAAAAAAGAGAGTGGAAGACCTCATATAATTAACATTATGTTGACAACATTAGCCGATGGCAAAATTAGTTGTATGGGTAATTAAAAAAAAACAAAAAAAACTACTCTGCTTCATGGATTTCTTAGCCTTTTCTAAGAATGGAACCTGGTATGAGCGGTAAGACTGATCCAAACAACTTCCTGAGTTTGTAGGCAAATGAGTTCACATTGGGTGCTCCTTACCCAACTGGGAAATAAGAAGCAGTGTGTGAACTTGCTCTTTGCTCATTGTTTTCATTCTTTCAAATACATTTAATTGTGGTAAAGTAAAGTAGATTATTCATCTCAGCTATTGGACTGCTGTGCTCAGAGATCCTGTTTTCCATATCTGTACTTGGCATATGTCTATTATTTACCTTCTACATGCAAAGCCCCCTGCCTCGGCAGAGGATTCTTAGTATTACTGAAAACCAAGTGACTGCTTAATATTTTTAGCTTTTTCTCTTCTCTGCCATTATCTTCTGAGGTTAATGGAGGTAAACTAGCTATAAATATACATATTCTGACAAATACAAAGAATGCCTTACTTTATCATCTTCACAAACCACATTTTAACCAATATTATAACAGTACCTCTGAATTAGAAATGTGGTTACTGCAAAATGCTGTGAGTAGAAATATGAGTTGAGAGTTTTTGCACTAGCCCTTTCTATAACCACGTGCAAAATAGCAGGCTACTCTGGACCACTGAATTACTCTTTTAATTGGCCTCTCCACCTCCAACAGATCCCTTTCCTCCATCCCTAATTTCTTCCACACTACTTATTCTGTATGTTCTCTGAGATTAGGTGGGACCATATAGATCAGTTCTGAGACAAAGAAGGCAGAAGAGAAATGCCTTTTCAGTCCTGGCCTCCCAAACATTCTCATACCTTAAGTTAGATGCAGATGACTCACTGGAAGATACTGAGGCCCTAGGAGCTGGTGGAAGAAGCTTGGATCCCTGAATGACTATATGAAGCAGAGCTTCCCACTAACCCACATTGAATTATGATATGAGCAGTGGAAAAATGTTTGTTTGTGAAACCACTGAAGTTTTGGAGGTAATTGGTTAAGAGTATGTAGCCTAATCTGATTAAACAGGTTAGCCTATTCTGTCTAATCTCCAACATGCCCCCATTGTTCACAGAATAGAACCTAAATATTTTAGAATGATCTTCTAAGACATCATTTCAACAAAATGTTCCAGTGTAATCTTCACAGATGTCATGCATAAGATTGGAGTCAGGATTAACTGAATTAAACTATTCACATAATCTGAATACTCTGAGAATATATCCATCTCTTTTTGTCCATTTAGAATTTTTCTTAAATATTTCCCACTTGAAATCCCACATATATATCCATTAAGGTGACTAAATCATCAGGGGCTCTGTATTTTTGTGAATGTGTGAGTGCGTATGAGCACACATGGGTATGTGCATTTTAAGAGTTGTCATGACAATAAAATAAGGTCTGCCACGTAAAGATAAAAGTATCTGTCACACAAAGATAGGAACTCTCATCCGTGAGCTGGGGTATTCAGCATTCTGGTATTTAACTGATCTATAGATTTGTTTCCTATAAAGAAAAGATATTCTGGTTTCAAATGAAACACCAAGCTTCACATTATATTCCATACTCAGTACTGTAGTGTATTAGACAGAATATTAAGCAAAAAGTTGAATGTCAATCCTAATTTTTTAAACCTTCTGATTTTCCTTACTAACACATGTAGTGTATTTTGGAAATGGCATTGTCTTGCAGCTTTGTATTATCCCAACAGAGATAGGATCCAATAAACAAAATGAAACACAACCACCCTTAACAGTAATGGTTCATTGTTGTTGTTATAGACTCATATGGCAAATTTACATAAGTGCTCTTACAGTGCTTGAGCCAAAGTTAAATATCTAATCATTCCAAGATATTCTGTGTGTATTTACAGATCAGTCAGTATTCTGAAGCGTGAAAGGCATCTCCTTTATGTTATATGAGAGTTGGCTTCATACATGGGAAAGCATGCAGCCTTAAGGCTCAATTGACATTTATAAGAAAAAAAGTTTACACATGGCACCATCTGTTTATCAAAAGAATATAAGAATCATTATCTTATGAACAATCATTCCAAAAGCAATCGGTGTATCATTCTCACTGATTAGCTCAGTAGCAGAAAAATATCATTTTGTTAGAAAGTAGGCTGATTTCCGTTTAGAAAAAAACTATGGAACCTTGATTTCCCCCTTTCAGAATTAAAGTAATTTCTTATCAATGCTTAAACTGTATTCAGGAACAAAGAAGACAGGTTTATTTCCTTTTTTCCTGAGCACCTAGAATTATTAGAGATGACCAAGTATGGCTTGAGGACGACATTGAGTCTTTATACCCCAGACAGTGTCTATCGGAGTTTTTTATATATAATAAGTAGCCAAATATTTGCTGAATTTAATTGAAGAACCCGATGTGGCATCTAAACATACAAATTGAGGTTTTTTTTAAGAGGCATAAATATATTTAGGCTTAATGAACTATTTGTCTCCTATCTTGTTTTGGCATAAACAAAGCACAATAAAACTAGCAAAGATGAAAATCTAGTACTTATTATTTTCGAGAAAAACAAAAGCAATATAAGCCCTGCTGTTTGTGAACATAAAAGAAAATTGCTTATCTGAGTGAGGAAGGAGTTGGACTAACTCTGAAAAACGTCATTCCTTTTATAACTTTGGTCTTTTTTTTTTTCACTCAGTCCTGATCTTTTTTTCCAACTTTTAAGCTGAGATCATCTATGTGCAGGTTTGACAATATAGTTAAGCAGGAACAAGTCTAAATAAATCTAATGAATTTTTACTTACAAATTGAATGTCAGTGATGCACAATTTTCTAGAGACAATGATTATAATCAAGTCTACTCCCCAATTTTTTCATCTGAAGTGATAGCATGACAAAACTGTAATTATATAAAATGATATATTTCCCAAATTATGTACTATAAAGACATTAAAGATATTCTAAAAGTAATCATATGTAGGTAAAAAAGGAAAAGACTGTTGTCTAATTCTTCAGATGAAATTTATTCTCTATCAAACTTCCACTTTTTTAAACTTAAATACATGTTCATGAGTTATTTCCTCTATGTTTTCAATTTGCTTGCATTCCCAAATTACTCCTTGCCTATATCTACAAGATAGTAAATATTTGGATAAATATGACTCTAACATTTAATTATATACTGTCTTTAGACAGGGGCATGTAATATAATAACCTAAGGAGAGCACAGAAATTGATAAAAATATGTTGATAAATTTAATTAGCCATTATCTTTAATAACTAATTTTATATATTAAAAATCAAAATGTGTGGTACACAGCTAAAGCAGAGCAGAGAGGATTTCATAGCACTAAATGTTTACATTAGAAAAAAGGAAAATTTTCAAATCAACAATCTACACCTTACCTTTTATGAAGTTAATATTATCCTGATACAAAACCCAGGCAAAGACAATACTAAAAAAATTAAAAGAAAACTACAGCCCATTATCTCTCATAAGTATAGATATAAAAATTCTTAACAAAATATTAGCAAATAGAGTTCAGCAATATATGAAAAGAATCATATACCATAACCAAATGGAGTTTATTCCAAAGATGAAGGACTGGTTCGATATTTGAAAATCAAACAATGTAATTCATTGTATTAACAAGCTGAAGAAGAAAATCATGGGATGATATCAATTGCTGCAGAAAACTCATTTGACAGAATTATAACACCCATTCATGATAAAAACACTCAGAAAACAGGGCACTTCAACTTGATAAAGAACATCTACAAAAACCCTACAGCCAAAATCATACATAATGATGAAACACTAAATACTATTCCCAAAGATCAAGAAAAGACTGATATCCACTCTCACCATTGCTATTAAACATAGTACTGGAAGTTTAAGCCAATGCCATGAAGCAAGAAAAGAATACAAGGCATACAGATGGGAAAGGGAGAAGTAAAACTGCCCCTATTTACAGAAGACATAATGGTCTATGAAGAAAATTATGCTCAGTTGCAAAAGCTAATCCCAAAAAGCCACAGTCTGTATGATTCCATTTACATACCTTTCTCAAAATAACAAAGTTATAGTGATGGGTAACAGATCAATATTTGCCAGGAATTAGGAATTATGGAGAAAAGGGAGGTAGGTGTGACTATAAAGGGATAGCATGATGGGGAGATGTTTGTGTTAATAGAATAGTTTTGTCTCTTGATTGTGTCAGTGGTTATACAGATTGGCACATCAGATAAATGATATAAAACCATACACACACATTGTACCAATGGCAATTTTCTGGTTTTGATATTGTACTATAGTTATGTTCTGGGAAATTAGGTGAAGGACACATAGGACTTCTCTATATTATGTTTGCAACTTCCTGTGCAACTACAATTATTTCAAAATAAACTGAAAAAAAAAGACACAGACTAGGAGAAGATATTTGTTATTAACATGAGTGACAATGAATTGTTAAATGAAATTTATGAAGAATCTAAAAATTAATAAGAAAAAGCAAACAACCAATTAGAAAAATGTACAGAGGCTGAAAGGAAATTCCTAGAGGAGGAAACAAATGCTAGAAGACATTGTTGATGTTAATCCACCACTACTCATTATGTTACAGTCTCTGTTTCCTGTGTATTGGGAATATTCCATTGAGTAAAGCCATGAATTTCCTCCAAGTTATAAATGAAAAACTGGACACATAGATTTGTCCATATAGTTAGTATGTGAGTCCATCATTTCATTCAATTTTATGAAATAGTCATCCTTAAGAATAAAAACTAGTTCAATCAGAAATTCTTTGAAATATATGCCAGTATATAACACCATTTCTAAACTCCTAGTATGGCAGTCAGAATCTCCTGCTTTCTAACTAGCTTAAAATAAATAAGACAACCTTATTTAATTTGTTGCATAAGTGTGTGTAGTCAGTGAAGTAGGTGTTAAGAGAAATGAGGGCATGGGAATGGTTGAGGTGGTAGGGAAAAGTGTAGTTTACAGAGCTAAACAAGACTGCAATCTAGCCAGGATATACAGAGTTTAGTAACTCAGGCTGACAGGGAGGGTTTTGTTTGTTTGTTTGTTGCTTTTCTCAGGTAGTCATTTTTGAGCAACAATGCCATGATTTCTTCTGCAATTCAACTAAATTACCATGTGTGTCTAGTTCTGACCAGAACGGAAGTAAACCTGCTACTAAGGTGTCAAACTTACTTTCTATTATAACAAGATATCTCATAGAGCTCAAGAATAATGAGAAAATAAATCTCAGATCAAACCAAAAGGAAAGAAACATACCATTCAACAAACTTAATCAATTTGATTTTTAGCTTAGCTTCATAACACACCTGAGATGAATGTGTATTTTCTGTAACAGTATACATTTCCAGGAAGAGAGCATGCCCAGAAAATAAAGATTTGGGATTTTCAGTGGGAAAGTCATCCTCAGGATGTCAGCAAAATCATTCCTTAACAGTCCAGGCTCTAAACACTTTCCTGGGATTGCAGAGGGAAGAGGTAGGGTACAATTCAGGATGGTTCTAGGGTCACAGAGTTAAAATTTCTTTGCTTGAAGTAATAAATTTTTCAGTGTGGTAGTTTTAGTTTGAGTATTATGCATTCAGGAGATAATCTTAGAAGATTTAGTCATTAGAAGGAGAAAATGTAAGAAAAAGTAACATCATTTGGCATCATTTGGGAAGAGAATAGTGTGTGTATTTTATGATTTTATAAAATGTAAAGTTGGTTTGTACAAATATTTTATTAATAATAATAGGAAATGGGGATGTTTCAGATGTTTTGAAGTTTACATATATTGAATATACTGATATCAGCTTAATACAGATTTATTTACAGTGTATAATAAATGAATTTCTGGAAACATTTTTGAAAAATAGATTTCCCAATATATTTTTATATTTCCAGAGAAATTCTTCACTTCAGCCTACATCTACCACAAATGAAAGACATATGTAGTATTGCATTTTGAATTTTTGTGCAATGAATTACAAACAAAAGGGTCTTTATCATCAATTACTTTGTAATTTATTTATCATTTTCTCAGAAATCTAAATTGGAAAATCTGGTTATCAAATATGCTCTGAAAATATAAATTAATTTCAAAAGATTAATGGAAACTCTTTTCATTCTTTCTACTTAAATATCAAAAACTTGAATAAATTCAATCACTTTCTTTCCGTTTTGTTCACAAAAGTGACTAATGTATGCTAGTAAAAGATGATACTCAAGCAAGAGAATAATTTCAGAGTAATTAAGTAGTTTCCTACATTTAAGTTTACTAAAATGTTTCTTCTAAAATTGTTTATTTCCTTTATTTACACACATCTTTTTTCCACATGTAAAAAGAATATTTCAATGCAGTTATACAGCTTAATAATCCACATAAATTAGTACTATTAGATTATTAAGAAGATACCATTCATATAACAACATTTATGACAAATGAATGTTTTTCATTTTTTGATTCTAAGTATATTAAAGCTAGCATACTTTCTATATGTATATATTCTTTTTTCCCAATGCAAGTATGATATACATTTTGTTATTTAGTTTTCCACTGTGGATTATATGTTTACTCAAACATTTTTAAAAATTCTTTTTGTTTAGGGTGCAAAGAAACACTATTATGTACTGCAACCTCAACCATTAAAGCTAAAGCATTTCAAAAGCAGCTAAGGGGAAAAAATATGAATGTGATATTCGCAGACAACAGCAAAGCACTAAATGAAGTTCATAGCTGTAGCAAAACTTTTCTTTTAAAATAGGAGAAAGATATTTATATCAAACTTCATCATCATAATCAAATATAGAATTATTATACTGAATATTGACTTTATACATCATAAAAGACCTTGCTATTGCTGAAATGTATTGTTAAAAGTACAGTGACAGGTGTGACAAAATCTACTGCTCATGTGCCTTCAACTACATTGTCTCATCACAAGCTGAAAGAAAAATGTATCACATGAGATAAAGAATAAAAAGAACAACTCCAAGGGTTACTATCTTGTCACTTCCTATATATCCAGACTTACTCTATAGCCATTCTTTTAAGTGAATGAAGAACTATAATACATTATAGACTATAGTATGTTTTTTCCTCTCTTTCAGTTTACCCTCTGTTTTTAAATAATCATATCCAAGTCCATTGCCTCAAATCAATTCTAAATTGAAGAGGCTCTAAATTAGTTCTATCTCAGAATTCTTCTCTGAGGTCCATATCCATATCCACTATGGGCAATGTCTATTTAATATCTCTATTTGGATGTCTGGAGCTGCTCAATTTCAACATATTCAAAACTGAACCAAAGTACATCAGTCCCCAAGAACTTCCAGTTTTACCTCCAAGATATCATTTTCATATTCATTTATCTTCATCTCCATTGTGAACACCCCAATCCAATCTATTATTATCTGTCATCAAACTCTACTATCACCAACAGCCTTCCCACAGGTCTCCTAGAATCCATTCTTGGCCCTCTCCTCATCATTCTTAACTCAACAGCCAGAAACAGTATATTTAACACAAAGAAAAAAAGGAGCTTGGAACAAAGGGAATGGTCAAATAGATCTTGCACTACTTTCAAATAAGATAAGTGACCAGAGAAAAATGAACAGAGGAGCTGACAAAATGTAGAACACCAGTGATGTTGACAAGATTAAGTAGAGTGGTAGAGATGGAAGCCAGAATGGAATGAGATGGAGCAAATAATAGATAAGGAAGTAGAGATACTATATGAAGACAATGAATTTAAAGAGTTTATGGACTGAAGCAGAGAAACAGGGCAGTAGTAACATTGAAATATTGAATCAAGGGAGAATTTTTTTAGGGGGCAGAGTAATATAAAATATTTGTATGCTGGTGGATCCATCATGCCCCAACAGGACAGAACCAGGACAGATAAAAAAAGGTAGGTTTCTGGGTTTTGAGAGGGAAATTATTTTACATAAAATTTGTGGTTCACAGAACACTTCTTCATGCAAAACTTTGGCCCTATAGATGAGACCGTGGTCAAAAAGGGGCAATTTAGCCCCTTTAGAATAATTTAGAATAATGGATTCCCACTCCCTTCCCTCTTGTCTCACTCCAGGGCTGATGAATGTAAGGTGCCAAACTATTTGAAATGGCTCTTCACTAAGAACTCTAAAGGCATTAGAGAATAACTGAAAGGCATTAGAGAACGATTATCATAGAACTCCACCAGATTATGAACTACTGCCACTTGCTCCTTCCTCTGAATGCTAATAATACTCAACTGTATTGATCCTTACTAACTATATAAATAACAAAATGAGGGACAATTCGTGTCAGCCTAATGGAGTGCCTAGTGACCAAGTTTTCTCAGATTTCTGGCTGTAGGAGTTATACTCCTAATATCCACACACTTTCTGACATGAAATTATACCAAAATGTGAAAGTAAAAGCAGTGGAGCCCTAGAGCCAGCCCCAAAGAGTAGATGAAGGGATGAAATAATGAAATTATAATAATGAAATAATGAAAACAGTACCAAAGTTTCTTTCCTTGTAAACTTGCAACTTCCATATGTTTTTATTTAAAAGCCCAGGCACTCATATTAAGCTGAGTTCAAAACCCATATAGACCCCACCACTTACCTGTAAGGTAACTTTGAGCAATCAGTGTTCTGGAAAGGTCAGATTTCCTTGCCTGAACAATAGAACCAATTTTTTTTTTCAAGTTCACATTGACATATTTATTAACATCAGCTGATTTTAATTATTATTATTTTTTAAAACAACAGCACAAAACTGTTCCAAGGAAGCAGTCTCACATTCTGATGACTTTCTGAGATACTGTTCCACCACACCACATATGAATTCCTATTAATAACACATGAAAAAATTTTCTTCAAGAGAAAAAAAAGGAAAAGGAAAATGAAAGAAAGGCAAAAAGGTAGGGAAAGAAGAAAGAAATAAGATTTAGAGTTAAAACTCACTAGATTAGATAGGTGAGGTTTGCTAGAAGGATATACTGTTGAAGCACAGTGGCACATCCAGGCTTATAGTCTTAGTGGTTTATTTTAACCAGTTACTACTAATATATAGGGCCTGTATCAGTTACCACTGACTGACTTCTCACATGCCCAAAATGAGCCAGGAGAAGCCAGTTCTGATAAAGAGGTTCAATAGTTGGCCTATCAGACAACTAATATTATCTTTAGCAGAATAACTCCTTCAGAAAGGCCTGGCTGAAAACCTTTTCATTTCTATTGTCTAACCTATATGCATTTCAGCGTTCTTAAAAGTCATCTTAAAAAAAAAAAAACAAAGAATGTATATCAGTTTCTTATTTAATGTGGCTGTAAAAGGCATTTAACAAAAAACATTTGCCAAACCTTGTTCTAGATTTATTTAGAAAGAAAAAGCTAACACTCTATCTGTAAACCAATGAACCTAATGTTTCTGTTTCGTTTATTATTGTATTATCTAAATATAGAGTATGGTTATAGTAAGGAGAGGTCAACTAAAGTTACTCTTTTATTATGTAATATTATGAATACAAGAAATTGGATGAATTGGTGAAATACTATGTATCCATTTGTATTAATAATATGAATGCTTGTAAATCTTTGACTGACAGATGTAAAAGTAAAACAATTTTGTCTTCCAAACTTGCTATTTTAAGGGTAAGGATATTAAAACGAATCTCTCAAAACTAAGTGTAGATTTTTTTATTGTCAGTCTTTGAAGGTTGGTGTCTTCCTTCACATTTTACTGCATTGGCAGTAGAAAGTTGAGTATTTTATCCGATTCTGGAGAAAAGGTAGCATTCTAAACAGGAATAATGGTTGACATACTTTTTTTTAAAATAATGAGCAGCTTATTCCCATTAAGACAAGAAAATTACTATTGCAGACAATCATAACTTGTAACTCTAATTGCAAGCATTCTGAAATGTCTGTTTAGGAAAATTACCTTTAGAATACTTAAGGACTGCTTTGACATATACAAATTACAGATTGACAAAATTTTTTCTAGGAAGCTAATGAATTATAGATAAATACAGCTTGATCAACAGTTCAAAATAAGTTGCTCTGTTAACTTTAAAGAAGGTAAGTATATTTTATTCCATTACCTATACTTAGTGTTTGTTTTAAAACAGCTCAGACACATATGTCTGACAGAACTTAACTCAGTGCCTCAATCTAGAAATAACTGTCAAATTTAATGAATGAATGATTCAATGAATGGATTAATTAAACAGGTAAGTATGTAGTAGAGAACATTTTTAGAGTCAAAAGTAGGTGCTTCGTTAAAGGACTGATTTAGAACTACTTTTTGCATTTAAGATGTTAATCTTCGTTGTACCAAAATTTCCTGACTCGTGTCATCCCTTGCATCTCCGCCATTGCCTGGGCTTGGTGTTCTTCCCCTAAGTGCCCACAGCATGCTATGACCTCTTTATCATTTATTGAACTTTGTTATAATTATCTTCAGTGTCCTCTACGAGTCCGTAACCTACCTTAGAGCTAAGGTCTGTATTCCTAATAACCAAGTAATATATCTAGTATCTATCATTGTGCCACATAATATGCATCATGAAGAACCTAGTGGCAAGATGGGAATAAAGACACAGACCTACTAGAGAATGGACTTGAGGATATGGGGAGGGGGAGGGGTAAGATGTGACAGGGTGAGAGAGTGGCATGGACATATATACACTACCAAATGTAAAATAGATAGCTAGTGGGAAACAGCCACATAGCACAGGGAGATCAGCTCGGTGCTTTGTGACCACCTAGAGGGGTGGGATAGGGAGGGTGGGAGGGAGGGAGACGCAAGAGGGAAGAGATATGGGAACATATGTATATGTATAACTGATTCACTTTGTTATAAAGCAGAAACTAACACACCATTGTAAAGCAATTATACTCCAATAAAGATGTTATAAAAAAAATAATAATAATTTGAATGAATTAATAAACAAGCTCATCTGGAATGGAGTGAGTGACTTGATATAGAGAGACTGGGAGGGCCAGGGAAGGCTGCCCTCAGGATATAGTAGTACATCCTAAAGATGAGGAGTCTTTCACCAAGCAGAGGGGCAAAGGGACATAGCTTAGGCAAGAAGAATATTGAAACATATGAAAATTGCAACCTGAAAATTTTTGGTTAGTCAATAATTCAGTGTATCTAAAGACCAAATGCACTAGGAACTTAGAAAGATCTTGCAGTCTTTGGTGTTGGTGCCCTGGCCAGATCCCCTCAGCTTTTCTGGTGCTCCACTGTTATGGGTTAAATTGTGCCTCCCAAAAAGATATGTTGAAGTCACAACACCTGGTACTTGTGAATATGACCTTATTTGGAAATAAGGTCTTTGCAGATATAATCAAGTTAAGATGAGGATATTAGGATGGGCCTAATATGACTGGTTTTCTTTCAAAAAGAAGGAAATTTGGGCACAAGACACACAGAATGCCATGTAACAACTGAGACACAAGCCCACTGCCTGATCCCAAAATCAATGGCAGCACCTCATTCTGTTCCAGCTATATATTGACGCATTAAAAACCACCTGAAACTTAGTGGTGTAAATGACCATTTCATTATGCTGATAGAAGTTAGGTATACTCTGGAATAAAGTTTCACTGATGAAATCCATGCAGATTCTGATCTTTAAGAACCACATCCATGTGCACCCCCAAGGTGATAGGGTGCCACTATCAGAGACAGACTACTGTGCTGGGAAGACCAGTGGTTTCACAAGTTTGAAAGTTATTTTTGGCTGTAGCTTGTATGTCTGCATCTATATCTCTTTTATCCTTAGAAAATAGAATTTAATGATCAACAAGAAAAACTGAAATCTGCATTGCTAGCAGGTAGAACATGTTCCTAGTACAACAATTCTGCTTTTTTACTATGGTAAATTTTCTGCTTAATCTCTTTAAAGTATTTTATAGTTCAAAGTTACACACAGTTGTAATTAAAATCCAATAAAAAATCCATCATTCTTTATGATTTCTGGTCCCATTTATGCATATATAGGCAAGAATATTCACAGACATAGCAAACTGGGCATTTTTTAAATGTGCTGGTAAAGAGAAAGAGAAAGCTAAGGAATATTAGCCACTTTCCTTTTTTCATTTACATTTTTTATTAGTTCTAACATATTCTTTGTACTACACAATGTAAAATTAGTATGTGAATTCAATTGGTTGAAAGTATTGACAATCATTAGGAAAACTCGGAATCGAGGTAATTAAATGTTGAACATCTTCCAAAACATTCTCTTCTACCCTCTGGTTGCATAAGAGTAAGCTCAAAAGAAGTTCAGCAATTACCTCTCTGTTCTCACTGTGCTGCCTAAAATGAGTGCTCATTTAATAATATAATGGGATTAACTTTTTAAGGTTATATAATTTGGGAGATTTTTCTTCAGTCTCTTCATATTTTAATTACTTAATCCATTTCTTCCTTTTAAAAAAAAGCTATCGCATACTTAAGGAAATAAATGTTTGTTTTAAATAAACAAAATATTAGGCTGAATAAGATTAATAAAATTTCATACTCTATTCTTTTTTGTGTCAGTACTGAAGCACTTGTTAGCCCATCTTATTTTTAAAACCACATTACAGTTTTTTACCAATGAAATTTGAAAAGGAGCAAAGAAGTTTAAGCAACATTATCCTTTTTTTCTTATCAACTGAAAATTGATGAACTTAGAAACTGTAGCTTTGGTCTCTTATAGGCCAATTGTTAGTCAAAGAAAATCTATGCACTGTTAAATTTTAGATAACACTGGAAACCGTCTATGTACTTCCATCTTAAAGTTAGCTAGTTATTAATAGACACCTAAAATATTGTATCCTATTGAAGAAAAATTAACTGTTGCTTATTGGTTGATCACTTCTCCTTTCAAAATAAATTTTTAGATTTAATTTTTGTTGTTTTTTAAATTTTTTTATTAAAAATTCATAATATGCTTATTCCTACAAGCACCAAAGTGAAGTGAAATGGAGTATTAAGGCTTGTGCTAAAATCTATTTGTTTTTTCAGTTATCTGCATATTTTATAAGGAAAAGATTTGACCTAAATCCTATATTCCACTTTGGTTACTTTTTTACTTTTAATATTATTGCATTATTCCCTTAAAATCATTTTGTACATTATAACCAAAATGTAATATACTACATATTCTTAAAACTATGAGGTAGCATTTTCTGGGGAAAATGATTATAAATTTTCTGTATTTGTTTTCTCCAGCATATCCAAATTTTCCTTACATTATTTACAATCTTAACTGGCTCATTAATAAAATCACATACCCTTAAACTATCATATCTAATATTATGTACCGCATTCACAAATAGAATCATTAGTACAAAAAAAAAGCTAAAATTATGCCTTAAATTTCTCTTTAAAGTTATACTTGCACAGTAATATGTTTGAAAGAGATAAAAATTATTTAATATTGCCAGAAACAATAATATTTTATTAAAACTTAATTAAAATATATCATGTTTTCTTATATTTTCAAGTTGAACATATCTTTCTAACCAACATAGAAAAATTGAAACTGTTGGGCTGTTTAAAGATTATTATTGAAGATGCTAACTTCAAATACCTAAATAAAAAACATTATAATCTAAAATATGACATGTAGGACTTCCCTGGTGGTGCAGTGGTTAAGAATCCACCTGCCAATGCAGGGGACACGGGTTCGAGCCCTGGTCCAGGAAGATCCCACATGCCGCAGAGCAACTAAGCCTGTGTGCCACAACTACTGAGCCTGTGCTCTAGAGCCCACGTGCCAAAACTACTGAAGCCCGTGTGCCTATAGCCCGTGCTCCGCAATAAGAGAAGCCACCGCAATGAGAAGCCCTCACGCCGCAACAAAGAGTAGCCCCCACTTGCTGCAACTAGAGAAAGCCCACAGGCAGCAACAAAGACCCAACGCAGCCAAAAATAAATAAATAAACAAATTAATTAATTAATTTTAAAAATAAAATAAAATATGACATGTAAATTATATAGTTGAACTCATGCCAAGGAAAGAAACTATCTAAAAACTACCATAACTTTATAATACTCACATGGTACAGAAACCACCTGAATATTTTAAATTTTGTCCACAACATTCTCTCCTAATTAAACAAAAACAAAGAATTTTCCTCCTCCTCATGTTGTCTGAAATTATCTGTAGAAGCATTATTCCTTTTACTTATGCTTCAATTCCTATTAACTTGGAAAGTCTTCAGAGAACATTAGTGCTCCAATATAATGTCAATGGTTTACATATTAAAAACTTATTAATTTTAGATCTCATTAAAGTCTCTTTTTTTTTCTCAAAAAGAGGGTGTGTTTTCTGGAATCGTGGAGAGGAACATGCAGAAAAGAAGAGCCCACAGAGTAGTAGGAGCGTAGTAGCGTTCAGAAGCTGGAAGACTAACAGCAACGTTTTTCTAACTACGAGTTGTGTTTAGTAGGTACTGTTTTCATAAACAACCGGGTGTGACCTTGAAATCAGAAGCTAGAAAATCAGTGTAAAGCTTCTAACTTAGAGCAACGCTGGAGGAATACTTTCCTATCTTCCTTCTACTTGAACTAAGAGAGAAATAACCAGCTATTATCTGCACTAAGATACCCACTTAAAATGGTCATCATTGTAACACTGGGTAACTGTGTGCACAGGTGAGGAAAAGAAGACTCAGTCTTGGGTCTAGATCCTCCTATTTCTACTTATTTATAACATTCTATGATTTTTTTCTTCCTCTATCAATCTGGACGTTCTCTCCACCCTACCCCATTAAGTGGTAAGTCCCTTGAAAAGAGAAAAAGGAGTCAAGGACAATTCTCAGATTCTGGGTTTGGATGACCAGGAAAAGGGAATGACACCCATAAAAAGGAAAATTGGGAAGAAGAGTAGCTTTGTGGTATAGGATGGAGGTACACTAACGGAACACATTCACTTTTACAAAGACTGAGTCTATGGTGCCATTAGGACTTCATGGGAGAGCTTATCATTAAAACTCTTCAATGATGGCAGCACTGAGAGAAGTCAGGTTAAGTACAAGAGATGGAGGGCGTTGCTTTTACAAAGAAGATGGCCAATTTGGCACCTAAGAGGGAAAGGTATGAGAATTTTTATCCTATTATTCTTTTTATCCTATTATTTTTATCAAATCACCCTGTCAGACTTCTTTGGTCTTTATGACTCAGACTTTCGAATCTATCATTTTATTTTTCTGATATATTTAAACTTGGCATCCTTAATCTTTAACACCTCTTTCTATAATGATTTTTGTGGAATTCCAACTTATTTAAAGCTGTAAAGTTATTTTGATTCTGTATCTGTGTATTTTCCACCAAATTTTCATAGTTTGTATGAGACAGAAAGAGAGAGAAAGCAAAAAATCTTGTTGTAAACAAAATTATGCAATTTCTGCTGCTTCTAGATGTCAACCCCTCCCCCCCCTTCCCTGGTAATCTTGCCTTCTAGAAAGGCCTTAGATTGTGAATTTAAATAAAACTCTTACTTCTCTTAACATGTATCTAAGCCTTTGTGTCAAATATTAGAAACAAAGATTTTACTTTCCTCTTGAGAATGATAGGAAAAGTATTGGAATTTTTTATGTCCCTGAAGTCAGGGTTGTCTACATCCCCAATACATACCCAAGACTGCTCTCGCAGGTAGATATAACTCAAATCAGTCATTTCACTTCAGGTAGTTAAAAACCTGTGTCCTGGGAAAATCACTTTTAATTCATCACCTGTTTTTATTAACCATAAATTGCCTTTATCCCTACCCTCTACCACCATTTCTTCCCTTCAGGATAGGATTGCTACATCAGGAATGAAAAGAGAATGGGAAAAAAAAAAAAAAAATCAGCTTTTGAGTTTCTGAAAAGACTTTGGAAAATTCCACATAACACAATAGGATGAGCAATAGGGATTTTGGATCTCACAACCCCAGATATTGAGTGTCAAAAGTCAAATTTGTGGGACTTCCCTGGTGGTGCAGTGGTTAAGAATCCACCTGCCAATGCAGGGGACACAGGTTCAGGCCCTGGTCCCGGAGGATCCCACATGCCACGTAGCAACTAAGCCCATGCGCCACAACTACTGAGCCCACGTGCCACAACTACTGAAGCCCGCATGCCTAGAGCCCATGCTCTGCAACAAGTGAAGCCAACGCAAGGAGAAGCCCGTGCATTGCAACAAAGACTAGCCCCCACTCACCACAACGAGAGAAAGCCCACGTACAGCAACGAAGACCAAATTCAGCCAAAAATAAATAAATAAATTTTAAAAAAACAGCCAAATTTGTGCTGACAGTTATGCTACAAGAACACAGAATCAAGCCTTCTTTAACAACCACTTCCACAAATTTTTCCCAGTTCATAATAATCTACACTTCTGTTAATAATACAGTATATAATAATAATAACCTACACTTCTTTAATAATCGTCTTACTCAAGGCTTCCTGCATGATCTGGGTTCCCCTCCTCCTGTTAAATGAACAATGTTCTGGTTTCCTCATCTGGTGAGTAGAGAGGTGTTCTGTCACACCTTAAGTTTATATTCTTCTTTAAAAAATTATTTTATTTACCTTTAATGAACTGCAGTAGATGTTTACAATCAAATGCTGTGTTCACCTTTGTTATTCAAAAAGTGCACAAGGTCTAAGCATGGAGTTTCATAGCTCTTCTAGGGAAGGATAGTGAGAAAATTAGGAAACTAGAAGAGACAGAATGTCTGGTTTTTTTCCTTCAGAGGATGGTCTTCCTTGTGGCTCTAGTCAGGAAAGCCATTCCTTTCCAATCAAATGATGATGGGATTTCCTAAGGAGCTGATTTTTTTCTCTTAATTTTACATCAAAAGCTGAGGAACATGCGATCAGGCCAGGAGGGTAGGCATGCCTTGGTGGCCTGGGTGTCTTGAGAGCTAAATATCTTTGGGACATGTGAACATAGACTGCATAGTCTTAATACGAAAGCTGAATACAAACAGAGAAAGTGTGGTAAGTATGATGAAAGTAGGAGTGATCTTAGTATAAGGAAACAAGGGGAATATAGCAGCAGCACAGAAAAACAGTGGTAGGGAAGTAATAATAAGAGTTGTTATGTATTGAGCATTACTACTTGCCAGATACAGTGCTAAGCACATGTGTTCATTTAATTAAAAACTAATTGTCTATTTCTAAAGGTAGAACTAAGGATAGGTTCATTACCTTCTAAATGAGTGGGTCTCAGAGAACACAGATTCACAAGGCAAGAATAAAACAAAAGCAAGCTTTAATATCACTTCCCATCTGCCCTGGATTCAGTGTGGAACAGAGGGGAAGATCAACAGAAGCTTATAAATCTTCAACACTACAGGCAGTGGATGGCACACAATGATGGCAGAGAAGGGAGTGGGCAAAGTGCCACTGGAATGCAGAATCCTAAGGTAGTTGAGCCTTACCGTGCTGAAAAGGGTGAAGCGTAACAGTTCTGCCAATGGATCTCAGCAAGTGCAAAAGCATTGGCTCAGATCAAGTGTACGTTCTGTTGACTCACCTTGCCCTGAAGAGATGGCCGTAGAGCAGTGGTTTTCAACCTAGAATGATTTTGCCAGTAGAGGGGACTTTTGATGATGTTTGGAAACAGATTTGGTTGCCATAGCTTGGGAGGGGTAGTGCTACTGGCATCTAGTGGGTAGACGCCAGAAATGTAGCTAAGCATCCTATATAATGCACAAGACATCACCCTCAACAAATAATAATCTGGTCTGTAATGTAAATAGTCTCCTGCTGAGAAAATCTGCATTAAGGCCTACTTTTATAGGACTGAGTGCAGTTTTGGCTTTAATTGAGAATATCTGAGCATCAAGGGTTAGCGTGCTCAGAGGTAATTAACAAATCAATCCTTTTAAAGTATATTGCTACAAGTAAATCATGGGTGATTGTTGTTCTATATCTTAATTGTGATGCTGCTTAATGAGTGTATACAGTTGTCAAACTCATTGAACAGGACACTCAAAACAGACGTTTTATTGCATGTAACATATGCCTCAATAAAGTGGATTTTAAAAACTAAATCATAATCTACACTCAAAACATAGTATTTGCATTTAAATTCAAACTACTACACTATTCATTCATTGTTTTCAGCATTCATTCATTCGTGTCTTTATAGAGGATACTTAGGATGATACATAAGTGATCAGAAAAAAAAAACCAACAAAAAAAACCACTCTCTATCCTCAGAGAGCTTACCTTATAGTAGTGTATCAGGTTTTTAAAAAATATTTCAGATCTACATATTCCAGTGGCCAAACTGTTGAGAAAAGACAGAAAGTTAATTAAAAAGTGGCACGTGGAGGGGGATCCCCCAAAGGGGGTTGTCACTGGCCCATTTGCTAATAGAACACTCTGAAGCAGCAAATATCTTAATTGACACTTTGTATGGTCAAGATGGTTGTATGTATGGTCAACCAACTCAAGATGGTTGTTCTCTTGCTCTCTGTACATCCCCTACTCGACCAGTCCTTGCTTCACTCACATGACTATCCAATCCTCTTAATTGTAGGGCTTAATCAGTAAACTGCCTACATGCTTGTCCCCTGCCCCAGCTGCTGGTTTCCCTGGTAACTGATGAGCCTACCTGAAGTCAGTTCCCCCTATAAATGGTAGCCTCCTTCTCCCCCAGTATTGAGAGTAGTGAGATTGCTGTTGTGTCCTTCCTGCCATCTGCCTTCTGCGGTCTGCTGTGGGGTGTCACTCCAGGACATTTTGCTGCAAACTCAGTAAGCTCCCCTATCCACTAAACTGTTGATGTTTCTGTCTCTATCTCTGGGTGCTTACTTTGGTTTGGAGGCTGGGTAGTTACAAGGCTTGCCGGCCTGAGGGGTGCAGCCAAACACCCTTCTAACAACCCTGTAAAGTACGTAAGATTACTGTCCCCATCTGAAAGATGAGGAAAGGTCATGCAACTTGCCCAAAGTTAAAGAGTTAAGGTAGATCTTGGATTTGAACCCATGTCATTCTGATTCCAGGTACAGTATATTGCCTGGAGTGTGCAACTCTGGGGAAATGTGCAGGAACAGGAAATTACAGAAGAATTATGAGGATTTGCAGTCACTGTAGCAAAGTGCCAAGATAACATATAACCACTGAATATTGAATTCTTGCAGAAGTATTCCATAAGATTCCAACAAGAAACTAGAAGGTCTCTGTAGAGGACATGCTATGTGTTCAACCAAACCATTTCCAATTTCCTCTCAGACACACAGAAATCTGTGTAGCATGTGATTGGTTTGGATAATAGAATATAGGCACAAATAGCGCATGCCACCTACTAACCTGACCCTTGTGTGAGCCTCTACCTTCTTCTTAGCATGGTGGCAGGCAGGGTCAATCCAGAGGATTGAGTGGAGGCCCAAGAAGATGACAGCAATAGAACTACCAAGTGGAAGACTGCATGCTGAACATCTGATTCAGATTGAGACATAAGTGAGAAATAAATCTTTATTGTGTTAAGCCATTAAAATTCGGGGATCATTTGTTCCATTAGCTAGTTTTAATTACATTACCTAGCCCAGGCTCCATAAAGCAAAGAGAAAAATCAATAAAGTAACACTACAACAACTTTCTATGTGAGGAGAATTTATAATTTATTAGCTTATTTACATGCTAATATTGTTTCAGAAAACATTTGAGGTATAGAACAAAGACACATACTATATAACAAGATAAAATAAAATTGGGTAGAAAAGTGAAGCAAAGCTAAATAAAGAAGAGAAGGGCTTCCGTGGTGGCGCAGTGGTTGAGAATCTGCCTGCTAATGCAGGGGACATGGGTTCGAGCCCTGGTCTGGGAAGATCCCACATGCCGCGGAGCAACTAGGCCCGTGAGCCACAACTACTGAGCCTGCGCGTCTGGAGCCTGTGCTCCGCAACAAGAGAGGCCGCGATAGTGAGAGGCCCGCGCACCGCGATGAAGAGTGGCCCCCACTTGCCACACCTAGAGAAAGCCCTCGCACAGAAACGAAGACCCAACACAGCCAAAAATAAAAATAAATAAATAAATAAATAAATAAATTTAAAAAAAAAAAAGAGAAGATGGAGCTAGGAGTAAAGTACACAAAATACAGTCTCCACTGAAGGTAGGTCACACATTTGGCTCTAAGCTTTCTAGGAATCAGTATAAGGAAGAAATCGCAATAAAGTTTGTTATTGACAGCACTCATAAGGCAAAAGCAAATCAGCTACTCAGGAGAAGCATGTTTATTTTAGACCAGAGAGAAATTTCTCCTATGGATCCTCATAAAAATGACACCATGAAATATATTGAAACACATCCTCAAAGAAAAAAAAATAATCCGCATAGTAAACCCAGCAAGAGTTTCATAAGTCTGTTGCTTATAATATCCCTTAGTTCAAAGTGGTAAGGAGATGCTGAACACAAATCAGGGACAATGATACAGTTTTAAATGCTGTTAGTGAGGGTATAGCTTAACTGAGGGATGTGAAGAGAACTGGAAATTAAACCTAACCCACTTTGTGTAATTTTATAATTAGTTGAAATGTTTAAAAGAACTGTTTGGTGAATTCACTAATAATTTACTCAAAGTGCATAAATGTTATTCTCAAGAAAACCCATTTTTCTTAATTATAAGCCCAAACCAAAAAGCCAAATACAAAAGCTGTTATAGCATAAACAAACATCTTTCTGGACTGTAAAGAGGAACATTGTCTAGAGGAACAAAGTGCCTTTGATCAGATTCCTGCAATCTCACCTGAATCTGGTAGAAATATAGCAGCACTTTATATGCATTGATCAGCAAAAAAAGGGCCTAGTTATAAACCAAGACTTCCAGATAGTCCTTATTTGCACAATTCTTTACAAAACAACATAAGTAATGCAAGAAAGTTGGTTTACTTTCAAGTATCTCCTATGTTTCTCTTACTTGTAACAAAAAAGGATTTCTTTTTAGAATGATGCATTAAATTCATTTTCAGAATCCCCTTCCTCATTTAAATTATGTTTCCTTAAAATAAATGAATGAAACTATTTGATTATTTAGTATTCCAGTTATAGACACAAGCAGGAAATGCCATAGTGAATTTAAAGAAAACTAGTCAAAGCAATACCAAGTATCATTGCAAACTAAGTCAAGAAGGAGATGGAACATAAATATAAATACAATCATTGATTTTCAAATTGAGAAATGTTATTTTCTGTGTTCACCTTGTAAAAATGTACCTACCTATACTTGGCAATACTCAATAACAAATACTTAAACTATAAATTAATCTTTAAAAAGTGAATCATCCTTAAAGCTTCATTGAGATTAAGCAATAAAGTTGGAATAAAAAACATGAAAGGCTTTTAAGGAAAAAATGGTGTTCAAAAGTAATAAAGCGGGAATTCCGTGATGGTCCAGTGGTTAGGACTCTGCACTTTCACTGCCAAGAGCCTGGGTTCAATCCCTGGTCGGGGAACTGGTATCCCTCTGGCCGACTAGCATGGCAAAAAGAAAAAGAAAAAAAAAAAAAAAAAAAAAAAAAGAAGGAAAAAGTAATAAAGCAAGATGAAGAGTAAAATATACAGCTTGATCACATAAGCATTTTTTCTTTCTTTTTTGCAGAAATTTTTCTTCCAGTTGGTCATCACTAAATCATTTGGAAGGCTGGCAGCATATTTTCCAACCCTAACTGCCTCAGTGGAATCACATTTTCTCCTTTCCTAAAACCAGGTTTTTTTTCCCTCTACAAATGTAAATTTCAAAAAAAAAAAAAAAAGTTAACACAGCATTCTGACTTTAATGCTACAGTAGCAGGAAATTCTAAAAACTTGAGACCAAAAGAAACTTTTTAACTTGAGTTTTTCAATGTAGGACAGAAACATATAATTTCTTCAGTAAACAATTTAAGTAAACTCTAACCTAGTTCCTAAAAATCTAATATAGTAGCTGTTGAGACACATGACAAATATTGTACTTTAATTTTTAGATATATTGTTCTATATAATGTAATTTCAGTTTCCAAAGATTCATGTGGGTCCAAAAAGCACATTGCTTACTCTATGATATACATCCTATTCACTATTAAAATAATTGGATTTTATTTTTAAAGTACAACTTGGGAGTAAACCTCATGTCCCTAAAGATCTTTTCTGTTTTGTTCCAATCCATGAAATATCTCATTTCTCTTAAAATTCATTTTATAGCAAAAGAGTATCATACTGAATCAAAAGGTTCTCAAGGGTGATTTGCATTTTCCTTGCCAGCCATTATGACTGAATTTAGATTGTTAGGCTATATGTATAAGAAACTGTGCATGATACGTGTTCCAGGTTTCTACCCCTTTATAACAAACTACCCTAAAATTTAGCAGCTTAGAACAATTTATTATTTTCTCTTATAGTTTTGGAGGCTGGTGGGTTCAGCTGAGCAGTTCTTATTCCAGTTATTTACTATTGCATAACAAACTACCCCAAACTTAATGGCTTGAAAGAACAGCCATTTAATTCTGCCTCACAAATCTGTAGATCAGCATTTTGGGCAGGGCTAAACTTTGCAACTCTTCTCTACACAGCATTGACTGGGGTCCCTCAGTGATACTCAGCTGGCACCTGGACTGGACTGGAGAATCCGAGATAGCTTCACTCACATACCTGACACCTGAGCCGATCCCCCACTTTTTTTTGGTGCATTCTTGAGTACTCTTCAGGAGCCCTCTCCAGCAGAGTAGTCAGACTTCTTACATGAAGCTCAGGGTTGCAAGGGCAAATGTTCCAAAAGACAGGAAAGGAAGCTGCCAATATCGTAAGGCCTGGGCAGGATACTGGCACAGCATCACTTACGGCAAATTCTCTTGCTCAAAATAGTCACACAGAGTCCATCCAGATTCAGGGAGAAAAGGCATAGACCCTATCTCTTGATGAAAAGAATTTGCCACTGTCTTTAATTGGTCACAGAGCCCATGAGGAGGCAGACAATTTCAAAGCCATATGCTAGAATCTCTCCTGGAGTTCCCTTTGGAGTTAGCTGAAAGCCAGATACACAGACGAGCATCAATTAATGTGAATTAGAAGTAACAATAAACCAAATATACAGGAGATATTACTTATATTAGACTGAAAAAGAGAATTCAGAAAACATTAACTATTAACTGTGAAAACATTTCCCAATTATAGTTAAATCATAATCCTTTTAATACATAAAGACACTGATGCGGACTTTTAAAAAAACTGAATATCATGCATCCTCTATCAATTAGGAGGAGAACACCAATTATGCATTACATGCATCTCTACTCAATTACAAGTTACTTGTAGAAATAAAACGTCTTCACTTTTGTTCATGTTTTTTGTTTTCTGTCGAGGTGAAACATGGCTTTTCTCTTTCAAAAGCTAAAGAAAGATTAAAGCATACACTTTATAACCAGTTTTCAAAGCAAGACTTAAATCCTACTCGACTTTATTTACTGCTGCTGTATAAATGAGTCATCTGAAGCAATGTACACTCTGCCACAGATGAAAACTTAGGTTAGCAGGGCCTTTCACAATCTAACCTAATACTTTCCCAGCCTCATTTATGACCAGTTTCTTCCAATACCCACTAGTCAAAGACTACCAGGAATACATCTGTAAATGAAGAAGCTGGGTTTATTACTCACTGAAGTAAGGGAGACCGAATACCCAGAGAAACCCTGGGGATCTCAGTAAGGTGTTAGGACTTAACAGGCTTTGGGCTTCTTTCCGGTGACTTTTGCTATCTTACTAAATTCTACGTAGGAGGAAGGAAGACTAGCCTACGGTTAAGGTAATTGATAAAGAAGCAGAAGTCATCGTATTGACTGGGTATGGTGATGTTTGGTCATTTTTGTGACTTGAACAATGTTCATGTTTTGTCTATGTTCATATATAATAGAGTGATCTTATTTCCTTGAGCCATCACTGACAGGAGAAACTTTGATGTGCATGTCCTCTTAAATTGTTTAGGTTCAGCAGGAGAACACCAATTTCCTGGTCCAGGCTGGCTCCGGATCAGAGGCTGCTTTCTCTTCCACACTCCCAACATGCCATACTCATACTGGCCTTGAGTTTTCTCTTCCCTCTCTTCCTACTTCTGTTCTACTTAGTTCTCTATATCTCCAGGAATCCTTCCCTTCGCACTTCAACTCAGTTTTCTCTCTGAAATCCTTTGTACTGCATATTATTTGGTTACTCGTGTTTACGGTTCCTTTCCTTCCGGTGAGATCAGAGCATATACATCTCTCGCAGCGCTGGCAGAGTAGTACTACAAATCACAGACACTTAGCATATAGTCACAAAAAAAGAAAAGGGAGAGGTTTATTTTCCTTTTCCATAAACTAGAACACACATGGTGAAACTGCTTCGCTAACTTCAGTAAAATCGTTCTAGAAACAGGCCCCAAGAACCCGGACAAGAACTCACGTTCGGAAGAAACGCTGCTGGTAGGTATGTTCTGATCCTACCAGAACTGGGCGAGACTACATTTCCCACAATCCTTCAGGGCCGACAAGGCGCCACGATGTTCTGAACTACAATTCCCACAATCCTCGGGGGCGCCGCTTTGTCGCATGTTCCGAGAGCTCTGCCCCATTTCCCATCTTCCCTTTCGGTCCTTGCCCACAGGGGAACAAGGTCGTGGAGAAAGGAGTGCTGGGTGTGCTGCCGCCATTTCTTCCGCCTTAAGTTTCTGCGCCTTTCGCAGGGCTTCCAACAGCGCTATGTTGGGACAAAGCATCCGGAGGTTCACAACCTCTGTGGTCCGTAGGAGCCACTATGAGGAGGGTCCAGGGAAGGTTAGTATGGAAGGTGCCTGGCTCCGTTGGGTAGGGGGCACT
The DNA here is from genome assembly GCF_965194825.1 of Balaenoptera physalus. Taxonomy (NCBI): domain Eukaryota; kingdom Metazoa; phylum Chordata; class Mammalia; order Artiodactyla; family Balaenopteridae; genus Balaenoptera; species Balaenoptera physalus. Next base: position 108,689,238 of record NC_138890.1, on the reverse strand, counting down.
TGGCTGCGACTGGCTGAACTCCAAGGCCGCCTATGGGCCGTGGAGAGAGGTGGGAAGCTGGGGTTTTTATCTGGGACGTCGACTAGCATTCCAGTTCCTCCAGGGACCAGGGAGAAAGTTCAGGACCCTGGCTGCGCGCCGTAGTCGCGAAAAGGAATGAGTAGGTAAAGCCAGAGGCCTTACCTCACACTAGTGCTCCCCCATTTCCCCCTCGCGTTCCACCCCGCCCTTCAACATATGGAGGGCCGTGAAGCGCCTGGCTGCAGGTATTGCGGCTTAAAGCCCAGCTAGAGGTCACCGGACTCGAAGTCAAAGTCATTGAAACGTTGAGGATATGAGGGCCTGTGGTGTGGGGCTCGTCTCCAATTAGTTGACGAAATTAGGAGTATTAACTGTCCTTGATTGAAGTTGGTTTTAGCCTCAAGTATAAATAGTTTAAATCGGGTAGTTAGCAGTAACACCCTCCGAGGGTTACCTGAAGCCTAGTATTAATGGGCCGAGAAAGGGTGTAGAAGGGTAGAGTTGATGAGTAAAGCCAGGTATTTTTTTACCTTCTAGTGTTTTGTGTGATGGAGGTCATAGGATTTGAAAGATAGTGTTGAAAAAAGTGTTATAGTATATGGCATATATATAACCTGATTATGGAAAAATTAACGTTTCCTGTATACTTATTTTTGATTTATAAAATCAGATGATTCGAAGTTCAGTTTCTGTTCTCTTTTTTTCCTCTTTTTTTCCCCAACAGAATATACCATTTTCAGTGGAAAACAAGTGGCGGTTACTAGCTATGATGACTTTGTACTTTGGGTCTGGATTTGCTGCACCTTTCTATATAGTAAGACACCAACTGCTTAAAAAATAATCCATGAGACAGGTAAATAATTAATGCATTTCTAATCTTCGCAGAGGTTTCCCCTTTTTTCCTTTCTTCCCTTACCACGCCCCCCAAAACCACAAATACACTATTGTGTGTTGTTGTAATTCCTGAAGTTAAGTGTGGGTGTAGCATTGAGGGAGACAGGTTAAACCTATAAACAGATGTATCTTTGCCTGAAAGCCAGTGTTTATTGAGTGCTGCTGTTTGTCAGGCAAACTTTACATTAACAAGCTCAGGTTGGCTACCAGGCAAGACTGAGGTGGATGATGTTAACCTGATCTGAGACCAAAAAAAAAAAAAAAAATGTTAAGTTGCCCAGTATTCCATAGCTAGTGATGGTGGACCAGGATTTTTACCCAGGCAGTCTCGTTCCACAGCTCAGGTACTTGACCAGGTAAAGTTCTAGTAAATTGATTAATGCTAATCTATCTTGAGGGCAGTGTATGTTAGTATATACCTGAAGGAGTCTTGTGTGCAGCAAGATTAGCAGATTCCCTGAGTGAGAAGAAAGGATTTATTTAGTTAAATTACAATCAGAATTTTCAGCAAAAGTAACACTAAAGGAAGCTCTGTGGGATGATTGGAATAAATTCCAAAATATACTTTGGAAAAGAAAGACTTTACTTGTCTTAGTTTAGAAGGGAAATGATTTATCCAAGCCATTACTTGGGAAGACTCTGGTGCATGTGATGAAGAAGATCAGTATGAATAAAGTCATGATACTGTAAACGCTTTCTGATGTACCAGTCATAAATTGAAGGACAAACAGTATATTAATGAAACTACATATTTCTGTTAAATGAATGGGTTCTTTAATATTGTTAATTTTTTATGTTTTTATCCACAGATACGAAGAGGAACATTTTAAGATGTGCAGTCTCTTTGAAAAAAGGATCAAACTCTTGAACTCAGCATCCTAGATATGTTTGTAAATAAACATAGCATAAATCCTTAATGCCTCTTCTCTGAAATATGGAACATGATAATTGAGCATGTGCTTGTTTTTTTGTTGTTTTTTTTTTTTTACATGCTCCAATTTGCCTCATCCACCAACCTAATACTGTTTGAATTAAGAGTCTCTTCCATAGCTTTCAACAATGGAGACTTTGCTTTCTCCGACCAAATTATTCATAAGGACCGCTCACAGGTATGCTGGGAAGGGGGCAAGACTCTGCAGACATGGACAGTACAAATTTACTAGTCCATCCAGAAGATGAGGTTGCTTGGCTGTTGAACTTGTCACTACATGACATATTGAGATGGAAGAGAACATATATAGATTCACACTGTTATCTTGGATGAATAGACTGTGTTAGATTAGGTTTTTTTTTTTTTTTTTTTTAGCTGCATTGGGTCTTTGTTGCTGCACTCTGGCTTTCTCCAGTTGCGGTGAGTGGGGCCTACTCTTTGTTGCAGCACGCAGGCTTTTCATTGCGATGGCTTCTCTTGTTGTGGAGCACGGGCTCTAGGCGCATGGGCTCAGTAGTTGTGGCTCGCAGGCTCTATAGCACAGGCTCAGTAGTTGTGGCGCACGGACTTAGTTGCTCTGTGGCATGTGGCTTGCATTGGCAAGCAACTTCTTAACCACTGCGCCACCAGGGAAGTCCCTGCTTACTTTTTATTTGGGTAATATTGCATCATTAGTTTCTTAATTAAATATGTACGTGATTTAGCTTGTTTCTTGGTTTTAAATTCTGAATTTTAATTTTTGATTCCTGGGTCAGGCATTTGTTGGTAATTCACTATAAAAGAAATGCAAACTTTGTCCTGTAATTTTTTTTTTAATTTAAAGGCAGAAAAAAGGTACACTTTTAGTCTTTTTTTACTTTGAGGGAGTAAATTCATTTTTCTCCATGAGTGATAATTAGTTGATCATTAGGAAAACCAGCAGTGTTAGCAGATTTAAGTTCAAGAGCTTCCTTTTTTTTCCTCTAGACCTGTACCCTAAAACTGAAATTTTTGCCATGATAAATGTGCTACTGACCAATGTTAATCTTGTTTAGACTGAATGAAAGAACTATTTGAGGGGCTTCCCTGGTGGCGCAGTGGTTAAGAATCCGCCTGCCAATGCAAGGGACATGGGTTAGAGCCCTGGTCCAGGAAGATCCCACATGCCAGGGAGCAACTAAGCCATTGTGCCACAAATACTGAAACCCACATGCCTAGAGCCCGAACTCCGCAACAAGAGAAGCCCCCGCTCGCGGCAACTAGAGAAAGCCCGCGCACAGCAACGAAGTCCTAATGCAGCCATAAATAAATTAATAATTAATTTAAAAACAAAAAACTGAAATGGAATGTAATAGCATGTGAGACAATATAGGAAATATTCCCATTTTATTCTGGAGCTTGACTAGTAGAAATGGGTTACGAGGTGGCTCTGATTAGTAGCTGTATCAGTGAATCACAATTATGAATAGTGAAATGCTGCTTACCACTTAAAATATGATGACTTAGTTCCAAGGGCTTTATATTAGGGCAGGGGGAAAGTAATAAGCTACTGAATATTTTAATCCCAGTTTGGTCACTAGAATACCTATCTTTAGGCTCTTCAGTAACTGCCTGGCAATTACTTAGATATGGATGCAGTTTAGTCTAAATCACTTTGTCCAACTATTCTATGTATTTGTGTGTTGTTTTTTGATTATCCATTGATGAGTCAGATGTTCCGTGCTTGGAGAGTTTTTCTATATAACATTAATGATTTCTACCGTTTGGAACAGTAGAAGCAAGAGTAAGAGTTTAGGGTTCATATAATGATTTTGAATACTTGGTTCAAATCTTTGCTAAATTACAAATTTAGCCTTCAGGGTTTTCTTGGAGGAAATGGGAATAGAGCCTTCTTCCTATTTTGAAATTCATTGAGCTATATAAAAACATTTTAAGTCCTGGCAAGTCCTAAATGAATAATTTTTTTTTCCCTGATATAAAATATATCAAGAGCCGAAAGTAACTTAGTATTTTACAGCAGGGTCTAGGTAGAAAATGTCATTTATTAAATTTCTTTCTGAATTGAGTTAAAGTATTTGAGTGGTGTACACGAATGAGATAAAAACCTCCCTTTCCCGGGATAAGAATACGGTTTACCCCATCCCTATAAAAGGCCTTCAACAGGCAGGCTCTTAGTGTGTAAGTATATTGAGTGATAGAGGCTAGACAACTTTTTAGTTTTCGTATTGGGGTTCTCCAGAGAACCAACAGCATGTGTCTATAGAGAGATTTATTTTAAGGAATTGGTTCTTGCAGTTGTGGGGGTCTGTCAGGTCAACAATCTGGGGGGAAAACTGAAGGTTGTAGACCCAGGGAAGAGTTGATATTCCAGTTGGAAGCCATCTGCTAACAATTCCCTCTTTCGGAGAAGTCTGTCTTTTTCTGTTAATGCCTTCAACTAATTGGATGTGGCTCACCCACATTATGGAGAGTAGGTTTTACTGAAACTGTTTAAGTAGTAATCTCGGGAATTCCCTAACAGTCCAGTGGTTAGGATTTGACAATTTCACTGCCATGGCCCAGGTTCAACTCCTGGTTGGGGAACTAAGATCCTGCAAGCCATGCAGTGTGGCCAAAAAAAAAAAAAAAATGGTAATCTTATCCCAAAAAATATCTTAACAGAAATATCCAGAGTAATATTTGGCCAAATATCTGGACACCATGGCCCAGTCAACTTGATAATGTAAAATTAACCATCACAATTTCATATAAGCATGTGACTCCAGTTTAATTTTTTTTTTAAGTGTTGGCTTGAGTTTTTAAAACCATCACAGAATACTGATTTTTTTTCAATTTTATGTATATATTTCCCCCCTGCACTGGTTTTTAAAAGTTCAAGCCAACACCTAAAACCACAAGATTCCCCTAAAAATCGAGATTCTCTTATAAAAGGTTACACTGGGTGAACCCATACACACTTAATGAAACTATGCTAGGCCAAGTGTACCTCATGCAGAGGCTTCCCTGACTCAAGAATACCTGATTAGGGATTTTGGTTGGGGGCTGAAACCCGGGAATCATTTTAAGGAAACCAGAATTATTACTTACGTAGTTAAGCTTTGGCCACCCTAATGGGAAGAATCAGTGTCCTACATTTTGCCAGAGAAGCAGTACAAAAGGGGTTAAGAATATGGACTCAGGACTAAGATTTGACTGGATTCAAAGCCAGGCTTGACCATGTTTCAGCTCAACTAGAGACTATCTCTGCCTCAGTTTCCTTGTGTATCAGAGTATCTATCTTAGGATATTGTGAAGATTAAAATATAGAGTGCTTAACTCAAAAACAAGTGAGGTAGAGGAACTAAAATGGACATTGTATAAATTGTTCAAGTTAATCCCAAGGCCATTTGGCAGTTATAGATTGGTAGTTTCAATTACTAAGTCAAGCTACAGTTCTAACCAGTTGTCCAGCAAATAACTTCAACCTTAACCATGTCCAAAAATGCCTGGAATCATGGTAGTTAATGCAAGCTGATCATGTAATAAGCTGTCACCATCAGTAAAATTAAAACTCTTTAACATGGCATTTAGTCATTTCTGTATGGTTTCAGCCTCACCCTGGCCACAGCTCCAGTTTTGTGAACTGCCTCCACATATTAACTTAGCTCAGGTGCCAGCTTTTTCTGTAGTTTTCCTTTGCCAATTCCTCCCAAACATAATATACTTGTCTCCAACACCCTGTAAACAGCTTTATAGTTAACCTTGGCAAGTACTGCAATCACTGATTTCCCTTCCTATCTCCCAGACCAGGGCAGCTTTTACTTATTCATTTATACTACATGTATAATTTAAGTGATCAGTGAACATTTATTGAATGAATTACTGAATTGAAACCAAGAATAGCAAAATTACCTAAAAGCAAACCCCAGACTTTCTAGTCTGTACACCAGAATGGTGTATGTGTCAGTGTTTTCTGAAGAAAAATGAATTTTTCCCAGGTAACTTTATTAGTTGAGTTCTCCAACCAAATAATAACAGTTGTTGCAGACTCAATGAGATTAAGATTTTCTGCCAAAGTGTAACTTAACTATGTCACTGACCACACTGTTTAGTCCATCTGATGTTCTTTGTAGATAACCTTCCTTGAAAGAAAATGTGTATTGATTTACATTCTGACAGTAGCTGTTGGTCCTGTTTGAGACCAACATTTTGAGAAGCACTGGCTTAAAGGGTTAGGGAATATGTCCTACATAACAAAAGATAGAGCTCAGAGAATTTAAGGGCATTCTATGGAAACTCGGCCTATTGTCTGTAAACTATTTCTTTGTCATGAGATGGCTGCTACAGTTCCAGGCATCCCATGCAGACTTGACAGTATCCAGCAAGAAAAAAATCTGTTCCAAGTTATTTTTTAAAATGAAGAAAGATTTCCTAGAAGCCCGCTAGCAAACTCCTTCACCGTTCATTGGACACAAGGGTTATAATATATCCATTTCTAAATACAACACTAGCAAGGGAAATGACAGTCACTGCAGTGATTACATTTGAGCAATTAACATTTTCTTCCAAGTCTTAATGTGAAAAAAGTGGAAACTGGAACAAACCAGCATTCTAATAGAAAGGGAGAAGAAAGTGGCTATGGGGTGTGTAAAAGACAATGCTTGCTGCAACTATTCTGTAAAGTATACTGAGAAGATGGACCCCAATGTCAAAATGTAATAAGCCTTTATTTTAGTATAGCCAATAAATAAAGTCCATAGCATAGGTCTTTAGAGTATAATTTAAGATTAAGCTGATTTTAGAAAAGAGGAGAAATAGTGTTAATTCTTTTTTTGTCTCTTTTCAATAGAAAATAATTTATAGTAAATAAAGCTTTTACATGATTTATACTCTGTCACATCAAACAATTAAAAAATTTTCATCCATTACGAAATGAAACTTTGTTCTCATAGCTGTTAAAATTTTGTAGACCAGAAGGAAGATAGCCATTTTCTTTGTATTACGTTAATACAGTGAAGATTTTTTTAGTATATAATTATAATTTACAGTTAATTTTGGAGAGACTTCTTGAACTCATATTTGAATATGGGTACAAGCTATCTGGGTCTTTCTCTAACCTGGTATTGTAGTCATTAGGGCTTTTCAAGAATATGCCAGTTCTATTTCTGTATGCATGGCAGGATTGAACTCTTGTCTCCTTTGCTTTGACAAATGAAAATATGAGAAGAATGTTATGTTGACACTTCATGGAAGCTTTAGAAGACAGTGTACAATTCACCAAGTTCCCTTACTCCTGCTGCTGGGGTATAGCCTTCATTAGCCTGGGTTCCTGAGGGACTAGTAGTACAGCCCTTTGTCAAATGTATAGAATGAGCAAGAAACTTTCTCATTGTTTTCAGCCCCTGGGGTTTGAGGGTTGTGACTGCAGCAAAGCTTGGCCTACTCTCACTGAAATACTTGGGTACCCCATAAGACCTTGAAAAGGATTACTTCTCTATATCTCTGAATTTTTAATTGTAGACATCTTTGTCAACTCGATCTTCTAAGGACTCTTCAAAATTTTAAATGAATTGTATCTACAGTTACAGATTGGTACCACACAAAAGCATGACTTGGTAGTAAGGAAAGATCTCTTTTCAGCACTCCCATGTGTGGACAAAGGGCCAGATTGATGGAGGTAAATAGCTTTCTACTTTCAAAATGGTCTTTTAGAGCTGCAGTTTTGAGTAGCTACCTACTGTGCATTTACACCTTGTCTCATTTTGATGGATCCCACTTACCCTGATGGGCAGGTTTGTAAAAATTAGAAAAATGTGGGCCTTCTTCCAGGTGCGCACAGCATGCCAGAGCACACTCACTCCCTTGTCCAGTCACCTTCATTGTGTATTGAACATTGGAAAACAGTACAACTCAATGTAGCATTCCTGTAGAAAGTCATCTCAAATTTAAGTTTGTCAGCTAAAATTCACCATCCCCTCCCAATTTTCAGAGATCTGACAAAAGGCAGGTACCACAATAATTGATATTGAATAATTACTCAAGATTTTAATGGGCCCTATATCCTTTAGAATAAGCTTTGTCTTTTTTCTTTGCTGGATTCCAAAACTTACTACAATGCCAGGTAAATATTAGGCTTTCAACAGTTATATTTAGATAGATGGAGGTAGGATGACTATCAATTGGGTTTAATAGCATTTCCTAGTATATGAGAAGCCAGTCTAGGATCTCTTTTGATGCCTAGTAACAGGAGATGATCAGTTAAATATCTATATATTGATAAATTTATCAGACTTACACCTTTAATTTGTTCAAATTAATAATATCAACAAATATTGAATAATATCTTCATCTTTATGTTCTGAGAACTTTGCTCAATGCAGTTGTATCTATAAACTATGTAGTGTGAAATCTCTTCATGCTCACTACCAAAATCAATCACACTTTCCTCAGACGGGGTACATAAGTTGAACCATATGAAACTACCAGTACTACAGATGGCAATTTTTGATGGTTCAATGGTCATAGTTTCCCTTCTCAGCTACTGAACCATGCATAGAGGTCCTTTTCTTCATATACGTACCTATTTGGGAAGCTGTGGATTTTCCCACCATCAGAAATTGATTAAATAACTTGTATACAATCTGTGTAGCAGAGTTGAAACTGTTTTACCTGGGTATCATTATTACTAATTAAAGAAAAAGATAATTTAAAATCCTGAAATGCTGCCTTTTCCATAATAGTCAAAGCTTTGGGGGACACTGCTGTCAATTACAGTACCAACAATATTTTTGATGCACGTAATAGGATGAGTTGACAACAAGATTCTGGCTTGCAGTGTTTACCAGTATGGAAATTAATATGAATTACCTGGGGAAAAAAATTGTTGGAATTTTAGAAAGGAAATTCTAGATATCTCCAAGTTATCACAGAAAAAAAGGGAGCTTCCTGCTGTAGACAATGTTTGTGTCCCCCTCAAAATTCATATGTTGAAACCTGATCCCCAAGGTGACAGTATTTGCAGGTAGGGCATTTGGGATGTGATTAGATCATGATATTGGAGTCCTCATGAATGGAATTGGTGCTCTTAAAAAAGAGACCCCTGTAAAAAATTAATAAAATCCAAAATTAAATAGAGTCGAGAGACCAGAAGGAGGAGCTCTCTCACCCTATGATAATAGCTGTGCCCAACTGGAAGAAGAAAGACCTTTTTCTTCCTCCTTCCTCCTGGCAAAGGCTCTTTGTTTACTATAGCCCTCCCAACTTTTTCTTCCTTCCTTCCTCCTGGCAAGGGCTCTTTGTTTACTATAGCCCTCCCAACTTCCTTTTCCTCTCTATAAAAGCACTCTTCTTTCCTTGCCTTGTGGAGACTTGCACGTGGCTCACCATGGTTGTAGGCCTTGAATTGCAATTCTTTGCTGATCCTGAATAAACCCATATTTGCTGGAGAAATATCTGGCAGTCTATTTGTTTCAGGTCAGCACCCCTGAGAGTTCCCTAACCCCCTTCTGTCATTTGAGAACACAGCAAGAAGACATATCTATAAGCCAGGAAGCAGGCCCTCACCAGACACCAAATCTGCCAGCACCTTGATCTTGGACTTCCCAGCCTCCAAAACTGTGAGAAATTTTTTGTTGCTTATAAGCCACACAATCTGTGATATTCTGTTAAAGCAACTCAAACTAAGACACGTCCTAAGTCTAAATTTCCCCACATGCCCTCCAGAGAAATTTACTGATCAGTAGGAAATGCAAATTCACCCATAACCTATGCCTTTAATGTAACTAAGTGTGATACTGTGATTTATAATTTCTATTTATAAATATATATATGGTCATTCAAAGGACCAAAATATATTTGTCATGTATCTTTGGTCTTTATCCACAGTTCCTGGCTCACATCTCCCAAAACCTTGGCAATTTCCTGAGCCATAAGAGCAATGGGAGCATTTTTGTTATAAAATTTGCTCTCTTGTCCTCAGTTCCTGAAAATACCTCAGAGCCATGAAGGTCAAATGGGTGTCTTGTTATTCATAACAGCCCCTTTCCACCACAGCTGGGTTTATGTTAATGAATGTGACTTTTGGAAAACACCTAAGGATGATGACTAATTGCCAGGGGCAACCAACCTTGAATAGGAGGTTGGAACTTTCAGTCCTACTCCCTGATTTCTGGGGAGGGGAGAGGGGGCTAGAGGGTGAGTCAATCACCAACGGTTGATGAGTTAATGAATCATGCCTGTGTAATGAATCCTCCATAAAAACCCCAAAAGGGGCACGGTTCAGAGAGCTTCCAGGCTGAGGAACCAGAACGCTTCCACGTGCCCCAATGCTGGGCTCCAAGATCCAGGAGGACAGAAGCTCCTTTGTTCCGGACTGAACCCTAGGTACCTCTTCATCTGGCTGTTGATTGGTATCCTTTAATATCCTTTGTAATAAGTCTGTAATCTAGTGATAAATGGGTTCCCTGAATTCTGTGAGCTGCTCTAGCAAATTAATCAAACCCAAGCAGGGGTTTGTGGGAACCTCTGATTTACAGCCAGTTGGTCAGAAGCACAGGTAACAACCTGAGGTTACGATTGGCACCTGAAGGGGAGGATGGTCTAATGGGACTGAGCCCTTTACCTGTGGAATCTGATGCTATCTCTGGGTAGATAATGTCAGAATTGAGTTGAATTCTCAGACACCCTGCTGGTGTTCGAGAAGTGTTTGTGTGGGGAAGCCTACACATACACAGACACACATACACACACACACACACACACACACACACACACTGGAATTGGGTTCAGGAACCCAAAATACTGAGAGACAGATTTTAAGTTACCTGTAAGTAGAAAAATAAGCATTCAGACTAGCAAAATCACATATAGAGCCCATACCCAAGGGGAGACTTATGCAGAGATATGGGTAGGGTCAACAGAGTATGAATGAGGGTGGAGGTAGGGAGACAGGGGATGTTGGGATACAGATAAAATCACTCTCAAAAACCAATTGCACTCAGAGTGGAAAAATACTGAGAATCTGCAGATTGGAGCACTGGCTACTGTGACAATGAAAGGAAGGGACTTGAAAATGAGCAGAACCCAAGGCAGAAGTTTCAGAATCGCATCACTTCTAGTAAATGAGTGTCAAGGAGATGCACCCTTGGAGGCTGGCTGGTAAATGAAGAAAAGTAAGCAGGAGGGTGAAATTGTTTCCTGTAAAAATGGAGTACAAACTCAGAACACCAAGCCCTCTCCCAACAAAACAAGTGCAAATTTTTTTTTAAAAAAAAACAATATTTCACCACATGAAAGAAGAGAATGCCTTTGAACAAAAAACCTAGTTAGACTCTTTAAACTCTCACTCTGGCTACATATAATTGTATTACTAGTACAGGAAAATCCTACTTCAAAGTGAATAGCCTATGCCAGATAGAATTCATACAAAGTTACTATAAGAAGAAATCAGAAATTTAGATTCATAGCATTTCATTTCAGCTAATGAAAAGTCTGCTGCCAATAAACCATCCTTGAAGCAGAAGCAATCTTAACACAATCTAATCTGAATTAAATATTCTTAAACATTTGCAAATAGTGAAGGAAAAAAAGACCTTGAATTTAAAAATTCAAAAACTTAGAAATTCTGGCTGGGAGGTATGAAACAATAACTGACCAAACAGGAAAAAAATAAGAAAAAAGACACAATGATCTTTGAAATTATAAGATGTCTAAGGAAGGATAGATTTCCCTGAAATTTAGTAAAGGAACTGAAGGAAATGCATAAAACAGCTAAGAAATAAACACAAAACAAAGACATAAAAAGGTAAAATTTACATACAGTGAGATGGGCACAATCTTAATAGCTATTTGGGGAGTTTAGATAAATACATAAACCTACATAATGCAAATCTTAACTGTAGAAAGCTCTCTGATACCCCTTCCCAGTCAATCCCTGTTCCTATCTCCCAGAAGCAACAACTCTTTTTACTATTTACCAGATTAGCCTCTTCTAGAACTTCACAGGGTGTATAATTTCTATATATGAAAGTTTCAGAGCATAAAGATGCTATAGATGTATCTATTAAATGCTGTTATTTTAGGGAACACGAATATATTACTATCAGTTCTAGCAGTTTCAAAGCATTTTCCAGAGAAAATCTGACCTAAGAAGTTACAGATGAGGGACTTCCCTGGTGGCACAGTGGTTAAGAATCTGCCTGCCAATGCAGGGGACACGGGTTCGATCCCTGGTCCTGGAAGATCCCACATGCTGCAGAGCAACTAAGCACATGTGCCACAACTACAGAGCCTGTGCTCTAGAGCCCACGAGCCACAACTACTGAGCCCACGTGCCACAACTACTGAAGCCCGCCCACCTAGAGCCCGTGCTCCACAACAAGAGAAGCCACTGCAATGAGCAGCCCGCACACCACAACAGAAGAGGAACCCCTGCTCACCACAACTAGAGAAAGCCCGCGCGCAGCAACGAAGACCTAACACAGTCAAAAATAAAATAAATAAATAAATGAATAAATAAATAAATAAGAATTTACAGATGACATAATACAATTGAAGAACTATGGAATATGGAGTCAGAGCCATCAAGATACTGCTCTCCTACTCTCAGTACATCCCCTACTCAATCTGTGCCTGCTTCAACTTCACCCTCCTCACAAGACTGAACTTCCTACATATTTGCCCCCTGCTCCAGCTGCCGATTGTCCTTATCAAAGGGGTGGTGAGGGGCGTGCTTCTCTGCTGGTTTCCCTGGTAACTAATGAGCCAACCTGATGTCATTCCCGCTATATCTAGCAATCTCCCATTTCCCCCAGGAGCAAAGATGGCCACCATGTCCTGCCTGCTATCTGCCACACACAGTGGGGTGTCACTCCAGGACCTTGCTTCGGACGTGTAAGCTCCCCCACCAATTAAGCCACTGATGTCTCCGTCGCTGACTCTGGGCTCTTTCTTCCATCTTAAAGCTCAGCAAGTACAGGCCTTATAGGCCTGCGGGGTGCAGCCCAACAGAATATGTATATGAAGTAAAAGAATGAGTAGCATCAGGTGAGGTGAATCAGAAAAATTTTTCCTCAGAAGTAGCTTAAGTAGCATGTAAAGACAAGAAAGAATTGGCAAAGAAAGATTAAAAGAATGATGTATCCTTAAAAGGCATCGGCTGCATCTTTACATTTTTGTGTTCCTAGTACCTAACGTAGTCTTTGGTAAACCGTAAGTACTCAATTAATGTTTGTGGAAGTGAATCAAACTGAAGAGCATTTCAAGTATACAGAAGAGTGTGAACATAATTAAGGATTTCAGGAAGTATGAAGAGGGCTTTGGCTTAATTGAGTACCGTAAAATGAGACTAGATAATATGTGTGGCAAAGAGGAAAGGTCTTGGTGGGGTGGGGATGGGGGTTAGGGGTGTGGCTGATTTGGCAACTTAAGATCTAGGACTGATGGTGGGTCTCAGCTCTTTACAGTTCTAAGCATGTGTGTTACGAGAGTAATATTAATTTGTGACTACCTGCCTGATGGCCTAGTAAGAAGAGACACTGGGAAAGAAGAATAACCAGGAATAAGTAATCTTAGAATGGGAATATGAGGGTTCAATTAGGGTTAGAACATGAAAAGTGGAGGGATAGAGTATTCAATATGAGATACTTTATAATAAAATACAGGAACATAATGCTTCCTGTTGTTCCTAATTGTCTTGTTTCCATAATGAACTTATATCTGTGCACTTTATTAAATTTTTTAGCAATTCTATTATACTGTGTACATGTGCAAAATGCAAAAACTGAGTCTTTACGTTGTAAATTGGAAAAGAAATGAGAATAGAAAATTCTTCAAAAGGCCAGCCAATGTGAAAAGTATTTTGGCTCCTCTGTCTCTATAGTTAATTAATCCTGGTCTTAAAATCTTAAGGTCTCAACATTGTAAGACCTGTGGTAAAGTCTTTTGATGTCTTGAATCAAAAGACATCACTAGCACTTTCTCTGGCATTATAAAATAACTTTATAGTACAGTTAATCAAGTGACAGTAAGAGGCAGTACTCTACAGAGAGCTCATTTTGATATTTACTAAGATGAATATTGATCTATAAAGTTGAAGGCAGCTTCATTTGCATATGAACATAGGATGTCAGTATTCCATCAAAGCAGAACTCTAGTGCCCTGCCCAAGGAGTTGCTTGACAAAGACATATATTCATTCACTCAATATCTACTTAAGTCCTATGTTTTAAGGTATAAGTAGTGGTCTTTAAGAAAAGCACTGAGAAGTAAGATGATATTTCCCATCTTTCAGGAAAGATAGATGCTTACACATATGAATACAAATTAGGATACGATAAGTACTGGAAACAGGCTCAAAAAGGGCTGTGAAAGCATAGGGGAGATGGGAACACAGTGTATCTGAGACAGTTTTGTGGAGTTTGGTTGGGCCTTGAAGGATGGGCAGAATTTGAGGTCATAGAGATGTGGAGAAGAGGATGGGTCATACAGATATAGAGCATGTAATATTTACATATATTATAGATAAACACACATACACATATATTTATGTATAGAGAGATATACATATACAAATTACACAGATATGTTTATTTATAGGAAATTCCTTAAGCATTCCTCTTCAATGCTCAAGGTAAACATTTCATTTATTTTACAAGAGGTTTAAAGCAATGCAGAAAGATATTACTTAGGTATAAAGATTAAATCTGAAGATCTGGAATACTAAGCCACTAAGCTCTGGTTGTTATGACAACGTCTTTTGTATAGTTTGTAAGCAGTGATGATAGACTCCAAAAATATCACATTGTTAGAAGGAGTCTTTATTAAGAAAAAACTCTGGACCTCTGCGCCCTGGAGTCAAATAATCCTCAATTTGCAAATGTGAAAAACTTCCCAAGCGACAAACTAAAAAACATGTTAAGAGAGTTTTAAAAGGATAAAATTCAGCTGTTAAAATGTAACCTATGAGAAATGAAAATGGTTGTTAATAAAGAATGGAAGAAAGAGTTGGCAGATTTAGAAACAATTTTTGGCCACATTTTATTTTTTTTTTAATATTTATTGAAAGCCTGTTGTGTGTGTGTTTTGTTTTTTTTTTTAAGAAAGGAAGTCATTTAATTAATTTATTTATTTATTTATGGCTGCGTTGGGTCTTCGTTGCTGCGTGGGCTTTCTTTAGTTGTGTTGAGCGGTAGCTACTCTTCATTGCGGTGCACGGGCTACTCATTGCAGTGGCTTCTCTTGTTGAGGAGCACTGGCTGTAGGCGCACGGGCTTCAGTAATCGTCGCCTGCGGGCTCAGTAGTTGCTCCGCGGCATGTGGGATCTTCCCGGAGCAGGGCTCGAACCTGTGTCCCCTGCATTGGCAGGAGGATTCTTAACCACTGAGCCACCAGGGAAGCCCTGCCACATTTGTTTTTATTTAATGTCATAATGGTCATAGAAATATATATCTTTCAGTTGCTCTCAAGGATAATTTAGGCAGATACTTCAGTCTTTTTAACCTTTTAATCTCTGCGTGTATGTGTGCAAATACACATATATATCTCACAATTATTTCAAAAGAGTGAATAAGAAAATTGATGGGTCTTTGGTCTTATGAGTACATTGAGAATCTCCTAGAGAAGGGAGACTATGGTCTGAAACTTAATGAAAGATTATAATTACACCTAGGATGTGGTAGAGACAGAGTAGTGGGTCATTTCAGGCTGTGTTTCATGAGGGATCTATAGCAATATGATGACTGCATGGGTCCAGAAACTAGACATTACGTTTAATCATTCAATTTTGTCATTTTACTTGTGTGGGGTAACCAAAATCACAGAAGACTGAGTTATAAAATGAGAATGACAATTTATTGGTGCAGACGTAATATTCTGCACACACCCTTTCAGGAGGAAAATTTACTGGAGAGATTAAGTTATTATAAAAGTGTGCTTTGCTTGTTAGAGAAAATAAACTTTAAAAACACAGAATAATTTTGCTATCAAATTATAAAGTACAGTATACCTGGTTTTAATATTCAAAATCAACTGATGTTTATTGAGAAATAAGTACTGAATTTTGGGATCTTCACACATTATCTGTTGTATGCTTTACCACAGGGCAAGGAGGAATTAATATTTCTTTCTTTTTTTTTTTCTACTACATATCATGTGGTAAACTAAGCTGTTAATGTTAATTGAGATGCAAACATTATTTAGATCTCAGTATATTTTTTCACCTCTTTATGCTATTGCTGATCCTCGTTCACTCACTTGATCTTAAAACTGGCCATTGTTTCTGATTATGTGTGTGTGTATGTGTGTGTGTGTGCGTGTACTTAGTGTTTCCACAGAGCCTTAATCTCTTCAGGATGTTCTCTTAGCAGTAGACTGAGCAAAGGATTTACTAAAATGCATCTAATAAGGCTATGAATGTCGGTGGCCCAGGGTTTTATTTCTCAAAGAAAGCAAGCATATTTATGAAGCTAAAAATATAATTCATTGTAATCTTTTATGTGCATGGTGATTTTATGTTTATTTCTTTTATCATTGAGAATGTGGGGAGAACTGATGACATTTTATAAATAGGAAAGTTTAGAAATATCTAGGCAAGAATATAGTAGCAGTATTAAACAGCTGAACTTAATCTTCAAAATAACATTATAGCATAGGTACTTATTCATTCATTCATTCATTTAACAAATATTTATTGAGGACCTACTAGATTCAATGTACCGCTCCCGGAGCTTGATATACATCAGTGAACAAAACAGAGTAAAATCCCTGCCTCTGTTAAGTTTACATATTAAAGGGGTAAAGAGAGATAATAAATATGAAGCCTAATAAGCAAATTACATAGTATCTTAGAAGCTGGAGGGCCATGGAAAAAAATAGAACTGGGGCAAATGGATTGTGGGTACGGTAGGGAGAGGTAAGTTGTAATTTTAAATGGAGTGGTCAATGTAGACCTCATTGAGAAGTTAATATTTAAGCAAAAACTTGAGATATCTGCAATAAGAATATTCCTAAGGCAGGAGTTTGACTTTTGGGTTCAAGGAATAGCAAAGATGTCAGAGGGACCAGAGCATAGCAGCGAGAGAGCCTAGTTAGAGAGACGTCACTGTGGACTAGGGCAGGTAGAGCCTCCTAAGCCTTTATAAGGACCATGTGGCCTTTACTCTGAATGAGAAGGTTTAGAGGAGAGGAGTGACACCATCTGACTTTAATTTTCAAAGTTTCACTGTGGCTGCAGCATTGAGAACAGACAGAAGGGGGCAAGATTGGAAGCAGGAGGCAAAGGAGAAGCATATTGCATTGTTCAGATGAAGGATAATGATGGGCACTTGGGGAAATATATTTTGAAGGTAGAGCCAACAGGATTTCTTGACAAGGATTTCCTAGCAAATTACCTCTTAAGGGGTGAGAGAAAGAAAGAAGGTGCTTTTTACGTATTAAGAAACTGTGGCTCAGAGAGTACCCAAGTGTGTCCAAGGACATGTACCTATTAAATGACATATGGACATTTAAATTCATGTCTCACTCCTGCCACAGCAGCTCTTAGTCACTACATAGGGTAGGCAAGGAGGTGGAGGGATGCTGTAGAATCACTCATTCACTCACCTCCAATTTCTTTTGTAAATAACTTCTCTTTTTATGCTTCTATACCCAATGACTGTCACTTATTTCTGTTTTTGTCTTCTAAATTAAAGTTTGACTTCTATTCAGTATTCAATGTATCACTTAGCATTTGAATCTTATCAAGGCTAAGATAAATACTCTTATTTTGAGCTAAACCTATCCTGATAACATAATTATGAGAAAAAAAATAAGTTAAGCCATTGAAAGAGGCTCTGTCAAAAGACTTACAAGGAAAATAGCTTCTTATTTACTTTCAATTTTTGATATGGAAATTAGTATGTGCTTATCATCCATAAGCATATTGTTTATATGTCAATTAAATTCACAATACATACAAATACTTTAATTATACACTATGAAGAGCTGGAAAATTATAACTATGCATGCTTCAGTTCCCAAAGGTCAGACTAAATTACAGCTGAGGAAAAAACAAACATCATGTGAAATGTTGTAATGATATGCACAATTGATATAAGAAATACAGTCACTATTTATTTACCTCAGGTTTTTGAGTATACGGATTTTATGGGAGAAAAACATTATTTTTATTATTTTCGTTGGCAAGTCTACTCTCAAAGCAGAATATTAGGGCTTTAAAGACAGACCCCTGTGGCTCTGTGTTGATGAGCCAAATTCAAGAAGGAAAGACTCAAGTTAAGGATATGCTCATGTAGCTTTATGTTGTGTTCTGCTAGGCTTTCTGTTTACAAAAAGAGGAATCTTTGGCACCAAAGATTTACATTCATCAAACCCTGATTCCTCAAGAGGACCTCATATCTCCCTTGAAACCTGGATTAGAATTTACATTTAGAAAGATTTTACAGCTGATATTTAGATCTCTGTTTAATTTCACTTAGTGATGTAATAACACAACCTCAGTTTGAGAGCTTTACTTTAGCCTTTAAAGGAAAAAAAATTGAACTTTCTCTTGGTCCTTTAGATACCAAGTCCAATTTAGAGTCAGTTTGAATGACAACTGCTGGAGGTCATCACTAGAGAAAAGTATAGTGAAGGTGACAGCAGAAGCCAAGCCTGGGGAGATGTTTGTCCCCTGAAGGCACATTCTAGGCCAGGTCCATGTAGTTAAGTTACTTTAAGTCATCATACTAAGATTGTGTCAGACTTCAAGGAGTCAGAGTCCCCAGCCTCTTCTAGAGACAGTGGCTTTTTCAGAATTTATCCAAGGAAGTTCCTTTTCTTCACTAGAGACTTACTACTGCTTTGAGCCTCCCTCACATTTGAACATATCAGACATTTGTTGGAAATATTTGAATTGATATGTAGACACCTTTGGATAACAAGTCCTCCAAAATCATTGTAATGCTTTTGGATGAATACAGTACCAAACCCTTGGCCTGACATGCTTAGCCCTCAAAAATATATATTCAGGCTACATTTTCAGTCTCATGTTTTCTATTTTCTTTAAAGGATACTTTTCTTTAGCCGGATTAGTCTGACCCTTAACACTTTTATTATTCAGGTGAAGCCAGACCATCATAAATGTGGGGAAGTAAAATTTCCCTGGATTTCTCAATGCTCCTGCTCTACCCTCTTAGGCCACAGAAATTTATATGCTATAAACTTAGAGAACGTTTGTTTTCACTCCTCTTATAATGTAAAAAGCATATTCTCATACCATGAAAATTAGTTCTGTTGTCACTTGCCTACAATTAATTTCTTTGATTTGAAAGGATAGAGCTCTTATCTTTCAAAAAGACCAACAGGTTAGAGCCTGGACTATGTCCCTAGGTTAAGTCCCAAGGTACGTGGAAGACTGGAGGGCTATCTCAGTAGGGATTTACATGTCAAAAAGGGATAAAGATCCAGAAGTTGAAGACCTCTCTAGGTAGACGGGTTTTAAAAGCTGAGATCTGGCTCAGCTATCTGGCTCCTGGAGAGATTTTATTTACAAAAGGGAAGGGGGACAGCTGCCTTCTTCCTTTATATAAGCAGAGAAAAATCATTTTTCTTCAACTCTCCTATAAGCATTTGTCCACTCACATAGGACAACTGACATGGCTTCCATTGTTCCACTAAGACTAGGGTGAATGGGGCCCAATGCATTTATTATTTACTGTGAGAAATTTACTGAGAAATCTGTCTCTGACCCAGAACACCTTGTGCATGCATTCCGGATACAGTGAATAAAAAGGGACATTGAAAATGTAACAATATGAAATAAAGTAATCCCCAAATCAAATAGTTTAACCAAACAAAAAATTCCTTTCTCAGGATGATTATTCATTAGGCTGGGTGGGAGAGGTCTGCTTCTTGTTCAGTGACCCAGGATGACAAAGCTTCTGCCCTCTCGTGGCACCATCACCACAATAAATTTCGAGGGCTTGCTGTGGCAGGGAACGAGAATGCAGGGTAAGTGGTGTGGAAGACACAAGCTGCTAGGCTTCTACCAAAAGAGTTATAGCACTTCTGCTCAAACATCATTGGCTAGAACTAGTTACATGGCCCTGTTTAACTACAAGGAAGCTGGGAAATGTTGGGGAGGATGTGAAAATTAATGCATTGTAAATATGTACACTGTATCTTGGCTTCTGTTCTGATTGTTCCACAGGCTCTTGGCAAAGAGGAAAATAGAGTATTAATCTAAGCAAAGGCTAATCCAAGAGCTTTAATTCTTCCCTTGATGAAACTCTCCAACTTCTCTACCATCAACACCTTAACATATGACAAACTTTTCATTTCCTGTCAAGTCCTGCTCACCCATTTGGAATACTGACAGTTGCCAAAGTTCTTGCTGAAGGACTGCCATTGAATCCTAATGCTAGAAAAATGTTAGGGACCATGAATTTCAAGCACGGCTTAATTTTTGTTCCTACCATATTTCTCTATCATATTGCTGCCCATTTATTTTTTTGTCAACTGATCAATACATAGCTTTGTTTTATGTGTGTTTCTGTTTAAAGATAATCTTATTTAATATGTATCATTGGTTCATTAACACTGAGCTCAAGAGCAACAGCACTATAACTCATGCTAAACAAAGCTCACCTAACAACACATGTATTTTTTCCTGTGAGGTTCAGCACAGCCTTCCTGTGCTCAGGAACAGATAGTACTTGAGGGCTGTGTTAAGCAAAATCATCAACAAAAAGCACAGAAATGCCAGATACATGACACTAAATAGATCTCCCCAGAGGACAGTTTTTTACAGTGTGATATTTGAAACAAGGAAGAGTGTTACCTTGTTCCTCAGCTGCGAATGTGCCCATCCTGCAATTAAAAGTTTTGACACTTTGTGCATGTCTATAAATGATGTGAAAATGCCAGGAGTATTGATTTTGAGGTTACAAATACATTTTTAAGAGTAAGCAAAATTTAAAGTACAGAATCCAGAAATATTGAGAATTGGCTCTGTTTGCAAAGACACTGAAAATGAAATAAACACCACATTGCTGAGTATAGGCAACCATGCTTTGCCCTTTCTCTGGAGTTATTTAAGCAGAAACTGGACAACCTTGGTAAGACATTTTGTGAAATTATTCAAAACGCGGGAGAAGTTTGAGGACTAGTTTAAAGTCTCTACAAACACTGAGATATTAAGGCTTTGTTTTGTGCAGACTACATACCAGAATGTCAAACCTAAAAGATGCCTTTGACCTCAGATTTTTTTTAAGAAACTATTTTTAATAATTAGCTGAGTTTTTAAGTTATCATATAATTATAACTTTTCTTCATGCAATAAATACCATCTTCTGGCAATAGCTTAGAAGTTGTTTTGATCTTCAAGAAGAGTGTTCTACAATAATGGGAAGATTTACACACACACACACACAAAACCCTACAGGTTATACACTAAAACACTTAGATTATGTTCAAATTCACATAATCAAATGAATACTTTCTTTCCAATAACTTCCCTGGGAGAACTGAGCTAAGTGTCTTTTGTAGTATTGCTGCCATGGACTAAAAACTTGCTTTCTCTTTAGAACTCCTTTTTTGGATTATTTCAGAAGAGTTTCTAAATCACAAAGAAAGTAAGTCTTCCTACTTTTTTTACCTTCCTTTGACCTCAAATTGTGATATGCACTTTTCTTTTTTATTAGAGTCATATAACACTTAGTTCTTAATTAGTTGGTACTCTAAAGCTTAAATCTGCTACTCATGTTGAAGATCTGTCTCACACACAAGATATTAAAAAACAATTCTGAGTGTGTACATATACAGTGTGTTCACTGAGGGCAAGCATTATGTCTTTGTGTCTACCACTTCATTCTCACCACCTTATATACCACATACTACAGATCAGTAAGTATCTGTTGAACAAAAAAATGAGAAAACACAAGAAATCAATGTATAAATGAGATGGAGAGAGGGCAGAGAGCAGAAGTAATAAGAACTAAAATCCTGCAGCCTGTGGAACAAAAACCACATTCACAGAAAGATAGAAAAGATGAAAAGGCAGAGGGTTAGGTACCAGATGAAGGAACAAAATAAAACCCCAGAAAAACAACTAAATGAAGTGGAGCTAGGCAACCTTCCAGAAAAAGAATTCAGAATAATGATAGTGAAGATGATCCAGGACCTTGGAAAAAGAATGGAGGCAAAGATCGAGAAGATGCAAGAAATGTTTAACAAAGACCTAGAAGAATTAAAGAACAAAAAAAGAGAGATGAACAATACAATAACTGAAATAAAAACTACACTAGAAGGAATCAATAGCAGAATAACTGAGGCAGAAGAACGGATAAGTGACCTGGAAGACAGAATGGTGGAATTCACTGCTGCAGAACAGAATAAAGAAAAAAGCATGAAAGAAATAAAGACAGCCTAAGAGACCTCTGGGACAACATTATATGCAACAACATTCACATTATAGGGGTCTCAGAAGGAGAAGAGAGAGAGAAAGGACCAGAGAAAATATTTGAAGAGATTATGGGTGAAAACTTCCCTAACATGGGAAAGGAAATAGCCACCCAAGTCCAGGAAGCGCAGAGAGTCCCAGGCAAGATAAACCCAAGGAGAAACACATCAAGACACATAGTAATCAAACTGACAAAAATTAAAGACAAAGAAAAATTATTGAAAGCAGCAAGGGAAAAATGACAAATAACACACAAGGGAACTCCCATAAGTTTAACAGCTGATTTTACAGCAGAAACTCTACAAGCCAAAAGGGAGTGGCATGATATACTTAAAGTGATGAAAGGGAAAAACCTACAACCGAGTTTACTCTACCTGGCAAGGATCTCGTTCACATTTGATGGAGAAATCAAAAGCTTTACAGACAAGCCAAAGCTAAGAGAATTCAGCACCACCAAACCAGCTCTGCAACAAATGCTAAAGGAACTTCTCTAAGTGGGAAACACAAGAGAAGAAAAGGACCTACAAAAACAAACCCAAAACAATTAAGAAAGTGCTAACAGGAACATACATATCAATAATTACCTTAAACGTGAATGGAATAAATGCTCCAACCAAAAGACTCAGGCTTGCTGAATGGATACAAAAACAAGACCAACATATATGCTGCCTACAAGAGACCCACTTCAGACCTAGTGACACATACAGACTAAAAGTGAAGGGATGAAAAAAGATATTCCATGCAAATGGAAATCAAAAGAAAGCTGGACCGCAGTAAAGAGTGGCCCCTGCTTGCCGCAACTAGAGAAAGCCCTCGCACAGAAACGAAGACCCAACACAGCCAAAAATAAATAAATTAATTAATTAATTAAAAAAGAAAGAAAGAAAGAAAGCTGGAGTAGCAATACTCATATTAGATAAAATAACTTTAAAATAAAGATTGTTACAAGAGACAAGGAAGGAGACTACATAATGATCAAGGGATCAATCCAAGAAGAAGATATAACAATTATAAATATATATTCACCCAACATAGGACCACCTCAATACATAAGGCAACCGTTAACAGCTATAAAAGAGGAAATCAACAGTAACAAAATAATAGTGGGGGACTTTAACACCTCACTTACACCAATGGACAGATCATCCAAACAGAAAGTTAATAAGGAAACACAAGCTTTAAATGACACAATAGACCAGATAGATTTAACTGATATTTATAGGACTTACCATCCAAAAACAGCAGATTACACTTTCTTCTCAAGTGTGCATGGAACATTCTCCAGGATAGATCACATTTTCGGTCACAAATCAAGCCTCAGTAAATTTAAGAAAATTGAAATCATATCAAGCATCTTTGCTGACCACAACGCTATGAGATTAGAAATCAATTACAGGGAAAAAAACGTAAAAAACACAAACACATGGAGGCTAAACAATACGTTACTAAATAACCAAGAGATCACTGAAGAAATCAAAGGGGAAATCAAAAAATAACTAGAGACAAATGCCAATGAAAACACAATGATCCAAAGCCTATGGGATGCAACAAAAGCAGTTCTAAGAGGGAAGTTTATAGCTATACAAGCCTACCTCAAGAAACAAGAAAAATCTCAAATAAACAATCGATCCTTACACCTAAAGGAACTAGAGAAAGAAGAACAAACAAAACCCAAAGGTAGCAGAAGGAAAGAAATCATAAAGATCAGAGCAGAAAAAAATGAAATAGAAACAAAGAAAACAATTGCAAAGATCAATAAAACTAAAAGCTGGTTCTTTGAGAACATAAACAAAATCGATAAACCATTAACCAGACTCATCAAGATAAAAAGGGAGAAGACTCAAATAAATAAAATTAGAAATGAAAAAGGAGAAGTTACAACAGACACTGCAGAAATACAAAGCATCCTAAGAGACTAATACAAGCAACTCTATGTCAATAAAATGGACAACCTGGACGAAATGGACAAATTCTTTGAAAGGTATAACCTTCCAAGACTGAACCAGGAAGAAATAGAAAATATGAACAGACATATCACAAGTAATGAAATTGAAACAGTGATTAAAAATCTTCCAACAAACAAAAGTCCAGGACCAGATGGCTTCACAGGTGAATTCTATCAAACAATTAGAGAAGAGCTAACACCCATCCTTCTCAAACTCCTCCAAAAAATTGCAGAAGAAGGAACAGTCCCAAACTCATTCTATGAGGCCACCATCACCCTGATACCAAAACGAGACAGAGATACTACAAAAAAAGAAAATTACAGACAAATGTCACTGATGAATATAGATGCAAAAATCCTCAACAAAATACTAGTAAACAGAATCCAACAGCACATTAAAAGGATCATGCACCATAATCAAGTGGATTTATCCCAGGAATGCAAGGAGTCTTCAATATTCGCAAATCAATCAATGTGATACACCATATTAACAAACTGAAGAATAAAAACCATATGATCATCTCAATAGATGCAGAAAAAGCTTTTGACAAGATTCAACACCCATTTATGGTCAAAATTCTCCAGAAAGTGGGCATAGAGGGAACCTACCTCAACATAATAAAGGCCATATATGACAAACCCACAGCAAACATCATTCTCATTAGTGAAAAACTGAAAGCATTTCCTCTAAGATCAGGAACAAGACAAGGATGTCCACTCTCACCACTATTATTCAACACAGTTTTGGAAGTCCTAGCCACGGCAATAGAGAAGAAAAAGAAATAAAAGGAATACAAATTGGAAAAGAGGAAGTAAATCTGTCACTGTTTGCAGATGACATGGTACTATTTAGAGAATCCTAAAGATGCCACCAGAGAACTACTAAAGCTAATCAATGAATTTGGTAAAGTAGCAGGATGCAAAGTTAATGCACAGAAATCTCTTGCATTCCTATACACTAATGATGAAAAATCTGAAAGAGAAATTAAGGAAACACTCCCATTTACCATTACAACAAAGAGAATAAAATACCTAGGAATAAACCTACCTAGGGAGACAAAAGACCTGTATGCAGAAAACTATAAGACACTGATGAAAGAAATTAAAGATGATGCCAACAGATGGAGAGATATACCATGTTCTTGGATTGGAGGAATCAATATTGTGAAAATGACTATACTACCCAAAGCAATCTACAGATTCAATGCAATCCTTATCAAATTACCAATGGCAGTTTTTACGGAGCTAGAACAAAAAATCTTAAAATTTGTATGGAGACACAAGAGACCCCGAATAGCCAAAGCAGTCTTGAGCGAAAAAAATGGAGCTGGAGGAATCAAACTTCCTGACTTCAGACTATATTACAAAGCTACAATACTCAAGACAATATGATACTGACACAAAAACAGAGGTATAGATCAATGGAACAGGATAGAAAGCCCAGAGATAAACCCACGCACCTATGGTCAACTAATCGATGACAAAGGAGGCAAGGATATACAATGGAGAAAAGACATTCTCTTCAATATGTGGTGCTGGGAAAACTGGACAGCTACATGTAAAAGGATGAAATTAGAACACTCCCTAACACCATACATAAAAGTAAACTCAAAATGGATTAGAGACCTAAATGTAAGACTGGACTCTGTAAAACTCTTAGAGGAAAACATAGGAAGAACACTCTTTGACATAAATCACAGCAAGATCTTTTTTGATCCACCTCCTAGAGTAATGGAAATAAAAACAAAAATAAACAAATGGCACCTAATGAAACTTAAAAGCTTTTGCACAGCAAAGGAAACCATAAACAAGACCAAAAGACAACCCTCCGAATGGGAGAAAATATTTGCAAATGAATCGATGGACAAAGGATTAATCTCCAAAATATATAAACAGCTCATGCAGCTCAATATTAAAAAAACAAACAACCCAATCCAAAAATGAGCAGAAGACCTAAATAGACATTTCTTCAAAGAAGACATACAGATGGCCAATAAGCACATTAAAAGGTGCTCAACATCACTAATTATTAGAGGAATGCAAATCAAAACTACAATGAAGTATCACCTCACACCAGTTAGAATGGGCAACATCAGAAAACCTACAAACAACAAATGCTGGAGAGGGTGTGGAGAAAAGGGAACTCTCTTGCACTGTTGGTGGGAATGTAAATTGATACAGCCATTATGAAGAACAGTATGGAGGTTCCTTAAAAAACTAAAAATAGAATTACCATACGACCCAGCAATCCCACTACTGGGCATATACCCTGAGAAAACCATAATTCAAAAAGTGTCATGTACCACAATGTTCATTGCAGCTCTATTCACAATAGCCAGGACATTGAAGCAACCTAAATGTCCATCGACAGGTGAATGGATAAAGAAGTGGTGGTACATATATACAATGGAATATTACTCAACCATAAAAAGGAACGAAATTGGGTCATTTGTAGAGACATGGATGGACCTAGAGACTGTCATACAGAGTGAAGTAAGTCAGAAAGAGAAAAACAAATATTGTATGTTAACACATATATGTGGAACCTAGAAAAATGGTACAGATGATCCGGTTTGCAGGGCAGAAATTGAGACACAGATGTAGAGAACAAACGTATGGACACCAAGGGGGGAAAGCGGTGGGGGGTGGGGGAGGTGGTGGGATGAATTGGGAGATTGGGATTGACATGTATACACTAATATGTATAAAATGGATAACTAATAAGAACCTGCTGTATAAAAAAATAAATAAAATTAAATTAAAATATTTTAAAAAAGTAAATAAAATAAACAACAACCCAAAACCCTGTAAAGTGAGCACATAAAAAAAATAATAATAAATTAAATAAATGAGATGGAAACAATTAAATATGGAAAGGTGTCACATGAGGCCTTTTTTCATCAAAGAGAAGAAAATTCTCCAAGGTGGTGGTGATTTCTTGCCATTTTTAAACTATTCTTATTGCTGTCCTAAATATCGTTGTATAGGAAAAAGTGTGGGCCTCAGCCAGACTTTTGTTGGTGTGGCAAATCATATTATCTGAAGTTCTACACACCGATACATAATCCATGCCACATTCTTACAATATAATATTGACCCTCTTCCATCAGATAGTGCCATCTGCGTTCCTTTCCCCTTGAACCTGAGCAGAAATTTTTAAACTGACTCCATCAATAAATCTGGTAGAAGACAAGGTCATAAAAGGTGATAAGATTCTGTCTGACTCTCTCTTTCTTGGGGCACACACCTTGGGAGTTCTGGGACAATATGTAAGAAGCCTGCCACCCTGAAGCTGCCATGCTGTAGAGATCGTGTGGATAACCACAGAGAGCTGGAGAAAGATGCCCGAGGCCCCAGCTGTTTTAGTGCCCGGCTGTCTGAGTCTTCCCAGATCAAATATATGACATGTGAGTAAAGAAATCTGAGACAGAACTGCACAGTTGAGCTTCTTCTGAAATCCTGACCCATGAAAATCATGAGATAAATGATTATTGTTATTTTAAGCCACTAAATTTGGGGGTAATTTTGTACACACAGTCATTGTGATTGAAACTGCTTGGAAGGGCAAAAGGAACAACTGCCAAACCTCTAAGAGCTGGGGCACCATATGAGATCCTGTAGATTTTACTGACTGAAAGTTGCAATACATTACCATTGTTGATTCTCTGAAAATTCAGAGTTTTGCACTCACTTTTCAAGTGGTGTCTCTTAGGCATTATCTTAAAATTTCAGTACCGTGTGTGTGTGTGTGTGTGTTTGTAAACCTGGGACAAATTTCAAATATGTATCTTTCTAAGAGTATAAATTTTAGGGTACAGAAGTGCATGATATCCACAAAAGTTATAATGAAATGTTTTATGCCTTGATTGAAATTAGGGTTGTCTCTTTACTTTCTCAAGTATTTCAAAGAAGTCCATTTTTGCTTCTTTGCAGTAGAATGGACTTTGATGGAAAAATTACCTTTTGATTTTAAAAAAATAGTTCAGATTAATAGTTCTTTCTATTTTGCATCAAACAGATACATTTTGTGTTCTATGCAAGTACTCTCAGCCCACATACTCCATCAACACTCTTTTTTTTTTTTTAAATTGTTTCTCATGTGTTATTATTTGAGAGTGGGTTGGTAGACATTCAATTTAATACAGTTTCTTAACTCCAAAAATAATTTCTTTTCAAACTAAAAGAACGTACTGCTTGTGCTGCTTTTAAGTTTGTTATATCAAGATATGCCTCTTAAATCCATATTTCAAAAGTATATATATATATTTTAACATCTTTATTAGAGTATAATTGCTTTACAATTGTGTGTTAGTTTCTGATTTATATCGAAGTGAATCAGCTATACATATACATATATCTCCATATCTCCTCCCTCTTGCGTCTCCCTCCCACCCTCCCTATCCCACCCCTCTAGGTGGTCACAAAACACTGAGCTGATCTCCCTGTGCTATACAGCTGCTTCCCACTAGCTATCTATTATACATTTAGTAGTGTAAATATGTCCATGCATTCTCTCACTTTGTCCCAGCTTACCCTTCCCCTCCCCTGTCCTCTCTCCTGTCCTCAAGTCCATTCTCTAAGTCTGTATCTTTATTCCTGTCTTGCCCCTAGGTTTTTCAGAACCATTTTTTTTTCTTTTTTAGATTCCATATATATGTGTTAGCATACGGTATTTGTTTTTCTCTTTCTGGCTTACTTCACTCTGTATTATCTCCAGCTAATTCTTTCACTAATTTCTTTTTGACCCTGAAAGGAAAAACAAGCAAACAAACATGAAGACTAAGGGACAAAAGATTGAGAGTTTAATGGAACAATCTTTGCCACCAAGCAGGGGATTCAGCTCGGCACTGAGTCTGGGCTCCAAGTTGCAGAGGAAGAGTCATAGCTAAGTCTTTTAAAGCCAAACTATCTCTGCCTCATTTTAGGAAAACAATGTCTCCAAGAGCTGCAGACTAGATGCCAATATCTGAATGTGTCAGTTAGGTAAATGCTGGGTTGATGGGAAGGTGGCTTCTGCTTCAAAGGTGTAACACCCACCTAAGGACTGTGGTGTCCAGCTGCCTCTGCTGCACGTGTGAGGTGACCATTTCAGGATTATGATTCTAGTCAGAGCTGCACCACTGTCAGCAAGTGAGGTGTCAGGTAATGGTTGATCAGCTGTCTTAGATGTTGGTTACTCTGGTGTAGAAGAAGAGCAATACATGGTCCAACATATTTTCCTGTTAGTGTTCACATGAGGGCTATCCTTGGACCTAATTTTAGCAACTATTGGTAAAACCTTTTGTCATTACCACACATCTCTGTCTGCTGGCTGATCTGTCTGTCCTAGAGAGTTAAATCCTGTTGGTGAGCCAATAATGAAATATGTTAGTCATCACTTGGGTAAAAGGTTGGAAATAGCTAAAGCTGGATCTGATATTTTGGCAGTTAAAGTAGAGCTGCATCAAAGGAGAATTTAACTAAAAAAAAAAAACCAAAAAACTTTGGCCTGACTGCCAGGCTCACTCTGATCAATCTTTTCTTTTCTTTTTCAGGAAAAGAAAATAATTTAGTTCTTAGCTTCTGAATTTCCAAAGCCTAGCTTCTGGATATTTAAGAGTAATTTAAGGAATTCTTCAAAGAGATGTTATTATCCTAAGAGTAATTTTCCCGTTACCTGCTAGAGGCAACTGACAGTTTTCACTTCTACCATGCTATTTTGAGAGTACTTTCCTTGGTATGAATTCTCAAAAACTTTTCTATTCCACCTTTCAAGGAAATGTTTCCATATTAATTAACGTTCAATGGTAATATTAATTGGGTTTCCCTTTAGGGAATTACAAGAAAAGCTTAGACATTTTTATATGTAGAGAATTGCAGAAGGGCCTGTAAGAATAAATACAGAAAAAAAATTCAAAAAGTAGATCAATTAGAAGCTGGGAAAGTAAGAGTTATCAAAAAGAAGATTTAGAAAATGTATCAAAAAAGGTCAAGAGGGGAAGAGAGCTAAGAATTGGTGGTCTCTAATTAGGACCAACAATATTTCCTTACATTTCATCACTTTCTTTCCACTTAGATCTGAAAGGATTCTGCTTTCTGATCGGGATTAAAACCAGAGTTAAATTTGGAGAACAAAGCAGACTCAGAGAAGTAGTTTAGGTGGCTAAGGAAAGGAAATGAAGGACAGTGGTATATAGAATTATGTGGCAGATTTCTAAATATTAGAACTTATTATTCCAAAATGAGAAACATTTGGAAAAATCAGAGTACAGTGTGTATAAATTAGAGCTAAGCATCTTTTTTTATGTGAACTGCCTGATTCTATTATTTGCCTATTTTAACTTGGGATGTGCATTATTATTGATTGATTGATTTATAAGGACTTTTGTCTATTAAGGAATAAGTCGTTTGTCTCTCATACCATTTATGTAAAGCAGACTAAAATATTTATCTTAGAATCCTAATGAGAAGGAGGAAATAAGGGTGAAACACTAGATTCTATTATAAAAGAGAAAGAACTTACTATTAACAACAGAAGCTTATGTTTCCAGTTTCTACCATGTTCTGTTTTCTTCAGTTAGGAATAAAATTTCAACCAAGCTTTCCCCTGCAACTCTGTTATCTTTGGAATTAAAACAATTAATTAAATGGATTTAAAATTAAAGAAAACTTTGTTCTTAATTGGAAATCAATTAGCTTCGGATAGATCAGAAACTAAATGGTAATGGGACACAATCAAAGTCAATTTAGGTGATAAAACTTGTGCCTTCCCTTTCAATCTGATAAAGAACAACATTAGGTGAAGATATGCCTGGAAAATACTGCATGGTTATAAAGCACAACAATGAAGCCTTAAATTAAGCTACAACTAAAACCATGTATTTTCAGAGGCACACTTCATAGCTTCTCTCTCCATCTGTATCACTTCATTAAATCAGCACAAAGAACTTTAAAATACCATGGCAAGTAATTTAATAAGAATAACTCAGTGTACCTGATCCAGTTTTTCTGCAGCTAGATAATAAAAAGATGAACATGAGAGCGTTCAAGATTTTATCCAGTCTCATGATTTTAAGCACCACCTATAAGCTGAGGTCTCCCAAATCTCCATTTCAACCTTGACATCTCCACTGAAATCCAGCCACATATACAACTGAATTGTTGCAAATTAGAGCCAAGCCTATATATTAAGCTATCTCTACAGATAAAACCATGCATTTGATCAGATCAATAACTAGGCAACTTTAGTTCTCTTTTTTCCTCACACCCACCTCCAATCCATTGGCAAGTCTTGTTTTTGCTCTCTCCTGAACATATATTTAGGTTTGATTATTTCTCACCATGGTCTCACTGCTGAAGAACTTGTCTGTATCGTCATCCTCACCCTTTTGCTTTCCTGCTTCCACTCTTGTTTCTCTGCAGTCTATTCCCCACATAGCACCACAGGTGGTTGTCTTAAAGCTTAAATCAGAGCATATCATTTTCCAGAATCAAACTCTTCAATGGCTTCTTTTTATCAACAGTCTTAAACTCAAACCCAAACTCCTTACCATCGACTCACCTCCCCACTGTCATTTCCTATCATTACCATAGCCCACACAGTGGCCTTTCTCCTGCTTTGGGGCTTTTGCATTTTATGTTCTCTCTGCCTAACACACTCCCACTTTATCATATGCCTAGTTTCAGCTTAAGTGTCACCTCCTTACTCCTAGTCACTCTTTTGGCTTTATTATCTACATTTATCATTATCTGAAATTATATTACTAATTTACAATTTCATTGTCTGTTTCTCCCTAAGAGAAAGAAATCTGCAAGGGCCCATAATGATCATGTGGTTCAACATCCTTTATCGTGTAAGGAGAAACTGAGACCCACAGAAGCTAGATGTTTTGCCAATATAAATCCGACTAGTTAGGGTGGAAT
Source organism: Balaenoptera physalus (assembly GCF_965194825.1). NCBI lineage: Eukaryota > Metazoa > Chordata > Mammalia > Artiodactyla > Balaenopteridae > Balaenoptera > Balaenoptera physalus. The sequence continues at coordinate 108,657,153 of NC_138890.1, read as the reverse complement.
CCAGAAAGAAAAAGGAATTCTCCTAAGACAACAATAGAGCAGAATTCTTCCTGCTCTATTCCCCTATGTAACATTCCTCAACATTTGTTTAATCCAATTATCCCTCCTTTATCAAGATATCCAGTGGAGGAGAGAGAGCTCCACCTTCTCACCACAGACCTGCAGTTTTACCTACCACAGCTCTATAACAAAGGTATGTCATTCTTAAGCACTTGATAGAGTATTTATATAACTATCCATTTCTAGAGCCATTAGGAGAACTGAGATGCTTTATCTAATAACTTTTGTTTATTTGGTCGCACCAGACAACTACAGAGTTTTGTTTTGTTTTGTTTTTTAATTTTCAGTGTTTCCTCCTACTCTAATTCCACCTCATGGGGTAGGAAATGGTGGGAAGCTCTCAATTAGAGCTTGCTATAGTTTTAATTACTTGGTAAGTTATTGTAACTTGAATTCAAAGAGATTGTGATATGTAGTGTCTCCTTAACTCTATTATTCAAAAACACTTTTAGTGTGAACTTCTGCTTTTGAAAATCAAAAATGTATAAAGTACTTATTTGCTTTATGAAACACAGGAGACAGAACACTGATCAGTCTTTGCTGAAGAAGGGTCTGGCAGTGCCCTTGGTCTACCATTATGAACATGAGTCCTCACGTGCAGCAGGACAACATAAGACAAAGAAATAGTAAGCTGAGAAGTGTCAGACCTGTGGCCTTGGGTATATCTCCTTCCTGAAAATTATTTACAGGAATTCAGTTGCTGAAATTAGCTTGTTTTGTTATGACATTGGTGTTTCTCCTTAGAGGGGTGAAAAACAAATCTGGATATTGGAGGACTTTGATTAGCTGATTTCAAAATAGTGAGTCTTTTGTTATTACTGGAGGAATTTTGGGAACAAATATTGTAGTTTATATAAATTATTCATTTGGCAAGAATGTATTAGTCAAGACATGATCAGCATTGTATTAGCTTGTGTGTGATGTGCATAAAGGAAGCAAAAAGCGTGGTTCCTGTCTAAGTTTCATGGTCAACTTTGCCATGCATTTTGACTCTCATACCCTTATCTAGGCCAGTAACACCTGGGTAACACCAGGCTGATGTCAGCTCAGTAGCCATATTAACATGATTATTCCATTAAACATGGAAGGAATGTAGCTGATTTTTCAGAATTACCGCAAAGACATGTTAAATTTAATTGAACATATACTTATGAAGCTTTACAGTGTGCAAAATACTGTGCCATGTTTTGTGAATGAGGAATAAAAAATATTGAATATATTAAAAAACTTGGCTTCTTTCCTAAAGTGGAGATCCAATAAGTATACAAATAGTCATAATATATATTCACATGTGATCATCGTTCTATAAGAAGTATTGACAAATATTTTAGATATTCATAAAAGAGAGGCTGCAATATGATGAAGGCATGAGTAAGACAGTCTCTTGAAAAGCTGTGGCATTTGTGCAATGTCTTGAAGGATGGGAGTATTTTTATGGACAAGGATGGAAAAAGGGCTGTGGAAAGGGGACATTCCAGATGGAGAGAAACATAATTAAAAAGACGGAGGCAGGAAGCCCTTGATTTTATTTGGGAAGTGAGACATAATCACTTTGCCTGGAGATTAGGGCATATGTTATGGAAGATTCAGACAAAGGTCATAAATGCCAAACAAAATAGTTTATATTGAATCCTCTGTAATGGGGACCTACTGAGTTTTGTGAGCAGAAATGTGATGTACTTAGAGTTATGCATTAGGAAGATTGCTCTGTAGCAGGAGACAAAATTAGAGTAGAGAAAGACTGAGGATCAATTAAGAGGTTATTATGATAGTTGAAGTGAGAGGTAATGAGAGAAGAGACCATGGGAATGGAACAGAAGAGACCAATTCAAGAGACTAGAGAAGTCAAACCAATAGAATTTAGTGATGAATTACAGGTGGATGGCAAAACAGATCAAGGAGATAAGGGCGATAACAAGGGTTTTAAGCTTGAGATACTGAGAAAATTGTACATTGGCAGAAATAATAAATTCTTTAGGATATAATAAAACTGTTTTGATATTCTATTTGGAACTTGGCTTCAGACATGTTTGAGGTATTGTGCAACTGGAAATGCAGACCCAGACACAGGAAAAGGTCAGATCTGGTGAAATAGTTTGTGTGTGTGTATGTGTGCCTGTACGTGTGTGTGTGTGTGTGTGTGATATAAATTTAGGTAACACTGTTGACATTGTAAGAGTCAAATAACTCACTAAAGGAGAAACAATGAACATTAACCCTTGCATGGAAGAGATGAAAAGAAGAGGGGGCATTTAAGAAGAGAAGGGGCATTTTCAGAGTAGTCGGAGGAGCATCAGCACACCAGAATCTATAAATTAAGAGCATTTTTCTTTGTTTAAAAAATATATGTGACATTACAAGATTTTTTTAGATTGTGCTTTAGATTTTCTTTAATTTCAGAAACAATTTTTGAATATATGTAACCCCATACTAGTAATAGTATAATTAATTAAAATAATAAGATAATAACTACAGGTCAGAAATCTTAAAACAGTCCTTTTCTATAGAGAAAAATTGAGTACGTATTTTATCACCAACCTCAGTAAACTAATGAATTGTGCAGTCATCCATTCAACAAGTAGTTTCTAAGCATGGAGAACACAATTTGAAATTGTTTCTGAGTGGAGAAATAGGACTAGAGGCTATTAATGAAAGAAATAAAAATTATGCCTCTAATTCTTTGGCACACAGATGTTTGTGGTTTATTAACAAGAGAAGTAAGTTAATAATTTAAAGCCATTAAAATTTACACATGATGGTGTACATACATTCTTAATGTGAGTTCTTAACTCGCAGTGGTGAACTATTGCTACAAATAACCAGACTGGATTTTCCCCCTCATTCTCCTTTTCTTTGATGTAATCACTCTTAATTACTCATTTCTTGAAATTATCTCACTCATTAATTCAATATTGATTCAGTAAATATTTACCAAGAGCCTCTGATGTGGCAAGCATCTGTCTAGGTCTTGACAATCCAGCACTGAACAAAATAGACAAAGAACCCTATCTTCCTGTGATATTCTAGTAGGAGTTTCCATTAATGAAAGTTAATCAAAATTTTAACAAAGTTTTGTTTAAATGTCTATTGCTTTATATCATTATATTCTCATACAATATGCTAATGTTACACATTTATAGACTTGTGTCCCAGATGGTTGCTCTTTTTGACAGTATATTTATGTTCCAGGGAACTGAATCAATTGGTTGTTGTTGCTGTTTTCCAGCAAAGGACAACAGAAAATCTGCTTGTCTCTTCCTTGTTTCCTACTTCAAAATCTTTGCCATTACTTTGAATAACAGTTTTTTTTTTCTTTGTTTTCTGACAAGGTAAAAATATCACAAAAGTATTTGGGAAAATAAGTGTTATATATATTAACAGAGATGTATAGAAGAAATCTAACAAATAAGTAAGGAAAAATAGAATTAGAAAATCTTCATTTTGCAAGACGTAATATAATAACTGATCTAGATAGCAATCATCAGTGACTGCTAAAACCATTAGGTAAATGGTAGAAGGCAATTTTATAATGGATGAAGCTAAACCTCTTCATCAATCTAAGTATCACTAAAAGTAGGAAAATCAGATATCATGTGTTTCCTAATGTGAAACAATAAGAAGCACGTAGAACCACTTATGTGTTTTGCATATTAAATAAAATGAAATGAAACCTGAATCCCTGAATCTAATTAGGATTATAGATACAACAACTATACATAGAAAATAGGTCTGGACAAATATACTAAAACTGATCCACAAAAATATCATTCAGTCAAATGTATAATGGGAGAAATCCTATAGGACAAATGACCTGGTTTAAAAGAAATGACCTTGAGAGGAGGGTAAAGAGTGATAGTGGAAAGAGGGAAAGTGTTATGGAGTAAAAGAAATTTAAGACAGAAATCATTCAATTGTGCTGTGTGAGATATGTTTGGATTCAGATTCAAGTAAATAAACTATGAAAAGATATTTTTGAGACAACTGGGAAGGTTTGAACATGAACTGGATATTGGCTGATATAAAATAATTATTGCTAATTTTGTTAGGTATGATTATGTACTGTGATTAAATTTTTAAAAAATCTTCTCTGTTAAAGAGACATATCAAAGAAATGATATGATACCTAGAATTTTATTTAAAGTACCCTAGCAATAAAATGAAAGAAAAATAACCAGGTAAGAAGTAGATGAAAGATTTTCAAAAGTTCAGTAATTGTGAGACTTAGGCTTCATTTTTACACTTTATTTTAAAAACTTTTCATTATAAAAAGAGAGTTGTACATGTATTTTATAATAAAAATGTGATTTTAATTTTTATAATTGTTTTCTCATATTGATGTTATGTAGCTCCCAGTGGTGTGATACTTGGGTACAGAAACATCATGTCAAATAGGACTTCAGAAAGCATGGACTTTGCATTCTTAAGACAGGCATCTAAAGAGAAAGGAGACAAAAAGACGTCAGAATGCTAAAGGATATGATAAGCTGGATTTGAAAGAAACTGGAGAGATGGAATATCCTAAGCCATGTCCATATTAAATGATATTCAAAGATTTCTGAAAAATTCCCTCCCTCCCTCCTTGATTATCAGTTTTATACTTACTTAACAACCTTGCAGGCACATTACCTGACAGTCAATTTGGTAATGTCTGGACACTCTAAATCAACTTCACAGTGCCAGAAAACTATCAGTCAAATGAGGTGATCTTTTCCAGAACAAAATCTTCCTGCGTATGTCTAAGCAAATATTGACAAAAGTATATGAGAGGGAGACCTTCAAGATGTCCAAATAGTAAGACGTGGAGATCAACTTCCTCCCCACAGATACATAAGAAATACAACTACATGTGGAACAACTCCTACAGAACACATACTGGACGCTGGCAGAAGACCTCAGACCTCCTAAAAGGCAAGAAACACTCCACGTACATCAGTAGGAAAAAGAAAAAAGAAAAAACAGAAACAAAAGAATAGGGATGGGACCTGCACCTCTGGGATGCAGCTGTGAAGGAGGAAAAGTTTCCACACACTAGGAAGCCCCTTCACTGGCAGAGACAGGGGGTGGCGGGGGGAAGCTTCAGAGCCACGCAGGAGAGCACAGCAACAGGGCTGCAGAGGGCAAAGTAGAGAGATTCCCACACAGAGGATCGGTGCCGACCAGCACTCACCAGCCTGAGAGGCTTGTCTGCTCACCCACCAGGGCAGGTGGGGGCTGGGAGCTGAGGCTCAGGCATTGGAGGTCAGATCCCAGGGAGAGGACTGGGGTTGGCTGGGTGAACACAGCCTGAAGGAGGCTAGTGCACCACAGCTAGCTGGGAGGGAGTCCGGGAAAATGTCTGGAATTGCCTAAGAGGCAAGAGACGATTGTTTCCAGGGTGCACGAGGAGAGGGGATTCAGAGCACCACCTAAACGAGTTCCAGAGACGGGCACGAGCCGCGGCTATCAGTGCGGACACCAGAGATGGGCATGAGATGCGAGGGCTGCTGCTGCAGCCACCAAGAAACCTGTGTGCAAGCACGGGTCACTATCCACACTTCCCCTCCCGAGAGCCTGTGCAGCCCACCACTGCCAGGGTCCCATGATTCAGGGACAATTTCCCCAGGAGAACACATGGTGCGCCTCAGGCTGTTGCAACATCATGCCAGCCTCTACCACTGCAGGCTCGCCCCGCATTCTGTACCCCTCCCTCCCCACAGCCTGAGTGAGCCAGAGCCGCCTAATCAGCTGCTCCTTTAACACCGTCCTGTCTGAGCAAAGAACAGACACCCTCAGGCACACAGAGGCAGAGGCAAATACAAAGCTGAACCCCAGGAGCTGTGTGAACAAAGAAGATAAAGGGAAATCTCTCCCAGCAGCCTCAGGAGCAGCAGATTAAATCTCCACAATAAACTTGGTGTACCCTGCATCTGTGGAATACCTGAATAGACAACGAATCATCCCAAAATTGAGGTGGTGGACTTTGGGAGCAATGATATATATATTTTTCTCCTTTTTCTTTTTGTGAGTGTGTATGTGTATGCTTCTTTATGTGATTTTGTCTGTATAACTTTGCTTTTACCATTTGTCCTAGGGTTCTGTCTGTCTATTTATTTATTTTTCTTAGTATAGTTTTTAGCACTTGTTATCATTGGTGGATTTGTTTTTTTGGTTTGGTTGCTCTCTCTTTCTTTCTTTCTTTTTTCTTTTTTTTATTTCATTTTAATTTTTTTATTTTTAATAATTATTTTTTATTTTTATTTAAATAACTTTATTTTATTTTATTATTTTCTTTCTTTCTTTTTTTCCTCCCTTTTCTTCTGAGACTTGTGGCTGACAGGGTCTTGGTGCTCCAGCCTGGTGTCAGACCTGTACCTCTGAGGTGGGAGAGCCGAGTTCAGGACATTGGTCCACCAGAGACCTCCCAGCTCCACATAATATCAAATGATGAAAGCTCTCCCAGAGATCTCCATCTCAACGCTAAGACCCAGCTCCACTCAACGACCAGCAAGCTACAGTTCTGGACACCCTTTGCCAAACAACTAGCAAGACAGGAACACAACCCCACCTGTTAGCAGAGAGGCTGCCTAAATTCATAATAAGGTCATAGACACCCCAAAACACACCACTGAACACAGAACTGCCCACCAGAAAGACAAGACCCAGCGTCATCCACCAGAACACAGGCACTAGTAACCTCCACCAGGAAGCCTACACAACCCACTGAACCAACCTTACTCACTAGGGGCAAACACCAAAAACAACAGGAACTATGAACCAGCAGCCTCTGAAAAGGAGACCACAAACACAGTAAGTTAAGCAAAATGAGAACAGAGAAACAAACAGCAGATGAAGGAGCAAGGTAAAAACCCACCAGACCTAAAAAATGAAGAGGAAATAGGCAGTCTACCTGAAAAAGAATTCACAGTAATGATAGTAAAGATGATCCAAAATCTTCAAAAGAGAATGGAGAAAATACAAGAAACATTCAACAAGGACCTAGAAGAAGTAAAGAGCAAGCAAGCAATGATGAACAACACAATGAATGAAATTAAAAATTCTCTAGAAGGAATCAATAGCAGAATAACTTAGGCAGAAGAAAGGATAAGTGATGTAGATGATAAAATAGGGGAAATAACTACTGCAGAGCAGAATAAAGAAAAAAGAATGAAAAGAATGGAGGACAATCTCAGAGACCTCTTGGACAACATGAAACACACCAACATTCGAATTATAGGGGTCCCAGAAGAAGAAGAGAAAAAGAAAGGGACTGAGAAAATATTTGAAGAGATTATAGTTGAAAACTTCCCTAATATGGGAAAGGAAATAGTCAATCAAGTCCAGGAAGCACACAGAGTCCCATACAGGATAAATCCAAGGAGAAACACGCCAAGACACATATTAATCAAACTATCAAAAATTAAATACAAAGAAAAATATTAAAAGCAGCTAAGGAAAAACAACAAATAACATACAAGGGAATCCCCATAAGGTTAACAGGTGATCTTTCAGCAGAAACTCTGCAAGCCAGAAGGGAGTGGAAGGACATATTTAAAGTGATGAAAGAGAAAAACCTACAACCAACATTACTCTACCCAGCAAGTATCTCATTCAGATTTGATGGAGAAATTAAAACCTTTACACACAAGCAAAAGCTAAGAGAGGGGCTTCCCTGGTGGCGCAGTGGTTGAGAATCTGCCTGCCAATGCAGGGGACACGGGTTCGAGCCCTGGTCTGGGACGATCCCACATGCCGTGGAGCAACTGGGCCCGTGTGCCACAATTACTGAGCCTGCGTGTCTGGAGCCTGTGCTCCGCAACAAGAGAGGCCGTGATACTGAGAGGCCTGTGCACCGCGATGAAGAGTGGCCCCAACTTGCCACAACTAGAGAAAGCCCTCGCACAGAAACGAAGACCCAACACAGCCAAAAATTAAAAAAAAAAAAAAAAAAAAAAAGCTAAGAGAATTCAGCACCACCAAACCAGCTTTATCACAAATGCTAAAAGAACTTCTCTAGCCTTGAAACAAAAGGGAGGGAAAAGACCTACAAAAACAAACCCTAAACAATTAAGAAAATGGTAATAGGAACATTCATATTGATAATTACCTTAAATGTCAATGGATTAAATGCTCCAATTAAAAGACGTAGACTGGCTGAATGGATACAAAAACAAGACCTGTATATATGTTGTCTACAAGAGACCCACTTCAGACCTAGGGACACATACAGACTGAAAGGGAGGGGATGGAAAAAGATATTCCTTGCAAATGGATATCAAAAAAAAAGCTGGAGTAGCAATTCTCATGTCAGACAAAATAGAGTTTAAAATAAAGACTATGACAAGAGTCAAAGAAGGACACTACATAATGATCAAGAGATCAATCCAAGAAGAAATATAAGAATTGTAAATATTTATACACCCAACATAGGAGCAACATAAGGCAAATGCTAATAGCCATAAAGAGGGAAATCGACAGTAACACAATCATAGTAGTGGACTTTAACACCCCCATTTCACCAAAAGACAGATCATCCAAAATGAAAATGAATAAGGAAACACAAGCTTTAAATGATACATTAAACACGATGGACTTAATTGATATTTATCAGACATTTCATCCAAAAACAACAGAATACTCTTTATTCTCAAGTGCTCTTTGAACATTCTCTAGGATAGATGATATCTTGGGTCACAAATCAAGCCTTGGTAAATTTAAGAAAATTGAAATCGTATCAAGTATCTTTTCCGACTACAACACTATGAGACTAGATATCAGTTACAGGAAAAAAATCTGTAAAAAATAGTAACACATGGAGGCTAAACAATACACTAGTAAATAACTAAGAGATCACTGAAGAAATCAAAGAGGAAATCAAAAAATACCAAGAAACAAATGACAATGAAAACACAACGACCAAAACCTATGGGATGCAGCAAAAGCAGTTCTAAGAGAGAAGGTTATAGCAATACAATCCTACTTCAAGAAACAAGAAACATCTCAAATAAACAACCTAACCTTCCACCTAAAGCAATTAGAGAAAGAAGAACAAAAGTCTCCCAAAGTTAGACGAAGGAAAGAAATCATAAAGATCAGATCAGAAATAAATGAAAAAGAAATGAAGGAAACAATAGCAAAGATCAATAAAACTAAAAGCTGGTTCTTTGAAAAGTTAAACAAAATTGAGAAACTGTTAGTCAGACACATCAAGAAAGAAATGGAGAAGACCCAAATCAATAAAATTAGAAATGAAAACTGAGAAATAACAACTGACACTGTAGAAGTGCAAAGGATCATGAGAGAGTACTACAAGCAACTATATGCTAATAAAATGGGAAACCTGGAAGAAATGGGCAAATTCTTAGAAAAGCACAACCTTCTGATACTGAACGAGGAAGAAATAGAAAATATAAACAGACAAATGACAAGCACTGAAATTGAGACTGTGATTAAAAACCTTCCAACAAACAAAAGCCCAGGACAAGATGGCTTCACAGGCGAATTTTATCAAATATTTAGAGAAGAGCTAACACCTATACTTCTCAAACTCTTCCAAAATATAGCAGAGGGAGGAACACTCCCAAACTCATTCCACAAGGCCACCATCACCCTGACACCAAAACCAGACAAAGATGTCACAAAGAAAGAAACCCACAGGCCAATATCCCTGATGAACATAGATGCAAAAATCCTCAACAAAATACTAGCAAACAGAATCCAACAGCACATTAAAAGGATTATACACCATGATCAAGTGGGGTTTATCCCAGGAATGCAAGGATTCTTCAATATACGCAAATCAATCAATGTGATACACCATATTAACATATTGAAGGATAAAAACCATATGATCATCTCAATAGGCAGACAAAGCTTTCGACAAAGTTCAAAATCAATTTATGATAAACACCCTCCAGAAAGTAGGCATAGAGAGAATTTACCACTATGTAAACATAATACATGCCATATATGACAAACGTATAATACATAATACAGGCCATATATGACCAACCCACAGCCAACATTGTTCTCAATGATGAAAAACTGAAACCACTTCCACTAAGATCAGGAACAAGACAAGGTTGCCCACTCTCACCACTATTATTCAACATAGTTTTGGAAGTTTTAGCCAGGGCTATCAGAGAAGAAAAAGAAATAAAAGGAATCCAAATAGGAAAAGAAGAAGTAAAGCTGTCACTGTTTGCAGATAACATGATAGTATACATAGAGAATCCTAAAGACACTACCAGAAAACTACTAGAGCTAATCAATGAATTTGGTAAAGTAGCAGGATACAAAATTAATGCAGAGAACTCTCTTGCATTCCTATACACTAATGATGAAAAATCTGAAAGAGGAATTAAGGAAACACTCCCATTTACCACTGCAACAAAAGGCATCAAATACCTGGGAATAAACCTACCTAAGTAGACAAAAGACCTGTATGCAGAAAACTATAAGACACTGAGGAAAGAAATTAAAGATGATACAAATAGATGGAGAGATATACCATGTTCTTGTATTGGAAGAATCAACATTGTGCAAATGACTAGACTACCCAAAGCAATCTACAAATTCAATGCAATCTCTATGAAACTACCAATGGCATTTTCCACAGAAATAGAAAAAAATTTCACAATTTGTATGGAAACACAAAAGACCCTGAATAGCCAAAGCAATCATGAGAAAGAAAAGCAGAGCTGGAGGAATCAGGCTCTGGGACTTCAGACTATAGTACAAAGCTACAGTAACCAAGACAGTATGGTACTGGCACAAAAACAGAAATAGAGATCAATGGAAGAGGATAGAAAGTCCAGAGATAAACCCACACACATATGGTCACCTTATTTTTGATAAAGGAGGCAAGAACATACAATGGAGAAAAGACAGCCTCTTCAATAAGCGGTGCTGGGAAAACTGGACAGCTACATGTAAAAGAATGAAATTAGAACACTCCCTAACACCATACAGAAAAATAAACTCAAAATGTATTAAAGACCTAAATGTAAGGCCAGACACTATAAAACTCTTAGAGGAAACATAGGCAGAACACTCTATGACATAAATCACAGCAAGGTCCTTTTTGACCCACCTCCTAGAGAAATGGAAATAAAAACATAAATCAACAAATGGAACCTAATGAAACTTAACAGCTTTTGCATAGCAAAGGAAACCAGAAACAAGACAAAAAGAAAACCCTCAGAATGGGAGAAAATATTTGCAAATGAAACAACTGACAAAGGTTTAATCTCCAAAATTTACAAGCAGCTCATGTAGCTCAATATCAAAAAAACAAACAACCCAATCCAAAAATGGGCAGAAGACCTAAATAGACATTTCTGCAAAGAAGACATACAGATTGCCAACAAACACATTCAAACAATGCTCAACATCACTAGTCATTAGAGAAATGCCAGTCAAAACTGCAATGAGGTATCACCTCACACCATTCAGAATGGCCATCATCAAAAAATCTACAAACAGTAAATGCTGGAGAGGGTGTGGAGAAAAGGGAACTCTCTTGCACTGTTGCTGGGAATGTAAATTGATACAGCCACTATGGAGAACAGTATGGAGGTTCCTTAAAAAACTAAAAATAGAACTAACATATGACCCAGCAATCCCACTACTGGGCATATACCCTGAGAAAACCATAATTCAAAATGTGTCATGTACCACAATGTTCATTGCAGCTCTATTCACAATAGCCAGGACATTGAAGCAACCTAAGTGTCCATCGACAGGTGAATGGATAAAGAAGATGTGGCACATATATACAATGGAATATTACTCAGCCATAAAAAGAAATGAAATTGAGTTATTTGTAGTGAGGTGGATGGACCTAGGGTCTCTCATACAGAGTGAAGTAAGTCAGGAAGAGAATAACAAATACCGTATGCTATCACATGTATATGGAATCTAAAAAAGAAAAAAAAAATGGTTCTGAAAAACCTAGGGGCAAGGCAGGAATAAAGATACAGACTTAGAGAATGGACTTGAGGACACAGGTAGCGGGAAGGATAAGCTGGGATGAAGTGAGAGAGTGGCATGGACTTATATATACTACCAAATGTAAAATAGATAGCTAATGGGAAGCAGCTGCATAGCACAGGGCGATCAGCTCAGTGCTTTGTGACTACTTAGAGGGATGGGATAGTGAGGGTGGGAGGGAGACACAAGAGGGAGGAGATATGGGGATATATGTATATGTATAGCTGATTCACTTTGTTATACAGTGGAAACTAACTCACCATTGTAAAGCAATTATGCTTCAATAAAGATGTTAAAAAAATTATATGAGAACAAGAGTGATAATATGATTTATCATATTAAGGCACTGGGTAATAAGAATTCTTCTATAAATTAACATCCACAGTTGACATTATTTGTGCATTTGTGGAAATGCCAACACAGTCTGACATCTGTCCTGTCAGACAAAAAGGACACAACTCATTTGATACAGTTAGTGTTCCCTCATTCCTGGAAAGGTCAATTGCTCTTTAACCTGCTCTGCATAATTAGCAAACAGCAGATAACACTAGAAATTAACACCTACTGTTCAGATTGTACTGGCAAGGAAGACACTGTTTGTCTCATCTCTAAGTAAGTTGTTTCAGAATGTGAAAGCCCCAAATGTTTACCACTACTGTGCAACAAATAATATTATCAGTACTCCATACATATACACATAAATCAAGAATTTTACAACGTAAAATTTAATGTTATTTTTCTCTGTTTCCAGAATGCGTTAACTTTCACTTGAAAATATTTCGTAACTCTAAATAATCCCCATGAATTTCTTTCTGTAAACCTTTTTTTATTCCCTTTAGGAACACGATGCTATGTGAATCTGATGGCTCTGAAATCTGGATCTTGCAACAGCAGATAAAACACTTTTTGTCTAATTTCTAATAAATTGGATTATCTTTATATCATGCAAAGGTGTATGTATCCTTCTCAGAATAAAAGGGAAGAACATTATATTCTTCCTTCTATCCAACCTGCCAACTTAAGTTTGTCCTCCAGCAAACAAAACTGTGATGGTAGCTCTACAGACAGAAATGAGATTTGAAACCACATATTCATCAAATCTTGATCATTTTCTCTGTGCAAGCCTTTAGGCTAAGCAGTATCAAAGATGCAAAGATCTATCAGACCCAAATCCTTCCCTTAGTTCATAATTTAGCTAAAGAGCCCAGATAAACATATTAAGTAACTTCGATGCAAGATAGAATGTGATTTTTTACAAAGCCGTAAAAATAAGTTATCACATTGATCAATGAAACAGAATATTTAGTCCAGAAATAGAACCACACATATATGGTCAAAGTTCAGTCTTTCCAACCACAGGAAACTTGACTTGTACACAAAATTAACTCAAAATGTATCATGGACCACAATGTAAAATAAAACTCCTAGAAGAAAACAAAGGAGAAAATATTTATGGCCTTGGGTTCAGCAAAGATTTCTTCGATATGATACCAAAAGCACAGTCCATTAAAAAAAATGAATAAATTGAACTTCACAGAAATTGAAAAACTTCTGTTCTTTGAAAGAAACTGTTGACAAAAGGAAAATACAAACCACAGACTTGGAAAACTATTTGTAAGACCTGTATCTAATAAAGGACATGTATCCAAGATATTTAAGGTACTCTCAAAACTCAATAACAAGAAAATAAACCACTTAATAAAAATATATGTATACACAAAGGTTTAAACAAACAGTAGACCAAAGAAGATATATGGATGACAAATAGGCACATGAAAATATATTCAGCATCATTGGTCATTAAGGAAATGCAAATTAAAACCACAATGAGATACAAATACATAACTATCAGAAAGAGGTACAGCAATTGGACCTCTCAAACACTGCTAGTAAGAATGCACAACGGTTTGAAAAAATACTCTGGCCGTTTTTTGTAAAGTTAAAATGTACAGTTACCATGCAACTCATAAATTCCACTCCTAGATATTTACTCAAGAGAAATAAAAAACTTATTCTTACACAAAAACCTGTATCCCATATGCAAATGTTTATAGTGGCTATATGCATAATATCTAAAAAGTGGAAACAATCCAAATGCCCTTCAACTGGTGAATGTATTAAGGAAGTGTACACTCACAAAATGAAATAATATTCAGTAAGCAGAAGTAATAAATAAGTGATTTACAATATAATATGAATGAATATCAAATATATTGTATTAAGTGTATGAAGCCAGACTCAGGAGACTATATGTTGTATGATTCCACTTATATGACAATCGGAATAGGCAAAACTATAGGGATGGGAAACTAATGAGCCAGAGTCAGGGGCTGGGGAGGAGGCACTTCCTACAAAGTGGTCTAAGGGAATTTCTGAAGGATGAAACTTCTATTTCTTGATTGCAGTGGCTGTATGACTCTATGCAATTGTCAAAAGTCATAGAACTAACACTAAAAAGGGTGCTGTGAGTTCAGAGGAAGGAGAACATCTCAGCTGATCAAGAAAAATTAGGCAATGAAAGTAATGGCAACTCATGGTTGGAAAAGCCCTAAGGGAGAAAACTGCAGAATATGCACAGGAATCAATGTGAAAAATAGTTGTAAGGAACTAACTGGGGAATACTGGCTAGGGAATAACTTGAAAGCTTTGAGTTATATGCCAGAAAAGTTAGCCTGTCTATGAGATCATTGTAAATATTGGAGAATTTTAGGATGGAAATGACATATATTTGTATTCAAGAAAAGGAAATAATTTATAGTTTCTCAAAATGTGCATGAGAAATTGTATTTCTGATTCAGTAAATAGGAGTAATGGCTCAGAAATACGCATTTTTAACAGAAAGTCCAACACCAACCGCAGGTATTTCTGATGCAGTTTATTCATGAAACTTGGAAGAAAATTACTGGGACATTCTGTCAACCAGTAAACTGGTTTCATCCATTGTTTGACAAAAGTCCTAACAGCTCTCTCTACTCTACATGTCCTTACAGGTGAGAGGTCCAGAATGTCATCTGCAGCTTCATCCCTTGAATGTTTCTGGTCCTATGTGTAGATGGAGCCACTGGGCACTTGCATGTTGTGAGTTATAAATACACAGATTACACCTACTTTTTTTTTTAATTAATTTATTTTATTTTATTTTATTTTTAATTTATTTTTGGTTAAGTTGGATCTTCATTGCTGTGCACGGGCTTTCTTTAATTGTGGAGTGCAGGAGCTACTCTTTGTTGCAGTGCTCGAGCTTCTCATTACAGTGGCTTCTCTTGTTGCAGAGCACAGGCTCTAGGCAGGTGGGCTCAGTAGTTGTGGCGCACGGGCTTAGCTGCTCTGCGGCATGTGGGATCTTCCCAGACCAGGGCTCAAACCCATGTCCCCTGCATTGGCAGGCGGATTCTTAATCACTGCACCACCAGGGAAGCCCTACATCTACTTTTTGAGGTGTCAGTTGTTGAATAAAGAATGCTGAATCAAAAGTCACCAGACCTCTGTCGATATCTTAATACTTACTGTGTGGCTCTGAGGCAGCTACTAAACTTCTCAAGTTATCAACAGTGTGCATGTAAATTAAAATGCCTACTCTCTCTGCCTCAGGGTGACTTAGAGGTTCATAAGAAATCTTGTTTGTGAAAAGCTCCTTGAAATAATCTACCAAGTGCTATACAAATGTGAGACATTTTAACACCTTTGGGTTAAATCATTAAATCTCCAGACAATTCTATTTAGATGCAAATATGTTGTATATAAAGGTATAACATTAGCACATATATTAGAATTTCAGCTATGCATTAAGGTACATGGTATTTTCACAAACATCTGACACTGAAGAAATGGGTAGTAAGACCATTACATTTTGATGGGAGAGAGGAAGAAACTGTAGAGGAGGGCAAATTTTACCTCTCCTCTCTTAGGGTCTCCAGCTGGGCCAGAGAATGAAGTTGACATAAGACAGATTAACAGGAGAAAAACATAGAGATTTTATTTAACATACGTTTTATATAGTGTGGAAGTCCACATGAGGAAATGAAGATCTAAAGAAGGGGCAAAAAACCTAAAGGATTTTGTACTAGGTTGAACAAACACAAGCAATTGAGGAAAAGTAACTAAAATATTGGGAGAGGCTAAAGGAATTTAAGAATTATTTTAACAAGCTGTTGTTTTTGTACAGAATTCTCTTCAGCCTTGAGTCTCCTTATCTGGTGTTTAGACTGTTTCTTTCCTTCAGGTATAGGGAGGACATCTTTCACATGGAAGTTTTATCTCCTGCTTTTAGGACGAAAAGGGGAGGTCAGAAGACTCTTCTTATTTAGCTCAAAATAATTTTTATGCCAAAGTGGCATATTTGGGGATGGCATACACTGGTACCCTTCAGAAGCATAAAGAAAGGAAGAGGACGAGAGTTGGGAAAAATTCAGTGCGTGGATCTGAAGATCAGGCCTAAGAAAGTTACATTGCTTGAGGTCCAGAAATAGACATGAAAGGGTCTGAAAGCCAACAGGCTTACTTTAAGCTATTCCCAAGGCCAGGTCCTGATGCTCAGAAAGAAAATCTGTCAAAAGACATAACTTTTTCTTTTCCTAGAGGCAAACAATGAAGGGAATAGAAGATATAGCTGAGCAACATGTTGTAACCTCTTTGTGTGTGTGTGTGTTTGTGTGTGTGTGTGTGTATATATATATATATATATATATATAAACATATGTCCATATGTTTGGCCCAAGGATGCTCTGTGGATGTACTATACTGTGTGGAACACAAAGCAGTATCCCTATTGTGTTGAAGGGACCATTGTGTGTATGAATGCCCTACTGCTCTACCTTGTCCAGGGTTTTAAATTTAGATGTCCAATATATTGAGGGGAGAATTGGGATCTGCTGTTATTCAGTTTCCATTTTAGACCCTCCCAATATTAGACCCTCCCAATAAAGTGAACTGGGCTATGGCATCACCAGAAAGAACCTGTAGGGACCAGCTTTCACAGATACTCAAAGGCAATAAGCCTCCAGAAAACAGGGAAATGACAAAAATCAAACCAGGCCCTGTAGCTTATTTGCACATATTCAGCTTCATCCTCTCCTTTTGTGCAACTCAAGTTGAAGGCTTTTATGTGACGTTAGTATCAATAAAATCAGAGTCCTGGAGACCCCACATATAAACAGAGAGGGCAATGCCACAGTCTAAGGAAGAAGGCTCCTCTGATGAAAATGCATTTGAATCACTTAGATGGCTTGGTAGTTGCTTGGGTTAAAGGCAGACAAGTGTGTTGACCCTTGGGGTTTACATGTGCTTCTCAATTACAAAGACACAGTTTCACCTTTGGAATTAGCCTTGAAAACTGCTGCAGGCTCTCAAATCTCCCGTACAGAATAACTTGCCCCAACAGAGCCAACTTTAGCTGGGGTGCAGTAGAACTTCCCCTGGACATTCCACCTGCCATCTAAAAAGGCTGCTAAACAAACAAGAGCTGTGAAAGGAATACAAGAAAATCATAGAAAAAAGAACGTTTCAAGAACAAGTACCTATCTGGACACTTATTCAATCACTTTTTCTCAAAGGAAAAATGAGTTCCAAATGTAGAATTAATTTTGCACAAAGCCTTTGTACTTGTCTTCATATTCATATTTGGCAGTAAGACACAAATTCAGCTCCTTAGAATTCATTTTTTTACTTTTAAATATTTATTAATTAATGAAGGGTTTCTGAAAAACAGAGCATTCCCATGACAGCAAATGCAAAATGTGCAAAAGGATACAGAAAGGGAAAAGAGTCTTCTCTTTCATCTTTGCCCCCAACCACCTATTCCTTTTCTAGAAGCTACCACTGTCACCAATTTCAGAGGTAGTCTCCATATATTAATATAGATGTGTATGTGTGTGTGTGTGTATTTCCTTTCTTCTTTACCCAAATAGTTGTATATTATAGCAAGGAAGCAAGATGCAAAAGAGTATCTCTATCTATCTGTCTATTTATCTATCTATTTCTATATGATAACCATGTTTGTCTTCCTTGTGAGTCAGACATAAATTTCCCTTGTAATTTTTAATAGTGGCATCGTGTTTCTTTGTGTGGATACAGCATAATTTATTTAACTCATCCCTGCCCATAGCCACTTAAATTACGAACCTCATATTATAACACTGAATATTTGTGACAGTATCATTTCACACAAGTGCAAGAATACACTAGATAAATGCCTAGAAGTGAAATTTCTAGGAAAAAGAACATGTGTTTTCAACTTTGTTATATGTTACAGAATTTCTCTACCTAAAGATTTGTATCAACTCACAAACAAATAACATCTAAGATTTCCTATTTCCTTATGTTATTGAACTTTTTGATCTTTGACAATTAGATAAGTAAACATTAGAATTTAAGTGTAGCTTGAAATTTTGCCTTCCTCCCGAAATAAGTGAGATTAAACACCTTTTTATATAGTTAAAAACCCTTTTATTTCTATTCTGTGAACTGTTCCTGTTTCTGTTTTTCTGCTGGGTTTTTGGTTTTGTTGATTTGTAGGAATTCCTTGTATATTAACTGTTAAATGTGTTATAAGTATTTTTCCCCAAGATTTTGTCTTTTGTTCTTTTGTTTTTTAATTGTGTTTGTTGCTGTCTTTTGCCAAATAGATTTCTTCTTAAATTTTATTTTATTGCCATATTAAATTTTTATGAATTGTAGTTTTTGTGTTATATTTGAAAGTACTTCCCAATGCCAAATTTATTTTTTAAATTATCTCATGTTATCCTTACTGCTTTTATGGTTTTATGTTCTTTACTTATAAGCTTCATCTGGAATTTATTATTTTTTTATAAGAAATTCGGGAGGTATCTACAAAAACTTTTACCGTAGAGGTATATCCTGTGGTCAACAACAAATATTAACACTATTTGTTGAATAATCTATTTTTCCATGATATGAAAAGCCTCTTCCATCATGATCATATTCTTATATATTTGGCTTTATTGTTAGACTAAAATAATCTGCTCCATTATTCATCTGTTTTTTTGTCCAGTAGCATTCTGTTTCGAGTATTTTAACTTTATAATAAGCATTAGTATTTGGTACATCAAATTCCCTCTTTTTTCTCTCCTCTCTTTCTCTTTCTCTTCTCTCTCTCATGTGTACTCATACCTTTGCCAAAATATCCTTTGTAATCTTGCATGTTTTGTTTTCCAAATGAACTTTAGAAAACATTCTATTGGCATATACAAAACATTCTATTGACATTTTACTGGTACAATATTAAATTCTTATATACAAAACATTCTCATATACAAAACATTCTATTGGCATTTTACTGGTACAATATTAAATTCTAGATAATAACTCATTTTCTCTGGATTTTCAACAGCTCAAAGAATAGTCTGGAGTATTAAGATATGTACCTACCACAATGCACACATGACAAAGATTCACACAGACATTTGTAGAATTCTCTCTAGATTTCTCTGTTCCCCAATTTCCTGAATGGACACAGAGTTCATGTGTCCTTGTAATGTTCTGGAGAAATGTAGAGAGGAGTGCATTTTCTCTATGAGGTGTAGAGAGAAATACATGTCCTTTGAGAGGCTCCATGGCACTTCCAATATAAGAACCACTGGGAGAAACAGAACTAATGAACCATCTTTAGAAAAGACTCCGCAGTATTCCTGCATATAGAAGCCAGACCATTTGTATGTATTGAGATGTGTCCATTCAGGTTCTTTGCCCATTTTCAATTGGGTTAATTGTTTTCTTGCTACTGAGTTGTTTGAGTTTCTTATATATTTTAGATATTAACCCCTTACTAGATAAATGGTTTGCAAGTATTTTCTCCTATCCCATAGGTTATCTCTTAACTCTGTTGATTGCTTCCTTTGCTGTGCAGAAGATTTTTACTTTGATGTAATCTCATTTCTTCATTTTTGTTTTTATTTCCTGTGTTTTTGGGGTTATTCCAAAAATTCATTGCCCAGATAAAGGTCAAGAAACTTTTACCTTGTGTTTCCTTCTAGTAGTTTTAAAGTTTCAGGTCTTACATTTAAATCTTCAGCCATTTTGAGTTGATTTTTGTATATGGTGTGAGATACATGGGTCCAATTTCATTTTTCTGCATGTGGATATCCAATTTTCTCAACACCATTTGTTAAAGAGACTATCCTTTCCCCACTGTAAGTTCTTGGCATCTTTTTCAAAGATCAATTGACCATAAACATTTGGATTTATTTCTACGTTCTCTATTCTGTTCCATGGATCTATGTGTCTGTTTTTACACAAGTACCATACTGTTTTCATTACTATAGCTTTGTAGTATACTTTGGAATCAAGTAGCGTGATGCCTCCAGCTTTGTTCTTTTTATTCAACATTGCTTTGGCTATCCAGAGTCTTCTGTGGTTCCATATGATAGGATTTTTTTTCTATTTCTGTGAAAAATGTCATTGGAATTCTAATAGGGATTCAATGATTGCTTTGGGTAATATGAACATTTTAACAATATTAATTCCACTAATCCATGAACACAAGATTTCTTTCCATTTATTTGTGTCTTCTTCAATTTCTTTCATCAATGTTTTATAGTTTTCAGTGCACAGATCTTTCACTTCCACTTCCTTGATTAAATTTATTCCTAAGTATTTTATCTTTTTCTTGAAGCTATTGTAAATGGAATTGTTTGCTTAATTTCTTTTTCAGATAGTTCATTGTTAGTGTATAGAAATACTACTGATTTTTGAATATTGCATTTGTATCCTGCAACTTTACTGAATTCATTTATTAGTTCTAACGGGTTTTTTGTTTTTTGTTTTTTGGTGGACTGTTTAGGGTTTTCTACATGTAAGATCATGTCATCTGCAAACAGAGATAATTTTACTTCATCATTTTTGATTTGTGTGCCTTTTATTTCTTTTTCTTTCTATAGCTCTGGTTAGGAATTCCAGTAGTATTTTCAGTAGAAGTGGCAAGAGCGGGCATCCTTTTCTTGTCTTGAAAAGCTTTCAGCTCTCCATCATTGAATATCATGTTAGCTGTGAGCTTGTCATATATGGCCTTTCTTACGTCCAGGTACGTTCCCTCTATACCCACATTGTTGAAAGTGTTTATCATGAAAGGATGTTGAATTCTGTCAAATGCTTTTTTTGTACTTATTGAAATGATCATATCATTTTTTTATCCCTAATTCTGTTAATGTGGTGTATCATATTGATTGATTTGTGAATGTTAAGTCACCATGTCATCTCAAGGATAAATATCACTTGATTATGGTATATGATCCTCTTAATGTATTGTTGAACTCAGTTTGATATTATTTTGCTGGGGATTTCATCAGGAATATTGGTCTGTAGTTTTCTTGTACTATCTTTGTCTCACTTTGGTATCAAGGTAATGCTGGCCTTTTGAAGTATTTCTTCCTCTTCAATTTTTTGGAAGTTTGAGAAGGATTGGTGTTAATTTTTATTTAAATATTTAGTAGAATTCACCCATGGAGACATCAGATCTTGGGCTTTTCTTTGTTGGGAGTCTTTTTATCATTGATTCAATCTTCTTATTATATTTCTTCATGTTTCAGACATATAACTGGTACATGAAAAAAAAAAGCTCAACATTATTAATCAACAGGGAAATACAAATCAAAACCACAATGAGATCTCACATCACACCTGTTAGAAAAGTTATTATTAAAAAGATAAAAGATAACAATTATTGACAAGAATATGAAGAAAATGGAACCCTTGTACACCACTGATGGGAATGTAAAATGGTGAAGTTGCTATGGAAAACTGTATCGAGAGTCCTCAAAAAAAAAAAAAAATAGAACTACTATATTTTCCAGCAATCCCACTTCTGGGTATATATACAAAGGAAATGTAATCAGTGTCTCAAAGAGATAACCATACTCCCATGTTCATTGCATCATTATTCACATTAGCCAAGGTAAGGAATCAACCTAAGTGTTCATTGGAGATAATGAAAATGTGATATAGATATAGATATTGATGAACATTTCAGCTTTAAGAAAGAAGGAGATCCTGTTATTTGCAACAACACAAATGAACCTGCAGGACATTATGCTAAGTGAAATAAGCCAGACACAGCAAGACGAAAACTACATGATCTCACTTATATGTAGAATCTAAAAAAGTCAAACACCTAGAAGCAGAGAGTAAAATGGTAGTTGCCAAGAACTGATAGGGGTGTGGTGGGGTGGGGGGCAGGGTTGGGAAGACGTTGGTCAGAGGGCACAAGGTTTCAGTTACACAGGATGAATAATTTCTGGAGCTCTAATACACAGCACAGTGACTACAGTTAATTTTGTATTATATACTTGAAATTTTCTGAGAGAGTAAGTATTTAATGTTCTCACTAAACACAAAAAATTAACTATGTGAGGTGATTAATCTATTAACTAACTCAATTACGGTAATCATTTCACAATGTATATGTGTATCAAAACATTACATTGTATACCGTAAATACATAAAATTTTTATTTGTCAATTATACTTCAGTAAAGCTGGGGTAAATTTTTTTACAAATGCAAAAAAAATAAATATGCAATTTATTTGGAAAAAAAATCCTAGGAAGATTTTAAATGATGCTTTAAAATTATTTTTTCTGAGGTTATGAGTTATTTTAAAGTTTTCTGTACTTTCTTAAAGTTCTGTAATGCACATTTATTAGCCTTATAATTACTACACTGCATAAAATATTACCTACATCAAAAAAAATCCCTGTTATTGTTGATTTCTTTGAATACACTCCCATCAATTAAAAAGCATTAAGGGAAAAAAAATCCCAGAAAAAAAAAGAAAGAAAGAAGGCAGGCCAGAGCAGGCATGAGGCTAAGGAAGGAGATGGAGAAGGTGGGAAAGGTTAAGAGTGGGCCTGAAAGGGCAGGAAGGTATTGGACCCACATCTCAAATTCCTGAAGAGCTTCAAGTTTATATTTTTTATGTTATCTCCAAATGGAGTTTTAATACAGACATTGCATATTTAAAATTTTATTTTGATAAATGAAAATATTTAAAATATGCCACAATTTT
Organism: Balaenoptera physalus; assembly: GCF_965194825.1. Lineage (NCBI taxonomy): Eukaryota > Metazoa > Chordata > Mammalia > Artiodactyla > Balaenopteridae > Balaenoptera > Balaenoptera physalus. The sequence continues at coordinate 108,634,111 of NC_138890.1, read as the reverse complement.
TAATGCAATTTTGATATTTTTCTGCCTCTTCCTCCTCTTTCTTTTTCTTCTCCTTTTCCTCCTTTTTCTAAATAACAAGAGCCTCAAAACATGGAAGTGCCCAGAGCCTGTTTTGAACTTTAACAGACTCCATCTGTATTTGTAGTGTAATACACTAAGCACTTGAGTGATTTTTCCACATCAGGTATTTGGCAAAAGAAAAATAAAATCAGAGCTCTGAAGAAATCTCCCATTTTTCTTAAGGTCCTTTCCAAAAGCCCTGGGAAGAAACTGTATAACAGAGTGGGACTAGAGGTGGAGAAAATTAAATAAACAGCAACTAACAACAAGGAACCACACACAGTAATGGATGGTGTGGAGTTGAAATTGAGTGGGAGAAAATAGCTGATTTTGTATGTTTTTCTTAAATTCAAAAAAGGAAGGTCGAAGTATAAACAAGGACATTTTGATATGCCACTACACATCTCACCTTTTTAAAATATAATTTGTGCTTATTTAATACGATTTGTCTTTTTTTTTCCATCATGGTCAGATGATGAAAAGAAAAGCTGGGTCTGAAATTGCTAGCAGAATAATGCTAGCAGCCATAGTGATAAAAAGGCCTAAATTTCAGAATAAAATCAAAGTTCACATTGTATTATAGCATTTTAGCAGGACAACATGGATAGCCTCATTTCTTATAGCTCAGGGTTCTATAACTGCTCTTTTTAAAATAGTTTCTTCGGCTTTAGTTTAGAATTAACAAGTCTCCAACTGTCCATACCTCCTTCTGTGTGATCAAATATGTCAGGAAGCAAAGTTGTTTATTTTTAAATTTTAAAAATGGCTATTAAATTTTTTTTCTATAATTGATATACTCAAAATGCTCATTGGTTTGGTAGCAAATCAGTTTGATTTGCCCTCTCTTACTTGGATAATTCCTGATTTATAAGAGTAATAAGAAATTGCTTGTAGGCCTTATAAAAAGGAAGATACTACATGATTCTTAAAACTGACAATTTTTACCTCATTTTCTTTGCATATGGGGAAACAAAGAGCTTATCAACAGATCATCTCTGAAAACTGGAGCAAACTGCTTAACAAGATTTTAGTGTACTAACCCTTAGCTTTAATTTATTTTCTTCCCTGCTTTCTTTTTTTAAAAAATTTATTAAGTTTTATTTGAGTATAGTTGCTTTACAATGTTGTGTTAGTTTCTACTATACCGGAAAGTGAATCAGCTACACGTATACATATATCCCTTCTTTTTTGGATTTCCTTCCCTTTTGGGTCACCACAGACCACTGAGTAGAGTTCCCTGTGCTATACAGTGGGTTCTCATTAGTTATCTATTTTATACATAATATCAATAGTGTGTATATGTCAATCACAATCTACCAATTCATCCAACCCTCACCTTTCCCCTTGGTATCCATACATTTGTGCTCTACGTCTGTGTCTCTATTTCTGCTTTGCAAATAAGATCATCTATAACATTTTTCTGGATTCCACATACATGCATTAACATACGGTATTTGTTTTTCTCTTTCTGATTTACTTCACTCTGTATGACAAACTCTAGGTCTATCCACATCTCCACAAATAACTCAATTTCTTTCCTCTTTATGGCTGAGTAATATTCCACTGTATATATGTGCCACATCTTCTTTATCCATTCATCTGTTGATGGACATTCAGGTTGCTTCCATGTCGTGGCTATTGTAAATAGTGCTGCAATGAACATTGTGGTACATGTCTCTTTTTGAATTATGGTTTTCTCTGGGTATATGCCCAGTAGTGGGATTGCTGGGTCATACGGTAGTTCTAATTTAAGTTTTTTAAGGAACCTCCATACTGTTCTCCATAGTGGCTGTATCAATTTACATTCCCACCAATAGTGCAAGAAGGTTCCCTTTTCTCCACACCCCCTCCAGCATTTATTGTTTGTAGATTTCTTGGTGATGGCCATTCTGACTGCTGTGAGGTGATACCTCATTGTAGTTTTGATCTGTATTTCTCTAATAATTAGTGATGTTGAGCATCTTTCATGTGCTTCTTGGCCATCTGCCTGTCTTCTTTGGAGAAATGTCTACTGAGGTCTTCTGCCCATTTTTTGATTGGGTTTTTTTTTTTTGATATTCAACTTTATGAGCTGTTTGTATATTTTGGCGATTAATCCTTTGTCAGTTGCTTCATTTGCAAGTATTTTCTCCCATTGTGAGGGTTTTTTTGTCTTGTTTATGGTTTCCTTTGCTGTGCAAAACTTTTAAGTTTCATTAGGTCCCATTAGTTGATTTTTGTTTTTATTTCCATTTCTCTAGGAGGTGGGTCAAAAAAGATCTTGCTGAGATTTATGTCAAAGAGTGTTTTGCCTATGTTTTCCTCTAAGAGTTTTATAGTGTCTGGCCTTACATTTAGGTCTTTAATCCATTTTGAGTTTATTTTTGTGTATGGTGTTAGGGAGTGTTCCAACTTCTTTCTTTTACATGTAGCTGTACAGTTTTCCCAGCATCACTTAGTGAAGAGGCTGCCTTTCCTCCATTGTATATTCTTGCCTCTTTTATCAAAGATAAGGTGACCATATGTATGTGGGTTTATCTCTGGGTTTTCTATTCTATTCCATTGATCTATATTTCTGTTTTTGTGCCAGTACCATACTGTCTTGATTACTGTAGCTTTGTAGTATAGTCTGAAGTCCAGGAGCCTGATTGCTCCAGCTCCGTTTTTCTTTCTCAAGATTGCTTTGGCTATTCAGGGTCTTTTATGTTTCCATACAAATTGTAAAATTTTTTGTTCTAGTTCTGTGAAAAATGCCATTGGTAATTTGATAGGGATTGCATTGAATCTGTAGATTGCTTTGGATAATCTAGTCATTTTCACAATGTTGATTCTTCCAATCTAAGAACATGGTATATCTCTCCATCTGTTTCTGTCATCTTTGATTTCTTTCATCAGTATGTTATTGTTTCTGCATACAGGTCTTTTACCTCCTTAGGTAGGTTTATTCCTAGGTATTTTATCTTTTTGTTGCAATGGTGAATGGGATTGTTTCCTTATTTTCTTTTTCTGATCTTTTGTTGTTAGTGTATAGGAGTGCAAGAGATTTCTGTGCATTAATTTTGTATCCTGCAACCTTACCAAATTCATTGATTAGCTCTAGCAGTTTTCTGGTGGCATCTTAAGGATTTTCTATGTATAGTATCATGTCATCTGCAAAGAGTGACAGTTTTACTACTTCTTTTGAAATTTGGATTCCTTTTATTTCCTTTTCTTCCCTGATTGCCATGGCTAGGACTTCCAAAACTATGTTGAACAATAGTGGTGAGAGTGGACACTCTTGTGTTGTTCCTGATCTTAGAGGAAATGCTTTCAGTTTTTCACCATTGATAATAACGTTTGCTGTGGGTTTGTCATATATGGCCTTAATTATGTTGAGGCAGGTTCCCTCTATGCCCACTTACTGGAGAGTTTTTGTCATAAATGGGTGTTGAATTTTGTCAAAAGCTTTTTCTGCATCTATTGAAGTGATCATATGGTTTTTATTGTTCAGTTTGTTAATATGGTGTATCACACTGATTGATTTGCATATATTGAAGAATCCTTGCATGTCTGGAATAAATCCCACTTGATCATGGTGTATGATCCTTTTAATGTGTTGTTAGATTCAGTTTGCTAGTATTTTATTGAGGATTTTCGTATTTATGTTCATCAGTGATATTGGCCTGTAATTTTCTTATTTTGTGATATCTTTTTCCAGTTTTGGTATCAGGGTGATGGTGGGCTTGTAGAATGAGTTTGGGAGTGTTCTTCCTGCTGCAAATTTTTGGAAGAGTTTGAGAAGAATAAGTGTTATCTCTTCTCTAAATGTTTGATAGACTTTGCCTGTGAAGCCATCTGGTCCCGGACTTTTGTTTGTTGGAAGAATTTTAATCACAGTTTCAATTTCATTACTTGTGATTGGTCTGTTCATATTTTCTATTTTTTCCTGGTTCACTCTTGGAAGGTTGTACCTTTCTAAGAATTCATCCAGTTCTTCCAGGTTGTCCATTTTATTGGCATATAGCTGCTTGTAGTAGTCTCTTATGATCCTTTGTATTTCTGTGGTGTCCATTGTAACTTCTCCTTTTTCATTTCTAATTTTTTTGATTTGAGCCCTCTCCCTTTTTTCTTGATGAGTCTGGCTAAATGTTTATCAATTTTTGTTTATCTTCTCAAAGAAACAGATTTTAGTTTTATTGATCTTTGTTATTGTTTTCTTTGTTTCTATTTCATTTATTTCTGCTCTGATCCTTATGATTTCTTTCCCTCTACTAACTTTGGGTTTTGTTTGTTCCTTCTCTAGTTGCTTTAGGTATAAGTTTAGGTTGTTTATTTGAGATTTTTCTTGTTTCTTGAGGCAGGATTGTATTGCTATAAACTTCCCTCCTAGAACTGCTTTTGCTGTATCCCATAGGTGTTGGGTTGTCATGTTTTTGTTTGTTTGTGGGTTTTTTGCTTGTTTGTCTGTTTGTTTTCATTTTTGGCTGCATTGAGTCTTCATTGCTGTGTGTGGGCTTTCTCTAGTTGTGGCGAGTGGGTGCTACTCTTCATTGTGGTGCATGGTCTTCTCATTGCGGTGGCTTCTCTTGTTGCAGAGCACTGGCTCTAGGTGTGCGAGCTTCATTGTTGCAGGGTGTGGGCTCAGTAGTTGTGGCTCGCAGGCTCTAGAGCACAGGCTCAGTAGTTGTGGTGCATGGGCTTAGTAGCTTCACAACATGTGGCATCTTCCTGGACCAGGGATCGAACCTGCATCCCCTGCATTGGCAGGAGGATTCTTAACCACTGCAACACCAGAGAAGTCCTGGGTCATCATGTTTTTGTTGTTATTTGTTTCTTGGTATTTTTTTATTTTCTCTTTGATTTCTTCAGTGATCTCTTGGTAATTTAGTAGCTTATTGTTTAACCTCTATGTGTTTGTGGTTTTTACAGTTTTCTTTTTTCCTGAATTGATTTCTAATCTCATAGCATTGGGGTTGGAAAAGATGCTTGATATGACTTCAGCTTTCTTAAATTTACTGAGGCTTGATTTGTGACCCAAGATTTGGTCTATACTAGAGAATGTTATGTGTGAACTCAACAAGAAATCATATTCTGCTGCTTTTGGATGGAATGTCCTATAAATATCAATTAAGTCTATCTGGTCTAATGTGTCATTAAGGTTTATGTTTCCTTATTAATTTTCTGTCTGTATGATCTATCCATTGGTGTAAGTGGAGTGTTGAAGTCCCCCATTCCCTGCTTTCTTCTTATTCCAATTTCCTCATTTATTTTTTTATGTTGTGGATATCTTGTTGAAACAAATTCTTTTTTTTTTTTTTTTTTTTTTTTTTTTTTAAAGTACTTTACTTTTTTTTTTTTTAATTTTTATTTATTATTTATTTATTATGTTTATTTTTGGCTGTGTTGGGTCTTCGTTTCTGTGTGAGGGCTTTCTCCAGTTGCGGCGAGCGGGGGCCACTCTTCATTGCGGTGCGCGGGCCTCTCACTATCGCGGCCTCTCTTGTTGCGGAGCAGAGGCTCCAGACGCTCAGGCTCAGTAGTTGTGGCTCACGGGCCCAGTTGCTCCGCGGCATGTGGGATCTTCCCAGACCAGGGCTCGAACCCATGTCCCCTGCATTGGCAGGCAGATTCTCAACCACTGCGCCACCAGGGAAGCCCGAAACAAATTCTTTAAAAGATTAATATTGAAATGTATTGTGATGAACATTTTCTGATTGTTTAAAAACAAGGGTATATTACAGTATTTACTTAAAAACCATATATTAATACCTGATTGGAATCTTGAGAGGGTAGGGAAAATCCAAAAATAATTTTTTATACAATAAATATATACTGATCCAAAAATTTCAACCATAAAATTTCTAATTTATCCTTCTAGAATTCATCTATGCATTTCAAAATAAATGTATGCATACAAACATTTTTATAACATAACTGGAATCATTCCATACCTATTGAGCTGAAAATTGTTTTTTGCATTTACAGGCATATTTCAAATTTAATATCTATACTCCTACATCACTTCTAAGACAGTTACTTAATCTTTTGTGGTATGTATACTATAGTGTATTTAGGATATTCTCATTCATAGATTATAGGGTTTTATTTTTCAAATAATGCAGTAGCGAGTTTCCATGTACAAAACTTGCTCTTCCAATTCTACATTTAAAATTCTATATTGAAATTTGGTTTATAGCGAGATTCTGTATTAATAGCTTGAAATAAAATAAAAGAAGGCTTTAACCTAGGAAAAGTGAATGGTAAACTTAAAAGAGAAAAAAACTCAGTGTTTTTTCTCTTTTAGTCTGTATATTTAATATCAACAATGATCTCAAACTAGAAAAAGGTAAAATAAAGAAAATAACATTTTAAAAAGGAGTGCAATAAAATTTTCTTCACTATTTATTGGTTCTGATTTTACTTAGTGAGTCAGTGACATTTTTAGCAAGTGTCAGAAAGTGGATATGAGGTGCCGGGTTGAAAGCTGTGGTCAGGATTTGGGTTTTACAGATTCTTGACCCTTATTCTTCAGACTATTAAGACTGAAATTGCTTGTCACCCTTTAGCTTGAAAATAAATTGAGGGCAATCTTGATTTCAAGTTTCTCTATAGAGTTAATAAGTATGATAAATTTGAAAAACAGAATGTAATCCTTCCAATAATAATTTAGTTGAGCCTTCCTAAGTGATTGGCAGGAAGGTATATTACTAAACACTTCTCTCAAGTTAATCCCTAAGAACTCCAGGGGTGCCTGCTCAAACCAAAAAAGATGACTTAAAGCCCTAAGGATTCCGTTGGTATTGTGCTGGTGTCCTTCAACTGGGGTCCTTAGCAAGGGCTCACAGGCATGTGAATCAATCGTCTGATCCCCAATATAGTCTTTCCTAAAACTGATCTACCTAGAATGAACTTCTCAGGTGCAGTTACTCACCAAATCCTTCCCTATCTCTCCTTTCTCAATCACCCAGCTTGTACTTTACTAAAGAAAGATGTTTACCTCTCATTCACCCTAAATGCTACTACAGTGCCCTGCCCCAAATTGTAAAAAAAAAAAAAAAAAAATCCTGAAATGGAAAAAAACCCTGAAAAAACCCTCCAAAAGGAAATACAAGATTTTGGTATTTTTTGCTGGCCAAGTGATTGCCAATTGTTTGAATAAAACTGAAGGTGGCCTAGAAGAATTTTCAACTTATAGGTTATTAGAGATAATTTCTGATGAGAGTTCACTATGTGATAACTACATACATACACAATGGTTTATTTTTGATAACATTAAAACTATTAAAACAAACAAACAAAAAAACAGGAATAGAATTGGACAGTAATACTCAACAAAGAGAACAATGTAAAATTTCTGACTGTTAAAAGTTTGCATGTTTTATGAACCCTCATCTGTAAAATGAAGGAGGAGAATTAGATGTAAGATTCCATGTTCTGCGTCCTAAAAACACAGTGCTTATTTCCCCCAATCCATAGAGCAGAGACAATTTGACTATATCATCCTTCAAATAACCAGTTGAGTAACTGTTCTAAACATGGAAATATGGCCAATTAGACATGATTTGACAGTTATAATAGAAACTGTCATTTATTGAAAGCCTACTCTGTCAGGTACTGTATTTGATTCTACTTATATTTTCATTTAATCACCAAATTAAAGATATTACCTTGAAATATTATTAAAGATGAATGTTGTATCCCTAACTTGTATTTTGCTCCCACTCTATTTCTTCCTCTTAACAAGGATTCAGCCAGGTTTTTGTTATTTCGCTTCAGGGGTATTGATGTTGCAAGGTTTAAAGCAGATGTTGTTAAACCACAACCTCCTCTCTCCACCTCTTGTTTCTGAAAACAGAAATCCATTTAAAGGACTAAGCCAGTTCATTCTAGAGTGGGATAGAACAGAGACCCCATGTGGTGGGAGGTATGGAGGAAGTAGACAGCCTTGGACAGAGCTATAACACTAAAATATTCCTTAAGACTCTGGTAGAAGGTGTATGTCCATGATGGTGGAAATTATGTTCCTGTGTAGTAACCAAAGGAGAGAACAGGGCTTCCAAAGGGGTGGCTGCAAGGTGCAGTCATGGAGGCTAGACAATCGGCCAGAGCTTTTGGCCTCACAATGATCCCACCCTACTTCCAAATGAACTGTGCCCAACCTAAGCATGGAAATAGCAAGAAAAGCCCATTTTCTAGTGGATCGCATAGGTTTGGATAATTTATTTCTTAGCTGTGACCATGATATAATGAAGAATAGAGAATCTTTCCTTATTTTCAAGGCAGGATGAAAGCACTTTGGATACTCGTGCAACTTTTTTAAAGGGCTGATTTTATTTATTTATTTGCCGCACCTCGTGGCTTGCGGGATTTTAATTCTCTGACCAGGGATTGAACCTGTGCCCCCTGCAGTGGAAACGCAGAGTCCTAACCACTGGACCACTAGGGAATTCCTGATACTTGTGCAACCTTAAGGAGATAAATGCTGTTCTTTTGCCAACCCCACCAAAAGCATAATTAGTACTAAATTACTCACCAGCTTGGGCACTGGTGGCTAAGCATTAGATTTGAATTGATTTAGAAAAGCAAAGTGCTATTACACTTTCTTGTAAAAAAAAAAAAAAGCAAGATAATTATTATAACAGATAGCTATACTGTAATTATATTATAACCCATATAAGAGATGGCTATTATAATTTCCATTTTACAGATAAGATAACTATGGTAGCCACTGGTGCTTTAAACTAGATTATTTCTGGTCCTCCTCCTGGATACGAGGTAAGTTCACATTTCTTTTCTCACTCTTTGAAGGTAGGCGTAGCCATGAGGCTTGTTAGAACAATGGAATGTACTGGAGGCGTGCATCCCCTCCAGGTGGTAGCTGTTAAGAGTGGGTTTGCCAATCCCACACAGGTTTCTCTCTTTCTCTCTGCCTCTACAATAGGCAGTGCTTCAGATGGTGGCTTGAGTCCTGGAGTGAGGGTGCCACGGAACAGCAGCCACAGCCCTCCACAGGGACATGACGTGCGAGCAAAGAGTAAGTCATTTTGATTTAAGACTGAGAGGTTGGGGTTGTCTCTACAGCATAACCTGGCCTGGCCTGCCTTGGACGCTAATGAGGTTCAGAGGGTAAGCAGCTTGCGTACGTGTACTTCTCAGTGAATCCGTGCTGATTTCAAACACAACCTTCCTTTCTAAATAGTCAGCTAAAATTCAATAAATATTTATTAAGTACCTACTAATGACACAGTCTGTGAAGGACCCTGAGGATTCGGTGTTGAACAATACAGACAGTTCTCTGCATGCAAGGGAGCTACTCACAGACTGCTTAACCACTGTTCAAGAATTTAACCAGAAGCTTACCCTGAGTTTTTAATTTTTAGAATCCGTTTCTTCTGACTCTCACCCACACACCCACTTGAAGAAACAGGGATAGCATTTGCCAATCTCTAGACTTCTGGGCCCTCCTTTTTTCTCTGTGATTTCTTTGAGTTTAGCAACAATAGTTCCTTGATCACATCTGCAAGTTATTTAAATATCCTGGGATACAATTTATCTAGGCCTGAAGGCTTGAATTAATTTAAAGCTGTAAAGCACTCCCTTATTATCTCTGCACCTATCTTGCACTTCAGTTCCCTCCTAATGATGTTTGTTCTAGATTTGCCAGCTTAAAAATTATTTTCCTTGATAGAGAAAAGGAAACAAAACAGAATACAAATAAATCTACTCTGCTTTGTTCCTTGACATTATATTTTTTGTCATAAATTGCAAACTTTTCCCCAGGGGTGTGGATTGTTCTGAGCAAGTGAGTCTTTCTGCAACATAGCTAAGAAAGGTTACTTATCAGGGATCCAGACCAGTTAATAACCAGTGAAGCTGAAGCTAAAAATTTATACACAGGTGTTCAAACAAATTGCCAAGGTGAGCTTGATGAGATTAATCAGTATTTGGGAAAACTCAGTGGAGAAGGCCCTGGGATTTTTTGGTATTATGGAACATTCCAGTAGAACACAGTTTTATCTGGAGTGGCCGAAGGTAGCACTTCCATATATTAACCAGCATAGAGTTACAAGTTTAGTTAACATCTATGAAGCGCTTCCTCTGTATTCGTCATGGTGTCTGTATTGTTCCTATTACTCTAGCATGGTAACAGTGGTCTAAATTAAATGTTCCCAATATTTGTGCTAGAATTCAGTGCTCCCTCTTATGGGAAGATTGTGGGCTCACTTTGGGCCAGGAAAAGCTTCATCTCTCAGAGTTGACTGATTAATTACCTCATCAGATTCTTGGACAATGTTCTCATTGTTGGATTTTTATTCCATTTGAATCCCTTTCCTATTCTACTTAATCTATCCAAAAGCCCTTGTTATTTTGCCCTGAGAACTTTCATATGTTCCAGGTCTTTGTAGACTTCCTTCAGATTCTCTCAGTCTTTGATATTCTTGTGTCTTGTCAACCTTAAATGTCTGAGCTCAGGGCACTGCCTGTTCAGCCATGAAGATCTTATCTTTGATTTTTGATTAATACATTTGGTCAGGGCTCACATTAAGTTCATAATACCTTAGAATCTCTGACTTTTTTCTGACCAAATGCACAACCTGTCTCAGAACTTTGGAAATGTTCTTTTTTTTAATTTTATTTTTATTTTTATTTATTTATTTATTTTAACATCTTTATTGGAGTATAATTGCTTTACAATGGTGTGTTAGTTTCTGCTTTATAACAAAGTGAATCAGTTATACATATACATATGTTCCCATATCTCTTCCCTCTTGCGTCTCCCTCCCTCCCACACTCCCTATCCCACCCCTCTAGGTGGTCACAAAGCACCGAGCTCATCTCCCTGTGCTATGCAGCTGCTTCCCACTAGCTATCTGTTTTGCGTTTGGTAGTGTATATATGTCCATGCCACTCTCTCACTTTCTCACAGCTTACCCTCCTCCTCCCCATATCCTCAAGTCCATTCATTCTCTAGTAGGTCTGTGTCTTTATTCCCATCTTGCCCCTAGGTTCTTCATGACCTTTTTTTTTTTTTTCTTAGATTCCATATATATGTGTTAGCATACAGTATGTTCTTTAATAAGAGTATAGTGTTTGGCTTTTCTGAGTCTCACTCCTTGGCTTTTACAAACACTAGGATGACATGGTTACTATCTCCCATGGCTGCTGTTGCCTCTATTCTCATAGCCCCTTCTTCCTAGATGATAAGAAGTATGTCCAGAGTAACATTTCCTTTCCTTGCTTTTTTACCTTCAAAGTCAGCTGTTTTCAATCTTCAGTGTGTATCCCAGTGTGGTCTGCAGACGCCTGAATTGAAATCACATGAGTGCATATCTAAAATACAGATTTCTGAGTGTTCCTTCCCAGGAACAGCTACATCATCAGCAGGGCACACTGTAAAATGAAAGTGTGAAGCCCCTTGCTCAAAAGTCATTGAGAATTTCAAGATGATGATAGCAGAGCATTAAACCAAGCATGGGGCACTTCTATTCTAGTTCATGAAGCCAGCCTCAGAGATTCTGATTTAGAGATTTTGATTTGGGGCTAGAAAGCTGGATTTTTAGCAAGCTCACTGGGCTTACAGATAAATGCTGATCTGTAGACTCCTGTTTGAAAACTCTGTTCTACAATATTCTAGGTTGCATGCTTTCAGAAGGTAAACATTTTACTAATAGATTTTGCCTTGTTGCCTGTTTTCCAAGATATTTTAGGAAATCATTATTCACATACTGAGTTGTTTATAATACTATTCCACAGGGATATCATATCTAGTCCTCTACCATTTTAATCAAACAAATGCTTCTTTTCAGGTGGTTCAATCTTCATATGCTTAGCTATATACTTTTTTTTTTTTGCATGATGCAGATGTATTAATGTAGAAACATGGTTATAGATATAAAAATCTGTATTCAAATACTCAAAATAGCATATACTTCTAGACTTTTGAAAAAAGCAAAAGCAAAACAGTATGTAACAAACAGGGAAAATTCTTTACTTATTTATTTTTAATTAATTAATTAATTAATTAATGTTTGGCTGCATTGGGTCTTCGTTGCTGCACGCGAGCTTTCTCTAGTTGCGGCGAGCAGGGGTTACTCTGTTGCGGTGCACGAGTTTCTCATTGTGGTGTCTTCTCTTGTTGTGGAGCACAGGCTCTAGGCACGTGGGCTTCAGTAGTTGTGGCATGCAGACTCAGTAGTTGTGGCTCATGGGCTCTAGAGCACAGGCTCAGTAGTTGTGGCACACGGGCTTAGTTGCTCTGCGGCATGTGGGATCTTCCCGTACCAGGGCTTGAATCCGTGTCCTCTGCATTGGAAGGTGGATTCTTAACCACTGAGCCACCAGGGAAGCCCCGGAAAATTCTTTTAGTAGAACAAATATTCAAATGCTAAACTGGCTTCTACTGGATATAGAAATCCTAGAATTTTTTTCCTCTACACGAGCATAAAATATTTGTATGCTTTTAAAGAATAAAAATTTTAAATTAAAAAAATATGTTCTAGATACATGAAGATACCTTGGCCCAGCATGCAATATATATACTAATATGGTCACCTATGAAATCATACTTGCCAGTCGATGTTAATAGTTTAAATTTCCTTAATTCCTAGATACTGTGTGTTGGTATATAAACATTTAAGTTCACCCATTTTTCATTAACTTCTTCATTACTTGTAGATACTTTCTCTATTATTATTATATAACTATTTATATAATATTTGTTATATGATATAAAATCCTGTCTTCATTTTCATTTCACCTATGTGCTTCAACATTTCCACTGAGATTTCAGTTCAAATCCACAGTCATATGTATTCATTGAGCACATGCCATATTCCATGTAAACACAGAGGTTATAAAGACAGAAACTACGGGGACCTAATCTCTTCTTTAATGAGTTCAGAAGGACATTCAAATTATCAGATGGAAATTTATAGTAGTATATGCTGAACCCCAAATTTATGTTAAAGTCAAGATGCTATTAGAGCTCCATAAAAGGATGCCTACCAAACCCAGTTAAACTGGGGAAAATAATTTAAGAAAGGCTCTTTGAATTAGGTGTAAACTGAGATGAGGCTAGAAGGATGAGGAATTAACAAGGAAAAAGACTATTCTTAGCATAGGCAAGTGCCCAGAGACAAAATAAAACCACATCACACTGTGGAGACCATAGAAGTTTAGTTTAGGTGGCTGAAGCCCATGCGTGTGTGTTTTTGTTTGCTTTACAGTGGGCTGGGTATAGAAGACTGAGGAGTAGATTGAAAGGGGATGTAAATTTGGGACTAGGGTAAAGAAAGTTCTGTATGTTTACCTAAGTAATTTTTAACTTTGTCCTAAAGGAATGGGAATGCTGGTAAAGAATTTTAACTAAGTGATAGGATCAGATTTTTGTACATGGTCAACAAGCCTCATGAATTACCCAGTCTTCTCACGTCTAAAGAATATTTTACCCTTTGCCTGTAGCTCACCAAAATGGTGAGCACTTTCCAGGTTTCTTTAGAAGGTGTCATTCAATGCATCCAATTTGGCTATAACTAGGAAAAATTGCTTGAGATTGATCCCATCTCGTTTGCTGTCATCAACCCTGGATCTAAATCCCTTCACACACCTTCCCATCTGCCACATCATGTTTTCATATGGCTGCTCAATTTTTCAGTACTTAACACATCTACTCTTATCTGGGGGAGAAAAAGATTAAGCCAAATCTTACGTAAGAGTATGCTATTTTTAGGTAGAAATAATACAAATGTAAGCGGCAGAGTTGGTTGCGGTTTGTCATGCGGTTTTAACATTTGATCATTTTGTCTAAATATAGAGAAAAGCATCTCCTAAAACTTCATTATTTCATATAAGATTTAGGAAAAACGGTATTGGAAGGCCAAGTCATTGGCTCATATCTACTTGCTTTATAGCATTATAAAAATCAATGTATCGCCAACAACCACTAACTAGGTGATATAACCTATTCAAAGTTAAGGAAGTTATATCTGAACTCTAGGAATCTCACTGCTTATGAAGATGTTATTATTAATTTTCAGTAATGTGTATTCTCAATAATTACTATTATTATGTCATTATATTTCTGTGAAATCTATACTATTATGAATCTAAAAGATCGTAGAGACAATGTTGCTATCTGGATGTCAATCTCTGCAAGCATTGGGGTTCATATCAGAAGTTATTTTTAAAAGTTTAAATTTTTCTTGCACTTCTAATATTTTGAGTTAATTACTAGTATTTCCTGGACCTGCTTCATAAATCTAACTTTGTATTATTTTAAAATTTACTCTTCACATAAAATAATAGGCTCACTATTTCCCAGAGGCATGAAGTTTTTCTTTGTAAACGTAAAAATGAGGTCACCAATAAAACATTCTTTAAATCGTGTTTCCTTCATTACTTCCACATTTAAGATGATATCGTGGAAGGAACAATTACTGCTTTGTTCATTTTGATTCGTTTGGCCCTGCCCCTCCTCACCTTGCTAATGAAGAACAAACTGTTCTACATGGGTCATTTATGACGTGATTTAATAGGACACTTTTTTGTATTTCCAGCCTGCAGCATAATATACCAGCTCAAAGCCACATAATAGGAAAGAATTTTTTGTTTTTTCTGTTTTTCCTGTCTATCTGATGGGTAACTTTAAGCAAAGATGTATTTATCATCATTATAAGGACTTAAAGATTCAAAGGACAAATGATGGCTATTGTCAAAATAAGAACTTTTGCTAAGCCATCTTCTCCTACTCCCTAATTTCCTGTGAGTCCTGCTACTTAAATAGAATCTTACTCTTGCTCACTGTGTCACAGGGCAGACTGTTTACTCACCAACAGGTCGGACAACTACATTTTATTTCAACAGAAATGTGTGAATGTGACCACTTTCCCACTAAGGGAGCTGATGTCTAAGGGCACAGTTTTAAGTCACCATGGAATTTTACAAAGTCAACTTCAGTTGCTTCATTGACAGGGAAGGAGATAGCATCATATAAAAATACAAATTCAGACCTAATATCCTCCAAGAAAAGTAAAATGGCATGTTAGCATGTTCAGAGGCTCACTTTGCACCATGGTTTGCTATCAGTATGGTTGAGGCCAGAAAATGTTTTTCTCTTAATATAAAGCTTGACTTTATGTTAAATGGACAGGGATACATCATTGTTTAGTGGCACGACTTTATGGTCCTCACGAAGCTAGTTTTCATATGAGTACCTCAGTCTTCATCCTTAGCTAAGAGTTGATTTTAGTCCCATAATGGATGGCTGGTTAGCATGCTTTTTATTCATATGTGAACCACTATAACTAGATGGAAAGACTGTTAGAAACCAGGACATGAAGCCACACATGCCTTGGGAATTAGTTCTTTCTGGCCCAGCTTGGGACTGAGGACTGCTTGTGGAAAGCAGATGTCAGGGTCTGCTGTCTTTCAGAGGATTGCTGAGAAGGGTAGTCTACAAACTCACCCAGAACTTTGAATCCATATGAAAGTCTGGACTGGTTTGGTTCATGTTGGTTTTAGATTTCTGCATCAGATCTGACATTCAAAGAGTCAAATTTTTATGTGTATGTATACTACTATATATAACTTAGAGATGGCATTAATACAGTATGTGTTCTTATACCAATTCACAGGAACTAACTACAGCTATTTTAACTTATAGTACTTAATTTTGTGCTTTTTTTCTTTATGTACACAGTCAAGGTCATAAATTACCAAGACATTATATATTTTGACTAAGGACTACTATGTTTGTTTCCACTCTTTCCTACTAGGCACATTTGTAGAAAATCTTCTTCAGCATTAATAATTCAAAACTTAGTTGCAAACAGTCAGCCCACTGTGGTCAGATTTTAGTAAATACAAATTCTCTTTTTTCCTTTCTTCCAAAGACCTACCAGTATGAACTTAATGTAAAATTCATTGGTCCCTTTTTCCTGATCATCCTTTCTCCTAGGTTTTCATAATTGCTGTAAACTTTAAAGTTGTTGCACACAGGAGAGAGATACAGGACAAATGAATGCAAAGAATTCTGTGAAAAGATAAAGGTATGCTCTCATTACTCATGGACTTTATAATTTTGTTGAGGGAGTGATTGCATGAAAATACCCACCTGAATACATGTACTACAGTCATAATAATCTGCAATAATTCAACACTCGTTTGGAGTCAGAGCAAAGTGCTTTTCTGCCTGCGTTGTTGGGTTGCTATGTATTTGTAGATGCTATGAATCCAAAGGCTCACAGATGGTCATTATAACCTGACATGCTCTGCTGTAGAAGAGCTTCTTAAATTCATTAACCTCATTTAAAAAGACACAAACCGCTAAATCAAGAGAATTCCTTCTGATCATTTTAGAAATCGATAACAACCTCATAACAGTAATATCTCTTTTGGGTATCAGACAGAAACAGTATGTTCTCTGGAAAGGAGTAGTTATAGGGAATTTATTACTTATGGTACTGAATGGGGGAAAACTGAAAAGCTGCTTATTATAATTATTGTAGCAGCATTAGAGATGGCTGAACAGCCAGAGCAGTGGAAAGAGCAGTCTTGACAACAGATACTGTATACAGAAGGAAAACTACTTTTGTAAAGGAGTCTCATAGTTAGAGTTGTAAAACCCAAAGGAAGCAGTAAGCTGAAGAATTAATTCCATTAATGCATAGCATGGAAAGGCCTCTAACCATACATGAATGCGAACAGTAGCATCATTTTTGGAGCCAGACATCAGCTCTTTGAAACACATGTGCATTCTCCTAGAGGAGTCTTCTTTTTTTGCATCATAAAAAAAAAAAAAAAAAAAAATGTCCCCAAGCCCAAAGCAGCATATACCCCTAGTTTAGAATTGAGTCTGGGATTGATCCTTTACCATTGTCTTTAAAATCAACATGGTTGATGAATGAGTGCATAGAAGTAATCCTAGGAAGTCTTGTTGTCTTGATCTTTGCTAATATTCAACCAATTTGATTTCTCTTACTATGTTAAGTAGAGTAGCAGAAGAACATTGAGTTGATTTAAAGAACCCCAGGGGCAGAATAAGATCATCATGACAAACTGTTTTTTAGAAAAAGGTGCTGGAAAGAGAGGGCATGTCTTAGATTTGGGGCCCCTTAGATGGTACACAGATAGTTTATATGACTGTGATGATTGTGTCATTTTATAAATACTTGAATAAAAATATCTCAGATGTTATGCAAACATCTAGATTGATAGTTGTAGGAAGCCCTTAATTTTAATGTAAATTCTTTTGCAATAAAATACAATTTATTTTTTCACTTCAGACTCAACTCTGGACTATGCCAATTCTTAAACTGTTTAAGAAATAAATTAAAGTGAAATTAGTATAGATATATTTTTAACATTTAGTAGTTAAACAAAAACAAGTAATAAAAATGAACAGATGTTGGGCAGAAAGGTAGATCAGGCATATGAAGAGGGAGAGAAAGGGGAGAAAGGAAATCAAGGATTATCAAAAGGCCTTACTAAATGAAGGGAGGAGGAAGGAAAGTGAATTGCTGGCTACCTGCAGAAAACTTGTTTGCTTGTTTTGATTTCAACAAACACAACAGGGATCCAGTTACTTGTCCCAGCCCCCTACCCCGCCCTCTCACGTCTTTGTCTTTTCCTTGTCCTTCATGAAGGCTTCTTCCCTCCACGCATCTTTCCTTCATCCCCTTCTTTGCTTTTTCTTCATTCCTCTCTGATTGGTAGAGGACATTTCATTACATGTGTTCGGGGAAAGTTTGGCATCTTTAGTCTGGTTCAGTAGACACCTGCCTTTGTACATGCCTTGTTGTTAACGAGACAGTGGAGCAGATGGGGCTGACTGATAGACAGCATTCATTCTAGGAGCAATGGTAGCGAAAGCATGGAGCAGGCTTCTACAAGCCTGGGTTCTAGTCTAGACTCTGACTCTCTGTCTTTAGTTCTTGGCTGTGGACAGTTGGGTCTTCATTCCTGGTCTCCAAAGTGATTGTATTGGATTAGGAAGTAAGCTCTTCCTGTGGTAATTTATTCCAACCTTCTCATTTTAGGAGTAGGGAAATCACACTATGAACATAGTTGTGTACAGTCAGACATCTCTTTTATTTTGTAGTAGTGATAGTTTATGTGTATATTATTGCATCTATATAGAACTGATTATGTAGACTTTTATATGTGTATAACATCAAGCTATTGCGTATACTGCCCCCCCCAAAGAAAAACCCAAAATTAAACACAAAAAAATTAACCTTCCTAAACTCAGTCTTTCAAATATTTCATCTATGCTATGCTACTAACTCAAATCCTCCAGAGGCCTTTTAGGCTGGAGAATAAAATGAATATTTCAGTAGTAGAAGTGGGAGACTAGGGATTTTTGCTGCAGATCGAGTTGAAGAATCAAAACTTTCTGGGACAGGTCAACTAGGGTGGTATGGCTACCCATAAAATGAGCTCATAAAATATATACTTCCATAATGTTTTGTTTTTGTTTTTATGCTTTTGTATTTGCTTTTGGCAGGGTAACCAAAAACCCCAGCTGTGCAGATGTTAATCATTCCATCTTATTGGATACTATGTTACGTGAATGAAGTTATATGCATACACACTCTTACATTCATTTATTCAGTTATTTTCAAATAATAAACTATGTTTGATATATTTGCTATCAAATAACATTTAGACATAAACTGGTGTCTACTTTTGTAGCAAAGTTTAAGATTTTACTGCAAGAATTTTCCTACTAAGGGCTAGAAGTAACCTGAAATAGAAGAAAAGCTCTTGGAAGGAGAGGCACTACAAAGCCTAATTTATCTACACTATGGATTATCCACATTAACCTAATTGAAAGGAGAAACCATTTTTGGTGTATGAAAACAACCAAAGTCCACCGTGTGAGGGACTTTCCATGGACTGCATTTGACAGAAAAACAAATGACTTTCTGAATTTCAGCCTGACCTGGTAGAGGGTACTTTGGTTTGGACAAAGATTAACTTGATATTATAATTTATAATGCAATCCACGCTGTTTGAAACTTTTGCCCTTTAGTAGTTGTGCAGGTTGTGTGTGTATGTGTGTGTGTGTGTGTAATGGTACTAACAGCTAGCAAATAAAAATAATTTGTTTCTTAAGTAATGTTACAATAGTCCCATGTTTGTTTCCAAAGTACTGCCCTACTGAATTTTCTTGGTAAATATTGCCCTCTTCAGTTCATTCTGAGGGTGTGCATGGTAAATGGAGACGTTAGTCTCCTGTAGGCTGTGTTAAACCTGGCACTAGGAAGACTCCCAGATGATGCAGCCAAACATGCTCTAGGCTGCTATGACCTCATTGAACCATCTAGTTCTTTCCCAGACATTATTTCCACATGAGAAAAGACATTGCTGTGTTTCAGGAAACCAGGAACCAAAACCAATATCTACATCAAGGAAATCATTGATAGTTAGATTACCATTAGTGACAATGAATGATTTTGAAATGTGTGTACATTTTCCCTAAAACTATTTTAAAGAAATCATACGGGCCCATTTGAGTTAACTATATATATATATATATATATATATATATATATATATAAAAATATAAATACAAGTGAATATATATGAGAAATATATTAAAATGTATAAATTTTCCTCCCTAAGGCCGTGTAAGGTAGAGGCTGATATTGTGAGAATCCTATTGCTTTAAGGGCAGAGAGAGAAATAAAGGCTTGAGAGCATTAAATTCAGCCAACCCTTCATTATTGGTTTAATAACTTTAGTAACATTCAATTATTTCCAAGTATTCTGTATATCAAGAAAGCCAGAATATTTCAGAAAAGACTCTTTGCTTGTAGGAGGGCTTAGGAGAACGTCTGAGAAAATTTTGAAAAAACAACATTTTATTTTTAAAAAACCTATTAATCATTTTTAACAACCACAAAAATATAATTGTAGACACTTTGAAGTACTCATTATAGGTCTAGGAAACTATTTAGTGATTTCATAAAACATTCCAGACTTATACCAACCTTGAAAATAGTTTCCAGAAGGCAAAAGGCTCACACACAGAGTTTGTCACTAGGCAACACTGAATTGCTTAAGTATTAATTCCATCATTTATTCTGCTCGTCTCTTCTACAGTATTCATTTTTCAACAGACTAATAAAACTTAAACCTAACTCTACATTTAATTCTAGAATTTTTCCAACAAGTACAGATTTTCAAAGAAATTAAGCTAACACTATAGACAGGATTTTTATATGCTAGAAGATAAAAAATATAGTTTTAATTTTTCACAAAAGATGAAAGTAGAAAGGTAGAAACATGTTAAGTTACTTTGGCCTCTAATGCCAATTTTGATAACTTGATTATCTTTGAACATGGAGCTAAAGATTAATATTTTATCCACTACTGCTGAATTTCTGTTATGTACCAATGGCAGTGTTTGTGAGGTTTTTACAAATAATTAAAAACTACAAAAAATATTTGTATCTACCCTTTCATTTGGGATATCCCATGAAACAAATATGACTTAAATTTAATATCAATGGCAATTAATTACTTGAAAAGTCTAGTAGAGCAGGCTTCACACTTTATTTTGGAAGTTTTCTTTTTTTTCCTTCATGTTGATGTGTGTACGTGTGTGTGTGTACATATGTTTTTTCTATCAAAACTAAAATATCCTAACTCTAAATGTTTGGAGAATATAGGGAAATAGTAGCAGGAGAAGAAAGAGTATCTGATTGTCTTTTGCTATTCCAACGTTTGTTCTATGCATGGCTTTTTGTTTCATGATACTTTATAAAAACCGTATCATCTCATCTTTCTTGAACAGTTATTCATAGTCACCCAAGACACTCTTGTCCCTAAATTTATTCTCTACTAAGAAGCGGAAGTGATCATTTTAAGTAAATGCTAAATTTCTACTGATGTTTATAAGACCCTGCATGATCTTGGCCCACCTTACTGTCCATTTTAGTCCTCAAATGCCTTTTCCTGCTTCAGGATATTTGAACTCCTTACACAGAAAACCCCACATTCTGCACCTTCTGGTTTAATGCCTTCTCAGCCCATTCACTTAAATTGGATCATCCAAGTTATTCTCTTTCACTATACTGTTTCTTCCCTTCAAAGCACTTATCATCTTATAAAATAGTTCATTTATTTATATGTGTACATGTTGTCTGTCATCTGTGTGTCGCTAGAGTAGTTGAATGAATAGTTATGTACCTAGTCAAGTTTTAAAGAACATTGATTGATGTACTGAGCCAAACGTAGATCCCACTATAAACATGAAATGTCGGTAATTTATTCATTGATTTTGTTATCTAATAAATATTTATTGGCTATTATGTGTGAAGAACCATCCTAGATTCAGAGAATACATCAATTAAAAACAAACAAGCCTCTTCTCATTGAGTTTATATTCTGGGCACGATTAGGGGTATGCGTGTAGGGGGGAGGGTAAATAGGCAAATTATGCGGTAAATTTAAAGGTCAAAATGGCTACAGAACTGAAAGAGGAAAGAAAGTCGAGGAGCATAGGGTAAGGGGGAGCAATTTTAAATAAAATGACCGGGGAACTCCTCAAATGGGAGGAAAATCATTCTAAGCATTAAGTCAAAGAAAGCAAAACAATCATAAGAAGTGCAAATTCCACAAGGTTGGGCACGTGCCAAGGAAGAACTGGGGGTGTAGAAGGAGAAGCCAGAGACGTACAAGGTCTTTTAGGCCATTTAAAGGACTTCCGATTTTACTCTGCATGAAAATAAAGCCTTTGTAGTTTTTAAAATTTTAAGCCGAGAAGCGAAATATGTTTTAACAGGATCCTCTGGCTGTCTTGTTAGGAGTAGTCAGTAGGGGATCAAGAGTGGAATCTGGGAGACCACTTAAGGAATAATCCATGTGGGAAATGGTGGTGACTGGGACTAGAATGGTCACAGTGGAAGAGGTAAAAAGTAGTCAGATTCTGGGTATGTTATAAATGTTGAATGTTTTATCACCAAAGTTTATCCCTGGTAAATGATGCAGCAGAGAAGGTAACGTTAGCAATGAAAAGGGCAATTGATTATAATAGCATGTAGGAATTTTTACTTACAGGTCTCCCTTTAGGGAGTTTTCTGTATTTGGGAGAAGATCCTTAAGAAGCTTAACTGAGGGAGAAAGGCCAGCACTGGGGCCTGAATTTAGGGGAAAAAAAAAAAATGTTGTGCCTAAGAAAATGGAAGAATGTGTAAGTTATTCTGGAGAAGCAAAGTACTGAGAGAAAATGCAAGGACAGGGGTTTGGAGACTGAAATAATGGAAGACAGTGGGCTCCATGGTGTGGCCATTTCCTCAATGGTCAAATTTTTCAGCAAAGCTACTAAAATCATGAAATGCTTAATGTAAGCATATGTGGAAATAGTCCTTATTGGAATGGATGGGTTGAGGAATCAGGCACAGAGATAGAAACAGGAAGTTAGTCATGCAAACTCAACAAAAGGAAGAGCTTTTGTCCTTTCATAAGACCATGAAATTGGGCACTAAAGACAAGCCGTCTAGATCTTAGAGAGTTAGGCTGCAATTGGTTGCTGCAATGTCCTAACAAGTTTTAAATCTAAAACTTCTGATGTGGGGAGCTGACTCAGGTATAGGAACAAACCAGTTGAGATGAGTAAGGAAGGTATCAAGTTATGAGTGAGATCAAGTTTGTCTACTGTCATTTAAAACAAAATAAAGGATCCTGAGATGAATGGGCCACCAGAACTAGAACACCTGACAGCAAATGCAATGGCCATATTGGTAACAATGACCATATTTCAAAAAAGCCAAATGTGTCAAGTAATTATTTGACAAAATAATGGTGTCAAAAAACTGTTATAAAACTGTGTGGAGATTAGGGGAAAAATTCTTTGGAATATTT
Organism: Balaenoptera physalus; assembly: GCF_965194825.1. Taxonomy (NCBI): domain Eukaryota; kingdom Metazoa; phylum Chordata; class Mammalia; order Artiodactyla; family Balaenopteridae; genus Balaenoptera; species Balaenoptera physalus. Next base: position 108,611,227 of record NC_138890.1, on the reverse strand, counting down.
TCCCCTAAGACTCAAACTCCAAAGATAATTAATGATTATCTTAACAAAATTTAAAAATCTTTTAAAATGAACAATACCAGAGTGTGATTATCACTATTTTTAATCATAATAATAGCTAGCAATTTGTAAATTATGAACATGTTTCTGTACTGTGACTACATACTTTGTGGTTTCCATCCTTAAAAAAAAAGAATAAGTCATGTAACAACCCTTAAAGATGACATAAACACACAGATACTGGGCTCAATGGACTGACTGACAGCCTGAATCAACTCCTGTCTCATACCTATATGCCTCAGATGTCATGTTGCCCTTATATATCATCACTTTCCTTTTTTTCTGTTTCATATCAGACTTTTGTTCATATTAAACTTTATTCGTATTAAAATGGGCATAGGAACAAAGGACCTCAACATGGAATCTATAATATGGTATTCTCCAAGTTCTACCTTTCCATCAAAAGGGCTTTCTAGAAATGTACTTGCAAAAATAATTTCCCAGACTGAAGCAAGGAAACAGATTGAGTGGTGGTAATTCTGAGTTTTTCATCATAAAACTAGCATTAGATTATATATATATATATATATATATATATATATATATATATATATATATATACACATACAAATACACATGTACAAATGTGTTCATATACATTCAGATATATATCTTAATATAGCTACATATGTATATATATATGGACATGTATCTGTATGTATACACATATGTACATATATACATAATACACACAAGTCATGTATACATATATACATATATATACATTATACGTGTTTACATATATGTATATATTTGTATACACACACATATATACACGTCAATGCTAGTGGCTGTGTTTTAACCTTAAGCCTCAAAAGATCAACTGCAGCACCAGAATGAAGACTCCAGATGACTACTCAACTAATGATCCTCCCCAGGACATCACTGAAGAACTGACCTATTCTACAACCCAAGTGCTGGAGCACCTTAGGGGAAGGCAAAGCCTTTGACATTAGGTACACTTGGATGCAAATACCACCTCTGTCATGCATTAGCTAAGTAAATTTGAACGGGTCACCTGACCCTTTTGAACTTAAGTTTCTTTACTACATATTGAAGATCAGAATATCTATTTTATGGCATTTTCCAGAGTACTATACTAACATGAAGTAATTTATGTATAGAGAATGGCACATAGTAATGCTTCTGGATATTAATGTTGGGAATGAAAGAATGTTGTGGGAGATCATGGAGTCTGGTGGTTGAAAGCATGGGCTTCAGAGCCAGACAGACCTGGATTTGAACCCCAGTTCGGCAACTTTCTGGCTGCATGAACTTAGGCAATTTAACTACCTGGTTTGAACATCAGTTTTTTTTAATTTATAAGATAGAGATACTATTACTTTATAATATTTTTATTATATAAATAATTATACTCATAAATAAACACCTGGTTGGCATAAAGTAAGCATTCTATACATGGTAGTTACTGTAACTTTAATTTTTTCCCCACCAGTGACCAGGCTGCCACATTAGTAAAAGAATAACTATTTGAAGGATATGTTGGAAAATTAAACTTATTTTTGACAGGCTGGAATACCAGACGTAACTAAAAAGATGAAATTAAATGGGGATGAATGTAGAGTCCTTCATTTAGTTTTACAAAAAAATGTTTAAAATTAAAAAGTGCGAGGATGAACCTTGCAAACATTATGCTAAGTTAAGGGAGCTAGTCACAAAAGACTACATATTGTAGGATCGCATTTGTATGAAATTTTCAGAATAGGCAAGTTAGTACAGTCAGTAAGTAGATTAGTGAATGTTTAAGGCTTATTGGGAGGACAGGTAGAAAAAAACGAAAATCGACTGCTAATGGGTACACAGGTTCTTTCAGGGAGTACAAAAACGCTCTAAAATTACATGGTAGTCATGGTAGTGATGGTTGCATAACCCTGTGACTTTGCTAAAAACAAAACATTGAATTGTACATTTAAGTGGTAAATTGTCTGGTATGTGAATTACATCTCAATAAAGTTGTTTAAGAAATGAGATTTAGATAAAGACAGTCCATCTTAAAAATGAAAAGATATTTAATTTTACAGCATATCCAACAAGAAGAATTGTTTGAGCCCTAAATTTAGAGTTGTTTAAAGACGTAATGGGTTTCACAAGACATAATGAGCTTCCTGTCACAGGAAGCATTCAACCATAGGCTAACTGCTTAGCAGAGTATCAACTGGGAATTTGAGCATAGGATGACTGTTTAGTTTAGATGAACTTCCAGGTTACATTCAATCCCAAGATTCTGATTTAGCAATTCTTTGATCAGTGTTGCAAGACTGCCAGAAAAACTAATGGAATCCAACTTGTGTCAGTAAAAGCAGAGTGTTAGATCAAAAGAGGTGAAAGTCCCATTGTAATATTTCTGTTCAGACTTCACTGAGGGGGAAGAGCAGGGTGGATCAGGAATTCAGGTTTTGTAGAGCCCAAAGCTTATACGATTTTGGGGGCCTCTTTAAAAATTAAAAATACAAAACTAAGTATAAAAGCTAATGGTTAATTAGAATGAAGAAGATCACAAATGATAAAGTTGATAAATGCCACAAATTTCACAAAATTCATAATATTTTCATTAATTGACATACTTCTTAAAAATGTGGCTGCAGAGCCTTAGATCTCATCTTTACGAAATGGCAGTGTTGTGATTTCTTTTTGTAGAGGAAAGAGAGAATTCAATATTCTTAGTATGGTTGGTTGAAATGTGTTTTTATTAGATCACTTAGAAACATTATTTTCAGCTTCACAATTCACTGTCAACTTCAGGAAAACTGTTCTCTAGTTTCTTTCATGTATAAGCTGTTAAGATTTCAGATCACTTCACATTTTCTTATGCACTAATTTTAAATACCCTTTAAACTTTAATAATCTCACTAACCGGGTTGTCTTCAATTTCCTCAAGTTAGGATGCCAGGAATTTGCACAGCAGATAAAGACTCCTGCAAGCCATTCTTACTCCAGAACAGCTAGTGAAAGCTTAAAAGTCACAGAAGTGACTGCAAACACACGGGTATATCCCACTAAACCACTGAAAGATATACCCAATTACCCAAATCCAGAAATGCCTACGGCCAATCCAAAGCCACCTGGCATTTTCACCTAAAGTCTGAAAAGTCAGAGCATTCTTAATCCATTGAGGTTTGGTGTTTTTTTTAATAAATTTATTTATTTTTAGCTGTGTTGGGTCTTCGTTTCTGTGCGAGGGCTTTGTCTAGTTGCGGCGAGCGGGGGCCACTGTTCATTGTGGTGCGCGGGCCTCTCACTATTGCGGCCTCTCCTGTTGCGGAGCACAGGCTCCAGACGCGCAGGCTCAGTAGTTGTGGCTCACGGGCCCAGTTGCTCCGCGGCATGTGGGATCTTCCCAGACCAGGGCTCGAACCCGTGTCCCCTGCGTTGACAGGCAGATTCTCAACCACTGTGCCACCAGGGAAGCCCTCCATTGAGGTTTAAATATCTTACTTTTGCAAGTTTTGCTACGTAAACACATGGCTCAGTTCCCTCTCCAGGCTGTGAAAGAGATGCATGCAAATGGAGCCCTGAAGCTCTTAACTTCATGGTAAATCCACCTCTGTCAGAGGGTGATTTTTAAAGACAAACTGGCTACTAGGATGCTAAAACCATGCAGCATGAGAAACATTTGAGGGAACTAGGGATTTTTAGCCTGGAGCATGAAAGACCTAAAGGGACACGATTACTGCCTTCAAATATTTGAAGGACTGTCATGTAGACATCTGTCCAGGCAGTCACTCTGAGTAGCTCTAGAGGACAAAAGTAAGAACAATAGGAAGAAGTTACAAGGGAGGAGATTTCAACCAACTATATGAAAGAACTTTCTAAATGATTAAAGTTGCTCAAAATGGAGTGAGTTGCCTTATGTTGTAATGAGCTCCCTGTCACTTGAAATGTTCTACAGAGGCCGAATGATTACCTGTCAAGAAGAGTGCTGTAGATGATCTTTCTTCAATGAATAGAAGTTCAGGCCAAGTTACAGTTCATTTAACTCTTCAATGTACTCAAGAGGTTAGATTATCAGGAAAAAAAATAAGCCTTCACTGTATCTATGGTCAGAGTAGTTTATCAAGCGAATTTCGAAAGGGAGTATTACAGAATATTCCATGTACATCAAATCATACCTTTCAGAATTTAAAAGCTAAATGCTGTAGAATTATCCAATAATACTTGGGTCTATCCTCCAAAACCCCAATCTGTATTTGACATCAGCATATAGCCCCATTAATATCATTCATTTGTTCATATATAATTATTGATTACCTTCTGTGTGGCAAACACCATGTTACACTGCTGGGCACTAGGAAAAAATGAGCAAAACAGGTCATGGTCTCTTACTTCATGTGGCTTATTGTCAAGTTTCATTTCTAGGTATGAAAAGTTTATGTACTCAGAAAAGCATATGCAGTTTATAGAATTTTATTAAGGAATATTGTCAAAAGCATGAGCTCTCAAGTCAGGCAGCCAGAGTTGAAACCCTAGCATGCAATTTGCATGGGCCATTTATTAGCCTCTCTGTATCTCAGTCTCCTTGTCTATAAAATGAGGATAATACATACTTCACAGGATTGCCATGAATATAGATCATGTCTGAAAAAATGCCTGGTAGAGTATCTGGCACATATAAATGCTCTGTAAATAATAGCTTTTATTATTATAAATATATGGCATTCACAACAGTCTTTTCAGTGTTGTATAGTATAAGAGACATTAAAAGCAATACGCTGTAACACAGAAGAGTCTGAAAGAGAAGCTTGTACATTCCTCAAGCTGTTGTATTTTTCCTTGAAACTACTGCATAGCTGAAATAATTTATCTGAATAAAAACACGTGGTTAAAAAGAATTCTTAACAATAAACTACGTAAAACCCTTGTCAGGCACTAGATGGAAAGCATATTGTGAGAGAGAATTCTTTGTAATGAACCTGTGTAACAATTAGCTCAGTGGTTACAGAATACGGTATTGCTGAGATGAGGTGAAATCTGCCCACTGAAATCTGGGATAATCCTGAAGAAACTGAAATATTGCTTCTTGGTGAGCATCACTGAAGCCACTATTTTTTCAGAACCTTTTTCTTTCATTGACTACTGCCATTTAAGGAATCTTGTAAAGAAAGATTTGCCCCTGCATTTTCAGCGGCCACATAGTAACCACCTGCCACAGGCTGACTCATGTTTTGATCAAACAACTAAAGCCATAGGCTTCTGAATGTGGAGGCTCCCATGATTGTGTGCAATTGGATTGTAATTGCATTCATTGTACCAAAAATGTCAGCTATTTTCATTGATTATATTCAGTTTAAAGGTTCCCGCAAGAAAGGGAGACCCAGAGATGACCACACAAAGAATTTATCATAAAAAATGAGAAACCACATTCTTCATCGGGTCAGGGTTTTACATCTCTGACATTCAAACACAGGTAAGCTTTATGGGAAGGCACAATAGTTATTGCTTCCCAATTCTGGCCATTTAAGCCAGCCTTAAATGCATATATATTCAAACTGTAACAGCAGGTCCAAGTCATTCCCACCTTTGGTCCCAGTTTCTGATTCTGTAACTGCTCAGCCTGAACACTTAACACTTTGGCTGGACTTAAATCCTTCGGCAACTTGTATTTTGTGTCTCAATCATTACAGTCAGCTTTCCCTAAATTGATTCTGGTTTTAGACAAACTTCTTCCAATGGCAAGTAACAGAAACCCAACTCAAATTTAGTTACTACAACTGAATTTATGAGCTCATGTAACAGGAGTGCAAGTTTCAGATATAACTTAATCCAGGGTCTCAAAACTATGTTTCCAGGTCTCTCTCTGTCAACTACCTCTTCCATCCTGTGGGTTGGTCTTTAATTCCAGCAGCCCTCTTACTGATAGAAGTCCCTGCTTTTCCTTCTTCAGTGTTGAGATTTGGAAGTGAGCCTCTTTGGCCATGCTGGTTTTACACGTCACCCCTGAGATTAAGGATGAGGTAGGGTCATAATGTTCAAAAGACCTAGACTGAGTTTGCAAGAAGGACGGTTTCTTTCTTTTTTTTTTTTTAAACATCTTTATTCGAGTATAACTGCTTTACAATGTTGTGTTAGTTTCTGCTGCATAACAAACTGAATCACCTATACGTATACATTTATCCCCATGTCTCCTCCCTCTTGCATCTCCCTCCCACCCTCCCTATCCCACCCTTCTAGGTGGACACAAAGCACCGAGCTGATCTCCTTGTGCTATGCGGCTGCTTCCCACTAGCTATCTATTTTACATTTGGTAGTGTATATATGTCCATGCTATTCTCTCACTTCATCCCAGCTTACCTTTCCCCCTCCCCATGTCCTCAAGTCCATTCTCTACATCTGTGTCTTTATTACCATCCTGACCCTAGGTTCTTCAGAAACATGTTTTGTTTTGTTTTTTTAGATTATATATATATATGTTAGCATACAGTGTTTGTTTTTCTCTTTCTGACTTACTTCACTCTGTATGACAGACTCTAGGTCCATTCACCTCACTACAAATAACTCAATTTCGTTTCTTTTTATGTCTGAGTGATATTGCATTGTATATATGTGCCATATCTTCTTTATCCATTCATTGTCGATGGACACTAACATTGCTTCCATGTCCTGGCTATTGTAAATAGAGCTGCATTGAATATTGTGGTACATGACTCTTTTTGAATTTTGGTTTTCTCAGGGTATATGCCCAGTAGTGGGATTACTGGGTCATATGGTAGTTCTAATTTCAGTTTTCCTCCATACTGTTCTCCACAGTGGCTGTATCAATTTACATTCCCACCCAACAATGCAAGAGGGTTCCCTTTTCTCCACACCCTCTCCAGCATTTATTGTTTGTAGATTTTTTGATGATGGCCATTCTGACTGGTAGGAGGTGATACCTCATAGTAGTTTTGATTTGCATTTCTCTAATGATTAGTGATGTTGAGCATTCTATCATGTGTTTGTTGGCAATCTGTATGTCTTATTGCAGAAATGTCTATTTAGGTCTTCTGCCCATTTTTGGATTGGGTTGTTTGTATTTTAATACTGAGCTGCATGAGCTGTGTGTATATTTTGGAGATAAATCCTTTGTCAGTTGCTTCATTTCCAAATATTTTCACCCATTCTGAGGGTTGTCCTTTTGTCTTCTATATGGTTTCCTTTGCTGTGCAAAAGCTTTTAAGTTTCATTAGGTCCCATTTGTTTATTTCTGCTTTTATTTCCATTTCTCTAGGAGGTGGGTCAAAAAGAATCTTGCTGTGATTTATGTCATAGAGTGTTCTGCCTATGTATTCGTCTAAGAATTTTATAGTGTCTGGCTTTAAATTTAGGTCTTTAATACATTTTGAGTTTATTTTTCCTGTTAGGGAGTGTCCTAATTCCATTCTTTTACATATAGCTGTCCAGTTTTCCCAGCACCACTTACTGAAGAGGCTGTCTTTTCTCCATTGTATATACTTGCCTCCTTTATCAAAAATAAGGTAACCATATGTGCGTGGCTTTATCTCTGGGCTTTCCATCCTGTTCCATTGATCTGTATTTCTGTTTTTGTGCCAGTACCATACTGTCTTGATTACTGTAGCTTTGTAATATAGTCTGAAGTCAGGGAGCCTGATTCCTCCAGCTCCATTTTTAGTTCTCAAGATTGCTTTGGCTATTCGGGGTCTTTTGTGTTTCCTTACAAATTGTGAAATTTTTTGTTCTAGTTGTGTGGAAAATGCCATTGATAGTTTGATAGGGATTGCATTGAATCTGTAGATTGCTTTGGGTAGTATAGTCATTTTCACAATATTGATTCTTCCAATCCGAGAAAATGGTATATCTCTCCATCTGTTTGTATCATCTTTAATTTCTTTCATAAGTGTCTTATAGTTTTCTGCATACAGGTCTTCTGTCTCCTTAGGTAGGTTTATTCCTAGGTATTTTATTCTTTCTGTTGCAGTCGTAAACGGGAGTGTTTCCTTAATTTCTCTTTCAGATTTTTCATCATTAATGTATAAGAATGTAAGAGATTTCTGTACATTAATTTTGTATCCTGCTACTTCACCAAATTCATTGATTAGCTCGAGTAGTTTTCTGGTAGCATCTTTAGGATTCTCTATGTGTAGTACCATGTCATATGCAAACACTGACAGGTTTACTTCTTCTTTTCTGATTTGGATTCCTTTTATTTCTTTTTCTTCTCTGATTGCTGTGACTAAAACTTCCAAAACTATGTTGAATACTAGTGGTTAGAGTGGGCCACCTTCTCTTCTTCCTGATCTTAGTGGAAATGGTTTCAAGTTTTCACCATTGAGAACGATGTTGGCTGCGGGTTTGTCATATATGGCCTTGATTATGTTGAGGTAAGTTCCCTCTATGCCTACTTTCTGGAGGGCTTTTATCATAAATGGGTGTTGAATTTTGTCTAAAGCCTTTTCTGCCTCTATTGTGATCATCATATAGTTTTTATTCTTCAGTTTGTTAATAAGGTATATCACATTGATTGATTTGCATATATTGAAGAATCCATGCATTCCTGGGATAAACCCCACTTGATCATAGTGTATGATCCTTTTAATGTGCTGTTGGATTCTGTTTGCTAGTATTTTGTTGAGGATTTTTGCATCTATGTTCATCAGGGATGTTGGCCTGTGGGTTTCTTTCTTTGTGACATCTTTGTCTGGTTTTGGTGTCAGGGTGATGGTGGCCTTGTAGAATGAGTTTGGGAGTGTTCCTCCTTCTGCTATAGCTTGGAAGAGTTTGAGAAGGATGGATGTTAGCTCTTCTCTAAATGTTGGATAGAATTCGCCTGTGAAGCCATCTGGTCCTGGGCTTTTGTTTGTTGGAAGATTTTTAATCACAGTTTCAATTTCAGTGCTTGTGGTTTGTCTGTTCATATTTTCTATTTCTTCCTGGTTCAGGCTCAGAAGGTTGTGCTTTTCTAAGAATTTGTCCATTTCTTCCAGGTTGTCCATTTTATTGTCATATAGTTGCTTGTAGTACTCTCTCATGATCCTGTGTATTTCTGCAGGGTCAGTTGTGACTTCTCCTTTTTCATTTCTAATTCTGTTGATTTGAGTCGTCTCCCTTTTTTTCTGATAAGTCTGGCTAATGGTTTATCAATTTTGGTTATCTTCTCAAAGAACCAGCTTTTAGTTTTATTGATCTTTGTTATTGTTTCCTTCACTTCTTTTTCATTTATTTCGATTTGACCTTTATGATTTCTTTCCTTTTGCTAAGCTTGGGTTTTTCTTGTTCTTCTTTCTCTAATAGCTTTAGGTGTAAGTTTACGTTGTTTATTTGAGATTTTTCTTGTTTTTTGAGGTAATATTGTAGTGCTATAAACGTCCCTCTTAGAACTGCTTTTGCTGCATCCCATAGGCTTTGGGTCGTCGTGTTCTCATTGTCATTTGTTTCTAGGTATTTTTTGATTTCCCCTTTGATTTCTTCAGTGATCACTTCGTTATTAAGTAGTGTATTGTGTAGCCTCCATGTGTTTGTATTTTTTACAAATCTTTTCCTGTAATTGATATGTAATCTCATAGTGTTGTGGTCGGAAAAGATACTTGATACGATTTCAATTTTCTTAATTTTACCAAGGCTTGATTTGTGACCCAAGATATGATCTATCTTGGAGAATGTTCCATGAGCACTTGAGAAAAATGTGTATTCTGTTGTTTTTGGGTGGAATGTCCTATAAATATCAATTAAGTCCATCTTGTTTAATGTATCATTTAAAGCTTGTGTTTCCTTATTTATTTTCATTTTGGATGATCTGTCCATTGGTGAAAGTGGGGTGTTAAAGTCCCCTACTATGATTGTGTTACTGTCGATTTCCCCTTTTATGGCTGTTAGTATTTGCCTTATGTATTGAGGTGCTCCTATGTTGGGTGCATAAATATTTACAATTGTTATATCTTCTTCTTGGATCGATCCCTTGATCATTATATAGTGTCCTTCTTTGTCCCTTGTAATAGTCTTTGTTTTAAAGTCTGTTTTGTCTGATATGAGAATTGCTACTCCAGCTTTCTTTTGATTTCCATTTGCATGGAAGATCTTTTTCCATCCCCTCACTTTCAGTCTGTATGTGTCCCTAGGTCTGAAGTGGGTCTCTTGTAGACAGCATATATACGGGTCTTGTTTTTGTATCCATTCAGCCAGTCTGTGTCTTTTGGTGAGAGCATTTAATCCATTTACATTTAAAGTAATTATCAATATGTATGTTCCTATTCCCATTTTCTTAAATGTTTTGGGTGTGTTATTATAGGTGTTTTCCTTCTCTTGTGTTTCTTGCCTAGAGAAGTTCCTTTAGCATTTGTTGTAAAGCTGGTTTGGTGGTGCTGAACTCTCTCAGCTGTTGCCTGTCTGTAAAGGTTTTAATTTCTCCATCAAATCTGAATGAGATCCTTGCTGGGTAGAGTAATCTTGGTTGTAGGTTTTTCTCCTTCATCACTTTAAGTATATCTTGCCACTCCCTTCTGGCTTGCAGAGTTTCTGCTGAAAGGTCAGCTGTTAACCTTATGGGGATTCCCTTGTGTGTTATTTGTTGTTTTTCCCTTGCTGCTTTTAATATGTTTTCTTTGTATTTAATTTTTGATAGTTTGATTAATATGTATCTTGGCGTGTTTCTCCTTAGATTTATCCTGTATGGGACTCTCTGTGCTTCCAGGACTTGATTAACTATTTCCATTCCCATATTAGGGAAGTTTTCAACTATAATCTCTTCAAATATTTTCTCAGTCCCTTTCTTTTTCTCTTCTTCTTCTGGGACCCCTATAATTCGAATGTTGGTGCATTTAATGTTGTCCCAGAGGTCTCTGAGACTGTCCTCAGTTCTTTTCATTCTTTTTTCTTTATTCTGCTCTGCAGTAGTTATTTCCACTATTTTATCTTCCATATCACTTACCCGTTTTTCTGCCTCAGTTATTCTGCTATTGATCCCTTCTAGAGTATTTTTAATTTCATTTATTGTGTTCTTCATCATTGCTTGGTTCCTCTTTAGTTCTTCTATGTCCTTGTTAAATGTTTCTTGCATTTCTCTATTCTATTTCCAAGATTTTGGATCATCTTTACTATCATTATTCTGAATTCTTTTTCAGGTAGACTGCCTATTTCCTCTTCCTTTGTTAGGTCTGGTGTGTATTGACCCTGCTCCTTCATCTGCTGTGTGATTTTCTGTCTTCTCATTTTGCTTATCTTACTGTGTTTGGGGTCTCCTTTTCACAGGCTGCAGGTTCGTAGTTCCCGTTGTTTTTGGTATTTGTCCCCAGTGGCTACGGTTCGTTCAGTGGGTTGTGTAGGCTTCCTGGTGGAGGGGACTAGTGCCTGTGTTCTGGTGGATGAGGCTGGATCTTGTCTTTCTGGTGGGCACGTCCACGTCTGGTGGTGTGTTTTGGGGTGTCTGTGGCCTTATTATGATTTTAGGCAGCCTCTCTGCTAATGGGTGGGGTTGTGTTCCTGTCTTGCTAGTTGTTTGGCATAGGGTGTCCAGCACTGGCGCTTGCTGGTTGTTGAGTGGAGCTGGGTCTTGGCATTGAGATGGAGATCTTTGGAAGGTTTTTGCCATTTGATATTACATGGAGCTGGGAGGTCTCTTGTGGACCAATGTCCTGAACTTGGCTCTCCCACCTCAGAGGCACAGCCCCGTTGCCTGGCTGGAGCACCAAGAACCTTTCATACACATGGCTCAGAATAAAAGGGAGAAAAAATAGAAAGAAAGAAAGAAAGAGGATAAAAATAAAATAAAATAAAGCTATTATAATAAAAAATTAAAAAAAATTATTAAGAAAATTTTATTAAGAAAAAAATTTTTTTAATTTTTTAAAATACAAAATAAAAAAATTATTAAGAAAAAATTTGTTTTTAATTTTTTAAAATAAAAAATAAGGAAAAAATTATTAAGGAAAAAATTTTTTTAAGTAAAAAAAAAAACAAAAAAAAACGGACGGACTGAACCCTAGGACAAATCGTGAAAGCAAAGCTATACAGACAAAATCTCACCCAGAAGCAGACACATATACAGTCACAAAAAGAGGAAAAGGGGAAAAATTAATATATCCTGCTCCCAAAGTCCACCTCCTGAATTTGGGATGATTTGTTGTCTATTCAGGTATTCAACAGATGCAGGCACATCAAGTTGTTTGTGGAGTTTTACTCCGCTGCTTCTGAGGCTGCTGGGAGAGATTTCCCTTTCTCTTCTTTGTTTATACAGCTCCCAGGGTTCTGCTTTGGATTTGGCCCCGCCTCTGTGTGTAGGTTGCCTGAGTGTGTCTGCTCTTCACTCAGACAGGATGGGGCTAAGGAAGCAGCTGATTCTGGGGCTCTGGCTCACTCAGGCTGGGGGGAGGGAGGGGTACGGAGGATGCGGGGCGAGCCTGCGGCGTCAGAGGCCGGCGTGACGTTGCAGCAGCCTGAGGCGTGCCGTGCGTTCTCCCGGGGAAGTCGTCCCCGGATCACAGGAGCCTGGCAGTGGCGGGCTGCACAGGCTCCCGGGAGGGGCGGTGTGGAGAGTGACCTGTGCTCGCACACAGGCTTCTTGGTGGCAGCAGCAGCAGCCTTAGTGTCTCATGCCCATCTCTGGGCTCCGCGCTGATCGCCGCGGCTCGCATCCGTCTCTGGAGCTCCTTTAAGCGGCGCTCTTAATCCCCTCTCCTCACGCACCACGAAACAAAGAGGCAAGAAAAAGTCTCTTGCCTGTTTGGCAGTTCCAGGCTTTTTCCCGGACTTCCTCCCGGCTAGCTGTGGCGCACTAGCCCCCTTCAGGCTGTGTTCACGCCGCCAACCCCAGTCCTCTCCCTGCGATCCGACTGAAGCCCAAGCCTCAGCTCCCAGCCCCACCTGCCCCGGCGGGTGAGCAGACAAGCCTCTCAGGCTGGCTCGGCACCGATCCTCTGTGCGGGAATCTCTCCGCTTTGCCCTCCGCACCCCTGTGGCTGCGCTCTCCTCTGCGCCTCCGAAGCTTCCCCCCTCTGCCACCCGCAGTCTCCGCCCACGAAGGGGCTTCTAATGTGTGGAAACCTTTTCTCCTTCACGGCTCCCTCCTGCTGGTGCAGGTCCCGTCCCTATTCTTTTGTCTCTGTTATTTCTTTTTTCTTTTGCCCTACCCAAGTACGTGGGGAGTTTCTTGCCTTTTGGGAGGTCTGACGTCTTCTGCCAGCGTTCAGTGCGTGTTCTGTAGGAGCAGTTCCACGTGTAGATGTATTTCTGATGTGTTTGTGGGGAGGAAGGTGATCTCCGCGTCTTACTCTTCTGCCATCTTGCCCCGACCTCCTCCAACTTTTCTAAGTATAGAAGTTTCCATACAAGAAATTATTAAAGGATTTCATTTTGGGTAGTTCAATGAAAAAATTTATTAGTGGTTTAAAATTATAAAAAATGTACATGGTATGAACTTTCCAAAAATCCTGGAATCTGAGATTATGAGGTTTTGTGCTATGAAAAGCAACTACTCCTTTACGTAAACAATACTAAATAATATGACAGCTTTCTATAGGTGAGGTTATTTTGTTTGTTTTTATCAAATAACTTAAACTAATACATATAGGAAAAGTTAACAGTGATTTTTAGGTGATTTTTGTCCAACTTATCTGTTAAATGTCTATAACATTCTATAAAATGTTATATATATATGTGTTATATATAACATTCAGTACATTATATGTGTGATGTTTAGATAAAGCTAAATATGAAATGGTTTTGGAATTCTAATTTGGAAACTTACATTCTTGAGGTACCTACTACAAGTGCTTTTGTTTTCGTAATCGTAATTAACAAGGTGTTGGCAATTAGCATACTGTCAGATATGGCTTTGTATTCGACAACATAGTGCCTTTTAAATAGCACAAAATATTAAAGTGGGATTTTTTTGTTGAAATTAAAGGCATTTGAGACATATGGCTAAGACCATCTTCAATACATGCATAGATAAGGTATAAGAATCCAAGGAAATTGGACTTTTTTGGGGGGGAGGACTTTTTTTTAACGTTATTTGAAGGTGTAGGCCAAATCTCTAAATTGTCCTGTGTTCCAAGATGAATATTGGAGGACTTTGCCTAAGGCTGGCTTTAAGGCTGAGAGAATTCTGTATCTAGAGTCTTGGAATTTTCCTCAAGTCAACTTTTTAATGCAAGGTGATGCTTGAAACTTCTAAAAGTCAAGGGCTAGGAGTTCCTAGAGAGTCAAAACTGGTTATATCTGAGCTCATTTGCTAATAAAATTAGTTAAGGAATGTATGGACATATAACAGTTTTCTGTTTGAGAGCTAGTAAGGGGAATAGTTAATCCTAATTCAAAACTTCTTTGAGCAAAGCTACCAAACAGAACCTAAGAGCCATTGTGTTTGACGAAACTGGCTCATTTCTCAATCCTATCTCTAACACCTCAGCTCAGCCAGGCCTATCATGCGCCTTGCCATGGGTATCACAGGAGACCTGTGAGTAACAGTCTTGGTATTAACCTTGAACCACCTTTCCACTGACCAGCTCCCCTGCTTCTCTCTGGAACCCTGATACTTGGACCCCTCATTCTATATCCTTTTCTGTTCCCAGCAGAAGTCTTTTTCTTAGGCTTCCCTTTGTACCTTACAACCTTAACCTTGATCTATGTTCCCTTCTATTATGTACAAATGCTGGTTCACTGTTGCATATGGAACTTTTTGTATGAGTCACTTTCTTGGCCCTGATATGGTTACCAGATTGTTTTAACAAACTGGTGAGCTTTTGTCAGCATTACATAGAAAATATATTGACAAAGTTACGTATTACTAACTCTGTGGGCTTATATCCATATCTTTCATTTTTTTTTTTAAATATTATTCTAGAACTCTTTCACAAAGTTCAAACATAAACTTCAAATACCAGACAGCAGTTTAGTACTAGGCATTTGGCAAGTCTATGGCCTTAAACTAGGCTGGCAGCTCTGCAGTCCCTACTCCCTCCCAAACTTCTCTGCCTGTTCTAGAGAAGCAGACAAAATAGCTTATGTTGACTTTCTCCAAATCATATACATGCAATGTATGTATGCAATGGCCAGAATTGTACTCGTTGTCTCAGATAATGAGTACCTACCTGAAATGGTTACCATATTTGATTCAACTATAATAACATGCCCAAATTCCAACCTCTTTTTTTCTTTAAGTAATCTAGGGAGGTGAGAAATTAAAAATAGTTGTGAGATCAAGAGTGCTAAGTGTACACACAAACACACACAACCCCCAGGTGTTTCATCTTCATTACATATATGGTTCAAGAGCTTCCATAAAGATCGTGAAGTATAAAGACAGTTGTGTGTCTTGGAGTCCTGTCGGGAGTTGAGGACAAGTGATTTTAGTGAAGAATAGACAGTATATTTGAAAATTATTTACAAATGATTCAATGACAAAAGCAGCATGACAACTGCTGAAAATTTCCGTGCACGTATAGATGCCATTCTGCTAGTTCTTCTTTTCACACATGGGACATCAAACAAAAGGCAATACCCTGAGGGTATGCCCACACAAAGTAAAAGGGACTTCAGGTAAGTACTACCACCTCTGAGAGCAGTTTATTAGAGCATAAAACTTTCCTGGACAATCAGTGCTACATTACAGACTAAACCAATGAATCTAAATGAAAAATTAAGGAAGGTCATTATGAATAGACAAGTGGAGTCAGGAGAAAAGAAGAACAAATTTTTAAAATAAAACCCCCAGTTCATTATGGGTTTGTATCTTGCTGTATTTTTCCATGTTCCTCAGTCTTAACCAGTTTAGTGTAAAATCAATTGTAAAAGCTTTGATTGGGGAATTAACATGACCAGAAAGAAATTGGCTTTAGTACATTCCTAAGCCTTCCAATTTCAGCTTAAATCAAGGCATCTTGTCCAGTCATGTTTCAATCACTTAAGATGAATTATGCATATGCAATAGACTTTAGCAGTCTTCTGTCCCTAAAACATGTTTCCAAACACTGTTGTAATCTTATTTGTGTTAAATGCTTTCAATTATTTCTTTTTTTCCCCCTTCCTCCAGGGAGCTTTCTTGACCCTATTCTAACTCTTCTATGCTTTCTAACTTTCTATAACCATTCACAGCTTACCAGAGTAGACAAGCATGAAATTAATGCTGTGTAGTAGTAATTCACTAATTCCAAGAAAGTTTGTTGCTTGATTATTAGGTAACACTGCTAGCATTTCAGGTCCTAATTTTTCTTCAGTAGAATGTGGTCAGGAGTTTGTAACTCTTTGAACCAAATAATTTATTTCATGAACAAATAAATGGACTTTGTCTTTTTTTTCTAATATTGGTGGGGGAGGATTACATGATAATTGCTTAAGAAAAAAGAGCTTCATTTATTTTTAGCTTCAGTTATAGCTTTAGGAAATATGGTTTCTAATTTTTTTTGTTGTTGTTGTTTTTACCAAATCTCTCTCTGACTTTAGCCCAACTGTAGGTTCAAATGGCTTGCAGTCTTTGTGTGTATCATCAATGAAATCATCATTTGGGGGATTTAGTCACAGTTTTATTCTTTTCTTGGGCGATTTTTGAAACACTTTCTGCACAATGATTCCAGTCATGCAAGTGACTGCGATAAGGTAAAATTATCAGGGCAAACATTTCTGAATCTACTGTGGAAGAATCATACAGGCTGTCTTTGTAAGAGCCTCTGATAATCCCCTTTGTAGTGCCTGAAATTCCCTAAATAAATGTCACTTTGTAATGAGATTCTCTTTGGTCTCCAGACTGTCCTTAAAGAATTGGTAGTCTGTAGTCCTTAGATATGAAGCTTATTAATGCAACTTGATTATAATATAGCAATTTTAATTGTGGTGTCAATGCTACACTTGAAATATGAGTCTAACCATCTTCGATGCTGTCTGTTAAAAGAATTGAGTTACATGTATCTAGACTGCCTGACCGCTGAATGCCAGGCCACTCACAAGAAGAATTAAGATTATACCTGGCAGGACCCCATAAACAGGAGGGCTGGATACCCACAAGGTATTGAAAACATTTCAATCTCCTAGTTTCAAACTTTCTTTGGAGTCAGAGAATCTATAACTCCTAGTTGACCAGGGAGCCTCTCTTTTCTTCCCTTTGTGTCTCGGGAAGACTCAGTCGGCATTTGGTTTTTTACTTTCCCTGTTGTCAATATATAAAGGACCATGTACTTAAAGAAACAACAATGTAACTCCATCTACTTCTGTCTTTAAACTTTAAAAATTAATCTTCAGCCATACTAGTATACAGACACACAGCCTATTTCCCCTATTATGGTAATTTTGTTAAATTTTGATCTTTTTGTTATGTTCACAATCCTGGAAAACTAGTATTTTCTTGTCATAGTATCACAGAATTTGGCTTGTAGTCACTCATGTGTTAATTTTGTTTACCAAATCTCCCAGTTGTGAGACTGAGAAATGGGACTTGACACTGTGAGGCAAAATAAACACACACGAAGAGAGAAATATTAAATTTTATGACTGCAGAGAAATTACAGGATAAGGGAATGGATCAACGTCCAAGATGATGCTACAGAAGTGAATGGAGTTGTCATAGGAAAAATGGAATAGTTGGAAATAGGAGTATATTTTAGAAAAAATGTATTAAATTTGATAGACAAAATCAGAGTTTCAAAATTGTAAATAACTTTAAAAATTATGGAGTTAAATAGCATCCCTTTGTAGACAAAGAGGTTGAAATCCAGAGATTTTAACTGGCATTTTCAAAATCAGGTAGTTACTAATGAATCCAGAACAGCAGCCTAGAATCCCTGACTCTGGATCTAGCACTGTTTAGTGCAGCTTAATGTATCCCCCATTGTGTTTCATGTGACAAAGAAGCCTTTAGAGATAATCAGGAGGCTCCTGGAAATATGGACCTGGAGTTAATGTGCTACCTAAGACACACAAAGTAGAGAAAATAAAGCAAATCAGCAAACCATGACGAACACTAATCAAGTGGTGAAAATATAAGACAAAACAGCTGCAGGGAAGAGTAAAGAATTCAAAGTTGCAATGTTATTAAGAGAAATTATAGAAAGAAGTAATCAAGGACTTGACCTCTAGAATCAGAAAGAATAACATTAAATTGTGTACCACTTAACTGTTGAATAATGTTACTCAGCTCTTAAACTGAATTACAATGTCCTGGTCTATTAAATAGCATAGAAATAGTATCTACCTCAAATACTGTTATGAAACACACATGGTTAAAAATGTACAGTTAGTACATTGGCCCATAAAAAGTGCTTTATAAATAGTGGTTATGACTATTATTGACTAATAGGGAAGCCAAGATAGCAGTTTTCAATGAGTATGGCGATGTTAAATGTTAAAGTGAAGGTTTGAGAAATAATCCTACCAAAAATGTTTTAGATATAGTAAGTTTGGGCCATTGTTAACCAGTAATAGTCAATTTAAATAAAAATGCAGTTGTATGTTACTTTTAGAAAAGAGAAGAAAAATTGTATCTTTAACTTGGGATACATTTTGAAAAGAATAAAATTACTGCTGTGTTGTGTAAAATAATACAGGTTTCTATATTTCACTTCTAGTGGCATATATTTTTCTAAAAATCTTAGTGGATATGTTTTTGCAAGTCATGAAACTAGTACTGCTTACATGTTCAGATGTTTTGAAGCAGTGGAAATTTTTGAAGCAGTGGAAATTTTTTATGTAGCCAACACTGATAACCAAAGTCATCAGAAGTTATGAGTGTTTTCGCCTCATAAATTATTTTCAGTATATTCACATTTCACCCACAAATAGTTCATTAGGAAAATTAGGCATCTTAGAATCAGCTTAAGGATATCCACACCTGTTATTTCCTCCCAAATACAGTTTATATAATTAGCATTTATGTGCCACTGTGTATGATTACTGATTCAAGGCAGTTAAGCAAGTTAATGGAGACAGAAAGCTAATAATTCTGTTCTATGCATAGAACAGAGTGACCTAATATTATCTTCTGTTATTTATTTTGACTCATGTGAGTCACTCAGTTCTCTCCTAAGAGGATTTTGAAATCCTCAGGATCAGAGGACAGAACAGAAATTTTGCTTTTGCTTCTGTGACCTCAGTGGTGCCTAATTCAAAAGAGTTCTTCAAAAAGCATTTAATTCAAGGTATTTCTTATATGCATCTCTTAGAACGCAGAGTTATGCCAGTTCTGGAAAGGCCAAAGGTACTGACTATAACATTTATGTTGTGTTTAAACCTGTTTGTGCCACTTAAATGTTATATTCAATATCCCTTTTCTATGTTTTCTCCCTTCTGTTAATATGATCACTGCATCACTTCAAGCACTGACGCTCAAGCTCTCTCCAATGCAAAACCTACCTTCTGGAAGGGATGTGCTTTAGCCATTTTCACCATAGTATGAATATAGGTCACCACGTTTCCTCTCCCAGAGTTATCTGCTTTACGTATCTTATGACAGAATTAAAGAATTGTATATTCTGCTAGATCCATCTTAATATTAAAGAGCAAGAAGATATGGGTAAGGGAAAGGAAAAATCCTTGGGTCCTTACCGTTATATCACGCTCCTTAAAGTTATATCACACTATAGACTGTTGGTGTCGCCCCCAAATTTGTTAAATCTTAACTCCCAATGTGATGGACTGGGAGCAGAGTGTGAAGGTGGGGCCTCTGGGAGCTGATAATGAGGGCAAAGCCCTCACTAGTACAGTTAGTGCCTTCATAAAATTAGTGCCCAGAGAGCTCATGTTTGTTTATAAGCCACCAGTCTAGGGTAATTTTCTTAAAGCAGCCCAGATGGACTAAGACATAACACGAGTAGACATGGACACATCTACAGTTAAAGTTTATCCTGGTGTTGTGCGTTTGGTTTTTCTGCCTGTAATGTGCAAGGGACATGTGATCATAAGCATGGAGAACAGACTTTTGGAGACATTTTTCTCCAGCTTTATAATAAAACACTTTAATATTAAAAAAAAAAAAAGTCATACCAATTTAGACATCAAATGTAAGAGAGATACTTAGTTATCGAAAAGTAACCCTGGGGGAAATGAGCACTTACTGGCTCTGTCTTTGGAGGGTCAATACATATATACAAAGATTCCAAACTTCTATGAAAGTAGAACATTAGTCATTTTATTAGAGGTCACCAGCCCATATTTTCCTTATACCTCAACCTCATTAAATTGCCTTCTGAGGCATCCTTGCCCCACACAAGGACACTGTGCATTCAGATGTTTATTCATACTCCATGGTTTTTCTCTCATCTCCCACTGAAAGGAAAGTCAAATTTGCTTTCTATCCAGTGTTTAAGTATTAAATCAGATATTCTTGGTCACAAAGCTCAGAATGATGTTCTATAAAGAAAAACATCTTGCCATGTAGCTGTGTTAGAAAAATCTGTGATATGGGATTGATTTCAAGGGAAAACAGGCTATTTATGAGGTCTTCAGCATATTTTAGAAACTGAGCCCCTTCTTGGGTATAATGTAATTTAGCAGTGCCTTCTATTGAATGTCACACATTATCAAAGAAGTTATACAGTGAGATCCCACTGGAATGAATGTGGTCTAATTTTAAAACAACCCTCTGTTATACAAAGTATTGACCAATTATTTAGACATTAAAAGAATCTGAAAAAGAATGGGTATATGTACTACTGAATCACTTTACTGTACACCTGAAACTAACACAATATTGTAAATCGAATATACTCCAATATAAAATTAAATTAAATTTAAAAATTTAGAATATTATGGAAAAAATTAAGGCTAATTCAAAAGGGCATAAATGGAAAAATCTGAAAAATTAACAATGAAAGACTGTAAGAAGCACATTGCATATGATACAAATACAGATCGTTAAAGATTCATTTAATCTTGGGTACTTCTCCCAAACACTTTTACTTAGCATCTTTACACATTTATATTAATTTGGAAATAAATTGGATCACAGTAAAACTTTTTTTAGTTCTATAATACAGAAAATTGTTATATTAATAAATTTTTACTTCAGTGATCTGTTCTAGTGTTATAACATTTGGGAATTCAATAAAAATGTTCTCAGGAAGGATTTTATGAAGACAGTATATGGACTCATCTATCAATTGTTTTATGTGGACATATAGGTAATAAAGGTATAAGGATTAGAATCTGTTTTTAATAACAGTCATATATTTAACTAAAGGAAAGATCCAAAGAGTAGACGTGTTCATTTAGACCTTTAGAAAAGTACTATAAAAAGTTATTCTTGTACTTTAATTATGCCAAGGAAGAGAGAAAATTTACTCCTTCTTTATAAATGCCACTTAGAATTTAATTTTAGGTGTTCTGCTTGGTTCTGCTTAAAAATAAAGTTTGACAGAACTTATGGCTTCAAATTTAATCCAATCTTCCTGTGACCTATGTCTTGAAAATAAGAGTGAAAGATGTAAATTAGCCTCCTTTTTAAGCTGAGGAATGAGTGGCACATTTTCTAGTAATAGGAAAGGGAAATTTTAACCCACCCAATGAATAGATTGGCTATGTTATCAATAATGAGTTCTCACTGATAAAAGTTGTATTTATATTTTGCAAATTCTAGAACTGAATGTGTGATTTCCATTTTAAAATAGTCTTGGAAAAATCTTTCAAAACAATTCAGTATCTTGATATAAACAACTCTTTTATTCAGAACAATAACAAAAATCTTGTGTCTACAAGATACTCTATTCAAGTTTTAGGCTGCCCAATATTGCCAGGTAGCATAAACCAATGTCTATAATGTTCAGAACACAAGGAAGTATTTTCTCAAGGTGACATGGTGTTCCACTACTAATTTAGAGAAGGTGGTTATTAGAAATTCACTAGGAAAAGAGCTGGAAGAGCAAGGTGGGTTACCAAAAGTGGTAGCTGCACCCTTCATGCATTCCTTCGAGTCTCTTTTGAATGAGACACATAAGGGTAATGGAGAAAATTAATCAAGAATCTTTAAATAAAACTTGTAAATTTGAAAGTTCATTGATACATCATCTTTTCAGACTCCTGTAGACTCAAGTCAAAGACACTTTGATCCTCTTCTTCCCGTGCTGCATCCTCACTGTGATATTCTCTGCAATTTTGCAAGCAAGTCAGATATAAGGTGCTGAGCCTGAATCAGACTGGAGTTGAGGTGACACTGTGTCATTGTTATAAGTTCTAAGTCAGTGATGTAAGCACATGAGAATATTGAAAGTCAGAAGGAAATTATAAAATTACCATCTTCATTTTAATGCAGACTTTTCTGAAGCCTTTGGTGGAATAACAACATGTTAAGAGAATTTTGGCAGTTTCCTTCTTTTTGTGGAACAGGGCAGGGGGTAAAACAACTCCTCTGATACAAAGAGAAAATGAAAAATAGCAACTGGACAGTTCCAACTTGCTCTGATGACCCTCACTCACAAGCGTCAGGTAGTCTCCTGGTTACGACTTGCTGCAGGACACTGGAGTCTGTTTATTTGAACATATCATATCAAAATGACATATCAGAATTGCTTCAATATTGTCTGTTATTTTAGGAAGTAGAAAGGTAAAGCCAGCCCTAAAGAGGCTGGTATCCATGTTCATCTAAACATTGTCATTTTATCTAATATCTCTTTAAAACTGAACAGCCACATTTTTTTTTCTCTTGCATAGCAAATATCAGTATTAGATTTTTGTGGGAAAAAAAGAAAAATATCCACAGCTAACAGAATACAAGCCAGGAGAACTAACATAGTATTCCAAGTATTGTCTTGATGTTCTGCCTCAAT
Source organism: Balaenoptera physalus (assembly GCF_965194825.1). Lineage (NCBI taxonomy): Eukaryota > Metazoa > Chordata > Mammalia > Artiodactyla > Balaenopteridae > Balaenoptera > Balaenoptera physalus. The sequence continues at coordinate 108,588,476 of NC_138890.1, read as the reverse complement.
ACTTCTTGGCAAGGATAACTTATTGCCAAAGACATTTCCATTGAACCCTCATGACATAAATTGAGTAACTACAAGAATATTAACTTGATCCCTAATTGTAAGTGTTATTGTTGCTTTAACATATTTTAGACAAATTTATTAAATTTTATCTACTACACAGGTATGAACAAATATTGTAGCCCAAAGAAACCTGGGTTTACAGACATATGTGAGATGGTTTTAGCAGCCATTTGAGTTTTTCTGCCAAAGTTGGGTAAATACAAGATGTCTTCTGAAGTGATACCTTGAAGAGAAATTTTCTTCCAGAATACTAGGCATAATGTCAGCTTAATCAGCATGTGCCAAGTGCCTGTTGTGTGCTAGACATTGTTAGAATCACTGAGAGAGAGCCGAAAGAATTGAAAATGAGTGTAACCACTGCTTGTTAAGGATGTACACACTCTGCCAGTACCAGGCATTCTGCACGGTGGCATCTCCAACAGCCTTTGCAGGGTTAAGAAACCACAAGTTCTACAGGGACTAGAGAGTTTGTATTGGTAAAAAGTTAAGAGAGAATTCAGGTTCTAAAACCCAAAGGGATCTATGCCTATTATTCTTGTGGTCTTTCTGGGAAAAGTAGAGAATGTTAGAAGAGAAAGAAAGAGGAGATAGAGTTTGAGCCAGCTCTCCTTCACCCTGGAGTGCCCACATAGTGCAGGGAGAGCAGGCCCAAGATATAGTGGCTGGGGTGAAAGAAAATGTGGGGAAGGAAAAGTACTGGGCTTGAAGCTTCCAGCAGTCAGATTGTGTTTAACTGAAGTGAATTTAAAATGTAAAGAGAGTCTTGCCAATAGGTCAGAAATATCTTTCTCTATGTGTTTGTGCTCATTATATGAATCTGGGCTAGACTTAAAGTAGTGACTCATTGCAGCTCTTCAATTAGGCTCTCTCCTAAAGAATGATATTCAGCTGCAGACTCTCTACTCGCTCTGCAAAGTTCCAGGCTGATATTAACAAGCTGCCCTTTGGAGTATCTTCTGCAGTGATGTATTCACTAAGTATACACAGGAGCTCAGTAAAAAATCAGCAAGGCTTCTCTCCACAGTATATATTACATATTTTTTTTAAAAGTTCTCTTCTTTCTTGACTTCAGGTTTCTAAACCTAAGAAATAATAATACATGATTTAGATTTAATCAAGAAATTTGCAATTACTTCTAACAGTAGCTGGGGGTAATACTATAAAAATTCAGCAGATTGCCCTCATAGTGAGAATAAATCCCAGAATTCCCTATAGGTTTATCCCATGCAAATACCAGGTCCTATAACTTGGCTTGGGGTAGCTCCAGAATTTAGAATGGATACCATAAGAGGTAGAAAGTATTGTAGATCATTGAGCTGTAGAATAACACTATCTAATTATTTGCCTTCATGTGTTTTCATCCTCTATCTGAGCCCCAGGTAATGGATGGGAGGGGTGGACATTCGGTCGTGAGTTGGAGAAAGTTGGCTTGACCTAGTAGACAGAAGAAGTAGAAAGTTCTGAGGTGAAGTACAACGAGAAGGGGAGGAAGCACAATACAAGAGATGGGGTTTTACAGGAAGATAGACACTGATTCCTATTCTGACTTTAACATTTTCAAGATGTATACTGGCCAAAGGGAGACTAAATTTTCCTATGTCTCAGTTCTCTTATTTTGAAAATGGAAATAAAATCTCTTAGATTTTAATGAGAATATTAAAAGTTATGCAAGACACCTAGTACCTGGAATCAAGCACCCATAAATGTCACTATTAGGATTGGTCTCTTTTCCAAACATCTCTTTCTTAACCTTGCTGGAGATCTTTCAAAATCTGTTAGAATGGTGCTCTTGGGTAGACTAAGACTGTAGTAGTATTTAGAGTGACATATCACAAAGAACTAGACTTGGTAACATAAATAATCCCACAAGAAGAACTGAAGAAAAGGAAAGATGGAAGAGGGTCAGAGGAAATTGATTTATAAGTTGGCCTAGGGTGGACCTTGAAAAGAGTTAGAATTGGGAAATGAGGTATTGCCAATGTCTTCTCCTTATCTCAAGGTCTTAGTTCATTCAAGTCAAGAATCCATCTTTGCAATTGAATTCTCTGCTAGAAGTTGTCATATTGATAGCCCTGAAAACTTTAATTTTCTCATCCAGTTTGAATACAGTCTCTCACTCTGTCTTGCCCTTGCACTGAAAAAGATTAGAATCTGTTCCTCAGCCTCCTGTAAAGAATTTTGTCAAAAATCTTCCTTCATGTCTGGGAAGATGCTGCAGGTAGTCAACAAACAGGACCATCTCTCAATCTCTCACCTGATTTTCCACAGTGAAGTTTTTCCCATAGGAATAAATTAAAATCTCTGTACTGTTGTGTTGTTTTTGTTGTTGTTATTTTGTCAGTGTGGTATCTAGACCAAGTCATTTCTTATTTGAAAAGATAATATTCTTGAAATGAAGAGTTAATTTTGTTTAGATTCCAGCACCTCTTCCTCTGTTTCAAACTTTGGAGGGCTGTGTTCAGGTGCTGGAGGATAGAAGGAGGCTTTGTATGTTCACAATGACCTACTGTTGATCAACTTGAATTTTCTTAGGTGTTCATTTAAGTATTTCCTTGCTTCAGAATTTCGACTGGGTTGCAGCAGAGGAATGCTGACAAATCGCTGTCAAGTATTATGCATGTGGTCTGAATATAATCACAACTAAATGTCCTTAAATAAGACACTTTTTTGTGAGCTGCGGAGCTGTTTGCCCTTCAAGATTAATTGGCAGGTTACTTTAGGGCCCATCTTTTTAGGAAATGGATTGACTTGTGGGCAATATCAAATTACACTGAGGAACAGTAAAGATTGGATTACTGAAGTTTCATTCTCAAAGTTCCTATTAATACTTTAATGGGCCCTCTGGCTTCTTTTCTTTAGAACCCAACTGACAAATTACAAATATATGTATTTGAAATTCATGGATTCTGTGAAAGTATATACACTTGGATTTGTCTTCCTTTTGTAAAAGTAGCTTAATTCTCACTTAATAGAAATTACTCCCCTCCTAATATGTATTTTCTCTTCCATTCTCTTCTTTCACATTATAAATACCAGATAAACTCAGTTCTAACATATAGCATTATAGAATCATATATTTAATGCCAAACAACTCAATTTCCACATTGAGAAGTTGAGATAGAGGCAGTTTAAGTGATATACTGACATTGTCAAACTAGTTAGTGGCAAAACAGTATGGATCCCAGTCTTCTTGAATACCATGGGTCCAGACGATTTTCCCTTCTCACTGTATTATCTTCCCTAGGCCAGGCAACTGAAAAAATATATATAGTGCCAGTCTACAGGGGAATTACTTTTAACACATGGCATTAGAGGATATTATAGTATATGAGGATTCCTGTACTCCCAAATATCTGCTGTATAATGCATCCCTTTGCCTGAGAACATCCTTAAAACATGGTACAGCTATATAAAACTGCTTTTAAAATACCGATATTCTTTTTTTTTTCCCCCGATATTCTTTAAAAATAACTAAACCTCTAGCATGTTAGCAAGAATTAGTTCATTTCATTGTGTTGCTGACCTGAAAAATACTGTAAGGATGTGGTATTTTGTCTTAAAGGGAAGAGAGATCATTTCAGAAAAAAGGGTCATATGTCCAATACAAAAGTAGGGGTGTGTGTGTGTGGTAACACTGGTATAGTGCAATTATAGATGAATAGCTTTAGACAATTTAGTTGTTGCCATGTGAAACACTTTGAATTCTAACAATTCCCAGTTTGAAAAATATACATCAAAGCTTGAATTCTAGGGTATATGCAAAAACTCACAAATTTAAATAAGAACACAGATATAATAGAGGGCAGAAAACTTCTGGGAATATCCCCACATCAAGGCCAGTAACTGTATCTCCAATTAGAAAACACGCGGCTGGCACCACAACATATAGGTGACTTAATAGAATAAGTCAGAACCTAAAGGGAAAAAATGAGAAAACATTATTCAAGAACTTTGAGGAATTCCACATGCCTATAAAACCTGGATGTGATAGGTGGACTCTCTTTTGCAAGAGAGGCATGGCAGCCTAAACTAGCAAATACTGAGCGTTTAGCTTGGGCTTCAAGCCCACAATGTTATTCACCCACAGTTGCTGTGTGAAACTCAGGTGTCACACTATGGAGGGCTAGTATTCCCTTCCCTGAGATGAGACATTTTCATTCCAGAGAACTGAATGATTCTGACTTAATACTGGGAAAAAAGGCCTTTGGATGAGGGGGTGGCAGAGAAGGGATAAGAGAGAATAGAGCAAACTAAACATACTGGGGGAGGGGAAGAACATGGTGAGAGTGAATTAGTGAAGATATGGAAAGAAAATGCATGGTGAGATTCCATTTAAATGTATTCAAACATTTTGGAAGGGCTCAGATGTGAGCACATTTCTATAGCCAGAATAACCTAAGAATGAAGCAATACAATGCATTTTTAGTGCAGTTAATCTAGTTTTTTTAATTCTTTCCTCAGACCTCCACCTCACTTACCACACACAAAAAAATTTTGCATAAAGAGACTAATGACTTAATATATTTTCCATGAAAGTATAAGACTATTTAGCAAGAGCAAAACCATTTTAAGGAAGTATATTCCTAAAGTCAAATAAACTTCCATTTTCTCAACCCACTCACATTCTTTGCAAGACTGACATTTAAAAGTTTCATCTTTATGCACCATTAATTTCAAATATACTTTCTTGGACATTTCAAGTTCTTGAATATTTGGAACTATAGACAACACCTTTACTAAATTCTTTCTTATTTACCTAATTTATTTTGTATGACTAAGTTGGAATTTGCCTTAGAGACCTCAGTCTCAGAGAGAAAAGAGTATTTTATTAGTAACAGGTATATAAATCCTTTCTTAATGATTCAACCGTTGTTTAACCACTCCTGGGTCAGAGTAATTGAAATTCTCTGTGTTTATTTAGTGCTTTTAGCATTTGCGAGTAACTTTTTCAGCTGCCTACTCATCCTAAATAAAGGCTATACTTTTGATAAGGTTATTGCTAGAATTTGAATAGTGACAAACTTTAGCTGGTCAGTGCAACTTTATTTTCTAGTGATTCTAATTTCAAAAACAATTGGATTGTGACCTTCTAATGATCTACATATGTTATGTGGCAAAGTGTGTACACACTGCCTGCCTTCTTGATGTAACCCAGAAGCTCTGGCACTCGTACAATCTCCAGGTTCCGCGGTGATCACTGCAAAGGGATGGTGTTCAGTGGCTTTCAGTTTGGACTCTTTAGCCTCTGAGTAGCCTTGGGCAAAGTGCTTGAACTCTCATGCCAGAGCTAATTCATTGGTAAACAGGTTTAATAATACCTAATTCATAGTGTTGCTGTGATGTTAGAATGTAAATCTTAAGAAAATGCCTGTGACGTAGTTCAAATTCCATAAAAATATAGCAATTGTTATTTTAAGGCCATTAAATCGGATCTGTGGGTTTCACGTAGAAATACTTTGGAATGACCTCTAGGATAGGAGTAGTGCCCTGTATGGTGCTGATTAAGGGCTTAGGGAAGGATATTCTACAAGTTGCTAAAACTTGTTCATGTTTAAAGATCCTTTGGGAGAAGAACATTTTAGAAACAGCTAACCAAATCCTCAAGTAAAAAACAAATTTCAGTCTTTTTCCTTTGTCTGTTTCTTTCTTCCCTACTTATCCCTACCTACCCCACTCTCACTCTGGGTCTACAGAAAATATTTATCCAATATCCTTTATCTAGTAGCTATGTACAATTTACACTATTGAATCGCATCAGCTTCTTCATATCTAGAAGTTACTCTAATTTAGTAATATTTTCTACTATATCTGATTTTTTAATTTAAAATTAATTTTTCTGCTATCTCATTTCCCCCCCAAATCTACATTCTCCTTAGTTTATGGAAATAAAACCTGGACAGAGTCTTTAAATAAAGTTCTAACTAATGCTAACTATAATAGGAGACTTCCTTCTGGTTCCTTTGTATTATGTCTTATTTATCCAAATACTATGTTTGTTCATTTTTTAAACAGCTCAATATTGCATCTATAATGAATAAAATGATCTTATGCCAGATGTTTACAGATCAGACAATCCCCAGTTAGTATTTCTGATAGGCTTTTCCCCTAAATATGCAAGTGGGCTTAGCCAGTGTCTATAAAATGTAATAAAACAACCAACTACTCAGCACAACTATATGATATCCTAAGTTCCCAGTGATTAACCTGAAGCCCTGCACCATGTATGCCCCTGTAGGAATCCACAGCAACAGAGTAGGCCTGTTATGAATGATGCACACAGATGGTTTTGTCATGTTGTACTGCTTTAGACTAATTAAGTATAAGACAGCTTGGTATTGACCAAGTTAGGTTTAGGAAGAACTATAATATATGCCCAGTAAATAGTTGTTCAACAAATAAGTGATTAAATGAACAAATGAATGCTTTGAATAAAGCATCCCTTGTCTTTCTCTTATAAATTAATAAGCAAGGAAGATATTGCTGTGAGAAACTAAAAACTACTACTTTATTAACTAAGAAAGCTGATCAGGATTTCTTTGAGAGAGAAAAAAACATGCAGTATCTTTTTACAAACCATTGCTCAGAGTTTGACATGTTTTAATTTTTTGTCCCAAGGCTCTGTCTGCCATCACTTGACCTATATACTATTTGTCACATATGGATCAGAAGTTCTTAAAATAGTGGGGCCTGTAGCAGAACTAGACATTAACCTGAACATTAAATTTTCTTACTCCTCTTGCTATGTTCCAATCTTAACATCATTTTAATACAAATCTTTTAGTGTTAATGGTTCATTAAAGGAGAGCTCTGACCTCTGCAACATCCTCTACAGAGCTGTTAAGTTTCACGGTATACGTTTGTGTTTGTAGATTTGCCTCATGTGTCAAAAGTAATTTTGTACCTCCTTAGCTTGCATATTCCTTGTTAGAGAGTTTAAACTCATTACCAGTACAGTGTTTTTTCTGTAAACTAGTTCACAGACTTCCAGTGGTGTCTACCTGGTACCAAATTAGGTGACTTTATATTGATTTACTTTAGTTGGCTTATTTTTTTTCATAGCATTAATTAAGGATTTTTATAATTATTATTTGTATCTATTTGTTTACTTATGTGTTCTCTTTATAATTCTCTAGAAAACAAGTGACATAAGAGCAGGGATTCTAATTCTCCACTGGTGACCAAGCATTCACAAAGTAACCAGCAAAGAGTTGGAGCTTAATAACCATTTAATGGATGGATCAATGAAGACCTCCAAACTAGAAAATTCATGTTCCAAATAATTCACTTTGATTTGGCTATTTTGTCCTTACTGTTGCAAGGATTCTGCTATTGAAGGCCCATTAGTTGGCAACTGAGAAAAAAAGACATAGCCTAGATTTACCTTGTATATGAGGCAACACTTAAAAGAGTGCCTGACTTCCTAGGAACTGATTGAATATGTGTTATACCCAATGTCCAAATACTCTCTTGAAAACAAAATGTTTTCATATATATTTTCCAAATATTTTTGGAATATTTTCCAAATATGTATCTGCTATACTGTGGGCAGAAGAAGATTGCTTTACTATGTCAGCACTTGTTGAGGATAATAAAGATTAGTGACTAGTTATATTAATCCATTTCTTCTTACTCGGTGTAGTCAAATGTCCTACCCAGTTTTGTGTACATATTTTGATTAGTTGATTACAAAGCTAAAGAAACTAAAGGGAGGCAAGAGATCTTGGTTTTAGTCTTTTTCCATCAAAGAATCTCCTCTTGACCAATGAATAGTAAATTAAAATTTTTTGATGTGATTTCTCTTACTAATCTGTTAAGAGTATTGCCCGGATGCATTTTTGAAGATAAACACAAGCACAAATTCACACATTGGTCACTTTCTCACCTACCTCACCTCTTTTCCTCTTGGTTACCACCATCTCATCTTCCATATTGCAACTAGGTCAAGTTATGTTGCTGATACACAATGCATCACCCAGTGCATCAGGATATCCCATTAACTATTTGGAAAACCGCATGAATAAGGTAATTGGTTAATCTACCTTTTTTTTTTTTTTTTTTTACTTTATTATGTCGAGCTTCTGGTTCAGTTTTCATTTTCATTCTCTCTCTTGTCTAGTATTTAACAAGTTCTGCCTAAATGACCAATAACCACTAGTGTTTCCTCAAATGATGCAGTTCAAGCATCCATATTATAAGGAAAGCTCTGCTATAGTGTTGGTTAACACAAAATTTTAGAAATCTAAATGTTAAACCATTTTGTCTCTGTTAGCATCTTTTCTTCAGATCCTGTTCACTCTCAAATTCCAGCTTACATTTTAAACCATGAGACTCTAAATGACTATTTGGAAGAAATAGTTAAATGTGAAAAAGGTCACAAGAGTTAAACTGATGACCATGTGTAAATTTACTGCTCATTTAACCAAACAAATCTATGAGTCCATTAATGAAAAATTTATTTTGACCAGATAATTTATTCAAATGAGTTAGTTTGGTGAAATACATATCACCTAAAATATTTGCCCAATATACTCTTCATCTGAGGTCCGTTCCAAGACCAGGATTTGTAGAAGTCCATAAGAGTTTATGACTGTGAAATAAAAGAGTCAGTTAAATCAGAATCTAATATTCCTAACCCCATGCTTTAAATGAATGTCCAAAAATCGCTGCCTTACATAGCACTAAGAGTCACGGGTCCTGAGAAGATGACTCATAGATGAGACGTACTAAAAATAAAATCTTTGGATGCTTAAATACATCAGCTGCTTTTAGTGATAAAATATGTTTGGATCAATATCCCTGGATGTCAGCATATAATAAATGTTGAAGAGATCTATTGAACTGGTTAAAAGTAGATACAAATCAAAGACTTTTTAAGGTTGTTAAGGAGAGCGTTTTAAATGTATAGTAGATTTTGTGTACCTGAAGCTGCTCTCACCCACACTTTTTTTCCTGTCACCATTGACCATCTTTCTGTACAGTGGATATAAGGCTAATTCCCACAAATCTCCTAGATGCTTAATACATACATTTTATGTAAAGTCAATATAATCCATAATGCATTTCTGTTTCACATATTGCACTTCACCTTATTGCCTTAAAATTGAATGAATAATATAAAAATTAAACATTAAAACTCATGGTCCAGTTTACAAATGTGGACTTATTTTGGCCTATTTATGTTTACTTACTATGGCCTCTTTCAGGTCAAAGACTGAGTCATGTACATGTTGATGCTGCCAGCCCCTACGATAATGCTCTCACAGGATAGGTGTTCCCTGGTGCTTGGGGGAATTTAGATTATGCAGCAGAAGACACACATACACTTGAACATGTTTTCTTGTTCCATAGAGTACTTTTGCCCACATTTCAATCGTGAAATCAAGTGTTTAAATTGTTTTTTAAAATGATCAGTTTCTATCCATAAGAATTAAACCAAGTATCCATAAACTTAGATTAAAAATACATGATGACAGAATTAATTTCATAGCACTTTAAAGTGCATTATCACCCTATTAATCAAAATTACATCTCTGTATATTTAGAGGTAAGGAAACATACATATGTGAGACATACTTATGCAGTGTATAGGCAATGATTATGTTGGTAAGGAGGGGGCTCTCAAAAGATTAAATTCCATGCAGACCATGGGTATCCATTGATGGAAAATATTTAGATTTTCACCAACGTTTAATAAGGTTGTTTAGAACTAGCTGGAGATTTAATCAATTGGTTTTGGCATGAGGGATGGGGAAAGGGGAAAAATACTTTATCCAAACACTCTTAGATCAGTTCTGCATTACTTGTGCAGCTAAGCTAACGCATTTGAGAAAAGTGAACAAACTGAGCAACTTTCTGTTCCTATTTCCATTATGAAAAATAACCTTTTATATTTTAAGAGCTTGCGTTTTGAATAAAGGAAAAATTTAATGTGAACTTGTAGACAAAGGATATTTCCTTTCTTGAAATACACAGTGTAATTAAGTGAAACTTAGTCTTGAGGAAATGCAAATACATTTTTATTGCACACAGAAGCGTCTAGCTTTATTTAGGACATGCTACTTTACTTAAAATATAAAGCCTGATGTATACACATAGAGCCTGATATATAGAAGGTAAGATCTTGAGTATTGCTTTGTTTTGTTTTTAAAGATTTTTGGTAGTACAGTATCTTACTCATTGTTTAGCCTAGAACTAACCACCATCTTCAGACAGAAGTTTCAGCAGACATGCAAGTCTTCAGGTGTTTTGAGGGGAGCTGTTCCTGGTTCTGTAAACATGAAATGATTTCCTAAGCTAATTCTTAAGGCTCATATGTTATAATGTTTTTCTTGAGAGGACATATTCAAACTGTAATATTTGAAAATGCAGAATGCAGTATTTGATTCAAATACAATTGATTTTCTGCTGAGTTTTTGGGAGACCACTCAGCTTCACATCAAAACTCCCCAAAAAACCCCACAAATCTATATATGTAATTTGATACCTCTGATTCACAGAAGGCCAGGATAATGGTGGAGTAGAGCTAACGGAAGTTAGAATACTAGTGCCTAGGTGTAGTATTTGCATAATGAGTTTGGAACCAACAGTGTATTTCCTATGTGTGGTAGGGGTGGCAGAGTGAACTAAACGAAATGTTAAGGTAAAAGCAATAGATCATATTGCACAGTATGCTACAAACATTAAGCAATTTGGAAGGTTAATGAACAAAGCAGTGGTTCTCTATGAGGGCCTCCAGAAAACATTAGCGAACAGCAAAATGAAACTGCCTAAAGCATGAGAAAAGGTCTATAGAACTCTTTCTTTCTCTCTTTTTTCCCCAATGCTCTGTGGATGAAACAATAGCAACTTCAACATAAGGCATGTGTTAAGAATGAATAACTTGTTGGATTAATTGCATTCAGTCTTGTCTCAAGCCAGCCATTCCTTCTAACTTGTCATTAATCCTCAAGAAAAGCCCTATACTGCAATTGTTTCTGCCCAAATCATGTTACTTTAAAGTAACAATATAATAAACAAATAAATCTTCCTCGGACTTAAAAGTTATTATTATTGGACAAATTAGATATAGGACCAAAAGAAAAAAACCCAACTATTTCTAAGAATAATGTAATTGTAGCTTAGAAATAAAATTATTTTATCAGTCTCTCCAAAAGAGGTCAGCAATCTTCTATTTCTCTCCTAAAATATAATTGACTCCCTTGCTATTACATCTTTACAGGAAGTAAAATGTATGCCTAATGTGCATTTGATATGGACCCAGGATCAGTGTTTCTCAAACTTTAATGTGCATATGAATCACCTTGGGATCTTGTTAAATGTAGATTCTGATTCAGTAGGTCTGGGGTGTCCAGATACTCTACAAGTCTAATAAGCTCCCAGTTGATGCCAATGCTGCTGATACGGGGAACACGTTGGCAGTAGGTGCCCAGAAGTCTTCCATAGCACCTGGTGGAAATACTTGTGTACTTGTGCATCAAGAAAAGGCAGGGATGGAGGGTGGGATGGGCAGGCAGAGGGAGGTTTGAGGTGGGTGCCAGGTTGGCTGCTCAGAAAAGCTGGGAGAAGGGAGGATAATCTGATAATCCACTTATAACATTGTTACAGTGAACTTGAAATCTTGGCTTAATGGAGTGAGAGGAGATGGTCTCTCTCACCTGCAGCATTCCAGGCACTGCAATACCTGCTAGGGTACAGTGATGAACTAAAGATGTCCAACCCCACACTGGTGAAGCTTCAAGTCTGTTATAAAGATTTTATTTTTTCTCTCAGCATTTGAAGGATGGGATGAATACAACGAAATAGAAATCATGGCATTTTTAAGAATTAGATGACAGGTTCTAGTTCTTCTTTCTATACTAGTTCTATAAATTTGGGAAACTCACTCAGCCTCTCTGGGTCTAGTTTTCTTATGAATTTTTAAGTGAGAGGGTTATCTTCAGGCTCCCTGTTAGCTTTGTTACCTAATCAAACTTGGGTCTGCTCTCCAGCTGCACAGTAAAGCCAATTTACTGACGTTGGGTTGTGATGAAGGAAAGTACAGTGTTTATTGCAAGACCCAGCAAGGAGTATGGGCAGCTCATTCTCAAAATGCCTGAACTGCTTGGTGGTTTTCAGGGGAGCATTTTTAAAGGCAACATTTGGGAGTGAGGGCTGCAGGATTCATGACTTGGTTCTGATTGGTTGGTGGTGAAGTAACAGGGTGGTGTTTCAGGAATCTGAATTATCAACCTTCTGGTTCCAAACAGTCTGGGGTCTGCTCAGCATGTAGCTGCCACCCTTCACCTGGTGGCTGTGGCTGGGGTGGGAGGGGCAGCTAGGGGGTATCTTAGTTCCTGAAGAATATCTCAAAGATATCCATAAGATTGTTGTGTATATCCCTTGAGAAGGGACTAGGACTCTGTTTTATAGCTGAACTATTGTCATTACTTTTCTTATTTAATTGCTTTTCCTTTGTTTCTGCATCCCTTCACTTCCGTAATTAGTATGGCTTGTGCCTGCTCTTTGGAACTCAGGGAAGGCTTAGGAGACTAAAGCCTTTTTCTATGAACAAGAAATGGGGGCATACAGGAGGGCTTTTGCATCTGGGAGGGCCGCCCCAGGGACCTGCTTGGTTTCAGCTTCAAAATTATATGCTTATAATTATCAGTCATGTGACTCTAAAGTAATGATTTTTTTCTAATAACACCAAATTTAAAAAAAATAAATAAATTTTGTCCTTGAAATTAGCTCCCTTGGAAATCAGTTACTCCAAATATTTTAGGAACTGCACTTTTGAAATTTCTTTCAGTGTTAGTTTTGGGGTTACCTAAAAAAGTCAATGACATTATTTTCTAGTCCCACTTAATTGAGCCATAAAGCTATCTGAATTACCCCTTCAAACGTTAGAAGAAAATCTAATCAAAGATGAGATCAAGAGGATGTAAAATCCTTGAGAGTAGGCTTCATATTTACTTTATCTTTGTATTTTTACAGCAAGATTTTCCGAATTTCTTTGTTTATAAGAATCCCCTGCAGTGTTTGCTAAAAGTATTAATATTTAGTTCTGGAGTATACTCTAGCCTTACTAAATAAAAATCTCCAAGAGAAGCCATATTTTCCCCAGAGATGATTCTAATTGTTGGGAAAATTTAGGTAAATTATTTTACAGTTCACACAGTGTTTAGTACAGAGGAGTTGGTCAACAGCTGACTTAACAAAAGAAGGAAGAATGAATGACCAAAATCTGTCATGTAAGTGGTGAATTGCCATTTATGCAACTGTAAACAGAATGCATTAGTTAACTTCAGAATGTAAGACTTACATTTTCTGTGCCACCATCTCAAATCTTACTTTATCAAGATTAAAGGTCATAAATGAACCCTTCTCCACCATCAGCCTTTTGGCTCCATAATGGCCAAGACAATGTGTTATACACTATTATATTCTCAGGACCCAAGATAGCAATTGATACCTATATATTTGATACCTAAATATTTGATGACTTGAGTTTAATTGCAGTGCATAACTTAGCTGACAATTTGGTTAGTTTAACTGTAAATAAGACTGAGGCAATCACCTGAAATGCCTCCATTTAAGGTTTTCTTCAACTCAGCCTAGCTGGGTTTAACTTCCATGTCCCCAGAAATTAGCTCCACTTTTCTCTTGAAGAACAACCCTGATTCTAGAGCCATGAAATTCTTTGACCAAATACATCTCTAAGCAATTATCAATCACTTGGACATTATCATATGTGCCTGTTGGGAGTTTGTGTGTTGCAATGTCCTTCGTTAAAAGGTTTTGAAAATACATCTGTTAAAGTACTCCATATTGTTCTAGCTTTCCTGTTCCTACAGAGAGATTTGATTCCATTCCCCTTGTTTTGAAACTCTACTCTGATCATCTGCTTTCCAAGCAACTTTTCCCCCTATTCTTTCTCCCTTCCTTCCTTCCTTCCTTCCTTCCTTCTTCTCTCTCTCCCTCCCTTCCTCCCCCTCATTCCCTTCTTTTTTTCCTTTTTCTTTTTCTTTCTCCCCTCCTCCCTCTCTCCTCTATTTCTCCTCATCCCCCTCCCAGTTTTTACCGTCTGTTTTTTCTTCTATTTTTTTCACCTTCTTCACCTCCCAAAGCCATGTGGGGTATATGGTAGATAAAAGGAAACCATTTTGTTTTGAGTTATCCATTTGCTTAACCTGTGGGCATAAGTATCAAAGGCACTACAGACATATGCTGGACTATGCAGGTGAGGCTATGGCCACTTGCTATGTCTTTTCCTGCAAAATTTCCTTGAAAGTCCCTTAAAGAAAAGGAAATCTTTAGAGTTGGAAGGATAACAGTGAGCAGTGCAAACTTACCCAAAATGTACTGGAACATTGGGTACAAATTGAGTCAGGGACACAACTGACAAAGGGAGAGAGGGAGAACAAAGTTCATGTCAATGCCCCAGAGAAGGGAAAATCTAAGGGCAGCGTAGGCCGCTTGAGGAGAAGTAAAATGTATGGTGCTCTTAAAGAACTATGATTATAAAAAAAAAAAGTCCCAAGATTGAGCAAAATAGAACCTGTAGATAAAATGCTGAATGCAACAGAAGCAACATTAACACAGGTTTGAAAACTAATAGCATTGATTTGCATCTGACTGAAGCAAAAAGCTAGGAAATCTGTACACTATAGAAATTTTAAAAATAAAATAAAAGAGGTGCTTAGTGACCAAAGAAGGAAACAAGGCTAGATGTTTTCTTCCCGCTAAATGTGTCCAGAATCATTCAACCAGGAAATGCATGACTGTTCACGAGAAGTTAGGAGAAAAAAATTTTTTTTCTAGAAAAGGTTATGTTTAAATTCATAAGCCCCAGGAACAGAATGGTCTGGGTCCAGTTCCAACTCTGTTCACCTACTAACTTCATGGCCTTGGGAAAACAACCAAACCTCATTTTCTATAATATAATACCTACCATACCTTTATTGTGGAGTTGCTGTAAAAAGAAAATGAGTTGATATTTGTGTATCAGGGATAATGTTTTTATATATTAGCTGATATATTAGCCTTTTCAGAGAAACCTTAGCACAACATCAAAACCAAAAAGTTAATTCTTGTTATTTCATCATCATAGATTTGAAGGACTATCTGCTGAATCTGATTTTTCTGTCACAGGGGCTAAATCATACCCTGGGACAGGAGAAAAGATAGGCAAAGTTGGAAAGGGGAGTACTAATGTGGATGACAAAGAAATTCTGAGAATTACTTTGGAAGGAGGGCACACCTCCTTCCTGAGTAGAGTTCCCCAGATATATTTGGTGATCTCAGGTTAGAGGGGGCATCAACATGGTGTGAGAGGAACAGAGGAGAAGTGGTTGATGCTATTTGTAGACAGAGGACTCTGAGGCTATCAGACATCCAGTCCTGTCTGTCATGGGGAGCAGCTGACTGTTTTTCAGTGTAATCAGCACTGGAGCAGAGGGGACATTGGCAGTGCTGGATCTGGAGGGCTGATTCAGTCCACGGGGAGGATGAAACAGCAGGCACCAGAAAATCAAGGAAGACCAAGAAAGGTCGGTTAGGAAGGATGAAGATCATCACAGTCAAATGAGAAAATTAACAGCTCAGGGAAGGTCAGCCTGGATGGGAAATGGCTGAAGACAAAATACTTTCTTTTACCAAAAACTAGATACTACAAGAATATCCCCGATTGCCCTCCCCACCCCAATAGCAGTATAACTTTTAAGATAAGAGAGAGTAGAAGAAAATTCTGAATGGACTTAGTTCACTCCAAAATTAGGACTCCATCTTTGCCACCAGTGGTGTGGGTTTGAAATAGAAGTTCGGTCATGGAAAAAATAAAATTACATCTTTGGTTCACTAAATTTATACTCAGTGAAGCTTGTACTTTCTCTACTTGTAAAGGACTAAGCCCCATGACTGGCACAGAGAATTAGATCTATAAAAGACAGCTGAGGTTACTATCAAGAAGGAGAACTCATAGAGGTGGAGGGAATTTGAACTTTAAGAAATAAAACTGAAAAGCTTATGCTTGGTACAGAGTAGGGTCTCAGTCAATATTAAAGAAATTTCATAAGTGAAAGGTGGAAGCAAGGTGGCTGGATTGTAACCTTATTGGGCAAGGTCAAGCCTTAATCTTCTTTTGTTCCTTGTAACACCTAGCAAAGTGTTGGACTCATTGTTTTTGCTTCATATACAGTTATTAAAATATTAATAACTGAGGAAGCTATGTACATGATTGATGACATTGGAGTAGGAGAATCAGACAATACAGGGATATTTATTCAAAAAGAGATTCATAGGTATTCATGAAGATTTAAGTAGGTCAACTGTTTAGGCTTTATAAATGATGATGTGAAGAGTGGGGGAAAGAGAGCATGTCCATCTTTGGCAGATTGTAGTTGTGGTAGATTGAGAGGAATGGAGAAATCACTAGACATGGTAGAGAAAAACCCTAAAAAAATGTCTTTTTTGGAGCAATAATCTTCTATGTCATGCAGTATATATATATTTTTTAACATCTTTATTGGAGTATAATTGCTTTACAATGGTGTGTTAGTTTCTGCTTTATAACAAAGTGAATCAGCTATACATATACATATTTTTGCAGAAAAATCTCATGGGAGTTTTTTCCAGCCACATCAGACAATAGGTATGTGCAAGAAGACCACATTTTCGGTCCTTTCTGAACTTACATACCATGAGTGCTTAGTTGCCAGGCAGTGAAAGAGGGTTTCCAATCACTCTAGTATGTCCTGTTACACTGGAATTATCTTGTTGTATTTATCTTTAAAATTAATTTATTTCTTTCGAGTTCTAAGATTGTTGAATAGATAATAATTCCCAGTTCAGAAATCACAAACTATAAAAATAAATATGGTGAAATGTCTTCCTACCACACATCCTCCACCCATCCAGTTTCAAGCAAACCTCCCCCCAAAACAGAGGTAACAGTTATTAATTTCTTCATATTCTTTATGCATAAATAATAAATATAAATATATTGTCTTGAAACTCTTTTTACACAAAAGATAGCTTTCTATCTTTTGTTTCATTTAACAATATAGTTTGTTGATGTTCCCATTATCGGTATATAGAGAATTTTCTCTTTTGAAAAGTTGTATCATGTTCCATTTTATCAGTGTATCATAATGTATTTAGTCACTCCACTAATGTTGGACATTTATATTACTCCCCATCATTGAAATTACTAAACAGTGTGGAAGTGAATACGTTTGCAGTCATGTCATTTTTCAAATGTGCTAATATTTCTGTAGCATACATTTTCAGAATTTTTTGACCAGGGATTACTGGGTCAAGGATTATACATTTATAATATTGAAGATATTGTCAAATTGCCCTTCACAGGGTTTGTTTCTTTGGAATCATTTTAAACCTCATAATCTAGAGCAGACTTCTTTGAGAAAATCCTCAAGGCCCCTAAATTGACAAGACTAGAAAACCAATAAGGGAGTCATTTATTAAAAGAAAGAATTTTAAAAAGAATTTTAAATGTTAAAAAAATAAAAAGTCACTACTCACTTTTATAATTAAACATTAATGGTTGAGCCCAAATTACTCAGAAAGGTAACCACCAGTCAGCCGTGATATGATATTTTGTAACCCCAAAGGGGTGCTGAATGTCAAGTTAATCTTAGAGGCTGGTATAGGGCTTGAGTTATTTGACAGGTTATTTTAGTTTCACTATGCACTTGAGAGTTACCAGTCTATAAAACTCAGAAGTACTATGCTTATTCAGTTTTCCACCTTTGTTCAATCAAAATGTCATTAAAGGAAGAAGTTAACACCAATGTTAATAATTAAAAATCCTAATTCACACTTGCATTTAAAAATGCAGTGGAAAGAAACCCTGAGGATCATCCAGTGCAGGTGCTTGGAGATACTTTAACAGGCTATAATTTTAGTTGAAAGATTTTTTTAGAACTTAATACAAAAACATTCATGTTTTCACACACATACACCCCGCATAAACATACATACATACATACATCAAATAATTATCTGTACACCTTAGCAGCTCCAAACAGGAATGCTCAGATCCTCGGCTCTAAGATCTGATGTGCTTTCACATTTGAAGAAATGTTTTTCAAACAAAACACATGATGCAGAGGGTCATGGTGCAGCTGTGGAGTCCTGAAGCAAGAAGAGAGGTATAGGCTGAAAATGAGATCCTACCATGAGGAGTTAAGAATAGGCCCCTTGCTGTGTATCCAAGCACTGACTCTCCAGCAAAGAAAGGATGAATGAATAAATAGATGAATGCTATGTTTTGCACTTTTAACAGATGCAGTGATATCTGTTTCGTGATGGCAACATTTCAATAATGATGTTTTTCCCTTTTAAGCTTGTAATTTTTTCCCTGTATGCATGTGTTTTCTAAGATAATTCAAAGATGTATTCTTCTGATTTTGATCCATGATAAAAGATAATAAAATGGGTGTGGAAACCTTAGACAAAATTTATGTCATGGGCCTGAAAGCACATCACTGAGTTACAGAATTTTATATACATATATATCAATTTCCCCACACTTTTCTTACATAAATAAAATACATTTAAATGTCAATAGAAAAAAGCTGGCTTTAGCAACTGTACATTTCATTTGCTGACTGAACTGGAATAGAAATTATAGCATCCCGGTCTTTTCATTAAAATTTTTTCAAGAGTTCCACAGTTCTGCTTTTGGTACAGTGGTGGAAGACATTTAAGTAACTCAATTTTAATTTTAAAGCAGTATTAGGTCAGCATAAAATGTAGGCTGTATTTATGCCACAATGATTGGGTCAAGAGTGGTAGAATTAAATTTCTCATAGGAGCACACCATCAAATAATTTCAGAGCTTTGAATAAATATCCTTAATGAATGCCAACTAGTTTATTTGGCTGAGTTTTTTTCTCCCAACTGTGTTAAACTATTACTGTATTCCTGAGTATTTGGACCAAAGTTACTTCTAATCATACCTCCATTTCCTAAGCCTGTCAGTTATAATTTCTCAACAATAATGCCAAGAGGTTGCTCACAGGAACAAAGAGCAGGGTCTATAGAATCCATGTCATTCTATTGCTGACCCAATCCATTATCTCCTGGCTTAACTGCATTAGCTCAGGCTCCTCTTTTCTCCATATTTTTTTCTTTCCTTTGAGCACAAGAAAGTACTGTTAAAGTCTTTTTGATATTCCCAAGGGAGAAAAACACTGCTCAATAATTTCTTCAACGTTTATATTATATCAGGCTACATGTTATATACCATGGATATGAATATGAACAAGTCCTGTCTTCAAAGAACTTACTGGTTCGTAGGAAGGAAATTATTTAGTTAATCAAATAAAGGGTGTGGGTCTATTGTCAGAACATTTGTGGGAAAGGGTGAGAATCCAGAACTGGATTTCACAAGATTTGCCCAAAGGGCATAAAGGTCAAGAAAGGCCCTGCCCCTACCTTCTCAAGTCCAAGGGAAGAGTTTAGATTAATGAATTTTTAGCTAAAGGGAATCCTAAATACTCCCACTTGACAATGTAGAAGAACATCACTTGGGAGAAATTCTGAAGAGGGTTACTCCTTGATTATTTAGTTGCTCTTTCCTAGCTTTGTGGTGTAGGGTCTGTATTAGTTTCTGAGGGCTGTCATCACAAACTACCATAAACTGAGTGGTTTAAAACAACAGAAATACACTGTCTCACAGTTCTGAAGACTAGAAGTCTGAAATCAACGTGTTAGTAGGGCCATGCTCCCTCTGAAGGTGGTATGGAAGGAACTGTTCTTTTGTAGGTTGTGGTAGCCTCAGATGTCCCTTGGCTTATAGATGCATCACTCTTAATTCTTCCTCTTCACATGGCATTGTCCCTGTGCATGGTCACATCATCTTCCCTTTGTCAAGCCTGTCTCTGTGTTCACATTTCCCCTTTTTACAGGGGCACTAGTTACATTGAATTAGGAAAGATCACATTCTGAGGTACTGAGGGTTAGGACTCCAACATATCTTTTTTGGGGGGAGGGGGTCAGACACAATTCAACATGAGTAATTAAGATAAAATGAAGTAGTTAGAGTGTGTCCTAATCCATATGATTAGGGTCCTTAATACAATTCAACCCATAATGAGTTCTGTAGTGGATACTTTTGCTACTCTGACCAGATTCTCTTTAACAGAAGTGGCACCTAATCCCCAGGCTGTGAATGTTGCCTCATGATGACTCAAACGGCCCTCCTCCTGGTAATTCAATGGGAGCCACCTTGACTTGTAGGCTATGGCCATGCCCAGACCTCTAGCAGGCCTTTTGCCTCAAGTTGGAACTAATTTTGTGGTTCACTTTGTACTCCAGAGCTTTTACTTGGGCTCAGGCTGAGACTAATCTCCAGTTGAGATCACATCTTGATTTAGTTTTGTTCTCCAGCCCCATCCTGCCTCCATTCCTTCTGTTCTACTGAGAACACTCTCCTAATAAATCACATGAATAAAAATCCCGTGGTAGGCAGAATAATGGCCCCCAAAGTTGTCCAAATCCTAACTCCCAGAATAGGTTGCACAGCAAAGGGGAGAAGTTGCAGATGGAATTAAGATTGCTAAACAGATGATCTTAAAATAGGAGGATTATCCTGGATTATCTGGGTAGACCCAATGTAATAATAGGGACCCCTAAAAGTGGAAGATAGAAGCAGAAGAGGTCAGAATCAGAGGGAGATATGGCTACAGGGAAATGTTCAGAGAGATGCAACATTGCTGGCTTTAGAGATGAAGTGGGCTATATGTGGAATCTAAAATATGACACAAGTGAACCTATCTATGAAGCAGAAACAGACTCACAGACTTAACAGACTTGTGGTTGCTAGCTGGGAGCTGGGTAGGGGAAGGATTGATTGGGAGTTTGGGATTAGCAGATGCAAACTTTTATATATAGAATGGATAAACAGCAAGGTCCTACAGTATAGCACAGGGAACTATATTCAATATCCTGTGATAAACCATACTGGAAAAGAATATAAAAAAGAATGTATTTATATGTATAACTGAATCACTTTGCTGTACAGCAGAAATTAACACAACACTGTAAATCAACTATACTTCAATAAAAAAAAAAGAGAGATGAAGTAGAATGGAAACTCTCACTCCTAGAGCCCTACGAAAGGAATGCCACCTAGTCCAACATCTTGATTTTAGCTTAGGGAGACCATGTCAGACTTCTGATCTACTGAACTGTGAGATAATAAATTGGAGCCATTTTAAAAGCCAGTAAGTTTGAGGTAATTCATTACAGAAGCAAAAGGTAACTAATACAAATCCCCATTTTGGGTTCTGCTTTCAGGAAACCTGACTATAGTCAGGGTTCTTCTTCCCAGGTAACATAGGGTGCCATTCTCAATCGTCATAATTCCCCTAAATTAAAATAACTAAATAAATGTAACTAAATAAATACACAAATAGCTTGCTAGTCATGTAGTACACAATGATTAAGGGTCTGAACTATGCATGCCAACAATATGTATTCCAAACCTACTTAGTTCCATCACTTCCTAAGAGGGCAGAATACTTTCTTTTTGGTGGGGGGCTCACTTCTTTCCATCTGTAAGAGGGTGGTAGTAGCAACCAACTTAAATGGGTTGTTGAGAGTTAATACATGAAGTACGTAGAAGGTAGTGAGGGTTGTATAAATTTTAGCCATCTTTATTTCTGTTTGCCCAGCAAGCTCTGCATTTTGCTTCTCTCTGAAGACAAAGGAGTGGTCATGAAATAAAACTACATTAACATGATATGGTGTGCAAATATATTCTAGTTTAAAATTTGTATTTTATTATCTACTGCAGAAAATTTATTTTATCAAGAAAAAAAAAAAGACATTGCATGATTAGGGGAATGTCTGCCTTATTTGTAGTTTATCACCAAAGCCTTAGCTAAATGACAGAAGCAGAAGACATTTGGAATTGATCTGATTTATTTCAATCATGTTTAAGTCTATTCTACAGAGGATACCCTGCATAAAGTAGCATTTCTCAGATGTGCTCTTAGAGCCTAAAACAGAATTACGTGGAGCTGTTGTTCAAAATACAGACTCCTGCACCCTACCCCTTTGAGGATGAGGCCTAAATAGTAGTGTTCTTAGTGATTTCCCCACCAACCTCCATGATTTTGAGGACAGTCCTCAATTTGCTGAGTGATTTTGTATAACATACCTCAAATATTCATGCCTCAGTTTCTCCATTATTAACATAAGATAGTAACCTATTTAAGAGAGACTCTGCAATTCTTTTTAGTTCATAAAATAATGAACACTATCACTGAAATACAATTAGAATTGGTCAGCCTGAACAGTACATTTGGATTTAAGTGATTAAAATATCAGCAAATTTCTATTTCTTTAAGTTAAATCTTATCCCTATCTCATTATTTGAATACACGTAAAAGTACAAGTGCAGTCATTTGTATTGCTTGAAAAGGATGGGGGGCATAAATACTTAATTTTAAACCTTCTTAAAATATATTCTTTTTTTTTTTTACCTGTTGCTTGTTTTTTTTATTATAATTGTGTTAAAATATATATAACATAACATTTATCATTTTAACCATTTTAAGGCATTAAGTACATTTACAGTGATGTATAGCCTTCTCTGCTGTCCAACTCCAGAATTTTTTCATCATTTCAAACAGAAACACTGTACACATTAAATCATTCCCCCCCTCTGCCCAGCCCCTGGTAACCTCTGCTCTACTTATTTTCTCTATGAATTTCCCTTTTCAGGTTGTCAAGTATAAGTGAAATCAGACAGTAGTTATCCTTTTGTATTTGGCTTATTTCACTTAGCATAATATTTTCAAGATTGATCCATGTTGTAGCATGTATCAGAATTTTATTCCTTTTTATGGCTGAATAGTATTCCATTTTATGTATATGCCACATTTTGTTTATTTATTCATTTATTGGTGGACACTTGGAGTTTTTCTACCCTTTCGCTATTGTGAATAATGCTGCTATGAACATTAGTATACAGGTGTCTGTTTCAGTCCCTGTTTTCAATTCTTTTGGGTATATACCTAGGAGCGGAGTTACTGGGTCATATGGTAATTCTATTTTTTAAATACATTCTTTTATCTAAAGATGATTTGCCTCGGGCTTCCCTAGTGGTGCAGGGGTTAAGAATCCGCCTGCCAAGGCAGGGGACACGGGTTCGAGCCCTGGTCTGGGAAGATCCCAGGTGCCGCAGAGCAGCATTGTGCTCCATACAGTGTGCTCACAATTGTGGAGAATAGCAAAGAAGTATGAGGTATGGTTTCTGCTCTCTGAGACCTTAAGGCGTAATAGTAGAAGTGAGACAAATACATAAAACAAAGTATGTGTATGTGTGTGTTCATGCATGTAAATATATATTAGAAATATACACACGTATGTTTATATTTACATATATATTGATATCTTTAAGTTTATATTTCTATAAAATAATATTTAAGGAATGGGTAATGATGAGATGCTAAATTATATCATTTGAATGCAAATTTGCTGTAAAATTTCAGAGAGGGAAATATTAGTAGGGACTAAAATAATTACAAACTCAATTCAGGACTTAATGACCTGTGCTGTCCCTATCCAGTATTTTAAATGTTTTAAGTCTATGAATCTTTGGTTTGATAATAGATGGCTTGATGTTTATCAGAAGGTGGGTCTTTTCTTTTTTTCATTTAATGCCCCATTTATTTATTATTCACAATGACTAAGCCAAAAAAAAAAAAGTATCAACTCTTGGGCAACTTCTGGAACATTTTATTTTTTAAAGTAAATTTTTTATCAGTTTAATGGTTCTGCCAGATAAATAAGGACACAGTACAGTATTGAATTAACACAAGAAGAAGTTTTGCAAACAATTCATTTATTTAGATTTGTTCCTTGGAGATACTCTTTGCTATGCAGAAGCAAAATAAGAACTTTCTGCAGCTTCGGAGCTAGTACAGAACAGTTTGTGACTCAGCCCTTGCCCCAGGTATTGCGGCCAGAGTATTTATTAATTAAGATTTAGATTTTAAAATATCTTCAGCAATCTGTCTTTCAGAGATTTTATCTCCTTGGAAGTATGGCTGAGGTGAATCATCTTATTGGTCCTGAAAGAAGTCCAGTCTAATAATATCCTTTGAAAAAGGCAATGCAGCACTTAGAAAGAAACATATTATTTAAGTCTAAAAATAAGACAATGCTTTTTTTTTAAAGTATAAGCCAGCATTTTAAAATTACTCTTGTCTGTTTCAAAACTCATTCAACAATGTTTATGAAACTTTGATTTTGTATACAAGTAACTGGACTTAGAAAGAAAATTCAAGGGTGTAAGGAATTTAATATTATGGAGGGCATAAATATAGAGTTAATTTTTATTACATTTAAAAATCTGATTAGTGTATAGAATGAGCAATATGCGCATGTATAATTTTAAAATCTAATTATCTATATAAATATCTAATATCTAATTAAAATATCTATTATATCTATTTAATTATTTTAATTCTCTCCCAATCATCTAATTCTAGGAGATAGCCCCAGTCACCAGCCCTATTGTGTCTGGCAGGCATGCTGGAATTCTCACAAAACACTGACATCAAATACGAAACAAATTTGAACTTTATAATGGTTGAATACAAAAAAGTCAGAGAAACATGAGAGTGAGAAATTTAACAAATTAGAAATCCTTAGGTCCTACTGATGATGCCAGTTAGAGAAGTTTGGTTATGGCAAGAAGAATTGGACCAATGGTAGGTTAAGGCTGAAGAAAGAGAATGGCTTGAGATGGAGACTTTGTGTACTTTGACCACTCTCTGACAGTTAAAGCAAATTGCACCCAAATAATGGACATAATTCCTATTTCTCACTATTCTTATTGTTGTGTTTACTAAGCCTAAGAAACGATATTTTATAGAATTGTATACAGCAGAATATTTCTCCACTAAAGTTCCACAAGGGAGTGGTATTGAAACTTGAGTGTGCATCAGAATCATCAGCCTATTAAAAAATGCATTTTTTAAAGCTCTAGCCACAGGGGATTTTGACCCAGAATATTTGAGATATGATCTGGTATCTGCATTTTTGACTCTGAAGTATCTCAGGTGATTCTGCTGTAGTGATTTCACAACATCTTTGGAGAAAGTCCAAGGACAAGGATGAGAAACATTAGGAATTCTTTGAGCTGTCCAGGCCCAATGTCAGGTACACACCAAATGAATGTTGGTACTGGAGTTTACCTTCGGGTCCCTCCCTGGTTTTTCAGGTTTTTTTAGTGATGTTTGAAATCACTAGAGAACAGCTCCAAGGCAAAATATTCAGACAACTTTTATTCAAACTCTAAAATTGCAACCATAAATTGATGTGCGTTTTTCCTTGCTGAATCCTAGTTTTTCCTCACACAACATGAGGCCTAGTTTACATGAATAAATGAGAAAATTTATGTGAGCAATGTTAGAAGCTGGTGGGTGAAAATTAACCTCTGTATCTTATGCTTTAAAAGAGGGGACTTGATTCATTCCTACTAATCGGTATTTCTTTATATTCCTTTTATTACAAATGGGGCTGTGATCTGCTTTTGCATAGGGGTTTTCTTTAATATCACAATATAATTTGCTTGTAAATGTAATATTCATTGGAACTTAATCTGAGAAAATTATATCAGCTGGAATTGGCCTTGGCACCAGCATTTCAAAATTTTATGTTTAAATTAATTGTGCACATATAATATCATGCTGGGATTCATTTTCCCCACAATGTAGCCTACCTGTTGGTAGATTACCAAGAGTTAAGCATTTTGGCAATTCTTATTAACTTTTTAAAGTCACCAGGACCAAGATTAACAATTCCTCATGTGCATTCCAGGCCACTCCGTATTCTCTACTCTTGCCTTCAGCTCAGTGCTACTGACCTAAAATTCCATTTGTTCTTTCCTCTTTGATCCCCCTCTCTGTTTAGTTGGTTGTAGTGGCATTGGCAGGGCTTTGTGCCCAGGAAATCCAAGACTCCTATTTGAGCAAAAGCTATATTCACTTGCCAACTAGTCCCCTTACCCAAATTGCCGTAGCAACCAAAAAGACTGCAGGTGCCTATATTATAGAATCATGTACTGCACAGATGTCATCATTTACAAAAGGAGCTTTGTTGAATCTGAATGATTCAAGCAGCTGCAAACAGAATAACTCCTCCCTGAGAGATTTCAGGGAGTCAAACTGCAAAATATCCATTTTGTTATGGTGAGGAGCCAAGTGGAATGGAAAGGATAATTCACCCTGGAGGCACATGAGCATGTGTACACACACACGTGTCCCTCCCTCTCCTCTTCCTTGCTCACTAAGCAGGCAGCTATGAAAGGAGTATAAGTAACAAGTATGTCAAAGACCTGAACTGCTTGCCTTTAGGACTAAGACACTGATCTGGTTTAAATGCAGCAAGAAAGAAAAAGAGGTGTTTATCCAAAGGGGGGTAATGTCTGAAAATGGAGGTGGCAGATAACTGATAGGATATGAGAGGTTTTGCTGAGCTCCCTGTACAAGTACATAGCGCCAGAAATGTTATCACTGGTTCATCCTTCCTTCAGATTTAGAGATTGAAGTCTTCAAACAACTAAAAATATCGTACCTCTTTGAAAAGGGAGTAACATAAATACGATCACATCTTAGTATAATTAGTATGAATGAATTTATAAGATTATTAGAAATTAGATTCCAAGAAAGGTCATGAGGCAATAAAAGGGGTAATCTGTAGAGGTATTCTGGAGAGTAGCTATATATAGGTGGAGTTTGCAATTTAAACACTGAACCAAGAACGCACAGATATTGAGACCAATGGTGAATGAAGAAGGCCAAAAAGAAGTTCAAGGAATATTGACATGACCTCCAAGTAGGTTATATTAGTTTGCTAGAAACCAGCTGATTTTTTCTCTTCTGTGAACCAGGAAGGCAAATTTCTAGTGATCTTCCAGATGAAATGGGAAATCTAAGCAAATACTCAGTTAAAAACCAGAACATTCTCCTTAGTATGTTACTTTAATGATAGATTTAAATGTCCATTCAATATACTCATGGGATGTGTTGGCCTGATATTCTCTAGCATATTTCAGCAAATGGAGGCAGATAAGATGCTACAAGTATTAAAAACTTTAGACTGGTCATATATTTTCTTATGATAAGCAAGCATAAAATAGAAGCTTAACATGCAGTAGGGAAATTTACTGACCATGCCCTTGGTACTACCGTTGATTGTATATACAGAAACTACTTGAAGCCAATGAGTTTCACTCCTAGAAGAAAACTTTAAGAATGAGTCTAGGGCTTCCCTGGTGGCGCAGTGGTTGAGAATCTGCCTGCCAATGCAGGGGACACGGGTTCGAGCCCTGGTCTGGGAGGATCCCACATGCCACGGAGCAACTAGGCCCGTGAGCCACAGCTACTGAGCCTGCGCGTCTGGAGCCTGTGCTCCGCAACAAGAGAGGCCACGACAGTGAGAGGCCCGCGCACCGCGATGAAGAGTGGCCCCACTTGCCACAACTGGAGAAAGCCCTCGCACAGAAACAAAGACCCAACACAGCCAAGAATGAATAAATAAATAAATAATAATTAAAAAAAAAAAAAAAAGAATGAGTCTAAAATTCAAAAGGGGAATTTTATCCAACACACAAAACCAAACATCTGTTTTAAAAATTATTTTATTTATTTGTTTATGGTTGTGCTGGGTCTTACTTGCGGCAGGTGGGCTCCTTAGTTGCAGCTCCAGGGCTCTTTAGTTGTGGCATGCGAACTCTTAGTTGTGGCATGCATGTGGGATCTAGTTCCCTGACAAGGGATCGAACCCGGATCCCCTGCATTGGGAGCGCAGAGTCCTATCCACTACACCACCAGGGAAGTCCCAAAAGCCAAACTTCTTAAAGGCAAATTTTAGTAAGTAATAGAACAAATACAAGAAGCAAGGGATGGAATTACTTTTTCTGCATATTTGTATATTGACTGCCAGTCTTAAAACTAGTTTAGGCAATATATTTTGAGAAACCAGAAAAGCTACTCCCTTGAGTTTTCAGCCACAATGGAATAGCAAGATCCAGTGCTTGCACTTGATGGCGTCTTGCTTAGGCCTAGGGACTTCCCTTTTATATAAACTACCTGCAAGTTTATGACAGCTGAAACCCACAATCATCATTATAGAATGGAATGAAGAGTAAGCTGAAAATAGGCAGTTTTCAGAGGATCTGAAAGCAATGTCATCAGTTATCTATTGCTATGCAGAAGCCACCCTCAAAATTAATGACTTAAAGCGACAATCATCTATATTGCTTGTGAGTTTATGGGTCAGCTGGACATTCCTGCTGATCTTAGCCTGGCTAGGCTCCTTTTGGAAGGGTTTATTCATGGACTGCCGACAGTTGACAATTACCTTAGAGGCTGGCTGACAGCTGGTTTCAGCTGGGATGGCTCCTCTCTTCTGTGCATGTCTCCTCTTCCAGCAGGATGAGATTTGCTCACCTGGTAGTTACAAGGGACCAAGAGGCAGCAGAAATGTTAAAAGTCCTAAAGGCCATGTTCATACCTACACTGCTTGGTTTACAGTGCATTCTCTTGGCCAAACCAAATTGCAAGGTCAGTCCGGGCTTGAGAAGGTGAAGAAATAGACTCCATCTCTTGATAGGAGGAGCTGCAAAGAACTGTGACAATCTTCACTACAAATAGTATGTTCAAGGGGGATAATGTGAGAAGATATGCCTTCCACCAACTTTCCAGAGAAAAATACAGCTTTTTAGAACACTTAGCATTATAGAACTGTCTAAAATTTCTGGAAACATCTACCACTTTGAGTTGAAATACCTGAACCCTACCCTCCAAATGACTTTAAACAAGCTATGACAGAAATTAATTTTTTCAGGCACGTGTTAAGACCCACATATATATGCAGTACAATTTTGGGGCGCTGAGTAAATGTTACTGAACTGACTGGAAAGATCGTAAAAAGCTGAAGAAAAAAGGTGTTATGAGAACCCCATCAATACCAAACATAAATTGTCTCAGGTTCTGAGATATTCAGTGATGCATTCCCCTTACCCAGGTTCCTTTGGTCTAGCTGATTTTTTCCTTTTGGCTATGAAACTTCTAACCTGGTGTAAAGAGGTGGGAAAATTCTACTGGGTCTTTGGCAGGCCTATAACTATATCCTGATGCCATCTTGGAACCGCAAGATCTAGAATCTTCTATTGGTACTTTACAGAAAATCAAGAAATACCAAAAAACTTACATCATACTGATTTTAAGTAAATTATTATTTGTAGGGCATTGTTTAAAATCATTGAAATGTATATTATAGAAAATTTGTAAGTAAATATATTTTAATTTTATCAATTTATCCCACAAGTAGCTCCAAACTAGATTTTAAAATATTAGTTAAACTCAATTTAAAATAAGCAACATAAATTAAACTCAATTTAAAATAAGTTTCAAAGAAAAAAGATAAGGAAAAAAGAAGGCATCATGATTAAGATTAATACACATCTTGAATACTTGTACAGTTGCCAAATATTTGGCTACAGCATTTCTAGCAACTAATGCAAAGAGGTAAACAACCAAATTTCATAGCATTGTATGGTGGACTGTGGAAGTTACAGTTTTTTCTGCCACTCATGTTTTCATGTCCTCCTTTATAGGAAGATATCTACTTTTGCACTCCTGATAGGAATCATCAACCACGGTGAAAATGGATTTAAATATTGAGTCAGTAATTTCTAAATCAATTAATCTGGTTTATGAATTTAGAAGAATTACTATATTGTATTTGTAAATTCTCTATGTCGTTTCTTTCCCTATCCACTGAAAATAGATATTTTATAAGTTAAAAACCTTAGCAAGTATATAATATGGTACTTAGAAGAATACTACTAGACATAACTTCTGTTTCAGGTTCAATAACTTTTTTTTTTTTTTTTTTGCTGAGCAAAAGAATACACACTGTTTGATTCCATTTATTTGAAGACCAATAACAGGCAAATCTAAACTATAGTGACCGAAAGTAGAACAATGGTTGCCTGGGGCCGGGGCCAGGGGTGCGTATTGACTAGGAAAACAGTACAAGGGGACTTTCTGGTGTGTGGGGTAATGCTCATTATAACCTCAGAGATATTGCGGGTTCTGTTCCAGATCAGGTTCAAAAACTTTTTAAGCAAGGGAAAAAATATATATATATGTATATATTTGCAACATTATAGCCTAGAAAAGTATTCGTCATCTAGAAGTATGTGTTTGTGTTTAGCTGCAGTCCATAGCCTTACTTTAACATCTCGTCTATGGGAAATGACCTTGGTTTTATGAATACCAAGTCAATGAAAGAATAGTAGACTGGTCAAGAAAACCTGCATTTGGCAGTCAGCATCTGTGAGTCATGATTAACAACAACAACAACAAGGGAACAGTCAAGATTTGGAGTCAAAACAGGTCATAGAGTAATTTTAAAAGGATGATTATTCTTTATTTTAACATGAGTGACATAAAGCCATATTGTGTTTCTTTAAAATTCATTTTTCCCCCAAAGCAACAACTGCAAAAAAGTAAGGAAACATTATTCTGGTTTCTGTACCACTTTTCTCTTTGCGTTTTTTTTAAATGATAAAAAGAGATTTTGTTGGTACCAGAAACCAGCAAAAGCTCTCTTGATGACACAGTCCAAGTGTTTTAGGATTACTTGCTGACAAACTCATACAAGCATGATGCAGTCTCCCTGCCCTTTGACCTGATGCAGACTTCTGTACAGCACGAGTCCTGCCCTTCTCGTGTGGAACCGACAGCCTTGTCTCAGTGGAGTTGCAGTTACCAGCCAAGCATTAAAAGCAGCACATGGATTAGAGGCCATGAGAGAGAAAAGAGACATAGTTATACATTACATTAGTATTGTAAAGAGGGAGAATGTAATCAAGAGTACATTAGGAAGAAATCACTGGTTTGGGGAATGAAACTCATAGAATGGAGTCCAGAACTATATACAGTGAGTTTGTAAAATTAGAATGTCCCATACTGATCAGTCATGAGTTTTCCGATACTTCATCTCTAAAGAGTGAACAGTCGAGGTTTCCATTGTTCCTTGAAACAAAAATTCCCTCAGTTACTGTTGATGTTAATATTAAAGGCAGAAAACCTTGCAAGCAAATATGGTATTATATAAATGTCACATAAGTTGAGTATTACCATGTAATTATGTAAATTCCAAGTTGGCACTATTCCTAGTCACTGTTTCCTCTGGTATACAGTTATCAGAAAGAATGTGGGGACAATATTGAAATCAGGACCAGAATCACAACTGAGAAACTATGACCCGATTGAAAAAAATAATTTTGTGTTTTACACCTATAACGTAGGGCAAAAGCAATTATAATTCAGTTTGGAACTATCTTTGGATTGCAAAACAGTAGTTTAGCTTGGAAAATTCCCTTTAAACAATTAGAGGTAAGAGAGTCATTTGGAACACCCTAGTAAATATGCTGATTTGTTTTACCAAACCTTGAATTATCACTCAATAACAACAAAAAATGGCAGCTTGTCCAAGTTTTAAGTTTTGATTTCTAAATCAAACCAAATAATTTCAAAGAACATACAGTGTACCTATCACCGACTCCCATTAAGTATTATGCAAAGTATTTCACTGAACTTTGATTTCAAGCATGTGTCTCTAAGGTGAATATCCTGCCCTTTCGGTAGACACAGACAGCATAGTTCCAGCAAGGTTCCATTCAAGATTAGCCAGATCAGTGAGGACAGTCAAAACAAGATTACAGGCAGGACACACAGATTACAGGGCAGAACAGAGGGGAAGGGGCTCCGAGAACCAATTATATACACTGTAAAAAGTGAGGACATGATTACAGGGTAGAAATATCCTAGAGGTAAAAGCATAAAGTGGAAAGGAAATTAGCACACCAGGGACCAATGGCCTAAATTGCCTTTTCAAAGAAGAATAGTTGAGCTAAAGTGATATTAGCAATAAAAAGTTCTGAAAGTAAGTTGAACCTGATACTGAAAAATGCCTCCATATTAAGAGTTAACACTTAAAATCCCCACATCTGAAACGAGTCATCTTTCACCTAAGTTCTCCTCTCCCTTCCCGGCTATTTTAAACTCTTGAGGACATCTCACTCTCCTAGTTATCCTGGATTAAGATACTGACGATGTCCTTAATCCCTTCACTACCTTTCTCATCACATTCATCACATTCAGCCAATGAGTCCAGGCACTCTCCGTCCTCACTGTTTCCTAAATTCTCCCTTCCCCTCCTGCCTTCACAGCCACTACTCTCATTCAGGCTCTCACTTCCTCCAACCTGCCCTCTGAAACCGCTCTCTCTAACTCCGAGCTCTTCCCTCCCTCAAGGATCTTATATGCCATTGCTGAATATGTCTTCCTAATGCACAACTATAGTTCTGTCTTTTTCCTGAACAGAAACACTCAAGTATGCCTCCACTTTACCAAGCAATGCAAGCTTACTCCTTGAATTCAGGTTTTTCTCTGCCTCGACCTGATCCATCCTCCAGCTGTATCTTGCATCTCATCATACACTCAGTGACACAGCTTTTTCCAAGCCTACTCCCAGCTTTCCTTTTTCTAGTCATTTGTGTTAGTAGTTCTTCCATATGTGCACCTACATTTCAAAACTCAGTTTAACTGCTGACCATCCATGAAGTTTCCATGACCCCAGGAGAAAGCAATCTTTTCTTCAGAAACACTCACTTTGTTCCTAATGTCTCTGGTGCCATTTTAATTCATTAAAAAAAAAAAAAAACAACTTACGTGCTTGTCACAAGTCTCCCTGTTGGAGGGGAGGCAAGAGCACAGCCTAGTCATTTCCTGTGTAAGCCACTATGTGCTACATATGCAAAGTGTTAATAAATGTGAATGAATTTAGAGTTAACATTTTAAAGAGGTTGCCATTCTTAATAAGACAGGGAAAAAAAGAAAGCAAACCAAATGCTATTTCATTCTAAATAAGGTGAGTAGTATTTGCCTCATTTTCTGGGAGAACAACCTCATTCCAACCATCATCAGGCTGGGCTCAGCTATTTTATGATATTACCAAACTTCATAGCCAGGAAACCTATGTGTACACGAAAAGATATAACAGTATGTTAATAATGGTTATCTCTGAAATATAGTATTTAAAGTAATTTTTTAATATTTTAATGTATTTCTGATTTTATACAGAATAGTTATAGCATTTATAGCCAGAAAAACATTATTAATAATCCATTGTTCAAATATTTTTATCTTTGATGTATCAAACATTTTAAAGGTATAAACTTTGATCTAGATAGTGCTGAATCCTGAGAATACAAAAATTACCCTCTATAGGTTGAATGATATGGTTTATATTTTGGAACAATAACTCTGAAGGCCTTTTAAAAATATAGTGGAAGCAAAAGCTTGATGCAAAGAGAACAACAAAGAGACTTGTAATTGTTGATGCAAACAGTAAGATAAAAGTTTGAACTAAGATCATAGCAGTGGGAAGAGAGGAAAGCTTAAATCTTAATCAATGAGCATTAGTCAACAATTCAATGAGGGGACTGAAGAAGTGGAAGGATCTCCCAATTGTCAGACACTGTTCATACCCTTATTGATAAAGATTTTGCTTTTAATGCTAGCGGGTGGTGATTAAATGATGCAGAAGTTAGTTGACAGAATGGGTTACAAAGATAGTTCAACAGAAAGAAGTTTTAAAGGGGTATAAAGAAGTCAACACGGAAAAGAAACTTGATATGTGAGCTCTTATCTTTAGGGACTTCTGGTCAGCTTGAGTCATAGTCAGAAGAGATAACAGGGTTTCCTGTTGAGATTCTTTTAAAGGAAGAAAGTCTCTGCCAAGAGCTGGCTCTGCAGGAAGGATGGTGACAATTTTCTCTGAAAAGAACAAGTAGCTGGTCCTTAAAGGAAACATGACTCTATAAAGCAAGGGGTAGAGGCAGGATAGGTTGTAATTTAGGGCTGAACGTTTGTGACATTTGGTAGTGGTGGGGAAATTAACTGGTTTAATTTACCAGTGATAGATATCAATTAATAATAGACATTTCCAGTTTGCACAGTATTTTTTTTTAATTAATTAATTTATTTATTTATTTATTTTGGCTGTGTTGGGTCTTCGTCTCTGCGCGAGGGCTTTCTCTAGCTGCGGCGAGCGGGGGCCACTCTTCATCGCGGTGCGCGGGCCTCTCACTGTCGCGGCCTCTCTTATTGTGGAGCACAGGCTCCAGACGCGCAGGCTCAGCAGTTGTGGCTCACGGGCCTAGTCACTCCGCGGCATGTGGGATCCTCCCAGACCAGGGCTCGAACCCGTGTCCCCTGCATTGGCAGGCAGATTCTCAACCACTGCGCCACCAGGGAAGCCCTGCACAGTATATTTTTAAGTCTTTATTTCATGACATCATTTCCTGGCATTTAATGTGACCACTATATCTAGCACCATTTTAATATAGAAATTTATAGAAAAGTAATATTAATTTATTTTATTATTTTTATTTATTAGGAGACATTAACCCATCAAATTCCATAACCACAGTTGAGCTTTGTACCAACCATATAAAATTCATTTGAAATGCCTAGGAGGGAGCAGTCTTTATAGAGTGAGTCTCACATATTTAACCCTATTTTAGGAACTGAAGCATCTAAATCCTCTTACAGTTATATCTTTTATTAAAATATAGTGCCATTCCCTTCCTTATTTTTAGCTACAAACATTATATTGGACTAGATGAAACAAGAACTGAATTATTTAATTAGTTGCATTTCAACATTGTCTTATACCATGAATCACAAAATGCCCGTGGCAGGAACTGGACCAGAGAAGACCCGTATTCTAGTTCTACCACAACAACTTATTACTATTTTGATCTTGAGAAAATTAATGAAATTTTCTGTACCTCATTCTCAATGTTCTCATCTATAAAGTGGACATTTTCAGGAACTACACATTTCCCAGGATTAAATATTCCTACCATGACCAATTTAACAGCCCACTTAACAAAAGTCCTGAATATTTAATAATCAGGTCTAGTGGGCTGGTAGAATTAGTATGAGCTACATCTACTACACAGTGGTTGAGGGGAATCGATAACTAAAAAGTTAGGAAGCAAGGGGCTGCAGAGTAGAAATAATATCTTAAAGACAGGTTGAAAATTAAGTTTAAATCAACAGAATGTCCAGATACAAGAACATTAACTTCGAAAGCCATGGAATAAACAATCATAAAAATAGATGGAAATGACATATGTAAAATGGTAAATCTTGAAAGATTGAAACCTGGAGAACAGGTAAGGGAAATACTTAAAATATATGTCAATTTATGTAGCAAGTCTGTAAGGGGCAGGATTTTATAAAAGAGGGGATTGCGATCACTTATTAAAAGTTGACATATGAAAAGAATGTACACATTGCAGAATGATAAGCTCACATGTACAAGTCTTTCCATACCAAGAGCCAGTTAAAGGCAGCCCAGAGTATTAGGTAGGATGGTCAACAAGACAAACTCTATTAAGTTTTGCTCAAAATGAAAAGAGAGTTGAATAAGATGTTATCTATTTTTAGATTTGTGTTTGTGCCATTACTTTCAGAATTTCCTAATTGTGAGTCTATTCCCACTTCCATCCCAGAATCAATCGTACTCCAGTTTTTAATATCTTCTTAAAACAAGTCTCAACCCCACTCTTAGTACTACTGGTAATTCTAGCAATCTTTCCTAGGTATATCAAGGAATCTAGTCTTGCCTATAGGACTTTCACATGGTCCTTCTTAATCCCGTAGGTTCACCTCACCAAATTTGTCTTAAGCCAACTATACATTGATAGACTGTGCCAAAGAAAAAACATGTTTCCCAAAAAGCTACACTGTCCAAAGTTTGGCTTACATCGAAGTTACTTATTCATGGTTGTAGCCTTGGTTACTCTGCTTAGTGCTGTCAGGGAGAAAGAAATTTTCCTCTATCCTTTTAGGTTCTTCTGGCTGGTCTAAGAGTTAAATTGACAGGAGACACACAAACAGGAGAAAATCAAACAAAGGTTTAATAACACGTATACATGGGAGAGACCCGGAAAACTCAGTAACTTGACAAAATGGCTGAAGCCCTCACTGAAATACCATTTTTAGCTAAAGGCAAAAGAGGATGTTAGGATGTTGAGTGTATTGGTTTGGGACTTAAAAGGAGAGGAAGGTAATTCACATGGAGATGGAAAAGCAAATGTTTGGTAAACAAATATTTGAGCCACTGAGAGACAATGCAACACAGACAGGAATTTTTAACACAAGACTATGCTAGGTTCCTCTCTGTCTATCACACCTACTTCATACTATGGTTATCTGTGGTGACAGCTCCCTTCCTAGAACAGGTCCTCTGTCTACATTCTTTAGGCAGCTAAGGGGGAGGTAGAAAGAAAGACTTCCTGAGTCTTCTGTTTCTTAAAAATTAATCAGCCTAAATTAATCCTCATGACAAAGAGACATATTTTGGGGTGCCAAATTTTGTTCTCCTACAGTGCTGTCTCCGGAGTAAGTAGGCTGGGTTCTGTTACCTGGATCCACACATTTCTGACTGCTATTGGCATGATTTATGAATGGAACTTTTTCCAGTAACTGCTCGTTGTTGAACTGGACCTCCTAATACTGATTATGTTTTAAATTTCATCATAGTTATGCTTGTTTTTTTTTTTAACATCTTTATTGGAGTATAATTGCTTTACTATGGTGTGTTAGTTTCTGATTTATAACAAAGTGAATCAGCTATACATATACATATATCCCCATATCTACTCCCTCTTGTGTCTCCCTCCCACCCTCCCTATCCCACTCCTCTAGGTGGTCACAAAGCACTGAGCTGATCTCCCTGTGCTATGCGGCTGCTTCCCACTAGCTATCTATTTTACATTTGGTAGTATATATAAGTCCATGCCACGCTCTCACTTCGTCCCAGCTTACCCTTCCCCCTCCCTGTGTCCTCAAGTCCATTCTCTAGTAGGTCTGCGTCTTTATTCCCATCCTGCCTCTAAGTTCTTCATAACCTTTTTTTTTTTTTTTTTAGATTCCACATATATGTGTTAGCATACGGTATTTGCTTTTCTCTTTCTGACTTACTTCACTCTGTATGACAGACTCTAGCTCCATCCACCTCACTACAAATAACTCAATTTCGTTTCTTCTTATGGCTGAGTAATATTCCATTGTATATATGTGCCACATCTTCTTTATCCATTCATCCGTCGATGGACACTTAGGTTGCTTCCATGTCCTGGCGATTGTAAATAGTGCTGCAATGAACATTGTAGTACACGTCTCTTTTTGAATTATGGTTTTCTCAGGGTATATGCCCAGTACTGGGATTGCTGGGTTGTATGGTAGTTCTATTTTACCTTTTTTTTTCATAAAGTTTTGGTATGCCTAATCTACTCTCTGTGGTCAGCTGTTGTACTGAATCACTTTCCTCTAGGTCTGGCCAAACTATATCTCTTTGTGTACTCTCTCATCCCATTATAATATTGCTCAAGACCTTGTGCCCACCCAGGCTAGCTTTTAGCCTGGGATGTACACACTATACCATACCAAAAACCATAGGAACAGTGTGTCTTCAGGTGGGCAGATATAAAATTCCTAAAAAATTAAGAATACATAGGACCCAACTGTCTCATTTAAAAAGCAGTCAGGATACTTAAATATAAAGAACATGTTGAATAGACTAGAGTATTCAGATAATGAAGAGTACATTCAAGTAATATTCTATTAGATCTTCTAGAAAATCTATTCTTGCATCACAATACTGTAAAAAAGGATATTTTATTTATTTTTAAAATGCATCAGGCTGTCTTTATTTTTTATAGATTATATCCCATTTATAGTTATTATAAAATATTGGCTATATTCCCTGTGCTGTACAATCCATCCTTACAGTTTATTTATTTTATACATAGTAGTTTGTACCTCTTAATCCCCTACTTCTATCTTGTCCTTCCCCCCTACCTTCTCACTGGTAATCACCAGTTTGTTTTCTACACCTGTGAGTCTTTTTCTTTTTTTGTTATGTTCACTAGATTTAATTTTGAGATTCCACATATAAAAACATATAGTTTTTGTCTTCTCTGTCTGACTTATTTCACCAACTGTAGTACCCTCCAAGTTCATCCACATTTCAGCAAATGGCAAAATTTCATTCTTTTTTATGGCTGAGTAGTATTCCATTGTATATTTATACCACATCTTCTTTATCCATTTATCTACATTAGTGTTTTTGTTTTTGTTTTGGATAAATACCCAAGAGTGGAAAAGAAAAGACAACCTATTGAATAGGAGAAAATATTTGCAAATGATATGACCAATAAGGGGTTAATATCCAAAATATTTAAACAGCTTATGCAAGTCAATGTCAAAAGGCCAACCTGATTTAAAAATGAGCAGAAGACCTGAATAGACATTTTTCCAGAGAAGACATGTAAGTGGCCAACAGGCATATGAAAATATGGTCAACGGTTTTAATCAGAGAAACACAAATTAAAACCACAATGAGGTATTACCTCACACCTGTCAGCATGGCTATCATCAAAAAGTCTACAAATAACAAATGTTGTCAAGGATGTGAAGAAAACAGAACTGTTGGTGGGAACGTAAATTGGTGCAGCCACTGTAGAAAACAGTATGGAGTTTTCTTAAAACTAAAAATAGAACTACTATATGATCCAGCAATTCCACTCCTGGGAATATATCTGAAGAAAAGGGACAATTTACTTTGTCCTATAGGCTATGTTGATAATTGGCCTCTAGGGATAGGGAAGGTCAAGGAAATAAACTTTCAGATGCTTGCTGGTGACTGGAGAATAGGGGTTATTCCCGTCCCTATTCTGGATAACTCATTGGCTACTTTTCTGAAAGTGAACATAGATTCTAAAATGTTGTGAAGATCTAAGTGATTTTTTATTAATGTCGAAACTATACAGACACAGGGGAGTGAAAAAGCAGTTGTCCCCTAGTTTAAGATTAAGAAAATCTCTAAGCTTGGAAATAGGCAAAAGGTATCACTAAATTACCTTTCAGTGGCATGCTGCCTATTGTCGGGTGGACCCTCAAATGATAATCTGATTCTCTGGGAAAATGTAATTTTGATTAATTTCCCAGGCTATTGTATGTTCTGTAGGTCTAGAGGTTAAATAAATTGTAGAAGTTAAGTTGCAACTGATTCCTCTCCATGGCAATGTAAATGATTCCTATTCATAACTATGCAGATGAATTTTATCCAGTACAGATAGAATTGAATTCCTCCTGGTTGAAACAATAATACAAACATTACAATTTATTGCTCAGTAGGCTATTAGACAGTTTTGTTTCTTTTTTTTTTTTTTTTTAGTTTTTGAATTTTATTTTATTTATTTTTTGTATATCAGGTCCTTATTAGTCATCAATTTTATACACATCAGTGTATACATGTCAATCCCAATCGCCCAATTCATCACGACAGTTTTGTTTCTATTAGCAAATTTATTTCACCATTCCTGACTTTTTCTCTCTCCCTCTCCCTCCCTCTCTCTCTCTCTGTATGTATATATAGAGAGAATCTTCTCCAGATTTTCTTTTGAAGCTTCCTACTTCTTCCCTCATTTATAAATTAAATTCTTTAATTCATGTTCATTTTATATTTGCAGAAAACCCATTTTATCTTTTCAAAAATTATTCTTTACCGCTAACTAATCTGTATCTTTCTACCGTACAAAAATGGAACCTCACTGCCAGGATCTTTGGTGTTGATGAGACAGTCTGTAGCCTCTAGAATGTCTCACGTGAATACTGCCTCCTTTCCTAGTTCAACCTCCATTTTTTCTTCCCAAAGTCTATCTCTTGAATAAGAACTTTGCTTTTTTAAGTATCCCCAACTTTCCCATATTTTATTTCTCCAAAATCCTATACTTCTGGAAAATCACAACACCCTTCCTTCAGAAATTGTATTGTAGCAATGCTCCTCTTACATCTTGTAAATTTTATAGCCTAATCTTTGCTACTGGCTAAAGGGAAGGGTGATTCTTGGCCTGATGGCTGAAGAAAAAAATAGTATGATGTATATTCCTGAAACTTGGCTGTTACTTAAGTCTTTCCATAAATGGAGAAAAACACAAACCAAACAAAAAAGGTAACACTGTATGAACTTAAAAACCCTCTGGAAAAACTTAACCAGGGCTATAGAAGACTTATATTCCTCCTTTTAATATATCTTTGATTTGATTATGCTGAAAATGCATCCTCCTCACCACCACCCCGCACCCCCCCACACACACATATACCCTGAGTCACATTCTGAAGTCTTTGCTCATTAGTCCAACAACAAAGCAGCTCCTGCCCATCACTTCTGCCTAATTCCTGGGTTTTTGTTTGTTTGTTTTTCTGGCTGTAGGAGATGGCAAAAAAGCAGGGTTATTAGGAACTGATGGAGTAGAACTATCTGGAAAGGTGTTGGTGCCTCAAAAGAACTGAATCCAGTGGAAGTGTGAACATACCTATCCTACCATAGGCGCTAATACGGTCCTCTTCTTCAGGGGTACCTGGCACATGGTGTGTCCTCAACCAATATCTGTCCAATGACTGAATGAAAATACTTACTTTTCAAAATGGCATCACTAAGCCTCAGGACACAAAGGTACTTGCTATCCTCTTATTCCATGCCCTTTTGCTTAGAGAAAACTTGTGAATATAAGCATTTTCAATGAACTTAAGTCCCAAGTGACAATTAAAAGTGTCTCTAATTGAGGGAATCCTGTAATTTATTAGCTTTGTAGTCCTGTTTTATTCTTTTACATTATTCCATCCTAATTTTTCTCAATCGAAGAAAGTTTCTGAGATTTAATAACTAAAATCTCTTTTCCTGAGTCATGCTGCTAACTCATTGTGTGTTCAGCTAACATTGTTTCTGCCTGCCTGAATTTCTTTCCACACCTTTGTTCTGCCAAAACCCCTTCTGTTAAAAAGGAGTTCACAGAGGGGAAATGAGTGGGTAGAAAGGGAAAACAGCACATACACACACACACTTTGAAATGAAAAATAAACCAGAGTGCTATCTTTGTTGAATGGTGATGGGCTCAGATAATACTTTGCAGAGCTTCTCTCCTGCAGAGATTTGTCTGTGATTCACCTTGAATGGAAAATTGTTATATCCTACCTAATCAAGGGTCTGTTGTTTTCCTCAGAGCTTTCATCTGCCACTGATGTCAAACTTCATATATTCAGGCCGAGGTCAAAATTGTTACTGTCATTAAACTAGGGAGAGTCTAGACATTAACACTCCATGAAGGGTCCTAAGATCTGCACATCAGACTCGGAGATGTGAATTTTTTGGTTTTAATTTTGGTTCTGGTACTTTGTTTCAAAGGAAATACACCAGTTTTGTAGTTAGAACTCCAACTTCCTTGACAGAGTTTCATTTATTTGGAAACTTTATTGAAGATAAAAAAGACATATAATATTCTCCAACATACCATAACTCTAACAAACCTTGACTGAGAATGATTGCCTGAATCCAATCATTAATGCCTGCTCCATAGGCATCCTGAAGCATCCAGGATCAGTTTATCATTACCACCACCAAAAGTTTATGATGCTGGGGGCTTTGAAGTCTTTTCTGACACTGAAAGAGAAAAATCCCCAGACTGTTGGATCAGAAAGCAGGACCACACAGTTGCCCTCTGGCCTCATTATGGGACTTTAAGGGGAAAGACCTTTAATTTTCTAGGATATGTTTCAGATTAATAAAACTACAATCATAATCATATTTTTCCATTTTAATTTTATTGCAAACTTCTAAATGTTTTCACATAATTTTGTTATTTGAAGTAACAAACCACCTCTGAAGTAGTAGAATAAATATTAGCATCCTCATTTTACAAGAGAGGGAACACAGAGGTGACTTGCCCAAGACCGTGCAACTCCCCACAGAGCCAGGGGTGGAGCAGAGTTCTTAGTCCACTGCTTTTCCTCTGTACTTTCCCATCTTAGTTGCAGCTTGATTTCTCCCATTGGGTAAATATAGAAGTCCTATACAGACAAAAAGAAGACTAAAATGTTTCCCGGACAATAGACAGTCATTTATGGAAGAAATAACATTAGGAAGATCATAAAAATACCAAGTCAGCTAAAAGAGGGATAAAGAAAAAGAAACGAAAAAGGGAATTAACAGTTGTTGAATTCCTACTTGATGCCAGACATTGAGTACAGAGCTGTTCTTATACTATGATCTAATTTCATCCCCATACCAGGCCTAAGCAGTAGACGAAATGATCAGCCCCTACACTTAGGAAACTGAGGTTCTAAGAAGCAAAGTGTCTTGCCTAGGGGTCACACAGTTTTGTAAAACTGAGTTTTGAAGTCAGCCTGTCTCCAAAGTCTGTGTTTATTTTCCTGAACATAAACTGTACAACCTGAAGGTCAAACGGCAGACCTGTAAACATTTAGAGGAAATTCTGTAGACGCTCACTCAAAGATTTCGGTGGACCAAAGTACGGCCAGCAGACAGATGGAAGACCTAACCTCCAAGGAAAAGTACGGAGAGGAAAATTTTGCAGTCATAGTTGTCCAGCCACGTGCTCAGAAGAGTAGTAATATCATACACAGCACTGTCTCTGAGCATTAAATCAATATCAAGTTATTATCTCTGAGAGTACAGAGTAAATTGTAAAGTAATACACAGAATGAAAGGTGAGGTTACCTCCTGAAAATAGTGTATCTTGATTGTGCTTTAAATGAAGTTTCTCCAGATGGGGAACCATCTTTTTTTTCCTTCCAAAATTTTCCTGAAGAAAAATGGAGAT
This sequence comes from Balaenoptera physalus, assembly GCF_965194825.1. Classification (NCBI taxonomy): domain Eukaryota; kingdom Metazoa; phylum Chordata; class Mammalia; order Artiodactyla; family Balaenopteridae; genus Balaenoptera; species Balaenoptera physalus. The sequence continues at coordinate 108,545,626 of NC_138890.1, read as the reverse complement.
AAAAGGCCAGAGAGAAAGAACAACAAAATACGCTAATGTTAACCTCAGTGCTCTTAAACCACTATACTGCCATCATAACAATAGTACCTTGCCCTTTTTTTTTTTTTGGTACAGTAGCTTTTTGTCTACAAAGTCCTTTTTCTGGAATTATGCTTACTTATTTTTATGGAGATAACTGAAGCTCAGTGAGGTTGAGCGCATGTCCAGGGTCCCACAGGTGTAAGTAGCAGAACCAGCCCTGGTTCCTACTTGTTCCTAGTCCGTGCTCAGGATTCATTCGACCATATCAAAACTGTATAAATTCCTTTCCAGTTAACAAAGATAATTATTGTCCATGAGAACTCCTGCTATGGTGAGAAATTCAGTACATATTTTGACCCGTTGTGGAAGGGAAATTATTGAATAATGGACTGTGTTATATTAGAATTTTAGTGAATTTTTAAAAACATTTTTTAACATAAGATCAACCTTCCCAAAGATACTAAATTAAATAATAACAATGCTCGTGCTTGTTTTGCTTCTGAGGAAACCAAACAGCCAGCGTTATTTGATCAAGTCCTCTCTGGGTATATTAGTAAGATGTTAGCTACCATAAACACTCACCCCCATCCTCATTTTAAAATAAACACAATTATTCAGATGAGGACTCTGAAACACAGTTTTTAAGACTGTACAGAGTTAATGCCAGAATAGGAGGGATGCATATCCCTTGGACACGTCACTTAAATTTTATTGGCATCAATTTCCTCATTTGTAGAATAAAAGGTTGAATTCAGAGGTTACTTATGGCCCAGAAGTAGAATTTGGCCAACATAGATATTTTCTTTGTCTAGCTCATTAAAGAAATGTGAATATGAGTGGTATTTTTAATACTCCTTTGAGTTTGTAATATTGCACATATCTTTCCGAGAATGGAAGAGAAAGGCTTCTTTACCCTTCTCTGAATTACACATTGCGTTTCATTTTTCACCCTCTGTTTTCTTCACTCCTTGTTCCTCAACTGTCAGGATAAATTTGATGACTGGATAAAAGAATTCTCCCACTTGAGTTGCATTCTCCAAGAGCCATACAGATACACAGACTGCAGGTGGTGAAGCAGGGCTGAGGACCTGGGAGCTGTTACACAGCTGGCACCAGCTTCCTGCCTCTTGGAGTCTGCACTGCTGGCTGGAACAAATAGAACTTAACTGCCTCAGCACTAGAGCAGTCAATAAAAGTCACCATGACCTAGAGTCCTCATGGCAGCTTTGTAAAGTCCATCCTTAGGGGAGAATCTGGACGTGATCAGCTACTCAGTGAACATAACTCTTGCTTTAACATATGATAATCTATTTCTTATTTCTCAAGATCTTTTCAGACCTAAAGTAACTAACACTTTCCTTTCATGGACAGCAGGCTGACTGCCCACTAATAAAACAAGGAACAAAGGACAAGAACAGCTAGGGGCTTCTAATTCCTTTACGGCTCAGTCTTGGGGGAAGTATTAGAAACCGCTGCCCCTGCCTACACTTTGGGATCTAACCATTTGTGCCGAGGCCTGTGTAGAGGCCTGTGAGATGTACAAGTTGTAAGGATACCCAAGAGCAGGTTAGATAAGAAACAAGGAGAATTAAAGGGCAGGTGTAAGGGAGATGTGTGTGTCAAATAGAAGCTGAATGATGATGCCATAGAGAGCAGAGAGAATAATCTGAATGGTTTTGCTTTATTGTTTGGTTCCTTACTGTATAATATGAGTCTAAAACCATTATGTTATTGAGAGTAATACTTAAATTTTTTTCCTATAAACTCTTTTACTATCAATGAACTATAAAAAAAAAAGTACATATCAAATAAAAAATTAAGTACTGAATTTTCATTTTGCAGAAAGTTGATGAGGAAAATGTAATATGCACAAAATATTTTTGGTATTTGCTATCTACAATGGGAGTAATATTGCTGACCCCATGAGAATCAGAAGACACTGATCTGCTGAAAACATACCTCTTCAGAGTTATTAGTTATTTAAGAAGACTGAGCCCAAAGATAAAACAATGACAAAACTTTTCATTGCCATCAATGACCTGTTCCGAATTAATTTTTAATTTCAATTCTTAGTTTTTAGGTGAATATGTGAACAGTGAACTTAGAGCTGTTAACAATCGTCTCCATTAACTGAAGATGAACGTTACAAAGAGTTACATGAGGTCAGGGCTCTAAGGTGTCATCAGGTTTTTCAAATAGAAAGCAATTAAGTTATTTACAGCAAGGGTTTAAGTTTTTAACTTTTCGACTTTCCAGGCCATATGGTCTGTGTTGCAACTTCTCAACTCTGCTGCACCAAAACAGGGCAGACAACATGTAATGAATGGATGTGGTTGAGTTCTAAAAAAAACTTTATGAAATGTAAAGCATCCTTCACTAGGAAATTAGTTACATATATGATAAAGTATATGAAATTGTTATTTTCATAGTTCAAAAGCAGTCAATTATCAACAATTTCATATTGTTTAACCTGTTAAATTATATTACATCTGTACATTGGAGATACTACTCAGGCAGGTAAGAATGAGACTATATATGATATATATATAATATCTATTATATATTTACTGAAAAAGATGTAGAACTCTGTGTACAACATGCCACCATTTATGGAAAACACAAGAAATAAACTATTCATTTTTTGTATTTCCTTTATTGCTTAAGACATCCTGAAAAGATAAAGAAGAAAGTGTTAACAGTGGTTACCTGCTTTAGGGGAGGAGAGGAGTGCAGCTGAGTAGATAGGGATTAAGGATAGAAGATATTTCATTCACTGTACACTCATTTAAAACTTCATTTCTGAAACAAAGTTTTCACTAAAAAAATAAAAGAAGCATGCCCCCCATTTTATATATCATTTAGAATTGCATCTGGAAATGTTTTATTTATGTACGGTTTATTTATGTTGCTTTTTGTTTGTGAAAGTGGTAAGACCCAAATATCATGGCTGTTTATTGATTTGTCTCTTCCTCTTAACAGTAATCAACTTTATAATATTACTAAATGGCTATTGTATTGAGGATCAATTGAACTATGTTAGTCCAGGTTCTGACTGCTTTGCATGTATCACCTTCTTTGGAATCATCCCAATAATTTGGTAGCTATTATCATCACCTATTTTTTACTGTAGTAAGAACATTTAACATGAGATCTATTCTTTTAACAAATTTTGAAATACACAAGAGGATTGTTAAGTGTAGGCACAGTGTTGCACAGCAGATCTCTAGAACTTATTCATTTTCCATAAATGAAATTGTATGCCAGTTGAATAGCAACTCCCCATTTCCTGCTCCACTCAGCCCAGGGCAATCCCCATTGGACTCTGCTTCTAAGAGTTCGGTTATTTTGTCTACTTCAGATAAGTGGACTAATACAGTATTTGTTCTTCTGTGACTGGCTTATTTCACCTAGCATATTGCCTCTGTGATCAGTCTTGTTGTCATAAATGGTGGATTTCTTTCTTTTCAAAGGCAGAGTAATACTTTATTCTATGTACAGCTCTCCCTCAGTATCTGAGGAGGATTGGTTTCAAGAGACCCCACCGTTACCATGCTCCGTGGACGCTCAAAACCCGTAGGTAGCCGTCTGTAACCATAGATTCCACATCCGTGGATTCAACCAATCACAGATGGAAATTTCGATCCCCAGTTAAATCTGCAGGTCCCAAAATCCTCCAATACAGAGGGCCGACTGTGTGTGTATTGAAAAATATCCACATATATGCGGACCGGCACCGTTCAAATTCATGTTGTTCAAGGATCAGCTGTATGTACCATATTTATCCATTCATCCTTCAGTGGGCATTTAGGTTATTTCCACACTTCAGCTGTCATGAATAATGCCGTAAAGAACAAAGGAGTACAGATATCTCTATAATCTTGTTTTCAATTATTTTGGATAAATACTCAGACATGGAATTCCTGGATCATAGGGTAGTTCTAGTTTTAATTTTTTGAGAAACATTCGTCCTATTTTTCATAGCAGCTTCACAATTTTACATTCCCACCAAGGATGTACAAGGGTTCCAGTTATCTTTGCCTTTTTTAAGACAAAGAGCTAAGATTCAGATAGGCTAAGTACATTGCTCAAAGTTATAAGCCTAAAAGGGGTGGACCTGAAATTTAAACTTTGAACTGACACCAAACACTATGCTCTCCTCCCTCCCCTCCTCTAGTTATTAACCCTTATTTCATAGAGCTAATAGAACTTTTTAAAAAGCAGACACCTTCACCATTGTTCTATATATCTTAAAGTGTTTATCTGTTCATAGGTGATTCTCCAGACTTCACATGCTGGTCAGAGCAGATTAATTTGTAACAGTCTTTCACTGACAGGTTGACTTCTCTACCTAGAACCCTATTTCCTCTTGCCCCGACTCTTACTCTCCCTACACATCTGAGCTCAGGCCTCGTATATTCCATGAAGCCCTCCTGGATAACCTAGGGTCCCATATATGATCTTACAGCAGCAGCATATACTTATTACAGATTTATTCATCTGAATTAAATCACTTACCCATTAGATTAAGCATATGAAATTGTCAATATTCAACAGTTTTTGAACTACAAATACAGCTATTTGAAATGATTCTATCTAAAGTTTGTTTCTTACACTAAAAAAACTCCTTGAAGGCAAGGCTAATATCTTGATAATATCCAAGACCTTAGCACAATGCCTGGGATATAGCAGACATTTAACATAATTTTTATGTTAAGTGAATGAAATTAAATAAGTGAGCAAATAAATGAATGAACCAACAGATTCATGGACATTATTTAAAAAAAAAAAAAGTAAAGGTTGATTAATTTACTTAAAAATATCCAATTAGCTCAACCTCTGCTTATCTAAGACTGTAGCATAATTTATGATAGAAGCTATGAAGAGGTTTCAAAACAATACTTATGTCTTATGCAACTTTCTTTTGCTATTGCAAAATGAAGCCTAAATGCAGGTGAAATCAATAGGAGAATTCGTTGCGATTGTTTTTCTGTTTTGTTTTGTTTCTTTTATGTTTGGTTGTATGTTGTCTAAATGCATATGACTTGTTTTAACATGAACAAGTAGAAAGATGACTTTCCAAATTTCCTTTTTTAAGGCAAGCCTTTAAAGATTTTTATAACTGAGGCTGATTTGCTAAGGTTAACAAGACCTTACCCAGTACGAGGTTATTTGTATATGAAACTGGAAATTTTTATTCCATCTACTGATTGCCACACACACACACACACACACAGACACACAAGAGTTGAGACAATTATATACTGATTAACTGTTCTTATCAGTGAATTTATCATCTATTTATACTCTTTCTAATGCAGTTTAAAAATGCAAATTACACAGCTTTCCAGGGTTCCCTAAACTATCACTAGTGCTGTCTAATAGAACTTTCTGAAATGATGCAAATATTCTACATTCACACTGTCCGATACAGCAATCATTAGCCACATGTGGCTGCTGAGCACTTAAAATGTGGCTGGCGTGACACAGAGGCTAAATTTTTAACTTCATTTAACTTTAATTAATTGAAACTCAAATAGCCACATATGGCTAGTGGCTACTATATTGAACAGCTCAAGAAACTTCCTTTAAAAACCAAGCAAAAATTGTCTCAGTGTGGTTTTAGCCAATTTTCTCTTCTTCTTGTTGTTCCTCGCATCTGACATTTTCCTTCTGTTCTTCTGTATTTTTAACTTCTTGCTGGATGAATGCTTTGCTGGTTCTTTCAGTGAGGTGTGTGGGTGGTAAACTGTCTTTGTCTTCTTATGTCAGAAAATACTCTGATTTCCTCATACTCTTGAACAGTTATTTGGCTGATATAAAATTCTATGCTGACAATTATTTTTCTCCAGCATTCTGAAGCTGTTGTTTTATTATGTTCCAGTAGCTATTGTTGCTGATAAACAGCTGCAGTCTATCTGACGTTTTTAAAAAAATCTCTCACTCTTTTTTTTCTTCCAGTTTTATTGATATATGTTTGATAAAAGTTTAAGGTGTACAGCATAAGGATTTGACTTACATACATCTTGAAAGGATTATCACAATAATTTTAGTGAAATCCATCATCTCATATAGATAAACAATTTAAAAATTAGAAAAAAATTTCCTTGTGATGAGAACTCAGGATTTACTCTCAACAACTTTCATATATAACATACGGCAGTGTTAATTGTATTTGTCATGCACATTACAACCCTAGGACTTATTTATCTTATAAGTGAGAGTTTGTACCTTTTGACTGCCTTCATCCAATCTCTGTTTCCAACCGCTGCCTTTGGTAACCACAAATCTGATCTTTTTCTATATCCTTTGCTGTGCAAAATCTTTTTAGTTTGATGTAGTCTCATTTGTTTGTTTTTGCTTTTGTTTCCCTTGCCCAAGGAGACAGATCCAAGAAATATTACTAAGGCCAATGTCAAAGATTTTACTCTCTGGGTTTTCTTCTAGAAGTTTCATGATTTCAGATCTTACATTTAAGTCTTTAATCCATTTTGAATTTATTTTTGTGCATGATGTGAGAGAGTAGTCCAGTTTTATTCTTTTGCATGTAACTGTCCAGTTTTCCCAACACCATTTAGTGAGCAGGCTGTCTTTTCACCACTGTATAGTCTTGCCTCCTTTGTCATAGATCAGTTGCTCATGTAGGTGAGGGTTAATTTCTGGGCTCTCTATTCTTTTCCATTAATATGTGTTTATTTTTGTGCCAGTACTGTACTACCTTGACTACTGTAGCTTTGTAGTGTAGTTTGAAATCAGAGAGCAGGATATCTCCATCTTTGTTCTTCTTTCTCGAGATTGTTTTGACTATTTGGGATATTTTGTGTTTTCATACAAATTTTAGAATTATTTTGTTCTAGTTCTGTGAAAAATGACATTGGTATTTTGATAGGGATTACATTGAATCCGTTAGATTTGCCTTGGGTAGTATAGTCATTTTAGTAATATTAATTCTTTAAACCCATGAACACAATATATATATATTTCCATCCGTTTGTGTCTTCCTCAGTTTCTTTCATCAATGTCTTATAGTTTTCCAAGTACAGATCTTTTACCTCCTTAGTTAGATTTATTCCTAGGTGTTCTTTTGGATGCAATTTTAAATGGAATTGTTTTCTTAATTTATCTTTCCGATAGTTCGCTGTTAGAGTATATATACAGAACAGACTTCTGTATATTGATTTTGTATCCTCCAACTTTACTGAATTTATTGATGAGCTCTAATAGATATGTGGTGGCATCTTTAGGATTTTCTATGTATAATATTATGTCATCTGCAAACAGTAACAGTTTTACTTCTTCCTTTCCAATTTGGATTCCTTTTCTTACCTGATTGCTGTGGATAGGACTTCCAATACTGTGTTGAATAAAAGCGGCAAGAGTATGCATCCTTGTCTTCTTCCTGATCTTAGAGAATATTCTTTAAGCTTTTCATTGTTCAGTATAATGTTAGCTGTGGGCTTGTCATATATGGCCTTTATTATGTTGAGGTGTGTTCCCTCTATGCCTACTTTCTGGAGGCTTTTTATCATAAATGGATACTGATTGTTGTCAAAAGCTATTTCTGCATCTATTTAAATGACCATATGATTTTTATTCTTCAGTTTGTTAATGTGGTCTATCACATTGATTGATTTGCAATTACTGAACCATCCTTGCATCCCTGGGGTAAATCTCACTTGATCATGGCATATAATCCTTTTAATGTATTGTTGGATTCTGTTTGCCAGTATTTTGTTGAATATTTTTGCAACTCTTTTCATCTGTGATTTTGGCCTATAATTTTCATTTTTTGTGATATCTTTATTTGGTTTTGGTATCATGGTGATGCTGTCCTCATAGAATGACCTTGGAAACATTCGGTCCTCTGAAATCTTTTTTGGAATAGTTTGAGAAGGGTAGGTGTTAACTCTTCTCCAACTGTTTGGTAGAATTCACTTGTGAAGCCATCTGGTCCTGGACTGTTGTTAGTTGGGAGTTTTTTTTGATGTTGTTGTTTTTTGTTTTTTTAGTTACTGATTAAACTTCATTACTGGTAATTAGTCTGTTTGTATTTTCTAATTTTTCCTGATTCAGTCTTGGGGGATTGTACATTTCTAGGAATTTGTCCATTTCTTCTAGGTTGTCCATCTTATTGGTACATAATTGTTCACATATAATTATATCCTAATCTCTTATGATCCCTGTATTTCTGTGGTGATGATTGTAACTTCTCCTTTTTCACCTGATTTTATTGATTTGGGCCCTCACTCTTTTTCTCTAGACTAGTCTGGCTAAAGGTTTATCAATTTTGTTTCTCTTTTCAGAGAACCAGCTCTTAGTTTCATTGATTTTTTCTACCGTGTTTTTAGTCTCTGTTCATTTCTTTCTGCTCTGATCTTTATAATTTTTTTTCTCCTACTAACTTTGGGTATTATTTGTTCTTTTTCTAGTTACTTTAAGTATAATGTTAGATTGTTATTTTGAGCTTTTTCTTGTTTCCTGCAGTAGGTTAGTATTGCTAAAAACTTTCCTTTTAGAACCACTTTTACCACATTGCATAGGTTTTGAATCATTGTGTTTTCATTTGTCTCCAGGTATTTTTGATTATTTCTTCTTTGATTTCTTCAGTGACCTGTTGCTTGTTTAGTAGCATGTTGTTTAGCCTCTACATGTTTAGTTTTGTGCAGTTTTTTTCTTATATTTGATTTCTAGTTTCATAGCAGTGTGGTCAGAAAAGATGCTTTATATGATTTCAATTTTCTTAAATTTAATGAGGCTTGTTTTGTGGCCTAGCACGTGATCTATCCTGGAGAATGTTCACTGTGCTTGAACACAGAAAAAGGTGTATTCTGCTGCTTTTGGATGGAATGTTCTATATAAACCTATTAAGTCCATCTTTTCTAATGTGTTAAGGCCAGTATTTTCTTACTGAATTTTTGCCTGAATAATCTGTCCAGTGATGTAAGTGGAATGTTAAATTCTCCTCCTATTATTGTGCTATTGTTAGTTGCTCCCTTGTGTCTGTTAATATTTGCTTTATATATTTAGGTTCTCCTATGCTGGATGAATATATATTTAAAATTGCTATATCTCCTTCTTGATCATTATGTAATGTCTTTCTTTGTTTCTTCTTACAGTCATTGTTTTAAAGTCTATTTGTCTGATATAAGTATTGCTACCCAACCTTTCTTTTCATTTCCAATTACTTGAACTACCCTTTTTTTCCATCCCTTGTCTGTTTGTGTCTTTAGATTTGAAGTGAGTCTCTTGTAGGCAGCACATATACAGGTCTTGTTTTTATATCCATTCAGTTACTCTGTGTCTTCTTATTGGAGCACTGCGTCTATTTACATTTAATGTAATGCCATTTTGTTAATTGTTTTGGGGCTGTTTATGTAGTTCTTTTTGATCCTTTCTTCTTCTTTTGCTCTCTTCCCTTGTGATTTGATGTCTATCTTTAATGCTATGTTTGGATTCCTTTCTCTTTTTTGTGTATCTATTATAGATTTTTGGTTTGTAGTTACTGTGAGGTTTATCGTAGCTAGCTAGCTAGTTATCTATATGTATGTGTGTGTATATACATGTGTGTATATATACGAGTGTGTGTATATATGTGTGTGTATATATGTGTGTATATGTATATATGTGTATGTATATATGTGATTAATTCAAGTTCCTGATTTCTTAAGTTCAAACACATTTTAACCCTGAACAACTCCTCACCCTATGTTTACCATTTTTACATCTTTTGTATATCCTTCAATTATTTATTATAGATGTAGATGATTTTACTGCTTTGTTTTTAAACCTTCCTACTAGCTTTGTACACGGATGATTTACTACCTTTAGTGTATGTTTGTCTTTACCAATGGGGTTTTTCCTATTGTAATTTTCATGGTTCTAGTTGTGGCCTTTCCTTTTTTGTGTAGAGAAATTCTTTTAACATTTCTTGTAAAGTTGACTTCACAGTGCTGAACTCTTTTAGCTTTTGCTTGTCTGTAAAACTTTCAATCTTTCTATAAATCTGAATGAAAACCTTGCCAGGTAGAGTATTCTTGGTTGTAGGTTTTTCCCTTTCATCATTTTAAATATATCATGTTACTCCCTTCTGGCCTACAGAAGTTTCTGCTGAAAAGTCAGCTGGATAGCTGGGAGTTGCCCTGTACATAAGTTATTGCTTTTCCCTTGCTGCTTTTAGTATTCTCTCTTTATCTTTAATATTTGCCATTTTAATGCAGTGTGTCTTTGTGTTATTCTCTTTGTGTTGATCCTGTTTGGGACTCTATGCTTCCTGGACCTGGATGTTTGTTTCCTTTTCTAGGTTAGGGAAGTTCTTAAATATTATGTCTTCAAATATGTTCTCTGACCCTTTCTCTCTTTTCCTTCTGGGACCCCTATAATGCGAATGTTAGTATGTTTGGTGTTGCCTCAGAGGTCTCTTAAACTGTCCTCATTTCTTTTTCTTATTTTTTTGAATTTTATTTTATTTTTTTATACAGCAGGTTCTTATTAGTTATCTATTTTGTACATATTAGTATATGTATTTCAATCCCAATCTGTCCTCATTTCTTTTCTTTTTTCTGCTTAGCTTCAGTGATTTCCACTACTCTGTGTTCTAGCTCACTGATTCATTCCTCTGTATCATCTAATATACTGTTTATTCCTTCAAGTGTATATTTTATTTCATTTATTTTATTCTTCATCTCTGTTTGGTTCTTTATATTTTTGAACTCTTTGTTTAAAACATCTAACTTCTCATTCTGTTCATCCAATCTTCTCTTGAGTATTTGAAGATCTTCACAATCATTACCTTGAACTTTTTATTAGGCAGATTGCCTGTCTCCACTTCAAGTAGTTCTTCTGGGGTTTTATCTTATTCCTTCATTTGGAACATATTCCTCTGTCACTTCATTTTGCCTAATTTGCTGTTTTTATATCTATGTATTCAGTAAGTTGATTATGCTTCCCAACCTTGGAGTAGTGGCTTTTTTAAAAAGACGCCCTATATATTCTAGCAGTGCATTCCCCTCTGGTCACCAAAGCTGTATGTTCTAGGAGTGCCCCCTTTGTGGGGTATGTGGGTCCTTCTGTTGTGATAGGCTGACTACTATAGCTGGTGTGGTAGGCATGGTTGGCCCCCAGTCCAGTTGGTTGCCAGGTCCTGCCTTGTACTTAGGCTGCCAGCCACTGGTGGGCAGGGTTGGGTTCAGGGGTGGGTGTTTGTGGGGCTGGGGTCCTGTATCTAGTGTCAGCCTCCTGGAGGGCAGGACTGGTTCTTGACACAGCTAGCTGAAGCATCCAGTGTGTCTTGGAGCTGATGTTGGCCTCCTGTTGGATGATGCTAGGGTCCCAGGTGGCAGTGGGCTCAGGGGTTCTTAAAGCAGCTAGCCTGCTAATAGGTGGGGCTGTGTTCCCACACTGCTAGTTTCTTGGCCTGAGGTGGTGACAGGTTGGTTGGTGGGGCCGGGTTCTGGCACTAATAAGGTAGACGGAGGAATCCAAAATGGTGCTTCCAGAATCAGTCTCCTCATGACAGAACAAGCTCCCCAAAATGGCTGTCACCAGTGTCTATGTCCCCAGAGTGAGCTCCAGTTGCCTCCTGTCTCTCTGAGAGGCTCTCCAAGGTCAACAGATTCGTCTGACTCAGGCTCCTTTCAAATTACTGCTTCTACCCTGAGTCTTGGAGTGTATGAGATATTGTGTGCACCTTCTAAGAGGGGAGTCTCTATCTCCCACACCACTTGGCTTTCCTGAAAGTAAGCCCCAGTGGCCTCCAAAGCCAAACCTTCTGGGTGCTCATCTTCCTGATGCAGGACCTCCAGGATGGGGAGCCCAATGTGTGGCTCAGACCCTTCGATCCTTGGGGAGAACCTCAGCAATTGTAATTATCCTCCTGTTTATGGGTTGCCCTAGGGGTACGGACCTTGACTGTACTACATCTCCTCCCCTTCTACCCTTTTGTTGTGGTTACTTCTTTATATCTTTAGTTGCAGAACATCTTTTCTGCTAGTCTTCTGGTCTTTCTCCTCAATACTCTGTAAATTGTAATTTTGCGTGCACTTGGGTGAGCTTAGGTTCTTCTTAGTCTGCCATCTTGGCTACTCCCTCTCTGTCACTCTTTCTAGCTGTGTTTTCTTTATCTTGATATTCTACTGCTTAACTAGTATGGGTCTTGGTGTGAATTTAATGTTATTTTGTTTGGTATTTGAAGTGCTTTCAACTTGAGGACTCATATCTTTCTTCAGTTCTGGAAAACATTCATCTATTATATTTGCAAATAAAGATGCTCTATCATTTTCTGTATTCTCTTCTGGAAATTATTCAATTGTCTCAGTTTATCTTCCATGCCTCTTCCTCTCTTACGTCTTTATCTGACCAGCAAATTAGTGGATTAAATGAGGATTCTGGTGGAATCCTCATCCAGTCCACTAGTTTGCTCTTAGATTGTGCCAACTGGACATTGTCCTATCCTCATTCATCTTTCCATTTAAAAATAATAATAATTTTGTGTTTTTCCTAATAGAAGTTATTTCTTTATTTACCCCTTGGTTTCTCAACATAATTATTTTAATATCTTTTTCTGACTCCTATGCTATTTTATGTCACGAGAATCAAATCTTTATTTTGATTATTGATTGGGAAAGTGGGGTTTTTTTGAAATTTTGTATTGCAATCTCATTTGAATGGGAAATTCTCTCTGTTTCACCCTACTTAACCCTATGATTGCCTCCATCAAGACCCCTGAGGACTCTAATCTTTACTCAGTCTTACACTGATGGATGGGATTTCTCTCCACATGATATATTAGATACTACAACTCTTGCTCCCTTACTAGAAAGTGGTTTAGTTTACTTCTACAGGTTATTTGTATATCCTCCTTACTCTCTAAGATGGAATGTTAATTAAGCTATAAATTGTCTACAACAGATTTTTTTTCATACTTCTTTTATGAACAGGAGTAACTTACCCCATCAAAGATACAGGTCCAGTCTCTCCTCATGTGGAACACTTTTAGTTTCTTATTCTACAGGGACCAAACTCTTAGTGACCTCTACCTGCTTCTGGACCTGAAATCCATCAAGATCATAACTTCTGTCCTGGTCATGGCTATTTATTTCTGTCCAATTTCTAGACCACAGAGATGTTACTCTCATTTTTATGTTTTTTTTCTATTATTATATTTGTTTCTAAGATAAGGTGACTTAAGGCTTTGGTATGCCCCAGGGCAGGAGTGGGGGTGGGTATTTATGTATCAAGATTGGACAGAGTAATATATAGGTCATTATACCAGGAAAAAAAAGAAAATAAAAAAATGAAACTGAAGGGATGCTTCCAAGTACAGATTTATTATATTATCTTAAAAGAAACCCACCCAAGGTTTTCTGTCATGTGCTCATCCCTTGAAGGTATGCACATTATCTTGCCATCTTCATATCTTCAACAATTAAAAGAGTGCCCAACACTTATGACCTAATAAACATTTTATTGAATATATGCACAAATGTTCCAAGCCTATGGATTTAATCAATTTCAGTTAATGCAGCTATGTAGCTACAAGGTACATTGAAGCCACATTGAGTAAATGCCAAGAGAGGGTTAAGTCAGTCCTAGAGTAACTTTCCAATTATACTTATTCTCAAATAAATGTTCACAGATGCAGATAAGCCTGTGTACATCTCCTGAGAATCAAAACATAGATCCTTTACAGTGCAAACAGTTTTTATTCTCTGTGGGCCATCTCTACTTGCAACTGGTTTAAACATTTGAATTGAATCAGTCAATTACATCTGTACTGTTGTTATATAGTAATTTTACCTGTGAGTGTAATGGTGGGCATATTCAGAGCAGCTAAATGGGAGCTCACCATGTTTATATCTTACTGTATTTCAGTTACAGATAAAACCGCCTCAGGCCCTGGCTCAAAGTCTATTTAATCTTATTCTATACAAATATTGTCAAATTTGGCTCTCTGGTTTCCCAGAAGACTATAAAAGAGGGAGATAGGAGGCTATAGACAAGCAGATAGGTACATTGAGATCAATAGGAAATGATTGCTGATAATCAAGTTAGGGTGAAGAAAGTTATCTAAAACTATTTTGGTGAACCTATTTTATCTTGTCTACTTAGAGGATTACTATATTATGACTAACCCAATTATTGACTCATAATTTACATTGACTCACAAAGAAAAGATTAAATTATGTTCACTGTACTTCAGATAAGTGGGTAGGGGAAAACCAGGGAACATTGTAGAAATATTTACTTGGAAAATAATTTGGTAGTATTCATAACAATGTGTTACCCAAGAACTGTAAATAGCTGACATAGATAGAATTATTTGAGTCTCATTTAAATTTTTCCAAAATCAGCTGTATATTTTGATGAGCCTAGGGTGGGGGGAGAGAGATTGAGAACTCCAGTAGTGCAGGTGTTTCTATTTGCTGTTGACTCAGTGACCTCATACCCTGGAATGAATGTGAGTTGGCAAATGTGAATAAATTCTTCCCACCAAGAGTCTTAGTTCCTACAGGTCTCGCATCACAGAAACATTACCCTAGTTGAGTGAGATACTACTTTTCAAAGGTAGGCTTTTGGAGGAGGGGTTTTACAAAAAAGCCAAACAATTTACTCCATCTGGTTTCAACCTGAAATAGTGATTTGTCACAAGACAAGGGCTGTGGTGGGGGCAGTGGGATCATCTCTGTGGACTTATGGAGCAATGGTATATTGATCTCTAATGTGACATCTCCCCAAGGAATATTCAAGGTAATGTGACTTTCTTTGATTTTTGCCACGTGTCAGTATTCTGAATAAAGACTCAACTTAGAGTCAACTCTACAGTAATTAAAGACATTAAGCACTGTAAGATACAGGACACTCCCTGACATGTTGATACTTGAAACTCTTGTGCCTAGCACATAGTAGGTATATATTCACTTAAAAGTAAATACATTTTAGAAATTGATTATTAGAGGAAAGACAAAAGATACTGCTGCTAGTTTACCAAGATTTAACCGGCTATTCAGATTAAAATTTATGAAAGGAGGAACCACATCATCTACCTTTTCTACTTTTATTCCCTCAGAGACTTGCACATGGTGGGAGTGTGATAAATATTCTAGTATCAATGAACAAACTAGTAAACCAATCTAAATTGCATGTAGCCACTCTTAGTCTTTCAGTTGTGTTTTAAATTTAACTAGCAGTTAAGCAAATCTGACTAGTGATAAGAAACATGGCAAGTAAAACAACTGGCTTTATTTAAGAATTTGAAGACGATTAAAGGACTTGATTTATATAATTTACGATGACGTTAATGGACTGACTCAGGTTCATCACTTCTGTGCCTTTTAAGCCTTTTAGGACCTATGAGTGAAAGTAAAAGGACTTTTACCCTATGTTTCAATAGAAAACGTCCCAGTGAATCAGATAAGTGTGGTGATAGTTGATTACTATTATGTGTGTGTATATGTAGACATGCACATATGTTTGTGTTTATATATGTTCAGTACCATTATGGTTCAGGACTCGCTTCACATATTTTCAGAGAATCTCTCCCCTGGGCCAACTGCATTTTACTGTCTTGTGGATTTCAGCATCACTTACAAAGGTAAAGCAGAACCCATGGGAGCTTTGAGTCTGTGTGCAACTAAACAGAGTTAATTACCATAAAATATATTTTGTTAGGTTCAGAGAAGTCACAAACATTCTGAGTTGGGATTAGTCGATAACTGGCAAGGAAAATGAGAGCCTTCCCTTCCTTGAAAACAAATTGCCTCTCACAATTCATCAAGGATTTTTCTTAGGAAATCCAAATACCAAGTGAAAGAGTTACTTTCACTCTTTACGTTGAATCAGTTAAACGTTGTGATGTTGGTGAGAAAAATGGGAGCATGAACTGGAAAATCAGAAGCACAGAATGAGCACAAATCCATTTTCTTCTCTGATTAAGTCTTTCCCTTTTTCTTCTCCCACATACTTTTTTCTTTTTTATCTTTAGTGTGAATTACAGAAATTTCCTGCTTCCCTAAGACTGCTGAAATTGATCCCTAAGCGTTTTAAGGATTAAATTCTGAGGTCTGCACTCAAGTTCTGTTCATTTGTCAACATGGCTAGGTTGTAAATTCTTTGACAGCAGCAACATTTTTACAGTATTCTGTATTTTGTTTAAGATAAGTGGTACCATTCACACTATTAGAATGGGCAAGATAAACCATACCACTGGTTTCACATGTCGTTGCTTTCTTGTATTATCAATTATTGACTGTATTTTAAAACATTGTACCTGAACTACTGAAATACTATATATCATAAATGGCCTGTGAAACCTATTCATAGGAAAACGCTCCCTCTTTTTCAATGTCCAAAGACTCGATTGTTTAATGGTCTTTAAATCTTTTGAAATTTGTTTACTACACACATACATCACACAAATGCAAATAAAAATAGAATGCTTGGTATGGCAATATCAAATCTAGAATAAACAAAAATGTTTGGTGTGTTTGGTGCTCTTCAGTCTAGTAAATGAAAGGACCATGGAACATAACAAAAAAAGGAAAGGGGCAAGCAGGGAAGACAAAGCAGGACAAAGAAAGACTTTGTGTTCCTGAGTGCATATTAGAGATAAAAGGAAAATATAATCAAACTGAGTAAATGCCCTTTGAGAGGCTTACTGATGAAATGGCACAATCACACATCGAGAGCCATATGGGAGAGTTCAAACAGTTTTAGACCTGAGCCCAGAGGGCAGTGAGGAGGCTGGCTGGGAGAATAATTTGTTTTGTTTCTTGGGAGGAAGGCCAGAATGACTGATGCTTTGACAGTTCCTGCTGGCTGATCAGCAACTCCCTCCTATTTTTCTTAACCTCTTATAAGAGATAGGACTAGAAGGGCAGAGATTGTGTAGGAGGTGATGACAGTGAACAAAACTCAAAGTAAAAAGAGAGCCTGACATTACAATCACATTTTAGTCAGACACAGAATCTTGAGCTGATTAGGCTATTTAGACGGTTTTATGTGGCAGCCTTGACTGAACTTTACTTCTTCAAACAAGAGAGGCTTGTTATTTCCATTGATGTTAGGAAAATGCTAGAGTTTTTGACAAAAATTTGTGGCACCACTTCCTTCCTTTTACTGAAGTGAAAAAAAAAAAAAAAATTCCAGACCTGACATTAGGCAGATACAACTTTAGTTAGAGCCCAGAAGATATTGAAGATCATTTTTCTTTTTGTTTAAAAAAAAAAAGCAGATGGCTGCAAGAAAATATTTTCATTTGGATTTAGAGGAAATCACACACCAAAAGTTTAAATTTTGTGTGATACATGACTTACACATTAGAACATTTGTTGGCATAAATGAAATTAAATTCATTTCTAACCAGAAAAAAGAATATTGGAAATTCAACTTTTAAAATACTTATCATTGTTAATGAACTAAAGCAAACTGGTGGAGAGTCTAATTAAAAGGGGAATTAAAAGTTTAAAGCATTTACATATACCGCTATTCTCTGAAACTAATCTATCCCACCTAGAGAACTCCATGTGGATGTAAATTATATACTAAAAACATACAATTTAAAACAGTGTTATAAGTGGTATAAAAGAAAAATGCACTGTAAACTTAAGGAAATAATTTTATTCCTTTTAAAAAATAGTTTTTAATAAGTTTAAAAGTATTATAATAGTTTTATAATAAGGAGAATGTGAATATTCATTAATGAGGGCCATCTAAATGAAAAGGAAGGGTAGCTGGGGCTTAGTAGAGGCAAGTAGACAAGGGAGTCACCTGAGAGTCCTGTAGGGATCATGAGAAGGATGGAGATGGGTGTTATCTAAGTCATTGAGGAAAGGTGGAAGTGGACACTATCTTAGAATGAACAGCATAAATATTGGTTCATGGTGAATGGCTATTTTATAGAACACAAAAGAGAATTTCTTTCTGGAAGCACAAGGCTCAGATAAAGTTCATCATGTGCAAATGGAAACTAAAAATATGTTCTCCTTCTGGTTGTATGCATAGCAGTGATCTTTCAGTTGACTAATGTTTTCTGTACTGTTTGATAAAATATATCAAAATTATTTAGCAGAGCCTCAAAAAAAGAAGAAAAGAAAAAGGGAAGAGAAGAGAAAATAGGAAAGAAGAGGGAGGGAGAGAAGGAAAAAGGACAGAGAAAAGATTTTTAAAAAGTTAAAAACTTATTATTGATGGGGCACCACATACCAAGAGTTTTATTCTCCATCATTCATTATTATCAGGTGGCACTCTGCATGTTCATGGGGGCTTCCTGTCTTTTGGCCTTAGCTCATTCCTAGGGAATGTCCTACATTCAGTTAGTTAGAAAAAATGTCAGGCTATACAAATGTACAAATCTATTAATCTTAAATAAGAACTTGTGTAATACTTTTTGGCTACAGAGTCAAACTGGTTTAGAATATATATGTAATCAACTCTCCCTTCCTTCCTAATGATTTTCTTATTGAATTTGATCTTTTCCAAAGTAATTAATTCAACCATAGACTCTACAGGGGCATATCTTAGGTTCCATACAGGATACCCCTTCTTTAGATTGACAATACCCCGATGAATAAACCTATCAGCTCAGCCCAAGTGCAGAGAAATCTAACCTCAAAAATTAACTGAAATATCACCATACTTTAAAAAAACTTGCTGATGACACAAATGCAAATCTATCCATATATAATAAAAACACCAAAAATCCACCACCATACCTGTAGTTTTCAAATTTTAGTGTGCCTAAAAATTACCTGAGATAGTGTCTACCAGGTCTCTCCTCTGTGGTATTTTCGAAATGGTGATGTTTTATTTCCATCATTCCGTCCTCATTTTTTAATTGGAATTCTACTGTAAGAGCTTTCCTTTCTCCATTCATTTATTTATTCATTTTACTGTGGACATACAGACATTTCTTCAACATAACATTATAATCCATTACTATTATTAATTTCATTTTGCTCAAATTTGTTCCAGCTTTGGTCTTAGGGGGTCGTTTTACTTGGCTTCTGTGTCTTTTCAACTCACTAATGTTAACTTTTTAATGCTCCCTTACTTTCTGGCACCACAAAATGTTCCAGATTGATCTTCTATGTTCCCTGCCCTAGTGCTAAAACCAGCCATTTCTCCAAGGGGGACCTGTTTTATCAGAGAATTGTGTTTGAGACCAAGATGTAGAAGCTAGATAATCACTGCTATGAAGTGTTAATTGCTTCTAGGCCCCTTTAGAAGACAGAGCTAGAAAAAATATGTATTCACATGTATACATATCTTTATCTATATCTATTTGTATAAGCATTGAAAACCATGAGTTCTGATTCTATTCCACCACCACAGTGTCTAGCCTTCCCCACTTCCCTATTTATAACTTCTTTCTTCGAGAGCTGAAAAACCTGGCCTCATTACCTAGAATGTATTTGCTTATTTTCTCAGTTCTAGACTATTCACAAAATAGTTTCATTGCTAATTCAACTTCTGTGAAAAGTAGATTTACTAACTAGAGAAAAGTATTTGCATAAAATTATTCATGTCTTTAGCCTTACTGTGTCTAGTCAAAATACTGATTTCCCAAAGTTAGATTAGTTCTTTTCTTCCTCACCCCCTTCAGTGTGGTTATTTTACTCATTTGTAATACAGTTAGGTTCATTTGTTACTGTTTGTATTTCATTATGGATTCCACCCTCATTGTGGTTACTTTTCATTGATTTTTGAGCGTGTGAAACATTAACCTGGTTTTAAAAGTCAAAACTACTCAAAAGGTAGTCACAATTCTGATTATTGGTCAGTATTGTGGACTTTTTAATAATCAGTATTGGTCACAATACTGATTATTAAAAAGTCCATTTTTGTTCCTATGATTTCAGATGCCCTCTTTATCATTTGCTAAATTTGCATATCTACTTGGGTACATTTTTGGGCTTTCTGTCCTATTCCACTGATGGGTCTGTCTATTCATGTGACAACACCATACTGTTTTAATCATAGAGCCTTGCTTTACAGTATGTGTTAGTCTGATAAGGCTAGTCCCTCCCTCATAGTTTTTATCTATTTTTAGTTTTTCTTGGATGTTCTTGCATGTTTGTTCTTCTTAATGGACTTTAGTGTGAACTTTTCTAACTCTGTAATTAAGCCTGTCGGTATTTTTATTGAGATTTTGTGTAATTTATACATTAACTTAGGGATAACTGTCTGCCTCAGGATATTGAGTCGTTATATCCAAGAACAGCAGTGTCTTTCCATTTGTTCAGCCCTACCTTAGTGTCTTTCAGAAGAACTTCAAAGTTTTACTCATATATGTTTTGTACATTTCTTGTCGAGTTTATTCCTAGGTATTTAGCCTTTTTTGTTACTATTATAAATGGGTTTTTCCCTCTCATGATGTCCTCTAACTGGATATTGATTCAAACATTTTTATCCTTCCTTTTCGTGTATTATTTCATTTAATCCTCACAACAAACATATGCAGTTTGTGATAGATGGCAAGGAAAGAGTTCTAAGGCAGGCCATCTGATTTCAATGGAATCTACTGCCTGCTTCCCACTGACACTTTGCTTAAGAGTTGATTTTTCTAAAATCACGGATGACAGTCTAACATATTTTCAAAGTTTAAAGAGACTCCAAAAAGCAAAGGGTCAAATCTGCAATTTTTAACATGGGAATCCTGACCATGTCTAGCAACTTAATTCCGAAGGACAGGGGATGATATAAGAGGGAGTAGCATGAGGTTCTTTCCTCTGCAGGAGCCTCTAGGGACTTGAATTCCTCTCAGATTCTATCTCCAACCCTGAAAAAAAGGAACCTGGAAAAGACAACTATCAGGGCATGGAAAACACAGCACACATTTTGGTTGAATACATTTTCCCAGGTGCTCCCAACTTTAGGGGAATAAAAATTAGGAGAAAAGTGGGAGCCCCTGATACCACAATAAGGAGTGAGGGGCTCAGAGCAGCTCTTGGAAGAAGAGGGGTCAATAGAGGGGTGTAATGTCCCAAGGTCCCAAGACGGTGAGTAGCAGCCCTGAACTTGAGAAGTATAGCAAATGTACAGGAGTCAGGGCAGCTGCTACAAAAATGATGGACATGAGCACAGCAACCATGGCAGCAAAGAAATGACAGTAATCTTCATAATGGAGGAAAAGTCCAAGGGAGGCATAGCACACCCACCTCATTCCACCTCTAGTGAAAACCTGGAGGAACTCGACAGTGACTCCAGGAATGACAGTGCCATCTGAGGCAGCAAGGAGAGTGCTCTACCGAGCAAATGTACAGAACTTACACTGACAGAGGCTCCACTAGACATCACTGTTTTGTCGCTCTGTACCTTCTTTGTACTTCTTCAGGTTGCTAACCTAGAAAAATTTGTTAAAGAGATTCTAGGTGGGATAAATTTCTCTAAAAATGAATTTTCTCAACATAAGAATGATCAATGCGTGAAGGCCTATTATTTCCAGGTAATCAATGTCAAAATGTGCCCTCTCGAGTCATTTATTTTTCCTCAATATGCGTCATAGTTCAGTCCCTAATGCTGTAGGGTTAATATACTTAGGATAATATTTATGCTGTTCATCCCAAGATACCAAGTGAAGCATAAAGGCAGCTTAGGATGTTTGCATCTATTTTTTGGCCTCAAAAAAGCATTTCTCTTGATGGAAGTAGATTTTCAAAAGGAAATTTCCTACTGAGAGAGCTCTTCAATGGAGTTTCTGGTGATGGATTAAGGGCCTTTTGACATGACAGATTCCCTGCTCAGAAGACCATGAGAAATAGACAACCACAATTATGACTGTACAGACTGTAACCCTTCCAGTCACCCAAACACCACTGCAATGTTCAGATAAAAAAATAAAATTGTAATAATATTCATTATAAATGGAACATAAAGTGAATTCAATTTGCCTAGGAAAGGAAGTGGCCATTGGTGGCATCTGTCCTATTTACCCAATAGCCAGCATTAGTCACTTATAGGTATGGCTTCCAGCATAAACAAAGAGTTATTAATAACAGGCCAGAGAAGAAAGAAAAGTAATTTGGAAGACGAGATAAGAAGTCAGAGTTCCTCATACAGCACTTTATTGTAGAGACGAAAGCTTTTACCTGTATTTATTAAGTTAGTGAGAGGTGAGAGAGTTAACACGGAACAAATTATATATTTTCATTTTTCATGTTGGTTTTTCAGTGGTTTGAGGTTTCTGGGACTTTAAACTTTCATAGCAGTAACTCAGCTCAGTGTTATAGCATGTATCACCTTGGAAAAGCAATTGCAAAATGCTTGTTTGTATTCTCTTTGTGCTCTGAGTGGGCTGGAATCGTTCTCTTCAAACATCATTTACAACTCAACGTAATGAGCACATATAGTCAGCAAGGCTTTTAAAAGTTAATGAGAAAGAGAAAACTCTGAGGGGGCTATTTCTCACTATGCTCAGTGTCTACAACTAGGTTTCTGGTTTAAAAAGAGCACTTCTGGCCTTGCCGTAGATTGCATCTTTAGGACAATGGGCTGGGAGCATAGACATCCATCTTGCCTTGAACTTAATAAGGAGAAAGCAAAGTTGGAAGGAAAAGAAGGAAAGAGAAGAAGCATGGAAGGAGGAAGACAAGGAAAGCATAGCATAGTTTTATTTGAGCATCCGCAGGACGGGGAAAATGATCTTATCCCAGGTGTAAAAATACTGAGCAACCAGCCCAGGCATTACCAGGAAAGTTGGAGGAAAGGTGAAAAGGGAAGAAAGCACAGAGAAGAAAAGTAAAAAGTCCATTTTCCCTGGGTGATGATTACCTTTTTAACTTCAAAAAAGGGGAGAAATGGGGGGAGGCCTTTCTGAAATGATTAAATGGGAGACCAGAATTAAACTCACTACAAAAGAGCATGTTCAACGAGAGGTAGTGGCCCTACCTCTATTAATTCATTAAAGACAGAGAAGTAGCACCAACTCTTGAAAAGAACAATGAATTCAAAACCTGGAACTCCTCTTGGCTCCACTGTTCATGGTTTCCATAGCCTTGACGACTTAACGAACCTCTCTGTAAATCTGTGCCAAAGTCCCTAAAGGGAAAGCTTTGGGCTAGAGGTCACTTCCACCTCCCCACATCTAAATTTTAACTTTAATTTCATTAGAGATACTGAAATTTGGAGTTTTTGAAATAATGCAAAAAGAGCAAAGGGAAATTTGTGAATGTTAAGCACTTTTTATCTGATTATGCATAGAAAACTCCTTAAGTTTTATAGTAATCTCACTGCCTTTATATTTTCCATTTTCTTAGTCCTCAGATGTATTCATTCTAATACAGTAATGGTATCGTTCTCTGTTACCTCAATTTCTAACCATTATTTCAGAGATTTACATTATTTGAGGAAGGACAGGGATTTGGAGAATTAGACTAAATATTCACTACACCAAGGCAACAAACAGCATTCCATGTAAATGTCATAATCAACAAATTCATCACTTTGCTATTTCAGCACATTTGTAAAACATTGTTTACTTTACACTTATACTCTATAAGGAGTCTGTGCTTCCAGTATAGTTTCAATATTTGTTCACTAATAAGATACAGTCAAAAAATCCCATGATTTGCATACTTGAATAGTTTTTCCATTCTACCCCTCATGCATCAGAAAGTATAGGATATTTTGGAGCTACCCTTTGAGTTTAATTCTGGAGCCCAGGCATGTATAAAACAAGATCTAGTGTGGATATAAGTAATAACCATGTTAAAAAAAAACAAAAAAACAAAAAAAAAACTAACTGCATATTTTGGCGAGGTTTTTAGAAAAACAAAAACAAAACAAAATGTGCATATTTAGGGGTTCCACCCTGAACCATCAAACTAATCTCTTGGTTCTCCTAAGACTATGGAGATCCTGAGTAGCTTCTGAGTTGAGTGACTTTTTTGCAGTTTCTACTACACTTGGTGACTAGCAATGTTCTTTAAGTTTCACTTCCTCCTTGAATCTAAACCACAAGCCTCACAAAATGCCAGTAATACCTTCAAGTAAAAATTAAACATTTCATGGTTGAAATTGTCAAAGTTTTTCATTCCACATATAGCAGTAGGTTTGAGGAGAGCTGTCTCATAGATTACCAAATTCTAGATTATTCCATACCTGCATGGGAAAAGGGGATTTTCTTTACTAAATTGACTAAAATTCCAATGACTTTAACTTGGCATAGTCTAAACTTTCTTTCATCCTACATTCAATAATATCTGCATTAAAAAGTTATTGTTAAAGACATTACTATGTAAACAATACTTGAGAAGGAAACTTGGGTTTAGACCTGGTCTCCAAAATCAAATAACTTGCTCTCTAGTACCTAGCAGAATCTCTCTCTCCAATTACCCCTCCCCCATCCCATCCTGCCCTGATGCCCTGGTACTTTTCTCTCCAACAGAGGTAGGTGTTATCCTGGCTATGCTAATTACCAGCTGTGTGACCTTGGCCAAACAGCATATTCTCTGAGCCTGGGTCCCCTCTTCTGAAAGGGGTGATTATAATTTTACTTGAGGGAATTTTACTACACTTTAAAATAACTAGCAGTATACTTTATTTTACTACCATATTTTGATATTATTTTCATTCGATGCAATTGCTCCTTACTTTAGTATTAAGCATTCCCTCTATTCTGCTTACATTGCACTTGATACATCACTTCTTTGTAGCAATTTTCACACTGCATTTTAATTGTTTTCTTACATGTTTGTGTTACTCAAGAACAATTATTGGGTCTTATGTCTCTATCTGCCAACTTCCAACCATAGTCTGACACATAATATAGGCTCAGTAAATGTTTGATGAATGACTAAATAAATGGTAAAAGATGATGAATAAATGAATTATAATTTAGTTATGTGAACAGGACATATAAATGTTGTAAGCTAACTTCATATGGGAGGGCTGATTTTCAAATAGGGGGATCGGGGAAATTATTGTGGAGATAAGAGGTGGAACATGGTCTGAAATTTCCTAGATGGGTTTTCATAATTATTTTTTAAAAGGATCAAAGAAACATGCTAGTCAAAGAGAAAGGTATATGTGAAGTCCAGAGTAAGTAAGGTATAAGCCTAATCAGGGTCTAGGGAGCAACCAGAATGGCCAGAACTTAAGATCTTATATTAGAAAAAGGTGGGAGATGAAAAAGAGGTAAGCTAGAAACAAACCGTAATGGGCTTTGGATTTTTAAACAAGGGACTTGTACTTTATTTGGTAACAAATGAGGGATCACTAAAAGATTTGAGTGGAAGAGCCATGATATTGGGATTATTCTGGTCACAATGTGTCAAATGGATTGGAGTGGACAGAACGTTGAATTAGTAATACAAATTATGAGAAGGTAGATACCTGAATTATAGAGGTTGAAACAAAAAGAAAACATGAGTTCAGCATACGCAATGGAAGTAAGAATAAAATCCTCCTCAAAACCCTATGAAAAGCACACCTTGAAAATCTCTCATTTCAGCAGATTTGACAAAAAAGTAACACTGACTGCTTCCTTCTAAGCTCTTAGCCAAAAATATTGGCTATTCGACACAGTGAATACTAACAATCAGACGTCCCTAAAATAGAGGTATAAAGTTTTAAGTTGCTCTTAGGTCTTGGACATCTACTTCTTCCCTTTATTCTTTCCACATTATTTTATTCCAAGCCTTTTCATCTCTTAGTTATAATCACAACTTGCCTTCCTCTCTAGATTCCTGAGCTCAAATATGTGACTGCAGTGCATAACCAACAAACTGTTCTGCTAGTGGGCCACCTGCTGAGTATTTCTATTTATTCCTACTAAAGCCTTAAAGATCAGGTGTGAGCAGTTTATTCTTCTAAAACATTTACCGAATTACTCTTGAAGCCATCTTCTTAGTTGCACATGTTCCTGGATTTCCCCCTTAACCTAGAACTAACCTAGAGAAAAATAAAGTAGTATCTTTCATTTATGCTACATGTTTTCCTAAGAAGCTCACAGACCTTTCCCAGCTTCATCCTGCTAAGAAGAGAGAAAAAATGAAAATATCATCTTTCCTTTGCATTTGAGAAAACAGGCAGGAAGGAAAAATGTGTTCCAAGGATTCATGGCAAATCTGCTAACAGAACCAGAAAAAAGAAAGCAGCGTCTTGACTCTTGGATCATGGCTTCTAGCTTCAGTAAAAATAGGTGAGAAAGATTATTACTGAGTGGCCTCAGGGGATGAGGAAGTCTCATTGCTCTGACTGGAAAGTGATGTCCTTGCAAGAGAAGGATCGTGATCATAAATATAAAGCAAATATGAAAAATGCGCCTCTCCTTTGGCAGTTCTCTAAAAATAGCTGCTACATTTCCTCAAAGACCAAATTCCCGGAATCAAATTTTTCCTCAGTTTACAGAGTAACAAACTACCGTGTGCCAGTTCTGCGGGGCATCAATACTCTTGTTGCAATATGTTTTTCTAAGATGGTGCACACCTCAAGCTAACTGAACTCTTTGATAGGTTAATATTTGTACATTCTCCCCTTTGACAGGAGAAAACAGTGTAATTTAACCTGGACAGTTAAACATCTAAAATGTTGTACTTTCCCTTAATTATCTGTTCAATTCTAGCAAAACAAAATGTGTATAATCATAATCTCAATGATTACAACTTTATGGAGCTCATATTTTTCATTATGCCTATGTGATATTCAATGCCCAGATGTGCAGAAAAACATCAACATGTGGGCTGTGCTCTTATGCACTCTACCTGTGTCACAACTTGCTCTAATATATTACCTTCCAAGTTAAGGGGATCTTAAGCTTGAGACTTAGGTAATATAACAACAAAGGATTAATTGAGAATCAATGGACTGACCAGTTGGAATGCTACCTATAGAGTTAATTATGCCTTTAACTTGAACAAGTTATATCTGTAAACTATAAATAAAAAATAGTAGAGTTTTGGTTTTAACTTATTATTATTCTTCACTGAGAACTAATGAAACTTTTGTTGAATGTGGCTAAGATAATTGCCTCTGTTCTGGCCCAGATTTCTCTCCTTTACTTATACAGCTACTATTCATCTTCTGTGAATTCTGTTCTCTTTCAATCCCACACTAGTTGGTGAGGAATGACTCTTCCTAGTGTGAAGGTCTTTATAATTGTCACTATTATTCTCTATCAGTTTACGAGGACTCAGAGTTCCCACTTGAACTGTACTTACACAGTTTCAGCTATTTCTGCTCTTGACGTTATATGATGATTTTCTTCCTTCCAGATATTGTGGTAATGCCTCCATGTTATGTGAGATTGTCAACAATTTGTATTTGTCTACAGAATTATTCTGTTAGACTAGCTCCAGACTTTGGCTTTGTCTTATTTAACTTGAGAGAGTGAGATGAGTTTTTTCTGGCTCTGGCTTTTGTCAAGAAGAGTGAATTACTGAATTCTCCCAACCAACAAAAGGCTGCTTCCCACACCTCCCTTGTAACACCATCAGACAGAACCTCTGGCTGCAGGAGCATAAACCCACAAATACGCAGGCTACATGTATACATTCTTGCCTTCCTTGGTTTTTGGTCAACCTCAAATATCTCTTTATTTTATTAGGAAGATATCTTTCCTTATCATATGATATCTAATATTTATACTAATTAAACTATTTTGAGGAAAATAATCAGGTGAACATGTGTGCAATTTGTTAAAAGAAGTCACCTCCCCAAAATAAAACGAAACAAACTGAGAGAAATGAGAGTCTGAGCCTGCACTCAATTTTTCACCCTGAAGACTATAAGGTTTTACATGAAAAAGAATTTATTTTATTTTCACACATTCATGGCAGACCAAATAACTTTCTTCATGATGATCTTCATAGCAGCTTCTAGAACATATCTTCCAAAACCTTCAGAGAAATTGTTTTAATCTATCTTGAATGGCTTAAGTGAGGCCTTGCTGGAAATAAGGTGCTACATTCGATGATCTCTAAAAACTTTGCTATTACAGATGATCATTTTAAAACTTGAATTTTAGAGTGAGCTTATATGATATAATGCAATACCAATCTCTGATGAAGTAAACCCATATCTAGTTTTAATTGTGACCGCATAACAAATTACTTCAAAGAAAGTAATAACCTTTATTATTCATAGTCCCTGTATGTTCAAAAGAGGTGGTTTGGGCTTCCCTGGTGGTGCAGTGGCTAAGAATCCACCTGCTAATGCAGGGGACAGGGGTTCGAGCCCTGGTCTGGGAAGATCCCACATGCCACGGAGCAACTGAGCCCATGCACCACAACTACTGAGGCTGCTCTCTAGAACCCACGAGCCACAACTACTGAGCCCTTGTGCCACAACTACTGAAACCTGCGCACCTAGAGCTCGTGCTCCGCAACAAGAGAAGCCACTGCGATGAGAAACCTGCGCACCACAGCGAAGAGTAGTCCTCACTCACCGCAACTAGAGAAAGCCCGCGAGCAGCAACGAAGACCCAGTGCAGCCAAAAATAAATAAATTTAAAAAAAAAACTTTATAAGAAGATGTGGTTTGCTGGGTGATTCTGTCTCAGAGTCTCTTGTGAGGTTGCGATCAAACTGTTGGCTGAAGACGTCTGCTTCTGAGATGGCTCACTCAAATAGCTGGCAAGTTGATTCTGGCTGTTAACAGGAGGTCTCATTTCCTCACCACATAGACCTCTCCATAGTACTGCTTGAGTGTTCTCACAACATGGTGCTGGCATCCCGAACAGCAAGTGATCCAGGGGAGCATGGTGGGGGTGTTCATGCTTTTCATAACCCAGTCATGGAAGTTCATCATTTCCACCGTATTCTATTGTGTTGTATGTACAATATAATAGGAGACCAGCAAGGGCATGTATTTTGGAGTCTGGAGATAAATACATCTATCTGTAAGGATCTGTGGGTATATCTCCCGTATGTATTTAGCACATCTGTTAAGGTTTTCAAACTGAAATTAAAAGTATGGTACAAAAAATATTCTTTCCCTTGTATTGTTATAAGAGATTCACTTCTTGTGGCTAAACACGATGCCTTTGTTTAAAAATTTTTATTTAAGAAGGGAATTATAGTTTTTATTTCTTTAACTTTCTACACTATGATCACAGAAATTAGATAATTAACTTCATCAAAATATTTTAATTGTCTATATTTGAGTCTGAAGATTAGTTCAAATGACCACATAGTTTAAACCTGAAATATAATTTGTCAGTATAATTCTTTTTTTCAGCCTTCACTATATTAAACAAATGCTAGTGAACTAAGCAATTTCATTTATGTCTTAAAGATGCCTTATTGACTTGTAAGGAGTAACTTATAAACCACGAGATTTGGACTCAGAATATTTGCTCTGTGCTCTATACCAATACTTTTCATACACATCACTTGGGGATATTGTTAAAATGCAGATTCTGAGTCAATAGAGCTAGAGTAGAGTCTGAGATCCTGCATTTCTAGTAAGATCCAAGGGGTCAATGATGCTGTTGTTCCTCTGACCACATGCTAAGTGGTAGTGTTGTATGCAGTGGAGGTTCTTAGAAATAATTTTTATTATAACAATATTTGCTCATTATATGAATTCAGAATACCCAGGGTTTCTTAGCTTAGGCTTACATCTAAACCATTCCAAAGTGGAAAAAAATAATCTTCTGAATATCTTCCACAGGAAATTTCAACCACCCTCTGCCCTTAAATAATTTTTTCCAAATAGAATTTGGAATTTATGTCATTTCTTATTTCTAACCTCATCTACTAATTTTATAGAGAAGAAAGACAGTGTTATAGTATTAGATGTGTTAGATCTCTAGTAAATATTTTTCCATTATAACATAGTGGTTTCATATGCTTACACATATTTTGACTTAACCCTTACTTTTTCCTCTTCAGGATGAAGTATCTTAGAATCTAATTATTGCAATACTTTCCCCCATTACTCTGTACTCAGGCTTTGACTCTTGGGTCATTCCTGCCTTTATTCCATGCCATGCCATGGGTCATATTGTTGTCCAGGTCATTTAAATTTCCTAAATGTCTGAAGCAGTTCTTGCTTTACTAACGTGCTGTAATTGTCTCTACCTCCAGCCTGGTCCTCATGGACATAATTCTGTTTGGGGCCATGACTAACAGAGTATATTCTATTTTAGGAAATTTGCTTACCTTTAAACATTTATAAGTCACTTTCTGAAGACCAAGTGAGTCAGGATTTTTGGCTGTAGGCAACAAAGTCTGACTGCCTACCTAAGGGAAAAATTAGGTTTATTGGAAAAATTTGAGTGATTCACAGATTGTAAGAGAAAGGAACAATTTGGCCTACATAAAGCTGACTTTTAACTATCCCTATAACTTCTTGTCACCTACTGAAGAATCAAAGCTCCCAATATCTGCCCTCTGACTGCACCATGGCAATGAGAGGAGCTGTAGACATAGATACCGCCCCTATCAACTCTACATCCAGTAGAGAAATGCATTCATATAAGGAAATCAAGATGCTAATAGAAAAAGGAGAGAGAGCACTTGATGCTGGGGGAAAAAAATGTAAAATGTCCACTATCTCCACATCAGGTAGAGCTTAAAGATGGCAGTCTTATCATGACATTGGTTTCAGATTATCTCAAATACCCTCTCCACACTGGATAAAAGACCCATGTGCAGCAATAACCTAAGATACCTTATTTGTCTCAACTTTTTGCCTCTCTGGATTATACTTTCCCTGAAAGCAAAACAGAAAAAATGAGCAGCTCAGATTTAAAAAGATGCTATAATGCACTCACCTCCCATAAAATTCTGCTTCACCAAAGGAGGTTACAAACTTCAAACCATCATTTTCATTTGTAAGTTATAGAATAGATTACTATGCTGGGAGAAATGAGCTGATTCAATGCTTAATTGAAAATAGGTATTCATAGGCAAGTGTCACTAATAGCTGAGGGAAATATGGAAGAGAATTATATGGTGATTTGCAGAAAAAATCTAAACATCTATCAAAGTATGTTGAACTAACTTGAAATGTGGGCTTTTTGTATGACATGTTGCAATGAGCTTGTCAAATCTGAGGTTAAGGGGATAGCCCCCCACAAGATTGCCCTTACTTCAGAAACCTGCCACAAGTTTGGGGGTCAGGAGGCCACCCTTAATTCTGACCAGCTAACTGCAAATTCGGGAGTTCTCACTACCCTCTTAGGTTCAATAATTGGCTAGAATAACTCACAGAACTCAGGAAAATGCTATATTTGTAACGATAGTTTTATTATGGCAAAAGGATATGTCGACTAAAAAAACTACGCAACCTAAAAGTTGAGAGTTATGTTTTATTCGATGATCTTTCTGAGCATTATAGCCTGGGAATCAGCCTCTCAGATAGCTCTGAGGAATTATTTCAAAGAAGTAAGGGAGGAGCCAGGATATATAAGAGTTTTTACTAAAAAAGCAAAACAAAACAAAAACTCATATAGTCTAAAATCAAAAGATTACTGCTAATCACAAAAAAAAAACCCAGACATTTCAAGGAAATGATTTTAGTGCTTTTCTGTGTACAGGTAGATGCAAGAGTCTGGGCTCATTGAAAGTATTCTTTTGATATGCACGATAACTATCTAGGGCCAGTATCCCATTTTTCTCATCCTGAATTCTCCTCAGGATGCACAGCTGGGGAGCTGCAGTGGCTGAAGGCTTGATGGCAGGCAACATTCTTTTGTCTGCAGATGTAAGTTAGAACCAGGCAAAGAAAGAGACACATAGGGTAAGATCTAGGAGGGTTCCACGTCCTCAGGAAGCATCAATTTCCCAGCACGTTGATGTATGACAATACACAGAGTATTGCCAACCATGAAAACTCACCTGAGCTTCCGCGTCCTGACTTTTCATTCGGTTTCATTACATAGGCAAAATTGATTGAATCACTGGCCATATGGTTGAAGTCAATCTGCTGCTCTTTTTCCCTCCCCAGAGGTTGGGTTGATAACACATGTTCAAAACCCCAACCATCTAATCACACTCTTTGTCTTTCTGACATGGGCAGCCCCCCATCCTACTGAATCATCCATCACTAACACTAACCATGTTAGTGTAAACTATGGAGGGGCCCACCATGAGTCACCTCATTAGCATAAACTATAAAATAACACTATAGGTGTTATTTTAGGGGCCCACTATGAATAATAAAGACACCCCAGTGACTCAGGAAATTTCAAGCATTTAGAGGCTACCTCCTAGGAACCAGGGACAAAGGCCAGCCATATTCTTTATTATACATGTCTATGATTATTTTAACATAGATAATATTTCTATGGTTTAAATCTTAGCTCAAATGCTCTGGAAGGGGAAAGAACTCCAGCACAAAAGTTGAATGGATCTCTGGGATCCCTGCATAGAAGCTTATGTTAACTATAAAGCCACATATCTGACATCTTTCAATAATGTAGTAAAACTGCTAGATTATCCCCCCAAATAACTCTGTACACATTATTTTTGTTGTAATAGAACCAAAAAAAAGTCTTTTTAGTTTTCTGCAAAATAAATATATAAATGGGAAATGCTACTTTGCTTTAAAATTTAGATGGATGAAAAACAGACATGAATTTAGGTAACTTAATGAAGAACCATCTAGAAAAATCCAGAAACAGCAACAGCATCTTAGATAATGAAGACTTGAAAACAGGAAATTTTCTGCTTCATGATGAAAGCATCTCTTACTGAAAATCCTCTCATACTATGGAGAGAGAAATGTGAGTCAACAGGGATAATAGCAAATATTTTAACTTTTTAATCTTTTCTTTTTTCTTATCTGAAAGCAACTCTATAAGTAGTAGTTTTCTGTCATCTCCAAAATTAAAACATAGCTTAAGCCTAAATGCTAAATTTTCAAACCTGAAGGTTAATGTGAACTCAGAAAATGTGTGCTCATTTTGTTTTAAAGTCACACTGTCACCTAGTGGTTTCTAATACACAAAATTTGAGCAAAGAAGCTAATGGCTTATTTGGGTAACTTATTCTCTGATGTATACAAAATAAATACAAGACTATTTTGTCTTTATAATATCTGAAAGATGCTTTATATATCTTTGGATACCATTATAAATGACTCATAAATTATTTTTATTGGAGCACGTGGTTTCTTCTCACAGACACATGCAGGGTATGAAAAAGAGTAAATAATGGAGAATACATTACAGTGAAATATTTGGTGAATTTACCTGGTTTCCCTAAATTTTTAACATAGTGGTTGTATAAACCAGCTCGAATTATAGTGCCAAAGTTTCTTATTTGCTCTAACAAAATATTTGGTTAATCTGTAGCTAACAAAACTTGGAGTTCTCCTTCCTCACTCCTTTTCTGCTTTCAGTCAACTTTTCCTTACTCCTTTCATCAGAAGGAACAAAGACACCTAAGTGCCTGACACATAGTGGATTCTTCATACATAATTAAGATAAAAGTGGTCCTTGGCTAAATGTCATAGCCTAGGCTCAGAGTATAAAAATTAAAATTAGTACTTTTCTGTTAATGAATCAAGAATCTTGTCTCACTCTTGATAGTTCTTGCCAAACTCACAAGAAAAGCCTATTTCTTTTGAGTTTCATCTGGAGGAAGAAATATTACATTCCATCTTTAATATTAATTAAAAGACTATTTCTTTTCTTTTTGTATTTAGTGAAGGTCTTTGGTATGTAATGTTTGGCATTTTAAAGTAGCTTGTAGAATATCTGGGCTTCCTGGGAGAATCAGAGCACACCTTATTATGGTGAATTCTAAATCAACCTAAAAACTACATCAGCAGTGTGTACACCTATGACCTGCTGTAATATTCATGGGAATCAGTTTATCTGCAGGGTGATTGACTAACGATTTGGTGTATTTATATACATCTGTCTGATAATTAGAAGAGATTATCTTCATGTAACTAAACAACTGAGAAAAATGTTAATAGCTGACAGAGAACACAAACTCTATTTTCCAGTAATGTTTATGTTCTTATATTTAATAGAATCTTAGAAAAAATTCACAGTGGTGGGAACTGTGATAAATACAGCATGGGATTGGTTAGGAGCCTTTGATTTCAGAGTTCCATGGTGTCTGTTGCAAACACTCAAAGCATATTAGAAGTCTAGCCAATTCTGACTTGATCTAGACGTAGGGGAGGAGACGTTTGTTATAGGATTCAGAAATTTTCTCTGGTGAAAATAGTTGTTCACTCTGAATGTAGGTTAACCAAATCATGTCATTTGAGCATTAAAAAAGAAGTAGTAGTATTTATGGAAAAACTATATTTTGGGATGGAAAATTAAAGGAATCACTTTTACCCAGTATATGTTTAATATTATGTACATATAACATATACAGTATTCATAGACAGACCCACAAAAGTAACAGGAATGCTTACTGGTTTACTTAGGATAAAGCTCTCCTATGGATCTCAGATGTAAAAGTATAAAAATACCAGTTTCATACAGAAGTATAACAATCATTCAGGTAATCTAATCTAAGATTGGAAGAAAATATTAATATCTTCTCACAGTTATTAAAAATTTTTTAAATCCCACATATCAGCCAGAAGAAATGCTGACTTTTTTCCATTCTAATCAAATATCCAGTGAGTTATGGTAGTTAGAGCAGGTTGTACACTTCAAAAAATTTTAGACACATGAAACATAATTACTTTAGAGGGATCAAATCAGGAAAATGGTAAGATGCTCTCCACGTACCCCCCCCCACGTGATCTGAATAGAAGTATTCAGAGCATGCTTACATAAGGTCATTGCAAGTTAGATGATGGTGGTGAGTTCATACCCCTGTTTAGTACCGTGAACCATGGGCAGCAAAGAAGATGTAAGAATTAACCAACATGAAGTTTGCTAATTGGTTGCAGAGACATTCTCCCCATAAGATCCATAAAAACAGAGACTTATAACAATGAGTATTTGTTATTGAATGAGTGCCAAGAGACTAAATGTGATAAATGTAGGATTGCTATGGATTTTTAGAGAGTGTACCTACCTATTTGCAGAAGAGCAGTAAAATATTACCTTTTAATTTTATTTTATTTATATAATAAGTATATATGTACATATGTGTACACACACACACCTCTCTATGTGCTGGGTGCTATTCTAAATGTTTTCCAAATATTAATGCACTTAAGGCAAGTATGTGTACTTAAATAATGCCAAATAATTACTACCAAAATTTTGTCGGCCAGAAGAATTTTAGTGCTCTGCCTTGAATATTACAGAGTCCAGGTTGGGTTATCATGACCCTGATTATGACTAATATTATTAAAGCCTTAGTATAAATTAGCATAACATGCTCTTTGTCAAGTAATCTAACAGTTGGGAGCCAGTCAAAAACCCTTCATTATTTTAACAAAGATTTTCATATAAATAATTTTGAACTAAATATTGAAGACTGAAAGACAAGAAAACACTAGCATATTGTAAAAGTAAACTATAGAGGAAAAAAAAATAACTATAAAAGAAGCAGCTATCCCACCCCATCCCTCCTTAGGGCTCAGGGAACAAAGAGAAGTGGGAATTATTAAAAGTTTTGGGGAAGAACCCTGCAGAGCTCAGACCTCTGAGTGCTGCCGCCTGGTGCTGATGACTCTAGGGGGGGCAGCATGAGGCTGGCTTTTTAAAGTGGTAGAAAACAGAAACTGAATTGCTGCTGGGGTGAAGTATGGCCGGGGTGACACTTGGGGAACCAGGAAGGAAAGAGCAAACCCGCGGAAAGCTGCCTGAAGCAGTCCCTCCTCTCGCCTCCAGACTCCCAGGTTCCCTCTAGTGCCCCTCACACAAACAGAAGAGCAGTTTCCTGAATTCCAGCCCTAGCATTCCAAAACTACGAACAGTGGATTGAGACTGAGCGATAATACCTTCATAAGCGACTCAGGGCCTTTTAACATAAGAGAGGATTCACTTCTCCCTAACCTGGGTCTCTCATATTAAGATGTGAATGCATGTGCTCTGATTCATTTCTCTGAGAAGAGGCAAAGGACCTCCTTAATATCATCACCTTAATCCCCGGAAACATTCATTAAGTCATAGTTGACATCTTACTTGGTGCTCTTTGTATCACTTGCAGAGCACATAATGTTCTTAACATGTTAATATTAGTTGAATGAATGAATGTGTAAAAGTATATTCCCAGCATAACTCTGACTCCTAAATTCTCTTTAAACAATGAATTTTTCATCCCTTTTGATCACCAAGCTAGGTTATAAATGTTTATACCATAAAAACTATAGCACCACAGCAATACGAATTCTGAATGTCAGAAGTTCTTGTCCTTCGTTAAGACAGTTAATATAGATTTTGCTTATTTTTGCTTATTTTTGCTTATTATTCTCTCAAATTCCAGAGGGAAACAAGGAAAGAAATTAAAACTCTCCTTTGATTTCTTCTTGGATTGAATCTACCTTATTGAAACCCCAGTGATGCTTCAAGCTACTCTTTGGCTTTTCTGTTTTGCACAAAAGATGTAAGTGTACTATTCAGCCTTCGTATGAAAGGAATGAGAGATTATCTTTTCTTATTTTTGGCTTCACTCTCCTCAATTCATCCTCGTCTCCCTTGGGTGCTGTAACACTGTCCAGGTACAAGGAGCTCAACCATGTGCTGTAAATGAGTTATTTTAGAGATAGTTCTATAAGTATCTGTGGAAAGAAAGATCTAACCTCTACGAAATTTCATTCAGTTTGCCTAGTTACATGCTTAGCTTTCTATCTGGTTTGTAACATTCATTGGGTCATCACTGAATATTCTTTTCCAAAAGCAGGTGACACACACTTGAGTATGAAATACAAAGAGAGAACTGACTCATTAAAACAGTGGCCTTTAAAAACTTTTTTTCACAAAATATTTGAAAGGGAGATGAAAAAATCTGTTATTTTCATGGCAATTTTTCAAGTTCTCCAACTCTTTCTCATATTTAAGGATATTATTTTGTAGTCACTTCAGGAATTGAAATCTTTTTGCAAGAAATCTTCTTAAATATTAGAAAAACAGTCCAGCTCTAAAGAACATGTATAAACACATTTTAATGCATTATGTAGTCAATCTAATATTTAAACCCAGCCATCTATTTCATTTTACAAACCATATGTTTTATTGTTTTTCCTGACATTAATTGCATTATTAGGGGATTATGGATAAGTGCATTTGTCATCTGTTTATGACCTTTTTGAGGGTTCACCAGAAGTATGCTTGTACAATTAAAGACCAATTCCTGCTCACCAAGCTGTTTACAATATAAGAAGAAATGGAAGGTCAGAGTCTTGGTAGTATAATCTCATGGGCGGTTCCTTAATTTTCAATAGAAACTAGTTTAACTTTATATTACCCTTAGGATTTAAACAAAACAAAACAAAAAATTAGCTTTAAAATCTAGAGCTGATTCTAAATCAATGCTGCCCTGTGCCCTTGAGGATGTTTAGTAGGACTCCTGGCCTTTACCCACTAGATCCCTCTTGCACCTCACAAGTTGTGACACCAAAAATGTACCCTGAGGGGCAACACCTCCCCAGTTAAGAACATACTGCCTTTAGCTCTTGACTATTTCTCTTCCATTCTATTTTTCTATCTTTTCTTGTCCCTGCTTTTGCAGCCAATTATGGCATACAGGGATGAGATGAGTTTTTTTCTCATTAGGTTGCTTACTCTGGAAGATTGACCTAGAGTTAATCACAAGGCAGACCTAGTTTAGAGACCGTGAGATAGCTCTTGCTGGAAATAATGGTTGCCTGGTTATTTGAATCATGCTAGCCTTTTGTATGAGGGTGATATCTAGGATGCACCATATTCCAAACATCCGGTACTTAAAGCTGTTTGTTCTGAGAGTGGTGGCGGGAGAAATCATTCAGTAAGATTGAGTGTTGTGAATTTTCACTATAGTCTTCTATTTTTTATAAAATTAGCACCTTGTTAATGATTAAGTGTGTCCTTCATCCACTTACTATATAATAATTATTTACTATTTAATAATATAATTTAATAACATAATTTGTATTTAATTATAATAATGTAACATGAAGAAATCAGACACTTAAGATCACTTTCATTAATATTGAGTCAATACCATTATTTTCATTTATTTCTTTTAACTTTTTATTTTATTTTATTTTATTTTTTTAACATCTTTATTGGAGTATAATTGCTTTACAATGGTCTGTTAGTTTCTGCTTTATAACAAAGTGAATCAGTTATACATATACGTATGTTCCCATATCTCTTCCCTCTAGCGTCTCCCTCCCTCCCACCCTCCCTATCCCACCCCTATAGGTGGTCACAAAGCACCAAGCTGATCTCCCTGTGCTATGTGGCTGCTTGCCACTAGCTATCTATTTTACGTTTGGTAGTGTATATATGTCCATGCCACTCTGTCACTTTGTCACAGCTTACCCTTCCCCCTCCCCATATCTTCAAGTCCATTCTCTAGTAGGTCTGCATCTTTATTCCCGTCTTGCCCCTAGATTCTTCATGACCTTTTTGTTTTTGTTTTTGTTTTTTTCTTAGATTCCATATATATATGTTAGCATATGGTATTTGTTTTTCTCTTTCTGACCTACTTCACTCTGTATGACAGACTCTAGGTCCATCCACCTCACTACAAATAACTCCATTTCATTTCTTTTTATGGCTGAGTAATATTCCATTGTATATATGTGTCACATCTTCTTTATCCATTCATCTGTTGATGGACACTTAGGTTGCTTCCATGTCCTGGCTATTGTAAATAGAGTTGCAATGAATATTTTGGTACATGACTCTTTTTGAATTATGGTTTTCTCAGTGAATATGCCCAGTAGTGGGATTGCTGGGTCATATGATAGTACTATTTTTAGTTTTTTAAGGAACCTGCATGCTGTTCTCCATAGTGGCTGTATCCATTTACATTCCCACCCACAATGCAAGAGGGTTCCCTTTTCTCCACACCCTCTCCAGCAATTATTGTTTGTAGATTTTTTGATGATGGCCATTCTGACCAGTGTGAGATGATATCTCATTGCAGTTTTGATTTGCATTTCTCTAATGATTAATGATGTTGAGCATTCTTTCATGTGTTTGTTGGCAATCTGTATATCTTCTTTGGAGAAATGTCTATTTAGGTTTTCTGCCCATATTTGGATTGGGTTGTTTGCATTTTTGATATTGAGCTGCATGAGCTGCTTCTAAATTTTGGAGATTAATCTTTTGTCAGTTGCTTCATTTGCAAATATTTTCTCCCAATCTGAGGGTTGTCTTTTGGTCTTCTTTATGGTCTCCTTTGCTGTGCAAAAGCTTTTAAGTTTCATTAGGTCCCATTTGTTTATTTGTGTTTTTATTTCCATTTCTCTAGGGGGTGGGTCAAAAAGAATCTTGCTGTGATTTATGTCATAGAGTGTTCTGCCTATGTTTTTCCCTAAGAGTTTGATAGTGTCTGGCCTTACATTTAGGGCTTTAACCCATTTTGAGTTTATTTTTGTGTATGGTGTTAGGGAGTGTTCTAATTTCATACTTTTACATGTACCTGTCCAGTTTTCCCAGCACCACTTATTGAAGAGGCAGTCTTTTCTCCACGGTATATTCTTGCCTCCTTTATCAAAGATAAGTGACCATATGTGTGTGGGTTTATCTCTGGGCTTTCTATCCTGTTCCATTGATCTATATTTCTGTTTTGTGCCAGTACCATATTGTCTTGATTACTGTAGCTTTGTAGTATGGTCTGAAGTCAGGGAGCCTGATTCCTCCAGCTCCGTTTTTATTTCTCAATATTGCTTTGGCTATTCAGGGTCTTTTGTGTTTCCATAC
Organism: Balaenoptera physalus; assembly: GCF_965194825.1. Lineage (NCBI taxonomy): Eukaryota > Metazoa > Chordata > Mammalia > Artiodactyla > Balaenopteridae > Balaenoptera > Balaenoptera physalus. The sequence goes on along the minus strand of NC_138890.1, from coordinate 108,505,893 downwards.
AAATTGTGAAATTTTTTGTTCTAGTTCTGTGAAAAATGCCAGAGGTAGTTTGATAGGGATTGCATTGAATCTGTAGATTGCTTTGGGTAGTAGAGTCATTTTCACAATGTTGATTCTTCCAATCCAAGAACATGGTATATCTCTCCAACTATTTGTATCATCTTTAATTTCTTTCATCAGTGTCTTATAATTTTCTGCATACAGGAGTTTTGTCTCCTTAGGTAGGTGTATTCCTAGATATTTTATTCTTTTTGTTACAATGGTAAATGGGAGTGTTTTCTTAATTTCACTTTCAGATTTTTCATCATCAATGTATAGGAATGCTAGAGATTTCTGTGCATTAATTTTGTATCCCGCTACATTACCAAATTCATTGATTAGCTCTAGCAGTTTTCTGGTAGCATTTTTAGGATTCTCTAAGTATAGTATCATGTCATCTGCAAACAGTGACAGCTTTACTTCTTCTTTTCTGATTTGGATTCATTTTATTTCTTTTTCTTCTCTGATTGCTGTGGCTAAAACTTCCAAAACTATGTTGAATAATAGTGGTGAGAGTGTGCAACATTGTCTTGTTCCTGATCTTAGTGGAAATGGTTTCAGTTTTTCACCATTGAGGATGATGTTGGCTGTGGGTTTGTCATATATGGCCTTTATGATGTTGAAGAAAGTTCCCTCTATGCCTACTTTCTGCAGGGCTTTTATCATAAATGGGTGTTGAATTTTGTCAAAAGCTTTCTCTGCATTGATTGAGATGATCATATGATTTTTCTCCATCAATTTTTTAATATGGTGTATCACATTGATTGATTTGCGTATATTGAAGAATCCTTGCATACCTGGGATAAACCCCACTTGATCATGGTGTATGATCCTTTTAATGTGCTGTTGGATTCTGTTTGCTAGTATTTTGTTGAGGATTTTTGCATCTATGTTCATTAGTGATATTGGTCTGTAGTTTTCTTTCCTTGTGACATCTTTGTCTGGTTTTGGTATCAGAGTGATGGTGGCCTTGTAGAATGAGTTTGGGGGTGTTCCTCCCTCTGCTATGTTTTGGAAGAGTTTGAGAAGCATAGGTGTTAGCTCTTCTCTAAATGTTTGATAGAATTTGCCTGTGAAGACAGCTGGTCCTGGGAACTTCTTTGTTGGAAGATTTTTAATCACAGTTTCAATTTCAGTCCTTGAGTTTGGTCTGTTCATATTTTCTATTTCTTCCTGGTTCAGTCTCTGAAGGTTGTGCATTTCTAAGAATTTTTCCAGAATTTTTTCCAGGTGGTCCATTTTATTGGCATAGGGTTGCTTGTAGTAATCTCTCATGATCCTTTGTATTTCTGCAGTGTCAGTTGTTACTTCTCCTTTTTCATTTCTAATTCTATTGATTTGAGTCTTCTCCCTTTTTTTCTTGATGAGTCTGGTTAATGGTTTATCAATTTTGTTTATCTTCTCAAAGAACCAGCTTTTAGTTTTATTGATCTTTGCTATCGTTTCCTTCATTTCTTTTTCATTTATTTTTGATCTGATCTTTATGATTTCTTTCCTTCTGCTAACTTTGTAGGTTTTTTGTTCTTCTTTCTCTAATTGCTTTTGGTGTAAGGTTAGGTTGTTTATTTGAGATGTTTCTTGTTTCTTAAGGTAGGATAGTATTGCTATAAACTTTCCTCTTAGAACTGCTTTTGCTGCATCCCATAGGTTTTGGGTCATTGTGTTTTCATTGTCATTTGTTTCTAGGTATTTTTTGATTTCCTCTTTGATTTCTTCAGTGATCTCTTGGTTATTAACTAATGTATTGTTTAGCCTCCATGTGTTTGTGTTTTTCACAGATTTTTTTTCCTGTAATTGATGTCTAGTCTCATAGGGTTGTGGTCAGAAAAGATACTTGATATGATTTCAATTCTCTTAAATTTACCAAGGCTTGATTTGTGACCCAAGATATTATCTATCTTGGAGAATGTTCTATGAGCACTTGAGAAGAATGTGTATTTTGTTGTTTTTGGATGGAATGCCCTATAAATATCAATTAAGTCCATCTTGTTTAATGTAGCATTTAAAGCTTGTGTTTCCTTATTTATTTTCATTTTGGATGATCTGTCCATTGGTAAAAGTGGGGTTTTAAAGTCCCCTACTATGATTGTGTTACTGTTGATTTCCCCTTCTATGGCTGTTAGTATTTTCCTTACGTATTGAGGTGCTCTTATGTTGGGTGCATAAATATTTGCAACTGTTATATCTTCTTGAATTGTTCCCTTGATCATTATGTAGTGTCTTCTTTGTCCCTTGTAATAGTCTTTATTTTAAAGTCTATTTTGTCTGATATGAGAATTGCTACTCCAGCTTTCTTGTGATTTCCATTTGCATGGAATATCTTTTTCCATCCCCTCACTTTCAGTCTGTATGTGTCCCTAGGTCTGAAGTGGGTCTCTTGTAGACAGCATATATATGGGTCTTGTTTTTGTATCCATTCAGCCAGTCTATGTCTTTTGGTGGGAGCATTTAATCCATTTACATTTAAGGTAATTATTGATTTGTATGTTCCTATTCCCATTTTCTTAATTGTTTTGGGTTTGTTATTGTAGGTCTTTTCCTTATGTTGTGTTTCCTGCCTATAGAAGTTCCTTTAGCATTTGTTGTAAAGCTGGTTTTGTGGTGCTGAATTCTCTTAGCTTTTGCTTGTCTGTAAAGGTTTTAATTTCTCCATCAAATCTGAATGAGATCCTTGTTGGGTAGAGTAATCTTGGTTGTAGGTTCTTCTCCTTCATCACTGTAAATATGTTCTGCAACTCCCTTTGGCTTGCAGAGTTTCTGATGAAAGATCAGCTATTAACCTTATGGGGATTCCCTTGTGTGTTATTTGTTGTTTTTCCCTTTCTGCTTTTAATATTTTTTCTTTGTATTTAATGTTTGATAGTTTGATTAATATGTGTCTTGGCGTGTTTCTCCTTGGATTTATCCTGTATGGGACTCTGTGGGCTTCCTGGACTTGATTAACTATTTCCCATATTAGGGAAGTTTTCAACTATAATCTCTTCAAATATTTTCTCAGTCCCTTTCTTTTTCTCTTCTTCTTCTGGGACCCCTAGAATTCAAATGTTAGTGCGTTTAATGTTGTCCCAGAGTTGTCTAAGACTGTCCTCAGTTCTTTTCATTCTTTTTTCTTTATTCTGGTCTGCACTAGTTATTTCCACTATTTTATCTTCCAGGTCACTTACCCGTTCTTCTGCCTCAGTTATTCTGCTATTGATTCCTTCCCAAGAATTTAAAATTTCATTTATTGTGCTGTTCATCATTGTTTGTTTGTTCTTTACTTCTTCTAGATCCCTGTTAAACGTTTCTTGTATTTTCTCTATTCTATTTCCAAGATTTTGGATCATCTTTACTATCATTATGCTGAATTATTTTTCAAGTAGACTAACTATTTCCTCTTCATTTGTTACCTCTGGTGGGTTTTTACCTTGCACCTTCATCTGCTGTGTGTTTCTCTGTCTTCTCATTTTGCTTAACTTCCTGTGTATGGGGTCCTTTTTGCAGGCTGCAGCTTCGTAGTTCCTGTTGTTTTTGGTGTCTGTCCCCAATGGCTAAGGTTGGTTCAGTGGGTTGTGTAGGCTTCCTGGTGGAGGGGACTAGTGCCTGTGTTCTGGTGGATGACGCTGGATCTTGTCTTTCTGGTGGGCAGGTCCATGTCTGGTGGTGTATTTTGGGGTGTCTGTGGCCTTATTATGATTTTAGTCAGCCTCTCTGCTAATGGGTGGGGTTGTGTTCCTATCTTGCTAGTTGTTTGGCATAGGGTGTCCAGCACTGTAGCTTGCTGGTGGTTGTGTGAAGTTGGGTCTTGGCGTTGAGGTGGAGATCTCTGGGAGATTTTCACCGTTTGATATTACGTGGAGCTGGAGGTCTCTTGTGGACCAATGTCCTGAACTTGGCTCTCCCACCTCAGAGGCAGAGTCCTGACGCCTGGCTGGAGCACCAACAGCCTTTCATCCACATGGCTCAGAATAAAAGGGAGAAAAAATAGAAAGAAGAAAGGAAGAACATAAAATAAAATAAAGTAAAATAAAATAAAAAAGTTATTAAAATAAAAAAATAAATATTAAGAAAAAAAATTTTTTAAAGTAAAAGAAAAAACAAAATGGACAGACAGAATCCTAGGACAAATGGTAAAAGCAAAGCTTTTCAGACAAAATCACACACAGAAGCATACACATACACACTCAAAAAAAGAGAAAAAGGGAAAATATATATATATCTTTGCTCCCAAAGTCCACCTCGTCAATGTGGGATGATTCGTTGTCTGTTCAGGTATTCCACAGATGCAGGTACATCAAATTGTTTGTGGAGCTTTAATCCGCTGCTGCTGAGGCTGCTGGGAGAGATTTCCCTTTCTCTTCTTTGTTTGCACAGCTCCCGGGGTTCAGCTTTGGATTTGGACCCACCTCTGCGTGTAGGTCGCCTGAGGGCATCTGTTCTTAGCTCAGACAGGATGGGTTTAAAGGAGCAGCTGATTAGGGGGCTCTGGCTCACTCAGGCCACGGGCAGAGAGGGGTACGGATGCAGGGCAAGCTTGCAGCGGCAGAGCCCAGCGTGACGTTGCACCAGCCTGAGGTGCACCGTGCGTTCTCCCGGGGAAGTTGTCCCTGGATCACGGGACCCTGGCAGTGGCGGGCTGCACAGGCTCCCAGGAGGGGCGGTGTGGAGAGTGACGTGTGCTTGCACACAGGCTTTTTGGTGGCGGCAGCAGCAGCCTTAGCGTCTCATGCCCATCTCTGGGGTCCGCGCTGATAGCCGCGGCTCACACCCATCTCTGGAGCTCCTTTAAGTGGTGCTCTGAATCCCCTCTCCTCACGCACCAGGAAACAAAGAGGGAAGAAAAAGTCTCTTGCCTCTTCGGCAGCTCCAGACTTTTTCCCGGACTCCCTCCTGGCTAGCTGTGGCGCACTAGCCCCCTTCAGGCTGTGTTCATGCCGCCAACCCCAGTCCTCTCCCTGGGATCCGACCTCCGAAGCCTGAGCCTCAGCTCCCAGCCCCGCCTGCCCCGGCGGCTGAGCAGACAAGCCTCTCGGGCTGTTGAGTGCTACTCGGCACCGATCCTCTGTGTGGGAATCTCTCCGCTTTGCCCTCTGCACCCCTGTGGCTGCGCTCTCCTCCGTGACTCCGAAGCTTCCCCCCTTTGCCACCCTCAGTGTCTGTAGCGAAGGGGCTTCCTAGTGTGTGGAAACATTTCCTCCTTCATAGCTCCCTCCCACTGGTGCAGGTCCCATCCCTATTCTTTTGTCTCTGTTTTTTCTTTTTTCTTTTGCCCTACCCAGGTACGTGGGGAGTTTCTTACCTTTTGGGAGGTCTGAGGTCTTCTGCCAGCATTCAGTAGGTGTTCTATAGGAGCAGTTCCACATGTAGATGTATTTCTGATGTATTTGTGGGGAGGAAGGTGATCTCCGTGTCTTACTCTTCCACCATCTTGAAGCTCCTCCTTAACTTTTTATTTTATATTTAACTATAGTTGATTAACAATGTTGTGTTAGTTTCAGGTGTACAGCAAAGTGATTCAGTTATACATATACATGTATCTATTCTTTTTCAAATTCTTTTCCCATTTAGGTTGTTACATAAAACTGAGCAGAGTCAATACTGTTAAACATTAGATAGTATATATGGACACCTCCTTTATATATTTGGTATGTGGATTTATATCTTTAGTCATGTGAATGTAAATTCTTAGAAACTCGTTGCAAATGTTACCACTGCATAAGATATCAAAACAAGGATATCAGCTTTGAATGGAAAAAATAAATGATTTCAGAACTGGCAGTGAGGTGAGGGGAACCCTCATGTACTTTCAGGACTGTACTCAGGACAACTGCCTTCCTTTGAGCTAAAGTTTTAGGAGGGAATATTAGAAGTATCACTGATACATGAAACCGGTCATTTATTAATAGCATTTCTAATACTCTAGATCATATAAATGGTGACTAAGAAATGAGAAAAAAATCAGGTAAAAAGAGATAAGTTCTTATTATGACCAACAAAAAAAAATTTAATCTAGGAGAAGAAATGAGGAAATATTAGTACTACAAAATAATTAGTACCTTTTTCTTATTTGAATTTTTGAATTTTATTTATTTTTTTATATACCAGGTTTTTATTAGTCATCCATTTTATACACATCAGTTTATACGTGTCAATCCCAATCTCCCAATTCATCACACCACCACCACCACCCGCCTGCCGCTTTCCACCTTAGTGTCCATACGTTTTTTTCTCTACATCTGTGTCTCAATTTCTGCCCTGCAAACCAGTTCATCTGTACCATGTTTCTAGGTTCCACATATATGCATTAATATACGATATTTGTTTTCCTCTTTCTGACTTACTTCACTCTGTATGACAGTCTCCAGATCCATCCACGTCTCAACAAATGACCCAATTTCGTTCCTTTTTATGGTTGAGTAATATTCCATTGTGTATATGTAGCACATCTTCTTTATCCATTCATCTGTCGATGGGCATTTAGGTTGCTTCCATGTCCTGGCTATTGTAAATAGTGCTGCAATGAACATTGAGGTGCATGTGTCTTTTTGAATTATGGTTTTTTCTGGGTATATGCCCAGTAGTGGGATTGCTGGGTCATATGGTAATTCTATTTTTAGTTTTTTAAGGAACCTCCATACAGTTCTCCATAGTGGTTGTATCAATTTACATTCCCACCAACAGTGCAAGAGGGTTCCCTTTTCTCCACACCCTCTCCAGCATTTGTTGTTTGTAGATTTTCTGACGATGCCCATTCTAACTGGTGTGAAGTAATACCTCATTGTAGTTTTGATTTGCATTTCTCTAATAATTAGTGATGTTGAGCAGCTTTTCATGTGCCTCTTGGCCATCTGTATGTCTTCTTTGGAGAAATGTCTATTTAGGTCTTCTGCCCATCCTTAGATTGAGTTGTTTGTTTTTTTAATTTTGAGCTGCATGAGCTGTTTATATATTTTGGAGATTAATCCTTTGTCCATTGATTCATTTGTAAATATTTTCTCCCATTTTAAGGGTTGTCTTTTCGTCTTCTTTATGGTTATTTTTGCTGTGCAAAAGCTTTTAAGTTTCATTAGGTCCCATTTGTTTATTTTTGTTTTTATTTCTATTTCTCTAGGAGGTGGATCAAAAAAGATCTTGTTGTGATTTATGTCAAAGAGTGCTCTTCCTATGTTTTCCTCTAAGACTTTTATAGTGTCCAGTCTTACCTTTAGGTCTCTAATCCATTTTGAGTTTATTTTTGTGTATGATGTTAGGGAGTGTTCTAATTTCATTCTTTTACATGTAGCTGTCCAGTTTTCCCAGCAGCACTTATTGAAGAGACTGTCTTTTTTCTATTTTATATCCTTGCCTCCTTTGTCATAGATTAGTTGACCATAGGTGTGTGGGTTTATCTCTGGACTTTCTATCTTGTTCCATTGATCTGTATTTCTGATTTTGTGCCAGTACCATATTATCTTGAGTACTGTAGCTTTGTAGTATAGTCTGAAGTCAGGGAGTCTGATTCCTCCAGTTCCATTTTTTCCCCTCGAGACTGCTTTGGCTATTCAGGGTCATTGGTGTCTCCATACAAATTTTAAGATTTTTTTGTTCTAGTTCTGTAAAAAATGCCATTGGTAATTTGATAGGGATTGCATTGAATCTGTAGATTGCTTTGAATAGTATAGTCATTTTCACAATATTGATTCTTCCAAATCAAGAACATGGTATATCTCTCCATCTCTTGGTATCATCTTTAATTTCTTTCATCAGTGTCTTATAGTTTTCTGCCTACAGGTCTTTTGTCTCCCTCAGTGAGTTTATTCCTAGGTATTTTATTCTTTTTGTTGCAGTGGTAAATAGGAGTGTTTCCTTAATTTCTCTTTCAGATTTTTCATCACTAGTGTATAGGAATGTAAGAGATTTCTGTGCATTAATTTTGTATCCAGCAACTTTACCAAATTGATTGATTAGCTCTAGTAGTTTTCTGGTTGCATCTTTAGGATACTCTATGTATAGTATCATGTCATCTGCAAACAGTGACAGTTTTACTTCTTCTTTTCCAATTTGTATTCCTTTTCTTTCTTTTTCTTCTGTGATGGTCGTGGCTAGGACTTCAAAACTATGTTGAATAATAGTGGTGGGAGTGGACATCCTGGCCTTGTTCCTTATCTTAGAGGAAATGATTTCAGTTTTTCACCACTGAGAATGTTTACTGTGGGTTTGTTGTATATGGCCTTTATTATGTTGAGGTAGGTTCCCTCTATGCCCACTTCCTGGAGAGTTTTTATCATAAATGGGTGTTGAATCTTGTCAAAAGCTTTTTCTGCATCTATTGAGATGATCATATGGTTTTTATTCTTCAATTAGTTAATGTGGTGTATCACATTGATTGATTTGCGTATATTAAAGAATCCTTGCATCCCTGGGATAAATCCCACTTGATCATGGCGTATGATCCTTTTAATGTGTAGTTGGATTCTGTTTGCTAGTATTTTGTTGAGGATGTTTTCATCTATATTCATCAGGGATATTGGTCTGTAATTTTCTTTTTTTGCAGTATCTTTGTCTGGTTTTGGTGTCAGGGTGATGGTGGCCTTGTAGAATGAGTTTGGGAATGTTCCTTCCTCTGCAAATTTTTGGAAGAGTTTGAGAAGGATGGGTGTTCACTCTTCTCTAAATATTTGATAGAATTCACCTGTGAAGCCATCTGGTCTTGCACTTTTGTTTGTCGTAAGATTTTTGATCAAAATTTCAATTTCAATTTCATTACTTGTGATTGGTCTATTCATATTTTCTATTTCTTCCTGGTTCAGTCTTGGAAGGTTATACCTTTGTAAGAATTTGTCCATTTCTTCCAGGTTGTCCATTTTATTGGCATAGAGTTGCTTGTAGTAGTCTCAGGATGCTTTGTATTTCTACAGTGTCCATTGTAACTTCTCCTTTTTCATTTCTAATTTTATTTATCTGAGTCCTCTACCTCTTTTTCTTGATGAGTCTGGCTAATGGCTTATCAATTTTGTTTATCTTCTCAAAGAACCAGCTTTTAGTTTTATTGATCTTTGTTATTCTTTTCTTTGTTTCTATTTCATTTATTTCTGCTCTGATCTTTATGATTTCTTTCCTTCTGCTAACTTTGGGTCTTGTTTGTTCTTCTTTCTCTAGCTCCTTTAGGTGTAAGGTTAGATTGCTTATTGGAGACTTTTCTTGTTTCTTTAGTTAGGCTTGTATTGCTATATACTTCTCTCTTAGAACTGATTTTGCTGCATCCCATAGGTTTTGGATCATCATGTTTTCATTGTCATTTGTCTCTAGGTATTTTTTGATTTCCTCTTTGATTTCTTCAGTGATCTCTTGGTTATTTAGTAACGTACTCCTTAGCCTCCATGTGTTTGTGTTTTTTACGTGTTTTTCCCTGTAATTGATTTCTTTTTTTGTTTGTTTTTTTCTTACTCATATCACTATGTTATTGGTCAAATCAGTCATACAATCAACTGGGTCATTCCATCATTGTATGACTTGAATAATACATATATATTTTTTTATACAGCAGGTTCTTATTACTCATCCGTTTTATACACATCAGTGTATACATGTCAATCCCAATCTCCCAATTCATCACACCACCACCACCACGACCCCGCCATTTTCCCCGCTTGGTGTCCATACGTTGTTCTCTGCATCTGTGTCTCAATTTCTGCCCTGCAGACCAGTTCATCTGTATCATTTTTCTAGTTTCCACATATATGCGTTAATATACGATATTTGTTTTTTCTTTCCGACTTACTTCACTCTGTATGACAGCCTCTAGATCCATCCACGTCTCAACAAATGACCCAATTTTGTTCCCTTTTATGACTGAGTAATATTCCATTGTCTATATGTACCACTTCTTCTTTATCCATTCCCTGTAACTGATTTCTAATCTCATAGCGTTGTAGTCAGAAAAGATGTTTGATATCATTTCAATTTTCTTAAATTTACTGAGGCTTGATTTGTGACCCAAGGTGTGATCTATCCTGGAGAATGTTCTGTACGCACTTGAGAAGAAAGTGTAATCTGCTGTTTTTGGATGGAATGTCTTATAAATATCAGTTAAATCTATCTGGCCTATTGTGTCATTTAACGCTTGTGTTTCCTTATTAATTTTCTGTTTTGATGATCTGTCCATTGGTGTAAGTGAGGTGTTACAGTCCCCCACTATTATTGTGTTACTGTCGATTTCCTCTTTTAGTGATGTTAGCAGTTGCCTTATGTATTGAGGTGCTCCTATGATGGGTGCATATATATTTATAATTGATATATCTTCTTCTTGGATTGATCCCTTGATCATTATGTTGTGTCCTTCCTTGTCTCTTGTAACATTCTTTATTTTAAAGTCTATTTTATCTGATATGAGTATTGCTACTCCAGCTTTCTTTTGATTTCCATCTGCCTGGAATATCTTTTTCCATCCCCTCACTTTCATTCTGTATGTGTCCCTAGGTCTAAAGTGGGTCTCTTGTAGACAGCATATATATGAGACTTATTTTTGTATCCATTCATCAAGCCTGTGTCTTTTGGTTGGAGCATTTAATCCATTCACGTTTAAGGTAATTATCGATATGTATGTTCCTATGACCATTTTCTGAATTGTTTTGGGTTTGTTTTTGTAGGTCCTTTTCTTCTCTTGTGTTTCCCACTTAGAGAAGTTCCTTTAGCATTTGTTGTAGAGCTGGTTTGGTGGTGCTGAATTCTCTTAGCTTTTGCTTGTCTTTAAAGTTTTTGATTTCTCCATCAAATCTAAATGAGATCCTTGCTGGGTAGAGTAATCTTGGTTGTAGGTTTTTCCCTTTCATCACTTTAAATATATCATGCCCCTCCCTTCTGGCTTGTAGAGTTTCTGCTGAGAAATCAACTGTTAACCTTATGGGAGTTCCCTTATATGTTATTTGTTGCTTTTTCCTTGCTGCTTTCAGTAATTTTTCTTTGTCTTTAATTTTTGACATTTTGATACTATGTGTCTCGGTGTGTGTCTCCTTGGGTTTATCCTGTATGGGACTCTCTGCACTTCTTGGACTTGAGTGTGTATTTCCTTTCCCTTGTTAGGGAAGTTTTCAACTATAATCTCTTCAAATATTTTCTCGGGTCCCTTCTCTCTCTCTTCTCCTTCTGGGACCCCTATAATGAGAATGTTGTTGCATTTAATGTTGTCCCAGAGATCTCTTAGGCTGTCTTCATTTCTTTTCATTCTTTTTTCTTTATTCTGTTCCACAGCAGTGAATTCCACCTTTCTGTCTTCCAGGTCACTTATCCGTTCTTCTGCCTCAGTTATTCTGCTATTGATTCCTTCTAGTATATTTTTCATTTCAGTTATTGTATTTTTCATCTCTGTTTGTTCTTTAATTCTTCTAGATCTTTGTTAAATATTTCTTGCATCTTGTCCATCTTTGCCTCCATTCTTTTTCTGAGGTCCTGGATCATCTTCACTATCATTATTCTGAATTCTTTTTCTGGAAGGTTGCCTATCTCCACTTCATTTAGTTGTTTTTCTGGTGTTTTATCTTGTTCCTTCCTCTGACACATAGCCCTCTGCCTTTTCATCTTGTGTATCTTTCTGTGAATGTGGTTTTTGTTCCACAGGCTGAAGGATTGTAGTTCCTCTTGCTTCTGCTGTCTGCCCTCTGGTGGATGAGGCTATCTGAAAAGCTTGTGCAAGTTTCCTGGTGGGAGGGACTGGTGGTGGGTATAGCTGGCTGTTGCTCTGGTGGGCAGAGCTCAGTAAAACTTTAATCTGCTTGTCTGCTGATGGGTGGGGCTCGGTTCCCTCCCTGTTGGTTGTTTGGCCTGAGGCGACCCAACACTGGAGCCTACCACGGCTCTTTGGTGGGGCTAATTGCAGACTCTGGGAGAGCTCACGCCAAGGAGTACTTCCCAGAATTTCTGCTGCCAGTGTCCTTGTCCTCACGGTGAGACAGATCCACCCCCCAACTCTACAGGAGACCCTCCAACACTAGCAGGTAGGTCTGGTTCAGTCTGTATGGGGTCACTGCTCCTTCCCCTGGGTCCTGATGCGCACACTACTTTGTGTGTGCCATCCAAGAGTGGAGTCTCTGTTTCCCCCAGTCCTGTTGAAATCCTGCAATCAAATCCTGCTAGCCTTCAAAGTCTGATTCTCTAGGATTTCTTCCTCCCATTGCCAGACCCCCAGGTTCAGAAGCCTGACGTGGGCCTCAGAACCTTCACTCCAGTGAGTGGACGTCTGTGGTATAAGTGTTCTCCAGTTTGTGAGTCACCCACCCAGCAGTTATGGGATTTGATTTTATTGTGATTGTGCCCCTCCTACCGTCTCCCTGTGGCTTCTCCTTTGTCTTTGGATGTGGGGTATGTTTTTTGGTGAGTTCCGGTGTCTTCCTGTCAATGATTGTTCAGCAGTTACTTGTGATTCCAGTGTTCTCGCAAGAGGGAGTGAGAGCCTGTCCTTCTACTCTGCCATCTTGAACCAATCTCTTATTAATACCAGTATATTAGAAAAATACACAGTCTTTCATAAGCAGAAGCTCATTCAACCCCAAATCAATAGGTAACAGGTGATAAACACAACTGTGACTCAACCTTGAAAATGGAAACTTTAGATCTTTGATTTTTTCAAAGTACAAGACAAAACAGATTTGAATTATAAAAGCAGTTTATTTGTTACAGTTACTGAAGACTCAGGGTTTCTAATGGAAAAGAAATAAAAACAAATTTATGAGAGTGCTAACCCAAATAAATGTGTGTAAATTATTTTTTTCCCTGCTTTTTAACCAAATCTTTTTACAGCAAGGGCCAGAACTTTCAATGAGTAATTTGACTTCTAAATCAGGAAAAAGTGGCACGCAGGATGTAGCTAGAATTCATCAAGGCATAAGATAGCACATAATACATTCTCAGAGTATTTAAAAAATATACAGTGACAGGAACTATAGGTTTACTATTCTAGAATTAGTGCCATCATTTTTGGTAGAAACTCTCAGCTTTTAACTATTTTATAAGCTGATAATCCTGTATAACACATTTCCTTTCTCAGTAACCTGTGTATACATTTAGAAAGTAGTTTATCTTTGAAGGAAATGAAATTCTAACATTTCCCCTTTTTCCTTCTAATAATAAAGCTTTCCCTGTCTGTTTTTATTTGGGGGTAAAGAGTGATTTCTTTTGTCCTGGTTTTCTACATCAATCAATTGTAGGACTAGATTACAAATTCTATGTCAGGGAAAAGGTGAGTGAACTTTATGATTTCTTCTTTGTCTCCCACATAATGGTATTCAAAAGAGAAGTAGTCATTATACATTTACTGAGTAAAGGGACCTTTAATTTAAATAACTGGTATCAGGAAAAAAATGTTTAAAGCATAATTTTAGATGGGAACTAAACTTCTCTCCCCCTCTAAACAACTAATTTCCCCATAAGACTGATAAAATAAGAAGAAACAATAAATTCCCCAAATCAAAAAACAGGCAGATCTTTTGATTTCCTGGAAAGAGTAGAATCAAGCAACTAATTGAAAGATATCTGCCAGAAGTTAACCATTTATCTGAAGCACATTCAACTCTCTCTGGGCCACCTGGATTTTATTTTGTGGAGAGTTTTAAGCTAAAAATTGGAAAAGGAAGTCCAAAATTACTTTTGTTAGGGAGGTCTCATCACTGCTGAGCAGTTCTTTCTGCTGTAGCTCTTACCAAATAGTTTATACATGGAGCACTCAAAAGAGATTTATTTTTCATCTGGAGCTTAGGAAAATATACAGTAGAGCAATAAATGACAAATGCAATAATTGCTTAGGGGTATTATCATTTCTAGGGTGACAGATCAAATCTGGAGGTTTAAAATAAACTAAGCAAGCATCCACTCTGCTAAATAGCATGAACTACGTAATTGCTTACTCTTTTCAGAGTTCAGTGGAAAGTCAACTGTTAGAACAAAGTGATTTCAACTTTGTCACTGAACAATAAATGTGCTCGATGAAGCTTGACTGGCTTTCTGTTATGGTTTTCTATGTCACCCAGCATAAAACGAAGATCAACTTCAGGGCACAAATGGTTTTTTGGCCCTGAGTTGGCATCGTTGTAGAGAGAGCACTTTTCTGTCTACATAAACCAAAATTCTTCTCTTCTCTTTTGAGCAATGACCTTAAGGTCAAAAGTGTGGGATTTTGACATTTATCTACCACTTTCAAGTATAGAATATTGAAAACAACACTGGCCTCTGCATGCCGCACATGATATTTATGTCGTTTGTCTCACAGGAGGTCTGTGTAGAACACATCATGTGAAGGAAACTGATAAATCACAAGTCATGATTATGAATGTTAATAACCATATTCTTTATAAATATGCTTGGAGAAAGAGCCATAGAAAGAGGAACTAATATTCATTTGAATTTCTACCAGGCATTAAAAATACCTTTGAATATCACTGAAATAACCATTGAATAGCACTTTCCTACGTCCTTGAATTTCTGAAGGGAGTGGCAATCTTATTTGAAAGTCAGGGGGCATTGAAAAATTCAAGGGACATTACCACCATATCTGTGGTGGATATGGTAGTGCCTCAGTGGGACTGTGCACGCCCAGTGGAAAGTGATAACTGAAGAAGACTCCACAGCGCCAAGAGCATAGCTACTGTCAGGTGTTCTAGTGTAGTAAACAAGTACTGACAGCCTAAATCAACTCCTAGCTCTGCCCCTTCCTACCTGCCTGATTTTAGGCAACATACCCATTTTGTGATGCTTCCTCAACTGAAAAAAACAAACAAACATAGTATCTTTCTCATAGAGCAGTTATGAGGATTAAATGATTAAATGGCAATAGCAAGCACTTTAGGAAAGAAAGAAAGAAAGAAAGAAAATTAAGTATTTTTATGATAATAGAGTTACATAAAGATATAATAATTTTTGAGTAATGTGGCTAATTTTAAAATAAAATAAGACAGAAATAATGGGGATACATGATGCCTGGAATTATAAAAGTAAAGTTCACCCTTAAAAATCTACATAAAATTCTTTGTATATAGAGTTGGTACATCAGTAATTGGCTATTTTCTTGGAATTTTCCAGCCTTTTATCATGCTGATTTCCTCTGTTTCGAAGTATATGAATAAATCATTCTTTGAATTTTCACATCACCTTTCTTTTAAAGTGCCCCAAAGAGTTTTTTGTTTGTTTGTTTGCTTTTTACATTTTATTGGAGTATAGTCGATTTACAATGTTGTGTTAGTTTCAGGTGTACAGCAAAGTGATTCAGTTATATATGTACATATATTCATTCTTTTTCAGATTCTTTTCTGATGTTGGTTATCACAGAATATTGAGTAGAGTCCCCTGTGCTACACAGTAAGTTCTTGTTGGTTATCTATCTTATATATAATAGTGTATATATGTTAATCCCAAGCCCCTGATTTATCCCTTTCCCCCACATTTCCCCTTTGGTAACCATAAGTTTGTTTTTAATATCTGTAAGTCTGTTTCTCTTTTGTAAATAAGTTCATTTGTATCATTTTTTAAATTAGATTCCACATATGAATGTTAACATGATATTTTTCTTTCTCTGTCTTACTTACTTCACTTAGTATGATAATCTACAGGTCCATCCACGTTGCTGCAAATGACATTATTTTTTCTTTTTTACAGCTGAGTAATATTCCATTGTATATATGTACCACATCTTCTTTATCCATTCCTCTGTGATGGGCATTTAGGTTATTTCCATGTCTTGGCTATTGTAAATAGTGCTGCAATGAACATTGGGGAGCATGTACCTTTTCTAATCATGGTTTTCTCCAGATACATGCCCAGGAGTGAGATTGCTGGATTATACGGTAGTTCTACTTTTAGTTTTTTAAGGACTCATTATGTATAAACATACACACCTTGCCCCAAAAGGTTACGTATTTCTTCTAAACATCTTTGTTATCTATATCAATGACATTTGGAGATTTCTATTTCTGAGTGGAATCATACACCAAACAGTACATAGAAGCATGAGGTAGTAATTTCTAGTTACTGCTTTCCACTATCAAATAAGGCTGGCAATGAAAATTACAATAGTTAGAGAATCTGTTAGCTGAAAGGGTTGCCTAGGATTTCACTAGAAACCCGTGACTGGTGGTTAGTTCTTCCAGGAAGCTTATTTGTGACATAACCCTGAAATGGAACATTACATTTATGGAGTTACATTTTCCGACTATCAGAGGATTACCATACAACAAATATGAGTGACCCATTTTTTTAAAAAATCAAAAACATACTTCACAAAAGAACTGGAAAATGCATAAATCTTTAATCTGATATTCAAAGGATAATTTGGCATTCTTCAGTGGCACAGAGTCACAAATGTATTTAGCTATTGTCAAGGAACTTAGCAAGGAGTGCAAGGTCTTTGGTTCTTACAAGAAGGCTTGAAATTGAAGGGGGGGTGGTTCTTTGGTTCTCTTAATTGGAGTCACGGCTTTGCTTTCACAGTATATATAATGCACATTCCTTGGGAACTGAGATAGAAGCTGAAGTGTGAGAAGGCCGGGGCTCTGTGGTGAGTAATCTCTGAGTAGGAGGTACCTAACAGGGATCTCCGTATCTTTTCCACCTGCTCTCCATGAGCACTGCCAGTTTCTTGGTTTGGGTACTCATTACCCTATATTGGACTTAGTTTCAATAGTCTTCTCAGACATTTTCTTGCCTCCATTGATGCCCACTCTCAGTCTATCTTCCAGTTGTCATAATTATTGTTCTAAAATGCCTGTCTGCAAAAGATTTTTTTTTTTTTTTTTTTATGTCTGTGTTGGGTCTTCGTTTCTGTGAGGGCTTTCTCTAGTTGTGGCAAGCGGGAACCACTCTTCATCATGGTGCGTGGGCCTCTCACTATTGTGGCCTCCCTTGTTGTGGAGCACAGGCTCCAGACGCACAGGCTCAGTAATTGTGGCTCACGGGCCCAGTTGCTCCGCGGCATATGGGATCTTCCCAGACCAGGGCTCGAACCCGTGTCCCCTGCATTGGCAGGCAGATTCTCAAACCACTGCGCCACCAGGGAAGCCCTGCAAAAGATTTTTAATGTCTATGCTTTAGAAAGAGCTCTTACTGATTGACTAAAAACAACTCTAGAGGATAATAGGCAAAGAATATTAATAGGCAATTGATGGATAGGCAACTGACAGTTAAGCAGTTCAAATGCCCAGTGCATGAATAAAATGATGCCTAATCCTAGGAGGAGTCAGGAAAAAGCAAACCGAAGTGATGATAAAATACTATTCTCACTTAACAGGTTGACAAATACTGGGAAAGAATGATACTACTTATGGGCTGCAAATATGTGAGGAAAATGTACTTTCACACATTTCTGGTATAAAAATGAATTACTACAGACATTTCTAGAAAGAAATCTGGCAATATCTATTAAAATTAAAAATAGACTTATACTTCAAATCCTCAATCTCTTTTGAAAACTTAGTCTACGAAATAACACGTCAATAAGGGCATACTTACAAGGAAGTTTACTGCCCCATAGTTGGCAGTATCAAAAACTGAAGACACACTGAATGCCCAACAATAGGGAAATGGTTGAATAAACTGTAGTACATTCATACTATAGTATAGTATTCAGTCATTAAAAAGGCTGAGTAAGGTCTATAGCAGTGGAGGGATTTTTACAACATATTATTAGGTGGGAAAATCTAAATGAAGAAAGTAGTATATGACATGACCTCATTTTTCTCCAATAATTGCAAAATTCTTATACGTATATGATTATCAACATGTACTAACATGTTAACATTAGTGGGATGTTGAGAGGGAATGATAGAGAAAGGGAAAGGAGTAAATAAAACAGCAAGAAAGAGAATAAAAAAATGTATACATAATAAACATAGAATATCTTATATGATTCAGTTTAGGTAAAATGTATGTGTGTTTGTTACACATCTGTCAATGTGGGTAACATGTAAAGAGATTCATGGAAAGATGGCCAAAAAATGTTAGTGGTGGTATGCAAGGTGATAAAAAATTTAAAACTTTTCCCTTATACTTTCCTATATCTTTTTTCCTTATATTTTTTTCTGTTTTAATTTTTACAATGAATGTGTACTGTTTATTTAATGCAAAAAAGTATAAACTTTTATTTGTTAAAAAAGTCACACTTCTTATTAATTCTCTGCTTAACCCTAAATAGTTCTCCCTGACCTACAGGATGAAGCCCATATAAATGTAGCATAAGGCCTTTTGTGATCTGACTCCTGACCGTCTTTTCAATTTTATTTCCAATAGATTCCCTTCTCAGCCATTCTGAATTACAGGCAATCTTCTGAATACCCCATGGTGTTTCAATCACTCTATCTTTGAACTCACTCTCCCTTTCTCT
Organism: Balaenoptera physalus; assembly: GCF_965194825.1. Classification (NCBI taxonomy): domain Eukaryota; kingdom Metazoa; phylum Chordata; class Mammalia; order Artiodactyla; family Balaenopteridae; genus Balaenoptera; species Balaenoptera physalus. The sequence continues at coordinate 108,487,535 of NC_138890.1, read as the reverse complement.
AAAATGTGTTTTATACTTATATTACTTGCCTGTAAATGCCTTCTTATTTATGCTGCAAATTTCAATTTAGGTATCCACCTATCTAAGATGTCTTCACCAGCATCACCCAGAATAAATTCCCCACTAATGATTCCACAAACATTAACTGAGCATCTGTGTGCCTAGCATTATGTTACTGTTTAACAATGATAAGTAATACCAATCCTTATTTTCAAAAAATGTCCAGTCCAGGAAAGATAGTCTAGCAAGGCAACAATGACAGCTTAGTTAGGTAAGTATAATGATGGAAATATGACATGGGTTGAGGGAGAGAAACACAAGGGAATCTAAATCAGTGAGGGAAGTCAAAGAGAGCTTTGCAGCATGAGCAAAATTTGAGTTAGGTCTTGAAGAATTTTGATAAGTGGAAGTTAGCTCTTCCAAAACTAAGTTTGCTCATTCCTAGCAGAGGAAACCTCCTGTAAGAAAGCACATGTATAGCAGCCATGTCTAGAGAACTACAGTGGTATGTCTTAGATAATATCCATCAACAGACTGGCCTGGCCTGTTTTTGTTTTTCTCCCACCAGATAGGAACACCTTGACAACAGGGATTTTGTCTTTTTCATCACTGAGCTCTCTCGCAGCAGTTGGCACAATGTTTGACATAGAATGGGTGCTCTGTAACTGTGGGTTGCCCTGGACTCAACTGAATCCTGTCCCTTTAGTTCTCCTCCTAAAGATCCTTGTTTAATCTAATCATGTATAACACGGGGAACTTTCTAACTACTTTTATTCATTTTAATTCAAACCAAGGTCTTGAACCCTTTGTGGAATTTTGTTGATTGGAAGTAAAGCCTATTCCTTTCAGTACTTCATTTATATTCCATTTAGCATGCAATCTTAATTTTATTATCTTCTTAACATCTTTTATCTTTTATTCAAAAGAGAAGAGAACAGCAAAAGTGCCTACATACATCAGTGGATCCCAGAAACAACTGAAATGTTTTTCTGAAACAAGGGAGACTAGAAGCTTTGATCCCTTTCTCCCACTTAGGGAAGCAGAAACTCCTCTCACTTCCCCAAGAGAGGATTCCTATTATTAGGCTTTTTTTTTTACCTTTTATCTTTTTCAAATTAATTTTATGATTAGCAAAGAAATACATGTGTATTGCTTAAAAATGATTCAAATGGTACCCAAAGACTTAAATGAAAATGAGTGGTTGTTCCTTGCCCTACTCCACACATCACCCCACCCCTTCCTTGATCTCTAGGGATAACCACACTTTTGTTTCTTTTCTGGTATATACATTCAACTTTCTAAATAATATGCATATATCTCTAGTTCTTTTATTCATTTTAGACATCTATCTATTGGCTTTCATTATGCTATCTATAGTACTTTAAAATATTTCACCATAGAATGAGACATGTGTATGTGTTGGCTTAATTATATGCTGCGTGTGGTCATTTACTCTAATCATACCTTAGACACAGTCAGCTAGAATTCTAATCAGGAGACCTACCCTACAGTGGCCTCACTACAAATGCTTCTGTCTTGGTTTTTTTCCCCCTACCCCACAGGATCTGATAATTAGCATAATGAATGTTTAAAAAATGGTTTTCATAAGCAAATTAGTGGCTGGTAAATGGAAATTTGAATGAGCTCTCATCACAAAATTAGCAGTATTCAAGATACGTAGACTGGCTGAAATATTTTATAGACGTTCTCACCCATACATGGATATAATCTAAAAGAAGGCTAGAGTTCATAGCCTTAGGGTTGATACTAGACATAATTCCGAGTGGGTTCTCTGAATGAACTAATTTGAGAGGATTCTGGTTGTCGATCATATGGTTAACTGAATCTTGCCTTGAAAACATTTTCTTGTTTGTCTCTGATAAAGTCTTCACGCTGGGTATGATCAGAACACATAAAAGGATGAGAATAGAAACTTCCTAAATGGTATAACTGTTTATTTACCTGCTTGCTGATGAATGTTTACATAATAGGTGAAAAGGTGTATGACAGAATTTGTTCTGAGACTGGCTTTTTTCATTAAAGGTTAGTATGAGGATGTTCAATACTAACTAAACTTCACCCACTTCAGTCTTCTTTGGAAACTTCTGTCAACTAAAAATGTGGAACTCAATTGGCCTCAGTCAGTTTGCAACAACTACTTATATAGTAAATTATTCAGCCCCCCTACACATTTTCTCCCTTACCCAATCTTTCCTATGAAGTATATCACAATTTTGGTTAAATTAATTTTAGTGTTTTCATTAATATAATTACAAAAATATTATTCATTTCTGAGGCAATTAATGTATTATGATTATGTTTCATTCATTGATCAGTGTTTCATTTTTCTTGCATCAGTGCCCCATTTTTTCATTTGTTTTATTTTCTCCCTTTATTTCTTATGTCTTAGTCTCCTTTAGATCTCCTTTGATAAAATTATCCTCACTGTTAAACCTATCACATACTCTGTCAGTTGCAATTTTTTCCTCTAGACACTACCTTTCTACTCCAGTCTTGACAGGTTGCTTGTTATAGACCTGCTACTTTCCTGAGACTTCCTTTTACTACAAACTCTTTACCTTTCTCCCCAGTATGAGCCCTATTTCCTGGACCATTTTCTTCTTACCTTTTGGGTTATGTTCTCAGTATACTAAAGAATATCCCCTGGTATGTTCCTGAGAAAGAGTGTATGTGAGGCAAAAATTTTGAGTCCTTAAATATCTGAAATAGAGTAATGGCTGGGTAATATGGTAGGTGTTTAACTTTTTAAGCAACCAGTAAACTATTTTCCAAAGTAGTTGTATTATTTTATATTCCTGTAAGCAGTATATGAGTTCCAGTTCCTCCATCCTCACCAACCCTTGGTATGGTCAGTCTTCTTCATTTCAGCAATTTCTCACAGGTTGTAGTGATATCTCCCTGAAGTTTTAATTTGCATTTCTCTGGTGATCAGTGATTCTGGGCATCATTTCAAGTGTTTTTGTTTTTGTTTTTAATATTTATTTATTTATTTGGCTGCCTCAGGTCTTAGTCGCGGCATGCGGGATCTTTGTTGCGGCACACTGGCTTCTCTCTAGTTGTGGCACGTGGGCTCAGTAGTTGTGGTGCACAAGGACTCTCTAGTTGTGGCATGCAGGCTCTAGAGTGCAAGGGCTTAGTTGCCCCATGGCACGTGGGATCTTAGTTCTCCGACCAGTGATCGAACCCATTTCCCCTGAAATGGAAGGTGGATTCTTAACCACTGGACCATCAGAGAAGTCCCTCAAGTGTTTATTTGTCATTCATTTATCTTCTTTGGGAAAGTATCTGTTCAAATCTTTTGCCATGTTTTCTTTAAATTGTTTTCTTATTAATGAATTTTTAGATTTCTTTATAGAATATGGATACAAGTCCTTTAACATATATGTAATTTGTAAATATTCTCTCTTCTTTTGTGGCTTGTCCCTTCTCTTAATAGTGTATTTAAAAGAAGAGACATTCTTAATATTGATTTATTCCAATTATCATTTTTTTCCCTTTTCTAGACCATGCTTTTGGAGATTTTCCTGACTTATGTTTGTTTTCTTTTAGAAGTCTTATATTTATAGATTTTACATATAAATTTCTGTTCCATACAAATTAATTTTTTTATGGCACAAAATCCAAACTCATTTTCTTTGCATCTGAATATCCAGATTTTCCAGCATGTCAACAACATTGCAAAGACTACGTTTTCTTCACTGAGTTGGCTTTGCACCTTTGTTGAAAATCATTTGACCATATACGTGTGGATCTATTTCTGAACTCTTTATTCCATTCCACTGATATGTTGGTCTATCTTCATGCCAATACCATAATATCTTAATTGTAGCTTTATAATAAGTCTCGAATAAAATATGTTAAGTCCTCCAACTTTGTTGTTCTTTTTCAAGACTGTTTTGGCTATCCTAGGTCTTTTGCATTTTCATATGAATTTTAGATTCAGCTTGTAAATTTCTCCAAAAAATGTCTTCTGAGATTTTGACAGGGATTAAATTAAATCCATAAATCAAATTGGGGAGAATTGCAATATTGGGTTCTTCTGACCTATAAACGTGGTATTTCTCTCCATTTATTTAAGTTTTCTTTAAATTTCTCAGCATAGTTTTGTACTTTTTAGTACAGGAAGTATATTTTATCATATATATTTTATCAGATTTATCTCTTAAGTGTATAATAATTTTGATGCTATTATGAATAGTATTCTAATTTAAATTTCTGACTGCTCATAGCTAGACATATTATAGATATAATATTATCATTGATAATTTTATTAAAATATTTCTTTTAATCTGCCCATATTCCCAAGGGAATTTAAGGCAGCATTCTTCTTATACTGGCTTGACTCTAGACTGAATCTGATCAAACTGATTCACTTTCCTCTAAGGTATATCTTCATTGAATCAGTACTCAAACTCTGGGTTTCAGAAGGATTCTCCTGGAATGCAGTTGTCCAGCTTACATTAAAAATGTCATTTTATTGAAAAAGTCATTAAATTCAGCTACTTCAGAGTTAGCTTTAGCAAGTTGTTCATTCTGACTGGCTCATCAAGTTGCAATGTTACTCAAAACCTAACATTCTGCAGAAGTCATATCAACATTATCTTATAGTACAGACAACTGATTGGTAACACCTGTCTTTAAAATTTGCCAAAGCAAAATCATCTACTCAAACTCTATGGAGCTAACCCTTGAAGACTTTATTGTGCCTATCCATTTGAACAATTTGAAAGGGCTGTTTAGAAAAAAATTGGCCTTACTTTCTTGCCCACCTGTCTCTCACTTGCAGTGGAGGGTTGGCCTGTCTTCAAGGTTAGAATGCGAATCAGTCTTTTCAGCTTTTAGAACAGATTGCTGACTTTGATTTTTTTTTAATGTATAAAACTTATCAATGTCTCTCAGATTATTGCTATAGAAAATATTCATTCTTTATGAAGCTCGATTTTTGAATTGACTGTTACCTGGCTACTGTCAAAATACCACTGATACAAATACTATTTGAGAAAAATAGTTTGATATTTTAGATAATCATATCCTTTCGTCAATTTATCTCATCAGTAATTTATTATAGCTCCCTATATGAATATCTTCACTGAGTTGTTAAAGTTAAGCGTCAATTTCTACTAAAATTCATCTCAAGAAATAGACATATAAAGACTTTTCTACACCTACAAAATTGGGCTTGAAGATAATATTGCTTATAACACTCTGTAAGGATTTGAGTGGCAAATTTTGCTTGGAATTTACTGTTTTCCCCACAGACAATATTATATACTTCTTTTTGTTGTTGTTACTGCTTTTTGGGTTTTTTTTTAAAGAGTAATTATATATTGAACTCCCATTTTGCCATGGCTAAAAAGAAGCTCAGAACCAATTTTCATACTCAAAATATCCCCTTCCATTATTCTGTCATAATTATCATCTACTTTTTTCCACTTGGTAGCATATATCACCTTTACCAATCTTTATTGTAATTGTCCTATTGTATATTAAAATTTTTTTCCAGCTTTATTGTGATATAATGACATACAACATCGTATATGTTTAAGGTGTACATCATGTTGATTTGATACATTTATGCATTGCAAAATGATTACTGTTATAGTGTTAACTAACAGCTCTATCCTGTCGTATAATTGTCACTTCTTTTTTCTTGTGAAAATAGTTATGAGCTACTCTCTTAGCAACTTTCAGATATATAACAGTATTATTAGCTATAATCACTATGCTGTACATTAGAGCCCCTGAACTTGTTAATCTTATAACTAGAAGTTTGAAACATCTCCCCACTCCCCTCACCCCTGAGTCCTTGGTAACCATCACTCTATTCTCTGTTTCTCTGAGTTCAGATTTTTTTTAGATTCCATATATAAGTGATGCCATATAGTATTTTTCTTTTTCTCTGACTTGTGCCCTGAAGTTCCATCCATGTTGTTGCAAATGGCAGGATTTCCTTTCTCAAGGCTGAATAATATTCCACTGTATATGTATATGTATACAACATCTTCTTTATCCATTAAAAATCTGTTGATGGACACTTAGGTTGTTTTCATATCTTGGCTATTATGATGTAATGCTGCAGTAAACATGGGGGTGCAGATACCTCTTTGAGATCCTGTTTTTATTTCCTTCGCATATATACCCAAAAGTGTATATGCAAAATATACACGTTTGTATATAAAAATTCCCCAAAAGTGGGATTGCTGGATCATATGGTAGTTCTAGTTTTAATTTTTTGAGGAAACTGCATACTGTTTTCCATAGTGGCTGTACCAATTTACATTACCACTGATAATGCACAAGAATTCCCTTTTCTCCATATCCTCGCCATCACTTATTATTTCTTGCCTTTTTGATGATACAAGGCTCAGCTCTTTCTAAATAATCTTAAATTCTCTTGAATCTTCACACCCTTAATCTTATATCCTTAATGTGAAGACAGCTTAAATATTATGTGATGAGTTTTTAGTACTTTTTTTTGCAAATTTTTGCAAGATGTCCTTTTTCTCAACTCATTTTGGTACATGATATTATTTTTATGTCTCATTTTAAACTTAAATTTTAACATCCCATTATACTTATTTCTCTAGCAAAGACAAAATGGCTCTGAAAAAATGAAGTTTAAAATATTTATTTTGTTCATTTTGGGGAGATGTCCTTATGCGGATGGAAAAAGTGGGATATCTGGGAATCCTGGTATATGGCTTAGGTCATGGAGATGTTTGAATGGAGAGACAGAGAAAAGTATAGAAGAAAAAATTACTGCAGAGTACAGGAAACTGGACTAGATTAGCTCTAATATAAACTTGTAACTTCAAGGTGCTTATATTTTTTAAAAATTAGGAAACTGAGGATCAAATTACCAATTAGATTGACTTAGAATTTTTGTTGAGACCCTCATTCATTTCAACAATTTTAATATATTATAATTACATAATTTATAAGTCAGGGACTTATTTCAGCATACAGTTTATTAGCTATGCTCTATAAAACATTTTCATGGACAAATTTAGCAAATAATTCAATGCCCTTTGTCCCTCATAATGAGCATTCTAATTGTTGCTTCTGCTATTTTTTGTTTTTTTAACCCATGTTACAGTTAACGTAGACCAACCTGCTAATTTCCAAACACCAGTGGCATCTAAAAGCCTTTAAGGCCTAGATTCCTTGTGGACTCAATTTCAGTCATTTGCAATTAATAAGACATGTTTTCATAAATATATGATGAAAATAAGTATGTATATTTTATTGCAAGTATCCTTAAATTCTTTTAAGAAATAGAGTATAAACAGGAAACCTTAAATTTAAAAATCCCATTGAGATACATTTATATTGCATTAGTATTTCTACAGTATTTTTATTTGTAAATCAAGATCATTTCTTCAAATCCTGCATTATGGAAGTAACTCAAGTGATTTGAAACTGGTAGGGAAAAGAGGAGAGGAGCATGAACTGATTTTCAATTTGCATTTCCAAAGAAAGAAAAGGTTTCAGTTGTATAACCATATACTGTGCAACTGAACATTTGCACTAAGGCCAGGCATGATGCTTTCTAATTCCCTCATAGCTTCTAGAAACCTAGCATGATTCCGTGAATATAAAAGGTGATAAATGACTTTTCCTTTAACAAATTTACTGTGCTCCTACCATATGCCAGACACTGTTCTAGGCTCTGGAGTTACACAAGTAAATGAGAGATGAAGATCCCAGCTATCACAGAGCTTAAATTCTAGTGGGGGGAAACAGATGGTTGAATGAATGACTACAAGAATTAAAGAGAAAAGAAAGAGATTTTAAATAAATCTAATGAATAAAAAATACTTTACATATTTTGTTAGAAGATAAGGGCTGTTTAAAAGAAAGAAAAGACTAGGGAAAGTAGAATAGGAGAACTGGGCAGGGGAATGGGGTAGAGGGCAGGAATATTGAAAATTTAAGATAGGATGGCCTGATAGGCCTCATTAGGAGGCCTATTACCTCCTATAAACAGAGATATTTATAATCGCTGTTTAAAGACATTTGTCTGATAATTTCATCATCTGTTATTTCTGGGTCTGTTAATATTGACTGATTTCTTTTCTCCTCAGGTCATAGTTTTCTGTTTCTTTGTAAACCTTGTAATTTTTAATTAGATGGCAGATGTGAATTTTACATTTTTGCATGCTGAAGTTTGTTGCAGTCCTTTAAACAGTGTTGGATTTTGATCTGGAACATATTTAAGTGACTTTCTGGAATGCATTTAAGTGACTTGGAATCGTTTCAATACTGTTAAGGTTTTTTTTAAGCTCTGAGTAAATGTTCAGAGCAGCCTTTATTCTAGGGATACATTAGCCCCACTACTAAGATGACACTGTTGAAGACTCTACTCAACATCCCTTGTATTTTGACATCTTTTCCCTCTAGGATTTGAGAACACAAACTATTCTCTCTCCTGTGTGACTTTGGGAATGTTTGACCTATGCTCTCCGGTGGTTCTTTCCTCTGCCTGCAAGAGTTCCACCTTGCTTATGTGTATATTCATACTCAGTGCAAGACTGGAGAAAACCCTCTTTCCCAGTCTCCAGACCTTCCTCTCTGTGCAGTTCTCTCCTCTCCAGAACTCAGTCACAAACACTCCCCTCTGCTCTCATCTCTGTCTGTTCAGTGCAATAAGATCTCCAGTCTGTTTGGGTTTCTTTCCTTTCCTACTTATTTTCTGAAAACGGCCGTCAGGCAGGGAGTGAGTTGGGCAGTCATAAGGGCTCAGCTTTCTCTTCTTTCAGAAATCACATTCCAGTGCTGTCTAGAGTCCAATGTTTAAAAACAATTACTTCATTTTTTTCCTGAATTTCTAATTGTTTACAGCAGAGGGGCAATTCCTTTAGAAGTTAATTCTTCATAAGGGGAAGCAGAAGTCCTTTAGAATTTTTAAGGTAGTACTTTGAAGTTATCACAGATATTTAAAAATATTTCTTAAGCTACTGAAGATTGAAACCACCAATTTTTTTCTCAGCGTTTTGTGAACTTTTCTTTATTTCTGTATGAATTCTCACTAAGAACAGCACACAAAGCATCATGGAATACTAGAATGCGAAGGGATCTTATTTTTATTTGGACTGAAAATAGTCTGGATGAAAAATGAATATAAATGCGATTATGTGATTTTTTTAATGTGTGGTGTATTTCTTCATTTACATTCAAACAACATCAAAATAAGCTCAAAGGGAAAGCATTATGTCCTAAGCAAAAGAAAGAAAAAGATGTCACTTTGCTGTAACTGTACAAAAGTACCATATAAAAGAAATAATACTTTGAATATCTGACTTTTGTTTTGATAAATTCAAGGACACTCAAACCCTGCCCCAAGCAGGATCAATCTTCCTTTACATGTAGTTACAGTAATCAGGCATTAGTAGCTGACTGTATATGGCTTAACTTGGTTTTACGTCCATATTTCAGAAACCTATACTTTTTTTCATATGGATAGAAATCTTAGATATCAGGACATATGATTGTTTCCTTAAAACTTACACTGAAGAATTCTTTTCAGGTTTTTTTTTTTCAAATTTTAGTGATTTTGTTTAGGGAACACTACAGGTGACAAGTAATTCCCTGCAACCCCTTCTGACCTTTAGAATAGCTGGAGAATACAATACTATATGAGGTGAAACACCAATTTTACCACAATGCTACTCCTTTAGAGCTGAGAGAAATTGGTTCTTCAGCTTATTTTTCCAGACAAAGCCTTTGAATGACATCACTTTATGCAAGTAGTGATCTTAAACCTCATTTTAAATGGGCTGTGTTTCATGACAAATTAATATTAGTTTATTACTCTAACCAATGAGGAATAAAATATCATTGGTATGTTGCCTTTGTTATGGCTATTTATCAGGATAATTCAGTTCCCATTGCACATTAAATATTTCCTTTTTATAATGATTCTGAAAATCATGGTCATTATGAGCTTTTTTTAATGTTAATTTCTAATTTATGTTAGGAAATAAAAACCAAGCCTAAAGGATCCATATACAAATAAAGAAATGCATTGTGTTCAAAACTGCATTGTGTTCAAAAAGGTTTACTAAGCCATATACAAAACTAGAGAAATTTAAAATAATTTTAAATACTATTTTACTGGTTTCCTGGGTCTCTGTAACAAAATACCACAAACTTGGTGGCTTAAAATAAATGAATTGTCTCGGTTCTGAAGGCTAGAAGTCTAAAATCAAGGTGTCGGCAGGGTCATGCTCACTCTGAAACCTGTAGGAGAATCCTTACTTCCCTCTTCCTAGCTCCTGGAAGGAGCCTATATCTCTGACATTCCTTGGCTTGTAGATGCATCAGTCTGATCCCTGGTCTTCAGATGGCATTCTCCCTGTGTCTTCACATCGTCTTCCCTCTGTGCATGTCTGTCCCTGTGTCCACAATTCCCTTTGCCCCTTTTTATAAGGACACCAATTATATTGGATTAGTGTCTATACTAATGACCTCATTTTAATTTGGTTACTTCTGTGAAGACCCTGTTTCCAAATAAGGTCACATTCTGAGGTATGTGGGGTTAGGACTCCAACATACCTTTTGGGGGGACACAATTCAACCCATAACAACTATGAAATTATTTTAAAATACATGCACACACACATAACACCTTTATTGAATTTGTTAAAACAAGAAGAAAAATAATGAATATGATTGATAAAAGTAGGAGTAGTAGTAACATGTTTCCTATTATCTCACTGAGCATGTGGTATCTCCCTTAGTTCTATAAGGAAATCACTGTATATCCTCCACTTTACTTCACTCAAGGAAACTGAGGCATAGGGAAGCTGAATAACTTGCTCAAAGTCACAAAGCTATTAAATGATAAAACTGGCAGTCAAATTAATGTCTGTCTGAATCAATAGCCAAAACTCTTTGACCACGGCATTCTTAAACTTCTTTTATACCATGAACCCCTTCAGCATTCTGAAGTGCCTATGGAACACTTTTCAGAAAAATGATTTTAAAGCATAAAAGAAAATGCATAAAATACAAAAAAAATTCTGAACTACAGTTAAAATATTTTAAAAACAAACTGATAACATATTAGGCTGAACCATATAAAACTGTCAGTTTTGGGGGGTAAAAAATGTGCAAATATTGACAATTTCATATAGTTCACCCTAATAGTAATTTATGTGCTTCTTTATTAATAATTAAGATCAAGTGATGCATTTAATAACTACAATAATTTCAAAATAATAAACATAACAGTATTTCAATGTATTTGCCATAACTGTAATGTGATATGAAAATATTTGTGATTTCTGTTGTTGATGAGACCACAGATATTGCTAATGCTGCTAGTTGGTTTCCTATTTTAATAATTGAAAGCAATGATAAATTTTAGTTAGAGATTAGTGAAATAAAAGCTGTATATTTTTCCCATCAAAGTTCACAGACCTTTTGGGGTTCTGAGAGAGGGTTCATGGATCCCCATTCAAGAACTCTTATACTAAATCCTGGTGCCACTTATAGGATCCTTAAGTAATTTTCTCACTGGATACAAATTCTTGCAAATTAATTTAATTGGTCTTAAATTTATGTTTAATTTTTAATACAAAATTAAAAATTTCTGTATCTTTAGATAGCCCCATCAGCCATTTGGCCTAGTCATTTTGCCTATGCCCTATATTGAGAGCGCTATTTGGAGACAAGCTCATGTTTAACTGAGTATACACATGTAACTTTTACTTATAAGATTTAACATAAGTTAAAAAACTACATAAGATAATTTTTAAATCCTCAGAATCTTTTATAGGATGTATTTTAGTTTGCAAGTATCTCCAAGCTCTTTACTCAATAATACATGTACACATGTAACACTCATTGTCCACAGTAATAATCCTTAATTTGCTAATAAGATGGTGGAAGGGTGATTACAGAGAGGGGCAGAGGTAAAGGAGTTATTAACAGCGTAAATGTCATGTGACAATCAGGCATCAAATACGTGGTTGCTCATCGGAAGGAAAAGATTTTTGTTAGGGGTCCCTCAGCTCACTTCTTGATGGCGTTCCATAGTGCCCCTTTGACCTCCTTTGAGGTCCCGACCCTCAGAGAAACCACCCTGCACAGTTACTACCAAGTTTGACCAAAGAGAAATGAGTATCTCTTTTTTTTTTTTTTTCACACACACACACTGTATTTTATTTTTACAAGAGATAAGTAGACTGACACCAAGCATTGTACATGATGACCACAACAAAAGCAACAATGATTGCAATTACCAAACATGAAACACACTCATACTATGTCTTAATATTGACATTCAGTCCAGTAATCCTCCACTGTAACAGCTCCTTTACTTTGCGGTGAAAATTGATTTGTATATTCTTTGCCTCTGAGTCCTTGTGGGATTTTTTTTTTAAATTCAGACAGAAAGTCACAAAAATTATACTCATCCTCATCAGTTCACTCAGCCCCATGTAATTAATTTTTTTTTCATCTTGATCTTTTGTTAGCACTTTTATGAGTTCATCAATTTTTCATTAGAGTTCTGAAAATGCTTATTCATTCAGTTCAGCAGTACAGTCAGTTATCAGAAACCTATACTTGTCAGAGTCTTTTCCATGAATTTCTTGAAGATGAAAGCCTTTTATAGGAACATATTTGCAAAAGCATCAGAGTACACCCAGAACTGTCTGTAAATGACAAAAGACTTAAAAATGACCACTGTTAAAGATTTGATGAAAGTTCATAATAATGCAGTTGACAAGAAAATTAGTTATTTCTGAGATATACATTTTAAAGTAATAACTAGGATTATTACTTATAACATTATACCAGAACATATAAGATTTTTAGAAATTTCATGTAATGTCTGAAACATTTATATTAACATATTTCCATACATATTTCCATACAAATACAAATATAAGATTTTTAGAAATTTCATATAATGTCTGAAACCTTTATATTAACATATTTCCATACATATTTCCATACAAATACAAATATTAGATTTTTAGAAATTTCATGTAATGTCTGAAACATTTATATTAACATATTTCCATACAAATAACCCAATGAAAGTTTAGTATTAGTTGTTTTGTTTGTTGTTTTATACTGCAGGTTCTTATTAGGCATCAATTTTATACACATCAGTGTATACATGTCAATCCCAATCGCCCAATTCAGCACACCACCATCCCCACCCCACAGCAGTTTTCCCCCCTTGGTGTCCATATGTCCATTCTCTACATCTGTGTCTCAACCTCTGCCCTGCAAACTGGCTCATCTGTACCATTTTTCTAGGTTCCACATACATGCATTAATATACGATATTTGTTTTTCTCTTTCTGACTTACTTCACTCTGTATGACAGTCTCTAGATCCATCCACTTCTCAACAAATGACTCAATTTTGTTCCTTTTTATGGCTGAGTAATATTCCATTGTATATATGTACCACCACTTCTTTATCCATTCGTCTGTTGATGGGCATATAGGTTGCTTCCATGACCTGGCTATTGTAAATAGTGCTGCAATGAACATTCGGGTGCATGTGTCTTTTTGAATTACGGTTTTCTCTGGGTATATGCCCAGTAGTGGGATTGCTGGGTCATATGGTAATTCTATTTTTAGATTTTAAGGAACCTCCATATTGTACTCCATAGTGGCTGTATCAATTTACATTCCCACCAACAGTGCAAGAGGGTTCCCTTTTCTCCACACCCTCTCCAGCATTTGTTGTCTGTACATTTTCTGATGATGCCCATTTTAACTGGTGTGAGGTGATACCTCATTGTAGTTTTGATTTGCATTTCTCTAATATTTAGTGATGTTGAGCATCTTTTCATGTGCTTCGTGGCCATCTGTATGTCTTCTTTGGAGAAATGTTTATTTAGATCTTCTGCCCATTTTTGGATTGGGGTGTTTGTTTCTTTAATATTGAGCTGCATGAGATGTTTATATATTTTGGAGATTAATCCTTTGTCCGTTGATTCGTTTGCAACTATTTTCTCCCATTCTGAGGGTTGTCTTTTCATCTAATTTATGGTTTCCTTTGCTATGAAAAAACTTCTACGTTTTATTAGGTCCCATTTGTTTATTTTTGTTTTTATTTCCATTACTCTAGGAGGTGGATCAAAAAAGATCTTGCTGTGATTTATGTCAAAGAGTGTTCTTCCTATGTTTTCCTCTAAGAGTTTTATAGTGTCCAGTCTTATATTTAGGTCTCTAATCCATTTTGAGTTTATTTTTGTGTATGGTGTTAGGGAGTATTCTAATTTCATTCTTTTACACGTAGCTGTCCAGTTTTCCCAGCACCACTTATTGAAGAGACTGTCTTTTCTCCATTGTATATCTTTGCCTCCTTTGTCATAGATTAGTTGACCATAGGTGCGTGGGTTAATCTCTGGGCTTTCTATCTTGTTCCATTGATCTATGTTTCTGTTTTTGTGCCAGTACCATATTGTCTTGATTACTGTAGCTTTGTAGTAGAGTCTGAAGTCAGGGAGTCTGATTCCTCCAGCTCCATTTTTTTGCCTCAGGACTGCTTTGGCTATTCGGGGTCTTTTGTGTCTCCATACAAATTTTAAGATGATTTGTTCTAGCTCCGTAAAAAATGCCGTTGGTAATTTGATAGGGATTGCATTGAATCTGTAGATTGCTTTGGGTAGTATACTCATTTTCACAATGTTGATTCTTCCAATCCAAGAACATGGTATATCTCTCCATCTGTTGGTATCATCTTTAATTTCTTTCATCAGTGTCTTATAGTTTTCTGCATACAGGTCTTTTGTCTCCCTAGGTAGGTTTATTCCTAGGTATTTTATTCTTTTTGTTGCAATGGTAAATGGGAGTGTTTCCATAATTTCTCTTTCAGATGTTTCATCATTAGTGTATAGGAATGCAAGAGATTTCTGTGCATTAATTTTGTATCCTGCAACTTTACCATATTCATTAATTAGCTCTAGCAGTTTTCTGGTGGCAGTTTTAGGATTCTCTATGTATAGTATTATGTCATCCGCAAACAGTGACAGTTTTACTTCTTCTTTTCCAGTTTGTATTCCTTTTATTTCTTTTTCTTCTCTGATTGCTGTGGCTAGGACTTCCAGAACTATGTTGAATAATAGTGGTGAGAGTGGACATCCTTGTCTCGATCCTGATCTTAGAAGAAATGCTTTCAGTTTTTCACCATTGAGAATGATGTTTGCTGTGGGTTTGTTATATATGGCCTATATTATGTTGAGGTAGGTTCCCTCTATGCCCACTTTCTGGAGAGTTTTTATCAGAAATGGGTGTTGAATTTTGTCGAAAGCTTTTTCTGCATCTATTGAGATGATCATATGGTTTTTATTCTTCAATTTGTTAATATGGTGTATCACATTGATTGATTTGCATATATTGAAGAATCCTTGCATCCCTGGGATAAATCCCATTTGATCGTGGTGTATGATCCTTTTAATGTGTTGTTGGATTCTGTTTGCTAGTATTTTGTTGAGGATTTTTGCATCTATATTCATCAGTGATATTGGTCTGTAATTTTCTTTTTTTGTAATGTCTTTGTCTGGTTTTGGTATCAGGGTGATGGTGGCCTCATAGAATGAGTTTGGGAGTGTTCCTTCCTCTGCAATTTTTTGGAAGAGTTTGAGAAGGATGGGTGTTAGCTCTTCTCTAAATGTTTGATAGAATTCACCTGTGAAGCCATCTGGTCCTGGACTTTTGTTTGTTGGAAGATTTTTAATCACAGTTTCAATTTCATTACTTGTGATTGGTCTGTTCATATTTTCTGTTTCTTCCTGGTTCAGTCTTGGAAGGTTATACCTTTCTAAAAATTTGTCCATTTCTTCCAGGTTGTCCATTTTATTGGCATAAAGTTGCTTGTAGTAGCCTCTTAGGATGCTTTGTATTTCTACGGTGTCTGTTGTAACTTCTCCTTTTTCATTTCTGATTTTATTGATTTGAGTCCTCTCCCTCTTTTTCTTGATGAGTCTGGCTAATGGCTTATCAATTTTCTTTATCTTCTCAAAGAGCCAACTTTTAGTTTTATTGATCTTTGCTATTGTTTTCTTTGTTTCTATTTCATTTATTTCTGCCCTGATCTTTATGATTTCTTTCCTTCTGCTACCTTTGGGTTTTGTTTGTTCTTCTTTCTCTAGTTTCTTTAGGTGTAAGGTTAGATTGTTTATTTGAGATTTTTCTTGTTTCTTTAGGTAGTCTTGTATAGCTATAAACTTCCCTCTTAGAACTGCTTTTGCTGCATCCCATAGGTTTTGGGTCGTCGTGTTTTCATTGTCATTTGTCTCTAGGTATTTTTTGATTTC
The DNA here is from genome assembly GCF_965194825.1 of Balaenoptera physalus. Lineage (NCBI taxonomy): Eukaryota > Metazoa > Chordata > Mammalia > Artiodactyla > Balaenopteridae > Balaenoptera > Balaenoptera physalus. The sequence goes on along the minus strand of NC_138890.1, from coordinate 108,471,229 downwards.
CTCTTTGATTTCTTCAGTGATCCCTTGGTTATTTAGTAACGTATTGTTTAGCCTCCATGTGTTTGTCTTTTTTACGTTTTTTTCCCTGTAATTCATTTCTAATCTCATAGCGTTGTGGTCAGAAAAGATGCTTGATATGATTTCAATTTTCTTAAATTTACTGAGGCTTGACTTGTGACCCAAGATGTGATCTATCCTGGAGAATGTTCCGTGCGCACTTGAGAAGAACATGTAATCTGCTGTTTTTGGATGGAATGTCCTATATATATCAATTAAATCTATCTGGTCTATTGTGTCATTTAAAGCTTCTGTTTCCTTATTTATTTTCATTTTGGATGATCTGTCCATTGGTGTAAGTGAGGTGTTAAAGTCCCCCACTATGATTGTGTTACTGTCAATTTCCTCTTTTATAGCTGTTAGCAGTTGCCTTATGTATTGAGGTGCTCCTATGTTGGGTGCATATATATTTATAATTGTTATATGTTCTTCTTGGATTGATCCCTTGATCATTATGTAGTGTCCTTCCTTGTCTCTTGTAACATTCTTTATTTTAAAGTCTATTTTATCTGATATGAGTATAGGTACTCCAGCTTTCTTTTGATTTCCATTTGCATGGAATATCTTTTTCCATCCCCTCACTTTCAGTCTGTATGTGTCCCTAGGTCTAAAGTGGGTCTCTTGTAGACAGCATATATATGGGTCTTGTTTTTGTATCCATTCAGCCAGTCTATGTCTTTTGGTTGGGGCATTTAATCCATTCACGTTTAAGGTAATTATCGATATGTATGTTCCTATGACCATTTTCTTAATTGTTTTGGGTTTGTTTTTGTAGGTCCTTTACTTCTCTTGTGTTTCCCAGTTAGAGAAGTTCCTTTAGCATTTGTTGTAGAGCTGGTTTGGTGGTGCTGAATTCTCTTAGCTTTTGCTTGTCTGTAAAGCATTTGATTTCTCCATCAAATCTAAATGAGATCCTTGCCGGGTAGAGTAATCTTGGTTGTACGTTCTTCCCTTTCATCACTTTAAGTATATCATGCCACTCCCTTCTGGCTTGCAGAGTTTTTGCTGAGAAATCAGCTGTTAACCTTATGGGAGTTCCCTTGTATGTTATTTGTCGTTTTTCCCTTGCTGCTTTCAATAATTTTTCTTTGTCTTTAATTTTTGCCACTTTGATTACTATGTGTCTCGGCGTGTTTCTCCTTGGGTTTATCCTGTATGGGACTCTCTGCGCTTCCTTGACTTGGGTGTCTATTTCCTTTCCCATGTTAGGGAAGTTTTCGACTATAATCTCTTCAAATATTTTCTCTGGCCCTTTCTCTCTCTCTTCACTTTCTGGGACTCCTATAATGCGAATGTTGTTGCGTTTAATGTTTTCCCAGAGGTCTCTTAAGCTGTCTTCATTTCTTTTCATTCTTTTTTCTTTAGTCTGTTCCGCAGCAGTGAATTCCACCATTCTGTCTTCCAGGTCACTTATCCGTTCTTCTGCCTCAGTTATTCTGCTATTGATTCCTTCTAGTGTAGTTTTCATTTCAGTTATTGTTTTGGTCATCTCTGTTTGTTTGTTCTTTAATTCTTCTAGGTCTTTGTTAATCATTTCTTGCATCTTCTCAATCTTTGCCTCCATTCTTATTCCGAGGTCCTGGATCATCTTCACTATCATTATTCTGAATTCTCTTTCTGGAAGGTTGCCTATCTCCACTTCATTTAGTTGTTTTTCTGGGGTTTTTTCTTGTTCCTTCATCTGGTACATAGCCCTCTGCCTTTTCATCTTGTCTATCTTTCTGTAACTGTGGTTTTTGTTCCACAGGCTGCAGGATTGTAGTTTTTCTTGCTTCTGCTGTCTGCCCTCTGGTGGTTGAGGCTATCTAAGAGGCTTGATGGGAGGCTCTGCGAAATGAGTATCTCTTTAAGACACAATTCCATTTCCTCTTATTAAATGCATTAGGATGAAGAACAAAATTAACCTAATAACATTGACACATTTGCAAGAACAGCCAACTGTAAAAGAAAGTGATAAAACAAGCAGGTAGTAAAGTTTCTTTTTATAACACTCTTGTTAAACTAGTTTAAGTGTCCTGCCTCCAGGAACAGCTTAGAGAGGGTACACTTTAAGTGATTATTCCTAAATGGGTTATTATTTTAAATGGACTCTCCTTAAGAGTCTCATGTGTGACATTTGGTTCATCCATTACATTTGCAATTACAAACCAGTACTTTTTACGGAAGGCAAATTATTTCATATGTTCCACAACTGCACTTGGGACAGAAGACTCAGCCCATGATGTTCCTTTTGAAAACATTTAGGGAAGCACTATCCAGTGCCCAAGGGTGATTAATCTTTTTAAATCACTTCTGGTAAGTGACAGAAAGAGTCTCTTCTATTTCTGTGAAAAATTAAACTTTGTGTTCTACATGAGCTTGCAGAACTGAGATTCTTTTTGCTCCTGGTCTTAGCCCATGTATCTATTTTAATGACCACTGCAAAGCAGTTGAGCAATCAACCTATGAATTGTATGATACAGGTAACTTACACAGCTTTGACAGGTTGGACTCTAAGCTGGGCTCACATTACACATCTGATGCTCAGGTTTGATCTACTAAATCGTCAATTGACAAATCTCAAATTTAGTTGTGTTTTAAAGCATAATGCTTAAGACTGACTTGATTCTAATCAGTGTTCTGTCACTTATCAGCTGTATGACCTTGAATAAGTTATGTAATTTCCCTAAACTTTAGTTTCCTCATGGATATAATAACTCTTTCCTTATAGGATTAATAAGAGAAATGAATGAGGTGCTCTATGTAGAATGCTTAGCACTTAAACCTAGCCCATAGTAAACACTTAATAAGTAACTACTACTAAGCCTATCCATCCCCCACCTCAAAGAGTATTGGAGTAAGGCTGTCCATGGTGCTGGCCAGGGTATCAAGACCAGAGCTAGAATGAAAGAATTTCTGCAAGATGCCAAGAATAGACATAGCTAGAGTTTAGATTCCATGATAAGATCCTTAGAGAGTATAAGCCAGAGAAATAAAAATCAAAAGAAGTGGCAAGTCCAAAGGAGAAATGCAAGACTAAAAACTAGAGACAGTTATGAGTTTAAACGTTCATGTTATAAAACTAGTGGGTTTACAGTGTATCTGGAGAGAGTTTAGCAGAGAAGGGTGCTTGGTGACAGATAAGAAGATGCCGTAATTTGCTTCCATTGGCCATCAGAAACTGGTACATGAGTCAGTCTGGCTGGATCAAAGGTACAGGGTTTATAGTGGACATACTGGTAGAGGGTACCTAATCATTAATTTATTCATATTAATGAATAAGTGCCTTTAAGTGCCTATGGACTGACAAGTATTTAATCTCATTCTAGAGATAAATAGGTCCAAAGACATGGTTTTTGCCTTCAAGGATCATAGGAGAGGGCAGACAGACATCTTATCTATAAGAAAGAACAATACCCAATTTTCTTGCTTAGGTAACAGAATAAATGGTGATAAGTATGTCACACAGATAACCAACACATGCAAAGGTGCAGGTTTGAGGGGAGAGAAATGGATTCTGTCTGGATATGTGGAGTATGAGCTGCCTGTTCATTATTCAGGACTTGTAAACAGATGGCTAAATACACAACCAGAGCTTAGACAAGAGACCTGAGTTGGTTGTCCACCAGCATAGGTAGGAGTGTTAGAGCCATGGGTGGTGCATTAGTCTACTCAGGCTGTGATAACAAAATCACAGACTAAATGGATTAAACAATAGAAATTTATTTCCTCATAGTTTCGAAGGCTGGGAAGTTCAAAATCAAGGTGCTGGCAAATTCAGTTTCTGTGAAGGGCTCTCTTCCTACGTTACAGACAGCCACCTTCTTATTATATCCTCACATGGCCTTTCCTTGGTGTATGCACATGGAGAAAGAATGAGGTCTCTGGTGTCTCTCCCTACAGGGACACTGAGCCTATCATATCAGATCAGGTCCCACCCATTTGACCTCATTAAACCTAAATCAGAGTCCCCATCTCCAAATACAGCCACACTAGGGGTTAGGGCTTCAATATATGAATTTCGAGATGGGGGGACATAAACATTTAGTCCATAACAAATAGGATAAGATTGCCAAGGGCGGTATACAGAATGAGAATTAAAACTGTCTAAGGACAAAAGTATAGAAACTTTGCATTAAAGGGTGGGTGATAGAAGGGAAACTAGTAGAGGAATGGTGAAAGAGCCGGCAGAGAGAAAGGAAAAACCTCAAAAGGATAATGGTATACAACTGGTATAAAAAAGTGAGAAGAGAGAATTTCAAGTAGTGAATAATCAACAATACCAGTGTGACAGAAAGATCAAGAAAGAATAAAGAAATAAGAAATACTAGGGTGTCCTATGGTTCATTTGATACTGAGTTTAAAACATTTAGGAGAAATGAAAACTGTTTACAAATCACATTTAAATTTTTTTTAATGAAAGTACCTTTGTTGAGTCCCATTCCTGAAAGGAGACGGGAATGGATATGCTATTCTAACAATGTAGAGAAACCATTTTACTGAATAGAAGAATATCAATGAGAAATTTGGCATTGTTTTGGTTACTGAAATATTATTATCTGGGAATATTTGAAAAGGTTAACAGAGAAACATCTTTCTAATTTTTCATCTTTTAGACTTGTAATGCATTTCTGAAGACAGATACATTTATGATCTCATTTCATTCTTGGAATATCCTACAATGGCTAGGCCATGTTTACAAATTTTTAAAAAAATGGACTCAAGTTGATGAAGTGATTTTCCCGACATCATACAGTGTTTCAAGAAAAAGCAAAGGCAAAGTTTAGCTCATTTAATTCTACACAACTTGTACTGAATGTCTCTTGTGTGCCCAATACTGGGTACTGGAGAGTTAGACGAATAAAATGAAGCTGGGCTGCACTCCACCCACCATTACCCCCTGCTCTTCCTTGAGCCTCCATCTCTCTTGGATGTTTGGTCTCTTCTCTGCTTAGTTGGAACTGTGCTGGGAAAGCTGTGACACCCACAATAACACCAACAATAACCATCTCCCTGAAGGGCCTGTGTGTGTCGGGGAAGGTTATAACTCCCAGTGGCAGATTCCTTGTACCTGTTCCTATGACCAGGGAACAATGTTAAGACTCTTCTTCATATTACTCCTGAGGGTCCCTGACCCATGACCCAGTCCCTCCACTTTATTTGAGCTGCTTTTGAAGTTAGATCACTCATGATATACTGAACATAGTTGGGACCTAGTAGCCATGGCTCATGATTCATGGTTTGTTCACCACCTCCTGTGCAAGGCTGAGGGATGAACTAGGCTGTCTTTGGGTATCATCTACAGCAGCAGTTCTCAAACTGGTTTCCTGTATGAGCAGCATCAGCTACTGAATTAATACTCTGAGGATGGGACCCAGCAATATGTGCTTTAACAAGCCCTCAAGAGACACTGATGCAGGCTAAAATTTAAGAATCACTGGTACACAGCTACAGAATTCTTTTCCTATACTGTTTAGACAGAAATAGTGTTATGAATGTTCCCAGCAAAAACAGAATCCATCCCTCAGTGTAATGCTAAATTCAAGCATGCTTTTATTCACATTATTACCACTCTATCTTTATTTACTATCACCTTTTATCCACAGCAGCCTTTAAAATCTCTAATTTAATGTCAAAGCAAACTCTCAGGGCTGGTTAGTGTCATGTGTGTAAATACATACTCTATATTTATGACATTGAAAGTTGAACTATGTGACATTTTGTTCCTTATAATTTACCCTCAACTTATTGCTGTTTCCAGAAGTATTAGGTGTATTTACTGTCTCTTCATGGTTAGAGTTTGAAAGAAAAGTGCCCAAAGTGTTTACATTTATGCTGTAAGTAACACAGTAGCACAGTAGTGAAGTTTTTTTGAGTTCAAAATGGAACCTTTGTTTATATTTTAAGGAGAAATGTGTTATTAAAGACCTCTTACTATATTTCATTTATTTCTGAGAACAGAAATTATTGGTAATGTATAGAAAGTCTCAATTAGTGATTTTTGGTTGGCTTTAAATATTTATTTTCCAAACATTTTCTTTTTCCAAAATATAGCAAGTATATCACAGAAAGCATTGTTGACTACAGTCCTAAAATATTTAAAATAGAGAGAAAAAAATGGTAGGACTTTAAACTTACATCTTCAGCAGATATTAAAAGTGGTGTCTCTGTGGCCCAAACTTGCTTGTCACAAACTGTAACTTTGCAAAGAAATACTGTTTTCTCCCACTCATCATTCTTTACCCCTATACAAGTATACATGTGTATTCACAGGTTGAGTTCTAATTTGGAGTTTCTTCGTGTTTATAAAGACAAATGTGATGGTTTTCTTTGATTAGGTTGACAAAGGCATTTGTAACCTGTGTTTCTTCATGTAGTCACTTTGCTTGCAAAAGTTGTTAATTCCCTTCTGGGAATAGCTCACTTCATTGACTACTATCCATACTATGTTGCATTTCTAGGGCTCCATCAAGGCATTTTAAAATTCTTTGGTGGAAAGCTTAGATTACATAAAAACTTGGATGATACATGCTAAGGACATTTTGGAGCAGACTGTCTGTCAATAGAGGGACTTAGTGGAACTTTAAGGAGTCTGTACAAGGAGATAGAACTTACTCTTCTGGATTCCACCTGAGAATAATTCACCTTGTAGACCACATCCTATTCTCTCAAAAATCCCTTTTGAAGAGGAGAAATCTGAATTAAATGAATTTCAGCCTGATGAACAGTATTCAGTATTACAGGGGAAAGGTTGGGGAGATGGAGCTGCCACAGAATGAACATTAAAAACTGTGAGTTTCAAGAGGAACAAGAGGAATAAGAACAATCACAGACTCATGGGAGTTTTAGGAGAAAAAAAATTCTTAGTAGATCATCCTGCCTAATGCATTTCTCAAATGAGAAATTTGAGTGAAAGAGAAGTAAAGTGACTGCTCAAGATCACCTGCCAGTGACAGAGGTTGAGCCAATAGTTGCTGGGCAACCATATTCTCAATTGTTTCCACTAACCCATCGAGATGATACAGAGGTAAAAATGATGCATGAAGTGGAGGCAGAAAGTAAGAGATGATCAGGGAAATGAAGAAGGTTTAGGGGATTAAATTAGGCAAAAAAAAAAAATCAGAATGGAATTTAGAGGGAGATTTACAGTGTCATGTTAAAAATAATTTACAGTTGGGATAAAAAATATTTTAAAAGTTTCTGGAGATGGGAGTAAACAAAAATCAGAGTTGAACAGCAGCACAAATACGTATGGTTGCATTTATTTAAAGACACCCCCCTTCCCTTTCCAGAGGGCTTGAAGTTTGTGGAAGCGATGGCAGTGAGCTATAGGGCAGAGGAACTACAGTAGAGGGAGAACATGCAGGACATCCTGGCTGTGGGATAGAGGAGACTGGGTGGTTGCCAAGAAACCATTCCCTTATCTAGCAGCCAGCCTTAGTGATGATTGGAAAGTGATTGAAGAAAAGAGGTAGAGGACAAGGTGTTTAAAGGAGAAACAGCACAGACATTTTAGGTATATCCTTCTTTGATCCTTCCACAGCCTTCCTGCATTGAGTATTGCCCAGCTCTAGCCCTCTGGTCAAGCTCATGGGCCATTACATACAACACCACTTCGGAACATGCCAGAACAAAGTGTTAGAGCATCTGGTGCACATATTCATAATACTGATTGGAATAAAATTATCTAACTTGATATATTCACGTGTACAAATCATAATCGAAAAGATCCAAGTAAACAATTCTGTATGCAAAGAAATGAAAACAAACTAACTACCCATTAAATAAATAAATCCTATAGTTTCCAAAGATGTTTGGAATGCTAAATGTCACCCCAGCCAGTTTTTCTTTGACAAAACCAGGGATGGGAACACTGAATATTTAGTAAAGCCCTCACAAAGCATTCTAATTGGCAGACTGTGTCTCTTCACAAATACTTATCTTTGGTTTTCTCCTAAGAAGCATGTTGGGCAAAATATTTGTGCTCTTAGTAAATTATCTTCACAGCAGCCTAACTCACAGATATATTATGACTTGCTGGACAGAGCAAACTGATAGAAAGTTAAGGATTAAGTACTATTTTTTTTTTTTCAATTACTATCGTTGTCGTAAAGAGTTTATGAATGATTTAAGTATACTGGCACTCTGCTAGACATCACCCAAAAAGTACTCTTTTGTAGGGGCCATCATGTTCAGGCCAAAATAATGGATGGTTTTGAGTTCTTGAAATTCTTTTCTATAGACCAAGACAATAAGTAGCAAGTTCATTTGTTCAGATGAATGGGTAACAGATTTTGAAGTGAGAGTTCTGTCTGGTCAGTGGAACTTCTGTCCTACTCTTATATTCAGGGTAAGCAAAGGGCTTGGATGAATGCAGAGCACTGGTATACCACACCAGCACCTCCTTCTACTAAACTGAGGTCAGGACATTTTTATTATCCCTCCAAGCTTATATTTTGATAAACATAGATGTTAATGTCAATTCCTGTATGTTAGGTGATATTCTTAAGGTAAAAATCATGACAATTTAATTTTATTATAATCTTTTATTTGTACACCTTTTTTTTTTTGAAGCATAGCTGACATACAGTAGTATGTTAGTTTCAGGTGTACTAGATAGTGATTTGACATTTGCATACATTGCAAAATAATCACCAACATAAGTCTAGTGACAATCTGTCTTCATACAAAGTTATTACAATATTACTGACCATATTCCTTATGTTGTATATTACATCCCCTTGGCTTGTTTATTTTATAACTGGAGGTTTGTACCTCTAATCCTCTCCACCTGTTTCACCACACCCACACCCCTGCCTTCTGGCAACCACCCATTTGTTCTCTGTATCTACGAATGTGTGTTTGTTTTGTTTTTTAGATTCCACATATAAGTGAGATCAATGAGTATTTGTCTTTCTCTGCCTGACTTACTTCACTTAGCATAATACCTTTAGATCCATCCATATTGTCCCAAATGGCATGATTTCATTTTTTATGGCTGAGTAATATTCCATTGTATGTATATGTGTGTGTGTATATAGATAGATACATAGATTAGATATATAGATATAGAATATAGATATAGATATATAGATATCACATCTTTATACATTCATCTATCGATGCGCATTTAGGTTGTTTTGTATCTTGCCTATTGTAAAAAATGCTGCAGTGACACAGGGGTGCATATATCTTTTTGAATTAGTGTTTTTGTTTTCTTCCGGTAAATACCCAGAAGTGCAATTGCTGGATCATATGGCATTTCTATTTTTAATTTTTTGAGGAACCTCCAGTAGTTTTCCATAGTGGCTGCACCAATTTACAGTCTCACAACAGTACACAAGGGTTCCCTTTTCCTCACGTCCTCTCCAATGCTTATTATTTGTTGTCTTTTTGATAGTAGACATTCTGACAGGTATGAGGTGGTATCTCATTTTGGTTTTAATATGCATTTTGCTGATAATTAGTGATTCTGAGCATGCTTTCATGTGGCTCTTGGCCATCTGAGCTGTTTTCTTTGGAAAAATGTCTATTCAGTTCCTCTGCCCATTTTTTAATTGGGTTGTTTGTTTTTTTGATGTTGAGTTGTATGAGTTCTTTGTATGTTTTGGATATTGACTTCTCATCAGATACATTGTTTGCAAATATCTTCTCCCATTTAGCAGACTGCCTTTTTATTTTGTTGATAGTTTCTTTTGCTGTGCAAAAGCTTTTAGCTTAATGTAGTCTCATTTGTTTATAATTGCTTTTGTTTCAGAAAGATATCAAAAAAATATTGCTAAGACTGATGTCAAAGAGCATATTGCCTATGTTTTCTTCTAGGATTTTTATGGTTTCAGGTCTTACATTTAAGTCTTTAATCCATTTTGAGTTTATTTTTGTATATGATGTAAGAAAGTAGTCCAGTTTCATTCTTTTGCATGTAGCTGCCCAGCTTTCCCAACACCGTTTATTGAAGAGGCTATCTATTTCCCATTGTATATTCTTGCCTTCTTTGTCGTGTTAATTGATCATGTAAGCATGGGTTTATTTCTGGGCCTTTTATTTTGTTCCAGCTGATCTATGTGTCTGTTTTTGTGCCAGCGCCATGCTGGTTTCATTACTATAGCTTTTTATCAGGGAGTGTGATACTTTCAGCTTTTTCTTTCTCAAGATTGTTTTGGCTATTCAGGGTCTTTAGTGGTTCCATTCAAATTTTAGAAATATTTATTCTAGTTCTGTGAAAAATGTCACTGGAATTTTGATAGGGATTTTACTGAATCTGTAGAATGCCTTGGGTAGTATGGTCATTTTAACAATATTTATTCTTCTAATCCATGAACATGTTTTGTATTTCCATTTGTTTGTGTACTCTTCAATTTCTTTCATCCTTGTCTTATAGTTTTCAGAGTATAAGTCTTTCACCTCTTTGGTTAGATTTATTCCTAGGTATTTTATTCTTTTGATGCAATTTTAAATGGGATTGTTTCTTAATTTCTCTCTCTGATAGTTCATTATAAGTGTGTAGAAACACAACAGATTTGTGTATGTTTATTTTGTATCCTGCAACTTTACTGAATTCATTTATTCTAATAGTTTTTTGATAGCATCTTTAGGATTTTCTATATATAGTATCATGTCATCTGCAAACAGTGACAGTTTTACTTCTTCCTTTCCAATTTGGGTTCCTTTAATTTCCTTTTCTTGTCTGATTGCTGTCCCTAGGACTTCCAGTACTGTATTGAATAAAAGTGGTGAGAGTTGGTATCCTTGCCTTGTTCTTGATCTTAGAGGGAAAGCTTTCAGCTTTTTACCATGGAGTATGATGTTGGGTGTGGGTTTGTCATATATGGCCTTTATTATATTGAGGTGAGCTCCCTCTATACCTTCTTTGTTGAGAGATTTTATCATAAATGGATGTTGAATTTTGTCAACAGCTTTTTCTGTGTCTACTGAGATTGGTCATATGATTTTTATTCTTCAGTTTGTTTATATGGTGTATCACATTGACTGATTTTCAGATATTAAACCCTCCTTGTGTACCTGGGTTAAATCCCACTTGGTCATGGTGTATGATCCTTTTAATGTCTTGTTGAACCTCAGTTTGCTTATATTCTGTTGAGGATTTTTGCATCTATGTTCATCAGTGATATTGGCCTGTAATTTTCTTTTTTGTGATCCTTTGTCTGATTCTGGTATCAGGGTGATGCTGGCCTCATAGAATGAGCTCAGAAGTGTCCCTTCTTCTTCAATTTTTTGGAATAGTTTGAGAAAGATAGGTGTTAACTCTTCTTTAAATGTTTGGTAAAATTCAATTGTGAAGCTGCATGGTCCTGGACTTATGTTTTTTGGGAGCTTTTTTATTACTGATTCAATTTCATTGCTGGTAATTAGTCTGTTCATATTTTCTATTTCTTCCTGGTTCAGTTTTAGGAGATTGTACATTTCAAGGAATTTATCCATTTCTTCTAGGTTGTCCATTTTATTGGCATATAGTTCTTCATAGTAATCTTTTATGATCCTTTGTGTTTCTGTGGTGTTGGTTGTAACTTCTTTTGTGTTTCTGATTTTATTGATTTGGACCCTCTCTTTTTTCTTGATGAGTCTGGCTAATGGTTTATCAATTTTATGTACCTTTTCAAAGAACTAGCTCTCAATTTTATTGATATTTTCTATTTTTTAGTCTGTATTTCATTTATTTTCTGCTCTGATCTTTATTCTTTCTTTCCTTCTACTAACTTTGGGTTTTGTTTATTCTTTTTCTAGTTCCTTTAGGTATAAGATTAGATTACATATTTGAGATTTTTCTTGTTTTTTAAGTAGCCTTATATCACTGTAACCTTCCCTCTTAGAACTGCTTTTCCTGTATCCCATAGATTTTGGATCATTGTGTTTCCATTTTCATTTGTGTTCAGGCATTTCTTTATTTCCTCTTTGGTTTCTTTGGTGGCCACTGGTTGTTTAGTAGCATGTTGTTTAGACTCCACATGTTTGTGTGTTTTGCAGTTTTTTCCTTGTAGTTGATTTCTAGTCTCATAGCGTTTTATTCAGAAAAGATGCTTGATATGATTTCAATCTTCTTAACTTTGTTGAGACTTGTTTTGTGGCTGAGCATGTGATCTACCCTGGAGAATGTTCCTTGTGCACTTGTGTATTTTGCTGTTTTTGGATGAAATGTTCTGTATATGTGTATTAATTTCATCTAAGTCATGATTTAATTTTAAAATCTAGACTATTATTTCTTCCCTGATTAAATGTGTTTTCACTGTTGTTTGGATTAGTCCACAGCATCTATGCTGCAGTGAGCAGCCAGAACTGCCCAGATTACAGGAATGATTTCTTAAACCTCGCTAGGCTCATACTAGTTTCTAGCCCACAAATACACTTCATTGTGTTTTACAAACTTTTGGAGGTTTCCACTTTGAAATTTTGTATGTTAACTACAGAAGAGACTAAGATTGGAAGACCGGAAGTTATAGCCAGTGCTTTTCCTTCAAATATATTACGCTTAAGTGAAAAAAACAAAAAACCAAAAAAACAGGAGGAACCAAATTTTCACTAGCATTTATTTATTCCTTTGTCAGCTGCACTCTCTTCCTCCTCCAATTCCTTCTCCTTTTCTTGTAAAAATTAAACAAAGCACAATTTTGGATACTCTTATTGCCCAGGTTAAAATAGTCGGAATGGCATTTTTATTGAAAACTTACAAGTGTTACTCTTAAACGTGGGATGGATGAGGAAATCTCTTGGCTCTTTTGAATCCAAACTAATGTTAGACAACTAAACTCTAGTCTAAAGTATTACCCATGTAGCAAACTAATAGTATTTCACATTGCTCCATTTTTATTCTCTTCTCTTCAACACACGTAGTAAGAAAAGCCAAGAGAGGAAATGTAGAAGGAAAGCAAAAAGTATATTTAGCAGGAAAGTGTCATAACTCCATAGAAGTGATGAACAGAAATCATAAAAATTTGTGATGGTGAAAATTGGCTGTCAAACTTTAAGCCCTTGGGCTAAAGCTAATCGGAAGCCAAAATGCATACAACTGATCCCAAGATTGTCCATGATACAGACAGAGAGACAAGGCTATTCTGATGCTGGAATTTTCTCATCTGTTTTAAGTCAGTTTTATTGATGACTTTAATATTACTAATTATTTTCTAAATTTTTATTTAGAACTTTTTAAAGATTTTCTCATTTTACTGGATATAATTTTGTAAACTTTCTCCATGAAAACTTCTCCAGCAGAAAACTATATCCAGACTTTAACCTTTACGTAAGACATATGCTTCTCCTTCTGGCTCTCCTCCTTTCTTTTCCAAATGTGTAAATCATAGAATTAGAAGTAACTTCAAGTGGTTCATGTCTAGACTGTAGGTGGAAGTGGCTTGCTGAGATAGACCAGGAAGCCAGAACCAGGAAGGATAAGACTAAAAATAAATATCAGACACCATGTAAGGAGCATGTATGGAAAGACAGAGTTTTACAGGCAGGTGTGGAATCAGGATAACATCAAAGATGAAGCAAGACACTCAGTGAGAAACTAGACCATCAGTCAGGGTTTTCCCGTTTCTATTATTCTATGACCATTGCTGAATTCAGGTGTCTCCCATAAGTGACTGTATGTCACTTGAGATCAGGGACTTTAACTACTTAAATTTGTACTCCTAGGATATGCTTTATGTTGCTGGACAAAATAGGAACTCTGTAATACTGAGTGAATGAATGATTAAATGTTGTAGGCACCAAGTGCAGGTATGGCCTGTCAAACTATAAAGATAAGCCAATATACTAAACAAGTACACATTCTATTTATTATAAAAGGTGTTCTAAATGGTAGATTCCACAACGTCTAAATCTTAACAATGAGGAGTTTCTACTTCTTTCACTTCACAGCCTATCATGGTTCAGAGATGCCACAATGAAAATGGAGATTACCTTTTCCCAATGGTTTGCATCCGTGGTGGAATAAGGTGGATTCTTCATAGCTACATGAATCACAATGAAGTAGTCATGAAAACTTCCATAGAATTCTAAGCTTCTTGAAAGCAGGAACTGTATTTTATAATAAACTTTGCACAGTAAACACTTGTTGATGCTGCTACTGATGAGTCTTCAAAAGCTTTTTGATTTATTTGAAGAAAAGCTGCTAATCTTGGCAGAATTTCTTCACTAGGAGACGTGGCTAAAAGCCTACTTTTAAGTTTGGGGTTCCTGGAAAGGACACCAGAAAAATCCAGGCAAATTGTTTCAGTGTTTCCTGTCTTAGCCTTAGCATTTGTTATAGTTATAAAATGGTGTTTTACTGAATTGCTTTGTTATTCTCACAGTAGCATAGATCCAAACCTGGGACAAGCCGGCAGATAGGGCTGAAAGGAAGGGTTTCACGTTCCTTTACCCTCAAGTTAAAACACCAAAGTGATGTCAGTGGATTGTTTTCAAGTGTTTATGAAAACAAACATGACTTTATTTGAGGCGAAGATGAGAATAAAGTGGAACTTAATCTGGATACTGATATAATTGACATTTAATGAGTCAAATATTTACACTATTAAAAAAGATACCTGGTTTAAATACTGACCCAAATACATATTTAATAATACTTAGAGAACAAATTTCACCATGTTTTCAAATAGATAGGAATTTTTAAAACGGAAGGTTAGTAATTTTTGTGTTGGTAAAAGGCATCCTTCCTTTTAATTTAAATTACTTTTTCCCAAAAGTTTTAAATTGAAATAATATTGAAGAATAATTACATAGACAAATTTTAATATAGACTCTTAGGTGATATCAATAGTTTATTGTTAATTTGATTAGGTATGATAATAGAACTTCAGTTACATAAGAAATTTTCTGTATTTTTTTTATACATGTATATTAAGGTATGTAGTGATAAAATGACATGATGTAGAGATTTGTTTTTTAAAACTTCAGAAAAAATTGGAGGGAGACTAGATAAAGCAAGTGAGGAAAAATCATAAAAACCATTGAATCTGTTTGATGGTTTTATGAGAATCTGGTTTATTTTTCTCTCTACATTTGTATATTTAATATTTTTAATAATCTTTTTTTTACTTAGGAAATGAAAGTCATATGTCACGCATAAAAATCTAATGGTTCACACAAAGTCTGGTATGTGACACAAAGATGTTTCATCTATGTGTACAGACTGAATAAATGAATGAAAAGTAATTGATTCAAATTACAATAAACATTTCACAACACTCATTCAGTAAATTCAACTATTGTTTTAAAATATTTTCCAATATTAGCTTAAAAAATATACATAATTTATCATCTTTTTTCTTTCTCATTTATTTTTTTTTACAACATAATAATTCTTTTTCCACAACTCAATTACTTTCTAACTGACTGAGATATTAAAACTTCTAACTAATCTTGGGCTAATACTTTGCATAAGTATGAAAGTTCATGAAATATATGGAAATCAGGAAGAGTTCTAATCAGAAGATAGGTGTAGGCCTTCACAGTGTGGTTTCACTCTGAAATGTTGTGAATTCCTAAAACATGAAATACGTACAAATGAGACATAAATGCAAAACATTTCAAAAATCAAATATGATATTTCAACTGACCCTTGCCTTTGTCTTCCTGTACTAACAGGTATAATTTTCAACTCATGATATGAATATTTTCTGGCAAATCTTTTCTGTTAGAAGCAAGATAAAGTGTACAAATAAATAATAAAATGAATATTCTGATTAGCTAAATTTGAAATGTTGTGATCAAGTATTCTAGAACCATTGTCCAATTTCCAGCATGATTTCTCTCCCATGGTCATGTTCCTATAGACTTTAGCAATTCCTCTTCCTGTAGATATAAGGGAAGGAAATTTTCCTCTCTGGAGGTGACCTCTGTCCTGCTCAGTGGATTAGATGATTGTACGATTACAGTCCATTGGCTTTGATCCTGGGATGCAAATATTCTCCTCTGCTTTGCACAGTCCCTCTCTGTCTTAGAGACTGTTCTTTTGTTAGCAGCAAACACTCTCACTGCAGGCTTGTCACAATGATTTAGGAAAGGCATATTTTACCAAAATAAGAAGCCCAGTGGTGTAGCTGGAACTGATCAAAAGCCATCAGCAAGCTGACAGATTGCTTTTTATGCAAGATTGGGCTTTGGGTCTTTTGAAGGAAGAAAACTCCACATACACATTATGAAAGTCAATGCTTAGTCACAAAACTGTGATCCTGAATAGAAAGGAAAAATGTTTCTCCAAGTAGAAAGGCATATAATTATGAATGAATGAATGAATGACCCAGATCCTCACAGATTTTCCCATAGAATATTCTGTTTGTTATTTTCCTTGGTCATTCATTCACTCACGTACTCCCTCATTCTCTGATGGGCTTTGAGCTATGTACTGGGAATAAAACAGAAAGCAAGAGAGATACTGCCTCTGCCTATGAAGAATTTGCATTATAGTGGTGGATTACAACAAGTAATGAGGCATCAGGTAAAAGAAAGATACAGAGAGCTATAGTTCACTGTCACAGTTCACTGTCCTCCAATTTATTTACCCACTGGGCTCCGTTTAGAACTAGAACAAAATGGAAGACAGTATGATATTTCCAGGTGATCAGAGGGCAACTTCTATCTTTGCATTCCTATGGTAGAAGAGTTGATTAGTAGAAAAAGCATCAAGAAGATTCAGCCTTGTGATTAGGAACAAAAGAGATGACCTAATCATTCCCAGGAAAATGGTCCAGTGCTGGTATAGAAGCATGAAAAAAGTTATGAAGAGACACAAAAGGTGGTCGGATTGGCCCTTTATCATCACTAAAAGTAAATACAGTTAACATATCTATCTGAGTAAGAATTGGATAGTGACTGACATTCTTTCTGGAGCCCTGATCCCTAAACTACTCCTGGGCACCTTCTCATCCCCATCCCCATCCCAGGAATGCTCTCCTCTACTTTCTTATTCTACTTTAACTTCTGCCAACTTGTCCTTCTGGGAATCAGAGTGTCACAATAAAAGACATTGTTACCATTTATCAATTATTATTTCTCCTGTGTTCCTCCCATCTGTCTTATTTTATTCTACACTGGAGATTGTCATCTCTAAAACAAAGAAGGAATCTCTTGAGTATAATTGTATCTTTGTGCTCCTCTTGTAATTCATCCTCTGCGTTTATTGTAAAAATTCCTGTCTTATCTTTCCGTAACAGCAAAAAGATACTGTCAGTTGATCAGAAGATCTGACCAATGTATAATAGTTTACAGGCAAAGATTAGATATTTGGGGGTGGGAGTGAGGGCAGGAGAACAAGAAATGGAGTGAAACAGGGAACTTAGATAACATAGATCCTAGAAATTTTCAAGTTGTTTTTTGCCGAATTCAAATCTGTCATCTCTGAGAAAGTTAGAAACCTTTACAATGATATAGTAAATCATGCAATATCTATAATATTTTTTATAGTATAAGAAAGTTGCTTACTTTGGGTGAGGAAAATGAGGAAGAAGGTATAAAAACACATTATTGGAGGTCTATAGTTATTCTGATTCTATTACTTTCCTGTGTGGTCTTGAGATAATCAGTTAACATCTTTGGTCTATAATGATGTCATTTATAAAATGAGGGTGATAACAATTCTGGGGGCTACTGGGAAAATAAATAATAATACGTGTGAAAATACTTCACAAAAATGTGATAAAAATTAGGAGGACTTAAGTAAAAAGGAGTATATTGAAGAGTTGGATAAGAGAATTTGATGTGCTTACTATGTTTATTATTCAAGATTTATCCATTTTTCAGGTAGTTTAGTCTTTTTTGCCAAAATAAAGTATAATGAATCAGAGGTGAGAATCCTGGCGGTATCACTTTAGGGATGGGGGTGGAGATATTTTACAGCCTGGAACCAATCCATTAGACACACCATCTCTAGCTCCCATAGGTGTTGGAAAGTGAATGTTTGACAGTCACATTATCAGGCAGGGCCGTGTGAAAACCTCCTGTGATTGTTTCCCTTAACGCTGATCCCACAGCTCTCCCACAGTGAGGTTAACATTTTGGAACCCTACGTGCT
Organism: Balaenoptera physalus; assembly: GCF_965194825.1. Lineage (NCBI taxonomy): Eukaryota > Metazoa > Chordata > Mammalia > Artiodactyla > Balaenopteridae > Balaenoptera > Balaenoptera physalus. The sequence goes on along the minus strand of NC_138890.1, from coordinate 108,453,165 downwards.
GCTCTACAAGCAAAGGAAAACTTTCTGGGGAATAAGATGCCACTTTAAAATGTTTAAAAAGTTTATTTCCTGAATGAGAGAAGAAAACCAAAGTAGTTCAGGAAATGAATTCATTTTTGTCGTTGCTGTTAATAGAAATTTTAGGTGTACAGTGTTATAGTTCATTTGTATACAACACAAAGTGATAGCCACCACAATTCTAGTTAACATCCATCACCATACATTTGACCCCTTTCACCCATTTTGCCCAACCACCTTTCCCTCTGGTAACTACTAATCTGATCTCTGTATCTATGAGTTTGTTTTAATTTTATTTTCTAATTTGTTTTGTTTTTTTAGAGTCCATGTGAGTGAAATCATATGATATTTGTCTTTGTCCATCTGACATATCTCACTTAGCATAATACCTTCAAGGTCCATCCATGTTGTCAAAATTGGCAGGATTTCATTATTTTTATTACTGACTAATATTCTGTTGTGTATATATACTACATCTTTTTTATCCATTCATCCATCGATGGGCACTTAGGTTGTTTCCATATATCGGCTATTATAAATCATGCTTGAATGTATGATTGCATGGGGTGCATATATCTTTTCAAATTAGTGTTTTCATGTTCTTTGGATAAATACCAGAAGTAGAATAGCTGGGTCATACAGTAGTTCTATTCTTAGTTTTTTGAAGAACCTTCATACTGCTTTCCATAGAGGCTGCATCAATATCCACCAACAGTGTTCCCTTTTCTCCACATCCTCACTAACATTTGTTATTTGTTGTCTTTTCAATAGTAACCATTCTAACAGGTGTGAAGTGATATCTCATTGTGGTTTTGATTTGCATTTCCCTAATACAAAGTGATGTTGAACATTTTTTCATGTGTCAATTGGGATATGTATGTCTTCTTTGGGGAGAATGTCTATTCAGATCCTCTGCCCATTTTTTTTTATCAGTTTGTTTGTTTTTGTTGTTTTTTTAAGTTGTATGAGTTCTTTATATATTTTGGATATTAACCCTTTATAGGATATCTGATTTGCAAATATCTTCTCCCACTCAGTAAGTTCCATTTTCGTTTTTTTGTTTTTTTTTAACATTTTTATTGGAGTATAATTGCTTTACAATGGTGTGTTAGTTTCTGATTTATAACAAAGTGAATCAGTTATACATATATATATATCCCCAAATCTCTTCCCTCTTGTGTCTCCCTCCCTCCCACCCTCCCTATCTCACCCTTCTAGCTGGTCACAAAGCACGGAGCTGATCTTCCTGTGCTATGTGACTGCTTCCCACTAGCTATCTATTTTACGTTTGGAAGTGTATATATTTCCATATATACACTGCCACTCTCTTACTTTGTCCCAGCTTACCGTTCCCCTTCCCTGTGTCCTCAAGTCCATTCTCTAGCAGGTCTGCGTCTTTATTCCTGTCTTGCCCCTAGGTTCTTCATGACCATTTTTTTTTTTTTTTTTTAGATTCCATATATATGTGTTAGCATACGGTATTTGTTTTTCTCTTTCTGACCTACTTCACTCTGTATGACAGACTGTAGGTCCATCCACCTCACTACAAATAATTCAACTTCGTTTCTTTTTATGGCTGAGTAATATTCCATTGTATACATGTGCCACATCTTCTTTCTCCATTCATCTGTCGATGGATACTTGGGTTGCTTCCATGTCCTGGCTATTGTAAATAGAGCTGCAATGAACATTGTGGTACATGACTCTTTTTGGATTATGGTTTTCTCAGGGTATATGTGCAGTAGTGGGATTGCTGGGTGGTATGATAGTTCAATTTTTAGTTTTTTAAGGAACCTCCATACTGCTCTCCATAGTGGCTGTATCAATTTACATTCCCACCAACAGTATATGAGGGTTCCCTTTTCTCCACACCCTCACCAGCATTTATTGTTTGTAGATTTTTTGATGATGGCCATTCTGACCAGTGTGAGATGATATTGCATTGTAGTTTTGATTTGCATTTTTCTAATGATTAATGATGTTGAGCATTCTTTCATGTGTTTGTTGTCAATCTGTATATCTTCTTTGGAGAAATGTCTATTTAGGTCTTCTGCCCATTTTTGGATTGGTTGTTTGTTTTTTTGATATTGAGCTGCATCAGCTGTTTGTAAATTTTGCAGATTAATTCTTTGTCAGTTTCTTCATTTGCAAATATTTTCTCCCATTCTGGGGGTTGTCTTTTTGTCTTGTTTATGGTTTCCTTTGCTGTGCAAAAGCTTTTAAGTTTCATTAGGTCCCATTTATCTATTTTTGTTTTTATTTCCATTTCTCTAGGACCTGGGTCAAAGAGGATCTTGCTGTAATTTATGTCATAGAGTGTTCTCCCTAAGTTTTCCCCTAAGAGTTTTATAGTGTCTGGCCTTACATTTAGGTCTTTAATCCATTTTTAGTTTATTTTTGTGTATGGTGTTAGGGAGTGTTCTAATTTCATTCTTTTACATGTAGCTGTCCAGTTTTCCCAGCACCACTTATTGAAGAGGCTGTCTTTTCTCCACTGTATATTCTTGCCTCCTTTATCAAAAATGAGCTGACCATATGTGTGTGGGTTTATCTCTGGACTTTCTATCCTGTTGATCTATATTTCCGTTTTTGTGCCAGTACCATATTGTCTTGATTACTGTAGCTTTGTACTATAGTTTGAAGTCCAGGAACCTAATTCCTCCAGCTCCGTTTTTCTTTCTCAAGATTGCTTTGGCTATTCCAGGTCTTTTGTGTTTCCATACAAACTGTGAAATTATTGTTCTAGTTCTGTGAAAAATTCCAGTGGTAGTTTGACAGGGATTGCATAAATAGGTAGATTGCTTTGGGTAATAGAGTCATTTTCACAATGTTGATTCTTCCAATCCAAGAACATGGTATATCTCTCCATCTATTTGTATCATCTTTAATTTCTTTCATCAGTGTCTTATAATTTTCTGCATACAGGTCTTTTGTCTCCTTAGGTAGATTTATTCCTAGGTATTTTATTCTTTTTGTTACAGTGGTAAATGGGAGTGTTTTCTTAATTTCACTTTCAGATTTTTCATCATTAGTATATAGGAATGCAAGAGATTTCTGTGCATTAATTCTGTATCCTGCTACTTTACCAAATTCATTGATTAGCTCTAGTAGTTTTCTGGTAGCATCTTTAGGATTCTCTATGTATAGTATTATGTCATCTGCAAACAGTGACAGCTTTACTTCTTCTTTTCCGATTTGGAGTCCTTTTATTTCTTTTTCTTCTCAGATTGCTGTGGATAAAACTTCCAAAACTATGTTGAATAATAGTGGTGAAAGTGGGCAACCTTGTCTTGTTCCTGATCTTAGCAGAAATGGTTTCAGTTTTTCACCATTGAGGATGATGTTGGCTGTGGGTTTGTCATATATGGCCTTTATTATGTTGAGATAAGTTCTCTCTATGCCTACTTTCTGGAGGGTTTTTATCATAAATGGGCATTAAATTTTGTCAAAAACTTTCTCTGCATCTATTGAGATGATCATATGGTTTTTCTCTTTCAATTTTTTAATATGGTGTATCACATTGATTGATTTGCCTATATTTAAGAATCCTTGCATTCCTGGGATAAACCCTACTTGATCATGGTGTATGATCCTTTTAATGTGCTATTGGATTCTGTTTGCTAGTATTTTGTTGAGGATTTTTGCATCTATGTTCATCAGTGATATTGGTCTGTAGTTTTCTTTTTTTGTGACAACTTTGTCTGGTTTTGGTATCAGGGTGACGGTGGCCTTGTAGAATGAGTTTGGGAGTGTTCCTCCCTCTGCTATATTTTGGAAGAGTTTGAGAGGGATAGGTGTTAGCTCTTCTCTAAATGTTTGATAGAATTCACCTGCGAAGGCATCTGGTCCTGGGCTTTTGTTTGTTGGAAGATTTTTAATCACAGTTTCAATTTCATTACTTGTGATTGGTCTGTTCATATTTTCTGCTTCTTCCTGGTTCATTCTCGGAAGGTTGTGCTTTTCTAAGAATTTGTCCATTTCTTCCAGGTTGTCCATTTTATTGGCAGAGAGTTGCTTGTAGTAATCTCTCACGATCCTTTGTATTTCTGCAGTGTCAGTTGTTGCTTCTCCTTTTTCATTTCTAATTCTGTTGATTTGAGTCTTCTCCCTTATTTTCTTGATGAGTCTGGCTGATGGTTTATCAATTTTGTTTATCTTCTCAAAGAACCAGCTTTTAGTTTTATTGATCTTTGCTATCATTTCCTTCATTTCTTTTTCATTTATTCCTGCTTTGATCTTTATGATTTCTTTCCTTCTGCTAACTTTGTGGGTTTTTTGTTCTTCTTTCTCTAATTGCTTTAGGTGTAATGTTAGGTTGTTTATTTGCGACGTTTCTTGTTTTTTGAGGTAAGATTGTAGTGCTATAAATGTCCCTCTTAGAACTGCTTTTGCTGCATCCCATAGGTTTTGGGTCATCGTGTTTTCATTGTCATTTGTGTCTAGGTATTTTTTGATTTCCTCTTTCATTTCTTCAGTGATCTCCTGGTTATTAACTAGTGTATTGTTTAGCCACCATGTGTTTGTATTTTTCACACATTTTTTTCCTGTAATTGATGTCTAGTCTCATAGTGTTGTGGTCAGAAAAGATACTTGATATGATTTCAATTCTCTTAAATTTACCAAGGTTTGGTTTGTGACCCAAGATATTATCTATCCTGGAGAATGTTCTACGAGCACTTGAGAAGAATGTGTATTCTGTTGATTTTGGATGGAATGCCATATAAATAACAATTAAGTCCATCTTTTTTAGTGTAGCATTTAAAGCTTGTGTTTCCTCATTTATTTACATTTTGGATGATCTGTCCATTGGTGAAAGTGGGGTGTTAAAGTCCCCTACTATGATTGTGTTACTGTCGATTTCCCCTTTTATGGCTGTTAGTATTTGCCTTATGTATTAAGGTGCTCCTATGTTGGGTACATAAATATTTACAATTGTTACATCTTCTTCTTGGATTGATCTCTTGATCATTATGTAGTATCCTTCTTTGTTTCTTGTAATAGTCTTTGTTTTAAAGTCTGTTTTGTCTGATATGTGAATTGCTACTCCAGCTTTCTTTTGATTTCCATTTGCATGGAATATCTTTTTCCATCCCGTCCCTTCCAGTCTTTATGTGTCCCTAGGTCTGAAGTGGGTCTCTTGTAGACAGCATATATACGGGTCTTGTTTTTGTATCGATTCAGCCAGTCTATGTTTTTTGGTTGGAGCATTTAATCCATTCACATTTATGGTAATTATCGATATGTATGTCCCTATTATCATTTTCTTAATTGTTTTGGGTTTGTTATTGTAGGTCTTTTCCTTCTGTTGTGTTTCCTGCCTAGAGAAGTTCCTTTAGCATTCGTTGTAAAGCTGGTTTGGTTGTGCTGAATTCTCTTAGCTTTTGCTTGTCTGTAAAGGTTTTAATTTCTCCATCAAATTTGAATGAGATCCTTGCTGCATAGAGTAATCTTGGTTGTAGGTTTTTCTCTTGCGTCACTTTAAATATGTCCTGCCACTCCCTTCTGGCTTGCAGAGTTTCGGCTGAAAGTTCAGCTGTTAACCTTATGGGGACTCCCTTGTATGTTATTTGTTGTTTTTCCCTTTCCCTTTTAATATTTTTTCTTTGTATTTAATTTTTTATAGTTTGATTAATATGTGTCTTTTTGTGTTTCTCCTTGGATTTATCCTGTATGGGACTCTCTGTGCTTCCTGGACTTGATTAACTATTTCTTTTCCCATATTAGGGAAGTTTTCAACTATAATCTCTTCAAATATTTTCTCAGTCCCTTTCTTTTTCTCTTCTTCTTCTGGGACCCCTATAATTCGAATGATGGTGCATTTAATATTTTCCCAGAGGTCTCTGAGACTGTCCTGAATTCTTTTTATTCTTTTTTCTTTCTTCTGCACTGCAGTAGTTATTTCCTCTATTTTATCTTCCAAGTCACTTATCTGTTCTTCTGCCTCAGTTATTCTGCTATTGATCCCTTCTAGAGAATTTTTAATTTCATTTATTGTGCTGTTCATGATTTTTTGTTTGCTCTTTAGTTCTTCTAGGTCCTTGTTAAACATTTCTTGTATTTTCTCCATTTTATTTCCAAGATTTTGGATAATCTTTACTATCATTATTCTGAACTCTTTTTCAGGTAGACTGCCTATTCCCTCTTCATTTGTTAGGTCTGGTGGGTTTTCACCTTGCTCCTTCATCTGCTGTGTTTCTCTGTTTTCTCATTTTGCTTAACTTACTGTGTTTGGGGTCTCCTTTTCACAGGCTGCAGGCTCGTAGTTCCCATTGTATTTGGTGTCTGCCCCCAGTGGCTAAGCTTGGTTCAGTGGGTTGTGCAGGCTTCCTGGTGGAGGGGACTAGTGCCTGTGTTCTGGTGGGCAGGCCCACGTCAGGTGGTGTGTTTTGGGGTGTCTGTGACCTTATTATGATTTTAGGCAGCCTCTCTGCTAATGGGTGTGGTTGTGTTCCTGTCTTGCTAGTTGTTTGGCATGGGGTGTCCAGCACTGTAGCTTGGTGGTCGTTGAGTGGAGCTGGGTCTTGGCATTGAGATGGAGATCTTTGGGAGATTTTTGCCATTTGATATTACATGGAGCTGGGAGGTCTCTGGTGGACCAATGTCCTGAACTTGGCTCTCCCACCTCAGAGGCACAGCCCTGACTCCTGGCTGGAGCATCAGGAGCCTGTCATCACACAGTTCAGAAGAAAAGGGAGAAAAAAAGAAAGAAAGAGAGAGAGAGAGAGAGAGGGAGGGGGAGAGAGAGAGAGAGAGAGAAGGAAAGAAAGAGATTAAATTAAATTTAAAAGTTATTAAAATAAAAAACAAAAAATAATTATTAAAAAAAAATTTTTAAGTAATTAAGCAAAAAGAAAGAAAGAAAGAAAAGAACAACCAAACCAAAAAAGAAATCCACCATTGATAACAAGCACTGAAACTATACTTTAAAAAAAAAAAAAAAAAAAAAAAGCGGACATACAGAATCCTAGGACAAATGGTAAAAGCAAAGCTATACAGACAAAATCACACAGAGAAGCATACACATAGACACACTCACAAAAAGAGAAAAAGGGAAAAAATATATATATCTTTGCTCCCAAAGTACACCTCCTCAATTTGGGATGTTTCGTTGTCTATTCAGCTATTCCACAGATGCAGGTACATTAAGTTGATTGTGGAGATTTAATCCACTGCTCCTGAGGCTGCTGGGAGAAATTTCCCTTTCTCTTCTTTGTTCGCACAGCTCCCCGGTTTCAGCTTTGGATTTGGCCCCCGCCTCTGCGTGTAGGTCACCTGAGGGCGTCTGTTCTTTGCTCAGACTGGACAGGGTTAAAGGAGCAGCTGCTTCAGGGGCTCTGGCTCACTCAGGCGGGGGAAGGGGAGGGAGGGGTACGGATGCGGGGTGATGTGGCATCAGAGGCCAGCATGACGTTGCAGCAGCCTGAGGCATGCCGTGCGTTCTCCCGGGGAAGTTGTCCCTGGCAGTGGCGGGCTGCACAGGCTCCCGGGAGGGGCAGTGTGGAGAGTGACCTGTGCTTGCACACAGGCTTCTTGGTGGTGGCAGCAGCAGCCTTAGTGTCTCATGCCCGTCTCTGGGGTCTGCGCTGATAGCCGCGGCTCAGGCCTGTCTCTGGAGCTCGTTTAGGTGGTGCTCTGAATCCCCTCTCCTCGCGCACCAGGAAACAAAGAGGCAAGAAAAAGTCTCTTGCCTCTTCGGCAGCTCCAGACTTTTTCCCGGACTCCCTCCTAGCTAGCTGTGGCGCACTAGCCCCCTTCAGGCTGTGTTCACGCTGCCAACCACAGTCCTCTCCCTGGGCTCTGACCTCCGAACCCTGAGCCTCAGCTCCCAGCCCTGGCGGGTGAACAGACAAGCCTCTCCAGCAGGTGAATGCTGGTCAGCACCGATCCTCTGTGCGGGAATCTCTCCGCTTTGCCCTCCGCACACCTGTCGCTGTGCTCTTCTCCGTGGCTCTGAAGCTTCCCCCCTCCGCCACCCGCAGTCTCAGCCCATTAAATGGGCTTCCTAGTGTGTGGAAACCTTTCCTCCTTCACAGCTCCCTCCCACTGGTGCAGGTCCTGTCCCTATTCTTTTGTCTCTGTTTTTTCTTTTTTCTTTTGCCCTACCCAGGTACGTGGGGAGTTTCTTGCCTTTTGGGAGGTCTGAGGTCTTCTGCCAGCGTTCAGTAGGTGTTCTGTAGGAGTTGTTCCACATGTAGATGTATTTCTGATGTATTTGTGGGGAGGTCTCCACATCTCACTCTTCTGCCATCTTGAAGCTCCTCCCCTGCCTTTTCGTTTTGATCATGGTTTCCTTTGCTGTGCAGCAGCTTTTCCATTTGATGCAATCCTATGTTTATTTTTTTTTTTGGTTCCCTTACCTTTGGAGTCAGATCCACAAAAACATTGCTAAAACCAATATCCATGTGGTTACTACCTATGTTTTCTTCTAGGAATTTTATGGTTTCAGGTCTTACAATCAAGTATTAAATCAATTTTGTTTTAATTTTTGGGTATTGTGTAAGATAGTGGTCTAGTTTCATTCTTTTGCATGCGACTGTTCAGTTCTCCAAACATCATTTATTGAAAAGACTCTTTTCTCTACTGTGTGTTCTTTGCTCCTTTTTTGTAAGTTAATTGTCCATATAAGTGTGTGTTAATTTCTGGGCTTTCAGTTCTGTTCCAGTGATCTGCATATCTTTTTTTTGTGCCAGTACATGATACCTCCAGCCTTGCTCTTCTTTCTCAAGATTGCCTCAGCTATTCAGGATCTTTCGTGGTTCCATACAAATTTTAGAATTATTTCTTTTAGTTCTGTGAAATATGACATTGGTATTTTGATAGGGATTTCACTGAATCTGTAGATTGCTTTGGGTAGTACATTTTAACAATATTGATTCTTCCAATCTATTAATATGGTATCTTTCTATTTATGTTGTCTTCCTCAATTTCTTCATCAGTGTCTTATAGTTTTCAATGTCTTTCACCTCGGTTAAATTTATTCCTAGGTATTTTATTCTTTTTGTTGCACTTGTAAGTGGCATTGTTTTCCTAATTTCCCTTTATGATAGTTTGTTCTTAGTGCATAGAAATGTCACAGATTTCTGTATATTGATTCTGTATCCTGCAACTTTACTGAATTCACTTATTATTCTAACAGTTTTTTGACAGTCTTTAGGGTTATCTCTATATTGCATCATGTTGAACTCAGTTTTTATTCATTTAGAGATGATGGTGAGAGAATCCAGCTACATTTTCATGCCCTACCCACATTTACATAGAAATAAGCTTTGTCAATTTCATTTTGTTTGAGAGCCCTGAAGGCCAAGAGCAACGCATACCCACAGAATCCTGTCTTGTTCGAGATATATGGGCTGACATAAAAGAGGACCGGAGCTTTCAGATTCTATTTGAATTGGCCAGGTACTGAAAGTCCAGCCATTGCAATAAGGTTCATGTTTTCAGCAAATTTTAGAGCGGATTCCTGAAACTGCAAAGCAACATCTGCTACTCCAGCCCCAACTATGCCAATTACTGTTAAAGAGATTTCTGCCTGGGTCAGATGCAGTTCTTACGATTAAACTCATCTGGGCATTTCTTGCATGGAGCCCATTTTCTGGAGCTCCATTTTCATGGAGCTGGCTCTCAGCCAGCTCTGAAGGGTGAATGGAGCTTAATGCAACACTGTGCTATAAGGATGCCATTTGTCAGACTGCTGAACTGTGTAAAAGAATACAATTAAGTCAGTTTCCTATAAATTTAAGCTTTTTTCCCCACCACAATCAATCTTAGAGGTAGTCATCTATCAATAATTTTATACTTCAGACAGTTTTTTCATCTTCTCTCCAGTTTAGATCTAATAGCAATTGTTCCTCAAAAGAGGAATCATAAAGAAGTTGCCAGAAGATTAAGCAAAGATAACTCACAGTGTGCTGAGAAGTTTAGGGCTGCATCTTGTAAATAATGAGAAAATATTTTGAAAAACAGGAAATGATATTATAGTCATTCTTAAAACAGATAGACTACACAGTAACATTTGCACAGTGAAGTACATAAGAGAACTATGGGTGACTTGATTTTGTTTTGATTTGGGAGAACTTTTAGTGTCATGTCATTTGGGTCTTATTTGGGGCTTCATGCTGTTCTGGTTTTCATCGTTCATTTAACAAGAATTCATTATGTACCTACTATGTGCCAGGCATTATAGAAATAAAAATGAAAAAAGAAAGTCACTATTCTCAAGGAGTTTACAATTCTATTTACATCAAAAAATTATAAAACAAACAAAAAAATAATGAAATACAGAGAAGTATGCAGGGTACTGTGGTAACAGAGAGAATATCATTGATAATAGTCATTTGCTAAAAGTGTCCTCTTATATTGGTACAGTTAAAAAAAAAAACAACCTGTAACAGCTTTCCAAAGTGCCTCAGTTGTGTACAAATCATCCCCCATGCTGTGACAATCAGGCGTAACCTGTAAATGTGAAAGGAATAAGACTGGAAATTCTCCCCAGATTTGATCTGTGATTCGTGAGGAAGTTGGATACTTGAAAACTGCTTGGGCTCATAGAAGAACCTGTCTAAAACAGGCTCATAGAAAAGCCCACCTGAAGTATCTTCAGAATTGACCAGATAACATTTCTAAGGAGAGTGGAGGCATTTCATTGACCAATAGGTTGACACACACATGTGGGAAGAAAAGGGGCTTCAGTCTGGGAGTAGAGGAAGAGAATGCTAAGTGCAAGATGTGTGGTGTTGTGTCATTGGTTGGGTGTGGCGGGGAGAGGGCTTGGCAACACTGACATCCAGTTGTCCTCTAAGCACTGCTGCTTCTGGAGGACCACACTGTGCACTGGGTTCCCAGACTCGAAGGAAAATCTACAAAACCGAAGGAGTTAGCTGTGTGCTATAGCGATTACCAGTTCAATTTTCTGCCTGAGTCAGATTCTCCCTTTGTCAGTCCTAAAGGGTTGATATTTGGGACCAAGTCAGCAGTGGAGAATCGGGCATACTGTGTTATATAGAGAGAATAGCTGCTGGCTTATTTTCCAAACAACTGTGGAAAACAACATTAAAACATTTGTAAACCAGCCTGCAAATAGGAAACTCCGTGTACAACAGGATATTTTTGCTATTTGGTTTTAATCATCTCTGCCTAAATGTTTCAGGGCGTATCTCTAGCTAAAATCGTACTTATTTTACATATGGCCACCTTATTCCTTTTGGAGATATACATCAATGTGTGACATAGGAAAAAATGCAGAGTTGGGACCCCTTCTCAGGTCAAAAAATGTTTATGTTTGTATCTGTATTCTGAAATAAAATTAAAAATTAACTAGGATACATCAAGTCAGGGGGAAAAAGGTAGATTAAGTGTACATCATAACAAGCCAACTTCCCAACCGAAAACCCAAATGTCTGGAAGGGCTTCAAAGTGCCCCCTGCAGCCTTTGACCAAAGCCTGGCAGCTCTGAAGAGGAGCTCAGTAATGGGGACAAAGGCTGCCAGATGCACGGTATGCCAATGCCAGCCAAAGTGAGCTGGCAGAAAGAAAAGCCAGCAAGCCGACAGCGCCAAGATAAAGAGGCCAGAGTGGCAGGAGGCACGGATGGTTTCCAAGGGAGCAGTATTTTTTTAATTACTTGCTCTAGTGTTATCCTCAGCCTTGCTCTTTGTGATTGTATGTGGGTTGTTTCTATCTTACATCCATCATTCCCTGTGACAAGGTTAGAAAGCCAGATAATGTGAAGTGATTTGTTTCTAAACAGAGTGGGGACAGACAGTAACACGAGAGTGAGACATCCATATCAGGCTGGGCTGGAAAGCCCGACATCTCCAAATGATCCATCCCAATGGAGGCAAGGTTTTTGCTGCACTGAATTCTAGCAACTGGTAATGAAGTGTGTCTAAGAAGCAATAGCCACCCCTTCCATTTATTTCAGTTAATTTCTTTATTCCTCATTCTCTACCTTCTGTTTCCAAATCCTCTTGCACTATCTCCTGGGACAGGGCAATCTCCATATCCATCTGAACAGAATAGCAAATCACAGTAGCAGTGATGGTAGTAGTAATAGCTACCATTTATTAACTAGTTGTTACATTCCAGGTTTCATAGGTTATAGATCTATAAGAGATTAGAGCTTAAAAGTGATACAGACAAATCAACAGGCAAGAATATTCCAGAGATAAGTACTTTAATGGCAGGGTACAGCAAGCTATGGAGAGTACCCTTTAGGGTCATCTGGCTTAAATTTGGGGGGAAAATGAGGGAGTGGTAGGGGTAAGTTATTGGGAGAAGTTACATTTACATTGAATAATGAAATAATGAAGAATGCAGAATATGTAAGAATAATAAACAATAATAAGTAAGAATTAACCAGGCAATGAGAGTGAGAAGGGTATCTAGGAAAAAGGAACCATTTGTACAAAAGGCTTGAAACAAGAGAGATCACACCAGCTCAAAGTAGCCAGAACATAGAGTATGAAGGGAACGTAAGTGAGAGACAAAGCCAGAGATGTACAACAGTGAGCCAGAAGAGAAGTCTGCCTAATCCATGCAAAGTTTAAATTTATTCTTAGGAAAATGAAAAAAATTTGAATGATTTAAAACAGATTGCAAATTGCAGAGAGGAGAAAGGGAAGACAGAATGCCCAGATAAGGGGCAATTCCATTATCTAGGCACATACTGGCAATGCTCCAAATAAGGAAAAATCTTTATTAAGGAAGAAGAGTCCATGGGCTTGGTGATTGAATGTAGATGGGGGAAGGCAGCAGTTAAGAATGCTGCCTCCAGTGTGGTCTTGAAAAATTGTGTGGAGACAGGTGCTAGTCACTAAAATAGGAACCACAGGAGAAGGAAGAGGAGCATGTGTGTGTGTGTGTGTGTGTGTGTGTGTGTGTGTGTGTTTGGTGGCAGCAGTGGGGGGGGTTGGTGAAGGGTGATTAGGCAGTGAGTCCTGGTTTTGGACACATTAACATGGAGATGCCTGTAGATTATTTAGGAAAATTTCTGGTAGGTTTTTGGATGTGTGGGTCTGGGGGTAAGGTAAGAGGCATTAGCTAGGGTTGTAGATTGGAAGTTATTGACATGGACTTGATTGATTGGTTGATTGATTTAGAGTAGCAATGGTCATTTGGGAAAGAAAGAAAACAGTCCCATTTATAATAACATCAAAAAATTAAAAGATTTAGGAATAAATTTAACAAAGGCTGTGACAGGTCTGTATACTGAATATTATAACACATTGATGAAAGAAATTGAAGAAGATACAAATAAGAAGAAAGATATTCCATGTTCATAGATTGGAAGAATTAATATTGTTAAAATGTCCATAGTACCCAAAGTATTTTACAGGTTTAATTCAATCCCTAACAAAATTCCAATGGCATTTTTTAAAGAAACAGAAAAACAATCCTAAAACTCACATGAAACCACAAAAGACTCCAAATAGCCAAAATAATCTTGAGCAAGAAAAACATAGCTGAAGGCCTCACACCATCTGGTCTCAAAATATACTACAAAGCTCTAGTAATCAAAGCAGTATCTTACTGGCATAAAAACAGACATATAGACTAATGGAACAGAATAGAGAGCCAGAAATAAGTTCACACATTTATGGTCAGTTGATCTTCAAAAAGCTGTCAAGAACACACAATGTGGAAAGGACAACCTCTTTAATAAGTTGTGTTGGGAAAACTGGATATCCACATGTAGGAGACGGAAATTAGATGCTCATCTCACACTATATACAAAAATAAACTCAAAATGGATTAAAGACTTACACATAAGACCTGACACTGTACAACTGTTAGAAAACATAGGGGAAAAGCTTCTTGACATTGGTCTGAGCAATGATTTTTTGGATATGACCTCTAAAAGCATAAGCAGCAAAAATAAAAATAGAGAAATGAGATTGTATCAGACTAAAAAGCCTCTGAACATCAAAGGGAGCAATCAACAGAACATATTCCCAAACCATATATCTAATAAGAGGTTAGTATTTAAAATACATAAGGAACTCAACTCCATAGCAAAATAACAACCTGATTTAAAAATGGACAAAGGATCTAAACAGACTTTTCTTAAAAGAAAACATACAAATGACCAACAGATGTATGAGAAGGTGCTTAACATCACTCATCATCAGGGCCGTGCAAATCAAAACCACCATGAGATATTACCTTACACCTGTTAGAATGGTTATTGTCAAAAAGACAAGAGATAACAAGTGTTGGCAAGGATATGGAGAAAAGGGAACCTGTGTGCCCAGTTGGTGGGGGTGTAAATTGATATATAGTCATTATAGAAAACAGAATGGAGATTCCTAAAAAAAAATTAAAGATACACCTACCACATGATCCAGCAATCCCACTTTTGGGTATGTATCCAAAGGAAATAAAATTCGTTTCTCAAATAAATATCTACACTCTCACGTTCACTGCAATATTATTCACAACTGCCAACATATAGAATCAATATGTGTCCATTTATAGATGAACTGATAAACTGTGAGATAGGTAGACAGATAGGTAGGGGGAGAGAGAGAGACAGAGGGAGAGGACTATTACTCATCCTTTAAAAAGAAGGAAATCCTATCATTTGCGACAACATGGATGAACCAGAAGGACATCTGTTAGGTAAATAAGGCAAACACAGAAAGACAAATACTGCATGATCTCACTTATATGTGGAATCCAAAACAGTCAAACTTATAGAAGCAGAGAGTTGAATGGTGGTTGCCCGGGCTGGAGGGTGGAGGATGTGTTGGCCAAAAGGTACAAACTTTCAGTTATGCTGGATGAACACTTCTAGAGATCTAATGTGCAACATGGTAACCGTAGTTGAGAATACTGTATTGTATATTTGAAATTTGCTAAAAGAGTAGATTTTAAATGTTCTCAATACACACATACACACAGACACACAGACACACACACACAAATGGTAACCTGTGAGGTGAAGGATATGCTAATAAACTTGATTGTGGTAAGCATTTTATAGTGTATATCAAAACATCATGTTGTACACCTTAAATATGTACTATTTTATTTGTCCATTATACCTCAATAAAGCCGGAAAAAATAGAGTAGCAAAGGTCTTTATTACTAAGAGAATGAAGGAAGTGCCTCCTACCCTCCCCATGAAAGCTATTGGCCACACAGGTGTCCCTAGGCATCCCCAGCTGGAACACAAGAGTTTATGTAAGCCTTGTGTGTAAGGCCCATCAAATCTGGAACTACAAATTCTAAAAATACTTTCTTTATCTTTGCGAACTTCCAGACAGAGGAAGAGACACTAGACCATTTGGCTCCCTGGCTCTTGGAGAAGGTGTGAGGCCCCTTACTTGATTGTCTACTTGCTCATCACATCCAATTCCCAGACCTGTGTAGAAACCCATGCTGTTCTCCTTCCTTTGTCTCTCTTGAGGGTAAAGGGACACTGATCACCTTTGCAACAAGCCCCACTCCTAGACTTAATCATCTAAGCCAGGAGAGTAAATGAGCTTGTCAGTGGAGGGTGTGAGACTGAGAAAAAAGCAGTCCTAGAAAAAAGGAAGACCCTTGCTCCCTTAGCTATAGTTTCAGTTACCAAGTCTTCTTCCTTCTTAGCGGATCTCTCGCCTGGTTCTAGATTACCTAGAAATACTCTGGATTATGCAGTCTCCCGTCAGTAAATTTCTCTCCTGCCTTACAGCCATGGTCAGTTTGTTCTGTTTGTAAATTAAAACCTTGCTCAATTTGAACCTACAACTCTTATCTGGGGAAATAGAACAAAGGAAACTATTATGTAGATGTTTGGTCATTCAAAGCTTTAAGGAGCCTGAACAGAGTTGGAGTATTATTATTAATAAAATTCTTCAGCAAATTCCATATTCTAATAGCATCTCGGTGCATCTTTTGCATTGTTTCTCCATTGCCACTACCCCAGACTTGGATCGTGCACCTCAGAGTCTCAGGTCTGCATAGCCTCCTAACTGGTCTCTATGCTTCTGCTATCCTTCACTTACCTTGTTGACAATTTCTGGATAATTTTCCAAAATGCCTCTTTTTGCAGCCTTCCTTTTCTGTTAAAATTTCTGCCATAGGACTTGGCTTCCTGTAGGAATCAATCCAAGTTCCTTAGCTTGTCATTTAAGCCTCCCCGATATCTGCAAACACATTATTTCTCCATTCAACCACCAGTATCTCCTCAACACTCAACCCTCCCCACAGGCAAGTGGCATCATCTCTGCCTTTTCATTTTCTCCAACTAAATATTCTCTCTGAACAGAGGTCCAAATATTGCAATTCCTTCAAACCTAAATTAAGCCCTTCTCCCATCTTAAAATCAAATAAGTAAACTTTCTTAATTAACTACTACTTTTTTTCCTTTTCTTGATATCTATAATACATATATTCAGTAAATTGTAAATGCAAAAACTTGAAGAAATCCCAAAATCATTTGGCCCAGCTGTCTCATCAAACAGATATATAAACCGAGACTTACTGAATGAAAATGACTTTACCAATCTACTCTGTGCGATCGTACTCTTTATCTGACACTCCAATGATTGCTAGGCTTGCCCTGCCCCGTGCATTAGAGTAAAAAAACCTCAACCCTGCCTGCCAGTTCTTTGGTACCCTCCTCGATGCCCAGTACGCTATTGAACTGAATTCAAACTGAATCTAGGTGCATTTTTAAACTTCACCTGGGCTCATTATTTCCAGAAACCTAATGCTATACTATTTGAGGATTTAAATATCCAATTTCTAATTGTTTTTCTTTCCAAATTTGGATTTTCATGTATCTTATTTTTACCAAACAGGCACAACTGGTCAAAATAGATTGAGAATATACCCATGATATAAGGCAGGTTTCCCATGGCTGCTAAAAACTCTGCTGAACTATTCCCAGCACAGAAAGGGGAAAAAGGCACAGGTTACCACTCAGTTCATTGCTTCTGAACATGAATCAGATGCCTGTGAATCCTTAGAATTTGATGTTCAGCCACTGTGAAGCTTCCCAGTATGGCAGCACCATACGTCCCCTCCTGAGATAGTTTACATGTAATAGAAGCAGCTGTCAAGAATTCCTTATTGCCTAGAGGGTTAAGAAGGGAATGCAATCCTCTGGGCATCATTGACAAAAGTGGAATTTAAAAATAAATAAGCAAAAGAATGTGAAATGTTTTATAGAAGCTCTTCTACATATAATAGAATATCCATATACCATTTTATTTTTCAAGTCTTAATGACTCATTAAAACCATAATTCTCCTTTTTTGTCAATTTCAGGACAAAACCCTTTGAAACACCATTCCATCTATATTACCTATAGTTATTGCTGTGATAATAAAAATAATCATCTTCAAGTCCCAGATGTATTAGAGAGGAATTTATTTTTGATTTATTCATATCACTTCTTAATGTTTTTTTAATCAAAATTTATTTATATAAGAGATACTTTAAACCAAGTCATTTCTCTCTTGGTATATAGAGTCATAGTTAACCACAACAGTAAATGTCAGTTTCTAGACCAACAGCTCACACATGCTCAATATAAATGTTATAAATAAGTACATAAAGTTTTAGAGTGTTTAATAAAAGCTTAATAGTTTGCTGACATGCTTGTTTCCAATTTCTTCATGTAGTTCATCCAGAGTTATCTGAACACATGTGGAAATGATGCCCTTTAAACACTGCCAGCTTTTTACATCCACTGCACATAATTTGTCTGAGCTATTAAGGAAGAAAAAAATCCCATAAATCAAGATGACATGAAGGGGGAAAAAAATCAGCTTTATGCAACACAAAAGCAATTTGTCCTTCCCACCAAAAGATCCTAAACAAACAGTTGAAGAGAGAGTTCTAGAGAATGAAAATATTGTTCAAAAGTTTCCCTCTTTGAAATAATGCTGCTTAAAACAATTTCAACATCAATAATATTTGGCTGGTGTGATGATTGTGCAAAGATGTTGTTCTTTATACTGTGGTTGAGATTTATAGACCTTGAAACCTTGAAGTTATTGAGCACTCAGTTGGAATAAACTGGCAGGTTGCAGTAAACAGTGGGTAAACCTCTGCTTATCTGGTCTTCTCTCCACAATGGTTTGGACCCAAATGAGCAGCCTCACTACTCAAATAGGGTTAAAACCACCTGAGCAGATCAAACCAGTGAAATGATCCCCTTTTCAAACATCCAATTCAGCTTAGAATTGGAGGCACTAAGGTTCAGCAACTTAAAAGTCCTGATCAAGCAGAGAAAATACGATCACACCTCTACAACAATGTGCTTCCAGAGTGAAACTTGTATAGCCTAACCTAAGAGGAAAATAGGGTGGTAGATGCTGTCTCATAGGATAGGGTAAAGAGGAGCCAGAAGGACATGTTTATTTCAGCTGATCTTGTTGTGTTCATATTTTACTTAGGATTTAAAAATTACTCAAAAACATACAAGGAAACTTAAATGGGTAGGTGAAAGAGTCATTTTAAAACTGTAATAATTGTCACCAGAACATGTGCCAGATAGTTTTTGGGGAGGAGGGGGGTAGTTAGGACTTTATGCCTCTCGTATATATTACTTCATTAAAGATAATGTTATTTTGATTAAATGGGGAAAATAAATGAAAAAGGGGCACGGGGAAATTAGCTATACACACATAGCTCTATCAGTTTGTTAGGGCAGTGACAACAAAGTATCACAGAGTGGGTGGCTTAAACAACAGAAAATTACTTTCTCACAGTTCTGGAGGCTAGAAGTCCAAGATCAAGGTGTTCTCAGGTATGGTTTCTTCTGAGGCCGCCCTCCTTGGCCAGCAGATGGCCAACTTGTCTCTGTCTTCACAGGGTCTTTCCTCTGTCTGTGTGTTATCTGTGACCAAATCTCCTCTCCTTATAAACACACCAATCATACTGGATTAGGGCCCACCCAATCCAGTAACTGCGTTTTACCTTAGTTACTTCTTTAAAGGCCCTAACTCTAAATAGTCACATTCTCCGTTATTGGGGGTTAGGACTTCAACATATACATGCGGGGTGGGGCAGGGGAGCACAGTTCAGCCCATAACAATAGCTATGTATAAAAAATTGAAGTAGAGGTTTGAGGTAGCTCATATGATAATTTGAGTCAAATTTATTTTTGCTTACTGCTTCACAATAACTGAGGCAAATATTTGGGTTAAGAGCATACATTTTCCTGTAGTATCAACACAATTGTACACTTTGTTTCTCTTTTACCTAGTACATTCTTGCCAGCCCTGTCTGTGGCTATTACATTCGTTTTTGTGCTCCACAAGCCCGCAAGCTTTTTGATACTAAAACTATGTAAATGCCCTTAGGTAATTAGAATCTTGATTTTTAAATCTGCGGAAAGCAACCCATGAGTAAGACATGAAACCATTTAGTGGGTGGTAAGCATAGCTTCAGTAAAAGAGACTAAAATTATTACAGTGTATAAAATAATAAAATAATTGAATGTAGAAGTGTTGTCACGGAATATAGTAGAGTAAGAATTTCTGAAAATTATCTGCTCCATAAAAGCAATTTAAAAAATGGCAAAATTGTCACAATCAACTTTTTCAGAACTCTGGAAATTAAACGAAGGCTTTCAGCAAACCAAGGGACTGGCTGAATCTCTGTAAAAACAGTTAAGTTTGTGGCATTTTACCTTGCCCTATGCCTAGCCCTCTGCCCCACTTGTGCAGTAGACTCTCAAACAAACAGCCGCAATCATAGTGAATCCAGCACCCTGGCCACTATGGGGGGCCCAAGGAGGATGGAGCTCTTCCAAACCACTTCCCAGAGTACTGTCATTATTTGACTTTTCTGATGATTCCCTGGAAGAATCCACTCACAAGGCTGGCTTTTTGTTACCTGTTTGGAGCTTGCCTAGTGAAAATAGGCACTTGTTAAAAATTATCAGAGGCGATTGTTGAACATTAAAGATGCCTGATGCAGTAGATTACAATTGGGGCAAACAACAGGCTAACAAAAAGGCTTAAAAGGAAAGGTAAAGAGGTGATGTTCTTTGGAAGCTTTGGAAAGTTGTGATACATTTCTAGGAATCTAGAAGGCCACATGTGAGCAGAGGACTGTGAGTTTGTCCAGGGCTAGGCACATGCTCAGGAAAGACCTGAGGAAGGTCCTAAGCTCTCACTTCTGCGGACCTGGGGTCTCTGCAGAAGCAGCAAGTTGCATGTCCCAACACACACAGGCCTCCTGCAAAAACCACTGAATTGTATACTTTAAAATGGTGAATTTCAGGGTATGTGAATTTTAAATTTCTCAATTTAAAAAATACATTGGTTGTTTATCTGAAATTTAAAAAAATAATAAGAGTAGGCAGTATTGACGAAATGTTGATTGAAAGATGCCAGATTTTCCATTCACATGAAATTCAAAAATAGGCAAAACTATGTTGATAAAGCTCCAGATAGCTGTCACCTCTTTGGGGGTTTAATAGTAAGTCAAACAATAACCTTACATTTTTCGTTGGTATCTCTATTACAGTATATATACATCTGACGTTGACCTGAGATGTATTACTTTTGTATTATTTAACAAAATAATAAACATGTATTATTTTTCTTTCCTGCTTGTAAAATCCTGCATCCTAGTAATTAATGCATTCTTTTTTTCACATTAAGCTTGACGTAGTAGCTTGTACTTAGATGTTGCATAAAAGAAGAAATAAATTAAGAAATTAAGAAATGAATTAATATAGTGACCTTTGAAATATATTTCTTAGAAATTCAAAACAGATATATAACAAAATGAATAAAAACCTAATATTTAGGTACAAATAAAAACTCATCAAACAGTATGGAAGTAAAAGAAAGGAGTGTGTGTGTGTGTTTGTGTGTGTGTGTGTGTGTGTAAATGCATGTATGTATTTATATATGCAAGTATTACAGAATCCATTGAGCACATATTTGAAAACTTAAAGCTGTCATTCATTAGCAGGTCATTGTGATTATTGATTCAGAGCTCAAAAGTCCCCTTTTCTATACCTCAAATATGGGGTGCCAAACCAAGTTCCTAGTTCACTAATGTCTGGCAGAGCTGGAGAAAATCAGTAAGAAAACAAAGATTTCACCTCAGAACCAGAGCAAAAGATTTTGACTGTTCAGTGGAATGAGGCAAGCCTTTATCATCTCTTGGCTTAGAGGTCCTCAGGAAATTTTGGAGATAGAGCTGAACCATGTACCTGAATCAAACTTTTTTTTTTTTTACTTACATATTCTCAAAACACAGTAAAAATAAAATCTGCCTCTCTAATTGAAGCCTTTAAGTGATGTTTTTGATGGAGATTATAAACCACAGAATCCAAATAGGAATAAAATATGTATTTGTTCAGGGCTGTGCCTTTCATAGACAGCTCATGGGCTGGCAGTTTAAACTCTCTGTCAGCTCTCCTGTTGGTTACTGCTTCTCTTTGCTGATTGACTGTAATTGATTGACCAGTGGGTGGTGAACAGCAGGTGAGTGAGACCACACAGCCTTAACAGCAATGAGGAAGCTCTAGACATTTTTCAAGGCCTTGAGTTGTCTGGTGTTTAATTTTCTTTCAAAGGCTCACATGTAACTGCTCAATCTTAACTGTAAGAAGAACAATTCCTTTGGAAAAGCAGAATTCTTACCAAATATATGCCTAGTTAAAATCCCATGAATTACTAAATCCTCATTTTATTATAATCTTCTCCACGCTTTAATGTAAGCATCTTAAGGTGTGTGCACCTACTACCTGACTGTTCTTTTTCACTAATTTTGAGTAAATAATAATAGAATAGCTTTCCCCAACTTCAACATCTCATTTTCACAATCATAAAATTTATAATTGAGAAAAGGTGAAATCTGACTTTCATAAATGATTCTTTTCAGTATGCACAACACCCAATCGTTAGCATATATATGTATGAAAATAGGATGGCAAATAAGAGCAATTTTCATTGAATTTAACGCTTGCCCACTGAGAGTAAGGCTGAGACAGTCAAATCTTCTTTTAATGGTGCTGAGAAAACTTCAACCACCTAGATTTTAGACCCGTGACCCAAGAATATAAAGTTGAAATTCATCACTAATTGTTATGTCTGGGATTTGATTTTTCCCTCCTTACAATGACTAAATTAACCTGTTGCTATTTTGTGGACTCTGGTAGAAGACCCAAGACTCCTGGTTTGGAGACAAAGGAGTTTATTACTCACAGCACAGCAAGCCCTATGAGCGTCAGCATGATGTGTTGGTTCCCTTTGTTCCAATTCCTGTGTGGATGACGCAGAGAGCCAGATGTATGCTGCACACACAGTGGGTTTATTTGCAGTCAAATGAGAGAAAGAAACATCATGCCCAGAAATGGTCAAGAGGAATCCTGGATTTTCAAAAGAGGTCTATATAAGCCCAACTCTTTTCCTCTTGGTCAACACCTAGAAGTCAGCCCAAAAATGAACACTTTTCTGAGGATAGTGGCAGTTCACTGACCTAACTGCCTTATAAGGTATGTAGACCAGGAGATGGTGAGAGAGAGAGGAGTCAGAAATAGTCTTGAGTTGATTTTTAAGAAAGACTTTTACAGTCACCAATACCAGATGCTTGAAGAGGGTAGGGAATGTGGAATGTCCATCAAATACCTTAATAATTGGCCCATTTGGGACTAGCTTTTGTGAGAAAAGGCATGCTATTTTTGAACTCTAGATAGATTGGAAAGCTGAAAACATGGTGCAGTTTAACTGCAAGGCCCACAGTGACATGGTCAGAGTTGGTGGATCAGATGGGAAACCTGAAAAAAGTTTTAACGGTAAGATACCAATTGTAGCTCTGAGAGGGGGTCAAAGATCAATGTATTTAATTTTTCAGGAGTAAACAGGGTCAATGCCCGAAGCAGTGTGGCTTCCTTCTTGCAAGACAAATTGGTCAATGTTGACAGGAATCACAAGTCTAACAAACAGTGGTCATCTCTGGACCTGAAACACAGAATCCTTTACTGTGTGCCCAGCCTATGATGGTGTCTGTGTTGTCATGTCTGGTGTGATGATGGGTCTAGGTAGTGATGGCAGTGACCTGGATGGCATTGGGCATATCAGTTGCTTGATTCCGTTTGATCTCATCAGAAAATGGGCCACTACCCTGGCCCTATGGAACAATGTGCCAGTCTGAGGTCTTCTGAGAGGCACACCAGATGGCTAGGCTACTGACAACAGACCAGGAGTCAATAAAACTGTAGCAAGGGGAGGACTGACCAAGGCTATGAGGACTGCTTTGAGTTTGCCCACCAAGATGATGGACCCTGTCTGCTTTTGGTGTTACTTAGCTATCCATAAGGCTGAACAGTAACAACAACCCAATGGACACCATGAGGTGTCAACTTGGCTGAATTATCAGTGCACCAGGCCCAGTTATTTAGGGAAGCCTCTGTGAATCTAGGACCCCATTTTTCCTGCTGCTTTACTTCAGGCTGTGGAGTGAGGGATATTTTTCCCCAAAGGAGAAATTTACTTTTTCATGCAACACCGAGACGACACTAAGGCCAGACAAGCTGTGCTAATGAATATGCCATTTCCACTTGACTGATGAGGCATATCAGGTCCTGCCCACCTTGTTAGTCATCAAGTTCAAGTTGACTCGTCCAGAAATAGGGATGTCAAGCTGGAAAGTCACAGGGTCTCAATGAGTAAGACATTCAGTTTCAACAAGCGCTTAGTAGTGGCAGGCCAGTAGCTCCAGTTCAGAAGGGCTGTACTTGGTGGCTTATCAGGCAGATGGCAGTGTTTCACTGGAAAATGACCTTGCTGAGTGCTCCTGCCTCCTTTGTCTTTAAAATTGTGATTTCTCTTTTTTCTCCTGGGATTTTTTTATTGTTTCTGCTGGAACACCCTGGAGGAGAAAGTAGTGAAGCAGTCCCTGAGCAAGAGAATTTCCTCTGGCACTTATGACACAGGGAAGTACAGGTATCCAACACGGCATGCCATTATACATCCAGATGCGGGAGCCACAGAAATCGGTACCTTGAGTTAGCCCAGCACTGTACCCACAATGTCACTTTAACTGCCCTTGGCGACTGTAAGCCCCATCGCAACCCATCAGTTGAATTTGAGCACAATTTTCCCCTAAGGGAACATAGACCAACAAGTTAACAAGTGTGTAGGTGAAGGGCCACAGCAAGAGCTGCCAGGAGTCCACACTATCTCTCAGCAAGGTGCATTCGTGATGTGCCGGGTGGCAGACGAGGCTGCCCCACAGGAGATAGTGAGGTGGCAGAGAGACTTTCTTTCTCCCTTGGTGTCCCTCACTGCAGAGAGGGAGCCCAAGCGCAACACTGCTTCCTTCCCTGCATGCCTCCCCGCATCTGAGCCTAGGAGCCCTTTTTGTCCCTGACCACACCGCTGTGGCTCCAAACCTCACAACTCCCAGCATCTTAGGTCCCCCCACACCTGCACTCTGTCCTCATTGCCAGCTAAGTTGGGCTGCAGCAGATACACAAATGTAGCTGGCTCTACACTGTTAGGATCGGATTTGCATTTACCTTAAGTTTTAAGCATCATCTCATTTGCAGATCAATGAAACAAACTTCAAGTTTTGGTTCAACCAAAGGTCTTTATCAAATAGCAAGGTCACCACTGCTGACACCATTTATTCCAGCTCTGAAGATTCCTCAGCTCCACAATTACAGCCACTTTGCCTTTCAGCCAGAGCTGTGGAGTTTATTGCCCTGTTGTCATGGTCACATCCTTTCCTCCTCTTGCCTGGAAGAGAGTGAACAATCAGTAGGGCATCTGTTGGGCAGCTTGTTTCAACCTTACCTCTCACCACCTGCCTCGCTAAGAGATACAATGAGGAACCCTAACTCTGCACCCCAGCCCAATCCTTGCCTTTGACTTGGGCAAGAGCACTTATGATGGCATCCCAGGGGGTCCTTCATTTCCCTGAACCCATCCTTTGGGGTTTTGTCCCACCCCTACCAGAAAGCCATATGTCTTTCAGTATCCTATCCTTGTCATCAAAACTATTGAATCTAGGATTTGATTTTACCCTCCTTACAAGCTAATAAGTTAGCTTGTAACTGTTTCAAGGATACAGGTACTAGACTCAAGACTCTTGGGTCAGAGACAAAAGACTTAATATCACAGCACAGCAAGCGGCGAGAGCATCAGCATGTTTGCTTTGGTTCCCCTTGATCCCAAGTTCTAGTGGGGGATGCAGAGGGCCCGGATGAATGCTGCCTATACAGGCTGGGTTTGCATTGCAACTGACGAACATTTGGAGGAACCTTGATTTTAGAGCAAGCAGTGAGAAGCCTGATTTTTGTCCTGAAGGGAAACTTGACTCCTTTCCTCCCTCAAGGTTATTCATTACAAACACATTGCTATGAAAAGCCTGGGTAAAGAATGGTCAGAACCTTGCATTCTGGATACACTCAGTAAGAACCAGTAGGGACACTCAGAGCCAATGGCAATTGCCTCTCCCAGGATTAACATGTTGTGCTACTGATTCCACACTGGATACTCTGCTAAGCACTTTTTCTACCTTATCTCAGTTAATCCACATGGCAACTTTGTGAGTCAGGTACCATTCATGTCACCCCCATTTAACGGATGAGAAAATTGACATTCATGGAGTCTAATAGGCCAAAACTGTAAGGGGAGAAACTAACATTCAAACCCAGGCTCATTCTTTTATCCACTGTGTTACAATGTCTCTCATGTGTTAGACTGAGGATATTGTGATGTTTACACAGGCTTTTAATAGATATAAACTTATCCGAGTTGGACACTTACATAAAGACATTTTAATAACTAACAAGTTTAAATACCAACACTGCAAGGGCAGAACACATTTCTGATGAAATTATGGTAGGTAATGTTGGTAGTGGTTGCCTTCTCTGTGTGCATGCTGTTAAAATATCCATATTACATCTGGAAAGGTAACCATTTGCCTTGGTTTCCACCAGACTGTCCTAGTTTATACCTGTTGTTCCAATGTATTTACTAATAGTGCTCTCAAGGAATAAGAAAATAATTATTCTTCATGGTTTTTATTGTGAGGGTAGTTTTCTTCATAAATTATTGAAAAGATAAGGGAAAGAAGCTAATTGTAAACTGTATATATCAAAGGAGCATTTTCAAACTTTATATATCAGAGCAGTCTTCTCAAACATTAGTTTGAAAATTTTATCTATTTACTAAACCCAGTATCAGCCTGATTGACATTTCCTAATGTAAATCATTGCTCTTCTGACCATTCCTACCTTGTTTTCCTATTTTCTAATAACTCAGAAACTCCCTGTCTACATCCAACAGGTGTACTCTGGCTGGTACATCCAGACAATAAGTATGTTAGGAAAGAATGAAAGGCCAGTTTCTAACCTTGAAAGTTAGTTATGCATTCCAAAATAACATTTAGTATTTAACTGACCACTTGCTCTGTGTATGCCATTAAAGATACTGAGTATAAGAAATAAACTTCAGATCAACTCCTATTGGCATATACATTACCTAACAACATGCCTACATGTATCTGAAATATTATAGTGAAACATTCAGAATAATAATGAATTATAGTTGAACTTGAATGTAGTTCAAATATGTACATCTATATGAACGTACATGTGAAATGAAAATATAAAGAGGTGAATGAAAAAATTAAATTTTTGATAATCTCATTATTGGTAAAATCACATCAGTTTGTAAAAATGACAAGAATGATAATAAGGACAGCGATAAAAATAGCAGGCACTACTAACAGGAATTTATCACCTAATCAGGGAGAGAAGACACTCATAAGGAAGGTTCTGTAATCAATCGAGTCCATGGTTTCCCACAAATGTAAACTATGTGCAGATTCCCTCTCTGCCTTTGGTTTAATGTTCTCTTCTGTATAGAGAAAACCATATGGAAAGGACCCAGGATGAGAAAGGAGCTGGGAAGTAAAAGTTCCATTCAGTCTCGATATCTGTAACAGAGGGGTGTAACCTCTGGAGTTGTTAATGTACACACAAGCCTATGGGAGGAGGGATGTGATTTGATAGGTGTTAAAACCCATTTACACTTTCAGCAGATTGGTCCACCTGCTACACAGCAGTATCCTGAAGGAATAGATTGAATAGTGTTGATGGCAGAAGGAGTAAAGACCAAAACATGGAAGTTGTTTTCATAGGATTTCAGATCTATGAGTTAGACACCTCAGGAGGGAGGCTTTAATATTGAAGAAGTTCCAGAGTGAGGATCTGAAGTTCCTGGGGAAGACTGAGAGGGAAGAGTATGAGGGAACAAAAATAGAGATGAGGACTCAGGAAAATAGATGAAGAATACACTTTGCTCAGTTTTCATGCTCAGAATCATGAGTTAATCCTGGAAAAAGCATCTGGCTCTCATTCATTTTCGTACTGACATAACATGCCTTAGATTTACTTATATCTTTCAGGGATAATCATTCAGAGTGCCAAACCCTGTGAAGCTCATTAGGCTTTCTCTGAGGAGTTACCCTCTTGAGGGATGAAATGTGTGCTATTTCAGCACTATGCCTAGTACTATGATTAAAGTATCAAAATGTACAAGTAGGTAAGCACACGGATCAATAACAGTAGGTCAGAAGTTCCAAAGTATTTGGGTTTACGCTATTTAGCTCTTGGGCAAGTCACCTGACCTCTTTACCTGAGTTTTCCCATAGTTAAAACAGGGCAAATCAGTTCTCTCCTACTGTGTTTCACCAGAGTATACATTGGATACATTATAAAGAACCATGTAGGAGTTCAATATTATAACACTGAACATATGGAATCTTCCTAGATAAATTTCAAAATATTCCATTATTTTGATTTAAAAATGCAAAATTTTCACATTGAAAGGGTAATTCAATTACCCTTGCTTTGTGCCATCTCCTCACAATGTTATCATTGTACATATTCTGAAATTAACAGACATACTTCCTGCTGAAGCACAGGTAACAGATAAAACAGGGTTATGGACCCTAAAAGGAACAAAGCCCTATACACAAAAGACTTTTTCTCCCAAAGGTAAGAAAATTCGGCTTGAAGGATTGGCAAACACCCAGTACATCATTCAGCATACCTGTATATTATCTTGGTCCATTCTGGCAAGCCAACTAAATGGTGAGACCTGCCCTTTGGAGATTAATTCTGTTTCCTTTCATATTCCACATTGAAGTCTCTCTTTATAAGGTACTTCCAGAACTTCAATTTCCAATTGATAGGCAATATTTTTTTTTTTTTTTTTTTTTTTTTTTTTTTTAATTTATTTATTTATTTATTTATTTTTGGCTGTGTTGGGTCTTCGTTTCTGTGCGAGGGCTTTCTCCAGTTGTGGCAAGCGGGGGCCACTCTTCATCGCGGTGCGCGGGCCTCTCACTGTCGCGGCCTCTCCCGTTGCGGAGCACAGGCTCCAGACGCGCAGGCTCAGTAGTTGTGGCTCACGGGCCTAGCCGCTGCACGGCATGTGGGATCTTCCCGGCCCGGGGCACGAACCCGTGTCCCCTGCATTGGCAGGCGGATTCCCAACCACTGCGCCACCAGGGAAGCCCCCGATAGGCAATATTAAAAGCAGTGGATTCACAGGTTTGAATTGCTGTTCTTCCTCATTCTCATGCTTCTTTTCAGAAAACACAAAGAATGACCAACTAATTCAAACAACCATACGTTTTACAGACGGAGGTTCTGTAGTGCTTTTGTGGAAGACTTTTGCTTTCCTTGTTGTTAAGCTACTTCTGTTAGGATCATCAAGAGAAGGTAAATTTCTCAAAGAAAATGACATAATTAATCTCCCAGGACACAGAGAATGGAGAACAATTGAAAGAGTGTCTCTTCTCATTTTTAGTCATACAGACTTTAATTTTGAAATCCCATGCTATTGGAGCTGAACACATAAGACTCTTTAAGAGAAAAACAAAATAATATACTTTGTGGTCTAATTTTGTTCCAGTTCATAATCATTGTGGAGACTTTAAATGCCTTTTATAGATTTCATGGTACTTAATATAAAGCAGAGTGTATGATATGTATTTAATACTTATGAAAATTTAGATTCAGACTTAAGTTCATCCTGAATTTTTTTTCTTAAAAACTGCAGCTTTATGTAATTCTAATAAGGCTCAAATTTTTTTTTGAAGGCCCTACAAGATCAAATTAGTTTTAAATGAGACTCTTCTTCCCACAGAGAGAAAATTTACACAGTCATCCAATAGCTGGACTCTGACATATTCATTTGGGTGATCCATTTGTCTGTCCCCAAACTTTATTTCACTTGATATTCACGTGAATAACCCCAAATACACCACATACTCCTCTGCTTGTCCTCTGTGCTAAGTTTTCAGGATTTACTTCCAAATGTTATCACTACTCACAGACCCTGTGACTTCATTCACACACCCAGCTTCTCATCTTAGGGCTAGGTGGAGTCAGATGACACTCCCTGTCTAAGACCACATATATTATGTTCATATTTGGATAGAAAAAGAAAAAAAGCTAAAATAAATTAAGGTGGATGGCAAAAAAATCATAGAAAAATAAAAATAAAATGATCCGGCGAGCAACGTTCATATATGGTTCGTAATAGAAATCTTTAGAAGCCACATTCCACTAATTCTTATTTCTCTTGCCAATAAACCAAAAATAGACGCCCTCCAATAATAATGCTGTTCAGTCAGAATAAAGACTAGAATGTAGTTGTTAGGAGGTCTGACTCTTGAACCCAAAGTCTGGGTTCTAATCCTGCTTTGCCCTTGTATGTCCTTGGAAGATTTCTTAACCTACAAATGCTTCAGTTTACTCATTTGTAGAATGTGTGTGTGTGGCGAAGAGGTGGGGTGTCGTGGGGTGGGGTTACCTACATCATAGGGTTGTTGTAAGAATTAAGTCAGTTTCACTTAAAACACTTAGCTCAGTGTCTAGTACTCAGTTATGTTAACTGTTAGCGATTATCACGTGCATCTTTAGTTCTTTGTGGTCCAGCCTGAATAGTTTCATCAGATCAACAGAAAGGATAAGTTAAAACAACAAATTCCATTTCTTCATGAAAAAAAATCAAGAGATTTTTTTTTAATTGACTCAGAATTTTAAAACACAGCTCATACTCTCTGCTTTGAAACTTGGTTAACTTTTTTGGTAATCAAGATATTTACATGTTTAGTCCCTTTTATACTTTTCTAATTACCAAGCTTACCAATATTAGTCACTTTGATATAGAATGCTGTGAAAATTACTGCATCAGTTTATTCCACACTTTAAACCAATTGACCCAGAGTTAAATTAATTAATTAAAAAATATTTGCTACAGATATTATCATAAAAACAGTGGGACCCACTACTTAGATTGTGACTAAAATGTGATTTCAGATATAAATGGGAATTGGTCCTGGGAGAAATTAAATTTTAAAATGGTGGCAGAAGTGTGTTTCAGGAAGATAGGAGGAATGTGGAACAAAAATGATGGTGGCTTCTCAGAGAACCTGTGACCTGAACATCAGAAGTTTGAGACTTTAGAGGGATGAAAGAATAACACATGACCTCTATTCTCAAGAAATTTTCAATTCTGTAGTCACATGTGGGCTTTTACTAGTATCAGGCATGATGCTGATTACTTTCATATACATCGTCTGTCATAGATACTGCCAGTTGGTTCACTCAACTCCATTGCAATCCCCTTTGAGCATGCCTTCCTGTACAACAAAGATTGGAAAACTAAAATCTATATTTTTGAATTCCCTTACAGTTAGGAATTGTAGGTGTATAGTTGGGACGGATTTTGGGACTTCATTGTTCATCCTGACCATGTAGCATACAAAATTAATTCCCTTGACTTCCCGGAGCTCCTTTATTCTAGCTAATACTTGCATAAATCTCTTTCTGGTTAAACTAGTGTATTAGTCAGGGTTCTGCAGAGAAACAGACCCAAAAGGACACACACACACACACACACACACACACACACACACACACACACACACACATTTATATATATATGTATTTATATCTATCAAGAGATAGAAAACAAAATAAATTTATTTTAAGGAATTGGCTCATGCAATTGGGGAGGCTCAATGAGGCCAAGATCTATAGAGTTGGCCAACAAAATGGAGACCCAGGAAAGAGCTGTGGTTCTAGTCCAAAGGTCTTCTGCTGACAGAATTCTCCTTTCTTCTAAGGAGGTTAGTCTTTTTCTATTACGCCCCTCAACTCTCTGAATGAGGTTCACCCACAATATGGAAAGTAATTTGCTTTACTTTGAAGTCTACTGATTTAAATGTTAATCTCACCTAAAAAGTACCTCTACAGAAACATCTAGAATGATATTTGACCAAATATCTAGGTACCATGGCCTGGCCAAGTTGACACATATAGTTAACCATCACAAGTTAGAGTGGATTTTGTTTCCACAAAAAAAAGAGAACTATAATATCACATCATTTTACATAATCCTCACAATAAACTTGTAGGTTATGGATTGCAATCCTTATTTTACAGATGAGGAAACCAGTTTAGGATAATGTTTTGCACTGCACTACTAAGTTAGAAGTAGCTGAAGATGATTTGAAGGCAGAACTTGAGATTCCAAATCCAGTGCTCTTTCAGTTACACCAGCACTGCCAATACATTCATTTGGGAAGATGGAACTAACCACATGGAAAAATTAAGAGCTAATGCAAGAGGAAGTACTAACCATAAATGTAAAAAGAATGCATATGTCTGTTATATGTCTTTAGCTTGGGTCTAGAGCAGAGTTTTATGGTAAAAGTGGAATTTAGGATGAATATTTCCTTGCGTATACCCCAAGGCAAGAAGAAAAAATTCCAGACAAAGGAAATCAAACAAGCAAATACAGGGTGTGGATATAGGCACGAATATGTGAAGACTGGTTAGGTATCTGGGCTGACTGCAGAAGTAGTGAGGGAAGAAATTTGATGCCTAGATGGGAACAGATTCTGGGAACATTAAAATCAATAACATAAGTAAACCATTACAGGTTGTTGGGCCGAGAAGCATCTTGATGAATGTGGTGGGCAGCTGTTACTCTTATTCTAGTGGCTCCCAGTCTTCATTTCTAGTCCTGGCACACCAACCCCATATTTCTACCTGATCCCAAAACATGTTTTATTACCACCTCAAATCTCTCATTCCCAGTGTCAACCATTTTTCTCCCAGACAGGCTCTCTCTCTTAACAATGGTATTGCTATTTCTTCCAGTCTCCTGAACTACCTCTTTAATGTTTCCCTCTTTTTATCCCCTAGATCTAACATTCAACAAGGCATTATTTCTTCATTTCAATTTTCACTTGAGAACCTGGTAAGATTTAGTGCACTTCCACGTGCCCAGACTACAGTAATAGCTTCCTAACTGATATCTCTGTTCCTAGCATAAAAGAGGGTTGTAGAAAAAATATGCTTATGTTCTCAACACAGCTTGTGACTGGCTCTCCAAATTCTAATGGTTATTTACAGCTTAGGTAGTAAAAGGGCCACCTCTGCTCTAAAGATTTGGCATAATTCTTGGAGAGAAGTGAGTGTATTAGATATATTTCCCAACCCCTGCCCCCAGGCAGAATTAATTATTCCCATAGGACTCTAAACTTGCCTAAAAATAGGATATACCACATTGTTTTATAGTCAATTATTTATATGCCTGTCCACACCTAAAGTGTAAGTTTTTAATCCAGCACCATACCACTTTTTCACTATTAAGCACAACCTTCTAACCTGTCATACCAAATTTAGACCTCAATATCTATCATTATACTTATTCTGTTACAAACAATTATTTCTTTCACATCTCTTCCTCCATTTTTCTTGGCAAAGCCCCAGCTCTGGTTAAACTTACCTACCTTCCGCTTCCATACATATACCCAAACAACTGAAATTTGCTGAAGAATAATTTAATATCAGCTTGACTAACAGATCTCACTATAAATATAATCCAGTCACTCAACACAACATAGCAGTATTTCTGTATTTTCTTCTTATTTTGTTTACCATCCTCCAAACTGTCTCACGCCTTGAACTCTCTCCTAAAACTGCCCACAATCATTCCCCTCCCTCACATTCAGATGATAACCTTACCTTGTACTTAAAATTTTTAAAAAAACCAGTAGTTTCTCCTCTTCCCTCCACAGATCTACTGATAAAATTCCAGTTGCACAGATACTTCCTTCCTATAATTATGAATAAACTGTCCCTGCTGGAATCCACTAGACACTCTCTTCTTTGCAAGATCTTTGTTCCTGTACTTATTCTTTCTCTGCATCACCAATTTTCTCTTTTATCCTCTCAACTCCCTCCCTCCTTCTCACTCTATATCTATCATTTCTTACTTTAAAAAAATACGTTCATTGACCCTCCTGCAATTAACACCCCATTTTTATGCTCTTCATATAGAAAGTTCTGCCTTCTTTTTTCACCTTGCAATCTCCAACTCACTCCAGTTAGGCTTCTCCTTATACCATTCCACAGAGATTGCTCTTGATAAGGTAGACAATGACCTCCATATTGCCAAACCCAATGGACACGTCTGTGTTCTTATTTTACTTGACTTCTCAAGAACATTTAATACAACTGATTGCTTCCTGAAATACTTTTTCCTCCTAGCCTTACTGAGGGATTATTTTCCTACTCACAGGTCACTCTATCTCAGTCTCTTGCTTCTTCCTCCTCCTTAAATCACTCAAATTTTGGAGTGATTTGGAACTCACTGCCGGGTAATGTTTCCTTCCCTATCTACACACTCTAAAATAGGTTATTTTATCCAGTACCATGGTTTTAAAATATCATCTAGTTAACAATTTGTTCCATATCTATATCTCTAAATCTAGCCTAGTCTTCAAACTCATTTATCTAACTGCCTTTTTTATATCTGTATTTGGATGTCTTTAATACGCTTCTAAAAGTTGACATTATCATGATAGAATTCCTTATTCCTACCCCATTCACCCTCACAAACATGCTTCTCTTCCCAGTTTCCCCCATCTTAGTACTGACTTACCATCTAAATAGCCATGCGAGCTAAAAGCCCTGAGAAACCATTCTTGATTCATCTTTATTTCTACACCCCCATTTAATCCATAAGCAAGATTTATAGACCTTCCTAAAAACATGCTTCAAGTCTGTTCCCTCCCTGCGTCCTCTCTTGGCCCTCCATACTCCATTTCTACACAACACTCAGTAGAATCTTTTCAAACTGTAAACCAGCTTGCACTATTCAATGTTTTACCCTTCATCTTCCCTCAAACAGAACAAAATGCAAATCTTCTCCCTGGCTTACCTCTACCATTCATCCCATAACACTCTTCCCCTCAATCATCATGTTTCCTTCACACGTGGCTTCCTTCTGCTCAAACACAACAAAAGTATTTCTACTTCGAAATTATTGCACTGCTGCACCCTCTGATCTGAGTGCTTCCTCCCAGTCTTCACGTGACCAGTTCTTAATGGCTATTCAAGTCTTGTTTCAAAAGTCACCTCCTCAGAGACCCTTTCTCTGCTCATCAGTGTAAAGTAACCAATAAATTACTTCCTATGCAATTACCCTTTTATGATTATTTGCATAGTTCTTAACATCTGATTTTTCTTATTTAATAATTCATCTATCCATTCATTCATTCATTCTTTCATTTTTGTATTGTCCCCGTACTAGAATGTAATCTTCATGGGAGTTTATTCATATCTGGCCTGTTCCCTGCTATATCCCTATTGCCCAGTAAAGTGATTGGCGTATTATAAGAATTCAATAATTGAGGTGAATGAATGAATAATGAGATCTATGGTAGTCACTGGCGCTCATGATAGAATTAAACTTCTTGGATCTTTGTAGCTGGATGTGGCCATATAACTAGTTTTTGCCAAACAGTTGTGAGCAGTAGTAGTATGTGTCCCTTTTGGGTCAGAACATTTAATGTCAGTGCAAAAGCCTATGTGAATATTTGGGTAATCTATCAGCCTGTCTGGGAGTGAGGACAATGATGACATAGGAACAGAACTTCCAACCATCTCACAGTAGATAGATACCGTGAGCAAGAAATAATCTTGTATTGCTCTAAGTTATTGAGATCTTGAGCTTTATGTTACATTGAATAATTTAGGTTGTCCTGATAAATAAAAGAGCTATCTTTGTAACTTCATCAATAAGCTCAGTGTAAGCATGCTATATACAACAGGGGGGTAGGGGCGCTGACCCTCCTCACAGTTGAAAATTTGCCTATAACTTTATATTCTGCCCTCCTTACCTATGGTTCCACATCCGCAGATTCAACCAACTATGGATTGTGTAGGTGAGTATCTTGTTTATTTCTCACAACAGCCTTTTGAGGTCTGTTCTATTACTCTGTCCATTTTACAGGTTAAGAAACTGAGGTACAGAGAGATTAGTTAATTTGCCTGAGATCACACAGCTAGTAAGTGGTGGAGTTGGGAGTTGGGATCTAAACTTAAGCAATTTGTCTCAAAAGCCTGTGATTTAACAAAAGATAAAAATCTATAAAGCGTTACCACATTGCCTGGCACACATTAGTTTTTCAATTGGTAACTATAATTTAACAGCGCATTGAATTTATAAAGAACTACACAAATGCAAAGTGTTTTTTTTTTTTGTTATCTTAAAGGCTTTGTCTCTTTCTCATCACTTAGCAAAAATTGCCTAAAAAGCTGTGTTTGTAGGAGAAGGGAGTGAGGTTTATTATTTACCTGGTTACTTTGATCAAGGTAGACGACCACATTTGACAATATTGGCTCCAGCTGATTTATTTTAGGAGACCTAGTACAAACTTTAAATTTGGGTCTTTTTAGGAAATCAATCAGTATACATGCAGTATATAAGTACGTACTAACTTCCCAGAAGTATATTGAGCATTGTGGGATCAAGTTGGAATTAAAACGAGCACAAGTAAAATTACTAAAGGACACTGTAGGTCTGCATTTTTAAATGTCATTTGATATAGATAGACAGTAAATCTCATGAAAGTTTAGAGGAGAGAGATCACTGGATTCCCCTATTAGAAGTTTGATATGGATGTTTCTAACTTTATACAGTTGTATCACAATTAAATTAACGTAGAAATCAATAAAACTTTAAAGGAATTCTACTTGATCACTAAAAGGATTCTAAATAAAATCCTTCATGATATAAATTAAAATCCAGTTTTTAGACAAACATAATAGAGACTTGAAAAACATCTATTGTCAGAATAGGGTATAGCTTTATATACATCAGTTTTTATTTGCATGAGGAGTAACTATAACTTTTAATATGAATATTTCATTCAACATAAATTCTAAATGTTAAAACATACATATTATTGATCACAAATTTCCTAGTATGATCAGATAAATGTCTGGAAAAGATGAAATAAACTTATGAAATTCTCTCATGGAAAAGGAACTCTGTGATGACATAATGTTGAGTATTTAGCAACATGAATATATTGAAATTGAATCGGACAAAGATCACTCCTGCTGTTGAGCCATATGGGAGACCCTTTAGGAAGGAATTGCTGCTGGTGGTGTTTATCTTAACTACAGAAACCCGACTGTGCTATACATATTAACATTGACTTTTGAAAACATGGTTGCTAAATTTCAAACAAAAGTAGGACACTTGCTTGCTAGAATTTTATTGCTTTTTTGTTTTAATTATGGAAGGCTGTCATATGTATAAATTTTTGAGAAGCTAGATGAAAATTTGAGTGAACTTGAAATCAGCCTCCCAATTTTTTAAGAGTGAATTGCATTGGAACAGGCAACACAAGATTAGGCTTAAGACATGAGGTTACAGATGAAGGTGAAGATGAGCAAAAATCATAAAGCGCACAAAGGAGGAAAGGGAAATGAAAGAAAGAAGAAAAATGGCTGGAATAAATGTCACATTTGATATTAATCATTCTTATATGTCTTAATTTGATTACTCAGGAATGTTCAAATCACTGTACCAGTTTCTCAAACTTGAAAAATATGTGCATGCTTTTTGCTAGTGTTTGGGGGGTTAATTTTCAGCATCTCAGAGAACAGGTCTTCCTCTCCCACCTTTTCTTCCCGTAATACTTTGTATGACTCATTCGCCAGTTCAAGAGTGCTGTGAAAATACTGTTTATGCATATGGAAAGCTGGTGTGAAACTTAAAAAATAGGAAGTTATTTCAAGAGTCAAAACATCTGTAAAGTGTAAAGTCTCCTTTGGAATTTCTTAAAATGGTCGCAGAGAAAGGATTTAACTAAAAATGTTAAGTACAGATTGAAGGCTAAAGTAGTTAATGTAATAAGTGTAATATTGTAATTATTGATATAATATTGAATAAGGTCTATCGGTCAAAACAGGGGACCCTGACTACAGAAACAAAGGTACTAGATATCCCATAAATATATGGAGATGATGGGGCCCTGGGTAGATGCCTCTTTCAATCCAGGCTCTAGCCATCATTACATAAGAAATAAATTTTTAAAAAATGTTTGAACAAGGAACTACCTGTGTCCCTACTCTACTGCTCAGCTTATGAGCCCAGTAAGTTTCACTGATTATCCCTGCCATACATGGAAAGCTCCATTCTTTATCAACCTAAACAAGCTAAGAACCAGGAGAGAGATTTGTTGCTTATTTCCGTTGGGTAAATAGAGATAGAAAGAAAAAGAAACAATACAACACTTTTACAGAAAACAAAGCTTTGTTCTTCATTTGTCCCTACGTAGATATAATTGACTTTTAGGGAGAAAGTTAATAGATCTTAATTACAATTTTAAATTCAAATACAAGACCAAAACTTTTAAAAGAAGAAATGCTTTAGGCTGCCTTAGGCTACTTAAGACACTGTAGTGCATTTCTCTGGAGAGCCAATGATCTATTTCTGATAATTGAGGAAAATCAATGTACTAGTTACATAATCATATGAGTAAGACTGATTTCTTATGATGACACAGCACTTAAGTAAATTGTATGAAGTCTCTCAAATAAAGTTCTACGTGAGACTTAGCCCCCAAACTCTGGTCCTCAGTAACATCCCTGTCTGAATGAACTCTCTCTCCACAAGCAGGCAGCTTTCCATCAATTATGAGTGCTCTGAAAGAAGGAAATACAAGGCCTAGGCCAAACCTTTCATTTCCCATGGGAAATTTCCTCAGTGAAAGTAGAACTGGTTGATGATTAACTTTATGTCTAAATATCACTTGTGCCTGGAAACACTGTAGAAAATTCTATTACAGCAAGCCCAGATGTCGACGTGACCACCACAGAAAGCTGCCAGTTAAAGCCATGTAATGTCTCCCACTTAACAGCTTTCTCCCCAGAGG
Organism: Balaenoptera physalus; assembly: GCF_965194825.1. Taxonomy (NCBI): domain Eukaryota; kingdom Metazoa; phylum Chordata; class Mammalia; order Artiodactyla; family Balaenopteridae; genus Balaenoptera; species Balaenoptera physalus. The sequence continues at coordinate 108,414,925 of NC_138890.1, read as the reverse complement.
GGAAAAAAGTACTTTATATATGCTCCACCCTGGGTTACTGATAGAAAGGATTAGTGTCACACAGGATTCATAGTTTCTGTTGATTTCTTGAATGGAAATCACAGATGTTGTTAATGAACCTCCATGTGGGTATACACACAAGGTAACCCCACAGCATCTCCCTTGGGGTGAAATGTAAGCTTTTCTGGTCTGAAGTTAGCTTACATGTGCCTGTCAATGGCAACAGGGTGCCGCAGTTTGGGAAAGTTTTATCTAACTATTAAGAAAAATATTCAATTCCAACCTTGGTTAACTCCCTCAAAACGAAGGATAAAGAGTTTTAATTAAGACTTTTTTTATGTCTATGCAATAGAATATATAGAACATAATAACATCCAGAGAGAAAAAAAAATAAGCATGTTTGTTATTGATCTATCTCCATCTCTAAGAGATATTATCACCAAACAAAAATCTTGTTAACACCATTTGCTTTAAAATTCTGATGTTATAATTACCTATGGTTTGTAAAAATAATAAATAAACCTAAATAACTGTTAGTAAATATAAATTACTTCTTTGATTCAAATACTTTAAAGTACTCAAAGTACCAAGATTGATTACATTTTAGAACAAAGATAGACTAAAAGCTTTTGTCTGATTAATCTGAAAAAAACCCAAAAATGGCAAAGATGAACATCCAGGTCCAGGAAGCATAGAGACCTAAACAGGACCAACCCAAAGAGGACCACACCAAGACACATTGTAATTGAAATGACAAAAATTAAGGAAACAGAGAATATTAAAAACAGTAAGGGAAAAGCAACAAGTTACAAAAAAGGGAACTCCCATAAGGTGATCAGCTGACTTTTCTGCAGACACTCTGCAGGACAGAAGGGAGTGGCACCATATATTTAAAGTGATGAAAGGGAAAACCCTTCAACAAAGAATATTCTACCTGGCAAGGTATTCATTCAGATTTGATAAAGAGATCAAAAGATGTACAGACAAGCAAAAGCTGAAAAGCTAAAAGCTTCAGCACCATGAAGCCAGCTTTACAAGAAATGTTAAAGGAATATCTCTAAGCAAAAAAGAAAACACCACAAATAGAACCATAAAAATTACAATAGTAAAAATATCATTGGTAAAGACAAACATAAAGGTAAGAAATCAACCATTGTATAAAGCTAGTAGGAAAGTTAAAAAACAAAAATAATAAAATCATCTATATCCACAATAAGTAGTTAAGGGTTAAACAAGACAAAAATATGTAAAATATCATGTCAAAAACAGTTAACATGGTAGGGGAGTAAAAATGCAGGATTGTTAAAATATATGCGAACTTAAGAGATCAGCAACTTAAAATAACCATTCATATAGATGTAGATATAAATATAGATTGCTATATATGTCTCATGGTAACCACAAACCAAAAATCTAGAATAGATACACGAAAAATACCTGGAGACAAATAAAAATGCAAACACAATGATCCAAAATCTGTGAGATTCTGCAAAAGCAGTTCTAAGAGGGAAGTTTATAGCAATATAAGTCTACCTCAGGATACAAAAAAGGAAAATCTAAAGCAACCTAACTTATACTATAAAAAGAAGGAACTATAAAAAGAAGAGCAAGTAAAACCCAAAGTTAGTAGAAGAAATCATAAAGATCAGAGCAGAAATAAATGAAATAGAGACAAAAAAAGAGAAAACGCCAATGAAACTAAGAGCTGATTCTTTGAAAAGATACGAATTGATAAACCTTTAGCCAGACTCATCAAGAAAAAAAGAGGGCTCATATCAATGAAATCAGAAATGAAAGAGAGGTTACAACTGACATCACAGAAATACAAAGGATCATAAAAGATAACAAACAATTATATGCCAATAAAGTGGACAACCAAGAAAAAAATGGACAAATTCCTAGAAATGTACAATATCTCAAGACTGAACTAAGAAGAAATTGAAAATAGGAACAGACCAATTACCAGTAATGAAATTAAATCAGTAATTTAAAAGCCTCCCAACAAACAAAAGTCCAGGACCAGATAGCTTTGTAGGTAAATTCTGCCAAACATTTAGAGAAGAGTTAACACTTATTCTCTTTACACTATTCCAAAAAAAATTGCAGATGAAGGAACACTTCATCACTGATGAATGTGCAAAAATCCTCAACAAGATACTAGCAAACAGAATTCAATAATACCTTAAAAGGATCATACACCATGATCAAGTGAGATTAATCCTAGGAGTACAAGGATGCTTCAATATCTGCAAATCTATCAGTGTGATATACCACATTAACAAATTGAAGAATAAAAATCATATGAACATCACAATAAATGCAGAAAAGCCTTTTGACAAAATTCAACATTCATTTATGATAAAAACACTCAATAATGTGAGCATAAAGAAAACATACCTAAACATGACTAGGATCATAATATGACAAGCTCACATTAACACTACACTCAATGGTGAAACACTGAAAGCATTTCCTCTAAGATCAGGAACAAGATAAGGGTGCCCACTCGCCACTTTTATCAACATATTATTTGAAGTTCTGGCCACAGCAATCAGACAATAAAAAGAAATAAAAGGAATTCATGTTGGAAAGGAAGAAGTAAAACTGTCACTGTTTGCAGATGACATGATACTATACATAGAATATCCTGAAGTCACTACCAAAAAACTACTAGAACTCATCAATAAATTCGATAAAGTTGCAGGATACAAAATTAACATGCATAAATCTGTTGCATTTCTATGCACTAAGAGTAAACTATCAGAAAGAGAAATTAAGGAAACAATCTTATTTACAGTCTTATCCAAAAGAATAGAATACCTAGGAAGAAATCTAACTAAGGAGGTAAAAGACCTGTTCTCAGAAAACTGTAAGGCACTCATGAAAGAAATTGAAGACAACATAAACAGATGGAAAGGTATACTGTGATCGTGGACTGGAAGAATTACTATTACTAAAATGACCATACTACCCAAGGCAATCTACAGATTCAATGCAAGCCCTATAAAAATACCAATGGCATTTGTCACAGAAGTAGAACAAATCATTCTAAAATATGTATGGAACTAGAAAAGATCCTGAATATCCAAAACAATCTTGAGAAAAAAGAATAAAGCTGGAGGTATCATGCGTCCTGATTTCAAACTATACTAGAAAGCTCAGTAACCAAAACTATATGGTACTGGCACAAAAACAGACACACAGATCAATGAAACAGTATAGAGAGCTCAGAAATGAACCTATACTTATATGGGAAGTTAATCCACAGCAAAGAAGGCAAGAATATACAATGGGGAAAAGACAGCCTCTTCAAAAACAGTGTTAGGAAACTGGACAGCTATATGTAAAAGAACCAAACTAGACTACTCTCTCACACTGTACACAAAGATAAATTTAAAATGGATTAAAGACTTAAATGTAAGACCTGATATCATAAAACTTCTAAAATAAAACATAGGCATTACGCTCTTTGACATTGGTCTTAGTAATATTTTTTTGGATATGTCTCATCAGGCAAGGGAAACAAAAGCAAAGATAAACAAATGGCACTACATCAGCTGAAAAGATTTTGCACAGCAAGGGAACCTATCAAAAAAATGAAATGACCACCTACTGAATGTGGGAGATATTTTCAAATGATACACCTAATGAGGGATTAATATCCAAAATATACAAAGAACTCAAAAACTCAACAGCAAAAACACCAAATAACTCAATTAAAAAATGGGCAGAAGATCCAAATAGACCATCCAATCTAAACATTATCAGTCACTATCTTTATATCACCTTTTGTTTCTTATTTACTATTACATCTCCACAATATTGCCAGTCACATGATGGGATGGGTACTCAGTAAACATAAATTGAATGAATGATGGTGTTTGGTTTGTGTGCAAGTACAAGAGCTCAACTGGTATTTTCATAAGCAAAGAAATTTTTTTTTTACTTTTTTAAGTTTAAAAATTTTATTTATTTATGGAAATATAGTTGATTTACAATATTGTGTTAGTTTCAGGTGTACAGCAAAGTGATTTGGTTATACATATACATATGCATATATTTATATTATTTTTTTCTATTCTTTTCCATTATAGGTTATTACAAGATATTGAATATAGTTCCCTGTGCTATACAGTAAATCCTTGTTGTTTATCTACTTTATATATAGCAGCTTACATCTGTTAATCCCATACTCCCAATTTACTCCTCCCCATACCCTTCCCCTCTGGTAACCACAAGTTTTTTTTCTAAGTCTGTGAGTCTGTTTCTGTTTACTTTTTTTTTTTTTTTTTTTAGAAATTTCATATAATGTCTGAAACATTTATATTAACATATTTCCATACATATTTCCATACAAATACAAATATAAGATTTTCAGAAATTTCATGTAATGTCTGAAACATTTATATTAACATATTTCCATACAAATAACCCAATGAAAGTTTAGTATTAGTTGTTTTGCTTGTTTGTTTTTTTATACTGCAGGTTCTTATTAGGCATCAATTTTATACACATCAGTGTATACATGTCAATCCCAATCGCCCAATTCAGCACACCACCATCCCCATCCCACCGCAGTTTTCCCCCCTTGGTGTCCATACGTCCGTTCTCTACATCTGTGTCTCAACTTCTGCCCTGCAAACCGGCTCATCTGTACCATTTTTCTAGGTTCCATATATATGCGTTAATATACGATATTTGTTTTTCTGTTTCTGACTTACTTCACTCTGTATGACAGTCTCTAGATCCATCCACTTCTCAGCAAATGACTCAATTTCGTTCCTTTTTATGGCTGAGTAATATTCCATTGAATATATGTACAACATCTTCTTTATCCATTCGTCTGTCGATGGGCATTTAGGTTGCTTCCATGACCTGCCTATTGTAAATAGTGCTGCAATGAACTTTCGGGTGCATGTGTCTTTTTGAATTACGGTTTTCTCTGGGTATATGCCCAGTAGTGGGATTGCTGGGTCATGTGGTAATTCTATTTTTAGTTTTTTAAGGAACCTCCATATTGTTCTCCATAGTGGCTGTATCAATTTACATTCCCACCAACAGTGCAAGAGGGTTCCCTTTTCTCCACACCCTCTCCAGCATTTGTTGTTTGTAGATTTTCTGATGATGCCCATTCTAACAGGAGTGAGGTGATACCTCATTGTAGTTTTGATTTGTATTTCTCTAATAATTAGTGATGTTGAGACTCTTTTCATGTGCTTTGTGGCCGTCTGTATGTCTTCTTTGGAGAAATGTCTATTTAGGTCTTCTGCCCATTTTTGGATTGGGGTGTTTGTTTCTTTAATATTGAGCTGAATGAGCTGTTTATATATTTTGGAGATTAATCCTTTGTCCATTGATTCGTTTGCAAATATTTTCTCCCATTCTGAGGGTTGTCTTTTCGTCTTGTTTATGGTTTCCTTTGCTGTGCAAAAGCTTTGAAGTTTCATTAGGTCCCATTTGTTTATTTTTGTTTTTATTTCCATTACTCTAGGAGGTGGATCAAAAAAGATCTTGCTGTGATTTATGTCAAAGGGTGTTCTGCCTATGTTTTCCTCTAAGAGTTTTATAGTGTCCGGTCTTATATTTAGGTCTCTAATCCATTTTGAGTTTATTTTTGTGTATAGTGTTAGGGAGTGTTCTAATTTCATTCTTTTACACATAGCTGTCCAGTTTTCCCAGCACCACTTATTGAAGAGACTGTCTTTTCTCCATTGTATATCTTTGCCTCCGTTGTCATAGATTAGTTGACCATAGGTGCGTGGGTTAATCTCTGGGCTTTCTATCTTGTTCCATTGATCTATGTTTCTGTTTTTGTGCCAGTACCATATTGTCTTAATTACCGTAGCTTTGTAGTATAGTCTGAAGTCAGGGAGTCTGCTTCCTCCAGCTCCGTTTTTTTCCCTCAAGACTGCTTTGGCTATTCGGGGTCTTTTGTGTCTCCATACAAATTTTAAGATGATTTGTTCTAGCTCCGTAAAAAATGCCATTGGTAATTTGGTAGGGATTGCATTGAATCTGTAGATTGCTTTGGGTAGTATACTCATTTTCACAATGTTGATTCTTCCAATCCAAGAACATGGTATATCTCTCCATCTGTTGGTATCATCTTTAATTTCTTTCATCAGTGTCTTATAGTTTTCTGCATACAGGTCTTTTGTCTCCCTAGGTAGGTTTATTCCTAGGTATTTTATTCTTTTTGTTGCAGTGGTAAATGGGAGTGTTTCCATAATTTCTCTTTCAGATTTTTCATCATTAGTGTATAGGAATGCAAGAGATTTCTGTGCATTAATTTTGTATCCTGCAACTTTACCATATTCATTAATTAGCTCTAGCAGTTTTCTGGTGGCAGTTTTAGGATTCACTATGTATAGCATCATGTCATCTGCAAACAGTGACAATTTTACTTCTTCTTTTCCAATTTGTATTCCTTTTATTTCTTTTTCTTCTCTGATTGCCATGGCTAGGACTTCCAGAACTATGTTGAATAATAGTGGTGAGAGTGGACATCCTTGTCTCGTTCCTGATCTTAGAGGAAATGCTTTCAGTTTTTCACCATTGAGAATGATGTTTGCTGTGGGTTTGTCATATATGGCCTTTATTATATTGAGGTAAGTTCCCTCTATGCCCACTTTCTGGAGAGTTTTGATCATAAATGGGTGTTGAATTTTCTCAAAAGCTTTTTCTGCATCTATTGAGATGATCATATGGTTTTTATTCTTCAATTTGTTAATATGGTGTATCACATTGATTGATTTGCGTATATTGAAGAATCCTTGCATCCCTGGGATAAATCCCACTTGATCGTGATGTATGATCCTTTTAATGTGTTGTTGGATTCTGTTGCTAGTATTTTGTTGAGGATTTTTGCATCTATATTCATCAGTGATATTGGTCTGTAATTTTCTTTTTTTGTAGTGTCTTTGTCTGGTTTTGGTATCAGGGTGATGGTGGCCTCATAGAATGAGTTTGGGAGTGTTCCTTCCTCTGCAATTTTTTGGAAGAGTTTGAGAAGGATAGGTGTTAGCTCTTCTCTAAATATTTGATAGAATTCACCTGTGAAGCCATCTGGTCCTGGACTTTTGTTTGTTGGAAGATTTTTAATCACAGTTTCAATTTCATTACTTCAGATTGGTCTGTTCATATTTTCTGTTTCTTCCTGGTTCAGTCTTGGAAGGTTATACCTTTGTAAGAATTTGTCCATTTCTTCCAGGTTGTCCATTTTATTGGCATAAACTTGCTTGTAGTAGTCTCTTAGGATGCTTTGTATTTCTGAGGTGTCTGTTGTAACTTCTCCTTTTTCATTTCTTATTCTATTGATTTGAGTCCTCTCCCTCTTTTTCTTGATGAGTCTGGCTAATGGCTTATCAATTTTGTTTATCTTCTCAAAGAACCAACTTTTAGTTTTATTGATCTTTGATATTGTTTTCTTTGTTTCTATTTCATTTATTTCTGCCCTGATCTTTATGATTTCTTTCCTTCTGCTAACTTTGGGTTTTGTTTGTTCTTTTTTCTCTAGTTCCTTTAGGTGTAAGGTTAGATTGTTTACTTGAGATTTTTCTTGTTTCTTTAGGTAGGCTTGTATAGCTATAAACTTCCCTCTTAGAACTGCTTTTGCTGCATCCCATAGGTTTTGGGTCGTCGTGTTTTCATTGTCATTTGTCTCTAGGTATTTTTTAATTTCCTCTTTGATTTCTTCAGTGATCTCTTGGTTATTTAGTAACGTATTGTTTAGCCTCCATGTGTTTGTCTTTTTTACGTTTTTTTCCCTGTAATTCATTTCTAATCTCATAGCGTTGTGGTCAGAAAAGATGCTTGATATGATTTCAATTTTCTTAAATTTACTGAGGCTTGACTTGTGACCCAAGATGTGATCTATCCTGGAGAATGTTCCGTGCGCACTTGAGAAGAACGTGTAATCTGCTGTTTTTGGATGGAATGTCCTATATATATCAATTAAATCTATCTGGTCTATTGTGTCATTTAAAGCTTCTGTTTCCTTATTTATTTTCATTTTGGATGATCTGTCCATTGGTGTAAGTGAGGTGTTAAAGTCCCCCACTATGATTGTGTTACTGTCGATTTCCTCTTTTATAGCAGTTAGCAGTTGCCTTATGTATTGAGGTGCTCCTATGTTGGGCACATATATATTTATAATTGTTATATCTTCTTCTTGGATTGATCCCTTGATCATTATGTAGTGTCCTTCCTTGTCTCTTGTAACATTCTTTATTTTAAAGTCTATTTTATCTGATATGAGTATGGCTACTCCAGCTTTCTTTTGATTTCCATTTGCATGGAATATCTTTTTCCATCCCCTCACTTTCAGTCTGTATGTGTCCCTAGGTCTAAAGTGGGTCTCTTGTAGACAGCATATATATGGGTCTTGTTTTTGTATCCATTCAGCCAGTCTATGTCTTTTGGTTGGGGCATTTAATCCATTCACGTTTAAGGTAATTATCGATATGTATGTTCCTATGACCATTTTCTTAATTGTTTTGGGTTTGTTTTTGTAGGTCCTTTTCTTCTCTTGTGTTTCCCACTTAGAGAAGTTCCTTTAGCATTTGTTGTAGAGCTGGTTTGGTGGTGCTGAATTCTCTTAGCTTTTGCTTGTCTGTAAAGCTTTTGATTTCTCCTTTGAATCTGAATGAGATCCTTGCCGGGTAGAGTAATCTTGGTTGTACGTTCTTCCCTTTCATCACTTTAAGTATATCATGCCACTCCCTTCTGGCTTGCAGAGTTTCTGCTGAGAAATCAGCTGTTAACCTTATGGGAGTTCCCTTGTATGTTATTTGTCGTTTTTCCCTTGCTACTTTCAATAATTTTTCTTTGTGTTTAATTTTTGCCACTTTGATTACTATGTGTCTCGGCGTGTTTCTCCTTGGGTTTATCCTGTATGGGACTCTCTGTGCTTCCTGGACTTGGGTGGCTATTTCCTTTCCCATGTTAGGGAAGATTTTGACTATAATCTCTTCAAATATTTTCTCTGGTCCTTTCTCTCTCTCTTCTCCTTCTGGGACCCCTATAATGCGAATGTTGTTGCGTTTAATGTTGTCCCAGAGGTCTCTTAGGCTGTCTTCATTTCTTTTCATTCTTTTTTCTTTAGTCTGTTCCGCAGCAGTGAATTCCACCATTCTGTCTTCCAGGTCACTTATCCGTTCTTCTGCCTCAGTTATTCTGCTATTGATTCCTTCTAGCGTAGTTTTCATTTCAGTTATTGTATTGGTCATCTCTGTTTGTTTGTTCTTTAATTCTTCTAGGTCTTTGTTAATCATTTCTTGCATCTTCTCAATCTTTGCCTCCATTCTTATTCTGAGGTCCTGGATCATCTTCACTATCATTATTCTGAATTCTCTTTCTGGAAGGTTGCCTATCTCCACTTCATTTAGTTGTTTTTCTGGGGTTTTTTCTTGTTCCTTCATCTGGTACATAGCCCTCTGCCTTTTCATCTTGTCTATCTTTCTGTAACTGTGGTTTTTGTTCCACAGGCTGCAGGATTGTAGTTTTTCTTGCTTCTGTTGTCTGCCCTCTGGTGGTTGAGGCTATCTAAGAGGCTTGATGGGAGGCTCTGGTGTTGGGTAGAGCTGACTCTGTTTCTGTTTTTTAAATAAGTTCATTCATATTGCTTTTTAGATTTCACATATAAGTGATATCATGTAATATTCATCTTTCTCTGTCTGACTTCACTTAGTATGATAATTTCTAGGTCCATCTATGCTGCTGCAAAATTTCTCTCTTTTTGAAGTTTCCTTTAACAGGATCAAAGTTAATTACTTAATGTATTCTATTTCTCTATGGGCATGAAGATAGGAGAAAGAAAAGGCAAATAATTCCACAAATACTTCTCAGCAGTTTTTTTCCATTCATCATTTTCATTTTAGATCTTTTATTTCAGCTCATTTTTTTTTTTTCAGATAAAGACAAGCTGTCAAGTATATGAGTGTTTGAGAACACTGTCTCTCATTTGGATTGCTTTAAGGCCAATTAAACGGAAACATAACAACTGTCAGATTTCATTTCCCAAAGTAACAGGTCATAGTTCTATGTTGTTTTATGATGTATACAGTTGAATAAATATACATATTTTAGTTTTAAATCTAATGTCTGGAAAACATGTTTTCTAAAGACCATTATGCTTACTATGAATTATGCCAATATTTTAACTAAAAGTTACCGTGGAAATTGAATAGGAACTTGCTTTTAAATGTTAGGGTTTCTGCTAATATGCAAACAGGTTTTCCACATCAAGGTTAACTTTAGGTCACATTGTTTGAAAAGCAGACAACACAATTTCAGCTCTTTTATGATTCAGTTCGGCATTACCAGTGAGAAACCCAACCCACAAGTGAGCATTTGCTATCTACCGCCTCAGCACTCACAGTCCAATGAGGCTCTCTGCTGAAATGTTCTACATCTACTTTCTTTTGCCTCTCACCACTCTTGCTCCTCTTTACCTTGGGATATTATTTTGGAAGATTCAATACGATGTATTCTCTAAGCTTCTTGAGAGACTCAAATGCAAATATATACATATATATATAGACACTGTACTTTATTTTAAATCTGATAAAAAATCTGACACTTCTGTTTTACATTTATTTCTTTATCATGATTAATAATGGTATTTTACTTCTCAAAGCTAAAAAAAATAAGTTTACCAAATTTACAAGGATAGCAAGGAAAATGTTTATTCATTCCAAAATGTGTTGATAGATATATTAAGGGATTACAATGCGCTGAGTGCTGTGGGGAGTACAGATGTGAATTTTATATGGTTTCCTTATGTTGTTTTCCATATTGTTTCTTTATTACTTATTATATAAAGAAATGATATGTAAATAATTAACTATAATGTAAAATAAAGTAATCTGATTTCTTCTGCATCTTTCCAGATGCAGTTGAATGTGAATGAAGACAATCACAGAATCAAATAGAGAGATTTCTCTTTCAAATCTCAGTTGGGCACAGAGTAGTGCCCCATGAAATTATCTGCTTCTGTGATAAGCTTACTTTCCCACTTTCAGAGACAATTCTTTTATAAATCCTCTTTCCTCCAGTCTTCAGGTCTACTTTCTGCACTTCTCACACTGGAACTAGCACTTCATTGACAAGATAGAAGTTATTAGATTCTAGATCTCTCACATTCCCTCTACCAAATCTATGCTTTACTGGCATGTGCAACTTTTCTTTTCTTCATAGTAAAATTGAAAACTTCTTTTCTCCTAGCTAATGCCAGTACCTCCTTATCCTCTGGGTCTAATTCTTAGAGTCTTTGTGAATACTGTGCTACTTTGATTCCTCCTTCCCCCTTGCATCATTGATCTTCCCCTTGACTGGATCATTCCTATTAATGGATGTGTTCTTCCATATTAAAAAAGAGAAATCTCCCTCAACACCACATTTTCCACTAACTTCTGCCAATTTTTCAGTTTTCCTCTACAGTTAAACAGAATTTTTTCTTCATTTTCTGACTTTCAATTCATAATTCTACCCGTTAGAATCTTGCTTCCACTCCCAACATTCCCTGTCCAATGCCCTAGTCAGAGTTCTAGATGATTTCCATATGGCCAAAATTAGTGAATACTTTTCCATGTTTTCTTAGCCTCTCAGCAGCATTAGACAGTAGTTAACAGTCATTCCTTCTTCTGCAAAACCAAACTCTTCTTTCTTCTTACCTTACTGGTCCTTTCAGAGTCCTCTTCTTTCCTCTCCTCTCTACATATCTCCCTGTGTGATTGCCTCTATTCTCGTGGCTTTTTAAATTATTTACATACTATCAATTCCCATATTTATAATTCCAGCCTTGACTCTCCCCTCTGAGATGACAACTCTTACCCAGTTGCCTTCCTGTTCCATCAATTTGGATCTCTAATAGACATTTCAAGCTTAATAGGGCCTTAAATGATTTCTTGATTTTTACCATAAAATGTTTTCTTTCCTAGCCTTCCTCATTTGGCCTAAGCCAAAAAAAAAATATAATTATGTTTGCTTCCTCCTATTTATTCATGTCCATCTCCAATTCACCAGTAAAACCAGTTGATTCTACTTCCAAACTATATGTACAATATGCCTATTTCTCTCCTTTTCTATTGATTTTACTCTGGTCCAAGTTATCATTGTCTCTTCCTTAGACCATTGCAACCAGCCTCACACCTGCTCTACTTCTGCTGTAAAGCCCTTCTGCAGAACAGGGAGAATAATGTTCTTCTGATCTTACTTATATAGTTCCTCTCCCCCAACACAGAATGGTGGTGGAAAGGAAAGAATCATTAGAAGGGGATTTCAAAGGTACTTAAAATTTTGGTTCTGGAAAGTTAGAAAAAAAAATTTTTTTTCCCAGAACAACAGAGCAGCATTAACAAAGACATGGAAATGAATAAGCATAAGAAGGTACTTACAGATGAGTGAGTAGTTCTATTTGGTTATATCAGAGAGCACGTTAGAATAAGTAGTAGGTAATAAGGTCAGGGTTGGAGCCAGATGGAGATCCTCTGATTTGCTAGGTATTTGGAATTTGATTGGTAATTTCATTTTATGCTCATTATTGAAAAATAAATGAAGCCAATTTTTTGTTTGTGATTGACAAGCAAACAAATATAATAATGTAAAATGCATGGAGAGTATGTATTTAAAGTGATAAGCCAGTAAAATGAACTTGTCATGCCTCAAGTATGTGTCTTTATCTCATAAATCATTGCACTGGCTTTTGCTTTTGAAATTAGTAGATGGCAAAAATAAGAGTAAATATCTGTTTCACCCATCTTTTAAAGAGGAAGAAAATCATATTTCTAACTGGCATAATTAAAAATCCACTGCCAGCCTGCTTCCCATGGATTTTTTTGTTTGAAAGATTCTTCTCCTTTTAATTAGCAATTTTGTGGTGGAGGTTATATCCTGCATTTTATACACTTTTAATAAATAAATATACAAATAACCTTTCAAATAACCTTTCAATGATGCAAAACTCAACCTCTTGCTTTAGGGCTCAGATGCCTGCTCAATTTTCAAAAGTGATTATGTACTATGTTGCACTCTTGCCCAGTCCACAATGTCTAGAAGGACAGAGGGAAGTCTAGAAGTGAGAGAAGCACAAATGTCTCCCAAATTGGACTCAAAAGTTTACTGTCAGCATTGCTCCTAGGGCTAATGCCCAACATATATCACTATTGACCACCATCACCCCTATTCTTCAGATTTCAAAGATTTTGGAAAAGGGAAAGTCATTTCACCTTAAAATAAATATTGGGACTAATTAATTAAGGCAGACATTCTGAATTGAACACCAGGGCATCTGTGATTGTTGTATAATAATGTGTGATGTAAATATATTGTAAATGAGTAACTGAGTTAACCATCAAGTCAATTCACAACCTTTTGGTCATTAGTGCTTTGGGCAGTAAAGCAATTAATACTTTGGAGGTCTGGAGCCAAGAGGTGTCCTTTGGGAGACAGGCAATCAATCGGCCTGTGAGTCTGCTCAATAATTCAAGGATTCCAATTAAACATTTCAAGAAAGTCAATTTAACTTCAAATAACTGTATTGGCAAGACTAGGTATATGCAAGCTACTAATGTCAAAGAAAGTCAATTTAATTTCAAATAACTGTATTGGCAAGACTGGGTGTATGCAAAGCTGCTAAAGTCAATATATCATATGCCATGGGACTGTTTTCACAATTGGAAGACTATATATATAAAAAGAAAAGCACTGTTCTCTATAACCTCAGGTTCGATGGAAACATGTACCCTCTCCTGCAGAAGATACATTCTTTAAAGTTTAATAAGTTCCAAGTTCTTTTCCAAGATATAATTTCACTTATCTCCTCTATCCAAGCTTCATATATACATTTTGAAGATAGATAAGATTGATAGGTAGGTAGCTGGATGGATAGATAGAGATCACAGCTATTTTAACTATATGTAGATGGAATTTCAATTTTCTGATTCCATGTTCCTATAGAGATGAGGGGGAAAACAAATGAATAGCAGGTATATAAACTAAAATATCTTTTAAAAAGAATAAAAAGTAATGAATATCTGGGATTTCCCTTGTGTTCAAAGTCCCCTCCCAACCACCACCACCACCACCACCATTTTTAACCAGTTCTTTCATACCAAGTATTAGTTTTTAAATTTCTTAATCATTTTTATAGTTAGAACATAATGTTTCTTTGTAAAAATATATTAAGGATTACCTCTGAGAGCATAACCTCTCAGCAAAGATTAGAAAGAGCCCTTGCTAATGACCACTTAAGAATGGCCCCTGAAAATGTCTTCCTGAAGAAATTCCAGAAAATATTTTTATTCATTTATTCATACTCCTCTCCTCCTGCTTTCACAAATACTGTGAAGAAGATTAAGTATTAAAGATAGTATAAAAATGTTAATTTAAAAAATAAACCTTGTTAAAAGGCACAGAGAAACAGATGTGTCCAGCCACTTGGGAAGAGTTCAATAATAAAAGATTGTTATTGTTCTCTTAACTAAATTTCCACATGATTATCTTTCCTATAATCAGAGAAAGTTAGCATTAAAAGTCTCTGAAAATCTTTCCACTCTGTATTTTCATGGGGAGAAGAGAGACCAAGAAAACTAGTTTAGGGAGATTAAGAAAACTAGTTTATCTGGAATTATACAACTGAGATAAATCATAATTATTTTAAAGTGTTTTTGCAACTTTATAAGATTAAAAAGGATAACAGTGCAGTGGAGTAAAAAGAGCCTGGGTTCAAAGTCTAAGTTTTATTCCTTGGCTGGTTGTCTCTGTGCTGGTCAGCTAAGTTTATTTAATCTTTTGAGTCCAAATTTCTTCATATGTACAATGCAGATATTAGTGTTCACATTTGTCGTGTTGTCATGAACATAACATTCACTTTTTTCATCCACTTATTTTTATTCAACTGTTATATGCAAGCATTGTATTAAATGTTGGAGTTTGAATATGACTGAGACATAATTATATGGACATCAGGAGCTCATAGTCCAATTGAGGGAGTCAAATTTAAAAATCTGATGGTCACCCGCCATCCATTCTATAATAATTAAACCCCCGATTTTCAGCTGGGTATTTTGGCTCCCAGAATACAAACTACATTTCTCAGCCTCCCTTGCAGCCAGGTATGAACACAAGAGTAAACTCTGACCAATAGACTATAAGCAGAAAAAAACAAAACAAATTTCTAGTTATCTATTTATAGATAAAAGGCACACCCATCCATTTCCCCATTTTTTAATCAAATCTCTTAGACCATAGTCCTGGTATGGAGCCATCTTAGACCCTGTGGATAAGAGACAACTTAGAGATTGTTGGGTTGCAATATAGGGCAGAAACACGAAGCTTAGGAGACCTGAACCTTTTATAATGGATCATAAGCAAACATGCATTTTACTCTAGAGGGAGACATTGCCTCTGTGTTCCCCAAAGCCATATGTTTTCATTAGAAACATCTTTGAAAAGATAGACAAGAATAACACAGTTAGTGTTTCATTTGCAAGTTTTACAGAAATACAAGAGATCCATGGAAATCTGTCTCCTGTTATTGACCAGGTGCTGAGACTAATTTTGGCTCTTCTTAATAGAATTACAAAATCTTACATAGTGATATATGTGTCTTTCCTTAAGTACTTTGGTCTAGATAGCATTCTTAAAACACTTATTGTTTATATTGGACAGTTCAGCACCTCATTAATTAAATTTAGCCAACGTTTATTGAAACCTTATTTTGGGCAAGACCTCATTCTCAGTACTTTTGTGGATACAAAGATGAATAAGATATGGCTCATGCACTGTAACTACTCATAATCTAGGTGGAGGACACAGGCGTCTAAGACCTAATATAAAGACAGACTATATAATGAAGGTAGAGAAAATTATGGGATAATAGCAGAGAGAATTATTGATCTCAACTTTAAAAAGGTAGAATTTGAGATGGAAGAGGAATGGATAGATCTTAAAGGAGTGGGTGAATGAGTTGGTGTGGGGCAGTAGGGGATGAAATATGGGTTTAAAGTTGATCACTCTGGCAACAAAATAAAAATAGTTTAGAGAGAAGACTAGAGACAATGAGGTGTCTCTAACTATTGTCCCAGGGAAAGCCTTAATGGCAATTTGAATCAAGGCGGTATCAGTGTCAGTAGAAGAAAGGGAATTGACTGAAGAGGTCAATTGACTGAAGAGGTAGGAGAAAGAATTGTGCCTCATTGTGTTGTTGAGAATGAGAGAAAGAAGACAATTGAAAATAATCTAGATCAGATCAGTAAAATTATCAGATCACCTGGTTTGATAGCCACTTCTGTGTGAGTACATGACCTAACTTGAGGATTCCATGTCTTCCTTCTTCCCTGGGCCCAGGGTTTTGTTTAAAGGTGGGTCTGTGATGCAAGTCAGTCTACTATACTCAAATCTAGAACTTTAACTCGAAGTGTTAGAAACAGAATTTCTCTTTGTTCTGGGCATGGAGATGTTAAGATATAACACTGGAGCCCTGAGTGGTACCACAAAGAGATGACAGGGAAGAAATTCATCTGAAAAAAAGAAAGCAGGATTAAGAGGTGAAGAGAGATGGTAACATAATTTGAAACCTTCAAACAACCCATGCTATGAATGAGAAACACTGCTGAATTTTTCAGTCTTGAGAGCTAATTCCCCTTGTTTGAGTTGTGTTTCTTCCATTTGCAACTGAAAACACTTTAACTGAATCAAGACTTCTTCCCTTGAAATGTACTAATTTTAGTCTGTCCAACAGAGATGCTCTAGAAAGCATTGCTTCCACAAGTACAAGGTTGGACTGTATGATGTCTAAATCCCTTCCAATTCCCAATGTCTATGGTAAACTGAACTTTAAAGAAGCATTCAGGAGAGGGCGATGCCTTGGCATTAGCACTGCATCTATGGAACATAGCCTTGGAAAAGACTTTGCGTTCCCTATACTATTTTTAAATACAGCAAAATCATTCCATAAAATGTATATAAGTACTTCTCTGCATTCTTTTAGTTATATAACAGAATGAAAGAATAATGTTTAAGAAAAAAAGGCAACACTCATGTTGAAATATCATCAGCATAATGCAATAATAAATATAGTCAGCCCCTTTTATATACACATCAATCATGGCAGAACCAGAAATGAATATACAGCCTTGTTTGGAAGTGTCTCACAGAATCGTTCTACAGCACTGAGCCATAAAGCTCTTAGCTTAATGAGTTGGTAACATTTTGCAGATTTGCTTAAAATACGTTGCTTTCCAGACTATGTTAACAGACTCTAACACTTCTTGCCAATACACTCATCCTAAACAATTACATTAAGATCCACAAGACCGTGTTTACAGTTCTGAGAAGCCAATGTATTGTTAATGGGCCATAAACTGTCCTCTGACTCAATGGTTTGGCTTTTTGAAATTTACGTAATAGTCAATGGAAAATTTCCAACATCTACTTGGCATAGAAATGGAATTAGCTTCAGGGCTATAAAACTGAATGCTAGGAAGCATCCCTTCCACACATTTCTGATCTGATATGCTTTTTTATATAGAATGAAACAATTTACACAAAAATTTGAAGAAAGATCATTGCCATAGTTTAGAATAGTTTTATATGTTATAAGAAAAAAAGTAAATAATCATGATGAACCATAAAAAGGTCTTATGTGTACGATATCCTCAATCTTCTCTCAAGTAGTTTTTCAAATCTCTTGTGAAATAGCTGCATCAGTGAATCACAAATAGTTTGTGAACAGACATTGACTGCAGCTTCATGCTTGTCACGCCTATTCTTATCTGTTTTCTGGTTGCCAAAAACCCAGTTGTTTCAAACTACTGTTTTTATTTTCATATAAAACTCTGTGACTGCCTCTCATACCTGATTTCCATCTTCTTATGTTCCTTGTCTCTTTCTATTCTGTTTCTCTACATTTCTGCTTCCCTCCTCACTCCAGGCACCCTTCTTGTTTTAGGCTAAGGACTCTCAGTTCCTTCTTTCCAGATGGTTTCATTTTCTCTTGCTGATAATTTCCATTTGTCTCGATGCATTTTATGAATTAACCAAATCATGCTTTGCAGGACTTGCTCCCTGTTGTGTTTTATTCGTTCAATGCCAGGTTTCTTCCCATCCTTGTAATCTTTCAATGATTCGATCCTTTGACATATATATATATTAATCTGCCACTTTTGAGCAAAGCATTATTCTGGATACTGTGAAAATACCAAGATATCTGGATTCTGACATCAAGGAGTTTGTCATCTTTAAGAGAAGCTATATCACAAGACTATCCTTGACATAAATAGATACTTTTCCCTTCTTGGGTCTCTTAACTGATAGATGGCAAATACAGAGGAAAAGCTTTTGTCTCTCTCAATTTAGGAACCCATCAGAAGTATGAAAGAAGGGAGGGAAAATAGGCTTTGACTTTTTTTTATGTAGTGTGTTCCTATTGTAAAAATCATGATGGAGATGATGTGACATTGAAGGCTGTTAGACTGACAAAGCAGCCCCAATACCAGCCTTTCCAGTCCTAGTCTCTGGCATGCTGCTTGTCCTGAGATTAGTATTGAAGGCAATAATAATGATAGCTAATATCTAATCTGTGCTTACTACATTTTAGGCATTATTCTAAGCATGCTACAAGTATTATCTTGTTTGGACAAAACTTTTAAAGGCAAGACCAATTATTATTCCCCATTTACTGGATGGTGACAACTAGGCACAGAAGTTTAACTTCTTCAAAGTGATGCAGTCTAAAAGCAGTGGGTTCAGACTTCAAATCCAGCCCATCTGGTTCTAGAACCCACACTCTCACCCAAAAAGTCAAATGACAGGACACAGAGAATTGCCTGCATCCTCCATCCTCTCCTTTATCTTGCATCACCTATCCTATCCTGCCACAGTGTCACCTTCTCAATAGGCCTATACTGATTAACCCACTTAAAATGGCTGCACTCCTGATCACCTAAATTTTTTATTCCTTTCTCTGATCTTTTAGGATCCAGAATGAATCATTTATACTCTGGGCATCCCAAGCCACAACTGTGTCTTTAGAAGCTTCCTCTGGACTGATCCTGAGTGAATTACAGTCAATGTCTTCAGAACCACTCCATGTCTCCATGACACCTGGTTTGTATATTCTTGTGATACTTTTAGAATATAAACATACATTGTCTGAGTCTGTAGGAACCATGTGAACTGACTACTGGTACTTTTTAGATTGTACTGTTGAATCAGAGTTTAATCTTCATGTGCAAATGACAAAATACAGGTTTTGTAGAAGGATGGATGACCTATGATAAAAGTTCAAGTGTTCTATTTTCATGCTCAGGTTTACAATCAAACTCTGTTCTGGGTAGATCTTTATGACTTTCTAATGAAAGCATTTTACTTGAGTCCTGATGTGGAAATGCCATTTACCTAAAAGCAAGAAAACCTGACCTTGGATAGGAAGATACTAGTATTTATACTATTTATAGAATTATTACAGGAGAAAGAATACTGCACTGGAAGTCAAATGCCTGGGTTCTATAAATAACTTTAGTGCCAAAGAATCATGTGACCCTGCACAAGTCATTTTTCTTATGTGAGCTTCAGATTTCTCTTCTATAAATTGAGGTAACTCAACTAGATAATATCTAAGCTCTTTACCAATTCTCAAATTTTTTGATTCTCTGAAATGCTCAAAGAAAGTAAATTCAGTGGTCCTGATCATTGTATGGGGTTTGAATATTCATGAAGACTTGGGTGAGTTATAAAGAGTATGACTATGTGTTCTTCTTTGCCTGGGACTGTCCCAATTTGCAATATACTTCCATAATTTTTAGCAGCACCTCCTTTCTTAGCTTCTTTTTAAAATATTTTTGATTAACTTTCACCTTGTGCTAATTTATATCTTTAAGGTTTGGAAGTGAATTTTTACTGTCATTCTTTTTTCCCCTGTTTTATTGAGATATAATTGACATACAGGACCATACAATGTATACAGTATACTGACTTGACATGCATATATTGCAAAATGATTACCACAATAAGTTCAGTTAACATCTGTCACCTCATATAGTTACAAAAATATTTTTCCCTTGTGATGAGAACTTTTAGAATCTATTCTCTTAGCAACTTTCAAATATATCATATAGCATTGTTAACTATAGTTATTAAATTGTACTCACATCCCCAGTACTTATTCATGTTATAACAAGAAGCTTGTATTTTTTGACCACCTTCATCCAGTTCCTCCACTCTCACACCACACCTCTGGTAACCAAAAATATGATCTCTATTTCTATAAGTTTGGGTTTGTTTTTTTTTAATTCCACATATAAGTGAAATCATATGGTATTTGCCTTTCTCTGTCTGACTTCTTTCACTTAGCATAATGCCCTAAAGCTCCATCCATGTTGTCATAAATGGCAGGGTTTCCTTTTTTATGGCTGAATAGTATCCCTTTGTGTGTATGTATGTGTGTGTGTTTGTGTTTGCATACAGTTAGATTGTTTCCATGTCTGGGCTGTTGTAAATAATGATGCAATGAACATAGTGGTGCAGATAACTCTTCAACATAGTGATCTCATTTCCTTTGGATATATGCTCAGAAGTAGAATTGCTGGATCATATGGTAGTTCTATTTTAAATTTTTTGAGGAACCTCCATTAGGCTATACCAATTTACTTTCCCTCCAATAGTGCACAAGGGTTTCTTTTTCTCTATATCCCTGTCAGGATTTTCTATCTGTCTTTTTGATGATAGCTATTCTATTAGGCATGAGGTGATATCTCATTGTCGAATTGATTTGTATTTCCCTAATGACTAGTGATGTTGAGCACATTTTCATGTACCTCTTCTCTTGGTCATTTGAATATCTCCTTTGGAAAAATGTCTGTTCAGGTCCTTTGCCCATTTTTTATCAAGTTATTTGTTTTTTTGCTATTGAATTATATGAATTATTTATATATTTTGAGTATAACCTCTTATATGATATATGATTTGCAAATATTTTCTTCCATTATGTAGGTTGCCTTTTCATTTTGTTGATTGTTTCTTCAAATGCATATTCATTTTTTAATATATTAACATTAAGAATATGAGTCATTTTTTTCTTTTCTATGTTTTCTCTTAATATCATACTTGTATTCTTGTATCTTGATAGAAGTTTTGTTTTTTTATCTCCCTGCTCCTAATGGGATCATACATGTTCCTATTAATTTTTTCATTTAATGATACATCATGGACATCCTATCAAATCCATGAACATAGTTCTAATTTATTTGTGGGTATGCTTTTATTTTTCTAGAATTGACCCCCAGATATCAGATCAATGGGTCAAAGTGGATGTAGATTTTTAATTTTAATGTATATGTTGTTATTTTACTTTCCCAAAAGCCATACAAACTCATGTTCTCATAAGCATTGTATGAGAGTTACACTCCTTTTTGAAACTGGTTTTCTTTACTAATGATGGTAATCAGTATCAGACATAAACAATTGAAAAAGCAGCTGGAGGCATCCTCAGATTCAGGTGAACCTGATGCTTTTCTTCTAATGAAAATGGTCACGGTAAAACCTGCCTATAAATCCCTTGACATTTATGAGCTCATGAAGGGGCTAAGATGCTCCTTGTCTTCATGAGCTCTCTCTACCATGAACCTTAAGAGTATAAGCTCTGTATTTCTGTGCTCACTCGTATCAGTCTAGGAATATGATTTTAACTCAATAACCAGAAGGATTGGGCAGAAAAGACAGAGACTCAAGGAACACATGAATTAAACCTATAAAAGTGAGGATTTATGTGACTTAGTCCTAAAATAGTATCCAATTTACGCAAATCCTCTCCCTTCCAGCAATAAATAAAAAGCAGCCCCATTTTTTATTCATGGCTCTGAGTATATTAAAGAGTATATTAAAGAGAGTATGATTCCTGATCAGTCCTGACAACATTTTGTACCTCTTTTCTCTCCCTTGTCTACTTTTCTGCTCTGGAGAACCCCACATTCTTCAGATTTCATCATTCACCAAAATGTTTCACCAAGTTTCCCGCTTATCTTCAGTCTTCCTCAATTCTCACTCCCTCTGCCTCTTTTTCTTTCTCTCAGTTTTTTATTTTGTAAATTATGTTAACTTCTTTGCTAAGTCTTCCCCCTTCTCCCTACATGTAATCATTTCTTATTATTTAATGTTTCATATTTTGCAGTCTCTAGTCTATACAGTTTACTATATTAACTCACTTAATTCTCAAAACAATCCTATATGATAAATTCCATTATAATCCCTAGTTTAAAGGCATAAAGAGGTTAAGTAAATTGCCCAAGTTCCCACAACTGGTAAGTGACAGATCCAGACTCTAACCCAGGGTGTCTAGCACCAGAGCCCATGTAATTAACCAATCTGTTCTACTGCCTCTATAGCCCAGTCCTTTTCTATGAAAGTTCATCTTGAAATTCAGGATTCTCTTTGATGATTCAGATAAGGGAGGATGTTAATAAATGTTATCCTGTCACAGTCACATAAATAATTTAAATGACTATGGGTGAGACTTATTTGGTTTCCAGTGGTGGCCGGCTATAGATATTTTATATTTCTTTTAGTTTGGTTGACTATGTTCCTAGTCTTAGTATTCAAAATTCATTAAATTTGATCTCCACATTGAAAGAAACTAAAATTTCAAAGGGCAAATTCTGTGGTCCCTAATACTCAAAGTAATTGCAAATTAGGAGGAAATAAAAGATTAACAACTTTAAAATAATTAAAGGACAATAGATACATTCTATAAGTTCTTCCTAACTCTCAAATTACTTCTCAGAAGAATTCACAAGTTTTCTTCTCTTGCAGTTGTATTATATCCTACAATTTGGTGATCTTATCCATTCTTATATATTTAACATAACCTCAGTGTAAATTACTGGGAAATTCACATTATCCTTTCACTTATTTTTAAGCTATAAATAAAAAATTTTACTTGCCTCTTAGGCATCACCCTTAGTCATCTGTGAGCATGTCTAGAAAACATACCTCAAAAGGGTAATACATACATATTTTTTAAGAATATAACTCAAAGGAAAGAGATAAGAAATTTAATTATTGATCACTAGTTTTGTGTGTTTGTTCATTTTTTTCTCAAGTAAACCAAATTAATGCTTGAGTTTTTCATTGATATAATGGTTATTTAACTTGAAAGCTGCTATATAAAATAAGAAATGGGTGAGTATAGATGCTAAATAGATGTTAAGCATTATTATACCATAAATGAAATGGAAAGATACATTAAGAAAACTTTGGACAACCAACAACCTCAAAAATATCAATACTATCACTGTGTTATGAAACCAGGGTAAGAATTTTCTGAAGCATCATAACTAAGTCTGTTGGATGTGGTATAAAACTAAAGAAGAAGAGAATTGTTAGCAGGGTTGTATCAAGAAAAGAATGAGAATAGGACAGTAGGAACAAATATATGAGAATGGAGAACAGACAAGTTGTATAAAATAACTTACTGTTTGCACCAGCCATCCAAGAGCCACATGTAGTAATTGACAGTTATTGTGTTCCAGTGGTAATTTGAAGGGAAAGGATGTCTTTGGAAACAATGCAAACAAAATGTTATACATCCTGAAAATGAATTCTGAAAATGAATGATCAAGCATAGTCATAGATGGATCTAGGTTGATGATATAATGTACCAATTTTGCTTATCCACTGTCCAAACACCTCATTTATGGAAGAGAATAGTCAGGGCGTTCTCTAGGCCCAGAAGAGAAGAAAAGAAAAGAAAACTATCACTATTTATATGCTGTGTACCCTGAAAGAGTGATATGATAAGTTTGGGAGAGGCAAGGAATTCATATCTATTTTGTCAAGTGCAATGTCAATCCCCAGGCTAAAGCTTTATAAGTTTCTAGGAACAGCTTTTACCCACTTTAATAAATCTTTCAATTTGAGAAACAGGAGAGATAATTGGGAACAATATATAATTTCATTTATTTAAAAAAAACTAATTTTTATAATTATACATAATTATTAAAATTATTAAAATATTACCTACTATATAGGTTTCTTATTAGGATTAATTGACACATAAAAACCATTAACAAATGTTAACTTTTAAAAATATTATTATTAGATGATTGCTATTCCTTAGTTTCCCCCTTAAGTATATTTCCCACCTCCTCATACATTATGTAGCATATATTAGATTTTTGTTTTTATTTTATTTTTGTTCTTGTTATTGGTCATTCCATCTTCTTTTAGTAAGAATTCCCAGAATTTTCTCAAAGTGGGCTAATCCACCTTTTGCACCAGGCCCAGGGTGGAAGAATGACTGTCAATAAATTCAATGACTCTGGATACTGTGATTGTTTGAGGATTAAAAGCAAAGCTAATCAGAACAGTGAGAATTTATCTTAGACGTTCACTGGAGTGACTGGGAAAGGGGATTTGTTGAATTTGAATCTGGGAGGAGGTAGGGCTGAAGCTTCTGCAATCACCATACTACCATCCAGGGACCATATATTTGCGATGGAAGTCAATACAGATGAAGCAAAGCCAAAAATAGAGAACTGAGGTGATGTGGGTATCTGACGTCCCTGAATCAGGCTGCATCATTAGACTGTTCATGCTCAGTAACTAATAACTTCCTTTTGTTTAAGCCAATTTTGAATATGTGTTCTCATACTTCTGAGGATCTCACTCTTGCTCTCTTCCTGTCTCTGTTTGTCCCATAGTCCAGATGAGGAAACTATACTAGACCCTCCCCTTGTCTTATCCCTTATAACCTGAGTCCCTTGGTGAGAGGATTTCCAAGATACATAAAACAAAAAAATATAAAAATACCTTTTCTGACATTTTTCCAACTGAAAAATTCTAGAAATTCTGATATTTCCACATAAATATTCAATATATTAAGAGGTCCATACATCAAAACTAAGTAAATGGAACAGTGGAACAGAATACATTGGCTTTTTGAAGTTATCCATTGTCTTATCTTCAGCAGGAAGGAAAAAAATCTTTGCTTCAGAAGAAATTGGCAAACAAATATGATTTACATGAATAAATAAGTCATTCAGTTATATTAGGAAGTTCATTCTTTATGTTGAAAAGGAGAGCAAAAATCATCAGCAATAGTAAGTTCCAGGATACTTTGGCATTAACTTCTTTTTTGTTGTTGTTGTTGTTAGAATTTTATTTTATTTATTTTTGTATGTAGCAGGTTCTTATTAGTTATATATTTTATACATATTAGTGTATATATGTCAATCCCAATCTCCCAGTTCATCAGGCATTAACTTCTGATGTACCTAGCGGCATGGACACCACCCCCATCCCCACACAGTGGAAAATCCTCATACTGATATCTCTGTCTCAAAAATGAAGGAATTGATAAATGCTCCTCTGAGGGCAGGAAGCCGAAACTAGTTTGGATAAAATCAGGACTCAAACCCTAGTTCTTTTGATTTCACATATTGTGATCTCTAATTGAACACAAACTTTTCCCCATACTTAGTTAATTTAAATATCTGTAAAATCAAAATACTATATTTACTATATTTATTGAAAAAAATCCATGAATAAGTAGACCTATACAGTTCAAACCCATGTTGTTCAAGGGTCAGCTGTATTTGATATATTATTGGATACTTGTATATAGCTATAGAAATTGAGACTATTATTAGGAACCAGTCAAATTCATGTGACATTACTGCTGCATTTTTAGCTTATTTCTCTTGGAATCCTAACACCAAATGGTGGGAGTGGGTCATAGCTAGGGTTGGTTGGGAAAACAGAACTAATAGGCTTGGATTGAGGCAGATGGAGAATGAGGTAAGTTAAGGACAGAGAAAGAAGAGTCTAAGGGGTGACAGCTGACTTTAGAAGTGCTTAAAATCTCAAGGGCAAGATTCAAGGCAGGAGAGACAAGAAATCTGGAGACTGTGGTTTCTGGTCCAGGGGCACAGACTGTTTCCTGTGGCATCCCTTCAGTACTCTGGATAGCTCCCAAAATACTTCAGTACTTGAACTACATCCAGGGCTTTTTTATCCCTAAGGCTTTTTACCCTACAACCCAAGCAGCTTGACTGGCTCTTTCTCTTCAAGCAAAATTTTCTGATCATTCATGATGTTACTGGTTTTGCTAAACTCATTTTCTGTGATCTGGAGATAAACCTCCAATTTTCCATCTTGGTATCAAATCAAAAGAGTCATGAATTTGTGTCTTAGTCCTCTTTTTCCGTAGCATCTAGAAGAATTATTCTATAGCTATTATTTCACATACCTGAAAAGATAAGGATGTACAAGAATATTCATTGGAAGATTGTTGAAATACCAAAATTCCAGAAATGACTTGGCTATTCATCTGTAGGGGAATAAATAAATTGTGTATCTATATAAAAAATATATAGTAATGAAATACAACACATATACATAGACACACATTGATGTAGGATAATTTCCAAGATATACTATTTGGATCGTTTTTAAAGATGGAAGACATAAAAGATAAGTATGTTGCAGAATAGTGTGAACACTCTATTTCCACCTATGGAAAAAATAGATTAAATATGCATCGATGTACCAAAAATATTACTAGAAGAATATACAAAAAACTGGCAATAGCCTGTAGGAAAAAATTCTATAGAACTGTTTGACTTTTTTACCACATGCATGTATTACTTTTTTCAATAAAAATGCAGTTGTAAGTATATTTTAAAAGTAAATTTAAAGGAATAAATAGTTATGGCCCTAGCCATCATGCTCTTTTGTGTACATCTGAGCTACCTCTGTTAATAGATCTAGCAAGTTCCCATAATCCAAGCCATTGAACAGAGTTCCCTGTGGTATGCTACTACGCTTTTTTTGTTTTTGTTTTTGTTTTTTTGTTTCTTTCTCTAAAACTTAAAAACTAAAGTTGAGTCACAGGCAACAAAGCAAATATTCAGTTATTGAAAAGTCCAAATCTATGTTCAAAATCCTGTTTGTGATTCTTCACCATGAATTAAGGAACACTCTCTAGCAGTTCCCGTGAACTTTCAGGGAAGCAATCACGTGGAAACAAAAGTCACAGACATTTGTTCGAGAACAGAGCATTCTGTGCTTATCATGGTTAAGAACTTCCTTCCACAGAAATCAGCTACCGATAATTTCTCCCATTGCAGAGCACTTAATGACTGCAGAATGAATCAGTGTCTCAGAAACTGAAAAAAATTCTGAAAAAGAATATCTCATGTGTGGCCTGGGGAGAAGGGGTGGGGAGGGGGACTTAGATTATGTACCTATAACAAAGGAACATCACTTCATCTTTAAGCATCACTTATAATAAAGAGGGAAAATTTATACCTAAGAGGCCTTTTAACTACAATAAGATACATATAAGAAGAGTTCTTGAGATTTAAGTTTGAACATAAGTTGTGAGTGGCAAAAACTCTTATTGACAGAAAATTTAAATTTAAAAGGCAGGAATTTACTGATCTACTGTGAAAAGCAGGCAGTGATCTCTATTTCTAGTCACACATGTGGGAAAAAATGATTTGCTCAATAGAGAAATAAAAAGATGGATTTCCTGTTACTGAACTTAGGTAACAGACATTCTAATGGAAGAATCTAGTCAAGAAGTGCAAGACAGACTCAGATAAGGGCTACATTAAAATATTCAATCCTGCCATGGAAAGACAGATGACAATATGCTGGTAGTATTTTTTTTTAATTATTTATTTATTTATTTATTTTTGGCTGTGTTGGGTCTTCGTTTCTGTGCGAGGGCTTTCTCTAGTTGCGGCAAGCGGGGGCCACTCTTCATCGCGGTGCGCGGGCCTCTCACTATCGCGGCCTCTCTCGTTGCGGAGCACAGGCTCCAGACGCGCAGGCTCAGTAATTGTGGTTCACGGGCCTAGTTGCTCCGCGGCATGTGGGATCTTCCCAGACCAGGGCTCGAACCCGTGTCCCCCTGCATTAGCAGGTAGATTCTCAACCACTGCGCCACCAGGGAAGCCCCTGCTGGTAGTATTCATCTCTGGTAGGATCATGTTTTATCTACACTTTGGTATATCATACGTATACTTTATATTTTCCAGGATTCCTACCATAATTATGCATTACTTTAGGGAAAAAATGTCTATTATTAAAGGCTATGACAATCCAAAATGATGATTCAGTTATGAATAAAACAGGACTCATGAATATAATATGCACTACAGATTACAGTAAATGTACCTGGCACTATTCTGTCCCTTTGGTTTTCAACGAGAGCACACATTTAAATTAAATTGTGGAATAGGTATCACTACTTAGCTTTCAGGGTCCAGAACAGCCACACTTTTCTATAAAGCTTTGCCCCTCAACGATCACTTACTCTCTCCTCTGAGTTCCCAATTCTTGTTAGCTTTACCAACAATTTGGTATTTTACAAACCTATGAGATAAATGATAGAAAAGTCAGGTGATTCTGACACACCAACTGCTGCTATTCTTCCACCTGGGAAGGCTGGGAAAAGGATTTTCATTTAATCCTGGGGCACAGTAGCCCTTATTATACGTGTGTGTGTGTGTGTGTGTGTGTGTGTGTGTGTGTGTGTGGTCGTTCCAACTATATGGTATCCTCCTTGAGGATAATAAAAAATCTTATAGGTCTGTATAGCCTCTAAATGCCAGCCCAATATACTGATCATTGTAAAATGTTAAGTAAATATTCACTGATTTATAACATAACCTTAACTGATGAAATGGAGGTTGTATAATTAGATATATCATCATGTTAAATGACCTAAAACTATGAGGTTAATATGGCATTAACAACAACTTCATTGGATACATTACTGAGTAAAATAGATGTCTCACCTAGCTTGTCCCCCTGAAGATATTGATAGAGACCTGTATATGCTGGAGGACACACTAGGGCTTATTCCTCAGCCCTGAAATGCCAGATATTTAAATTCAACATTGTGAGAAGTACAACCACTTAGCCCCAGGATTAAATGAAAATCCTTTTCTCAACCTTCCCAGGTGGAAGAATAGCAGCAGTTGGTGTGTCAGAATCACCTGACTTTTCTATCATTTATTTCATAGGTTTGTTAGTCACCTCTGTTGGCTTGTAGTGGTTCTTTGAGGAAATAATGATGAAATGATCTATTTCCATTTTTGCTTCCTCCCTTCTAGGTTCAAAGGGAAAAGTATCCAGATGTTATCAAAGACCAGATCCACTATCTGAGCTTTCAATCCCAACCTATTTAGAAACCAGTCCTTTTAAGTACATCTTATCTTTAATCATTCTGTCATTGCCTCCTTCTCTTTGAACTTCAAATGTGAATAGATCTTCCCTTTTTTGAAAAATAATTTGACCTTGCTAATCAGAGCTCTAAATTTGTACATTAATTCAAACCTTTCTCTGCCTAAATTTCTTTACCTCTGTCCTCCATTTTGATACTATTTACTTGTTACCTCCCTTTTATCTGCAAAGTCATTGAACACAGGTTGCAGTTTATATAAAGGTACCCCAGAGAGGTTCTGTGCACAGCCAGGACAAATGCATGTGGTAGTCTTGCTGACCTCATTCCACTTGCCTTCCTTCCCTTTTTTCCTCCCCATCCCCAACCCTAACCACGTTACAAATGATACTGCATGTTGCTCTCAGGTTAATTTTCCTAAAATATAATTCAAATATTTCTTGAATGGAACGAGGTCTAAATGCCTGACTCTGATTTTGAGGGCTCACCAACTGTCTTCCCCACTGCATTCCTACTTTTGCACAGAGAGTTTCACTCCAGTCACATCCATCTCCTAAGCAGACTTTTCCCATTGTCATCATTTCATCATATAGCATGTGCCATCTCCCTGCTTAGAACATTCTACCCACATCTCCATCTGTGTAACTCCTACATATCTTTCAAAGTCCAGTTTGAACTGTACATCTCTATAACACTTTAGTGACTCCCTGAACTTGCAAGGATTTCTCCATCTTCTCTCTGACTCCTATACTATTTATTACTATTTGACATGTATATACTTACTTTTCATTATACTTATTTGTGAATGTGTATATACTCTGTCTTTACATTTGGTTTAAACTTCTAGGTGTCAGAGACCAGGTATTATAACTTTTTGTCTCTTCCAAATTGTACAGCACAACCTTTTACATATAGTGATAAACTTGGTAAAGGTTGATATAATAACATGGTTTTCAATAATTGGTAGGTTTTTATAACTAGGCCTACCATAATTATGTTATTGAGTCCAAGCTCGTACTGCTTGCCACACAAAAGGCCAATCAATAGAGAGGTGAGTTGTTGGGGCAAGGTATAGCAACTTTATTCACAAAGTCAGCAGACTGGGAAGATGTTGGACTAGTGTCTCAAAGAACCATCTTGCCGGGGTTTTGGATGCTAGTTTCTTTTATAGAACAAAGAGGAGGCAGTGAGGAGGTAAAGTAAAAAAGGCTATAAATTGTTGCAGATATTTCCTGGTCTGGCCAGACTCCAAAGGGGATGTGTTGATTTCTTCTTTCCTGCAGCCATTCACTGGTGGGCCTAGTCAGGATGTCTCCTGTGAACAAAACAAAGGTACTTTAGCTTAATACTCAGGCATGGAAGGTAGGGTTCCAGAAGATGGGCCATTATGCATACTTTCAGCTGTAGGCAACATCCCTTTAGGGATTAATGTGTAGCAAAAACAATAGAATACGAAGGTTAAAGTAAAAGAAGCAGACCTGATATGGTGTCAGATTTGTTCTTCACTATTATAATTGCAATCTTATTTTGGCATTTTATCATAAAGATAGATTAGCTTATTTCACAGGGGAGATTTTTTGTTTGTTTGCTGGGGGGGTGTGTGTGTGTGTGTGTGTGTGTGCGCTTACACACACATGCTCACACTTCAAGTTACATAGTTATGCCAACATTTCCAAAGCTGTTATTCAGAATTTGATAGTATCTGTGTTATTATTACTATTACAACTGATTAATAATAATAAATAATTTGGAAATATATATCATCTAAGTCCTCCTGCTAAAGGACCACACTGCACATCAAGTTTCTGAAAAGTCCCTCAGTAAAACAGAAGTTTGGGATTTATAAATTGTATTAATTAAAATAAAATCACTAGGTTTGGGAGTATTCATTTCAGAGGTTATTTCCTCAAATGCTAGCATTTTCCAAGGAAATCTCTTAAATTATTTATGAGGGAGCTGGAATTGAGTGGAAAAATAAGACATGTCACTAATCAAAAAACTAACAGGAATATTTATAATTACTTTGTGGGAAGGAAGGGAAATCCATGAGTCAATATCCATCAGCCTGCAAATTTTTCTTTCAGATGAAATTGGTTTAAAGAATACTATTTTAATTCAGTTAAAAAATCATATAAACAGAATATTCTGTAAACTTTAACTGCCCAAGAAATTGATTGTGAATCCCAGAACTGTACTGGACTCATAAAACTAGGGCTGAAAAATCAGGGGCTTGAAGTTGTTATGTTAATTTGACACTCAAATATCAGTTACTTCTTTTGACAAAAAGGGCAAGAGAAAACCACACAATAAAATCTGTTAAGGCAGATAAAGCTACTAAAGGCTCATAAGTTTTAGAATAAGATGTGTGCTCTACCTAACACAGGAACAGAGTGAAAGAGGTTTTGGCTGCAACATGGTTTTCCTCAAGTACTTATTATAAAAACGTATGGTTGAAGGAGAATATATGTTTTTGGCTTGACTCATTATAATAATTATTTCAGCAGAATTTAAATTCTTGTACCAAGTAAATGGATTTTTGGAGTACTATAAAATGGTTTAATGGAAAGATTATAAAATTTTTGAGTTAGACATACTTGGGTAGTTCTGTTACCAATCAGATGTGTGACCTTAAGCAAGTTATCTAATCTTTCTGAATCTCTTCTATAAAACTGAAGATAACACACTCTCTGTAACTACATATAGGGCTAGAAAACAATGTTAACTTTTCTCCTTGCCCCTTTCTTTCTTTTTTCTTCTTCCCTGCCTTCCTCCTTTCCTTGGCCCAAAACATTCCATGATACTGAAATGCTTTATGAGTCAGAAAAGAAAAAATTAACTAATTTTGTGTGTATATATATATATATATATATATATATATATATATATATATATATATATATAAAATTAAGTGTTTTTACTGTATATTTCTTATTAGAAATTAATTCTTTAAAGTTACAGCTATGTCAACATCAGTTAAAAAGGGATATTTGTCTAACTAGATCACTTTGTTTCTATGCAACATGGACAAATAAAGATTTACAGTAGTATTAAAACATATTTCAAAGAAGAAATTGAAATCAGGTAATAACATAGGCAAAGAGAAAATGCAATCAGAAAAGGTGGCATAGAGATGACACAATTTTGAGTACTATTAATATACAGTATTTACAGTGTGTAAAGTGTTTTATTTATTCAAGGAATAAATTTTCTGAACGCCCACTTTGTTTTTTTTTTGTTTTTTTTTTTAAACGTCTTTATTGAAGTATAATTGCTTCACAATGGTGTGTTAGTTTCTGCTTTATAACAAAGTGAATCAGCTACACATATACACACGTTCCCATATCTCCTCCCTCCCGCATCTCCCTCCCTCCCACCCTCCCCATCCCACCCCCCCAGGCAGTCACAAAGAACCGAGCTGATCTCCCTGTGCTATGTGGCTGCTTCCCACTAGCTATCTATTTTACATTTGGTAATATATATATGTCCATGACACTCTCTCACCCTGTCACATCTCACCCCTACCCCTCCCCCTATCCTCAAGTCCATTCTTTAGTAGGTCTGTGTCTTTATTCCCATCTTGCCACTAGGTTCTTCATGACCTTTTTTTTCCCTTAGATTCCATATATATGTGTTAGCATACTGTATTTGTTTTTCTCTTTCTGACTTACTTCACTCTGTATGACAGACTCTATCTCCATCCACCTCATTACAAATACCTCCATTTCATTTCTTCTTATGGCTGAGTAGTATTCCATTGTATATATGTGCCACATCTTCTTTATCCATTCATCCGATGATGGACACTTAGGTTGCTTCCATGTCCTGGCTATTGTAAATAGAGCTGCAATGAACATTTTGGTACGAGACTCTTTTTGAATTATGGTTTTCTCAGGGTATATGCCCAGTAGTGGGATTACTGGGTCATATGGTAGTTCTATTTTTAGTTTTTTAAGGAACCTCCATACTGTTCTCCATAGTGGCTGTATCAATTTACATTCCCACCAACAGTGCAAGAGGGTTCCCTTTTCTCCACACCCTCTCCAGCATTTATTGTTTGTAGATTTTTTGATGATGGCCATTCTGACAGGTGTGAGATGATACCTCATTGTAATTTTAATTTGCATTTCTCTAATGATTAATGATGTTGAGCATTCTTTCATGTGTCTGTTGGCAATCTGTATATCTTCTTTGGAGAAATGTCTATTTAGGTCTTCTGCCCATTTTTGGATTGGGTTGTTTGTTTTTTTGTTATTGAGCTGCATGAGCTGCTTGTAAACCTTGGAGATTAATCCTTTGTCAGTTGCTTCATTTGCAAATATTTTCTCCCATTCTGAGGGTTGTCTATTGGTCTTGTTTATGGTTTCCTTTGCTGTGCAAAAGCTTTTAAGTTTCATTAGGTCCCATTTGTTTATTTGTGTTTTTATTTCCATTTCTCTAGGAGCTGGGTCAAAAAGGATCTTGCTGTGATTTATGTCATAGAGTGTTCTGCCTATGTTTTCCTCTAAGAGTTTGATAGTGTCTGGCTTTACACTTAGGTCTTTAATCCATTTTGAGTTTATTTTTGTGTATGGTGTCAGGGAATGTTCTAATTTCATACTTTTACATGTACCTGTCCAATTTTCCCAGCACCACTTATTGAAGAGGCTGTCTTTTCTCCACTGTATATGCTTGCCTCCTTTATCAAAGATAAGGTGACCATATGTGTATGGGTTTATCTCTGGGCTTTCTATCCTGTTCCATTGATCTATATTTCTGTTTTTGTGCCAGTACCAAACTGTCTTGATTACTGTAGCTTTGTAATATAGTCTGAAGTCAGGGAGCCTGATTCCTCCAGCTCCATTTTTTGTTCTCAAGATTGCTTTGGCTATTCGGGGTCTTTTGTGTCTCCATACAAATTGTGAAATTTTTTGTTCTAGTTCTGTGAAAAATGCCAGTGGTAGTTTGATAGGGATTGCTTTGAATCTGTAGATTGCTTTGGGTAGTAGAGTCATTTTCACAATGTTGATTCTTCCAATCCAAGAACATGTGAACACCCACTTTGTATCAGGCTTTACACCAGGTGCTAGGGATAAAAAAATGAATGAAACCTGGGTCATTTATCTCAATAACCTTACAGATTAATAAAGAATTGACAGGTAAATAAACAATTCCCTTTTATTATTCAAGTGTAATAACAGAGTGATTTGCAAGGTACTACAGAATGATCAGGGTAATTAACTTTCTCTGGGGTAGGGGTGGTGCTTTGATGCACAAAAACTTGCTAAATACTGTTCACAACTATCTTTTAAAGTTGGTAGGAAGGTAATGTATCGTCTTCATTTCAGAAATGAGGAAACAACAGGAGTTCAATGACTTGCACAAAGCTTAAACCTGGCCTCAAAGTCGAGTGTAACAATTCCTCAACCAGTGCTCTTCCCAGGATGATCAGGTACTCAGTCCAATCTATCTGAACCATACTCTTTCCAATTGTTAGTAAAGTTTTAAAATAATTTTCCATTCAACAATGTCATGAGGCTGCAATACTGTGATACTCTTGGACTTGTTAATGAGGGAGATAATAGAATTATCATATATAATGCCAACAAAATATTATAAAGAAGTTCACCATCATGAAATGAATGTTTGTATTATGTCAAATTCATGCAGAAAGTTCTGCCAAAGAAATAGGATTACGGAATATTTAACTGCTATATTCTTTAGCAATGCAGTCTTGATGAAGGCATGATGGCTAGGTAGAATAAATGGTCTAGAGATCCCCACTCACCAAAAGAACAATTTAAAATACTTATGGTTTCAAATTATTCAGTTGAGTATTATTCTTGACCTGCCTATAGTAAGCTTTTTCTTAATACAGAATTCCTATTATTCTATTTTAACCAACAGCTGCATATGAACACTGGCCCTCTAAGTACAGCAATATCCCAGTGGGCTCTCACAAGCATTCCCTTTAAAGTGAAATTTCAATGTTAGTTTTTAGCAAGCTAGAGGCACTTTTTTCCCACCTCGGAAATACAGTTTGGTGAAAACAATAAATTTAAAACTTAAGATGCCATATAGTTTTTCCAATATTTAATAGAGTTGCTTCATTCCCCATGGATTTTTCTTTCTATTAATATCATTTCTATTCTCTTTCTATTTGAATTATTCTTACAAGAAAGCATAAGGAACAAAAATAAAATAAGAGTGTGGTATGTTTATGACATTTCATATGATAGGGTATTCTAACTTCTCTGTACTTGAAACAAAATTTTTGTTTTCTTTCTAAATATAAGTTATGATTATTAAGGTTGAATTTATGAGCCATAAGAAGTTTTTAAGCAAAAGATATGGATGTTTGGGTGGTGTGTCTTACTTTTTGAACTTGCCCTAACATAGATGATGTATGCCTTCCTTCAAGTTAATTTATAATTCAAGTTATAATTTGCCTTCATAGTTGAAGATAGAAAGGATAGATCAAAATGTGATATTTGTTTCCTTTTGTAATTCTCTTGAAATACAAAATTCTTATTTGGTCAATGTGTAGGTTCAGAGACCCATATAAGTACCATACTGAAATATGCAATTGCAAAGATTCCTATTATCAATTAGGATATATGTTCTCATGTCTCTTCTTCTACTATTAACTTTCTCTCTTTTTATATAAAAATTCTTCAATAGTTTGTAACACTGTCATGAGCTTATTCATATTCAGGGAGAAATTTTATTGTTATAAATATATATTCTTATTGTATCAAATATTTTAGACTTGAATATAAATAATATTTTACATACATATATACCAACAGACATTTACATTTACAGTTAAAGACAATATTGACATGGAAAAGAGAATCATATATATATACACACACACACACACACACACACACACACACACACACACACACAGGTAATCAGCATATATATAAAATTCTAATTTATAAAATATATATATACATATATAAAATACATATATATAATACATGTATACACAATCCCAATTCAGAAGAGAGACAGATGCACAGATTCCTGATGCCACTTGCCACCTAAAGTGCCTACCTACAAAGTCAGCTTCAGGAAATGGTTACTATCAATATTGGTGTCCTTGTGCCTTAGTGAATATGCACAAAAAGTGTTGACTGACGGGAGTGGCAACCTGCCCCCACCCCCGCCCTGCCACACTGTTGCTTTCACTCTCTTCCCTGGGACTTCAGGTGCTGGCAGCAGCAGCAATACCACCTCTACATGTGGAATAGGAATAAATATCATTAATGGATGAGTTCTCAAATTGTCCCCTCTTCCTCCTTCTAGCTTCTTAGAACAGAAAGTTCTTGCTTGCCGAGCTATCTCTGGAAGTCTCTTAGAAGTAAAAGGGAAAATTCAGAGAAAATGCAAGAAACTAAACAGGTTAGGTAGAAACATAATAAATGAGTAAGATGGGAAGGGAAAAAGGAAACAAAAGCCTATGACTGTCAAGAGAAAGATTTTGTAGTTAGCAATAGAGAAAGAGAGCACTTCAGGAACAACTCTCATCTCTGTGATAAACTTTCGTAGAAACCAGTGATTGGAAGAGGTATTTTAATTAATGCTCTTCTTCTTCTAGAGTTTCCTCTGGAGTAATGTTTATCAAACATGCTTTTGATATTAGAATAGTTCTTCAATGTATGGGACTGTCCCATACATTGCAAGATTTTAGTATCTCTGTTCTCACCTACTAAATGCCAGAAATGCTCCTCTATCATCATGATAACCCAAAACATTTTCACACATTTGCACGTGTCTTCAGAGACACTACTGCTGCTGATTGAGAAATACAGCTCTGGAAATGGAGTGTCCATCTGTCTATCTGTCCACCCAACTATCTATCTATCTATTCCAGTTACATTTGTGTAATATAACTCTCATATGTATTTTAGAACACCTGGATAGCAGGTGTGTTATTTTATATGCATGAGAAAGTAGACTTTAAAATGAATATAAAGAGCTGTGTTTCTACTGGAAAATAAATAATGTTAAAGGCAAAACAGGAAAAATCAAGAAAGGAAGCCAGCATTTCTTCGTTGACTGCTACGCAGTATAATTTACCTAAAATCACAAGATGGTTCAGTGACAGGACCAGTGCCTAAACCCAGGTTGTTATGACTCCAAAACCTATGATTTGTTGTGTGTTAACTAGAGGACAGTGAGGTAGTTTTAAAAAAAATTAAAGAATATTTTAGAAAATGTAAATCCAAATGAAAGAATAATGTTTTCCTCCAGATTTAAACAGCATTCAAACCTCATATGAATT
Organism: Balaenoptera physalus; assembly: GCF_965194825.1. Lineage (NCBI taxonomy): Eukaryota > Metazoa > Chordata > Mammalia > Artiodactyla > Balaenopteridae > Balaenoptera > Balaenoptera physalus. Next base: position 108,377,471 of record NC_138890.1, on the reverse strand, counting down.
ATCCCCCTACTGCTAATCTAGTAATATTATGTATCATCTCATCCATCAGTAGATATGGGGACATTCTGAAGTTAAAAACTAAGAAATTAAACATGAACATTCTCAGAAAGCTTTCTGTAAACTAATCTTACTATCAGCAAATGAAATGGTTTAGAGTAAACGACCAGAAAAGAACAGGTCTATGTCCTAAGGAAAATGCTTAATTTCTTGACCTTCTTGGATCAAGGGCCAGAAGCATTAGCAGAAATGTATTATTATTACAAATTCAACCAAAAGTATACATGTCATTCAATGTTGTTTTGGAAAAAGATGCTCTTACTGATATTAACTTCTGAGTATTAAGTGAAAATCATCACCTGCTTAGAACAATCTTCAGATGAAAGAGTTCTGAGCATGACTTGACTTCCTTCTTTTACTTAACCATCTGACAAGGAAGAAATCCAAGCCATGGCAGGAACATCCTGGGCATGACTCCTGCCAGGCTGCCAGCATGGCACACTTGTGCTTCCCAGCCTGCTGGACTGGATGTAGTCAAAATAACAGAGACAACAGACCCTGTGGCTCCCACAAGCTCTTTAACATTACAAAGGAAATTTACATACATTCAGAAAGCCTCAGGATAATTATCACAAAAAAAACTTTATTCATCAGGCTGACATAGATTCCTACCAGAGGTCAGGGCCATCACCAGTACATCATTCCTTCCTGTGGCATCTCTAAAGTCACAGAGTTTAAGGATAAACTTCACCAGGCGCATTTCCATATACAGTTTTTTAGGGCAAGAGGCAATTCTCTGGCCAATATGACCAGCCTCACTTTCTTCGGCTCAGCAATCTAGTAGAAGTCTGCTGAGTCAGATAAGATGCAGAGGATTCAGCTTTATAAGATTACTATCCTTCCCATTATAAGTATCGCAAATTCAATGGACCACAAAAGATTGAATCTTCATTTAAGCATTATCATGAAATTCATTTCAATCGCTATGGCTGAAGGAATGCTCTGAAAACAAAGAATCAAGGTGTGTCAAGAAAAGCCCTTCCTTTTTCCCCTATAAATTTCCAAATGACCGATGATAGTGATGAAAGTAATAACACTGGCAAAGTAGTCCTTTTTGTCAGTAAGAAATGACTTTGCTTTGGGTCTCAAAATCCCTTTATACCTTAATTATATATAAATGAGAATGTGTGTGTGCATGCGCACGTGAGTGTGTGTGTGTGTGTGTGTGTGAGAGAGAGAGAGATAAGCTTGTTCTAATGGATTTTGGATTAAACTGGGCACTTCTTTTCATACTGCAAAAAAAAATGACCTTTAGTTTTTAGACACTAGGTGTACATAATTCACTTAATAGCAAAATCAGGAAAAGCATCTGATAGAATGTCAGATTTGCTCCCTTTAGCTGGTTATATTGATTATATTAACCAGACAATGAATAAATCCTTTTTATTCCCTGTAATCACAGTTTCTGTGATACCTACTGGGGAAAAACTGGTTCCATTGTGAATGGTTCCTGTGGTTCTTTTTCTAGGCATAATTTTATGGAGTCTCAGGAGTTGGTTTTTCTTTGATTAGCAAACTCAACATGCAAACCGCTAAATAGTGAGTGTAGGTCAAAGGGCCAAGACAGGCAGTAGCATCCTTTAGAAGATACTTGAAGAGGTCAGAAGGATTTCAACAAGGAATTTGAGACTTTTGTAGCTTTTTGTCATTTATTTTAATCTACATAGAAGCTTCAAGTTGAAATAAAGTAGTTATTAAGAGAGTAGGTTCTATTTAAAATGACTTTAGGAAGGTTCTGGCTTCATTTAGTGGAATTGTGAATAACGAAAAGCCACAGTTCTCAAATATGCATCATAGCACAGGTTCACTCCAAATAGTTCACCAAGCCTTCCTCAGCTATGAAACCTAGCTTTTAGGTCTCTTATTTAGGTATCTCATTTGGCTGATCAAAGGTCTTTTTACTCGTTATTAAAGTTTCACTTTGAAACAAAAATCATCTTGTCAAAATATATCCCAAATAACCCACAAAGACAAAGTATTTTGTGGCAGTGCCCTGATGAAAAATATCTCAGTTCATACTGTGTAAATTTTTCTTGAATTCCAACATGAAGTTAGAAGTCAATTTCTAGTCACTTGAGAAGCCCAGAACTAGGTCACTGCTGTAAGCTCCCTCACCTGTCATGTTACAGTAACAAAGAACACACACTCATGTTGTTAATGGTTTTAATAAGCAAAAGAAATGTCAGCAGCAATAGTGCAGTCAGCCTAGGACACCACAGATTAGCACGGTCATGTTTTTCATTTAATATTTATTAAGCATCTCATGAATACTTGGCTCTAAAATAAGCTCTGTGGAGATTTTAGAGAACACAGAGAGGATATGATTGTTGCTCTCAGGGAATCTGCTGCTCAAAAAGACCCATCACAAGTATATAGCATTCAATAAGATAATGTAGTAACCCTTGATTCAGCTGAGATGATAAAGTGATACAAGTAATGAAAAATTGCAGGTGATATAATCATAAAAAGAATGAGAAATAACCTCAGAAATGATCGGGTTTAATTCCTCTCATTTTACAGATGAAGAAACTGAGTTCAGAAAGTTAATGGTTTGTCTCATCATGTTCAGTTGGAGGGTCAGGGTTGAGACCCAGGTCTTCATTATCCAAATGAGGTCCAGTGCAGATGATGAATCTCAGATTAGTTTCCTTGGCTATGATTCCTCTAAATCCTTGGGTATGCGTAGTTCTATGAATCTGTTCCTACACACACACACCTAACATAACGTGCAGAAACAGAGACAGAATAACCAAAATAGACACTCCCATACAAGAAAAGGAAGGAATGGTAAGCACAGAACAGTCAGCTGGTTCATTGTACTTCTGAACTCCGGCTAGACAGGGAATGTCATACTTGATTAGGGTATAATCTGTATCCCAAGAAATGATTCTCTGAGGTTTTTAGTTACCCCCTCTGAGTCATCCTTCCTTTTCTATAAGAAATGACCCTGTTTGTAGCTGGGTAGCTTTTCCAGCCTGTTTCCTGCCCATAGAAAACTGGACCATTTTCTATAGAGGCTTATGCTGTCAAAGGGGTCAATGATGACCTTGGACTATTAAAGAAAAGCTGTCAAGACATCTATCTGACACAGCAGGACACTTAGCAGATAAGAAGAAGAGGAGTTAAATTGACTATTTCTTTTAAAAAGGGAGTATAAGCTTACAGTGGTATGAGTACCATGACCATAGCTTTTTGTTGGAATGTCATTCCGAAGTAAATTAATTTGAAAGGCAAAAATAATACTTTTCTTTTTTTTAATGTAATGTCTGAAACATCTATATTAACATATTTCCATACAAATAACCCAAAGAAAGTTTAGTATTAGTTGTTTTTTTTGTTTGTTTGTTTGTTTTTTTATACTGCAGGTTCTTAATAGTCATCAATTTTATACACATCAGTGTATACATGTCAATCCCAATCACCCAACTCAGCACACCGCCATCCCCACCCCACCACAGTTTTCCCCCCTTGGTGTCCATACGTTTGTTCTCTACATCTGTGTCTCAACTTCCGCCCTGCAAACCAGTTCATCTGTACCATTTTTCTAGGTTCCACATACATGCGTTAATATATGACATTTGTTTTTCTCTTTCTGACTTACTTCACTCTGTATGACAGTCTCTAGATCCATCCACGTCTCAACAAATGACTCAATTTCGTTCCTTTTTATGGTGCAGTAATATTCCATTGTACCACATCTTCTTTATTCATTCATCTGTCTATGGGCATTTAGGTTGCTTCCATGACCTGGCTATTGTAAATAGTGCTGCAGTGAACATTGGGGTGCATGTGTCTTTTTGAATTATGGTTTTCTCTGGGTATATGACCAGTAATGGGATTGCTGGATCATATGGTAATTCTATTTTTAGTTTTTTAAGGAACCTTTTACTTTTTAAAACCTAATTTCTTTTTCTCAAGCAAATTGAAGTTATGAAAAATGCTTTGCTTTTTGTGTTTTCAATATAAGAAATAGAGATAAATGTTCAACATATAAATAATAATTTCTTTAACAAATAGAAAAAATGCACTGAAGATTTTTCTTTCTGACTCTCATTTCATTATCAATACTCAATCAACATAGAACTTAATAAAGAAGAGAGCTAAAAAATACACATTTAACAAAAAGTCTTTTCTGGAGGGACTAAACAGATCTCTAACTTGGAAGGGGAAAGTATTTTGGAAGACAAGATGGCAATTTCCAGTAGATGAAATACAAAAGTAGATAACACTAATACACTAATAAACACTCTCTCTCCTGAAGTTTTGTGGCCTTTTCATTTGCTCCAGAGACTGGGGACAAAAGAGGAATTAAGATGTCTTTAACAAGATATATGAATTTTCTATTTTTCCTTCCTTTTATATTCATAACCTAACAACTTTTATAATTAGTCTCTGAATGCCTCACTTACTAATAAATTTTAAACTTATATGAAAGGAGTCATTTGGGTGGTATATAATCTTTATTTTCAAGATGCAATTTATCAACTTAACCTAATTAAACTCACACTTGTCATGCTTCCTATGCTTCTTGGAATTCAAATTAAGAATTTGATATCACATCTTTAAAAGGTAATGAACATTTTGTGACATTTGTTTCTTCTAATTAGTCTATTAAAAATTGTATAAGACTTGCCTGTTGATTGAAGAATTCTCTTTGCTCTAACAGAATTAACTTTGACCATTATTTCAACTAGCCAATGATTTGTTTAGTTCAAAACGTCACACTGAAAATTATGTGTCAACTGTTCTATTCTCTTACTACTTTTACTTTCTCATTGGTATAGTCAAATCCTGGTGTATTATCTCTCTAACAGCCTGTAGCAGTGGCTAGACACAACTGAGACACATACTCTATATATATATACAGTGTATGTGTATGTGTATACTATATACATAGTATATATATAGTGCTCTCAGGACAAGCTGTTGAACATATGTCATTGATCAAAATTTCCCATTGACATAATTACTTTTTAAGGATTTTAATGTAGACTAAGTTAATCACAGAAAGTTTCACAAGAAGGAGCTCTTGAGAAATGGATAGAAATTGGCACAATGGAAAGGAGGAGGAAGGACACTTAGCATGATGAGTGCAAAATGGAAGGAAAATATCTCTACCATGTGAACAGGTTATGTCCACACACTAGTGAGTTAATAAGAATGAGAGTGAATAAATGGGGAAAAGCTTTTCTTCCTCTTGATATTTCCACCGTTCACTTAGGATTGCTCTTTTGGCCCTGAACATATTTTGACTTAAAGGATATCCTAAATACAAGCATGTTAATCATGATTATGGAAATATTGATAACTTCTCATAAAAAAATTTTCCTAAGTGATCTTTTCTAAGTCAATTAAATTTTTGCTCAATATTCTTATACTAGTTAAAATATTTCCCTTTAAAATTTTTATTATTTGAAATATTTTAACTTGGACTATATTTTTAAGTTTATAAGAAAGGTTTAATTGATGAATTATTTTTTATCTATACAAAATTTTATAGATTATGGATTTACCATCCATTAAAATTTTTGTTCATTAGTTAAACGAAAAAAATGTGACCAATTTTGTGAGAGTGGTAGAAAAGAAGAAAAACAATGGAACAAGATGATGGAAAGGGGAAGAGAAATAGAGTGGGAGAATAGGACAAAGGGAGAGATCTAGAACGAGAAGGAACACAGGAAGAGAGATGAGAGACAGAAATAGAAATGTTACAGCAATTTTATTTTTGGCCCATTAAGCCAAGAAATGTATGATGAAGTAAAACATATTAATAATAAGATAAAGCAATGGGTTAAAATGTCATTTTATATAGCTAAACAGAAAATTCATATATGGGATATAAGTTTGAGAGTATAGATTGTAGAGGACCTAAATATACCAGGTAATAAATGTTATTTTATGCTGTTGACCAGTGTTTCACCAAAAGATATTCCATACAAATTTAATGATCCATAAAGAAAAGTTTATTTAAATAAGTTTTGGGAATACTGCATCTTATATTGCCCTCTGAAAGGTTTACAATACATATCAGCATATTAACACCTCTGAGGAATACTGAGAAAATAAACCTGGTGAGAATTAGTTAAATCACTGTTTACCAATCTTATTTAAAGACAGAATACTTACTGTGTGTGTAAAACCCTATATGCATCCTGTAGAACATAGTTTGGGAATATAGGCAATGGTGAACCACAGTTGAATGTTTAGGCTGAAAAAAACAAAAGAAGCGTAGAGTTTAGAAAGATAAAATGTTAAGGTGAGGTGCTGGATGCCAAAGCAGACTAAGACTGAAAACAGAAAGACAAATTAATAGGCTATGGTAACAATCAAGGGGAGAGCCAAGGTCTTAGATTGGTCTGGAAAATAGTTGGAATATAAAGATATAGGTACGTGTAAGACACATTATGCCAGAAATGTTGATTTTTGCCAGGTCCACAGTCCCTCTTGATGTGGCCACATTTTATATCATGTGGCTCCACAATTTAATTGAACCAGGGTGGGAATCTGATCCAAGGAGACTTGCCCACAGCTGGCAGCAAATATGACTTTTGTAGTCTGGCTTAAAAACAGATGTTAGATCAGATTTCCCTTCAAGAGTTTGAAATTATGAAAAGAAGAGACTGAGACTTTTAGGAAATAGATGCAGGTGTGTGTGTGAGGAGGTGAATACACACGTATGTATGTGTATATATATATATATATATATATATATATATACATATATGTATATATCTATAAAGAGAGAGACAGTCTATACACAATGCTCACTTCTTACGTTCAATTTATATGCTGACTTTAGATCCACAATCCAGATTAAGGCTTGTCTGTGTATGAAACATCAACAGCATGGATATTACCATTTTCAGTGAGGCATCCTAAAATAATAATGTTTGTGTTTGGTTTTTCCTACTTCCTTCTATGAGATCTTTCCACCAGTGAGTCAAAGGTACCCATACTGCCTCAAAGAGAAGTAGGATTTTTTACAGTGAAAATAAAAAGAGTAAGTAGTCAGTATAGAAGGGGGGCCTGAAAAAGCTGGGCACGGAGTTTATGCTATAACAGTTAAATAGAATAAAGAATAGTGGAGAAATAGACCACTTCCTGTACATACATATACCCAGAGAATACAGGTTTATCTGGGCTAAGGAGGAGGACAGAGGGAGATGGGAACAGGGAACTGAGAGGGACACACCCTTAAAGCAAGTCAGGGAGTGGGAATGAGAGGGGCCAACCTGGAGGATGAAGAACGATGTGGAGAAGAATGGTGTCCTCCTGGGGAGACTGTCCATCGCCCTGAGTGGCCAGCAGCAGGGAGTGGAAGTCCAGTCAGCATGTAGAGGTAGCTCATCACCTGGACAGAGCACGATGCCTCTAGTGGTGGGGCGGGCCTTCCATCTACAGATGCATGTCCATTACCAAAGGAACTTCCAGCTTACATAATCCTGCCAATGACCCAAGGATTTGCTGAGCCCTATCTGGAATGACATTTGCAGGCCTCCTGAATTAGCAGATGTGGGTCTTCAACACCCAGAGAGGTAATAATTGTGAGAAAGGAGAGCCTCAGCACTGGTAATTCGGTAGGGCTAGACAGTGTTATATCCTATCCCTGTTAAACATTAAACATAACAGATTTTCCATAAAAAAATTATTTTGAAATTTCATTCCTTTTATGAACCTAACTATAAATGGTCAAATTGAACACAGTTTTATTGTCTCCGTGTGTTTAAGCTAATCCAAATGGAAGTAAAACTGCATGAAAATAAAAACCTCTCTGACTTTAACAACAGCCTATTGCTCTGTTTATTGCAAAACCCTCTGGATCTGAGGACCACCTATGTAGGAGAAATTAAAAACTAAATGAAAATGTTCTACATTCCATGCCTAGCAATTTAATTTTTAAGCCTTTTATAACCCTAAACATGCTCAACCATCATTTTTATGTTTTAACTTAGAATGAGTTTTCCAATAAGGATTCCAGTAACAGTAAATCTGGTATTTATAGTCTCAATTTTTTTTTTTTTTTGGTTTCTATGCTATTTCTACATGAGTTCTTATTAACATTTTCTTCATCTGAGTTCTCTCTCTCTTCTTGGTACTAGTGTTTGCTGGGGGGCTATATTTCTACACCGCAGGATGTAATTCTACTTTCCAAAAATGCAATTCTCCATTCAGATACAGTATTTTTGTTTTGTCTGTTTTACACCTTTACAATTTTCTGTTGCTTCAATAAAATTTTGTAGATTAAACATGGAGCTCCTTTCAGTCTTCTTATCAAGGTCTTCTCCCTTAGTATGGACTAGCCAGATATGTTTGCATCCATTAGAAACCTGCTTCTAGAGATGAGGCAATCATGGTTTCTGAATTAGGATGTATATAGTTTAACAAATAAAGGGCATCAAACCTGCATTCTTTCTAGATGGAACCCTCAAATGCAGTTGATCCATGCATTTCATAAGCCAGACATAGCATGTGGATGTTAAACTTTAGCATTTCTGTATTTTTTAGCATTTGGTTGTGCTTGGTATAATCTCTTTCAAAAAATTTAACTCTGAGTCCCTTCTAGGCCTCAATTAAACACTGAATTCGGTATTTATTCATTCAACATATATTTAATAAGCAACTACAATATGTCGGGCACTGAACTTCAGTTATAAGCTGAAGATATAATGATGAACAAAACATATTTGAAGGCTGTGGTCTGGTCAGGAAGATAGACTTCAGTGAAATCATCGTGAACTATTACCCCATCAATTTACACCAACCCGCCTCCTCTCTCTGCTTCTTGGCTTTCTTGATGACTCTCCCTTGACTTCTTTCCAACCCTCAAACTCCCTCATGTTCTCTTTTCCTCACCTATATCCTAGAGTCTTGTCCTCAACCCTTGTATCCTGCCACTCTGTACCCTCTCTCTGAGGGAGACAACACACCTCGTGGCTTTAGCTTTTACTTATACACTGAGGATTCAAAGAATTCTATCTTCTTCCCTGATCTCTCTATTCCTCTGCCTCACCCCATAAGAACCGCTAAGTTTCCAACCAAATCTTGGAATCCATCTCCTCATCCTAACCCCATTTTCACTGAGTGGACACTCCAATAATGCCCTAATTATCTCCCTTCTTCTCATTTCACTCCCCCTCATTACTTATTCTGTAATAATATTTCTAGAGTACAAAAATGATCGTGCCATTTAATATCTAAAAGTTCCTAATGATGTCCCAAAGAAGCAATCTAAGGACCTCAGCATGACCCTGGAGGTTGTTAGGAACGTGACACACAGCTAGGATCACCTTCCACTTCTCCACATGCTAAACTTTTTTATTTTCAAAAATATACCGTCAGCTTTCGTAATGTTATTCCTTCCTGCAGGCCATTCTGCTCAACAAGTTTTGCCACTCTCTAATACTCTACGTTTAAGGCTCAATTCAAATAATACCACCACAGTGAAACCCCTGAGACTTGTAGGCAGAGTTAGTCACCCCTTTGTCATACCATTTTTATGTTACAAAAAAAATTATTCCAATGATATGCTTATGTTAAAGCACCTATCAGAATGGGTTATGAGTTTACAAGGTCATTTATCTTGATAATCTCAGCATATACCAAAAGAGCTGGAAAAATAGTAGATGTTGAGTAAATATTTATTGAATGTTGTTGAATAAGAGAATGCCTCTGGTCTCTGTGTGTGTGTGTGTGTGTGTGTGTGGGCGCGTGTGCACGGATGTGTGTTTAGGTGTAGGTGTTTTACAGTACAGGCTATTTGAAAGAATGGAAATTTTGTTCTTATCCTTTGGATGGAGAGTGAGGAAGAGGGAAGAGGAGAGGAAGCATTTAGTAGACTCCATAGAATAGAATACTTTTTACAGGAGTAAAAAGTAAAAATCTTAAATAGAATCTGCCTATTTACTGATGATGTATCCAAAAAAAATAAGGGGTTATTCATCACAGATTTGGAATTGGCCCCTATATATTTCGATGGGTTTAGGATTAGATTTGTCCACAAGTGACAGAAAATCATAATAGCTGTGGTGTAAACAATTTGAAGTCTATTCCTTTCTCTTATTAAAGTCCAAGTTCCACAGCACTTGTGTCAGGGAGCATGTCTCCTTCTGTCTCGTTGCTCTGTCACAAGTAGTTTTAACTTCATGGTCCGAAATGGCACATGTATATTCCAAGAAGCAGGATGGAAGAAGGAGTGGAAAAGCATAGCACACAGACTATATGAGCACTATCTCCTAAAGAAGGTTCCCAGATGTCATATAACACTTCCACGTGCCTCCTGTACCCTAATTCTGTGGTTAAAGGGAGGCTAGGAAATGTAGTTTTTATTCTGTCTGTCATGTTTCCAGCTAAAAATCCTGTTGCTGTAGAAGGAGGAAAGAACAGATATGGACTGATATGATTTGGTTTTACCTCTTTGTGTCTCAGGCCTTGTCCAAAGTATTGTATAAGGCAATTAGCACACTGTAATCACTCAGTAAATATTTTTTTTACTATCCACTTTGATATCATTTGCCAGTTCTCCACATCCAGGCACACTGGATACTTCTACCCAAATGACTCTCCAGCTGTATGGTAAGGTACTGCATATTATAGCCTCTATCTGGCCTTGAATACTCCCTGAACTGTATCTGAAGCTGTTAAAATAATAATGACTAAATTCCTAATGGCTAACTGATACTCTTAGAGTTGTTTAACATTACCAGAGAGTTGCTGAGGTACTAGTTAAATTGAATAAATGTTATTTGTCTTATAACCTCACTTTTTAAAAAATTGAAGTATAGCTGATTTACAGTGTTATGCCAATCTCTGCTGTACAGCAAAGCAACTCAGTTATACACATATATACATTCATTTTTTTGTATTCTGTTCCATCATGCTTTATCCCAGAAGATTGGATATAGTTCCCTGTGCTATACAGTAAGATCTTGTTGTTTATCCATTCTAAATGTAGTAGTTTGCATCTACCAACACCAAATTCCCAGTCCCTCCCTCTCCCTTCCCCGCTTCCCCCTGGCAACCACAAGTCTGATCTCTATGTCTGTGAGTCTGTTTCTGTTTCATAGATAGTTTCATTTGTGCCATAGTTTAGATTCCACATGTAAGTGATATCATATGATATTTGTCTTTCTCTTTCTGCTTACTTCACTTAGTATGATAATCTCTAGTTGCATCCATGTTGCTGCAAATGGCGATCTTTGTTATTTCTATGGCTGAGTAATATTCCGTTGTATATATGTACCACATCTTCTTTATCCATTCATCTGTCCATGGACATTTAGTTTGTTTCCATGTTTTGGCTATTGTGAATAGTGCTGCTATGAACATAAGGGTGCATGTATTTTTTGAATTATAGTTTTGTCCAGGTATATGCCCAGGTGTGGGGTTGCTGGATCGTATGGTAATTCTATTTTTAGTTTTCTGAGGAACATTCAAACTATTTTCCATAGTGGCTACACCAACTTAAATTCCCACCAACAGTGTAGGAGGGTTCCCTTTTCTCCACACCCTCTCCAGCATTTGTTATTTGTAGAATTTTTAATTATGGCCATTCTGACCAGTGTGAGATGGTACCTCATTGTAGTTTTGATTTGAAACTTACAAGCTTTTGCACAGCAAAGGAAACCATTTAAAAAAAAACACACATGAAAAGACAACCTACGGAATGGGAGAAAATATTTGCAAATGATGCAACCGACAAGGGCTTAATCTCCAAAATATAAAAACAGCTCATACAACTCAACAACAAAAAAAGAAACAACCCAATTGAAAAATGGGCAGAAGACCTTAATAGACATTTCTCCAAAGAAGACATACAGATGGCCGGTAGGCACATGAAAAGGTGCTCAGCATCACTAATTATCAGAGAAATGCAAATCAAAATTATAACCTCACTTTTTACTTGAGAGAGATGAACTCAGTCATAACATCTTAAACCACAGGGCCTCATGGAGGAAACTTCCACCTTAGAGAAGCTTCTTGAACTTTACTCCCAAAATGATTGACCACATCATTATACATTACTGTACCAAAACTAACATTGTTAAGTCCTCATATTTCCAGTGGAGTTTAAAAGATGATTATACATTGTTAATTTGATAATGCTTGTGTTTTTTAACTTCTTCTGCAAGGAGCTAAAATTTATAGAGCGAGTTCTTGGTAGAAGGACCATTTGGGAGAGCTTTGCGGCACCTCACCTATAAGACAGGACCAAGGGCTACGAGTAAATAAGACAATTTTCCTGGTTACTTGTTTGCTAGAAATCATTATGCACAGTCTCCCACCCAGATTACTGAGAGCATGCTATACAGGTCCTAAGGAAGTGCTTCCTTGTTCTCTGTAAACTTAACTGTAGTAATCACCGTATTAAATGTTATAAAGAAGTTCTGGAGTTTTATTTATGAATCCAACAGCTAAATTACAGTGATCATTAAAACTTCTAGTTAGTGTCAAAATGTTTTGACTATCAAATTCAGAGAGATTAATCATTCTTTTAAATATGCTCTGCTGGCAACCTGATTCTTTTTTCTGGTCCAAGATATCACTTAGAACAGCTTCTGTTTCTTCTACTTTGCAGGCTGGGAATTAAATGAAGGACAAGTGTGTAGAACTAAGCTTTTTAGGAAATTTTTTGAATTAATGATCCATTTCTTAAGCATTAGAAGCTGAAGGTCACTAAAGCTAATGATATTTATAATTAGCATTTACAAAGAACATCAGGTAATCGGTTAGAACAGAACAGAGGTAAAGGAATTTCAGACTGGGACACACATTTCGGAAGGTGGCAAGTTCTGCCACCAAAACATCAGTATGTCTTAGTCAAAAGAAAAGGGAATTTTCAAAATGTTATAAAGTGATGAAAGTTAGAAGATGTTTGATAAGTTGAAGAATTAAGAAAATATTGACTCAGAGAGCATGTTTTGTTATAAAATTGACAGGGCCCTCAAGATAGGTTTGACAGTGATTGAAATGGGTTATGTAAATGACACATCTTGCTGCCTGGCTTCATTTCTCTGATCAAAATTGAGACTTAGTAAATTGTATCATTTTTACTTATTTCTTCCCTGTCTCTCACCACTGCCATAAAATCGGTGATGCTTGCTTTAATTTTTTGAAGCACTACTAGTATTTATTTTTAAAATATAAAGAATTATATAAAGTGACTACTCAAGCACTTGCTAGAGTTATTAAAAAAAAACTGTTTCTTTAAAGGAAAAACAAATCCTCTTCAATTTTTCAGCAGCAGAACCTGACCCCCTATGAGTGAACTGATTTATATAAAGCAAGGACAAGAGTGTGCATTAGTTTTGCCCTTTCTGATGTAAAAGTCTACCCCAGATCCTAATTGTCAAAGTGACAAAGTTTTCTCTAATTGTCTCCGGCCTACCTCCAATGAGAGAAGTGATATATTTAATAAAAATAATGTTTTTAGCCATTTACGTACCATTTCAAAGAAATTTTAATGAGGTAAATGAACTTATACAAAATTATACTTGGAACTTAAAATCTGAATTCATTAGTGTAATTCACCTGTTTTGATTTTAGAAATCAGAAGGTTAAAGACGAATGGTTGGAAGCCTTAGAACTAGTGTCATTGGACAGAAGGGCAAAATTGGAGTTCTGATTCACTACTTAGCAGGGTTTCCCACAGGTGCAGTCGGTGTAGGCTGTCCTTTCTGACACACTCCAGCTGGTCCCTGCAGGGTTTTCAGTGTTCTCATTCCTATCTGCAGTTGTAACTGGTGTGGCTGCGTTTCCCACTTCTGAGCCCTACCCGTTCTCATCCTTTGGTGTTTGCCTTGGTCCATCTCTATGCATGACAGACGGGACGTGTTAGAGGTATTAGGGCATCAATCATGTAACATTCACCTATTTTTCCTTCTTTCCTTCTGCTTCTAATCCAAGTTTGTGCAACAAGCAAAGAATTCACATTTATCTTATGCCTCCTATGAACTGGTACTGGACTCGACACTTGAAACATGTGATTTTATTTAATATTTTCCACTACAGTGTTAGTATTCCTACAGATTTTTTACAGATTTTACAGATGAGGAAATCTGGATTTATAGAGGTTAAGTAATTTTTGCAAGGTCACAGAGTAAGAAAATGGGGAAGTTGGGCTGCCCAATTCTTTCCACTCTGTATACCCATCTCACCTGGACCTAAGAGTTATTTGAGGTTTTAGAGAAATAAGGGGCTAATGGTGATTCTAAAATGTATGAAGCATTACTGACTTACCAACTTGTCACTATTCTGATATACAAGCAGAACAAAATTTCTATAATGGAAAGTTAGGAAGTGTAATATTTATTAAAGCATTTAGATCTATATTTGGCATGAAGACACTTACAAGGGTAATAATTCTTTTACAGTGTGCAACCGGTATACATTATAAGTCACTTGAAGTTTTTGTAGGCCAATTGTAAACTTTATATTCCATTTTCAATATACTTGATATGTATTTTAAAAGGCATTTGCAGAACATTTCTCTCCTTTAAGACATTCTGGTCAACATTCAAACTAGTTTTATCATCCTCATACATATATTAAAACCTTTCACATTAGCCCTTATCCTGTTGAGCACTTCATTGGGATTCTGACTTAAGCATTTCTTTGACTGGAAATTGTCATATACTACACTTAACGATGCATAACAACACCTCAAGTCAATACTTTATGCAGTTACTCAGCATTTAGAAACTACAGCTATGCTGACTTAATTTTATTAATTTTTCACTAGTACAACCTAACATGCTTTTGCACTCATTCATTCACAAAATTCATCTACTCGAGGGTTGTTCATTCAGTAATGAATTTATTCAACAACCATTTTAATACAAACACCCATTTTGTGTAGAGGTATACCCATCCTGCAAGATTATATTTTAATGTTGTTTGTCATTTACAATTATCTTCCCTTTTATATCTAGGGATTTCTTTTTCTTCCTTTTCTTAAATTTATTGTTTTTCATTGTTAGCTTGAACCCATGGTAGAACAAGTGGCTTTTTGTTCCTCTTGTGTATTCTATTTTGTTGGAGGAGCCGTTTTGGGAGAAGACTTCATAAAAGAAGTTTTAATGATGAGTAAGAGTTCGTCAAGAAAAATAATTGGGAATCTAACTATTAAAAGTCCAGACAACTGACACAAAGTTATCAGTAAGACACAGCAAAGGTTTAGCCAATATCTTTTCTGTGTGTTGGGAACGGTGAGGGCATACAGGTACTGGAGCTGAGGATATAATGTCAGAGCCAGTAGGGGACCCCAGTATTCCTCAGCTGGCTGAACATTAGCCCTGGATCTAGAATACAAGCTCTGTGAGAGCAACCAGAACAATTCCTGACATATAACAGTTCTTCTGTAAAAAATGATGCATAAATGCCCTGATAGTTTGGTATAAGAATTGTTAAGTGCTCAGACCCTTTCTATTTTTTGTTGGGGCACATCTATATTTTTTCCTACCTGTCCCCTTATTTCATGTCCAAAGAGGAAGAGGACTGAAATTGATGAGTTTGGGCTTCGGGACAATTTTGGGGCCAATGAGCTAGAGCTGCCCCTCTAAGTAGACAATCCTTCTATTTGACTCTTACTTCCTTGTATTTCTCTTTCTTCTTCCATGAGACTGATGTGGCAATAGACTCCAGAAGAGGCTGTACTTGGACAGGTGGTCTGAGAAGACCCTCAGCCTAAAGAAAAAAACTTGTTATCCTCCTGTCCTTGTTCTATTCGTCTTTGCATTGTGTATCTTAAACTTCAGAGTATTTCTGTAAGGGATGAGCCTGGGAGCAGGGTACTAGCAACCCTAAGTAGCCTCATGGTACAACCTTGCTCTCTAGAACACGTAATTTGGAACGAAACTTTTTTCCTCTGGCCTTGTTTCTCTACATGGATCTTATGAGAGTAACTGTTAATTGAAACCCTAGATTCAAACCAAACACCAATTCCTGACCCGCATGATAGACTTGGTGAGAATAAACCATAACAAGGTATTCTATGGCCCGAACTAAGGAAAGAAGGGCATTTCCAATGAGATAAGAGACAAATATTACCAGAAAGAAAGTTGTGGTCAAAAGCCAGAAGAAACTGGTTAACTGCATCAAAGTAAAGAGGCAAGTAAAGAAAACAAATAATAAATTAATAATGGTGGGTTGGTAACCCGTAGAACAGACAAAGGTACAAAATAATTCTTAAAGCTCTAAGCACGCAAAGATTCACTACAATTATGGGAAGCCCATACCTGCTGCCTAAATAGGGCTGGTTTCCAAAAGTTTAAAGATTTTTAGATGAACATTCCTAGTTCCTTTCCTCATTCTTTCGTACTGAATCTTCAAGTCAATCCACCCTACTTTAGCCCCTCATAAACACATGCACAGAATAGAAAATTTGCAAGTACTATTTTCTGTGCTAGAAATAAGTTCCTAAGGTAATGGGGAAAAACAAACTTTTCAGGTTCTGAACTATCATTTAGCGTAATAGCATAATATTTTCTCTCTGCTTGCATATTTTGCATGTATATTAATGCCTTCATATCAAGTACTAATAAATACGTACTCTTGCCTATGTTTTATTTAAATCTCCTCACTGTGAAATTTACAGTCCAGCAATATCAAATTATTTATAATTACTCCCAACACACACACGCACGTGCGTGCACGCACACACACACGCACACACACACAGGGCTGTAAACTCCTCAAGGTCAAAGATTGTATGACTTAGTCATTTGTATGTTCCCAGTGCCCAGTATAGTATTCAGTACATGTTCAATAAAATAAATTAAACTTATTGTGAAATTGGTAAGGGCAGAACAGTGGTATAAATAGAGATAGCCATCCCCAAAAAAAGCGTGTAACTATTACTTCCTGTTGAGTAGCTCATAGGAAGTATGGACCATCAAGGGATGCCAATTTCAGTTCCTCCGTCCCTACAAAACTGACAGAAAATGGCCCCAGAGACAGATATGAGAGAGATTTCCCCTGAGATTTTACAGTAAGAAAGTAAAGCTATTTGGGAGTCATCTCCATTTCCTTAATAATAATCTTTTTTGGTAAATAAATCTCATTGCAACCTTTCCTTCTGCTATCCACAGCATCATTATTTCTTTATCTTTCCCTCATATGAGTTTTCCACTCATTTACATTGTTGACTCACTATTAAATTTTCTCTCTCAGTTTCCTTAACTTATAATTTTCAGCACTTAGACCCACCCTGACTTCTACCAGAGCTGATTAAGATAGGAGGATTTCTGTTCAGCCATGGTTTACTCTTGTTTTTGCACACCTCTCACTTGCTCCTTAATACGTTGCTGGTCACTGTAGATCTAGTCCCAGGTCCTCTCTAGGTACCTCTGCCTGCACACTCTTACCCATATATTTAGAAATTATTTTATTCTTCTAACATAATTAGCACACCTCCTCTACTTTCAACTGTGCCCTGTTTATATGTACTTTCATTTTCAACTTTCCATCGTATTCTGAATTCTGATACTGTTGTTCATGTTGTTATCATTCTCCTGACCATTCATTCAAACTGGTGGCAAAAGTACACTTAATGAGCATAATTTTCATTTAACCACCCAAAGCACTCATGTCATTATCAAAGGCTCTCACATGACCAGATTGTGCAGATTTCTTTTCAATATAGTCTGCTCACATCCTATCAGGGGGCCAGCTGCTAAAAACAGTCAACATATTATTCCTAGTCAGAGCCCATTATAATGAACACTAAAGGGGTGTTCACACTTTCTCACTGTATTTGAATTTCATTACACTGGGCTCAGTGTGGCTCGCATGAAGGACTCACAAGTCCTTTTTTCTCAATTTAATCAGCCAAATATCATAGTTTGCTATCCATTGGGGCTACATGTGCTAAAGCATAACTAGCCTCCTTTCTAAAGTTTAAGGAGTCAATTGACAGGTAGATTTGGGTTAATGGTGTCAGATTTAGCAAGGAAAAATAAAGTTGAACAACTTTTTTTTTTTTAGTATAAATGTAACCCATGTGATATTTAAGATATATACATACTAAAAATTATTTATCTGTAATTCAAATTTAAGTATTGATAGTATTGACTATTTTTTAGTTTATGTCCTGAACATTTTATGGATATACTTACAGTAAAAATTATTTATCATTCATCTAAAACTTAAATTTAACCAGGAGTCCTATATTTTATCTGGCAGCTCTAACTTAGGTGCATTCTCAGATTTGAGTTAGACATAAAATGATTTCTACTGTCTGGAAGGCATGATGAGAACCACAAAGGAACCTGTGGAAAGAAACAAAGCCCTGAATTTTTTGAGAGCTTAAAATTAAGGATGGACATTCACTGATTTGGGATGTTAGATGCAATTTTGCTTCAAGAAAAGTAGAAGTTTCCAAAACTTGACTTCGCCTCTTTAGATGTGCTTATGTTGTGCATATGTATGCACCCCCTCTTTAAATCATTACTTAGTTCCCTGAACAACTTGTTATAGATCAGTTTCAGTTGGCATATGCTAAATAGCTACAATTATATTTTTCTTTTTCTATGAAGGGAACATTCTAGGTTGTATACATAAGTTCTGAAGGCAAAAGAATGTTTTGTACTATCTTTATAAAGTCAAGCTGTCTGATGTTGCATGACATACTGTGACATTTTTGGGTCAAACAGAAAAATCTGTATTTGCTCCCTGACAGATATTACTATATCCACAGTTCCAGGAGAAACCTATCATTTAGAACTTAAACATAGCTTCCAAAAAAGAAAAAGAAATTTAATTCAGCCCAAAACAGGGAACATGGGAGCAGTTCTATTTCTTCAAACTCGTCTGCTACATTGGAATCAACTTTCTGCACTAATTGCACCAGAAATTTAAGAACTAATTACCAGTTATTGGTCACAGAATCTCCCTTCTGGTTAGGTTTAGATAACATATTCCAATACATTCTTATTATAGAAAAGCAGATAGACTTAGCTGAGGTATACACGATATGGAGTTAATTTATCTGTAGGAAATTGAAAGGAAGAGTGAAAGGATAGAGAAGTTCACTTGCTCAAACTAACGTAGATATAATTCTTGGAACCTGTTTAGCAGAATTGGCTCTGGGTGAGAGATGCCAGAGAGTCCACTGATGTAGCAAATAATGTCATGAACATTGATTCATAAAACTAATATGGGGCTTCCCTGGTGGCGCAGTGGTTGAGAATCTGCCTGCCAATGCGGGGCACACGGGTTCGAGCCCTGGTCTGGGAGGATCCCACATGCCGCGGAGCGGCTGGGCCCCTGCGCCACAACTACTGAGCCTGCGCGTCTGGATCCTGTGCTCCGCAACAGGGGAGGCCGCGATAGTGAGAGGCCCGCGCACCGCGACGAAGAGTGGCCTCCGCTTGCCGCAACTGGAGAAAGCCCTCGCACAGAGACGAAGACCCAACACAGCCATAAAATAAATAAATAAATAAATAAATAAATAAATAAATAAATAAATAAAAACTAATATGGAGTGCAAGGGGGTCATGTCTCAGTGACTGGCAAATGCATCACTTCACTGGTGGAGTCACTGCTAAGAAGCCTAGCTTAGTTCAGATACTAATAGAAATAAAAAGAGTTCATGGGGCCAGATTAGCAAGAGGTCCACAATAAACTATACCTACAAAAATTCCAAATCTCATGTCTAAAGGGAAAAAAGAAAACATTTTTATGTGTAATTGGCTGATATTTATTTAGTTATGAGTTCTGTGCTCTCACATATACAGTTGTATTTATACATTTAATGGTGACCATATAATTTATTGTCCAAACCATAAAAATTTTGTCCAGGACAAATACTAAACCAGAAAAAATTCATGGACAATAGGCATAAACTGGGACTGTTCTGGGCAAACCTTAGGGTATGTATATACACTAAGATCTGTGTATATTATAAAAAATAAATACAAAAAATGATTTTAAATCCATATAATGGACAAAACCACAAAGTCATTTGAATAGTCATAGTGAATGTTTATTTGGTGGTTACTGTATTCCAAATACTCATCCTGGCATCAACTTTACGAGGTAAAGAGGCCATTTTACTAATTGGTAAATTATTATCCAAAGAGGCTAATAAATGTCATCAAAGTCACAAAGTTATGTATTATAGAGTAAGGATTTGAATCCATACAGTCTACATACATAGCTCATACCCTAAGTAATGTATGCTAATCTAGAATTAACTAAACTAAATAAATATTAAATATACTACTATATTCAATCACATAGTATAAGGAACTAGATAATAAGTATTCAAAATTTAAGTACAGACTCCTTTTTAAAGATAATGACTATGTTGTCACCATATTACAAATGTGGCAAGTCTGATTCCTGAGAACAAGATACTCAAATTTTAATGCACCCACTTCCCACACCAGATTCACCTGGGTACTTAGTAAAACTCAGATATTTGAGCCCCACCTCAGACTTTATGAAGAATTTGACTTGATTCTTATGCATGGAGTGTTTGAGAATATGTTTCCTAAAATACAGAAGCAAGAGTAAATTTGTGACATTGGATTTATGTTATTGTTTTGTTTTGTTTTTGTCTTTGTAAACTGTTAACATACAATTTATCATAACTAAGGGAAAGCACTGACTAGAATGACTAAGTACTCAAAAATAACTACGCTGATTTAATCTGTTAATTTAAAAAATTAATTTCTACCCACCAGCTCACTAAGTAAGGTTTTCTTATAAAAATATTTTAAAATTTAATATGAACAATGTATAATTTGATATAAAAATTAGGTACTTAGATAAGTCATTGTTATAAAATAACTACGATTGACAACATAGAAGAAATTGTTCTGATTATATCATCTGCATTAAAAAAGCTAAAGTTATAGATGATTTTTTAACTGCATCTAGAAAAGCCAAAATATCTTAGTTTTACTAGTACTCAGCATTATTTATGAGATTTTTTAAAAAGTGTTTATTGAATGTATTATTCTCTTCAATTAATTTGAGATTATCACAATTTAGGGTACTAAAACATAATGTCTTCCTTCTTTTTTTTTAATATTTATTTATTATTTATTTATTTTATTATTATTTATTTTTGGCTGCATCGGGTCTTAGTTGCAGCATGTGGGACCTTCGTTGAGGCATGTGGGCTCTTCGTTGCAGTGCACAGGCTTCTCTCTAGTTGTGATGCGTAGGGCTTCCTCTTCTTTAGTTGTGGTGCATAGGCTCCAGGGCACATGGGCTCTGCAGATGTGGCGCATGGCTTCCAGAGTGCACGGGCTCTGTAGTTTGCAGCACACAGGCTCTCTAGTTGAGGCGCACCACCTCAGTAATTGTGGTGCATGGGCCTAGATGCCCCGCGGCGTGTGGGATCTTAGTTCCCTGACCAGGAATCGAACCCGCATCCCCTGCACTGTAAGGCGGATTCTTTACCACTGTACCACCAGGGAAGTCCCATGTCTTCCTTCTTTTAAGCAATATCTGCTTACTCCTTGTCAGGCACTATTTTAGGTACTAATGACAAGTCAGTGAACAAAATAAGTACACAAAAAAATTACTGCCCTCCTAGAGTTTACTGTTTAGTGAGTCTTGTGCTTCCTTTGCCTTAAAATGCATGGCCACTTATTAACAAACTTTCAGGTATGTGAAGAAATGGTATACCAATTAAAGAAAGTGGCTGCTGTCATCACTACAGTTTCCAGGGAAGCTGGAAGAGAAAGTTAGGGTAGGAAAAGTATAAACCAAAGGGCTAAAATAAGTTTCTATAGGGTAAAGACCAAATGTGAACCTTCTTGTGTGAGGCAAGAGTCAGGTGGACTTAGATATTCTCAAGTTTGAAGGTCTACAGACACATGAATCACCCCCTTAATTGGAAGGGACACCGAAGGTGATGGTACCTAGATCAACTTTGTACTTTTCTAATAGATCTTCCTAGCCTCCTTGCTTGGAAAGGGAACTCTAAAGAAAATGAGGCAACCAAGCCCTTTAGTGGGAGTTAGAAGGAGGGAGAGCAGTGAGTTTACCTTATGGAATAAAAGCTCAAAGCAGAAAACCAATGGGACACCCAGTTACCTCAGAAACGGTATGCCAGGGCACACTAAATTAATTTGGGAAGATCCCCTTAAACTTGGTAAATTCTCTGTGTATTATTTCCATACTGCCCTGTCTGTTCCCTGGTATTGATCATACAGTAGTAAAACCCAACTAATGAAAGTGCCTGTTTGCTTTTCTTTATGGGAAACTAGGGAAACCCAAGAAAATCAAGCGGTAGCAAGGCAGCTTTAGAGTGGAGAGGAAAACAAGTTTAGTCCTGAAAGCCCTGGTCATGCTGCCAAAAAAAAAGAAAGAAAGAAAGAAAGAAAGAAAATAGAGTACTAAGAGCTGGATGAGTCTGCAACATTTGCCCATGTCTAACAGAGGAGAGACCCACTTGGTGTACACAAAATTCGTGTTGGAAAGGAAATAGTATTTCAGTCATTCATGGAGGCAGAGGGCTGGACAAATTGCATTGTAACAATGCTTGTCTCTGTCTTTATTTCCTAATTCACTGTAAGTCCTTCAAGAGCAAAGGTTAAGTCTGATTCATTTTTGTCTTCCCATGACCCAACATGGTAGTTGACACAAATTACTCATAAAATTTGATTAAAAAAAAAGAGAGATGAATTAATTATTTAATTAGTGGTTTGAAATCCTCTTATAATTTTAGGAAAATAAAACATTTATAGAATTCTTATTATGGAATAGGTGCTAGAAAAATATGAATCACTGTCCTAGACGAGTTGATGTTTCATCTGAGTCTTGATCAATATGATGTGGAAAATGGGGAAAGGGAACTTTTAAGGCAGAGAGACTTCAAAGGCAGAGAGACTTTTAAGGCAGAGACAGATTTGCCGTGGGGTAGCAGTGACAATGCATCTTTTGGAGCGGCTCAAGTGTAAGAGGGATGAGGTGAGACTGGAAATGTGTGCTAGGACCAGATCATGAGTAATCTTGAATGCCATGTTAGTAAGTTTTAATCAGTGGATCATGGGAAGACAGAGGAAATTTGTAAGAATAGAAATGTGATGTGGGATCTGATTTGTCTTTTTGAAAGTTAGAACTGACACTAGTTTGCATGAAGGACTAAATGAAACCTATAAAAGAATTGGGTATGGGGCTATTGGAACAGTCAGGGAGACAATAAAATAAAATCTGAACAAAGATATGGATAATAGGCACAAATGCATAATGTGCTTAAACATATAAAGCAGAAAATACATAAATCACATGATGTGTTAAAACATATAAAACACATTCCAAAGACTTACTCATGAATATGAAATCGATGATGTAGAAAAGACCCCCATTTCTGGATGGGGAACTTATAGAGCTCCTTTATGGAGAAGAACAGAAGGAGGGGAAGGATTCAGTGGGAAAAGCCACTTATCAGTACATGAACTTGCCGAGTTTGAGGTGCCTGTAAACATTTTATGGAGATGCTCCTCAGACAATGGGATATGGAGTTTTACACCTCTAGAAATGGCTAGGACTGAGTGTGGACTTGAGATTTATCAGAAAAGAATTAGAAGACTGTCCAAGGGAGAAGAAGCTCATCCCGTGAAAGTGGTTAGAACCCGAGGAAAGAAGCTTGGAGTGAACTCCAAGGATGTCAACATCCAAGGAGCAAGAGTTGAAGAGGGGACAGAGAAGGACATTCAGGGGGTCAGGGGGGAGACATGGGAGAGCTTCTTACAGAAGATAAAGGAAGCCAAACTTCAATAAGGTATCAAGTCAGGTGTCGAATGAGATGACTAGGAAAAAAAAAATACCCATCTATTGGACAATTTGGAGGGATCTGGTGACATCATGCACTGTTTAAAATTGGGAAACCACATTAAAGAATATGGAAAAACCAATGGTAAAGGGAACTTGGTGCATCATTGGCACTTACTTAGTGGTGAGAAGAAAGTGCAAGATGAGTTTGCTGCTTGAGAAGATGCCAGGGTCAAGAAAATGTTCTCTCTCTTGGTAATTTGGCCTTTCTGATTCCTATTCAGGGACCAGAGAGGGTCTAAATCTGTCCTTGAGGCTAATTCCCTACCTTTTTCATTTTCCTTCTATCTTCTTCACCTTATATGTTTTCAGATTCAGCCCCTTCTTGTGAGTGTTCCTTATCTCATGTTCTGTTACCTTCCTACCTGGTGTAGGTTAGAAAGACTGAGATCCCACCAACACTGGAGATGCCCAGTAATTAGGACAGGTTTGTGGGTTTGGGGACAGAGGGGGACATAGACGTTATCTGTTGCTAAGGAAACTATGTTTTTACCATTATACCCAAATAGCAGCATCACTCTCAAATTCAAAAAAGCTACTAAAATTCACAGAATACTTCACTTAAATATGCAATAAGCCTAAACTACTTTAATTTCCCCTTTTTTCACTTATTTTTGCCTCTGGAGAACATTCTTTATATCCAACTGCTTTCCTTAGCCTCTCTGCTTTTATTAGGTATTTCCTAAATGTTTTGAAAATCCTAAGTGATATTATAAAGCTTTTTATTGAGATGAAAAACTTTCTTATGGGTATCCCCTCATCTGCCCCCATCACCAAACGTATCTCCTTTTAAAGGACCAGGTGGTTTAACTCTAGAGGCCACATGTATTTTGAAGAAACAATGGCAATTATCCAGGAAGGAGAGAGTAGAATGTAAACACTAGTTTAGCCCATACTCAGTCTTAGAAATCTCATGAAAGATAGAAAGTTAATCTCATATATAGCCACAGTTTATAAAAAAAAATTTAATATCTATGTTTTAATATATAGCTTATTTGATGTTTATTTTCAAATGGCTCAGAATAACTGAAAGTATTATGATTTGCCAAGGCAAAATTTTTCTTTTTTTTTCCAGTGTCACTGCCTCCCTTTATATTTTTCAAACACTTGCTTTTTTATTAATGTAAATCAGCCAAAGTTTATCTCACAAAAATTCCATATTGCTCAGCCCAAAATCATTCTCTGCCAAACACATGGAGGTGCCTTGCCCTCTGGAGAAACTGACAAATGTAAGAGTGGAAAAAACAGAAACACTTCTGTTTTCCCATTCCCAGAGCTCTGGCCCTTCATCCTGCCCACACGTAGTCCCACAGCAGGCACTTATCCAAGGGAAGAAGCTTTCTCTCTGAGGATCTTCAAGTTGCTGTTGTTCCTAATTCTAGAAAACCACAATTTCATTTATTTGCAATATGTTTCCAAAGAAAAATTGCCTAAGGAAATGAGGTAGATGGAGCAGTTAGTAATTTGTCCCTTTCAATTCCCAGTGTTTGTTTCCTTCTGATTTAACAGTTTCAAGGTATCTTTTCAGAGAATTAGCATGCCCAAAGAAGCAGGAAGGTCTTCCTCCTCAATGGCTTCTTATTTCTTGTTGAATAGCACCACCCCGTGGTTATTCTGTTTCCTTAATTATCACAAGGAATGAGTGACAGTGTTTGATTTCCTATCCCAGTATATTTTACTTTATAACCATGACTAAAACCAATATATATCAAAGTATGGGTAAATATAATCATTTCACTGGTAAAGCTGTTTACATTTAACCAATCATCTCATCATTTGCATCTGAGGCTCATTTTTGTACCTCCTTGTGCACATAGGGCATCACTTTCTATGCAGTAACTGCTGTGTGGATGTGGTTAGAGGAAACTTTCTTTGTCTGTCTCACTATTTTAATGGCCATCTACTTAATTATGGTTTCTAATTTAATTTTCTTCTGCAATCTTGCTAGAATTCAGTATCATTCATGCAAGTATATGTATCTGAGAGTCTAATCATTTCTTAAAAATATGATAATAGTTTCACAACTTCTTGTAAAAATCTTTAGCATCATTACTTCTGAAACCCTGATTTAGAATCATAAGGACAGGAGGGCAGACAGCAGAAGCAAGAAGAACTACAATCCTGCAGCCTGTGGAACAAAAACCAAATTCACAGAAAGGTAGACAAGATGAAAAGGCAGAGGGCTATAAACCAGATGAAGGAACAACATAAAACCCCAAAAAAACAACTAAATGAAGCAGAGATAGGCAACCTTCCAGAAAAAGAATTCAGAATAATGATAGTGAAGATGACCCAGGACCTCGGAATAAGAATGGAGGCAAAGATCGAGAAGATGCAAGAAATGTTTAACAAAGACCTAGAAGAATTAAAGAACAAACAAACAGAGATGAACAATACAATAACTGAAATGAAAACTACACTAGAAGGAATCAACAGCAGAATAACTGAGGCAGAAGAACAGATAAGTGACCTGGAAGACAGAATGGTGGAATTCACTGCTGTGGAACAGAATAAAGAAAAAAGAATGAAAAGAAATGAAGACAGCCTAAGACATCTCTGGGACAACATTAAACACAACAACATTTGCATTATAGGGGCCAAGAAGGAGAAGAGAGAGAGAAAGAACCAGAACAAATATTTGAAGAGATTATAGTCAAAAACTTCCCCAACATGGAAAAAGAAGTAGCCACCCAAGTCCAGGAAGCACAGAGAATCCCATACAGGATAAACCCAAGGAGAAATGCGCCAAGACACATAGCAATCAAATGGGAAAAATTAAAGACAAAGAAAAATTATTGAAAGCAGCAGGGAAAATGACAAATAACATACAAGGGAACTCCCATAAGGTTAACAGCTGATTTCTCAGCGAAATTCTACAAGCCAGAAGGGAGTGGCATGACGTATCTAAAGTGATGAAAGGGAAGGACCTACAAGCAACATTACTCTACCCAGCAAGGATCTCATTCAGATTCGATGGAGAAATCAAAAGCTTTACAGACAAGCAAAAGCTAAGAGAATTCAGCACCACCAAACCAGGTCTACAGCAAATGCTAAAGGAATTGAACTAGAACAAAAAAATCTTAAAATTTGTATGGAGACACAAAAGACCCCGAATAGC
Organism: Balaenoptera physalus; assembly: GCF_965194825.1. NCBI lineage: Eukaryota > Metazoa > Chordata > Mammalia > Artiodactyla > Balaenopteridae > Balaenoptera > Balaenoptera physalus. The sequence goes on along the minus strand of NC_138890.1, from coordinate 108,350,512 downwards.
CAAAGCAGTCTTGAGGGAAAAAAACGGAGCTGGAGGAATCAGACTTCCTGACTTCAGGCTATACTATAAAGCTACAGTAATCAAGAAAATATGGTACTGGCACAAAAACAGAAACATAAATCAATGGAACAAGATAGAAAGCCCAGAGATAAACCCACGCACATATGGTCAACTAATCTATGACAAAGGAGACAAGGATATACAATGGAGAAAAGACAGTCTCTTCAACAAGTGGTGCTGGGAAAACTGGACAGCTACATGTAAAAGAATGAAATTAGAACACTCCCTAACACCATACACAAAAGTAAACTCAAAGTGGATTACAGACCTAAATGTAATACTGGACACTATAAAACTCTTAGAGGAAAACATAGGCAGAACACCCTTTGACATAAATCACAGCAAGATCTTTTTTGATCCACCTCCTAGAGTAATGGAAATAAAAAGAAAAATAAACAAATGGGAACTAATGAAACTTCAAAGCTTTTGCACAGCAAAGGAAACCATAAACAAGACGAAAAGACAACCCTCAGAATGGGAGAAAATATTTGCAAACGAATCAACAGACAAAGGATTAATCTCCAAAATATATAAACAGCTCATGCAGCTCAATATTAAAGAAACAAACAACCCAATCCAAATATGGGCAGAAGACCTAAATAGACATTTCTCCAAAGAAGACATACAGATGGTCAAGAAACACATGAAAAGCTGCTCAACATCACTAATTATTAGAGAAATGCAAATCAAAAGTACAATGAGGTATCACCTAACACCAGTTGGAATGGGCATCATCAGAAAATCTACAAACAACAAATGCTGGAGAGGGTGTGGAGAAAAGGGAACCCTCTTGCACTGTTGGTGGGAATGTAAATTGATACAGCCACTATGGAGAACAATATGGAGGTTCCTTAAAAAACTAAAAATAGAATTACCACATGACCCAGCAATCCCACTACTGGGCATATACCCTGAGAAAACCATAATTCAAAAACACACATGCACCCCAATGTTCATTGCAGCATTATTTACAATAGCCAGGTCATGGAAGCAACCTATATGCCCATAGACAGATGAATGGATAAAGAAGTGGTGGTACATATATACAATGGAATATTACTCAGCCATAAAAAGGAACGAAATTGGGTGATTTGTTGAGACGTGGATGGATCTAGAGACTGTCATACAGCGTGAAGTAAGTCAGAAAGAGAAAAACATGTATTGTATATAAACGCATGTATGTGGAACCTAGAAAAATGGTACAGGTGAACCCGTTTGCAAGGCAGAAGTTGAGACACAGATGTAGAGAACAAACGTACGGACACCAAGGGGGGAAAACCACGGGGACGTGGTGGTGGTGGTGTGATGAATTGTGTGATTGGGATTGACATGTATACACTGATGTGTATAACATTGATGACTAATAAGAACCTGCTGTATAAAAAAATAAATAAAATAAAATTCAAAAATTAAAAAGAAAAAAAAGAAGAATCATAAGGACAACTTGATTTCTACTTCTTTGTCTTTTCCTACTTTCAAATAATAGTACTGCCATTTCTTCCTATATCATATCCTTCCTTTCACTTTCTACTGTCACTAAATCTGAGGTCCAGTTTTTGTTAAAGTTCTACTGAGGTTATAGCTATGATGTTAGCCATCTCTTCTTTAGCAGATCTCTTTCCACTTTATTTCAAAACACATGCTTTTCTCCTTAAATTCCACAATTAAAATTGAATAATACCATAGAATTACCCTTAAAACAATTGGCATCGTCATTCTTTCCATCAAAGCTCTCTATATAAGGATAAATATTTAGGTGTAAGAGTTTTCAACATTACTTGATCTATAATACTGTAAGACTGAAAACAAAGTAAATGTTTCTTTGGAGACAAGGAGATAAATGCTCCCATTTACAGAGAAGGATAAATTATTGTATATTCATACAATGGAATATTAAGCACCATTAAGAATAATGTTTTAAAACAGCAATTAATAGTTAATGAAAAGAGTAGAATACAAAAATATATAGTCAATTCAATCCTATTTTTAGAAATATATTTGCAAACAAAGACCAGAAAGAAATGCACAAAATGTACACAGGATAAGTGGTTAATAATGAATCTTTTTATATTTTCAAACCCTTTCCTATATTATGCTGATTTTTTAAAGTATAAATTACTTATATAATAAAATAATAAACAATTCTTCTTGCTCTGAGTCAAATTAACATTTAATTCTGAGTTTGAACTATCAAGTCACATAATTTAAATTTTAAACTTTTTATTTAATATTTTAAAATTTAATTTTAAACACTTCTTGTCTCAGAGGGACCAGCTATAAGAAGTTAATATCCAAAATATACAAAGAACTCACAACTCAATTGCAAAAACAAAAAAACCCCAAATAACCCAAGTTAAAAATGGGCAAAGGACCTGAATAGATACTTTTACTAAGAAAACATACAAATGGCTATCAGGTACATGAAAATGTGCTCAACATCACTCATCATCCAGGAAATGCAAATCAAAATCACAGTGAGATATCACCTCACAACTGTTAAGATGGCTATTATCAAAAAGATAAGAAAACAAATGCTGATGTAGATGTGCAGAAAAGGGAACCATTGTACACTGTTGGTGGGAAATTGGTACAGCTACTATGGAAAACAGAATGGAGATGCCTCAAGAAACTAAAAATAGAACTACATATAATCCAGAAATCCCACAAAGCCAATTTCTAGAAGAGATATCTGTACTCTCATGTTCATTGCAGCATAGTTCACAATAGTCAGGGTATGGAAACAACCTGTGTCCACCCGCAGATGAATGAATCAGGGAATTTGATGTGTGTATACGTATATACACAAAGAGACAATAAAATATTATTCAGCTTTAAAAAAGAGAAATCTTGCCATTTGTGACAACATGGATGGCCTTGATGGCATTATGCTTAGCGAGATAAACCAGACAGAGATAGACAAATACTGCATGGTATCACTTATGTGTGGAATTAAAAAAAAAAGAAAAAGGTAAACTCATGGAAACAGAGAATAGAGAAGTGGTTGCCAGGGGCTGGAGTTAGGGGAAAGAGGGAGAAGCTTGTAAAGAGATACAGACTTTCAGTTATATAATGCATAAAGTCAGAGCATCTAATGTATAACATGGTGACTATAGTTATAATACCGTATTATATAAATGAAATTTGCTAAGAGTGTAGAACTTAAACATCCTCACAAGAAAAGGGAGGGCAAAATGTAAAGTAATGGATGTGTGGATTAACTCAATGCGGGGAATCCTTTCACAATGTATACATACATCAAATCATCACATTGTACACTTTAAATACCTCAACCATACCTCAATAAAGCTAAAAAAGTAATTATTACAAGACACACATTAAAAAAAAAAAAAATGGACAGCTGTCCTATAGCTCCTGAAAATAAAGAACTCCATTATGAAAGGCCCTAAATGAAATATTTAAAACAAAAATGTGTTATTTGTCAAGCTCAGTTCCTAACAGATAAGTTCTTTTAGACAAATTCAACACAGTCAGTGGGTTTCATTAAAGGAATTTGAGAGTTCTTCTGTATTTATAACTATATACTACTCTGGTGAATTGTCCACTTGGAATGGAAGTTGATCAGAAGCTTCCAATGGAAACCTATGCCTTCAAGTTATCTTATAAATCCTTCACTAATGGCCATTTTTTTGGACACACATGGCAGCTCTGGTCTTGGTGAATGGAGTTCATTGTCTCAGCCCCTGCTGGGAAGCCTGGTATAGCCCATACCCAGCTTCTCCTCACCCCAGTGCCTTGCCCTGCCACCACTAAAGTCTGTGGCCCCTGCAGGGTCCGAAGTGGTGTCAGAGAAAGGGGAAAAGGGAAGAAAAGATATTGAGAAATGAAAGGAAAGAGATTTGGAAAAGATAATATATTAATACATGTATTGAGCATTTATCTTACTCTAGCTTCTCTCCTCAGCTCTTTTAATGTGTCGTCACATTTAAATTTCACAATGACCTTATGAGGTGGGTGCTATTATTATCTCTGCTGACAAATGAGGAAACTGAAGCTTATGAAAGGTTGCCTAATGTAGATCACATTACTGGTTGACAGCAGGTCTGCTATCTCCAAAACCATGCTCATAACCAAGCTCTTCTGACAGTCTGCCACAGACTATGAAACATATTCCAGGCATTTCCTTGTGTGAGGATAAGAGAATGGAAAAGAGAAGTTCAGAGATCTGATTGGGTCCATGGCAAATTAATCTTACCTTATTCTTAGAACCTCAAAATGCAGAATCTGGATGTCTTCTTTAAGAAGAAAGAAGCTCAGGTGACTAAAATTTTGCAAGAGACTAGCAAGCATGAAAGTCCTGGCAAGTACCAGAGCCTGGCTTTATTTAGTTTTCAGCGAATATCAGGAATACTTTTTAATGTGAGATTTCTCAGAATTCACCTTTACCAATCACTGTCCATAATTTGTAATGCTTCTCCTTCTCCACTCTCTTCCCCATCACGTTCTGCCACCATCATTTCTTCCTTGGTCCTGATGTGGGAAAAGGGCTTTTATTTGTTCTAGGGACAGAGTTGTAGAGGATTGAGTCTTCAGTGGAGTAGAGGAAGAGAAACACCGAAGGAGGGTAGGAGAAAGGATAGGAATTTTCTCATGTTCCCCTGATCAACCATTGCCCAACTTTTTCATGTGCCCCTGATCAACCCTCCCCAAGAAGCCAACCACCATCTCACCTCTCCCGCTAGCATCCATTTCTCAGTCCAGAAGCTCCTTCCTTCTTACTACTGCAGAGTCCTTGCTCCCTTGACCAAGTGAGTGGTGGTGAATGGAGCTGGAGAGAATTCCCACTGAGCCCTGGAGATAGATGTTTTCTGGGATCCAAAATGTTAACGTATTTTATTCGGATTTTGAATGTAGAATTTTTTGTATACTTTGGGGGTATATTTATAAAACAGTCTCCATATCTTTTTGACCAAGAAGCATAACCACAGTGAAGGCAATAATGACACTGCATATAAATGGATTGGTTTATGTTGCAGTTTGAATCCAATGCTAAGTTTTAGAGGCACACTAATCTATTTCTTAACCTTGAAGAAGTTTCCATGTGGTCATTTTCAAATGGAAAGAGAGAGTACAAATGATTATTTATAAAACAAAATCTATAAACTATTCTACAACACCAGTCTATCATACATGCTTACAATTAAAAACTAAGGGAGGCTATAAATCAGCCACAATATTAGCATGTGCTGTCACCCAGACAAACAAACTGCAAAAAAATTCAGCTCACACCTACATTTTACTCTCTAAATTTGGTAGAATTATAACAAAGATCCCAATAATTCTTATAAATAGCAGCCTTACCCCATTCTTTAATGCCTCATAGCAAGATTTATTTTGATAATTTAAAATAAATTACATTGTTAAGCAAATAGAAGTGCTTTGGCATTTTGACCTTTAAAAAATGTAAAAAGTGAAATAAAGGTACACTCTTATTAGGGTCTTCTTATTTAGATATCTTAAAGAGATTAAAATGCAGTTAGATACACATGTCTATTTTCCCCTATTATACCGCAATTTGAGGAGAAAAAAATATATCATTATTTATTTTTATACTACTTTAACCAAGTAAAAACAGTAACTTATTCATTGTAAATGTTCAAATATCTTGTGCAATACTTATTTTTCCTGTGTAAAGTTAAGGCTACTGTAATGAAAATCTATCATAACACAGAAGAATTTATGTGCAAAGAATTCTTCTGAAAGTTTTTCAAATATTTTTCATACATAATATTATCTTAGTGTTACAAGGGAAGATGTGGTGTTCATGAAAAAATATTTATAAGGTAATTGGCAGTGTTCAAATGTCCAGTGATGGTGTAAATAGCAATCCCTCTATGTGTGGGTAGAAAAATAACTACTTAACTGTTTAAGACTAAGCAAGAGCCTCACTCCTACCTTCAGTGTGAACTGTTGACAACCTGTTGGCCATAATTCTAAGAATTCCTAGACATCTGGGTTAGTAAGGTGGAAAAAAGAGGAATTTGAGTGGGATCACAAAACGAACTGTTGAATTAACCCAAGTCATAGATTTTGTAGAACAGGGGTTAGAAGAAAATTGGAATTTAAAAGAGAATACAGATTCTTTTAGATGACAAAGAGAAGTTTAGCAGGTAAAGCTTAGGCATATAGACCCAGAGTCACACAGTATTTATAAAGTCAGTAACTACAAGCCTGATACTGAAAATATACAGAATTCTTTTATGCAGTTACATGTATAATCCTCAAAGTCTTGTGGGCCAGATATTATAATTCTGTCCATTTTACAGGTGGTAGAGTTGAACTCAGAGAAATTCAATAACTTGCCCAAGCTCATAAATCTGAAACTAAACACATATCCATATAAAGTCTATCCTTTCCTGATTCATTTCCAGTTAGAGGAAAGTTACTATGAAGAGGACATTTCTGTGCAGGATAGTTATTATATTTCTAAGAGGTAATCACCACAATCCTTAGCTGGTGGAAGCAAAAATGGGGAACTTACACAGATACTACCCAGTTAAAAAATCTAATTTTATAATCACTTTAATATTCAAAATGAATACCATCATTCATGTTTAAATATTTGTCAGATGTGAAATTTCATATACATAACATTTGCAGCAGATTCATAGGTATCCTTAACAGGTTATTTCCCTTTGTTTTTCATTTCAAATTTGTTTTAATGGAGATTAGTTTTAACTTTATTAGCAAAATGCAGACAAAGAACTCTAAGTCCTAAAACCTAAAGTGACCATAGGGAATGAGTCAATAAACATAGCAAGTGGACAGTGGACAAGGACACTAGGGACTTCATGTTAAAGAGGTCAAGGTCTCAGTAATGGAACACTGACAAGAAACTTTATCTGTGGTCATTTATTAATTCTTTCAACATACAGTAAATGAATGCCTCCTATGTTCCAGGGACTATGCTAAGAACTGTAATACAAATATGAAAAAGACAGGTCCCTGTGCTCATGAAGTTCCTGGTCTAGAGGAGGAATGCAGGCCTGTGGCAACTGAAGGCTGCTCTGGGGTTTATAGGATGGGGGAGCCCCGAATCAGCACTGGGGAAGTTTGGGTAGGGGGTGCAGCACTCAAGAATAGCTGTTTAGAGAAAGGATTAATCTCCAAAATTTACAAACAGCTCATGCAGCTCAATATCAAAAAAACAAGCAACCCAATCCAAAAATGGGCAGGAGACCTAAATAGACATTTCTCCAAAGAAGATATACAGATTGCCAACAAACACATGAAAGAATGCTCAACATCACTAATCATTAGAGAAATGCAAATCAAAACTACAATGAGGTATCACCTCACACCAGTCAGAATGGCCATCATCAAAAAATCTACAAGCAATAAATGCTGGAGAGGGTGTGGAGAAAAGGGAACCCTCTTGCACTGTTAGTGGGAATGTAAATTGATACAGTCACTATGGAGAACAGTATGACGGTTCCTTAAAAAACTAAAAATAGAACTACCATATGACCCAGCAATCCCACTACTGGGCATATACCCTGAGAAAACCAGAATTCAAAAAGAGTCATGTACCACAATGTTCATTGCAGCTCTATTTACAATAGCCAGGACATGGAAGCAACCTAAGTGTCCATCAACAGATGAATGGATAAAGAAGATGTGACACATATATACAATGGAATATTACTCAGCCATAAAAAGAAACGAAATTGAGTTATTTGTAGTGAGGTCTGTCATACAGAGTGAAGTAAGTCAGAAAGAGGAAAACAAATACCGTATGCTAACACATATATACGGAATCTTAAAAGAAAAAAAATGGTTTGAAGAACCTAGGGGCAGGACAGGAATAAAGATGTAGACGTAGAGAATGGACTTGAGGACATGGGGAGGGGGAAGAGTAAGATGGGACAAAGTGAGAGAGTGGCATGGACTTATATATACTACCAAATGTAAAATAGATAGCTAGTGGGAAGCAGCCACATAGCACAGGGAGATCAGCTTGGTGCTTTGTGACCACGTAGAGGGGTGGGATAGGGAGGGCAGGAGGGAGATGCAAGAGGGAGGAGATATGGGGATATGTGTATATGTATAGCTGATTCACTATGTTATAAAGCAGAAACTAACACACCATTGTAAAGCAATTATGCCCCAATAAAAATGTTAAAAAAAAAAAAAAAAGAATAGCTGTTTAGAAAAGCTGATCCTAAACCTCAGTCTTAAAGACAAGTAGGAATTTTTTGTATCAGGTGATAATGGTAAAGGCATTGACGGTCAAGAGTGAAATTATGCAAAAATTGAGAAAGTGTGATTGGCTCAAAAATAGTAAGTCGTTCCAAACTGTGAGAAGCTAAGGTACATTTGGGAAATGAAAAAAAGAAAAACACCAGAGAGTCTGGAAGAGGAAATCATGACAAGCCTAATATGCTCCACTAAGGAGTTCGGGACCTTATACTGAAGGTGGTACAGAGCTAGTAAAGAATTTTAGACAGTAAAGTTCATGAATATGTAATATTTTAGAAGTATTAAGCTAAAATTATATTTTGATGAGTTTATAAAACAACAAGAGGAATGCTTTGATGGCATGTTGACTAAAATGACAAGGTAAAACTCTGTGCAGACATAAATTATAAATATGATGTTTCTAACATTGTCAAAAAGAAAAGTCAAGACAAAAAGATTGAACAAAAGGAAATATGCCTAAATGGAAACGATGGCTGACTTTGGGTGCTAGGATTATGACAGAACTAATTCAATAAACACATATTGTGTATTTAAATTTTATCTTTAAAAGATTCCAAACTTCATGGCTCTCTTTTCAAAGAGCTAAAAAGTAGAATGTTGTGTCTTTTTTATTGTCAATATGTGTTAAAATTTCATATTGCCACATGAGACTAAAGTATCTTTAAAGTAGTCCTTATTCACTACGAATTCACAGTGAATTTAGTGTTTCATCTGAAACTTGGTGTTCATATCGTCATTACTGTTTTCCTCCAAAGGGTACAGGAATTGATCTGGAATCGTAATTTCTAGAGAGAGGCAGTATGGTTTATAAAAAAAAGACATGCTCAGGCTAGCATAGGTTTATTTCCAGATGTTTGTCCTCTGACAAATTGCTTAATATTTCTGGAAAAGATAATGATGACCACGGATGTGTGGAGGTTGCAGTGGGTGTGGTAATGGCAACAGGCTGTGTGGGCAAATTTCAGCTGAATTCGTTTTACCATATACCATTAATCCTGACATTGTGAGAAGTGGTTGAAAGAACAGTGGTCATTCTTACAGATTTGGTGAATTTTTACCCCCCAGACTTATTATCCTATAAATATGGTTTAAATTATTTTCCTTCAAGGTTTGTTTCCTGACATGTCAGGATTCAAGTATCTCTGCTTCTTTTCTGTCCATTTATGTGGACTTGTAAGATCTTCTGTCAGTGACTATTCCACCATCTTTCCATTTCCTTGCTTGGAAATTGGTGACTCATCTGAAATTTTGGAAATGTTATCCCAACCTTAACTCTTTTGGATTACTTGTGGATGGATGTAAGAAAGTTAGGAAATGCTAATGGCTTATCCTTGATATGGCTGTTTGTTCTTGTGTCTGCCCAGATATGGGTACAGCACTGGAGCAGGTCTTGACAAATTTGTAGAGTAGCCACTACTCTAGCATTTAATTTCTAAACATGAATCACAAAGAAGGAAGAAAAACACCTTCATTTGTGTGGATCATTCTTCTGCCCCAAACCTACCAATGGTGTCTTATCTCAGAGTAAAAGCCAAAGTACACATATCTGTAAGACACTGTAGTTTCCTGCTCCTCTCTCTCTCTATCTACCTATCTATCTACCTCTCTCTCTCTCTCTCTGACTTCAGCTACTATGACTCCCATTCCTAGCTTAACTCCAGCTGCACTGACCATCTTGCTATTTCTTGTAAATGTCAAGACTTTGTACTTGCCATTCCCGTCTTTCTGCAACATTTTCCCCCAGATCTCTACCTGGTTTACTCCATCGGCCTCCTTTATGTCTCTGGTCAGATGTTAACTTACTAGTGAGTTCTTCCCTGCTCATCTTGCCTAAAACAGTAACTACTCCCACTAATAATTCTCAGCTCATCCCTTCCATTCTCACACTCTCCTTTTCAGAAAGGAAGATTTCTTTACAGAACTTATAACCAACTCTTTATTTTCTGTTTTCATCAACTAGAATGGAAACCCCATGAGACTGGGGATTTGTGTGAGTTTTGCTCACTGCTGTATCCCCAGCATCTAGAAAGATATCTTCACATACTATGTGCTCAATAAATATTTACAGTATAAATACATTTATTTATCAGATGAAGTTAGAAAAACTATTTCAAAGAAAATTTAACTGGAAAAATAAGTAGTGGATCTATTTATTGTAAAATTGTATTGTAATATCTCAAAGTAAATAGGATATTTCTTTCAAATAATAAGGATAATTCATCAGAAGGAAGAAAGATAGGTGGCATTGGAAGCCAGTAGAAAACACTTCATCCCAGCACACGAGACACCAACTCAGACACGGGCCGAAGAAGTTGTCAGCAAAAATCTGGTCTCAGAATTTCATTATTTAAGGCTCCATAGAGTAGGGACAGGTGGTATTTTCCTTTCCAGTTAGAGGACTTTGGGACAGTGACAATAAATACCACTGTTCTACCAATTGGAGGCAGGTGAGCATAAATAGTATGTGTTTGACCAGGTCTGATAGAAACCTACAGTCTATGTAAAGCAAATCAAGGGAAAAAACATAGGATTGTAGAGGAGAAAATCACTTGCCACTAAGGAATTCTAATCATTGTTTCATAATTCACCGGGGTGGCCACCAGCCATCACTAAAGCCCTGCAAAGCTGAGAATTCTGGTTATTTTCGAGGCTGAGACTTAAGACTCCATGAAATGAAAACATCACCCTCTTACTGTGATTGTGAGAAGAGTGGGTATGTAGCAAGCACTAAGCACACCAAGAAGTCAACTTTAATGATGTGGAAGCTAAGGCTTATCTGGGAAAGTTCTGGCAACAAGTTAAGTGGCAGGAAAGGGAGAGGGAGAATTTCCAGAGAAATGGAACTTTTAGATTCTGTGAGCACATAGACTTAGTTTACTCTTGGGACTCTCTCCCCTTTTGTAGGGACTTGGGAAACAGGAAAATCCCTAGGAAGAAGAGCTTCATACCAAGTACAGGCAGAATATGACCCTAAAAGGAACTTGGTAAAAGGTTCGATTTACTATTCTCTGGATTCCACAGTGGGGAGCAGATATGGGAAAAGAAGATTATTTTAATAACAGGAGTCCACCATCTTCAAAGAGACAAAATCTTGGGAATGGACACTCAATTTCAAGGCCACAAGCCTCAAGATAAAAAATCAACTTGACATTCTGGTCACACCAATTGCCTCATGCTCAAGAAACAGCTGTTTGTTCTCATTCCCCAATTAAAATATACAAAAAATTTTAAGCGATTTCTTCTGGTTTTGGAGAAGTCTGCCTATGATAGTTTCTCATTTTAGGACTGCAAGTCAGAGAGACTGAGTAGCCTATGAAGTTTTCATAGGACAGTGGATAATATGTTTTTATCTTTTCCAGAACATTATCTATGGAAAAAGTTTATGGGTAACCTTCCTTTCTGGGTACTGCAAAGATTTTGCTGAAGAAAAAGTATAATCAAAAGAAAATACTAATTTTTAAAACAAAATATTATTTGCAACTACTTAAGACTTCCTAAGTGTAGACATTTACCGAAGTAAATTTTTATTTGGTTCTAGGAAAACATTTTGATAGGCCACACTGGGTATTGTTTTTATTGTATGTAGTAGGGGCCCTAGGATAATCTAGATAGACAAGACTTCAAGAAAAAATTAAGTGAAATTTCTCTCTTTGAAATAAAGTAACAAGGATTTTGTAATTATCTACCAATGCTTGGTAAATGGGAGTGAAAATCTTGAAAAAGAAAGGGAATCAAGCTTCTAGACCCACACTATTCAACATAGTAGCCACTATACACATTAATTTAATCAAGTTAAAAATTCAGTTCCTCAGTCACTATAGCCGCATTTCAAGTGCTCAACAGCGGTATGATGCTAGAGGCTACTGGGTTGGACAGTGCAAAAGTTTTGTCGGACAACACTGGTCTAGACAGGTAGGATTCTCAGCGACATGGTTTGTGGGAGGGCAAGTAGAATTGCTTTCTGACTATTTGGGAATTATTGTCTTATCTCCCTAAGTCTTTAGCAGAAATCTGTTTACCATAGAATCTTAGTCATTTAATATTAGTGGTACTTTGAGGAATGAAGGAAGGGTAGCAAAGTTCCATAGTTGTAGGTGGAAACCAGCCACAAAGTAATGAAAGCCTGTGGTTGGGTGAAGGAGCTATGATTATGAGTCCTGGAGATGACAGTAGAAAAGCAAACTTGAAATAGCCTCCATTTCTCCAAATATTTTAGAGGAAGTTGGCCCCCTAAAGGAGGGGGAAGTAGATGAAAGCTAGGTAATATTATTTTATAAAAAGGGGTTTGAGCCATTTTATTTAAATGTTAGAATGAAAGATGGCCCCAGGAAGCTGGAGGTCTACGTGAATTCCAAGAGGAAGACATTTTGTTTCCCTTAATATAAATGATCAAATACTTTGTGAAGTAAGATCTTTGAGTATTGACCTCCTGGATGTATCCCCCAGAGACTTAAATGCTTTACTTGGGGGAAATAAACGAAGGGTGCTATTTAACAACTTCAGTTCATTATAGATGAGGAGCATTTTTTTCAAGAGTAATCTAACTAATATTTCATCTTTCCCAAGATATTTCATATCAAGGACATGAACAACCACTCTCAGGCTTATCAGGACTCTTTTTCTGTAAAAGATGGAAGATGGTAGTTGTAAGACCTGGGTGGACTTTTCCTTGAATATATTTTTCCAAATGGAAAACAACAACAACAAAAAAGCCCTACAGAGCCTCTCTGTTTAAAGAAAAAAGAAAATAGAAGGAGATTAAATTATCTCCAAAACGAATGACTCAAATTTATGTTTTCTAGAACTTTACTATTTGAGAAACATATTATAATTATAGTGTATATATCCCTTATAGTATTCACTAAATACAAATTTCTTAAGATGAGACAATTGATATCCCTCACAATGATTAGAAAAGTGCATTTACATGGTAAATGATAACCAATATATCCTACTTGCATCCCAAGTCATTGCAAAACTGTAGAGCTGCACTCTAACTGCTGAGTACTTGAAATATAGCTAATCAAAAATTACGTCTGTTTTAAGTATAAAATACACACCAAAATTTGAAGATATCATATGAAAAAAATATTTTAAAATCTCAATTTTTGTATTAGTTACATTTGAAATAATAGTTTTTATGCTGAGTTAAATATTAAAATTAATTTCAACTATTTTTACATTTTTTAATAAGGGTACTGGAACATTTATTAACTACATATCTGGCTTGCATTATATACCTACTGGACAGCACTGATTTAGGAAAACCATAGAAGTGGAAAGACCTTGAAAGAGAAAGAGATATTGAACAATAAGAACACAGACCAGAGGAGAAATGCAACACAAATAGAGATCAATCATTTTGAAGCACTTATGGGAAGGCATTAGAAGTAAAAACATTTCTCTCTAATACAATTATCTAACAAACTGCATTTAAACTCTGAACTTTGATTTACTACATGCAGAGTGAAATGGGACAAAAATAAGAGGAATAGTAGATGCTTGAGAACAAAAAATATATACCTGAATCCAGTCATGACAGAGATAGATCTCTTAGCCACTTTGGATAATGGTTTCAACAAATAATGATGAGGAAGAATTGGAAGCTAAAGTCTGAATTCCACTTATATTACTTTTAGTTTATTCTACAGTAAAACAAAAAAATTTTTTTTTGTTCTTACTAGTCATCAATTTTATACACATCAGTGTATACATGTCAATCCCAATCGCCCAATTCATCACACCACCCCTCCCCACCCCACAGCTTTCTCCCCTTGGTGTCCATACGTTTGTTCTCTACATCTGTGTCTCAATTTCTGCCCTGCAAACCGGTTCAACTGTACCATTTTTCTAGGTTCCACATATATGTGTTAATATACGATATTTGTTTTTCTCTTTCTGACTTACTCGACTCTGTATGACAGTCTCTATATCCATCCACGTCTCAACAAATGACCCAATTTCCTTCCTTTTTATGGCAGAGTAATATTCCATTGTATATATGTACCACCACTTCTTTATCCATTCATCTGTCTATGGGCATATAGGTTGCTTCCATGACCTGGCTATTGCAAATAATGCTGCAATGAACGTTGGGGTGTATGTGTCTTTTTGAATTATGGTTTTCTCTGGGTATATGCCCAGTAGTAGGATTGCTGGATCATATGGTAATTTTATTTTTAGTTTTTCAAGGACCCTCCATACTCTTCTCCATAGTGGCTCTATCAATTTACATTCCTACCAACAGTGCAAGAAGGTTACCTTTTCTCCACACCCTCGTCAGCATTTGTTGTTTGTAGATTTTCTGATGATGCCCATTCTAACTGGTGTGAGGTGATATCTCATTGTAGTTTTGATTTTCATTTCTCTAATAATTAGTGATGTTGAGCAGCTTTTCATGTGCTTCTTGGCCACCTGTATGTCTTCTTTGAGAAATGTCTATTTAGGTCTTGGGTCCATTTTTGAATTGGGTTGTTTGTTTTTTTAATATTGAGCTGCATGAGCTGTTTATATATTTTGGAGATTAATCATTTGTCCGTTGATTCGTTTGCAAATAATTTCTCCCATTCTGAGGGTTGTCTTTTCATCTAATTTATGGTTTCCTTTGCTATGAAAAAACTTCTACGTTTTATTAGGTCCCATTTGTTTATTTTTGTTTTTATTTCCATTACTCTAGGAGGTGGATCAAAAACTATCTTTCTGTGATTTATGTCAAAGAGTGTTCTTCCTATGTTTTCCTCTAAGAGTTTTATAGTGTCCAGTCTTACATTTAGGTCTCTAATCCATTTTGAGTTTATTTTTGTGTATGGTGTTAGGGAGTGTTCTAATTTCATTCTTTTACATGTAGCTGTCCAGTTTTCCCAGCACCTCTTATTGAAGAGACTGTCTTTTCTCCATTGTATATCCTTGCCTCCTTTGTCATAGATTAGTTAACCATAGGTGCGTGGGTTTATCTCTGGGATTTCTATCTTGTTCCATTGATCTATGTTTCTGTTTTTGTGCCAGTACCATACTGTCTTAATTACTGTAGCATTATAGTATAGTCTGAAGTCAGGGAGTCTGCTTCTTCCAGCTCCGTTTTTTTCCCTCAAGATTGCTTTGGCTATTTGGGGTCTTCTGTGTCTCCATACAAATTTTAAGAGCTTTTATTCTAGTTCCATAAAAAATGCCATTGGTAATTTGATAGGGATTTCATTGAATCTGTAGACTGCTTTGAGTAGTATAGTCATTTTCACAATATTGATTCTTCCAATCCAAGAACATGGTATATCTCTCCATCTGTTGGTATCATCTTTAATTTCTTTCATCAGTGTCTTATAGTTTTCTGCATACAGGTCTTTTGTCTCCCTAGGTAGGTTTATTCCTAGGTATTTTATTCTTTTTGTTGCAATGGTAAATGGGAGTGTTTCCATAATTTCTCTTTCAGATTTTTCATCATTAGTGTATAGGAATGCAAGAGATTTCTGTGCATTAATTTTGTATCCTGCAACTTTACCATATTCATTAATTAGCTCTAGCAGTTTTCTGGTGGCATTTTTAGGATTCTCTATGTATAGTATCATGACATCTACAAAAAGTGACAGTTTTACTTCTTCTTTTCCACTTTGTATTCTTTTTTTTCCTTTCTCTTCCCTGATTGCCATGGCTAGGACTTCCAAAACTATGTTGAATAATGGTGGTGAGAGTGGACATCCTTGTCTTGCTCCTGATCTTAGAGGAAATGCTTTCAGTTTTTCACCATTGAGAATGATGTTTGCTGTGGGTTTGTCGTGTATGGCCTTTATTATGTTGAGGTAGATTCCCTCTATGCCCACTTTCTGGAGAGTTTTTATCATACATGGGTGTTGAATTTTGTTGAAAGCTTTTTCTGCATCTATTGAGATGATCATATGGTTTTTATTCTTCAATTTGTTAATATGGTGTATCACATTGATTGATTTGCGTATATTGAAGAACCCTTGCAGCCCTGGGAAAAATCTCCCTTGATCATGGTGTATGATCCTTTTAATGTGTTGTTGGATTCTGTTTGCTAGTATTTTGTTGAGGATTTTTGCATCTATATTCATCAGTGATATTGGTCTGTAATTTTCTTTTTTTGTAGTGTCTTTGTCTGGTTTTGGTATCAGGGTGATGGTGGCCTCATAGAATGAGTTTGGGAGTGTTCCTTCCTCTGCAATTTTTTGGAAGAGTTTGAGAAGGATGGGTGTTAGTTCTTCTCTAAATGTTTGGTAGAATTCACCTGTGAAGCCATCTGGTCCTGGACTTTTGTTTGTTGGAAGATTTTTAATCACAGTTTCAATTTCATTACTTGTGATTGGTCTGTTCATATTTTCTATTTCTTCCTGGTTCAGTCTTGGAAGGTTATACCATTCTAAGAATTTGTCCATTTCTTCCAGGTTGTCCATTTTATTGACATAGAGTTGCTTGTCGTAGTCATTTAGGATGCTTTGTATTTCTGTGGTGTCTGCCGTAATTCTCCTTTTTCATTTCTAATTTTATTGATTTGCGTCCTGTTCCTCATTTTTTTGATGAGTCTGGCGAATGGTTTATCAATTTTGTTTATCTTCTCAAAGAACCAGTTTTTAGTTTTATTGATCTTTGCTGTTGTTTCCTTTGTTTCTGTTTCATTTATTTCTCCTCTGATCTTTATGATTTCTCTTCTTCTGCTAACTTTGGGTTTTGTTTGTTCTTCTTTCTCTAGTTACTTCAGGTGTAAGGTTACATTGTTTATATGAGATTTTTCTTATTTCTCTTTTGTTTGTTTGTTTGTTTGTTTTCACACACACACACACACACACACACTGTATTTTATTTTTACAAGAGATAAATAGACTGACACCAAGCATTGTACATGGATGATCACAACAAAAGCAACAATGATTGCAATTACCAAACATGAAACACACTCATACTATGTCATAATATTGACATTCAGTCCAGTAATCCTCCACTGTAACAGCTCCTTTACTTTGTTTTTTTTTTTTTTAATAAATTTATTTATTTATTTATTTTTGCCTGTGTTGGGTCTTCGTTTCTGTGCGAGGTGTTGGGTCTTCGTTTCTGTGCGAGGGCTTTCTCCAGTTGCGGCGAGCGGGGGCCACTCTTCATCGCGGTGCGCGGGCCTATCACTGTCGCAGACTCTCCCGTTGCAGAGCACAGGCTCCAGACACACAGGCTCAGTAGTTGTGGCTCACGGGCCCAGTTGCTCCGTGGCATGTGGGATCTTCCCAGACCAGGGCTCGAACCCATGTCCCCTGCATTGGCAGGTGGATTCTTAACCACTGCGCCACCAGGGAAGCCCCCAGCTCCTTTACTTTGCAGTGAAAATTGATTTGTATATTCTTTGCCTCTGAGTCCTTGTGAGATTTTTTTTTTTTTAATTCAAACAGAAAGTCACAAAAATTATACTCATCCTCATCAGTTCACTCAGTCCCATGTAATTAATTTTTTTTCATCTTGATCTTTTGTTAGCACTTTTATGAATTCATCAGTTTTCCATTAGTGTTCTGAACATGCTTATTTATTCAGTTCAGCAGTATAGTCAGTTACCAGAAACCTGTACTTGTCAGAGTCTTTTCCATGAATTTCCTGAAGATGAAACCCTTTTATAGGAACATATTTACAAAAGCATCAGAGTACACCCAGAACTGTCTGTAAATGACAAAAGACTTAAAAATGACCACGGTTAAAGATTTGATGAAAGTTCATAATAATGCAGTTGACAAGAAAATTAGTTATTTCTGAGATATACATTTTAAAGTAATAACTAGGATTATGACTTATAACATTATACCAGAACATATAAGATTTTTAGAAATTTCATGTAATGTCTGAAACATTTATATTAACATATTTCCATACAAATAACCCAATGAAAGTTTAGTATTAGTTGTTTTGTTTGTTTGTTTGTTTATACTGCAGGTTCTTATTAGTCATCAATTTTATACACATCAGTGTATACATGTCAATCCCAATCGCCCAATTCAGCACACCACCATCCCCACCCCATCGCGGTTTTTCCCCCTTGGTGTCCATATGTCCATTCTCTACATCTGTGTCTCAACTTCTGCCCTGCAAACCGGCTCATCTGTACCGTTTTTCTAGGTTCCACATACATGCGTTAATATACGATATTTGTTTTTCTCTTTCTGACTTACTTCACTCTGTATGACAGTCTCTAGATCCATCCACGTCTCAACAAATGACTCAATTTTGTTCCTTTTTATGGCTGAGTAATATTCCATTCTATATATGTACCACCACTTCTTTATCCATTCGTCTGTTGATGGGCATTTAGGTTGCTTCCATGACCTGGCTATTGTAAATAGTGCTGCAATGAACATTGGGGTGCATGTGTCTTTTTGAATTATGGTTTTCTCTGGGTATATGCCCAGTAGTGGGATTGCTGGGTCATGTGGTAATTCTATTTTTAGTTTTTTAAGGAACCTCCATATTGTTCTCCATAGTGGCTGTATCAATTTACATTCCCACCAACAGTGCAAGAGGGTTCCCTTTTCTCCACACCCTCTCCAGCATTTGTTGTCTGTACATTTTCTGATGATGCCCATTCTAACTGGTGTGAGGTGACACCTCATTGTAGTTTTGATTTGCATTTCTCTAATATTTAGTGATGTTGAGCATCTTTTCATGTGCTTCGTGGCCGTCTGTATGTCTTCTTTGGAGAAATGTTTATTTAGGTCTTCTGCCCATCTTTGGATTGGGGTGTTTGTTTCTCTAATATTGAGCTGAATGAGCTGTTTATATATTTTGGAGATTAATCCTTTGTCCATTGATTAGTTTGCAACTATTTTCTCCCATTCTGAGGGTTGTCTTTTCGTCTTGTTTACGGTTTCCATTGCTGTGCAAAAGCTTTTAAGTTTCATTAGGTCCCATTTGTTTATTTTTGTTTTTATTTCTATTACTCTAGGAGGTGGATCAAAAAAGATCTTGCTGTGATTTATGTCAAAGAGTGTTCTTCCTATGTTTTCCTCTAAGCGTTTTATAGTGTCCAGTCTTACATTTAGGTCTCTAATCCATTTTAAGTTTATTTTTGTGTATGGTGTTAGGGAGTATTCTAATTTCATTCTTTTACACGTAGCTGTCCAGTTTTCCCAGCACCACTTATTGAAGAGACTGTCTTTTCTCCATTGTATATCTTTGCCTCCGTTGTCATAGATTAGTTGACCATAGGTGCATGGGTTTATCTCTAGGATTTCTATCTTGTTCCACTGATTTATGTTTCTGTTTTTGTGCCAGTACTTTATTGTTTTGATTACTGTCGCTTTGTAGTATAGTCTGAAGTCAGGGAGTCTGATTCCTCCAGCTCCGTTTTTTTCCCTCAAGACTGCTTTGGCTATTTGGGGTCTTTTGTGTCTCCATACAAATTTTAAGATGATTTGTTCTAGCTCCATAAAAAATGCCGTTGGTAATTTGATAGGGATTGCATTGAATCTGTAGATTGTTTTGGGTAGTATAGTCATTTTCACAATATTGATTCTTCCAATCAAAGAACATGGTATATCTCTCCATCTGTTGGTATCATCTTTAATTTCTTTCATCAGTGTCTTATAGTTTTCTGCATACAGGTCTTTTGTCTCCCTGGGTATGTTTATTCCTAGGTATTTTATTCTTTTTGTTGCAATGGTAAATGGGAGTGTTTCCATAATTTCTCTTTCAGATTTTTCATCATTAGTGTATAGGAATGCAAGAGATTTCTGTGCATTAATTTTGTATCCTGAAACATTACCGGATTCATTAATTAGCTCTAGCAGTTTTCTGGTGGCAGTTTTAGGATTCTCTATGTATAGTATCATGTCATCCGCAAACAGTGAGAGTTTTACTTCTTCTTTTCCAATTTGTATTCCTTTTATTTCTTTTTCTTCTCTGATTGCCGTGGCTAGGACTTCCAGAACTATGTTGAATAATAGTGGTGAGAGTGGACATCCTTGTCTCATTCCTGATCTTAGAGGAAATGCTTTCAGTTTTTCACCATTGAGAATGATGTTTGCTGTGGGTTTGTCATATATGGCCTTTATTATGTTGAGGTAGCTTCCCTCTATGCCCACTTTCTGGAGAGTTTTTTATCATACATCGGTGTTGAATTTTGTCAAAAGCTTTTTCTGCATCTATTGAGATGATCATATGGTTTTTATTCTTCAATTTGTTAATAATGTGTATCACATTGATGATTTGCGTATATTGAAGAATCCTTGCATCCCTGGGATAAATCCCACTTGATCGTGGTGTATGATCCTTTTAATGTGTTGTTGGATTCTGTTTGCTAGTATTTTGTTGAGGATTTTTGCATCTATATTCATCAGTGATATTGGTCTGTAATTTTCTTTTTTTATAGTGTCTTTGTCTGGTTTTGGTATCAGGGTGATGGTGGCCTCATAGAATGAGTTTGGGAGTGTTCCTTCCTCTGCAATTTTTTGGAAGAGTTTGAGAAGGATGGGTGTTAGCTCTTCTCTAAATGTTTGGTAGAATTCACCTGTGAAGCCATCTGGTCCTGGACTTTTGTTTGTTGGAAGATTTTTAATCACAGTTTCAAATTCATTACTTGTGATTGGTCTGTTCATATTTTCTGCCTCTTCCTGGTTCAGTCTTGGAAGGTTATACCTTTGTAAGAATTTGTCCATTTCTTCCAGGTTGTCCATTTTATTGGCATAAAGTTGCTTGTAGTAGCCTCTTAGGATGCTTTGTATTTCTGCGGTGTCTGTTGTAACTTCTCCTTTTTCATTTCTGATTTTATTGATTTGAGTCCTCTCCCTCTTTTTCTTGATGAGTCTGGCTAATGGCTTATCAATTTTGTTTATCTTCTCAAAGAACCAGCTTTTAGTTTTATTGATCTTTGCTATTGTTTTCTTTGTTTCTATTTCATTTATTTCCGCTCTGATCTTTACGATTTCTTTCCTTCTGCTAACTTTGGGTTTTGTTTGTTCTTTTTCCTCTAGTTCCTTTAGGTGTAAGATTAGATTGTTTACTTGAGATTTTTCTTGTTTCTTTAAGTAGGCTTGTATAGCTATATACTTCCCTCTTAGAACTGCTTTTGCTGCATCCCATAGGTTTTGGGTCATCATGTTTTCATTGTCATTTGTCTCTAGGTATTTTTTGATTTCCTCTTTGATTTCTTCAGTGATCTCTTGGTTATTTAGTAACGTATTGTTTAGCTTCCATGTGTTTGTGTTTTTTACGTTTTTTTCCCTGTAATTCATTTCTCAATGTCTGTTCTCCCCTTCTCTCATTCTTACATAACAATAGAATTTTTAGTCAATATATGGTCACCCAGCTAAAAGCCTATATTTTCTAGCCTCCTTTGCAGCTAGGTATGACAAAGGACATGACTAAATGTGGTCAGGTGATGTGTGCAAATTATGGGTCATGTCATTAAAGTGAAGGAGTTATACTTTTCTTCTTTCCCTTTTGCTACTGCCTGGAATTTTGAATGTAATGGCAGGAATGGGAGCAATCATTTTGTTCCACTAGTTGGAGCACTAGAGCAACTAGTTAGAAGAAGGCATTGTCACTAATGATTGTTGAGCCAACCTGTCAGCCTTAAAATACCTAACCAGATTTGTCTGTTGGAGAAAGAGAGAACTTTATTCTTTGGACCAATGTTAATTTAGCTTCAGTGTGTAGGATGATTCCATCCTACTGTGGAATCATCTTTATAACTATATAATTTAATTAAATTCTGCATTAATTGAAAAATATGAGTGTGAAAAGGAACTCACTGTTACATGCAAATTAAGTTAAATGCTTTGGAAAGGCTTCATAGAGTCTAGGACCAAAAAAGAAAAAAAAAAAAAAACACATTGAATTATTTGAGTGAAAAACAGACAGGAGATGAGAGAATCATAAAAATATAGAATGTTTCTGCACTCAGCTTCACAAGAATCTGTACATTTTTTCTACATATTAAAGATACTAAAACACCAAAACTAGAAATTTTTAAAAGACACATTATATGTATGGTTTATTCAAGGAAGATTAGGTATAAGTCTAAACAGTGGACATACAGAAAAAGGCTTCATTCTGCATCTAAAGACTAGAGAATGTACATTTATATCTTTTAAGTTAAGCAAATATTGAAGGTACACCTGGCTTCAAATAATTTGATTAGCCAACTCTCTACAGGACCCAAACACAGGAGAGGGCTTTTACTGTATACAATTACACTTACGGAAATTGCATAATAAATAATATGTACATTTTTATTTCAGACTGTGGATTTGGTCACTCTAAAGTAACTGTTTTAGGGTCTTCATACAATCACAAGCACCCCTAATTATAGACTAATGTTGGAGTGAAGCAGACTACAATTTCAGTCAACTTGGTCAAGAAATTTGTGGTCAGGCCCCCTTGTAAAATGTTTTCTTAATAAGGTTTATTTCTACTTGTTTAATGCTCAGGTGATAAGTCCTAGTATTTTATTTACCTATTTTATCAAATAGCTGTAATCTGCTGTATTTATTGCCATTTAATATAACTTGAACTTCCTATCTGTTTAAAAAGTGTAGAGAGGAAATCTTTCATTTTCTACAATTAAGTACAAAGATAATGTATTCTCTTCATTATGTTCTTTTTCTCTCTGAGCATACATTTTTCTTATTTTATCTTTAAATGTCCCCATTCAATTCCCTAACACTCCCTGAATTTGACACATGTAGACAACAATCTCTAATTGTTGTCTTTAGAATATTAGGTTGTTGTCCCTAAATTCTTCCTTGGTTCTCCTAATTTCTAGGTGGCATTTAACCCATGACATTTTGTAGACACTATTCTCCATAGTATATCAGGATATTAAAGCTTTTAAAATCTTGTTTCTTCCTCAAGACCCATAGATACACTCAAGAATATGGACACAGGATTACACCAGAAATATGAATATTCTAAGGTGGCATTTTCTAGAGAGAAAATAAAAACGTTTTGAGTTAGAAAATAATTCCTTTCAAAAATAAATGCTGTTTTTTCCTTAAAGCCAAAGAGATCTTCTGAAATGTGTTTCGGAACACATTTGAACAAACTTGAAATAATTTTCAAGTTTTTTTCTATAGGTAATTTTTGTTATTAAAAAAAAAATGCTTCTTTATATTCATACCTAACCCCACTGTTGTCACTAGTTTCTTTTGTAATTTGACTAACCATGTGGTAGATTTATTTAGCTTGATGAACTTAAACATGTTTTGATCTTTGTTATGGAAATTCACTGACAAATATTCCCTGCTTCGGCCCCTGATCCCTGGTCTTATGTAGAGTAAGTCTGTCTTACTCTCCTGGTGTGTTCTGAAACCCTGGGATAAGAATATACATATATATATATATATATTTTTTTTTTTTTTTAAGCTCTGGAATACTAAGTCACATCCCCAAAGCTATTTCTTATTTTGGGGTGAAGAGGAGGGAGAACCACAGGGAGTAACCAGATAAAGGAATTAAGAATTTATTAATTTAAATCCCTAACATAAACTTTAATGTAACTATGTTTCCTCAACACTTTACATTATCCAGTCCTTATTTCTTTGTCATACATTTTTAGTTGTAAGAAGCAGTATAACATATTGGTTGAGGGCATAAGTTCTAAGGTCAGACCATCTGGTTATTAATCCTTGATCCATCACTGGCTACCTGTGTGATGTTGAGTAAATTGCTTAACTGTTCCAGTCCTCAATAAATGGCATAATAACAACCACCTCTCACCTATTTTATATAAACAAGAAAATATGTATAATGAGTTTAGCTTAATACCTAGAATGCAATAAGTGCTCAGTGAATGCCAGGTTTTTTATATTATATATTAAAAAAGATGATTCAGAAGCTCTTAATTCTAAATGTTATTCAGAAAAAAATGATTAAATAAAATGGCATATAAAGGATAATTATAATGCCAATTCAGAGGCATATATGAATGTTTGGAGGGATCAAGAAAAAATAATAGATACTATGGTGAGGCTGTCAGTAAATTTATTTTTTAATGACGATGTTTTAAAGTTAGTTTTATCATATAAAACAAGTGTTTGGAATCCAATTCTCCACTGTATGACTCAATAACGTGTTTACTTATTAAATTGTCTGACTCATTCTTCCTGGTACAGCACAAATATGTGAAAGAAGAGCTAAGTGGGAGAAATCTAATAAATCCCATTACAGGGATTTAGTTAGACACTACCATTTGTCTGTGCTTGGTGTCCATTTGCAGAAAACACTGTATTATTATTTGCAGAAAAATATGACATTAGGCAATAAATGAGTGTATAAAAAATGCAGATAAAGAGATGTGGTGACAAAGAACAGAACAGAGGAAAAGAAAGAGCTCTTCATCCTGATGTGTTTAACATTCCTCCCAGGGGATAGCGTTGATCCAATACTGAAAAACATTGATCAAGAGCTTTTCAGATGCAAGGGCTGTCAAACTCGCTTCCAGCCTTCCTCCTCACCTTACAGAAACCTATTTGGGTTCTCCCTCGTAGAATCTTGCATCTAGGAGAATGCTGAGGAATTATCTCCTGTCATGTGAGGAGTAGTAAGACTATATTTTGAAGGAAAACATGTTAACTTTTCTTCCATAAGCATTCCAAAAAAAATGGAATATTGCATAATTATCTGATAAAAACTAAATTAATAAGAACAGTAGAATAGTAAAGTCATACATTAAGAATACTGAACTTCAGAATTTGTAATAACTTCAGCAGAACTAAGTTAAAATTTACCATGGCTGGCCCTATGAGTTGGTGTTCCAAAATATGTTATTTTAAAGTTTTAAAGTTGGTTTTACATTTTTTAATGAGTCCACTTGATAAATTAATGTTTCAAACAGGGTTACAGGACTTTTACAATATTTAAAGAAATATATAATTTCAAGCACGTCCTGTATTTTAAAAAACACCATTATATATATATGCAAAACAGTTGATAGCATCCTTGCAAACCACTTTTATTAAAAATGAAAGTATCTGTAAGACCTAATTTACAACTTTAACTCCAGTTATAGTGAACCTGTAACTTTGATAATGGACAAGCAAAGCCTAACAAAATAAGCTCATATTTTAGGATTGTGAATGAATAGAAATGAATGGACTACATCTAGGTATTAGTAGACATTTAGTCTACATATCTCCAACTACTTCTACATCTAATACAAAGTGCTTACTAAAAATGGGTTAATGTGTCTTCCTTTTCTTTTTTTTTTTGAATTTTTGAATTTTATTTATTTATTTATTTTATACAGCAGATTCTTATTAGTTATCCACTTTATACATATTACTGTATATATGTCAATCCCAATCTCCAAACTCATCACAATACCACCACCCCCCCCGGCCACTTTCCCCCCTTGGTGTCCGTACGTTTGATCTCTGCATCTGTGTTTCAATTTCTGCCCTGCAAACCAGTTCATCTGTACCATTTTTCTATGTTCCACATATATGCATTAATATATGATATTTGTTTTTCTCTTTCTGACTTACTTCACTCTGTATGACAGTCTCTAGATCCATCCACGTCTCTACAAATGACTCAATTTCATTCCTTTTTATGGCTGAGTATTATTCCATTGTATATATGTACCACATCTTCTTTATCCATTCATCTATCAATGGGCATTTAGATAGCTTCCATGTCCTGGCTATTTTAAACAGTGCTGCAGTAAACATTGGGGTGCATGTGTCTTTTTGAATTATGGTTTTCTCTGGGTATATGCACTGTAGTGGGATTGCTGGGTCATATGGTAATTCTACTTTTAGTTTTTTAAGGAACCTCCATACTGTTCTCCATAGTGGCTATATCCACTTACATTCCCACCAACAGGGCAGGAAGGTTCCCTTTTCTCCACACCCTCTCCAGCATTTGTTGTTTGTAGATTTTCTGATGATGCCCATTCTAACTGGTGTGAGGTGATACCTCATTGTAGTTTTGATTTGCATTTCTCTAATAATTAGTGATGTTGAGCAGCTTTTCATGTGCTTCTTGGCCATCTATATGTCTTCTTTGGAGAAATGTCTATTTAGGTCCTCTGCACATTTTTGGATTGGATTGTTTGTTTCCTTAATATTGAGCTGCATGAGCTGTTTATATATTTTGGAGATTAATCCTTTGTCCATTGATTCATTTGCAAATATTTTCTCCCATTCTGAGGGTTGTCTTTTGGTCTTGTTTGTAGTTACCTTTGCTGTGCAAAAGCTTTGAAGTTTCATTAGGTCCCATTTGTTTATTTTTCATTTATTTCCATTACTCTAGGAGGTGGATCAAAAACCATCTTTCTGTGATTTATATCAAAGAGTGCTCTTCCTATGTTTTCCTCTAAGAGTTTTATAGTGTCCAGTCTTACATTTAGGTCTCTAATCCATTTTGAGTTTATTTTTGTGTATGGTGTTAGGGAGTGTTCTAATTTCATTCTTTTACATGTAGCTGTCCAGTTTTCCCAGCACCACTTATTGAAGAGACTGTCTTTTCTCCATTTTATATCCTTGCCTCCTTTGTCATAGATTAGTTGACCATAGGTGCGTGGGTTTATCTCTGGGCTTTCTATCTTGTTCCACTTATCTATATCTCTGTTTTTGTGCCAGTACCATATTGTATTGACTACTGTAGCTTTGTAGTATAGTCTACAAAGTGAGGGAGTCTTCTTCCTCCAGCTCCCTTTTTTTCTCTCAAGACCCCTTTGGCTATTCGGGGTATTTCATGTCTCCATACAAATTTTAAGATGTTTTGTTCTAATTCTGTGAAAAATGCAATTGGTAATTTGATAGGGATTGCATTGAATCTGTAGATTGCTTTGGGTAGTATAGTCATTTTCACAATATTGATTCTTCCAATCAAAGAACATGGTATATATCTCCATCTATTTGTATCATCTTTAATTTCTTTCATCAGTGTATTATAGTTTTCTGCATACAGGTCTTCTGTCTCCTTAAGTAGGTTTATTCCTAGGTATTTTATTCTTTTTGTTGAAGTGGTAAATGGGAGTGTTTCCTTAATTTCTCTTTCAGACTTTTCATCATTAGTGTATAGGAATGCAAGAGATTTCTGTGCATTAATTTTGTATCCTGAAACTTTACCAAATTCGTTGATTAGCTCTAGTAGTTTTCTGGTGGCATCTTTAGGATTCTCTATGTATAGTATAGTATCAGTCATCTGCAAACAGTGACAGTTTTACTTCTTCTTTTCCAATTTGTATTCCTTTTATTCCTTTTTCTTCTCTGATTGCCATGGTTGGGACTTCCAAAACTGTGTTGAATAATAGTGGTGAGAGTGGACATCCTTGTGTTGTTCCTGATCTTAGAGGAAATGCTTACAGTTTTTCACCATTGAGAATGATGTTTGCTGTGGGTTTGTCGTATATGGCCTTTATTATGTTGAGGTTGGTTCCCTCTATGCCCACTTTCTGGAGAGTTTTTATCTAAAATGGGTGTCAAATTTTGTCAAAAGCTTTTTCTGCATCTATTGAGATGACCATACGGTTTTTATTCTTCAATTTGTTAATATGGTTTATCACATTGATTAATTTGCATATACTGAAGAATCCTTGCATCCCTGGGATAAATTCCACTTGATCATGGTGTATGATCCTTTTAATGTGATGTTGGATTCTGTTTGTTAGTATTTTGTTGAGGATTTTTGCATCTATATTCATCAGTGAAATAAGTCTGTAATTATCTTTTTTTGTAGTATCTTTTTCTGGTTTTGGTATCAGGGTGATGGTGGACTCATAGAATGACTTCGGTAGTACTCCTTTCTCTGTAATTTTTTGAAAGAGTTTGAGAAGGATGGGTGTTAGCTCTTCTCAATATGTTTGATAGAATTCACCTGTGAAGCCATCTGGTCCTGGACTTTTGTTTGTTGGAAGATTTTTAATCACAGTTTCAAATTCATTACTTGTGTTGGTCTGTTCATATTTTCTATTTCTTCCTGGTTCAGTCTTGGAAGGTTATACCTTTGTAAGAATTTGTCCATTTCTTCCAGGTTGTCCATTTTATTGACATAGAGTTGCTTGTCATAGTCTCTTAGGATGCTTTGTATTTCTGCAGTGTATGTCATAACATCTCTGTTTTCATTTCTAATTTTATTGATTTGAGTCCTGTCCCTCTTTTTTTTGATGAGTCTGGCTAATAGTTTATCAATTTTGTTTATCTTCTCAAAGAACCAGCTTTTAGTTTTATTGATCTTTGTTATTCTTTTCTTTGTTTCTATTTCATTTATTTCTCCTCTGATCTTTATGATTTCTTTCCTTCTACTAACTTTGGGTTTTCTTTGTTCTTCTTTCTCTAGTTCCTTTATGTGTAAGGTTAGATTGTTTATTTGAGATGTTTGTTGTTCTTGGGGTAGGCTTGTATTGCTATAAACTTCCCTCTTAGAACTGCTTTTGCTGCATCCCAAAGGTTTTGGATCATTGTGTTTTCATTGTCATTTGTCTCTAGGTATTTTTTTTATTTCATCTTTGATTTCTTCAGTGATCTCTTGGTTATTTAGTAACGTATTGTTTAGCCTCCATATGTTTGTTCTTTTTAGGTTTTTTCCCTGTAATTGATTTCTAATCTCATAGCGTTGTGGTCAGAAAAGATGCTTGATATGATTTCAATTTTCTTAAATTTACTGAGGCTTGATTTGTGACCCAAGATGTGATCTGTCCTGGAGAATGTTCTCTGCGCACTTGAGAAGAAAGTGTAATCTGCTGTTTTTGGATGGAATGTCCTATAAATATCAATTAAATCTATCTGGCCTATTGTGTCATTTAAAGCTTGTGTTTCCTGACAAATTTTCTCTTTGAATGATCTGTCCATTGGTGTAAGTGAGGTGTTAAAGTCCCCCACTATTATTGTGTTACTGTTGATTTCCTCTTTTATAGCTGTTAACGGTTGTCTTATGTATTGAGGTGCTCCTATGTTGGGTGCATAAATATTTATAATTGTTATATCTTCTTCTTGGATTGATCCCTTGATCATTATGTAGTGTCCTTCCTTGTCTCTTGTAACATTCTTTCTTTTAAAGTCTATTTTATCTGATATGAGTATAGTTACTCCAGCTTTCTTTTGATTTCCATTTGCATGGAATATCTTTTTCCATCCCCTCACTTTCAGTCTGTATATGTCCCTAGGTCTGAAGTGGGTCTCTTGTAGACAGCATATATATGGGTCTTGTTTTTCTATCCATTCAGCAAGCCTGTGTGTTTTGGTTGGTGCATTTAATCCTTTCACGTTTAAGGTAATTATTGATATGTATGTTCCTATTACCATTTTCCTAATTGTTTTAGGTTTGTTTTTGTAGGTCCTTTTCTTCTCTTGTTTTTCGCACTTAGGGAAGTTCCTTTATCATTTGTTGTAGAGCTGTTTTGGTGGTTCTGAATTCTCTTAGCTTGTGCTTGTCTGTAAAGCTTTTGATTTCTCCATCGAATCTGAATGAGATCCTTGCTGGGTAGAGTAATCTTGGTTGTAAGTTCTTCCCTTTCATCACTTTAAATATGTCATGCCACTCCCTTCTGGCTTGTAGAATTTCTGCTGAGAAATCAGCTGTTAACCTTATGGGAGTTCCCTTGTATGTTATTTGTCATTTTCCCTGCTGCTTTCAATAATTGTTCTTTGTCTTTAATTTTTCACAATTTGATTACTGTGTGTCTTGGAGTGTTTCTCCTTGGGTTTATCCTGTATGGGACTCTCTGTGCTTCCTGGACTTGGGTGGCTATTTCCTTTTCCATGCTGGGGAAGTTTTTGACTATAATCTCTTCAAATATTTTTTCTGGTCCTTTCTCTCTCTCTTCTCCTTCTTGACCCCTATAATGCGAATGTTGTTGTGTTTAATGTTGTCCCAGAGATCTCTTAGGCTGTCTTCATTTCTTTTCATTCTTTTTTCTTTATTCTGTTCCATAGCAGTGAATTCCACCATTCTGTCTTCCAGGTCACTTATCTGTTCTTCTGCCTCAGTTATTCTGCCGTTGATTCCTTCTAGTGTAGTTTTCATTTCAGTTATTGTATTGTTCATCTCTGTTTGTTTGTTCTTTGTTTCTTCTAGGTCTTTGTTAAACATTTCTTGCATCTTCTCGATCTTTGCCTCCATTCTTTTTCCGAGGTCCTGGATCATCTTCACTATCATTATTCTGAATTCTTTTTCTGGAAGGTTGCCTATCTCCACTTCATTTAGTTGTTTTTCTGGGGTTTTATCTTGTTCCTTCATCTGGTACATATTTCTCTGCCTTTTCATCTTGTGTATCTTTCTGTGAATGTGGTTTTTGTTCCACAGGCAGCAGGATTGTAGTTCCTCTTGCTTCTGCTTTCTGCCCTCTGTGTCTTCCTCTTAATGAGATTAAGAACAAGAAAAATTTGGAACCTAGACTTCAGTTAAATAGAAAAATGTAGGTAATCAGAATACCTCAGTTGCCAGTCTTCTTCTGATGACTCAATTTGTCCATTGTTATAGGATTATCATAGAATTCATTTTCACGTTTTTTCCCATCTTAATTTGGAAATATCTGAAAACATTTAAGGCATTTACAGAGATTTAGGCTTCTCTAAGCTGATGAATACTGAAATGCTTTTTTAAACTTCATTCATATTTTATTGAAGCATAGTTGATTTACAGTTGTGTTTTAATTACTGCTGTACAACAAAGTGACTCAGTTATACATATATATATATATTCTTTTTCATATTCTTTTCCATTATGGTTTATCACAAGGTATTGAATATAGTTCCCTGTGCTATAAGTAGGACCTTGTTGTCTATCTGTTCTGTATTTCCAGTTTGCATCTGCTAATCCCAAACTCCCAATCCATCCCTTTCCCACCCTTCTCCTGCTTGGCAACCACCAGTCTATTCTCTATGCCCTGATTCCATTTCTGTTTCATAGATGGGTTCATTTGTGTCATATCTGAGATTCCATGTGTAAGTAATATCATATGGTATTTGTCTTTCTCTTTCTGACTTCTTTTAGTATGATCATTTCTAGTTGCATCCGTGTTGCTGCAAATGGCATTAGGAAATGCTTCTTTTTTTGCAAAATCCCAAAATCTTTGCAGGTTTTTTAGCTAACAGAACCTAAAACGATATCAGAGAAACGTATAATTATGTATAGAGCTAGTGGGTTTTTCATCGTGTTTCTTCCAAAATAATTATTCAACAGAGGGAAAGCAATGAAAGAAAGGGCTAGTCAATGAAACAGCAAGTAGAGTGAATTCAGAGACTTTGCTTTTGTGTTTGAAAGTTACTCATTTGATTCCTCAGGTTCAGTCTACACCAGATAGTTCTTATTACATTCACTGTTGTTATTGGTTAAGGAATAAGGTTTAAGAGCTAATTCCTAGGGCTTCCCTGGTGGCACAGTGGTTGAGAGTCTGCCTGCCAATGCAGGGGACATGGGTTCGAGCCCTGGTCCAGGAGGATCCCACATGCCATGGAGCAACTAGGCCCGTGTGCCACAACTACTGAGCCTGCGCTCTAGAGCCCGCGAGTCACAACTACTGAAGCCCTCATGCCTAGACCCCGTGCTCCACAACAAGAGAAGTCACCGCAGTGAGAAGCCTGTGCGCCGCAGCGAAGAGTAGCCCCCGCTCACCACAGCTAGAGAAAGCCCACACACAGCAGCGAAGACCCAACACAGCCAAAATAAATAAATAAATAAACAAATAAACTTTAAAATTTACAATGATTTTTTTAAAAATTAAAGAAACAACTCCTGAATGTGCATTTAAAATACAGGGGTTTTCTTCTGCTTACTCCAACAGAAACATGATCTCAGACACACCCTTCTTTATTTGAATTTCTTTAATTAACGAGCTTACTCCCTCCTGTGTTCATCAAAACTTACTGACAAATATACTGTCTTTGTCACATTCCAAGTAATTGTTACTGTGCCTAGAAAACTAGGACATAAATCCACAAAACAAAGTCTCAAATATACATGTTTTCATACAATTAATAAGGTCACTCATCTAAACAAATTATTTTTTTGTTTTCTACTTCATGAATTTCTGTAGACATGTCTTTGATTGTTGGGTTACTTTTGCATTTGAGCATTGAAAATTTCAAGAAAAGATGCTAAGAAAAAAATAATTCTCCATTCAAAACTCTAAGATAAACTTAGTGGAACTCATCATTAAAATGGAACATTAATTGATGATTTAAACATTAAAATGATTTACTACTCATCATTAAAAATGAAACTTTAACATTTTACAGAAGTTGTAGAAGTTCAAAGAATGTTAAAAGTGTAGATATCATGCATCCAGAATATAAACTGGCAAAAGGAAGAAGAGCATCCACCTGAATGATTTGTAGCCCAACTAGACAAATGCTAGCTGTGCCTTAGATTTAACTGTTTAGTAACTCCTGATTAATTGAAATTAATACTACTTAGCTTAAATAAAAGAGAGTGATGGATTATCATAAAATGAAATTGTTGTGGGTGTACTTCACCTTAAATATCTATAGATGGTGCCAATATGACATTCAAATCCCCTAGAAGTTACCTAAAATTCTAATGAGCATACTTAAATGTCTTTGTCTTCACTGATCTGAAAAACAGGCTATAATCAACTAAATATGATTTTGGTTATCACTGAATGACAATTTTTCTATTAGATTTCATGAGTTTCAGACACCTTCTGTATTAGGGACACAGAAATGAATTCTTGCAGGCTTGGCAAAAGAATTCCAAAACCTAGCAAACCATCAAAAAATCAATTAATCATACTCTACTATTTTTTATGTCTTTCCCCATATACAGACCAAAGTAAAAAGTCTTATATCCTATTTATATACAGCCCAAGAAGAGCAGATTCTAATTGCTGAGGAAACATTGAAGATTAACTGTCTCTTTTTCTTGTTAAGGACATTGAATCCCAAGGTGGTTATAATGTTCCCATTTTCCCTTAGCTGCTTTTCAGTAGAAACAGAATTAGAACTCACATTCCTTAGTTCCAACCCACTGTCCGTGAAGCATCCTAAGTAGTCTTATTTGAGTCTTTCTGTCTCTCCCTGTCTCTTTTTCTTACAGAAACTCTCTGAAAGCTTCTTTAATTCTTCCTTCTTTAGAAACATCAAAGTTGTAACTTCCTGTCTTGGACAGTTCTAGCCAGTACCTCAAGTGTTCCTCAAGTTGGTTTATTAAAAAGTAGAAAGCTAATCTGTTCCCAAATGGCTTATATAATTATTTTCTTGAAAGAAGAGATTTTTCTTAATCACATTATAGTAGTTGTAGAGGATCCTACTCTGTTTCGTGTTAACCTAGATAATAAAACTAAAGAGAAAATGACCACACAGCAGCAACATGTATGTTAGAATCTTGCTTTAAATGTGTTAATGTTTCCAGCAAGCATACAGAATAGCTCAAATGTTATAAAATCGTCTGTATTAAACCATCTGTCAAATGACACCTCAGTCTCCATAGAGCCTGAGGTTTAAAAAAAAGAAAAAAAGAAAAGAAGAAAAAACAGAAAAGAGCATCAAGTATTCCACACACAAATCTCTAATCTTTCATCTGCTGTGACAAACATCATCTCACAAATGGAAAAGACGCAAGTATTGATTCTTGTAGCAATAAGACTTCATGCTGTTATTTCTTGATCTCTGCTGAGTGCAGCTTAGAATTAGTTTTCCCCCTCATAAATTCAATGATTTTTAGCTACAGCCTGCTTCTTTGAGAACTTCATACTACATTGTTTCATTCATGAAATTTTTCATCCACTTTTCCCCAGAAACCATATACATATAAACAAACCATTCCTTCACACATGCAGAGAGAGAGAGAGAGAGGAAGAAAGAGAAAGAAACTCCTTCCATTAGAGGAATGAAATAAAATAGAATGTCATCAAATATTAATACTATATTAAAAGAAAATCGTGTTCATGGTATTCAAAATACTCCCTGAAAGATAGTTCTAGACCAATCTGATTGATTCTTAGATATTTTCAGAGATATATCCTTGTGATCCAAACATTCCTTATGCAACCCTTATTGTTATTGTTACTTACCTAAGTGGGGATTATTATGATAAAAATAAAATACAGTTATCTTCAGACAGCACACCTTATACACCTTGCCAAAAACAAAACAAAACAGAACAACTTTACAAGTTTGAAACTTGAATTGCTTTGAAGGTGATTTGTTTTATGAACTTAATATCTGGCATTTGATCAAAGACATTAAAACAATTTTCAGCCTAAATATTTTTTTTTGTCCAGGAACCTGAACAGTTTCACTTGAAAAAATTTATTTGTCCCCTTAACTAAGAGTCTTTATTTTCACTCATCTCATTAGAGGAGATGGTTGCAGTGGCTTTCTTTTTAAGCTGTCATCAATTTTCTTTTTACCATATAGTAAGCAAACAGGAAAATAGAAAACTTCAGTAGTAAAGATAATGGTTTGCCATAAGCCCCAGAAATCAGGCAATAGAGCAAAGCTTGTCATCTGTGTTATAAGCCCCCTTGAAATAATACAGCCCCTCATTAGCTTTAATGTTTGGGTCCAACAGAATGAAAATGAAATTCTTTTCTTATTTCTTTAGAAGTGATTACTGGATATTTTGTTAATGAGTGCTCTATGTAGGCCATTTTGGAAACATTTAGTATATACTACAAGGAGTCCTTAAAAATATATAGATTCTTTATATGGGAGTTAAATTGTTTGTTTTACTTTGACTATGAATAAGAAACAAGTATTTTTAATGAAAATATCATTGATGAGAGGGCAGTGAAAAAGCATTTTTCTTTGCTTTTGGTCCACATAAAAAGTTTAGGAAAGTGACTTGTCATTTGGACAGAGATAGAAATTTGTCCTCCCTGTCTATAGACCAGCAGTGGGTATGTGCTGCAGCTGTTTTCTTTCTCTGTTTTAAAACTTTGTTACATTTTTTGGTGGTAAGAGATACAAATACTTCTTTTTTTCATTTTCCTGAGAAGAGCTGGTCAGAAGTAAACTGTGTAAGCTGTAAACTGCTAAGGGGCTATTAGGTAACATATTATATTATATTATATTATATTATATTATATTATATTATATTATATTATATTATATTATATTATGTTATATTATATTATATTATAATCTCCAATAGTCTCAATTTTACACTTGCTAAATTTTATTTTAGTTTATTTTTATTTTATTTATTTTATTTATTTTTATTTTTGGCTGTGTTGTGTCTTCGTTGCTGCGCGCGGGCTTTCTCTAGTTGCGGTGAGCAGGGGCTACTCTTCTTTGCAGTGAGCAGGCTTCTCACTGCAGCGGCTTCTCTTGTTGCAGAGCACAGGCTCTAGGCACGTGGGCTCAGTAGTTCTGGCACACAGGCTCAGTAGTGTGGCTCACGGACTGTAGAGCGCAGGATCAGTTGTTGTGGCACAGGGGCTTAGTTGCTCCGCGGCATGTGGGATCTTCCCGGACCAGGGCTCGAACCTGTGTCCCCTGCATTGGCAGGCTGATTCTTAACCACTGCACCACCAGCAAAGCCCTACACTTGCTAAATTTTAGCAGCTTGATATTTAGCTTAGAAAAATGAGATGCTGGAAAGTTAGGAGAAAGTATTTTGGAATAGTGACGTGTCACCGCTATGTGCTATAAAAATTTATTTTTCTTCTTCAGGAAGTTAAGAAACGTATGGATATTAGAATAATGTTTCTCAAACTTTTAATAATATAAGAATCATCTGGGATACTTGTTAAAAATTTTTTTTGAATTCCTGACCTCCCCACATATACTCAAATGTAGTAGATCAGAGTCTTGGGGGTCAGGAAGTA
Source organism: Balaenoptera physalus (assembly GCF_965194825.1). Taxonomy (NCBI): domain Eukaryota; kingdom Metazoa; phylum Chordata; class Mammalia; order Artiodactyla; family Balaenopteridae; genus Balaenoptera; species Balaenoptera physalus. The sequence continues at coordinate 108,314,520 of NC_138890.1, read as the reverse complement.
ATTCCAGTGCAGATGGGCTAATGTGACTTTTTAAATTCCAACCCCTCACCTTTCTGCTGTCAAGATGGCTACAGAGATATGTTAATGCTATCTTTAGAAGTCTGGTCCAGTGGTTTCATGACCCTGGTCTCCTACTAGATGCACCAGGGAGAGTTGATGACCACAACACAGACCGACTGAGTCAGACTATTCAGAGATGAAGCTGATGCACACACAGCTCTAAGTATCCCTGGCTTAGAACAGACTGCTGAGGACTGAGAGGAGTAACAAGATTTTGGTGCCATATTCTCCCAAAATACTGAATGTGAAGTCCCAGAAATAACTACCAGCAACCTAAGAATAAGAAATGTTTACAGTATGGGGATAAGACTAAAGATAGGCAAAAAATAATTGCTATCATCTAAAAAATCTAAGTGATACTGAAATATACCTAGGGAGTTTTTTTCTTCAAAAGATGAAAGATGTCATTTCTCATCTGTATTGACATAAACACACGTAGAAAAGAGGGTACTTAAGCATATTGCTCAGTTTATTGGCATAAAGTGTACAATCCTGTATAACCGGCTCCAGACCAAAAAATAGACAATCACCAATGATTCTCATTATTCTCCCTTCCAGTCACTATATCATTAAGGAAAACCACTATCCTGAATTTTAAAAGAATAAATTAATTTTGCTGGTTCCTACACTTTATATAAATGGAAGCTATATTCTTTTGCAAGTTCCTCTCCCTTAACAATATGTTTGTGAAATTCGTCAATATTGTTGCTAAAGCTGTATATCACTCATTCACATTCCTATTTATTCTCTGTGTCTATTCACCAATTCTATTATTGATTAATATTTTGGTAATTACAATTTTTGATTATTATGAATGGTACACAATGCATTTTGGAAAACATATGTTTACTTTTTACTAAATAAACCTATGAGTTGAATTACTTGTTGATAGAATATTCATATGTTCCAAAGTTGTACCAATTCACAGTTCCACCAGCAGTGTATGGGAGTTCCAATTTCTCTCTGTCTTCACTAACATTTGTTTTTTGATTGCAGTCATGTTGGTGGCTGTGAAGTATTATCATGTTATGTCCTGAATTAATTTACCTTTCTCTTGTAACTAATGAATTTATGCATCTATTTATAAGTTTACTGGCCATTGGGATATCCTTATTCATGAAGTTTCTTCAAATCTTGCCCATTTTTATTGGGTCATCAATCTTTTTCTTATTGATTTGTAGGAGTTCTTTATATATTCTTGACAAAAGCCTTTTCTCATACATATGGATTGTGAGTATTTTCTCCCAGTCAGTAGCTTGCCTCTTCACTTCATTTTTGGTATCTTTTAATGGATAGAAATTCTTATCTTTAACATAATACAGTTTTTCAATTCTTTTATTTCATGGTTATTACTTTTTATGTCCTATTTAAGATTTCTTTGCCTACTCCAAGTCATGAAAATGTACTCATACGTTTTGCTCTAATATTCTTGTTTTGGATTGTATTTCAGCAATCCACCTAGAATTGACTTCTGTATATGTGGTGAGGTAGGAAACAAAGTACTTTTTTCTCTGTATAGCTTTTTATTAAACCCAGCAAAATTTATTTATAAGATAAATCAGGGAGAACCTTCAAGATGGCAGAGGAGTAAGACGTGGAGATCACCTTCCTCCCCACAAATACATCAGAAATACATCTGCATGTGGAACAACTCCTACAGAACACCTACTGAACACTGGCAGCAGACCTCAGACTTCCCAAAAGGCAATAAACACCCCACATACCTGGGTAGGGCAAAAGAAAAAAGAAAAAACAGAGACAAAAGAATAGGGAAGGGACCTGCCCCTCGGGAAGGGAGCTGTGAAGGAGGAAAAGTTTCCACACACTGAGAAGCCCCTTCCCTGTTGGAAATGAGGGGTGGGTGGGGAGAAAGCTTCAGAGCCACAGAGGAGAGCACAGCAACAGGGGTGCAGAGGGAAAAGCAGAGAATTTCCTGCAGAGAGGATCAGTGCCGACCAGCACTCACCAGCCTGAGAGGCTTGTCTGCTTACGTGCCAGTGTGGGTGGGGGCTGGGAGCTGAGGCTCAGGTTTCGAGGTCAGATCCCAGGGAGAGGACTGGGGTTGGCTGTGTGAACACAGCCTGAAGGGGGCTAGTGCGACACAGCTAGCCGGGAAGGAGTCCAGGAAAAAGTCTGGACCTGCTTAAGAGGTAAGAGACCATTGTTTCGGGGTGTGCAAGGAGAGGGGATTCAGAGCACTGCCTAAACAAGGTCCAGAGACGGGCACGAGCCACAGTTATCAGCGCAGACACCAGAGATGGGCATGAAACACTAAGGCTGCTGCTGCAGCCACCAAGAAGCCTGTGTACAAGCACAGGTCACTATCCACACCTCCCCTTCCAGGAGTCTGTGCAGCCCACCACAGCCAGGGTCCCGTGATCCAGGGACAACTTCCCCGGGAGAACACACAGCGTGCCTAAGGCTGTTGCAATGTCACGTCGGCCTCTGCCACCACAGGCTCGCCCTGCATTACATACCCCTCCCTCCCCCCGGCCTGAGTGAGCCAGAGCCCCAAATCAGCTGCTCCTTTAACACTATCCTGTCTCTGCGGGGAACAGACACCCTTAAGATACCTACACACAGAGGTGGGGCCAAATCAGAAGCGGAACCCCAGGGACTGTGCAAACAAAGAAGAGAAAGAGAAATCTCTCCCACCAACCTCAGGAGCAGTGGATTAAATCCCCACAATCAACTTGATGTACCCTGCATCTGTGGAATACCTAAATACACAATGAATCATCCTAAAATTGAGGCAGTGGACTTTGGGAGCAACTGTAGACTTGGTGTTTTCTTTCTGCATCTAATTTGTTTCCGGTTTTATGTTTATCTTAGTTTAGTATTTAGAGCTTATTATCATTGGTATACTTGTTTGTTGATTTGGTTGATCTCTTCCTTTTTTTTTTTTATATATACATTTTTTTTCCTTTTTCTTTTTGTGTGTAAGTGTATACTCCTCTGTGTGATTTTGTCTGTATAGCTTTGCTTTTACCATTTATCCGAGGGGTCTGTTTGTCCTTTTTTTTTTTTTTTTTTTTTGTAGTTTTTAGTGTTTGTTATCATTGGTGCATTTGTTTTTTGGTTTGGTTGCACTCTTCCTTCTTTCTTTCTTTTTTTATTACTTTTTAATTTTCTTAGTCTTAATAATTTTTATTTTAATAACTTTATTTTATTTTATTTCATTTTATTTTACTTATTTCTCTTTTTTTTCCCCTTTTCTTCTAAGTCGTGTGGCTGACATTGTCTTGGTGCTCTGTCCGGGTGTCAGGCCTGATTCTCTGAGGTGGGAGAGCCGAGTTCAGGACTTTGGTCCACCAGAGACATCTCGGCCGCACGTAATATCAAATGGTGAAAGCTCTCCCAAAGATCTCCATCTCAACACTAAGACCCAGCTACACTCAATGACCAGCAAGCCCCAGTGCTGGACACCCCATGCCAAACAACTAGCAAGACAGGAACACAACCCCACCCATTAGAAGAGAGGCTGCCTAAAATTATAATAAGTTCACAGACAGCCCAAAACACAACACCAGATGCAGTCCTGCCCACCAGAAAGACAAGATCCAGCCTCATCCACCAGAACACAGGAACCAGTCCCCTCCACCAGGAAGCCTACACAACCTACTGAACCAACCTTAGCCACTGGGGGCAGACACCAAAAACAACAGGAACTAGAAACCTGCAGCCTGTGAAAAGAAGACCCCAAACACAGTAAGTTAAGCAAAATGAGAAGACAGAGAAACACACAGCAGATGAAGGAGCAAGGTAAAAACCCAACAGACCAAACAAATGAGAGGAAATAGGCAGTCTACCTGAAAAAGAATTCAGAGTAATGATAGTAAAGATGATCCAAAATCTTGGAAATAGAATGGAGAAGGTACAAGAAATGTTTAACAAGGACCTAGAAGAACTAAAGAGCAAACAAACAATGATGAACAACACAATAAATGAAATTTAAAATTCTCTAGAAAGAATCAATAGCAGAATAACTGAGGCAGAAGAACGGATAACTGACCTGGAAGATAAAATAGTTGAAACAACTACCACAGAGCACAATAAAGAAAAAAGAATGAAAAGAATTGAGGACAGTCTCAGAGACTCCGGGACAATATTAAATGCACGAACATTCAAATTATAGGAGTCCCAGAAGGAGAAGAGAAAAAAAAGGGACAGAGAAAATATTTGAAGAGGTTATAGCTGAAAACTTCCCTAATATGGGAAAGGAAATAATCAAGACCAGGAAGTGCAGAGAGTTCCATACAGGATAAATCCAAGGAGAAACATGCCAAGACACATACTAATCAAACTATCAAAAATTAAACACCAAGAAAAAATAATAAAAACAATAAGGGGAAAACAACAAATAACATACAAGGGAATCCCCATAAGGTTAACAGCTGATCTTTCAGCAGAAACTCTGAAAGCCAGAAGGGAGTGTGAGGACATATTTTAAGTGATGAAAGGGAAAAACCTACAACCAACATTACTCTGCCCAGCAAGGACCTCGTTCAGATTTGACAGAGAAATTAAAACCTTTACAGGCAAGCAGAAATTAAGAGAATACAGCACCAGCAAACCAGCTTTACAGCAAATGCTAAAGGAACTTCTCTAGGCAGGAAACACAAGAGAAGGAAGAGACCTACAATAGCAAACCCAAAACAATTAAGAAAATGGGAATAGGAAAACACATATTGATACCTCCCTTAAAAGTAAATGGATTGAATGCTCCGACCAAAAGACATAAACTGTCTGAGTGGATACAAAAACAAAACCCATATATTTGCTGTCTACAAGAGACACACTTCAGACCTAGGGACACATACAGATTGAAAATGAGGGGATAGAAAAATATATTCCATGCAAACGGAAACCAAAAGAAAGCTTTAGTAGCAATTCTCATATCAGACAACATAGATTTTAAAATAAAGACTATTACAAGGGACAAAAAGGGCACTACGTAATGATCAAGGGATTAATCCAAGAAGAAGATATAACAATTGTAAATATTTATGCACCCAACATAGGAGCACCTTAATACATAAGGCAAATGCTAACAGCCATAAAAGGGGAAATCGACAGTAACACAATCATAGTAGGGGACTTTAACACCCCACTTTCACCAATGGACAGATTATCCATAAGGAAAATAAATAAAGAAACACAAGCTTTAAATGATACATTAAGCAAGATGGACTTAATTGGTATTTATAAGACATTCCATCCAAAAACAACAGAATACACTTTCTTCTCAAGTGCTTATGGAACATTCTCCAGGATGGATCATATCTTGGGTTACAAATCAAGCCTTGGTAAATTTAAGAAAATTGAAATCGGATCAAGTATCTTTTCCGACCACAATGCTATGAAACTAGATATCAATTACAGGGAAAAAAATCTGTAAAAAATACAAACACATGGAGGCTAAACAATACACTACTAAATAACCAAGAGATCACTGAAGAAATCAAAGAGGAACTAAAAAAATACCTAGAAACAAATGACAATGAAAACATGATGACCCAAAACCTATGGGATGCAGCAAAAGCAGTTCTAAGAGGGAAGTTTTTAGCAATACAAACCTACATCAAGAAACAAGAAACATCTCAAATAAACAACCTAAACTTACACCTAAATCAATTAGAGAAAGAAGAACAAAAAACCCCAAAGTTAGCAGAAGGAAAGAAATCATAAACCTCAGATCAGAAATAAATGAAAAATAAATGAAGGAAACAATAACAAACATCAATAAAACTAAAGGCTGGTTCTTTGAAAAGATAAACAAAATTGATAAACCATTAGCCAGACTCATCAAGAAAAAAAGGGAGAAGACTCAAATCAATAGAATTAGAAATGAAAAAGGAGAAGTAACAACTGACACTGCAGAAATACAAAGGATAATGAGAGAGTACCACAAGCCACTATATGCCAATAAAATTGACAACCTGGAAGAAATGGACAAATTCTTTGAAAAGCACAATGCTGTGAAACTGAACCAGGAAGAAATAGAAAGTATAAACAGACCAGTCACAAGCGCTGAAATTGAGACTGTGATTATAAACATTCCAACAAACAAAAGCCCAGAACCAGAAGGCTTCATAGGCGAATTCTATCAAACATTTAGAGAACAGCTAACACCTATCCTTCTCAAACTCTTCCAAAATATAACAGAGGGAGGAACACGCCCAAACTCATTCTACGAGGCCACCATCACCCTGATACCAAAACCAGATAAAGATGTCACAAAAAAAGAAAACTACAGGCCAATATCACTGATGAATATAAATGCAAAAATCCTCAACAAAATACTAGCAAACAGAATCCAACAACACATGAAAAGGATTATACACCATGATAAAGTGTGGTTTATCCCAGGAATGCGAGGATTCTTCAATATACACAAATCAATGAGTGTGATAAACCATATTAACAAATTGAAGGCAAAAAATCATATGATCATCTCAATAGATGCGGAAAAAGCTTTCAACAAAATTCAACACCCATTTATGATAAAAACACTCCAGAAAGTAGCCATAGAGGCAACTTACCTCAACCTAATAAAGGCTATATATGACAAACCCACAGCAACATCATTCTCAGTGGTAAAAACATGAAACCATTTCCACTAAGATCAGGAACAAGACAAGGTTGCCCACTCTCACCACTATTATTCAACGTAGTTTTGGAAGTTTTAGCCACAGAAATCAGAGAAGAAAAAGAAATAAAAGGACTCCAAAATGGAAAAGAAGAGTAAAACTGTCACTGTTTGCAGATGACATTATACTATACATAGAGAACCCTAAAGATGCTACCAGAAAACTACTAGAGCTAATTAACGAATTTGGTAGGATAGCAGGACACAAAATTAATGCACAGAAATCTCTTGCATTCCTATATACTAATGATGAAAAATCTGAAAGAGAAATTAAGGAAACACTTCCCATTTACCATTGCAACAAAAAGAATAAAATACCTAGGTATAAACCTACCTAAGGAGACAAAAGACCTGTATGCAGAAAACTATAAGACACTGTTGAAAGAAATCAAAGAAAGATGATACAAACAGATGGAGAGTTATCCATGTTCTTGGACTGGAAGAATCAGTATTGTGAAAATGACTATACTACCCAAAGCAATCTACAGATTCAATGCAATCCCTATCAAACTACCAATGGCATTTTTCACAGAACTAGAACAAAAAATTTCACAATTTCTGTGGAAGACACAAAAGACCCCGAATAGCCAAAGCAATCTTGAGAAAGAAAAATGAAGCTAGAAGAATCAGGCTCCCTGACTTCAGACTATACTACAAAGCTACAGTAATCAAGACAGTATGATACTGGCACAAAAACAGAAATATAGATCAATGGAACAATATAGAAAGCCCAGAGGTAAACCCATGCACATATGGTCACCTTATCTTTGATAAAGGAGGCAAGAATATACAATGGATAAAAGCCTCTTCTGTAAGTGGTGCTGGGAAAACTGGACAGCTACATGTAAAAGAATGAAAAAAGAACACCATACACAAAAATAAACTCAAAATGGATTAAAGACCTAAATGTAAGGCCAGACACTATAAAACTCTAAGAGGAAAACATAGGCAGAACAGTCTATGACATAAATCACAGCAAGATCCTTTTTGACCCACCTCCTAGAGAAATAGAAATAAAAACAAAAATCAACAAATGGGACCTAATGAAACTTAAAAGCTTTTGAACAGCAAAGGAAACCATAAACAAGACCAAAAGACAACCCTCAGAATGGGAGAAAATATTTGCCAATGAAGCAACTGCCAAAGGATTAATTTCCAAAATATACAAGCAGCTCATGCATCTCGATATCAAACAACAAACAATCAAATGCAAAAATGGGCAGAAGACCTAAATAGACATTTCTCCAAAGAAGATATACAGATTGCCAGCAAACACATGAAAGGATGCTCAGCATCACTAATCATTAGAGAAATGCAAGTCAAAACTACAGTGAGGTATCACCTCACACCAGTCAGAATGGCCATCATCAAAATATCTACAAACAAGAAATGCTGGAGAGGGTGTGGAGAAAAGAGAACCCTCTTGCACTGTTGGTGGGAATGTAAATTGATACAGCCACTATGGAGAACAGTATGGAGGTTCCTTAAAAAACTAAAAATAGAACTACCATACAACCCAGCAATCCCACTACTGGGCATATACCGTGAGAAAACCATAATTCAAAATGAGTCACATACCACAATGTTCATTGCAGCTCTATTTACAATAGCCAGGACATGGAAGCAACCTAAGTGGCCACTGACAGATGAATGGATAAAGAAGATGTGGCACATATATACAATGGAATATTACTCAGCCATAAAAAGAAATGAAATTGAGTTATTTGTAGTGAGGTGGATGGACCTAGAGTCTGTCATACAGAGTGAAGTAAGTCAGAAAGAGAAAAACAAATACCGTGTGCTAACACATATATACGGAATCTTAAAAGAAAAAAAATGGTTTGAAGAACCTAGGGGCAGGACAGGAATAAAGATGTAGACGTAGAGAATGGACTTGAGGACATGGAGAAGGGGAAGGGGAAGCTGGACGAAGTGAGAGAGTGGCATGGCATATATAAACTACCAAATGTAAAATAGCTAGTGGGAAGTGGCCGCATAGCACAGGGAGATCAGTTCGTTGCTGTGTCCACCTAGAGTGGTGTGATAGGGTGGGTGGGAGGGAGACGCTAGAGGGCGGAGATATGGGGATGTATGTATATGTATAGCTGATTCACTTTGTTATACAGCAGAAACTAACTCACCATTGTAAAACAATTATACTCCAATAAAGATGTTAAAAAAGAAAAAGATAAAGCATTCTTTCCTATACATGCAGTGGCTTTTCTTTCTTTGATAAATCAGGTGAACATACATCTAATGGTATTTCTGAACTCTTTATTCTGTTCTATTTGTAGTTTGTCTGTCTCTGCACCAAAATCACACTGTATTAGTTATGTATTATCTTATAAGTATGCTAATGAGAATTTTTTTGGTCATGATGCTAGTGTGTTTAAATAAGAATTTCTGTGGTAGATGTGTGCATATCGGGAGTGTGTGTCTGTATGTGCACAGGCACGTGTGTGTGAGCATCTTTCACAGAACTATGTGGACTTTATTTTTTTGATTACAGACAACTAATTTAATTCTGTACTAATCAAGGTGCCAGATCACATAGTTTTTGTATAGCTATTTTTTTTTAACGTATATTTAAAAAGGAGAAAGTAACTTTTGAGTACTGGACTTCCACATGCAAACATATGATGTAATGGATTAATAATAAGAAGGCCAGGTTTGGTAAGGTTTTCCCAACACAACGCTAATATTCCTTACAAGGCAACTTCTTATCCAGTTAATTGATGAAGGTTCAATGATTTGTCCCTTACAACGAATCTAGCCATAACTCTACCAAATAAAAACAAGTGGTCATATAATTGATTATGCTGTTAACCTTGAGGGAAGAGATTATTACTTGCAACAGTGTATAAAATATTGCAATCTGTTAATGATTCCGTGTTCTACCTAATGGTCTATCAATTCTTATAATAAAATTAGATAAAATTCATGAGTTTATTAGCTTAAAAGACATCCAATCTGAAAGAGCCCTCTTTCGTAGATTGAGATTTAGAGAATTGAATCAGTTTTGCAATAAATCAAGAAAGGAGTCTTAGGCAAAAACATGGGGGGTGTAGAGGGGGCAAATTATCTCTTTTGACTTCTTACTATAATTACATTTAGTAAGTAAATTATCAATTGCTCACTTCAGTTTTTTGGGTAGACTCTGTTATAATATTAGAATGTTCGACATGGTCAGGTTCTGTGGAAAACAGACAGAATCAGAGAACTGTGTGCAAGTGCTTTTTTGGGGGTGTTCTTGGAAACAACACCTCAAAGGCAGTGAAGGAAACAGGTTTAGGCAATTATATTTATCCTGTAATTCAAGATCTCAGTCACTCCCATAAGGAGCTCTGAAGTTGAGATGGTACTTCAGGAATGTCAAATTTATAGAAAGACCTGGGCCTTTGTACCTATGCATAGACCAGTGATTGGATGTGGAATGCCCCTTGAGAGAGGATGTAACCATGGCTAAGGCATTTCCCCTGGTTGAGGGTACTTGCAGGAGAGAGATTCAACTCAGCCATCAGCAGGCAACACTCCCAGCAGGTAGGAAGAGGAGTGCCTCATCCCAGGTGGACTCTGGCGAGTGAACTACAGTATCATTACAATTCAGCACCGCACCTTTTGGATCCACTTGCTTCATATGATAAGTTTACTTCAGATACAGTTCCTCCAGGATTCTGATTGGTCTCATTTCCTAGGAAAACTTATAAGAAAAAGGGTAGTGAGACAAATTACCATCCCCATGGCTGCAGCTACTTTCAGGACTGATTAATAATCATTTCCATCCTATACTATCAATTCCAGATCAGTCATACCTTCAGTAAGTACCTCTGCTGGTCTTGGTGGCTTACCTACTGGGATGATTGAGATTTTCAGCCCTGAGGGGTCTACATTACTGGAAACCATGCCCTTCGCACATCATGGCTGCTGAACATGTCCACTCACTGTCAAAATTTGACGGGAGACCACCAATAGGAACCCCACTGAATCACCTCGGTCTCAATCAGATTCTTCCCTGACTCCATTGTGTAACAGCAGTCATATTTCTTCCTGATAATCAAGTCAATTTCCCCTGCTAATCTAGTGAAAAAAGGCACCGAGAGTGACTGGGTAACAGCCATAGCTAAAGGTTTAATGAAACCTTTGCTGTGTTGCTTGGTGAAAGCCTTGCCCTTCTGGGAACTAAAATCTCTAGAACCCTGTAATTTATAAATTTATTTATTTTTTATTTATTTATTTTTGGTTGTGTTGGGTCTTCGTTGCTGTGTGCAGGCTTTCTCTAGTTGCGGCGAGCAGGAGCTACTCTTCATTGCAGTGCACGGGCTTCTCATTGCGGTGGCTTCTCTTGTTGCAGAGCACAGGCTCTAGGCACGCAGGCTCTAGAGCGCAGGCTCAGTAGTTGCGGCGCACGGGCTTAGTTGCTCCGCGGCATGTGGGATCTTCCCGGACCAGGGCTCAAACCCGTGTTCCCTGCCTTGGCGGGTGGATTCTCAACCACTGCACCACCAGGGAAGCCCTAGAAACCTGTAATTTAGAATTGCAGTGACAGACCTACTTCGCAAGTGGATCACTGAGATGATAAGAGGGTCAACTCCTACTTTTACAAATTGCTTCCAAGATCCATGTTTTCTACTCATTGCGGGCACGTGGCCATTCATTTAGGATGTATTCTGCATCTCAGAGGATGACACCTTGTAAGGTATCATTTCTAAGCTAATGCATCAGCTGTGCCTTCAAAGGGCTTTTCTAGGGGCAGGAATGGGTAATGACTATAAGTGAACCTGAGGTTTTTTTCGGGGGGTGATTAAAATGTTCTAAATTAGATTGTGGTCAGGGTTGTATAATCTGTAAACATGCTAAAATTCATTGAATTGTACACTTAAAATGAATGACTTCAATGGCATGTCAATTATATCTCAATACAACCATTTTTTAAGGCAGTTCTATCGCTCTGTCAGGCCATCAGCTTGTCTTTGGCACAGTGTGTGATAGAGCCAGTGACTCCCGTGTTCAATTCCCACTACCACACTTCCTTGGCTGTAAAGTGCATCCCTCGGACATTATGCTGGAGCCTGTATTATGGATCAAACACTCTCTCCACTCTCAGATAGTGATCCTGGCTGAAGTTTTGCAGGTGGGAAAGACAAACCAGAATATGTATCTATTTCTGTCAAGATGATTTCTTCCTTTTCTAGAAGAGAGGGTGTTCAACGTATTAAGTTGCCACAAAGCAGGTGGTAGTTCTTCCAGAAAGATGGTGCCATATAAGGGACTCGCCATTGGTCTCTGTTGCTAGCAGGTTGAACATTCAGCAATAGCAGGTGCTAGATCAGTTTTGGTAAATGAGAGGCCATGATATTGACTCCATGCATAACTTCCACCCCCGCTCCCATTGTTAGGCTTTTATTGCATTACACTGTACTAGCACTTGGCTGGCCGATGACAGAAGCTGGTGATTCATCTACCTGATTGTTTAGTTCTCCTTTCATGGTGGACAATGGTTGCCAACATTCGATACAAAGATCTTTACAATTTATGTTCAATTATAAAATCTGTTTGGGTCCCTGGGAAACTAGGATAAATGAAGCTGTAGGCTCTGAGAAACTCCCTGAGGAGAAAAATGGTGTATGTGCCCTGCTGTCCTCACCTCCTGATGACTCAATGAACAAAGAGTCTTTAAGCCTCAGGGTGAGGATCACAAAGAAACAGACCCTTTAAATAGCTTACTTCATGGAAATCTGTGGGTGGGTTTATTCAGCAATAGGTGGGCTGAGTCAGTTTCTCATATCTTCTGCAGAAAGGATATGAAATCAGGGAACAGAAGACCCCATGCCACTGGCTCATGGAAGAAAGTTTCACCTCTCACCACTTGTAGGACCCCCACCACTTAATGTTTGACAACCAAAGAGCCAACGAAATAAAAATAACAATCCAACAAATGAACTAGCAGTCAGAGTGTACTAGAGAGTCAGAATAAACAGAACACATGGCCAGTCCTTAGAACTGCTGAAGGAGACTGGCAACTTTAACAGAAAAATGATAAGAGCCTTTATAAGGAGTTCAAGTACAACATCCCTAGAGAAGCCATCAATCACAAGTTGGGTCTGCCCCAGGTGACCCAGGGCTTCACTAAAAGGGCAGGGCTCTCAGCAGTCCCTTTGCCACATTTTCAGGTCTTGAACAATTTTTCCCTAAAAAGAAAAAAGAAGAGAAATCTAAATTAGCATGGGATGAATAAAGTATATCAGTAATTACACTAAATATTAATAAATTGAATTGGTTGTTAAAATCAAAGTATCAGAGAATGTCAAAAACCTAATGCTAGCTGTAAGTTTTATACCCAACAAAGTCACTTAATACAAAGTTCTTTTTAAAGATTGACTTCAATCACCCTTTTCAGAACTGAACAAATCTAGTAGAAAGTAAAAACAAGTAGTATCATGAGGAATGTAATCATTCAATCAGTAAATTTAATGCAGAGAAATTTTCATCCTTTGAACAGAGAATGTACACTTTTCATATATCCACAGTTTATTAAAAAATCATGTCCATCCATAAGGATGAAAGGCTATAAATGAAGTGTAATACAAAAACACTGAAAGGGATATTCATTAGACAGAACTGATTTATTCTGCTTTCCACAACAATTCCCACTGTAAGAGATTAAGATCTCAGGAGCTAGAGAGAAGGACAAACCTTAGAGAAGAAACAGAGCCTTAAGCATTTTATTTGCTTCTGTACTCTGCAAACTGCCACCAGCTAAATTGCAGGTGAGACCAGGCAGGGGTGCTAATCAGTAATGGACGTGGCATATCCCAGAGAGGAACAGACACGTGTCTCATCATTTCATCTGGAAATTCAGAGTTGACAACTTTCTACATGTCATGAAAGTCAGAGAAATGAGACAGGTGCAAGGGGTGTCAGTATGAGAATGAATAGCCCCTGAACAGCCTGGGGACCTTGTAATTCCAGAAATTTGCAGGAGAGGACGTGTAATTATGGGAAAGAGTTTGAAAATTGTCCAAGAAAGAAAAAAAATCAGGCGTGTGTGCAGGAATCTCTGTGATGGGAGAAAAAGATTTGTATACTTCTGAAGCAAACAATGAGGAGTGGACCACCTAGATGGGAATTATTCCATGGCATGAGGGAGAACACGGTTGAGGGAACAGTGAAATGAGTTACTTCTCAAAGGATGCCAGCACAAAACCAAAACTAATTGCAGCTGATAAGTGGGTATCCCCTCCTAGCTGATGCCTTACTAATTTTTGTGTAAGACTGCCTCTCAGCACAAACACTGCCAACAGAGATAATATCAACCTAGATTATTTTTTCCAAATCAGACAGAATGGGGTTTCAGAACCAGAATTAAAATAGAAAAAAAGATTACATTAAATTTTACATACCTGTACTTATGACTTGTGAAATTCTGTCTGCTCTACCATATTTTTACAAGATTTTCCACCCTGTATCCCTTGTTCATGAAGCTTATTATATCCTTTCATTTTTCCTGTATTCTAAAGAAAGAGATATTTAAATCCAATTACATACAGGTAGAAAGTTACAAAAAGGAAGAAATGTTATTTAACGAGAAAAAAACCTCAAAATACAAGTAAGTACTAAAAATCCACTAGATTTATAAATTAGGAAGTCATTTTTGGCCTTGTTAAAAATAACATTTATTGAACATTTACTGCAGGTAAGTGAGTGTTGAACAATTTACATGGATTATTTTATTTACTTGACCCACAAATTCTATGAGAATGGTTATAATTAACCCCATTTTGCAGTTGAAGAAACTGAAGTACAGGGAATTAAGGAAGCTCTCTGGTGACAAAGAGAGTGATTGAGCTGGGTGTCCAGCCCAGCACTGTGACTCAAGAACCCACACACTTCACCAGCACATCAACTGCAAGAGTCAGCCATCAGGTAGGAATCATCTTGTGCTGCTAAAAACGAAACAAAAAGCAGAGACAAACAAATGAGGAGTTTGAGGATTTTTCCTGTCAGGTGTAGAGGAAGTCTGGAGGCAGGCAAACCAGGGATGTAGTAAACTAGAGTGACTTCATTTATCATCACAAACTGTGCTCTTTTTAACTTTCTGCTCCAGCATTCCTAAGGAATGACCCTCATTCTCATGCTCTCAAGGTTTCTGCCACAACTGCAAGCATCAGGCTGGCATTTCAGGCAGGTTAAAGGGAAGAACAAAGGATGAAAAGAACCATGTGTATTGGAGTCAAGCTATTTTAATGAGCTCATATCACATTGGCAAAAACTCTTTCCCATGACCACCTCTAACGGCAAGAGACACTGGGAATTGTAATAGGGAACACTGCTACCTTGGATAAAATTAGGATTTCTGTTAGTAGGAAGAGAAATATTGTGTATTAGATGGGCAACCAGCAGTCTCTACTATAAGTGGCTTCAGTGGGATAGAACTCAAAATGCAGTGAACCAAAAGTGGTTTTAAATTAAGTAAATTATATAGATTTTCTTTTAGTTTTATTCAAAAAATGATAAAAATTTAACTTTAAAACATGGAAATGTACATTCTTTTGCCAATCTTTTGGTCTAAGGCCACATCTTTCCTTAGAGTATGTACCCACTGATTATAATTCTGCAACAGCTTTCTTGTATTTTTCACACTTATAATACAGTGTCTCTCTTTTCCCATTTCTTTAAAATGAAAAAAAAGAAACCTCATGTTACAATTGAAGTGCTAAATTCTAGATTTCCAGATTTTTCCATCTTTTACAGTTTTTTAAAATTTAAATAAATAACAAATTTTCAGTAAATGTTTATTGCTTGCTTTCCAAAGTATTCAAATTACTTTTGTAGAAATAGTTTTCTGTGTGTGCGTGTTTCTCGATTCATAAATTATTTAATCAAATTACATAATTATAATAGCAAATGCAGCTAACATATGTTATGACACACAAATCAACTCGGGCTAAGCAGAAAATAGGGACATACAAAGGAGTAACTTACTACTCTCATTTTGCTTGCCTTGAGTATTAGGATGTTTTATAAGGGAGATGGAGAGTGTTAATTGATCCAAAATTTGTTAATTGGCAGTTGGAGAAGAGAACTTTTATGTAGCTGCATTACTTACTCCTGTGCTAGTTTTTAAGTCTTTGTGGGTTTTTTGGTTTATTTAAATTGAGATATGATTGACATACAAAGAAGCATATTTTTAATGTATACATTTGGATGAGTTTAAAAATAAGTATACATCTGTAAAACTGTCACCATAAACAATGCCATAAACTTAATTGTCACTTCTAAAGATTTCCTCCCTCCCTCCCTCTTTTTTTTTGTAATAAGAACATTTAACATAAGATCTACCCTCTTAACAAATTTTTAAGCATATAATATAGTAGTAACTATATGCACTGTTTGCACAGTAGATCTCTAGGGCTTATTCATCTTATAAAACTAAATTTGTACCTTTTGACCAACACCTTCCTGATTCACCCTCTGCTTCAATGAGATTGATTAATTTAGATTCTGGATATAAGTGGGACCGTACAGTATGTGTTCTTCTATGTCTGGCTTATTGTACTTGGCATAATGTCCTCTAGGTTCATCCATGTTAGTCCAAATGACAGGATTTTCTACTTTTCTTAAAGCTGGATAATATTCTATTGTATGTTTATACCACATTTTCTTGATCCATTCATCTGTTGATGGACATTTAGGTTGTTTCCATGTCTTTATTATTCTGAGTAATGCTGCAATGAACATGGGAGTTCAGGTATATCTTCTGAGGTCTTGATTTCAATTCTTCTGTGTATATACCCAGAAGTGGGACTGCTGGATCATATGGTAGCTCTATTTGTAAGTTTTTGAGGAGAATCCATACAGTTTCCCATAGTGACTGTACCAATTTACATTCACACTAACAGTGTACAAGGATTCCCTTTTCTCCATGTCCTAGCAGACACTTATATATATTTTTTATAATAACCATCTTAACAGATATGAGGTGATATCTCCTTATGGTTTTGATTTGCATTTCCCTGATGATTAGTGATGTTGAGTTCCTTTTCCTATACCTATTGGCCATTTGTATGTCTTCTTCACAGAAATGTCTATTCAGGTCTTTTACCCATTTTTAAAATTGGGTTGTTTTGTTGCTATTGAGTTCTAGGAGATTTTTGCACATTTTAGAAATTACTCTTTCTTCCTCTCCTATAAATGTGTCAGTTGCTCTCTGAAAAGAGCTAAATACCCGAAGATATGAATTGTTAGCTTTTAGGAAAAAATTAGAAATGGTGAAATAAATCAGCTGAGGTATTTATTTCAGGTAAAAAATGATCAATATCTAGAAACAAATGTTAGATTCAAAGATTTTACTGATTTTCAAATGCTTGCTTTTCATGTTTCATGTTTCCATTTGTTAACAAGTTGAGGAATTCACTATATTATGATCATTTAAGAAAATGAGGTGAACAGTGAGTAATATGTTTTGATTAGGGTCACAGAAACCATTCTACCTGCCTGAGCTCCTAAAGGGCTTGACTTCTCAGGTCACTCTGTCAACTAATGCTAAGAATAGAAACTCAATTATATTTTAACCCTTGTAATGGATATAATCAAACTTCATATGCAGAATAATTGAATTTAGAATTCATTTAATTTAAAGCAGAAAACGGATAATTGTAGATGTGGGAATATTCAGCAGGGAAGAGAAGTGATTTGCTAATTAACTCCTAAAATGTGGACCAAAACATTAGAAATTCCCATGTCTCCTATCAGATTCAACAAATATGTATGTGGTCATTGTGAACCAGATATAATGTGGTATTACTTTCAGAGTCCAACTCTGTTTTTCTTGCCTCACTTTGAACTAAATATTAATCAGCTTATCAAACTAGTACTTATTATAAACTGCTTTGCTACATATTAGCCTAATAACTACACTATCAGTTTTGTTTTTTTTTTTTTAATTTTATTTATTTATTTATTTATTTATGGCTGTGTTGGGTCTTCGTTTTTCTGTGCGAGGGCTTTCTCTAATTGCGGCAAGTGGGGGCCACTCTTCATCGCGGTGCGTGGGCCTCTCACTATCGCGGCCTCTCTTGTTGTGGAGCACAGGCTCCAGACGCGCAGGCTCAGTAATTGTGGCTCACGGGCCCATTTGCTCCGCGGCATGTGGGATCCTCCCAGACCAGGGCTCGAACCCGTGTCCCCTGCATTGGCAGGCAGATTCTCAACCACTGCGCCACCAGGGAAGCCCTACACTATCAGTTTAATGTGTCTTACACATACTTCATTCTCCCTGCTCCTACCTACTAAACACAAATCCAAATACACTTTACATATCCCAGTTAAAAATTGCAGATTTTAATTTAATTTTCCAATTTCTAATGGTTACACCGATGGTAATAGATAATTTAACTAATAGAACCTGTTGTGTAGGTTATTAGTTATAAAGTTTCTGTTGGTTCTATATTAGATCATAAAGCAAAAGTATTCTAACCCATTCAGAATACAGTTGTAAATTTGGATATGCTTACACATATCCAAATATGCTTTATTTCCTAATCATTCTCTAAACTGTCTGAAAAGAAAAAAGTATATTCAGCTTCCTAGTGATTTATATTTACTGGACTCTAAGTTCCAAATTCTTATCCCATTCCTATATGATTTAGTGACTCACATCAACTGTAGACTAAGTGAATGCTAGCTATCTAAGTGCCTTAATGCATATACATAGGGGCTCAACTGGGCATTACTCACGTGTTGGCACAGAACTGACCCAGCCAGTATATCCAGAACACATGCTACCTAAGTGAGGTATCTAACCTCTGCCTGAGATCATTATTTATAAACCAGAATTGTAACAGGTAGATTTAAATTTACAACCTCCAATTCATGGAGAGCTAATTATTAAGTGGCAAGTATAACTTTTATACAATACAATAGACTACATGTTGACACTTTACATATGAAATTACCTAAGCAAGATGAGAAAGTATTAAAATGAGAAGCTATAGAACCAAGGCTTTCATTTATGCCAATAAATGAAAGAGAATCCAAAACAGTTTGCACTCCAAGTTTTATATATTCTTCTCTATGTGTGGCTAAGCCTGGTCTATGGCGTGAAGAACACAGACGAAACTAACATGAATTGTCAAAGCTGTTACCAATCAGGGAAAGTCATCTTGGTGATCTAGAGTATTAGCCATAGTGTTTATGTTTTGCATGAAAGACCTAGTAGTCTACACCATTTTACTGATTAAAAGATATGGGTGATTTACTTAAGGAAATAATAAACTCCTGGTTTTCCAAAGTTTTGTTGAATAGTAGACAATTCATATTTGGGGGTATTGTTATACTTTGCCAAAATATAAATAAATACCATTCATCTGATATTAAACACATTGTCTAAGACCACAAAGGAAGTAATCACAGAATAGGCTCTCAGTATCTACCAAGAACTTGGCAACTGGATATCATATAACAGATATTCAGTTCACAATGATTCCCATTTATTTTTGAAGATTATTTTTTTTTCTCCTTTGAAAGGAAGGAGCAAGCAAGAGCAGTTCAAAGCCTACATCACTCCCTGGGCACAAGGGCCAGCTTCTGGATGTTTGACCTGTGCTTGGCTTAATGCTCTGATGTTGCCCTCTTGAAATTCTTAATAATTTTTTTAACAAGGGACCCCATATTTTTATTTTGTCATTGGTTCCACAAATTGTGTTACTGGTCTTAATAAGGAGATTGGCTATGGATCGAGGAACAGACTCTGGGCTTTAGTTTGTTACCAGGATATAAATGAACATAAGCCCTTTTCCGTAGCTCTATTATTTCACATTCTCCATTAATATTCTTGCTCTAGTTTCACACACATCCTGCTTCTTGGTCCTCTTTGCTAGTGAAAAGAGCATCGAAAAGTCACAGATTTACCAACCCTAAATGATAAGCAAACTGATATAAAATTACCTTAACTATACATGTTGTAGGAAGACCAAGTTAATGCCAGTTGAGAATACTTTCATTTTTTAAAACCGAGAAAGGATGCAAATAAGATAAAACATCAATTTTTCCTGTAAAGAAAAAGTCCACATTTTATCAGCAATATTTGTACTAGAGGAATTATAGCATTATGCTTCAATGTCAGAAACACATGTGAGTACACACTTATCTATAGTAAACTTTGTGATTTCTTATTTAAAAATGTTTTGAAGATTATTATATGATTAATTTCTTCATATTAGAAAATGCCTCAATATAATAAAACTTCAAACACTTTTAGAACATCTGTTTCTGTGTTTTGAGGGAAGTTTTCTGGTTCAAAATTTGTTGCCTTTTAAACTCCTTCAAATCCAGAAAGAGCAGATGATAATTAACCCAACCCAGGCCATAGTTGCAGGAGGCCTTATTCCCAGATAAGGGAGGTAACTTATTAGTGGTATGATGCCATGAATGCTAGGACCCCCAAAGTCCTCACGATACCTTCCTCTCTCACACACTGATGCCTAAAATCCTGCACCTCAAACAGCTAGCTGTCAAATACCATTTGTGATGGTGCCAGGCACTGTGCTAAAAGCTTTACCTATGCAAGTCATTTAATCCTTTCAACAGGTGGATACTATTTTACACATGAGGAAACTGAGGCCCAAAGAGATTAAGTAATTTGCCTAAAGTCACACAAGTTCAGGTCCAGAAAATCTGCCCCAGAGTCTGTTCTTCGGCAGTAGATGTCACTGCATCACACAAGAGTTTTATTCCTTTGCTTTTGAAACTCCTACCCATTAAGGTGTAAATACTTTTGAATGAAGCTGCCATTTATAACTAAGAAGGGAGAATGTGAGAGCAAGTTTGAGGTGGTGGAAGAGTGCAGGGTGTCAACAGAGGCCAAAGTCAGGAGGAAGAAAACGTGACTGGAAAGGAAAGCGGGGGAGTGTATGCCTTCTTCCTGTCTAACGCTATCAGGCCAGAGACTGGAGAGCTACAATTTGTTGTCTCCACTCACTTGCAAAAGCCTTCCATATGTCCCACCCAATGCGACGGGATTCATTACTGAGAGGATTTTTGTCATCAGTCAAAGAAAAAAAAAATAGTAACAGCAAACAGGAAACTACCTAAAAAAAATGGAATAAATGATTGAAGGCAAAAGATCAAAGTTACCTAATCAATACATTTCCATTAGTTAACCCCCAAATATCATCCTAGCACTTACCATTGGCATCATTGCAATGATACCCAGATAAAGGTATCAGAATCCTCAAGATCCAGCCAGAGGGCACAATTCAGGTCATATTAATGTTCACAATTCCCTGGCTCTTCATCCCTACCTGTGACCTTGTATTGTTCTTTATTTCTTTGTGGGAAAAATATCTTCCAAATAATTATATACTCCTTGTAATGTGCCTTTATAAAGGATGTGGCCAATATATCTCTATTTTATATACAATAATCATTGAATTAATATTTCAGCTAACTACTATTCTACATGATTTTTAGAATTTTATAATAAGCTTTCATCTTCTGTTCATTGAAGACCCAGAAATTGAAATTATAACTTTTGAAATGAATTATTTATTCATTCTTCCAAATCTTATTTCAATGTCATACCATCTTTCACCATATTCCTTAACAAAAGAGCTTTTTAATTGGGTTACTTTGCTAGAAGTTCAAACATTTATTTGTTCAAAACATTAAAAGTATTTATTGAGGACCTGCTTTACATCAAACACTCAGTAGGTATTTGGCTACATTGTTGAACCCAACAGATGAAAATCCCTGACCTGTTGGAGTTTATGTTTTAGCCACCAGGAAACTGGGCTCTAATTCCTTCACATGGGAATCATTTCATATTATTTACAGAAATTCCCCTTTTTCAGAGTTAATATGTATCTAGCTCACCATAACTGGTTTTATGGATTAATTTAATGCATAAATGATATAAATGCAGAAGAGCATTATTTGTATCATTATGTGTCCCAAGACCATCAAATCCAGTAGCAACTTAGTCACAGCTTTGTATAGGATAGAGGTATAGGCTGTCCTACACAAAGCAAAGTGGAAAATTTCTCCAAATACATGTGCATTTTAAGGTCTCAATAGTTGAACTCATTATTTAAACAATATAGGACATCTTCAATGATGCATTTTTGGCAAGGAAAGGGAGAGTGCCAGTAGGAAAATAGAAGGGAGTTTCTATATTAGCATTTCTTCAATCTTGTCCTTCAGTTTTCAGTGACCTGCAGCTATAAGTCCACTGTATTCATGTTTAAATGCTTCGGGTTCTCATTTTAAAACATTCTACCATTATTCAACCAACCACTGTTATGTATATTGAAAACACACACTGGCAGAAAATTCTAACATCTAGGTCATGTTTATTATTCACTTCCTTCTGTTGCTTTTCATCTGTAAACAAATATACAAGGTATAAATCTGCAAACCAAATTCAATAATATTTTCTGTTTTTAATATTTATGAAAGGAGTTGTCATAGGCTCTGTATACATAAAACAATTTATAAACTAAAAAGCATTTACCATTTCCACTCTTAAGAATATAGTATACATTTTTAACAGTTGTAATACATGGCGAGTTTGACAGACACAAAAGGATACAGCTGCTTATAAAGGACACTGACCCTTGTGAGGTTTCCATGCTGTAACAATTTCTTAGTAAACAGTGCCATCATGTGGTGTTTCATTTTAAAATGAATTTCAAGATTCATTATACAATTGAATGTTACTTTTAATAACATAGAATAACAAAAATATTTTTCTTACAGTATAGCATTACAAAAAACTTTATGGCTAATATTTACTAGGATGCGTAAATATTCACCAAAAGGGGTTTATATAAGTAAATACTTTTGTTCACTAAATATTTTTATGTACTAAATATCTTACAATAGTTTTACTTATTTTCATGTAAAAGAATCCCCCTTTAAACCTAAACACATGTCACTGAAAAACAAATTGAAAACAATGGTCAAATCATAAGCTAGTTTTCTTAAGTACTGGGTTCAACTTGGTGTGTAAAGACCATGAAAATGCTTTTATTTTTAAAAAAAATTTTAATGCATACACGTCCTGCTTTAATATAGTTCAAAATACAAAAGTCTAAAAGTAAGGTGTGATTGCTTCATTATGAAAATGCTTTCAAATGTGTCTTAAGATATGGTTATATTTTTGCTCAACTATTGTAATGTATTTTAGAAAAATATGTTTAATGTAATTAGATTTATTTACTTCTTTATATTTGCAGGTTTACTAAGTATTTTAAACTATAATGAAACTAATAGACAGACTAGAAGGAAATCTACAAGAGTATATAATGTTTGTTCTCACATATGTAGAAGAAAAGAAAAAAAAAAAAAAACCTCTAGGAAAGATAAAGCACAATTTACCATTTTTATTTTATTTTGAAAATCCTTATTAGTAGACATTCTTATACCCTACCTAACTCTGTCATTTGACTATTTAAAGAGCTTTCCTCTTAATGTGTCCTCAGTTGGAAATTGAAAAGTAGTCCCCTAACCTTTGTGAGTTCTTCCTCATCTTATTCTTCTCCACTCAGTGAAGACTACTGTATCACACCTAAATAACATACTTACAAATAATACCTATCCACGGACATGAAAAAACTTTCTAAAGAATGTGAGAAAAATGTGGTAAGAAGTTTGAATAACAAAACACTTTATTTTAATTTAAATAAATATATTTATTTTATATATTATGTAAATATGTAAAATAAATAATTTTGTTTCAATTTAAAATAGAAATTTTGTTTCCCTAAAATGTGGTGTTCAAGCCCCTTACCTCTTCAAAGAAAGGTTTCTTGAATGGTAGCATGCTTAATCAAATACATAGTCTTTTAGCTGAGACCCATCTATGTAGGAGAAAAAAGGAACAGAAAGCTTAAACTAAGAAAGAAGGCTTTTTTTAAAAAAGGAAAGTCAAGCTCATTAAAAAATAAAGTAAAACTGATTTCAAATAGTTTTTTAACCTAGTCTAGAGGGAATTTTTTTCTATAAGAAAATTGCCCAAAGAAAGTGAGCAAACATACTGAAATCCTGTTAATTACTGTATAGTATTTTGACTTTGCAAGTTTTGTTGTTGTTATTAATCTTATCTTCAGGCACCTCCTATAATATCAGCCAGTTCTTCTATCACAAACAGTTTAGCTCTTAGGTGATAAATTAATTCAGTTGTTACCTAAATCCTGAGGGGAGAGGAAAAGCTGTCCTAATGACTGCTGTAAGTCTCAGTCATTAGAAACAGTTTTGTCACTAAACGTAGCATTATTTTCTCCTATGTAGTCAGTAATCTTTAATCTTATCTCTTGATTAATTTTAAGCACAATATTACACAAGGCAACATATCAATGACTATTCTATTTAAAATGAGCTGATTTTCTTTTGCTTGTGCACTAAAATGCTTTTATTTCAGGGTTAAAGTCATTTAGAGATGTGGGGGGAAAGCTTTATTTTCTCTTCTTGAAATGTATAACCTCAAAATCTCTATGTCAATGGATACAGAACAATGAACAAAATTCTACAGGAAAATGTCACTATAAAGTATAGATAGGACAAAGGGGAGTCTCTCTCTTGGACAGTGATTGAATGAAACATCAGAAAAAATTAGAAAAGTTAGTAAGACTACATTAAGTGGAGTAGAGGAGGAAATCCTCCCTCCCAACTCTTCATCATAAGAATAGATCAGAAAGGGAAAGATTATTTCCAGGTATTACAAATAGATTTGTAATGAAGTTACTAAATCAGAAGTCGTTTTCTCAAGTTCATATAGTAACTGAAGGTTAAACTATTTAATAGAGAAAAATTCCCAAAATTTCTACTTGAGCGTAGATATCAAAGAACACAATATTAATCAATATTAAATGGGTGATTAGCTTAAGAAATGTTACTAAGATAAATCTGGGAACAAGCATAAAGCTATCTTTCGGGTAATACTGAGTTTCCTTAAAGTTTTCATCAATTTTTGAAAAGAATCTCACTTCTTTACCAAAGATATTGATTAGACATCATTAAGTATTATATATGATAATATACTAGGTTTTTAAATCTAGTTTCTCAGAAAAAAAGAAAAGTGAGATAAATACTACAGTTATAATGAGCTTCCATTATATTAAAAATTAAAACATTTTAAAAAAGTAATCTATTCTCAATAGGTAGCAAATGTGTTAGTAATGTGGTTTTTTAATATTACTTATTAACTCTGTTGCATTCAGTTCTTTTTCTTACATTTTGGTTACCTTTCATATGAAAACCTGAATTTTAAGACCTTTAACCCTACTGACATCAGAATCCCCCAAGGATTAAGACTGACCTTTTCCTAGTATTTCAAAAGGAGTGCAACTTCCTAAATTCAAAGTATCAGCAATGAGTCAGACACAAATCACTACAGTCAGTATTTTTAAAGCAGAAGTTGAAAAGTTTTTTTTGTTGAAGGATTGTCTGTTATGTTATGTATGTATATTCCATTTTGCTTCATTTTCACAAAAATAGTCTCCAAAAGCTTGGCCGATACTAAAGTTTTAGATTTTAAATCTTGCAAATAATGTCTATCTTTTTAAAAAAGTTGCTGAAGCAGGTTTTTTGCTTTTGGTTTTGTTGTTCTTATATAGTTCTGCTGTGGTTTGTGTCCTCACAGATTTTCAGAATAATGTAAAGGAAGGGGAAGTAGACAATATTAGAAGTTTTACACACAAGATACACATTCAGTAAATGGAAAATAATTACTGATCATAAATAAAAGATAACTATAAAGAGAATAAATGGAAAACTAATTTTTTTTTTTTTTGCTAGATGCTATTTTTTGCTAAAAGCACTGATCCTGATTCTGCTTTCTGGTTGTAAGAGAGAGAGAGGTTAGTAAATATTAGGGAGGCATTAAGGATGTGATAGCACCAAATTTAGACTTTCTCCTTGACATAATTGTCAGAGGATTAGAAGAGAATTGCACAAAGGAATGACCTCCTTGGTTTAAAGTTCATTTGTGTAACAGCTAAAATCATCCAGTGAACAACCAGGAGACATTGCCCACACACTGGCAACCAGTGATCTGGGGGTCTCTCTTTTTCTGAATTTCTACAACTGTATTGTCACATGTACATCCCATGTATTTTGTATGCAAAGTGTATCTTTGGTGTTATTCTTTGTTAATCTGGTCTTTTTAACTGAACTTGAAGACTGCTTGAGAGCAAAGGCCATATAAATTTTTTTAGATTTCCAAATTACCAGAGTATGCTGCACATAAAGTTTTCCTAATTAGTATTTGTTCATCAAGTGGCTGTACATCTGCCTTGCCAGAATGCACAGATGGCATGAAAACATATTATTAGTTATGCTTGAAACAGCCCTATAGCAGAGTCTATATCATAAGCAGCTTTATTTTTCAAGAGATTTCCAAAAGACCCTAAAATACATGTATTTGCTCAAATAAAGCTGACAGATTTGGTATATATATATATATATATTATACACACACACATACACACATACATATAAAACAGTCCAAATCCCTACTTTTTATTTGGAGTTGGATGTGATTTACCATGCGTCCTGCATCTATTGACTATGTTTCATGGCATTTGATTTCTTTTTTTTTTTAAACATCTTTATTGGAGTATAATTGCTTTACAGTGGTGTGTTAGTTTCTGCTTTATAACAAAGTGAATCAGCTATACATATACATATCCCCATATCTCCTCCCTCTTGCATATCCCTCCCACCCTCCCTATCTAACCCCTCTAGGTGGTCACAAAGCACCAAGCTGATCTCCCTGTGCTATGTGGCTGCTTCACACTAGTTATCTATTTTACATTTGGCATTATATATGAATCCATGCCACTCTCTCACTTCATCCCAGCTTACACTTCCCCCTCCCCATGTCCTCAAGTCCATTCCGTACGTCTGCATCTTTATTCCTGCCCTGTCCCTAGGATCATCAGAACCATTTTTTTTTAATTCCATATATATGTGTTAGCATACAGTATTTGTTTTTCTCTTTCTGACATACTTCACTCTGTATGACAGACTCAAGGTCCATCCACCTCACTACAAATAACTCAATTTCGTTTCTTTTTATGGCTAAGTAATATTCCATTGTATATATGTGCCACATCTTCTTTATCCATTTATCTATCGATGGACACTTAGGTTGCTTCCATGTCCTGGCTATTGTAAATAGAGCTGTAATGAATATTGTGGTACATGACTCTTTTTGAATTTTGGTTTTCTCAGGGTATATGCCCAGTAGTGGGATTGCTGGGTCATATGGTAGTTCTATTTTTAGTTTTTTAAGGAACCTCCATATTGTTCTCCATAGTGACTGTATCAATTTACTTTCCCACCAACAGTGCAAGATGGTTCCCTTTTCTGCACACGCTCTCAGCATTTATTGTTCGTAGATTTTTTGATGATGGCCATTCTGACCGGTGTGAGGTGATACCTCACATTGTAGTTTTGATTTGCATTTCCCTAATGATTAATGATGTTGAGCATCCTTTCATGTGTTTGTTGCAATCTGTATATCTTCTTTGGAGAAATGCCTGTTTAGGTCTTCTGCCCATTTTTGGATTGGGTTGTTTGTTTTTTTCATAATGAGCTGCATGAGCTGCTTTCAACTTTTGGAGCTTAATCCTTTGTCAGTTGTTTCATTTGCAAATATTTTCTCCCACTCTGAGTGTTGTCTTTTCGTCTTGTTTATGGTTTCCTTTGCTGTGCAAAAGCTTTTAAGTTTCATTAGGTCCCATTTGTTGATTTTTGTTTTTATTTCCATTTCTCTAGGTGGTGGGTCAAAAAGGATCTTGCTGTGATTGATGTCATAGAGTGTTCTGCCTGTGTTTCCTCTAAGAGTTTTACAGTGTCTGGCCTTACATTTAGGTCTTTAATCCATTTTGAGTTTATTTTTGTGTATGGTGTTAGGGAGTGTTCTAATTTCATTCTTTTACATGTAGCTGTCCAGTTTTCCCAGCACCACTTAT
The DNA here is from genome assembly GCF_965194825.1 of Balaenoptera physalus. Taxonomy (NCBI): domain Eukaryota; kingdom Metazoa; phylum Chordata; class Mammalia; order Artiodactyla; family Balaenopteridae; genus Balaenoptera; species Balaenoptera physalus. Next base: position 108,286,839 of record NC_138890.1, on the reverse strand, counting down.
TGAAGAGGCTGTCTTTTCTCCATTGTATGTTCTTGCCTCCTTTATCAAAAATGAGGTGACCATATGTGTGTGGGTTTATCTCTGGGCTTTCTTATCCTGTTCCATTGATCTATATTTCTGTTTTTGTGCCAGTACCATACTGTCTTGATTACTGTAGCTTTGTAGTGTAGTCTGAAGTCCAGGAGCATGATTCCTCCAGTTCTGTTTTACTTTCTCAAGATTGCTTGGCTATTCAGGGTCTTTTGTGTTTCCATACAAATTGTGAAATTTTTTGTTCTAGTTCTGTGAAAAATGCCATTGGTAGTTTGATAGGGATTGCACTGAATCTATAGATTGATTTAGGTTGTATAGTGATTTTCACAATGTTGATTCTTCCAATCCAAGAACATGGTATATCTCTCCACCTGTTGGTATCATCTTTAATTTCTTTCATCAGTGTCTTATAGTTTTCTGCATACAGGTCTTTTGTCTCCTTAGGTAGGTATATTCCTAGGTATTTTATTCTTTAGTTGCAGTGGTAAATGGGAGTGTTTCCTTAATTTCTCTTTCAGAGTTTTCATCATTCATGAATAGGAATGCAAGAGATTTCTGTGCATTAATTTTATATCCTGCTACTCTACCAAATTCATTAATTAGCTCTAGTAGTTTTCTGGTAGCATCTTTAGGATTCTCCATATATAGTATCATGTCATCTGCAAACAGTGACAGCTTTACTTCTTCTTTTCCATTTTGGATTCCTTTTATTTCTTTTTCTTCTCTGATTGCTGTGGCTAAAACTTCCAAAACTGTGTTGAATAAGAGTGGTGAGAGTGGGCAACCTTGTCTTGTTCCTGATCTTAGAGGAAAGGGTTTCAGTTTTTCACCATTGAGAACGATATTGGCTGTAGGTTTGTCATATATGGCCTTTATTATGTTGAGGTAAGTTTCCTCTATGCCTACTTTCTGGACAGTTTTTATCATAAATAGGTGTTGAATTTTGTGAAAGCTTTTTCTGCATCTATTGAGATGCTCATATGGTTTTTCTCCTTCAGTTTGTTAATATGGTTTATCACACTGATAGATTTGTGTATATTGAAGAATGCTCACGTTCGTGGGATAAACCCCACTTGATCATGGTGTATGATCGTTTTAATGTGCTGTTGGATTCTGTTTGCTAGTATTTTGTTGAGGATTTTTGCATCTGTGTTCATCAGTGATATTGGCCTCTAGTTTTCTTTCTTTGTGACATCATTGTCTGGGTTTGGTATCAGGGTGATGGTGGCCTTGTAGAATGAGTTTGGGAGTGTTCTTCCCTCTGCTATATTTTGGAAGAGTTTGAGAAGGATAGATGTTAGCTCTTCTCTAAATGTTTGATAGAATTCACCTGTGAAGCCATCTGGTCCTGGGCTTTAGTTTGTTGGAAGATTTTTAATCACAGTTTCAATTTCATAACTTGTGATTTGTCTGTTCATATTTTCTATTTCTTCCTGGTTCAGTCTCCGAAGGTTGTGCTTTTCTAAGAATTTTTCCATTTCTTCCAGGTTGTCCATTTTATTGGCATAGAGTTGCTCTTAGTAATCTCTATGATACTTTGTATTTCTGCAGTGTCAGTTGTTACTTCTTTTTCATTTCTATTTCTATTGATTTGAGTCTTCTCCCTTTTTTTCTTGATGTGTCTGGCTGATGGTTTATCAATTTTGTTTATCTTCTCAAAGAACCAGCTTTTAGTTTTATTGATCTTTGCTATTGTTTCCTTCATTTCTTTTTCCTTTATTTCTGATATGATCTTTATGATTTCTTTCCTTCTGCTAACTTTGGGGTTTTTTGTTCTTCTTTCTCTAATTGCTTTAGGTGTAAGGTTAGGTTGTTTACTTGAGATGTTTCTTGTTTCGTAAGGTAGCATTGTATTGCTATAAACTTCCTTCTTAGAACTGCTTTTGCTGCATCCCATAGGTTTTGGGTCATCATGTTTTCATTGTCATTTGTTTCTAGGTATTTTTTGATTTCCTTTTTGATTTCTTCAGTGATCTCTTGGTTATTCAGTAGTGTATTGTTTAGCCTCCATTTGTTTGTATTTTTAAAAATTTTTTCCGGTCATTGATATCTAGTCTCACAGCATTGTAGTCAGAAAAATACTTGATACGTTTTCAATTTTCTTAAATTTACCAAGGCTTGATTTGTGGTCCAAGAGGTGGTCTATCCTGGAAAATGTTCCATGAGCACTTGAGAAGAAAGTGTATTCTGTTGTTGTTGGATGGAATGTCCTATAAGTGTCAATTAAGTCCATCTTGTTTAATGTATCATTTAAAGCTTGTGTTTCCTTATTTATTTACATTTTGGATGATCTGTCCATTGGTGAAAGTGGGGTGTTAAAATCCCCTATTATGATTGTGTTACTGTCGATTTCCCCTTTTATGGCTGTTAGCATTTGCCTTATGTAGTGAGGTGCTCCTATGTTGGGTGCATAAATATTTACCATTGTTATGTCTTCTTCTTGGATTAATCCCTTGATCATTATGTAGTGTCCTTCTTTGTGTCTTGTGATAGTCTTTATTTTAAAGTCTATTTTGTCTGATATGAGAATTGCTACTCCAGCTTTCTTTTGATTTCCATTTACATGGAATATCTTTTTCCATCCCCTCACTTTCAGTCTGTTTTTGTCCCTAGGTCTGAAATGGGTCTCTTGTAGACAGCAAATATATGAGTCTTGTTTTTGTATCCATTCAGCCAGTCTATGTCTTTTGGTTGGAACATTTAATCCTTTTACATTTAAGGTAATTATCAATATGTATGTTACTATTACCATTTTCTTAATTGTTTTGGGTTTGTTTTTGTAGGTCCTTCCTTCTGTTGTGTTTCCTGCCTAGAGAAGTTCCTTTAGCATTTGTTGTAAAGCTGGTTTGGTGGTGCTGAATTCTTTTACCTTTTGCTTGTCTCTAAAGTTTTTAATTTCTCCATCAAATCTGAATGAGATCCTTGCTGCGTAGAGTAATCTTGGTTGTAATTTTTTCCCTTTCATCACTTTAAATATGTCCTGCCACTCCCTTCTGCCTTCAGAGTTTCTGCTGAAAGATCAGCTCTTAACCTTATAGGGATTCCCTTGTATGTTATTTGTTGTTTTTCCCTTGTTGCTTCTAATATTTTTTCTTTATATTTAGTTTTTGATAGTTTGATTAATATGTGTCTTGGCATGTTTCTCCTTGGATTTATCCTGTATGGGACTCTCTGAGCTTCCTGGACTTGATTAACTATTTCCTTTCCTATATTAGGGAAGTTTTCAACTATAATCTCTTCAAATATTTTCTCAGTCCCTTTCTTTTTCTCTTCTTCTTCTGGGACCCCTGTAATTCGAATGTTGGTGCATTTAATGTTGTCCCAGAAGTCTCTGAGACTGTCCTCAATTCTTTTCATTCTTTTTTCTTCATTCTGCTCTGTGGTAGTTATTTCCACTATTTTATCTTCCAGGTCACTTATCCGTTCTTCTGCCTCAGTTATTCTGCTATTGATTCCTTCTAGAGAATTTTTAATTTCATTTATTGTGTTGTTCATCATTGTTTGTGTGCTCTTTAGTTCTTCTAGATTCTTGTTAAATGTTTCTTGTATTTTCTCCATTCTATTTCCAAGATTTTGGATCATCTTTACTATCATTACTCTGAATTCTTTTTCAGATAGACTGCCTATTTCCTCCTCATTTGTTTGGTCTGTTGGGTTTTTACCTTGCTCCTTCATCTGCTGTGTGTTTCTCTGTCTTCTCATTTTGCTTAACTTACTGTGTTTGGGGTCTCCTTTTCACAGACTGCATGTTCGTAGTTCACGTTGTTTTCGGTGTCTGCCCCTAGTGGCTAAGGTTGGTTCAGTGGGTTGTGTAGGCTTCCTGGTGGAGGGGACTAGTGCCTGTATTCTGGTGGATGAGGCTGGATCTTGTCTTTCTGGTGGGCAGGACTGCATCCAGTGGTGTGTTTTGGAGTGTCTGTGACCTTATTATGATTTTAGGCAGCCTCTCAGCTAATGGGTGGGGTTGTGTTCCTGTCTTACTAGTTGTTTGGCATGGGGTGCCCAGCACTGTAGCTTGCTGGTTGTTGAGTGGAGCTGGGTCTTAGGCTGAGATAGAGATCTCTGGGAGAGCTTTCGCCATTTGATATTACATGGAGGTGGGAGGTCTCTGGTGGACCAAAGTCCTGAACTCGGCTCTCCCACCTCAGAGGCACAGACCTGACCCCTGGCCAGAGCACCAAGACCCTGCCAACCACACAGCTCAGAAGAAAAGGGAGAAAGAAAGAAAAAAAAAATAATAAAAAGAAATAAAGTTATTAAAATAAAAAATAAAAAATTATTAAAGTTAAAAAAATTAAAAAGTAATAAAAAAAGGGAAAAATGATAGAAAGAAGGAACAGAGCAACCAAACCATAAAACGAATTCACCTATGATAACAAGCACTAAAAACCATTAAAAAAAAAAAAAAACCAACAGAACCCTAGGACAAATTGTAAAAGCAAAGCTATACGAACAAAATCACACAAAGAAGCATACACATACACAGTCACAAAAGGAGAAAAAGGAAATATATATATTTTTTTTTTAAAAGGAAGAGAGCAACCAAAGTAATAAACAAATCTACCAATGATGAACTAAGATAAACATAAATCACAAACCAGTCAGTCGCATACAGCAAACCCCACGTCTACAGTTGCTCCCAAAGTCCATCGCCTCAATTTTGGGATGATTCGTTGTGTATTCAGGTATTCTAGAGATGCAGGATACATCAAGTTGATTGTGGAGATTTAATCCACTGCTCCTGAGGCTGCTGGGAGAAATTTCCCTTTCTCTTCTTTGTTGGCACAGCTCCTGGGGTTCAGCTTTGGATTTGGCCCCACCTCTGCATGTAGGTCGCCTGAGGGCGTCTTCTCCTGCCCAGGCAGGATGGGGTTAAAGGAGCAGCTGATTCAGGAGCTCTGGCTCACTCAGGCCGGGGGGAGGGCAGGGTGTGGAATGTGGGGTGAGCCTGCAGTGGCAAAGGCCAGTGTGACATTGCAATAGCCTGAGGCACGCCATGTGTTCTCCCAGGGAAGTTGTCCCTGGATCACGGGACCCTGGCTGTGGTGGGCTGCACAGACTCCCGGGAGGGGAGGTGTGGATAGTGACCTGTGTTTGTACACAGGCTTCTTGATGGCTGCAGCAGCAACCTTAGTGTTTCATGCCCATCTCTGGTGTCTGCGCTGATAGCCGTGTCTCGCACTCATCTCTGGACCTTGTTTAGGCAGTGCTCTGAATACCCTCTCCTCGCACACCCCAAAACAATGTTCTCTTGCCTCTTAGGCAGGTCCACACTTTTTCCCGGACTCCCTCCTGGATAGCTGTGGTGCACTAGCCCCCTTCAGGCTGTGTTCACGCAGCCAACCCCAGTCCTCTCCCTGGGATCTGACCTCCGAAGCCGGAGCCTCAGCTCCCAGCCCCCACCTGCCACGGCGGGTGAGCAGACAAGCCTCTAGGACTAGTGAGTGCTGGTCAGCACCGATCCTTTGTGCGGGAATCTCTCCGCTTTGTCCTCCACACCTCTGTTGCTGCACTCTCCTCTGTGGCTCCGAAGCTCCCCCAACCCCGCCACCCCATCTCCGCCAGTAGAGGGGCTTCCTAGTGTGTGGAAACTTTTCTTCCTTCACAACTCCTTCACAACTCCTTCCCAGAGGGGCAGGTCCCATCTCTATTCTTTTGTCTCTGTTTTTTCTTTTTTCTTTTGCCCTTCCCAGGTACATGGGGAGTTTCTTGCCTTTTGGGAAGTCTGAGGTCTTCTGCCAGCATTCAGTAGGTGTTCTGTAGGAGTTGTTCCACATGTAGATATATTTATGATGTATTTGTGGGGAGGAAGGTGATCTCCACATCTTACTCCTCCACCATCTTGACGGTCTCCAGCATTTGATTTCTTTGTGTTATTTTAACATTTTTCTGTCAGCACATCTTCTGTGGTAATCATGTTTTTTAGTTTTTCATAATTATCAGTACTGAGATATAATTTATATACAGTAAAAAGTACCATGCATTTAATATATAGAACATTTCCAGTACTCAAAAAAGTTCCTTTTTAACCCCTTGTAGTCATTTATCCCATCTCTAACCCTGTGAAACTACTGATATGCTTTCTGTCCTTATAAACTAGTTATATCTTTTTCTAGAATTTCAGATGAAGAGAGCCACACAGTGTGTACTTTTTTGCTTCTGGCTTCTTTTACAAAGCAATAATGCTTTTGAGATTTATCTATGTTTTATGTGTATTGAGTTCATTCCTTTTGTTACTGATATTCCGTTGTATGGATACAACATTTTATTCATTCATCACTTGTTGAATATTTGGTTTGCTGCTGGTTTGTTTTTTACCTTTTATCTTCTATGAACATCTGTGTTAATCTTTATACATATATGTCCGTGGATGTATATTTTTATTTCTCTTAAATAAATACATAGGAGTGAAATTCCTGAGTAACGTAACAAACATCTGTTTAGCTTTGTAAGAGATTGCCAAGCTGTTCACAGTGGTTGTGCCATTTTCCATTCCTACCAGCAATGTATGAAGGTTTCAGTTGTGCACCTTCGCCACTTCTCAGGCCAGAATAACATTGTCAGTCTTTTTAATTTTAGCATTCTGATGGGGGTGTAGTGTATCTCATTGTGGTTTTAATCTCCATTTCTCTGATGACCAATAATATGGAGCATCTGTTTAGGTATTTACTCATCATTTGTATATCCTCTTTTGGAAAGTCTCCTCAAAACTTTTGCCCATATTTTAATTGCATTGTTTCTCTTCTTACTGTTGAGTTATAAGCTTTGTTTATGTCTGGACACAAGTCTTTTGGCATGTATATGTTTTATAAATATTTTCTTCCATTTTCTTAAAGCTGTCTTTGTAAGAGCAAAAGTTTTAAATTTTAATGAAATCCAATTAATTGATTCTTTTCTCTTACAGGTCATGCTTTTTATATCCTATCCAAGAATCTTTGCCTAACACAAGGTCATAATGATTCTCTCTTGTGTTTTCTTCTAAACGACTTGTAGCTTAACTTTTACATATAGGTCTGTATTCATTTTAATTTAACTTGTATGTGTGGTAAGAGATAAGGGTTAAGCTCAAATGCCAGCACCGTTTGGTGAAAAGACTACCTTTTCCTCATGGAATTAGTTTGCCATCTTTGCCAAAAATCAAATAAATATGTGTGTGTGGTTTATATTTGGACTATTGATTCTAATCCTTTTCCTATATAACTATAGTTATGCCAATACCACATTATTTTTTTTTAATTAATTTATTTTATTTTATTTATTTTTGGCTGTGTTGGGTCTTCATTTCTGTGCGAGGGCTTTCTCCAGTTGCGGCGAGCGGGGGCCACTCTTCATCGCGGTGCGCGGGCCTCTCACTATCGCGGCCTCTCTAGTTGCGGAGCACAGGCTCCAGACACGCAGGCTCAGTAGTTGTGGCTCACGGGCCTTGTTGCTCCGCGGCATGTGGGATCTTCCCAGACCAGGGCTCGAACCCGTGTCCCCTGCATTGGCAGGCAGATTCTCAACCACTGCACCACCAGGGAAGCCCGACATTATTTTAATTACTGTAGTTCAAAATCAAGTATCCTAAGTCACCCAAATTGTCCACCTTTTTCAAAAGTCCTTGCATTTCCATACAAATTTTTTAATAAACATGTCAATTTCTACCAAAAAGCCCAATGAAATTTTGATTGGGATTATTTTAAATCTATTGATCACTTTGGGGAGAATTATAATCTTAACAATATTGAGTTTTCCAATTCATGAATAAGATATATCTCTCTCCAATTTTAAGTAGGGTCTTAATTTCTCTCATCAGTATTTTACAGTTTTCAATGTACATGTCTCAAACACATTTTATACCATTTATCCCTATGCATTTCATGATTTTACATGCTGTTTTAAATGCTACAGTAAATCTTATTTTATTTTTCAATTGTTCATCACTTATATATAAATGTAGCTGGTTTTTTATATTGATTTTGTATCCTGCAAACTTGCTAAACTCACCTATTAGATCTAAAAGATTCTTGTAGATTCCTTAGGATTTTCAATATATGGTACCATGTTGTCTAAGAATAAAGATAGTTTTACTCTTCCTTTCCAGTCTGTGTCACATATTTCTTTTCTTTTTCTTTTCTTTCTTTCTTTTTTATTGTATTTTTTCTGTTTTTGTGGCTTTATCACACTGGCTTGTTTGGACCTTCAGTACAATATTAAGTAGAAGTGATGAGAGTGGGTATCTTTGTTTTGTTTCTGATATAATGGAGAAAGCATCCTGTCTTCTATTATGTTGGCTGTAGGAGGGATGGATGGATAGATAGACTGATTGATAAATAGATATACGTCCTTCATCATATTGTAGAAATTTCCTTCTATTTCTAGTTTGTTTTTTTTAATCATGAATAGGTGTTGAATTTTGACAAATTCTTTCTCTGCATTCATTGAGATAGCATACGGTTTTTCTCTTTTGTTTGGTTACATTCGTTTTTGAATGATAAGTCAACTCTGCATTACTAGAATACATTTCACTTTGCCATGATGTATTTTCCATTTTTTAAGTTGTGTAAATTGCTGCATTCAATTTGACAATATTTGTTACAGATTTTGAATATATGTTCATGAAGGATAGTCATCTTTAGTTTTGTTTCCCTGTGATATCTTTGTCTGTTTTGCTTTCAAGGTAATATTAAAGTTGTAAAATGAGTTTTGAAGTAGCCCCTCTTCCTTTATTTTCAGAAGGAGTTTGTGTAGGATTGGTATTATTTCTTCCTTAAATGTTTGATAGAATTCATCCATGATGCTATTTTGGCCTGGTTAAAATATTTAGTTTCTTTAGTTGAATAAAGATATTTAGGGGTTCTATTTCTTCTTGAATTAGTTTTGGTCAGTTATGTTCTTCAAGGAAATTGCCCATATAATCTACACTGTTAATTTATTGACATAGAGTTGTTTGTAATATTACCTTTTTATCCTTTTAATGTCTGTAGAGTCTCTGGTGATGTTCCTATTTTTATTCTGATATTGTCAATTTAGTTCCTTTCAGTTTTTTCTTGATCAATATAGGTAGAGACATCAATTTCATTGATTATTTTGGAAACAAAAAAAACAGGTTTGAGGTTCATTGATTTTTCTCTGTTGTTTTTCTGATGTTAATTTCTTTGATTTTAAAATTTCTTTTTTTTTTAACATCTTTATTGGAGTATAATTGCTTTACAATGGTGTGTTAGTTTCTGCTGTATAACAAAGTGAATCAGCTATAGGTATACATATATTCCCATATCCCCTCCCTCTTGTGTCTCCCTCCCACCCTCCCTATCCCACCCCTTTAGGTGGGCACAAAGCACTGAGCTAATCTCCCTGTGCTGTGTAGCTGCTTCCCACTAGCTATCTATTTTACATTTGGTAGTGTATATATGTCAGTGCTACTCTCTCACTTCGTCCCAGCTTACCCGTCCCACTCCCCATGTCCTCAAGTCCATTCTCTACATCTGCGTCTTTATTCCTGTACTGCCCCTAGGTTCATCAGAACCAATTTTTTTTTTTTTTTAGAATCCATATATATGAGTTAGTATACAGTATTTGTTTTTCTCTTTCTGACTTACTTCACTCTGTGTGACAGACTCTAGGTCCATCCACTTCACTACAAATAACTCAATTTCATTTCTTTTTATGGCTGAGTAATATTCCATTGTATATATGTGTCACATCTTCTTTATCCATTCATCTGTCGATGGACACCTAGGTTGCTTCCATGTCCTGGCTATTGTAAATAGTGCTGCAGTGAACCTTGTGGTACATGACTCTTTTTGAATTATGGTTTCCTCAGGGTATATGCCCAGTAGTGGGATTGCTGGGTCGTATGGTAGTTCTATTTTTAGTTTTTTAAGGAACTTCCATACTGTTCTCCATAGTGGTTGTATCAATTTACATTCCCAGCAACAGTGCAAGAGAATTCCCTTTTCTCCACACCCTCTCCAGCATTTATTGTTTGTAGATTTTTTGATGATGGCCATTCTGACTGGTGTGAGGTGATACCTCATTGTAGTTTTTTTTTTTTTCCACACATGCACACTGTATTTTATTTTTACAAGAGATAAATAGACTGACACCAAGCATTGTAAATGGATGACCACAACAAAGGCAACAATGATTGCAATTACCAAACATGAAACACACTCATACTATGTCATAATATTGACATTCAGTCCAGTAATCCTCCACTGTAACAGCTCCTTTACTTTGCAGTGAAAATTGATTTGTATATTCTTTGCCTCTGAGTCCTTGTGGGATTTTTTTTTTTAATTCAAACAGAAAGTCTCAAAAATTATAATCATCCTCATCAGTTCACTCAGTCCCATGTAATTAATTTTTTTTCATCTTGATCTTTTTATAACACTTTTATGAGTTCATCAGTTTTTCATTAGAGTTCTGAAAATGCTTATTCATTCAGTTCAGCAGTACAGTTACCAGAAACCTGTACTTGTCAGAGTCTTTTCTATGAATTCCTTGAAGATGAAACCCTTTTATCGGAACATATTTGCAAAAGCATCAGAGTACACCCAGAACTGTCTGTAAATGACAAAAGACTTAAAAGTGACCACGGTTAAAGATTTGATGAAAGTTCATAATAGTGCAATTGACAAGGAAATTTAGTTTTTTCTGAGATATACATTTTAACGTAATAACTAGAATTATGACTTATAACATTATACCAGGACATATAAGATTTTTAGAAATTTCATGTAATGTCTGAAACATTTATATTAACATATTTCCATACAGATAACCCAATGAAAGTTTAGTATTAGTTGTTTTCTTTGTTTGTTTGTTTATACTGCAGGTTCTTATTAGTCATCAGTTTTATACACATCAGTGCATACATTTCAATCCCAATCACCCAATTCAGCACACCACCATCCCCATCCCACTGCAGTTTTCCCCCCTTGGTGTCCATATGTCTGTTCTCTACATCTGTGTCTCAACTTCTGCCCTGCAAACCGGCTCATCTGTACCATTTTTCTAGGTTCCACATACATGCATTAATATACGATATTTGTTCTTCTCTTCTGACTTACTTCACTCTGTATGACAGTCTCTAGCTCCATCCACGTCTCAACAAATGACTCAATTTCGTTCCTTTTTATGGCTGAGTAATATTCCATTGTATATATGTACCACCACTTCTTTATCCATTCATCTGTCTATGGGCATTTAGGTTGCTTCCATGTCCTGGCTATTGTAAATAGTGCTGCAATGAACATTGGGGTGCATGTGTCTTTTTGAATTATGGTTTTCTCTGGGTATACGCCCAGTAGTGGGATTGCTGGGTCATATGGTAAATCTATTTTTAGTTTTTTTAAGGAACCTCCATACAGTTCTCCATAGTGGCTGTATCAATTTACATTCCCACCAACAGTGCAAGAGGGTTCCCTTTTCTCCACACCCTCTCCAGCATTTGTTGTTTGTAGATTTTCTGATGATGACAATTCGAACTGGTGTGAGGTGATACCTCATTGTAGTTTTGATTTGCATTTCTCTAATAATTAGTGATGTTGAGCATCTTTTCATGTGCTCCTTGGCCATCTGTATGTCTTCTTTGGAGAAATGTCTATTTAGGTCTTCTGCCCATTTTTGGATTGGGTTTTTTGTTTCTTTAATATTGACCTGAATGAGCTGTTTATATATTTTGGGGATTAATCCTTTGGCCGTTGATTCGTTTGCAAATATTTTCCCCCATTCTGAGGGCTGTCTTTTTGTCTTGTTTATGGTTTCCTTTGCTGTGCAAAAGCTTTGAATTTTCATTAGGTCCCATTTGTTTATTTTTGTTTTTATTTCCATTACTCTAGGAGGTGGATCAAAAAAGATCTTGCTGTGATTTATGTCAAAGATTGTTCTTCCTATGTTTTCCTCTAAGAGTTTTATAGTGTCTGGTCTTACATTTAGGTCTTTAATCCATTTTGAGTTTATTTTTGTGTATGGTGTTAGGGAGTGTTCTAATTTCATTCTTTTACATGTAGCTGTCCAGTTTTCCCAGCACCACTTATTGAAGAGACTGTCTTTTCTCCATTGTATATCTTTGCCTCCTTTGTCATAGATTAGTTGACCATAGGTGCATGGGTTTATCTCTGGGCTTTCTATCTTGTTCCATTGATCTATGTTTCTATTTTTGTGCCAGTACCATATTGTCTTGATTACTGTAGCTTTGTAGTATAGTCTGAAGTCAGGGAGTCTGATTCCTCCAGCTCCGTTTTTTTCCCTAAAGACTGCTTTGGCTATTTGGGGTCTTTTATGTCTCCATACAAATTTTTTTTTTTTTTGAGTTGAGTTTTATTCCATGTCTTACTGAGGACTAGAGCCCAGGAGTCAGCCTCTCAGATAGCTCCAAAGAACTGCTCCAAAGAGGTAGGGGAGGGGCCAGGATATAGATGAATGTTTTGCTGAGAAATACATGTAATCGAGCATACATCTTGCTAAAAGATTACAGCCAATCACAAAAAAAATATCACAAGTTAATAATTTTAGTGCTTCTCTATGGATGGGAAGACGCAACAATCTTGGGTCATTGAAATTCTTCCTTAGATATGCATCTTAACTATCTAGGGGCTCATATAGCCACAACACAGAAAGCTTCACCCTGAATTCCTTTCAGGTTGTACTGTAGGTCTGTAATGGCAGCAGTTAATGACTTGATCTTTGTAGAACTGGAATGGCAGGCAACATTTTTTGTTTATGTATTGAATCACTGTTGTGTAACAGGAACTAACATAGTGTTGTAGGTAAATTATACTTCAAAAACAAACACACAAACCACCTGTGGTTACCAGAGGCAGGGGTAGGGGGATGGGGAATTCAATGAAGGCTGTCAAAAGGTACAAACTTCCAGTTATAGGATAAATAAGTACTAGGGCTGTAATGTACAACATGATAAATATAATTAACACTGCTCTATGTTATATATCAAAATTGTTAAAAGAGTAAATCCTAAGAATTCTCATCACAAGGAAAAAATTTTTTTTCTATGTCTCTAATGTTGTATCTATATGAGATGACAGATGCTCACTAAACTTACTGTGGTCATCATTTCATGATGTGTGTAGGTCCAGTCATGATGCTGTACACCTTAAGCTTACACAGTGCTGTATGTCAATTATATATCAATAAAACTAGAGGGGAAAAAGAGCCGGGGATCGAGCCCATGTCCCCTGCACTGGCAGGTGGATTCTCGGCCACTGCGCCACCAGGGAAGCCCCAAAAAACACTTTTTAAATGTCTGCAGTATGTTTATTATCTCTATAAGAATCATAAATGTTAAACTAAGTAAATTACCTATAATGGAAGTGGTTTATGAGCAAGCTGGATTGGTCAGACTTTATACAAACTTTGGTATGCTACAGAATGCTTTATTGTACTTGTGAAATTTGCTTGTCTAACCTGAATTTACATTCCATGGTGATAACATGGTAATGTAGTGATATTAAGGAAAGTGAACACACACACACACACAGAGCAATTCTTGAAAAGGATTTAGATGGTGAAAAGAAAATACCGTGGGCATACAACCCCAGGTTAAATTAACAACAACTGGAGTAAGGCAAAGTAAATGACTGACAGCTCTTAAATGCATTCATTTGCTGACAGAATACTTGAGTGTTGAGTGCCAGCAGTGTGCCAAACACTCTCAGAGGTGCCCAGACTATATCACTAAACAAAATAGTCAAAGATCCCTATCCTTGCAGAATTTAGAATTTTCTTCTTATAGATGTAATGTATGGCTTGGGGAAAGGGAAGTAAAGAAAAGTTATTTTGTTTTTGACTATCCTAATTCGAGATACTGAGTTTTAAGTTGGTATTTAATAAATGAACTTGACTTTCAGCTGAAGAAATACATAATCTAAAAAGGAACACCATATGAAAGGAGTGATTTCAGTGAGCCCAGAAAAGCGCTAAATTCCTTAACTTGAGATATCTAGTTTTCTTTAATTAACAATAATCTTTTGATGCTCAGACTACTTTTCCTTTGTTGCAAAATTCCTGTATATCCTAGCTGCCCCTGTGCCTCCTTGGAGCAGTTCTCTCAGAGTTACTTGAGATGCTGCTTCCCAGGCTTGAAGTCCTAAAAATTTCTGCCGAATAAAACATAATTCTCAACTTAAAAAGAAAAACCATTAACCAAAGAAACAAGAAGAAACACCAAGTAATGCAGGGAAAAGGAAATGCTAAAAAAAAAAAAAAAAAACTCAACTATATGAGTATATAAATATTACTCTGTGAAATGCAGGATATCTGAATGCTTGGAGAATATTCCTCCTTACCCACCAGATACTCTCTTTTTTCCATACAAATTTTAAGATGATTTGTTCTAGTTCCGTAAAAAATGCCATTGGTAATTTGATAGGGATTGCATTGAATCTGTAGATTGCTTTGGGTAGTATAGTCATTTTCACAATATTGATTCTTCCAATCCAAGAACATGGTATATCTCTCCACCTTTTGGTATCATCTTTAATTTCTTTCATCAGTGTCTTATAGTTTTCTGCATACAGGTCTTTTGTCTGCCTAGGTAGGTTTATTCCTAGATATTTTATTCTTTTTGTTGCAATGGTAAATGGGAGTGTTTCCATAATTTCTCTTTCAGATATTTCATCATGAGTGTATAGGAATGCAAGAGATTTATGTGCATTAATTTTGTATCCTGCAACTTTACCAAATTCATTGATTAGCTCTAGTAGTTTTCTGGTGGCATCTTTAGGATTCCCTATGTATAATATCATGTCATCTGCAAACAGTGAGAGTTTTACTTCTTCTTTTCCAGTTTGGATTCCTTTTATTTCTTTTTCTTCTCTGATTGCCATGGTTAGGACTTCCAAAACTATGTTGAGCAATAGTGGTGAGAGTGGACATCCTTGTCTCATTCCTGAACTTAGAGGAAATGCTTCCAGTTTTTCACCATTGAGAATGATGTTTGCTGTGGGTTTGTCCTATATGGCCTTTATTATGTTGAGGTAGGTTCCCTCTATGCCCACTTTCTGGAGAGTTTTTTATCATACATCGGTGTTGAATTTTGTCAAAAGCTTTTTCTGCATCTATTGAGATGATCATATGGTTTTTATTCTTCAATTTGTTAATAATGTGTATCACATTGATGATTTGCGTATATTGAAGAATCCTTGCATCCCTGGGATAAATCCCACTTGATCGTGGTGTATGATCCTTTTAATGTGTTGTTGGATTCTGTTTGCTAGTATTTTGTTGAGGATTTTTGCATCTATATTCATCAGTGATATTGGTCTGTAATTTTCTTTTTTTATAGTGTCTTTGTCTGGTTTTGGTATCAGGGTGATGGTGGCCTCATAGAATGAGTTTGGGAGTGTTCCTTCCTCTGCAATTTTTTGGAAGAGTTTGAGAAGGATGGGTGTTAGCTCTTCTCTAAATGTTTGGTAGAATTCACCTGTGAAGCCATCTGGTCCTGGACTTTTGTTTGTTGGAAGATTTTTAATCACAGTTTCAAATTCATTACTTGTGATTGGTCTGTTCATATTTTCTGCCTCTTCCTGGTTCAGTCTTGGAAGGTTATACCTTTGTAAGAATTTGTCCATTTCTTCCAGGTTGTCCATTTTATTGGCATAAAGTTGCTTGTAGTAGCCTCTTAGGATGCTTTGTATTTCTGCGGTGTCTGTTGTAACTTCTCCTTTTTCATTTCTGATTTTATTGATTTGAGTCCTCTCCCTCTTTTTCTTGATGAGTCTGGCTAATGGCTTATCAATTTTGTTTATCTTCTCAAAGAACCAGCTTTTAGTTTTATTGATCTTTGCTATTGTTTTCTTTGTTTCTATTTCATTTATTTCCGCTCTGATCTTTATGATTTCTTTCCTTCTGCTAACTTTGGGTTTTGTTTGTTCTTCTTTCTCTAGTTCCTTTAGGTGTAAGGTTAGATTGTTTACTTGAGATTTTTCTTGTTTCTTTAAGTAGGCTTGTATAGCTATAAACTTCCCTCTTAGAACTGCTTTTGCTGCATCCCATAAGTTTTGGGTCATCGTGTTTTCATTGTCATATTTCTCTAGATATTTTTTGATTTCCCCTTTGATTTCTTCAGTGATCTCTTGGTTGTTTAGTAACGTATTGTTTAGCCTCCATGTGTTTGTGTTTTTTCCGGTTTTTTCCCTATAATTCATTTCCAATCTCATAGCGTTGTGGTCAGAAAAGATGCTTGATATGACTTCAATTTACTTAAATTTACTGAGGCTTGATTTGTGAACCAAGATGTGATCTATCCTGGAGAATGTTCTGTGTGCACTTGAGAAGAACGTGTAATCTGCTGTTTTTGGATGGAATGTCCTATAAATATCAATTAAATCTATCTGGTCTATTGTGTCATTTAAAGCTTCTGTTTCCTTATTTATTTTCATTTTGGATGATCTGTCCATTGGTGTAAGTGAGGTGTTAAAGTCCCCCACTATTATTGTGTTACTGTTGATTTCCTCTTTTATAGCTGTTAGCAGTTGCCTTATGTATTGAAGTTCTGCTATGTTGGGTGCATAGATATTATAATTGTTATATCTTCTTCTTGGATTGATCCCTTGATCATTATGTAGTGTCTTTCCTTGTCTCTTGTAACATTCTTTATTTTAAAGTCTATTTTATCTGATATGAGTATAGCTACTCCAGCTTTCTTTTGATTTCCATTTGCATGAAATATCTTTTTACACCACCTCACTTTCACTCTGTATGTGTTCCTAGGTCTGAAGTGGGTCTCTTGTAGACAGCATATATATGGGTCTTGTTTTTGTATCCATTCAGCAAGCCTGTGTCTTTTGGTTGGAGCATTTAATCCATTCATGTTTAAGGTAATTATCGATATGTATGTTCCTATGACCATTTTCTTAATTGTTTTGGGTTTGTTTTTGTAGGTCCTTTTTTTCTCTTGTGTTTCCCACTTAGAGAAGTTCCTTTAGCATTTGTTGTAGAGCTGGTTTGGTGCTGCTGAATTCTCTTAGCTTTTGCTTGTCTGTAAAGCTTTTGATTTCTCCGTCGAATCTGAATGAGGTCCTTGCCAGGTTGAGTAATCTTGCTTGTAGGTTTTTCCCTTTTGTCACTTTAAGTATATCATGCCACTCCATTCTGGCTTGTAGAGTTTCTGCTGAGAAATCAGCTGTTAACCTTATGGGAGCTCCCTTGTATGTTATTTGTCGTTTTTCCCTTGCTGCTTTCAATAATTTTTCTTTGTCTTTAATTTTTGCCACTTTGATTACTATGTGTCTCGGCGTGTTTCTCCTTGGATTTATCCTGTATGGGACTCTCTGTGCTTCCTGGACTTGGGTGGCTATTTCCTTTCCCATATTAAGGAAGTTTTCGACTATAATCTCTTCAAATGTTTTCTCTGGTCCTTTCTCTCTCTCTTCTCCTTCTGGGACCCCTATAATGCGAATGTTGTTGCGTTTAATGTTGTCCCAGAGGTCTCTTAGGCTGTCTTCATTTCTTTTCTTTCTTTTTTCTTTAGTCTGTTCCGCAGCAGTGAATTCCACCATTCTGTCTTCCAGGTCACTTATCCGTTCTTCTGCCTCAGTTATTCTGCTATTGATTCCTTCTAGTGTAGTTTTCATTTCAGTTATTGTATTGTTCATCTCTGTTTGTTTGTTCTTTATTTCTTCTAAGTCTTTGTTAATCATTTCTTGCATCTTCTCGATCTTTGTCTCCATTCTTATTCCGAGGTCCTGGATCATCTTCACTATCATTATTTTGAATTCTTTTTCTGGAAGGTTGCCTATCTCCACTTCATTTCATTGTTTTTCTGGGGTTTTATCTTGTTCCTTCATCTGGTATATAGCCCTCTGCCTTTTCATCTTGTGTATCTTTCTGTGAATGTGGTTTTTGTTCCACAGGCTGCAGGATTATAGTTTTTCTTGCTTCTGCTGTCTTCCCTCTGGTGGTTGAGGCTATCTAAGAGGCTTGATGGGAGGCTCTGGTGGTGGGTAGAGCTGACTGTTGCTGTGGTGGTCAGAGCTCAGTAAAACTTTAATCCACTTGACTGTTGATGGGTGGGGCTGGGTTCCCTCCCTGTTGGTTGTTTTGCCTGAGGCAACCCAACACTGGAGCCTACCTGGGCTCTTTGGTGGGGCTAATTACAGACTCTGGCAGAGCTCACGCCAAGGAGTACTTCCCAGAACTTCTGCTGCCAGTGTCCTTGTCCCCACGGTGAAACAGAGCCACCCCCCACCTCTGCAGGAGACCTTCCAACACTAGCAGGTAGGTCTGGTTCAGTCTCCCCCAGGGTCACTGCTCCTTCCCCTGGGTCCCAAGGCGCACACTATTTTGTGTGCACCCTCCAAGAGTGGGGTCTCTGTTTCCCCCAGTCCTGTCAAAGTCCTGCAATCAATTCCCACTAGGCTTCAAAGTCTGATTCTCTATGAATTCCTCTTCTCATTGCCGGACCCCCAGGTTGGGAAGCCTGACGTGGGGCTCAGATCCTTCACTCCAGTGGGTGGATTTCTGTGGTAAAAGTGTTCGCCAGTCTGTGAGTCACCCACCCGCCAGTTATGGGATTTGATTTTACTCTGATTGCGCCCCTCCTACCGACTCATTGTGGCTTCTCCTTTGTCTTTGGATGTGGGGTATCTTTTTTGGTGAGTTCCAGTGGCTTCCTGTCGATGATTGTCCAGCAGCTTGTTGTGATTCTGGTGTTCTCACAAGAGGGAATGAGAGCATGTCCTTCTACTCCGCTATCTTGGTTCCTCTCCCCTAAATTTATTTTTATTATTTTCTTTCTTTTTACCTAGGATTTAAGTTGTTCTTCTCTTTGTGATTTCTACATGCAAATTTAAATCGATAATTTTTAGACATTGCTTCTTTTTAATAGTCATTTAAAACTATACATTTTCCTCAAATCACTCTTTTAGTTTTGTCTCATTGACTTATATATATATGAAATGTAATTTCACTTTCATTCAATTCAAAACTTTTTCTAATTTCCCTTGGGCTGTGTTCTTTGTCTCATGGAATATTTAGGCCATTTATATATAATGTAGTATCAATATGGTTTAAATCTACCATCTTTCTCCTTATTTTCCATTTGTCCCATCTGTTCTTATTCTTTTTGTCTTATCTTTATTTTGGATTGAGTATTTTATTAGTACTCCATTTTTATTTTCACAATGGCTTATTATTCGGTCTACTTCTATAATTTTTTAGTATTTTCTCTAATGTTATAAAAATACACCTTTAATTTGTGATAGTGTATCTTCAGATATATATCACTTCAAATATAAGAAACTTACAGTAATATACTTCCATTTCCCTTTGTTCTTTACCCTATTGTTGTCATTTTACTATCTTCTTCTACATATATTTTACTTCTACAAATGTTACAAAATCCACATAACATTGTCACTGTTATGCTTTGGACAACTAAATATCTTTAAAAGAATTTAAAAGTAAGATAATTATATCTTTTCAATTCACCTATCTGTTTTCCTTTCCCAGAGCACACACAGATCTGAGATTCCATCTCATATAATTTTCCTTCTGCTTGAAGAACTTACTAGAACAATTTTTATAATGAAGTTCTGCTGTCAATGAATTTTCTAAACTTTGATTTTGTCTAAAAAGTCTTTATTTTATCTTCATTATGAAAAATATGGATGTCTTAGTCCATTTGGGCTGCTATTTTAAAAAATAACAGACCAGATGTCTTTTAAACAACAGAAATTTATTTATCACAGTTTGGGAAGCTGGAAATTCAACATTAGAGTGCCAGCATGATAGAATTCTGATGAAAGCCTTCTTCCAGGTTGCAGACTGCTGACTTCTCTCTGTGTCTGCAAAAGTTAGAAGAAGTGAGGCTCTCTCTGGGGCCTCTTTTACAAGGGCACTAATACTGTTCATGAGGGCTCTGCCCTCATGATCTAATCACTTACCAGAGGTTTCACCTCCTTGGACATTAGATTTTCAACACATAAATTTGGGGACACTAACATTCAATCACAATGTATATCACAAACAGCATTGGACATAAAATTCTGTACCTTTTTTTTTAGCACTTATATGTCATTTCAGTGTATCTTGGCTTGATTAGCTTCTGATGAGAATCATGCAGTCATCCTTTCCTTAATTCCTCTGTGCATAATGTGACTATTTTTTTCTTATGGTCATCTTTAATATTTTCTCTTTATGACTAAGTTACAACAATTTATAATGTGCTTTGATGTGATTTTCTTGGTGTTTATCATGCTTGGGTTTGTTTGAGCTTCTTAGATTTGTGGATGTCTAGCTTTCACCAATTTTGGAAGTATTTTGCTACTATTTACATATTTTTCTGTTCCCTTTTTTTATGGGACTCTAATTGTGTGTGTGTCTGTGACTGTATGTCTGTGTGTTAGGCTGCTTTGGGTCACTGAGACTCTGTTATTTTTATTATCAGTCTTTTTTTCTCTGTGTTTCATTTAGAATATTTATATTGCTATCTCTTCAAAATCTTTAATCTTTTCTTCTGCAATGTCTAATTTGTAGGCAACTCCATCTATAAAAGTTTTACTTTTAAAAGTTCCATTTTGACCATTTTTAATAAGTTCCTTTCTCTCATTGTATTCATGTTTTCCTTTAGATCATTCAATACATTTAATACCTACACACGTGTGTATGTGTATGTATAAAATTATTTTAAAGTCGTGTATGCTAATTCCATAATCATTGCTATTCCTGTGTCTGCTTTTATTGACCCAAGTTTCTCCTGGGTAAGGATTACATTTTCCTGCTTTCTTTGACTATCTAGTACTTCTTCTTTGGATATCAGACATTATGAATTTTATGTTGTTGAGTGCTAAATTTCATGGTATGCCTTTAAAGAATGTTGGGCTTTGTTCTTGTAGGCATTTAGATTACTTCAGTTCAGCATGATATATGTCAGGGTTGTTTTTAAATTTTTAGAGTGAGTCTAGAATTCCCTTTACTCTGGGGCTAGCTTAGCCCCCACTACCAGCATAACCCTTTTGGGATTTCTTCTGAATGCTCCACATACTCAGTGAGACCTCTCTACTATGGTTGGTAGGAGCTCAAATAATTCCTTGCCCTGTGTAAGTTCTGAAAGTTGTTCACCATACAGTTCTCCATAAATTTTTCCTTCCCTGATAGTTTTTCTTTACCTCACCGATAAAGTTCCAACTTTATATGCACAGATTTGTGTTTGGCCAAAGACTCAAGGGGACTTATTTACAGATTTCCACAGCACTTTCTATGCATAGCAACCTCTTCTCTGTAAATCTTCCCAGCATATTCTAGCCACCTTGGCTTTCTGATCTCTGGTCTTGATCCCTTCAACCCATTAACCTGTTAGGACCCTCCCCTTTCTGCCACTAGGTAGAAAGCTGAGGGCAGCCATAGAGCTCATCTCATTTGCTTTCCTCCTATCAGGAATCATGGTCCTGTGCTGTCTGATAACCAATATTTGAAAACAGTTTTTTTCATATATTTTTCCTATTTTCTAGTTGTTTTTGTCAAGAGGGCAAGTCCCATAGGGGTATTCCATTCACAAGTGGAAAACAAGTCCCTGTGGTAATCTAATTGTCTTGTGTAGGGATACTGCATGTGACTTTTATTAAAGAGACATTTCTGAGGGGACAATTTTGTTGTTGCCTCTGTTGAAAGTTACAGTATTCACTGGTTTCAGAGAGATTTCACATTAGTTTCTTGGCTCAGAGTTTCCACAAGGATCATAAAGGTTCGGGGCTTTGTGACTGAATTTCCATGCATGGTCCAGGATGAATGACTATAATCTACATCCTTTCCTTGAATAAGAAGGAAGAGTGTTTCCAATTGGACTGTATATTTGCAGCCTCTGGTTTTATGCAAAGTGCTGAGGACTAGTCTCTCCTGTACATGATCTACAACCTTGAATCCTGCTGTTCTGTTGCCATTAAAGCCCCAGCCTCTAAAGCATTCACCTCTGTGGGCCACACAGCTCAAGCTCCCTCTTATCACTGCTCGTTTCTGCATGGTTTCCAGTACTTGTAGATTTAACTTTCTTCTTTTGAAACTCAGCTATGTAATTTTACATAGCTTTGGCATTTTAATAGTTTTACTGTAATTCTATGTATTTATACTGAAGAACTGTGCTTTCCAACATCAGCTAACACTGCCATTTTGACCATAAGTGCTCCAAAATTTTTACATGCTGAAACTGCAAGTCAAGAGATTATAGTATTTGAACAGGATAGAAACTGATTACTAGGAGAGTAGGATAGTGATGCTTTATAAATCAAGAAATATTTTGTTGAGCTTCAAATAATCTTGAATTGAAATTTTCATTCACTGCCTCCAAGCAGAAAGTAAATCTAGCTTGAGTGCTGTAAACATATAGCCTATAGTATTTAGCATATAAAAAATGTTCATAAATGTTTTTTGGATGATCATAAACAGCAGAATTACATTGAAAAATCACTTTTTTCAAATAAATATTGGAAACAAGTAGCAGAAATTTAAAATATAGTTGAGATTTTTAAAAATTTATTATTGGTATATTGAGTGTTTTTAATATTGAAAATGATTTGCTAATGTGTTTGTTCTATAAAACTATATACCCTTGCCCTCCCCCCTGTCAAATTTAAGAGAGAGCATTTTGTTAAAAAAAAAAAAAAAATCTGAGTAAAACTTTAGTCCATATCCAAATTTTGCTTGCTATAGTTTTAACCACTGGTGAAATTGCCATCTTTTATAATGCTTTCTCTTCATTTTTTGAAAACATTTATTTTTAAAGGATGTTCACAAAAACAAAATTAAATGTTCTTGACAAAAAATGTGGGATTTAAATAGTATTTCCTTTTAATTTTTGTTAAATAGATTAGTTAAAGTGTGGACTGTGTCAGTCATTTTCTCCTTCAGGTTAGCCAGATGCTGCTTTAAAATAAT
This sequence comes from Balaenoptera physalus, assembly GCF_965194825.1. Lineage (NCBI taxonomy): Eukaryota > Metazoa > Chordata > Mammalia > Artiodactyla > Balaenopteridae > Balaenoptera > Balaenoptera physalus. Next base: position 108,263,931 of record NC_138890.1, on the reverse strand, counting down.
CCAACATTTAAAAACATTTGGGATCATTACTGCTATATCTGTTTCCACATTCTAGGCCAAATACAGAAATAAATAGATGTTACAAATATAGTTAGCCAGTATGCACATATAAATGTCTAGTCCATTTATATCAGTCCAAATATGTCTCTCCTAATTTAATTTAAGCCTAAGTGCCTTGAATCAATATAATCAGACAAGGAAACAGATAACACAGCATTATTTACAGACACTGAAATAACACATGTATGATCAGGACCAATAGCTTAAATTCTGATTAAATGATCAATTAAAAATAAATGGTGACTAAGGGAAAAGAATCTGAAAGAAAAATAGATAAATATGTATGTATAACTGAATCACTTTGCCGTACACCTGAAACTAACACAACTTTGTAAATCAACTATACTTCAGTAAAAATTAATTAATTAATTTTTTAAAAAACCCCAAAAACCAAAGGGTGTCTATAAACTGAGCCTCAATCATAGAAAAACCAGGATACTTAGGAAGAGAAGCACAAGCTAATTCATACAAATAATACAAAGTTACTAATATTATGAAGTCTGCTGACTTATAAATCACTACTGGGTAATTTTGCAGTAGGTGTAAATGTATCATCTGCCACATTTGTCCAATTGAATACATGTCATATGGTGAAATAAAATATGAAGAACCACTTAGAAAATTATGGGCTAAATGTTACTGAACTACTTAACATTCTACATTTTCATTCCTGTAAACCCAATTTCTCTTCAGGTTTTTCTTTCTCCTCTACTAGCAGCATTAAAAAAACTAGTAAATTAGTGGGTTGATCTTTAAAAATTAAAAAATTTATGAATCAAAAAAATTAATGAATTTCCAGTATACTCATTCACAAAACATTAAGCCATTTTCAACATGACTTTTTAAAGAACCAAATCCTGAAAATGTTTTCTAACATTATTTTTGATAAATAATGATTGATAGGGAATAAGCATCCTGAGTTTCTGATTTCAGAAGGACTTTTAATAAAATTTAAACATATTCCTTAACAAAGTAGAAATAAGAATAAATGTAGGAAGGCAGCAATCTTGTAGGAAAAATCATCTTTTTAAAACCCTTTTGTCATAATTTTTTCCTGAGACAGGGGCTTATCCTTTTATGGCACTCAGCCATTTTTAGTATTATATATATATTATATGTATATTAAAATTTAAAAGCATTAGTTTCAAAATGCCCTAATATAATTTGGTTGTAGTTACAATAATTTAGAGACAGCCTAATTATCATCAGGAGGAAGCTGGTATTCACAATATCATGAAGCTGTTTAAAAAATAAGTCACTTCTGCTTGTGTGGTCCTTATGGAATGTCTACGATACCCATTTTTATAAAAACACAAAAAAGAAAATATATAGTGTATATTATATATATACATACAGACACACATAATATAATAATAAATACATGTTTGTAAGACCATAGAAAAGTATTTGGCATGATACACATCAAACTGATATGATTGGTGAAGGGTAGAAAATTACTACTTTTTTCTTTATTGCCTTGTTTTTAAAAATTTTTGAACTGTGCTAACAACCATGCACTATATTTATAATTTATAAAAACTAATAAATCAAATCACATCAGGGGGAGGGAGGCCCTGCAGATAACCATGGGCAGGACTGAGTCAACATTTAAAATAGGCTAAGTATAAGTCTGATGGAACAAACTGAGAGATTCTAAGTTTTTTCCAGCAATTTAGATCATAATCTCAGGACATAGCTACTTCTACGCCATCACCCCCACATCCCCAAATCAGTGTATTAGTCGGACCAATTCGCAAGTGGGCATTATGCCATATATGAAATTTTTTATGGGATTGGCTAAAAAGTGGTACATAAACAAGTATATCCACACACTCCTTAGTGTTTGGTCACGTTGCTGAGCTTAGGGTGCAGTACCTGTGGGTGAGTGAAAGAAGCACTTCATGTTCTACAAAGGCCACGAGAATGGATGTTGGAACAAAACATGGATGACTGGGGAGAAAGCAAGTTGGGAGTTAGATTAAAGCAGGTAAGAGGTGAAAATACTGAGAGCTAGATGCACGACAGAAGCTAGTTACTGAAAAACAGAGCAAACCATGCAGCTTCTATGAAGCAGCAGGGAGGAAAGCTAGCCCAGCAACATGCCAAGGGAGCATAGTCATCTGTCACTTTAGAATCTGCAGAAGAGAAAAGCAAGCTCATCCAAAGAGTTTCTCCTCACAATTCACTTCTGATCAGACTTTCAAAAATATTACCCTCCTAAAGCAGCCATTTTGGTTATGCCATCTGTGCCCACCTATTAACGTATTGCTTCTCCACAACAAATTCACCCTTCACTGCCTGTTCTGTGAAAACAGATCTGGGTCTTTTAAGTACTTTTCCTTTGCCAGCAGATATCATGTTAAGTCTTTTCAGCATAGAGTGTTAGGGAGATATTGAAGAAGGAAAGGCTTTTTCTTCCTGCTTCTGGTGGCTTATTTGCCAAGTTCCTGCAATGCGTGCAGCTTCCTCAGGGCCCAGCTTTTGCGGTGCTGGTTGCTTACTCTGTGCCTGGCTTCTGAGGCACATCCAACTTCTCCAGTGTTTGGCTGCTGCGGTGCACAGCGGCCAGCAGCTTTCCTTGGTACCCTCTAGGGGTGATTTTGTAGCAGAGTGCTTCTGGTGAGACACCTCTCATGAACAGCTCTCCTTAGCACCTCAGAGAGCAGATTTCAGTAAATTTCCAAGGGCTAGTTTCCAGCAAGTCTCACTGGCATGGCACCACAGTCATTCTCTGCCATTCAGTGAGCCACAGATGGGCCTTCTCCAACATCTGGATCTCAGCCCTGAGGGCCTCTCCTTCAACACTCTGGGTGCTCTATCTTAGCCCTGTGGGTAGTGTTTGCTCCTTATACCTGCCATTGCTATATTTCTTAGAGGTATGGTCTGCTTAACCAATCTCTCATTACTCCAATCCACTGTTAATCACTCTTTATATTAAACTTTCCCTATTCAAATTATTATGTGATTTATCTTTCCTAACTGGACCCAGATTAATATAACACTAAACTCCTGAGATAAACATTCACTCTCCTCTACCCTTAGGGGCAATTCAGGGAAAAGGACTGAGAAGCACTTAAAGAAGAGTTTCCTCTCAAATGTTTTTAGTCACAATTCAAATATGCAGCTATTTAATGCAGTTGATTTTTAGACAGTTTTAGATTCATAGCAAAGTTGAATGGAAAGTATAGGGAGTTTCCATAGACACTCCCTGCCCCACCCATGTATGTATAATTATTTTTAACTGGCTCCTAAGAATAATGGTCACTTGTTTACTTTTTCATCCATTAAAATTTTTTGACAACTTTGTTGACAAAAAAATGAGAAGCAGCTCCCAATGACTTCAAACCTTCTAAAATTTTATTCTCAAACTTAAATAATGATTTTCCTAAGATATTTATCAAAAACATGAACAAGAATGCCTTCCACTTTAAAATTAAGTTTGTTAAATATGAACAAACTACTACTTATTTGGCAACTAATATGATCATGGATAAGAATGCTGATGTGGGTTTGATCGTAGACTCACCCCTGTCCATATAACTTTACGTAAATTACTTCCCTGTATTTCAGTTTTTCTGAAATGTAAAATGGAAATAATGATATTGCTTGTTTTATAGGATTTTAGTGATTCTTTTTTTTTTTTTTTTAATTAATTATTTATTTATTTATTTTTGGCTGTGTTGGGTCTTCGTCTCTGTGTGAGGGCTTTCTCCAGTTGCGGCAAGCGGGGGCCATTCCTCATCGCGGTGCGCGGGCCTCTCACTATCGCGGCCTCTCTTGTTGCGGAGCACAGGCTCCAGACACGCAGGCTCAGTAGTTGTGGCTCACGGGCCCAGTTGCTCCGCGGCATGTGGGATCTTCCCAGACCAGGGCTCGAACCCGTGTCCCCTGCTTTGGCAGGCAGATTCTCAAGCACTGCGCCACCAGGGAAGCCCGATTTTAGTGATTCTTAAGTGAGATGATCCATGTAAAGTTCTAAATGATCACAGTTTGGCAAATAGTAAGTTCTCAAAGACACTGGCTGTTATTATTGCTAGAAATAATATCATTTAAACCTTTAGTAAAAAAAAAAAAAATGGGGTTTAGAATAATAAAAATTAAAGTAGAATAATTTAGAAGCAAATCATTAGGGCAAGAAAATCTAGAAAAACTACTACGAATAACTTTGAGTGATGGCATGTTTGGAGACTCAGCTAGTTTTCTAACCAGAAATTGTAATTTTAAATATAAGATATGGTCTATGTATCATATAGCAATATAAAACTCCACTTAGCTTTTACTAATTGCTAATATTATCATTTGGGCTGAAATGCAATCTGGTATTAAACTGATATCATGTCAATTCTGTTTCTTAAAAGTAAATTTAAGTATGTTGCCCTTTAGGCATATTCTGATTGACGTGTGGTTGATTTCCTTCTAAAGAACACTTGTTCAAATGTGGGAAGGATTATTATTCAGATCCTGAAACTTAACACTTAAAGTTAGGATGGCATTTTAGTGGCTAATCTTTCTTTTAAAATGGCTGATAAGGAGATACTGTTATGACCAGTGACGGTGAGTCCTTAGACTATTTGGAGAAATATACAGATGACATCCTAAAGTTGGATGATTATGGAAACCCATCAGAACAGTAGTTAGTAACCTAGGCAGCAGATGTGGAAGGCAAAAGTGATCAGGCCCAACTTTAGGAGGTTCGGGATACATTTCAACTGTAAGTGGATTGAATAGACCACAAAACAGATAACAAAACATTTAGGTTGTTTTCTTCAGCTGAAACAGCATAGATCATAATTTTAAAAATTGGCAGACAAAGACCAAGCATCTCCATATAAGTAATAGGCTAGTATGTTCTCATGTCTTTCCCACCTCTCCACAACCTCCAACCTCTACTTCACGCTGAACTTTGCTGACTGCATTTTCAAAAAAAGTACAGATTTTATACATGTTTCTTTTCTTATTTGGTGGAATCACTTCCTATTTTGACAATTCAAGGAGTAAATGATAATGTATTCCATTTCCCTGAAATCAAGGCCTCCATTTTGCATAACACAATGAAGTTTTTAAACAGGAAAAGGAAAAGGAAGAATTTAATTAGTGGGGAAGTTTGAAAATATACTTTAAAGAATATCCAGGAAAAGAATAAGGGCATTTGACATCCTCTAGTGATCTTTTCTATATAACTAAAGCATATGAGAAAAGCAGATGTTACCAATGGAAAGTGCAAAGCTGAAATGCCCCACAGTTGCCCACCAAAACCAAAGAAAATGGTTCATAGGGGCCAGGATATTCTTCTGTCAGGAGAGGTCTCTGGAAGTTCAAATATATGTGGATAGTCCTTCAGTACAGAGATTACAATATAAAGGAATTTGTTTCTCTGAACGAGAGGCCAGGGATGATGTTAGGACTCTGGAATAAGCCCAAGTCAATGTTAAACTCAGATTTATTTTCATTAATTGAATCTCTCTAATTTACATTAGATTCTATAGTCTTGAAATGACCAGGAGCCAGGTGATCCTCGTCTGATTCTGTCCTAACCTCTAGTCAGACAAAAGAATATTGGTCTAGTAATTGTTTCCTTGTCATTGGTAAATTATCAACATGGAGAGAAAAGGACGTACGTGACTACAGCACAATAAGACTCTATAGACGTTATTTCCATACAGTTGTTTCCAAAGGCAAAAGGTGAAGGCAGAAAATAATATCTGAAATGTCAGAAACTGAGAATCTGAGAAGCATGGAGAAATTAACTCCCAACACATATGAAAAAGAGTTGTTGTCAAATGTAATGAATGAGGTTTTAGAAGTTGTAGAAAACACTAAAGAAAGTAAAAAAATAAAATCTGTTATACTTCTCATTTCTTTTTTCCTCACCTAAATAAGTAGAAATTAAAGAATTATTAGAACTGTTTCCTTAACATTTTTAAAACATACAAGTTTAAATGGGATGTAACACTATTAACAGCTTTTGTCCTAATGTCAAAGCAGTCTTTTTTGCTCACATCCAGAACTGCTTTTTTTTTTTTTAACATCTTTATTGGAGTATAATTGCTTTACAATGGTGTGTTAGTTTCTGCTTTATAACAAAGTGAATCAGCTATACATATACATATATCCCCATATCTCCTCCCTCTCGCGTCTCCCTCCCACCCTCCCTATCCCACCCCTCTAGGTGGTCACAAAGCACCAAGCTGATCTCCCTGCGTTATGCAGCTGCTTCCCACTAGCTATCTATTTTACATTTGGCAGTGTATATATGTCCATGCCACTCTCTCACTTTGTGCCAGCTTACCCTTCCCCCTCCCCTTATCCTCAACGCCATTCTCTAGAACGTCTGCATCTTTATTCCTGTCTTGCCCCTAGGTTCCTCATGACCATTTTTTGTTTTGTTTTAGATTCCATATATATGTGTTAGCATACGGTATTTGTTTTTCTCTTTCTGACTTACTTCACTCTGTATGACAGACTCTAGTTCTATCCACCTCACTACAAATAACTCAATTTCATTTCTTTTTATGGAATGAGTAATATTATGAGTATTTTATATTATGAGTAATATTCCATTGTATATATGTGCCACATCTTCTTTATCCACTCATCTGTCGATGGACACTTAGGTTGCTTCCATGTCCTGGCTATTGTAAATAGAGCTGCAATGAACATTGTGGTACATGACTCATTTTGAATTTTGATTTTCTCAGGGTATATGCCCAGTAGTGGGATTGCTGGGTTGTATGGCTGTTCTATTTTTAGTTTTTTAAAGAACTTCCATACTGTTCTCCATAGTGGCTGTATCAATTTACATTCCCACCAACAGTGCAAGAGGGTTCCCTTTTCTCCACACCCTCTCCAGCATTTATTGTTCATAGATTTTTTTATGATGGCCATTCTGACTGGTGTGAGGTGATACTTCATTGTAGTTTTGATTTGCATTTCTCTAATGACTAGTGATGTTGAACATCCTTCCATGTGTTTGTTGGCAATCTGTATATCTTCTTTGGAGAAATGTCTATTTAGGTCTTCTGACCATTTTTTGATTGGGTTGTTTGTTTTTCTGATATTGAGCTGCATGAGCTGCTTGTAAATTTTGGAGATTAATCCTTTGTCAGTTGCTTCATTTGCAAATATTTTCTCCCATTCTGAGAGTTGTCTTTTGGTCTTGTTTATGGTTTCCTTTGCTGTGCAAAAGCTTTTAAGTTTCATTAGGTCCCATTTGTTGATTTTTGTTTTTATTTCCATTCCTCTAGGAGGTGGGTCGAAAAGGATCTTGCTGTGATTTATGTCAGAGAGTGTTCTGCCTATGTTTTTCTCTAAGAGTTTTTATAGTGTCTGGCCTTACATGTAGGTCTTTAATCCATTTTGAGTTTATTTTTGTGTATGACGTTAGGGAGTAAGAACTGCTTTTTGAAGTGTGAAACAATTGTGAATATTTGCTCAAACTGCTTAAATGTGAATAATTATGAACAGTCATCATTCTATGGTATTGTTTATTCATCAATATTCTATAATGCTTGGAAATAGCCAGATGGACTGAGAATAGTCATTCCTAAAACAGGAGCAAATAAGAGGGTTTCCATTAATCATGCCTGTATGCCTGGCTGTAATGGTGACCTTTGAATATCTGTTGGTATTCGACATTGTTATAGGTACTTATAAGTTTTTTCTTTTTTGATATTCAAAACTGGGACATTGAATAACTTGTCAAAAATTACACAGCTAGTGTGTAACAGAGCCCAGATTCAAACCCAGATCAGTCTGACTCTAAAGCCCCATAGCCTTTCTCCTAACCTGCACTGCCATCTGAGGTGACTTGTTTGACAATGCCTAAAGGACTAGCTTCTTTTTTGTGTGTATGTTTGTAATGTCTTATAAATAATGAGAACCTCCAGTGTTTTGTAGTAGTAATAGTCACTTAAAAAATATTTCCTGGATGAATGAATGAATGAAAGGTCAAATAACTCATCTCCAGAATCAAGCAGACCATCTCTCAACTTGCCCAGATAGTGTATTTTTAAACATCCTCAGAGAAGCGTAATCCACAGTCTCACTTGGTAACCAACTTATGCTAATTTTTAACAATTATTTTTGGAATCTTATAAAAATGAACAGCTAAGTACTTTACACAGTAAAATTTCAAAACAACAAGTGAAGCCTATCAGTTCAGTATGGAAGAAGACAACTAGTTAACACCATTTATTTGAAATCTTAAAAATAAAATAAAACAAAGAAAGTTGTATAGTGAAAATACTTCTTAGAAACACTAATTTAAATTTAACTCTTTTTCTCATAAAAACCTACTGAAAATCATTTGTATTTTCATTTTTATTAAATGCAATTATCTCCACCCCTGAGATTGTGAAACAAACTATTTTCTGAATATATTCAGCCTTGTGATGATATAGAACTCTGGTAATCTACAATGAGTAGAAAGAAAAATTTTAAATTCATTTATCTCACAGAATGATCCACTAATAAAGTCAAGATGTTGCAAACTATAAATGTTTCAGTCATATGCTGAGACACCTAATATCGACACTTTTTTGAATCCCACAGAATTTCTCACTTTCTTTAAAAAAAAAAAAGATCACCAAGAATAGATCATCCAAATAGAATCAGCTGCATTGTTGCTAAACCTGAAAAAGAAAAATATTGTCTAATAATTCACTTTTAAGTCAACAATTTGAAAAACACTTCAAACATCTCAGCCATTGACTGCTACATTATGCCACAAGTGAGAAATGGTCGATGTAGACCAAGGGACTGGAACAACTCTGTCCAAACATGACAGTTTGCCTTTAATGAGAAATACTCTTGATTTTCACCCAGGGCTTTCTTCAAAGGTGGGCTGCGTCATGGTAGGAAGCACTCTGTAATGCTCACCCTTGAAAGTTTGCTCAGATGCTGCCTCATTAGGGAACCTCCCTCACTACCCCTCACCCACCTTCCAAACAGAGCAGCCACTCCCTTTTCTCTATCCCAGAGGACTCCACCAGGGCTAGCTTCATTATGTTGTAACAAGTATATGTTTCCTTCATTCTACTGTGAAATTTTTGGCTGAAGAAAGGTTATCTTGGTCATTGTTCAAATATTTGAAGACAGAATTTTCTTCCTCTCTTCTCCAAACTAAACGTATATAATATGTCTTGCCATTTCACACAGAGAAGTTTTCCAAATCCCTAAAGCAACCTGCTCACCCTCCTCTGGATGCTCTTTGTTTGGAAAATGCCCCCCGTGCCTCAAAAATAGCATCAAACATTGAAGTCAGATCTATTTATTTGAGGCTCGCCTACAGAAGTCTCCAGAGTTTATGCAATTATGATCCTTTGGATGTAAAACCATCTTATAAAATGCTTCTCTAAATGACTAAGCATCTTAGATAGTACATAAGATAGATAAGTTATTTAACAGGCACATATGAAGTAACCCCTATGTCCCAGGCACTGTGCTAAGAACTGGAGATCCTGCCATAGGCACCCTCAAGGAGGCTCTTCTTATGTAGCCTCCTGGAATGTATTAACGTGTGTCATAAGTAAATGAGGGTTTTATAAACAAATACTTTACAGTCACTCTGAGGTATATCTTTTCCTTAGGACTTCTTGAGACTTCTAATATTCAAATGTAATCTGTGGCTCTCCAAGACTCAAAATATAATATGCATTATTTCCCAAACTTACCTGATCACACCACAGTTTTCACAATGCATCTTGAAGAAGCAGTGCATGAGAATACTTTGGGAAATACCCTCTAGAGTATATAGACAAGTAAACAGATAATTGTGGTTTAAGGAAATAAGAGCTATGGTAGCGTCACTGGGTGGAATACAAGTACAAAGGAAGGTTCCAAGGACTGAGTGCGTGTGTTACCAAATCCAAGCATGTATTTCTCGCCACAGGACAGGCCAATAATTTGAGAGGTGAGTTGTTGGGGCAAGGAGTAGTGACTTTATTTGGAGAGCCAGCAGACCAAGAAGAGGTGGACTAGTGTCCCAAAGAACCATCTTACCCAAGTTAGAATTCAGGCCTCTTTTGTATTAAAAGGGAATGGGGGTGTATGGTTGGTTACTGTAAACTTCTTGGTGCCAGAATCCTTTGTTCTTGCATCTGTCCATGTAGGTCTGGTCACAGTGTTCCTATAAACCTCCAACAAGACAAATGTTATTCTCTGTTCTGCAACTTTTTATCTGTATATGGATGGAAAAGTGTTATACCTTTAAAGGTCACAGCCTTGAGAATGGGCTATCCTGTATATTTCAGGTTATAGGCAACATTCTTTTAGTTATTAACTTACAGCAGAGGTAATAGAATACAAAGGTTAAAGTAAAAGGAACAGATCCCATGTGGAGTCAGATTTGCTCTTCCCTATTACCTGAGGGAAAGCTTCTACAAAGAAGTGATACATCAAATGGATCTCCGAGGACGAGTCTGAGTAAATTACGTGAAAAGGGAGAAGTCAGTGGTGGGGTTTTCAGAAAGAATTTTCAGGCATGGGCAAAGCCCTGAGTGTCTTACTATGCACAGTGACATTCTGTAGTCAGAACTGCAAACACATCTATGTTAGCTGGGACAGGCATAAGAAAAAGACAACACCAGTCCTTCTAAGTGAAAACAAGGCTACAAAAGTCAGGAATCCTTTCTCATCCTGCTCTTCCAAGAAGTACACAAAGCCAACAAGAATAAAAAATAAAAACTTAATAAAAACCTTTTCAAATAAACTAGGAAATATAACCTGAATATAACTATGAATTGACAAAAACAATTAGGATTGGTCAGAAGCAGTACAGAAGTTCATGATGAGTGGAATTACAGAAAGTGGAGTGTGCCTGATGTTGCAGGACGTCCCAAAAAGCACCAACAAAAATACAACTTTCTGAAAATGAAAGACCCATCCTGAAATCCAAAAACCGTAATTCTTGTTTGCAGCAAGCCTGCAGGAACTGTGTTGATCAATGCAGGTAGCAATTTGATTCAGAGTAGCAGAACATGAGCGGTTCTGAAGAAGCATCATGCTGATTAACCCTATTTGCAGGAGTACTCTGCTTCTTTGGCAGCAAACAAGGAGAAATATCCTAAGTGGTGACCCCTCCCTCTATTTAACTGGAATGGAACCTACAGAAAATAGCTGGTCTAGGAAAATTCAACCCATTTAACAATAACTAGAATAAAAGGAATAAGTACAAAATCAATACAAAGGCAGTATAAGAAAAAACAAAACCTCACCAGAAAAATGTCGCCAAGAACAAAAATCAGACAGAAAAAGAGTAATTCCCACAATACTGTAAATCATATTATAAAGCTTTAATAATTAAAACAATGTGGCAGTGACACATGAATTGATAGATCAATGAACAGATTGGTAAATTCAGAAACTGACCCAAATACACACATGAATCTAGTATATGGCAAAGACAGCATCTCAAGTCAGGGGGAAAAAGAGGGACTATTTAAGCAAATGGTGTGAAAGCAGCTGGGTAAACTTCTGAAAAATATTTTTTTAAGTTAAATCCATACTTCACACCGCACACCAACATGAATTTCAAATACAGCAAATGTTTAAATGTTACCAAAGACTGCTAAATAAACCTTAATTCATACTCCCATTATTAGCCATCTGTAAGGATATTTGATTCCCTAGTATGTGATATTTTCAAACTTTCTGATCTTTGCAAATCTAATGGGTAGAAATATGACATCTTATTGTTTTAAGTTTGCATTTCTCTGATTACTGCAGCTTCTTATGTGTTTAATGACCATTTGGATTTCCTCTTCTGTGAAATTGCCTGTTTGAATCTTTTACACGCTTGTTTCTATTTGATTGTTTGTCTTTTTCATATTGATTATTTTAGGGTTTCTTTTTACTTCCTAGAAAACAATCTATTGTTTGCTTTATATGAGGCAATTATTTTCTTCTATATCATGGCTTAGCTTTTAATTTTATATGTGGTTTCTTCTCATGTGCACCTGTTTTTTTATTTTGATGGAGTCAAATTGTCATTCTTTGTGATTTTTCCTTTTGTGTTTTTTTATATCCACTCTTTTTTTAGATTGCTTTTGTGTTTTTATTGGCTTATATTTGCCTACTGAACCTCAGGAAGAATACACAATTAATTATAGTAGTTACCAGTGTATGTATAAGGGGGGAGGGGAGGGAAATGGGAAAAGGAGACTACGATAGAAGGCAGCCTTTGCAGACTACACATAATTAATTACACGGGTTTTTTTTTTTGAAAGATGATTTTATTACCTATTCAATGGATTATATTTAAAAATCAGTTTATTTTAAAGTAAAATTAATATTAATTTAGTTAAAAAAAATAAAATCCAAGCAGTAAAAACGATACCTTAGGCTATCTTTCTACCTATCTCAGAGTTTGAAAAGTCACACTTTCAGAGATATGGTGGGGAAGTGGTTCTAGTATGCAGCTGTTTTTATGTGTCAAAATGAACGAAGTTTTCTGAGATATTTCAGGATAGGAATTATAAATTTTAACATGTTTTTTCTAACAGAGACTATGAAAGAATGAAACAATTTATAGTAAGCTGAAGTAGTGAAAATATTCCATGCAGTGCAAAAATGTCAACTTCAAAATTAATCTGAATATCACCTATAAAGAAAAAACGAGTTACCATTAAATGATCAACTGACAACTTGAAGCAGAATATACTGAAATGCATAACATTTTATTATCATATCTATTTCTTGCAATTCAGAAAAACCATAAAAAAAAATCATCTAAATCTGTAATTTAATGCCTAACACTGTAACACATTTCTAAAGCAAGTTTTAAAATGAGTCAGCCTTATGAGGCTGAGTGACATTTTATCACTTGTTTAAAGGAAAATACTGTCTCTGTTAAGATCTTATAAAATATATAATAGAGAAAAATGCAGTATAAGTTTAGACAAATTTGAGAATTTTATCACCTTAACATCAGTTTTAATGCATTTATAGCCACAAATATTTGAACTATTCCATTCATTATATCAGATGACAAGAAAGGTGCCTGAAAATGGTCTTATTTGTTCATGTAAATTAAATAATGTCAGATCTATGAGTGATGGATTTGTCATTATAGGATCTAGATGTTCAGAGTATCATGGACCAAAACAACATTTGTAACGGTATGAAAATGAAATATTTCAACATTAATGTTTTCCCTGAAAGGATTTATTTTCATGGTTAATTTTTTTCTGTTGGACTAGCTGGCTTAGCGTGTTTTCTGCAGAAAAAGAACCTCAAATACAAGTGTCAGTTTAATTAAGCACAGCAAAGGTAAAGAAACAAAGGGAGCATCAAAAATGGTTCTGAAGAACCTAGGGGCAGGACAGGAATAAAGATGCAAACGTAGAGAATGGACCTGAGGACACAGGGAGGGGGAAGGATAAGCTGGGACAAAGTGAGAGAGTGGCACTGACATATATACACTACCAAATGTAAAATAGATAGCTAGTGGGAAGCAGCTGCATAGCACAGGGAGATCAGCTAGGTGCTTTGTGACCACCTAGAGGGGTGGGATAGGGAGGGTGGGAGGGAGACGCAAGAGGGAGGAGATATGGGGATATATGTATATGTATAGCTGATTCACTTTGTTATACAGCAGAAACTAACACACCATTGTAAAGCAATTATACTCCAATAAAGATGTTAAAAAAAAAAATGGCTAGGTGGGTGGGGATAGATGTTACCTGGGAGCTATCTTGTGTTAGTTTAGTCACCTGCAATTGTAAAGGCTAAATTTGGGTTGTTCTCACTGAAGAGCATAGACAGTGAACATGAATGAATGACCACAGGATGGGGCCAAAGGCGAGGACAGCTGAAACGCAATGAGATACAAGAGCATAAAATAAAGGAAAGAGAAAAGAAAAGGACATTCTCAGGACATTTTATTACAGGTCTTGTGGAAATAATTTGGTTTAGACTTCGCTGACTTCTGTATTTAATGTTGGCATTTTTACATATTAAAAAACATATCCTTAATTTCAAGAGGTGAGGGGAGAGCAGGAATGCCCAGTCCTGGGGGTCCCCATCAGCACAAGTCCTGCTCCATAAAGGTTCTTGGCATCGAAGGTACTGTGCCCCACCCAGGGCTGCACGGGTGGACATCACCTTCAATGAGAGAAGCAGGCCCAGGAGAGGGAACGGTCATGGACACTAGCCCTGCTACCATATGGCCAGATTTTTTTTTATTTGTCAAGAGAAACTAAAAAATTCTGTATCATTCTTCTGATACTTAAATGTAGAAAAGCCTGCAGGAAACTAGTTTGCAATCTGTGTACTTTAATAATAATGATATCAAACCCTTATGCAAACTCCCTATGTGCCAGGGATAGGTTCCAAGTACTTTACAGAACCTCGTTTCATCCTCCTAACAACCACTTGAGGTTTGTTCTATTTTATCCCCATTTTTAAGATGAGTAAACTGAGGCATAGACAAGTCTGTAACTTGCCCAAGTTCACACAGTTGTCAATGGCAGAGGTAGGACTTGAAAGGAGAAAGTTTGTTCCATAGTTCACGCTCCCAAACACTAAAGCATCCCAATGAGAAAATTTCTCCTTCACAGAGCTGCTTACAAGTATTTCATTAATTACGGAACTGAATTAACTATTTCTGGCACTATACTGTTATATTTCCATATAATCATTTTTCTAAAGTCATTTTTTAAAATTTGGAGAATTTCATGAGCCACCATTGTTTCTAAAGGGCCCAGTTTGGAAGAGGGGGTATTTTGGAAAACTTAAGGTTATTACTTATTTGAATATTTTCTAAGAGTAAAAAACATCATTTTGGAAAATGTATTGTTTATCTTTCAGCTATCACTTCCCATTTTGCTTTTTATTAACTTTTTCATTGTGAAATACTGAACTGAAACTAGAAGGCAACCTAAATAATGACTTCTAAGTTTTATTAGAAGAATAAATTCATACTCTTTAAAAAATGCCTTTGTTTCAAAAACTAGTAGCTCACCTTATATTATGCTTGAACTCTTTGAATTTTTATACTTTATTATCTCATTCTATATTCATATCAGGATTTATAACTGTAACAATTAAATTATGAGAAAGCAAAGGGGTTAGAGAATACTTATTCCTTGTGTAGAAAATGCAGACATTTTTGGTATACACCACACGTACCTCAGAATTTCAGCTTATTTCAGTTTCATCTACTACTTTAAGAAATGGAATTTCAGATCACTCTTTGGAGAGGGTTTAATGTTAAGTGGTCTTAAAATCTATATTCAATTTAGCAATGCCAAACCACCAAGTCAGTCTTCAAAAATTCTAATATATATCAACATCTCCATTTCTGGACATTCCTCTCATTCCCAATTTGTTAAAATATAAAGTATCATCTGAGAAGTGTTTACTGTGGATTTTTGATAATGTAGTAAAACACTACATAATAAAGATATATATATGTATGTTTATATACATTTATACATGATTATACATGACGTATATATATATTAAATACCTCATAATAGTGGTGTGTGTTTACGTAGTGACAAAGCAAAAATAAACAAGTAGCACTATCTGATAGTGACCTCAATCAAGACACCCAGAAGCACTTCAGCTTTTTTTTTTCTAGCTTTGAGATGTACTTGATATATTACATTGTGTAAGTTTAAGGTGTACAATGTGATGATTTGATACAAGTATATATTGCAAAATGTTTACCAGAATAAGGTTAGTTAATCCATCCTTTACCTCACATAATTACCATTTTGCTGTTATTGTTATGGTGAGAACATTAAAGCTCCACTCTTACAGCAACTTTCTTTTCTTTAAATTTTTTTTAAATTTTTTTATTTATTTTTTTTATTTTTGGCTTCGTTCAGTCATTGTTGTTGCGCGCGGGCTTTCTCTAGCTGCGGCGAGCAGGGACTACTCTTTGTTGCAGTGCGCGGGCTTCTCATTGCGGTGGCTTCTCTTGTTGTGGCGCATGGGCTCCAGGCACCTGGGATTCAGTAGTTGTGGTGCAGGGGCTTAGCTGCTCCATGGCATGTGGGATCTTCCCGGACCAGGGCTCAAACCCGTGTCCCCTGCATTGGCAGGAGGATTCTTAACCACTGGGCCACCAGGGAAGCCCTCACAGCAACTTTCAAGTGTACAATACAGAACTGTTAACTATAGCCACCACGTTGTATATTAGATATCTGGAACTTATTTATCTTATAACTGAAAGCTTGTACCCTTTGGCCACTGTCTCCCCATTTTCCCCACCTCTCAGCCTGTAGCAACCACCATTCTACTCTCTGTTTCTATGAGTTTGCTGCTTTTAGATTCCACATGTAAGTGAATTCATACAGTATTTATCTTTCTCTGTTTGCTTCATATGAAGGTCCATTCATATGGCTGGACCTTTGCATAATGCCCTGAAGGTCCAGCCATACTGCCACAAATGGCAGGATTTCCTTCATATTTATGGCTGAATAATATACCAGTTATATATATATCCTTTTATCTGTCAGTGAACCTTTAAGTTGTTGCCATGTCTTGACTATTGTGAATAATGTTGCAATTAACAAGGAAGGGAAGGTATTTCTTTGAGATAGTGATTTTATCTTCTTCAGATATATGTTTAGAAGTAGGATTCCTGGATCATATGGTAGATCTATTTTTTATTTTTGATTTTTGTATTGGAGTATAGTTGATTTACAATGTTGTGTTAGTTTCAGGTGTACAGCAAAGTGATTTAGTTATACATATTCATATATTCATTCTTCTTCCTATATAGGTTATTACAGAGTATTGAGTAGAGTTCTCTGTGCAATATAGTAGGTCCTTGTTGATTATCTATTTTATATATAGTAGTGTGTATATGTTAATCCCAACCTCTTAATTTATCCCCCCCCCCTTTTCCCTGGTAGCTCTATTTTTAATTTTTTGTGGAACCTCCATACTGTTTTCCACAGTGGCTGTACCAATTTACATATAGATTGATAGAGACTCTCTTAAGCTTTCATTCCAAGGTCTATGGCAAATCTCAGAGAATTTACAGACGTGGGTTTTGCTTGACCTTGTGTGGTGTGCACTGTTTTTAGAGGGTTGACTACTCACCCTGCAATGGTATGGTATAAGCCTGTCCCATCATATTTATGGCCATGTCTCTGAAATTTATATCCACACTTTTCAGAGATGTAATTGTAAGGAAGACACCTGAAAAGTCCCTCCTGATAGAATGATCCTCCACCAGGTTCAACTCTTTCCAAAGAAACCCCTCTTGCAGAGTCCATGCTTGGTTGGGGCAGAAACATCCATATTCAGTGTACAGGAAGTTGGTCCTCCATATCTTCTCTAGGAAGGCTATTCCTTTTTCACTATTAAAGTTCTGTCTATCCCTAATATTGACTATGGGCTCACCACTATCTTTTTAAAATCCAGACTTCTGGCTTGCCCCAGCTCCAAAATCTACTTCTCCTTAGAATAAGTAGGAGTGATTTCCTTAAGTGCCGTCATGAAGGGATGTCAAATTCTTATTGTTCCTCACCAAGAGAAGGTACTAGGGAGTATTATTAAACCCAAACACATACACACAATAGAAAATAGTGCTCTGCCCTAGAATTTCCATTCCCTCCCTTACCCCATGCAGTTTCAGCCAGCAGAATGCTCAGCATTTTTACTGTACTAAAATTTAAATATTTGAGTCACCCCTACTACCTTCTCCTCTGACTTGGCTGTTGCCAGCACTGAGGGGTAAGTAAGAAGTTTGAGGAAGTCGTTAAAAACTCAGTAGGCTTTCAGACCCTCAATTGATTTTCTTCCAACTGAGCTGGGACCATGTAGATGCAGTGCACAGCATTGGACAGGAAGCCAGGCTTAGCTAGGTAGCAGAGAGGTCTTAGATAAAGCAAACAAACCAGGGCTTTGTGAGGTGACAAAAAGGAAATGAGCAAAGTCACACCCTCAGCCCATCAACCAACAGTCTAGTGAGCAGGAAACGAAAGCCGCAAGACCAATGGCCCCCAGTGGTGAGACTATTCTGCACAGGTGATCAGGAGGGAGCTAGAGTTAGGTTCTGTCCTTTTCACCACTTTGACGTATTCTAATTTCCTAGAGCTCTGCTCTAAGAAAATGAGGGAAGGGCCTTCTTACTTTTGAACTAACAGTGAACATAGTATATGACTTGCTAAAGCTCTTTTATAAAATAACATGAATCTGGTCCTACAAAGTATTTTCTGATGTGAACAGAGAAATCTTTAAGCTGCTGCTAACAACACTATTTACTTTAGAAGCAGAAAAAAATGAAAGACAACGTAAAGATTTAGCTTCTGCCCAGAATCTCTTTGTCCCTTAGCAAAGATAAACCTAAGCCTTTGGAAGTTGACTACTTTTTTCCCTATTCTCAAAATGCAGAAGGCCTTTGTTGATAATGAGGACCACGAGGGAATTTTGAACCAGAATGCTTCTTGAACATTTAATAATACCTAAACAATAAGGAAATTACATCTAATCTGGACTTTAAGGACGTTACAATCTAAATGTTGAGTAAAGCAAAGAAACAGAATAATTTACAAACGATTAAAAGTTAAATTACAGAATAAATATCTTTGCCATGGACATTTGGGAAAGATAATTATGTGTGTGTGTGTGTGTTTAAAAATAAACTGAATGTCTAGATAATGTTTCATGAAGGACACAGGAAGATCGAATTGGAGTGTAAGCAAAGGATAGTAGCCAAGACATCCTCAATCCCCAGAAGCAACTTAAATAAAGAAAAGAGATAGGAATGAGTATAATGTATGTGGAGAGAGAATGAATGAAATTAGTCTGGGCAAAGTAGACTGAATATATTAGGGAACAATGAAAAAAATTCATACAGTCAGGTAGTCCCAGACATGTATATATGGCTGAAGAACTTGAAACTGATAGGTCAGGAGGACATTATAGTTTCTGTAACTGGGGGTGACATCTGGACAGAATGTTTTAGGAACGTGTGTTGGTTGGGTCTGCAGAAAGATGAGTTAATTTATGCATATTAGCCATGAGGCTAAATCCATAATTCAGGCATATTATCGTAAGAATCTGACTAATAGCAGGGTACTTGAAAAGGAAACAAAAGGGTGAATTTGAGAAATGTTGAAAAAGGAGGAAACCCAAGTCCCTAATAGACTGGTTGTAGAAGAATAAGGCTAGCATAATAAATATAACTCTAACAATCCTTTGTAAGTAGACAAGCCTATAGAATACTACTAGCAAACTACTGGGAGAAATGGGGAGTCTGAGAAACGGGGCCTTGAGCGGAGGCTGGAGGGGTGCACCCTGATTTATTTTTCGTATCTACTATAATTCAAAGCAGTAACTATTGGCATTCAGCATTGTCCTCGGTTGGCATTAAAGACAGGAACATTCTAGTTCTGAGGAGCTTTTAATGTAGTTGGGCAAAAATGCAACATAGACCATTGTACGAAACAAACACAAATAAAACTAAGTGTAAAAATTGTGATCATGAATAAATGATGTTTTTATCATTGATAGAACTGAAAGTAAAGGAATAACACAGGAAGTGGGGGCAGTGGATTAGAATGCCCCAACGGGAAAGCGGAGTACCAAATCCTGAGTTATGCTTGAGAGATGAGAGAGGAGGAGGAACTGAGGGTGGAGCCAGCCAGGGAGGGAATCTGCTGAGCTGTCAGAACGCAGCCCTGCGGCTGCGGAGCTGCAGAAGTAAAAGCGATACTAAGTGACAAGAACAAGCAGTTGCAAAAAGCCCGCCTGAAAGGGAGGTTTGCAACTTACAAGCAAATTGCAAGTTTCAAGTTACAGTTACTAACTAGCAACTAAAATAGAGGCAAGCGGCAGTACTATTTCTCCTGCTTTCTAATATAAACATTATCTTCTATGCACGTGTTTGCTCCGTAGGGATGGAGACCTTGTTGACACTCTCCTTTCCATTAAAAAGAAATGTTAGTTGGGGCTCGAGAGCTCTAGAGCGCAGGCTCAGTAGTTGTGGCGCACGGGCTAAGTTGCTTTGAGGCATGTGGAATCTTCTGGAACCACAACTACTGAAGCCCGCGGGCCTAGAGCCTTGCTCCGCAACAAGAGAAGCCACCGCAATGAGAAGCCCGCGTACAACAACTAAGAGTAGCCCCTGCTCGCTGCAGCTAGAGAAACCCCGTGTGCAGCAATGAAGACCCAACGCAGCCAAAAATTTTAAAAATTGAGAAATACAATAAAAAAAAAAGAAATGCTAGTAATTGTAACAAGCACTTCTTGAAAAATGCCACTTGTTTGAGTTACTATAGAAAGTTTTACACTTGAGAAAAAATTTTAATGAACTATAAGCAGGTACAATTTTGCTTTTTAATCTATAGAGTTCTCTGTCAGGGGAGGAGAAGCAAGAGTGGGAAAGTAACAGAAAACAAAGCAATAAAAACAAAAATTAAGCTATTGTACCAATCAGCACAGAAATGGGATTCTGTTAAGAAATAAAGGGAATGAACACAGGCTTAATGATGATGATGAGTCAGCCAAGCACAGAATGAAGCTTCAGTGTTAGTATCTCAAAGTTGGCAATGGCTACTAACCAGAACATATAAACTAACTTCTAATTAATTGTAGAGTGTATCACAGTGTTCAGGTTAGAAAGTGCCTGGGTTCAAATCCTGGCTTCTCCACTTATTGCTTTGAGTGTAGTACTATCATTATCTACCTCATCCAGTCATTGTTAGGATTGATTAAGACCCCATCTCTAAGTTACTTAGCACTCTGCGTGGCCCATAGCAGGAGCTTGTTAAGTATAATATAGTTATTGATACTATTTGGAGAATTTCTTCTTATCTACTTAAATAAAGGACTATTGGCAAACACCCTTCTTCCCAGTTTCCCAATCTGAAATGAAGATGATATATGTGATAATGAGCCCTTTGGTTCCCTTTGGATGACCTTTGAGAAAAGATTGTCAGTCGCTGACATTTTTAGGTTCTTTCCAATTTCCTCTTTTATTCTCTTGGAAGGACATTTTTAGGCCTAATAAATATTTAAAATTACCTTATAGATAATTAATATTTCCTGCACACTATGAGTCGTTTAGCTATAATATATTCCACAATATTAGCTGACTACCTGCCATGTTCCAGGAACTGAAGCAGTGATATAGTTTCACATATGATTTCTCTACATGTATCAAAACAATGGATCCCTGGGTAAGACACCAAAAGCAGTTCAAAATTCAAAGCAATGGTTTGAAGAACACCATTAAAAACTAGGAAACTAACTTTGTCTTAGATTAACTAGTATTTCTTTCATTGTCAAGACACCAATTTATGTATCTAGATTTTTTTATAACATGTATGGAATTTCAAGTTATTACATCATAGTACCAACAAATAGATTAGTCCATTCGTGTGTCCTAAACAAGCACTAGTATTGTATTGTGTCAAGGAATTTTGCATATGTGGAAATATAAGCTACATAGATCCGTACTATAAGAAAGATCTAGACATTTGTCAGTGCCCTCTTTCACCACTGTTAACACTGTGTTATTGTTTGTATGTAAAATTACCACCCACTAACTCTTGGGAAAGCACTTTAAGTTGTTTCCAACAACATATTCCATTGAAAAAGGAAAGAAGTGCAAGGAATATTCAGTGTATATTAAATAGTAAGTTGTAGGAACAAGAAAGTGTGGATGCACTGTGTACTATTTCCTTATTAATTTCTGTCACTCACATCACCCATGAATTCTCTCACACTTAATCACAAAACATATCCTGACCTTTAACAACTAGCGGGGCTGAAATGTTAACCTTCAACATTTTGCAAAATCCTTCTTTAAACACTTCCTCTGGAAAACACACAGCTCAAAGTGCTAAAATTGTCTCCTGTAATAACCACAGCAGGATCCTAACAAACCCGCTTTTAAAAACCAAATAAAGCCTTCCGTGGGGGTGGCTCACCACTTCCCCTTTCTTAACATGCAGGAACTAATTTAGCTGAGAAGATAAAGGCAAAAGCTGCCTACAGATGCACAAGGAGGCTAGATCCTAGAACATCAAACACCTCAGTGGCACAGGGGTCTGCATGTGTCCTATAAAAAGGGCCTTCTCTGACTTAGAATGGCACAGATGAAAAGCAAGGAGTCTGAAATCTGTATATATTAATACAAATGGTAGACAGAAGAAGGAAGAAAAGGCACACCAATTAGTTTCAGTTATATTTATTTGTGTATTTTCCAGTTAAATAATTATACACCCATTTTCAATTTAACGCCATTATAAAGAGATCAAGAATTCAGGATTGACATATATACACTAATATGTATAAAATGGATAACTAACAAGAACCTTCTGTATAAAAAATAAATAAAAAAGAAAAACAATTCAAAACAAAACAAAACAAAACAAAAAAGAATTCAGAACTAAGTCCAAAGGCCTGAACTTTTTATGGTAATCATTTCAGAATATATGTATACATCTGATCATTATGTTTTGCACCTATATATAACTATATGTCAATTATGCTAAAAAATAAGATGAAAGACTCCTTTCAAACTACCAATAATACCTGAAGAGTTAAGAGCCTAGAGTATTATCAGGTGACCAAACTCTCCCCTTTCTTTCATAGAAAGAACTCATGAAATACCATCTCTTCTATAAACCCTTCCCTCTTTCAGAAAGATGGTCATTAGATCCCATCCCAGGTGGTCTAAACATGCACATAGCCTGTGACTTTGTCACTGAGAACCCCATTAAATGCATTTAGTTCATTACTCATTTATAACTTCCCAACTTCATTTGCTCAATTTTCAGGTCATCTACTTGACTATACATCTGTGGGATGTATTGTGTGGAGTCTGGTAGATTCTAAACTGTAAGATTATTGGCCACAAACCTCATTAACATATACATTTTCTAACATCATATACTAAATGTTCTGTAGTTTTTAATGTAATGACAAAAGTGGAGGGAAATACAAATATATAAAAAATGCAGACTCTGGCCATCCTTCCAACACTCTTACTAAGAAGTCTGGACTATTCATCAATAAGGGTATATCACATTAAGTTTTCTGTGAATTTTTCCTTTTAAAAAATATGTAAGAGAAAAGAAGTATGTAAGAGAGACAAACAATAAATCTTATTCTTTACATAAAAGAAAAAACATGGTTTAAAAAAATGTTTCATTAGTGAAGCTTACATATCTGAATGCCACTTGGCAACATTTTTTACTCTGTTGTTACAAATTAGTTTTTAAAGGTGGGACTTGAATACCATATTAGGAGAAAATGTGCATGCAGGGTTTGATCACGTGCTAGACAGAATATGAAGTATCCCCATCTGCATCCTCTCCTTTCTGAAACCCATATGTATCCAGCACCCCCAGGCTACTTCCTGACTTCTTAGGACACCCCAGTGGAATATATTCCAATGATATATTCCATTATATTTTCCTTCTACCTCCCTCATAAATTTTTTTCTGTACTGAATTCCATTGTGTCAAAGTTTGTTTCCTACCTATATACTTCATTTCTCCAGCCTTCACTTTCCAGAACTACGTTTGCCTTTTAGTAGGTGTTTTAGGAGATAACTTCTTAAACCAAGGGGTTTTTAAATCTTTCAAATTGTGTCAACTTTCTACATTACTGACATACCTATTTGGCTCGTGTAGATATTTTCAAGCAAGTTAAAAATTAGAAAAACAGCAACAACAAAAATCAAGTGGTTGTTTTACATAGTTAAATAGTAGCTTAAGTTTTCCTGTACACTGCCCCTACAGTTTAAAGCATGACAAAATCAGACTATTTTATTTGGTCTTACATTTTTACTGTCTCTAGAGTGGACTCTTTCAATGCAAATGGCAAAAGGAAAAATTAGGTAACTCTTCTCTTTCCCCCAACTTCATCCCTTCCCCATTTTGGCGGTGGAGGTGGGGAGCTTGTGGAGAAGTAAAGAACTGTCAACTTGGACTCCTTCTTAGGCTAGAGAAGGGGCCAATGATTACAGCATAATGTAGTTTCTTTCTTATTCTGGTAGGCTCTAAGCAGGAAAAAACAATTTCTACTCTACACAAAAATAGGTCTCATGCATTTTTAAAATAGCCTCAAGTTCTTTCCCTCCCCACATCCACAGCTTTGCCACATAACTTTGTAGATCCTCCTATCAGTAGGTGGAATGCATTTCTCTACCCCCTAAATCTGGATTAGTCACATGACTTGCACAGCTTGATGGTACTTCAGCAAATGTGACACAGTACACGGTTGAAAGTGCTTTGCACTTTTGGACTTGATATCTTGATGCTCTGGGAACCCTTTAGCTGCCACATGAATAAGGCGCACTACATAAGTCTTTTGGATAATGTGAAATGAACAGGTATGCTGGATGATGTGGGTAGATGTCTCAGATGACGAGAGACACATAACCCAGTGAGCTAACCTCCTGGACATGCGAATGAGGCCATCATCAACTGTGCCCTAGTTGAGTTATCAGTATACAGCAGACACAAGAGCGAGACACAATCAGGTACAATCAGGAGCAAAATGATCATATGACCCCAGCCCGAATCACCAACATGATGATGGAAACAAAAGCTAAATAAACAGTTGCTGTATTAAGCCATTAAATTTTGGTGTGGTCTGTGACTCAGTAAAATCTTACAGATATACTGACCCCATGGGAAGGGAAATGGAACTTGTTAATTAAGGAAACATTTTATTTCACAGTATGAGTTTGGACTTTTGCTGTTCCTGAAAGTTAATGTTGGTCTTTCAGAGAGGTGCATATGTTTGCCTTTTGCATGTTATAGTTTAATAATAAATGTATCTGCAGTTTACATTGGCTCAATTGTCCAAGGAGTAAGAAAACCAGAGACATAAGGGCTTAAATTTCAGCTGTGTCTCTGACCATCCTAATGACCCTAGAGGGTCTTCTCCAGATGAAGATCTCAGAGTGAATAAATGGAGGGAGTAGGAGTTGGAGGCAGAGAGTGGGAGCATTCCTGCAAATGGGATAGCAGTTGATGAGAGGTGTGTTTGGAGATTATCAGAGAGAACTGAAGAAGATGCTAGAGAGAGGGCAAGAATCTCAGGAAAGTCAAATCAAATAGGACCATGTTGGGAAGGGCCTAACTTACTTAGATACTTTCTCTCTGGTGCTTTTGGGAAAGTCCTAGTTATCAAGTGTTAAAATATTTCCTATGGCATATATACACTAATATGTATAAAATAGATAACTAATAAGAACCTGCTGTATAAAAAATAAATAAAATAAAATTCAAAAAATATATACATTTCCCATCCTACCGTATCATTCCCTTTTGAAATGATTCCATCCATACAATAATACAAATTTTGTAGATTTTCCCTGCCTGGTGTGGTAACCTTGAGGAGACAGCAAGGAGCAGCTGGGAAAAAGATATATGACCCTAAAGAGGACTGAAGAGAGACACCTAGACTGTCTTCTCCACCCTCCTCCTCCATATGTTAGAGGAAGCTGACTTCTGAAAGAAGAAGGCAGGAAGAAATCTGGGTTTCAATAACTAGAAACAGAAAAAGGTGCCTGAGGTCCAGAATTATTCAGAAGATGCTAGATGAAAAAAAAATCTCTTTTAAGCAGATTCCAGTTGTACATCCTTTCCTCCTGAAATAATCCATTTGAAATGATTCTTGGTTGCAAGATGGAGAGGTTAATGCAAATGAAATACTAAACCAATATGTAGCTAATTTCATCTTTTGAATTACCTTAAGTAGCAGTCCTGTCTTCTCCTGAGGCACCATTTTCTTTCTTGTATTAGAGTTATTTCTGAATACATATTACACCTTCTGGTACACTGCAAGCTATTCAAAAGAAAGAGTCAGGTGCTAGTCATTAATGAATACCGCAAGCACCCAGAACTACACATTATTTTGAGTAGTTGTTAAGCATTCTTTTGATTTAGTTTAATGAATAGATGAGTGAATAACTTCCTGAATATTCACACATTCAACAAATACCTATATGAATGAATTAAATAAATGAGTAAAGTGATTTTACTTCAAGAGTGAAGAGAACTATTGAGAGGTCCTGGATATAGTGAGTAAAACCTAGAAAAAAATGAGGTAAGAGGTAGTATGTAAAAACAGGTCTCAAACAATATGCTTAGTCGGGTGTCATTAGTTCAGAAAAGAATCACGCAGATATCTAGCTGAAGAGCTTATAGACTTATGAATTTTATTCACTTTAGTAAGGAAAAAGTTTATTTTAAAAACAATAATTTAAAAATATCTTTCCAATGTTAATTTGAAGGCATTCATACATATTTAGTTTTCTACACTAAATATAGTATTTCCAAGACAAAGTAGAACTATAGGGCACTAAGTTGTAAAACAGAGACAATTCTAGGCTATTTTTAAAGGATAATAAGGAATAGTTTCCAGATAGGTGTCAATTTAATTTACTTGATAGGAAATGTGCTACCTTAATTCTCACCTTTCCTCCTCCTTGGACATTCTTGCTCCATCCTCCTTCATACTTTGGGGAAAATCCAAGCATATCACAAGATTATTAGAAAGAGTTCTGAAAATTCACACCTCTGAACAAGACGGGGAGACAATCTTTCATAGTCTCAATATATAAAGTCTGAATTAAGTCATTTAAAAATACATACATAGCGTCACTTCAATTTCTCTACAATAATAGCACAAGCTAAATTATCTCTCTCAAACAATCCATAAGCAAAATATAGGAATTTGTTGGTACTTATGCATTTCCCTGTCTCTCTGAAATTATAACCCCAAACCTTCTGATTTTGTCCCAGTGAGATAAATTCAAAGACCTTGTCTCTTGCCTTTGGCATTAATTTGAGAAATGACTCAGACACCTTCTCAAATGTATAGACCTTTCTAAAATGGCACAAGGCAGATTTAAATGGGTATAATTTCAAAGCTGAGCAAAAAAGATTAAATGTTCACACTACAGATTGAACATTTGAAGAGATTTTAAGGTAAGTCCCCTTTGAAAATTCTGCCTTTGAGTGATACTTCACTTTTCATCACACATTTAGATTTTCATTTCATGTTTGCTACTTTCACAGAGCATTCTGAAACTGTTTCTCCCCTGTGGTTGCACTTCAACACTGGATCTAATAGCAGAAACCACTTTCTTTCCCCTTATCTTAAACATGAGCACAATCTGAATAAGTTAATTTTATTTCCCTCCTGTTGTGGAAGTTCAGTCCAAATGTCTATAAACAGATTTCTAAGTTATCTCTCCCATATTTAGATTTGAACAGTTCATCCTTTACAAATACAGATTTGAAAACTACTCCCACAAATCCTTTAAAGAAGCCTATTACATTTCATTTTGAATGGCTGCAATTTGTTGGAACAGTAAGCAATAAGACTATACATATTTGCATATACACTAAAAAATTATATAATCTGAAAATTCTCTTTTACTAGCAATTTAGTAACACATTATCACATCTTTCCTGATGGAAGTACGAAATGTAGCCTTTCATAAAATGCTGCATTTTTCTGAAATAATATTTTTAGGTAACAGCTTTTAAGTTTTGAATAACACTAGCTATAGTCTAACACCTAGCCCTTTGGTATTTAAATAAAGACTATAATTTCTCCTAAAGAGTCTTTAATGAAATTAGATAAAGTTTCAGCAAAAGAGAGGAAAGGAAATAAAAAAGAAAAAAGTAAGGAAAGAAGATAAGAAATAAAATAACAGAGTAGTAAAACACAAAAGTAAAGAATTCTCTCCTGGCTTAATGGTGTAAGGGTAGTACTGTATGTCCAACTGAGGCTTCCCTAGAAGTAAACACAGAGCAAAGAAACAAAAACCTTTTATGTATGAACATCTCTTAAATTTATGTCTCTGAAGTGAAAAGTAGAGGCCCTACAAGTAGAAACTGTAACTATGACCAATCACAGAGTCACAGACTGCCTCGCCTATATTAAAAGCATTTATTGAGGGGCTTCCCTGGTGGCGCAGTGGTTGAGAATCTGCCTGCCAATGCAGGGGACACGGGTTCGAGCCCTGGTCTGGGAAGATCCCACATGCCGCGGAGCAACTAGGCCCGTGAGCCACAATTGCTGAGCCTGCGCGTCTGGAGCCTGTGCTCCGCAACAGGAGAGGCCGCGATAGTGAGAGGCCCGCGCACCGCGATGAAGAGTGGTCCCCGCTTGCCGCAACTAGAGAAAGCCCTCGCACAGAAACGAAGACCCAACACAACCATGAATAGATAAATAAATAAATTTTTTAAAAAAAATTAAAAATAAAAAAAATTCTAAAAAAAAAAAAAAAGCATTTATTGAGCACATTACAGACTTGAAATTGTCTTAGGAGATATCTATGAAGGAGAGTATCATTTCAGGATGGTTTATAATGATGCAAGTTATTCTGAGCAGAAAAAATCATATAGAAAAGCTGTAGACATTAAAAGTCAACAGTGTCATCTGCAACAAAGATGCTCTGAAAAGTCAGATGTTAAAATAAGACTTATGCCCTCGTGGTTTATGAGGTGGGAAAAAAGAATTTAAATTTAAGAAAAAAATTTTAACAAAATATACAACAGTTTGAATATTATCTGAAAGAATTAGAATTTATGTAGAGTTCCCTGAAGGGTATTTAGTCGATCCATTGCTTTTGATATATGGCCTTCAGACTTGTTTTTAGCCATGGAAACACTTGTTCAAATGGAAAAAAGAAAAAAAAAAGATTACTTCTGATGATCCCTAGAGCTGCCCTAGTATCTGATAATCTTCCAGTTTCAATCCACGTGCATCCTTAAAAGAAGATCCCTAAAGTCTCACTGGAACAGATGGAGAAAAGGGAAGGGTGAGAGGAAAAAGAAAGAGAGGTGCTGGCGATCTTGACTGTCACCGTCCCTGATGACCTTATACAACTCTGGGGAAAATCTCACCCAAACCCCAATCCTATTTTGGGGCCTTAAGATAAAGACTAAGAGAATCGTAGAGACCTCTGTCCTGACGTTTTTGAGCCACTGAACCAGCAACTACCTACCTCCAGGCTTCTCATTACAAGAGAAAAATAAGTCCTATTGTGTTTAAGTTACGGTGACTAATAGTCATATACCTAACTGATAGAATAGCCAACTACCTGATATTATTCAAAGCATTTTGAGACACCCCTATCGCCTACATCCCTGCTGCCCACATTCCTATTGCATCTGTTGACACACACACTGACACATCACAGCACACATACACACGTATATACACATTCCTCATTCATCAGTTGGCCTAAGCCTGAAATTCCACAATTTGAGACTCACTTCCTTAGTATACGTTGTTGATCTCATTCAAAATACAAATACCTCTAGAATTAGTAACACTTAAGCCTTAAACATTCATCCTTTCAACAATCGTTTATAGCTTATTTATTGTGTTGCCTAACACTTTACAAGGAATCTAGAAGCAAAGAAGACACAATCACTGCCTCAAGGGTGTTACACTCCAATGATAAAATCAGTCCTGAAGACTCACATTACAAATAGAGTCTAGGTGCTCAGAAAGATGTGTGGGCTTGTGTCATTGAGACTCGAGGAAGGTAAACCAAATTCATTATGGTGAGTAAGGGAAGATTTCCCAGAGGAACCTCCATTTCAGTAGCATGGTCAGGACCAGTAAGAGTTAGAGTGTGTGTGCATGCGTGTGCGTGTGTGTGTGTGTGTGTGTGTGTGTGTGGGCGGAGGGAGGGGTGCAAGGTAAGAGTGAAGAGGTCAACAGAGGGTAAATTTTGGCCCTCTCAGTGTGGAAAATAATGTATATTTCAATCTAACTGGCCCATAGGGTATCCATAAGTATGTTGTAGGAGAGGAAAGGAAGAGTCTTGTATACAATTTTGTGAGTTTAAACTTTATGTTGGAAGTTAAAGAAAGCTACTGAAGGATTCTAATACATGTTATGGTGTGATTAGGTTTGAATTTTATAAGATTATATTTTTCAGTAACGTGTAGAAAGAATTACAAGGGAGAAAAGGAGTCCAAAGAAGAAGTTATCTCAGAAACCTAAGCAAACAGTGATAAAGGCCCATGGCAGTAGCAGAGACTGTGGCAATATGGCTGGTTAGGATATGATTATTGGAAAATACTTATGAGATCAGATGGACAGAGTCTGGTAACCAAGCAGATTTGAAAAGTATAAAAGCAGAGCGGTAGCAAATGCTGCCTAGATTCATCACTTGAGCAATAATCACATTTATAACTCTCCATACTACACTTTTAATAGATTCCAAACAAGTGGAAAAGTTGAGTTTTAAACACAAGCCGCTATGACTCCAAAGCCTGATAGATAAACCATCTCTGCCTTCTACCACCAAGCAGCTGACATTGACATATACCAATATTAGACGCTTATAAATAGTATATGGCCAGATGGAAATCCCATAACAGAGATTTAGATATGCCTGTATGGGGTTAAAAGTAAGTGATCAGTTTCAAAAGATTCTTCTGAAAAATGACAAGTATTCTGGTGCCAGGGCTATTTCATTGTGCTCTCTTCTCTCCCTTTCCTCATCAAATCTGAATTTCCAGTCATTAGTCGCTGTGGAATGTGGGATTCTCTCAAATGAGGTTTCAACCTGACACCATCACAATGTCACCTTTCCATAGCTGAAATAATTTGAGGCATTCATATAATAACCAACACTAGAGATGTGTAAATAATCTGCCCCAGGCCATCAGTGATTAGGATTGTTTGTCTAAAAATGTCCTTAGGTCAGCTAGCAGGATGCTGTTCTTCTAACCTCTTCACATTCTAGTTTTGTTTTGTTTTGTTTTTTCCATTAGCTGACTTCTCACAGGATGTGAAATTGACTGCAATGTCACAGAACCATGAAGAACTTTTCAGAATTAATCAAGACCATACAGCCTAGCCCATGTTTCATTCATCCTTAATTCTCAAATGAAGTCCATTGATGATGTTTATAAAAGATGTCTGCATGGCTACTAATGCTCCCTTGTTCCTCAAAAGATGACTTCTCAGTCACAGAACATGTCTTAATTTCTTTTCTTAATCTCTCCTCAAAGTAGGACTACTCGTAAGAAAAGAGCAGATAGTTTATCCCAAGAAGACTGGAGGGTATCCTTGACTGTCTAAATTTGCTAATCTCCTGACATGAAATATTTGAAACTGCTTCAGCTGATTGCAATCCATCATACCTATGCAGACAAAACTCACTGACACTGAAAATTAAAATCCTGCACTATTTTATAATGCATATTTTGTTCACTAGACTGATAATGAGTTCTTTTTAAAAGGATCACTGATTCAGCCACAAGTCACTGGCTGTCAAAAAATGGCAGATTGCTCTTCTGATAAAGTGACACAGCATGAAATATATCTTTGAACGTAGGCTGCTATTTAAATTGTGGTATTGCTTCCTTAGGTGTGAGCTTACACCTAGGGAAGCAATACCATTAATTGGAAAATGTCTTAAGAAAGACCACAATGTGTTGCGACAATACACTGTCCAGTTATGTTTTTTTGGACAAAAAGAATGGAAGAAAATAATGCTAATTTTCTATTCAGTCCATACAAACCGTTAAGTATGTTTTTCGTGTGGGTAAATGTATATTTTCCGGTCCTAGATGTCATAGAAATGCTGCCACTCTGAAACTGTCTCTGTTTTACTAAGATTTTTCTTTTATACAGTTCTCTTACTTCAGTTCTAACACTATCATGTTCTTATATTAAATTACTTAAAGATAATAATTACCAATCTTCCAAACATACCTTGACGCCTGCCCTGCTTGGTGTGATTTCCTTTGGGCAGGAGAGGCCTGGGCTTCTCTCCAGGTGGATTCACCATCCTCCATGTCCTATATGACAAATGGCCTCCTGCTGTAAATGTCTAGATTCAGACTCTTTCCCCAGATTACTCGTTTGGGTTTTTCATCAGTCCCAGAAGAGGAACACTGGGTGTTTTTTTCCTGAAAGTCAAATTTAAGTTGAAGCAAAGACAAATGAGCCAGACCAGTTGAATCCGCCCAAGAAATCAATGAAAAGTTCAGTGTTGTAGCCAAACTACTTCACATCTCCCTGTTCAATCATCCGAAAGCAATGCCTTAGGACTTACCAACTCTAATTTGAAATCAATCTTATTCTCTTGCCAAAGAAAACTGGACATGTAGAGGTAATCAACTGGAAAATCAATTTTGGTGAAGATGGCTAAATAGCATGTGATTTATATACTTATCACAGTGGCAATACTACTAAAAACTCACGTAAATTAAAGACATTCCCACTAAAAAAATATATAGGTATTAAATGTGTTCTAGTTAAAACAATCTCCATGTTTTGAATTTTACATTGATTTTCCCTAATTTGATAACAGAATCCCCTACTCCTTTGCAAAGACAAAGATTACCCATGGAATGTCCTCCCAATTCTTTCCTAAGGGATGGAAAACTAATATGAGCAGAATTTGTGTGCATATCTCCTGAGCTTCATCTTGTGGTGAAGACCTGGCTAGCAGCAAACTTTCCTTCTCCCTTTCCCCTAGTCCAGTGCCTCCTGAACCACCAAGGACTCAGTCCAAAGTGTCCAGTTTAAGACAAAAGAGAGCTTAAAACATTTCTTCACAATGAAGACAAATTTATCAAGTTAGATTTTTCCTTTGTGGGCTTTCATGCAACATTTATCGAGGCAGACAACAGGCAAGGTCCTGTGTTGGATCCTGTAGAGGAGATCAAGATGAATATGCATATAGGAACTTAGATCTAGCAGGGGAAAACCCAAGTATGTAAATGACTGCAATAAAAAGATACTCATCCTTCAGTTCTCAGCTTAAATGTTCCTTCAGAAAGGCTCTCCTAGCCCTCCCTCCCTAAATCTAAATAGGTTCCCCTTGTTAGCCTTTCTCCTGGTATGATTTTATTTTCCTTCATAGCACTTGCCATAATATGCAATTATATACATACCTCATATTAATTTGTTTCATATTTGTCTCCCCCACTTAACTGTAAGTTAGAAGAAGGCAGGAATGGCTCCTCCTGTTTGTTTTTCCTTTTTCTCACTGTTACTCAGAACTTTGCACAAATGCTTAACACAGTGAAAGGGGGGAGGGGGGAATGGATGCATGCAAAAATTTTACTCAATAACCAAAAATGAAGTATAAAGAAAGTACAATTAAGTGATCTGGAGAGACTTGGGAAAATTCCACAGAGGAAGAGAAATTTAGATAACTAGGATTTCCGTATTCAAAAGTGGAGGGAACAAATATATCCCCACTGGTTGCAGGGAAAATGTGAGCAAACACAGAAAAGGAGGAGAGTGCAAGGCATATTTCTGGAGTAGTGTGTTAGATTAGAATATCTCATTTATGAGAAAGGAAGTAAAAAGTCTGAAGGGAGGTGACGGAACAATTGTAGAAGTTCTGGTTGACGTACTAAGAATTTTGGCACTTGATTTTATAACACTTAGTCATAAAGGTTTTTGATCCTATATGTAACTGTGTTTCGTCATCTCAAAAATAGAAATAGCAATGCTAAATAAACTTTAACAAATTGATTTGGGGAGTAATATATCTGAAGATTTTTTTTCTATTTAAAAGGTAATCAAAATTCTTTATATTGTTCATGTTGACTACAAAATCAATCTAATGTTTAAATGATGAGTGATAGAACACAGTGCTTGATTGGTGCTCTTTCTTCTTGGTCATTGTCTTCTTCACCTGAGATTTTATGAACTTTAGCACAGCATGTTGTGCACCAAAGGTTGAACTGTGTGCCACCAGCTTCCCTGGTTGAGTTCAGATGCACTTGCACTCAAATTAGCATTTGGGAAGTCGGTGTTTCCTTTGATGAGATTTTCAGTAACAAGCTTTGTCCCATTGGGTGAGGATCTACTCTCATTTTCACTTTAATGAACATCACTCCCCCCAGTGGGTTAAGTGCTGGGATGGGCTTCTGTGCCAGGTGGAAGCAAATGGAAAATTCCTGAATTAAACATAACGGGGCATCAAATCCAGCCTTTCCCATCCTGGGTAATTAGAATGTGTTGCCCTGCCTACCTGGCTCTGCTGCCTTCTGCACCTATGTCTTCTTGATCTTAAGCTTGGATTTGTCCTTTATAATTTTTGACTTTGGGTTTCCGAGCTGGTATTTTACTTCTTGCCTGTCCTGACCTTCAAATTCTGTATATACATTGAACTTTTTGCTTCCTTAATTACTTCTTTGGCCTGATAATAATCATAATTACAGTAAAGGATAACATTACAGGGCACTTGATGTCTGCCAACTGCTATACACATATTATTGCATTCTTGAAATAATGCTTCATTATTCCTATCTCATAAATAAGAAAATGGAATCTCTAAAATGATAAATAACTTGTCTAGTTCACACATCTGGTAGAAGGCAGAGACAGAATTTATACCAGGTCTGTCTGATTCAACATCCATTTTCTTTCTGACATTATCACACTAAATTTCATACTCCAGCTTTTTAACTCCTGCACATCCAAGCTCTTCATTTCCTATTTGATGACTCAAAATCTGGGCTACACCTGTGTTCTGTCTTTCTCCAACTATCACTGATTTATGGAACAGTGGAAATAAAATCAGATTACATTTTTCACTTAGTTTGTTGGAAAAACATTGAGTATGGAGTCAGAGACATTGATTAGAATCCAAACTCTTGAATTTCATACACGCTGCAAGTCTTTTGGAAAGTTGTTTATCTGTTCTGAACCCAGATGCCTCACCTATCTCATCTAGAGAATTTCACTAGACGATATATAGCAACACTTTCTCTCTCTGGGGTGTGCCCTCAGCCCCTCTGTGCTGGCACAATGACAGGCTCTATATCTATCTACCTCTGACATCCCACCATATTTGAAATCATATCTCTCATTTCCCTTGTGCTTTCTTGACAAAGCAGTGTTTGTCCTTCTTCTTTATAAGGATGCACTGTGCCCCATTTATAAGAACCCACTGGAAAATCCTTTCAGATTTCAGTACCTCAGAAGGCTTAGCTTCTCCTGAGTAGTTTTTCATTTGTTAGCCCTATAGACACTATGAACTTGTGAATCATGACATTCTTTCTTTGTTTTTGTTGCTAGAAAACTCTGAACCAACTATTAACCTACCTCTAGGGACTATTAAGAATTTTATGACATGCTTTTTATATACTAAATTTATATTCAATTTTCCTTACTATTCATTATTTACCTCTATTCTTATTGTCACAACCATTCATTCATTCTCTTTATCCTGTATAGGGTATGCACTCCTATATGTACCTTAAAACTATTTTTTGAATTGGAGAATGGGGCAGAAATGTTTACTAATGAATGTATGTATACTAATGAATGAACAGATAGGTGAATAGGTAGATTCATAAATAAACAAATAAATATAGTATGCCAGGACTTGCTTTTCTACAGCTACTGACCAAACAGTAAATTTTAGTTTTAGTAGATTTGGGTCTTGATTATCCCACAAAAGTTTACACAAGTGTCCAAAAGCAGCATTGTCTTTAGCAAACTGAAAGTATCTTCAATAGTAGAATCATTAAAAATGAGACCACTAACAGAATAAAATCTGTCTGATACTCATTAGGACATTGTTGGGACAAAAAGTGATATGTCAATTTTGCTTGCAAAGTAAGAAGTTCCCTATGTTTTTATTGATGCCACCCAAGCTGAAGGGAACAACAACATTGTCAAATGAATCAAACAATTGGCCCTTATTAGGATTGTGATTCAAATAGACATACACACCCATGTACAAAAGACCACTTTGTTAAGAATGGTGACATCCATTGACAGATGAATGGATAAAGAAGATGTGGTACATATATACAATGGAACATTACTCAGCCATAAAGAGGAATGAAACTGGGTCATCTGTAGAGATGTGGATGGACCTAGAGACTGTCATACAGAGTGAAATAAGTCAGAAAGAGAAAAACAAATATCGTATATTAACACATATTTGTGGAACCTAGAAAAATGGTACAGATGAACCAGTTTGTAAGACAGAAATAGAGACACAGATGTAGAGAACAAACATATGGACACCAAAGGGGGAAAGGGGGGGGAGTGGGATGAATTGGGAGATTGGGATTAACATATATACACTAATATGCATAAGATAGATAACTAATGAGAACTTGCTGTATAGCACAGGGAACTCCACTTTGCTGTACAGTAGAAACTAACACAACATTGTAAAACAACTATACCCCCCCCCAAAAAAAAGAATGGGGATACCACAGCCTTATAGGAATAATCCATTTGGATTTATAAAAGTCTTGATCCAGCTTAGAACTCTGAATCTCATAGAATCACACTTCTTAGATGCTTTTTCTCACTCTTCTCTAAAACAAATTAAAACACCCCTATTTCCATTAGATTAGGGGAAAAAATGGCCTTTTCATTAGGACCTGTGTTTAAAGAACTCATTAGTATGAGAACAATATATGTGCTGCTACTAGAGTTATATCAATATTTGAAACCTGCAGAAATTCATCCAGACCTTTATTTTACTCAGAAAATGTTTATCCAGCAACTACCATGTACCAAACACTGTGATAGATACTGATAATACAGTGATAAGTAGACAAAGCATCTGTCCTCTTGGCTCTTACATTCTATTAACGTAAACCAGTAATAGTGGAGTGAAGTCCAGACCGCACAGATAGTGACAAAAATAATTTCAGATATTGATAAAGATTTTAAAGAAAATAAAACAGAGCAATAAGACTAAATTAGCATACAATCAAGGAAATACTCTATTTAAAACAAAGGTAATCGACATGTACACACTGCTATATTTAAAATGGATAACCAACAAGGACCTACTGTACAGGGAACTCTGTTCAATGTTACATGGCAGCCTGGGTGGGAGGGGAGTTTGGGGGAGAATGGATAGTAGATGTATATGTATGGCTGAGTCTCTTTGTTGTGCACCTGAAACTATCACAACATTGTTAATTGGCTATACTCCAATATGAAATAAAAAGTTTTAAAAAAAGGTAATGAATTAGTGGCAGAGCTGAAGAGTCAAATAGGGAATACTTTCCAGAGATTAGCAGAAGAGGAATGTCATTACCACTCCTAGGTGGGAAGGACAAAGGAAGGAGGTCGTGTTAACCAGATTCTAAGGACCTGGGTCATCTGGAAGAAGCAGAACCCACAGTGCACCTGGAATGAGCTAGAGCCACAGAGAAAAAATAGGCATTGCTGGAGACACCACTCTAGACAGAGAGGGGGAGGAAAATTCCATCTCTGCATCAGTGCCACTCATTGGCCAAAAGCAACAGGAAGCCAGCTAACAGACCAGACTAGAAAATACAGCCTGCCATAGTCAGCCCATGTCCAACAGTCCAGTGGGAGATGGGCAAGGAAAGGATCTGAGGGCAAAGCCTGGGTTTGCACAAGAATGGAGAGTGAGCAGGGAGCAGAGGAGCTATTTTAAATAGTAGTCAGTGATGGTCATACTAGGAGGTGGTATTTGAGCAGGATCCTGAGGATGAGAAGGAGGAAGCCATGGGGAGCTCTGAGGAGAGCATTCCAGGCAGAGAAAGAGCAAGTGTAAGTGTATTAATTTCAGTAAAATGAATCAATTTCTGTGACAGTTAACTTCCAAAAGTCAGAAAAGTACATTAGAATACCAAGCAAGCAGGTTTAAACAGAAAACTGACTTTATTCAGTTAAAGTATAATTGTTAAGGCTAAGAGTTGAAATGGTATGTGAAAAAATGGTATATCAGTGAGAAAATCATAGGGAAACATTTAAAAGTTAAACCTTTGAGTAAAGTTTTAGAAAAGAAAAAAAGAAGAGGGATGGAAGGAAGGAAAGGGAAAGGAAAGGGAAAGAAAGAGAGGAAGAGAGAAAGAGAAAAGGAAGGAAGGGAGGGAGGGGAGGGAAAGGGGAGGGGAGATGGGAGGGGAAGGGGAGGGGAGATGGGAGGAGAGAAGAGAAGAGAAAAAAAGAAAAGAAAAGCAGCACCTAAACTTTCCCAGTAAGAGGGAAGGATTAGCAATGACTGGGGGGAAATAGAAAATAGTACAACTAATAATCCAATAATCCAGTACTTGCTAAAACCCTTATATAAACTATTGCCCTTTTAAGTTGTAGTGATTTAATGCAGAAGCAAATCAGCATAGCATATAGAACAGAAAGGATAATGTCAGTTATCAGCAAAATTTCTCTAGAAAATTATACCTAAAATTCACTTAATAGGAACATATAAGATGTGTGAATATGTTAAAGATCAAGTGTTTGCTATATAATAACACAATTTTTCCTCATTTACCCAATTCTTACAGCCTTTCATACCTGTAAAAATTGTCTAGCAACAAAATTGACAGGTATATGGTCAGAGACAAAGTAAAAATCTTCTATTATTACCTACTGTATTATCAGTAAGCTAATTAACCTAACTAATGAACACTGTAATAATCTCTGAATGTCTTGCAACTTAAAATTCTCTAAAGGTTGGATGATATAAACATTAAAACATTACATTTTTTAAAGAACCAAGCCAAGATCAGTTAAAGAATAGCCAAATGAATGGAACTATATGTCAGCCTTGTGCTAGAACTAGAGAATATTATATAGAAACAATACCTTAAAAGTGGTGAAGAATTCATTTTCTATCATTTCACATAATTAAAATATAGGCTGAGATAATTTTGTTAACTCACAAGAGAGAAATATTCTACCGAATCTGGTCAAAGATCTGCTTTTCTAAGGAAATAAAAGGAGTTCATTATATCCAGATTTAGGATAAATCTGTTCCTGTAAGCAGTGGCATCTGTTGTTACTACCATTTTTGTGTGTGTGTGTGAATATGGATTGA
Organism: Balaenoptera physalus; assembly: GCF_965194825.1. NCBI lineage: Eukaryota > Metazoa > Chordata > Mammalia > Artiodactyla > Balaenopteridae > Balaenoptera > Balaenoptera physalus. The sequence goes on along the minus strand of NC_138890.1, from coordinate 108,225,128 downwards.
ATATGAATTTTACTTTCTTAAGCTTCTTTTTCCATGTAATTTCTAAACTCAAAGGTTCTGGAGAGATTTAAAGGGAAGTAGTTCCTCCCCAAACTCTAAAGTCTATATTTTAACTAGAAAGAAGAATAAGTGTAAATGTTGAGAAGCAATGTGTTTCTGTGCTTGGTTAGCCCAGTGTTAATAATTATCATAGTCTTGTATTTGTGAAAACCAAAGAGCACTAGAGCCCTTTGATAGCAGGAATATACCAAGTAAATCTGAAGCATCTGCAGCAGGCCTTGCAGGATGAAATGGAGGGGAAAAGCAGGGGATGTGTTTCTTCCCTTAAAATTAAATGAACATATACCCGAAGAAAATGGCTACTGTGATGGTTGATTATCACAGTTGAAGCCCAGGCTCTTAGCCTGGGCTTAGCTTCCCTTTGTATCAGTATGAGATTTACATACACATCACCAGGTTTCATTTCTACAGCTAAAGCTTTGGCAGAGAAGTTAGGAATGCTGATATCAGAGGCAATCAGAACTGGGCTGCAGGCCCAGCTATGCATCTTTGCAGCTGTGTGACCCAAGGTAAGCGGTTCACCTTTGCAAACCTCATCAACTTCATGGGATGGTGAGGACAGTAGGAGATAAAGCTTATCTCCCCACTACTGAGGGTTTTTTCCAGGTCCAAAGACCTGCACTGGCTCTCTACATGTTCTATTTGTTCTGCCTCTGGGAAAAGACTTTTCTGATTAGTAAATTGAAAAGAATAACTCTTCACACTTAGTTCCAAGGAGCAAGCATGGCCACCAAAGTCATAGAGAACAAAGGTATGTTCTGCTTTCCCATGCCTTCAGTCTTACCTGGGAGGCTTGTCCCAGTTCAGCATTGTCATGATTGGTGGGTAAGACTTAAAGCCACGTCTTCTAACATGGTCTCTATTAATAATTAGGGTGATACTTACCCCTCTGTTTCTCTCATTTATCTTATTTCTCAACGTTTAGAAGCCTGATGGGGAAGAGGAGTGCTATTTACTAGGTGCCCCTTTGGAGATCCCAATATTTACTACGATTATTTCTACTGTCATTGGTCATTCACTGATTTGGGAAAAGGGAAAGGGTTAAAATTATTGAGTACTCTCCATCACCATTCCTCAGGATTTTATTAGCACCTATTGGATAAATTATAAAATATTGGAACAGTGTAGAACCTTAAAGACCATCTAATCCAGTGTCATCTTTATACAAATAGGAACCTTAGTTCTTAAATTTATCACGATCCTCTAGTTAGTCAGGGACAGAATCAAGACACAATCCAAATTTTCAGGCTCCTAATTCTCCAGACTCCCAGTCTGATCTTCTTCTTGATCCCTCCTGTACCCTTGCGCTACTCTAAATCAGCAATTGATTCTCAGTTTTTCTTTTGCCCTCTTTTTTTAACTAATAAGTTTCTCTTTTATTCTCAACTCAGAGTTAGGATTTGGAGAGAAACCAAGAACCTCAGAAATAAGGAGGGGAGAATAAAAAGCTTAGATCGCTCAATTTGACTCAAATAGGAAGTACCATATTCATATCAGTTCGTTTATTTTAGTTTTCAAGACTAAACCTAAAATAAAGATTTGCCAGCTCAGCCTTTCACAAAATGTGGTTCTCAGACCAGCAGTATCAGCATCATCCAGGAACTTGTTAGAAAGGCAAATTCTTGAGCCCAGCCCAAACCTACTGTATTAGTCAGCTAGGGCTGCCATGACAAAACACCACAGACTGAGTGGCTTGAACAACAGAAATTGGTTGTTACAGTTCTGGAGGCTTAGAGGTCTAAGGTCAAGGTGCCCACAGATACGGTTTCTCCTGAGCTCTCTCTCTCTGGCTTGCAGATGGCTGCCTTCCTGCTGTGTCCTTGGTGGCCTTTCCTCTGTGTGTGAGCTCCCCTGGAGCTTCTTCCTCTTCTTATACGGAAAATCAGCCCTGTTGGATTAGGGCCCCACCATTATGACCTCATTTAACCTTAATTGCCTCTTTAAAGGCCCTATCTCCAAATACAGTCACATTCTAAGGCATCAGGGTTAGGGCTTCAACATATAAATTTTGAGGCGACACAATTCAATCCATAACACCTGTTGAGGAAGCAACTGGGAGGTGGGGGCCCAGCCATCTGTGTTTTAATAAATCCTCAAAGTGATTTTAACGCAAGTTAACATGTGAGAGCTACTGTGCTAGCCAGTGAGGACACCATCTCACCATAAGGAAAGGGTAGCCTGGGCTGAGATGCTAAGCTTATCATGAGGATCTACAGATTTTCGAGAAAGGACTGATGCTGGTGCGTGAACACACACGCACGCAAAAATGTTAATCTAGAAGACTTCAGAACCAGTGTTGTTTTGGTAAGCACGTGAGTATAAAATAAAGGGAGCTCCGATCAGAAAGCCTGACTGTGGAGCTCGGGCTTAGGCAAGGATCTAGCCACCAAGGGCATGACTGTAAGCGTCCGTCAAATACTGTGAGTGCCAGAAGCACGTGCAGTAGTGAACAGATTCGACCCTCCAGTATTCTCTCCAGCTGGCCTTAGGAAGTAGACGGAACCTTTTGGACTGAGTAAACCACCCCACAGAATTATCTTGGTTCTTAGATAATTCTGGAAGTGATGGAAACTCAAAAGAGAACTGATGCTCTGTTTTAACACATTGAAGCCTATCTTGAAATGCAGATGTAAAGAAGAAGGGGTAATACATTAGCTATATCATTATTAAAATCAATTAATCTCAAGGAAAAGATTACTCTGCTTCCTGAATGAGGTGGGAAAGGGTTAAAGAGAAGGACACATTTTAGGATTTAAAATCCTAGCTGACGCTCAGAATCACCTGAAAAGATTGTCAAAAAATAGATTTCATAGGCCTACCCCTGTCTGACTGAAAAAGAAAGACAGGGCCCGAGCCTCAATGCTGCCTGGTCTTCCAAGTGAGTAGAAAGTTGGAATAACATACAGAATTAACTGAATTAGTAGTTCATCATTATTAAGCAACAGAGATACAAAAATAGGACTCATATTTTTTGTCACATATTTTATAAGACCTGGAAAAAGAAAAGAAGAGAATAAAGTGAGAGAAGCTTATCACAAAATAACTCCAGATTAGAATGTAGATATTATGACACGATAACACTGATATAGGAAATAGAATCAAAATTACTTCCTCTCTCTCTCTGTTCCCTTACCCTACTGTGGCTTTCTACCCGAAGCTGTCCGGCACCTTGACCCATTCACCACAATCAGATAATGTGGTGGATACCAACACTTGAGCACTGGTAGCGTGACACCACACTCATTTTTTAATCACTTACTCTCCTTTGCCATTTCATATTAATATAATTGCTCAAGAATATAGATACAGCTTTGTCAAAATTTAGAATGAACTTTAAAAAATCTATTTCTTCATAGGGTAAGGATCTAAACGATCCCCTGTGATAGTTATAAAAGAGATTCTAAAAATTAACTCAGCCCTTTAACCCCCCAAAATCTGAAACGAATTTGGCTGATTTCAAAACAAATTAAGTAAAATAATCTCCTTTCGAAATCTTGGAATGATATTATGCTGTCTTCTTGTCATGCATCTGTGTTTCTAAAAATTCCCTTTCCTTTTATACTAAACTTAGATTAATTTTATATAAAGACCTTTCTTCTGTTACTCATTTTCTAAAACCTGCCTCCTTGTTTTTAAAAAATTAGCCTCTAGATGTATGCGAAATGGGATCATGTGCTTTATCTTCCTAACATCAACAATGATGACCAGAAACTCTGTTACATGGTCATTACTAGTTCTACCTATAACACAGACCTGAAAAATTGTTGCCCACAATCAGGACATGTTTATATGATGTGCATAATAAGTCAATAAGGTCCTTGCACAGGTTTGATTAGATCATGCAAGCAAAATTACATTGCCTTCTTTATTTCAAACAGCCTCTTCTATATTCTCAAGTTGTTTTCATTCGTTTTCACTTTTGTCCTTCTTTTTGCAGCCTTTTCTGCTATTTTCCACCATGTTGACTACTTGAACTATATTTTATAAAAGGTCATCAGCAATAACTCATTGGTATAATTTTCACATTCATCTGTGGATTCAACTGTGTGGCAGTTGGCAATCCCAACCCACTTGATATACTTCCCATAATATCACAAAAAGATTGCCTTTAAATAACTCTTCCATCTGCCTAGATACCAATGGTGAAGAGGTTTCAAATTAATTTTGATAGGTATAGCTAAGAATGTTAATGAGCTTGTTTATATCATATTTGTCTCCCAAACATGAATGTGAAAACAATATAGAGTATACTTACTCTTTAGAATCTCCCCCGTGTCTCCATATAAATTTTGCACCTGTCCCAGATCTTTCTTTGGAGCTTTATGATCTGTTGGCAACATTGTGCAGCTACCTTTGTAGGAATTAGAGAACCAATGGGAACATTCCATGTGATTCCTGTGGTTTGTCTGAACACATCTCCCCTTTCCTTGAAAGCAGTTAAGACAAACAGGTGCCTAAGACAAAATGTAGCATTTGCATGCAAGTCCCATTGATCTATGGGACAATTGTTTATTGAGTTCTTCTGCAGACTAAAGAATTTAACAGGTGCTGGGAGTTATGAATGAGATATTCTCTTTGGACCTCAAGGAGCTTACAGTACCAAATGAAAGAGTATAGTGTCACAACATAATTTGTTCCCTTGAGCACCAATTTTAAGCAAAATGTTATACAGGAGATGGGTGAAATGAATGTGGAATCTGTCTTTTAGGAGTTCGCAGTCAAATAGGAGAGAGGAAGTAAAAAGTAAAGAAAGCTGGAAATGACAAGTAGCATTGGTGAGGCATGAAGTGCACCAGGGGTTGAAAGGAGAGCAGCAATATGATCAAGAATGATCAGAGCAGAGCCTCTGTTATTTTAATAAACAATAATTATAAAAGGTTATCAGAGAAATTTCTTTTTATGAGAAGGACCCATGGAGAAAAAATTCCTAAAATGGATATTAAAATTATTTTCCAATATGTATCAGAATAACAGGATACAATGCACTTGATGGTGTATGCTAAACAGAAGCACATTTGCATAGCATCTGATGTGCAGTTTTCCGCAGTGCTTTTGTTGGAAGTTGCCAGAAGCCTTCCAGGTGTCAGTGTTTTCCCCGGAAAAACATTTTCCATTCCCACATCTCTACACATAGCAAGCATGACATTAAATGCTAAAAGGCCACTGTCGAATTTTAGCCTAAAAAGGATCCTTATGAATCTGCTAAATATTTTTTAACTCCAGATATAACTTTCATCAGCAAATGTAACATGAAAAATAAATATGCAGCTGGCTTTCAGGGTCCATGTGTTAAGCATTTGGAAAAATTAGTCTTCTAGAGAGTGCCACATTACTGTTTTTCCATAGCTAAATTGTGGACATTGTACTCCAAAATATTCAGTGTGGTGCCTTTCTAAACGACAGAGTTTAGTGAACTCTATTAAAAAGGGAGAGGTATTACATGGTAAAACCAAATGGTCTAATGTAACTCAAGTTTCATACCTTGCAGTTTTGGTCTTGTACATTTACAGATTTTATTTTCTCAGTGTTTGACTTTATCCACCAAGACTCCAAATCCCTTAAAGGTTAGTATTAGATTGCCTTGACTTCTACTGAAAGAAGGTCTTCTTCCCCACCCTTTTCACACATCTCACTCTACTTAGGACTGAACAAAAATGAAACTCACAGGAATACAAGGTCAATATTAAGTATTTTATGAGCAAAAGATGAATGCAGGCTATGCTCTGAAGAACAGACTTATATATCAAAAGCTGCTAATCATTCTCAAGACCCTGAAAGTCTGTCAACAAGGAAGTTAAAAAGCTCCCATCCTGGGAGGTATCCAAAATTGGAAGCAGGAAATACACACAGGTATCCGGAGATGAGAACAAGGGTTCAGATGTAGGGCAGCCCAATACATTCTGCCAAACACTTCCACCTCACCCCGCACTGTTTTCTGTGTGTGGGTCACCAGACGTCCAGCTGCTTCACTCCACAGCACCACAAAGGGGTCATTCCACATTGGACACACCTCATCCTTTAAGGCCTTGCTAAGAACTCACCTTCACCCTGATTCCTCACCTTAAGTTCCCAATCATCTTTATTTTCTGACTTCCTGGACCATTTTCAGGTCTATTCTGCACAATTGAAATGAGTGTCTGACCACTTGTACTGTTAAATAGCAGTTTATAAAAAGAGGATGAAAATCAGGCTCAGAAAACCTGAGACAAGGCTGGACGGAAGATAAAGCTTAGGCACCTGAGTGGTCCAGCCCTGGTGGAAATTCAGATGCAGGTGGTCACAAGTTGGAGCCTAGAACTAGTGAAGCATTCTACAGAAGAAAAATTCACTAAATACCTGTGCCAAAAGGTCAAAGTGGTAGTTCAGAACCATAGATCAGACATGAAAGTGCTGAATATTAGAGCAGGCAACAGACCTTGGAATCCAGAGAGATTCTAAGAAGGATAGATTGTGTTGTGAAGGATAAGTGACACTGTGTAACTAAAATAGTTCTGCATTCTCCCCTAGCAGCCCGCACTCTTTCCATTCTCTCTCAAGAATCTTGCCCGTATGACCTCACATGAAATCTTTCTTTTCTGAGTTCTATTTAAAGCCATATCTACTTTGAGGACATAGAAGGTCCCTGCCAGTAAGCCCCTGAAAGCAGGGATCACAGTAGAGTACTTCGATTTTTCTGCTTCTAATTGCCAAGCCCAATGTAGAAAAAAAAATGAATGCGGAAAAATATAGGATTTTTGTACATATTTAAAGTCAGGTTATTTTTAATGTGCTACTAAGGTATTATTTGACACAGTGTTTATAAAAGAATGAATATCTCCAGTTTTTTCAGCTCTGGATTCTTGTGTCCTCCCTATGCTTTGCTGTGTCTGATTGCCTTTATTTCACTTAGATGCCTTGCCCTACCATGACCTCCTGCAAAGTTATCACACAACTATTTTTAAAGAGTTAAATAAATTATAAAAGTATGTTTCACATATTCCACACTTACCCCCACCTTCAGCCACTAGCTGGCATTTCTTTCTGCTTTGAAATAGCAATTTCTGATCCCCAGAGGCTTATCAGAGTGAAACACACTTTCCTTGCTAGTGTATCCAGAGGACTAAATCAGCAATAACTGGACCCCCTTTTTTTAGAAAGTTGTTGACACCCACCCATACCCAATAAAAGTATTAATGGTCATATGAAAGTAATATGTAAAAAAAATTTAATTTGAATTTTTGATTGCCTTTTAGTGAATTAGAAATACAAAATATTCAACAACAAAACACATACCACACACAACAAATAAAATTAATGAGCTAATTAAAATTGTAAACAAATGAATGAAACCCAAAATCCAGTCAATACCAAAGGGAGAGGAAAACCCAAACCACGTTCATCTTTCAGGAGACAGTTCTCCAGCTACGCTCCTGCTTGCTTCACATTCTCCTAACGGACCCCTGAAACCAGAAGGTAATTGCTTCTCCTCCTTTCTTTTTATGATAGAATATCAAAAGTTCTTTAGCTGGTTATGTGGCCACAAAGCTAGAGAGTAGATCCGCCAGCCTCCCTTGCAGCTACATATGATCAAATAACTGAGTTTTGGCCCATGGGATATGATTGTAGGTAGTGTGTGACAAATCCAGCTTTAGGCCTTAAACCTTTGGTGCCCTTTCTCCATTCCTGCAGGTTGGAACGTGATCATGATACTAGTGACCCTGTAGACAAGGACAACTGACACAACTGACCTTATGTAAAAGAACTCACATATTACTATGACTTGAACAAAAGAGATAAACTTTAATCTTATTGAAACTCTTGTACTTGAAGGGTCCCTTTGTTTCAGCAAAAGATTAGACTTTACCCTAAACATTACATCCATCGATCTGTATCCAAGCCTCATTAAAAACTGCCCCCTTCTGCCTTACCTTAGTCCAACCCAACTGTATGAAGACTGTCCAAACACACCTCCCTACTGAAAATGGGAAACTAGCTCCAATTATATTAACTGGGTGAAGAAACAGATATAGTTCTCCCTGTATCTATGACTAAGAGCTTAAGTTCCTGGGAGAAGAAGAGCCCATCAGTTTTCAACAACATACCAGATATTGTCTTAATCAGGATCCTTTTCATTGCGAAATACACTCACTTGCAGGTTATAAAGCAAGGGAGCTTCAAATAATGCTACAGATACACAGAATCCATGGCAAAGTACAAAGAGGATTCAGTGGAACTGACGTCATCAAGGAACTGAGACAAATTATTTCATCTCTCAAGATTCACATGGCTTCTAGTTTCTGCTTCTCTCTGCACAGTTTCTCTGTCCTCTTCCTTCTGTTTGCAGACCAGCTTTCTGGCAAGGAGATCACCAGTTCCTTGGGACTGTCCATTACCGGTGCTACATAGGGAACAGGGTCTCAAAGAAAGGGATGATGGGCAGAGATGCTCCAAAGCAGATCCACCAAAGATATTAAGTTCTTAAATCTCTTCTTTTTGTTCTTACGAGGCCTCTGCCTTGATGCCCTTCCTTCACCACTACGAAAATCCTATCTCTGATGGGGAGACCTTCTTTCTAGGTCTCTTGGTTCTTTACCTTCCTGATTCTGTGAAACCTCAAATCAGTCAAGATCTGTGCCCATGCCCTGAGCTAATAAAAACACCATCACCCAAAACTGTCTCAGCCCTTCCCCAGAATTCTACCTCTGTATCTTTTCATCTTTCTGTGATCTCCCTCATTTTTCATCCAATTAACATTTTAGTTACTTGATTTTATCTACACCTGACACCACTGCTCATACACAGGATGTATCACGGGGTGTGGAGTAAAGAGTCACTCACTCTGGGTCTCACTCAATAACGCCTCAAATAAACTTCTAATAGTCTCTCTGAATTCTTTTATACGTGTAGTTTTCAGTATACACTTAAGATTTTGTTCATCAAAAAACTTTAATAGCCAATTACTAGATACCTATAGTGTATCACAAATTACTTTTTATTTTTTTAAATTGACCTTTTATTTTTTTATTTTCTTTTTTAATTTATGTTTTTATTTTATTTTATTTTATTTTGGCTGCGTTGGGTCTCCATTGCTGCGCACGGTCTTTCTCTAGTTGCGGCAAGCGGGGGCTACTCTTCGTTGCGGTGCACGGGCTTCTCATTACAGTGGCTTCTCTTTGTTGTGGAGCACAGGCTCTAGGCCCGCAGGCTTCAGTAGTTGTGGCACGTGGGCTCCGTAGTTGTGGCTCGCAGGCTCTAGAGTGTAGGCTCAGTAGCTGTGGCACACGGGCTTAGTTGCTCTGCGGCATGTGGGATCCTCCCGGACCAGGGATCAAACCCATGTCCCCTGCATTGGCAGGCGGATTCCTAATCACTGCACCACCAGGGAAGTCCCACAAATTACTTTTTAAATAAAACCCCAAATGATTTTTATAAATAGCATAATTATTATATCATAACTTATGAATTAAAAATATTATTTCTTATAATATTAAAAATTTGTTTTAGCTTTTTAAAAACATATTTTGAGGAAAGTAAGAAAGGGACGGAGGGAAGGGCCTTGCTCAACCTCTGAAAGGCTCACTTGGATTTTATCCCCACACATTCATACATGTCTTAATGAAGTTGGTGGATGCAGAGAGGTGAGGAAGAAGTAACAAGTCAGTGGACAATACTGGGAAGACTGGCCAGAGAGGTAAAGAGGAGGGAGATTATTTTCAACTGGAAAGGTCATAGGAGGACACAGTACTTAAGTTGGCTTCAGGATATATTTTGTGTAAAGAGAATGATATGAAACTAAGAGAAAGGGATAAAAGGTGAAAAGTATGGGAAGAAAAGAAGAAAGTCATTTGACAGGCTAGGTTCGAGAAACAAAACAGTGTGCTCTGTAAACAGTTAGACACAGCAGAAGCTTCTCTATAGCCCTCTACTGTCTCATATATTCCACAGGGTTACAAAACTCTACTTCTAGAGATTCATTTTGGGGGGACTAAGCAAAGTCCTCAATAGAGTAATATATTAGGTCTGTATCAGTGATGAGAAACTCTGTTGGTTGCCTTGTGTGACTGAGAAGGGAGAGAATAAGGCAGAGACTATGCAGGTGAGTCTTGCTGGGGTGGGGTGGGGAGCATTACACGGAAGCCCGTAGTGGAGGTTGAGCCTGGGAGGACAGCCTTGTGGTGAATGGATGGAGCTGGAGTTGGGCCACACACACTGCCATGACACACACAAAGGGAAGAGTATGATAACATACCCATTATTTTTTTTTTCCTCTATTACTATTTTGTCCTGAGCCATCCTGGAAAGAAAGAAAATGACAAGAAAGGGAATTGAACTTATAGAGTACCCAAATATAAGATCCACAAAGGCACGGACTTTGTCTAATTTGTTTCTGCTTTATCCCAGAGCCTAGAACAGAGACTGGCGCTCAAATATTTGTGAGGTGTATGAACAAATGCCTACTCTGTGACAGGCCCTATGGCTTGGAGAAGCTCATTTAAGTCTCGCACATAAACACGGACGAGGAAATTGAGGTGCAGAAAGAATAAGAATCTTGCCCGAGGTCATCCAGCCAGGGAATGGCAGGGCCAGATTTCAAATCCTAGTCTAATTGACTAAAGCCCGTGCTATGACCCACCATGAAACACTTCTTCATTAGACAGGAAACCAGACTGTGACTACAGTGCACAATAATCTCAGTTTGGCACAGCTCACGCTGATGATAGCATCATTCAGATGGAAACTGGAGGAACCGGTTTTAAGGAAGGGTGGGGGGGTGGAATATTAAGTGAGCTGAGCAATCAGGCCGACTATATTTTATGGTCTCAAATTTGGTTCACCTGCCATTTAATTAGGACCAGAATTAGTTCAAAGCACAAATGAGAAGTTATTTTTCATCTCTGCTTCTCTCTTTGTTTTAAAATTCGATAGAAGAAAAACAGAAACTAGTCCTTCATTAAACAAGCAGCCTCAAAATCTATCATATCTGTATTGAAAAGCACCAAGTAATTTGTTAGTTTCAGAAATCTCAATCTGCTGCTAATGAAATTCCATGAAGGCTGCAAGAAGCAATTACTCAAATATTTTGGTGCTTTTTGGCAGACTTAAACTGAATTATTTCTATATCTAACAGTTTCTATTAATCATCACAAGCTCAAAGACATTTATTTTATTCTAGTACTCTACAGAATAGTAAATGATAGAAGAATGAAAAGATAGGATGAATAAGTGGGAGGAAATATATATATTAAATAGTACCATTCATTTTGTATTCATTACTAATGGACATTGGCAGGTGACATTGTGCATTCAGGCTACTAAGTCTGCTTCTGAATGTTTCTTCTGAATACCAGAGCAGTGTGATGCAACAGAGACCAAACTGACCGCCAGTCTTGTACCCACCAGTAAAGAACGGAAATGAGTCATCCATTTTTCACCCACACTCTTGGAACCAAACATGAAAGGGAAAAAGTTTAATACAAAATACAACTCTATCTTGTTTATTGTCCTGTCCACATCTGCTAGAACAGTGCCTGGCATGAATGTTTATGGCATAGATGCTTAATAGATATTTGTCGAATGAATGAATAAGTGAATTTCTTCTAGTGTTCCCTCGATCTCAATATAGGAATATGCAGGAAGGCAAGAACAAGGGAACACTGTCGATTACTCACAGAGCTCTTGAGTTTGCTGAGACTGCAGATAGACTTATAGCCAAGATCCACTTAGACATCTAATAAACACCTTGAACTTAACATGTCCAAAACGGAACTTCTCATCTCCTCCCCTGTAAATTGGTCTCCCCCAATCTTCTCTGAGTAAATGTGCTTCCATCTAACCAGTGGTTCAGGGCAAAATCCTAGAAGGGATATTTGATTCCTCTCTTTTCCTCATTCCCTTTATCCAAACCCTCAGCAAGTAAACTCTGCTCCCAAAATGTATCTTGAACCTAATCACTTTACCATCTCCATTATTACCACCCCACTCCTACCACCATTGTCAAACATCTGGACTACAACAACCTCTAATTGGTCTCCTCACTTCCAAGTTTGTCCTTATGCCATTTAATCTTCATCCAGTTATGCACCAGGTAATTTCTTAGTTGCAGAAACTATGATGATTTTAATTATAAATATTATTTCACTTCTCTGCTTATAATTTGCCAATGGCTTCCTGTTGTACTTAGAACAAAAGTTGAATTTGCCATTATTTCCGGGCCTTGTGTAGTCAGGACTCCTCACTATCTCTCTGACCTCATCCTCCACCACATTGCCCTTCTGTCTTCACCATGCTGGCTTGCTTTCTTCTGTTTGAACGTTCTCATAGCAAGGACTTTGCAGCTGCTGTTTCTCTGTATGGAATGCCTTTCTTCCAAATCTTCATGTGGCTGATTCCTACTTATCATTTATGCTTTAGCCCCAAAGTGTCCTTATCTAGGATGCCTTCCCTGAATAATGTTGCCTCCCACACCAGGTATCACTCCACCTTGTTCTATTATCTCCATAGAACTTAATATTATCCGAAATTACATTATAAATATACATGCTTGATTACTGTGTATCATCTCCCAGCTAGGATGTAATTTCGATAAAAGAAGGGATCTCATTTGTCTTGTTCTTCCTCATATCTCCTGGACCTCAAAAAATGTCTATTGAATGAATGAATGAATGTTTTCTGGAAGTCTCTGAACAGTATTTGTGCTTGTTTGTGATACTTTTGTGGAGTGTTCATTGATCCTTATTTGATAGTGTCTCTGCAAGCAAGATAAAAGCTATGATTGAGACAGAGTCTTTTTATATTGGTTTTGGAGCAGACTCTCACAGCCCTCGCTTCAGGAAACACTTTTAAACTGTCAGTGTATCACAGAGCCAATTCTGACACATGTATATCAAAAATGAATTTCCTTAGTTCTGTATGTAGAGCATTCAATTTTTTTCTAAGTTTTACCCACATCCAGCATGTCCATTATAGCTAAATGATTATTTTAACCACACATTTCCCACTGCTTCTCTGCCTTCCCCCCTTATTTTTACTTGTATTGATAGCTTCCTAAATGTAAGTGGTTGTGTTCTAAATGCTGACAGAAAAAAAGAAATTACTCTTTACAATGGCAGAGAGATCTGTTGTTACTTAGCCAAGTGCTTCTTCAAGTAGCTAAGTTCTCATTAGAAAGCCAACTTTCCAGAGTAGTTCAGAGGTGTCGTTTAGAATGATCCCACTTTACTGAGCCAACATGTCATATCATGACACCCTGAGGCTACTTGCCCTGGAGTGCCACCAAATGACACTGTCCCAATCACCACTAAATAATATGAACCCTGAAGCCTGATCTCCAAAGTCTAAGAATACAGCCTGCAAAATAAATAAATAAATAGTGTTTTTTAAAAAAACAAAGCTGTTCAAATATCAGTCTTTGATTTTTTTTTTGTTTTTTTAACAGAAATTTTTGTTATTTTTTATCAAAAATTACACTGAATGCTAAATTTCCGCCTTTACATTAAACAAAGACAGTAATGGTAACACTAAAACAAAACACTAAAACCGAACAGATTTCTGGTAGTCATTATTTAAGTCTGATTTCTTGGGGTGCTTTTTTGTCACAATAACAGGAATGTACCTATACAAAGGCTCAAAATAGGCCATGTTTTTTAACAAAAAAGTGATGATTCACAAAAGACTATGAGTATACATAAACTAGTGACACAAATCTAATAGAATTTGTCAAAATTAGTCACATCTAATAACACATCTGCAGTGCCTTGCATAAGATATCACGTGAAGAAAAGACAACTTTATCAGGCTTGTTTATAGACAATCTAAGTTACCGTAGAAAGTATTTCCTGAGACATAAGAAAACTTAATATTTTTCTTCTTGAGCCCTTTCACTTCAAGCCTTGCACTCAATAAAACTGCTGAGGATGTGAAACTGAGAAAATATATTTGAGTACAAACAACTTGTGAAACTTAATACTTTTCTTTTTTGCGTCATTCAGGGTGTTACTGTACTTAGAACCAACTTGCCCGTTCAGTATACAGTTCAGATGAGGGAGACACTTCTCTCTACGGGAGGTGGTATTGTCTTCAGTGCTACGCTAGCTGTTGTCTAACACAGGCAAACATTTTCTGGGTAGTAATTTAATCTTCCTATCATTAGCAAAAGAGGTAACCAGCCCCCCTGGACCATAGGATGGGGATTTCCTCAATGTTTTTTATTTTGATGTTTGGAATTCCTGATGCAACATTCTAGAGCAAGGTGCTCAGGACCCGCTGTGCCCAAGACTGATAAAGCAAAAAGATCTATTTATTCTTTGATTTGATACACAGATACAGTCTTCACAAAGAACGTTAATAGAGTAATAATATAAAAGCAACATTGCATGCAATATCATATAAAATATAACTATTTGTATTATTTACTCATCTTCCAATTCTGTTCAAATGCAGGGTTTTGCAATAAATTTCTAATATGAGGAGAAAATGGACACTAACACAGAGATTAACCACTTACTGTGATAAGTACTGATGCAAAATATTTCAAGTTACCAATTAGAGGAGTTTTAAATGGGACTTGCCCCAAGACATGCCTTCTTACTTAGTGTTAAAAATATCAAAATATGGAAGACATTACAGCAACCTTCAAGGACTTTTAAATCTATTTTGGAAAAACAAAATAAGTAAGTGTAAAGTCACCTAGGCTCAGTGACAAATGAGTGGTATCAGCATTAAGTTTTTAGAGAGCCAACATAATAAAGTAAATCAACTACTTTTCCAATTTAAATTATTATTTGATAAAAACTATATGAAGGGAAGTTGGTCGATAACTATCAAAATTAATTAATATTTATAAAAATTTAAAACAGCAACACTGCATATAGGAATTTTTGCTATTGAAATACGTCCATCTGTGTACAAAGATGTATGTAAAAAAGTCTTGATTGCTATAAATGTTTATTTCTGAAAAGCATGGAAACAACATAAATGTCTGACAATAGGGTACTGAATACACAAAATAAACTACTATATCCATATAATGTAATAGTATATAATTATTTTTTAAAGTGAGTTAGAATTGTAACTTATTGTTATGAAGTAATGTCTAAGAAATATTAAGTGAATAAGTAAGTCATCAAACTGCATATAATATGCTAATCAAAGGATATATAAAGAAATGGTTGTTTTATAGATAAGACATCATGAAATTTTGCTTATATTATTGTGAATATATAGAGATGTCTGGAAGACACACATGAAATTAATATGTGCCTCTGGGAAAGAAGCTTTGGGGCAAGGACCAGGGAAGAAAAAGTTAATTTCATTGTATATCTTTTTTGAATAATTTAAATTTTTGATCAGGCAAATGCATTTGTTTGTCAAAAATACTGGAAAAATTTTAAATATTATCTACATTTCCCTCATTCGATTAGGACTCCAGTTTCAAAATGATCCAAACCAGGTAATGTGACAGTTTTGCATTAAAGAATGGAAATTTATTTAATGGCTCCTTAAAATTTACTGAGCTTTAAAAGAAGTAATTATCATAAAACATCTCCCTAAACAATGTTGCTATATGAGCATGTTCAGTTTATTTTATTAATTTTATGTATACAGATGTTATCTCACAGAATTTATTTCACTTTGAAAGAAACAAATACTGAGACAAGGTATAGTTGACAATATCTTAGCATTAATTGATGCTTTTTCTTGCACTTTCTAACCACATACTCTACCAAAATATTTTTCTGTAGTTTCTAAATCTTTTTCTTTTTAAGTAGCAATGAATTTTAAATACTCAAATATTATTTTTAATGATCTAACAGTTATAAGGAAGTATAAAATAATCTGGAGAAGTATTAGTAAGTATTATTATACACTGAATTCATGTTATTATGGCTGAGTTGTGATCTTTAAGAACACAGACTCAGCTGATTTTTTTCAGATGCTCTGTATAAACATACTCCATAAATGATTTATATTGTTAGTAGGTGTACTATCTTCTTTCAACATTGATACTACAGATGTTTATGTGCTGATAGTCATAATAACAAACATAAAAAAATTGAGAACAATGATTTTTCACCAATTTGATTCAAGTTGAGAAATTGTCACCATTTAATTTTTGTATGAGAAATTTAGATTTAAATATGGAATATTTAATGAAATTAAATTTTAAATAAATATTTAAACGGAAAAGTATTTACAGAGACATGTAGTGATTACATGTTAGATTCAGAGTTCAGTGCATGAAGTTGTTAAAAGGAAAAATCATTGAGAAATATTCTATTTTAATGATTTTGGGCAAATAGTAAATATTATATTTATTTCCAAGCATCAAAATAAAAGAAAAGCTAAAGGGAAAAAATTCAAAATTTGAACCACCCTAGGCAACTGACTTCCAGAAGAATATGTAAGAATATTTTAACAACTCTTCCTAAGACTATACATTAAAATACATTTTAAAAATTGTCTACATGATTCTGGTATTTTCTTAATCCCACTTTTTTTGAATAGCCAGTGAATAAAATGTTAGGCATTTGACCTTGATAATGGGATATATTCCATATTTTACATTACCAAACAGAGGCAAAGAAAAAGCAGGCAACAATAAAACGCTCAGTTCCAATCCATTAATTCTTCAAAGTTTGAACTGGCTAATAACACAAATTGGCACTTCTTGTGAGGGTGCAGTCCTGTTTAAATATAGCTACTCTTTTATGGAAAAGAGTGAGTGTGGACACTAAAGATTCACAATCTAGTAAATGAAATACACTTGACAATTAATCCCTCTAGGTGAGTATATTGGGCCAAACTCTGACTTCTGTGCTTGCCTTAGGCTTCTATTAAGGTCAGACAAGCATAGAATTGGGTTGAATGTTCAAAATCCTAGAAACTTTTCTAATTACCATAATTAGAGAGGGAGCAAACATAAATTTTCTCTAAATTGGAAGATTCTATTTTGTATCACTATCACCTGAATTCTTGAAACAAATCCTACAGGATGAGGGAAACTATTTAATACTTTATATCTATTTCAGAAGGAAGGAAGGGAGGGAAGGAGGGAGGGAGGGAGGAACTTGGTTAGTTAGTTAGCTAACATGCTTTACATTTCTCCAGGATGCAATTATATTTATCCTACCACATAAGATAACTATTATCAGAATCTTCATAAAAAGGGCTTGCCCTAAGCAACATCGGTAATCGCCATTCTTATACAGCCTACAATTTCTTACTACAAACACCTGGAGACTCTGCCTCAGGGCTTTCTCTGCCATAGGAGCTTGCTCAGGAGGAAGGTCATAGGGAGTTGATGTCCTCGGCAGCAGACCTCAACTGATAAAGGATGGGAGTTCTCCATCATCTCCCAGAGGTCCCCAGCAGAAATAAGCCCCAGGGGCCCACAGTGGTAACCTGCTCATTAACGTACCCATTTTTGGATTCCTTTCCCCTTTTTTGTCTCACTTCCGGGGCTTCCTGGTATTACCTTTCAAATAAACTACTTGCCCTTGAGTCCGTATTTTAGGGTCTTCTTCTGGGGGAAGATCCAACTTAAGACACTCATTCATTCTTTATCCAAGATATTTATTTAGTATATTCTAGGGGCTAAGAAATGTGACAGAAAATAGGAATCCTGAGGACAAATAAGTGAACATTTTCAAGCAGGGAGCTAAGTTCTGTACTCCCTCAAATTCACATCATAAAAGAGATCATACCCTCCGTCAACTTCCATAATTAACCCTGCTCATTACCGTTCATCCTTTTCTTCAGTCAAGATCAAACAGTGATCACCTGGTATTTCAGGCATTTTTCTTCTTTACCACATCGTGTTTGGTTTTTTCATCTCTCTGAGCCCCTTTAACATTTCAACCCACTCATTCAATTTAACCATTATAATTCTTACTGTCTCTCCTACCTCTGCAACATTCTCTTGGCTGTTCTTCATGTCAAAACAGTATATCGCATCACAGTAGCCAGAGTGACTGCGTCCCTGTTCTCATTTCCGAAACCTCCTTAATTGGCATTCATTTTGGTACCTTCCCCAATAGGGTGAAAGCAATTTCCCAATATTCAGCCATCTTTAAACGTCTCATCCCAGTTCCAGAGTATCATTCTTATGACAAACTACTTACATATATAATATTTCATTTAATCCACAAATAGTCCCAAGATAGGGATTATTATCTCTGTTTCATAGATTAGAAAACTGGCTTTCTGCCTCTAAAGTGATGTTTTCGCCTGTTCTACTACACTCACCCCATGATCATACACAAAGAATTTAAATGCATTTTTCTCATGCTATTCTTCCTCATTTATGAGAACCTGAAAAATGGTCAACATCCAAATATTGTTCTGGTATTTCAAGAATCATATGCTTATATTTAATTCTCACTGACTTATTAAGAATAAGTATCTTCAAATGATATCATTGGTGTTGGGCCATATTCTTTGTGACTCAGACTCATTGGAGATGTGTCTTCCCAAAATGCAGGAAATACTGCTTACAAACAAAACTTTTCTCTAAACAAAATACTTTTTACCTAAGAAGTCTCCCATTTGCTCATATGCCAGTTACCGTCTCTGTTTCCTGCCATTAGAATTGTCTTTAAAACATCTGCACTCGTGGCATCCTGGCAAGGCCACCTCCTCCATCAGTCAGTTCACGTGTCCTACTGGTACCTGGGAAAATACTTCTGTAGTAATTTTTCTTTGAGAAAAGCACTACGCTATGCTTTTAGATTGTACTTTGGCAGGTTGTTTATTTTTGGAGAACCCCAAAATAGAATGTATTTTAAACTTCTACTTGTATGAGTGTTACCCACTGGCAGGCCAGTGGTACCAAAAGAAAAAGACATTATGGGAATATGCTGAGTCTGTCAGGTGTGGAACGTCCAGCACATTCCAGGGAGGGCATGTTAATTGACATCTTGGGTCAGTTCCTGATCTTCTCTCAGTAAGTGGCAGACATGATGCCAAAATGATGATTGGAAAATAATCCAATTCATATCACCTAACAAAACCAGCAGTGCTATGGTGCTTACATTGAAGTACTGATACATGTTTGGTTTCAGCAGTATTAAGACAACAGGTTTAGAAAGCGAATGGCCAAAGTTAAACCTTAGGAGGAGAATGGAAGGAACCAGCATTAAAGTATTTCTCTTTTATCATTTTGTTTCTGTAAATCCAAAAGGTGCTCCGATAACAGTTTGATTTATTTGCTCCCTAGGCTTGGTGTGCAAAATAACTGGAAACATAGGAGCATCTGTCTGTAAGTCAGTGGTTCCAGACCAAAGGAAGATGCTTCCTTTAGAAATGATCATTCAAAATGATTCAGAAAACAATAGGATATTTTTAGGAAGTCACTTACTCAAAACACTTCAGTCTGAGTGCTGGAAGAGCAAATATCAATTTATTCTCAGAGGAAATAGTTAAATCTTCTGGATTGAAATAAGGACTATGCCATTTGAAACTAAATGTGAAAACAAGAGCAGGGAGTTAAAATAAGAGCATGTTTGTGCCTTACAAATAAAAAACCACCCAGAGGAAGACCAGGAACGAACAGTAGAGAAAATATAAGGAATAGGATATACAGCTGGCGTAGACGATCACTGACCTACTTAACGAAGACTACTACTGCTATCTAGGGTAGAAACATGACCTTTAAATTTATTATAAGACTGAGAAGAGAGCCTTATGTAGGAAATGTACAATATAGCCCATCTCCAATTTTCCTTCCTTCAAGTACCATTCTAACAAGTTGCTAAGATGTTTTGAAGGTGCGTTTTAAAGGTTTCCCTTAATGGCTTAGTGTTTAGGATAATGGCCATGTTGTTTTCATGAAGTGGAGTACACAAAACCAAGAGATAGCGACACAAGTAAATTCTATTGTAACATGAAATAGACTGAGGAAATGGGAAGACAGTGAGAACTTACTTCTAAGAATCATTTTTCAGTGGGAGAAACATGTCTGTCAACAATGACTACTCATTATGCCTCTAGAATGCTGAGAAAAAGCTAAGGCCAATGGAATAATGTTGAAAGTTAATAAATTTGCAATTATAAAATAGTACATACGACCTGGAGAAGGTAAATTAAAGTTTTTAAAAATTCACAACTCAGCAACAGTCACCATTAATATTTTGAAGAATTTTCTTCCAAGTTTCTCAGCATATTTTTTTGGAATTTTTAAAAATTGAAATAAATTAACATTTAACATCATATTCATTTCAGGTGTACAACATAATGATACAGTATTTGAATATATTGCAAATTGTTCACCATATTAAGTCTAGTTAACATGTATCACCACACATAGTTACAAAAATTTTTTCTCTTGTGATGAGAACTTTCAAATATACAATACCGTATTATTAATTATATGTCACCATGCTGTACATTACATCCCAGGACTTACATTATAACTAGAATTTTGTACCTTTTGACCCTCTTCAGCCATTTCCCCTCCCCCCTCAGCCCCTGTCTCTGGGAACCAACAATCTGTTCTCTGTATCTCTGAGTTTGGTTTTGTTTTTTGTTTTTAAACTTCACGTATAAACGAGGTCACATTTGTCTTTCTCTGTCTGACGTACTTCACTTAGCATAATGGCCTCAAAGTCTGTCCTTGTTGTCACAAATGGCAAGAATTTATTCTTTTTTTCTAATTTAAGTAACATTTTTTAATGTTTTTTTATTGTGGTAAAAGTCACATAATATAACACATACTATTTTAACCATATTTAATTGTACAGTTCAGTGGCACTAAGTACATTCACATTGTTGTGCAACTCTCACCATCATCCATCTCCCGAATTTTTCACCTTCCTAAACTGAAATTCTGTCCCCATTAAACACTAACTCCCCATTCCCCCTCCCCACACCCTGCCCACGGCTATGATAATAGCCATTCTAACAGATGTGAGGTGATGTGTCATTGTGATTTTGATTTGCTTTTCCCTGATGATGAGTGATGTTGAGCACCTTCTCAAGTACCTGTTGGCTATATGTATGTCTTCTTTGGAAAAACATCTATTCAGATCTTCTGTCTATTTTTTAATGGATTATTTGAAATTTTGCTGTTGAGTTGTATGAGTTCTTTGTATGTTTTCAAGATTAACCCTGTATCAGATATATGATTTGCAAATATTTTCTCCCATTCCATAACTTTCATTTTCATTTGTTGGTGGTTTCCTCTGCTGTGCAGAAGATTTTTAGGTTGATATACACTCACTTGTTTGTTTTTGCTTTTTTTTGCCTTTGCTTTTTGTGTCAAATCCAAAAAATCATTGCCAAGACCAGTGTCCAGAAGCTTATTGCCTATGTTTTGTTCTGGGAGCTAGTGGCCCAGTTTCATTCTTTTGCATGTGACTGTCCAGTTTTCCCATCACCACTTATTGAAGAAACTGCCCTTTCCCCATTGTATATTCTTGGCTCCTTGTCATAAATTAATTGACCATATATGTATGGGTTTATTTCTGGGCTCTCTATTCTATTCCATTGATCTGTGTGTCTGTTTGTAATGCCAATATCACACTGCTTTGATTACTTACAACTTGGTAATACACAGTCATCCCTTGGTATCTGTAGAGGATTCGTTCCAAGACCCCTGAGGAGATCCAAATCCACAGATGCTCAAGTTCCTTATATAAAATAGTATAATACAGTCAGCCCTCCTCATACGCAGATGCAGAACCTACAGATATGGAAGGTCAATTGTAGTTTGAAATCAGGAAGCATGATGCCTCCAGCTTTGTTCTTCTTTCTCAAGATTGTTTTGGCTATTTGGGGTCTTTCGTGGTTCCATACAAATTTTAGAATTGATTGTTCTATTTCTATGAAAAATGCCATTATGATTTTGATAGAGATTGCATTGAATCTATAGATTGCTTTGGGTAGTATGGATATTTTAACAGTATTAGTTCCTCTAATCCATGAACATGAACTATCTTTCCATTTATTTGTGTCGTCTTCAATTTATTTCATCAATGTCTTATAGTTTTCAGTGTACATGTCTTTCACCTCCTTGTTCAATTTATTCCTAGGTGTTTTATTCTTTTTGATGCAACTGTAAATGAGATTGTATTCTTAATTTCCCTTTCTGATAGTTTGTTAGAAGTGTATAGAAATGTAACAGATTTTTGTATATTGATTTTGTATCGTGCAACTTTACTGAATTTGTTTAATTAGTTTGAACAGTTTTTTGGTGGAATCTTTATAATGTTTTCTATATATAGTATCATGTAATCTACAAATAATGACAGTTTTACTTCTTTCTTTCCAATGTGGATGCCTTTTACTTCTTTTTCTTGCATAACTGCTCTGGCTAGGGCTTTCAATACTATGTTGAGTAAGAGTGGCAAGAATGGGCATCCTTGTCTTGTTCCTGATCTTAGATGAAAAGCTTTTAGCTTTTCACTATTGAGTATTTCAAGCTGTGGGCTTGTTGTATATGGCCTTTATTATGTTGAAATACATTCCCTCTATACCCACTTTGTTGAGTGTTTTTATCATAAACAGATGTTGAATTTTGTCAAATACTGTTTTTGCATCTATAGAGATGATCATATGATTTTTATTCTTCATCTTGTCAATGTGGGGTACCACACTGATTGAATATCCTGGAATAAATTTCACTTGATCATGGTGTATGATCCTTTTAATGTATTGTTGAATTCAGTTTGCTAATATTTTGTTGAGGATTTTTACATCTATGTTCATCAGGGATATTGGTCTGTAATTTTCCTTTCTTGTGGTGTCCTTGTCTAGTTTTGGTAATAGGGTAATGCTGGCCTCATAAAATGAGTTTGAAAGTGGTCCCTCCTACTATTCCCTTTTTTGGAAGAGTTTGAGAAGGATTGATAATCATTACTCTTTAAATGTTTGGTAGAATTCACCAGTTAATCCATCTGGTCCTGGACTTTTGTTGGTTGGGAGGGCTTTGGATTACTGATTCAGTCTTCTTACTAGTAATTGATCTGTTCAGATTTTCTATTCATGATTTAGTCTTGGTAAGTTGTATGTTTCTGGGAACTTATCCATTTCTTCTAGGTTATTCAGTTTGTTGGCATATAATTATTCATAGCAGTCTCTTATAATTCTTTGTATTCCTGTGGTATCAGTTTCCACTTTCAATTCTGATTTTATTTATTTGAGTCAACTGTCTTTTTTTTTTTTTTTTTTTTTGGTGATTTAGTTAAGGTTTGTCAATTTTCTTTATCATTCCAAAAAACCAATTCTTAGTTTCACTGATCTTTTCTACTGTCTTTTTGTTTCTATTTCTGCTCTGATCTTTGTTATTTCCTTCTTTCAGCTATCTTTGGGATTGTTTGTTCCCCAGCATATTTCAGTATCATAATTGTGATCTTATTTTAAGCATAGTTTTCTTTCCTGCTTTTCACTATTATAACACGAATGTTTCACCATGCTATTGTAAATTTCTAATGGCAGTAAAATATTCCATTGAACTGATGTACCATGTTTTCTTAACAACACTTTATTAATTTTTTTCAGACAGTGCTATGGTAAACATATTTGTTCATGAAGCTTTTTTAAATGTCTGATTTGTCTCTTAAGATCAGCTTCCAGGATTTCATATACTAGGTCAAATACTGTGAAAAATTTGAATAATCTGGAAACAAAGATAAATTGCTTTCAAATATGTTTTTGAATTTACACCCCCACAAATGTGCATGGGAAATTCGTATACTTTTCACAGAGATATAGGCCAACTTCACACTAATTCTAAAATAAGTTATTATAAGGAAATAAAAATGACATTTAACATTAAATGTTTTGTTAATGCCTGATATTGCTTTCAAGTTTACTTTAAGTATATAGTTCTAGAATTTCATTCTAATGATACTGCTATTATATATGTTTTTAAAGAAGCCTTAAATTCATTTTAGAAGATTCAGAAAATTTAACTAAAGTCAAATTTATTATTCAATAGTTATATTTACTTTTTACTACATTAAATTACAAGTATATCTAGA
This sequence comes from Balaenoptera physalus, assembly GCF_965194825.1. Lineage (NCBI taxonomy): Eukaryota > Metazoa > Chordata > Mammalia > Artiodactyla > Balaenopteridae > Balaenoptera > Balaenoptera physalus. The sequence goes on along the minus strand of NC_138890.1, from coordinate 108,201,114 downwards.
ACACATATATTCCTATTATAGAACTTAGAGTGTAATGTTTATTAATTATATCAGTTTATAATTGTCATATCTTTGCCCATGTGATCAAAACTATGGTTTACCTGGTATTGTCTTGATTCTTTAATACAACCCGATTACATTATTTCTATGGAGGAAATCGTATTGAAATGATCTTCCATTATGGTCATCTCCATAAAGACTTTGTGTGAGTGTACAGCCTTCTTGAAAACTTTTGAGGGATTATATAATGCCATAACCCATATTATCCTTGTAATCATTTAATAAATAGTTACTGAGTCCTTTCACCATGAAGGCATAGTACTAGGGACTGAGTAGACAAATGTGGAGATACATTGATCCAGTGTGGAGATGAACAAGGAGCTATAAACAGTATGTCATGGGTGCATAGAAGACACATTTGAACTTACCAAGAGATGAAATATTATTTGAGCTAAGATTTGAAGAATGAGAGGTTGGTCAGAGAATATTGAGGAAACATTACATTCTGTAAGACATATGCAAAGACATAGAGGCATTTTTTTTAAAAAAGCTTGACACATTCTAGAATCTACAGGAAGTAAGTATTAGTAAAATAAGGGCTGAGCTTGGGAGACTGGGAATAGACACAAAGCAGAACGCGTACGCAGGGACTACATCATGAAGCCTATGCTATTGTGTTGTGAAAGGAGTTTAGATTTTATCCTGTAGATAATGGAAAACTATTGAAGAAATTTGCCATGAGAAAAATTTCCTGTCATAATCTTAACTCTTCTCTCTATGTATTGAATATTTGGAGGTAGATGGAGTCTAGAGGTGAAGCCATTTGGGAAGTTATTATATGAGCCCAGAGAGACATTAGTGTCTTCATTAGGGTAGTGAAAGTGGAAGGGAAAACAAGGTAATAAAATGCCGTATTTTATGAGTAATGTATTCAAAGCAATAAGACTTAAGAATTGATTGAATATGGAAGAGGTTGTCCTAGAACCAATTTTGTAAAAATTATCTCAGAGATGGATTATTCAGGAAGATCTCATTAATTCATTAAAATTAAGGGAAAAGGTCAAATTTTGGTTTGTCTCAAGTCAGGATTATAAAATACTTGTCTGTAAAAGAAATTTTAATATACTTATGCACAGAAGGTTTGCCAGTCACACTTTGATGGTATCAAAAGAAAAAAGAATTAAAGGGAATTTTGGCAGAAATAAAGACTCATGTGGGAAATTTTTGCTCTATCAGACAATACTATTCCCAAATTTAAGATGTTATATAAGTTGGTTAAGGCTACCATAACAAAGTACCACACATTGGGTGGTTTAAACAACAAAAATTTATTTTCTAACAATTTTGGAGATCAACCTGTCAGCAGGGTTGATTTCCTCAGGGGCCTCTCTCTTCGGCTTGTAGATGCCTGTGTTCTCCCTGTATCTTCACATCATCTCTTTTCTTTGCATGTCTCTGTCCTGATCTCTTGTTCTTTTAGGGACATCAGTTATATTAAATTAGGGCCCACTCTAATTGCCTCATTTTACCTTAATTTTGTCTTACAGACCCTGTCACATTCTGAGGTACTGAGAGTTAGGATTTCAACATAAGAATTTCATAGGATAAAACTGAGCCCATAACAGGTATGGACTACAGTAATGGTCTTAAAAGGTATTTTCATTTTTATACAATTAAGAATGAATGTCATATGAAGAAGATTATATAAATTAAGAAAATTTTAGCAAAACAGTTTTTTACAATTAAAACACGTAAGTTCAATTTATCATTCCCAGTTAATGAATGAGAGAATATCTTCTCAGTGTTAACTAATGTGGTTTATTTATTTATAAGTCCTAGTAATAACAAAAAAGAAAGAAATTGTGAAGACACTTCATTACATTTCAACAAGGTTTATCAAAACTCGTCAAGTTAATTGTGTACTCTACATTTATTTGTCAGAGAAATTGGCTTATTATCTGTTCAGCAACGGGCAGCCAACTGGAAAGTTTTTGTAATTGTTGTTCAGATGGATTCACATCCAAAATTTTAAAGAAACTGAGACTTTAAAAATCAAGATTTATAAAGGCTGAAAATGATCACTAGTCAGAGAATGTGTCTATATTGTGCAAAGCAGCTGATACTCACTGACATTAAATGAAACTTCAATTTGGACTTTAAGATTGAGAAGGAAAAAAAAAAAAAAAGATTGAGAAGGGCTGGTGTCAAGTGTTATGTTTTAATAGATTTTGGGGGTCCTATTTATTTAACCATTTTCCTTTAAATTTCTATGTTGGAGCAAAACATACTGTGCACTAAAAAATTATAGCTCCCTAATAGTTTCTGTGAGTTTTTTTTTAAACAAAACCATCTCTATGGATACTTACACAAAATAGGTGATAAGACATTCCAAGCAGAGAACATGATCTAATAGTGCTTATCATAGCACCAGGCTAAGCAAGAATTTCAGGTCCTATTCCCAGCTCCTCCATTTCCTCTCTGCAATCTCAAATTTAACTGCTTTTTAGTTTAGTTCTCCCTTTGTAAGAAAACTGTGCAAAAGAACTGCTATTTGTTTCACATTTTGCTAGCAAGGGGTTGGAGGTGGAGGGGAATGGGTTGGGGTGTAGCATACAGTAAGAATTCTCAGATTCTTAGAAGTGTATCTCACTATAAAATATTATTATTATAGTCCTGAAAATCAGCAATTACCTGGTTGCCAGACTATCACCGCAACAGCAAACAATAACAACAAAAAGGCCTAGGTGAGGATACGGTGCCAGAAGGTATCATTTATTGTATTCCTACTCTGAGTTAAGTAGTGTGTTAGATTATTTATATGCCCTACAAATAGAATTTGTAAATTAAAAAATAATTTTATTTTAGTCCTTAAAAAAGATTAGGAAACTAAGGCTCAGGGAGGTTAAATGATTCCAGTTTACTCTGGCCAGCCAACAACAGAATTAGTATTTTAAAATAAGTCTGACACCCAAATCATGCTCATGTCCCCACTGTGTGCCCCAGAGGCCAGGGTGGTCATTTCTGCTGCACAAATGCGGTCAGGACAATCAACAAAGCCATGGAAGTCATATCTGTCTGGATTAAACAACTCAGTCTACAAACCACTTAACCTTAATATAAGGTGGAAAACAGGATTTCAAAAGAAAAGAAGAAGGAGAACAAGGACCCGAAACTGTGTTCCTGCAAATAGGGCAAGTGAGCGATTAAAAATAAATCTTTCATGATTTGCTCCCACAGGCAAGAAAAATAATATTTTTCAATCCTGCTTAACCCAAAGTAATCTGAGTTATTTAAAGTATTATAACCACTGGTGACAAACCAGAGAGTTTATTATATCCTTTCATAAGCAAGGATTTCTCAGAAGCAGGAAGTGCTTGTGAAAAGGGACATGGTTACCCATGTTACAGTATTCGACTTTCTGTTATGTCTGAAGAGGGTGACCTATCTGCACCTCATGGGTGTTGGGCATTCCACCCTGCACGAGATAGACCCGAAAGTCTATTCTCCATTCTGGCTGGGAAACCAGGATATTTTCGGCCCTAGTGGGCACTCAAACACAAGTGGAGTCATAAAGCCAGAGAGAAATTTACACACCATCCAGACCAATACTTTATAAATGAGGGCCATTCTTGAGACACACCAGTAGTTAATAGCAGAATCCCAGATAAGAAAGCACAAGATTTCAGAAATCCAACTATCCCTCCAAAATGAATGCATAGTTTCATTTGTAAAGTAGGGCATCATTACCTAAAGATAACAGCATCTGCAGAAATACTTACTTAGCAACTAAATCACAAGGTCTTCCTTAGAGCTTCCTTTAGGCTAGAAATAGTCCCTGCTTAGCCAGCTGGCCTGAAAAACTAGTGACAAACATAAAAACCAAAAGGATTGCAGAGCTTATTCTATTCCCACAACTACTCAGAAGAGTATTTGTAGCACTTTTTTGAGACTGAGTATTATAAGGCTAATGGAAGGAAGAAATGCCTGGATTTTCTTCCTCTGTGGCATGTTTTTATACCTGGAAATACTTCCCTTTATAGTTAATCATATGTATAATTTTTTATTCAACCGTTTCTTAAATTTAAGGCTGGAGTTATTTGCAAAACCGTGATAATCATGACTTATTTGGTGGCCTCAGTTCTGCCACCAATGAGCCTGGGCAGACCACAGACACTGGGGTGTGTCATTACCACCCATAACTGCAGTGTCTGGGTCCATGGGAGTATGGCATATGCTGATTTCCAGGTGGCCTCAGAGGTCTTAAAAGGGGATACCTTCACTGTCTCTGTACTAAAAACACATTTTTAGAAACTCCCATTGCTGCTATCCTAATTTTGTCATGTCGTTTTCCTAATTTATTTTACTTGCCAAGAAAGCAAGCATTTTCATATTAATGCTATAGTGATTATAAAGCAAAAAATAAACGTATGTCATATTTATCCCTGTAATAACAAGCTGTATTTTAAAGTTGCACGTGAGCACATGAAAAGAGGCAATAATTCTGCAACAAATTATCTGTAAAAAATGTTATTTCTCATTTACTTTGACCTAAACATAGAGGCAGAAAGACTCATCTAACAAAGCATGCTTGAATCACTTATATCATCATATTTTCATGGAGCGCTAATTATATGAAAGATATTGTCATAGATGCTGAATAAGTAGGAAGATCTATGAAATAAAACCCCTACTTCCATGGATTCTAGTCTGATTAAAGTTAATAAACACATACTTAAAACTCAGGGCAGGTCAGTATAGAAAAAGTACACTGCACTTTAGGTGCACGGTTCAAACAATTAGGAATTACATGAGAAAGAATCTTCTGCCCAAAGCAGGAGTCTACAGACTGCAGCCCATAGACCAAATCCACCTGACACCTGTTTTTATATGGTTCATAAGCTAAGATTACTTTTTATATTTTTAAATGATTGAACAAAATTCAAAAGAAGAACAATATATCATGCAAATGAAACTATGCATTTATTCTGGAGAAATATATCATGACACTTGAAAGTTGAAAGTATAATTTCAGTGTCCACAAAGTTCTATTGGAACACAGCCACACTCACTCTTTTACATTTTGTCTATGTCTGCTTTCATGATACAACAGCAGAGGTGAATGGTTGCTACTGAGATTGTACGGCCCAGAAAGCCTGAAATATTTATTATCTGGCCCTTCACAGAAAAAAAATAATTGTCAATCTCTGGCCTAGAGGAGCAAGGAAAGCTTTATGACTGACATATGTTTTGAATCAAATCTTGAAGAATAAGGTAGAATTGATACTGGTAGAATGGTGATGGGGGTGATTTTCAAGAAAAGAACGAGCAAAGCATAGCACGAGGAAGACACATGGCTTATTCAGAAGGTGGTGAACACATGGACTGCTGGGATAGAAGGCTTATGAAGAAGGTTAAGAGGAAATCCACTGAAAAGACATGTCAGATGGACTTGAGGAGGGGGAGGGGGAGAAAGAAGTGCTTCTCCCCCCTCCTTCACTCCAAACCACTTCCATTTTCCTGTGGAAAATAAAAACCAATGAAGTTTTTTTAAAACCGAAGAGTAACATATTCAATGGAAAGTTTTTTGAACAACTAATTTGATAACAATGTGTGGGATGGATAGGAAATTGGTGGGAAGAGGAGGAGAAAAAGATAAGGGATGCTGAAAACAAGGATTTAGATAGGACACCTTTAAACAGTTCCATCAGTAACGAGGAAAACCATGTGTCTGCCTCATTGATATCTGTATACGCAGAGATCCGCGTAGAGGACACACTTAATATATACTGCTTGGATAGATGCACAGATGGATTAAAGAAAGGAAGGATGGAGAGAGAGAGGGAGGGAGGGGATGAAAAAACATTGATAGATTTTGTCAGTTGACTGAGTGAAGTAAAGAATAAACACATGAACCAAGTTTAGAGTTTAGTTTTAACCATATAGAGTTTTAGGCAACAAAGAGGCATTCACAAGAAAATGTCTAGCAGCAGTGGGAAATGTGAGATGCCAGCTCTGGAGCAAGGTCAGGATGGAGATACAGATCAGAAGCAATCCACCTACTCTTTCTGAGAGTCTGACAGTCCCTACAAGCAATTGGTAGGAGCTTATTATGCTTATATTTATTTTAGGTATGTAACTCCCTAAACCTTCAAGAGAAAGTGGTAAAGACAGGATCTTTCACTGTGTCTGGCAGTTTGCAAGGTGGGCTAAAGGTAACCGTATTAACGGCAATCATTGGCCTCAGAGATTCCTCACTCATGTCATTACTTCCATCAATGAGAGAGAGAGAGAGAGAGAGATGTATCGGGGCACCATTCTGTTATTTGCAAGCAGATGCTTGCTTCTGAAAAATTATGATGGGAGACTAGAGGAATGGTGGAAAATACTGGTTTAATTTTTTTTTCTCTCACCCAGATATCTTTTTAAATAGAGTCTGGGAAACAGGTTTTTAAAAGTGTGCTTATAAATGGTCTGTATTTATTTGCAAAACTTCCCTGGAACACTTCCCTGATCATGCCCATTTCCAGCAATTATCATTTTAAATTATATTTTAACAGCTAAGTGACTCCAGGAGCACAGAAAGGGGCGTATAACAATTTCACAGTGTGACACACTTTCTATGAGCTGCACTGATGCCAGAGGATTGCAATGAATAATGTGGCTTTTACTTAGCAAACTTACTCAAAGACATCCGCATAGAGTATCTACAAAAGCCATAGGCAGTTTTCCATTTCCTGATGAACACTGGCCTTTTTTGAAGTACATCCTTAGTCATGCAGTCTAGAAAAGTATCTGTTTTTTATAAGCATCATTATCAGAACAATGGCATGTAGGGACTAAAAAATATCTCCACTAGGGATTTATGTTCATTAAGAACTCAGAAAACACAGGATCTGCACCTGCTACAAGATAATATTGGGCTTGCAAAGCAAAACAAGGATTTCAACACAAAGCTAAAGATATTTATACTAGTCGTGATGTTTACTGAACTGAGCCATGACAAAACTAAAACCCAAATGACTTCTTATAAAGGCACCCAAAGTCCAGAATATCAAGACACTGTTAGATACAAAGAATTTAGATTTGTGCTATTAAGCAATAGAAAAGATACTATAGATTAGATTACAAAAGAAGGAAGGGAAGAACAGGCCCTGCCAGTTCTTGCCATTCATTCTGCCCACATATACATCTTACACTAAGTTTTCTATTTTTTAAAAAAATATTTATTAATTTATTTATTTTATTTAATTTGGCTGCACCAGGTCTTAACTGTGGCATGTGGGATCTTTTTTTTTTCTTTTAGTTGTGGCATGTGGGCTTCTTAGTTGCAGCATGCATAGGGGATGTAGTTCCCCGACCAGGAATTGAACCCAGGGCCCCTGGATTGGGAGCAATGAGTCTTACCCATTGGACCACCAGGGAAATCTCAAGTTGTCTGTTTTTAATTGAGGTAGAAAATGCCTCAGATTGTACTCTCTGCCAGTCCTGTTAGGAATAACCCTGAGACCCTCAAGGATGGCAATGAGATCCTAAAATGGTTTTCTAGGTCTTTATCTACAGCATGGTTACCCATGACATTGTCCATGCGGTCCTCCAATAATACCATAACCCTTTGCACCCCGATCACATAACTGAGGGCCCTCCTGTCAGCTTTATGACTGTGACAGTGAAATGTACAGGAATCCTCCGAGCTGCCTACTGAAGCTCATAGCAGGTCAGGAACTCATAGGAACTAAGCAGGATGCATATTTCTGCTTCAGCACTCATATTGTTGCCAGTAATAATAACTTGAATTTACATAGTAGCTGTCCTCCAAAGAGCACAGAATATCCTCATATATATTACTTTATTTAGCCTCACTACTCCCCTTTAAACAAAGGAAAGTAAGAATTTGTTGATTGCATTTTAGGTGGAAGAACTGAGAGACAGTAAGTTAACAGATCACCAAAAAATGATGCCAGAGTATGCATGATACTTTACTCTAGATTTCTAATTCAAAATCTCATCTTTTATATGCTAATTTATAATTATGCAAAAGTTATCTCCAGCAGGTGGTGGCTTTTTCTTGGTTACAGGTCCCCTATCCCCACTCCAACATCCCAATATTGGAAAGTAGATTGTTTCTATGACAGCTTAAGTAAGTCAAAATGGTGTAAGCGAAGAAGCAATTACCTTCAGATAAATCGTGCTAACGGATGCACAAAATAAATGGAGATAAAGCGCAGATGCTATAGACACAGTTCAAAGCTACGGCGGCTGGCTGTTGAGATGCTGAGCGTAGTTCCCGGGGAAGGAGTTTGGCGGGGCCACTCTCTCTGTTCTGGGGGCGCACTCCCTCTATAATGGTTGGCCGCAAAACAAACACTGAAGGCTGTTCTCACTTTTTGCCTTTTTTTGTAAAAGCAAAAAGCAAAAACAAGTATTAATGTAGGTTTTTCATAAAAGCGAAGTGGTGTAACACAAACTTTCGAAAAGCAGGGATACCTGTATTTGGAAAAAGCCTAAAGAATTAAAGGTAATTCCTGATTGCAAATTTGAATGCAAATGATCTTTGTTGAGATATAACAAGTCAAATATTTCCAACCTTGTCATTCTAAAGTCAAATTTCCTAGCGTAAGAAGTAACATTTGGCTGTAAAATGATTAAGAATCTAAGTCTAGTTGTTCTCCTGTGTCTAGTGACTTTTAGTGTTTAGTTTTCCAATCTTCATGACTGAGTCAACTTTAAAAAAATGAGAGGATATCCCAGATTTTCTTAAACCCTGAGCAGGTTCTTCAGAGCAAACATAAAATAGAGAGTCAAATTAATTGTTAATGTGCTATTTCAGAGGTCAAAAAAGTACTGTTTAGACATGATGATTGAAGAACCAAAGCTGTCTACAAACAGGCACAAAGGCGTCAAAATGGAAACAAGCAAGTGGACAGGAGGTGCTGCCCCGAAAAGGGAAAAGGGGCTGGTGGGTCCTTGCAGCAAGTGTGAGAAGAGAGAGGAGGGTCAGAGGCTTATGATGTGACGTATGAAATGAACAGGACATACTGCATATGGAACTAGGCAAGAAAAGGTGTGTTTAAAAAGAAAAGGCTATGACCAATGCGTTTCAGATGTAAAGAGATCCTTTATAGGAAGTCTCCGACAAAGACTAATTTAGTTTATGATTCCTACGATAAGCATTGTTCTGAGTACTTTCCACATATTAACCTCTTTTGATTCTTACTACTCTCGACATAGGAGTTGCTCTGCCCAGTTTGGAGATGGGAAATTGGGTTAAAAGATGTCACCTGATTGCCACAGGTCCCATGGGTAGAGTCAGAATAAGAACCTAGAATGATCTGCCTCCAAAGTTTGCTCTGACCCATTCTGTCATGCTGACTAATTTTGAGGCAAAAGATTAAAACTATGAGAAAAACTAACAGGACTTTTTCTCAAGGATTTTCTCTCACATCAGTTCCTCTATGCTTCCCTTTTTCTCTTGAACTAAAATACTCCCCCATATACTAAGGGAGGGGTGGGTCAGAGAAACATTGACATAGTATACCTATTACTCATGTCTCACAAGAACCTGAAGGGTAACTCTGTCCAGGTAATCGTGAGTAGAGGTGTAATTAAGAATTTCTAGTACCTGAGTGAACAGCAAGATTTATACGCCCCCCCAGCCCACCTTTCTTTATTTCAATTCCAATAGAATCAAATATCATCTTATACACATACACACCAAACCCCAGTAAGTCAAGAATATTCATGGATACCCATCATGTGCAAATCTACTCAGTAGAAACTGGAGCCATCTCTACACCCTCTTTGGTTGTGTCCCTACAGGGTTCGGCTGTCCCTACCCTAGTACTAGCATCATTTTGCCATCAGTGGAGAGATATTGCCTATTCACATCAGTCCCCAACCAGCCAACAGAATAACTGTTGCCACTGAAAACTAACTGTATCAGTGAAGTCTGAAACAATCTCTAAATTGTTAAGTACAACATTCAAAGCTACTCACAGCCTCCCTTTCTTCCCCTACCTCACCTCCCAAACTCCTCTTCTCACAGCTCACCCTAACATCATCCACATGGAATCATTTTCCAATCCATAAATACATCATGTTCTTTCATGATTCTGGGCCTTTGAAAATGCTGTTCTTTTATCCCTGGATGCCTTTTTCTCTCTGAGCCAATAGGCAGCCCTCTTAACATATTTTGAGATCCAGCTCAAAAGTCCCCTGCTCTAGAAATCCTCATCTATTTTCCATATTGCCTTCTTCCTTTGTGCTCTCGTGGAACCGTAAAATGCCTCTACTCTAGCATTCATTGTGTTATTCACATGGCTGTCTCCCCACCTTATCTGTCAATTCCAGCAGCTAGAGCACTGTCCAACATGTAGTAAATAATAGATGGTGACTGGATGGTCTGTGAGTGAATGAAGGAATGAACCTAAGAACTTATGCTTTTCCTCAAAAGTCTTACAGTTTTAAGTTGAGACTTGTAAGTTTATGCATGTCCTTTGGTGTCACTGACATAGTTATTCTCATGAATTCAAATGGAAGCTGTAAAGGTTGATATTTACCCAAGAGAAAAAAATTCTGTTTGAGGTTAGTGGGACTAGAGAATTGGCAAGCTCAAGGGACGCAGCTCAGGAACCACAAAAAGGTGGAGGAATAGGAAGGAAGTGAGTAAGAAGGGCAGCACACTAACGGGGCAGCTGTTATCATCACAGATACCAACAATAGCTCGATTTATATGAAGTTGCTTCATGCTCTCCATTCTTTGGCTGATTTTCTTCTCTGTGACAGTGCTTGGCTTCTTGGCCCTTAACAGTAACAAGACCTCCTCCTGCTGAGTCATTTGTTGCAGGTCTCTCTGGCATCATTCCTCAGCTGAGAATGTATTTCCTCTTCCTATTCATCAATGCTGTTTTCTTGATAAATTCTGTAGCTATTGTCGTTACACTGTGGAAGTTCCCTTTGCCTTTAGAAATTTCATAGTGCGATTAATAAGCATTTTGTCTAAAATGTTTTCATGTTACAGTCTCTGATTTATTCTCAAAACATTATCTTAAAAATAAGAGTAAAGAAAGGGGTAAAAAATACTTTTAAGAGCAAGGACATTTGAAATATTAGCTATTCCTGTTAATTGAATTTATATTCACAACAAAGACTTCAACATTATAAGTAAACAGAATTTACTGGGGGAATATTGAGTAATAGAAAAAGCTTATTAAGGGCATCTCAATAATCCATTCAACCAGCATATGCCTGTCACACTGCTTTGTGTAGGTAACAAAGTCAAATAACAGAAATTTCCTAACTTCTACTTGTTCATAATCAACAGCAAAGGTTCTAATTATAATGCAAAGTGAGAAGAGGAAGAATAGAGATAATCTATGGAATGGGTATAAGTCGCATTTTATAAACTCACATGCACAAGAATTACATTTATTATTTTCTCTAATTATGCTTGATTGTTTTTTACACCAAGCCCCCATCTTCCAGACCAGCTGAAAATTTGACCTTGTTAATTCTTAGTTCTTTCCCCCCCCCATCGTCTTACCTGGGCCATTGGAATGGGAAGGAAAAGCGGGTGGAGGGTTTGCCCCTTGGCTAGAGGACTCCTCGACCCAGTGGCCTTTGACCACCTCTGTGTCCTGCAGAAGAAACAAGAAGCTTTTACATGGCTTTCTCTGCCTCAGTTTCCCAGGCAGCCAGCCTAGAGGGCCCTGCTGTAGAGAGGCAGAATCATGAATTGCTTAAGAAGGCTGACTTTGGCGTCACTTGAACCCAATCCTGGGCATACCATATCTGTGTGACCTCGGCAGAATTTTTGCAATTTCCTAAACTTCAGATTTTCATCTACAAAGTAGAGGTATATATGTTATCTACCTCACAGAGTTGTTGTGAAGGCAAAATGAGGTAATTTAATATAAAGTGTTAGAAACAACACCTAGCATTTTTGTAAGAATTCAGTAACAGTTAACTGCTCTCATTATCGTTGCTGTTGTTGCTGTTATTATTGTTGTTGTTATGATTACCGATACCATCACGCTCAGGGCACTACCAGAAGGAGTACATGGGTCCTCTCTGCTCCTGGGACCCACAGATCTCTTCTCTTCCTCCTTTCCCCAGGCCAGGGAGAAAGGTCCTGTGCTCTCCACCACTCTCCCCTAGATTCTCCACCTCTACTCACACACCACTCTATCTTGCTATTTTTTTTACGGTCACCTATCAAAATGTCCTCAATAGGTTATGTAGTTGTTTTGGAGGAGAGAGGAGGGGTTCTTTTCCGAAAACTTCCCTGGCCAAAGAATAGGGAGGAGGAAAAAGGGGAAAGTATAGAAAAAAAGCATTAATTTGTATCTCAAAATATAATTTAGCCACTCTGATGCAAAGTGGTATGAGAACGTTAAAATGGCAAAAATTAACTACCCCTGGGAAAAGCAGAGAAAGTCTTAGGTGATCAAAACTGCACCCTAAAATATGACTGCATATTCACTGTGGCAAATGTTTCCCTCAATCACCTGTAAGCTCTCTGAGGGAAGGGACAATTTCTATTTTGTTCTCCAATGTATCCCTAATATAGCTGGGTGCCTGGCATGCCATAGGCATTTAATAAATACTTGCTGGGTAAATAAAATAAATTTCTGTAAGAAGAAATAGCCTGCAAAAAACCATGAGCCTTAAAAGAGTTTAGATGTCCAGAGAAGTTCCAGGTAAATGGAAACATAGCTCTAGAGGGTAAGGGTACAGAAAGAACAAACATAGAAATAAAACATGCTATAAAAGTAACCAGGATGAACTTACTGGTCTCACTCAAAAAGTTTACATTTTTTCTAAACTTGAAACATTGATTTAAGCAGAAAAGCAATCACATAGTTATAAACAATGGAGCAAGGTTAGACACAGAGAGAGCTGTTGTAGAACTAGGCAAAGTCTGCAGTGGTCCAGAAAAGGACATTGAATTACTGGACATAATTATCGGCTCCTCTGTAATAGAATTATGCACCCACACCCTTGCAACAGCTTTGTGGAGGGAAAGGCTAAGTGAACTTCTACTTGACATTGGACTTGGCCATGTATCTTCCTTTGACTGATTTTTGGACTGATGTTTATGGGCATGACTCAAGCAGAAGCTTGAAATGCACTTGTGCACATGAGGTAGCCCTTTGAGCTCTGGGATCTGCCAGAGCTGAACTCCGACCTGGGCTCCAGAATGAGACGCATGGAACTGGCCTGAACCCACCATGCAGCCTGCAGCTCAGAGCCCAGACTCTGGAGTCCAGCCTCACCCAATTTGTGAGAATAAAAAATTGTTCTAAGGTAGCCATTCAATTTTAAGTCAGTTTCTTATAGGATGCCCTGGATTCTAAAATTTGAGATTTTTTAAACTTGGTGGCCTCCTCTTCACACTGCTGTCTCTGCTGTTGACAATCCCTGCAAGCCCCCAAAAGTGCTATTTTCAAGGTTATGAGCAGCTTGTGGAATCTTAGTTCCCCAAACAGGGACAGAACCCAGGCCCTCAAAAGTGAGAGTGCAGAGTCCTAACCAGTGGACCAACAGGGAATTCCCTTTTTTTTTTTTTTCTGGAATATAGTTGATTTACAATGTTGTGTTACTTTCTTTTGTACAGCACAGTGAATCAGTTATACATATACATAATCCACTCTTTTTTAGACTCTTTTCCCATATAGGTCATTACATAGTACTGAGTAGAGTTCCCTGGGCTATACAGTAGGTTCTTATTAGTTATCTACTTTATATATAGTAGTGTGTATATGTCAATCCCAATCTCCCAATTTATCCCTCCCCCCTTACCCTCTGGTAACCATTAGATTGTTTTCCACATCTGTAACTCTATTTCTGTTTTGTAAATAAGTTCATTTGTACCATTTTTTTAGATTCCACATATAAGCGATAGCATATGATACTTGTCCTTCTCTGTCTGACTTACTTCACTCAGTATGAAAATCTCTAGGTCCATCCATGTTGCTGCAAATGGCATTATTTTGTTCTTTTTTTATGGCTGAGTAATATTCCATTGTATATAGGTACCACATCTTCTTTATTCATTCCTCTGTTGATGGACATTTTGGTTGCTTCCATGTCCTGGCTATTGTAAATAGTGCTGCAATGAATAGCGGGGTGCATGTATCTTCTCGAATTATGGTTTTCTCCAGATATATGCCCAGGAGTGGGATTGCTGGATCATACGGTAGCTCTATTTTTAGTTTTTTAAGGGACCTCCATACTATTCTCCATAGTGGTTGTACCAATTGATATTCCCACCAACAGTGTAGCAGGGTTCCCTTTTCTCCACATCCTCTCCAGCATTTATTGTTTGCAGATTTTTTGATGATGACCATTCTGACTGGTGTGAGGTGATACCTCATTGTAGTTTTGATTTGCATTTCTCTAATAATTAGTAATGTTGAGCATCTTTTCATGTGCTTTTTGGCCATCTCTATGCCTTCTTTGGAGAAATGTCTATTTAGATCTTCTGCCCATTTTTTGACTTTGTTGTTTGGTTTTTTGTTATTGAGCTGCATGAGCTGTTTGTATATTTTGGAGATTAATCCTTTGCCTGTTGCTTAGTTTGCAAATATTTTCTCCCATTCTGAGGGTTGTCTTTTGGTCTTGTTTATGGTTTCCTTTGCTGTGCAAAACCTTTTAAGTTTCATTAGGTCCCATTTGTTTACTTTTGTTTTTATTCCCATTACTCTAGGAGGTGAGTCAAAAAAGATCTTGCTGCGATTTATGTCAGAGAGTGTTCTGCCTATGTTTTCCTCTAAGACTTTTATAGTGTCTGGCCTTACATTTAGGTCTTTAATCCATTTTGAGTTTATTTTTGTGTATGGTGTTAGGGAGTGCTTTAATTTCATTCTTTTACATGTAGCTGTCCAGTTTTCCCAGCACCACTTAGTGAAGAGGCTGTCTTTTCTCCATTGTATGTTCTTGCCTCCTTTATCACCATAGGTGCGTGGGTTTATCTCTGGACTTTCTATCCTGTTCCATTGATCCATAATCCTACATTCTTGGGTGGAGTCCTTGAGGAAGTCTGTTACTTTGTTCCTAGGGAAAAAAAAAACCAGAAAAGTACCAACTCATTGTTTGGAAGAAAAACCTGAACTCAGTGAAATAACTCCAGTGCAAATGCTTCAGAATGGAAAGTTAAGATTTAATCATGTAAAAGGGGAAATTTTTAAGAAGAGCTTTCAGAGACTGTGTTTTTAGAAACTGCTTCTTTTCACAAACTAGATTTGAGCCATACTATAAGTATCAGTGACTGCATATTTGTAGCATTGTCTGTCTCATTCCCTGAGTATTTGAAATGTAAAGCAAGGAGAGAGAGGATGGTAAGAAGGTCTTACAGGCCCAATTCTTCCTCTACTTCATACGATGGGGAGGAAGCTGGACTGGGTAAGGCCAGTACACACTCACCTGGATGACTACACGCAAATGAAACATTACTTAAAGCAGAAAAACCTGTTAGGTTACGGTGTTGTAGGGTCTTTTGATGGCTTCTAAGGCAAGATCACAGCTTTGTGGATAGGTGTAGATTTTTCCTTGATGGTAGTATATCTTCTCATTGTCAAACATCTTGGATGAGCTCCAATATGAGGCAAGAAATGAGGACTTAGGGCCTTAGATTAGGGTGAATGGCATCTTCACTTTGGGCCTAGGGATTAGGATGGGGGCTCTGAAGGATGGACATGCTGGGACATTGCTGGCAAGATATCAGCCAGCCTAAAGCTGGACCAAAAAGAGATCTGAGGTCCTGTCTACTCTAAAATAGCCACTTTTATAGCAATAGTAAAATGACTGTCTTTATTGTACTTTCCTTCCATGATGCCCAAACCTTTAATAAGGCCTATTTAACATTTTAACCTGATCTCAGTTGTCCTCTGGGGAGTTAGCAGAGATCTATCTCATTTTTCAGATGGAGGAGAGAGAGGGTCAGGCTTGTGAGAGATCAGAAAGGCAGAAGTGTCTATGGCCATACCATCCTGAACACGCCCAATCTCCCCTGATCTCGGAAGCTAAGCAGGGTCGGGCCTGGTTAGTACTTGGATCAGAGAAAGGCAGCAGTGGTGGTTGTTCTTGAGGACAACGTTGCTGAACCCTCATATTTAGAGGTTTCAGGAGCAGGGCCAGTGGCTGAGGCAGCAGTGTAATGAGGAGCCCAATACTTCGGAGCAGATGAGAGGCGGGACCCAGGAAAACTCTCAGAAGTCTTGCTTCCAGTGCTTAGAATGGCAGAGGCTCAAGCTATATTAATTGGAGGATTAAAAGAAAGCACGATCTTATTTTCTAGTCACTAGCTGTTAAAATCTACAACTTTGAATTGTAGCAGTTACTCAATTTATCACTAAATATTTTTCCAATTTATAAAGGACTTTTTCCTTAAAATGGAAAATTAACACATTCCTATAAGAAAAATTAAGAGCACAATCCAAAATGTAAATTCTCAAAGATAAATATATTTTTCACTTTAAAAAAATGTCTATCTTTGTAAATAGTAACTAATTTGCACTGACATGGACATATGGAAAGACTGTAGATGGCTGGAAGTTTTGTAGAGGCCAGTAATAAGAAGTTACCTAAAATACGATCTTTTTTCAATGCCAAAAACATATTAATGAGAGAGAAGAAATCATATTCTTGGCTTTTCTCTTTAAAGACTACTCTCCTGAAATGAAAGCATTAACGTTTGAAAAAAAATGTGTACTTCCAAAAAATGCAGAACATCATTTTTTGGTTAATTATTTATAACAGCTTAAAAGTGTTTGATTTCCATAGTCAAGTTAATTCAAGAACCAGATTGAGAAAAAAACAAGCTTTGTCTCCCCGTCCTAAAAAAGAAGATATGTCTGGTGCTTTTGAATGAAGCTTAGGTTTTAATTGATAATATTTAATATTATTTAAAATACTTAAATTTAAAAACTGCTTTTTAACAAAATGCTTGACATTTTACTTATTCACTTCTAACATTTATATAATAGAAAACATAATTAGACTCATTTTTGCATCTGTGTGGTCCTTTTATTTTGCTTGAATTCTTAAATGAACAAAGATTGGTTTCAGCACAATGTATGTCAAGAGAAAGGGTACCCCCTTCTGTAAAGTCTTTGAGAGTAAAGGCATTCATTTGGTACTCAGACCACGGCACTTTTCTGTAGTCCCCCCATGTGCATATTGTATACTCAGGATCATCTTAAATATTTTTAATGAGAATGGTAGTATATAAAATATTCTAGTATATAAAATGAAATAAGAAAACAATTTAAGTAGAGCGATTAATCTAATTTTCTGATATACATCCCTGTTCCTCAAAGAAAAGATAACACAGACTTCATAAAAAGCCATTGAATCTTTCAAATGAGCTTTTAAATCGTTCTCTACATAATCCAAGCTCTCAACATTTCAAAAATGGTACTGTCACGAAGAACGACGCTTTTGCTTCTCTTTTTTTTTTTTTTTTAATATTTATTTATTTATTTTATTTTTGGCTGTGTTGGGTCTTCTGTGCAAGTTGGGTTTCTGTGCGAGGGCCTTCTCTAGTTGCGGCGAGTGGGGGCCACTCTTCATCGCGGTGCGCGGACCTCTCACTATCGCGGCCTCTCTTGTTGCGGAGCACAGGCTCCAGACGCGCAGGCTCAGTAGCTGTGGCTCACGGGCCCAGTTGCTCCGCGGCATGTGGGATCTTCCCAGACCAAGGCTCGAGCCCGTGTCCCCTGCATTGGCAGGCAGATTCTCAACCACTGCGCCACCAGGGAAGCCCTCACTTTTGCTTCTCATAAAGTGGAGAAAGAACTGTTAATTTGAATTATACGTCTTTAAGATCTTAATACATTTTTCTCTTGAGAATGAATATCACCTTCTTGCTTTCATTCACAATTACAGTCCAGGGCTGCTCCTTATTAATATTTATTTGCTTATTTATTTGTGGAACATATGAAATAAGCACTGATTAGCACTAGTCTGCAGGGCCCTGTCAGAACTATAAGTAACAGGCCACGGGGACATGACTCCCCAAGAGTGTCAACACTCTTCCGTCTCTTCTATCTAGAGGGAAAGTAAGCAACCTACAGGGACTACTTTAAACGATCATCATTGAACATCTATTATTTGGTCTTCAAAAACTGCATAGAAACTAAATATTCCCCCTCATGTAGAGTTTATAAAAATGCTCCTCTATCGCTTCTTAAAAATATACCTTTTCAAAGCACAACGGTGTCAGAAATAGAAACAGCTGGGGAAGGGATATCAGCAAATGCCAGCCAAGAGAACTTGAGTGCATACAGATGAAGTGTGTTAAGACTAGAGACTTCTCTATTATTAAGGAAATGGAGTGCCATGAGAAAATGCAAGGAGACAAGAGTAATGGCAAAGTCATGAATCAAATAGTGACTTAAAAGCAAGAGTTCCTAGTTCCCTGGCACATGACACCTCCCTACTAAAGTTTATTCAGTGGGAAATGATGAAATGGTACTATTGCTTCAAAGAAATACATTCAAAATATAGAAAAATGATTTCAATATCAAGATAATTAGGGTGAGTGACATCGAGTATCTATTGCAGTTATTTTAACAACTCGTACTGGTCATATGCCTTCCTTGGCTCACACATAAGGACTTTCTGTGATGTGTATCTGCCTTACACCAAAATAAAAGTCAAACCTATAAACCTTATGTAGTTTATCTTGTCTGAACTTGCTACACTAGAGATGAATTTTGCAACTATGACAACATTATAAAAATATTAATACTGAAAGAGAACTGTCAGAATGTAGAAGCAGGACCAATGCACAGCTTTGGATCCAGCCTCTATGATACTCTTGGAACTACTCCCATAACAGTCACTTTGAAAATCTCACAATGAAGGTAAAGTAGTTCTTCCTATACCTCTGTAATGGAAAGTGAAAGGGACTTAACCTTTAATGAAGTTCATTTTCACAGCCCATCAATCTTCACTTAAGTACCTTGGGGAAAATATGCCTTATTTATGATTCCTCAGTACCTATCATGACATCTAGTATTTAATTAATTCTCACAGAAGCTTATTGAAGAGAAGAATAAATGAAATAAGTACAGTGTCTAAGATATTTTTATCTACATATTTCTTTATCTATAATGTAAGGATACACACAGTAGCAAACAGTCAATGAATAATCCACCAGAATTGTGACCAAAGGCAACAAAGTGCAATTTATTTTATTCCCTTGGAGTCTACATTTACAAATAAAGTGAACACTATTCAATGCACCATAAGAATCAAGGAAAATAAAAGTTAGATCAGCAAATTATGTCATTTTGGAGTCCTTTAATAATTACTCCTGAAAGTTTTAGACTATGTTCCTAAGAAGTTTGACAGGGTTTTTGTAGTTCAACTAATATGTATAGAATAGAATTCTTTATTCGGGACAGACAATATCACCTTTAGATAATAATGGCAAATAGGTTTTCTTCGCAACTTGTCAAGAAACAAAAAGCCATTGAGAGTCCCAGGAAACGTGTAGTAAATGTTGGGTAAAATTTTGAAAAATAAATAAATACCATAACTCACTGTGACTCATCAATTGATCACCATATGAAGGGATATTTATTTTCAGGGATATCCAAGTTTCTTCTCTCTTATTTTCACTGACCCTTTTGCCAAAGTATCACTTCAGTCCTTGGAACTTCTTTTCAGGCTACTGGATCCCTTAAAAACAAAACTTCTTTCCTGCACATGCACACCACACTTCCACCCCTACCTACCTTCCCCACCCGTCCCAACACACACACACTTGAGGAAAGCAATAATTACTATTATTATAAAAATATTGACAGAAAACAAGTAGATTGCACACTTAAAAGTATAATGTGAAGAGATTTTATCTGCAGAGAGATTATTCAAAAAGGAACAGATGGGGCATATATTGGAGCCACAGAAGATTATTGAGAACCCAGGGCTATTAGCTGCCAGTCTGCCACCGCCATAGACTCTGAAGGATGAAGGGAAGGAGAAGTTATTGGAAGCCAAAAGGAGGAGAGTGTGTCATCTCAGGCTGCCTTGAGAGGACTAAAGACTTTCGGTGGAGGAACCTAGCCAGCCGGAGGGTAGAAAGTGAATCTGTAGAAGAAAAAGGGAGTTATCTGGCACGGCAACATTGAAAGAAACCTGAGTAGGAGAGAAAAAGTCACTCATCTGCAAAAATGAATGCTTAGTAGATGGCTCTCATCTTCCCGTGGCAGATGGATTTGGGTATGAATAACCCTGGAAATAATGGGATTCTGCTTCCAGGGAATTCTAACAAATATTCGTTGATCAGCAGCAACTATGTGTCAAGAATTATTCTAAACACTAGGGATTAGAACATGAATAAAACATGGCCTCTGTCCTGCAGGAAGTCATAGTCTGGAAAAAGAAGTAGGCCCACAAACAGATCATTACCACATTAACATAAAAAGTGCAGTCGATGAAGGAACGTATGAATTCCTTAAGGGAATGGACTAAATCATATGCTTTTTTGTATAACCAGCACCTAGTAAAATGCCTTACGCATTGTGAGGCTGAATAAATGTTGAGTGAGTGAAAGGTACAGGGCTTGTACCCAGAGGTAAACTTGGAAGGGCTAGCTCTGCTCTCTGTTAAGTCTTCAGCAAAACTTGTGAGATAGAAATATTTGCAGTTAACAGGTGTCATTTTACTTTTTCATTGTTTATTCCCTAAAAATATTTAAGGTTTCCTTTTATTTCCTATATGCCAGTGACACAGTCCATCTACCCTGTATAGACTGCCTCCTTTCTATTCTCAGTTAAGCTTTGTCCCCTTTCTTAGGTCCCTGCTTTTGCTACATATATATATCATATAATGTATGTTTTTAAATTATTCAATATGTAAACTATTTTAGGTGATAAAGAAGGCATATTGAATCATTGGGGGGGAAATGGTCTGCTCAAATAAGGTGGAACAATTAACTAGCAATTTAAAATGAAAGTATGGCTTCCCTGGTGGCGCAGTGGTTGAGCATCTGCCTGCCAATGCAGGGCACATGGGTTCGAGCCCTGGTCTGGGAAGATCCCACAAGCTGCGGAGCAACTGGGCCCGTGAGCCACAACTACTGAGCCTGAGCGTCTGGAGCCTGTGCTCCGCAACAAGAGAGGCCGCGATAGTGAGAGGCCCGCGCACCGCGATGAAGAGTGGCCCCCACTTGCTGCAACTAGAGAAAGCCCTTGCACAGAAACGAAGACCCAACACAGCCAAAAATAAATAAATAACTAAATAAATAAAATGAAGGTAAACTCTTCTACTTCATGCTTCATATTATGATAATTTCAGATTGCTTTAAGGTTTTAAAATGGAAAAAATGAAACAATAAAAATATAAGAAGAAAATTATTACTATTTAAGTTCAACTTGAGATAGGAAGATTTTAGTACAGAAAAAAATTACAATAAACAAGGGTGAAAAATAAATGACAATGAGAAAATATTTTCAGTATATGGCAAAGTGTTAGCATCCATTGTGAAACAGAGAAGAGGGCATTGTGATTAGGCTTGGACTGTGTCTGGGAAAATAGCTTTTCCCATAATATAATAAATCCACAGGTGCATACCATTTCTCTCATATGTTCTAGCTTAGTAAATGAATAGAAAGCATAAGGTAAAATTATAACAATGCTAGTGAGTGAACAGTTTGAGGACATACACATCTTTGTGAAGAACTCTTAAAAATCAATAAGAAAAAGCAAACGTCTCAGTAGTAACTAAGTAAAAGGCATGGATAAGCAATTCACAAAAGCACAAGTGGACAATAAACATACGAAAAAAAAGCTTATGTTTTTAATCTAACAAATTGAGAATTATTAAAAGAATGATAATATCCAATTTGGGATGAAATGCAGGGAAATTGGCGCTCATATAATTTTTTGTAACTACGAATTACTTCAGGTTTTCTAGACAGTAGACATTTATACTACAAATAAAAGATGACCATGATATTGTCAAAAAGAAGCCAGATTAAAAAAAGAAAAGAGAAAAGAACATTATGTGGCTATTTGATGATATGAAGAAATTATTGTTAATTTGTTAATGATTGATATTGAGATTGTGGTTTGTTTTGTGGAAGAGTGTTTATCTTTTAGAGGTAAATGTTGAAGTATTTATGGATGAAATGATAGACCATCTGGATTTGCTTTAAAATAATTCAGGGCTGGAGGAATAAGAGAAGGTATAGATAAAACAAGATGGCCGTACCTTGATCATTGTTGATAGCACATGGGAATTCATTATATAATTTTTCCAATTTTTATATGTAAAAATATTCCATAGTAAAAGGTTTTTAAACTGTTCATATACTAGCATCCAAATTTTGTAAGAAATAAGATCACATATGCATTATGCATAGACAAAAGAACAGATGACAAGTACCAAAAGTTAACAGTGATTATCTTGGGGGGCAGACTTTGTTTTTATCCCCATTGCTTCCTCATACATTCTAAAAATTTTTAAATGAACATAAATTACTTTTATTACCAGTAAATTAAGATTTTTTTAAAAATGTATTCAGTGCAGTCATCTTAATCTTAGAAAACAGGAGCCACGGAAGACAAATTAATATCTATATTTTTTAGGAGACATTTTTATCCTTAAATATTTCGCCATTTTTATATTTTTTTTCCTTCACTCCACTTGCTTTCAATTTAGGAACATAAGGCATACTGTTTATTGGCTTAGATTCATTTTTCTTTCATAATTTATTTTCTATTCAATCTCTTTTCTTTTTCCTACTTGGTACATCTCAATATTAGGCCTTTATTTTAACTAACCACAATTGTACATTATTAACTAAATCCAACATTTTGCCCAATCATACTTTCATTTGAAACCAGTGAGAAATCACTTATAATTTAAGCTATAAGCAACATAGAGCAAGATTTTAAAAATATGCCTTAAGGTATTTCAATTATTCAGGCAGACACCATTGTAACAGGACTTGTAAGCAGTAATGTTAAGAGTCCATCAAAGTAGAACTGTGCTTTAAATGAATTTTTAAAATAGCAGTTAACTATATTTGTCCTTGCACTTGGAGCACAATATTATAAGACCAGAGAAAAGTGAATTTTAAAATGTTTGAGGGGATAAAGTCAAACCCCCTGCCTCCTCCCCCCCCCCCCGCAAGTTTGCAGAATACTTGTTTTGTAATGATAATAAGGATCGGATCAGTATCATTATTATCATTACAACAGTGTACTAAGCATATTCCATTTATGACCACTAACCCTCATAACCACCTCTGCAGGTTTATATCAGTATCCCTCTATTACAGTGAAAGAAACTGAGACTCAGAGAAAGATTAAGTATGTGGTTGAAAGTTGCACAACCTGGATTCACAAACTATTTCTATCTTTTGCCAAGGCCAGTGCTCTTTCAATTCCACCACACTGCATTTATGGACAGAGTGCATTATGTAGATTGATGGGGAATGAGATTGGAAAATAGTGGAGGCAGGAAAGCATGAGATGTGGCAACATTAAAGGGAGAATAAATACTCATTTCAGCTGTGATGGTTATTCTTATTCTATGTTTTCAGCAGTAAGTGTGCACCAAAGGAATTTATAACAACGTTTTAAATTTATAAAGACATCCCTCTTGCCATTTGCTGCATACCAATGTGTACTGGGATGATTCATGGATTCAGAGAATATTAAAACTAGAAACAACAATAGAGATCATCTAATAGGATTTTTTCCTTCTAAAACAATTAGTTATGAGAGAATATTGTGAAGCACTCTTTCATGTATAATCTCAATTGCTATTGCTACGTATGATGCAAAAAAACAATTGGGCATGAATTTGAATTTGCTTGAAAACTCCTCCAGTAGCATACATATCTATACTGTAAATGCAGTGAATATCACATATATTCGAGTAAATAGGTTACAGTGGAAGAAGGGGCAAGACACCGAACTGGAACTGGAAGCCCGGGGCTTTGGTTCTACTTGGGTTTCTAACAAGTTGTGTGACTTTGATCACTTATGCTGTCAGATTACTCATGAGTAAATAGAAGTAATTGGACTGAGTTCCCTTCTCTTGGGCCCAATAAAGCGAAACAACTTTAGAGTTCTAGTATTGAGGATACAGCTCCTTTGCTTACACACAAGGGTGTGTTGTGATTAGACTTGGAAGTCACCCAGACAAATAATGTTTTCTCAAAATATAAGTAAATCCATGGGTACATACTCTATCTCCCCAGTGTTCTAGATCAGTAAGTGAATAGAAAACATAAAGGAAAATTGCAGCAATACCAAGCAGAGTGTGAACAGTGTAAAGTAATCCACAGTTTTTGTTTTTGTTTTTTTGTATCTCAGTTATGATAGTGTAAACTTAACCAAGTAGAAAAGAAGTCAGAATGAGCAAGAAACTGACATTCTGGTATCTGAGGCAATTGACACTTGGGAGAGCCACAGGAAGAGTCAAATACATCGATTTGTTTAAGAAATTGCTTAAAATAAAAGAAAATAAAGCTATACAATATTTTCTATATGTCTCCAATCAGGTTTTAAAATTTTTATATCATGTACTATTTTACCTCCATATTTGGTTCTATTGATGTATAAATAAGTGATGTAACTTGAATTATTAATGCTATACATCTACTTTTCTCTTTGTATCTAATTTAGGTAAATCTGAAAACGGCTAAGTAAATAGCTACTCCAATACCTGACTCATGTATACCTGGGGGATTATGGCATTAGCTACCCATTCAAAGTCTTTGAGAGAAATGGCCTCAATAGAAAACTGTGATGCTATTTTTGTGAAGGCATCACAAGTGGCAGGCACCACTAGGAACTGGAAACCTGAACCTCCAAATCTATGACAGTTATATTTTACTACTCCCACTCAACAACTTGGAATGGCCCTTATACTTGTTCATACATGCCTCATTCTTGGACTGAAATGGCATGGATAATAAGGCAGCAGACAAGGAAAAAATTAACAACAACTATGTCTGCTAAGTAGTGACACGACTTATTTTGCGGAAAAAAAATGTTAGCACTATTTTAAGACCCATTTACTTAGGACATTGTGTTTTTCCTTTATTTTGCAATCCTATTCTACTTTAAATACTTCTTCACAGTGTTTTTGTTTGTGTATTTACCAAATCAAATTCTTGATTCTTGTTGTAGATAATCATAACTATAAGTCATGTGAACTGCTTTAACTACCTTATCTGATTTATGAGTAATTTTCATCTGTCTTGCTGAGACATATCGAAAGGGCTTATTTTTCAGAGTTGAAAATCAGTATTCAGAATAATCCTCTGAAAATAAAATCAAGTTCTGTGAAATTTCTTAGGGCAAATAAATACAAGGAAATTGCAATATGGGTGTGACTGCTTGTTTCATAGATAAAGCCCTCCCATTAAGCCTTTTGATCTGCCCATTGTGATGAATAGGCTGGCAGTTCCATGAACCATATTGCTATACTCTAATATACTCATACAGACTAATTTACTAATACCCAAATATAATAATGTATACTAACAGAGAACCAAGCAGTGCTGGAAATGTCACTGGGTACCACTGTAGACATAAGGGGTAGACAGCAAGGAGTGAAAGAAGAGGAAGAAATAAGATAAAGGGCAAAGACACAGGTATAATAGATACAAAAAAAGAGTAAGAATAGCAAAAAGTACAGAAAAGGCATTTAAAATAAAACAACAGAATGGCAGTGATAAGTATAATGTTCGCTATCATTTAATACTTGGCAATGTGATTTGTCCTCTTATACTTAAATTTGACCTGCAGTCTTTCATCATAAAATCAGCTCATATTAATGATTTATGTGGCATATTTGGAAAAATGATACTTTTGACAGGCTTTTTTTGTTGTTATCATCACCCCCACTGAAAGTCAAGAAATAGACACATGTAAGATTAAACTATTTCTGAGTCACAATCAAGAATTTTTTTATAAGTGTGTTTCCTGGTTCAACATAAGAATACCTCACGTAGAGCAACTACCAGCATCCTTTAAAGGTGGTAATAAATAAAATTTTTGTAAATCAAGTTATATATTTAATATACAAGTGAAATACTTCCTTTAAAAATACTTCCTTAAAATAAAAACTCCTTTTGTAAAGCAAATAATGAATGCCTGGCTTATATATATTTTATATTTCCATGCTCATTTATTGCATTTGCTAAGAGTATGGTAAACCTGAGTTTTTGCTGAAAGACTACATTTTGCATTCGTTTTATTTATGGATACATTCCAAAGCTTATTGGTTTTTTTTAATTAGTTTATGCCACAAGTGGGCTCAATTTGTAAGTTCACTTTTCCTGCATATCGATTAATATGTTTAATCCCCGTTCTGTGTTTCTACACCAATGAACAGTGTTCAGGGTAATATGAAAACAAACCTTTAATTAAACATAAAAATATTGTAGAGAAGTTCTCAAAATAGTACTGACAGATGTTCAATGGAATGCTCTGTTTTTCTCATAGTTAAAAAGCAATCGATCAAAAAGAGAAAAGTGTACCTCTTATCCCTTTTGTGCTGTAACTGGTAGCATTTTAATTGCCCAAGGCTTTGTTCATATTCTTTCATGGTTGATGCTTGCACAGATGTTCACTCTGTAATTGAAAACAGGGAATACATATTCCCTTCCTGCCTGGAAGATCCGTATATCACTAGCTTCTTCAGATTATTTCTTGTTAAAATCTTGGATGAATAAAATACAAAAGCTTTGAATTGTGTTGCTTATTAAAACATATGTGGTACAAAAGCATCTCAGCTGAGATTTCTGTATGTTTCTGAGATTCTAAAGAAAATACTCTTGATTTTAAATGCTTGTGCCTTTTAGTCAAATGCAGAAATTGAAAGGACATGTGAGAAATTTTATGGATGCAATTTGGATAAGATCATCTGCTCCAAATCCCAGAATTAATTATTTAAAAGAAGAAAATAAAGTATCTGCAGTTTCCAAATGAGTAGGAAACTGGAAGGAAACATACCTGTCTGTTTTTCTTCACCTTGAAGCATCCAACATCTTAATGGCAGCACACTGCTCCCCAGAGCGGTCACTATGCCTGGATCTGCCCTACTGATCAGTTCTTCATCACTAGGCATTTAATCAGGTTGTGCCCTGAATAGATCTTAACAGTTTGTTAGGAGTATTTAGCAAGGAAACGCAGGTCCTCCCATTTCTCAGGAACCCTCTTCTATCTAAGAAGATTGTCTTTCCTGCCTGGGTGTGCAGCTTGAAAAGGAAAGTGTAGGGAGCGATGAGGTGGGGAGGGCATAGAGGCCAAGTTAATTATCAGTTTGTAGTCATATCACTTTATAGTTTTGTTCTGTATTCATATAGGGCCTTTCTTAGTGTTAAAAATATAGGATTTGCAAGCATAAGGCATAGAAAAGAGAGGAAATGATTTGGGACAGAGAATCTTTAAGAAATTCTCATATAATACTACATGAGCAGCTGCTTCTAGCCTTCCACCTTCAGTCAGTCAGTAACACACATCCAGATGAGCAAAAGGAAAAGAATAGGGCTATCATTGCTATTGCTGAGAGAATGTTCATGAGATTGATTTTCCCATCACTGTGAAGTCCGCAAAGGCTGTACGTTGCGACTTCGCGGCCAACTTCATATCTGTAAGCTTGTGAAGTGGGCATTAACTGCCACTTTTTGTAAATAAGCTGGTAACCTGGCTTCTTTAGGCTTGAGATGTGTGAGTCCAAGTGAATTATCTTACCTTTGGCCAAAATAATTCTTTCTTCCCTTCAAAAAATAGTGATGGACAAACTTGAACTGGACATGGTCCCTGATCTTGAAAACTTAATAATGTCATGGGGAAGACAAACATGTAAATCAAATCAGGCAGATAATCCATCTTGAGCTTGAATCAAATAAGTGGAGGGAAAACGTATGCAATACGACATGACCAGTGTGGTTCTCTGGGTTCCTGGGTCATTCCAAGGGCAATATAGTTGGCTGTTGACGCCTATGTCTCCACCAAGTCTGAATATATAGGCCTCTTCATATTTTCCAAGCTAGCTCCTAGCCAAGAAGGCAGGAATACTATTAATTTACCTTTTTTTCTGTATAATGATAACTCAGTGTCTCCAGGTGCCATTTCACATTTACTCATAATTGTTGACCCCAGTCACAGACCTCTTACTTTTTTGTAATTTATTAAGACCTTATTTTTTTAGAGCAGTTTCAGGTTCACAACAAAACTGAGAGGAAGGCACAGAAATTTACCGTATATGCCCTGTCCCCACACACATATAGCCTTGCCCATTAACAACATTCCGCCCACCCTCCCAACCAAGGAGTGGTACATGTTACAATTGATGAATCTACATTGACATCATTGTCACCCAAAGTCCATAGTTTACATTACAGTTTACTCTGGATGTTGTATATTCTGTGGGTTTGGACAAATGTATAATGTCATATATCCACTATTATAGTGTCATATACTATAGTGTCACTGCCCTAAAATTCCTCTTTGCTCTGCCTACACATCCCTTCCCAACACCCACTCCCCTGCAACCACTGATTTTTACTGTCTCCATAGTCTCGCCTTTTCCAGAAGGTCATATAACTGGAATCATACAATATATAGCATTTTCAGGTTAGCTTCTTTCACTTAATACTATGCATTTAAGATTCCTCCATGTCTTTTCATGGCTTGATAGCTTACTTCTTTTAGCACTGAATAAGATTCCATTGTCTGGATGTACCACAGTTTATTTATTCACTCACCTACTGAAGGACATCTTGAGTGCCCCCAAATTTTGGCAATTATGAATAAAGCTGCTATAACATCTGTGTAAATATTCTATGTGAACCTAAGTTTTCACTCTTTTGGATAAATATCAAAGAGCAGGATTGTTGATCATATGGCAAGAGTATGTTTAGTTTTGTAAAAAACCACCAAACTGTGGTGTGAAAATGGCTGTACCATTTTCCCCTCCTACCAGCAATAAAGGAGCAGTCCTGTCGCTCCCCATCCCAGCCCACATTTGGTGTTGTCAGTATTCCAGATTTTGGCCCTTTTGATGGGTGTGTAGTGGTGTCTTGTTGTTTTAATTTGCACTTCCCTGATGCTCTTTTTATATGCTTATTTTCCATCTGTATATCTTATTTGGTGAGGTGTCTGTTAAGACCTTTCTCAATCAGGTTGTTTGTTTTCTTGTTGTTGAGTTTTAAGAGTTCTATGTATATTTTAGATAACAGTCCTTTATCAAATATATCTTTTGCAAATATTTTCTCACAGTCTGTGACTTGCCTTACTCTCTTGACATTGTCTTTCACAAAGCAGAAGTTTTTAATTTTAGTGAAGTCCAGCTTATCAATTATTTCCTTCATAGCTTGTGCCATTGGTGTTGTATCTAAAAAGTCATCACCATACCTAAGATCATCTAGGTTTTCTCCTATGTCATCTTCTAGGAGTTTTATAGTTTTGCATTTCACATTTAGGTCTGTGATCCATTTTGAGTTAATTTTTGTGAAGGTTGTAGGATCTGTCTCTAGATTCATTTTTTTGCATGTGGAAGTCCAGTTGTTCCAGCACCGTTTGTTCAAAAACTATCTGTCTTTCCTCCATTATGTTGTCTTTGCTTATTTGTTCAAGATCAGTTGATTAAATTTATGTGAGTCTATTTCTGAGCTCTCTATTCTATTCTATTGATCTATTTGTCTATTCATTCACTAATACCACACTGTCTCGATTACTGTGTCTTTATAGTAAGTGTTGAAGTCAGGCAGTGTCAGTCCTCCAACTTTGTTCCTCTCCTTCAATATTGTGTTGGATATTCTGGGTCTTTTGCCTGTCCACACAAACTTTAGAATTAGTTCATTTATATCCCCAA
This sequence comes from Balaenoptera physalus, assembly GCF_965194825.1. Lineage (NCBI taxonomy): Eukaryota > Metazoa > Chordata > Mammalia > Artiodactyla > Balaenopteridae > Balaenoptera > Balaenoptera physalus. Next base: position 108,171,266 of record NC_138890.1, on the reverse strand, counting down.
GTACCTTGTTGGGATTTTGATTTGGATTGCATTGAATCTATAGATGATGGGAAGAACTGACATCTTGACAATATCTAGTCCACCTTTCCAGATAAATGGAATATCTCTCCATTTATTTTCTTCTTCTTTGATTTTGTTCATCAGAGTTTTTGAGTTTTCTCATATAGATCTTATACATATTTTGTTAGATTTATACCTGAGTATTTCATTGGGGGGGTGCTTATGTAAATGGTATTGTGTTTTTAATTTCAAATTCCACTTGTTCCTTGCTAGTATATAGGAAAGCAATTAACTTTTGTATATGAACTTTGTATCCTGCAACTTTGCTATAATCTCTTATTAGTTCTAGGAGTTTTTTGGTCTATTCTTTTGAATTTTCTACATAGACAATCATGTATCTGCAAAGAAAGACAGTTTTATTTCTTCCTCCACAATCTGTATGTCTTTTTTTCCCCTTTTTTTGTCTTATTACATTAGCTAGAATTTTTAGTACAATGTTGAAACGGAGCAGTGAAAGAGGCAGACCTGTTACTTTTGACCAAGTTTTGTTCTTCTCCAATTCCTAATTTGGAATTGAGCTTCAGTTCCTGAAAATTTCTTCAAGAATGCTGTCTTTAGTTCTTCTTTCCAACATGCCCTGTCGTTCTTTTCCACTCTCATACCTGACCTGAATCCCAGAATTCCAGCCCAAGCCAAAAGCACTAAGCTGCTTCTCACCCCAAAGAGCAGCTCAGGAAATTATGGAATGGTCCATCACATCATCATATAGCCCAAATCATAGAGTATTGGCATGGTGAATAAGTAAATAATAACAACAATAGTAATGCTATAACTGAATTTATGATCTCAGAGATATTTTTGTGATATTGTTAAAATGGGAAAAAACACAAAGCCTAAAAAACATTTTACAGTGTCTTATATTGTTAGTATTTCCCTGAAAATTTCCTATTTTGGACCTGCCTGGCCCCTTTGTAATGTAATTTTTTGTTTTTTTTTCTTTTATCAGCAGACCATCCTTTAAATTAGTTAAGACTTGTAAGGCACGAACTAAAACTTTTAAACAGATTCATATGACTTGAAAATAGAGCACTTAGAATTTTGGTGTAAGGGCTGTGCTTGAAATATAAGAGGGTGATGCCTTTCAGCAATATAATTTAAATGGAATAGTGAGTTATTTGTGCACAGCAGCCCAACTCCAAATACCTATTTGCTAAAAGAGTCCTGACTATCCCACAAAAAATAAGGGCCCATGATCCTCTCTTCAAGGCAACTGAGGTAATAGGACATGTGTTCCTGCTGCCGTTACTGAAACCTGAGACTCATGGGCAGAATTGCTCTTCATTCTCTGCAGGATGAGGCAGGGACAGTTTCTCTGGGGGCATCTAGGCTGCCTTGACTGTGCCCATCCTCCTTCTATACTATCAGCTTGCCTAGTAACCTATCTGGAATAGTGAGAAAATATAATCATTTAATTCCCTTTCTACGAGTTTTTCTTCCCTACTGGGCCTAGGGCTTGCTTTGTTCTAATTGCATCATATAAATCTGTAAGACAAATTTTTAAGGATTTCCCCTCTTTTAACATTAATATACCTTGTTGAGATAATTCCTTAAGCCGTTATTTGCTGATAACATTACAAGGATGGACTAAATCTGTGCTTCTTAAATTGAGGCACACATTCTGTGATTTACGCAGTAGTATGGTGGGTACCTAAAGCCACAAGGGAAATATATCACATCTACTGGTAGTATCAATTTTACTTGGTGAAGAGGAATTTAAAGTCTTACCTCATTGTGACCTAGACAGAACTACATGATCTCTTTCTCCCCTCCACTCTTTTTTTTTCCTCTGACCTCATATCCTCCTACTCAATCCATCACTCACACTGTTCCTGTCACACCTTGTTCCTTGAGCAACTCTTGCTCCTGCCTCAGGGCCTTTGCACTTGCTGTTTACTCTGCCTGAAATGTTCTTCATGCAGATATCTGGATGGATGGCTATCTCACTTCCTTCAGGTCTTAACTCACTTGTCCCTTCTCAGTGAGGACTTTCTTGGCCACTCTATTAAAAATTATACATTTCCATCTTACATTTTCCAATCCTCCATGTTTGATTTACTTTTTCTCCATAGCACTTACTGCAATTTAAAATACTGTACATTTTATTATTTACTTTTGTTTATCTCTATATCCCATTAAAATGTAAGCTCCATGAAAGCAGAGGGTTTTTTAATTATAGAAAGGTACACAATAGTTGAAAGAATATTATAGTGAACCTCTACTATCACTTAGCTCTAACAATTTTTAATATTTAGCCAATCTTGTTTCTTCAATGTCCCTGCCATATTTTATTTCTTGTAAGTATTTAGAAGCAAATCTTAGATATAAGAGTTCATGTTATTTCACCTATAAATTCTTTAGTGTGTATCTTAATTGATATGACTGTGTTTTTGACATTTTTAAAGTTATCAGAGCATTATCACATTAAATTAATATTAACTCTTTTGTATTATTTATTCTGTTTGTATTCAAATTGTTCTGATTAACTATGTATATTCACATTTGATTTATTTCCACTGGGATCCTAACAAGATCCACACATTACACTTGATTTTTTCCTCCTAAGTCTTTCTTTTCCCCTGTGCTATACATGTGTTGGGAAAACTTTGTCCCCTAGCATGTCCCACATTCTGGATTTGGTATATTGCTTACTTGAAGTATCTTCCCCTTAATATTTTCTAAAATCTAGTTGTTATATACAGAGGTTTAATTAGATTCAAGTTCATTTTTATAGGCAAGAATTCTGTGTTATTTCCTACTGTACTACATAACGGGGCACAAAATGACTGGTTGGCACACCTTAGTGATGCTCAGATAAATCGGAAGGTTAAGGTAGTATTATCCCGATTCCTTCATTATGATGTTTCCTGACAAAATTTTACTTGATGGTGTAGCATCCAGTGATGATGGTTGCCTACATTAGTTACTTTATTCTGGTACTTCTTGTTCATTTATTATCTGGAATTCAGCTTTAAATGCCCATTCTCCTGAACCACCCTCTTTGAGTGATATAAATTTTTGAAGTATTGTCAAGGATTCACATAAACATAGCAGTTAGGGGCTTTTGATTTCTCTTTACCAAATTATGGCAGCCAATATACCCTTCTTCTATGAATCCTCCTTGGAAAACATTAAAAACCACTCATCTACACCATGATATCTCTATTTGTGAAATTAGTAAATCAATTAGTAAATCAATCATAAAATTAGTTAATCAATTATTAAAAATTATTGAGAGCTTACTACGTGTCAGACACTGTCTTAGGTGCTGGGAATACATTGCTGTCATGGACTGTCAGTATATAATAGGATTAATAGAAGTTAAAAATGACAAAGGGGTTTTGGTAGCCAGCACCAAAAATGGCTCCCAGCACATTCACAGAAAGAGAGACAAGATGAAAAGGCAGACGGCTATGTACCAGATGAAGGTAGAAGATAAAACCCCAGAAAAACAACTAAATGAAGTGGAGATAGGCAACCGTCCAGAAAAAGAATTCAGAATAATGATAGTGAAGCTGATCCAGGACCTCGGAAAAAGAATGGAGGCAAAGATCAAGAAGATGCAAGAAATGTTTAACAAAGACCTAGAAGAATTAAAGAACAAACAAAGAGAGATGAACAATACAATAACTGAAATGAAAACTACACTAGAAGGAATCAATAGCAGAATAACTGAGGGAGAAGAACGGATAAGTGACCTGGAAGACAGAATGGTGGAATTCACTGCTGCTGAGTAGAATAAAGAAAAAAGAATGAAAAGAAATGAAGACAGCATAAGAGACCTCTGGGACAACATTAAATGCAACAACATTCGCATTATAGGCATCCCAGAAGGAAAAGAGGGACAGAAAGGACCAGAGAAAATATTTGAAGAGATTATAGGTGAAAACTTCCCTAACATGGGAAAGGAAATAGCCACCCAAGTCCAGGAAGCACAGTGAGTCCCATACAGGATAATCCCAAGGAGACACACACCGAGACACACAGTAATCAAACTGGCAAAAATTGAAGACAAAGAAAAATTATTGAAAGCAGCAAGGGAAAAACGACAAATAACATACAAGGGAACTCCCATAACGTTAACAGCTGATTTCTCAGCAGAAACTCTACAAGCCTGAAGGGAGTGGCATGATATACTTAAAGTGATGAAAGGGAAAAACCTACAACCAAGATTACTCAACCCGGCAAGGATCTCATTCAGATTCGACAGAGAAATCAAAAGCTTTACAGACAAGCAAAAGCTAAGAGAATTCAGCACCACCAAACCAGCTCTACAACAAATGCTAAAGGGACTGCTCTAAGTGGGAAACACAAGAGAAGAAAAGGACCTACAAGAACAAACCCAAAACAATTAAGATAATGGTAATAGTAACATACATATCAATAATTACCTTAAACGTGAATGGATTAAATGCTCCAACCAAAAGACACAGTCTTGCTGAATGAATACAAAAACAAGACCCGTATATATGATGTCTACAAGAGACCCACTTCAGACCTAGGGACACATACACACTGAAAGTGAAGGGATGGAAAAAGATATTCCATGCAAATGGAAATCAAAAGAAAGCTGGAGTAGCAATACTCATATCACATAAAATAGACTTTAAAATAAAGAATGTTACAAGAGACAAGAAAAGACACTACATAATGATCAAGGGATCAATCCAAGAATAAGATATAACAATTATAAATATATATGCACCCAACATGGGAGCACCTCAATACATAAGGCAACTGCTAACATCTATAAAAGAGGAAATAGACAGTACCACAATAATAGTGGGGGACTTTAACACCTCACTTACACCAATGGAAAGATCATCGAAAATGAAAATAAATAAGGAAACAAAAGCTTTAAATGACACAATAGACCAGATAGATTTAATTGATATTAATAGGACATTCCTTTCAAAAACAGCAGATTACACTTTCTTCTCAAGTGCACACAGAACATTCTCCACGATAGATCACATCTTGGGTCACAAATGAAGCCTCAGGCAATTTAAGAAAATTGAAATCATATCAAGCATCTTTTCTGACCACAACGCTATGAGATTAGAAATCAATTACAAGGAAAAAAACATAAAAAACACAAACACATGGAGGCTAAACACTACGTTACTAAATAACCAAGAGATCACTGAAGAAACCAAAGAGGAAATCAAAAAATACCTAGAGACAAATGACAATGAAAACACGACGATCCAAAACCTATGGGATGCAGCAAAAGCAGTGCTAAGAGGGAAGTTTATAGCAATACAAGCCTACCTCAAGAAACAGGAAACATCTCGAATAAACTAACCTTACACCTGAAGGAACTGGAGAAAGAAGAACAAACAAAACCCAAAGTTAGGAGAAGGAAAGAAATCATAAAGATCAAAACAGAAATAAATGAAATAGAAACAAAGAAAACAATAGCATAGATCAATAAAACTAAAAGCTGGTTCTTTGAGAAGATAAACAAACTTAATAAACCATTAGCCAGACTCATCAAGAAAAAGAGGGAGAGGACTCAAATCAATAAAATTAGATATGAAAAAGGAGAAGTTACAACAGACACCACAGAAATACAAAGCATCCTAAGAGACTACTACAAGCAACTCTATACCAATAAAATAGACAACCTGGAAGAAATGGACAAATTCTTAGAAAGGTATAACCTTCCAAGACTGAACCAGGAAGATGTAGGAAAGATGAACACACCAATCACAAGTAATGAAATTGAAACTGTGATTAAAAATCTTCCAGCAAACCAAAGTCCAGGACCAGATGGCTTCACAGGTGAATTCTATCAAACATTTAGAGAAGAGCTAACACCCATCCTTCTCAAACTCTTCCAAAAAATTGCAGAGGAAGGAACACTCCCAAACTCATTCTATGAGGCCACCATCACCCTGATACCAAAACCAGACAAAGATACTATAAAAAAAGAAAATTACAGACCAATATCACTGATGAATATAGATGCAAAAATCCTCAACAAAATACTAGCAAACAGAATCCAACAACACATTAAAAGGATCATACACCATGATTAAGTGGGATTTATCCCAGGGATGCAAGGATTCTTCAATATACGCAAATCAATCAATGTGATACACCATATTAACAAATTGAAGAATAAAAACCATATGATCATCTCAATACATTCAGAAAAAGCTTTTGACAAAATTCAACACCCATTTATGATAAAAACTCTCCAGAAAGTGGGTATAGAGGGAACCTACCTCAACATAATAAAGGCATATACGACAAACCCACAGCAAACATCATTCTCAATGGTAAAAAACTGAAAGCATTTCCTCTCAGATCAGGAACAAGACAAGGATGTCTACTCTCACCACTCTTATTCAACATAGTTTTGGAAGTCCTAGACACAGCAATAAGAGAAGAAAAATAAATAAAAGGAATACAAATTGGAAAAGAAGAAGTAAACCTGTCACTGTTTGCAGATGACATGATACTATACATAGAGAATCCTAAACATGCCACCAGAAAACTACTAGAGCTAATCAATGAATTTGGTAAAGTTGCAGGATACAAAATTAATGCACAGAAATCTCTTTCATTCCTATACACTAATGATGAAAAATCTGAAAGAGAAATTAAGGAAACACTCCCATTTACCATTGCAACAAAAAGAATAAAATACCTAGGAATAAACCTACCTAGGGAGACAATAGACCTGTGTTTAGAAAACTATAAGACTCTGTTGAAAGAAATTAAAGATGATACATACCAACAGATGGAGAAATATACCATGTTCTTGGATTGGAAGAATCAATATTGTGAAAATGACTATACTACCCAAAGCAATCTACAGATTCAATGCAATCCCTAACAAATTGCCAATGGCATTTTTTATGGAACTAGAACAAATCATCTTAAAATTTGTATGGAGACACAAAAGACCCCGAATAGCCAAAGCAGTCTTGAGGGAAAAAACGGAGCTGGAGGAATCAAACTCCCTGACTTCAGACGATACTACAAAGCTACAGTAATCAAGACAGTATGGTACTAGCACAAAAACAGAAACATAGGTCAATGGAACAAGATAGAAAGCCCAGAGATAAACCCACGCACCTATGGTCAACTAATCTACGAGAAAGGAGGCAAGGATATACAATGGAGAAAAGTCAGTCTCTTCAATAAGTGGTGCTGGGAAAACTGGACAGCTACATGTAAAAGAATGAAATTAGAACACTCCCTAACACCATACACAAAAATAAACTCAAAATGGAATAGAGACCTAAATGTAAGACTGGACACTATGAAACTCTTAGAGGAAAACATAAGAAGAACACTCTTTGACATAAATCACAGCAAGATCTTTTTTGATCCACCTCCTAGAATAATGGAAATAAAAAGAAAAATAAACAAATGGGACCTAATGAAATATCAAAGCTTTTTCATAGCAAAGGAAACCATAAACAAGACGAAAAGACAACCCTCAGAATGGGAGAAAATATTTGCAAATGAATCAACGGACGAAGGATTAATCTCCAAAATATATAAACAGCACATGCAGCTCACTATTAAAAAAACAAACAAACCAATCCAAAAATGGGCAGAAGACCTAAATAGACATTTCTCCAAAGAAGACATACAGATGGCCAAGAAGCACATGAAAAGCTGCTCAACATCACTAATTATTAGAGAAATGCAAATCAGAACTACAATGAGGTATCACCTCACACCAGTTAGAATGGGCATCATCAGAAAATCTACAAACAACAAATATTGGAGAGGTTGTGGAGAAAAGGGAACCCTCTTGCACTGTTGGTGGGAATGTAAATTGATACAGCCACTATGGAGAACAGTATGGAGGTTCCTTAAAAAACTAAAAATAGAACTACCATACGACCCAGCAATCCCACTACTGGGCATATACCCAGAGAAAACCGTAATTCAAAAAGACACAAGCACCCCAATGTTCACTGCAACACTATGTACAATAGCCAGGTCATAGAAGCAACCTAAATGCCCATCGACAGATGAATGGATAAAGAAGTGGTGGTACATATATACAATGGAATATTACTCAGCCATAAAAAGGAACAAAATTGGGTCATTTGTAGAGATGTGGATGGATCTAGAGACTGTCATACAGAATGAAGTAAGTCAGAAAGAGAAAAACAAATATCGTATATTAACACATATATGTGGAACCTAGAAAAATGGTACAGATGAACTGGTTTGTAGGGCAGGAATAGAGACACAGATGTAGAGAACAAACGTATGGACACCAAGGGGGGAAAGTGGTGGTGGGGGGGGTTGGTGGTGGTGTGATGAATTGGGAGATTGGGATTGACATGTATACACTGATGTGTATAAAATTGATGACTAATAAGAACCTGCTGTATAAAAAATAAATTAAATTAAATTAAAAAAAATTTTTTTAAAAATGCTCCCAATGATCTCTACCTCCTGCAATTAATACTCTTGTTAATCTCCTCCCATATTATACTAGAGTTGGTCTCTGTGACCAATAATATATCACTTCTGAGATTAGGCTATAAGGGACAACTTTCATCTTGGTTGCTGTTTCTCTCTCAGATCACTTGGTCTGGGGGATGCCAGATACCATGTTTTTGACAAACATGCCTTTATACATTCAACTGAGCTCAGTAACCATGAGGTTTAGATGTTAAAAGACATGTGAAGATAGGAGACAAGGCCCTGCCTGCACAAAGTAGGAAATTAAAATCATGCCTGTACATAAAGCTGACACTTGAAGGTTCTAAAAAAAGAAGGGGGGCTTCCCTGGTGGTGCAGTGGTTGAGAGTCTGCCTGCCAATGGAGGGGACACGGGTTTGAGCCCTGGTCTGGGAAGATCCCACATGCCGCAGAGCAACTGGGCCCGTGAGCCACAACTGCAGAGCCTGTGCGTCTGGAGCCTGTGCTCCACATCAAGAGACGCCCTGATAGTGAGAGGCCCGCGCACCACAATGAAGAGTGGCCCCCGCTCGCCGCAACTAGAGAAGGCCCTCGCACAGAAACGAAGACCAAACACAGCTAAAAATACATAAATAAATAAATTTATTAAAAAAAAAAAAATAGAGGGGATTCATAGAATTTGCTCACCAGATGTGCCCTTCCTTATCCTCGTTTGGAGTTTGAATTCAAGTTAACTGCAAAGTCCAGGGAAACCATCCCCCCCGCCAAAAAAAAAGTAAATAATTAAGTAAATAAATATATAACGTCCTAGATTATTGGCTCTGACCAATATCACTCATAAATATCAATACGTAAATCTTAAGTAAAGTTTAGCAGTTAAAACTGCTAACTGTTTTTAAATGAAAAAAAAATCATAAAGATATTAATTCTACCTAAATTAATTCACAAATTCAACCAAATCTCAATAAAACCCCAAGAGGATTTTTTTAAAGAAAAGGCCAGACTGATACTAAAGTTCACACAGAAAAATTAAAAAGTAAGAATGGCCAGGAAAACTTTTATAAGCAAGGGTGGTAAGGAGCAGCTAGCCAAGCAATATATTAAATTATATTATGAGGCCTTGATCATTAAAATAGTGTCATAACGGTACATGAATAGACACACCAATGTAACAGAATATAAAGGTTAGAAATATACTCAGTGTACATAAGAATTCAGTGGCATCTTAAATCAGCGAAATAAAGGTGGACTTTTTATTTTATTTTATTTTATTTATTTTTTTATACAGCAGGTTCCTATTAGTTATCCATTTTATATATATTCGTGTATACATGTCAATCCCAATCTCCCAATTTATCACACCACCACCAACCACCCCCCCCACCCACTTTCCCCCCTTGGTGTCCATACGTTTGTTCTCTACATCTGTGTCTCTATTTCTGCCCTACAAACCAGTTCATCTGTACCATTTTTCTAGGTTCCACATATATGTGTTAATATACGATATTTGTTTCTCTTTTTCTGACTTACTTCACTCTGTATGACAGTCTCTAGATCCATCCACATCTCTACAAATGACCCAATTTTGTTCCTTTTTATGGCTGAGTAATATTCCATTGTATATATGTACCACATCTTCTTTATCTATTCGTCTGTCGACGGGCGTTTAGGTTGCTTCTATGACGTGGCTGTTGTACATAGTGCTGCAGTGAACATTGGGGTGCTTGTGTCTTTTTGAATTACGGTTTTCTCTGGGTATATGCCCAGTAGTGGGATTGCTGGGTCGTATGGTAGTTCTATTTTTAGTTTTTTAAGGAACCTCCATACTGTTCTCCATAGTGGCTGTATCAATTTACATTCCCACCAACAGTGCAAGAGGGTTCCCTTTTCTCCACACCCTCTCCAACATTTGTTGTTTGTAGATTTTCTGATGATGCCCATTCTAACTGGTGTGAGGTGATACCTCGTTGTAGTTCTGATTTGGATTTCTCTAATAATTAGTGATGTTGAGCAGCTTTTCATGTGCTTCTTGGCCATCTGTATGTCTTCTTTGGAGAAATGTCTATTGAGGTCTCTGCCCATTTTTTGATTGGGTGGTTTGTTTTTATAATATTGAGCTGCATGAACTGTTTATATATTTTGGAGATTAATCCTTTGTCCATTGAGTCGTTTGCAAATATTTTCTCCCATTCTGAGGGTTGTCTTTTTGTCTTGTTTGTAGTTTCGTTTGCTGTGAAAAAGCTTTTAAGTTTCATTAGGTCCCATTTGTTTATTTTTATTTCCATTACTCTAGGAGGTGGATCAAAAAAGATCTTGCTGTGATTTATGTCAAAGAGTGTTCTTCCTATGTTTTCCTCTAAGAGTTTTATAGTGTCCAGTCTTACATTTAGGTCTCTAATCCATTTTGAGTTTACTTTTGTGTATGGTGTTAGGGAGTGTTCTAATTTCATTCTTTTACATGTAGCTGTCCAGTTTTCCCAGCACCACTTATTGAAGAGACTGTCTTTTCTCCATTGTATATCCTTGCCTCCTTTGTCATAGATTAATTGACCATAGGTGCATGGGTTTATCTCTGAGCTTTCTCTCCTGTTCCATGATCTATATTTCTGTTTGTGTTCCAGTAAAAGGTGGACTTTTTAATAAATGGTGTTGAGATAATTGAGTAGCCAAGATAAGTTTAAATCAATACCTTACACTAAGATAAATTCTCAAAGGATATAATATTTAAATGAAAAAGCAAGATCACAAACATAGAAGAAGAAAGCATAGGTAATTTTTTTAATATTTATTTATTTTATTTATTTTTTTGGCTGCATTGGGTCTTAGTTGCAGCTTGCAGGGTCTTTGTTGAGGTATCTTTTGTTGCAGCGCAGGCTCTTCGTTGTGGCGCACAGGTTTCTCTCTAGTTGTGATGCCCGGGCTTCTCTGTAGTTGTGGTGTGCAGGTTTTCTCTCTCTAGTTGTGGCACGGAGGCTCCAGGGCACATGGGCTCTGTAGTTTGCAGCACACGGGCTCTCTCTGAGGTACATGAGCTCAGTAGTTGTGGCACGTGGGCTTAGTTGCCCCGCGGCATGTGGGATCTTAGTTCCCTGACCAGGGATCAAACCTGCGTCCCCTGTATTGGAAGGTGGATTCTTTACCACTGGACCACCAGGGAAGTCCCAAAAGCATAGGTAAGTTTTTTTATAACCTTGGAATGAAGAAGGCCTGTGTAGCTATGATTCAAATTCCAGAAGCCATTGAAAACTGATAAAATTATGCTCGATAAAAATCATCTTTTATAAGGCAAACAAGGAGCATAAGTCAAAGACAAACTACAAAAGTAGGAAAACATACATGTAATTCAGACCCCAGAAAAAGAACTAATTGCCCTTAAATTTTTTTAAAAAAGGTTGAGGGACAGACAAAATGCCACAGTGGAAAAAATGGGCTAATGGACAAAGGATAGGAACAGACAATTCACAGAAAAAGAAGTAAAGTTTGCCTTTAAACATATGAAAAATGTCTGTACATCAAAAGACATGATAAAATTTTTTTAAAAACTCAATAAAATATCTACAGAGAGAATTTGTGTTCATCCTCAAATTAATGAGAAAAGGATGAACAACTCAATAGAACAAAGAGGCAAAAATACTTGAACTGGCAATTCATAGTAAATATTAATCACCAGTGAGAACATGAAAAAATCCCACTTCGGTACTAATCAGGAAAATGCAAATTAACACTATGACAGCATTTTACACCCATCAACTTGTCAAAAGTTAAAAGCAGTTGCTACAAGTTAGAAATAACCTAAACATCTATCAACAAAAGACAGATCTTGGGGCTTCCCTGGTGGCAGAGTGGTTAAGAATCCGCCTGTCAATGCAGGGGACACGGGTTCGAGCCCTGGTCCGGGAAGATCCCACGTGCCTCAGAGTAATTAAGCCCATGCGCCACAACTACTGAGCCTGTGCTCTAGAGCCCGCAAGCCACAACTACTGAAGCCTGCGCGACTAGAACTGGTGCCCCACAGCAAGAGAAGCCACTGCAATGAGAAGCCCGCGCACAGCAGCGAAGACCCAATGAAGCCAAAAATAAATTAAAAAAAAAAAAAAAGACAGATTAAAAAATAGTGTTATATTCAAACAAAGAAATACTCTAGAACAATGAAAATAATATTGAGTGAAAATATAAGTTTTCACAACAGTATATGAAATTTTAAAACATGTCAAATAACACCAAATATTGTTTTGAGACACACATTTATGTAGTAAACATGTAAAGATATAAATAGGAATGAAAAACACAAATTCAGGACTCAGGAGAAAAAGAGAAAAGAGGGGAAATGGACAGGTAAATATAATTAGGGATCCAACTGTATTTATGATTTTCTATTTCTTTACAGTTTTTATATGTCTGAAATATTTCAGGAGAAAGGAGATAAAAGGAAAAGAGAACATAAGCTTATTGAAATCAAAACAAAACTCAATTCCAACCTCATCTCTGCAACTTACTGGTTGTGGGACCTTGACTAGGTTGTTTGATTTCTCTGAACTTCAGCTTCCTCAACAGTAAAATGAGGATAATAATAATACACCTACTTCCTGAAACTGTATATCAGCAGCTAGCGAAGTAACAAGCACGTGGTATGCACTTAATGTATTTGATATTTTCCTGAATTATTTCACTAAGGACCATATTGATTAATAAGTGTGTATATGTATTGATACATTCCAAATGTGTGTGAGTATGTTTGTGTGTTTACAGGGCATATACTTCTCAGTTTTTCTGGAGCACAGCACTTGGGTTCTTAGAATTTTACTATCCTTTTTTACATGTTACCTTTTTATTTTGCACTTCCTGTTTTAAACATAAGAGGGACAATTTCTAGACAATCAATAGAACAGCTGCCAAGGGAAAAAATAGAAATGAAATGGCTAAATGATTGAAAGTTGACACTTAAAAGAATAGTTTTGCCGTTAACAGTTAACCAGAAATAAAATATCTGATAAATACATAATAACAGTGACCAAAATTGCTATCCAATACTGAAAATTCATAGCTAGAGAGCTGAGAACTATTGAAAAACAATGACAAAATTTCAGTATTGACCTTAATTTTCTAAATGGGTTATAGTCAACGTGAATAGAAACAGGGAAAATAATAATAAATCCCCTACAGAGTCTAAATTTTATGCCATTTAAGGCATAAATGAACACTGTGAAATATTCTTTAGCTATCATGTTAAGCTTTCAAAACATGTTTTGGAAATTGAACAAGTAAATGGCAATGTTCTCCTTTAGCTCTAATAATCGGTCTCTGTTCTTTCTGTTCTTGTCCTGTGATCTTGGTGTACCCACAAATACCACACTGAGTTCCCCTCACACACATGCTCACACACATCAGTCTTTTGTCTCTCGTCCTCTCAGTGGTGTAGTCCTTTTCTCTTCTCTATGTGATGAGAGAGCTTATGAAATTAGAAAGCTTGGGTATCCTTCTGTGAGGTCACATTTGCTGAATGTGACACATTGGATAACTTTTTGCCTCTCTGAGCTTTAGTTTTCTTGTTGTAAAATAGGGATTAAAGTTGAGCTAACAACTATCACAGACCTTTAAGGAAAATTTTTGAAGCATCATCCAAATGCATGATATTATTATTTATTTTGAGAAATACTGTGACCTGAGTAGTAAAAAGGATCAGTTTCTAGGTAGTTTTTCTCCCAGAAAACAAAATAAAACCTTGGTCTATTTAGCTTTCTGTTTCTGCACCTCCCAGCTACAGCAAAAGTAGATATGTATGAAAATCACTGTATTGCCTTCCGTAAACTGATATGTACTTCCCAGTTCATGTGGATTACATAAACCTTCACTTATTCATTTAACAAATACTAATTGAGTACCTTTTGTACCTTGTACATGTCAGGCACTGTGGTAGGTATTTTGGACACATCTGTGAAAATAAACAAAGATTCTTGCTCTCTTGGAGCTCAGCATTCAATCTGGGGTGGAGGATGTAACAGATAATAAATAATAAATATTGAAAATAATTAATATTGACTGTATGTTAGAGGATGATAGTGCTATGGGAAAATGGAGTAGAGCAGATAGAGGGGCTTCAGAAAGCTGTTGGGAAGGGGTTGTCAGCTGATAGAAGGAGGGGGCTGGATACATCATCTGTACGTCTCCATGAGAAAGTGACTTTTGAGCAAAGACTTGAAGGATGAGGGAATTACTCAAGAGAATATCTGTAGAAGAAAGTTCCATGAAAGGGAATACGGTCTGCTTTCCATATCCCTGGGTTTAGCACCTGCATTCAATTCAATCCATAGTTGGTTGAATCCACAGATGCCAAAAGTGGATATGGAGGGCTGACTGTATTCATTGTTCTACTGCCATTTTATATAAGGAACTTGAGCATCCAGGGATTTGGCACCCATTCCTGGAACCAATACCCCATGGACACCGAGGGACAACTGTCCCGAAAGCCAAAGCCCCAAGATGGAGCTTTCTTGGCATGTTTGAAACCACAACTAAGCCCTTGTGTCTGGAGAGGAGTTCAGGGAGAGTAGCAGGAAAGGAAATTGGAAAATTACATCTTCCCTCAAACCACCTTACCTACAACTCATGACTCTTACCAAAACCTTCAAAGATAAACTTTTTTATTCTGTACATTTTTAAAACAAGAAACCTTCAGTTTTTGTTCCAATGCCCAGAATTATTTCAATGAATATGTGACTATTTCTTATGTGTTACCCCTTACTGGTAGAAGAACACACTTGGTGTCCTGCCATTTACTATTCTCCTTCAGCCCTTTCCCCCTTTATGACTATAATCAGCTTGGAAAAGCATGAACCCATCTCACACACACCCTACATTTTCTTTATCAGCTGCGTCCAGTAGGTTACATACAGGTTTTAGCCCTACTCTTCATCAAAGTCTCTCGAAATGATTATTCCAGAGGGAAAACCTTCTCTTTCCCTTTATGCCCTTCATCCAGCTGCCCAGAGAAAGCACCTGTTAACCAGAGAGAAAACTTAATGGGTCCTCATTCCTGTTTCATTACAAGGGAGGGAAGAACATGACGAACCCAAGTCACGGATCACATAAATTAAAAAAATCAAATTTATATTTATTAGATAAACCTGTTCTGTATTTTGCCAGGTTTGCACTAGGAAAGGTTTAGATTTTTTCTGAGAAATTTTAATAAAACATAAACTGTTTCCACTAAGATTATCTTTAAAAATTTAGACTATCTGATCTTTAGGGCAGGATTTTTTGAAGAGTTGTAATTATTTTTTAACATCTCTGTAATACATCATTATGCTGTCTTATAGCACATTTGGGTAAAAACTATTTTATTCATTTTATCCAAATCCTGTCATCATATACATTGACATTAAATTATTTTGTTTAGGATTCTACTTTTAAGTAGCTGAGTGTCAAAATAACAAAAATAACTTGAAAGAATGTTTTAAGAAAAATAAACAAAGAGAAAACAAGCCTTCTCCGGTGCGGCAGGTTTCTATGGATGCAATCCTGTATATGGTAGAAGATCATGTCACTGTGGAATTTAGTATAAGGAGGGCATTTGAGAGAGCTTGCCTTCTTTGCTAAGTCGGGGTCGTTAATTGGTACAATTTAAAGAAAGAACCCTGAAACTATATAGTCATCTATTCTTACCTAACTTGCTACCCTCAGTTTGTTTAATTCTGATTTATGCACTCTCCTCCCTCTGTGTAGACACATTTCCTCTCCTGGAAATGCTATATTTCCTAATGACAATGGGTAGAATCGTCATTACTTTCCAACCCTCTCAGCAGTAGCCAGACGTTGTTTCTGATGCCCTACCCTCCCAGAGATCAATCTGATGGTTTCTACTTGTTGGCAAAACCCAAGGTTTACATTGTGTGTGGGTCACCTTTCAGGTTCCCTTGAGAAGAGTAAAATGGATCTGGCCAAAGCACACATGCTACAAAGTTCTCTTCTGCCAGTTTTCAAGATCAGCTTGATTCTTCTTTGACCAAAATGATCATATTAACCAGTCAATCAATGATAAAGGATAGAGGAAAATAAAAAGTGCATATCTTGAAAACGAAAGGGGAAAAAATAATGAAAAAATATTAGCAGGGGCTTCCCTGGTGGCGCAGTGGTTGAGAATCTGCCTGCTAATGCAGGGAACACGGGTTCGAGCCCTGGTCTGGGAGGATCCCACATGCCGCGGAGCAGCTGGGCCCGTGAGCCACAATTACTGAGCCTGCGTGTCTGGAGCCTGTGCTCCGCAACAAGAGAGGCCGCGATAGTGAGAGGCCCGCGCACAGCGATGAAGACTGGCCCCCACTTGCCACAACTAGTGAAAGCCCTCGCACAGAAACGAAGACCTAACATAGCCATAAATTAAAAATAAATAAATAATTAAAAAAAAAAATAAAAGTTAAAAAAAAAATATTAGCAGATTTGACTATATAATGAATTTGTCTTTATGAAACTAAATTATTTCCATATATCAAAAATATCACAAATACATAAAGTGTGTCTCTGGAAAGAGATACAAGAAATGTGTTTCAGTGGTTGTCTCCACTGAAGGAAACACTAAGAGATTAATTTTAAAGACAATAGTCTACTTCCTTGATGGTAGCACAGTGAAATGGGCACTCTCATAAACTGTTAGTGAAAATCTAAACTGAGCACACTTTCAAAAAAGCAATTTGCAATATCAATCAAGGACTTTAAAATTTCTTATGCCTTTTGTCCCAGTAATTCCATTTTTTAAGAATTTATTCTAAGAAAATAGGCTAAAATATAGAGTGTTTTTATGCAAAGCATGTTACTGAAATATTTTTTATAAAAGTGAAAAGGTAGGAAAACTTAAAGGCCCCAAATTAGGTAATCCTTTTCCTATTTCCTGATTATTTTGCACAGATATTTATTATAGCAGCCATCATACTGGCTTCTTTTTATTTGCATGGATATCTCCTTAAGAAACTGAGTGCTCACAGTGGGACAAAGAATTTTCATCTCTTAGATCCCATAGCCTGCTATAATATAATAATTGGGGTCCACTAAGCTCTCAGTTAACACTTGTAAAATTAGTGAAACTTCGTGTCAACCATGCAATTCATAATGATCACTAAGATCATTATTTCTCCCCACCTGCCACTGCCTACATACCCATAAACATAACGAGAATAGTTCAATCCATTTGTCAGTTCAGCTAAATTAGACTTTCAAAAACAGACTGAATTTAGGGATGTGCATTTATACATATAGATAGAGCTATTGGCACAGCCATAAACAAACTGAATTGTATCTCAGTGTATAACCATGGTTAGTATTGATGTAAAGATAATCAGTAAGACAAGATAAAATGCTTCAAGTCAGATTTAAAATTTGATATGAATATCAATGCTTGGAAAGCCAACAGATTCTATGTCAGAGGGATCCCAGAAGACATGTGAAACTGACACAATGTGAAATAAATTTACAGAGTTTAGAAGTAAATTTATAAAAAAAAAAATTACAGAGTTTAGAAAATCAATGTCATATATGCATATGTACATACCAAACTTCAGGTAATTTTCTATACCTTAAAAATAATTGTTTTTAATACAATTAAAATAACTGCTAAGCTGTTCTAAAAGGCATTCTATTGAATTTAAGCCTCCTAGCTGAGCTCAATCACATCCCAGGGCAATAAGAAAAATTGCAGGCCAGTTCACACAACGCTGTTGGAAAACTATTTTAGACTGTCATTTGGAAGTTGTCTGCACACAGAAGAGTAACAGCTGCAATTCACTTCAATCCAATTCTGCTCTTTGCAATTTACTCTAAGATGTGCCAATCTTCAGTAAATTATATGAGGAGGGAACAATGCAATCATTTACCCAAATTGTAACGCATTCCTGTCTTACTCCAGGAATAAAATTCAATAAATCAATAATTGGAAGGGTTCATGTGTGGAGGATTAAAGTACCCACACATGCAAATTTTATTCAGGGTTTTGGAGTGGGAGGAGGTAGAAAATGATTTCAATATTAAAGAATTGGAATACTAGCGGAGTTTTTTTAAAGTGTGAAGAATTAAATCCACTTAATTCCTGAGAATCTCTCATATAACTGGATAACATATAAAAAAATACAAAAAAAAATAAATGATGGGAAAGAAAGAGAAAATTTCCCTTAAACAACTCAAGCAATTCCTCTAGGAAGGAGAAAATAGGAAAGGAGGGAGGGAGGGAGGAAGGGAAGGAGGGAGAGAGGGAGGGCAGAGAGAAGGAAAGAACTTTTATAGCACCTAAGCCACCATCTTTCAGAGCATTGACTACCTCCTGGCCAGGTGGGCAGCACACAAGCTCATGGTCACCCTGAAGGCAGAGAGTATTGCACACCAGGAGTATGAACCTTAAAGTAAAAAGCCCCAGAATTTTGAAACTCAGTTTTACTATTACCAGCTGAGACAATCTGTTCAAAATAATTTCTTTTAATTCTCCACTCCTACATATGAAAAAGAGCTTTGTTCATACCATAATACCTTATAGGGTAAAATAATATATTTTCTGCTTAACAAATGTTTTTCTAAGTGCCACTCAGTAAATAACACGTTTCCTTCTTCTCAGAGCTACAAGGGAAGAAAAGGTGCCTACCAATCAAAACTATTTCCAGTTGCAAACTTTATTTTCTGAACTCTTCAAAGATTGCTGTTGGCACTTTTTAGATGAATGAAATGCTTGTGGCTCCAGGAATCCTGCATATGAAGCTGAGTCTTAATTAAGGACTCATGTGAGTCTAAGACTCCATGTAGAGAGAGTGCAACTGAGTTTTATATCCTAAGGAGGCTGTTTGAATATACAGTTGAGCCTTGAACATCACAGGGATTAGGGGGTGCTAACTCCCTGCACAAAAATCCAAGTATAATTTATATTTGGCCCTCCATATACTCAGTTCCCCCATATCTGAGGTTCCTCCCGTATCTGCTGTTCTGCGTCTGCAGATTGAACCAAGTGCAGATCATGTAGTACTGTAGTAAGTATTTATTGAAGAAAAGTTGCATATGAGTGGACCTGTGCAGTTCAACCCCCTGTTATTGAAGGGTCAGTGGTATTTCCTTGCATTCAGGCATTCAGATAAAGTTTTTAAGATAATTTTTAGATAATGTAGGTTTGAATATATTAAAGAGGTGGATAATTTAATATGACTTGGGAAAAATGATAGCACTCATAACCCCATGTTTCCAGGCCATATTGGCCTGAGGGAACAATTAAAGCATTGTGTCAGAGTCAGAGTAAAGACAACATCGAACAGCAAAATGAATGGAACCTTTTTCCACTGGTCAATCCTTCATCAGTTCATTCATTCAACAAACATTCTATTGAGTATTGTATATGAAACAAACACTCTGCTAGGCACTAGAGGTATGATGGTGAGCAAAAGTAGACATGGCCTTTCATGTAGCTTACAATCTGCGAACAGAAATTGAACAAAAAGTTCCTAGATTTGGGAAAACGGAAGAGTTGCAGTCAAGACAGGTGTTCTTTAGGAATGGATGTTTGAGCTGAGTTATGATGATTCCACTGGAGTTAACCAGGTAAGTGTGGTGGGGGGAGTCTCAGGGGAGCATTAAGGACAGAGCGGAGATGGTTTGCAATGATCCTGTTGTCAGAGGGAACCTAGCACATCTGAGCATAAAAGAAAACCTAAATGGCTGGGATAGGAGTGAAGGGGAAAATAATTGAAGGGGAAAGGAGAGGTTGATGCAAGTCAGACTTGATTTTCCTTTGAAATGCAATGAGAAATCTTTGGCGGGTTTTAAGCCGGAGGAGTGATGTGGAGAGAAGAGTAATATGATCAGATTTGCCTTGTGAAAACTCTGCTCTTCCTAAGGTGTGGCGCACCCATGACTGGGAGGGGAGGGCAAAGCTAGATGAATCGGGAAGTTATTGCTGTAAGTAACTGGTGGAAATCTAAGTCCATTGTATACATTTTTAGTCGCTCTTCCCTCTCTGGGAGGCTAGGAAAAATACTTTATTTCCCAGAGAAAACTCACCATCTATAGTGAAGATGGAGGGAAGTGGATTAATTGAATATTTAGAAGATAAAATTGACAAGACATAGTAATGAATCGGATATGGGTACAAGGCACAAGGGGTAGTCGAGGGTTTTGACAACTGGACAGAGGAGAATGCCATTCATTTGGAGAATACTGGAAACTTACAATAAACCCAATGGGTAATATTTATTGAGCATTTTCTATGCAAGTCATTTTTCTAAATCCTTTATACATTTCATAAAATGTATTCTTTACAACAACTCTATGATATAAGTATTATTACTGTCTTCTCCATCTTAAAGATGAGGAACTGAAGCAAAGAAAGATTAAGTGGCATGTCCATTTACACATAGAAACAAGTAATGGATCTAGGTTTTAAGTCTGGAGCCAGGCTTTTAATCACTTTACTATGCTGCCCCTGTGTTCATAAATGTCTCCAACTGTCCTGCCCCCAGATTTGTTGCCCTTGGGTTGCTCAAACAAAAGGAACTTGTTGTCCTTTCCACCTCATGGCTTTCATTTTCTGGTGTTTACAACAATAGCTTCCTAATAGCTAAGTTGCTATCAATTCTCCAAGCCAAAAAATATTTCTATCTCTGTGTTGATATCACCTTTCTGGGCCTTAAATTGGGGTTGAAGGAGGCAGAGAAAAATATTCCAATTTGCATTCCTAATAATCAAATATAGGTTTATGGACAAAACAGATGGTCTTAGTCTGCTCAGACTGCCATAACAAAGTACCGTAGACTGACTTAACCAACAGAAATTTATTTATTCACAGTTCTTGAGGCTGGAAATTCAAGATCAGGGTGCCAGTATGGTCAGGTTCTGGTAAGGTCTCCCTTCCTGACTTGCAGATGGCCACCTTCTTGCTATAACCTCATGTGGCCTTTCCTCAGTGTGTGCGCTGGAGGAGAGAGAGAGAGAGAGAGATTTTTGTTCCTTTTCAATAAGGCCACTGATTCTTTTAAAGTAGGATCCCAGCCTTATGAATTTTTTTAACATTGGTTACCTCCTAAAAGCCCTATCTCTAAATACAGTCCTATTAATGTAAGGGCTTGGGCATATGATTTCGGCAGAGGGGAAACAATTTAGTCCATAACATGGACCCAGGGATATTCTTTTTTTTTTTTAACATCTTTATCGGATTATAATTGCTTTACAATGGTGTGTTAGTTTCTGCTTTATAACAAAGTGAATAAGCTATATGTATACATATATCCCCATATGCCCTCCCTCTTGCGTCTCCCTCCCACCCTCTCCCTGTGCTATGCTGCTTCTTCCCACTAGCTATCTGTTTTACATTTGGTAGTATATATAAGTCCATGCCACTCTCTCACTTCATCCCAGCTTACCCTTCCCCTTCCCCACGTCCTCAAGCCATTCTCGATGTCTGCATCTTTATTCCTGTCCTGCCCCTAGGTTCTTCATAATTTTTTTTTTGATTCCATATATATGTGTTAGCATACGGTATTTGTTTTTCTCTTTCTGACTTACTTCACTCTTCATGACAGACTCTAGGTCCACCCACCTCACTACAAATAACTCAATTTTATGGCCAAGTAATATTCCATTGTATATATGTGCCACATCTTCTTTATCCTTTCATCTGTCGATGGACACTTAGGTTGCTTCCATGTCCTGCATATTGTAAATAGAGCTACAATAAACATTGTGGTACATGTCTCTTTTTGAATTATGGTTTTCTCAGGGTATATGCCCAGTAGTGGGATTGCTGGGTCATATGGTACTTCTATTTTTAGAGTTTTAAGGAACCTCCAAACTGTTCTCCCTAGTGGCTGTATTAATTTACATTCCCACCAACAGTGCAAGAGTGTTCCCTTTTCTGCACACCCTCTCCAGCATTTATTGTTTGTATATTTTTTGATGTTGGCCATTCTGACTGGTATGAGGTGATCCCTCATTGTGGTTTTGATTTACATTTCTCTAATGATTAGTGATGTTGAGCATCCTTTCATCTGTTTGTTGGCAATCTGTATATCTTCTTTGGAGAAATGTCTATTTAGGTCTTCTGCCCATGTGTGGATTGGGTTGTTTGTTTTTTTGATATTGAGCTGAATAAGCTACTTGTATACTTTGGAGATTAATCCTTTGTCAGTTGCTTCATTTGCAAATATTTTCTCCCATTCTGAGGGTTGTCTTTTTGTCTTGTTTATGGTTTCCTTTGCTGTGCAAAACCTTTTAAGTTTCATTAGGTCCCATTTGTTTATTTTTGTTTTTATTTCCATTTCTCTAGGAGGTGGGTTAAAAAGGATCTTACTGTGATTTATGTCATAGAGTGTTCTGCCTATGCGTTCCTCTAAGAGTTTTATAGTGTGTGGCCTTACATTTAGGTCTTTAATCCATTTTGAGTTTATTTTGCTGTATGGTGTTAGGGAGTTTTCTAATCTCATTCTTTTATATGTAGCTGTCCAGTTTTCTCAGCACCACTTATTGAAGAGGCTGTCTTTTCTCCACTGTATATTCTTGCCTCCTTTATCAAAGATAAGGTGACCATATGTCCGTGGGTTTATCTCTGGACTTTCTATCCTGTTCCATTGACCTATATTTCTGTTTTTGTGCCACTACCATACTGTCTTGATTACTGTAGCTTTGTAGTATAGTCTAAAGTCCAGGAGCCTGATTCCTCCAGCTCCGTTTTTCTTTCTCAAGATTGCTTTGGCTATTCAGTGTCTTTTGTGTTTCCATACAAACTGAAATTTTTTGTTCTAGTTCTGGAAAAAATGCCATTGGTAGTTTGATAGGGATTGCATTGAATCTGTAGATTGCCTTGGGTAGTATAGTCATTTTCACAATACTGATTCTTCCAATCTAAGAACATGGTATATCTCTCCATCTGTTTGTGTCATCTTTGATTTTTTCATCAGTGTCTTATAGTTTTCTGAATATAGGTCTTTTACCTCCTTAGGTAGGTTTATTCCTAGGTATTTTATTCTTTTTGTTGCAGTGATGAATGAGATTGTTTCCTTAATTTCTCTTTCTGATCTTTCATTTTTAATGTATAGGAATGCAAGAGATTTCTGTGCACTAATTTTGTATCCTGCAACTTTACCAAATTCATTGATTAGCTCTAGTAGTTTTCTGGTAGCATCTTTAGGATTCTCTATGTATATTATCATGTCATCTGCAAACAGTGACAGTTTTACTTCTTCTTTTCCGATTTGGATTCCTTTTATTTCTTTTTCTTCTCTGATTGCTGTGGCTAAAACTTCCAAAACTATGTTGAATAATAGTGGTGAGAGTGGGCAACCTTGTCTTGTTCCAGATCTTAGAGGAAATGGTTTCAGTTTTTCACCATTGAGAACGATGTTGGCTGTGGGTTTGTCATATATGGCCTTTATTATGTTGAGGTAGGTTCCCTCTATGCGTACTTTCTGGAGAGTTTTTATCGTAAGTGGGTATTGAATTTTGTCAAAAGCTTTTTCTGCATGAGATTATCATATGGTTTTTCTCCTTCAGTTTGTTAGTATGGTGTATCACATTGATTGATTTGCGTATATTGAAGAATCCTTGCATTCCTGAGATAAACCCCACTTGATCATGGTATATGATCCTTTTAATGTGTTGTTGGATTCTGTTTGCTAGTATTTTGTTGAGAACTTTTGCATCTATGTTCATCAGTGATATTGACCTGAAAAACTGTAAAAAAATACTAACACGTGGAGGCTAAATCATACACTACTAAATAACCAAGATATCACTGAAGAAATCAAAGGGGAAATAAAAAAAATACCTAGAAACAAATGACAGTGAAAACACAATGACCGAAAACCTATAGGATGCAGCAAAAGCAGTTCTAAGAGGGAAGTTTATAGCAATACAATCCTACCTCAATAAACCGAAATATCTCAAATAAACAAAGTAAACTTATACCTAAAGCAATTAGAGAAAAAGAACCCAAAAAAAAAAAAACCTACAGTTAGCAGAAGGAAAGAAATCATAAAGATCAGATCAGAAATAAATGAAAAAGAAATGAAAGAAACAGTAGCAAAGATCAATAAAACTAAAACCTGGTTCTTTGAGAAGATAAACAAAATTGATCAGCCATTAACCAGACTCATCAAGAAAAAAAGCGAGAAGACTCAAATCAACAGAATTCGAAATGAAAAAGGAGAAGTAACAACTGACACTGCAGAAATACAAAGGATCATGAGAGATTACTGCAAGCAACTTATGCCAATAAAATGGACAACCTGGAAGAAATGGACAAATTCTTAGAAAAGCACAACCTTCCAAGACTGAACCAGGAAGAAATAGAAAATATGAACAGACCAATCACAAGCACTGAAATTGAAACTGTGATTAAAAATCTTCCATCAAACCAAAGCTCAGGACCAGATGGCTTCACAGGCAAATTCTTTCAAACATTTACAGAAGAGCTAACACCTATCCTTCTCAAGCTCTTCCAAAATATAGCAGAGGGAGGAACACTCCCAAACTCATGTTACGAGGCCACCATCACCCTGATACCAAAACCAGACAAAGATGTCACAAAAAAGGGATATTCTTATTTAAGAAAAATAATACAGAATTAGTACAGACCTTTCAAAGGCCCCTGAAACTGTACTTTCAACAGCTTCACAGTAATTCTGCCTCTGTTTAGGAGGCCCATTAGACTTCCATTCAGATCTAACTTGGGGGGGGCGGTTGGGGAAAGAGTGCAGGGAACTCATTGAAAAGAAAACTTGGGAAGACTTATCTTAGTTCAGTGAGCATGACTGAATAAAGCAGGAGGCCACCCCTGCAGGAAATGTTGACAACAGCTGCTTCTGGATGCTTCAGAAACCCCAAGCCCTCAATTGCAGTGATGATCACTAATGTCCATTTCAAAAATGGAGGCTAAGAGGACTTGCTCAATATCACAGATGCAGTACCTCCTACGGACTCCAGAAATAATTAGAACAGGTTTTGAAGTGAGTTGGAAGGCCAAATATAGCAGATGGGGGTATCTGCCAGAGAAGACACTGAAACTGTGATTCTCCATACCCCATTCCCGAACTGGTGAATCCTGGGGGCACACGAATTACATCCCCTTGTGACCTCACCCAAGTTAGCATGACTCTAATTCTAATAGTCAAATTTAGACTAAAATATTCTTCTTCCACCAATGTTAAAACTCTAATAGTCAGTCTCATGCAGAGTATTCATGTATTCTCATTTTTAATAGCATGACTCTAAGCATATCCCCTCTATGAGGATGACCAACTGTCATGGTTTGTCCAGGACTGAGGGGTTTGGGGGGGATGCAGTCCTTTCAGTGCTAAAACCTGAACATTCCGGACAAACTGGGACACCTTGTCACCCTAAGTCTAACCCCTACTCTAAGAAGGTAGGAGGTTCCTGCTGGATGGGACTGGAGAAAATATCGACATCACGTCCCCCAAACAGGGTGCCTGAACCCAGCAGGTAATTCTTAGTTCTGATTTCACTCAGAGGCAGATCTTTCTTCTTCTTTAGACTCCTGAGAGATAAAGAAAGGCTATTATTTGCAACAGTGTGGAACTCAGAGCCCTTGTGTTATTTACAAAAACAGGTGGCTGTCCCATGGCTGTAATTTGCTGATTTGATTTTTTAATAAATTGCATTAAATATTATTTATTTTGATTACTGAGTTTGGAATGCCCCTTAAATTTTACTCCTGAGGCAAAGGTTCATTTGCTTCCCTTTACTCTGGCTCTGCCAATAAGCAACAGGCTTAGAACTCAGGTTCTGAATGGTTCCTAGTGGCCAGTAACTGACCCCCAGTAGTCCAGTCCCCAATCTCTCCCATCACTTGAATCAAACCCTCAGTCAGACTAACCTGAGGTCCCACCAGCCTGCTGGGTGGACTCTGTGATACTCAAGCATGCAGTGGGTTAACAAAGTTAGGCTTATGTTCTGGGACCTTTTCCATACTGTGTTAAAATCAAATGATGGTGATTTGATTCTTGGAAAATAGATATACAGTATATACTTTTAATTCCACAGCAGAGATGGATAACCTGATGCAGAACAAATCATGGTGTTAGGAAGAGCACAGCTCTTAAAATCAAATGAGGTCTCTGACATTAACAATTATAGTATCTTGAACAAGTTAATTAACTTCAATGAACCTCAGTTCTATCAACTATAAAATAAAGACAATACCTACCTCATAGAATTGTCTGTGAGGATTACATAAACTAATATATATAAAGTGTAAATCAGGGTCCTGCACAGAATGGGGATGTTGCAAGTGCTGATTCTCTTTCCCTCTTCACATAGCCTGCCTGGATTCCTCACCACTTCTCACCAAAATCATTTCTGTGACTTTAACATTTGTGGATCTAGAATTTTGTCTTAAGAAGTATATTGGACATATTTTCAATGTTTTAGAAAGAAAATAGTTATTTTTGTCATTGGACTATTAGGTTCAAAGTATAGTTTGTTTTGTATTCCCCTGAACTGTTTGATGTCTGAAAAGTAAACAATCAGGCTAAAGGTTTCTAAACTCCAATATGATTTTTAAGAAAATATTTATTGAGCACAGCAGTTTTCCTCTCCAGGTTCCCTTGATAATCTGGTTCTCTACTTCAGACTTCTAAATGCAAAATGTTGAGGTTGGAGTGCTGTGTTCAGTGCTCTCAACCAAGAGCTGCGCTTGGGCAAAACGACTTCCTCCCTCGTGCTCTCGTCTGTCCATGGGCTCACCGCTTCCACAGTTCTTGCTTCCGTCCATCAGTTACTTCTCTGTAAGTTAAAACCTTTCCATCATCATCATGAGGGGAAAAAACCACTCATAGAACAATCTCAATTATCTTCCAACATTAAAACACAACAACAACAACAACTTGATTGACAAAGTACATGATAAAAGAGGGCAGCAGTAAAATAATGATGGCAACTTCTCTGGCTACTACTTTAGGCAGAGTCTAAGGATATAGGAGCAACCGTACTTTTTTAACCTCTTGTTTTATGCTACAACAATATCTTAAAGAACACTAGATCTCAAAACAGACCATCATCTATTAATAATATCTACATTTCAGTGGGGAATACAATGCTCAGAATCTAGTTATTTGTTAATGGTTCATTTTTTAATGAAATGCTATTATCTTTCCAGCAACTAATGGAAAATACCCCAAGACCTGGTGCCATCAGATGCATTTTAGAAAATTATTATTTTATGAGAACTATTATGCTTATTTTAATTGATGGGGCTTACATTAACTCATCAGAAAATAGATATTTTAAAGGAACTAGTGGCAGTGATGTTTGCAATTTTTTTTCAAAAAATTATAATGTCATCAGCTGTCAAATAGCTTGTGTGTGTGTGTGTGTATGTGTGTGTATGTGTGACATGCATAAGAGACTTGGTTTGACCTTCTGACCTTGACTTAATCACAGAGGCTGGAAGAAATCATAGAGATCTTCTAGTCCAACACCTCATTTTATAGACAGTGAACATTTTAATGACTTTCCCAAGGCCAGAAAGCTGGGCTGAGGCAGATCCAGAGCTAGGGCCCGGGTTTCCTGGTTTCCAAACCAGTGCTTGTCCCAACCAACCAAACTCCATGGTTTTTACAATGGCGTCCTTCCATCTTCCCGTCCACAAATGTATTTACAGGATAAGGAGAATGAGCTACTCACATCATAGTCTCCTTCAGGAAAAAGTGGGGCTGAATGATAGCTTCAAAGTGGAAGGCTTAAGACCTGAATTCTAATAAAACAGATAACATAAGATATAAATATTTGTTGAAATTTCAGGCAAGAAGAGGTGCTCCTGTCTCTTTCTCTTGTCCTCTTTGGGAAACAAAATCAAAAACAAAACAAAGAAAGGAAAGAAAAGAAAAAATTCTAAATTTCTTGAGTTTCAGGAAAAATGCTCTATTAGTGAGTCAGACTTTCAAAATAATGTTAGCAAAGGAAGTGACTGTCAATGTGTGGGAGAGATTTTTTTTTTTTAGAAGTCACATAAAAAAAAATAGCTCTGTGTGTACAGTTCTGAAACATTCTTCCTCCACTCTTAAAGGCTTCCTCAAATGTCCAGGCTTCCATGGACTAATTTAAATTTATTTTGCTTTTCCACCTCCTGCTTCATGCACCCCAGATTCAGCCCAAGAACACTATTATTTTCTTCCAATAGTCCATGTACCTTAAAACTTCTGCAACTTTGCTATTGCTCTTTTTTTTGCCTGAAATGTCATTTCCCTCCTTCTTCTCCACTTGCCAGAATCTTAAGCATCCTTCAACACCTGATTTAATATCACCTCCTCCTTAAAGCCTTGCTGATCTGCAAATTTGTAATTAGTAACTACTCCCTGTAACTCTTTGGTTGTACCTCTTTGAGATATTAATCCAGTCTACCTTGTTCTGTAGAGTACAAGGGTGTCTTCCCTGCTAGATTCCAATCTACGTGAGGCCTGGGAAAATATCTCATTTTATACATGCTAGGGACATGCTGTATCAGAGATTCCAGAGTCAAATGAACAGGCCCTTGGCTTCAAGAAACTATCTAATGTCTAGCGTGAGGACTTAGGTTATATTCCCCTGTCAGAAAGCAGACCTTGACAAAAGGATTTGGATGCTAGTAGTTTATTTGAGAAGTGAGGAGTGAGGAAGTGAGATAGTAAAGGAAAGAACGCCAAAAGGGACACATTACTAGTGATCAGGTTTCCGTGGAAACAAAGAGTTGGGATTGCCAGGGGCTGGGAGGTGGGGTAAGCGGGGAAGGGGGAGGATGTTAGTCAAAGGATACAAACTTAAGGTTATAAGATGAATAAGTTCTGTGGGTCTAATGTACAAATTCTGACTATAGTTAATAATACTGTATTGTACCCTTGAAATTTGCTAAGAGAGTAATCTTAAGCATTCTAGACATTCTCATGGCCAAAAAAAAAAACCATAGTAACTATGTGAGGGGATAGATGTGTTAATTAACTTGATGGTGGCAATCATTTCACAAGGTCTATGCATATCAGATTATCTTAATGCACTTTAAATACGTACAACTGTATATGTCAATTATACCTCAGTAAAGCTGGGGAAAAATAATGAACAGGTTTCCACTGTGGGCAGTCAGGGCCCAGTTCCGCTGAGGACCCTCTGAGAAACCATGTAGAACCTGCCTGGAGCCAGAGAAGGCCCTGGGGCGGAGACACAAGTGCTTGGGGCCAGGAAGCTGTGACAGGTACCGCTTGTCAACCACCGCTGCAGATGACCTCAGGGTGGGCCAGAGGGACACAGAGCAGCACAGCATCAGCTGCGGGCCGTAAATGGTTACTGTTGACTTTACTTAACCTGTTTAGTTCAAGTAAATCTACTTACTACCCTTAATGATACGTAAATGCTGGGAAAGTATTGACTTTACTCTTTTCTAAAGAAACTGAAGGTGTTTTTCTCAGTATAATTTCTTTACCAAACCGAAGTATGTATCAGATTTGATTTTCCACGAATTACTGAGTTACAAAGAATTTTTACTCTCACGAAGAAATTAGATTGTTCCTGATATAGGCTACTGGCCAAGAGTAGGTTTGGAAACTGAGTCTTGTCAGCAGAGAAATTTTTCACTCAGGATAACAATGAGACATTAGATGACATTACTTCGCAGTTTAAGAAACTGATTTCCTATCCTGAAAGAGTTAATTACTACAGTTTATCAAGAAATCCAAATTCCAAGAAAGTGGTTTATAGATTAGAACAGTACCACCATTTTCTAATGTAAACTCTGAAATACATTGCCCAAGGCCTATAGAAGTTAGTATCTGTGGGTTTTGGTGGTGTGTGGAAACATATCCCCCAATTTCTTAAGTACATTTGTGTACACACACACACACACACACACACACACACAGTGCCAAAATGGAGAAAAGGGAATTTTCTTTTCTCCTCAAGAGCAGCAGCTAATTTTTTTTAATATCATGAGAGGGAGAGAGAGAGGCAAATAGAACTGGTTATAATATAATCTTTCCCCCTTTTCCGTAATATTTTACTATTACTCTGAGTTTAAGGAAGATATGCAATTCTCTTACTTTAATAGCTGATAATCCAAGCAAAGCCACATTTAGGGGACAATCTCCTGGACCTGTTATCAAGAAGTAGTAATTTGATTCAGACTTAAAATGTATAAAGTTTAGAGTTGCAGAGGCATAAACAAAGATTAATGCTGTCATTTGCTTCAATCCAATGAGATAAATTAAAAACATCTTGAATGTTTTCACTTGTTCTATCTAAGCTTTCAAGGGTGCTAGAATGCTATTGCTAAAACAGAAAAATTCAGATGAAAAGAATTTAAATTTGTTCCCTAACATTGTGATGAAAGAATAGTCAGGCGTATTTTCATTCATGAGGGAAAAAATGTGACTAAAAATAAGATGTATCAACTATTAAATCCTGCTCTAAGTTATATTTAGTAGTTTAGAATATATACATTCTTACTGGCTTTTAAAATTAACACTGGAGGACTTCCCTGGTGGTGCGGTGGTTAAGAATCCGCCTGCCAATGCAGGAGACACGGGTTCAAGCCCTGGTCCGGGAAGATCCCACATGACGAGGAGCAACTAAGTCTGTGTGCCACAACTTCTGAGCCTGCGCTCTAGAGCCTATGAGCCACAACTACTGAAGCTCACGCGCCTAGAGCCCGTGCTCCGCAACAAGAGAAGCCACTGCAATGACAAGCCCGCACACTGCAACAAAGTGTAGGCCCCGCTCGCGGCAACTAGAGAAAGCCTGCACGCAGGAAAGAAGAGCCAATGCAGCCAAAAATAATAAATAAATAAATAAGTTTATAAAAATAAATAAATTAAATTAACACTGGAAATGTTAGAGTAATATTTTTTTAATTACCCATTTCATCCTTAAAAATAAACTTATGAATCTACATTCTACATCCTAGAGGCTAAAAGTCTAGTGATTTAAATAATTTGGCTAATCTAATGTGTTCTGTGTTCCAGAATATTCTGCTTCAGTTTTACTTGTAATATTACTTGATTTACTCTATACTCTCAGAATACACAAAAAATTTATATGTATTATAAACAGGTATATTGGAAACAGAACGTGTACACACATAAAAGACATTTCATCCAGCCAAGAAATAGTCACTGAGCATTTACCATGTTCCAGGCACAGTGATAGATCTCTTCAAATAAATGTTTATTTAGAGAGTATCTTCATCTCATCAAGTAATTAGCTATTATACTTAAGTATTTAGTATGTATGTGTATAGGGAATATTCCCTACACACACACACACACACACACACACACACACACACACACACAGAGAATGCCAAAATAAAACACTTTAAAATTACTTAATTACTTATATTTTATTATTTTTCTGGAGAAAACCTATGCTGTTATAATTTATTTCAGATAGATAAAGGCTTACTTAAGAAGGGCTTACTTTTCTATTACAAAAGTGCATTTTTTATTCAATGATTTTTTAAGTGATAATATCAAATTCACATATTACACTGGTGTGGCTTTAAGACACAAACACAGAATGTAAAAGATCTGCTTATTAGTATCGTAAGTCTAAGCTCAGTTATTCAACAGATATTTATTTAATCCTTATTCTGTTCCGGGAATTGTTTTAAGCCCTGGAAATGCAGCAGTTAACTAAACAGAGATCCTGCCTTCATGGAACTTAGCGCTATTATGCAATGCTGTGGAATCAGTCTTGGAGTTTTCTGGATTATCTTTATCATATGCTCTTAGAACTGCGATTGTGCATCTTGCAATCAGACCATATGTCATACTCCATGGACTGTTAATAAATCTTCATCAAGGAGTCTAATAAGTCCTAGAAAGAGAAAGCCTTCCACTCTGTTTTTGATGAACTATATACATGATAATCCAGATTGATGTCTGTGAGTCAGATGTATTATTTAAGTTGTTAGTTGGTTTTTATAGAACTGAAATTACATTATGAACCTTAAAAGTAAAAGAATCAGTTATCAAGGTAAGAAAATGAGTATTGAAAGCATTCCTATGTGCTTGATTTATTTTCCAAGTAGACTTGTAAAATCTTTACAAACTTGTCATCTTTATAAAGCCATTACTAATTGTTCCACTTGCAAAACATAGAATTAAAAGCAAGGCTTATGACTCCAACACTATTACAGTAGCAGCAAGAAATGTCCAGCCATAGGGCTAGAAACTGGGAATTGGCTTTGGTTTGAGCAATGATAATTATTCTACTGACATCTAGAAATAATATATACCAGACTTTATCTTACTCTTACATAAAATGAATCACTATAATTAATAACATTTTTAAAATACCAACATTACCATGCACTGTACATTTCATATACATCGTCTTTTTTCTTTACAGTAAGGCTCTTTACAAGATGGGCATTATTCTCCCATTTTGCTGATGAGGGAACTGAAACTAAGGGAGGTGAAGTGACCTGTTCAAAACCATAGAGCAAAGATAACACTCAGGATGTGCATTTTGAACCATTGGATCATTTGCCCCCAAAGTACCAAACTCATTGGTAACTATTTAGCCTACCAAGCACACTAAATCAGGCCTGGAGGTCAAAGTAGAAAGTCTGTAGTACAACATGTAATTCAGTCAACTGGAGCAACAGAAATGATTTGAAAAAAATTTTAATTGTATTAGTGTCTGAGATATTTTAGATAGAGGCTACCTATTTCCTCAGCTTTCTACTTTAACTTTTCTTCACATTAATCCATAAAAGGAATGAGCCTGAAAACACAGATAATCACAACTGAGCCCTTAGTCATTGTTATTTTATTATGAACGTACTTGGAGATAACCTTCTCTTGAATTCTCTGAGTTAGCTAAACAGTCCCAGAAAATCCTATACTGTGACCAATGGTCTAAATTAAATACATACATATGCACTATAAGCCAGATTTGTAATATCTTAAACTACAACCAAGTACAGCTGAGTAATTGGATGTAACGACAGTTTCCAAATTCCACTCCTCCCTTTCCCTACAGTATCTTGCTCCCCTACTTCAGAAAAATAGTTTACTCAAGATGAAGTTAACAGTTTAGCATGACAAATACATAAAAGGGAAAGAGGCTACTTTTCCCACTGCCAGTGTCTTTTGGAGGTGATCCTAATACAAATTGTGTTTTTGGGGTGGCTTATACTTACAATGTTTTTCTTAATTATGAATAAAAATGCTCAGTGGACAAACAGTGGAATATGTAGAAATAGTTCTCATTGAAGTCTCATGTTCTAGCTGGTGAGAAACAGCTGGAACTTAGAATTGACAAATAGACATTTAAGGTAATGAAAAATTTGGTAGTATACTTGGCCATAGTATACATTCAAGACAGCAATTTTGAAATCCATCTGCCTTATTTTGTAAGCAGCCTTTGATGGAGCTGTTTCCAAGTGGGTGAGATTCATTTAAATCATTTCCTCCACCCAAAGAACCAGACTTTGACAGACATGGACTAAACGAATCTAACCTGTTTTCGAATATCAGGATCTACTAGGAAGCCAGCCAACCCAGAAGAAATAACAACTTTCTAGTGTAGGAGAAACAAAATCACATAGAGCAGAGCCAAGGGAAAATGTAGTTAAGGAAGATCACACTGATCTCAGTCAAAAGTAGGCTGAAATTGTAGGAGTCCCAAAATCAACTTTTGATTAATGGTGTGGAAGAGAAGAGGACAGTGAAACATGTATGTGGAAAGAGAAAAAAAATGCCTTTCTTTAAATTGTGTGGTGAGTCCTTCAGAGGTAAGGCCTGGCTGAATGCCAAAAGCAACAAGAAGAATCTCTGGCAAGTATTTTGCCAGCCCATACCTGAAGGCTAGTACTTGTGTGATGGGACCGTGTTGGGATTAGCCTAGGGGCAGGGAGTGCTCCTTTAAAAAAAAAAAAAAAAAAAAGGTATGTTTGAGGCAGAAGTAGTGCCAGAACTGGAAATTCTAGCCTAAAATTAAGACAAGAAGAGAAATGATACTTTCATTTCCACTTTCCAATAAATACTAACATATGGACCTTGACAATATCATTAGATGGAATCTTTCAAAAAATTTGCAGAGAAACTGAGCCTATGGAAAACATGAAGATATTTTCATATAAACTCTGAAATCATGGGAATATAGCAGGTGAAAAACAAAGATTCTCACTGGTGTATATTTATGATGCTAAATTGCCCTATCCAAGAAGAGGTAATGTCTTTCTTTTTGTTCTGGGGTCTCTCTCTCTCTTTCTCCCTCTCTCTCAGCTTCAGGACAGTTTTGAAGTTTTCTCTTTAAACTTTATATCTAAGTGTCTTTTATTTTTGTTACTGTAAGTGGGTTTTTCTCTTTCAGTATATCTTCTAACTGGTATCAATTTGTGTTTGTGAAGGCTATTTACTTTTGTGTGCTAATCTTATATCCTGAGAGATTATGTAATTTCCTTAATGTTTGTGTTCGTTTTATCTTTGGTTCTCTAGGTTTGGAAAGTTCACTATCATGTCTTCTACAAAATAATGATAATTTTACTTGTTTGCCACCCAGTTTTTATGCTTTTAATTGTTTTCATTTTTCAAATGACCATGGCTCATGACTCCAGCGCAGCTGTAAATAGTAGTGGTGGTAGAGGGCATGTTAGCCTTACTTCTGACTTGGAAGATACCTAGTGAGTTCTCATTATGTAAATGTATATATAATAGGTTTTTAAAATAAGTATTAAATTGTGTTGAAGATCTTTTACCATTTATGGAGATAATTGTTTGATGTTTTTACTTGAATTTATAATATGGTGAATTACATTAATATGGTTCCTTATATTCTGGAATAAATTTTACCTGGTCATGAAAAAAAAAAAAAAAGAAAAGAAAAACAAAGATTCTCTGCCTTCATTTAGGGGGAAAAAGAAGACATTGTCTAACAGAAGAGAGGGTATATATTCCACTATTCAGAATCCCAATTCTTTCTCTTATTTAGAACCCAAGATCTTTTTAACTCTAGTATTCATTTTCTCCTTGCCTTGCAAAAAGATGATTTTGGATTTGCTATATGTAAACGACATGGGTAGTTGCCTATATGTAAACGACATGGATAGTTGCCTAAGTGATGTTTTTTAAGGAGCATTAGAAAATCCTCTCAAAATTTCTTCCACGGCCCCAATACTCCATCATTATAGTCATCCCTTGGTTCATTGGATTGTCATTCCTAAGGGTACACAGTTAAAACACACTAATATTTCAGAGGGGCATAACTCATTAGGCTGTTATGTGGTATAACCTTTCCCGTATGATGTGTACACCAGATCACATTCCATAGTAGCAACTATCTGAGAGGAAATCCAATTGGTGGTAATCTCCTGATAAACATTGATTGGAAAGAAAAGTAAGGAAGACAGAAAATGGACTTTGGAGACTTGATCACTGGAGAGACTTGCTCCAAAATCAGGGATGAAAACACGTATGCACAACATCTAATAGGCCTGAAAATATATTTCCAGCCAACAGAATTGATCTTAACTTCACTTTTAGCTTTACCACTAAAATTATATTTCAGATGTTATTGCAAACTGTTCGAATAGAGGACATGAAAACTGAGACCCAGAAATGTTAAGTGATGTGCCCAAGTTTACTAAGAGGTTTGTGGCAGAAACCCCTCCAGACAACTAGATCAGCTTTCTTCCTGTTATTCTATGCCAGTGTTTGCTCATCTTCAGTCATTTCTATTTCCTCGTTACTTTTTGCCTCATCTTACTATCACTAGTACTATCATATTTTTCTGAAATTTATTCACTGTTCTTTACTTAATACATTTATATAAATAAGAAACTTTGTATCATTACCACAAATAGAAAACCAGAACCATTTGCTATAAATAGAAAGTAACAGTAAATATTAATACAATGTAGTAAAAATAACAAAACATGGTAATATATTTTAGCTACTATCTTACCTGATGAAAACTCTGTCAGAGCCTGCTCTGCCTTGTTAAAGTGGAGGATTTGAGAAACTTAGATACAGATTAACACCAAACTACAACTTCCTCCTTGATATAATCACAAAGATTGAAAGATGTTTGCAGAGAAAAATAACGTTGTCCTCATGTGATCCAGTGCTAGTTAATGCCATATTCACGAATTTTATGTCATGTCTGGTGCCTCTTAATATCATCTTGGATGCTATCAGTGGTAAATGTCCCATACTTCCAAAAAGACACTGCTTAGCAGTACTCTATATTGATAAACTGAGTTGTATAATACTTAAATTTCATAGGATAATGCTGATTGAATTCCAGGTCCAAAAGACATATTAATTACCTGATTTGAATTATTTGGTGCTGACTTAAAAGTTTCTTAATTCCCACCTTAGAGGGCTTCAGGAATTATGCTAATCTGATTGTTTGGATAATCAGCATCTGAGGAATTGATTTGTGGCCCTCGAAGCACCTAGTGTGAGGGGCTGGGGGAGCGCCTGTTCCAGATGCCTCATCCTGATGGGGTCATGGCTACTGACCAGGCCATGGTCTGGTACAGAAATATGTTCACGTCCCATGCTCTCAGGAACTGGACTCTGCTGGGCTCCATTTTCTACAGCTGGGAACAGCACAGCTGCTAGATGACAAAACAGTAAAAGTAAACATATGTTTCAATAACTGAAATACCTGACTACCCAAAAAAGTTTCCTATGGAAGTATAATCACTAAATATAAAGGACATTTTTTTTCCAATGACTTGCAGGATACTGAACTACTTGAAATTATGGACTAAAAGCCCTAATACTAAATCTATACTGATTACTAATTTCTGGAAATCAGCTCTTTGGTTCAGCATGTAACAGAGCCAGCCCTAAAAGGCATCACCTCTCAACTCCTGGGCCAAATACTGGCCAACCTTTCCCCACCCAGAATCTGCCTTCTATCCTTGTGGATTAGTGAGTACTCAGTCAGTTATAAATAAAATGAAACTTTATCTCTCCTCCAAATAATAATAATAATAATTAGCATAGTGAAAAAACATATAGAAGCTTGACTATACTATTAAGAGATTTACCTTGGAATCAGAGACCCAAGTTTGAACAGTTACTTAGCTCTACCACTTAATAGTTATGAGAGCTAGGAGAAATCACTCAACATAGCATATTTCTGCATTAAGAAATTATGGATAATTATACTTTACTCATGGATTATTATAAGAATGAAATTGAGTTAACATTTCAGGTTAGGTGGATTTGACTAAATATTGGTTAAATTACTTGATGTGTTCATTCATTAAAACTTCACCATTCTCTAAAGTTCTTACTTTATTCTCCCACAGCAATAATGTAAATAGCTTTTCTGTGCTTTAGCTCTAAAAAAGTACTTTACTTTATAAAAATTAAACATATAAGTAGATTTAAATATTTTATATTTTAAAGAATAGGGGAACTAAAATGTTGAAACCCACTCTTCAAACATATTATGCTTATTGTTATCATTCATCTCTTACTAAATCTCATGACCACTTCTCCAAACAGAATTTTTTAAAGTAATTTTTCTTGGGTTTTAAAGAGTATGACTTGTGAACAATAGACTAATAAACAGACTCTACAAAAGTAGATGGTTAAACTGGGATAAACTCTACAAACAAATTGTTGAATTCATCTTTGTAAATAATATAACTCTCAGCAAACTCAATCTTTTCAATAACACATATTAAGGGATTAGAGACTATTCCTAGCACAGTTACAGATTTGGGAAGATAGAAAAGAGTACTTCAGGGTGTCCTGAGAATGCTGAACATATATGGGAAGGGGAGGTAAATAATATGTATAAGTGGAAATAAGTTGGACCAATCATAGAATAAAGAACATCTAGCCAAGTATAGTGTTACAACTAAGTAATGATTTTATTTTCATATCTTAACTTATATTATAGTTGTCCTTCTGATATTTGGTATTTAGGCTATAAAATATTTCTTAAAATGAATTGTAAAACTATATTTTCATCCTACAGCACCTCAGAATAAAACCCTTATAAAAATCAAGAAATCTACCAATACCTTTTTTCCCATGTAAACAGCTCTTTTTAGATAACCATGTTTAAAATTGGAGTCTAATTTTAATTTTCTCTTTGCATCAACTCTGCTGTTTAAACCACCTCTACTGTGTTTGTTTGAATTCCAAAGTTGAACAAATATTCCTGTTATGTTTAAATATCTAGAGGAAGGTGTGTTTCTCAAAGTGTGTTGTTGTGACTGTTTTTATTAAAATCAGCTGGGATGACTGTTAAAAGGCCAGTCTCCTGGGCTCCACCACCCCAATCCTACTGTGGTAGGCAGAATAATGGCCCCCTAAAGATGCCCACATTCTAATCCCCAGAACCAGTGACTATGTTATGCTACACGGAAAGGGAGAATTAAAGATGTGGGTAGAATTAAGGTTGCTTGTCATCTGATCCTAAAGTAGGAAGAGGATCCTAGATTATCCAGGTGGGTCCATTGTAATCACAAGCGTGCTTAAAAAGTAGAATAGGAGGCAGAAAAGGAAAATCAGTCTGAGAAAAACTATGGAAGAATGGTACAGAGCAATGCACTGTTGCTGGCTTTGAAGATGGAAGACATGGCCATGAGCCAAAGAATGTGGGCAGCCTCTAGAAGCTGGAAAGGGCAAGGAAACAGACATTCCTCTAGAGCCTCCAGAAGGGAATATAGTGTTGCTGACACCTTGATGTTAACCCAGTAAGACAACTGTTGGACTTCTAAACTACAACACTGAGAGATAAATTTGTGTTGTTTAAGCCACTAAATTTGTGGGAAATTACTATAATAGCAGTAGGAAAATAACATACCTACCAAATCAAAATCTCTGGATATGAAGTCCAGGAATTTGCTTTTTTATCATTCTCCCAGGTGATTCCTTTGTACTCTAACATTTGAAAACCTAACACTAGTTTTGAGTTCTAACACTAGACTTGAGTTCCTTTTTTAAATATTAAAGATATTTTTAGGTCCTTGTCCCCACGGTGAGCCACAACCACCCCCCGCTGCTGCAGGAGACCCTCCAACACTAGCAGCCATGTGGCTGACAGGGTCTTGGTGCTCCGCCAGGGTTTCAGGCCTGTGCCTCTGAGGTAGGAGAGCTGAGTTCAGGACAGTTGGTCCACAAGAGACCTCCCGGCTCCAGGTAATATCAAACGGCAAAAGCTCTCCCAGAGATCGCCATCTCAACGCTAAGAACCAGCTCCACTCAACAACCAGCAAGCTACATTGCTGGACACCCTATGCCAAACAACTAGCAAGACGAGAACACAACCCCACCCATTAGAAGAGAGGCTGCCTAAAATCATAATAAGGTGACAGACACCCCAAAACACACCACCGGACACGGTCCTGCCCACCAGAAAGACAAGATCCAGCCTCATCCACCAGAACACAGGCACCAGTCCCCTCCACCAGGAAGCCCACACAACCCACTGAACCAACCATAGCCACTGGGGGCAGACACCAAAAACAATGGGAACTACGAACCTGCAGCCTGCGAAAAGGAGACCCCAAACACAGGAAGTTAAGCAAAATGAGAAGACAGAGAAACACACAGCAGATGAAGGAGCAAGGTAAAAACCCACCAGACCTAACAAATGAAGAGGAAATAGGCAGTCTACCTGAAAAAGAATTCAGAATAATGATAGTAAAGATGATCCAAAATCTTGGAAATAGAATAGAGAAAATACAAGAAACGTTTAACAAGAATCTAGAAGAACTAAAGAGCACACAAACAATGATGAAAAACACAGTAAATGAAATTAAAAATTCTCTAGAAGGAATCAATAGCAGAATAACTGAGGCAGAAGAACGGAAAAGTGACCTGGAAGATAAAATAGTGGAAATGACTACCACAGAGCAGAATAAAGAAAAAAGAATGAAAAGAATTGAGGACAGTCTCAGAGACCTCTGGGACAACATTAAACACACCAACATTCGAATTATAGGGGTCCCAGAAGAAGAAGAGAAAAAGAAAGGGACTGAGAAGATATTTGAAGAGATTATAGTTGAAAATTTGCCTAATATGGGAAAGGAAATAGTCAATCAAGTCCAGGTAGCACAGAGAATCCCATACAGGATAAATCCAAGGAGAAACATGCCAAGACACATATTAATCAAACTATCAAAAATTAAATACAAAGAAAAAATATTAAAGGCAGCAAGGGAAAAGCAACACATAACATACAAGGGAATCCCCATAAGGTTAACAGCTGATCTTTCAGCAGAAACTCTGCAAGCCAGACGGGAGTGGCAGGACATATTTAAAGTGATGAAAGGGAAAAACCTACACCCAAGATTACTCTACCCAGCAAGGATCTCATTCAGATTTGACAGAGAAATTAAAACCTTTACAGACAAGCAAAAGCTAAGAGAATTCAGCACCACCAAACCAGCTTTACAGCAAATGCTAAAGGAACTTCTCTAGGCAGGAAACACAAGAGGAGGAAAAGACCTACAATAACAAACCCAAAACAATTAAGAAAATGGTAATAGGAAAATACATATCGGTAATTACCTTAAATGTAATTGGATTAAATGCTCCAACCTAAAGACATAGACTGGCTGAATGGATATGAAAACAAGACCCATATATATGCTGTCTACAAGAGACCCACTTCAGACCTAGGGACACATACAGACAGAAAGTGAGGGGCTGGAAAAAGATATTCCATGCAAATGCAAATCAAAGGAAAGATGGAGGAGCAATTCTCATATCAGACAAAATAGACTTTAAAATAAAGTCTATTACAAGAGACAAAGAAGGACACTACATAATGATCAAGGGATCAATTCAAAAAGAAGATATAACAATTGTAAATATTTATGCACCCAACATAGGAGCACCTCAACATAAGGCAAATACTAATAGCCATAAAAGGCAAAATCGACAGTAACACAATCATAGTAGGGGACTTTAACACCCCACTTTCACTAATGGGCAGATCATCCAAAATGAAAATAAATAAGGATACACAAGCTTTAAATGATACATTAAACAAGATGGGCTAAATTGATATTTATAGGACATTCCATCCAAAAACAACTGAATACACTTTCTTCTCAAGTGCTCATGGAACATTCTCCAGGATAGATCAAATCTTGGGTCACAAATCAAGCCTTGGTAAATTTAAGAAAATTGAAATCTTATCAAGTATCTTTTCTGACCACAATGCTATGAGACTAGATATCAATTACAGGGAAAAATCTGTAAAAAATACAAACACATGGCAGCTAAACAATACACTGCTAAATAACCAACAGATCACTGAAGAAATCAAAGGAAATCAAAAAATACCTAGAAACAAATGACAATGAAAACACGACGACCCAAAACCTATGGGATGCAGCAAAAGCAGTTCTAAGAGGGAAGTTTATAGCAATACAATACCTCAAGAAACAAGAAACACCTCAAATAAACAACCTAACCTTACACCTAAAGCAATTAGAGAAAGAAGAACAAAAAAAACCCCAAAGTTAGCAGTTAGTGCTCTGAATCACCTCTCCACACACACTCTGAAACAGTGGTCTCTTGCCTCTTAGGCAAGGTCCAGACTTTTTCCCGGACTCCCTCCCAGCTAGCTGTGGTGCACTAGCCCCCTTCAGGCTGTGTTCACGCAGCCAACCCCAGTCCTCTCCCTGGGATCTGACCTCCAAAGCCTGAGCCTCAGCTCCCAGCCCCCACCTGCCCTGGCGGGTGAGCAGACAAGCCTCTCAGGCTGGTGAGTGCTGGTCGGCACCGATCCTCTGTGCGGGAATCTCTCCGTTTTGCCCTCTGCACCCCTGTTGCTGCTCTCTCCTCCATGGCTCCAAAGCTTCCCCCTCGTCCAACCTCCATCTCCGCCAGTGAAGGGGCTTCCTAGTGTGTGGAAACTTTTCCTCCTTCACAGCTCCCTCCAGAGGTGCAGGTCCCGTCCCTATTCTTTTGTCTCTGTTTTTTTTTTGCCCTACCCAGGTAGGTGGGGAGCTTCTTGCCTTTTGGGAAGACTGAGGTCTTCTGCCAGCATTCAGTAGGTGTTCTGTGGGAGTTGTTCCACATGTAGATGTATTTGTGATGTATTTGTGGGGAGGAAGGTGATCTCCACGTCTTACTCCTCTGCCATCTTGAAAGTCTCTACTGAACAATTTTTACTAGGATTATTAAACTTTTTTAAAAGGATTCGATATTATGTATTCTCTATTCAAGTGCAATAGAATTTAAAGGAGAGAACAATTAATGTTAGTTGGAATAAATGGGAAGGATTAAAGGGATTTTCAAGGACAAGTGGGATTGAACATAAAGTGCTAAGGATGAGAGTATTTAGAAAAGCAAATATACACTATTAAGAACTGAAGTGTTGCATTTTGAGGGACTGTGAAACTAACTTGATTAACATGTGGCAGGGGTGCTGGTGAAGCTGTGAGAAGACAGTGGTGATAGTAGGGAATTCTGGGAAATAAATTCAGATGGTTAATGATTATAGAAAGTTTTGCCTGCCAAAGACTTTTGCCCAAACTGTAGACAAATTGTTGAATGGAATGCTGTTGGGTGTTTCTCAGCATGGTAACCTGATAAAAGTGGTCTTTAAGGGAAATTGATCTGCCAGCGCTATGTACAATAAATAAGGGAAACAGCCAAGGCAACCACTCTGCAGGGGGTTTTAGAGTAACTTATGCTTACAGTGCCTAAGGCTGGATTCCAAAAAATGGCAGATATTAGACTAGAGTTGGAGACATTAGTGTGTACTCAGGTTTAGCTTAATATAGATACAGATGGATACATATAGAAATATTTATAGATATGTGTATATACATAGACTAGTATACATACATATATTTCCTTTCTTTGTCAGTTGAGAGGTTCTAAAAGCAACAATATCCCAGCAGCAATGGGCACACCAAGTGCCCAAATCTTGGTTTCTAATACCATTCTCCAATAAAAGGAACTTGGACTCCTTGGAGAAATGGTTGATTCAATAGCTATGGCATTATGATAGAAAGAACAATGCCCCCCCCCAAGATG
Source organism: Balaenoptera physalus (assembly GCF_965194825.1). Lineage (NCBI taxonomy): Eukaryota > Metazoa > Chordata > Mammalia > Artiodactyla > Balaenopteridae > Balaenoptera > Balaenoptera physalus. The sequence goes on along the minus strand of NC_138890.1, from coordinate 108,127,842 downwards.
TTCACATCCTAATTCCCAGAACCTTTGAATGTTATTTTAAATGGCAAAGAGGCATTAAGGTAGCAGACAGCGTTAAGGTTGCTGATCAGCTGACTTCAATATGCAGAGATTATCATGGATTTTCCAGGAAGGCCCAATGTAATTACAAGGGTCTTAAAATGTGGAAGAGGGAGGCAGAAGAGAAGAGCCGAAGAGATGACAGCATGAGAAGGATCCAAGCTGACAGTGCTGGCTTTCAAGATGAAGGAATGAGGCTGTGAGTCAAGAATGCCACCAAACTTTAGAAGATGGGCATGGCAAAAAAAAAAAAAAAAAAAGAAAGAAAGAAAGAAAAAAACAAATTCTCCTCTAGAGCCTCCAGAAGGAATGCAGCCCTACCTATACATCGATGTTAGTCCAATGAGACCCATCTTGGAATTCTAACCTCCAGAATTATAAGATAATAAATTTTGTGTTATTTTAAGCCAGTAAGTTTGTGGTAAGTTTTTGCAATAGTAGTATGAAACTAGTACCACCAAAAATATACAAGATGACCCTAGAGCATCTTATAGTGTCAGAAAGTAAGGAAGTGTTACAAACTATAATGGAAAAGAATCAAAAACAAAACAATATATATAGATATATATATATATATACATATATATGTGTGTATTACCGAATCACTTTGCTGTATACCTGAAACTAACACAATATTGTAAATCAATTATACTTCAATAAAAAAAAATTTTTTTAAGAAAGTAAGTAGGCATTTAAAACACACACACACATCAAGGAAATATGTCAAAGGGGAATAGGAGCTAAGTAGAAGATCTCCCAATGGCTGAAGCTGGAAAAATTTGAACAAGAAAATTAATAACATAGTATAGTATTATAACTCTAAGTATAAAATAAATAACCATGAGTCCATGTTGATATAAATTAAACAAATAAATGGGAAGACTATCCAAACTCCATGCAGAATTCCAAATAATTCTTTAGATACTCTGTCTTCAAGGGGAGCATGACTACCTACTCTTTCAGTGTGGGCTGCACATAGTGACTTTCTTCCAAAAAATATAGTATAGAAAGGGGGAAAAGAGAGTAACTTGACAGTGGAGAAATCTGACTAACACAACCTCACCTAGATGATCAAGGTTAACACTAACAGTAGTTTAGTCATGTTGACAGCATCTACTTTTTTTTTTTAACATCTTTATTGGAGTATAATTGCTTTACAATGGTGTGTTAGTTTCTGCTTTATACCAAAGTGAATCAGCTCTACATACACATATATCCCCATATCTCCTCCCTCTTGCATCTCCCTCCCACCCACCCTATCCCACCCCTCTAGGTGGCCACAGAGCACTGAGCTGATCTCCCTGTGCTATGCGGCTGCTTCCCACTAGCTATCTATTTTACATTTGGTAGTATATATAAGTCCATGCCACTCTCTCACTTCGTCCCAGCTTACCCTTCCCCCTCCCCATGTGACAGCATCTACTTGTGATGTGATGTGATGAGAATAGCACCTTACTATGGTAGTCTTTCTTTCCAAAACTTACCTCAGTCTAATCATGAGAAAAACTTCAGACAAACCCCTGCTGAGGGGAAATCTACAAAATACCTGACTAGTATTCCTCAAAACTGCAGGGTCATCAGCAACAAGGAAAGTCTGAGAAACTGTCACAGCCTAAAGGAGCCTAAGGAGACATAAATGTAATGTGGTATCCTGGATGGGACTCTGAAACAGAGAAGACAGGTAAAAACTAAGGAAGTCTGGATAAAGTATGGACTTTAGTTAATAATGCATCAATATTGTTTCATTAGTTGTACCAAATGTACCATACTAATCTTAAATGCTAATAATCGGGGAAATTTGGTATAGAGTATAATGGAACTCTTTGTACTAGCTTTCAATGTTTCTGTTCTAAAGCTATTCTAAGATAAAAGGGTTCTTTTTTAATGGCAGAGAGACTTTATAGGAAGAAATGTTTTATGCAAGATTTTAGAGGAAGTAAAATCTGGGTTGGTGATTAATTGAATAAAGGAGATGAAAAAATAATGAATGAATCATAGATAAGGCTTGAATGGCCAGGAGAACGTAATGCCAGTGACAAAGAGGAAAAATGAGAGAGGAAGCTTGCTGGTGGTTAAGCAAACGATAAATTTAGGACACAATAAATTTGAGACAAAAATGGATAACTCAAGTGTAAATATAATCAGTAGCTGGAGATAAAGAATTTGATGTTGGGTAAAAGTTCATGAATGGAAATGTAAATTTAGATTTAATCAGTCAACCAGCAGATATACATAGAACAAATGCTTATAAGGCCTTGTATGAAGAAGGGGAAGAGAGTGTATACTAACATGCAAATTATTGGAGAGTCAAGGCTTATGTCTACATAGAGGGAACAACAGAAAAAAGTGCCTGTGTCAAATAAGATAGGAAAAATAAGCAGCACTTAAGAGTTTAATATAGATTCCCCAGCATGCACACTTTGTTAGTATAAATGAGATCTCTGAGGAAACAGATGGTGTTATAAACTGAATGTTTGTGTTCCCTCAAAATTCACGTGCTTAAGTCCTAACCCCCAATGTTGTATTTGGAGGTGGCGCCATTAAGAAAGTAGTTAAAATTAAATGTGGTCATAAAGGAGGGGCCCTGATCCAATACAATTAGGATCTTTATAAGAAGAGACACCAGAGAACCCTTTCTCCACCCACCTTCCCCCTCCCTGGGTACACACCAAGGAAAAACCATGTGAAGACATAGTGAGAAGACAGCCATCTGCAAAGAAGGAATAGGGCCCTCATCAGAAACTAAATCAACTGAAACCTTAATCTTGGACTTTTAGGCTCCAGAACTGTAAGAAAATAAAATTCTGTTGTTTAAGCCTGTGATACTTTGTTATGGCAGCCTGAACAGACTAATACAGATGATCATAAGAGGGCAAATGAGGAAATGTGAATAAGAGAGTGGTAAGAAGAAAACCAAGGTAATGTAGCAGCAAGGAAACCAAGGAAAAAGACTTTATTTATTCATAAATATTTATTGAGAATTTATCTTGTGCCAGACACTGTATAAGACATAATACGTAATAAATAAGGCACCACTCCTACATACATACAAGTTATATTCTGTGATGAATCACAAACAAGGAATAATAGACAAATAAATAACCAGATAGAGATCATAAAAGTGCTCTGAAGGGAGATGCAATAAAGAATAACTACATATGTTGCAGGTATGTCTTGAATAGTCAAGGAAGAACTCTCTGGGGAGATGACATTTAAGCTGAAACCTAAAGAATGAAACTGAGCTAGATGTGCAAAATGCTGAGGTATGAGCTTTGTAGGCAAAGAAAACAGGAAGTGCAAAGGCTGGGGTGTCAAAACTCACTTGGGGAATTTGAGAAACTGAAAAGAGGCCAATGGGATCGGCATATTGTAATCAAGGGAGAATGTGATGGAGATATCTTTGTAGAGATAGATGAAAGCCACATCATACAATCTTGTAGGCCAGCCTAAGAAGTATGGATCTATTTCTAAGATGCTGAGAAGCCATTGAATGGATCTAAGGAACAAGAGACATGGCCTGATTCATGTTTTTACGTGACACCTCTGATTAGAATGTGAAAAAATATTTTTTTAACATCTTTATTGGAGTATAATTGCTTTACAATGGTGTGTTAGTTTCTGCTTTATAACAAAATGAATCAGTTATACATATACATATGTTTCCATATCTCTTCCCTCTTGCGTCTCCCTCCCTCCCAACCTCCCTATCCCCCCCCTCTAGGTGGTCACAAAGCACCGAGCTGATCTCCCTGTGCTATGTGGCTGCTTCCCACTAGCAATCTATTTTACGTTTGGTAGTGTATATATGTCCATGCCACTCTCTCACTTTGTCACAGCTTACCCTTCCGCCTCCCCATATCCTCAAGTCAATTCTCTAGTAGGTCTGTGTCTTTATTCCCGTCTTACCCCTAGGTTATTCATGACCTTTTTTTTTTTTTTTTTGGATTCCATATATATGTGTTAGCATATGGTATTTGTTTTTCTCTTTCTGACTTACTTCACTCTGTATGACAGACTCTAGGTCCATCCACCTCACTACAAATAACTCAATTTTGTTTCTTTTTATGACTGAGTAATATTCCATTGTATATATGTGCCATATCTTTATCCATTGATCTGTTGATGGACACTTAGGTTGCTTCCATGTCCTGGCTATTGTAAAAAAAGCTGCAATGAACATTTTGGTACATGACTCTTCTTGAATTATGGTTTTCTCAGGGTATATGCCCAGTAGTGGGATTGCTGGGTCGTATGGTAATTCTATTTTTAGTTTTAAGGAACCGCCATACTATTCTCCATAGTGGCTGTATCAATTTGCATTCCCACCAACAGTGCAAGAGTTTTCCCTTTTCTCCACACCCTCTCCAGCATTTATTGATTCTAGATTTTTTGATGATGGCCATTCTGACCGGTGTGAGATGATATCTCATTGTAGTTTTGATTTGCATTTCTCTAATGATTACTGATGTTGAAACCCTGCAGAAAGTAGGCATAGAGGGAACTTTCCTCAACATAATAAAGGCCATATATGACAAACCCACAGCCAACATCGTCCTCAATGGTGAAAAACTGAAACCATTTCCACTAAGATCAGGAACAAGAAAATGTTGCCCACTCTCACCACTATTATTCAACATAGTTTTGGAAGTTTTAGCCACAGCAATCAGAGAAGAAAAAGAAATAAAAGGAATCCAAATCAGAAAAGAAGAAGTAAAGCTGTCACTGTTTGCAGATGACATGATACTATACATAGAGAATCCTAAAGATGCTACCAGAAAACTACTAGAGCTAATCAATGAATTTGGTAAAGTAGCAGGATACAAAATTAATGCACAGAAATCTCTGACAATCCTATACACTAATGATGAAAAATCTGAAAGTGAAGTTAAGAAAACACTCCCATTTACCACTGCAACAAAAAGAATAAAATATCTAGGTATAAACCTACCTAAGGAGACAGAAGACCTGTATGCAGAAAATTATAAGACACTGATAAAAGAAATTAAAGATGATACAAATAGATGGAGACATATACCATGTTCTTAGATTGGAAGAATCAATATTGTGAAAATGACTCTACTACCCAAAGCAATCTACAGATTCAATGCAATCCCTATCAAACTACCACTGGCATTTTTCACAGAACTAGAACAAAAAATGTCACAATTTGTATGGAAACACAAAAGACCCCGAATAGCCAAAGCAATCTTGAGAACGAAAAATGGAACTGGAGGAATCAGGCTCCCTGACTTCAGACTATACTACAAAGCTACAGTAATCAAGAGAGTATGGTACTGGCACAAAAACAGAAATATGGATCAATGGAACAGGATAGAAAGCCCAGAGATAAATCCACACACATATGGACACCTTATCTTTGATAAAGGAGACAAGAATATACAGTAGAGAAAAGACAGCCTCTTCAATAAGTGGTGCTGGGAAAACTGGACAGGTACATGTAAAAGTATGAAATTAGAACACTCCCTGACACCATACACAAAAATAAACTCAAAATGGATTAAAGACCTAAATGTAAGGCCAGACACTATCAAACTCTTAGAGGAAAACATAGGCAGAACACTCTATGACATAAATCACAGCAAGATCCTTTTTGACCCAGCTCCTAGAGAAATAGAAATAAAAACAAAAATCAACAAGTGGGACATAATGAAACTTAAAACCTTTTGCACAACAAAGGAAACCATAAACAAGACCAGAAGACAACCCTCAGAATGGGAGAAAATATTTGCAAATGAAGCAACTGACAAAGGATTAATCTCCAGAATTTACAAGCAGCTCATGCAACTCAATTAAAAAAAAACAAAGAACCCAATCCAAGAATGGGCAGAAGACCTAAATAGACATTTCTCCAAAGAAGATATACAGATTGCCAACAAACACATGAAAGAAAAAATATTTTTGAATAAGAACAAGATGGGAATCAAAGAGACCAGTTGAGGCCTATTTCAAACTGCACAGAAAAGAGATTATGGTGGCTTAATTTAGGGTGATGGTATATAGGTTGAGGGAAGTGGCAAAGTCAGATATTTTTTGGTGGTAGAAACAAAAGAACTGGATGATGGTTGGATGTGGGGAATTGCAGAAAGAGAGGAATTAAAGCTGATAACTAAGTTTTATGCAAGAAAGTGGCTGAATAGTGGTGCCAAATGCTGAGATGAAGAAGAGTAGGTGAAGATAGATTTGTGAAGAAAATCAAAATCTCAGTTTGGAACATTGGGCAAGAAATTTAATTTTGAAAACCATTAGCATACTTCAGTCAGCCCTCTCTGTCCATGGGTTCTGGATCCATGGATTCAACCAACCATGAATCAAAAATATTCAGAAAAAAAATTCCAGAAAGCCCCAAAAAGCAAAACTTGAATTTGCTGCTCTGACAACTCTGACATAGTATTTACATTTTATTTACAACTATTTACATAGTGTTTACATTGTATCAGGTATTAAAGTAATCTAGAGATGATGTAGAGTATGCAGGAGGATGTGTGTTGGTTATATTCAAATACTATGCCATTTTATATAAGGGACTTGAGCATTTGAAGATTTTTAGTATTCGTGGGAGCTCCTGGAACCAATCCCCCGTGGATACCAAGGGACAACTGTAAAAATACTTAAATCTATGAAAGTGAATGAGATCACTTAAGAAAAAAGTTCTGACAGAATTTAAAAGAGGACTAGCTCTGAGCTTTGGCAAAGAGAAGGAACAACAGTGAGCTTTGGCAAAGAGAAGGAACAACAGTGAGGTAAGAGAAAAATCAGGAGAGTGTGGTGTCAGAGAGCCAAGAGAAGAAAAGATTCCAAGGAGGGTGTGTCTAGCTGTGTCATATGCTGTCAAGGCATCTAGTGAGATGACAGAGGAGTTAAGTTTGGCGATATGGAGATTGTGGGAGATCTTGACAAAAGGAGTTTCAGTGCAGAGGTGGAGATGGAAGCTAGATTAGAATGGGGTGAAGAATTAATTAGAAATAATAAATAGGTGATAGTGAGCAATGATAACATGTTCCACATGTTTAAAAGAAAGATACAGAGAAATTAGGCAATATCTGCAAAAGAATGTGAGATCAACAGAAGTGTGTTTATTTTTTTAACATGGGACATGTTAGTATGTCAATTGGCATGATCCAGTAGAGAGGGTGAGAGGTAGAGGAGACAGATGTAGATCCCAGTTCACAAGAAAGCAAGAGGAGATTAAATCCAGAGAAAAGTAGAAGGGCTTGCACTTGATAGGGGCAGGGGTATTTCCTTCATTGGAACCACAGGGCATAGGTTCTGTTTGGCTAGATTTAGGGTGGGAAGATGAGGAAGTTTGCCATTGACGCATCCTATTTTCTCAGTTAAGCTCAGGGAACAGGTGTTAAGGGTAAAGAGAAGGTTTAAAACAGTCATCTGAAAAAGTGAAAAGCAAATTTACTAGGAAAACATACAAGAGTACTAGGCAAGATTGAATGGGCATTTGAAGTTCTGGTCATGAATTTCAAGTACTATCAGTCAGTCTTGCTTTTTTCCATCAATGTTCACCTACTGAATTGAAAGCAAGGAGAGGGGTCTGTAGATTGGATTACAGTGGGTTAAAGAATTTCAGCAATAGGAGAACAGGATGAGTGAAATAGAGCAGGAGGTGATGGTCATAAAGTAAGATACTTTAAATAAAGACTTAGGAGGTGGTTTATTTACTGAAGATGACAAATTCCAGTGCTCATGTGAGTAGGTGGCAAAGGTGGAGCTGAGGAAGAGAGTGAAGGAGAGGTCAAGGAACAGAGAGGCTTAAGTTTAGGGTATTTCATCCACATGGTTCTTACAATCACTAAGAACAATGACAGGAATTAAGATATACAGGAAGGCAGTGAGTCAGTAGTTGAAATCTTAAATGAATGAGGAGAAATGATTAGGAAGGTAGCTAGGAATTATCACCAAGAAGTCATAGGTAGTAAAACTAGATAGGAACCCACAGAGTACCTGTTCAGCTAAGTTTATAAGTCTATTGTCCTGAAGACAATGTAGGATGGCTCTATAAAGAAAAATGTATATATATACTATTACATAACCAATAATGTTTTCTAAAGTGAGTGTCTTTATTTTTGTAAATCACACACTTCTATCAATCAAGAATTTTGAACATATACTATAATATTTATTTATTTATAAATTACATATGTGCTACTCTAAAGATATTTATTATGAAAGACATTTTAAAGGATGAAATTTATATGAAATAAACTATACTTAAACCTATTTCATTATTACTATTATAAAATCTTTTTGCTCTCACTAGAAAATTACTATTAATCATTTTATAATTGAAAATATTTTTTTACATCCTGATTTAAACTTTGTAACTGAGTGATCTGACAGTTTGGTACTAATTTTAGTTTATATCAGTATATGTTTTTAATGACTTTCCTAACTGAAAGAGAAACTTCACAAAAATATTTATATCCAAATGAAAGAAGTTTATTGTTGGCTGTGTTTACCAAATTCTGATACTCATTTTTTAATCCCATCTACCAAGTATACAAATATTTTCAATAATTTTATATAGTAAATTTCTTATTTTTTTAATTGAAGTATAATTGAGTTGCAATGTTGTGTTAATTTCTGCTGTACAGCAAAGTGAGTCGGTTATACATACATATACATTCTTTTTTTAATATTCTTTTCCATTATGGATTATCATAGGATACTGAATATAGTTCTCTGCACCATACACTAGGACATTGTTGTTTATCTATTCCATATATAATAGCTTACATCTGCTAATCCCACCCTCCCACTCCACCCCTCCCCCAACCCCCTCCCCCTTAGCAACCACAAGTCTGTTCTCTATGTCCATGAGTCTGTTTCTGTTTTGTAGATAGGTTCATTTGTGTGATATTTTAGATTCCACATATAAGTGATATCATATGGTCTATGTCTTTCTCCTTCTGTCTTACTTCACTTAGTATGATAATTCTAGTTGCATCCATGTTGCTGCAAATGGCATTATTTCATTCTTTTTTATGGCTGAGTAGTATTCCATTGTGTATATGTACCACATCTTCTTTATCCATTCATCTGTCCATGGACATTTAGGTTGTTTCCATGTTTTGGCTATTGTGAATAGTGCTGCTATGAGCATAGGGGTGCATGTATCTTTTTGGATTAGAGTTTTTTCTGGATATATGCCCAAGAGTGGGATTGCTGTATCATACTGTAATTCTATTTTTAGTTTTCTGAGGAACCTCCATACTGTTTTCCATAGTGGCTGTACTAACTTACATTTTCACCAACAGTGTAGGAGGGTTTCCTTTTCTCCACATCCTCTCCAGCATTTGTTATCTGTAGAGTTTTTAATGATAGCCATTCTGACCAGTGTGAGGTGGTACCTCATTGTAGTTTTGATTTGCATTTCTTTAATAATTAGTGATGTTGAACATCTTTTCATGTGCCTGCTGGCCATATGTATGTCTTATTTGGGAAAATGTCTATTTAGGTCTTCTGCCCATTTTTCAGTTGTGTTGTTTTTGTTGTTGTTGTTATTGAGTTATATGAGCTTTTTGTATATTTTTGAAATTAAGCCTTGTTGGTCACATCATTTGTAAATATTTTCTGCCAGTCCATAGGTTGTCTTTTCATTTTGTTTATGGTTTCATTTGCTGTTACAAAAGCCTGTAGTTTTGATTAGGTTTGTTTATTTTTGCTTTTATTTCTATTGCCTTGGGAGACTTATCTAAGAAAACATTGGTATGATTTATGTCAGAGAATATTTTGCCTATGATCTCTTCTAGTAGTTTTATGGTGTCATGTCTTATGTTTAAGCCTTTAAGCCATTTTGAGTTTATTTTTGTGTATGGTGAGAGAGTGTGTTCTAACTTCACTGATTTACATGTGGCTGTCCAAATTTTCCAACACCACTTGCCAAAGAGACTGTCTTTTTCCCATTGTATAGTCTTGCCTCTTTTGTTGAAGATTAGTTGACCATAGGTGTGTGGGTTTATTTCTCAACTCTCTATTCTGTTCCAATGATCCATATGTCTATTTTTGTGCCAATACCACACTTTTTTGATTACTGTAGTATTGTCTGAAGTCTGGGAGGGTTTTGCCTCCTGCTATGTTCTTTTTCTTCAGAATTGCTTTGGCAATTTTGTGTCTTTTATGGTTCCATATAAATTTTAAGATTATTTGTTCTTGTTTTGTGAAAAATGTCATGAGTAATTTGATAAGGATTGCATTAACTCTGTAGCTTGCTTTGGGTAGCATGGCCATTTAAACACTATTAATTCTTCCAATCCAAGAGCATGAGATATCTTTCCATTTCTTTGAATCATCTTCAGTTTCCTTTATTAATGTTTTATTGTTCTCAGCATATAAGTCTTTCACCTCCTTGGTCAGGTTTATTCCTAAGTATTTTACTTCGGGGGGTGTGATTTTGAAAGGTATTGTTTTTTTACATTCCCTTTCTGATATTTCATTGTTAGTGTAAAGAAATGCAACTGATTTCTGTATGTTAATCTTGTATTCGCCTACCTTGCTGAATTCATTGATCAGTTTTATTAGTTTTTGTGTGGAGTCTTTAGGACTTTCTGCATATAGAATCATGTCATCTGCATACGATGACAATTTTGCCTCTTCCTTTCCAATTTGGATACATTTTACTTCTTTTTCTTGTCTGATTGTTGTGGCTAGGACTTCCAATACTATGTTGAATAGAAGAGGTAAGAGTGGGCATCCTTGTCTTGTTCCAGATTTTAGTGGGAAGGCTTTCAGCTTTTCATCATTGAGTATTATACTGGCTGTGGGTTTGTCATAAATAAGTTTTATTATGTTGAGATACATCCCCTTTGTACCCACTTTGGTAAGAGTTTTTATCATGAATGGATGTTGAATTTGTCAAATGCTTTTTTTGCATCTATTGAGATGATCATGTGGTTTTTGTCTTTTCTTTTGTTTATGTGATGTATCACATTGATTAATTTGCATATATTGAACTTGTGAACTTGCAATGAATCCCATTTGGTTGTGGTGTATGATCTTTTTTATGTGTTGTTGGATTCAGTTTACTAATATTTTGTTGAGAATTTTTGCATCTATATTCATCAAAGATATTGGCCTGTAATTTTCTTTTTTGATGGTGTCTTTGTCTGGTTTTGTTATCAGGGTGATGTTGGCTTCATAGAATGTTGTTAGAAGTGTTCTCTCCTGTTCAATTTTTTGGAAGAGTTTGAGAAGGATTGGTATAGTAAGTTCTTCTTTGTATGTTTGGTAGAATTCACCTGTGAAGCCATCTGGTCCTGGAGTTTTTTTTGTAGAGAGTTTTTAAATTACAGATTCTATTTCACTTCTAGTAATCAGTCTGTTCAAATTATCTATTTCTTCTTGATTCAGTTTTTGTGGGCTATATGTTTCTAGAAACTTGTCCATTTCCTCTAGGTTGTCAAATTTGTTGGCATATAATTGTTCATAGTACTTCCTATGGTTTTTTGTATTTCTGCGGTATCAGTCGTTATGTCCACTTTTTCATTTCTTATTTTGTTCATTTGGGTTCTCTCTCTTTTCTTCTCAGTAAGCCTGGACAGAGGTTTGTCAGTCTTGTTTACCCTTTCAAAGAACCAACTCTTGGTTTTATTGATTTTTTTCTATTGTTTTTTTAATCTCTGTATTATTTATTTCCTCTCTGTTCTTTATTATTTTCTTCCTTCTGCTGACTTTAGGTTTTGTTCCTCTTTTTCTAATTCTTTTAAGTGGTAGGTTAGGTTGTTTGAGATTTTTCTTGTTTTTTGAGGAAGGCCTGTATCGCTATGAACTTCCCTCTAAGAACTGCTTTCACTGCATCCCATAGATTTTGTATGATTGTGTTTTTAATTGTCATTTGTCTCAAGGCATTTTTAAATTTCCTCTTTGACTTCATCATTGACAGTAAATTTCAATTTACCTTGATATCAATCAGCTTTCCTATAAACCAATCAAAAGATATTTTTTAACGTTTGTAGCAAATGAATTTAAAACTCAATAAATTCTTTATTTGGATCATTTAGAATAAGTTGGAAAATTCTTTTTCAAGTGTGCAGATAAAGGAGCTTTATAGGTGCTGTACTTAATCATTTTCAGCCATGATATCCCATAAACATGGAAAATTTTGCAAAGATTTGTATTCAAAATTCTCTCCCCATAACACACATTTCTCTCAAAAATAAGTTGATTTTTCATTAACTGCTAAAGTACTATTTTTATCTTTAAGGAACAAATTAAATATAAGCATTTTTTTTCTAAAAAAACTGCTGGGTAAAATACATACTTGGAACAATTGTCTTTTTGTGATGAAAAATGACTTACTCATCTTGGCCTCATCAGTCCTTGGGACCTTTGTGCACTTACTCCAGCAGCTATTGCAGCAACATTCTCTGTGGACTTCAACCAACTTCATACACATACAAGCTAACAGTGCCTCTCCTCCAGCCCTGGGACTCTCTTTTGATGCTGAAGCATAAGATGCCACAGGACTGCTTTGCAGTCATGCAAAAGTCAGAAGTGTGGGGGAATTAAAGCCCTACAGGCTGAACCTTTGTATTAGTTAGGGTTCTCCAGGGAAACAGAATCAATAGTATATATGCATATATAAAATGAAATTTATTATAAGATATTGGCTTATGTGATGATGGGGCTAGGAAGTCCCACAATATGCTATTTGCAAGCTGAAGACTTAGGAAAGCCATTGGTGCAGTTTGAAAGCCTGAGAGCTGGACACCTGAGTCTGAAGTTTTGAGAGCCAGGATCACCAAGGGCAGTAGAAGATCCATGTCCCATCTCAAGTATGCATTCAGGCAGACAGTAAATTCAACTTTTGGCTGCCTTTTGTTCTTTTTAAACCCTCCACAAATCAGATGGTCCCCCTCACCCCAACACTGGGGAGGACAATCTGCTTTAATTAGTGCACCAATTCAAATCTAATCTCTTCCAGAAACACCTTCACAGACACACCCAGAAATAATGTTTAACCAGGTGTCTGGACATCCAGTGGCCATATAAGTGGACAGATAACATTAACCATCACAATCTTTGACTAAAAGAAGGAGGCCAGAAGACTATTACTTCCTAATTTGTCCTCCCAAGGGATGATGAAGGGAGGATGAAGTCACTTATACTGTTTCATGGACGATGATCTCATAGACTGAGATGTGGCATTTGATACTAGTGGTGACAAACTTGATAATGCAACTTTGTATTGGCTCTTTCTCATTCCCTGCCACACTCCCCTTTTCTGTCACATGAGACTATAACACATAAACCTTCCCTTCAGGCTCTGAACCTAAGCTAATATAAATACTTTTCCCTGAGATAAGTTACGAACCTTTTATTGTATAAAATATATTCATGGTAATACCTCTTCTAATTATATACTATTTCAGATAATATAGGAGGTATAACCACCTGATCTATTCAACCAAAAACATATAAACTGCATTATGTGGTAATATGATTTTACACAAACGTGGGTGCCAGTGTAAAATCTTCCACACTGTGGGACTCTTTCCTCAATCATACCTCACATTCTGTAAGTAAAGTGTGAACATCTGTCAGAAGGTCTGATTTTAGTCAGATCCATATATATGGATCTCCAGTTAATCCATATATTAAACATAAGTAAAGTTTAATATCTCTATCTGTATTGAGTTGACTACGCACCCCTTCTTGGGGACATACATCTCACTAGGGAGATAAGTGTTCTAGAAGTTACAGTCAATATCTCTATTGCAACAGTTACCTCCATGATAGTAGTGAAGTCATTAGTCATCTATTCCTCACAAAGAAAGAGTTATAGCCAAATAGGTGGGAAAAATAATATTCAGAAATTGCCAAAATTAATTTTAATTGCTTCCTGAAATGATACAAGGCAATGCTTTTTAGAGCAGAGGATTATTTTCTTAAATAGTATTTGCTAATTTCTTGCTCAACATCTAAATGTAAATTAATTGTTCATTTTGAGGTAAATTGTTCTATCAAAGATTTTGTGTATCATCTACCACTAATTTCATATTTTAAGTATAGCTATTAATTCTGAGCCTCAATTAAAAATATTTGGCATTATACCTGGACTTATTCAAATTATATCTCCTCTGATATTAGTCATCTCCTGCCCAACTCATTTATACTTTAGCATTTAAACTGATATTTTCTGTTCTATAAAAAGTAATATTATTATTTCACAAATTTTTAAGAATATGTGTTTAGTTCATAATAAGTTTTGCAGACATTAGGGAAAGTTTACCTCAGAAAACAGGCAAAATTCTAACAGCTACATACTGGCTAAAGATCAAAAATCACAGATTAAGTAAATACTGTTGTTTAAAGTTGTAATTTAAATACCAATCATAATTAAGTATATTAAAAAGTTTGATGTCTAACTGAAATAATTGTATTTCAACAGATGACATTTCAATCATAACCTCCAATTAGCAGGAATATTATGTAGATCTTTTAAAAAATGTTCATTTGTTCACTCTCATCTTTCTAGTCTAAGATGACTGCCCTATGCAGCCAGTCATAGTATTGTTTTTACAAGTAATATACCATTCACTATAACATTTATAAAGCAAACAAACTTTTTTCAGATTAACTCTTCCAGAAAGATGGTTCATATTTAGGCCACTCTCTTAGCGTGGGTTCGCCGGAAACCATGGCCTGGTAATATCTTATGGGCTATTACTTTATCATAGATTCCAGTTCCAAGGAAGCAAGAGTGAGAAAAATAGGGTGTGAGACAGAGCGTGTTAGGAAGAGTGCATTACCCAGTTGCCATTGTTTGGTATTGAGCACAACTGATTGCTTGTCATAGGACTGTCTTCCTAGATACTATATAAATCACTTCTCCAGACACTCCATACAAGAAGGGAGAAGAATTTACATGCCAGCTCTTATTTCCCATTGGAAGAAGTTCTCTGCACAGGAAATTACTCTGTTGCTCTCCCAAGCTGGGCCTGCCTGGGTTATGAGGGGGTCCTACAGCCTCTTATGATTCAGAGGCAACAGGGAAGTCCTGGTGTAGAAGGTGAGAGGCAAATGACACAGGCTTGAGAAGTGCTGTTGCATTGTAGCCCTGAGGAATTGGTTATGTGGATGCAGCAGAGCACAGCCTGTAGAGAGTTCATGACAACAGCAGTGGCTGGGGTAAGACAAGAATGTTTGAGGAAGTGCCAAAGAGTTGTCTTATGGAGTTGCCAACTGTGTGTCTATTTTCCTCACTTAAAAGAAAAAATTCAAAAAGTAACACAGACCCAACATAGAAAAGGAATATTTTAGAAGGAAAAACACAACCAAAAATTACTATTTATGTTTAGTTGAATTCTCTTCCAAAATTGTAGTTTCTTTTTATTGCTCACATAATGGATATCTAACTTTTTCTAAAACTATTTACTTAAGTATATAAACATACAGTCTCATGGTAAAATTTCAAAAATACAGAAAAATATAGTTACAAGTGAGAAAGCAACCTTCATTTCTCTAGCTTTCTTGCCCCAAACCCTCACCCTTGTCCAAAATAATAGTTTGGTGTAGGATTCTATCAAGCCATTTTCTATATATATATATATATATATATATACACACATATATATACACACATATATATACATATATACACATATATATATACACATATAGTGTATAAATTATACACTTTATTTTTTAATAAGTAAGATTTTATGTACATAAATAGTCTGTGATCTGCATTATTCAATTACATCTTTGATATATTTCCATGTTAGAATACCTCAAAATATGCCAATTTTTTAATAGTTTTAAAGTATTACATAGTATGAATACATGTAATGAATGTAGCAGTAACGTTTTAATGAATATTTGTGAAGTTTTCATTTTTTCACCATTGCAAACAATTCTCAGTGAACATTTTTGTATGTGTGTCTTTATACACATTATTTTTAAGAGTATGGGTTCTGATAAATCACCTGGGTTCAAATCCCAGCTCTCCTACTTCCTAACTCTGTGTGACCATGGACACGTGGAAAACCTCTCTGGTCCTCAGTTTTCTCATTTGTAGAATAAACAATAGTAGTATTTACTTGATCGATAGTTGTTGTGAGAATAAGTTTGGAGCATTCAGAAAATCTCTAGCACATTGGAAGCATCCAATTTGTGTTAGCTCTTATTATATGCAAGTATTTCTGTAGATACGTTTCTTAAGTAGGATGGATAGTTAGAGGGTATATGCATTATACCTTTGTATAGATTACTGCCAAGTTACCCTACAAAAAAGCAGTACCAATTTAAACTGCCATTAACAATGTATGAGAGTGCCCAAGTCCATACATCTTGTCAGTATTGGATATTACCACTTTTAATTTTTGTCAGTGTAATGAATAAAAAAATACTTTATTCTTGCATATTCCTGATTACTGGTAAACTTGATCATGTTTTCATAGCTGTTAGTCATTTATACTTCTTCTGTGAATTGCTTGTTCATATCCCTTGGCCATGTTTACATTGGGTTGTCTTGATCTTATTTATTTGTGGGTCTTTTTTATATAATATAGATATTAAAAATTGATGTGTATAGTGCAAATATTTCTCTGCAGTCAGTGGTTTGTCTTTTAAGGGTTTTTTTATGGTTTCCTTTATCTTGCAGACATTTTAATTTTATGTGCTCAAATCTACCAACATTTCCATTATGGTTTCTGATTTCTGGGTCTGGCTTAGTGAAGATTTCCCTATGTAAAAATTATGAAAATAGTTTCTTATATTTTCTTCTAATATATTTATATTCATTGGTTTTATTTAATGCTAATTTGTCTTGAAATTTTTTGTGTGTATGGACTAAGCTTCAAGATTTTTAATTGTTTCACTGATCTATTCATATATTCACATAAACAATTCTTCACTTCTGCTTTTCCTTCACTGTTTTTTAAATTTTTAAAATAATTTTTTGTTTTTACTGAAGTATATTTGATTTACAATATTGCATTAGTTTCAAGTATACAGCATAGTGATTCATTTTTTTGCAGATTATATTCCATTACTAGTTATTACAAGATATTGAATATAATTCCCTGTGCTATACAGTAAATCCTTGTTGCTTATCTATTGATATTTTATGTTTAGTAGTTTGTATCTGTTTATCCCATACTCTTAATTTGTCTGTCCACACTTCCCTCTCCCCTTTGGTAACCGTAAGTTTGTCTGTGAGTCTTTCTGTTTTGTATATAGATTTATTTATATTATTTTTTAGATTCCACATATAAGGGATATCATATAGTATTTGTCTTTGTCTGACTGATTTCACTAGGCATAATATTCTCTAGGTCCATCCATGATGCTGCAATGGCAATATTTCATTCTTTATTATGGCTGAGTAATATTTTGTTTTATATATATGTATATATATACATTTATATATATATACCACAACCTCTTAAGCCAATTGTCTGTTGATGGGCACTTGGGTGACTTCTTATTAAAATGATACATTCTCAATATAAAAAGTTTAAACAATAAGGAAAGTTGAAATAAAAACATCACCCCAGTTCCCACTGTCAAGAAATTTTCATTGACTGCCTACTTTGTACACTGAACTAGACACTGAAGACCTAGCAGTGAATAAATCCAATAAATTTTCCTGTCCTCATGGTGCCTATATTCTAGAGGGTCAAAAATCATATTTAAAATTGGAATAAAAATCATCCCAGACATCTCTTTACACAAATATATACAAAGGAGAGAATAGTTTGATAGAGAGAAGAAATATGTTATAATGGGATGACACAGGCTGTTTCAAATAAAAATATTAAAGTTAATTTTACTGGAATTTACCAAAGGTGAAAGGTCCTAAAGTGACTGAAACAATAACATCAGATAAATGTTTCTTGATCTCCAAAGATATTAAGGGTTTTTTGAATCACTCTAGCTTGAGGAAATATTAAAATCATTGAGTTTGAAGTCACTGTGTATTCTTTTAATTCCTTGTTTTAATTTTAGCCATTTGTTGATTGACTCCCTAATAATAAATAGAGGAAACCAGCATGCTTAAAAGCTTCCTCCTGTCTCCTTTTTATCATCTCCCAATCCTATTGGTATTTATTCCATCAGTTTGAATAATATCTACCCTCTGTCCTCTGACATAATATCCACATTGCTTAGTCTTAGTTCTATATTTAAATGGATTTAATATTCACTAGAGTCCTTTTATCACAATTTCCCCATTCCTGAGTTGTATTGTAATTTTTTTTTTTTTTTTTTTGGTTTGGCTGGATTTATTTGAATCACAACTCTTCCCTGGGTCTCCAGCCTGCCAGCCCTACCTGCAGATTTGGATTTGCCAAACCTGCACAATTGTGTGAGCTAATTTATTTAAAAGTTCTCTCTCTTTCTCTTTTTATGTATATATCCTGTTGATTCTGTTTCTCTGGAGAATCCTGACTACTAAGTAGTAGGAATTCTTTCATTATTTTCTTCTCATAAATATTTCATGGTTATTCTCATATTCCAAATGAAATTAAAAGTTATCTTGTGAATTTCCATAAGAAATACTATTAGAATTTTTAATTGGATTACATTAAATTTGTATATTAATTTTTAAATAATTGATATTGTTACAAAAATTATTTTTTCCCTCCAGAAATAAGGCAAATCTTCCCAGTGTTTCAGAGCTTTATGTATGTTCTTCCAAAAGTTTTGTAACTTTCTTAATAGAAATTATACACATTCTCTTCTTTACTTTTATTCTCAAATCATAAATATTTCAAGCATACTGTCAAATATGTAGAATAGTATAACAACCATATACTCAGAATTCAGATGTAAACAATATAAATGTATTCCCATGCTTGTTTTAAATTTTTATTTAAAAAAATAAAACATTCGAATACACTTGCTACTCCTTTGGTAGTTGTCCCCAAATTCCATTTCCTTCACAGCATTACTAATCACTAGTCTGAAGTTGATATTCCTTCTTACCCATATTTTTATGCTTTCTAGATAAATATGGGAGCCTAAACAATAGGAAAATTAGTTTGTGTGTTAAAATTTATATAAAAGGTTTGATATATTATATATATTATACTTTTGTAACTTGTTCTTTTGATTCAAAAATACATTTTTGAGAAATATCTGTAATGATACATATAGGTCTAGTTCACTTATTTAACCTGATCTATATCATTCTACTGTGTAAATATTAAAAAATGTATTATTTGTTCATTAAGGGACAATTAGATTATTTGCAGTGTTTTATGATCAATATTGCATTGTGGACCTTATGCATATCTCCTCGTACACATGTGCAAGATTTCCTATAGGATATAAAATAAATACCCAATTTCCAGTTTTTAGGGTAAGAACATGTTCAACTTTACTATATATTGACAAATTGCTCACCAATGCAGTTTGCCAAATAATGTTGTTATCCAACCAAACTTAAGTCATCTCTCCCATGCAATAAAGCCAATCTACTGACACCAGGTTGTGGTGAAGGAAAGTGCAGCGTTTATTGCAGGGCACCAAGCAAGGAGTACAAGGAGCTAGTGCTTAAAAGACCCGAACTCTCCTATGGCTTTCAGGGAAAGGATTTTAAAGACAGGGTGAAGGAGAGGGGTTGTGGGGTGCATGATCAGCTCATGGACATTCTGATTGGTTAGTGGTGAGGTAGTCTGAAGTCAGTATCATCAGCCTTCTGGTTCCAACCCGTCTGGGGCCTATGTGCTTGTGGGCAGCACACAGTTAAATTCTTCCACCTGGTAGGGGTTTCAGTACCTGCAAAACAGCTCAGAGGACATGGCTCAGAATATTATCTATAGCCCTTGAGGGGGAACTAAAGGTCTTGCTTGACTGTTTCCCTTTCTTTCTGCATTTTCTCATTTCTCTGATTAAAATTATTTTTTGGAACTTGGGGAAGGCCTAGGAGGCTAAAGTTTTTCTGCAAACAACAGACAGGTAGAGGAAATGGGGAGGGGTGGGGTCCTGTCCTGGGAAGGCCCCATAGGGTCCTGCTCAGTTACAGTATGGCATTTGGCTACATGTGTAAAAGAACGTAACTATAGCAACTGAAATGTTTGCAAATCTCTTTGTCTTTTATTCTTGGTGACAGGATAGTTGCCACAGCTCCAACCATCATTTTTAAGTACAAATAAGGAAGTAGAGTGGATAGGACAGAGACAGCAAAAGTTTGCACAGAAACAACCCCAAAATATTTCTCCTTATGTCTCATTGGCCAGAAAAGTTTCATACGGAGCTGCTATCTGCAAGGATGGCTGAGAGAGAGGGGAAAAGTCATGACTGGGTCAGACTAGTCATGAGTCATCATTGGGACCACACCTCTTTTTGTTCTGGACAATATTGTGCGTTTATTCTTTAGGAAGAAAGAGGGATGGATATTGGATAGGCAGTTAACACTGTCTGCTATAGTAGTTTTTCAAATTCATGCTTTTATTAGCAACTTTTTGGTTTTGTTTGATTTAGGGGTATGTATGTGTGTGTGTGTTTTACATGCTAACACTTTAAGGCTATTTTTTTCTAGTTAATTCAAGTTTTGCATATCTGTTCTGTATTATAAGTAAACTCAATTGTTCACACTGGCATTTTTCTGATACTAAAATAGTTGAGCATTTTTTCATATGTTTATTAGCCATCTGGGTCTCTTCTGTGAACTATGTTTATGTCTCTTTTGTTATTCTTCATCTGTTTGAGGAGCTCTTTATGTAGTCTAGACATGAAGTATTTATAAATTGTATACATTGTAAATATAACAAGTCTGTGACTAGTCTTTCAATTTTATTCTGATGTCTTTATTGGAACATAGATTATTAATTTAATGTTATCAAATTGTCAATATTTTCCTTTTTGTGCCTGGTTTATGAAATCCTTCCCTATCCTAAAGTCATAAATTCTCCTATATTGTTCTAAAACTTTTAAAGTTTTACTCTTTACATTTAAATTTCATTCATCTGGATTATATTCTCAGAAATAGTGTAAGACAGAGATTTTATTTTTTCCCATGTGGTAAACAGTTATCCCAGCATCATTTATTGAGTAGGGGTTTTTTTGTTGTTGTTGTTTGGGCGTTTTTTTAGCCCTGAATTGTAATGTCATGCCTGTCATATACCAAGTTCTCACATATGTGTGTCTGTTCCTATCTCTGGGTTTTGTTTTATTGGTCTATAAATTTATTCATAAAACAACACAGCTTTACTAACTTAACTTTAGGATATCAATATTTAGTAGGGCAATATCAGTGACACATTTATGCATTGCATGGGAAAACATTAAGTCATCGTATAAACCTCATTAACAGCTGACATACAGATATTCTATTGATTTTGGTACCTTGCTCTTATATTCAGGAAATCTGCTTAACTGTCATATTAGTTCTAGTTGTTTGGTTGTAGGTATTATTGGATTTCTGTACAAATAATCTTTGAATAATAAATATTTGATTCTTCCTAATTCATGCAACTGTTATTTCTTTCTTATTTTATTTCACTGGTTAGAAACTCCAGAGCAATGATGATTACTGGTGGAGATAATAGGTATTATTTGCTCATTCCTAATACTAATGGGAATGTTATAATGCTCAAACATTAATCCTGGGATAAACCATCCTCAACCATAATGTATTTTTTAAAATACTTGTTTGATTCAATTGGTCAACACTTTAAGATATTTGCTTGTGTACTCATAACGGAGGTTAAGCTATCAGTTTTCTTTCTCTTACTTGCTTTTCCAGTTCTGGTACCTAAAATACATTAACCCCATAAAAGCAGCTGTAGAATTTCCCTCTTTTTCTACTTTAAAAAATTTTTTCTGCACAAAAAAGGAATTTTTCTGTCCTCTGAAGTATTGGTAAAGCCTGCCTGTAAGATTTTCTGGACTTGGTGCCTTTATTTGCGATAGATTTTTGTCTGCTAACTCACTTTCTCTGGTGGTTGTTTCATCAGATACAAGTTTATTCCTTTTGAGTTAATTTAGGTAATCTACATTTTTATAGAAAATTTTCCATTTGAGTTAGTCTTAAAATTTATTTTTATAAAATTTAACATATAATTTTCTTATGATCTTGGTATTTTAATTTGTACTATACCTGTAATTATTTTATTTCTGTTCTTAATATTATTTATTAATGTGCTCTCTTTGCATTATTGATCATTCTTTCTGGTGGTCTTTTATTTTTATTACTCTTTGGGAAGGATCCAGCTTTTGGTTTATTGATCAATGTACTTAGTCAAGGACCCAATCATCTTTCTTCTTGTGGCATACAGTCTTCATCATGTGGTCTCCACGGTCACCCCAAAACGGGAACAGAAAATGGAGGATGGGGCACATAAATTATTTCTGTGTACCAGGACTAGGAGTGGCATAGGTCATTTCTGTCCACATCACCCCAACCCAAGTGTAAGGCATCTGAGAAATGTATTTGAACGGCTGGTCCGGAAGAAAAGGAGAAAAGGAACGTTATGTGACCATTTCACTCTTAGTTCTACATGAAGAATATACTCATCTTCTCCCCAGGGAAGACAAGCCCAAAATGCCTTCAGTGCATTCTAAGTCCAAAATATCCGAGGAATGTGCAGTCTTCTCCAATACGTGACTATTTGGTTTCTCCTAAAATGGAATCCTATGAATGAAAGACAAGCTTATCTTCACCACCACTCCCAAACACACAAACACACATCTAATATAAAATAATGGATCACAAACAGGATAACTGTGATTAAAAACTCTGATCGGTATGGGGGGAAATGGAAGACATGTAGCAATACATAATGCATATCTGTCTTCAATAACAGATCTCAAATATCACTGCACAATGGAAGAGTCTGAAAGGTCACACATCAAAAGAGTTAATATATCAGACCTAGAAGTGGCAAATGTCACTTGGATATATTCCATTGGCTAAAATTCAGCTACACTGTTCTAATAAAATTATAAGAAGCCTATGGAAGGATTTTAGCTGCGTGCCAAAAAAGAAGAGAAGAAAATGAATATTGATAAGCTCCAGCAGTCCTTGTCTTCACAGTGAATTGATCCTTTTATCATTAAGTAGTCAGCTTCTTTAACCCTAATAGTGATATAGCTATAAAGTGTTTTTTCTAATATCAATATTACTCTGCCAGATTTATTTTGGTTTCTTTGTGTAACCTTTTTCACCCCATTATCATCGCCTCATTACTTTCAATTTGCTGAGATTATTATATTTTAGGTGTGTTTCTTGAAAAAAAAAAAGTATAGCTTAAACTTAGATTTTTAAAAATCTAGTCTGAGAATCTCTGTATTTTTCAGGTGAAGTTAATCCATTTTCATTTTTACAAGTTTGGTGCTAGGAAACAAATATACTCAAAGGATAAAACTGTCTTTTAAGATTTATTGCAAAATAAAGACAGTTATCAGGAAAAAAATCCAGTTTACCACTTGCAGACCCTCCTTAAAAGAAATGCTAAAGTATATGGGATGCAAGAAGCAATCTCTGTGTTTTAAAAAATGTGGTAAACATGTTGATAAATCTTATTAAGCACCGTAAAAAATGACTAATCTTAGAGTGCTTAAAAACAAGGAGGACTTAAAATACAGTATAACTAAATATAGGAGTGGGATATCAAGCTTAAAATATTTCAAAGTAGTTGACTTTGGAGGGAACGGAAGAGAAATATTTGTGGAAACTGTGGGCTACAGGAATAGGTTTGGCAACTACTAATAAAGAGAGAAGAAAGTCACAGGAGTATTTTTGGATGAAGCACTTTCTCTAGCAGGACATGAATCAAAGTAATTCTAGGTAATATAGCAAGGTAGGCTAACAGCTCTGAAGAAAGAACTCAAAGTGTACAATGGCTCAAACACAATAAAACTTTATTTTTCTCTCAGTAAACAGACCAAGACAGCTGCAGGTTCCTGGGTGGAGATGAAAGGGATTCTGCTCCATACAATCATTCAGGGACCCAGGCAGAAGAAGACTTTTCCATATCTTTCACAAATAACTTCCAAGGTCACCTTGAGCATCAACATCTATCCAGTGAGGAGGAAAGGAGCATGTTGTGCTTTTCTCAATGCATCATAGCAGGAGGCAATGATGCTGATGTGTCTCAAAGTAACATCACCAGTATGAGATGTGTCAGCATCATGAGCCTCCTGCTATGATGCAATGAGAAGGGCACATCACTTCCATGGTGAACTTGCCAAAAATGCCTGACCTGAATGTAATCCTAAGGAGACGTCAGATAAACCCAAACTGAGTCACATTCTTCAAAATATGTGACTTGTACTCTTCAAAAGTGTCAAGGTCATCAGAGACAAGGAAAGACTGAGGATCTCTCAGATTGGAGGAGACCAAGGAGACATGACAACTAAATGTAATGTGTGATCAATTAATGACATTTTAATAAGATCTATAGATTAATTAATAGTTATTAATTTCCTGCTCTATAATTGTCCTGTGATGTTAACATTTGAACTATCTAGGTGAAGTAAATACAGAAATTCTTTGTAATGTTTAATAATTTCTTATAATCCTGAAATTTTTTTCAAAATGAAAAATAATTTTTAATGAATAAGCAGATTAAGTCCCATCATGCTTCCACACAGATGGACAGCTGTTGTCTGACATAAAAAGTATTGTGAAGCCCACTCAGGTGCCACTACTCTTTGTTTTTCATCCTATATCTAGAGTATCATTAGATTAGCTGCACCCGTGTAATTTTTTTTAATAACTAAGGTGACCCTTACCCTTTCTGGAGTGTAGCTAACACACACGTTTACCTGAGAATATGTGTTTAATCCCCCACAGTCCTGCAATAGCAGGCATCCAGATCACATATCTAACGTGTTTGGAAGTTCCCACACTCTCTCAGTTATGCCTCCGGTATTCCTCTCAGGCTCATTAGTGTCTGGAGAGACAGGGAAGTCCAGTCTGCCTCCAAGCATTAGCTATAGAAGAGTGCAGTATAGAAGCTGGGTGACGCCTTGGGTTTTCTAATGCCTCAGATTCTAAGGTCGTATTGTCTCCAGCAATCTTGACTGGTCCTAATCCAGGATTATATTCAGTTAACAGAATTTTTACCTGAACTAATCAGGGTCCTTTGAGTTAAAGGACATGGAACAGTTGAGATTAGGGATAGAGTGGACCAGTGCTGTTGAGCCCAAGATGAAATGGGAACACATCGTTTTCTGTATAAGTGATACAAGCTCAGAGAGGAGGCAATAGTGAAGACTCTCAGGTGGAAAGGATGGGCTACAAGAAAAGAGTTGGCAACTGTTCTCATTTATTAAAAAAGAAAATCAGAAGTGTATTCTCTGATGGGGCACTTTGTCTAGGGTACTGAATTTAGTTAAGGTAGACTAAACTGACTAAGACCTGTAATAAGTTGACCCCAAATTTATAATGGTTCAAACATAATGGAAATTTGTTTCTCTCATACATAAACAGACCAACGCAGCTGAAGATTTTTAGGTGGCATTGGGGTTTATTTGCCCCACCACAGTCATTCAGCACTTCAAACTGTAGCAGACTTTGCCAACTTCCACTTATGCCTTCCAAGATCATCCTTTAGCAAGTGAAAGAGGAAAGGAGAATGTAGGATCACATGGACCTGGTCTAAAAATGACACAGCACACTTTCTTAGATTCCACTGGCTAGAATTCAGTCTTATGGACATACCTAAATGCAAGGAATGCTGGGTAGTGCTTAGTGGTTTGTCCTGGAATAAAAGAAAAAGGTCGTAGTGAGCAGAGGTTGTGCCTGTGCCAAAGACTCCCATACATGCATATGCTTTGTAAACAACTAAATTTTTAACATTTCTTTCCAGGCACAATATATATATATATATATATGTATATATCAGAGTCTTTGTTCTCTCGAAAACTACAGGGATTATAGATGTTGGGATACTGGAAGCATTCTGTTTACTCCTACTCTTCCTAAGGTATAGCTTTTTTTTTATGACAGATGGGGAGGAGGTCAGACAAAGTACGAAACATGTGTAGTCCTTAAGAGAGTTGTTCTCTCTTAGAAGAAGAACAGACCACGAGAGGGTATTGGTGTTGCGTTGGATTGCAAACCTTCCAAAGTTGGTTCCTCTTCACTACCTTTTTCAAATTCATCCTTCCTATCCTTCTGTAATGAACTTGGATGTTGTGTGAAGTATTTTAAGCATCATGAAATCAATGTGAAGGATTCATCCCTTGCAAGATCCATCAGATTCCCTTTGTTTTGTAGTTGCTCCTTTTGATTTCTTTCAGTTGACACTAAGAGAGACAAAGCAAAGAAATTCATGCAAAGAAATGTCTATGAAACAATGCAAACCCTTCACCACTTTTGGAAAGAAGATGAATACGATTTTTTAATAATGCTAACCCCCAAGCATTATCTTTATAAACGAAATACAGCATGCTGTAGTAAGAATACAGGCAAATTATGGGCTGTCTATATATTAAGATACTAAATGGAAACAAGTTCATTTTTGCAACTATAGCCACTCTCTCTCTTGACTGTTCCATTCTTCAATCCAAAAGTGTATTGGATTCAGAATTAGAAGACTCAGTTCTAGTTCCTGTTCTGCCACTTAGTAACTTGAATTTTGGCAACCTAATTTCTCTCTATAATTTATTCATCTGTAAAATGGGGATAACAAGAACTGCTTTGCCTCACCAGGGTGTTATGAAGTCGAAATGAAATACAATGTACGACAACCTTATAAATCACTATACAGATTACATTTTTACATGATCACTAATGGTCTTAGGGTCAGAGTGACAAGGATCTGATCCAGGGTGTTTTCTTATTTCTGACATTACCTCATGCTCTTGGCCATGGTTGTTGACCTTCAGGGCATTGTGCCAGAGATACCTTTTTGTGTTTTTATTCCGTTCCTGGTTTCCTGCTAGGATGTGTTTTTTTACTTCTGTTTTTTAAGCAAAATTTCATTCTTTAGCAAATACACTTCAGTTGATTGTAGTTTTTATTTTTATACTACCAGAGCTCTGTCATTTGTAAATCTATTTTATTAAATTTAAAAATCAACTCATTTCAAAATGATTAAATAATTTTAAAAGACTAATAGAAATACTCCAAAGGTTTTGCAAAAAAAAAAAAAAAAAAAGGAAATCCATTGCTGCATCTTAATTACAAAAAATTTTTGACAAAATTTGGTTAATATGAAAAGAAAACATTATAATGAAGGAAACGACTAAATTTCATATGATCAATGGTAATACATAAAAATATATACGTGTATCTAATTATTTATTATAAGGAAAAAAATATATGAAAAAGCAGTAAGTTTTCCATGCCCACAAATGTTCCTTTATTTTCAGATCACTGCTGCAAAGTTACTGGTTTACTCAGACTTTCCCTAGGAAACAGTCACCATCTGCCTGATTAGTCTGTTTCCTTGGTATCCTGCCCATTCTAGCTATTTAAGTTTCTGCTCTATTTCGAGAAATGTACTCATTAGGATGGTCACATCTGTTATCATTTGAAAAGAAGTACACATATTCAAAAAACATATAATAGAGCCTTGATATTTTATTAACTATAAACAGGAAAATCTCCTTTCAACTATCTTACCCTTAAGTGCTAACAAAGGATGGCATGATCTCTAAGGTCCCGTTCTCAAATTCCATGAATCTGAAATAAAAAAGGAGTGCTCAAATAGTAAAATGACAACTTATACATTTTCATTATGTACATATTTATAAGCACATTAAAAAATACCATCTATTAAAATTATTTGACTGAATACTAGCAGAGAATAACATGTAAAACACCTATATTGGCCTATTCTGATGACAATTTATATCTGGTTATCTCCTAAAGCTTCTGAAATGATAACATACTAGTATCTTACATATATATATATATCCTAAACTTTCTAGAAATGTATGCTTCACATTCTTCATGTGGTATGGTATTTTTATATTGTTTTCCTCTAATGTGTCCCATGTAATTGGCCACATAGTAAATATCTGACTCTTAGTTAGAATTCTTAGATGGCCTTCCAAGATTCCCGGCCCCTGATGTACACATATCTTCTTCCACTTATTCAGTCAAAAACTATGTGTTGGTGTGAAGGGATTTTACAGATGTAATTAATGTCCCAAATCAATTGACTTTAAGATAGGGAAACCACCCTGGTGGGCTGGACCTGATCATATGAGTCTTTAATAACAGAGTTTTTCTCTGCTGATCACAGAAGAGGAAGTCAGAGAGACACATTTTGACTGGTCTACAAGATGGCAAAAGCCAGCTGTGCATAAGGCCATGTAGCAGGGAATGGTGGGCAGCTTCTAGGAGCTAAGAGCAGCCCACAGCTGAAGGCCAGCAAGAAAGCAGGGTCCTCAGTCCTGCAACCACAAGGGGTTGAATTCTGTCAACAACCTGAATGAGTTTGGATGAGAACCTGAGCCCCAGATAAGAAGTGCAGGCTCAGGCAACACCTTGACTTCAGCCCAGTGAGACCCTAAGCAGAGAATCCTGTCATGTCGTGCCTGGACTTCTGACCTATAGAACTTACAAGTTCCCTTTGATCTGGCCACTCTTATGACCTCCTTTTTTCTTTTTTAATCAAGAAAGAAGATCTACCACCCTTGGCAGATATATTTTGAGCAATTTTATATGTAGTAATTGGGAAGAAAAGTCAAGGAACATGTTATGAAAGTGACAACATGGTACAACGAAAAACATTAATAAAACATCAAGGCAGAAAGAAGAGTTGTCAAACAACATTCTGATAGGGATATGTTTCCCCTTGTCTTGACCACTGATTACGAGAAGATTTTCTTAATTGAATTATTTAAATATAACAATGCCTAGTTGAGTTCTTTAACTGTGATTTTTTTTTTTTTTTTTTTTTTTTGGCTGTGTTGGGTCTTCGTTGCTGTGCACAGGCTTTCTCTAGTTGTGGTGAGCGGGGGCTACTCTTAGTTGCGGTGTACAGGCTTCTCATTGCAGTGGCTTCTCTTGTTGTGGGGCGTGGGCTCTAGGCTGCACGGGCTTCAGTAGTTGTGGCACACGGGCGTAGTTGTGGCTCGCAGGCTCTAAAGCACAGGCTCAGTAGTTGTGGTGCGTGGGCTTAGTTGCTCCTTGGCATGTGGGATTTTGCTGGACCAGGGATGGAACCCGTGTCCCCTGCATTGGCAGGCGGATTCCTAACCACTGCACCATCAGGGAAGTCCTACCTGTGATTTTTTTTAAAGGAAAAAAAGATTTGTTAAGGATTTCTATTCTATACAGAATAATAATTATATTCCATTAAACAGTTAATGTAAGTATATATATACTTTATTTAACAGTATATATATATATATATGAATAAAGCATATTGACTATAAAGGCTAGTCAATGGGGTCCTCATCAATAAAATACTGAAAGCTATCATTAAGGACAGGTAAAGAATAATTTTTGTTCTGGTCTCTAAATTCCTCTTTTTGTACCATTGGTCTTCCATTGTTTCACTTTCAGTTAACTTCCTATCTTGATCCTATCTTTCATTATACAGAAATACAAACTGCTCTGGTTTTATTAGAATAAATTCAATAGTTGAAGAAAGAGCGTTTGGGGTGTAACTGGAGCTGTTATTCAGTTATTTATGCTCTATTTAACAATATCTGTTCTGATTGGTTGCCATCCATGCATTACTAGTAGTTAAATACATTGACTGCACTTACTTGGATATTAGTACCTTCAAATAAGCCTAGCCTAAAAAGGTAGGTTATGAAAATAATATGACATATATGAAAGTACTTTGAAAAAAGTTAAAAATATCATGTAAAACAAGATATTACTATTATTGCACTTAAATGTATTATGTTGTCCCATAGTACCAGAAAACTTACTTACCTTTCGCTTTGAGGAAGTCTAGGATTAAAACAGCTTTGCTTTAGAGATCCTGAAATGGAACTAAAATATCCCTGTCATGATATCAGAACAAAGTGGACATAAAGGCAAGAAGTATTGTTAGAGATAAAGGGGAAATTTTATAACAATAAAGGGATTCATCCACTGGAAAAATATCATAATTCTATATCTGTATGCACCTAAGAATATATATTTAAAATATATAAAGCAAAAATTGACAAATCTCAAAGGAGAAATATACAAAGCCACAAACATAATAGGACACTAATAAAACTCTCTCAAGAGTCAATAAAAAGAGAAGATAGACTATCACTGTGGGTATAGAAAATCTAAACAACACAATGAACAAATTTGAACTAATCAGCATAGATAGAGCACTGCATCCAACAAGGTCAGAATACAAATTCTTTTCAAGTGCCTATGAAATAAAATAAATAAAAGGCACAAAGATCATAAATAAATAAAACTGCTGCTGTTTGCAGATGATATGATTGTGTACACAGAATATCCAAAAGACAACATACCAAAATTAATCTCAGATGAATTGTAGAGCTAAATGTGAAAGGTAAATTATAAAGCTTCTAGAAGAAAACATAGAAGAATATCTTCATGTCTTTGGAGTAGGCAGAGGTTTCTTAAATGAGACACAAAAGATGATAAACTAAAAGAAAAAAAGATGTTCGGCCTTCTTTAAAGCTTAAAATTTTTATTTACCAAAAGACATCATTAAGAAAGTCAAAAGGCAAGCTATAGCATGGAAAAATGTATTTGCTGTTTATATGTTTAACAAATACCTCATATCTAGAATACATAAAGAACTTATACAAATAAAAAATGACTGATAATCCAACAGGTAACTGAATAAAAGACTTAATAAAGCACTTCACCAAAAATATTTCCAAATAGCAATAAAATGTGAAGAAGGTGAACAACTTAAATACTTGTCAGGGTAATGCAAATTAAAACCATAAAGTGGCAACACTCTATGTCACCAACATTGTTAAAATTAAAAAGAGACAATATCAAGTGCTGGTGAGGATGCAGAACAACTGGAACACATACATGCTGTGAAGAGTGTAAATTGGAGCAACCACTTTAGAAATGTTTGGCAGCATCTACTAAAACTGAATATATGCATACCATATGTTCTAGGAATTCCACCTCTTGGCATAAACTCAACAGAAATGCATATACATGTTCAACAAAAGACATGGGTAAAATGTAACATCACTATCTATAATAGCCAGAAACTGGAAACAAGCCAAATGTCCATCTACAGTGGAATCAATAATTGTATGTTCATACCACGGAGTAATATATGGCAATCAAAATGAATGAACAACAACTACAACAACATGAATGAATATCACAAACAAAATGCTGAGTAAAAGAATCCAGATATTAAAGAGAATATACTCTATGATTCTATTGACACAAGTGTAAAACAGGCAAAATGAATCTGTGGTGTTGGATTCAAGTTAGTGGTTACCACTGGGATAAAGGGTGTAGGAACTGGAAAGGGGTTTCTAAGATTCTATCATTGTTCTATTTATCGACCTTGTCACAGGTTACTTGGGAGTGCTCATTCTGTGAAAGTCAACTGAGCAGTACAGTTATTTGTATACTTCTATGCATATGTTATATGTCAGTAATATTTTATTAAAAAGCAAAACTACAATACCATCCATCTCACCAGCAAAAAACCTCAACAGAATAGCATTTCACTTACCTGTCTCTATGTACCTGAAAATGTAGATTAACTGAAAATTAAACTTAAAATCTTGTTAAGCAGGGAAATGCAAATCAAAACCACAATAAGATATCATCCTCACACCAGTCAGAATGGCTATCATCAAAAAGAACCCAAAGAACAAATGTTGGTGAGGGTGCGGAGAAAAAAGAACCTTCATACACTATTGGTGGGGGGAATGTAAATTGATGCAGCCACTGTGGAAAACATTATGGAGGTTTCTCAAAGAACTAAAAATAGAACTACATGTAACCTGGCAATTCCACTCCTGAGTATATATCCCCAAGAAACAAACAAAAAAAAGACCCCCACTAATTTAAAAAGATACACATACCCCAGTGTTCATAGCAGCATTATTTACAATTGCCAAGATATGGAAGCAATCTAAGTGTCCAACAGATGAATGGATAAAGAAGATGTGGTACATATATACAATGCACTACTACTCAGCCATTAAAAAAGAATGAAACTTTGCCATTTGTAACATGGATGGACTTGGAGGGCATTATGCTAAGTGAAATAAGCCAGACAGAGGAAGACAATACTGTATGATATCCCTTATATGTGGAATCTAAAAAATAAAACAAACTAGTGAATATAACAAAAAGGAAACAGACCCACAGATATAGAGAACAAACTAGTGGTTAACAGTGGGGAGAGGAAAGCGGGGAGGGGAAATATAGTGGTAGGGGATTAAGAGGTACAAACTATTAGGTATAAAATAAGCTACAAGGATATATTGTACAACACATGGAATATAGCCAATATTTTATAATAACTATAAATGGAGTATAATCTTTAAAAATGGTGAGTCACTATATTGTACACCTGTAACTTATATAATATTGTACAACTATATACTTCAATAAAAAAAATAAAAATAATAAAAAATTAAAATATACTCAATAACTATTAGAAAATTTTAAAAAAGGTTGTTAAGCCTATTGCTAAAACTACAGATAAAACTATATAAGCACTAAATATTCATTTGAAATCAAAAAGCATGCTACTAATCTATAGATATCACACACATACACACACACATTTTCACTTCTCGGCCATTGCAGGACCGAGTTCCCTGCTTTTTTGCTGGCTGTCAGCAAGATGATTGTTTATAACTAATTAATATCTGGACATTAATTTGTACTTTAAGCATGTGACTAAAGGCATTATCAATCAAATTATGTGATTAACAAATA
The DNA here is from genome assembly GCF_965194825.1 of Balaenoptera physalus. Classification (NCBI taxonomy): domain Eukaryota; kingdom Metazoa; phylum Chordata; class Mammalia; order Artiodactyla; family Balaenopteridae; genus Balaenoptera; species Balaenoptera physalus. The sequence continues at coordinate 108,094,997 of NC_138890.1, read as the reverse complement.
TTGAGGAGAAGGTTATGGTTTGTCAGTGATAATTAATCTTCTAATAGGATGTTCTAAAAAATTAAAATGATAGTAATCCAGAGGCAATTCAACTACTAATCTATGCCAGAGGCCATAAAGTCTAAGGTTTGGATAACTAAGGACAAAGAAATATATAAACTGGGGTAATGAGTGCCCCAAAATTTCAAAAGTAGGATAATGATACTAACATTTAATATGCAAGATAAAGAAGCTGGTGGATTATAATAGAGTTATAGGTGCTGTGTTAGTTTTCTATTATTGCATAACGAATTGTCACAAATTTTGCAGCTTAAAAAAGGCACAAACTTTTTGCCATGGTTTCCGTGGGTCAGAAGTCAAGGTATGAGTTTACTGCGTCCTCAACTCAGGCTCTCACCTGGGTGTCAGATGGAGTTCTGATCATGTATGAAGCTCTGGAATCCTCTTCCAAGCTCACTGGTTATTGGCAGAATTCATTTTCTTGCCATTGCAGGACCGAGTTCCCTGCTTTTTTGCTGGCTGTCAGCTGGGACCTGTTCTCAGCTTCTAGAGGCTGCCCACCGTTCCCTACCACATGGTTCTCTCCACAATATGGCAATTCTTCAAGGTCAGAAGGAGAATTTGTCCCTTCAGTCAGCTTAGGTGGAGTCGTATACAATATAACCTAATCAAGGGAGTAACTATCCTGTCATAGTCACAGGTCCTGCCCATACTCGAGAGGAGGGTCTGTATACCAGGGAATGTGGATCCTAAGGGTCGTTTTAGAATCCTGCTTACACAGGTGCACATTAATCATACATGAATTTCCAACATAAGGAGCAAATTTAATAAACCACTCTGTCATGATGTGAAGATTAGAAAAGAATGTGAGAGACATATTTAAAGAATGAGGAAGAGGACGAGAAATAGTGATGGCTCAAAGTTAAAAACTACATAGGTAAAACAATGCAAACATAAAATGATATAAATTAAACATTATTGTCCTAAAGTACAGTATACAATTTTAAAATGGAAAGAAACCCATTTGGGTTACCAATATTTGTACTTTTTACCCTAAAATAGTTCATTTTAAGAGAAATAACCCATGCAAGGATGTTTTTGAATTTTTCTAATATCTTACAAAAAGGATAACTCTTGAGATCATTCACAAAAAAATAGGACGAATTTTGTTGTAGCTAACATATCTGTGAAACATAAACTGTCATTGACTTTGTTTAATAACTACAAGCATTTACACATATCTTAAATTGTAGTCAACATTTCTAAAATAAAATGCAGCATTTTCTTCCCTGAAACTCCTGTTCCTTCCTAATTTATCTATTCGCATTCATGGCATCACCATCCTCCCAGTCACTAATAATAGAAACTTCAAAGTTATCTTCCATGCCCTTGCCTACCTTATCCCCATAACAAATAGAGTCACTAAGTTATATCATTCCCCTCATTCATTAAATAAACATTTACCAAGGACCTGCTATCTTTAGGCACCATGCCAGGCATCAAAACTGGCACAATGAGAAAGTCATAACTCCTGCTTCTAGGACCTCAGGGCCCAGTATAGTGGTTTTACAATGTTTCCTTTAATTCCCATTGCCACTGCTCCTGCTTTATGTCAAAAACCTCCGGACTAGTTGCCTTGCCTCTAAATTCTCCTTTTATCTAGTTTTCTCTGCGTACTGCCGCCAGATGAATCATTCATTCATTCAGTGGCCCCTCTGTTAGGCACTTGTCTAAATGCTAAGACTACAGCAGTGAAGAAGACAGCCAAAGTCCCTGCCCTCAGGGAGCATATGTTCTAGCAAGTAGGAAGCTACATATGTACAAGAGTGTATCATATAATATCAGAGAGCCACAATTACTCTATAGAGTCTCCTTCACTGTGTCACCCCATCTCAATCTTCATTTGCTTTTAATGCTTAAAAAATAAGCCCTTAACTTTTAGGGCCTTCCTCAATGTGCTTTTTCCTCCTTCTCACTGCTCCTTTTTACAAATCATCCCCTTTAGTTAGGCTAGCCTTCTGACTTCATTTTACAGCTTACAAGCCCATGCCTACATTTCCTCCCTCTCTTCTGGCTTCCTTCTTCCCTCTGCTTAATTCTACCTAAACATTCTCTCATTCATTACAAAATCTTTCCTGACTGATTCAACTCAAGGTGCTTTCCCTCTTCTGACCTACCCATAGTATTAAAGCTCATATTTTCTGGTAATATTGTTAGTTGCTTTTTTGCAAGTATATATGTTTCATATTTCCACCAGGTCTCCGTCTCCTTGAGGGTAAGAACTGTTTCTTTTGTGTCTCAGAATCTTCAATACTAATTTTAATGAAGATACAAATGAACATTTCTGTCTTTCAGAATTAATCTCCTATCCAGTACATAGTCCCTTTAGACAGTAGTCATTGTCAGATAATTAAATCATTTATATATAATTTTTCCTCACAAAAATGGAGGGGTACTTCATGTAAAGAAAAAAATTACAATCACTAATACAAAAATAGAAATTTGTGGGAAAAAAGTCTTGAAAATTCCTATAGAAAGTCTATAAAAATAACAAGACCTCTGTGTCCAACCTATTTTTGTATTCCCCAGAGTGCATTCTTTCCAGAATTTTGTCATCTCCAAAGCACCATCACTTTGACACCCTAGTCACTCACCCCATAATAACTATCTATATTGAGCACTAACTATGCTCCAGACACTGTTCTAAGCATTTTATGAATATTGTCTTCAAATCTTACACTCATCCTAAGATATCCACTATTACCGCCAAGTCACATAAAGACAGACTTCTGTTACCAGCAATATGGCAATCTATATCTGAAAAACCTCCAAAAGAACACACCAAAAAATGCATGATAAAATATAAGAAACCTCCTTTTAAACACATAACTGAGCTTGCAACAAAGTAGAGGAAATCCCTAGAGGTCAAACGTGAAGAGAAAACTAAAAACTATAGCTCAAAGTGTGAACTGATGGTGGGGTTGTCTGAGGGAGGGCACAGGAATGGTTCTCACTCACTATAAGCACAGATATGGGGGGGACAAGAATTGGACCAGGCAGGGTTGGGGGTTAGAACTGATCCTCTGCAAAAAGATGGAGTCACTGCCATCCAGGGAAAGGGTGATGTAGAAAAAATTAACCCAGTAACACTAAGAGACAGAAAAGCATGTCATCTCCCTGCATTCTGCGTGAGAAAATAGTCTCCCCAGAATTTACCTCAGAACAGCACTCAGATTTGAGATTAGAATTTTTACTCTCTGTAGGGCCTGGAAAACTTTCAGCCAAGAAATTCCCAGCCTCGGTGCCAACTCCCTGCCTCTTATTTGTCTAAGGCCCACTCTCCTCTCTCTGTGTGTCCATTAATATCAAAGCTAATAATACTCATAGGGGGACTTGCAGAAGCGAACACCGAATCAGTCTATAAAATTTCTCTATCCTTGGTAATATTCTTTGCTTTGGAATCTATTTTATCTGGTATTAACATAGCCACTCCAACCTTCTTTCCTTTGGTTAGTGTTAGCATTATATATATATTTTTCTGTCCTTTTACCTTAAAACTGTCTTGTTATTTAAAGTGGGCTTTTTGTAGATAGTGCATAGTTAGGTCTTGCTTTTTATCCAATCTGTCAATCTCTGCCTTTTATTGTAATTAGGGTGCTTAAGGTTGAGGAGACACTACAGGTCTCTAGAACTCTCTCTCTATTCAGCTCTCTCCTCCTTGATACTGTGCTGTATAAATTCCAGTCTCCTTGGCCTTTTCACATTCCCAGTTCCACCTCTTTACCTCAAAAAACTGCCAGGCTCCTCTTGTGTGCCCGTTCTCTGGAAGCCTTCTTAATTGTGGAGCTCACCTCATTCATTTCCTATCTCTCAGGGGTCATTGTCTTTGTTCTTAATGTCTGTTGTCTTTAAAAACTGTTGCTCCATATGTTTTGTCCAGAATTTTAGTTGTTTCAGGCAGGAGGATAAATATAGTCCCTGTTACTTCATCTTGCCTACATGTAAAAATACAAACTATTCTAGAAGGACACACCATGTAGGATTACCACAAATAAAGTTCTCATTACGATGCACTCACAATCCAAAATTACAAAACACATGAGGAAATAATCCATCATGTGTTAGTCAACACACACAAGAAATAGCATGCTTATATCCCAACAACTTTAGAAAGTAGAATTATTAGATATTGACTACAACTTAAGTATGTTTCAAATAATTCAAGATTTTTTTAAGTAGAAAAAATGACATTCTCCAACAGTATCAGGCAATTTTGAAAAAATACCAAGTGGAACTTCTAGAACTAAAAAATATAGTAATTGTAGTTATATATATAGAAATAGAAGTTTGTTAAGTTTGATTTGCTTAAAATCACCCTACTTGTATATGGTGAATCTGTGAAAACAATGCCTGTGATCTTTTTATTATACTGAATCCTGAGTTTAGTGGAAAAATGAGTGAGCAAAGAGGGCTTTCCATATATAATGTCTCCTTCCAGTCTTTTGATTTTATATTAACTAATATCTGAGTCATTGATAATGAAATTCACATAACATCTTTATAATGGTGACCTTAAAAAGCAGCATTAACACACGTGCTTTAGGCTAATGTGAGTGAAGCTCATTTTATAGAACTGAAACTTGAATAAAACTGGGACTACTTTATTTCAACTTCAGACCCATATCAACTTGAAAACACATCCAAAATAAATGTAGATGTAACTCTAAAAGCAAATTATGCATATTCTGATCACCCTTCAAAAGTTCATTAAAACCTTCTTTACACATCTTGCTTTCCCCCAAACTGCTTTCTGTGCCTAATAAAATGAAACAAGCAACAATAACAAAACACAACTCTGCTCCCCTCCGTATTGTTTTTTCTCCTGTCTATTCCTTCCTTATGATGCCATTTCTTTATTATATAAAAGCTTTTTCCAGTTCCTCTCATTTACATCTTTGTGACATGCTTGAAAACAATTTTGATTTTTAATTTTTGATTTTACTTGGTCCCTTCTACCCCACTGTCTCCCTTTTTTGTTGTTGTTTTCTGAGATAGAGATGAAAATAAACATTATTTAGCTTTTGGTTTGAATCACGCACCGGAGGGATTTGGCTTAGCAACAAACCATACCACATTCAATAACCCTTGCCTCTTGTTCTTTTAATTCACATTTTTTCAGAAGTGGATCCTGGTAAAAATGAAGCTACATGATTAGAAAAATTTGAGTGAGAATTCAGGACAAGCGTGGCTTTAATGTACATTATGCTGTTTGTCTTAGTTCATTTCAAGTCAAAGAGTATTTGAATCTTAGAATTGAAATGGAACTTAGAGGAGATATATATATGTGTGTGTGTGTTAATTGCTTTATTTATTTTGGTTCTTAACTAATCTAAATGCCATGCTGTTTTTATTTTAGATTCTAAATTTGCTTTAACGAGTCAAATGTATAGTGAAGAGAAAGACCCAAAAGAAATAATAAATAGCTACAAAACTATGACATAATGTCCTAAAAGTTGGGGTGTGATATTGACTCATAGCATCTACTCAGTCGCACTAATGGAGTGTTGTAATGTATCCTCAGTGTAATGAAAAGACATTGTGTTTTCAAGAACGTTTGGTAGATGTCTTCAGATCCATTTTGTACTGTCCTCCTTTCAGGCTTTTCCTTCTTCTGGGCTAGGCAAGTGTTATTTCCAAATGCTTGGGAAATGATAATTTTTTATTTCAGTTGTTGGTTGATATGAGTGCATCTCTCTGAGGTGAGCCCTTCTCAGCTCTTGCTGGAACCTCCCCCCACCCCATTGTTCTAAGGATCTTTATACAAAGTGAGTTATAAATGGCTAATCGAAGTTTAAAATGTTACTGTTTTCTATTGTATTTCTATGGAACTTTTCAGGTGTACATCAAAGTAGAATGAATAGGATGATAAACCTCCAAGTACCATCATCACCCAGCTTCAACAAGTATTCACGTTTTGCCAATTTTATAAAAATTATGTTTTCTCAAATCTATTAATAAGGATGCATAATATTTTAAAGGAGCTCTTCCTATAATCTATGTGCCTAACTTAGATCAAAACTGTAAATGGTTGTATACCATCTGTAAAGAGAATCATGGTCCACTCAGAGGAAAAGGGGATGCATGAAGGATATCTCCACTACAGAAAGCAGTGAGTGATTCCTTCTTTTGTTAAAAAATACAGTGTTTAACTACAAAAGGCCCCTGTTTAATTTTCAAAAAGTGCAGTGCCAGAAATCTTTTTGACACACACAAAAATTTTCAACAAAATTTTGGATAAATCAATATATTTCACATATATTTATGGAAGTTTCTCTTTTCCTCCTTGGTATTTTCACTCTAAAGTGGATGTTTGTATGAGGTGGAAGAAGGAAGAGGCATTGTGAGAAGGTCGATTTTGATCTCCCATTATCCAAACTTTTAAATATAATAAAAGCTTTCCCGAATGCCAAAGATAATTATAATATGAGGCTTATTGGTACTTCCTCCTTTTACTAATACCTCACTCTGAGAGTCAAAGATTTTTTTAAAGCAGCGTAGGTGTGTAATGGGAGAAAAAGCAAAGACAGTAATAAGTGCAGAAAAGGAGGAAGTTATATTTAGAGAGAGAGAGAGAAAAAAGGTGGATGACTACTTCACTCCTTATTCCAAAACAAATTCCAGATGAATTAAAGATTTGAACAACACAGAAACTGAAACCATAAAAGCACCGGAAGATAACTTGGGAGAATTTCTAAAAATAGTCTTATAATGAGGGAGGTCTTTTTAACAATGACAAAAATCTAGAAGCCGGGGCTTCCCTGGCGCAGTGGTTGAGAATCTGCCTGCCAATGCAGGGAACACGGGTTCGAGTCCTGGTCTGGGAAGATCCCACATGCCGCGGAGCAACTAGGCCCGTGAGCCACAACTACTGAGCCTGCGCGTCTGGAGCCTGTGCTCCGCAACAAGAGAGGCCGCGATAATGAGAGACCCGCGCACCGTGATGAAGAGTGGCCCCCGCTTGCCGCAACTGGAGAAAGCCCTCGCACAGAAACGAAGACCCAACACAGCCATAAAAAAAAAAAAAAAAAAATCTAGAAGCCGTAAAGAAACCCATATGGATCACGTGGCTGTGTTTAGTTGTAAGGATGTGTGGGAATTAAGTTTCTGTCAAATGGGAACAGGGTTGTTAAAGACTGGCTTGGAGCAGTTAGGATTCATTGCTCAAGAGGGCTCATTGCTCTCCTGAAGAATTCATGATTCAATTAGCAGGAAAGGAGGTGGGAAGAGGTTTGTGGATAAACAACTAACAGGATCTGCCATAATCACTGTGTCCATTCCCTGCAGAATCCTTAAATTTTGTCATAATATTTCCTGATCTTATCTTCTCCTAATATTTTAATTACAGAGGTAAAAATAAATGCTACTGTATCAAATAATTAATCAAAAATATAAATTATAAAATATGTGCTATGATAGAATATGAGACTAACATAAAAGTTTTAGATAAGTACTAATGTTATAACATGGAACAATGGAAGTCTTAATTAAAGAAAATATATTTACCTAGTCTGTATAAAATGAAAGAAAATGTTAATATTTTATCAACTTAACCAAAAAAGAAAAATTTCAAATCAAGTTAAAAGTAAAAATAATTACTATAAGGAAGAGCAAATTGTTTCAGATGAAAATGAATTACAGAAAATTAATTCCTTTAATAAATCTCAGAACTCTTCTTCACATCAGATGAATAATATAATATGAAACCTTTATAGCTGCAAAATATAGAAAAGAACATAATAAGTATAACCACATAATCTTCCAATAATTATTTAACTAGTTAAATTTATTCCTGTGATGTTATAATGATCGGTTTAGTAGAACATTTTATAAAGCTAAATATACTAACATCATCTAAGAACAAAGATTATATAAGCAGCATATTGTCCATGACTTCAGTCAGAAAGCTCAGGAAATAAGCTCATCAATATATAATGCATTTAAGAAACTTCAGGCCAAAATCATCTCATGGTTTGGTTAATGCCAAGTCTTAAAATTCTGATTATTTTACTTGAAGAAAGCACAATTTTAAACAAATCAGACTATGTGAATAAGTCATAAATTTTTAACTACTAGGAAAATAACATTGCACTGTATTTTTCAACCTACTATGTTTGTTTTGATTTTTCAGCAAAAAAATTCTTGACCAGATTTTCTGGTTTGTTCAAGCATTCCAAAAAGTATAGAAATTTAATGGATATCCTTTTTATTAGCTAAGACATAAAAAGTATTTATACCAAATATCAAAATACAAATTCAGAAACCCTCATCAGCTTTAGGACTTATTAATAAACAAAGTGAATGGAGAGATGGCAAAATTGAAAACATAAAATCAGTTCGAATACCAAGGTCTAAAAGAACAAAAAAATCTAGATTCCAAACAGAAATTAATTACCTATGGTATCTTACGATTGCTCAAAATCTGTAGAAAATTAATGTTTCTTGACCTACCAATGGCTCTGTAGACAGTTATGTAGATAAATCAGATTTTAAAGCCTTTTCATTCTTCAATAATCTTCATAATCTTATGGAAGATATTTTTTGTTATTCCATATGGTAACAAAAGCTCATTTATAATTCAGATTTTAGGCTATATAAAGTTGCAGCATTCTCAATCCATTAACATAATCCTAAATCACCATTACTTTTCACTATATTTGATTCTATTCATTATAGGCCCATCACCTTTATCAGTCAACTTTGCTTCAAGAACAAATGATCCTAGAAATCTATTACTTAAAATAACAATGGCTTATTTCTTGCTCACATTACATGTCGGCCAACAAGTTTGTCTGTAGTTTTACTCCATGTATATTTTCTTATTCATATTCTGGGACCTCGACTGGAAGAACAGTCTCTGTGTAGAACACTCTGTTCTTATTGGCAACGAGAAAGAGCAAGATTGTTGGCAGAAATATCCAGTGGTATGTGTCGCTTCTGTTTACACATCATTGGCCAAACCAAATCACATGACCAAACCTGACAGTGGGTCAGGAAAGTATACTTCACTGAGCAGGGGACACTGCAAGTCCCAGGGCAATGAGTAGGGACACATAATCCTCTTACAGATAAGCAGGGAGCAACTCAGGAGGAATATAATCTACCAGTCCTATCCTCTTAGGCTTAATATATTGGAGTCATTAAAAAAAAAAAAAGAAAAGAAAAGCCTTTGTCTTCTTTGCTTCTCACACCCAGTCAGTTACAAACTCTCTTTAATTCTTCCCCTGGAGTACTGCTTGATTCGGAGATCAACCTAATAAGGATCTATAATCCAAGACAAGTTAGAGAATACTAAACGGGAACATGGTTGCTTTGAATGGACTACAAAAAATAGCTTCATAAAAATTATATCTTAGTCTACTGAAAGAATTTACAGATGTGATAATGGATTCCCTGATAAGCTGAATGAGTTGTTGTAATGATTACAAGAGAAACCAGAAGATAGATGTTAGATATATGTTCTGATTAGAAGAGTACTGTAGTATAGGGTGACTTGGCAAGTAGTTTAAACTTGGGAGCTTTGGTTTTCTTATTTACTGAATGGGAATAGTATTATTTCCATAAGTTCACTGACAGGATTAAATGAGATGAGATGTAACACAGAGTAGAATTCTAAAATATTAGCTCTTTCCTCTATTTAAAAAAAAAAAAAGTTTCCAGAAATGCGTAATAAATATATCAGTGCCTAACAAAACTTTAGAAAACATCATTAGCCAATTGTCTTGAGTTTAGAATGAAAACAATGATTAGTTATGTTCACCAAGAAGAAATTCATAACAAAATATATGACGCTCTCCTTTGTTTTATTTTGGGTTTTTTTGATAAAGTTATTAAATTGATAGATGGAAAAATGCTATAGACATTCTTTTTGAAATTAGAAGGTATTTTCAAAATCACTTGTAATATACATAGAAATAAGATAAAGGTAGGTTAAGAGGATTTATTGCTTGTTGAAAAAATACTCCTAAATAGTATTTAAAAATGGATTCATGTACACACAGAGAGGTTTCTGCTTTGTAGTCTTTCATTGTATTATTGATTTGGATTTGAGTGATGATATACATGATTTGCTTTTCACATATTTGTACACTGTTTCTGCCAGAGTTCTCCAGAGAAACAGAACTAATAGGAAATAGAAAAATGATAGTTATATAGATAGATAAATAGATAGATAGATAAATAGACCTAGATATCTACCTATATCTATATCTCTCTAAAGAGATCTCTCTATAAATCTGTATTTATCTCTATCTATATAAGATATATGATGTGATATGATATATATGATGTATATATATGTGTATATATGTGTGTGTATATATATATATATATATATATATATATATATATATCTCAGAGAGAGGGATTGAGATTTTATTTTTAGGAATTTTCTTACATAATTGTGGAGAAGGCAAGCTAAAAATCTATAGGGCAGGTCAGCAAGCTGGAAACTTGATAGGGGCTGACACTGCAGTCTTGAGGCAGAATTTCTTCAGCAAGAAATCTGTTTTTGCTCTTAAAGCCTTAAGCTGATTGGATGAGGCCTACTCACATTAAGAGTAATCTTCTTTATTTATAGTCAACTGTTAACCACATCTTCAGAATTCCTTCACAGCAACACCTAGACAGTATTTAATTAAATAACTAAGTATCATAGCCTAGCCAAGTTGACACATAAAATTAGTCAGCACAGATACCAAAAATGTGGAAGAAACAGTCAACATATTTTATTACATAATGTGGATTTTTTTAAAAAAATCTTAAAAGCTTGAAATATTAAACCCAAATTAAAAGAATGCACCAGATTAAATTCTATGCGTTGCATAAACACAGCACTGGGGAGACTTCACTTGGTGAGCGAGCACTCAGAGGGAAAATATTTCAATAGTAATGCCTCTAAACTCAATGTTTTTCAACAGTGGGTGTGAATTGCCAAGAATTCTATTCATTCCTTCCAGTCTTCCTTCCTTCTTCCTTTTTTTTTCTATTCTTTCTTTCCACAGAGATTTGTTGAGAACTTACTAGGTGGCAGGCACTGCCCTAGGCAAGCAGAACATAGCAGTTAATACAGGCAGAAACCCTGCACTCATGAAGCGTATGATCTATTTGTGGAGGTAGACAAGAAACAACCAAATGAAAATATGCCATAACTTCAGGCACTGAAAAGCACTAAGAAGGAAAGTCAAACAGTGTAAGTGGAGGCTTGTTGTGGTTAAAGCAGTCAGTGCAGGATTTTATGTGGATATGCCATTTGAGCAGACTTCAGGGAAGTGACGAAGTAAGCCAGGCAAAGCTCTGTTGAAGAACATTTCATGCAGAGCGTATAGTAAGTCTAAGGGCTCTAAGATAGTAGGCTTTTTGGTATATTCAGTAAACAGCAAGACATTCAGTGTGACAAGACTACAGTAGAGGGGTAGAGGTTTGTGGTAGGCCTTAGGGTTATGAGAGAGGAAGAGGTCATGTCATGGAGGACCTTACAGATCATGGGAAGAAGCTTGCATTCTATTATGTGTGATAGGAGGATCTTAAAAATGGATGTGAGGTGACTTGATTTACATTTTAAAAAGGTCATTCTGGCTAATGTGTGTAGAATAGGCAAGAGGAGTAAAAGTGGAAACAGGAAGATTGCTAGAAGATTCTATTATAAAAGTCTAGGTAAGAGATGATGGTAGCTTAGACTGGGGTGTTAGCAATTAAGATTGAAATGTAGTTAAATACAGGATACCTTTTGAAGGCAGAGCTGACAGGACACACGGATGAATTAAATGTGGGATGTGAGAAAAAGAGAGGAATCAATGATGTTATTCAGGTTTTTGGCCAGTAAGTGAGCGGAGATACCATTTGCTACATGAGGATACTGGGGGAGGAGCTTTTATGTGTAGGAAATTCAAGAGTTCTAGTTTGAACATGAGATATTCAAATGGAGTTGCCAAGGGACAGTTTGAGCTAAGAGGAGATGCTGGGGTTGGAGATATTAATTTGGGAGTTATTTGCATATATATGGTATTTAAAGTCATGGATCTAGATCAAATTATTTAGGAAGAGTAGTAGACAGTGAAAAAGCCAAGGGTACTCCCAACATTTAGAACTTAAAAAGGTGTCTTGAAGGACTTATTAGTTATCTTCAAGTATTATAAGGGCTCTATGTTTAATATAAATTTAGAAACATGAATCAGGACTAATGTGAGGAAGTCACCAGGAGCACATTTCTGTTCAATAAAAGGAAGCACTTTTTAACACTTATAGCTAATGCCATATCTTATGAACATGGAATCACTGCAAATGTTCATATTTTCACCAAGTCACAGACTTTCTAGAAAGGCCTTTTGTATTGGGTAGGACTTATTCTATATAAATTCCAATATCTTTTCAAGATTTAAGACTCAATGTTCATCCTTCAATTTTTGTTTTCATGATGGTTTTCCTTATTCAACAATCTTCAGAAGGTGCCTATTTGCCTCAAGATAAAATCCAAATGCCTCTGATTAACTTTTTAAAACTTCCTTGACTTTGCCCTAACTTACAACTTCATCTACCTTTGTGATTATGAATTCTCCGCTCTAGTAAGGCTGCTTCTTCCTTCTCTACCACAGAAAAATGTTCATCTTGTCTTCTTACCTTTTCTTATCTCCTTGCCTGAGAGATCCAGTCCCTTTTCTTTCACTATTAAAGGAGTTAGAAACTCAAGGAAAAGCTTTGCCCTTTTTCTCTAGGACACAATCTATCTGACTCTTCTGAACTGCCATTGTGGTAATATAACATGTTAACTCATGTTAACAATCACATATTGAATTTTACGTTGTAGTGTGTTATTATGTTACCACTTCATAAGTGCATATCTCATCCTCTCAACAAGAATTTTATTCATTGTAATAGATACAGTTTATTGAGTTCTTACTTTGTTCCATTATCTTCTTATCTCAAATCCTCATAAAAACCTCCTGAAGGTAGGTGTAGAAGCTCTCATCGCCTCACCCACATTCCCTTGTCACTCACCATTCTAGTGCATGGCCATGGAATCTCCCTGGTAACTCTCTGGGAGCTTTGCTTTCTCTCACCTGTGAGCATGGGATATCTCAGAAGTGCAGCGAGTTAAAGAATCTAGGAGCAGCCTTCACCAAAGGTGGAAGAGTGTTGGGGGATAAGTACCTCAGCTTCCTCACTCCTCAGGTAGTATAACTCTGAGGTGTGTTTAACAAGATTTCCCCTAGTTCCCCATCGGATTGAGCTCCCACCCCTTGCCCACAGTGATTACCTACTTGATGACATACCCTTTATTGGCTTCCTTCCCTTCCCTGTCTCACTTCCCTCTGCAGTGGGGTTTCTTGGGATGATCTCTCAAATAATTTATAATCCAATTCTAGTCTTGGGGTCTGATTCTGGGGGAACCCAACCTCACAATAGGTATTGCTATCCACACAGGTAACAGATGAGAAAACTAAGACTCAGAGAGGTTAAGCAACTTGACCAGAGTTATAGAGCTAGCAGTGGCAGAGGAGGGATTTAAATACAGTCTCTCTGTCCAAGCAACTCAGGTTGGGAGCTGATTTACTATCTACGTTATCATACTGTAACGCTCTGTGAACACTCAACAAAGAATCTGTCAAGTGACTATAAAAACCATAAAGATTTCAAGTCAGTTTAGCTTTTCTTTCCCTAATATCATTTATCTTAGTGTTAAATGCTGCATTTATTTATTAGATGATTAAATGTTTGCCTCACTCTAAATTGTATGATCCATGAGAGCAAGGACCATGCCTATTTTGGCTCAGCATTGTTTCCTTGGAACTTAATAAATATTTGTAAGTGGAAGGAAAGACGTAATGGAAGCCATGAGTAAGCAGGAATCATGAGATAGAGAGGTGTGGAGAGAGGGGTGGTTGGGGGTGGTTGGTACTGGGGAAAGAGTCAGAATCAGTGGCTGTGTTGAGCAGAGAAATAGAATGTAGGAGTGACAGGGCTCTTGAGCCATGGGAATGGTGGCCCCACTAAAGGAGATAATAACATGGTCCCCATTCTTCAGACATGACCACAAGCATGGCTGTTAGTGATATTACGGTTCCCTATGAGACTAGACGTTTTGTTGGGGGACAGTTTGCTTGTCCTACCTTACTTCCCCAGGAATCCTTATAATAAACCTTCATCACTTAAGGCGAATCGACCACACCTTTGGAACTCAAAAGCTTACAGATCTGTCCGTTGAAGATAATAATATTGTCATACTTTTTCAGAGTTGTGAAAGAGACAGTGCACAAGAGAACACTTTGACAACTTTAAAATTTTCTATCAGTACAAATATAAGGCATGAATTTTGTACAACTTTTAATAAAACAAAACATATTATCAGATTATTTCTTCACAAATGCCATTGTAATACTCATGATAGTTTTTCTTGAATTTTTCCCATTTGGTTGTCAATGAGCTATTTTATGTCCAGTGCATAACCACTTTTGCTTCTATCCTATTATTTAGCTGAAAATACATGTTAAAAAAAAAGACAAAATATATTTGAATCAAGCAATAAATAGTCCTAGAAAGTCACTCCCTCTGGTCAGCATTGCTCCAATGATAATATTCATGACTGGGAAATGAGTTCTCATCCCAGCCACACCATGATTAACACTGAATAAGCTTCTTAGCCATTTGTGCTAAATAGCCTTAGTTAGGTCATAGAATAGGATAACTTAAATACAAAATGACTCAAGTGTAACAAACAACATGCCTATATTTAACAGAAGTAAATTCTTCATCACGGGGGTTCTCAAACCCTGGTGTAAGTAGCACTGTCAGTGCCAAGCCCCTACCCTTTGGCATTCACCTGTTCTACGCAGGCAGTGGTCTCTCACTGCAGACACCAGTTCCTTTCTACCTGTGGGCTTTCTCTAGCCAGGGGAGATGCTCAGGCTGCACACAGGGCAGTCTGGAGGTGTTGGAAAGGAGATGCTTTCAGAAGCAGCCCTCAACCAATGACAAACAGGAGCTCAAGAATAAAAACCAGTTTCAGTGTCCTTCAGGTGTGCCAAGTCTCAGGGGAGTTCTGTGCTATCTCCCCCCAGAGCTCCCCGGTAGGATCGAGCCCCAGCTGCTCTTAGCAGTAACCAGCTCCTTAACGCATCTTGTATTAACTTCCTTCCCTTCCCTACTCTCCTACTGAAATTTCCCGGGATCACCTCCCAAATAAACAACTTAACACTCAAGTCTTAGTTTCAGAGTCTGCTTCTGGGGAAACCCAAACTAGGATACCTGGTCTGCAAACCAATGCCAATTTTAAAAAATCTATGGGAAAATGAAAAAGAAGGACATAATATACCATGCACATTTCATGAAGCTAAATTTATGTAATTCAAAAGACTGCTTTTTTTCTGAAATTATTTCTTTCCCTTTTCTTTTTTGTTTTTTCCCTCTCTCGCTTCCTTTCTCTCTCCCTGTCCCCTATTCCCCGACCCCACTTTTCACTATTTCTGCTAGAAATGTCTTTTCCTTTTATGAAATAGAGTTGTAGGAAATGGTAGTTAATAATAACAAAATACTCCTCACTTCACAAAATTCATAATTCAGTAGTCTCTCAATTTTGTTGAAGCTTTAGTAGGCTGTAAAATCCAGAAATCTGGAAGTTACTGCTTTACTACATGTTATATTTCATTGTTATTTTCACAGTTAAAGAATGAAGAGAAAGTTAAAATATTAAAAAGTTGTGTTAAGATAACAAGTGAAACTGAGTTCTTCAAAAATGTGAATTAAGGAATTATTATAGTTAGAAATATCTTAGAAAGGTAGTTTTAGTTAGGTAAAGTTACATTACTCACAATTTCTTTTGATGTACTTAAAACTCACCTTATTTTATCTATAATTATCTCAAGGCTCTATTTAACCCTTTCATTGTATAGTTACTTTAAAGCCTATTAAAAAGGTTTGTGTATTTGATGTACTAACTAAATTCAGAGATGAATGGGTTACTGGGAGATTCTCAGGTAGACCCAAGAATGCAACCTGAATTAAGAGACTTTGCAAGATTCCTAAGGTGAAGAGGCCAAAGGTTAGTTGGATTCCATGACTGTGTTTCAGGTGGTATTTAAATTGTTACAGACAGAGGCAAAGAATGGGAGTGTAATGATGAGGAGAATGTGAACTGGAGTCCTATACCACCTTGAGTCCCCCATTTCCCTTGCCCTGAAACCATTCCACTTCCTTTTCTCTCTTACTTCTAGCATGGAGCACTCACTATCATGTAAAGGAACCAGGTGCAGAAAGGAAAAATAGAACTACTCCTGGCTAGAGGAAACTAGTAGGCAAAGAAAAACAGACTAGAATTGATGAAGGGGAAAAATTTCTGATATAGAATAATGAAAAATCAGCAAAATAAAGACCAAAGGATAAAACTAAACTGAATAATAAAAAATAAAGACATTTTTCTACTCTTCTTTCAAGAGAAGCGATATTTAGATCTAATTGATCTAAGCTCCTTTAACCATATGTAAGTTTAAATGTTTTAAGAGGGGTCCCAATAATTTTCTTTGAAGTTTATTTTACTGCCTCAGAGATCGTACTATTCTTTAATTTCTCCATGGTGTTTATAATTTTCATCAAGCTTAGTTATTATACCACATACTGTAATCATCTGCAGAGCTATTTACTTTTCATCAAAATAACTTCCATTAACCTGTATCTCCTCAATGTTATTTGCTCAAAACATCTCCCTAATAAGGAAATTTGTGCTCTTGAAAATTTTAAGATGAGGTCAACAAATTCAGTAAGGATATTAGGGGTTAGGAGTAAAGGCTTCTTTTCAAAATTCTGAGGTCAATGAAACCTTTTGACACTCTTTAGAGAAACTTGGAGGCCTATTTGTTTAGCTGAGTATGCACTAGGGCATGAAACACAATAACACTCTTTATCACTTCTTGCTCAGTTTTCCCTTCAGAAACTACTCAGATATTTGATCTAAATTCCTTGAGTTTCTCTAAAATTGTATTACTGAGTCAGAGTTACCTTTTCACATATTGAGTTATCAAAACTGCAAAATGTTTTGGAATGTATTACATTCATATTTGAGTGGCCAGTAAAATCAGAATGAGCCAAATTCATTTTTTAAAAAGTTGTGTTCAGATTCTTTTCACCCATGTCTTTGCCCAGCATTTCTGATTGTTTACTCTTCATTAAATACTATGTTTAATTCCATATCTGGAATAACTTTTCTCAAATCACAGATATCAAAAATTGTTTTACTAAAAGTAAAAGCTATTTTGAATTTTCCTCTTTTCTTTTGTATACTGTTTTTCAGCGCCTCCCTGTTTAATATTATCTGTGAATTTAATTAACAGACTGTTTACATCCCTTTGTTAACTAATGTTACATAACACCACACTTAACACCAGTCCCAGCAGAAACCCTGTAATGCCTCTCTCCAAATAAATATTTCATAAGTTTTTGTTTTTTTTAAAATTTTCTTCAGTTTTTAACTCATGAAACTTCAAGGAGTGTATCTATGTCAGGCAATTCAGGGGCTTGGAAGAAAAGGAAAGGGAAACAGAAGAAACTGAGACAGAAATTAGCAGAAAAACAAAAACAAAAACATGAGACTATAGAGACTATAAATGAGGGGCAGGTCAAGGTGAATAGAGAAAGAAAAAAGGCAATAGACAAAAAGAAAGGAGGTAAAACATTTAGCCCTTTTGGAAAAAATTAAAAGTCAGTGAAGATAGAAGACTGATTTGAGATTAAGGAAATACACAAAGAATAGTAAAGATCAAGGCCTAGATCCATCCAATAAATGGAGTATATAAAAAAAATTTGAAAATATCTCATCAAAAATATTTGGTAATCTCTTTAGATGAAAAGGACAACACTACTCTAAGACTGAATATAATGTAAGATATTGGTATTAGGTTGATACACAAATAGACATAGTAGATCTCACTGGTTGAGCAATTGATGTCTAAAGATGTGAGCTGATCTAATCCAGGATTTGTTAAAAGAATGGAGACCTGTTCAAAGCAGTTGGCAAGGATGCATAGCATTGGGCTAGGCAGTAGGATAGACCACAGGTTGTATCTGCAGTATACCTTTGTAGTAACTAGAAAACAATATAAATCAGTATGTAATTGGTATTGGACTACATTAAATATTGGCCTTTAGATGCTAAAGAATTTTCAAAAAAGGGGAAGGACATAATTCCACAAATCAGAGTAGTGAATCTGACCTGGAATCTCAGGCAGAATACCTATGGTGTGTGAGCACTTAGAAAATATCAGTGATAACCCAGAGCTGGTGATTACCTACCAGTCCAATGTCCTACTTTCAAAGGCTGGGATGGTGTTGCATACCATTTTCTTGTTTAGCATACTGTAATATAGCGGTTCTTAAACTTAAATGTGCAAATCTTGGAGGGCTCGTTAAAACACAGATTACTGCATTTTCTGATTCGGAGGGTCTAGGGTGGGATGGGGTCCAAGAATTTGCATTTCTAACAAGTTCCTAGGATATTGCTGGTCTGAGACCACTCTTGGGATTAGTCAGTCCATCTTCACTCTCCCAGGTAGTATACTGCATAAGAGGTGAGCAGAATGAAGGAGTCCTTAGGATTACTGGTAATCGCATTGTCACTGATTTGGCAAATAGGGTTATGGAAACAGCTATTTCTAAAGGAAAATGTCTTGAGTGCACCTTGCCACCTCGTTTACTGGTCTTTTCCTTTTTCCCTTGGCCTCTATTTCAGACCCTTCCCATCCTTAATGTGCTTCTTGTTGGTTTGACTATCCTTAGCAGAGAAAATATTGATCTCAAAGATCAATATTTAATGGTATTTAATGTGGGATTCCTCCTGGGAGAATGCAAAATATAAGAATAATATATGAATCCAAAAGGGCAAATCACAGATAATGGAATTTCAAAAAATGGGAATGATTCCTCCACCTATGTTTATACATATTCCAGTAGAAAAGACAAAACAAAAACCATTCTCTTCGGCTATATTGAGTGAAATTTCAGTTTATTGATAATTTTTGAAACCATACATAATTGTAACTGACACTTTGGGACCTTCTTGACATCTGCCAGTTGAAAGTGCTCTGTGCATTCACATGTACATCGTGGAGTGTGCCCTGCCGTGTTTTGCACACAAACGAGGACAAAAGCGCCTTGATTAGTGATGTCTGGGGCACCTCTCCTCTCCACACCTTATTAGCTACCCAACAGACTTGCAATGGCAAGGTAGTGTGTGTGAAAGGGAGAAAGAAAAAGAGAAAGGGAATAGAGGGGGAGAGTGGGAGAATGAAACAAAACGTGTATGGTGGTAGAAATCTGACTTCAAACAACCACTATTTCTACTAAAATTCTTAGCCCTCCCCATATGGCCCCCATTATCCATTTCGCTTTCTTTGAGTTTCAGAACCCAGTTTTTAAAATTTCATTTTATTTTTTAGCTTGTAAGAGTCATATAGTAATTCATACTATGAAAAGAAAAAGGAAACAGTAACAGTACGGTCTCGACCTTCCAAGCGGGCCGCCCTCTCCAACCCCCCACCTCCGAGGGCCTTGAATGTCTGGTTTCTGCGCCGCCGGCCAGGGGTGTTTGTTCCACCGGTCAGGAAGCAAGGAACTGGCTTCGCGGCATCTTCCTTTCCCTCTCCCCGGTCCTCCCTCTTCAAGCCCTCCTTGTCTCTCCCGTCTCTCCTGTTTTCACCGCGCTGAGCGGCCGCATGCTTTGGACCCACTCCTCCCCTCCTCCGCCTCACCGGCCCTTCAAACAAAGCCCAGGGAGGCCGGAGCGCGAGAGATGCGACCACGCCGCCACGCGCTCCACCCGGAGCGGGACAGGGAGCGCGGCCGCGCACCGCGCGTCCCCGCCGCTTCCTTCCCTCCTGACTCTTCCTTTTCCTTCTCCAGGCCCAGCCCCCCCAACCCCCGCGCCGGGAAGGCGCCTGCGCAGGAGCTGCCCTCTCCGTCCTCCTCCCCCGCCCTTCCTTCCCTCTGCTCCTCCTCCCGTGCCCCGCCTTCCTTTCTCTCTCGTCGATTTCACTGAGCGCTCCAGGTTGGGAGCAGTTCAGTCCGTTTCCCCACTACCCCGCCCCCCTTCCTCTTTTCTCCCCACCCCTCGCGTCTCAGCCCGGTGGAGGATGAAGCGGCTGCAGTGGCCCCAGCCCCAGCAGCGGCACCGGCGGTGGCTGCGGTGGGGGTGGCCGGAACTGGGGTGGTGAAGAAGCGGTGGCGGCGGCGGCCGTGGCGGTGGCTGAAGGAGCAGCAGCCGCCCCAGCCGCTTCCCCTGTGCTTCCCTTCCTCTTGCGTACAGTCAGGAAGTTTTTCGCTTCTGTGCATGTGTATGTGCGTGAGTGTGGGTGTGTAAGGTGAAGATTTGGGCGGCGTTTGTGCAGGCGTTGGGTTTTTTGCCCACTTCTCTTCCCGTAACCCGGGTAGCTCCCGAGCCTGGGCTGTGGCCCGAAGAGGGGGCGCGGCGGCGGGCTCTCTCCTTTTGTTGTTGTTTCCTCCGCCTGGGGAGCTGAAGAGGGGACGCGCCTGGGTGGGGCGGCTCGGAGCCCGGGCCTGGTGGCCCCCGGGGCTCCCGGGCGGGCAGGGTAGGGCAGAGTAGAGCGGGCTTCAACATGATGGCGGCCGAGGCCGGCAGTGAGGAGGGCGGCCCGGTCACCGCCGGGGCAGCAGGAGGCGGCGGGGCCGCGGGCTCCAGTGCCTATCCGGCAGTGTGTCGGGTGAAGATACCCGCCGCCCTGCCTGTGGCAGCCGCCCCCTTTCCTGGGCTGGCGGAGGCTGGAGTGGCCGGGACTCTGGGTGGCGGAGCCGCTTTGGGGTCAGGGTTCCTGGGACCCGGGTCTGTGGCGGGGGCACTGGGGGGAGCCGGACTGTCAGGGGGAGGTGCTGCTGCTGGCGTGGCTGGTGCTGCCGCCGCCGGACCTGGCGGGGAGATGGCTCTCACCAAGGGGACCACTTCGTTGCCTGCTGAGACCTTCGGGGCAGGCGGCGGATTCCCTCCTTTGCCGCCTCCTCCTCAGCTGCCCCCTTTGGGCGCGGGCCTGGGAACAGTAGACGAAGGTGACTCTCTGGATGGACCAGAATACGAGGAGGAAGAGGTGGCCATCCCGCTGACCGCTCCGCCAACTAACCAGTAAGTCAAGACCGGTGTTTTGGGGGAAGCTGACTCCTGGAAAGAAGTGGGAAAACATGCCTCGTTCTTTCAGCTGTTACTCGTTGTGAAAAGTTTTGAAGCTTAGGGTTCTGTGCATAGGGATTTAATTTGATCACTCATCTTCCCTACAGGCACACTCCCTGGCGGCTTGGTATATTTATTGGTCCTCTGGGAAGATGTAAAGTTTTAAAGATGGGAAGCATGGGAAAATGTGTATCCAGTGAGAACCGGATATGGTTCTGCCCCTTTCAAATTGAGGTGGCGTCCTGGGATTCAGCTGAGCTTGCAGCTACCAAGGCAGTCGTAGTCTATTTTAACCTGGTTGTGTTCCCTGTTGAAGCTAGATGACTAGTGAGAAGCTTGGAATACAAGCATTTAAATGAATATTGTGTTAATATCATTCGAAACATGCATTGGTCAGAATGCTTTGTTTTTGTTGCACCGCAAATCCCAGCTTCTGCCTGTTGAAAGCATTGCGGTGCAGGAAAGTCTTTGGATCACTTTTGAAAACGTGGGTCAGCGAGAAAGGAAAGGAGTTCTGTTAATTACAGGTGTGGTTAAGGGCTCATACTCCAACAATATTTGTAACTTGTGCCGTAGAATTCCCATTTATTAATATTAGTGTAATTCTTCTATAAGTTGAAGCTTTCTAAGCACAATATTGGAGCAAAACAAAATTAATAGTGTGCTTCCCTTCAACACTTTGTTGGTGGCAAATACAGTATTCTATTTGAAAATTAATTTTGACAGTCTACTGCGGAATATATATGACAAATGACTTCTATATATAGTACCTCCCCCTTGTTCTCTTCATAAGTGAACTTAGGTATGTATTTATAAAGCTGGACCTTGATGAGAGGAAAATGTTGATGGGAATAGTAGGTAAAACTTGCTTTATAGATCCCTCATATCTGTCTTAATTTTCCTTTAGAATTTTGACAACCTTGGTGAGTATCAGAAGAAGAAAGATTTGGTTTCTGTGTTGACAATCAATCTAGACAATTGCAGGTTTTTTTGTTTTTTCGTGGGTTTTTTTGTTTGTTTGTTTGTTTTTTGTTTTTTTGATAATCTTCTTTGGAAGATTTAGAAAGGACTTAATGAATTAGGACATTTTTGACTTAAGGCTACATCTTTTGATGGAAAAGTAAAGTTAGTCTTACTTAGGTCAGCCATGGTATAGGGGTGTTGTATTCCTTTTGTATTATTCATTGTGAGTTCAATTTTTTGGTCTGATTTTATACCAACTTATCATTTCACATTTGTGTACTGCAGACTTTTCTGAAGGTGTTCTGAGAGTCTTAAAAATTTAAAATATACTGCACTGTTGACACACCTTCAAGCCTTTTTGAAAAAATCACTTAAGGGTCCTGTGGTTATGATAAAGTGCAACTTTTCATTATGAAAGAATATAGTCTTATGCCAGTTATTAACTAAATTGAATTAGGCATATTTAGTATATTGCAGTTTTAAATATTTTTAAAGATAGAATTTATTTTGTAGAGCAGTTTTAGGTTCATGGCAGAATTGAGCAGAAAACACATAGTGTTCCCATTAAATTTTTAATAATAAACATGAGTGAGTATATAGGAAAAATTATGTTTCTGAGAAGTCCATTGTGAGATTTTCATCATTATTGTTTGTATTTGGGAATAAAAATATTATTTGTGTGACTGTGTATATGAGAATTGTACCTGTTCTAAAAGGTATCCTCCATTTCTAGTATGTTTTTTAAATTTGCCACTGAGAAGTACAAATTTCCCCTCTTTTCTTTATCTTAGATATCAACCCAGAGTCACTGGAGGCAATACAGTGTAGTGGTTAAGCGTGCAAATTCTGAAGTTAGACAAGATTTGGGTTGGAATCCTGACTCTGCTACTTACTAGCTGTGTGATCTTGGAAAGGTCAGTTTCCCCATCTGTAAAATGGGGACAATAATGGTGTCTCCCTCATATGGTCGTTTTTAAGGTTAATGAGAACCCCCTGAACATATTCAGCACAGTACCTGGCACATAGTAAGTGTTCAATAAATTAGTAGTCTCCCCAAATAATAATATATAATTTTATTGTCATTAAATTGACTACCAATTCTATTGCTATAGGAACTCCCTTACTAATAGCTATTTGAGAGAATGTTTTGAACTCCGAAGGCCTGTCTACCATGATTGATTATATCAAAAATTTTATTTTAAATTCATAAAGGCTTCTAGCAGGCTAAGCAGGTTTAGAGATGGAATTCAAGTGTTTTCTATAAATTCCTATTTTTAAATGAAAAGCCTTAACGACTTTGTTAAATAATGTCAAATCTTTCATAAAGTATTGAAGAAATGCTTTTGGATTAATATATGATTACTAGTGACTGGTCACCTTAGTTATTGATAGCATGATATTAAGGAGGTTCAGGTCATAGGATCGAGTCCACAGTGGTTTGTTAGATAGACCAGGGTTCCCTGGTCATGGAGTTCAACCATGTGTCCCGCTGGTTCAGTGCTGTTGGTCACAAGAGAGTCAAGTGACAATATGTAGATAGACCAGTGCAAATATAATAACACTATTAATATTTTGTACCTTGTTTTTCTGTGTGCATGATGAATCATTAGTCTCATGTTTATTACTGAGCATTTTCATTAGTTGGGTTAAGGCCAGAAAAGTTTGTATAATTGGAACTATTACATATATTTGAATATTCTTTTTTTTTTTTGCACATTTTGAGGAAAAAATTTTAAAAAGAAAAAAAATTCTCCCCATATATTTTTATGCTATAAAAGGTTCTGTATCTAAAGCTGCTAACAAATTTTTTTTTCAAGAGAGAGAAAAGTTAAATTAAAGGAGTTTGTCACTGGTACTCCCTGTATTATGTAGCTGCTTTTCGTGGTCCTTGTTATTTCTTTCTCTTTTCCCCAGGGGTGAGGGGTGATAAGAAAGGAGAATAGTTCCCTTAGTCCACCATCAGTTATGTATAGAGAGTTTTAACTATGAGCCTGCAGTAGCAGGAGGCTGTTGGGCTGAATCCACCTGACAGATATATATTGCTTGCTCGTAGTGTATTTGGAGCATTTAGTGATTACTTGCCACCATTTAAAAATAGGAAAAGTTCATGTTTAAGAAGTCTCGATTTCTAGCATCCCTTGAGAAATCACAGGAGTTGGCTCCACCTGGTTGCCGTTCCTGCTTGAGAGTAGATTTCTGGAGCCGAGTAATGATGGCCCCATTTAGGTGACTTCTGAGCTCTACAGTTAGCTGTGGTTTCTACCAGGCCTGCTTTGCCTTTGATGTTATTTGCCTGGCATCTGGCCTAACTAAAACGCAGGTTTTCTCAAGCCTGAAAGTTGAAGAAAAAAGAAATAAGGAGTGTAAATAATACCTTTCTTTTCCTTAAGAGTCATCTTACTGTTTCTACAAAAATAAAATCATTCTTAAGTCAGATAATTGTTAAATGTTAGTACTAAGACATGTAGCATTCATTAACTTTGTCACCGATTGCATTGTAACTCTGGGTGAGTCATTATTTCTTAATAAAAACGGGGGTGAGAATTGAAGAGATTAGTTATGGACAAAGTGGTTTCTGACCAGGACCAGATATTTTTGCTATATGAGTAGTAGAGCAATGTAGTAGGAGCTTAATTTAAGGGATACAACAATGAGTAAGATACCCCTTTTCTTAATGAGTCTCTCTTCCAGGAGAGTTTTAGATCTAGTAGAAAGTTAAGTAACCAATTACTGTCATTCAGGCTAGCTTAAGATAAATCTCATGAGTGAAGTATGAGCAAAGGGTCATGGGGGTTAAAAGAATAAGATATTTATATAATTAGGACCAGTAAAGTCTTAGAGGAAAAGTAGCAGGTATGTTTTCAATGTGGCTTAATTTATTCTGAACAAGAGGTAATTGGTTCCTATGCCCTTTGCCTAAGGATTCTGTCAGGTAAAAAAGAATTCCGAATTAATGTGTATAAACTTCTGACCTTTAGTGAGGAGTCGGTCCTACTGAACTCTTAGTTACTTACCTGTGGTCTGGGGTAGGTTGAAGGGGGCGCCTATAGTTACTGAGAATACACAGCACTACCAAAGGCTTGAATTGGTTTGGATCATTGATTAGCCACTCTAGGGAAACCAGGCAAACATTATCGACAGAGCCAAAAAAAAGACCCAAAAGCCAAAACAACAGCAACAAAAAAACCTGACAGGGGTAAATTAGGAAGAAGAAGGGGAAAATAAAGAGGTCTTTTGGTTGCTTTGCTCCCTATCTCTTTACTAGCCATTAGGGAAATGAGAGAATGAATGCCTTTAGAAGCAGCTCAGATACACTCCAAACAGTACCTCGGTGGGGGCAGGTGATGGAACTTAGAGCGATTATTGTCAGGTATTACTGATGACATTTCTTGGTTGCTTACTACCTAACAGGAACTGTTCTAATTGGTTTCCATGTGTTGTTGTAGTTGCCTATTGCTTCACTGCAAAACTTAGTTGTTGAAACATTTATTTGCTCTTGATTCTAAAATTTGGGCAGGGCTTGTTGAGGACTGCTCCATGTGTCACCTGTTGGCTATAATGTCCAAGATAGCTTTTTAACTCATAAGTTTGGTACCTCAGCTGGGATGGCTGGAACAGCTGGTGGATAGCTGGGCATCTGTGTGTGTATGTGTGTATCTGTGTCCATGTCTCCCCCCACACCAACCTCTTCATTTCATTAGCTTGAACTTCTCCACAGCATGGTAGATGGGTTCCATGAAGGAGCATTCCCAGAGGTCAGGCCTCACCATGCCAACACTTATTAAGCCTCTCTGTTCTTCATGTTTGCTAACGTTCCAATGGCCAATGCTAATCACGTGAGTCAGTCTAGATTTAGTGTGGGAGTGGGCTATAAAAGGGCACCAATACTGGAAGGTGAGATTTCTTGGGGGCATCAGAGTAACTGCCTACTGCATGTATTATTCATTTACAAGCAAATATTAAATAATATTAGAATACTAGTGGTTAGGGAGAGCGTGGGAGAAAGGGCAAGTACTTTGAAGTTTTTCCCTTAGGGTCTACATGGTAAATTGTCTTTCTTCGAATGGTCCAAATATCCCCACAGTATATTTTGCTTCTGACCACCATTATCTTAATTTTAAACCAAAGATACTGAATATGGATGTTGGTTATGGCTCATTGTTTGAATATGCATATGTATGTATGGTAGGTGTGTTATCTTGAAATCACCTGCAGTACATTTCAGCTGTGGGCTAAATAAAAAATAGTTGTTATCAGGTGAAATTTATGGATAACTTCTCCATATGTCTAATCACATCTCAGTGGGATTTGGGGTATGCTTTTAGGTGTTCCAGTGATTACATGATTTTGTGAGTAAAACAATGAACATTGGGGGGGGACAGAAAGAAATATAAAAGAAAGTACAATGTAGCTGGACAATAAGGCATTAATGATATAGAAATTAGATGATAAAATTAATCTACGGACACATTGTACTAATTTTTCAAATTAGAGGATAGTTTTGGAAGAGTTGAAAGAATGAGAGTGTATGAAAGTGATTTTGAAATTTAATACTGTAATTCTCTTTCACTAAAGTTTTATCGAAAGTTTGATTAGCTTTTGTAGCATCAGTATTTGATGTTATAGTAGTCCCCCTTTATCCACGGCTTCACTTTCCACGATTTCAGTTGCTCTTGGTTGACCATGGCTCAAAAATATTAAGCGGGACATTCCAGAAATAAGCAATTCATGAGTTTTAAGAACTGTACACCTTTCAGAGTAGTGTGATGAAATCCTGCTCCATCCTGCCCAGACATGAATCATACCTTTGTCCAACGTATCCTGCCATCACTTAGTGGTCCTACCTTGGTCGTCAGATTGACTGTTGCACTATCACAGTGCTTGTGTTCAAGTAAGCCTTATTTTACTTAATAATGGCCTCAAAGCGCAAGAGTAGTGATGTTGGCAATTCGGATATTCCAGAGAAACTGTAAAGTGCTTACTTTAAGTGAAAAGGTGAAAGTTTCCTACTTAATAGGGGATGAAAAAAATCATATGCGGAGATTACTAAGATCTACAGTAAGAACGAATCTTCTATCTGTGAAATTGTGAAGGAAAAAGAAATTCATAATAGTTTTGCTGTTGCATCTCAAACCTGCAAAAGTTATGACCACAGTGTGTGTGATAGTGCTTAGTTGAGATGGAAAAGGCGTTACATTTTACAGAAAGATATCTTGAGAGAGACTACATTCACTTAATGTTTATTACAGTATATCGTTATAATTGTTCTATTTTATTATAGAACATATAATAAATGTTATTGTTATTGTTGTTAATCTCTTACTGTACCTAATTTATAAATAGGTATCTATATATGGGAAAAATAGAGTATGTATGGGATTCGGTACTAATTTGAGGTTTCAGGCATGCCTGGGAGTCTTGGAATGTATCCCCTGAGGATAAGAGAAGACTACTGTGTAATCAGGAGAGTGATATGCATAGATACATAGTATTTCAGTGAAAGAGGAAACTCTTTCATTGACCATTGCAGAAGCAGACTCAGGTAGAGTGGCTTGCTTAAGGTCGGATAGCTAGGTGGATCTGGGACAGAATCCAGTTCCCATGATTTTTCAGATATGTTTAGATTTGAGTAAGATTTAATTAATTTTTGCGAGGGGAGGAAGTGGAAAGGCAGAGGCCCATTACTGAGTAATCATTTACTATATTCTAGGCACTTTACATAGGTTATCTCATTTAATTCTCATAACTATACAGTGAGAATAGATATTATCCACATTTTTTTTTGTTGAGAAAACTGGTAGAACTGGAATTCTAATGCAGATACTCTACTTGTTCCATTCCAGTGCATATAATACACACATATATACGTGCACCCATACAAAACTTAATATACTCCAGGACTGGCTAGTCATTGGGTGTTATGGACTGAATTATATCTCTCCAAAATTCATAGGTTGAAACCCTAACCCCCAGTGTGACGGTGTATGGAGTTAGGACCTTTAAGGTGGTAATTAAGGTTAAATGAGGTCATAAAGGTGGATCCATAATTCTATAGGACTGGTGTTCTCGTATGAAGAGGAGGAGACAAATGGGAGCACATGTGCACAGAGAAGAGGCCATATAAGTTCACAGTGAGAAGGTGGCTATCTATAAGCCAAGGAGAGATGCCTCACTTAGAAACCAACTCTGTTGGCACCTTAATCTTGGACTCAGCCTCCAGAACTGTGAGAAAATAAATTTCTGTTGTTTAAGCCATCTAGTATATGGAATTTTGTTATGATATCCTGAGCTGACTGATACACTGCATAAACCTGCATCTTTAAAAATGGCTTTGAGGATTTGGAGCAGATTAAACGCTCATTTACTACTTGAGAAACAGGGTCTTCATTCTTTTATTTCCTATTTTTCACTGTAGGAAAGAAAAACTTTCCTTATACTTTAGCTTCATTCTTCATGAGTTCTTGACTTAACATCTCCTCTTTTGGCTATACTTGTGTTGAAAGATGGAAAACATTTAAATGCATGTCTGATTATTATAGTGTGAAAAGATCCTACACAAGACCGTGGGTGGTAGCTCTAGACAACCTATGGGAGAGACATTACTCCAGCAGATTTTCAGTATTCACTCTGTGTTCATTGTTGTTAACATTCAGTGTTACTTTTAAGATTCCTTTCTCTTATGTATCTGTCTCTAGCTAAGGGAAAGAACTAGAGATCCGTCTCAGTTCTTTTAAGTCTTCTTTGTAGGTATAGCCCACTACACTGGGTTCACAGTTAAGATACTTGTGTAATAGTAGAACCATACCTCTCTTCCATCCATGTCTATCTACCTAAATATTGATTTATCTCTCAGATTTTCCAATTAAACTTCTTATTTTGAGGTAATTGTAGATTCATATTCAGTTGTTAAGAAATAATACAGAGATGTTTCCTTCACCTATTTTTCCAGATATATGGCAATATCTGGTGATATCACAACTAGGAATCAATTTCATTGATATAGTTCATTTATTCAGATTTCACCAGTTCTACATACACTGTGTGTGTGTGTGTGTGTGGTGTTTATTTAAATCTATGCAGTTTTATCACATGGGTAGATTTGTGTAATCATCACCACAGTAAAGATACAGAACAATTTCATTATCCCCAGGATCCCTCATGTTGTCCTTTTATAACTAAACCCACCTTTCTCCATCTTTAACCCCTGACAACCACTAATCTGTTCTTCATTTTGTCATTTCCAAAAGATTATATAAATGGACTCATACAGCTTGTAACCTTTTTTTTTTATTTTGTCAACATCTTTACTGGAGTATAATTGCTTTACATTGTTGTGTTAGTTGCTGTATAACAAAGTGAATCAGCTATACGTATACATATATCCCCATATCCCCTCCCTCTTGCGTCTCCCTCCCACCCTCCCTATCCCAGCCCTCTAGGTGGTCACAAAGCACTGAGCTGATCTCCCTGTGCTATGCAGCTGCTTCCCACTAGCTATTTTACATTTGGTAGTGTATATATGTCAGTGCCACTCTCTCACTTCGTCTCAGTTTACCCTTCCCCCTCCTCGTGTCCTCAAGTCCATTCTCTACATCTGTGTCTCTATTCCTGTCCTTACCCCTAGGTTCTTCAGAACCATTTTTTTTTTCATTTTTTTTTTTCAGATTCCATATATATATATGTGTTAGCATACAGTATTTGTTTTTCTCTTTCTGACTGACTTCACTCTGTATGACAGTCTCTAGGTCCATCCACCTCACTACAAATAATTCAATTTCGTTTCTTTTTATGGCTGAGTAATATTCCATTGTATATATGTGCCACATCTTCTTTATCCATTCATCTGTCAATGGAGACTTAGGTTGCTTCCATGTCCTGGCTATTGTAAATAGTTCATACAGCATGTAACCTTTTGGAATAGCATTTGTCACTGAACACAATTCACTCAAGATTTATTCAAGTTGTTGCTTGTATCAATACTTTGTACCTTTTCGTTGCTGAGTAGTATTCCATGGTATGGATGTACTACAGTTTGTTTAATCATTCACTCATCAGAGAACATTTGGGTAATTTCCAGTTTTAGCTATTATGAAAAAAAGCTGCTATGAACATTTGTGTTTATGTTTTTGTGTGAACACAAGTTTTCATTTCTGTCAGATAAATGTCCAAGAGTGCAACTGCTGGATTGTGTGGTAATTGCATATTGAGTTTTATAAGAAACTGCCGATCTATTTTCTAGAGTAGCTGTATCCTTTTACATTCTTACTAACAATTCATGAGTGATCCTGATTCCCTATGTCCTCACTACTAACCTTTTTTTTTTTTTTTAATAATATGATGAAAGCTTTTATTATTTATTTATTTATTTTTTGGCTGTGTTGGGTCTTCGTTTCTGTGTGAGGGCTTTTCTCTAGTTGTGGCAAGTGGGGTCCACTCTTCATCGCGGTGCGCGGGCCTCTCACTATCGCGGCCTCTCTTGTTGCGGAGCACAGGCTCCAGTCGCGCAGGCTCAGTAGTTGTGGCTCACGGGCCTAGTTGCTCCGCGGCATGTGGGATCTTCCCAGACCAGGGCTCGAACCTGTGTCCCCTGCATTGGCAGGCAGATTCTCAACCACTGAGCCACCAGGGAAGCCCTACTAACCATTTTTTATTTTAGCAATTCTCATAGATGCCTAGTGATATCTCATTGTGGTTTTGATATGCATTTTTCCTAATGATTGAAGATATTGAAACTTTTTATGTGTTAATTTGTTATCTGTATATCCTCTTGGGTGAAATGTCTGTTCATCTCTTTTGCCCATTTTCCAATAGAATTGTTTGTTTATTATTGAGTTTTAAGAGTACTTTATGTATTCTAAATATTAGTCCTTTATCTGATAATGTGGTTTGCAAATATTTTCTCCTATTCTGTACCTTGTCTTTTTCTCCTTTTAACAGGGTCTTTCACAGAGCAAAAGTTTTTAATTTTTATGAGGCTTAAGTTATCAATATTTTCTTCTATAGGTTGTGCTTTTAGAGGCAAGTCTAAGAACTCTTTGCCTAGCCTGGGTCACAAAGATTTTCTCCTATGATTGTTTCCAAAAGTTTTGTATTTTTATGTTTTACAGTTAAGTCCATGATCCATTTTGATTTCTTTTTAATAAAAGGTATGGTTTAGATTGAGGTTCATATTTTTGCCCAGGTATATCCGATTACTCTAACACCATTTGTTGAAAAGGCAAATATCCTTCTTCCATTGAATTGCTTTTGCACTTTCATAAAAAATTAATTGGGCATATATGTGTGGGTTTACTTCTGTGTTCTTTATTGTATTCTCTTGGTCTGTATTTCTCCATTTGCTGATATCACACTCTTGATAACCGTAGCTACATAGTAAGCCTTAATATTGGGTAGAGTGATTTACTTTTCAATATGTTTTTAGCTATTCTAAGACTTGGGTCTTTATGTATAAATTTTAGAACAAGCTTGTCCATGTCTACAGAAACTTTGTTGAAATTTTCATAGGAATTGCATTAAACCTATAGATCAGTTTTGGGAGAACTGACATCTTTACTATATTGGCATGGTATGTTTCCGTTTATTTAGTTCTTCTTTGATTGCTTTAATGAGCATTTTGTAATTTTTAGTATATCAATCCTGTATGCCGATTGTTTAATTTGTACTTAATTTTTTTTGTTTTATTTGGAACAATTTTGTAAATGTTATTACGTTTTTAAGTTTCCACATCATGTTTCTTGTTAGTATATAGACATGCTGATTGATTTTTGTATGTTGGTCTTATATCTTGTGACCTTGCTAAACTTATCTTTTAGTTCTAAGAGACTTTTTACAGATTCCTTGGGATTTTCTACGTAGCCAATCATGTCAACTGCAAATAGGGGCCGTTTTTTTCTTTCTTTCTGATCTGTATGACTTATTTCTTTTTCTTGTCATGTTGCAGTGGCTAGAACTTCTAGTACTATATTGAATGAGAGTGGTGAGAGCAGACATCCTTGCTTTGTTCCTTCCTTGTCTTAGGTGGAAAGCATTTAAATGTATTTTACCATTAAATATGATGTTAATTGTAGCTGTTTTGTGGGGAGAGTGGATAGATACTCTTTATCAAGTTGAGGTTGATCACCTCTCTTCCTAGTTTACTGTAAGTTTTTACCATGAATGGGTGCTGGATATTTTCAAATTCTTTTTTCTGGGTCAATTTATATGATCCTATGATTTTTTCCTTAGCATGTTGAGATGGTAGCTTACACTGATTTTTTTAATGTTGAACCAGCCTTGCATACCTGGAATAAATCTCAGTAGGTTTTGATGTATAATGTTTTTCAAGCATTGCTGAAACTCAGGTTGTTGATGTGTTGAGAGTGTTTGTGTCTAAGTTCATGAGAGATATTGGTCTGTAGTTTTCTTGTGATATCTTTGTCTTGTTTCAGTATTTGAATAATACTGGCCTCATAGTATGGGGTAGGACATGTTCCCTACTCTTCTGTTCTTTGGAAGAGTTTGTGAAGTATTGGTATTAATATTTGGTAGAATTCTCTAGTGAAAACATCTCAGCCTGGGATTTATTTTTCTTGGAGAATTTAAATTATGAATTCATTTAAAATGGTTATAGGGTTATACATCTTACTTATTTTATCTTGGTTGGATTTTGGTAGTAAGTGGGTTCATTTCTTCTGATTTGTCTAACTTAGCAGCGTAAACTTGTTTGCGTTATTACCTAGTTACCCTTTTGATGGCTGTAGAATAGTCAGTGATATTCTCTTTTATTCTTGATACTTGAATTTGTATCTTAACTCTTTTTTGTTTTGTCAGTCTTGTTAAAGCGTTATCATTTCTATTAATTTTTTCAAAGGGTTAGCGTTTTGTTTCATTGATTTTTTTTTCCTTATGGCCTTGTTTTCAATTTCATTGATTTTTGCTCTTATTTTTATTGTTCTTTTTTTCTGATTGCTTTGGGTTTATTTTGTTCCTGTTTTTCTAGTTTCTTGAGGAAGGAATTTAAGATTATTGATTTGAGACTTTCCCTGTTTCCTGGAGTAAGCATTTAATGCTATACTTTTCCCTCTTAACACCTCTTTAGCCATATTCTGCATCTTTTGATATGTTGCCTTTTCATTTTCATTCAGTTCTGTGCTTCTTTTTTTAACTTTACATTGAGACTTACGTTTTGACTCATTATTTAGAAGTGTGTTGTTTAATTTCCAAGTGTTTTAAGATTTACCAGTTGTCTTTCTGTTATTGATTTCTCGTTAGAGTCCATGATGGTCAGAGAACATACCCTTATGATTTCAGTACTGTTAAATTTGTTGAAGTTTGTTTTATAGTCCAGGATTTGGATATGGTCTATCTTGGTGAATGTTCCATGGATGCTTGAAAAAAATGTGTATTTGGCTGTTCTTTGGTGGAATGTTCTATATATGTCAATTAGATTCTTCTGTTTGAGTGTTTTGTTCAGAACTTTTAAATCTTTCCTCATTTTCTGTTTAGTATTTCTGTGAGTTTCTGAGATAGGAGTCTTAAAGTTCCCACTATAATTTTGAATGTATCTATTTTTTCTTTCAGCTCTATCAGTTTTTGCTTCATGTATTTTGGAGCTCTGTTGTTTGGGTGTACACATTTAGGATTGTTATGTATTTCTGGTGGATAGATCCTTTTATCATTATCTAATGTCCTTCTTTTGTCTCTAGCAATTGTCTTTGCTCTAAAGTCTATCTAATATTAATATAGCAACTCCTGCTTTTATTTTGTTTACATGTACATTTTTCCATCATTTTACTGTCAATGTGTCTTACTTTAAGTGATCTAATTAAAGAGAGCTTATAGTTGGGTCTTTTTTTTTTAGTCCACGCTGTTAATCTGTCTTTACTTGGTGTATTAAATATTTATGTTTAAAATAGTTATTGGTATTTTAGGGCTTAAGTCTGCCATTTTACTTTTTGTTTTCTGTTTGTTCTCTTTCTCATTTCTCTTTTTCTCTTTTCTTGCTTTCCTATGGGTTACTCAAACATTTGTTAGGATTTCATCCTGATGTATTTATAGTGTTTTTTCAATATATCACTTTGTAGATACTAAAATAACATATGTAATTTGCCACAGTCTATGGGTATAAGCATTTTTTCAATTCGAGTGAAGTGAGGAAACTATTCTTCCACTTAGATCCCTTTACCTTCCCACTTTGTAAATATTGTTCTCTTGACTATTTCTTCTACATACATTGGGCAGCTTTTCAGATGGTGTTAATATTTTTGTTATTGTGGTAAAATATACATGACATAAAACTTATTTTAACCATTTTTAGGTGTATAGTTCTGTAGTATAAAGTACATTCACATTGTTGTTCAACCATTATCACCATCTTTCTCCAGAACTTTTCCATCTTCCCCAGCTAAAACTGTACCCATTATACACTAACTTTCCAATCCCCTTTTCCTCAGCCCCTGGCAACCACCATTTTACTTTGTTTCTATGAATTTGACTACTCTAGGTACCTCACATAAATGGAGTCATAGAATATTTTCCTTTTGTAACTGACTTATTTCACTTAGCATGTCTTCAGGGTTCATCTGTGTTGTAGCATTTGTCAGAACTTGTTTCTAAAGTCTGAATACTATTCTAGCCTTATCGCACATTTTGTTTATCCATTTATCTGTTGATGGGCGCTTGGATTGCTTCCACTTTTTGGATATTGTGAATAATGCTGCTTGAACATAGTGTATAAATATCTGTTTTAGTCACTGCTTTCATTTTGGGAACATACCTAGAAGTGGAATTTTTGGATCATAGGGTAATTCTGTGTTCAAGTTTTTGAGGAATTGCCATATCATTTTCGATAGCAGCTATACCATTTTATAGTCTCACTAGCAATATATGAGGGTTCTAATTGCTCCATATCCTCACCATCACTTGTATTTTCTTTTTTTTTCTTTGCTTGTTTTTTGGATTTTTTTGGAGATGAAATAGCTATCCTGATGGGTGTGAAATGGTTTCTCATTGTGGTTTTGACTTGCATTTTCCTAATGAATAGTGATGTTGAGCATCTTTTCATGTAGTTATTGGCCTTTTTTATATCTTCTTTGGAGAAATGTCTCTTTTCAAGTCCTTTGCCCATTTTTTAATCAGGTTGTTTGTTTTTGTTAAGTTGTAGGAGTTCTTTATATATTCTGGATATCAGTCCCTTTTCAGATAAATGGTTTGCAAATATTTTCTCCTGTTCTAAGGGATTGCTTTTTCACTCTGTTGATAGTGTCTTTTGATACACAGAGGTTTTTAATTTTGA
Organism: Balaenoptera physalus; assembly: GCF_965194825.1. Lineage (NCBI taxonomy): Eukaryota > Metazoa > Chordata > Mammalia > Artiodactyla > Balaenopteridae > Balaenoptera > Balaenoptera physalus. Next base: position 108,059,544 of record NC_138890.1, on the reverse strand, counting down.
TGAACTCCAGTTTTCTATGCCTGTATAATTTTTATTTCATTCATCTGTTATGGTTTTAAAACCTCTTGAGTAGAAAGGTAGTCTATTGTATTTACCCATATTGTTGCTTTTCCCATTGTGCTTTCTTCTTTCCTGATGTTCCAAGAGTCCTTGTTTTATCGATTGAAGAACTTCCATAGCCATTCTTGAAGGATATATCTGGTAGTGACAGATTCTTTTAGTTTTTCTTTGTCTGCTATGTCTTTATTTCCCCTTCATTCCTGAAAGATAATTTTGTCAGATACAGAATTCATGGTTAACAGTTCTTTTCTTTCAGCACTTGAAAAATTTTTTGTTACTTTCTTCTGACCTTTGTGGTTTCAGATGAGAAAACTGCTGTCATTTGAGTTGGTGTTCCCTATAGGTAATGCATCCTTTCGATGTGGTTGCTTTCAAGATTTTTCTTTGTCTTTGGTTTCAGATATGTATGTCAAGGTGTAACTTCTGTGGGTTTACCTGTTTGTGGTTTGCTCACTTTAATCTGTAGCTTTACGTCTTTCTCCAAATTTGGAAGTTTTCAGCCATTTGTAGAATACTCTTCAACTCTACTCTTTTTCTCTTCTTTTCATGGGGCTCAAAATGATATGGATCTAGATCTTTCATTATTGTCCCATCCATCTACGAGACCTTGTTGTTTTCAGTGATTTTTCTCTTTTTTGTTCATATTGGGTAAATTCTGTTGATCTGTCCTCAAGTTCACTGATTCTGTTCTCCATAATTCCTACTATTGAGCCCATCTAATAAGTTTTTGGTTTTCTTTCTTATTGTAGTTTTCAGCTCTGTAATTTCTTTTTGGTTGTTTTTTTTTTATAATTTCTATTTCTTGGGTTGAATTTTGTCTGTTTCAAGAGAATTTGTAATTGATTGATGGAGAATTTTTATGATGGCTGCTTTACAGTCTTTGTCAGATAATTCTGAAGTCTGATTCATATCAGTGTTGGCATCTGTTAATTGTCTTTTTCTCATTCAAGTAGTGATTTTTTTGGTTCTTAGTATGATGGATAATTTTTGATTGTATGTTGGTCATTTTGTCTTCCATGTAATTTTTTTAAAATCAGTTTTTCCGGTAAGTATGATTTTTTTTTTTTTTTTTAATTTGGCTGCACTGGGTCTTAGTTGCAGCATGCGGGATCGTTTTTCAGTTGTGGCATGCGGGCTGTTTAGTTGCGGCATGTGGGCTCTTAGTTGCGGCATGCGGGATCTAGTTCCCTGACCAGGGATTGAACCCGGGCCCTGTGCATTGGGAGCACAGAGTCTTAGCCACTGGACCACCAGGGAACTCCCCCCATAAATATGATTAATATATATTTACTGTAGAAAATTTGGGGACTATTGAGAAATACAAAGAAAAAAATCCATTTTCTGTTGCCAAAGATAGTTCCTGTTATGAATAATACATAACATTTATCTGAAAGGAAATATGTACAGGTATGCTTTGGAGGTATTTTATTGCAAGTTCCATTCCAGACTACCACAATAAAGTGAACATCACAATAAAGCAAGTCACAGGAATTTTTTGATGTCCTATTAAATTAATTTTAATTTATCCAAATTAAAATTATGTTTATGGTGGTGGGATGAATTGGGAGATTGGGATTGACATATATACACTAATATGTATAAAATAGATAACTAATAAGAACCTGCTGTATAAAAAATAAATAAAATAAAATTCAAAAATTCAAAAAAAAGGTACAGAAAATTATATATGAATTCAGAGAATACATGCGATCATTAAAAAAAAATTATGTTTACACTGAGCTATAGTGTCTGTTAAGAGTGCAATAGCATTATGTCTAAAAAATGCACATACCTTAATTAAAAAATACTTTACTTTATTGCTAAAAAAAAAATTAACCATTATCTGAACCTTCAGCAAGTCATAGTAGTAACATCAAAGATCACTGATCACAGATCACCATAACAAATCAGTAATAATGAAAAAGTTTGAAATATTGTGAGAATTACCAGAATGTGACACAGAGACACAAAGTGAGCAAATGCTGTTGGAAAGATGGACTTGCTCCATGCAGGGTTACCACAAACCGTCAATATGTAAAAAAACAGTTATCTGCAAAGGACAATAAAGTAAAGCACAATAAAATGAGATATGCCTGTGTATATCCCCATCCCCTCAAATATAATTGTAGCTAACACTTTCACAGATGAGGAAATTGAGGTAAGGAGAGTTTTAGGTAGCTTTCCCAGATAACAAAACTACCAAATGATTCAAACGCAAACTTTTGATTCCTGGGTTTATGCGTTTAACCACTGTGGTACAGTCTCTCTTGTTCTGTTTGTTTTTTTTTTTCTTCCCCCGTACCACTTCAGAAAAATTGTTTCAATAGGAGAATGAACTTATTTTGGGAGGGATAATCAATAGGTTAACAGCCCTCTAAAAGGCATTTTGAACAGTGTTTATTTTAAGTAGTTCAATATATATGTCTATAGATACCTGTGTTTATATACATATATATACACATATGTGTGTGTGTGTGTATATATATATATATATATATATACACACACATGCATTTTGGAAGATTATCTTAGGTAGTAGAGAAAGGAGTTTTGATACCTCTTGTTAGGCACCACTTGGGAATATTTAAATAAATGAATACCTCCTTCCATTTGAATGGGAAGCAATAACAGGCTTTTTTTTCTTTTTACAGGCTTTTATCTTCCTTGAAAAAAAGTTGTGTTTTTGTTTTTGGTTTTTTTTTTAAGTAAATCATTGTTAGCTTCCTTACTCACTTATTGAGGAACAAATTGTGTAGAATTTCTTCCACGTATTATTTCATTTAGGTGACCATAAGGTCACCCATCACATGTATGTAGTGAGCTTGGTTGTTTATCCATGTCAGCGAATTTTAGGATAGCTGTCTAAGAATGGATTTAGGGGAAATTCCTAATTATTGGGTTAAATAGTGACTGTATGAGGGCTTAGGAATAACTCACTACCTTTTAGTTTCTACCTAAGAAAACTAGTCCAGTTATCTAAAGTGCAATTGCTATTGTATGTATTTACTTATGGGACACAGCAATGGTAGGATGATGGTAAGAGAAATTAAATATCAAGAGAAATTAAATCTTCAGCAATTCTTTGGAATCCTTTTAGAATTCTCTACATTTGTCATTGCTGGCAGCTAAAGATGAGTTAACGATGTGGTTTGATGTTTGCTTTTAGTCATTACATAAATTTGACTTTTCATGGAATTCAGGAAAAAGGAACACACTGACAGGGGCTGCATCCTCTAGTTAATAGTAGAATTCATTAATATTATCCTCAGAATATTTTCATCATGAAACCATTTTTGAAATAATTATAAAAGTGAATAGCATTTAAAATACCTAATCATTTTATTTTGACACTGTTTTTTAGGGACCTATTCTGTGTAATTTGATAAAATAACATTTATCACTATAGAGTCATACAAAGAAATCATACAAAGTCTTAGAGTGCTGTGGAGAAATAGTACAATACGTTTTAATAAATTAGTATTAACTTTCATGGAAATAATATTATATGCCTAGTGCACAGGGCCTATGAATGAGTACAGTGGAAGAGAGGTTGAAATGTAATAGCTAGCAGACATATCTTGGTATGTTGTAAATGCCATGGTAAGGAAGGAGCCTGAGCATTGTCCTGTAGGCATGTGGAATCCATAGAATGCAATCTTTTTCTACTTAACTTTTCAAAACTTTTTTTTTAAGATTTCAGTCAATTTGCCCTTTTCTCCTTTCCCACTTCAATGTAATCATTTACCGTGATGGTTCTTTTCTACTTCCTAAATTGCTTTGGAATCTAACTTTTTTTTAATTTCCTGTGGCTTCAAACCCTCATTTTCTGTTTCCTTCTGTTGGGGTATTCATTAATTTTTCTCTGTCCCTGATCTCTCTCTTTGCCAATTAATAATTCTTTTTGCAGTGGTTTTCAAAATTTTCTAATTTCATCCAAGTAAAAATTAGGAAATTTATTGTACATTGTGACAAAACTTGGGTGTGTGTAAATACAAAAAAAACCCCAAAAATTGCATGAAAAATACCCTTTTTAATGAGCACTTCTGATACATTTTGCTGTCTTTTTTTTAAACTGTTCTATTCTACTTTAAAAAAAAAAACAAAACATACTGGTGGAGAGTAACTAAATTGAATTCCAGACTCCCAGCAGCTTTCAAAACTGCTTTCTATTACTGCCAGCATGATTTTTTTAAAAATTAATTAATTAATTAATTAATTTTATTTTTGGCTGCGTTGGGTCTTTGTTGCTGCACGCTGGCTTTTCTCTGGTTGCGGCCAGCGGGGGCTACTCTTCGTTGCCGTGCGCAGGCTTCTCATTGTGGTGGGTTCTCTTGTTGCGGAGCTCAGGCTCTAGGCATGCGGGCTCAGTAGTTGTGGCGCGTGGGCTGTAGAGCGCAGGCTCAGCAGCTGTGGCGCGCGGGCTTAGTTGCTCTGCGGCATGTGGGATCTTCCCGGACCAGGGATTGAACCTGTGTCCCCTGCATTGGCAGATGGATTCTTAACCACTGTGCCATCAGGGAAGCCCCAACATGATTTTTTAAATACAGACTTTATTGTACACTCTCTTGAGACCTTTCCGTGAGTCTCCATTGTCTAAGAGAGTAGTGGCTTTCAAACCTAATTTTGACCATGACTCACCAAAAGAAATAGATTTTACATTTGTGACCCAGTGCACACATATAAACAAACATATATAACAGAAACAAAGTTTAATGAAACAGTACTTACTCTTACTACCTGGGATGTACTCTATTTATTGTTCTTTTCTATTTCACTTCATTAGAAAAAAGAAAACAAAACTGATTGTGACCTAGGTAAATTGATTTCTTGACCCAATGGCTTGAGACCTGCAGGTTGAGATAAGAAAATTAAAGCTTTATTATGACATATAATGCCATTTTACACTGTTCTCCAATATTTAATTTTTCATCAATACTATGCTATTTATTCCTTAAACTTGCCATGGTATTTTCTGTCACTCCATTTACTATTCTGTCTGGGGTGCCCTCTCTCTTCCTTGATTGTGTGACAAACTTTGTTCATTCTTCTGAATTTAGCTGAGACGTTACTGAAGGTGGTGGAGAATGACAAAGATAAAAGTTTCTTCTCAAGAAATGATGACATCAAACAAACTCCATGATCTCATCAAACAAACTTGGAAAGAAATGTTTTCTTAGAGAAGTAAACCACAATATCTCAAATTAACGTGGTGACTTAAAGATGCTTTCTGTTTAGAAAGATCTGACAGTAACAAGTTGGTGGTATTGACATATTTAAAGAATGGGGATTATAGCAAGTGACATAGTCATATTGGACTCATAGAAAATGGAGCCTTATTCAGGGTAAGTGTGTCAGTGATCATCTAAATTCAAGGGAGTGGGAGCCCAAGGATGAAACCTCTTTGTTTCTGGTGCAGTTTTTTTTTTTTTTTTAATGTTTTTTTAAAATGTTTTCATTCTATATATGAATTATCTATATCCTTTGTGCAGATTTCGTGCTCAGGAAGCAACCTCCCCCCACAATTTTTTAAGTTGAAAAATCTGCAGAAAAGTTTTAAGAATAGTGTACCGAGTAACTATATATCCTTTACCTTGACAGTTTGCCACATTTCGTTTATCCTTTTATCTTTATACATCCACATATTGTATATTATTTTTACTAAACTGTTTGTGAGTTACTTGCAGAGATCATGTCACTTTCCTCTTAAATACCTTACCTTATGTATCTTAAGAATAAGGGCAATAGCTCACATAGTCAAAAATAATGAATTAAACACTAACATAGTATTCATATTCAGATATCTTCAATTATTCCTGTAATGTCCTATATATCTGTTTTTTTTGTTTGTTTAATTCCATTTAATTGTTATATCTCTTTAGTCTCCTTTAATCTAGAACAGTCCCGTCAACTTCTTTTCCTTCCATTGACCTTTTTTAAGAGTCTAGGACAGTTGTTTTGCAGAATATATCTCTATTTGTATTTGTCTGATTGTTTCCTTATAATTAGATTCAGGTTAACCATTCTTGGCAGGAATACTCTATTGGTTCTTAATACATCATGTCCAGGGCATATGATGTCAGTTGTCTTATTGATGATGTATATAAGTTTGAACTTGGTTTAGGTAGATTCCACCATATTTTGCTATTAAAAAGTAATTAATAAATAATAAGTACCCAGGGGTTTTAGTATTCATTGATGATTTTTACCTGAATCAGTTATTACTCTGTTGTAATGGTATGGTAAAATTTATTAGTTAGCATTCTTCATTACACAACCTTGTGATTATAATTTGGCTTCCCACTTAACAGGCTTTCAGGGGGAAAGTAAGCTGCGAAAAGATGTGTGAAGGCATTTATTTTTTTGTTGTTAATAGAAAAATTGTTATTTTGTTTTCTGTATTAGTCACTTGTGAGCTTTGTTAGGATGGATCAACAGCCTCGAGTCCAGTCTACTATCGAAACTTGACTAATTTGAATTTGAGTAGCAGATCCTGGAGAAGTCACCTTGGCTATTGCTACTCTATGAGTCTCTTGGCAGCCAGCACCTTCCCCTTTTGTTTCAGTGTTTTACCGTGATCTTTTCAAAATAATAAGGCCTGGGAGGATGCATATCAGAAAAGGTGTTGGATTTAATATTAAAGGTGATGGGTAATTAACAGGAATGCTATTTGGATATTAGAAAATAGTAAATGCTTGTAGATAGGCTTAAAGGAGTATTGTTTTTTTTCCAACTCAGTTTTTTTAAGTTAATAAACTTTATTTTTTTTTACAGTAATTTAAAGTTCAAGGGAAAATTGAACAGAAAGTACAGAGAGTTACTATATATCCCCTGTCCCCACACATGTACAACTTCCCCCACTATCAGCATCCCATACCACAGTGGTACGTTTGTTACACTCGATGAACCTACATTGACACATCCTTATCACTCAAAGTTCATGGTTTACATTAGGATTCACTGTTGGTGTTGTACATTTTATGGTTTTTGACAAATGTAAATGACCTGTGTCCACCACTGTAGTAACACAGGGAATAGTTTCATTGCTTGTTCTGTCTGTTCATCCCTCCCCAACCCCCCTCAATCCTTGGCAATCTTTTGTACTATCTCCATAGTTTTGCCTTTTCCGGACGGTCATATAATTGGAATCCTATAGTATGCAGCCTTTTCATTTTGGTTTCTTATACTTAGTAGTATGTATTTAAGGTTCCTATATGTCTTTTCATTGCTTGGTAGCTCATCTCTTTTTAGTGCTGAATATTTTTGCATTGTCTGGATGTACTTCATTTTATTTATCCCTTCACCTACTGAAGGACATCTGGGTTGCTTGCATGTTTTGGCAGTTACCAATAAAGCTGGTATAAACATCCGTGTGCAGGTTTTTATATGGACATAAGTTTTCAATTCATTTGAGTAAATACCAAAGAGTGTAATTGCAGGGTTGTGTGGTAAAGGGTATGTTTAGTTTTTGGAAACCCTGAACCTGCCCTCCAAAGTGGCTGTACCATTTTGCATTCCCACTATCAGTGAATGAAAGCTCCTGTTGCTCCCCATTCAGGCCAGCATTTGTGTTGTCAACGTTCCAGATTTTGGCCATTCTAATAGTTGTCAGTCCTTTGGTAAATGTCTTTTCAAATATTTTCTCTTAGTCTGTGGCTTGCCTTTTCATTCTGTTGACATTGTCTTTCACAGGTCAGATATTTTGAATTTTAATGAAGTTTAGCTTACCTATTATTTCTTTTAATGCCTTTGGTGTTGTATCTTGAAAGTCATCACAATACCCACGGTCATTTAGATTTTCATCTATGTTATCTTCCAGGAGTTTTATAGTATTGTGCTTTACATTTAGGTCTGTGATCCATTTTGAGTTGATTTTTGTGAAGGATGTAAAATCAGCCTAGATTCCTTTATCTTATTTTATTTCTTTTGGCATTTGAATGTTCAGTTGTTCCAGCACCGTTTGTTGAAAAGACTATCTTTCCTCCATATATTGCCTTTGTTCCTTTGTCCAAGATCAGTTTGGCTATATTTATGTGAGTCTGGTACTGGGTTTTCTGTTTGTTTTCCATTAATCTGTTTGTCTATTCTTTCACCAATACCACTCTTTTGATTACTGTGGCTTTGTAGTAAATCTTGAGGTCAAATAATGTCAGTCTTCTGACTTTGTTCTTCTCTTTCAATATTGAGTTGGCTATTCTGGGTCTTTTGTCTCTCCATATAAACTTTAGAGTTAGTTTGTTGATAGCCATAAAATAACTTGCTGGGGTTTTGATTGAGATTTCCTAGAATGTATACATCAAGTTAGGAAGAAATGACATCTTGACAATAGTGAGTCTACTTATCTATGGACATGGAATATCTCTCCATTTATTTAGTTCCTCTGTGATTTTGTTCATCAGAGTTTTGTAGTTTTCCTCATATAGATCTTACACACATTCTGTTAGATTTATACCTGAGTATTTAATTTTTTGCTAATATAAATGGTAATGTGTTTTAAATTTAAAATTCCACTTGTTCGTAGCTTGTATATAGGAAAGCTATATTAACCTTGTATCCTGAAATCTTGCTAAAATCTCTTATTAGTTCTAGCAGGTTTTTTGTTGATTGATTTGAATTTTCTTCATAGATAATCATGCTGTATGTGAACAATGAGACAGTTTTATTTCTTTCTTCCCAATTGTATGCCTCTTATTTCCTTTTCTTGTCTAATGCATTAAGACTTCCAGTACAATATTGAAAAGGAGTGGTGTGAAAAGACATCCTTGGCTTGTTCCAAACTTAGTGGAAAACTTCAATTTTCTCACCATTAAGTGTGATGTCACCTGTAGGTTTTTTGTAAAGTTCTTTAAAGTTGTGAGATCTTTATCACGTAAAGGAAGTTCCTTTGTGTTTCTAGATATTTGAGCAATTTTCTCTTATCATTAGTGAGTGTTGGACTTTGTCAAATGTTTTTCCTGCATCTATATGCTCATATGATTTTTTCTTTAGTGTGTTGATGTAATGGATTACATTGATTAATTTCCAAATGTTGAACCAGCCTTGCATACTTGGGATAAATCTCACTTTGTCATGGTGTATAATTATTTTAATGTATTGTTGGATTTGATTTACTAATATTTTGTTAAGGAGTTTTACATCTGTGTTCATGAGATATTGGTCTGCAGTTTTTTCTTGAAATGGCTTTGTCTGGTTTTGGCTTTAGGATAATGCTGGCCTCATAGAAACAGGAAGTATTCCCTCTACAGTCTTCTGGAAGAGATTGTAGAGAATTGGTATAATTTCTTTCTTAAATGTTTGATGTTTGGTAGAATTAATCAGTGAACCCATCTAGGTCTGGTGCTTTCTGGTTTTGAAGGTTAGTAATTATTGACTCAGTTTCTTTAGTTGATATAGGCCTATTCATATCATCTATTTCTTCTTGTGTGAATTTTGGCAAATTGTGTTTTTCACAGAATTGATCCATTTGATCTAGGTTATCAAATTGTGGGTGTAGAGTTTTTCATAGTGTTCCTTTATTATCCTTTTAATGTCCAGGACATCAGTCATGATGTCCTATCTTTAATTTCTGATATTAATCATCTGTGTCTTCTTTCCTTTTTTCTTAGCCTGGTTAGAGTTTTTCAGCTTTATTGATCTTTTCAAAGAACCAGCTTTGGATTCATTGATCTTTCTCTATTGATTTCCTATTTTCAATTTCAATTTCAAAAAAACTGAGTTTTGCTCTAATTTATATTATTTATTTTCTTCTTACTTTGGGTTTAATTTGCTCTTCTTTTTCTAGTTTCCTAACATGGAAGTTTAGAGCATTGATTTTATCTTTTCTAATTTATGCATTTAGCGCTATAAATTTCCTTCTAAGAACTGTTTATGCTACATCCTGCAAATTTAATAAGTTGTATTTTCATTTTCATTTAGTTAAAAATATTTTTAAATTTCTTGAGATTTCTTCTTTGATGCATGTGTTATTTAGAAGTGTGTTGTTCAATCTCCAAGCATTTTGGAATTCTTGAGCTATCTTTCTGTTACTAATTCCTTTTTTAATCCCATTGTTGTATGATCTCTATTTTAAATTTAAGATGTTTTTATGGCCCATAATATGGTCTGTCTTGGTGAATGTTCCATGTGGGCTTTGGGAAGAACATGTTAACTGCTGTTGGATGAAATAGTCTATAGATGTCAGTTATATCCAGTTGATTGATGGTGTTGTTGAGTGTAACTGTGTCCTGATTTTGTGCTTGCTGGGTCTGTCCATTTCTGATAGAGGATTGTTGAAGTCTCTAACTGTAACTGTGAATTCATGTGTTTCACCTTGCTGTTCCATCAGTTTTTTCCTCACAAATTTTGATGCTCTGTTGTTAGGCATGTACACACTAAGGATTGCTGTGTCTTCTTGGAATATTGATCTCTATATCATTATTTAATGCCCCTCTCTATCCTTGATAAATTTCCTTGCTCTGAAATCTGCTCTGTCTGAAAGTAATATAGCTACTCCAGGTTTTTTTTTTTTTTTTTTTTTGATTAGTGTTAGCAAGGTATATCTTTCTGGATCTCTACTTTTTTTTTCTTTTTTTAACACATATTTACCTAGTTACTTTTTTGTGGGGGTGGGTAATGAGAAAGTTTAAGCTCTCCGTCTCTTTATCTTTTTAACTTTTAGTCTTTATGTGTCTTTATATTTAAAGTTGGTTTCTTGTAGGAAACATACAGTTGAGTCTTGTTCTTTGATCCACTATGACAATCTCTGTCTTCTAATTGGTACATTAGACAATTGACTTTTAAAGTATTGATAATTATTGCTATGATTAGATTAGTATCTACCATATTTGTTACTGTTTTCTATTTCTTGCCCTTGTTTTTGTTCTATTTATGTCTAACACATTTTTTCCTGCCTTTTGTGGTTTTAATTGAGCATTTATATGATTCCATTTTCTCTCCTTTCTTAGCATGTCTGTCATAATTCTCATTTTACTTTTTTTAGTTTTTGCCCTAGAGGTTGCACTATACATTTGCAGCTAATCCAAGTCCACTTTCAAATAATATTATACTGCTTCACAGATAGTGCATGTACTTTACCATAACAAAGTATTACTAATTCCTCCCTCCTGTCCCTTGTATCATTCATTTTATTTATATATAAGCTTATATATATGATATGTACATAAGCATACATAGTCAAATATATTGTTGCTATTATTTGGGACAGACTTTTATTGGTTACATTAATTAAGAATAAGAAAAATACAACTTTCAGTTGTACCTTCACTCATACTCTTCCTTTCTTTATGTAGATCTGAGCTTTTGACCTATATCATTTTTCTTTTCTTTGAAGAATTTTCAACATTTCTTGCAAAGCAGATCCATTGTGAACAAATTCCCTCAATTTTTGTCTGAGAAAGTATTTCTCCTGCACATTTCTCAGGGTACAGAATTCTAGGTTGGCTGTTTCTCTCAACACTTCAAATATTTCACTCCGTGTTCCTCTTGCTTGCATGGTTTCTGACGACAAGTTAGATTTAATTTTAATCTTTGCTTCTCTCTAGGTGTAAGGTGTTTTTTTTTCCCCCTCTCTTGCTTCTTTCAAGATTTTTTCTTTGTCTTTGATTTTCTGAAGTTTGAATATGCTATGACCAGGTGTAGTTCTTTTGGCATTTATCTTGCTTGGTGTTTTGAGTTGCTTGGATCTAGGGTTTGATATCTGACATTAAGGGAAATTCTCAGTCATTATTGCTTGGATGTTGCTTCTCCTCCTTTCTCTTTTGTTTCTCCTTACGGTGTTCCCATTACATGTATATTATGTCTTTTGTAGTTGTCTCACAACTAAATCTAAAAATCTGAACTCTCAAAAGTATTTTTTTAACTGAAAATGTAAATTTATAAATATATTCAGGAATTAGAATGTTGTAGGTGGCAATTTTTGTTTGCTATGAATATGCAGTTCATTATTTTGTGGTTTTATTTTACTTTGTACTTGCATTTACTTAAACAAAGTGATGGCTCATAAACACATAGAATGCACTTTATTGCCCATGATATATATATATATATATCCTTCAGAAAAATTAAAAAGAAAAAAAAAAACTAAATTCACAACTAAATTCTTTGGATATTTAAAAAAAAATTTTTTTTTCCCAGTTTTTTTTCTCATTGCTTTTCAGTTTCGTAAGTTTCTATTGTCATCTCTTCAAGTTCAGAGATTTTTTTCCTCAGTTGTTTCCAGTCTACTAATGAGCATATCAAAGATCAAAGGCAGTCTTCATTTCTGTTACAGTGTTTTTGATCTCTAACATTTCTTTTTGATTCTTTTGTAAAATTTGCGTTTTTCTGCTTACATTATTCTTTTATTTTTGCATGTTGTTTACTTTTTTCCATTAAAACTCTTAGCATATTAATCATGGTTTTTTTAAAAAAGATTCTGGTCTGATAATTCCAGCATTCCTGCCATATCTGACTCTGGTTCGGGAGCTTGCTCTATCTCTTCAAATTGTTTTTTTTGCCTTTTAGTGTGCCTTGTCATTTTTTGTTGAAAGGTGGACATGATGTACTGGGAAAAAGTAACAGTAGTACATAAACCTTTAATGAGGTAGTGCTAAGGTCTGGGAGGCAGGGGGAGGAAGTGTTCTATAGTGCTATGGTTAAGTCTTAGTCTTTTGGTGATCTCATGCCCCTGGATTTTGAACTTAAGTGCCTCTCAGTTGTTTTATTAAAACAGGATGGCTCTAGAGGATTGGACTTGGGTGTTTCCCTTCCTTCAGGTGGGTTGGGACTCCTGATAAAACCCTAGCTAGTTAGCCTCTGGTAAATTAATTTCTCCTGGGGACAGGCCTTGTTAAGAAAAACAGAATGCTCCAGTATATTTCAAAATGGTTTCTTTCCTTCCGCCTCCCAAAAGCATGAGGTGGTTTTTCTCAGATATTCACTGTGATGTTCACCTAGTAGAGCTTCTGAAAGTGTTGGGGTGCCCCCTTATGCCTGGGTCACCCTGGAGTTAAAACTCCACAAGTTGTCCACACTGAGCCTTCAGTAATTTGTCAGATACAGTTCAGGTTTCCCTACTCTGGTGCTGGTTCCCTGGGGAGATTTCTGCTCAGGTAAAGTATGATTCGCTTCATCTGGCTGTCTGTCTCTCAGTTTGGGGGGCAGTGGTTTGCCTTATGGCCTCACTTCTCTGATGGATCTAAGAAGAATTGTTGATTTCTCAGTTTGTTCAGCTTTTTACTTGTTGTTAGGACAGAGTAGCAACTTCTTAGTTCCTAATATTCCTGATTGGAAACTGGAAGTGGCTTAAAGAGGTTTTAAGTTAAAAGTTTTTTAGCAATTTAAAAAAAAATTTTTTTTCTTTTTCAAAAAAATTAATTAATTTTTTGGCTGCATTGGGTCTTCGTTGCTGCGAGCAGGGGCTACTTTTCGTTGTGGTGTGCAGGCTTCTCATTGCAGTGGCTTCTCTTGGTGCAGAGCATGGGCTCTAGAGCGCGTGGGCTTCAGTGGTTGAGGCGTGTGGTCTCAGTAGTTGTGGCTTGTGGGCTCTAGAGCACAGGCTCGGTAGTTGTGGCATACGGGCTTAGTTGCTCCGTGGCATGTGTGATTTTCCCGGACCAGGTCTTGAACCCGTGTCTCCTGCATTGGCAGGCGGATTCCTAACGTCTGTGCCACCAGGGAAGTCCTTAAGTTAAAAGTTTTAAAGAGGTTAAATAGTTTGGTTTATGGGAATTTGGAGGATAAATCCTTCAAGAGAATGGTAGCTAGAGGAGATAGCAAAGTAAGGGGAGCAACTTTTTCAAAGTAGAAGCAGAATGAGAATATTTTTATTCCAAACAGTAAATATTTAGGTGTCTTTTGAAGCAGTCACTTGGGTTGAATTTCTTGTTTTTACTCAAATATATTCGAAAGCAAGTTGTGCTTTATTTTTCAATCTATGTTAATACATTTAATCAAAATCTAGAGAATTAAGGCAGAGACTTTATCATTAGAAGAAAGTAGTTTGAAAAAAGAGGTAATTACTAGCCAGCCAACAAGAGTCCACTGTTTGTGTCTCGTAGCGTTTTATAAATTGCACACTGCATTGTTCAATTATAGGAACTGGTATTCTGTGACTTTTTTTGACAGTTAAATAATTTGGGTCTGTGTTTTTGGAATTCCAGAATGCACACAGTATTAAGATTCCTGAGTCTTTAATATACTAAGCAAAGCTTTTTGTTAGCTCTGCTTTTCCTAAACTTAAGTACATGCTTGATGAACATTCTTTGTAGAGCATGCTTTGAGAAACATAGTAATAGCAAGTAGCTAGGTTTCTGTCCTCCTGGTGCTTATAGGGGAAGTGTAGTATAGAGGAAGAACGCATAGTTTAGTCTTTGGAAAAGTTGAGTTTCTGTTTTTAATGCTTTTAGTGAATCACTGTATTGGAAAGTTTATTTAATTTCCTCATGCTTTAATTTTCCTTTTGTGAAATATGGTAACTTTCCTCCTTTTCTAATTCACAGTGATGTTGATGTTTTATAATGATCAAAAAAGCTTTAGTAAAACATATGTAAGGTTTGTATATGGTTCTTATAGAAGGTGAACATTTGACACCTACCTTCTGGGGGCAGGTGACATTGATGTGAATTGTCATAGAAACCAGAAGCCTGTATAAATATTGAAATAGTAAATGAATCAAGTACATAAGTGAATGGCTTGTTAATGTTAAGTCGAAGCAGGAGTGCTAAGAACTTATGTTTTCATGTAATTTTTTACTTTGTACATACTATAACATGTGACCACAATAAGATGACAGTAAAGCAAGAGTAAATATACATTTTAGTGTTACTTATTAAGATTTACAGGGATAAGAGGAAGTTTCCTTAGCAAGGAAGTTTATCCTAATTATTAATGACACAAATATGATAGAAACAGGATAGAACATTTTGGGGTAAAATCATGCAGTTGTTTTTGAGATGACATATACACTTTTAATTGCTTTGTTCTAAGGAAGTTAAAACTGAGTTTTAGAATAATGCCTACAATAATTTGGGGTGGAAGAGCTTTCTATATGAAGAGAGACTAAAGTATTCACAATTTTTTTTTTATTATTGAAAAAGCTTAAAAGTGATGGATATGAGTAAAGTTTACATAATTACTTAATGAATAAAGTGACAAAATCCCTAGAGGTATAAAAATACACATGCCAAAGGGGCAAAAGCATGTATTCCCATCATATCTCTGACCTCAGTGGTCATAAGTCATGGGAAGACAACAGGTGAGATGGGGCTAGAGCCTGGCTCTGTGTCATCCATTGACTCTGCTGCTAGTACTGACCATAGACTGTCAGGCTGTTGAGCAGAAAATAATGTAAATTTGCAAAAGTTACCACAGTCTTGACCTGTGCAAACATTTGGTGGTATTGGGGGTTAAGGGAGTTTGAGTCCAAGATATAATAGATGAGGGGGAGGGCAACAGTATGCTGGACAGTTGTACAGTATACTGGTATGAGGTATGTAATATTGATATAATTTTGACTACATAATGTTGTTTGCATGTGTATAAAAATGTATTTAAGCATGTTCCCCTTTAATATCAAAATTAAAGTTTTAGTGTAAAGAGTTTTTCTGTATTTCAAGTTACTTCCTTTTTTTAAAAATTTTTATTTAGTTTTTTGAATTTTATTTTATTTATTTTTTATACAGGATGTTCTTATTAGTTATCTATTTTATACATATTAGTGTATATATGTCAATCCCAATCAAGTTACTTCTTTTTAAGTATGCTTTTTTTTTTGACGTATAATGTACATAAAGTATAGCATCGTAAGTTTTCATCTCAATGAATTTTAGCAGTGTTACTAATAGGTGTTGTATATACATAATATTATGTATTAATACATATTAATGCATTATTATTTGCTAATAATACCTATGTAATCCAGCTTTAAATCAAGGAACAGTATTACCAGCATCCTAGAAGTCCTTTTGTGACCCAGTCTAATACCCATACCACTTATCCCAAAGATAAACACAATACTAACTTCTTATACCAGAGATTATTTTTGGGTTTTTGAATTTTCTATAAATTGAGTTTTATATAAATTGAGTGATATAATATGAATTCTTTTGTGTTACTTCATAAATTTTATGTTTATGAGGTTTATCCATGTTGTTGCATGTAGCAATATTTCATTCTTTCATTGCTTGTATTGTTACACTGTGACTAACACATTTATTATCTTTTCTACTATAGATAGACGTGACATTTAGGTTGTATCCAGTTTTGTCTATTACAAATTGTACTACTGTGAATTTTTATTGTGTTGTTTTTAGATCAACATATATGTGCAGTTAGGATTAGAATTGCTGGTCATAGGATGTTCATATGATAAGGTCGGTAGATACTGTTATTTTTGCAAAGTGCTTATACCAATTTACATTCTCAGTAGCAATGTATGAGAATTCCAGTTACTCCACATTCTTGCTAATGGTTGGTATTGTTTATTCTTTTTATTGTAGCTATTTTGGTAGGTGTGTAATGAAATAGTCCTTATAGTTTTAATTGGTATTTTCCAGATGTAATGATTAGTGATGGTGTGTATCTTTTCATATTTATTGACTTATTTGGATCACTTCCTCCACAAATTGGCTGTTCAAGTCCTTTGCCATTTTTTCTGTTGGCTTTTCTTCTTTCTCCTTCCTGATTTCTAGTTGGTCTTTTCCCTGGCTATGAGTCCTTCATTGGATATACATCTTATAGATATCAATTTTGTATCTTGCTTCCTCCTCCTTCCTCCTCCTCCCCCCCTCCTCCTTTCTTCCCCTTCCCCCTTCATTCCCCCCTCCTCCTTTTTAAAATATTGATATTCAGTTGACCCAGCAACACTATCTGAATGACCATATTTTTCAGGTTTATTATTGTCATAAATTAATGGCAGGCTATGTGTGAGCCTGTTACAACTCAATTTTATTCCTTTGGTTTACTTGTTTGTCTTTTCAATAAGCCTTGATAAATGATAATGTAACTATCATTTGTATCAATTGTTCTTCTGTAGGACCTTTGATTTTCTCTCTTTTCATTACTGAAAATGAGAATTTATGACTTTTTTGTTCTTTTGATTAGTTTTGCTAGAATTCACAATTTTGTTACTCTTTCCTGAAACCAACTTTTGATTTGCTGTCTGAAGTTTTGTTATACCTTTGCTTTTGAATTCATTAATTCTGTTCTTTTCTACTTTCTGCCTTTTTCAGATTTAACTTTTTGTTCTTTCTCTAATTTCTTGAGGTAGATTCTTAAATAATTATTGTCATTCTCCTTTTTTGATATAAGCATTTAGGGCTACATATTTAACTCTTAAGTATAGCTTAGGCCACGTGTCACAACTTTTTATATGTCCTATCTTCATTATCATTTATTTAAATACTATCTATTTTCCATTGTGATTTCTTCTTTGATTCAATAGTTAGGAGGTATATTGCCTAATTTCCAAATAGCTGTATGTAGTGTTTTTTGTTTTTTTAAATTTTGTTTTTTGGGTTTTTTTTTTTTTTTTTTTGGTTTAGTGACTTGTTAGTATCATAAGTCCAGAGAACATACTCTGAATGATATCAGTCCTTTGAAATGAGGCTTCCTTTTTGATTTAGCATATGGCAGTTTTGATAAATGTTGCGTGTTCACTTGAAAGGAATATATGTTCTTTTGTTATCAGATGTTACTTCTGTGTAGGTCTTTACATTATATTTATGAATTTTGGTCATATGTTTACTGTTCTTTTTGTTTGTTTGTTTGCTTCTTTTAACAACTATTAAGAGAAGCATGTTAAAGTTTCCCAACCTACTGTGCTTTATATTTTGATGTTCCATTATTGGGTATATGCACCACCAGCTTAGCTTAAATTCCTGGTGAATTGGTCCCTTAATTATGAAATGCCCCTTATTATCTGTAATAATACTTCTTGCCTTAAAATCTAGTTTGTCTGACATCATTTTTCGTTTGATTGTGCTAGCATGGTATAACTTTTTCCATCCTTTCACTTTCAACTTTCCTGTGTTTGTTCATTTAAGATATATCTCTTACAAGTGTGTTTTATTTTTTATCCTTTCTGACAATCTTGATCTTTTAGTGGTTGCCCTAGAGATTACAACACATATCATTGACTTATTGCAATCTATGTAAAATATTTACTTTTACCACTTCCTTAACAACACTAAGAACTTAGAACACTTTAACTCTACTTATGCTTCTCCTGCTTTTTACATTATTGTTGTGAATTTTCATTTATGCTTTAGTACTCATTAGATAGTTTATACAGTCAGTGTTTATTTAGATTTACCCATATGTTTACCTTTTTTACTTTTTACTACATTTCCATGCTTTTCAGTGGGAACCTTTTTTTTTCCTATAGAACTTCTTTGAGTATTTCTTTTGCTAAACATCAACTGTCAACAAATTTGCTTTGTTTATCTAAAAACATGCTAGTTTTGGTTTTCAAAGGATATTGTCTTGGGCATAAAATTCTAGGTTTGCAGTTATTTTCCTTTAAAAATGTAAAGATATTCTAGTCTCTTGCTTCCAGCCGAGTCAGCAAGGAGTTTTAGTCTTTCTTTGAATATAATGTCTTTTTGTTCTGACTGCTTTTAAAATTTAGTCTTGTCTTTGGTTTTTAGCATCTTTACTGTAATGTACCTAGATGAGGCAGTCTTGTCTTTTTCTTTCTTTCTTCCTTCCTCCCCCCTCCTTTCTTTTTCTTCCTTCCTTCCTTCCTTCCTTCCTTCCTTCCTTCCTTCCTTCCTTCCTTCCTTCCTTTCTTTCTTTCTTTCTTTCTTTCTTTCTTTCTTTCTTTGTTTCTCTGTGTCTCTGTCTCTCTCTCTCTGTCTCTCTCACTCTCTCATCTTTGGGTTGATACCTTTCATTGGATTTGGAAAATTCTTGGCCATTTTCTCTTCAAATTTTGCCTTTGCTCCATTCTCTTCCTCCTCCTTCTGAGATGCCACATAAATGGCATAAATAACCACTTAAAAAGTTATGTCCCGTTTATCTTTTCTTTTCATATAAATTTTTTTTTATTTTTGGCTGCTTTGGGTCTTCATTGCTGTGCACAGGCTTTCTCTAGTTGTGGTGAGTGGGGACTACTCTTCGTTGTGGTGCACGGGGGCTTCTCATTGTGGTGGCTTCTCTTGTTGCGGAGCATGGGCTGTAGGCACGTGGGCTTCGGCAGTTGCGGCTCACGGGCTCTAGAGCGCAGGCTCAGTAGTTGTGGCACACGGGCTTAGTTGCTCCGCGGCATGTGGGATCTTCCCGGACCAAGGCTCAAATCCGTGTCCCCTGCATTGGCAGGCGGATTCTTAACCACTGCACCACCAGGGAAGTCCCTGTCCCATTTATCTTATATGCTCTTTTCTCTATATTCTATCCTTTTCTTTTTGTGCTTCAGTAAGGATACTTTCTATGAAAGTTGTCCATTTATTAGGTTTTTAAAAATATACCTAATCTGCTGTTACTCTAATATATTTAGTCCTTAATTTTGTAAATTCAACTACTTTTTAATCATTCCAATTTTGTGGCTAAATTCCAGCTTTACCTTTTCATATATTTTCTTGGATTATTAAAGTCTCTGTTTATTAATTTCAAATTAATTCACTTGTGGGTCTAAGATTGATAATTTGTGACATTTTTCTTTTTTTGATCAGTCTTTTTAGAATTTCTCCAAGTTATTAGTCTTTCCAAGAACCAACTTTGATTTTTTTCTGAAGTTTTATATTGTATCTTTGTTTTATTTTGCTTATTTGTTTCATTTTATTGGATCCTGTCTCTTGGCATGCTGTTAATTTTTAATTAAGTGCCAGACATGTTTGACAATTTATAGAGGATCTGAATGATAATTTGATACAGAAGATGGCTCACCTTTTCCTCTGCTAAGCAGATAGAATGCAGTCAAATTACTTTAATCACAAAATTTTCAAATACTTCATATTGCTCTGCAGTTTTTGCTGAGCCTTCTTATCCCTGTAGCTTCAGAATTCAGTAAATGTCTCTAGGAGGGAATTAGTTCAGCCTATGGTTCAATTTTCTGTTTCCTTTATAACGGGAATCCTGGCCCTTCAAGTCTCTAATACGTTTCACTAGCTTTGTGAGACTGTCAAAAAGCTCTACTGGATCCCTTTCCTCCTACTAGGGCCCAGGCAGAAGAAGCGGTCTTTTGCATGGATTCTCAGCCTCTTGCTTTGTGACTGCAATCAGCAAATACTCTGAGGGGAAACGTAGGAAAGTGGCTACTGAATGGCACTCTTACTTTCTCTGAAATTTTGGCTCCTCAAATTCTAATTGCCTTACCAGTTCTTGGATGACTTCAAATGGAGAAACCTCTTTTTTTTTTTCTTGTATTCTATTTGCCATTTCTGGTTTTCTTGGTTGGAGGATTATTCTGCTGCAAGTAATGTGACAAGAATTAATAAATACCTCTTGTTAAAAAAAAAAATACAGGAAAATGTCTACTCCATTTCTTCATACCTCCCTAATCTCACTGTTCTTAGTAGTAGCCATTGCTATTATATAGTATATACATAATATATATTTTTATTCACACATATATATGTATAATATTGAATACATATTGTTATGAGCATTAAGATTATTAAGTTTTCAGTAGGCAATATATACTTGCACACAGGGTAAAAAATGCAATATATATAGAAATGTATGCAAAATTATTCTTTAGTTAAAATAAAAAATCCCTGTCTACCATTGGCTCTCAGTTCTCTAGTTACACTTTCTAAGCTCAACTATGTCACTTTTTTGTGTATTTTTTTATTTAACAGATAAACTTTTTAGAACCTATCTTATACCAGGTACTGTTCTAGATGCTTAGGATAAATGAATGAACAGATGAAGATACTTGCTTCTTTGGAGGTTACATTTTGCTGGGGGAAAGACATAAACATAGTAAATAACTCATACAAAATATTAGAGGTAATAAGTGCTATGGTAAAAAAAAAAAAAGAAAAAATTGGATAGGATAAAGGGATATTAATAGTGCCAGAAAGGAGGGTGCAAATTTTAATTAGGGTAGTCAGAATAGGACTCATTGAGGAGATTTTGTACTTGTGTACATTTGAATTATTCTTTTAAGTAGCTACATAGTTTTCTATTGGATGTACATAGTTTATTTACTCAGATCTCTAGTTATTAATTTTTATCTAATCTTTTGGAATTGAAAACAACTACAGTGATGTTTCTTGTGTGTGTTAAATAAGCACATGTGCATTTAAAATTTTGCTTACTTTTATTTTGACATACCAAGTTTTTGTGCTGTCAAATCTCAATCTTTGTATTTTTTTCTTTTTTGGCTTTTAAGCATGGATTATCATATTAAGATTTATATGTAAACCTATAGTTTTTATAATTTGATTTAAAAAATAATTATTTAATTTCTCCTGCACTTATTTTGTATATTTTGTTTGGAAATCTTTGCCTGATTACTTTCCAAACAGCTAATTGATTGTTGCAGGACTATTAATGAATACTTTTTGTAATATGCCTCCCACTGTATATTCAGTTTTTATATGCCATAGGGTCATTTTCTGGAATTGATGTGTATGAGGTGGTTGAAAGATGTGCTGCTGTTGGTTGATCTGGAGAGAAGGCTTTAGGGGGAGAAGAGGAAGGAGGTATATGTAATGTTTTGACTAGAGGAAAGGCTCAGATTGTTCACTGTGGCAAGTCATGTCAAGGAGCTTATTGACTTTGAAGGTCAATTAGATGATAATTGGCTGGCTTGAAGTTCATTTCTTTGAGCATAATTTAGAGTGATCTGTAAGACATTCCAAAATAATTGCTGAAATTATGTTAAAGGTAAGGAATCAAACCATCAAGTGGAAACTAAGGAATTTAAAGAATTCCATAAGCCTGTAATTCAACTAAAGAAAAATTAGTAATCTAAAGAGAATGGAATTATTCATCAAAATAATAGTAAGTAGAGAAAGATGTCAAAGCTAGAAAGTTAAAAAAAACTGAAACATCAATAAAATAAAATAATGTTTGAATTAATAAAATATTTGGAAATAGGGTGCTTCGTAACAGAGTTGATCTTATATAAAAACAATGACAACCAAAAATTCATAACTAATGGAGGCTGGGTGAGCTTGGCATAAAGAAATAGAGAGGGAAGAATTAAAATTTTGGTCATAATATTGGCAATGATCTTGTCTTCCGTATTAAAGGTGACAGGCTTAGCTGAGATGCTTCAAGAGGTTGGAATAGCTTCCCTAGGACTCTTATAGTCTGCTTTGACCAGGATATTGGCTTCGAACCCTGGGGTTCCTTGAGACCCTTTCGGAGGTCTGTAAAGGTTTTCATAATACTAAGTCATTATTTACCATTTCCATTTTGTTGACATTTGCACTGATGGTGCAAAGCAATAGGAGGTAAAAACTTCTGGTACTTCAGTATAAATTAATGCAGTGTCACCAAACTATACTACTAGTCATTTTATTTACCACTGCCATACACTTGTAAAGAAAAAGAAAAAAGCCAGTTTCAATTAAGAATGTCTTTGATGGAGCAGTGAAAATTATTAATTTTATTAAGTTGCAATTCTTGAGCATATGTCTTTTTAATATTTAGTGTGATGAAATGGAAAATTCACATAATGCTGCATCCCTAAGTACTTTGTCTTGAAAAGCAGTTGTGTGATTATTTGAGCTGAGAGCTGAACTGGCCGCTTCTTTTATGGAACACTATTTTACTATAAAGAATGACTGACAGACAAACCTTGGTTAGTCAAACTTGAGTATTTGACAGAAACTTTTTTAGGAAAAGAACAAAGTGAGCCTCTTACTCGAAGGGAAATAACTGACAGTATTTGGTGCTTTCAAGCAAAATTTGAGCATTCAAGTAAAAATTAGAATTTTGGAAACCTTGTTGTCTGCAACTGTAAGTTTGAGAGCTTCCTAAATACTTAATGTATTTTCTCATGATATTTTTCTTTCTGGGCAAAGATTTCTTATGGCATTATTAAACTATTTAACATATTTTCAAAATATAAGAACTAGTTGGATGAAACATTACATCCTATAAGCTTCGTATACCTTACGAAGAGTATACGAAGCTTCCTTCAATGAGCTGCGCTCATTTACAGACTGTATATAGTTTAACAGATATTTTTGCAGCTTATTTTTTCCAAAGAGAAAAATCATTTGTGAGGAATTCTTTTCTTGCTCCAAGATAAAATGGCATGCTTATATTTAAATTCCTAATATATTTAAAAGAATAAATCTAATATTAAAAGGTATAACTAAAAAATAATTCAGACTCTTGAGCTGAGAAAAAATGTCAATTGATAAGCATCTCAAAAAATTTCAGGTCAGTATTTAAATATACCATTTATTTGAAATGCTACCAATCCATAAACTACAATATAGATATTTTTCACATGTGCAACTATAATAGCTAGAATTAGCAACGGACATGGCATTTAACTAAAACAAAAAAAAACAAAAATTAGAACTTTTATGCTGAACTCTAGAACAAATCTGTGGTTAGCTAGAAAGGATGTATAATATACACATGTGATGCTTTTTATTTCTTGAAGAAAACCCCACCAAATCCAGGGTCAGATCACTTTTTTGAAGACAGTGCCACTTTTTCTTCAAGGTTACACTTACTACCTGAAAGGAGTTGTGACACCCATGTTATATTGATGCCTGTTGTTGGAGGTTCCTAAAACCACCCTCAGATTCGGTGATTTTCTAGAGGGACAAACAGAACTCAGCAAAGCTGTTACGCTCACAGTAACAGTTTATCATAGCCAAAGGACACATTAAAATCAGCTAAGAAAGAAAGTGTATAGGGCAGAGCCCAGGAGAGAATAGATGCAAGCTTCTAGTTGTCCCTTCCCAGTGAAGTCACACAGACAGTGCTTAATTCTCTCAGTAACAATGTGGGACAACACATGTGAAGTATTGCCAATCCGGAAAGCTCACCTGAGCTTTGCGGTTTAAAATTTTTATTGAGGTGTAGTCATGTGGGCCTGGCGCCCCCTTGTGGCAGACCGTAGTTACTGCATCGGTTTGACTTCAGAGGTGGACCAAATCCCCCACCATAAATCATATTAGCCTAAATGATCTGGCATGGCCCAAGGTTCACAGTAAACAAAGACACTCTTACTGGGCAGGATATTTCAAGGGCTTCGAGGTTATCTCCTAGGAGCTGGGCAAGGGGGAGATAGGCAGTTTAGACAACCCAAGCCTACCTTATTGTGTAGTGGTGATATAAAGAATGTGATATTTTGATATTATAAAATAAAACATGTTAACACTTGGAAGATCTTCATAACTCAGTGAACCAATATTGCCAAGTGGCTATTGCATAATGCTACAAAATATGCATGAATAAATGGTACACCGATGGATTTTAATAGCAGAGTGGAACATTTATAGGTGTGGTTAGATTGTACATTTTATTTAACTTTTAAGTAGCTTCATTGAGTAGCAGTTTTCATAACCTATGAACCAAAACAATATACAGCAACTGATTGAATTCAGAAACAGATATGAGAATCCAGCTGTCTTCTATTAAGTTAGCTATGAAAGAGTATATAAAATTTAAAATAATGCTACTCTTTTCACTAAATGTTTTTTGGAAATTATAGTTATCTTATGTAAAGAATATGCTTTCTATATTGACAATATTAACTCCGCTATGTGTTAATTTAAAATTAAAAGTAAACATTTAGAATGTACTCAGTTTTAATTTCTATTAATATTGATAGAAACTACCTACATAAACACATTTCTTGGGGGTCCAGTAATTTTTTAAATATGTGAAAGGACCTGGAAATCAAAAAACTGGTCTAGAGGTAATAGATGGGTGAGATGAACAGCTAAACTAAGGGAAGGGTAGGCTTATAACTGGAATCTCAGCGATAAATGCAACAGGGATTTAAATGTTCTCATGAATCTTTAGTTCCATCTCTTTATCTGTTTGGCCCTCTCACCTTCACTCTTTCTTATTATAGACTGGGTCTTCCAAGTGGTGGAAAACCTAGCAAGTAAATAAACAAAAACCCTTTCTTTGACCTTGCTTCCTGTAGCTTTTGCCTTCAGAAAAAGACTGACTCTCAGTTTCAGCGTAAGAACTCGGCTTGGTGCAGGTGCTCACCATGGAATGATCGATTTTGACTAGGCTTCATTCTTCAAAGAAAATGAAAGCTTTCTCGGAAGTGGGGGAGGAAGAGTAGCCAGAGGGTGGTGTGAGTGTGTTTTCCCTGAATGGGATGGGTGCTGAATAGGCAACATCCAAATCAAGGTCTTTGACTGTCAGCAATTTGTATAGATTGCCAATATTGTGAAAGTTCAGAGTAGGAGAGGTTGGGGGTGTTCAGGTGAGGGAACTAGTATTTCTACTCAGTTTTTCTACTGAGAAAATAGATGTGACTACAAGGCATATACTAGATGATTTTTAGACTTAAAACATCACTTTGGGCAGAATGGTCTTTGGAAGATTCCTTTGAGGGGGTGGCATTTGGGCTCAGCCTGGAGTCCCGGTGTCCCCTGGAGGGAAGAGTGATAAAAGATCTCTAAAATGCAGGTGGGAGGACAGTGCAGCTTGAGGAAATAGTTTGAATGGGAGAATGCAAAGCATTCTCCAGAGTGTGGATTCCAGTAAGGGATTATGACTTGAGAATTTCAGCGTAGGCAGGAATTTTTGACAAATTTGTTTTTCTTGGCCTCCCACCTGTCAATGCTTACCATGCTGAAAGCATTGTGCCAAGGGCTAGAGTAGAGAATGTGAAGATGACTTAACGTGCCCAGTGTCCTTTTCAATCTAATGGAAAAAATAGATGTGAAAATGACTAACTATATTACAGTAAGATAAAATATCAAAAAAGAGTATAAGAAATAAGCTGGGAGTATGATAGAAGAAGATTAATTATGCCCAGAGGTTCAAGGAGATAGCACGTGAGGTAGGCATTGAAGAATGACATGGATTTCCGTAGGCAGGCAATAAGGGCATTTCAAATGAAAAGGATAGCATGATCAAAGGGATAGAGGCTTCAAAGTATGTGCTTGATGTGTTTAGGAAGTGGCAAGTAGTTCTGTGAAGACTGGAGAAGTCATAAGAATTACTGAATGTCATGTCAAAAGTTCGGATTTTATTCTATAAGCAATGGGACCATTTCAGTTTTTGAGATGTGGTATAGCTGTCTGGGTAGGTATTATTACAAATGTGTAAGGAACTAGAAGAGCAGTGAAGCTAGAAGACCTAATGCAGGAATTACTACAGGACATGATGAGGAAGGATGTTGACAGTGGGAAGGGAAAAGACTAGATAGATAAAAGGGTATTGAGAATTTGGAATTGTTAAGGCTTTTTGACTAATTGGATATGAGGTAAACAGAATAGAGGCATAAGTCAGAGGTACTGATGAAAGGTTTCCACTAGGTTGAACCATATGTAATTGTTTTTTTGACCTTAAAAAATACAGCAATATATAGTTTTACCTAATAGCTTGGGTGAGTGGATTGATGTGTGACATAAGTCAAGATGAGAAGCAGGAGAGAAAGAAGAGAAGGGATGTGGGAAAGAATGATGGGGAAGTCTTTTTTTTTAATATCTTATTGGAGTATAATCTTTGCACAGTTGTAGGACGGGTTGAAATAGAAAGAGAAAAAGAGGGCCTGAACGAGAGTAATTGGTGACATTGGAGATGCAGTATGCGAGTTGGCAGTAGTGTTATGGGTAGAGAGATAGGAAGGAATCAGTGTTGCTTTTGACGTTTTGAGTCTAAACACTAGGAAAGATGCTGGTGCCATTAACAGGATAGAGGAGTAAAGAGGAAGAGGGGTGTGTGTGTGTGTGTGTGTGTGTGCGTGCGTGTGCGTGCGTGTGCGTGTGCGTGCGCGCATGTGTATGTGTTTGTAAGGTTAGTTGCTGATATTTTAGATTTGGCTATAGTCATCCTAAGGTGAAGCTTCTTAGCAGGTACTTGGTAACTTAGGCCTGAAGCTTAGGAGGAAAGCCAGCTTTAGGGAGAACAATTTGGGAATTATCCTCATAGAGAAGTTATAATTTGAGCTGAAGAGATACTGATATTTCTGTGAGTGAGAGTAGAGACATAGAAATTTCTGAGGGAAAAAAAAAAAAACTTAGAAAATACCTTAATTTTAGGATGACTTTTGGCTAAATTGCGTATCTTTTCACCTTATTTAAAAAAATGTTACATAGGAAAAACATTTTGAGAAAGCATAGGGAGAAAACCTATGTCTAAAACAGTGTCTAAACATAGCAGGTGCTTAAAAAGTATTTGTTGAATGAATAAATGTAATTAGTTTGGGATATAGGGGACATAGGAGAGAATAATGGACTTTCGGTGGAGAACTTTGAGTGCTCTGTTCTAATACCTGCCTCCCCCTCCCCCTTGGATTATTGCTGGGAGCAGATGAGTAGATAGATCTGAGAATATTTTGAACTTTTAAAATGTTCTTTGAGGCTCATTTCTCTTTGAGGTACTGAAAGAAGTTCAGCAAGTAAGGTTATAAATCTAGTCTAATTCAGAAGGTTATATTCTTTCCATATTATCTGATAAGAATTAGGCTTGCAAAGTATATTTTGAAAGTTTAAAGTATTCTCATACTCCCCTATCTGTATATGAAGTTTTTTTGGCTTTTGCTTGTCTTTACTTTTTCCCTCTGCCAGTGACATCTTTCTCACCTTCTCAGTCCCTTGCTTTCTCTGAATTAGTTGCTACTTGTCTTGTAGATTTCCGTTTAGCCATCAATTTTTTCAGGAAGTGTATACTAAAATGCTAAGACTGAAGTTTTTCCATATACCCCCGCGTTCTAGTACTTGCTGTATCAGATTGCAGTTGCCTAATTTGTCTGTATTCTCCATGAGACCATAATCTTCTATGTCATGGAGTTCTGTGGTATTAACTTGTTTTTCTACCATGTAGCCCAATGCTTGACACATAGTTTGTTGGAGATTGACTAAATAAAAGGCCATGCCAGACTAAAGTTTGCTTTTAAACTTCAGATTCAGTGTTTTAAAGGTATATCTTAAAATACAGGTTAAGAAATGTTATAGTTGCAGTAGGTAGCCACTGAATCACCATACCCTCCAAAGTTTTAGATTGAACATTGTGAAATTAAACAAAGCAAAACAAAAAAATCACAGTGTTTCTTTTTAAGTAGAAAAACTACCCTTCAAGATAGTTTACAACTATGTTGCAGTAATGCATTCATTGGACCAGATGGTCACAAGTCATTTCCTTGCCCTCTTTTCATGTACTTAGTTACTGATATGACCCTGTAATTGTTGAAGTTCTAAGAAAAGGTCAACTGTAAGAATTGGTAGTTATTTTGAGAAATGAAATTTCACTGATACAGGGCTAGAGGCTGTGAGGTAGGAACTGATGTTAGCCTCCGGCTAGTGAGTATTGTGCTTTTCCTTTTTTTTTTCCTTTGTTTTTTTAAATAAATATGTTTGATTAGTGTATAACATTTTTTGGAGAGGGTGTGGCTCTTTCTACTCTTTATTATCTTTTTTCCAGGGTGATGGGAGTTAAAGTTAGAGAATGAGACTATCTTGGTCAAGTGTACTTCAATATAAACTTTTTTTAAGTCTTTATTGAATTTGTTACAATATTGCTTTTGTTTTATGTTTTGGATTTTCGGCCGTGAGGCATGTGGGATTTTAGCTCCCCTACCAAGGATTGAACCCGCACCCCTGCATTGGAAGGCAAAGTCTTAACCACTGGACCGCCAGGGAAGTCCAATATAAACTTTTGATTGCATAAGCATTGTGCTGTTGGTCCCACCTTTAGT
Organism: Balaenoptera physalus; assembly: GCF_965194825.1. Classification (NCBI taxonomy): domain Eukaryota; kingdom Metazoa; phylum Chordata; class Mammalia; order Artiodactyla; family Balaenopteridae; genus Balaenoptera; species Balaenoptera physalus. Next base: position 108,030,710 of record NC_138890.1, on the reverse strand, counting down.
ATATTAGTCTTTCAGTAAACTGAATTTTTGGGTGGATGGACATGTAACAGTGCTGTTTCTTTAAAAAATATTCCCACAGAACTTAAACCTCCTTTGGACCCTGTAAATATGTTACCTGTGGCAAAAGGAAATAGAATTTCTGTTCTTTTCTTGAGCTAATTTGATCTGAGATATGTAACTAAATGCACAGACAAACACACACAGACATACACGCATACTTCTTATTTGCCTGAACACACAAATATACTCAAGATGTCAAACATACACATGAATATTTCTTAAGTAATGCAGTTGGTCTAAGGGGTACTACACCTCTTATGCTTAGTCTAGTGGTTGTTCAGGTGAATTTACTAGTGACCAAATTTTATTAGTCTGTCTGCATAACGATGTGGGGGGAAGAAAAAGACAATAAAATCATTTACTATAAGGTATCTTTACTTTGCCTTCACTTTAAAAAGGCAATTTATTTTTCTTGACCACCAGCTCAGACTGTATGACTGTGGGAACTATGTTAGTTAAAAAGAAATGTGGAGGTTTTAGGAGATTTATAGTAGTTTTAGCAAATGTTTTTAGTATATGTCTTACCAGACTGAAATAACCAATTTAATTTCAGAAAGGACAGCATGTGTGAGAAAATATGATTAACATCTTTGAAAGTTACAGAAAAACTTTAGAAGTTCATGGTATGATCAGGCACACAGAGTTCCAGGTAATTCAGGTGACAAGAGATTTTTTTGGCAATTAGATTTCAGCACTTATGTTTCTCTCTGAGAACTTTGGTGCCTGTCAGTGACATAACTAGGAAGAAGAGCATAGTGGAAAGTAAAAGTGATCTGCTGGGAACTTCAATTTAGTTTCCTTTTTAGACAAAGGAAGCTTGTTGATGGTAGTGCTATTTTAATTATTTTCTACTGTAGTAGACAGTTTCCATTTAGTATTGTCATGTTAGTTTTAAATGTGTAGTTTGAGTTGTGTCTGTCTATATTCACACCAGGTTGTTTTCTCATTGTATAGATTTCTATATTATTCTATCTGATTAGGAGAGACTAAAAACCACAAAGGCCCTCCCAAGACCCCTTAAATATACTGCACCAATGTACAACATGTTTATAAAAACATTCATGTGATTCCAAATTTAAAAGTAAGATGATTCCTGCAGCTTGTCCAACTTGTCTCTTTTCTTGTTGACTTATTTAATACGTAGTTTCATCTTGGATGTTTTATTTTAGATAAACTGATTGTGTAGTGTCTAAGAAAATGAAATCAAAAGACTCCATATCTGTCTGTAAGATTTCTCAACCAAAAATTGCAAAACTAGCTGAGAAAAATGTATTTACTTCTTAAATTTCCTGCTGTTTCTTTTCCCAATCTTCCTTGAAAGAGAGAGAGAACAAGAGAGAGGGATAGTTTACTTTTAAATAGGAGAACATTAGATATTTTATTATTAAAGTATTAATTTAGGCAAATTAAAGTCACAGTATCTCAAATGCATACTGTCCTTGCCATTCCTCCAAAGAATATATCCACATTGGGGAAAGAGTGGGGCTATTTGAGGGTTTCCTTCTAGAATTGCCAGGAGAAGTGGAAGAATTTCTAGTTTATGAATACTTTGGAGCTTCCAACGTCAATTAATATGTATGATCTGTTACTGTTCAAAAAAGACGCTTTGGAAAAAGAAATTTCCTCTTAAAATCAATGTTTTAGCAGAAATGAAGATTGGTTTCTCCTGTTCTCTTCCCAAAATTAGATGCAGTGTAAACAGGACTGGAAGGTAGGAAGATAACAGAGGCTTAGGTGATCTACAAATTAATCATCCGTTATGCAACAGTATAAAATTTGATATTTTCATTGATGAAGCTGAATTAGCCCCATAGTCTATGTATATTGTATATAATTTATATGTATATAATTTTGTATGTATTAGTTCATTTATAATATCATGCAACCTTCTGTGAAGCAGGTACTGTTAATATGTGCCTTTTTTAGATGAGGAAACTCAGGCTAAGAAATTAAGAAATTTGCCCATATTTGTACAGCCAAGTGGCAGAGCTAGGATTCAAACACAAGCAGTGACTCTGGAGTCTTTACTCTTAACCATTATACTATACAGCGTATATAGTGCTTTTTCATTTTTGTTTTTCTTTGAAGGAGTTTAGGACAAATATTTAATGTGTTCTGAGGCTGAGATGGAGATTATTTCCCCCTTTTTTACGAGTGATAGTAATGAGGTACAAAGTATAGAGACTTGACCACAATTACGGAGGTTGCTGATAAGTCCTAGTCTCACCGGTCAGCTTAATCTCTTCTGAAGACGTTTAGGAGGTATCGGTGCAGCCATCCTATCTGTGCAGATATATTTAAAGTATTCTTGTTAGTATGATTCACCTTGATAATTTGAAGTGAACAATAAAGATAATGCTAGAAATTCTAAGTTTTGATTAAGACCATTCAATTTTTTTCCTAGAACAGTTGGAGACTTGTAACAATGGAATGTTTTGAGGATCACGCTCAACTACATATGTGCTCATAAGCCTATTATTGGATAATTTAATTTCAGTTTATAGTCATAATCAAGAATTGACATGTTTTACCTAATGTGTTCAAAACTTAAGAGTTTTTGGCATAAAAGGAATTACTAATAATCAGGAAACAAAGTTGTTTATTAAGCTTTATGTCTCTGTCTTGAACTGAATACCTGTTTTAATGCCAGAATCTTATAGAAAGTACATAGATGTAAAAACTGAAAATCACAAATATATAAAAGTCTTTAGTCAGGTATTTGTTATAAATTAGTTATTGTGTAATGCCTCATGTACCTTTTTGTATCGTCTTATGGTAAGTTCACAAGATGAATGAGATTAAAAAATCTTTTAATCTTGACATTTTGCTTAAAACACACCAGAAATTTAACAAATATCAAGTATACAAAAATAGGTACTTTGTTTAAAATTGTCCTTAATTTTGTCTTTGTTCAATGTGTAAATCTGCTCTGTGGGTTAGCTCCACTACTTTAGGTAATAAGGAATGTACCAGGTTCACATTCCAAGGTTGTCCCATATATTTTCACAGTTAAATAAACTTCTAGCCTACAATTTCAAAATATTGTCCTGATCATCTATCATTAAATTTTAGCTCTTCAAGGAACTTTTAATGATCATTGGTCCAAGCTTTTCCTATTAGAATTAAAAACAAACAAACAAAAAAAACCCCAGCTCTTAAAAGCTAAATTTGCTTGTCAGTAGCCTCAAAGACAGTGGTTGAACTAAGACTAGAATTTTAGAGGAATGCAATGTTTATTGTTCTTTCCTTTCTTCCCCTAATACTAATGGTTTACAATTATGTTTTTCCTTTTGAGTTATAATGAAGCTTCATGACTGTTTTTCATCATTTATTTTATTTCTGTCTTACACACAAAGTGTCAAATAAATGGGTTGGTTTTTAGAAGAAAATTAACAATAATTCTTTGGGAAAGTTCTAAGTTTTAAAAAAAAAAAATAAACTAAGGGGTCAAGAATGTAAGCTTTCATTACAGCAAGCTTACAAAAATAGTCATAGTTCTACTATAGTCTTGACTTGTCAACTTATGGCTAGATATTAAGTATATCAATGTAATATGAATATTTATTGTTTTCCTCTGAATGTTTCAAGTTAGACAAGTACCAAAGGAAAGTGTAAAAATATTTCATAGCAATTACTTTGTAGATTTGTTACCATGACCATATGAAAATTCCAGTCTGTTTCTAAGTGTGCTTCTGTTTATATCAATCCGTGTGGCTTTTATAGGCATAGATTGGTAGTATGGATAATGCTAGACTTGTAGCCATGGTATAGCCAGTCATTTAAGCAAATCATCTAATAGTATGGTAGGTAGAAGATAGTTAAATTGGGAGCAAGAAAGTTAAAGGGACAAAGGTGTTATTTATTGGTTTGGCCAAAAAGTTCGTTTGGGTTTTTCTGTAAGATGTTATGGGGAAACCAAACGAACTTTTTGGCCGACCCAGTATTTCCCACATGTTTGTTAAATAAATTTGGAGAGTTCAAATGTGTGCTTATGGAGTGGATCATCTTAAGACAAAAGAGAATAATCAGCTTAATATTGAAATAGGAAATTAGAATAGCAGCCTTTAGACAGTGTCATTCGGTTTTCCTATTTTAGGGCACACACATTAAAATGGAATAAAGTTTTATTTTCTCCCAGGTACCATGTGCCTTGTTATATCAAGTCTTGGTTCCTTAGTATATAGAGAGGTAGTAAATGAACCATTTGTTTCCATTTGTCCATCTTACTCTTATTTTTCTAGGTAGGCATTAGATTGTAATGAGTGTTTGTGTCTTGAACAGGTAGACAGTCCTGGAGGTAGAGAGATGGGCAGAAATAGAAGAGGTGAATATGTGAGGTGATTAGGCCTGAGCTTATTGAACAGATTAAAAACTGAGTAAATGAATTATTTTTGAGAGACTGAGAAATTAAAAACAATTGAGTTAAAATTGGAATGACTGGTTCAGAGTAAAATGTAAATGTCTAAGTTACATGTAGGTATGTAAAATCTGTAGTAGTATGTTTTTCAACTGCCAATAGTAATTTTGGGGTTGCTATTTTTATTCTAATCTCTTAACCTTTTTTCTTAGGTGGTATCATGGAAAACTTGATAGAACTATAGCAGAAGAACGCCTCAGGCAGGCAGGGAAGTCCGGCAGTTACCTTATAAGAGAGAGTGATCGGAGGCCAGGGTCCTTTGTACTTTCATTTCTTAGCCAGACAAATGTTGTCAACCATTTTAGGTAAGTCTTTATTTCTATTATGAGGCTACATACTGTAGCTATTTTGCTGTAGTATTCATAAATATACCTGCTTTAGGGACATTTAAATAATGGAGAAAGAAATGTGTTTTCTATTAAATGATTTAATAAGTGATTTAGAGTAGATACTATTGAATGCTTACATTTTTTCTTTAAAAAGAGTGTTATTGGACTTTTTTGTGCTAATCATAAGTATAGTTATCACTTTTAAAGTATAAAGAATTACAAAGAAACTTTGAGTGGTAAAGCAGAAACAAAGGAAATGTATACTTTCAGACCACAGAGTAACAGAAAATACAGAAACAGTATTTTAAGAGTGCAGTTTAATTCATTTTAGCTTCACTGTTCTGAAACTCTTTGCAGACATTCATTTCAATTAAACAGGCATCTAGATTTTCAAGTACAGATATCAAAGTCTGTATCAATATATTTACATATATTATTGTCTTTGATTTCATTTTTATGGGAGCCATTGAAAAAAAAATCATCTTGCCTGCAAAGTTAACTGATAAAATGTTTGTATACCCTTAATTTTTAGATTTTAAAATAGACTTTAAGAGTACTGTCATACCACGTGTAAAATGTGAAATTATTATTATACTCTGTAAATATTTCAAGAGATCTGTAAACTACTTTTAGCCAAAGAAAACTAATTAAAATTGCTATTTTGTCTTAAATATGGAAAGTAAGAAGAGTTATCTGAGGATGGATTTATAAATATTTTAATGAATTATGTAATTGAGGTTTATAAGTCAGATATGTGTTTCATATCAAATGCATACATATATCTTTTCAAAAGAAATAACCTCAAGTAATTTGCATATGGTGAAGGTATTAATAAGTGGTATTTTAATATAAGGATGCAGATAAAGGAAAAGTATGAAAATTATAGGTTTATAATTTCTATGGAACTTGGTCTTAAAAATTGGTTATAAAGGTTTTTGTTTTACTGTATTTTTTTTCCTGTACAAATAGGATTATTGCTATGTGTGGGGATTACTACATTGGTGGAAGACGTTTTTCTTCTCTGTCAGACCTAATAGGTTATTACAGTCATGTTTCCTGTTTGCTTAAAGGAGAAAAATTGCTTTATCCAGTTGCACCGCCAGAGGCAAGTAAAATATCTTTCAAAACTTTATTATTTCACTTTACTAATGGGGTTAGCTCTTGTTCAGTTTCTCGTGATGTTTATTATAATATAATTCAAGATTTAATTCTGGTTGTAGTGTCAGAGCATAACTGGCAACTTCTTTAAAAAAAGAAAGAGTAATTTTTCTGTTACTTTGTATTTAAGTTACTAGATTTTTTTTTTTATTGTACTGTATGGTGATACCCTAACAAATATTTCTGAATGAATGAGGAGTAATTACTGATATCATAGTGCTAATGCTGAAGTGGCTGCAAGATTCTGAAATGTCTTCTGCATCATTGGAGAAAGGTTACTTTATATGTTGTGTAGTGTTTTTAAAATTAAATGATAACTCATATTACCTGATTAAAAACATATTGGTGGTTATACTGTTAAAAGAATTTCTGTACAAACAACAACAAAACAAGATGAGCATTTCCAGGGTTTGGGTATTCAGAGCCTCAATAAAAAATAGTTTGAATGATCCTACAGAATTTATAATGTGGAGTTTTACTGGCTTTAACTTTGTGTGGACATACCCAATTTGACTTTGACATAGAAAGGTTATCTTTTGTAAATCAATTTTTTTATGGTTTCTAGCCAGTAGAAGATAGAAGGCGTGTTCGAGCCATTCTCCCTTACACAAAAGTACCAGACACTGATGAAATAAGGTATTTTATAATATAATCTCGTTTATAGGCATTTGAAACAGGCATTTGAAAGACTGAAAATTTGTTGCTCTTGGACTAGGAAGGTTTTGGAAATTGAGGAAATAGCATCCAGCAAAACATGCCCTTAATATTAAGTCCGTTGTTCCTGTCCCCCTGTGTTGGCTTATCTGTTCAGACTGTGAATTTGCATCAGAGAGGCCACAGTGAAGATGACAGGAGAAATAACTTAGCTTTTATTAGGCTATCTCTGACAAAGTAAGGAGAGTTCTTATATATAATTTGTTTTTATTATTTCTATAGAATTTGATTTATTATATAATTTGATAATTATTATCAAATTATCTGTATCTTTCTATAAGTTGTTTAGCTTTCTGATAGAAAATTTATTACTGGTAACATGTTAAGGCTACTTTGAATAATTACTGATTCTGAGTTTACAGCTTCTCATTGAAATCAACAGCAGCATTTAAAATGTAGTGATAACTTTTGGGAGGTACTAAAAATTTCTGGAAATATGGTATTTTAAAAAACAAAGATTCAACTATCTGAAATCTCTAAGTAGGCATTCCATTTTTATATGATTGTCCTCAAAGTAACTTCTCATTTAGTTCTTATTGGCACACCTTTATTTGTGATCTAAGCTGGAAAAGCCAGTGAAAGAAAGAGAAGGGAAAGAAAAACAGCACTGAACTGCAAATTCGGGAATTTTGGATAATTTGTAAATTCCCAGTGGGATCATCTAGGACAGCAGCTCTCAAAGTGTGATCCATGTAACCCTGGGGATCCTTGAGATCCATTCAGAAGATTCATAAGATCAAAACTATTTTCATAATAATACTAAGACATAATTTGCCTTTTTCACTGTGACATTTACATGATGGTTCAGAAGCCACGGATAGTAAAACTGCTGGTGTCTTAGCACAAATCAAGGCAGTGGTAACAAATGTATATCGTTTTTCACTGCCCCATGCTTGCAGTTAAACAAAAAAAGCCAGTTTCGCTTACGAATGTTCTTGGTGAGACAATAAAAAATATTTGTTTTATAAATCTCAACCTATGGCTATACATCTTTTTAATACCTTTGTGATGAAATGGGACATACTCATAAAGCACCTCTACCGTGTACCACAGTTCAATGTCTTGAGGAAAAGAGGTGCTCTGAGAGCTGAACTAGCTGCTTTTTTTTTGTGCACATCAGTTTCACTTAGGAGAATGACTGACAGGCAAATTATGGTTATTCAGACTTGAATATCTGACTTTTTTTTTTTTTTTAAGAACAAAGTGAATCTGTTACTTCAAGGGAAATAACTGGCAGTATTTGTTGCCAATGACAATTTGAGCTTTCGAGGAAAAATTAGTATTTTGGAAACCCTGTATTTGCCATCAGGAGTTTGACAGCTTCCTAGATACTTAATGACTTTTCTGATGAGATTGGTGCTGATATTGAAGAATGTGATGTTTTGATACTGCATAATGTGTTTATATCTGGATGATCTGCATAGCTCAGTGAACCAGTATTTTCTAAAGGATCAGTGCATGATGTTACAAAATTATGGCTGGGTAAAAGATCCATTCACAGTGCAAAATAGACCAATAGAGGTTATTGGAATGGTACAGAAAGTTCATTGATACATAGTTTTAGATTCCACATTACAACCAACCTCCAAGAAAGTACCACTAGTCAAGTTTTGGGGTTAATGTAATAGAATATCTATAATTATCTGAAAGGCTATTAAAATACTCATCCCTTTCACAACTACATATTTGTATAAAGCCAGATTTCCCTCATATACTTTAAGCAAAAAACCCATATAGCAACAGATTGAATAAAGAAATGGATATGAGAATCCAGCAGTTTGAACTTAAGCCAGACATGAGATTTGCAAAAATGCAAGGCAATAATATTCTTATTAAACTTGTAAAGATTATAATTATTTTTCATTTTTTATGTTACCATGTTAATAGGGTATATTATTATTTTAAAAGGAATTAATAAATATTTTTAAACATTTACATTTTAAATTCTAATATGGTAATTATCAATAGATATAATCCATGTAAATGAATAAATGAAAGCCTGTTACGGTATCAATTTTTAAAACTATAAAGGGGTCCTGAGAGACCTTCCAAAAATTGAGTACTTCTGATCTAGGAAGATGAAAATTTAAACAAGAATTAGAATGGCAGAAATATGTATGAAGTTATGAGTCTTTTTTAATTTATATATACCTGAAAAGTGTTTTTTTTTTTTTTTAAGTAAAAACATCTGAAGATTAATGAGATTTAATAAAGCACTTTAACCTGTTTTGAGGAAAAATGCAAAATAATGCATAATGAATCTTAGGATTATGATGTTTCTGCCAGTAAGCTTTTTATTTTTCACATTTTTGTTTTTTGCATCATAAAAAGTTTGTAGTATAGAAACAAGTCAAAATTTAAAAAAAAATCTCTTAGGACTGCTTTTGACCAAAAATGAAACTTGTCATTTCTCATTTCTCTTTGACTTCTATTTTAACGTATTTATTTAGGTGGTTGGTTCCGGAAAGGAACAATTTATACTTGGCTAAGTGGTAATGTCTGCCCCCTTTCAGCTAGTGAAATATTGGTCATTGTTAAGGGTTGTAGAATCAAGGTAGAATGCAGTATTCTGTGCTTATTCAAAAAGGGTGCATCTGAAGCATCGGGTACAAATTTTTATTTTTGAACTGGTCCAAGTAACAGTGAAGCTTCAGATATTTTAGAGAAAAACAAAGTTTTCAAAAGTATGAGAAGAGATTCACTTACTATAACTTTGGTTTGTGAATATTAAGACTTAAAGGAAAATTTATTTTAAAAATACATATATATTACAGATAGGGATATAGATACAGGGTCAATGGTAGCATCCAGTCAATCTTAAAACCTTAAGCACTCAAAGGCATTTGTTCAAGCCTAAAAGGGAAAGTTCAAGGAATTACTGATGGTTTTATATTGATGACATACATCAACAACTTTTTAATCCTGTGATTGTGTGGAGGTTGAAAACATCTAGAGTCCAGTGAAAAGAAACTGGATTGTGTATACATCCCTCCACTCAGGTATTGGTAACAGAAAAAACATGCATGCATTCTCATTAATATACCCCTTGGTACCACTTTCGGAGAAAGAATGCTATACTTGTTGGACCATGGATAGCTGAGTGAATTAAATAAACCCTAATGTTCTTTATGAGAAAAATGTTAGTCTCATAAGCATCTGTGTGATAAGGCTTATTTAAAATAAACTTTTTCTAAAGTAACCTTATCTTGTATATGTGGAATGAGTTAATAATATTTATTATATGTTTATGATGTTATGTAACCTGTATCTGAAAGAGTAATAACATTGAAACTTAAATTTTAAAGTTCAGTTTTCTTGTAGTTACACCCCAAAGCCTGTAATATATGTATAATTACTGTTTACATAAATTCCAGTTTGAATCTAACAATAATCCAGTGATACAGATAGTATAGGTACCGTTATTAAACCCATTTTACGCATGTCAAAATTAAGATTCAGATTTATAAGTGTCTTTTACATGTAGATGATGACAGAAACAGGACAAAAATCTAGAGTATTTGACCTTAACCCCTTGCGTTTTCCAGTATCATATTATCTCTGTGAGGTGGTACATAATCACTTAAATTTCCATGTTTAAAAATTTTATTTAATTTTAATAACTTCATAATTGCTATTTTCAGTTTCTTAAAAGGAGATATGTTCATTGTTCATAACGAGTTAGAAGATGGATGGATGTGGGTTACAAATCTAAGAACAGATGAACAAGGTCTTATTGTTGAAGACCTAGTAGAAGAGGTGGTAAGTTTTGTTCTTTTCTTCTCCTTCTCAGAATTCTAAATACTTTTTAAATTTTGGAACTTGTCCATAATCAGGGAAATTAGCTATGAATATATTTCTTTTATGAAAAACCTCAATTCATAAGTACAAGTAATTTTTCATTAAAACGTATTTACTGTTGGTAAATGCTATTTATTTGTAAAGAGCACAACCAAGCTAGCATATTAGCTGCCAGTTTTCAGGATGTTTTCATGAGTTTCTAAGAATTAAAAATGTATTAACATGTGCTTATTTGTATCCCTTTTTGTCTTCTTGGTCTTCCTCATAAATGATGTTATGTCCAACTGATCATGGAATCTCAAATGGTTGCGCGTTTGCTTTCAAACTCTTTATCTCCCAAATATATGTATAATTTTCTAGTAACCTTGGAAAAATGGAGTTATATGACACATATATTATCACATGGTTCTGTATTTTGAATATTTCCCTTGTTTTCAATGTCATCACAAAATACATTATCAGTAGTCTTAGACACTATAAATAATCGTGTTTGTGCATTTTTAGATACAGATCAGCGTTCAAGCGGCATATGCATTTCAGATACAGTATTGAGTATCACTGAAACATATTAAACATTGCATTATAGTTTTGGAATTCACTCTTCTCTTTCGGATTTGTCCAGCAGGATGGAATGGTTTTCTGTTATTTTTTACAACCCTCAGAGTGACTGTTTTTAAATTATGCCTTGAACCTGGTAATATGCTGAAACCTGTGCTCTGATTATTGTTCCAGGAGGACGGCAGTGGAGAATATTTTTCTTTGCTATTAATTCTCTTGTCTGCCTATTCTGGCAGCCAGATCTTGATATGTAGCAGTAAAACATACTGAGGAAAAGTGGGAGGAGTTGAGGAAATGGTATGATACGTTCCATACTCATAGTCACATAGTTACTTAGTGGAAGAGCTGGGATTAGAACTAATTCCTAGATTAGAATTCTGTATTCTACAGCAGGATTGATATTTATTCTGTATGGACAGGAAGTGTTCAAACTGAAGAATCTTAACACCTATGTTAGTTTTACTACAAAGTTTCTTAGTAGTATTTTGGATTTTCTTTCTGCTCTAACCCCCCTACCCCCATTATTCTGATTATTTAAAGGAATTGAAGTGTAGTTGAACTTTTCTCTCAAGCTCTTGGAACTCTGGGTCAAATTTAACAAGATAAATTTTAATAAGGATAAGTGAAAGTTATCCATTGAATACAGGGGGGAAAAAAAAAAAAAGCCCAGTTTAAGGTAAGGAGACATGACCTAACATACAAGGAAAGAAAAAAAAAGGAGAACAAGTTAACAGCTCAGTGTGAGTGAACAATGTGATGTGGCTGTTAAAAATGAATATGGTCATACTTTGAATTAGTGGTGGAATGGCTCCAAGTTAGAATTATAAACAGTTTTTACTTCAATATTTAGAATAATTTTTCATAATGGTCTTCATTGGAACATAGTGAATCCTTGTAGATTGGAGAGCCATTTGGAGATTGTCTAGATTTCAGACATTTGGTTGCTGGATGGATCTAAGGAATTTCCCACCCTGAAATTCTGATTTTCATTACTGTTCCCCAAGCACATTTGTACTATATTATGTCTTAATTCCAGAATGTAAACTCTGTGAGGAATTTTGTCTCTGATTCAATGTGTCCCTGTTGCCTAGAATAATGTCTGGCATTAGCAGGCATTCAGTAAATGTTTGTTGAATGAATGGATGTCCCTATGCCTATTCTTTTCCCTCTTCCTTGACACTCCTGCCCTGCTAAACTGCTTTGTAAAATTTGATTCATCTATCAGTTCGGCTCAGATATTGCCCCTTTTTTCACACCCTTTCTTAGGCTAAATTGTTTCCTCGTGTGTTTCCATAGCACCTTGTTAACTTTATATCCCATTACATTTTTTTTTTTTTTTTTTTTATATTTATTTTTGGCTGTGTTGGGTCTTCGTTTCTGTGCGAGGGCTTTCTCTAGTTGCGGCGAGCGGGGGCCACTCTTCATCGCGGTGCGCGGGCCTCTCACTATCGCGGCCTCTCTTGTTGAGGAGCACAGGCTCCAGACGCGCAGGCTCAGTAGTTGTGGCTCACGGACCCAGTTGCTCCGCGGCATGTGGGATCTTCCCAGACCAGGGTTCGAACCCGTGTCCTCCGCATTGGCAGGCAGATTCTCAACCACTGCGCCACCAGGGAAGCCCCCCATTACATTTAAAATTAATTTATTCTGTAAACCTCTTATATAGAGATTAACTCCTTTTGGGCAACGATAATGCATTTTGTTTTTATGTGATTTGTTTTTAGCATTTTGTAATATAGAAGGCATTTAGCAAGTGTTTGATTTTAATTTGGTTAGATATTTGATATTTGAGTGAGGACCAAATTTAGAGAAGTAAATCCACGTGTACTTAGTTCATTTTTCTACTCTTTCCTTCGTTATTCAATGGAAACTCGATGCCAGGTACTGTGTTGGGTACTAGGACTACAATTCAACAGATATTCAGTGAAAATTATGTGCCAAGCGTTGTGCTAGTGGTTGTGGTAGTCAGTGTTAACAAAAAATGGCTCAGGTCTTAAGATGCTTATAGCCACAATAATGGAATGAATATCACCTAGTATATCTTAAAAATAATGGCAATATCAAATAGAGTAGGGTAAAGTTCAAAAGATGGAAAAAGAAGGATGTCTTTTCTATTCAGAGTAAAAGTTCATGTTTATGTTTTAGGGACTCAGTGTCTTACTGAGGAGGTAGTATTTGAGATAGATCCTGCCTAGATGGTTTAGGTTTTAACTAACAGGTAGGAAGTAGTGAGTGGAAAGGACACTCTAAGTAAAGAAGAACAAGCTACAGTGGTGGGAAAATGTAGATTAGCAAAGAGGTAGTTTATGTGTGACCATGGTATAGATACCTAAAGAGAAATGGTAGTATGAGACAGGAAACATAGACTTGAGTCATATGGTAAAGGATTCTGGTTGTAAACTGAGGAGTTTGTGGGCAGTAGAGAGGTACTAAAGGCCTGGTTTTTTAAATTTGTTTATTTTTGTTTTGTTTGATGTTTCTTAATGCAGGGCAAAGTTGCTGTTGAAACTGATGAATCCAGATTGGAGTGGTGGGGTGGGATGGGGCACAGAGGTAATTATACTAGTTGGCTATTGTTAATAGTTTAAGAAAAGAGAGGAGAAGGGCCTGGATTAGAGTAATCACAACAAAGAGAGAAGAGGACTAAGGGGGAGAGTTTTGGAAAGACCTTTCATGAATAGAAACACCTTTTCTTGTATATACATAAATAAATATGAAGGGCAGGGTGTAGATATGTTTGAAGATAAGATTTTATTAATTTTAATAAAAGTATATTAATAATTCCATAAAAACTGTCTTAATGTCTTTCCCTTTAGGGCCGGGAAGAAGATCCACATGAAGGCAAAATGTAAGTTTGTGTTAACTATTAAAAGGGAAGAAAATATAATGTAAACTTACTAATTGGAAAACTTTGATCTAAAAGTATTTTAAAAGAAAATTGATACTTTTTGAGCTGACTTAAAAATTGTTTTTTATTTGGCTCAAGAGTTGATTTCTAACTGTTTTCTTAAGGACCTAGTGATAATGAAGGTGGCTTATACCTACATATAACTCTTATATCACCAAACTAAAGACTTTTTGATAAACAGTACATTAATAACATTATGAATGTCATAATTCCTCACATTTTTTTTTTGTTTTCTTATTGATTTATTCATAGTGTTTCTTGTTTTTGTTGCCATTATCTTTTATGTACTTTATGGTTCAGTTTTTGTTTTGTTTTTTTAAAGTCAGAGAGCTTTTCCCCCAAATTATGGTTCTTTACCATATTAATAAGATTCTGCAAGGACTTCCTTTTCAGAATTTTTTCAGGCTGATTTTAAGTATCTTGTAAGGGCAAATTCAAAGACCAGGTATTACTACACCTACTACTTGCCACATTCTTATCTTATATTCCTACTATTTGCTACATTCTTCCCTTATATTCCAGAAGTTATTAGTTGCTTTTATGGGAGATCATTCCCCATGGTGTTTCAGCTTTGCTCTAATTTTTTTAACGTCCTTGAAGATCTTTTTTAGTGTCCTTCTCATCCCTCTTGATATTTATTTGTATATATGTTTTCTTTTAAAGGGCTTAACTCCTTTTTTTAAAAAAAATTTTTCTTTTTCTTTTTCTTTTCTTAACATCTTTATTGGAGTATAATTGCTTTACAATATTGTGTTAGTTTCTGCTGTATAACAAAGTGAATCAGCTATATGTATACATATATCCCCATATCCCTTCCCTCTTGCGTCTCTCTCCCGCCCTCCCTACCCCACCCCTCCAGGTGGTCGCAAAGCACTGAGCTGATCTCCCTGTGCTATGCGGCTGCTTCCCACTAGCTATCTGTTTTACATTTGGTAGTGTATATATGTCAGTGCTACTCTCTCACTTCGTCCCAGTTTACCCTTCCCCCTCCCCGTGTCTAAAGGGCTTAACTCTTAATCCAAATTCTGTTTTACTCATATTATTTTAATAAACTGTTCATCTGATATATTTTCAGTGGAATATTTTTTCTTACCTTCCTGTCGGCAATTACGGATGGAATTTAAGGCTTGCCTCTCAAGTGTTTGCTTATTCTGAATTCTAACCATTAGAACATGAAAACAAACTGAATACTCCACTTTCAGTCTTCTAATTTAGTTCCCACCCTTTCTTAAGTGGAACATATGAGATTTTCTGAGTTCATTTTCCTTATTCTGTGTAACTGCAAAGTAGGCTTCATCAGTGAGACTGTACTTTGTTGATTGTACTAGTTTGAAGTCTTCTCACTACCTATGTGAGGAGTTGCAAATTCTAATTAATGTTTGGAAGAGGCATACAGATAATGTAAGCAAATGAACTGGGTCAGGTGTATATATTCCCATTTTTCTCAAATTACAATAATCTTGATCTTTCTTATTTTCCCGCTTTGATAGCGATCAAGGTACATGGAACTGTTTCGCTACTGTAAGAAAATAACACTGCAAGTGTGGTAATAAATGGAAACTAACATTCACTCTTTGTATCACAGAAGACTGCAGAAAGTCAAAAACTAGACAGTGTTTGCCTGCAGTGAGGTGACTGGTCTAATTGATGTGTGAGTCTAGTGTTATGAAAGCCTCCTGATTTTCAAGAGAAGCAAGAAATCTATATTTTTATCCCTATTTAAAATAATACCATAAATTCTTTTTAAAAAGAAAAGAAAAAAAAGAGAGGTCAAATACCAATAAACATTTAAAGCTATATCCAGTTTTCTTATAACATAAAGTTTAAATCCCAGTTTCACTGGGAAATCTTTTTTTAAAATTTAATACATTTGTGATCGTTCCATATTCTGAACTTTATAATTTTCTACTCATTTGGTATTTAGCATAAGCTAAATTTGCATTGTTGGTTTATTTTGTGTATTTGTCAGCTCCCTCTAGTTTCTTAAGGTGTTGACTGGCAGTGAAGCATCCTCAGTAACAGCCCCGAGTGCCTTTTGAGACTAAATAGATGGTATAACTTTAGCTGTGTTCCTTTTCAGCTCCATATTTCCATGACACAAGTACCAAGTCCTGCTATTTTTATCTTCTAAAATATTTCTTGAATGTGGGCCTTCTTCTCAGTCTTAAGGAACCATATTCTAGTTCAGGCCCTTTTCATCTCGTACCAGGACTTTGATGTAGCAATAACCTCTAAGTTGGTCTTGCTTGACACTTTAGTCTCCTCAAATCCTTTCTTCTAACAGCTAGAGTAATAGACCTAAAACATGTGTCTGACTGTATTACTTTCTCACTTAAAATTCTTGCCTGATTCTCTTTACCTTAGCAGAGTCTGAAAAGATCTGATCCAGGTCTTGTGTCCTTTATAAGCCCTATCTCTTGTCATTTCTAGTTTTATATTCTACTCTACAGCTTGTAGATCTTCAAATGCTTAGTACTGTTTTTCTCCTTCGCTCAAGCTACTTCCTAGGCCAGAATTCCCCTCCATTGTGTTTGGTTAATGCCTATTCTTACTTAGAGACTTAACCCATTTATCACTCTTCCCAAGAAGTCTTCTGTTATCTTCCCCTGTATACACCCTACAGAATTGGTGCCCTTCTCTGTTATTCTAAAAATGCCCTCAGCATGTACCTATCACTGCGCTTTGTTATATTTTCTGCATTCTCTTTATAGTTATACAGTATTTATGTTCCTTTTTCTTACTAGAATGGGGACTTCCTGAGGTCACAGTCTCATTTTTCTGTTATTGGTACAAACCATGTGCTTGAAATATACTCATTTTACATGTGGTAGTAAATGCCTGAATGAGGAAACTCAGATCCAATCCTTTCAGAAAACAGTATTGCCAATTTGTTCTCTAAACGCTATTTTTTGCCCCCTCCCCCTTTTAAATTCCCTTTTTCTCCTTTATTCTAGCTATAGAGAAATATAGGATAGGCCTTCGAGGTCATCTAATCAACTATCCATTAGAATATAGAAATGCTGTTTTAGCATTTGTAGTAAATGGTCATTTCAGCTGTGTTTGAATGCAGTATGGAACTTTACTGCCTTTTAAGGCAGCCTGGACTGCTCCAGTTATTGTATACTTGTTTTAAATTATTCAAAATTAGCATTGGGAGCCTCAGGAAATCTGAATTAGTGAGTTAAGGGTTGGAATAAAGTTAAAGAGAGAAAGTAAAAGTTTAACATTTTATTCATGTGAAAAGGTAAAAATTCAGTTATATTTTGTACTCTGACCAGTAATAATATGGATAATTTAAAACAGTATGAACAGCCTCTAAACCTGTAACATTGGATTTTAGGGCATTTATATATTTTAGTCTTGTAGTATTTTTACTTTCCAACTTGTTCTTTAAGCCATGATTAAAAATAATTATAGACCCTAAGAATATATGGCAAAGTGGTAGAGAGCTTGGTATTAACATATAACATGTCTTAATCAGCAAGATAGATATAGTCCTCCAGATGAGAGATTTTAAGTAATTTAATTACTAGTAATTAATTTTTTAAACCAAATGTATCATTTTATTTTAAGGTAAATTATTTAAATACTTTAGTTATTATATGCAGTAGATTTTGACTCTAATGCCTTTTATAATAATTTCTAAAGGCTTATTTTAAGTATGCAGAATATAAAATATTCTAGCAATCTGATATGATAGGCCATTAGCTCAAATAGAATTAGTAATACTAAGTCATTCTTTTCTTTCAGTTCTTGATGTTGGTATCTATCCTTTCTCATCATTCAGTCTTATTTTCTGGCTTTCAGTAAAGTATGAATCAACCATGTTGATTTGAAGAGAGAACTTATAGGGAAATTCACTTTGAGAGAAGTATGAGAAAAATTAATCCACTAATATTTTTTCTGGGCAGTTCTGGTAGGCTCTACCTCTACCACTCCCCGCTCCTAATCAAAAGAAAAAAGAATGCTAGCTATGCTGTAAGCTTAACAATTTGTCATTATCAGAATTAAAATCATTGCTGTTTTTGTATTGGTAATTAATATGGAAATTGTAGTTCATACTAGATAGTCCCTAATTTTTCTATATTTTGTTGAACTTAGGCATGTTTACAAAGTATAGTAACAATTGTGAAAGGAATGAGGTCATTTGGTCAATTGCATTGCATTTATTTCATTATGTCAGCTTGAATTAAACTTATTATATTATGTTAGTTGTTTAGTTTTGATGGTATAACAGCAAAAGAGACTTTTGATTTACATATTTAATTTCTCCTCTTTTTAAGATGGTTCCATGGGAAAATTTCCAAACAAGAAGCTTATAATTTACTAATGACAGGTATTTATATATTCACTTTCCTTTTCTAATGTTGTTATTTAAAAAGAATAAAAAAGTGAACCAATCATTTATCATGTATTTTGCCTTTAGCATTCATTTGATATTTATGTATATTGTAATTTCTTGCCCAGCACAGAGAAATTGGTGTTCTTGGTTTTTGGTGTTTTTTAGTTGAAAACCTGCAGTATAAAATTCAGTGCAGTGTGTTTTCCTTCTGCACCAGGCCCCTGTACTCTTCCTTAGAAGCAGTGCCAGATGAGTGTTTTTTCCTATGTTTCTAGAAGTTTCGTGTCTGTGTGTGTGTTCCTTCCTCACCCCTACTTACCCCCCTACACATACCCCCCCCCACGCACTCTCACAGGAACATACAACACACTTTTTTCATGTTAAGATGTATTTTGGGAAATCATTCCGTATCTGCATATATAAATTTTCATTATTCTTTTCAATGACCATAAGCTTTCCATTGTATAAATACCATAATTTATTGTCAGTCTCTTATAGAGGAATATCATGTTGTTTTCATTTTCTTGCTGTTCAGGTACAGCAAATGTGCTTGCATTTATCTTTGTACACTTGCAGAATTATAAAATTGGGCCTTATTTAAAATATGTTGATTTTAACATTTCCTAAAACTGTGTGGTTACAGAGATATGCAAAATAAAAATTGAATTGTACTGTGGGTTTATTATTTAAAACAAAAACTATTCCATTATCACTTATCCTAACTAAAATTTAAGACTGAATTAATTTAATTACCAAATATCTCTTCAGGAAACCATACTTTAGAAGGACTTGAGACAAGTTGAAGCAGTAATCTGTAATTTAGAAGTCTTAGTTCTTTAAAACCGACCAGAGTTCAATGTATATGATGACTAAACCACTGATCATTTAAAGATCTTATCTGAGTTACTGTTCAAGCCATAAGGCATTGCCTTTAATGTAATTAATAGTCGGCTCTTTTGAAAGATTTATGGCAGTTTTAGGAAGTATTCAATTTTATTGTGGGGCTATAGGTTAAAAAGTCATTAAAGAACATGGTAATTCTATATGGTAGTAACAGAAACCAAATGCTCAACCAAAATGACATGCTACCTGCTTTCAAAGTGGGACCAAAATATTTATTTTAGTGAATTTACTGAATTTTGAATATACATTTATGATTTTGAACTTGCACCACCAAATACCTGAGGCACTCACTCTTGTTTTAGACATGTAAATTGAAAAAGAGCTAAACTTAATTTCCTTATGTTTTTATTTTCTTTCGGTCATGTTCTCTTTTAAGAGTCTGGTGATTTTCTCCCAGGAAGAATACACATAAGCACTTGCATGCACAATTTTGCAGTAATTCCTATTCTTTGTATTGAACATGAAATTACTTGGTAGTAAGTGCCTTGGATAGATGATTGGAACTATTAGTAATTTACATAAAAATGACGTCTGATATTCTAAGTGTTCATTGTGCTTTCCTAAAAGCAATCAAGTTCTGATCTTTTCTGTCATTAGGACTTAGAGAAAAGGTAAAAAAGCATCTTAGTGGTAAAAGTCACTGCCAATTGCAGATGTCAAAGACTTCTCTAAAATTAATATGAAAATATTTAATACATGATAATTTGCTTCTGTATGACTTTTCAAGATTGTGCCTATTAAATGAAATATAGTGCATGTGTATTGATTTTGATTAGGTACACAAATATTTCAGTTGTTTTGAATCTACTTTTGTAAGCTTTTGGTACTATTTTATTATAGTTATGACTTTTTAATGTTTAATCAGAAGCATTACTTAAGTATAGAGTATTCTTAAGTAAAATTCACTTTTACTTTTTTAGACTTTTCTTTTGCAAACAGAATATGGTAGTTTTAGCCAGTAACCCCATCTGTGGTTAGAGTATTCTTTCCAAGTTATGACAGGTGGAGACTTATTAACCAGCAGTCAGTGCTGCACACTTCTGCCCTGTATTTTTATGTAATAAAGACAAGCAACATCATGGGTGGTTGTGACTCATAAACCAGAAAATACAAAAAGAAATTGCCTTAAAATTATCTTTATTTTTAAAAAGTTTCAGGAATTCTCTGGTGTCCAGTGGTTAGGACTCGGTGCTTTCATTGCCATGGCCTAGGTTCAGTCCCTGGCTGGGGAACTAAATCCTGCAAGCCATGCAGTGTGGCCAAAAAAAAAAACAAACAAACAAACAAACAAAAGTTCCTGGTGAAAATTTTACATATGTTTTTGACTTTTGAATGTATTTTGTAATTATACTACTTAACGCTTTTTCTTTTTTAATTTGATAATTAGGGAATAAAACTAACAGCTTAATTTTTATAGTTGGTCAAGTCTGCAGTTTTCTTGTGAGGCCATCAGATAATACTCCTGGTGACTATTCACTTTATTTTCGGACCAATGAAAATATTCAGCGATTTAAAATATGTCCAACACCAAACAATCAGTTTATGATGGGAGGCCGATATTATAACAGGTAAGTTGTGAGAAATTTTTAGTTTTACTTTTGGCAAGGAGAGTTGAAATCTTGATAATATAATAATATATCAGAATCAAAATTATATAAAAGTTTCTGACTTCGTAATATTTAAAATTATAAGACATTTAATATAATTTAGTAGTAGTCATATCCAAGAATTCTTTAGCTAGTGTCAAACATGAATATAAATTAATAACTTTTATTTCCTTCCAAAATTATGTAATTTTTTGATTATTTATGCACAAGTTATTTGCAGCAAATTTGCTAAGTCCATACGTTATCTGTAGGACAGCAGAACATTTAATCTAAGAAAAAGAAAATATATTACCGTTTTTTATCAGTGAGACATTTTAATAGGTCACTCTTTAAGAACCTTTTTTCCTGAGACTTATTAATAATGTTACCCAAAAATAATTGGGTTGTTCTCAAGTTGGTATTATTTGTAATTATTGGTTCTTACTTCTCACCTTTAAAATTCTCGGTAAACTCTTTGCTTGTCCCAAAACTCAGGATGGACTTCACTCACTTGATTAGGAAAACCAGTTAATAGAAAAAACCATATGATAGAATGTCAGCTGTTTTTTTTCTGCATAATAGAAAGTAATCTTTCATTTTATTTCTGAGTGTAAACATTTTCCCATTCCGGATAACTCTGGAGTAGCATGATTTTCCTGTTTTGGAGGCTAGTGTAAGCTAAAATGCTGGCATTTTCCTAGTTTAATGCCTTAAAATAAAACAAAGCAAAAAACCAAAAACAAGTTCTGTTGCTTGCCAGTTGTTCAGTGGATAGTGATACGACATCAAATGGAAGATGAGTGTAGACTATTGGACCCTTTCACACACCTCATATATGAGCTGCTTGAACCCCTTCTAGCATTACAGTCTGATCTAGACATCCTCACTGAAAATCTAGCTAGGTGCAATTTGAGCTCTCTATGAAGGTAAATTAAAATTTCCCATTGTCCAGGTTTCTAGGGGCATGGAATATATAAAACAATAAATTGAAAACATATTCTTAATTGATAAATGTTTGCATGGAGCTTTTTTTAAGATAAAGTATTTTACATTAATTCTGGGGGAAGTTTGTTTTGTTTGATTTAAACTTCTTTATGATACACATTCTCTAAAGATGAAAATTCTTCCTATATAATAGAGGCAGCCTGTAAAATATATAAAGGTAGTCTCTTTTGTTGATAAAGACCAGAATGAAACAGGAAGAAATAAATATTTGAAGTATATTTCTTTCCAAATTATTGCAAAATTATTAGTCTGCTTGCAAAATTATGACTTAAAATTTTTTTAAATATATGTTAACGTAGTGTCCGTGGTCATTCCCCCAAATTAGACTCTTTATTCCCCTTGTATATGTTCATCTTATAAGGTTCAGGAGTATTGTTGTTGTTAGCTTTAATATTAAAAAAAATCATTTTTAAAGGAAAGCCGGAATTATGTGACCCTCATGCCTAGAAAATGGCAGTTTTTGTAATTGTTTTGGAAATACATACTCCATTTCAGCATTAATGTCAGTAATGAAGTAATTTCTAAGAAGATACACCTTTGTGATTATCACTTATTGTTTAGATATGGAAGTGTAAAGTTGGATTATCCAATAAATCTATGTAACAGAGCCAAATTCTGCTGACCTGTCTCCACATTAACTCTACATTAGTCTTTGGGCAAAGAGAAGTAGCAGTTATGTCTGTTTCATTTAGAAACTACATTGTTGAGACATAACTTTAATATTCCTATATTTTAAATTTTAGAAAAGTAGGAGAGGCATTTAACAACAAATATAATTCAGTAAACATTTATTGACTGATCTACTTTTTGAAGTGTATTATACAGATCTGTGCATATATAGTAAAGAAAAAAGATACTGTTCCTACGTTATTAGTGCTCAGGTCTTCTAGAAAAGATGGTAAGCTGACTGATAAATTCAAGGATGTACAAATATGCATAGGAGAATCAGTGGGAAGAGAGTAGTTCAGATGGTGATTAAGAAGGGAGAGGGAAGATTTTGGTCAAACCTTTAAGATTACTAACATGTAGTGTTCAAGAAGAGAGAGAGAGAGTTATATTTATTAAAAAGTAAATTATTAAAATGAAAGTACAGGATATAGTATCTCTAGAAACACAGTTATTTTACAGATTTATAGTGAACATGTTTTAATTTTCTGAGTTGTAAATCTGATTTCATGGCTAGAACTATGGAATGTCTAGGAAATTTTTGTTTGTTGTGTCTCTTGACTGTTTCCTTAGGCATATCTGGGTAGACTATGAACTAAAGAGTAATTTTTAAAAAAAACTTCTTGGAAGTCCAGGTCATTGGTAAAAATATATCTGATTGGTTGCCACATGCTTGTAAATTTGCTCCTGGACAGTCTGAACTGTATGTACTCCATGCAGTAGTATTCTGTTCTTTCAGCTCCTGGTCAAGAATTATATCGTAACATTGAGGTGCTACACAGGATAGATTGCATTTACAGTTGTGGAGCCAGAGACCTTGGATGTTTTCTCAGATTTGGTGCCTTTTGCTTTGAAACACATAGTCATCTCTGTTGTGGTACCTAGCTATCTTCAAATGTATTCTTTCTGATTTTCGTTTTTCTTTAGTGTTACATTTTTCCTTTAAAAATTTATAACCTTCTTTGTCCTTCTTGTGATAATACCTTTTTACTTTTCTCATCCCCCTACCCTCTCCTGTTAAATGCTACCTCTGGTATTTAGTTCATATTCATCCGTAATTTTTTTATTAATCTTTCAAACCTTCTGTTTGCTTTTTAACATTATACTTTATTTATATTTCATTTAAAATAATTTTGTAGTGTAGCAGATATTTTATTATCAGAGATATATATGTGTATGTATATATGTATATGTATCTCCAAAGATAAAAGACAACATATGTTCCAATTATTTTTTCAGTAGGAAGAACTGCGAAAAAAAATCAAGTGATAAATATATATCCAATTTTATATATATATATGTGTGTGTATTCCAATTATTGGATCAGTAGGAAGAACATGAAAAAAATCAAGTGGTAAATTAATGAGATCTGTTTTGAGAAATGTTGCCTAGCTGTCGTTAAATACCAATTCCTCTAGTATATTAAAGGAAAGTTTAAAATTCTAGGATTTACATATTCAGGACAATGAAATGACAAACTGATTTGAGAAACATTTTATATTTAAAAAACTCATTACGTCTTGTTAAAATTTGTGTTAAAATACATTATATAATGTTATTTTCAGTTTTGCTTTATTTGTAGTATTTCCCAAATATTAAGAATATTTTATAGCACTTTTTATCAAAATCATTGATAAGCCTTTCCTACTGTAGTGATAATCCTACATATAAGGTTAGCTCCTGGTCTTTCTTTCTTTCTTTCTTCCTTTTTTTTTTTTTTTTAAATTTGTTTCTGCTTTCACCTGCTATTTATGTCTCATGACCTAACTCCATCTGATTAATATAAAAGCAGAATATGTAAATGTTTTGATGATAAAAATTCTTGAAGTTAACCGAATTCACTACTTGCTAAATAAATGCCGTTTGTCTGTCGGTTTTTCTTTCTCAGTCTCTCAGATACTTTTGTTTAAAAAAAAAAAAAAAAGACTTTTAATCATTTCCTCACATATAGTGATGCTTTGAGTATGTTTATGGAAAACTGAAATCTCTGACTCAAGTATTTCTGATCTGTAAACCAATATTAGGAACATTCTTGTTTTTCTAAAGTAATGTGACTGTAATGATCATATAGTCTGTTAATGTATTCTGGTTATATACTTTGGAAAAAACTTGCAAATAGAGAATCCTTGCTAACAAGGTTTGGTGTATCTTTAAGATTTGCAATTTTTATGAGACAAATTATGTCAATGTTAGTAATTTTTATTTTAACAGCATTGGGGACATCATAGATCACTATCGAAAAGAACAAATTGTTGAAGGGTATTATCTTAAGGAACCTGTACCAATGCAGGTCAGTGTTGTTTTTCTTTTAGCAATAATTAGCATTTTATTTTAAAATGCATTTTTGGTGATATGTTTATGCACACATCCATGCATTTGAAATTGGATAAACTTTAAAACTGCAGATTATTCAGATTCTTTCAGAAAGTGAATACTTGTAAGCGAATCTCTTAGTTTTCATTTATGTTGGTTCTAGATAATTAGGAAGTCCTTGGTGGCTTTTTGAGAATAGAAGCAGTGGTGGGGACAGAAGCCTAGTTGCACTGGGTCAAGGAGTGAGTTTGTTGGAGGCAAAAGTGGAGACATCAAGGATAAATCACAGCCAGGCTTATCTAGGTGAGATTGGTAAGAAAAGAAAAGAAATAAAAAACGATAGCTAGAAGATGATGTAGGGCGAAAAGGCCTTTAAACTTTTAATTTGTTTTATTTGCCCGTAGTTTTATGGTGAGAAATTTTTGACCATGTCTCTGTACTCAGGAGGAGAGTGACAGCGGTGGGTGAGGGATGGGGTAATGGCGGTACCCCACGTACAAGGTCCTAGAGAAGGCAAGAGTGGCTGAAGTCCAGAACATAAGAAGAAAGACTGGCCTTGAACAAGAGGGCCTGTTGAATACTAGTTGTTTAATGCATAGGTGATTGATTAGCTTCTGTTTCTTGCCCATGATACTTCCTAAAGTGTGGTGGGAAAAGGTTGTAGCAGGGGTTAGAAAAAGGTACTTCAAAAGACTGATTAAGAATTTTCCTATGTGGAAAATGGAGGTAGTGATATTCTAGGGACATAAAGAAGGATTGTGAGAGGTTTTGGATACCCAAAAACCTAAACTTTCACAGTGATTTGTAGTGTCTCGAGCTTCTCAATATTTCCTCCTCCGAATAAGTTAGTTTCTGATGGTTATAACCTACTATTCATTGCAGCTGCTGAAGGGGGGGGCATCATTATTCTGATGCTTAATATAAATTTAAGAATCATCATCTTGTCACATTTTAATGTATCTTGCTTCACTTCCTCATGCTTTTCTGGTAGAATGTAAAGTTCAGGAGGGCAAGTGTTTTGTGTTGTATTCCTAGTGCCTAGAATAGTACTAGGCATTAGGTATTCAATCAATATTAATTGAATGAATAGCTCCTCTCCAGCAGGAAGCACTCACTTCATCCTCTGAATTATCACTAATGTGTCTTACTGTGTTTGTTACTGTCTCCATGTCAGTTTCTTCCTCTCTGCCTATCTAAATCCTGCAAGTTTAAGCTCCATCTCAAGTTTTACTTCCTTGTTGACACCCTCCTAGTATCTGTAGTTAGCAATGATGTACCACTTTTGTTGGCAGTTCTGGTGGACTTTGACCAATTTTTTTTAAAACCACATAGTGTGGTATGTGCTTTCTAGAAACCACAGCTTAGGATCTTTTTATTAGGGATCAGAGGTGCCTTTACCTACAAATGACAGATCCTGCCACTCAGTCCCATTGCTATATCCTGAATTCTGATTCACATTGGCTGTTTGAATTAATGATGATTTTAAATTGTTTCCTAAGTCAACAAATTTTATTTTATTGGCCCACAAGTTGAGTCATGCATTTTTCCCATCCTGAATTTATGCTTAGAATTTTCTAATTTAATTTTTTACAGTTGGAAAAATAGCATTTGACATCTAGTAAACTTAAACTTTATACTTAAGTTATAAGATAGTTTTAAGAATTACTTCAAATATACAGTGAGCCTCATTCTTGTGTTACTGTTTCATAACTGAACAAACCTCAGATTATTGTCATTTGCAAAAGTGCCTATAATGCTTTGAATACTTCAGAAATAACTGATGCTGATTACAGAGCAATTTGATTACTTCACAAAAACCATTAAATGCTATTAGAAGTCAATTATTTTGGGCCTGGAGTAAAAGTAGGTTACAATAGAAGTTTGAGAATCATAACACTTACCTATCCTTCCCAGCAGAATTCTAACTATTAGAGAACCCAAAGGCTAATAATGTCCTTTTATTAATGTAAAAGTGATTAGCTAGCAGAATCATCTCATTCCCCCTGAGGTGACCCTGCATACTCCCACTCCGGGTAAGATGCTGGAAGAGAAAGAGCAGAGTCCTAGCTAGGTGTGCTTACTTAGTGGAACTAACACTTCAGACAAATTAGAGGAAAAGAAGGAGCCTTTTGAGACAATGCACCCCACACTAAAAATATTGATATCTAACATTTTTTGAGCACTGTGTTTTAGGCACTGTTTCTTTTTTTTTTTTTTAATTTTTTAATTTATTATTTATTTATTATTTTTAGTTTTGGCTGTGTTGGGTCTTCGTTTCTGTGTGAGGGCTTTCTCCAGTTGCGGCGAGTGGGGGCCACTCTTCATCGCGGTGCGCGGGCCTCTCACTATCGCGGCCTCTCTTGTTGCGGAGCACAGGCTTCAGACGTGCAGGCTCAGTAGTTGTGGCTCACGGGCCCAGTTGCTCCGTGGCATGTGGGATCTTCCCAGACCAGGGCTCTAACCCGTGTCCCCTGCATTGGCAGGCAGATTCTCAACCACTGCGCCACCAGGGAAGCCCCAGGCACTGTTTCTTATATGTATTAATTTATTTAACTTTTTAAACAATTTGATGAGGTTGATCCTGTAATTATGCCCATTTTACAGATAGGGAAACTGGAACCAGAGAGTAAATTACTTAAGGCATCAAGTCATCCTTGACTCTTCTTTTTCTCTCCTACACTCTGTATCCAAACTGTCAAGAACATCATGCTGTCTCTGCCTTCAAAATATATCTAGAATACAACCATCACCAGAATCTGGCTTCATCTCTCTGTTTCTACTTTTGCCCCCCCTTAACACTGCACTACAGTCAGAGGGGTCCATTTAAAATGTGTCAGACCATTTCACGCCTCTGTTTAATACTTACAGGTGTTCTACATTTCATTCAGAGTAAAAGCCAGAGTCCCTGCAGTGGCATGCAAAACCCTAGAGTGGTATCCCATGGTGGTCCTCTGAACGCTTTCTACCATCCTTCTCTCTCACTCGTCTCCACTCACGCTGGCTTCTCTGCTATTTTAAAAAATATGCCAGGATCTTGGCATTAGAATCTTTGTTCCAGCTGTTCACTCTGCTCAAAATGACTTTCCCTCAAATATCCACTCGCCTCACTGTTATTTCTTTCTAATTTGGCTCAAAAATTAGCTTCACAATTGAGACCTACTTGTACACATTATTTATTGCTGCTACTTGCCCTACCCTGTAGAGCACTTACCACCTATTAACATACAAACAGTTTGCTTATTATGTTTATTATCTCTTTTCTTCATTGGAATATAAGTTCCTTGGAGGTAAAGATATTTGATTTATTTACTGATGTATCTCAAGAACTAGAACAGTACCTGGCACTCAACAAACATTTATTGAATTAATTTATTAAATGAGTTTTCTTAGCCATTACGTGACAAAGGCGGGATTTACAACTGAGGTCTGGTTACAGGAGGCTGCACACCTAACCGCTATGCAAAAGCTTGCTTCAGTGGCTGTTAGACTCTCACCCGTCAGATTATCTACTTCCCTTGGGGAGTAATATATAAGACTTCCTTCTTCAGAACCGTGTACAAAGAGTAGGCTGAGAAGCCTTCCCTACTGTCATCCAGTAATTTACTAGAACTTGGACCGTGAGGTTGTGTCCTTGCCTGTAGTGTCTTCTAATGTAGGAGTTACAGATCAGTTGATCAGCCCCTATCTTAAAATAAGTAGGAAAGACTTATATAGATTATCTTGAAATCAGATATTTAAATCCAAATGTTAGTGTAGTAATATGTCTTAAATAATGAACTACAAATGTGCCCCATTCTGCACCTAATAGTAAATATTATCACTACTGTAATAAAGACTGGTAAGCACAAATCTATACAACTAGGGAGGTAGTCACCACTATTTATCATCTGGGTGTAATGTATCTTTTTAAATTATTTATATTCTTAGTCATTTTCTGAAGAATTTGTAGAAGTAAGAATAAAGGTTTATTACAAAAAAACTTTATTAGAAAATTTAATAAGAATTTAAATGTAGCAAACCCCCAATTTTTGTTCCATATTTCCTTGGTTATAAAGGGTTACATACCTGAAATAGAAGGCAGCTAACTGTTCATCCACTGTCATGCACGGACTTGGAACATATCCATCTTGTAAATCCAAATTTCAGATACATCTTTTATAAGTTCCTGCTTATGATTACTCTGGTTCTTCTTACATTTTTACTGTCAAAATACAGTACTGATTCCAGATTTTAAATATATTTCAACTGGGTTCTAGTTTATGATTCTTTCTTGCTGTTCTTGCATCATCAACTGCAATACTTTTGAAAGCTTTGATGGTTCATAATTTTGTTGGATAGTACAGTCTTTATTGCTTCATAAGTGTAATACATTTTTATGTTTAGGTTTATAAACATCAGAATGATCAATATGGTGAATTTTTAAATTTCTACATTATATGTTTCCTTCTAGTAACCTTTGTCCATTTACAAATCATACTGAGTAAAATCTTGGTGCACAACCATAAAAATTTAAAGAATCCTCATTTCCTTTTTAGGAAACAGGATAATCTAGATTCTTGTTACAAATTATTGCATGATGATGTCCTTCCTATTGAATCACTAACTAGATAAGAGCACTATATTTCTTTTCCCCTAGAAATATATCATTCACTCAGCGATTCTTAGTTTGAGAAAATTCACCAAGGATATTACCATCTGAAGAATGACAGTCTGAGATTTTGCTTATCAAAATCAATTTTATCATCACAGTAGATCCCAGAGTCTTGCCGTTTCTTTGCATTTATCATCTGAGTCTTTTTATAATTGTCAAGCATCTTTCTTTGTCAATTTTTTTCTCTTTGCTGTTATGATCAGAAAATTAAGAATTCTGAATTTTCTTATGTGTTCAATGAAAACTAATAAAAATACAACAAAGATGGCCTTTTATACTTTCTTGAAAGATGCTGCAATAGTTGGCCACACGGGAAAAAATGCCAAAGGGTGATGCAATAGAGATGATTTATTTCACTGTTGCATCACCCTCTAGACCAAGGGCTGGCAAACTTCTCTGTAAAGGACCAGATAATAAACATTTTAGGTTTTGTGGGCCATTCAGTCTCTGTCTCAGTTACTAAACTCTGCCTTTGTAGTGTGAAAGCAACCACAGACAGTATGTAAAGGAATGAGCCATGGCTGTGTTCCAATAAAACCTTATGTCCAAAAACAGGCAGTAGGCTAGATTTGGTCCATGTGCTGTGGTTTGCCAATGCTCTTGCCTGCTCTTTGGCATACTTGAGAATAATTGTTAAGTCATGATGAAATGGTTCCTAGGATGATGAAATAGCAGAGCGTTTCAAGATATAGGAAAAATATGATTTGCGAAAATCCCATAACGTATCTTAGATTTATAAAACGATCAGCTGGATCCATAAGTCTCTAAGAAAACAAAGTCATAAAATATTAATTCTTGCAAATAGTAAGAGCTGCTCAAGAAAGAAACTGAAAAACTAAAATTGGGTCCATTGGACCTTGATGGTAATATCGAAGATTGACTTATTTTGGGAAGATCATTTATAAAGGCACTCTTCTCTTTGTATTCTTCCTGACATCATAATTCTTTTTGTTACTTGGGGAGGGGGGCAAGGATTTCGCATTTAACACACATGCATTCCTGTAAGTCACGGTGTTATATGAAATCATGCAATAAAAACCACAGGATTATGGAAAAAGGGGGGTTAAGGGTACAACACTCAAAAATTTCATCAGTGACACATAAAGATAAGAAGCTAGTAAAAATGTAGCGTTTTTATACATGCTAAATGGGTAAGAAATATTTAAATATTACAATAAATAAGGCACTTTACCTTGCAAAAGACCTGAAGTTTACTTTTGGAAGAGGCCATCAGAAGGGCTGTAAATAGCGGGAAGTGGTACAAGGAGGATTATCTGAAATCAGATACGTTAGAACACCAGATGTGGATGGATGGGTGTGGCGTGTAACGCTCGGTGAAGCTGGGGAGGCTTTTAGGCTTTTGAGACGTATTTTGCATATTCCTAGGCATCTCAGTTCAGCTGGGTGCAATTTTCTGCATTCACATAGAGTTTCTCATGGATGTAATTGTCCGTAAGCAAACATGAATTTGCTTTATGCTCAAATTGGTTCTAATCTATCAGTTACGCTGGGACAAATTCATGTTTTCAAAACAATGTTGCTTGTAAAACATAAAAAAAAACCCTGTATTTTTCAAAAAAAAAAAAAAAGCTTATTAGTTGTCCATGTTTTTGAGAAATGGTAAGTGCACCTTTTTGAAAATTTCTTTGGAAAGCAAAGGATCTCTTAATATATATGTTACATTATTTTAGATTTTAGTATTAAAACTTTTTTTAATGTCTAGACAGACAATCTGGTTTTTAAATTGGTAGTTTAGTAGGTTTTATTTCATTTCCATCAAGAATTCATGAAATAATTTTAGTATTTTTGAAAATTCAGGATCAAGAACAAGTACTCAATGATACAGTGGATGGCAAGGAAATTTATAATACAATTCGTCGTAAAACAAAGGATGCCTTTTATAAAAACATTGTTAAAAAAGGTTATCTTCTAAAAAAAGGTAAGTGTGAAACTTTTAAGACTAAAGATTCAATTTCAGTATTTTACTGTAAACATTTATTAGAAGCATTATAAATTTTGGGCATAAAACTTATCATTGAGATATGTATTTAATAAGTTGGTATCTGATTCTTGAGCCCCTCTCTACCCCATAACTTTTTTTTAAGAGAAAATTCTTTTTGGCACTTGGCACATTCATAGTATTGATGTTTCTATTTTACGTATTTGCCTCAGTTTGGCATTAAGAAATGGTGGGGCATTGAGGGGTACATGATTAGTAGAAGAGTTTTTTTTCTCATGACTGGAAAAGAATGAATCCTAAGCAAGAATTTTAAAGATTTTATCATCATGAAATCTCTAAACATACTGTTAAGGTACCCTTGTCACTTACTCGGTGACTCATTAAAGCAAGCAATATAACAAAAGATATTTTTCTACAGATATATTACAGACATTTTCTCATTTTGTAAGGATTGGTGTTATTTAAGCTTTGGAATAAAAATTGAAATATATTTAATTTTTAGTTTTTAGCAACAATAATTTTTATGATTTTACTATATGTGACTTCATAGTTCATTATTTGGCTAAGGGGAAACAATTTTTTTTAACAGGCAAAGGAAAAAGGTGGAAAAACTTATATTTTATCTTAGAGGGCAGTGATGCCCAACTTATTTATTTTGAAAGTGAAAAACGAGCTACAAAACCAAAAGGATTAATAGATCTCAGCGTGTGTTCTGTCTATGTTGTTCATGATAGTCTCTTTGGCAGGTAAGAAATTGGTTTCCTATTTCTTCTTGGAATTGTTTTAATAAAAAAATAGTATGTTCAGATCATTTCAAAGCATAGCAAGCCAATTTGTGACATCTGAAAATGTCACATTTACTCTCTAGGGTAATTTCTGTCTTCCTTACTTATTTTAGACTAACCTATGCATAAAATTCTACTCCACTATATCACATAGAAACCTTTGGAATCTATGCCTCTCCTGTAGTGAGACTTGATCTGTATGTAGTGTGTTTCCTGCCTGCACCTACCACCAATCTTTTGGGTGACTTACTTTGAGTCTTGTCTCCTTTCCCCTATTTTATCATTCTTGGTTAACTCAGTGCATCTGATGGTAGTAGATACACTCAGTTGTACTATTAACTTGATTCCTAAGAAAGTTGACATTGAGAAACAACTGTAGTGTAAAAACAATTACTTCAGTAGGAAAGAGGAGAGTATTTCAGATTTGAAATTAAAACATTTTCTCTTAATGTTAGAGTTTTTAAAAAAATAAAATTATCGTATAAACTAAAGGTAAATCCTGAACATCACAAGGCAAATTCAGCTCTTGATTACATCTAGTTTTCTGTAATAAGGGCCTTTCTTTGTATTTCACCATCAGTATTATCAATAATCCATTCTAGAGTGTTTTTAGATATATTTAGCACTTTTATTACCTATTGCTATGATGAATAAAACGCAGGCAATTAAAACAAATTTTTTTAACAACTTATGCTGCAGGATGGCATTTCTACTAGGCAACCCTAGTTTATCCTATTTAAGTTGGGAAAGCTTCAAGAGAAGTACCTGTGGAGCATAAAAGCTTGTCATTTCTTTTTTCCGAACTGTGTTTAGGAGATCACATTAGTGATTTTAACAGATAGTTCATTTTTTAAATGGTCAGATAGGTTTGGGAAATGCTGAATTGAACAAATAATTTTCCTTACAGAGAGGCATTTTGGAGTTTTAGCCTGTGTTTGTATTGTGAATCACCAAGAGGGGAGTATAATATGCAGTATTTCATGAATTCATTAGACCTTGATACTCTCCCTTTTCTTCTCCCAAAGCCTTCTTAATATCTCCTAAAAACAGCTGTCCCCCCCCACCAAAAAAAGCAAAAAAAGTTTGGGCAAGGTAGGATTTCATAGGATTCTTTTCCCCTCCCTTAACACTGTGGGAACCTTGGCCTTTAGATGTAGTTGGATCAGACCTCTGGCTTCTCAGTCTTTCTACTCTGCCTTACTTTGTGTGTACTGGATTTTTCTCACAAAGCCGCTACCTTCATGATAGTGAGGTGGCAAACAGTACCAGAGAAAGGAGAAGTGAGCTATTGAAAATCCTGAGAATACACTATTGTGTATTCCAGTAACTACTGAAAATCCTGAGAATACACTATTTGCTGTGTTATCAAATAGATAGCAGTCATTGAATATTTCTCGCTTTGTGTAAGCATAGAACCCAATACACTGACTGACCTTGAGCATTTAGGTGAAGTCTAATGTGAAAGTTAATGGCAGCCCTCAGCAGTAGAGATGACTGGTATGCACGCCTAGCCTGTGGTGTAGAAACACTGGACAGCACTGCTTGTTTGGCTGTTTTCCCCAGAGCTTTAGTTGCACAGCTCTGCAATTTTTCCAGCTTATTTTCAGTATTATTAAGAGGTCTCTAAGCATTCTATCTCTTTGTATTAAACTTCTGACTTTTAATACTGCTTTACTTTTTAAATTTTTTTTAACAACTTTGTTGGAGTATAAGTGCTTTACAATGAATGATGTATTAGTTTCTGCTTTATAACAAAGTGAATCAGTTATACATATATCCCCATATCTCTGCCCTCTTGCATCTCCCTCCCTCCCACCCTCCCTATCCCACCCCTCTAGGTGGTCACAAAGCACTGAGCTGATCTCCCCGTGCTATGCGGCTACTTCCCACTAGCTATCTATTTTACATTTGGTAGTGTATATATGTCCATGCCACTCTCTTACTTTGTCCCAGCTTACCCTTCCCCCTCCCCATATCTTCCAGTCCACTCTCTAGTAGGTCTGCCTCTTTATTCCCATCTTGCCCCTAGGTTCTTCATGACCATTTTTTTTCTCTTAGATTCCATATATATGTGTTAGCATACGGTATTTGTTTTTCTCTTTCTGGCTTAACTTCACTCTGTATGACAGACTCTAGATCCATCCACCTCCCTACAAATAACTCAGTTTCGTTTCTTTTTATGGCTGAGTAATATTCCATTGTATATATGTGCCACATCTTCTTTATCCATTCATCTGTCGATGGACACTTAGGTTGCTTCCATGTCCCGGCTATAGTAAATAGAGCTGCAATGAACATTGTGGTACATGATTCTTTTTGAATTATGGTTTTCTCAGGGTATATGCCCAGTAGTGGGATTGCTAGGTTGTATGGTAGTTCTATTTTCAGTTTTTTAAGGAACATGCACTGTTCTCCATAGTGGCTGTATCAATTTACATTCCCACCAACAGTGCAAGAGGGTTCCCTTTTCTCCACGCCCTCTCTAGCATTTATTGTTTGTAGATTTTTTTGATGATGGCCATTCTAACCCGTGTGAGATGATATCTAATTGTAGTTTTGATTTGCATTTCTCTAATGATTAATGATGTTGAGCATTCTTTCATGTGTTTGTTGGCAATTTGTATATCTTCTTTGGAGAAATGTCTATTTAGGTCTTCTGCCCATTTTTGAATTGGTTCTTTGTTTTTTTGATATTGAGCTGCATGAGCTGCTTGTAAATTTTGGAGATTAATCCTTTGTCAGTTGCCTCATTTGCAAATATTTTCTCCCATTCTGAGGGATGTCTTTTCGTCTTGTTTCTGGTTTCCTATGCTGTGCAAAAGCTTTTAAGTTTCATTAGGTCCCATTTGTTTATTTTTGTTTTTATTTCCATTTCTCTAGGAGGTGGGTCAAAAAGGATCTTGCTGCGATTTATGTCATGAAGTGTTCTGCCTCGGTTTTCCTCAAAGAGTTTAATAGTGTCTGGCCTTACATTTAGGTCTTTAATCCATTTTGAGTTTATTTTTGTGTATGTCATTATTTTACATATAGCTGTCCAGTTTTCCCAGCACCACTTATTGAAGAGGCTGTCTTTCCTCCATTTTATATTCTTGCCTCCTTTATCAAAGATAAGGTGACCATATGTGCGTGGGTTTATCTCTGGGCTTTCCATCCTGTTCCATTGATCCATATTTCTGTTTTGTGCCAGTACCATTGATTACTGTAGCTTTGTAGTATAGTCTGAAGTCAGGGAACCTGATTCCTCCAGCTCCATTTTTCGTTCTCAAGATTGCTTTGGCTATTCAGGGTCTTTTGTGTTTCCATTCAAATTGTGAAACTTTTTGTTCTAGTTCTGTAAAAAATACCAGTGGTAGTTTGATAAGGGATTGCATTGAATCTGTAGATTGCTTTGGGTAGTAGAGTCATTTTCACAATGTTGATTCTTCCAATCCAAGAACATGGTATATCTCTCCATCTATTTGTATCATCTTTAATTTCTTTCATCAGTGTCTTATAATTTTCTGCATACAGGTCTTTTGTCTCCTTAGGTAGGTGTATTCCTAGATATTTTATTCTTTTTGTTGCAGTGGTAAATGGGAGTGTTTTCTTAGTTTCACTTTCAGATTTTTCATCATTAGTGTATAGGAAGGCAAGAGATTTCTGTGCATTAATTTTGTATCCTGCTACTTTACCAAATTCACTGATTAGCTCTAGTAGTTTTCTGGTGGCATCTTTAGGATTCTCTATGTATAGTATCATGTCATCTGCAAACAGTGACAGCTTTACTTCTTCTTCTCCGATTTGGATTCCTTTTATTTCTTTTTCTTCTCCAATTTCTGTGGCTAAAACTTCCAAAACTATGTTGAATAATAGTGGTGAGAGTGGGAAACCTTGTCTTGTTCCTGCTCTTAGTGGAAATGGTTTCAGTTTTTCACCATTGAGGATGATGTTGGCTGTGGGTTTGTCATATATGGCCTTTATTATGTTGAGGTAAGTTCCCTCTATGCCTACTTTTGGAGGGTTTTTATCATAAATGGGTGTTGAATTTTGTCAAAAGCTTTCTCTGCATCTGTTGAGATGACCATATGGTTTTTCTCCTTCAATTTGTTAATGTGGTGTATCACATTGATTGATTTGCATATATTGAAGAATCCTTGCATTCCTCGGATAAGCCCCACTTGATCATGGTGTATGATCCTTTTAATGTGCTGTTGGATTCTGTTTGCCACTATTTTGTTGAGGATTTCTGCATCTATGTTCATCAGTGATATTGGCCCGTAGTTTCTTTCTTTGTGACTTCTTTGTCCGGTTTTGGTATCAGGGTGATGGTGGCCTCGTAGAATGAGTTTGGGAGTGTTCCTCCCTCTGCTGTATTTTGGAAGAGTTTGAAAAGGATAGGTGTTAGCTCTTCTCTAAATGTTTCATAGAATTCACCAGTGAAGCCATCTGGTCCTGGGCTTTTGTTTGTTGGAAGATTTTTAATCACAGTTTCAGTTTCAGTGCTTGTGATTGGTCTGTTCATATTTTCTATTTCTTCCTGGTTCAGTCTCGGAAGGTTGTGCATTTCTAAGAATTTGTCCATTTCTTCCAGGTTGTCCATTTCATTGGCATGTACCTGCTTGTAGTAATCTCTCATGATCGTTTGTATTTCTGCAGTATCAGTTGTTACTTCTCCTTTTTCATTTCCAATTCTATTGATTTGAGTCTTCTCCCTTTTTTTCTTGATGAGTCTCACTAATGGTTTATCAGTTTTGTTTATCTTCTCAAAGAACCAGATTCTAGTTTTATTGATCTTTGCTATAGTTTCCTTCCTTTCTTTTTCATTTATTTCTGATCTGATCTTTATGATTTCTTTCCTTCTGCTAACTTTGGGGGTTTTTTGTTCTTCTTTCTCTAATTGCCTTCAGTGTAAGGTTAGGTTGTTTATTTGAGATGTTTCTTGTTTCTTAAGGTAGGATTGTATTGCTATAAACTTCCCTCTTAGAACTGGTTTTGCTGCATCCCATAGGTTTTGGGTCATCGTGTTTTGTCATTTGTTTCTAGATATTTTTTGATTTCCTCTTTGATTTCTTCAGTGATCTCTTGGTTATTAAGTAGTGTATTGTTTAGCTTCCCTGTGTTTCTATTTTTTACAGATTTTTTCCTGTAATTGATATCTAGTCTCATAGCGTTTTGGTCAGAAAAGATACTTGATATGATTTCAATTTTCTTAAATTTACCAAGGCTTGATTTGTGACCCAAGATATGATCTATCCTTCAGAATGTTCCATGAGCACTTGAGAAGAAAGTGTATTCTGTTGTTTTTGGGTGGAATGTCCTATAAATATCAATTAAGTCCATCTTGTTTAATGTATCATTTAAAGCTCGTGTGTCCTTATTTATTTTCATTTTGGATGATCTGTCCATTGGTGAAAGTGGAGTGTTAAAGTCCCCTACTATAATTGTGTTACTATCGATTTCACCTTTTATGGGTATTAGTATTTGCCTTATGTTGAGGTGCTCCTATGTTGGGTGCGTAAATATTTACAATTGTTATATCTTCTTTTTGAATTGATTCCTTGATCATTATGTAGTGTCTTTCTTTGTCTCTTGTAATAGTCTTTGTTTTAATCTATTTTGTCTGATATGAGAATTGCTACTCCAGCTTTCTTTTGATTTCCATTTGCATGGAATATCTTTTTCCATCTCCTCACTTTCAGTCTGTATGTGTCCCTAGGTCTGAAGTCGGTCTCTTGTAGACAGCATATATGCAGGTCTTGTTTTTGTATCCATTCAGCCAGTCTATGTCTTTTGATTGGAGCATTTAATCTATTTACATTTAAGGTAATTATCATTATGTATATTCCTATTACCATTTTCTTAATTGTTTTGGGTTTTTTATTGTAGGTCTTTTCCTTCTCTTGTGTTTCCTGCCTAGAGAAGTTCCTTTAGCATTTGTTGTAAAGCTGGTTTGGTGGTGCTGAATTCTCTTAGCTTTTGCTTGTCTGTAAAGGTTTTAATTTCTCCGTCAAATCTGAATGAGATCCTTGCTGGGTAGAAGTAATCTTGGTTGTAGGTTTTTCCCGTTCATCATTTTAAACATGTCCTGCCACTCCCTTCTGGCTTGGAGAGTTTCTGCTGAAAGATCAGCTGTTAACCTTATGGGGATTCCCTTGTGTGTTATTTGTTGTTTTCCCCTTGCTGCTTTTAATATTTTTTCTTTGTATTTAATTTTTGATAGTTTGATTAATATGTGTCTTGTTGTGTTTCTCCTTGGATTTATCCTGTATGGGACTCTGTGTGCTTCCTGGACTTGATTAACTATTTCCTTTCCCATATTAGGGACGTTTTCAACTATAATCTCTTCAAGTATCTTCTCAGTCCCTTTCTTTTTCTCTTCTTCTTCTGGGACCCCTATAATTTGAATGTTGGTGTGTTTAATGTTGTCCCAGAGGTCTCTGAGACTGTCCTCAATTCTTTTCATTTTTTTTTTCTTTATTCTGCTCTGCAGTAGTTATTTCCACTATTTTATCTTCCAGGTCACTTATCCGTTTTTCTGCCTCAGTTATTCTGCTATTGATCCCTTCTAGAGACTTTTTAATTTCATGTATTGTGTTGTTCATTACTGTTTGTTTGCTCTTTAGTTCTTCTAGGTCCTTGTTAAACGTTTCTTGTATTTTCTCCATTCTATTTCCAAGATTTTGGATCATCTTTACTATCATTATTCTGAGTTCTTTTTCAGGTAGACTGCCTATTTCCTCTTCATTTGTTAGGTCTGGTGGGTTTTTACCTTGCTCCTTCATCTGCTGTGTGTTTCTCTGTCTTCTCATTTTGCTTAACTTACTGTGTTTGGGGTCTCCTTTTCGCAGGCTGCAAGTTCGTAGTTCCCGTTGATTTTGGTGTCTGCCCCCAGTGGCTAAGGTTGGTTCAGTGGGTTGTGTAGGCTTCCTGGTGGAGGGGACTAGTGCCTGTATTCTGGTGGATGAGGCTGGATCTTGTCTTTCTGTTGGGCAGGTCCACCTCTGGTGGTGTGTTCTGGGGTGTCTGTGGCCTTATTATGATTTTCGGCAGCCTCTGTGCTAATGGGTGGGGTTGTGTTCATGTCTTGCTAGTTGTTTGGCATAGGGTGTCCAGCACTGGCGCTTGCTGGTCGTTGACTGGAGGTGGGTCTAGGCATTGAGATGGAGATCTCTGGGAGATTTTCGCCATTTGATACTATGTGGAGCTGGGAGGTCTCTTGCGGACCAGTGTCCTGAACTTGGCTCTCCCACCTCAGAGGCACAGCCCTGACGCCTGGCTGGAGCACCAAGAGCCTGTCATCCACTCGGCTCAGAATAAAAGGGAGGTTAAAAAAAAAAGAGAGAGAAAGAAAGAAGAAGATAAAATAAAATAGTTATTAAAATAAAAAATAATTATTAAAAACATTTTTTTAAGTAGTAAAAAAAAAAAGAAAGAAGAGAGCAACCAAACCAAAAAACAAATCCACCAATGATAACAAGCTCTAAAAACTATACTATAACAAAACAACAACAACAACAACAAAAAAACGGACAGATAGAACCCTAGGACAAATGGTAAAAGCAATTCTATA
The DNA here is from genome assembly GCF_965194825.1 of Balaenoptera physalus. Classification (NCBI taxonomy): domain Eukaryota; kingdom Metazoa; phylum Chordata; class Mammalia; order Artiodactyla; family Balaenopteridae; genus Balaenoptera; species Balaenoptera physalus. The sequence continues at coordinate 107,991,011 of NC_138890.1, read as the reverse complement.
CAGACAAAATCACACACAGAAGCATACACATACACACTCACAAAAAAAGAAAAAGGGAAAAAAATATATATATCGTTGCTCCCAAAGTCCACCTCCTCAATTTGGAATGATTCGTTGTCTATTCAGGTATTCCACAGATGCAGGGTACATCAAGTTGATTGTGGAGATTTAATCCGCTGCTTCTGAGGCTGCTGGGAGAGTTTTCCCTTACTCTTCTTTGTTGGCACAGCTCCTGGAGTTCAGCTTTGGATTTGGCCCCGCCTCTGCCTGTAGGTCACCTGAGGGCGTCTGTTCTTTGCTCAGACAGGGCAGGGTTAAAGGAGCAGCTGCTTCGGGCGCTCTGGCTCACTCAGGCCATGGGGAGGGAGGGGTACGGATGCGGGGCGAGCCTGTGGCGGCAGAGGCCAGCATGACATTGTACCAGCCTGAGGCGCGCCGTGCATTCTCCCGGGGAAGTTGTCCCTGGATCACGGGACCCTGGCAGTGGCGGGCTGCACCGGCTCCCGGGAGGGGCGGTGTGGAGAGTGACCTGTGCTTACACACAGGGTTCATGGTGGCAGCAGCAGCAGCCTTAGCGTCTCATGCCCGTCTCAGGTCCGCACTGAGAGCCGTGGCTCACGCCCGTCTCTGGAGCTCCTTTAAGCGGCGCTCTGAATCCCCTCTCCTCACGCACCAGGAAACAAAGAGGCAAGAAAAAGTCTCTTGCCTCTTCAGCAGTTTCAGACCTTTTCCCGGACTCTCTCCCGGCTAGCCGTGGCGCACTAGCCCCCTTCAGGCTGTGTTCACACAGCCAACCCCAGTCCTCTCCCTGGGATCCAACCGAAGCCCGAGCCTCAGCTCCCAGCCCCCGCCCGCCCCGGCGGGTGAGCAGACAAGCCTCTCGGGCTGGTGAGTGCTGGTCGGCACCGATCCTGTGCGGAAATCTCTCCGCTTTGCCCTCCGCACCTCTGTTGCTGCGCTCTTGTCTGTGGCTCCGAAGCTCCCCGCCTCTGCCACCCGCAGTCTCCGCCTGAGAAGGGGCTTCCTTGTGTGTGGAAACCTTTCCTCTTTCACAGCTCCCTCCCACTGGTGCAGGTCCCATCCCTATTCTTTTGTCTCTGTTTTTTCTTTTTTCTTTTGCCCTACCCAGGTACGTGGGGAGTTTCTTGCCTTTTGGGAGGTCTGAGGTCTTCTGCCAGCGTTCAGTAGGTGTTCTGTAGGAGTTGTTCCACATGTAGATGTATTTCTGATGTATTTGTGGGGAGGAAGGTGATCTCCATGTCTTACTCTTCCACCATCTTGAAGCTCCTCCCTGCTTTACTTTAAATATAAACCATTACAGAAGCACAAGTTTGAAGACATACAGTCATACAGAGAGTTATTACTGTAGTGAATATTTATGTGGGAGTTTTATACCTTTATCTTTTCTTAGGCTGAATCTTTTACTGTGGCAGTATTTATTGTTTTATCTACGTTTAGGAAGGATGTTTTTGCTAGATATTAAATTTTAGGTTGGTAATTATTTTCTTTCAGCATTTTAAAGATTTTCTACTTTTCAACATTTTGTCATTCTGTTTCTCTTTTAGAGATAATGTATCTTTTTTCCTTCAAGGTGTACTGTATTTCATCTTTCTCTGGAAGCTTTGAGATTTTTCCTTTCCTTAGATTTTCAAAAGTTAAACCAAATATGCCTACTGTAAAAAAACATATTTTTTAAATGTATCTTAATGTTTGTAGAGCTTCTTCCATCTGAGACCTGATGTCTGTTGTCAGTTTTGGAAAATTCTTCATTAGTATCTCTTTAAACAGTTCTACTGCCACATTCTCTTTAATCTTCTGGGACTCATGTTACATGTTATATTCCTTTTACTATGTCCCATGTGTCTATTAAACAGTTTTCTATGTTTCTCATAATTTTTTTCCTCACTGTGCCTCAGGCTGGATATTTTCTTCTGATTTGCCTTCATCTCACAAATCTGTTCTTCTGTAGTTAAATGCATTTGTTGAGGTCTTAATTTTATTTATTACTTTTGCCACTTTAGAATTTCCATTTGATTCTTGTTTTATATATCTAGTTATCTGGCAGAATTCTCTGTCATCTTTTTTTTTAAGCACTTTAATTACAGATATTTGAAAGTTGTATCTGTCCTCAATATCTGGATTATATGTAGGTCTTTCTTGTTTGTTTTTCTTTCGGCTTTTCAGTCATTTGATCCTGATTCCTGTTATGTCTACTTATGTTTGACTGAATAGTGGATACAGTGTATGAAAAACTGTGGAAGCTGTGGATAATGTTATTGTCTCCAGAAAGGACTGTTCTTTTGCCAGATAAGTTAGAGTAGGGGTAGTTCATATTGATCCCCTCAGGGATCAACTGGAGGTTTCGGTGAAGGCTGTTCTATTTCTGGTTTGCTCTTATTCTGAAGGCATAGCCCTTCAGGGGTCTCAACTGAAAGCTTTCTCTTTTAAAGGCCCTGAACTCATTTGTCTCTCCCAGCACTGTGAAACTCTGAATGTGCTTCGTTAGCTTTTTAGCCTCTTAGATGCTGTTTTCTGCTTATTGTCCCAGATTCCTGCCCTACACGGTTTAGGAATTGGCAAACACCTTGAAAAGAAAAGCTGTGGACAATGTCAGTCTCACCTCACTATGATCTTGGTCCCTTGAGTCTGAGCTGCTTGTTCTTCAGTGACTTCAAACAGTTGTGTTTTGTTTCGTTTATATTTTATCCTGCCAGGAGGGTTAGTCTGGTACAAACCACTTTCAGTATCAGAAGTTTTCAATTGACATATTCCATTGTTTTATGGTATTCTCAAAGCATTGAAGAGATGGTTTTTTATCTTTTAATAAATGTTAAGCTTGTACTCTGGGTATTTTGCTATGACCTTCTAACACTAAAGTGTAAGATATACTCTTTGGTTAAAGCAAGAAATAGAAATAATATTTATTGAATTTCAAAAACTTGAAGGCCCTTATTAAACATTTTATAAACATTTTCAAATCTAGTTGGAAAGGCAGCACATCTTCAAAAAAGATATAAGCTACTATCTAACATTGTACTTACATGTCAAATGAATTATACTACAGTGCATACTATAGGAAGATAAGAACTAATATTTATTGCACACCACTGTTAGGTCATTTGATCCTCAAAATAAGCTTATGATGTTTCTATTAAAATGGAATGAGGAAGAATGGCCAGTTGTAAAAAAAAATTTGAAAATAAGTAAAATTATAAAGAAGAAAATTAAAATCACCCACAATCTACTGAGAGATTACCATTAAGAACATTTTAGGCCTAAAGAACATGTCTAGTCTTTTCCCAGTACATATAAATATATATTATATATCATCCTGAAGCACTGAGTTTAGTAACATTTTATTTGCTTTAAAGTCTTTAGCTATATGCAATTCTAGCACTCCTGCTTCAATTTTATTATAACTTTTCTATTTCTAATGCCTTTTAAAATTAATCTAACTGTGAAACATTTTTAAACTTTGATAGTTTGATAAAATTTCAATAGTGCAGACAAAAAGCTTTCTAAAATATACGCAGCTGACATTCTTTTTAGTAATCTAGTACAATGGATTATTTCTCTAAGAATTTTGTTAAGTTTATATAACTTACATAATTATATTGTGATTTTTTTTCTAAAGTTAGTGTAAAGTTGGCATGTTAAACTTCCTAATAACTTTTTTGTTTGTATTTTAAAGGCCAAACTGTTTTCAGATAGTGGTTCAGCACTTTAGTGAAGAACATTACATCTTCTACTTCGCAGGAGAAACTCCAGAACAAGCAGAGGTAAGTTAACTGTTTTTTCAACCACTGTCAACTTTATTCAGCCCATGTTTTCTTTTTTAACTGGAATAGAAAGCTGTTGCATTTAAGATAATGTGATAAAAAGGATGCCTGAAATCTAATCATGTTTTATTTTAAGGAATGAGAAACTTTCATGTGCAAAAAAAATTTTTTTGAAAGAAATGCAGGAAAACACAGTGTAGGGTTATTAGGAAAACTCCATTTTAAATTGACCTTTAAATGGGCTATGATGTTGAGTCCAACTGAGAATGTTCATTGAAAATCATCTCTGCAGAAAGGTTATAGATATTCTCAGTACAGTCAAAAAGGTAAGCCAGTTAGTTTTGCTAATAAGCATTGTTGTTATTCACTGGTTGAACTGTGTCTAAAAATAGAAATTCAGTCATCACAAGGAAAAAATTTTGAGGAATTTTCTGGTTTTCTCTAAGTCTAGATATAATGTTTACTTTCAGCACTAGCCATTGATCCATGTGCAATGCCCTTATTAAAACTTTTATTAAATTTTAAGTAATGCTGTGAAGAAATATTTTTAAAAATCTCCTTTTAGAAGTACTTTGATTTCTTTGAACCATAATATTTCTGGGGTGTCTAGAGGTATTTTGTAGAAATATGGCTATATTTCTTCTGCTTATACTCTATGGAAGGAACCCGCAGGTAGTTTTAGAGGTGAAAGAAAGTGACTTTGTTGAAAAAAAAGAAGATAATTTGCCAACCCTGGATATGAGGCAGATGCTCCCAAAACTCTGGATCCTGGCCTGGGCCCCGACTCATAAATTATGAAAATATCGTAGGGTGTAGAATAAATTTGATGAATGAGCCATTGTGTTTTATGGCTTATAATTGAATATCAGTTTTCCATCATGGAAAAATATCTCAATTGAATACTCATTATTAACTTATAATACACATAAAACCTTGTTTTGTGGGTATGTAGCCCTAATTTGCAAAAATAGGGCTCATAATATTTTGCTGTTTGACTTTTTTTTTTTTTAAATGTTAGATACTGAGTTAGAAAAGAAACTTAAACTTGAGTATCCTATCTTCCAGTTATTTTATCATGTTCTCTCTTTCTAAAGATGTGTTACCTGGATGACATGTCAATGTGTTTTGCATGCCTCACATAAATATAACATTTTCTTATTGGATTTATCTATACTCTTTCCATATTCTGTTTCCATATATCCCTTAAAGTTCAAAAATACCACTGATAGTCCCAGTTTTTTATTACTTTGGTGGCCTGTGGTATCTCTGGTTATTGTCTTCTCTTTCTAAAAGCTGTGGTAATTGATTTAGTCTTAAGTTTGCTCCATTAAAAGACATTCTCTAAACACTGACAGAGTTCAGATTCACTGAAATAGTCAACAAACTAAAGACCTAGTTGAGTGAAGCAGTAGTACAGAGCTTTCTAGAAACATGTATGCCAAATAAAATATTTAGATTTTTGATAAACCTACAATTGTTCTCTCCTTTCTCCAGAGTACTAGATCATTAAACATTTTAGAATATAGCTGCAACTTAATATTAGGCTGAAATATTGTTTTAAATATAATGTTATATTTGAAAGGCTTATAAATCACCCAGACCCCCTTATACATTTCTACCTATATCATGGTCTAAGGTAAAGATTAGAATGTTTGTCATCAAATCAGTCATCACATTATCAATTGGTTTTGCTGTCAGCCTTCCTTTCACAAAATGTATCAAGTTCAGTTCTGCTTTAGGGTGCCTCATGTTTAACTGCTTAACTATATGTAAATTTATTTTCTGGCTAATTATCACTCATTGGTACTTAAGATTAATATAGAGATTCTATAATAATACAATCAATATTTTACAGAATTATATTGTTTTGGTCACTGTTTTATTTTGTTGGAGCACAGATGTATTTAAAGCACAGGATACTCTGAGTTTAGAAATGGCAGTCTAGAGAAGGAAGGAACTATTGAATTTGGGGAAAAAACCCAAACTGTTGATTGGAAACTGCATAAACTATTGTGTACTATATTTCTTTGAAATGCTGTTATTTTTTGTAGGACTGGATGAAAGGTCTGCAGGCATTTTGCAATTTACGGAAAAGTAGTCCAGGGACATCTAATAAACGCCTGCGTCAGGTGAAACTTGATCTTCTTTGATTTGTGATTGTCACAAATTTGTGATCGTATTTTGCTTTATCACTTTGCTCTTTATTTTTATTTCTCTATGAACTATTTTGGGCAACATTTCAAACACTTTAGAATTCTTGAGAGGTGAATCTTTTCAGGCATTTTAAAGCCATGCTCCCACTTGCTTCAGCAGCAGGAGAAATAGTTATTTCTTTATGAAAGAGAATATTCTTTATATACTTGCTGGATACTTAGCCCATAATGCCATCTTTTGAATACATACCAAGGACTTTTTTTCCTCCACTTAAAGTAACAATACCAAGCCAACAGCAACAGAAACTATTCTGTTCAGCACTATTATTTTTTTTTTTCTTCAAAAAATTATTTTGGCCTGTGTCAGAAAGGTACTTACTGAAAAAATCATCTGACTGAAAGTACTAATCCTGGTAATCTTCAGGGTTTTTCATTTTATAGTAATTGCTTTTGAAACCTATTATATAACTTATGGGTACTATCCTTATTTGAAACCTTCACATGCCTGCATGTTCATTTATGGAGAGTTAAGCTAGGCTTTCTCTTTCGTTCTAGGTATGTAAACTCAACTTTATACCCTCCATTTCTTTGCTTTTTTTCTTTTAGTTATCCCCAGATAATTGGAAAAAGTTAGGTAAATTTAATATTCTTGGAGTTTTGAGGAAAGTTTCTTTTTTGTACAGTATTTATTGACTAAAGTGACTCTTGTTTTACTTATGGGAATTTCCAATAAGCTTGGTGAATTTAACATACTGTTCTATTGGAAGTGGATAAATGGTTATTATTTAGATGACTGAAAGTTTTATTCCCTGTAACCAGAAGTCTGATACTTTCCCCAGGGACATTTAATTATATGCATAATCACTATGTGTTCTCAAAACATGTTTTAACATTTCGAAAGCTATGGAAAATCAGATTCAATTTTTGTAGATTGTATCTTGTGAGAAATTTCAGGCATGAAATTATTATTTGTAGATATAATATTATATAATCATAATGATATAATAGCTAACAATTTCTTGAGCCCTTTTTATGTGCCAGGTACTGTGCTTGTGCTTTTATACATATCATTTCTAATCTTCACAACAACTTGCAGTGTAGACTTTATCCTAATTTTATATCTGAGGAAGCTGAGGCTCATAGAAACTGACTTGTGCAAGGCCACACAAGTAGTACGTGGCAAGAGGGAAAGAGAACCTGATACTAGAAGATAGATGGTTTAAGTTCTGCATCAAAACTGAAAAATAACTTCGCTTCTTTGGATCTGTATCCTTTTCTGTAAAATGAGAAGGTAGAATCAGTATTTTAAAAATATTTTCTAGCTGTGGAACTCTGTATAGAAAGAAAAGCTTCCAGATGAGCATTATATAGCATGTTAGATTTTGATTTGGGTGGTAACAGTTATTTACTTAAATTAATAAAGAATCCTCTTCTCAACTTCATTTTCTCTGAACCATTGTTTTACAGCAGAAAAGGTGTATCTCATTATTTTTGCAGGAATGTAATTGGAGTAATAACTTGTAAAATACTATTGTATTTACTTTTTTAAGTGGGAAGAATTTATTAAAAGGGAAAATAAAACTGAAGGTCATGTTTTCTGAAAAAAGGGGAAAATAAGTCACTATTTTGGGTTTTTATAATAATTGCCTTTGAAACCTAATGCATAATTCTTGAAATCTGGGGTAACAATTTCTGTGTTTTCTTTAGGTCAGCAGTCTTGTTTTACATATTGAAGAAGCCCATAAACTCCCAGTAAAACATTTTACTAATCCATATTGTAACATCTACCTGAATAGTGTCCAGGTAGCAAAAACTCATGCAAGGGAAGGGCAAAACCCTGTATGGTCAGAAGAGTTTGTCTTTGAGTAAGTCTTATTTTATCATTACATTTGATGATTTTCTTTTGCTGTAATGCATTTTCTTTCCTTTTATTATTTTTTTTAAACTCTGTATCTAAATCACTCAGAACACGGTGCCAAGCTCAGGCATTTTAGTAATACACACTTTTTTTTTTTCTATTGTATTTGTTCACTTTTACTAGTAAAGTGCTATGTCCTTGGTTTTTCACCTAGTTATTAATATGAATTACCATTACTGATGAATCCAAAAACATTTACTAACATACACAGACAAAATGTCTACAAGGGTTTCCAGGATTTACTCGAGGAAGTTAAAGATGGTAGGGACAGTGTAATTTGCTTGTCTGTATTCCTGTGTACCAAATAATAAAACATGTTTTGAATCTAGTTTTAAATCTAGCACTTTCAACTGGGTTAGCAGCAGAAATAGGGGGTTTATTCGATACTAAGAATAAAGGAATTAGATAGTTTTATGCCCGGATATTTTCTTAATTCTTTTTCTCCTTGCTGCTTTAGTGATCTTCCTCCTGACATCAACAGATTTGAAATAACTCTTAGTAATAAAACGAAGAAAAGCAAAGATCCTGATATCTGTAAGTTGACACAGAAATTTCTAAAGTAAAAAAGCATGTTTTATATACTTTGGAAATTCATAATGAAGTATAGTCTAAAATGGAAATTAAAAAGGTGTGTAAGCAGTGTAACTTGAGATAGCTTCTTTTTGTACTTCTAAAAGTGTTGATTGCTGTATCTAAAACAGAAAAAAATAAAAACACCAAAATGGCTAAATTGTATATACTGTAAACTTAAGCCCTAAGGATTAAAGTAGGATCTGCTCACCCTCCCTCCACAATGTGTAGGAAGAAAAAGAAAACAGTAACAGTGGTCATCTTTCTGTGGTGCTTCCTTATCCCTTCTTCCTACTTTTTAGGTTTCTCCTACTTTCCTATACTTTGCATGTAAATGAAAAAAAGCACTGTTAAATTTTCTTCTTTAAACTAGATTACACTGCTCACTTCTGGTAGTCAGTACTGGTTCTCAGCAGCACAACTTTTCCCAGCCTGTTTCTGAAACAGGCGGCAATGGGATTTAGCAGTTCACACCAGAGTGAATTAGGTTAATCCTTAAATACCTTCTTAAAAATCAGGCTTAGGGGGAAAAAAAGTGGTATGTGTTAACAGAATCAAAGCCTGAATTTTTTGCTATAAATGTTTATTCTGTAATTTCTGTACTATTAAAATGCTTAACATTTTTAGTGGTTCCCCATTATTTTTAAGATAAAATCTAACCCCCTAGTAATGATACAGAAGAAAGGCCCTTTCCTGATCCACTCCTCCCCACTCTTACTTTCACTGTGTAATCTTTTGTATATCCTTCTCTCCAGCTACACCAGCTTTCTTATAGCTCTTAAATTGTCCATGGATTTTTAAAACCATCCACCATACCTTCTGTTCAGACTGCACACACTCTTTTTTCTCTATGTTTCTACTTAGCTACACTTCCAGATCCTGTTACAAGTCAGCTTAAGGGGGTACCTGTTTGGAATGGATGTTTAACCTCCACAGAATGAATTAGATATTATTTCTCTGTACTTCATTAGCATATACCACTTTACAGCAGTTAGCACGGGGTATCATAATTGATTTCTTGCCTCCTTGGCTAGACTGTTACCTCCATGCAAGTCAGAGACTATATCTTAATCATGTCTGTATCCCACATCCCTACCTATCAGAGAGTCTGGCACATAGCAGGCATTCACTAAATGAATGAAGTAAGCATTTAGTATTAAATTTATGATATTACTGAAAAGTCCTTTAATAAAAAGCATTTAACACTATAGATAAGATAGAACATTAGGAAAATTTGTGTGACTAATTACAGTGTCATCTTTTCAGACAGTAATCATTTGATATTTTTCTGTCACAGTATTCATGCGCTGCCAGTTAAGCCGGTTGCAGAAAGGGCATGCCACAGATGAATGGTTTTTGCTCAGCTCCCATATACCATTGAAAGGTATTGAGCCAGGATCCCTGCGCGTCCGAGCACGATATTCTATGGAGAAAATCATGCCAGAAGAAGAGTACAGCGAATTTAAAGAGGTATTAAAGTTATTTACCAGTCCAATTATTTTTAAAGGCATTATGAAAAATAATTAACTTTTCCCCCCCCCAACATCCCTACTGGAGTAAGTCTGTGCCGTATAACAAAGTGAATCAGCCACACGCACACATATATCCCCATATCCCCTCCCTCTTGCGTCTCCCTCCCACCCTCCCTATCCCACCCCTCTAGGTGGTCACAAAGCACCGAGCTGATCTCCCTGTGCTATGCGGCTGCTTCCCACCATACCCATTGAGTTAAATATAGTAATTTCATAGTTTAGTGGCACAGTGACAGGCAGAGAAGGTTGAAAAGCCTTGCAAAGCAAAGTATGACATTGCTTTTAAGAGACTATAAATATGTAGGTTACAAACTCATTCTGTTTTTAATAAATTTATTCAATAGAACATATTCCTAAATGTATACATATAGAAGAATGTATTTCCTGTTAATGTTACTGAGAATGCTTAATGCTGTATACTTTCAACAATCTTTCTTGATGTCATTTTTAGCTTATACTGCAAAAGGAGCTTCATGTAGTCTATGCTTTATCACATGTATGTGGACAGGACCGAACACTACTGGCTAGCATCCTACTGAGGATTTTTCTTCATGAAAGGCTTGAATCGTTGTTGTTATGTACACTAAATGACAGAGAAATAAGCATGGAAGGTACAGTATGGATGTGTTAGTGTGATACTTTTAAAAACTGGTTAATGATTAGATTTTATATATCAAGTATATATGTACTCTTAGAACATATTAAATAGTTAAATCATTTTACAAAGTTACTGTTTTTCATTCATTAAAAATTACAGTTGGAATGTCATTTCTGATTCTTAGGCTGGCTAATATGGGGGGGGTAATATCTCTAATACAACTTTGTCATAAATTAGAAGCCGTAAGAGAGTGACTTCCATGTCCAGATCAATGGCTTATACTGCTTGATTATTAAGAATAGTTTGGTATGCTTACCATGTTCTCGTTTGTTTTTTGCTTATAAATTCATTGCACAAAAGTTGGATGTTAGCTGCATTTTATTTCTGGCTTCTATAGGTAGGTAGTTTCCAGGCAATTTAGCTGGACCCACAGTAGTTTGTAACAGCTTATAAATATGTCAGAATAACCCATATCAAACCAGCCCTTTGACTCAATAACAGTACTTGCTTCTAGGTTCCCCAAATAAACTGTAAAATCTAAAACTATTTCCTCCTAATCATAGAAAATATAAAAATATATAGATTTGTCAGGAAAGATAAAGTGGTGGTACATATTTTACACTGAGATTGTCTTTTCTGGCAATATTTGTGTTTTTTTAGGATTTTATTAAAAGTCATTAATAGCCATATTTTAGGCAAATAAGTTAATTTATACTGGGGTTTTACGTTACATTCTTGTTTGTAAATTAACTCAGATTTTTCAAAGCGTGGGCTCAGTGGACAGCAAAGGTGGATTCTGGTCCTAGTTTTGTCACTATTTGGCTCTTCAGTCTTAGACAAGTCATATAACCATCCAGAGCCTTTGTTTGTTCATATAATGTGGCAGTGTTAATTCCTTCTCCCATTTATGATCTAATGAAGTGAAGGAATAGGAAGGAAGTCTTTTGAAGAGTTAAGTTTATAGGAATATAGGATGTCATTATAATCAATATTTAATGCTACATGCAAATAAACATACTTAAATGCCTATAATTATTTGAGGAAAAATGAATTCATTTAATTTCCAATCTGGTTCACATTAGTACAATCCTTTACAGATAATTTTTAATATATATATATTTATGTAGATGAAGCCACTACCCTATTTCGAGCTACAACACTTGCAAGTACCTTGATGGAGCAGTATATGAAAGCCACTGCTACACAATTTGTTCATCACGCTTTGAAAGACTGTATCTTAAAGATAATGGAAAGCAAGCAGTCTTGCGAGGTGAGTATTGCAGCAAAGAGCATATTTTAATAGGTAATGCTTTATAGCTAACTGCACTTCAAGGAAAATATATTAGCTGTCTGAAACTGTTCATCAGAACAGTTATACCTTTTGTAATACGTTTAGAAAAATGTTATGCAAAACAGACTTTTTAAAAAAGATGTACTTTATTTGGAGATTAAAAACCTTGAATTGCACCAGAAATACATGAAAGTACTTTATCATTTCTCCTGCTGTACTAATGATAAAAGTGTATGCTACTTTCAGAAAGTGTGCAAACATAAATTGAAGTTATTGTTAGAAATTTCTGTTGTGTAAGTTCTATGTGACACTTGCTAATAACATCTAGGTTTCTCCTCAAAGGTTTTTTTGAAGTGGGGGTGGTGGTGGGAGGGTCAGAGGTACAAGATAACCCCCTCAAAAGCAAATAAAAACATCCTTTTGATTATTGAGCCTTCAGTGTAAACTCATAACAAACCATTAAGAAAAGGAGTAGAATCTCATTTATATGGCTATTCCATCATTTTACTTTGAAGGCAGAGCAACTATAGAAGCAGGATATTGAATGTATTTTTTATGTCTGATACAAAATAAAGGAACTGCTTTTGATAATGTACACTGGGAGCACTCAAAATGTTAATTCTGCACCAAGTTGTCAATTTTTACTAATTAACTTAAGGGGAAGAAATGGATAATTTAGTGTTGAAATAGTTGGTCTAATAAGTGTAAAGGATACAGAAATGCAGCAAGTCTGCAGAAAGTCTCTGGATGTTAAATCCAGGCTAGGGAATTTAGGTTCCTATAGATAAATCTACTCCATTAATTCTAGATAAGAATTCTTAGATTTTAGAAGTTACTGGAAAGTTTTTAGAAGGGTTCATGATGCTGCCTCTGAGGCATTTGGTATTTTATTAGTCATTTAAAAAGTCTTATCTCATTCAGAAAAACCTTTCTATTTTAATCAGGTTTTTTCCTCAAATAAATAGATTTAAGATAGGCTTTATAATAATAAATGGTGATCTTTCTTTCCAATTAAATACTCCTAAGTATATTTGTGCATGTGGCCACTGCAGCTGGGATTTTTTTTGTCTTCTGGTTGGGAATATTATATTTAAAATAAAGTCTAATACAGTTTTGTGTGCCTGTAAAAATCTGTGGTAAAATGCGGTAAATGAATAAAAGAAAACTTTATTAATGGTATTAACCCAAAGCAACTGAAAACTGTTGAATAATCATTGCTCTTCAGTTGAGTAGATGGGAATTAATGGTAACAAGTCCATTAGGAGTTCCACAGAGCAAACCCCAGTGAGCCCCACACCACCACCAAAAGACTAATAGTTTGAAAAATGGAAAAATAGAGAACCTTGAAAACAAGTGCTTGATTACCTTGATTCATTTGCATTTATCATTGCCAAGATGCATTTATATTGATTTATTCCTTCTCTTAGTTGAGTCCATCAAAGTTAGAAAAAAATGAAGATGTGAACACTAATTTAGCACACCTATTGAACATACTTTCAGAGCTTGTGGAGAAAATATTCATGGCTTCAGAAATACTTCCACCGTAAGTGGTGAAATTTTAATTTGAAAAGAAATTGTATATTTGCATTTTAAAAAATTTGTATTTCTAAAACATGTGTAAGCTTTTCCACTGTCCTGATGTTATTATACTCTGAAGAAGTTAGGGTTTTTAATCTTTACACGATGAATTGTGTTTAAGGAAAAACAGTGACTTGAAGAAACCAAAGTGAAATATTTGCATTAAAATAAAACAAATCATGTTTTTATACAGGCCAGTATGTCTGGTTTATATAGTAACTTGGGGAAAGAATAGAAGCGTATCTCAGATTTGAGGAGGTCATAAAAGACATGTATCTCTCCAGTCTGTAGTTGAACATCTTGCTCAAAATGTACACAAGATAATTACTCGGTGTCTGCTTAGCAGCTTCTGGTGTTAGTCAGCTCGCTTATTCAGGTAGAAGTTAACTTACATTAAAATCTGTCTCCCTGGTACCTGTACTCGTTAGTTCCTCTATATCCTCATTCCAGTACTTTTTTTTAATACAAAAGTAATCTAAAAATGGTAGGATTTCTTCCAAAGTAAATGTAAAGAATTGGTTAAATGAATTGATGATGAAAAGTTTTTAAAGTTTTCCTTATCCTTTGCTAAATATCACTACTTGTAACAGAGAACTTTTTTGGGGAAAATGGCCAGTTGCATTTAAAAATGTCATGTATTTCGTAAATTAAGCTTTAGGCTGCAATGAGATCAGTATTTTCAATTGCTTTCTGTATTGAGATGATTATGTTATTTTGGCAGGACACTGAGGTATATTTATGGGTGTTTACAGAAATCTGTTCAGCACAAGTGGCCTACAAATACCACCATGAGAACAAGAGTTGTTAGGTAAGACTTACTGTTTTGTTAAATCATATAGCCTGCACTGAGAGTCAAGTGGATAATTGTGAAAATGTGGAGACTAACAGTATACAGTATACAATTCAAGACCTTTTGACTTTTATGTCAGAGCCCTGTTGAATATTTTCTGAATTCAGATAGCTCCTAAACTTTAACTTAGTGTTTTTGTTTTTGTTTTGAAGTTACCATGAGATACTTAGCTAGCAAGCTACCTTTTTGCATTTTCTAAAAACCTGAACATTCACTGATGGGAGGAGAGAAAGACGGGTTGATTTGTGCTGAGAAGGAAGAGCAATAATTGAACAATTTAGGTATTAATTAATTGGTTTGTAACAGTTTGTGACTCAGGGCTAATCTCCAACCAGAGTCTACTTAGTTCTGACGCTGTTACAGTGTGTTCATTGTGCAGTAATTAGAAGGAATTGCTTTGTCAAGTCATAGCATTTTGTAGCTTATATAGGGGGACTTTGTTGTCATTAAGGTAACTTTTCCAATGAGGAAGCAGATCTGTAGAGATTAAATTGTTTGCTTAAGGTTATACAGAAAGTTAGTGGCTAAGGCAGAACTAAAGGCAAAACATCTAAGACCCAATCTAATATCCTTAACACTCTTGTACGCTTTTGTTAAGCACACCCCAACCCATTCAAGACAGTAGGAAATTAGTGCAAAAAGCATCAGAGAATTCAGGAGTCTAATAATAAAATTTATCATATAGAATATATGCTGCCCATCATGTTATATACACTATTAAAAAAAATTGGGCAACTACTGAAGACACCAACATCATATAATTAGTTTTGAAAATGTGTGTTAATCCTGCCCCCAACCTAAATCTTGTAAAGAGGCTTCTACTCTTTTTACAGATAAAATCTCTCTTGGTTAGTAATGATATGACATAAATGTTTACGAATTGTAGATTCTGTATTTCTTGGCTTTAGTAGTGATTGAGAGGAATAGAAACGTATTACAAGCATATAATGTTGCAGCACAGTTTTGTGTGATGTAAATGAAAACTTTTGTAAGTTTCAAACAAGTATATTTGTTAAGCAAATAGCTGGAAATTCTGCTATGTGGATTATTTGATACTACAGGGTCTTTTAAGGGGCATTTACGGCCAAGGTGGTGATTTCTATCCCTAGTTAAGCTTTTATATATATGTGTAGATACCTAGTATCCCTCTTACATTTAAAATCACCTCTAAAAATTCCCGGAAAGTAGATTTGCACACTGAAATTCTTTTATGGTTTGGTGTTGCTAGGTTATGTTTCAGATTCAAAGACAAAGATATAAAAATGTTTTCAAGCAAAATTTATGCAAGATTCTTCATAAATTACCTGCTATAAAGAAATCTAAAGACTTAATAATTGTATATTAAGAATAAATGCTATCTGAGAAGCAACACGTTAATTTTTCTAAGACTCCCCAAAATTAGCAAACAACATCATTGGGAGGTAAATGCTGAAAAGTTGGGTTATTCACTAATAGAGAACAGAGACTGTCAATTATTTTAATCTCTAAAAGGAATTTTATCAACTTGGAAATAATGCTTGTCTTTACAAGGGCAGGTGTGAGGTCACTTAGTGTGGATTCCTCTTAAGAGGAAATTAGAGAAATATTATCTACACAAGGACATAAACCCTGTCAGTAACTGAAGAAGGGAGCAGACTAGGAGTAGCTATATACACTTGTAGTTTTACTTTGTACTTCGTTCCCAGAGTAAGATTAGCAGGTAGAATCATATATGACAACTGTTATTAAGCCATGTGCTTTTATACTAATTTTTGGTTTTGCTATTAATATTCTGTAATTTGAGAACTTTTTTTTTTAACTTTAGAAAGCTTGATGTCTTTTTCTTCATTGCCTGAAAAGCTTTTCAACATTGTTTGTATACATTTTCATTTATCAAGAAGTCACTTTTTCCCTAGTACAATGGATTCTTAATTTTTATGTAACAACAAAATCAGTATAACCAACTTCATTTATAAGAGACTTTACTGAGCTGTTCTGTTTAAAGAAAGAGAAGTTAGAGAATGTTAGTTTTAGGACCTTACAGGATTATGTGTCTATTAGAAGGGTTTATTTGTACTCCTACAGTATTTCAGAAATTCTTAGTGTTCCTAAGGACACTCCTTCCTCAAAGTAAGTATAAAATGCACTACTAGCTTGGAATAAGTAAATAATAGCCAAAACAGTAAATGTTACAGATACAACTTAAATCTTCCCAAAGTAAATCTAAAAATCTAAATTTGAGAAAAGTGAATAATGTTTAAGCAGCAAATATATATGTTCTTAAAGTAAGATACTTTAGCTTATTATTTTCATAAAGTTGCATATTTGGTCTTCCCTACATTAGTTCAAAGTTCATGGTTCTACAGGTATTAACATTTTTGTTTATATATATTATTTTAATGTAACACATACTGTAGTTTTCTAAAAAAACAAAATTTCCCTCCCATTCAGTGGTTTTGTTTTTCTTCGACTTATCTGTCCTGCCATCCTGAACCCACGGATGTTTAATATCATCTCAGGTAATCAGCTTTTGATAAATTTTGAAATTAAAAAAATAGAACAGTTTCATACTCTTTAGTAAGGTTACTCATTGTTTCTTTTAAATCTTTTTTTTTAATGCAATTATAAGACTTGGTATAAAACATTCCAAAGCACCCCTTCCTTCTTCCTTTTGCTACTTTACCTTTTCTTTCCATTTTGTTTCTTAACCTTTCTTTCCATCTTGTTTCTTAACCTTTCTTTCCATCTAATATTTGAAGCCTGAGATGGCATGATTAGACACAGATCATTTTTTTTCCCATCCCTATGTCTCAAACTCTTATGATGATGACTTTTTCCAGCCTGCAACGTTGGCTTTTTCAAGTTGGGAAGAAGAGCTTCCTGTGTGCTTTTAACCCACGCTAGACCCTGTCACTACCATTGCAAGTTGGATTTTAAAATTATAGCTGCAGTTGCAGTAGTACTCTGTGAATACTTATGAAGAAAGTAGCCCTTTGAGATTTCCCAGTAGAGATTTCTTGTCACCAGCTATATAATGTTAATTGGCATTTTAAACTCCAACAAACCAGATTCAGTTTTGCTTATTACCCAAATGCCCATTATGGATTGACTTTCAGATGTTGTAGACTTCTCAAATAAAGGATTAGAATGATATTTGTGACTACAAATGTAATCATGAGCCATCATTAGCAGAAGGAATCTGAAGTATTTTTGTCTTAATAATTTGAAGCTCAAAATTGTATTAAAATTTTTTGGAGTATCTTACCTTTATAGCCATCATATCTCTGTAATTATCTCCAATTGCTACTAAAATGGTTAAATCTATGGGTCTATTAAGAATGAAGGGTTTAGAATTCTTTTGGAGAGATTTATTTATCTGAATGTTAGACTCTGAACCACTAGGCAATATTATTTATAGTTTAGCAACTTCAGATAAAAAGAGTACAATCTAAAATCAGGCAGCCAAATAGACTATCTATAGGTTTTTACTGTTAAATAATTATGTTTCAGAGCTTAAAATTAATAGAGACAAATATTTTTCATTTACATCCTATTATCTATATAGGGCAGTGCTTCCTGATTAACCTTTAAAATATTTTTTAAAAATTAATAAAAAAAATTAATAAATTGCATGTTTTTCTCCTCAAAATAAAGCAGAGATTTCAGACTTTATCTTTGTTATTGAGCTTTAAAGTGAATTATTTGAGTCAGTGGAGGCTGGGAGCAAGGAATTGCTCATATTGCAAATTGCTAACCTTGGATGGGTTGAAATTAGCTTTGTGAATTGTCCTGAAGGGTATGTGGAGTAACAGGTCTTTTTAGCAATAAGATAAAGCTTTGAAGTATTTTGAAATATCCTGTAGTACCCTTTTCACAAACTAAAAGCACTGATAAGTGTATTCAGTTTTTCCCCCTTTAAATCAAGCTCTTTTGAATTATACAGGTCATACTTTTTCCAAAAAACATTGAGTTCTGAATGGAAGAATGTTAGTATTTTTAACAGTAAGGAAATATTAAAGTGCTAAATTTACAATGGTTTACTTGGAAGTACCTTTGGAGTTGGTGTCATTAGCTGTGCCCAATTCTCTTATAGATTCCCCATCTCCTATTGCTGCAAGAACACTGATATTAGTGGCTAAGTCTGTGCAGAACTTAGCAAATCTTGTGGAATTTGGAGCTAAGGTAAAAACATTTTGATACTTTAAAATGTCATTTATGAGTGAAACTTTGACAAGATAAAACCATAAAATATGGCATAAGTAAATTTTCAACAGTGGATATTTCATAAAGATAATTTATGATTTTGTTGGTATGTTCATATTTTTAGATGCTTTTTTAGATTTTACTTTTTAATAGTGGAATTTTAAAAACCACCATTTTAGCTAGTAGAAAGGTATTTTTTTCACTATAATTTCCAGTATAATCAGATTCTTCCACTTTTAAATAAAAAAATGAATGAGCATAGTTTTAAATGCACCCCAATCAATTTTATTATGTATTGCACAATAAACATTCTCTGTAAATATTAAAATTCGGATGAGTTTTTAAAACACCCATATGTGATCCCACTATCTAAAGATAATGACTGTTAATGTTCTGGTAGGGATCATACTATGTCATCTGCTTTTGTTAATATTAACAGATAACAAGTATCCTTATAGGTACTTCCTTTCAAACTTGTCCAGTTATTTCCTTAAATGAACTTTGGAGTAAAAGTACTAAGTAAGAAGACATTTTGCTCCCCACAGCCTTGCCAAAACTCAACTAGTATTACTTTTTTATTTTTGACAATCTGATAGGCATGTTACTTTTTGTATCATTATTTCATTACTCTTAGAACTGTATGATTTTTCATGTCTATTTCTTTGGAATCGACTATTGAGGTCCTTATCTCATCTTACTGATTTTAAGAGAGTGTGTATTAATACTAACCCTTTCCCGTTTTACAACATAGCATATTTTCGAATCGGTTTAAGATTTTAGAATGAAGCAGTTTATAGTATGACTCAGCTTTTGAATTTATCTGAACCCTGAGGCAGGTTATGAGTACTAATTTTTTATTGCAGTCCCTACCACACTATATTTTAATTCCCTATATTCTCTGCTAGGTTCTAATAACCTCTGGGTACTTGGCAAATATTGATAGTTTCTCAGTAATTATTTTTGAATGACCTACATATAAGAAATTTGTGTTTGCTAGGCTATGTGTGCTTTTTTTCATCCAGAATTTGTTTGTTCATTAAAAATACTCCATACTCCTATTCCTCAGAATAGCTGCTTGCTTATATTAGAAGGAAAAATATGGTCATTGTATGATTCAGTTAATTCTTATGAATAATGTGCTGCTACTGATAATCTGATTTATAAGAATTTTTGCTACATGTATGGTTTTTGTTATGGACCAGATAATGTTTTTGATGCGTATATAGTAAGCTTTTTATTTTTACATTTTTAGGAGCCTTACATGGAAGGTGTCAATCCATTCATCAAAAGTAACAAACATCGTATGATCATGTTTTTAGATGAACTTGGGGTATGCATATAATTTTTCAAGTACTTTGACATCTATACTTAATATAGCTGAGTATAACTCATTTAAGCAACAATCTTTAGAAAGCTTTTCTATCCAGAGCTTAAAAAAAAAAAAAACCAACCCCAAAAAGCTGCATATTTTTGTCTACCTTCCTAAACAAATTACTTCATTTGATATAATTATTATAACAATTTATTCTTACACTGAATGATTTACACCAAGAATAGAGGACTGTGGCTTTTGAACTGCCTCTGTCAATTTTTAGTTTGTCCCACTTCACCACTATGACATTCTGTTGCTGCTTTAGCTACTTTTAACTTTGCTGCTACTGTGTGGAATTTGAAACAAGATGGATGACCCACAGTTCGGCCAGTTCAGTAAGTAAATGGACTGGAGAATGTATGTTCCTGTGGCTTTTCTAAGAATAAAATACATGGATTTGGTGTTAAACTTCATTCAGTGGGACTACATATGCCTTACTTAGGCATTTATAAATAAGCTGTGATTATAAAATTAAGAATGGGATTTTTAAAATAATTTTTAAGACCCTGGATTTCTTAGTAAAGTTAAATTTTCTTGTTATAGATCTTCAGATACTGCATCAATTAAAAACTAAATAAATGTATTAGCAATTCAGTTCATATATACAGAAACCAGAAAAGAGATGTGAATTTAGCCAGGTGTATGGCACTAGGGAATGCTAGGGTAGGAGAATGTTCTGCTTTAATACAGTCAGATTCACTTAAAAGCACAAGTAAACAACCACCACACCACTGTACAGTCAAACCAGTCAGGACAGCCTGTGGGCCCCTAGTTTGCAGCTTCAGGTATAAGAAATTTACAGTATTGGTCCATATTGATAATGAAATGGAGAAATAAAGGAGCAGATGCTAAATGTCCATCATGTTCCTATATGTGAACTCCTGGGAAGTTTTGAAGACTATAAATATTTCCGATTACCAAAAAAATATAGTTGGTCCACGACTGAAATTTTTTTTTTTTTTTTTTTACTATAGTGATGTTTAAGGAGCTGTATGAAACTGTCCGGTATTTAAGGCTAGCTAGTTTTATCTCAAGCCACGTTTCTAGGTGTAGATTCAAGATTAGGATTCCATTTACTTTCCATAATCACATGTCTACAGTCCAGCTTTCTCTATCACTTTCCTAGTTATGCCACACAATCTAGCTTTTCAGATTGCTTAGAATTCCAATATTGTAATACACTTCCAGTCTCCTCATACTCTTCCACTGCTTTACACCTATATAAGTCAAATTTATCTTTCAAGACTCACCTCAAACGTCTCCTTCAGGCAGGCTTTGCTGAGCCCTAAACCTGAACTAAATAATACGTTTTGTTCTGCTTCCTAAGTATCCTCTGCATATCCTTTGATATATATAACTCTGTGATCAGTTTAGTCTGTCTTCTCTACTAGGTTGTAAACTCTTTAAAGGCAAATATGGTTGTCTTTCATGCCATCTCTAGAAGCCTTCATTCACTGAATAAATGAGTCAGTTAATTAATAAAAATGAATTATATTCTAATTATTTTTTTTATACCATAGAAAACTGCGTGTTTGCAGTTTTTAGGAGTGTATAGCAAATATTGTCACCATTAGGGAGAGGAATAGATTTGTTTAAAACTACTGGTGATTAAACTCGTGTTAAATTTTATTCCAGTGCTCAAAATAAAATCAATACTTAGTTACTATAACAAGTTGGTAGTACTGTATTGGCACTAATTTACTTTATGAACGTTATCTGAAGATACCATAATTAACACATCATTTCTACACATTAGCAAGTGTTTTGGGCAGAGTCCACAGATAATTATAGGCCTGAAAGGTTCTCATCAATGCTTTCGTAATGTAGCTCTTACTTATATATGCTGATCAATTTGGACAAACTATAGCAGTTTAATAATGAAACTCAGTCTGAAGGAGTGGAGGAATTTTAAGTTTAGGTTGCATTTAATCCAGATTGGCAGTTAATGCTTGCATTATGTTCCAGTTTAAAAAAAATAATAATACTGTACAATATTCTGCTGTGTGGTTGAAGAAAATGAAACTTGGTTTTGGTGTGAATACTGAGGTTACAAAATCTATCAAGTTGAATTTTAAGAGAATATTATGTGTTAAATTCTATCTATCTACTGTACCAGTTAGGATCTTTTCAGAAGAGAGTATAAAGAGTTGTATTTCTAAATGCAGTTTTATGATTCCCTTAAAGAATGTACCTGAACTTCCGGACACTACAGAGCATTCTAGAACTGACCTTTCCCGTGATTTAGCAGCATTGCATGAGATTTGTGTGGCCCATTCAGATGAACTGCGAACGCTCAGTAATGAGCGTGGTGCACAGCAGGTAGGTTTTTGCCAACCTTTTTTTAACAATGATGTTCCTCACACTTAAGCAGAATGTCAACATAAGATTCTTTGGGAGGTGATAAATAGCTGAATTACAGTCTTATTAATTGTATTAAATTTTTGAGAATCTGAATCATAATCCACAAAGATCGCAGCAAACAGGAATAATGAGCTCAGACTAAGATTACATATTTTTGATACTGCAAAATGTCAAATCTTGCTTTTAAGTTAATGTGTACTGAAAAATGGTGGTGTTCATGCACTTCAGTGGCATGTATGAAAATGGTAAGTGAGCTAATGATAAGTCAGTAGTGATGTGGCTTTTTCTGTCTCTTCTGTCACACGGTGCATGGCCAAGTAATTTGCAAACTGTCAAACACATGAGAATTACTCAGGAAGATTGGTAAAAATATTTCGAGCTCCAGATCCAGAGATTGTGTAGTGTGGCCTCAGGAAGAGCTTATCAAAAATGGCAGTTTCTAAGTACCGTCACCACAGTGGCCAACCATTTGGCAAGGACCTTATAGAAGAGATTAACACGTTGAGAGTGGTGATTCTGAGTTCTCCTCAATCTGAGATTCTAAAGTTCTCAAGGTTTTTCGAGTTTAGGTAACAGCATGGCTCATTTAGGTTCCAGTCACTTGAGAAACTTACGCAGAATATGTGCCATGGACCTACTTACATGCCCCTGGCATGTACAATGCCTTCTTGCTACACTGACTTGCTTTAAATATTAAAAAAAAAATCTTATGGGAGCATTATTAGGCTGTAACCTGACTGCCCTCATGTGCTCCTATAGGGCTTGCGATGTGTCATTTATAATGATAAATCTTTCTTCCGTAAGGTGTTCTATTCTAGAGAGTGTTCTGGCCTAAGTAGGTATGAGAATGCCAAACGCAAATGAGTTTCTATTTACTTTAGTGTACAAAAATTCTCTTCTATCTCGACCAAAATAATATGACCAGAAATAGTCAAGGGCTGAATGATACATACTTACAATTTTATGCTTTTTTTTGAGTAGAATGGTAATATTATTTATTCCTTTGCGTTTATATGGCTTTTTTCAAATCCAGGTTCCCATCCCTGAGATTTGACCAAGCTTTCATTTATTTACTAATTATTTTCATACTGTTTTTCCTTGTCTAGCACGTACTGAAAAAGCTTCTGGCTATAACAGAACTGCTTCAGCAAAAACAAAACCAGTATACAAAAACTAATGATGTCAGGTAGCAACCTTCCACCCTTCGCCGCAGTGTTCTGCATGGATTCAGCATGCCCAACATGGTAATTCACATCAGTATAATGTCTCCTTTGCTCTTGCCAAAAAATAGCACACCTTTCCACATTCCAGTAATGTGTGAACTATGCAAACAAAACTCGAGATTCTGCTGGTGAGTAACTGCACCAGCAGCTTTGTAAGCTATCTGTGCAGGATATTTGCACTTTTTCCACATATGGAATCTTTACCAACCTCTGAGCCTTGGTGTACAGATCACCTTTCACACAATGCTATGACCGTATCTTGAACTTGGAAAATATATTTTCAATACATTCAATTGCCAAAGTTTTGCTGTCTCTTGGAAAAAGAACTATGAAAAAAAGCATTCTCTGTTGACAATTGAGTATAACTGGATTGCGGACTGCTCTTACTGTTACTTCTTCCTGAATTAGGAATATGACCGTTTGACTGTTCAATGACTTTATTTGTATTTACAGTTTCCAGAGTTTACCATTACAATAGGAACAATCTTTGCTGTATACTTTTTTAAAATAACTGCTATTTCTCTTTGCTGGAACTGTTGAAAGAAAATATATAGAATGGATCTATTGCTCATCAGCTTTATTTTTTAAACATACCACTTATTTTGTTCGAATTGTCAAAGACTGTATTTAGATCTCATAATGCTTTTTTGTTAAATGTTTACAACAGTAAATAGTTTGAATTCAATAAATATTATTGGTCACTGTGTACTGATCAACGCATGTTACCCATTCAACCGTTTTATAGATTACTGATTTATATGTTTAAAAACCCTAGAATGCTTTCATTGAAAGTATTCGTTAATTCCAAGTTGATTTTTTAAATTATGCAAAACAATTTCATCAGCCACTGAACAGCTATCCATCTTTGCCCTTCTGACTACTTGTTGTATCTGCTGGATATTTAGTTTGACTGTATAGTTTTATTTGCTTCTGTATGTGTATTTTTGTGAAGTATTCACAAGGGTTAAGTTAAAATAAAACCAAGGGATATCATAAATGTCTGATTACTTCTGTCTAAATGCAGCTAAACATTTAATAATTTCATTATTTTCTTCCTCCTTTTAGGGGCAGTTCAAATTTAGTACCAGAGCAAGGCCCAGGGAGATGAGATTTTTTTTTCTGGCTGATGGTCTCTTTTGAAGGATTCCATTATGTATTTGTTAACGATTCATTCCCTCCCATAAAACTGTGCAGGGGAGAGAAGGCATACAGAGAGCCAGACAGGGATGTACTGGGAAAAGCATTTCCCCAGTAAAAAAAAAAAATTTTCTAAAGGCCTAGGTTCTAAGAGCAACACTTTGTTTCTTCCTGTATTTTAAGCATTCAAGTGTTAAAACTATACTATGCAGAAATTTTGTGAACCCTCAGTTAGCTGCAAGTATTAAATGCTGTTATTTGCATAGAGGTAGCTAGACCTGAAGTAGCTGTGATCACAGTTGAACAGTGATAGCAAAACACTAACAAACAAACACACCAGGTGCTCCTTTTTCTTGATGTCAACCTAATTCTATCTTTTCCCCTCTGCTTTTCAGTTAGTTAGACAATAGTATGCCATTTGGTCTTCTTCCAGGATAGACTAGAAGGGATATGGACATCTCCAAAAACATTTCAACAATATGCAAAAAGGTCGATTCTAGTGCTCAGCAATTTGTTCTCTCTCTCCCACTACTCACATCTCAGTTTTTTAACCATACTGACCTGCCATTTCTCAATCTGAATTGCTTCTCCTGCCTTTTATTTCTAAAAAAACCCACAAACCTAAAGACACTCTGCTTTTTTTTAATCTTAATGACATGCTTATTATTTCTTAAGCTGGAATAGGAAACTTACTTGTCATTTACCTTTGTAGGCCTTGGAGTAACTTAGGTGGTCAATGATGAAATGAAACCTCTAAACATTTTTTTAAAGGGTAGGAAAATTTTCAGAGATAAATGTGGACCATGCTCTGACGCCAAACTTTAGTGACCTAAAAAAGAAACAAGATAAATTCCGAACAGTTTGCCTTTCTGTCTAGAGCCTGGCAGGACCACTGCTTCACCGGGACTGCAGTGAAGGACTGTCAATTTTGGCTTCTTCCCCTCCACTTTTATAAAACCACACTTCATGAATTTTATTCCTCATTCCTCAATGAGAAGGAAATTAAAACAACGCAAACCTAAAATTAAAGAATTATTATTGAAGGATATGCATATAGTAAATACTACCGTCAACTACTGAAATGTAATTAAATGGTACCTACACTTTATGGAAAAGTACATCCTGGGATGCACTGACACTGAGGAGAGGTTTGCATCTGTAAAACTTACTTAGATTTAGGGCAATTGAGTTTCTCAGAATTCCTTCAACCCCATTTTCCAGAAACAATCTGACAGACCTTCATACTCTGGTTCCAACTCTAGGAACTGAATAAGATCACAGTTAAATAACTGAATAAATGCTATAATAGCCAACATTCCTTAGCACTTTTAAAACTGACTACTAAGTTTTGTCTTTTGTGGTGCCTTTTTAAAAAAGGATAAGTTTGCTTAATGACATCTTGTATAAACAATATAGGCAAATAAATTACAGCTTTAATTTGGCTACCATAGAAAGACTGATTTGATATTAGTCATGGTGGGGCAAGATTACCCAAACCAGGTGCTATTCTGGCTCCTTTGAAGATGTTTTACTTCACATAAAGCTACCCTGAAAGGAAAACATTTTAAATAACATAAATAGAAAAGTCTAATATATTTTGATGCTTTCACATTACTTCATTTTTGAAGTTAAATGCCAGATATGCTTCATCCTTCTGTTGATTAGTTAGCATTGACAAATCAATTTCAGATGTTTAGAGGGAATCTACCAGGTCATCGTCAGTCCATTCTTCCTAGGAAGGAAAGAAAATGTTTGTTATAAGGATAACACTATACTGAAGCATAACCAGTACTGTTTACTTTCTTGCCTCCTTGCCTCCCTTTAGGAAAATGTTCTCCTTTCGCTATGCTGATTATAAAAGGTAAATAAACCAGGAAAATTTGTAGCAGTTTAACCTTATAATAATATGGCATGGTCTCACCAGACTAGTCCAGTGACAGGAATAAATGTTACAGTTGTGAACTTCTGCCTCTGATTATTCATTTTTATCTGACTTGCCAGGTACAATTTTTTTTTAAACAAGGGTAGGAGAAGAATCCTTGAAGATCAAAAATATATCCCTACTGCCTTCTATGACCTTAGGAGGGATTCTTCATCAAGTAACTATTATACTGCTTCAGAACAGGCCAAGACAGAAGTGAGAAAAATTCCTCTAATAATGGACAATGTACATAAAGGATGCAAAAAAAGAAATGAAAGCTTTCCAATACCCCACACCTCTGTCTATAACGCTTGCACTCTGGAACAGTAAAATCTTAACATTATGGTTGTACCAGAATATACAGCAATGATAACTTAAAATTTACCTTTGGAGAACATACCTCCTCATGTTTGGATTTCTTTGAGACATAATCATCATCTTCATAACCTTTCCTCTTTTTCCTGTAATTAAGCAACCATCAACAAGCAATCTTATACTGGCAACAGAATCTATAAGCTAGCGAGGCTATGAGATACATCTACTGAAGAACAAAGCCTGGATAAAGGGAAAGAGGTGAAAAATTATGGACAGAAAGACAATATCTTTCAAATTACTCTTTGAATTCAATGCAATTCTAATTAAAATTCTAAATAATTTTTCATGGAGCTTATCAAGTCAAACTCTGACCTGGGAAAGATGCTGCAAAAATAGCAAAAGAATCTGAAAGAGAACAAAGCATGGGGAGCTCGTCCCACTTAACATCAAAACACACACTATATATGTAAACTATAGTAATTAAAAGTGTGGTAGTCGTCCCTTGGTATCTGAAGGGGATTGGTTCCAGGACCCCTCATGCATACCAAAATCCTTGGATGCTCAAGTCCTTTATATAAAATGGCAACAGGACAGTTGGTGCTCTGCATCTGCACATACGGAGGGCTGACTGTATCAGCAAAGAATTACAAGTATCAATGATCAGAGCAGACAGGCAAAAAACAACCAAGTATATATAGGGATTTAATCTGTAATGAGTATTTAAAATACCTAGAGAAAATCATGAAATATTTTTAAATGGCTGGTACAACAGGTTACTTATTTGAACAAAAATTAGTATTACTAGATTTCTACCTCAAACCAGGCACAAACAATTGTAAATTGCTTTTACAGCTGAACAAAAGGCAAAATAAAATATTGATTAATTTAGAGTAAGAAAGGTTCAGATGTAAGAGTGTGAAGCAAAAGACAAGGTGCCTAAATAACAAAGTGAAAGAAACAATAGAAGAAAATAGCTGTATGATATATATAGAAAGATGGGTATATAAAAAGAACTACAAGAAAATAACACCAGAAAGTTGGGCACGGGTTATAATTATGCAATACAGAAGAAACACAAATGATTGTTAAACACAGAAATATCAATGCTTCAAAGTATTAGGGGAAATGCAAATTAAAATACCAACATGACACTATTTTTTCACCCAGACTGGCAAAAGTTAAAGATTGATACTATTAAATGTTATACGATTTATATGAAAACAATTATTTATTGTTATTTAATTTCATATACTTATTTCATATACACATACACAGAGAAAAGCTTGGCAAAGGTAAGACACCAACTATAAGTTACCTCTCAGTTGAAACTGGAATTTAGGTTCTGGTCAAGGAGAACTTTGGTTTACCTGTATTAACTGGCTTTAATAATGACAATATATTATTGAGTATTGAAAAAGATAAAAGAATTTTAAAGACCAAGGAAAGATATTTTACCCTAAAGTAGTACTTACAAGTGGGTCCATGGACCAATGCTGCTGGTCCCTGAACCATTTCCAGTGTGCAATGAGATAAGTACAGAAATTAAGTGTATGTTTAGAAACTTTCATAGCAATTTGATAGATTTATTTATGACTGTTGATTCTAATAAAATTTAAGCTTATTTTTTATGTCTTTTTATTTTGTTTTTCTAAGTAATTGGTTATATTTTACAAAAGTATAGGTCTGTAATGGGTTAAAAAGAAAACCAACAGTCCTTTACAGACAGTTTGAGAAGCACCCCTCAAGTACTCATAGATATGCAAGATCTGCTTGACACAGTGCAAAGCAAATGGTCAGCTGGAGTAAGATGTAAATTCTGGCAATTAGGAATTTTGGATTATGGTCCATTACCTAGGTGGAAGGGTAGGATTAATAGTTCAATGGTCTAATTCGGAAGTTGACAAAATTTTCTTTGAAAAGGTCAGAGAGTAAATATTTTAGGCCTCGTAGGCTATGCAGTTTCTGTGACAACTACCCAATTCTTCTGCTATAGTGTGAAAACAGCAGTAGACAATAATGCAAACTACTGCGTGTACCTCTGTTCCAATAAAACTACTTCTATAAACAAGCAGTGGCCCAGATTTGGCCCATGGGCCATAGTTTGCCAACGCCTGGTCTAAGCCCATTTCAAAATCAATGTGAAAAGATTATAAATCAGTGCTTTAATACTTTCATTCATTAAAGTCAACATTTTTCTTTACCTCTCTGCCATCACTCCTTCCTTCCTCTTAGTTACCACTGAAACCCAGGAATGAAATTTACCAATTTTAAGTTCTATGCTAAGCCATGTTTTACAGTTACAGCTACAAATATAATATAGTCCCATATGTTGCACACTTGATAAGTCCTTGGATATCCTCCTACTACAGCTTTATAGTTAAAGAATTTGAGTCATGTGTACCTGATTTGAAGACCCTGGAATGCTGTTCTGGCTTCTCATATATTATCCAATAGGATACAATCCCCGATTAGAGATCAAAAACATCTCAAATGCATCTTACTGTTCAGATGCCAGAGCTAACCCCCAGTAAATTTTACAGAATGCATTCCACAGAATAGAAAATAATAGTTTTACCATTCCTATACCTGCCCAGATCCTCAATTGTTTTAAATGTCTAAAAGGGTTAAGTAGATCCTTCAAACTGCAAAGCATTAAGAACTTGAAAATGGTGATTTCCACATTCAGCCTACAAATCAATGAGACACATTAACAGTGTTTCTTATGGCTGCAGGAAGAGATCGAACAGCACATTTTCCTACTGGTTCTGTCTTCAATATAAAGTTACCACTGAGAGAAAATATGCCAAGTTTCCCCACCCTAGCTAACAGAAATAAGTGTGGAACAGTATACTTGTTCTTCAGAGGAGATACCAGACCTACAAAGAACTGAAAGATTAAAAGGGCAAGAAGAGGTGCAGGAATTCCCTAGGAAGACTCTGCCCACGGGACCCCACAAGAAGTAACAGAACGGGACAGGGCCCACAAGCCAAAGAACACATTAGTCAAAGCAGGAGCAGAATGTACTATGAAAGCCAAATTCGTAACTTATTATTTCATGTTTAATCCTGTTAGAAATCTCCAGTCAATAAAAAAAATCTGATTTAATGGGTAAGTCAGTTTTCCCCACATGAGCAAACATTTACCAATTAAGTAATTTAAGGACTAGGTGGAGACAGTAACAATTATATCTATTCTTGAATTAACAGTCTCGCATCTACTTACGTAATTATGTTAAGTGCAAGCTCAGCAGAGTGACATCTCTCCAACTTCTGTTTCAGAACAGCGACTTCTTCAGGTCTGGGTGGTTCATATTTTTTTACCAAGTTCCTCATGCCTATGCGGAGATAAAAAAAGGATTTATAGTAGATAATAAAAAGCCTTGTTCTCATAAGGGAGTTGAATGATGTTTTCCCATCTAGTTTTGGGAACAAAAAACACTCTTGAAATGTGATTATTCTTACCAGGAGTAATACTGTTCCACATTAAAATCCATTGAACACCATACTTCTAGTTAAGTTATTATAGCTGTCTGCTGCTTAGCCCACATCATGTATGGCCTAAAGATAAGCATGCTCTACTAGTCAGTATTTTTTTAAAATCCTACCATGGTCACTTTTTGCTTAGTTTTAATAAGGCTTTTAAAAAATCCCTACATGATTTAGTAAACATGCTTAGTTCCCTGCCACCAACCATATTCATAAGATTCTATCCTACAGATGGCAGGCCAAGAGTGTACTACTTATTTACAAAGAAAACCATTATTACATAACATGTAATGAAGGGAAGATGCTTAGTAAAAACATGTCAGTGATCCTTTGCTTTAACAAAATACAAAACCTATACAATGAAGTATGACCAAGAAAACAAATATGTCCTCTTTAGGGTAACAGCACTGACTTTAAAATCGCAGAAACATCCTCTACCCTGATCCATTTTGTTATTCAACTACAATAAACCAAAGAACATAAATCTCAAGATTTATTAGGGAAATGATGAAAGATCCAGGGCTTATTACTAGCCAGGCACGTGCTCCAAATGAGTGACTTATTTCATAATGCAAATAAAGCAGTGTTTGCAATTGAATTAATACTAGTGACTTAACACCCTTAGGACAGTATCTTTGTGTGAAAAATGATGAATAAGATACCTTAATATCGCTAAAGCTCTGAGTGTTTTATCAAGAGCTATTCTTATTTTGTACTAAAACAAATGGAGTAAAATAAAGGTACTGAGACAAAATCAGTAAT
Source organism: Balaenoptera physalus (assembly GCF_965194825.1). Lineage (NCBI taxonomy): Eukaryota > Metazoa > Chordata > Mammalia > Artiodactyla > Balaenopteridae > Balaenoptera > Balaenoptera physalus. Next base: position 107,959,984 of record NC_138890.1, on the reverse strand, counting down.
AAAACTGTCAGCTATAAAATGAGCACAGTGAGTTACCTTTAAGACCTCTTCTACCTACTAAATTCCCTGATCCAAATGTCTATGGCCAAACTGCAATTAGCTTTGGAAGTGAACCCTCTAGTGGTATAACTGAAAACCTACCTTATGGTTCGTAAATCACAAATCCATTTTTCTCAAAGAGGGAAGGCGTCAAAGATAATTTCAAGCAAAGAAATAAGAAATGATACTTCCATGCCCTGAAGCATGTTGACTTTAGAAACATAAAACATGTAAGAAGTACTCCCTCTCATCCAAGATCAAGATATTCAATCTCATATTTTATTGGTTTATTCAGTATTTAAACCATAAATTTTATTAACAAGGACAATTGGCACAAAAGGTTTGGAAACAAACAAACACACTGTTTTTAACCCTAACGAGCAGTCTAGTAGCCATGAGCATGCAGTGTGACATGAGCAAGTATGAAAATGGAAAGGACTGGCTAACCTAGCCACCCAGTTTAGTGGAGGTTCTGACTCAACACGTACCTTCTGTACAGCTAAGGAAACTATATTCAATATCTTGTAATAACCTATAATGGAAAAGAATCTGAATCACTTTGCTGTACACCTGAAACTAACACAACACTGTAAACCAACTATATTTTTAAAAAGTGAAAGAAGAAAAAAAAAACCCTTAAGACAGTGTTTCTCAGCATCGACACTAGTTGGGGCTGGATAATTCTTTGTTGTGAGGAGCTATGTTAGTTTCCTGAGGCTGCTATTAAAAATTACCACAAACTTAGTAAGGCTTATTAAACCAACAGAATGGATTCTCCCACAGCTCTGAAGCCCAAGAGGCTGAAATCAGTTTCATTGGGCCAAATTCAAAATACTGGCAGAACTAGCAAATGACACATATTAACTAGTTAAAGCTAATTTACCTACAAAATGGAAGTTTCAAATTTAATTAGGCTTTAATTCCCTGAGATCTTTTTCAGTGCTCATCATATCTGGGTATACTTTAAAAGGACCCTGTTTTGAATCTCAATCCTTTCTGAATCTGATTATATTTTCACTTTCGTAAAAAGTTCTGTGTAAAAACTACTTTCTTTCATGTACCTTCTATTTGTTCTTCACCAATGTATCCTTCATGCCTCCATGATACAACAGTTCAATGTAAGTAAATCTAAACAATAATCTGTTATCTCAAGTTAAATACCAGGATGTTATTTACTTAGAAAGTAGCTTTGTGATAGAAGAGTATTTTATAAAGTGTTCTGTTTTACTTACTTTTCATTATATCTAGTAACTGTGACAAGCAAGTTCTGTTCTCTTTTAGCATCAGACTTTCTGATAAATAACTGGAAAAGAAAGAAAAGAAATTTAAATCTATTGAACACATATAGCACCTTGAGAAAATATGACATCATAAATTATTTTCCTCCATGTTCATTTCATCATCAAGATTAGTTTTTAAATAAATTTACTTTAAAACTGTTAAATAACAATACTTTGAACTCTACTAAACTATAATCTGTATCTCTTACAGTCTTAAGGATTTACTACAATTTATACTAGATTCAAAATGCTTAATGTTCAAGTTAATTTAACTTCCATAATATATTCAGAGAGAAAATGATATGAAACTAACAGGAGCAATACTCAATACTTTTAATGCTAAGTGTTTAATATTTAGACCCTATGAGTCTAATCTCACTCACTTTACAGGTGAGGAATCTGAGTCACAGGGACAGAGAAGTTATGAATAAAGTCAGGTGGCAGCAGAGCTAAAACCTGGCACTAGTAAGGATTCTCTCTCCCCTTAATATCAAGTCCATGTTAACTATAATTGCTCTTCTTGGGACAAACAGGTATTCAAACCCATAAGAACATCACCCCACGCTTTACAAATCTATTACATCTTTTTTGCATCAAGTCCAGATCAAAGGTGTTAATACTATTCCATAAATGTACATAAAGCCCAATTATCTGTTTTCTTGGAACTAATGACAGTGTAAAAATGTAATTTCTATTTTTAAATTTTTAGTTACTGAGGTTTTATATACTTGAACTTGATCTATAACTGATAAAAGCCCAAGTGAACAGATTCTCAAGGCAATGTAATCTTTCAAACATGAATGTAAAAAAAACTATTAATTTTTCTCGGGTGAAATAAAATTACAAAAATTAGAAAGACGATTCTTTAAGAAATTTTGTTGCTGTATGTCTTTTAAACTATCAAAATCATTTAAACTACATTACAAAGTTTTGATAACTACCTTTGCTGTTACATCTTCATCGTCTATTGTGGGAGTTTCATTTTAGATATGGAAATCAATAACTCCCCTAACAACTAATACAATTCTTGTTATCAGTCATTCAAAATAACAATTAGTTTTTTCCTTTCACTTTTCTCCCTAAAACTCCTCACACTTCTGACATCTTTGGTTTTTTTTTTTTCATTACCTAAGAAGTCAAACTAGGAAATGAAAAATAAAGCTCTAAATCCAATGAAAAAGAAGAAACCTCTAATCAACAACAATGTAACATTCTATGACTAATAATCTTAAAGCCTCATTCAGAATATAACAACAGCACAAGGACTCCCCCCTTTTGAAATCAGTAATAAATATAAAGGCAATTTCCATGTATCTCAAAAGTTGCAAAGGATGTCAGAAGCTAAAAATGATTTGAAAGCATTTCCTCAAGGGAAAAAAATGCCCAAATGTCTATAGTCCCTGGGAATGCAACAAAAGTGTATCCAATTTGCAATCAGCCCAAGGTACCACAATTTCACTTTCACCTGCCTATCTGAAATTATAACTAACTAAACTTCTAAGATGAAATACACTCTAATTTGGACCTTAGGATCCTTCATCCCTCTCTACTGACATAAGAAAAATCTCACCACTGAAAAATTAGCATATACCTGCATAAGATACAATGCTTAAATAGATTAAGCAAACAACTGGTTGTCTAATTGTGAAAAAGAGGCTTTTTCCCTTACACTATGGAAGCTCCATACCCGCAAACTCCATAGGTATCAATTTGCATGGCCACCCTTCCTACAAGGATAGCTTGTTCATTCTTATATTTCTACAGTATAGTACAGTGCATGGTACATAGAAGGCAATGTAAAAAAAAAAACCTCCATAAAGGTTTGCTTAGTAAATAAATGAAGGTATAGATCACTTTGGGATTAAATGTATATACTTATATATAGTTGGTGAGCTGTGTCTATACAGAAGAGGCATACCATAAATTAAACTTAGTAAATGAAGGTATAGATCACTTTGGGATTAAATGTATATACTTAGACACAGTTGGTGAACTGTGTTTATACAGAAGAGGCATACCATAAATTAAACAAAATACAAGCCCACAATCCCTTATCTTGGATTTGTTTTGAAATTCAGAATTATTCATGTCTTAGAAACTTAACATGGTGTATATACCATGAAATGCGAAATACTTCAGTGATATCTCTGGGGCAGTATCTTGTAATCAGTAACATTAATATTTCTGCTAAGAAACCTAAAACTATTCCCATTCAGTTGAATAAAGACTAAATCACATCTGTTCATGTTTCCTGCCACTGTATCAATGGATTATGAAATTACAGACAAGGGATTACAAACAAGCAGTAAAGTTTAAATTTAGAGAGTTTTATCATCTTTCCTCCTCAGCTATTTCTAGGAGTGAATCAAGCAGAACTTCGAAGGTATAAAGAAATTAAATTGCTATAAAGAAATTAAATGTAAAGATTTTTAAAGTCTAACTTACTGCTAGCCTGTGCTTTAGTTATAAATGAATATAATAAATATCTAATTAACCTTCACACAAGATATTATTGTAAGAATCAAGTGAATTTAATTCATGTAAAGTGCTTATCACAGAGCCTGGTTCTCAGTGCGCACTTATGTATCAGCTATTAGTATCTATAGCTCACTAAAATTCATTTGGACGTTCCCTCAAGTATTATTCATTCAACAAATCTTTACTGAATTCCATGTTCCATACATGCTCCACAGCAGGAGATTAATGATAAAACAAGGCAGACGTATTTGTTGCACTCATGCTGCTTACCAGTTCACAAAACTTCTAAATTTGCCATATATTGATAGCTGTTATCAGTCTTCTGAGGATCACCTGATTTAATTCTACTTCAGTCATAAATGGATCCTCTTAGCTCAAAAATATTTTACTGAATTTTTAAATATTTCCTTAAAAGGTGATTCCATTTCTTCCCTCAGTTGCCCTCAACAACCCTCAACCACAGGAGATATGAAGGACTAACGTTACAAAGTGAACCTTACTTACAAACTTGGGACTCCAGGAAGGAATAAACTGAGGGACTGAGTCTAATCTAAGTTAAAACACAAAACAATACCTTTCCATAGTAATTCCTGCTCTGGATGCACTAGATAAAATGGCAGTCAGAGCAATCTGGGAAGGTGTGTATAAAAGGTGAGCATCCGTCAGTGCAACTCTATTAAGAAAGTCATCAGCTGTTTTCCTCAAGATCTCTGGATTCTCCAACATGGGATAGCGAGTCTAGAAAGAAAGTTTGCAAATGTTATCACTTCTGAGGGTTTAATGGAGTAATAACAGTACAAAACTATTCCTATAAACCAGAAAGTGCTTAACACAGGATACTTTTAGTAACTCCTGTAAGATCTCATTTAGAAACCAAAGCACCACCTCATTTTGATTTGAAATTCCTTCTACTAAAAGTTTACTTTTGGGAAATGAATCTTTGTTTGATTACAGAATTATTTTTAGTATATGCCCAAGAAATACTGATGATCCCCTATTTTCTAACCATTCTTACCTTTTAAGATGAACCCTAAATCCTAAACCCCAGATATATTTCAGATATCTACATTCAAGTCCCAAAGCAGTAAGAAATCTTTTCTATACTCTGAAACAAAATAGCCAGTCAACTGTACAATCACACACAGGTCTTGTCATCCCAAAATGCCTGACCTCTGATATGACAAATCCAACATTCTACTCTGACCACAGCGTTCCCTCTCCCAGTACGTACATTTGCTCAATTACTTCACAGCTGTTCTTTGACTTCCTCCTCAGGACCTCTGGTTCCTTATCCCTATACTTGCTCCTACTCACCAGGGTCCACTGGTTCTCATTTCCCTCTTCAATTCCCTGCCCCAGTATGCTGCCAACATATTTCCAGCAAAACTTCAATAGTGGTCGAATTCAACCAACCTGCTTTGCAACTCTACCCAGATTTCTGGGTGCTGCTAGAGAAAACAATACAACCAGCAGGTCTGGTAATATTACTATAAATTCAAGTTCACTGACCTCAACAAGGCTCTCAACACTGCCTAGCTAAAATATTCCATAGAAAATGTATTCTCCCATTTTTCAGTGATTATGTTAAACACTTTCTACTTGACTCAGTGTCTTTGATAATAATTCTCAGAAACTCCACTGCTCTCAGAAAATGATCTCTGTTGATAACAAAGACACTTCATTTCCTGCTATGGCCAAATCCCCAAACATAACGTTATCCTCACCCATGCTTTCCTCTTTCCCTCCGTTAAGAGAAACAGCCAGTTCTTCTACCTTGCTTCAGAATCCCATGCCAGGCCCTTCTACCACACTCCAAAGGAAAACTTGAGCTACACATGTTCCATTAAGCTTTCTCTACTAGCTTTCTAAATCAGTTTCTCATGCAAAACAAAACACAACAAAAAATTGTTCCTTTCTTCTACTTCTAGCAGTTCCCCCATCTTCTCAATCATCCCATCTTCTTTTTCCACTTCAAAGACAAGCTGTTTAATCCAAGTTATATACACTTGTTTTCTCACCTATTTATTCCCCAACCAGCTCCAATCTTTTTTCCTTCACACTCCAAGAAGACTAATTTCACCAAGATCACAAGTCACCTTTCTGGCACTAAATCTAGCAAATGTCAACTTTTACTTTGCCTGAATTCTGAGCAGGACTGGAGAGCCTCCCCTGATTATATGCTAAAAGTATTCTACTTCCCTTCACTTCTCCAGAAGTCCTACCTCTCTGGATATTCTTCAGTCTTCTTACTAGCTTCTTACTTTTCTCTAGCTACCCTTTAAACGGTCCTTATGGCCAATCCACTTTAAATCTTCCTGGGGTGGCAGTGATGCCCAAATCTACACCTCCAGCCTAGCCAACTTCTCTGGCCTCCAGACACAAATATCTACCAACCTGAATGTCTTGCAAGCAATGGAAATTCATCATGTCCCAAACCAAATTCATCAAATCCCTACCCCACCACCATCAATAAATCTCTCCTGCACAAGTTTCCTGTATAAGTGTACTACCATCCACCAATATGCTCAGGCCAGAAACCTGGGGGTTCTTCCACTGTCCTTGCTCTCTGTACGCAATCATTCCTCAAGCTCTACTGATTCTAAAGCCCAAGAAGCTCTCTCTGTACCCACTACCACTTCATGAGTCAAACCAACCACTATCTTTCTGCCTGAACTACTATAACAGCATCCCAACTGGTATCCCTTCATCCATTCGAATCCATTCTCCACGTTATGCCTGACACATACAGGTGTGCAATAAACATCTGACGCAGGCTGATGCATGAGTTTGCCAACATGTTTTTTATAGCTGCAAACCTAATCACGCCACTCTTCAGACTTGACCCTTTCACTGGCATCCCATTGCTCTATTCAAAATCTGTAACATTACCTCCACAGTCTATACTCTGCCTTCCACTCAGGCAGCACTCCGTGGCAGTCCTCCCCATTTACCTCTAAGTTCTATTTAGGTTCTTTAGTACACCATGGTTTGTTAAGTCTGGGCCTTTGACCAGAAAAGTCTCTCTGAATGGGATGCTCTTCTACCACCCAATCCCTACTCTTGCTCTGAATTTTACTTCAAATTACACTTTCTCAGAACTGTCTCCCCTTCCTCTCAATCTGCTATCTCCTTCTAAAGTACCCTGTATTTCCCCTTCTGTTAACACTTAGCACACTGAATATATGATTGTCTTTCCCATTAGACTGTAAGGCCTATAAAGTGGAGGCTATTCCTGTCTTGTTCTTGACTACATCCTCAAGCACCATGTTTGACATATAGAAGGCACCCAAATTTGGCCACTCAAGATAAATGAACCAGTTTTTGACTTCTGTTCACTTAACTCACACTATCCAAGTCCTTCCTCAGGGCCAAAACAAGTTGCTTTTGTCAATGTTCTGACAAAACATTTATTTACTGTTATTTTTGATGCCCACATATTGACTTCAGTTCACAACGCCCTAAAAATAGAAGTCACTTAGCAATCTTCTAGTTTAAAATTAAAATTTTGTAAAATTTCTAAAAATAGAAGTCAGTTAGCAATCTTGTAGTTTAAAATTAAGAATTCTGTATGTATGAAGATCCAAGACAGTATACTTGAGTTAGAAGAGTTATCTTAAGTCTTTAAAAGCATTACAATTGTCCTCATTATGGTCCCTCGACCAGTATTTGCAAATCTACTAAATCAGAAGCTCAAGAACTACAGTCTGACAATCTCAGTTAATAGGTCCTCCATGTGATTCTGATGCACACTGAAGTTTGAGAACTATTGCCCTAGAAGTCCAGGCCAAACACATTTTAGCAAGCCTAACTGTGTAACAATTAGGATCATTACTAGTTATAATAAAATTTTGATTATTTTGGTTAAAGAACAATAGCAAAGGAGTTCACTCCACCAGTTTACTTTAGTCAGCAAGAATACCTTTAAATCAATGAGAAAGCCCTCAAAGGGTCTATAAGGATTGTGGACAATAAGGTGGAAATTAAGTTGCTGTATAAGAAGTAGTTCATATTCCAAAATCTGTTCGAGTGCCTTCTCTTGTCCAAGAGGACTCTCCCGTAGATTTCCAACAAACTGTGGACTAGACACATTGAATTCATCCACTTTGCAGGCCAAAAATGCACAAGTGAGCCTAGAGGAAAAAATAAGGGGAGGTATATGTATATACTTCGAGAAATACCAAAATATTTCTAAAATATGTTCTAAAATTGCCTAATATTCACAAATGACTATACTAGACATCTAAGGAAATTGATTTAAAAAAAGAGAGAGTTTCCTGTTTAAACTTTTTATCTATACAGAGACTATAAAAATTAGGTTGAACTGTATAACAGTGCCACAGCATTCAGTCATTAGTAACTTAATGCCAGTTTTATATAGTTCAGCCTAAATATCTGGAAAAACAAAATAACTGAAGAATAAGGGTACTCAGCATCATGAAATATAGATGGAAGAGAAAAAAAAATAGTACACACATATGTACATATGGGCCTGAGAAGAAAGGTATGTTACAGAAACATTATGGAAAGCCATCAGTAGAAGTCTCCAAGGACATTTAAATAAGGGATTATTACCTCAGGAACAAACCTATGAAACTCTCATGGCTACTACATAAATTTCAGAGTGAGAAATTAGTAATAAGATTACCACAAAAATCAAGACTGGAAGTAACAAGGGCCTGACCTAGACTGGTAGAAATGGAAATGAAAAAGAGAAAATATACAGGGACAGCACAATTGACAGCAAGTTCTTTGATGAGTCTCATACTAACTTCATCCTTATTTTTAATGATAAGCACAGTGCTTAGCAGAGGGCAGAAACACAACAGACCTTTGTTCAAGTGAAATGACTGTGGAACTATAGGACTTGTAAACTGACGGGATGTACAGGAAGAGGAGTTACCGTAAACGATTCTCAGTCAGAGCAAAAGGGCGAAGACAGGTTCAGCTAACAGAAAGGGATATTATGGAAGCCAGTTTAAGAAAAACAGAATTTGAATTTGGACAAGTGCCAATAGAGATGCCATCAGTATTACAGGGAAGGAAGAATTATACAGGTATATTAATGAGTATCAGGAGGGATCTTAAGTTCAGAATAGAATGCAAGTCTAAATTACCCTTTACTAGGAAGTCATTTTTTCACACACACATGCTCAAATAGTATAAAAGTCTTCTTAAGTGAAAATCAATAAATTAGACTTATACTCACATTATTATCCGGGGGTGATATTCCATTACTGAGTTATTAAGATAAAAGCGCTTGAAATACATACAAGCTGTACCCTAAGATTAAAAATACATATATTATCAGAACCTATTCACACATACAAGTTAAATTTTGTATTAAAAAAAACCTTATTTATGCAAAGGTTTCTTTGAAAAAGTCACCTGCAAAAAACCCCAAAACTTATTACTTCTTAAGTCAAAATAAATTGTGATAAATTACAACAGAAAAACCACAGCCAACCCTTTGTTGTCCTTCCCCACCCACCTGGCTTATCCTTCCTATGGTCACTGGCTTAATTTTAAAAATGTCGGGGGGTTTTACACAATTATATATATTTGTATAATTTATACAAATGATCACAGCTTAAGCAGTCAATCTAGTAAAATACTGGCAGAATAACATGGTCAGGGCAATGAGCCTTCTCTCTAAATCCACTCTGGTTCTGTGATCTAACCTGCTGCCAAACCAAACAGGAGAAGCAGCACCTACCATTAACTGACTGCACCCCATGTGCCACACTCTGTGCCAAGTATAAAACTATCATCTTATTTTAATTCTTATAACAGCTTGGTGAAGTACTGCTATCTCTATAGAAAAAGAAACTGAATATCAATGAGGTTAACTGACTTGTTCAAGGTCACAAATCTAATAAGGGACAGGGCTGTTTTCAACCAAGGTCTGCCTGTACTTTTAAAAACTATTTCATTTGGCTAGAACCAATGAAATAAATATTTACCTACTTTAGAATAGAAAAAAATACATTTCTTTTTAAATATTTTAAAAGTTTAGTTTTGTCATTTTATGTGAAACAAAACCCAAAACTAACAGTTATAAATAAGCAAGTTATATAAAGACACATTCCACAAAGAAGTTCATTCAAGGATTCAGTTTCTTCATCTGAAAAGATCACTTAAACCTACCACCTTGTGTTACAGTTTTCTTATCAGAAAAGACTAAGACCAAATCTGGAGATAGAAAGCAAGCACATTTGAAATTTTTCATGACTCAGATCTCTTAAAGGTCCAGTAAAAAACAGAAAACACTATGAATACTTTTGGACTTGGTATTTTCAATATACTTCAGTTTTTTCAACTATAAAAATGGAGAGTATTTTCTAGGAGCTTATTCTTTTCTGGGCCATAAATTATTCACTTGGTATAACTTTAAAATGTATGATCTACTTTCACTTAAGACAAAACTTTCATATTTGATATTCACAACAAATCTGTGAGATAAGAGAAAAATATTTTATACACCTTTCCCCCTTTTTAATCTTACAGCTTTTAAATTTCAGTTTAATTTTCTATCAACAAAAATACACAAACCCAGACGAAGGAACAAAATAATACCCCAGTAGAACAACTAAGTGAAGCGGCGACAGGTAATCTACCTGAAAAAAAAGTCAGAGTAATGAGGTAAAGATGATCCTAGATTGGAAAAAAAATGGAGGCACAGATCAAGAGGACACAAGAAATGTTTAACAAAGAGCCAGAAAATGTAAAGAACAAACAAACAGATGAACAATACCTTAACTCAAATGAAAAATACATTAGAAGGAATCAATAGCAAAATAAATAAGGCAGAAAAATGGATAAGTGAGCTGGAAGACAGAATGGTGGAAATCACTGACACAGAACAGATTAAAGAAAAAAGAATGAAAAGAAATGAGGACAGTTTAAGAGACCTCTGGGACAACATTAAGTCCACCAACATTTGCATTATAGGGGTTCCAGAAGGAGAGACAGAGAAAGGGCCTGAGAAAATATTTGAAGGGATTATAGCTGAAAACTTCCCTAAAATGGGAAAGGAAACAGTCACCCAAGTCCAGGAAGCACAGAGGATAAACCCAACGAGGAACACAAGGAGACACATACTAATCAAACTGACAAAAATTAAAGACAAAGAGAAAATATTTAAAACAACAAGGGAAAAAAAACAACAAATAACATACAAGGGAAGCCCCATAAGGTTATCATCTGATTTTTCAGCAGAAATTCCACAGGACAGAAAGGAGTGCCATGATACATTTAAAGTGATGAAAGGGAAAAACATACAACCAAAAATACTCTACCCAGCAAGGCTCTCATTCAGATTCGACAGAGAAATCAAAAGCTTTACAGACAAAAAAAAGCTACAAGAATTCAGCACCACCAAACCAGCTTTCCAAAAAATGCCAGAAGAATGCCTTTTCTATCGAAAAAGAAAAGGCCACAACTAGAAACAAGAAAATTATGAATGGGACAGCTCACTGGTAAAAGCAAACAAAAAGGTAGGAAATCATCAACACATAAATCAAAAGTAGCAATTGTGAGGAGAATACAAATGAAGGATATTGGAAATGCATTTGAAATTAAGAGACCAGGAACTTAACCTTGTGTGTGTGTGTGTGTGTGTGTGTGTGTGTGTGTGTGTGTGTGTGTCTGTGTGTCTGTGTGTGATTTGGCAGACTACTATACCAAATCCTCATGGTAACCACAAACCAAAAATCTACAAAAGAAAAAGCAATCCAAACACAACACTAAAGATAGTCATAAAATCACAAGAGAGGAGAACAAAAGAGGAAGGGAAGAAAAAAGACCTATGAAAACAATCCCAGGGACTTCCCTGGTGGTGCAGTGATTAGGAATCCGCCTGCCAATGCAGGGGACACGGGTTCGACCCCTGGTCCGGGAAGATCCCACATGCCGCGGAGGAACTAAGCCCATGCGCCACAACTACTAAGCCTGTGCTCTAGAGCCCATGAGCCACAACTACTGAAGCCCGTGTGCCTACAGCCCGTGCTCCGCAACAAGAGAAGCCACCACAATGAGAAGCCCATGCACCGCAACAAGAGTAGCTCTCGCTCGCTCAACTAGAGAAAGCCGGCACACAGCAACGAAGACCCAATGCAGCCAAAAATAAATAAGTTAATTAAAAAAATATATTCAAACTCCATCTAAGAGTCCATAGCTTTAAAAAACAAAATCCCAAAACAGTTAACAAAATGGCAATAAGAACATACATATCAGTAATTACCTTAAATGTAAATGGATTAAACGCTCCAACCGAAAGACACACACTGGCTGAATGGATACAAAAACAAGACCCATATATATGCTGTCTACAAGAGACCCACTTCAGACCTAGGGACGCATACAGACTTAAAGTGAGGGGATGGAAAAAGATATTCCATGCAAATGGAAATCAAAAGAAAGCTGGAGTAGCAAGACTCAGACAAAACAGACTTTAAAATAAAGACTGTTGCAAGATTCAAAAAAGGACACTATATAATGATAAAGGGATCAATCCAAGAAAAAGATACAACAATTGTAAATATATATGCACCCAGCACAGGAGCACCTCAATAGATAAGGCAAATGCTAACAGCCAGAAAAGGAGAAATCATGGGGGATTTTAACACCCCATTTATACCAATGGACAGATCATCCAAACAAAATCAATAAGGAAACACAGGCCTTAAATGACACATTAGACCAGATGGACTTAATTGATATTTCTAGAGCATTCCACTTGAAAGCAGCAGAATACACATTCTTCTCAAGTGCACACAGAACATTCTCCAGGACAGATCACATGATGGGACATAAAGCAAGCCTAGATAAATTTAAGAAAATTGAAATCATGTCAAGCATCTTTTCCAACCACAATGCTGTGAGATTAGAAATCAACCACAAGAAAAAAACTGTAAAAAACACAAACACCTGGAGGCTAAACAATATGCTACTAACCAACCAATGGATCACTGAAGAAATCAAAGAGGAAATCAAATTCCTAGAGACAAATGAAAATGAAAGCATGATGATCCAAAACCTACGGGGCACAGGAAAAGCAGTTCTAGGAGGGAAGTTTATAGCAATACAATCTTACCTCAGGAAATAAGAAAAATCTCAAATAACCAACCTAGCCTTACACCTAAAGCAACTAGAGAAAGAAGAACAAACAAAACTCAAAGTTATCAGAAGGAAAGATATCATAAAGATCAGAACAGAAATAAATGAAATAGAGACAAAACAAAAGATCAATGAAACTAAAAACTGGTTCTTTGAAAAGATAAACAAAACTGATAAACCTTTAGCCAGACTCATCAAGAAAAAAAGGGAAAGGGCTCAAATCAATAAAATTAGAAATGAAAAAGGAGAAGTTAGACTGGACACCACAGAAATACAAGGGATCATAAGAAACTATTACAAGCAACTATCTGCCAATAAAATGGACAACCCAGAAGAAATGGACAAATTCTTTGCATGGTAAAATCAAGCAAAACTGAACCAGGAAGAAATGGAAAATATGAACAGACCAATCACAAGCACTGAAATGAAAACTGTGATTAAAAAACTCCCAACAAACCAAAGTCCAGGACCAGATGGCTTCACAGGCAAATTCTATCAAACACTTAGAGAAGAGTTAACACCTATCCTTCAGAAAGTATTTCAAAAAATTGCAGAGGAAGAAACACTCCCAAACTCATTCTATGAGGCCACCATCACCCTGATACCACAAGTAGACAAAGATACCACAAAAGAAAATTACAGGCCAATATCACTGATGAACATAGACTCAAAAATCCTCAACAAAATACTAGCAAACCGAATCCAACAATACACTAAAAAGATCATACACCATCATCAAGTGGGATTTATCTTAGGATGCAAGGAGTTTTCAATATCTGCAAATTAATTAGTGTGATACACCATATTAACAAATTGAAGAATAAAAACTATATGATCATCTCAATAGATGCAGAAAAAGCTTGACAAAATCCAACACCCATTCATGATAAATACTCTCCAGAAAGTGAGCATAAAGGGAACATACCTCAACATAGTTAAGGCCATATATGACAAACACACAGCTAACATCATACTCAACAGTAAAAAGCTGAAAGTATTTCCTCTATGATCAGGAACAAGACAAGGATGTCCACTCTCGACACTGTTACTGAACATAGTTTTGGAAGTCTTAGCCATGGCAATCAGAGAAGAAAAAGAAACAAAAGGAATCCAAATTGGAAAAGTAGTAAAACTGTCCCTGTTTGCAGATGACATGATACTATACTTAGGAAATCCTAAAGATGCTACCAGAAAACTACTAGAGCTCATCAATTAATCTGGTAAAGTTGCAGGATACAAAATTAATACACAGAAATCTCTTGCATTTCTATACACTAACAATGAAAGATCAGAAAGAGATATTAAGAAAACAATCCCATTTACCATCACACAAAAAAGAATAAAACACCTATGAAGAAACCTACCTAAAGAGGCAAAAGACCTGTACTCTGAAAACTATAAGATGCTGATGAAAGAAATTGAAGATGACACAAACAGATGGAAAGATTCACTATGTTCTTGGATTGGAAGAATCAGTATTGTCAAAATGACTGCACAGTAAGTCCCCTACATCTGAACGAGTTCCATTCAGAGTGCATTTGTAAGTCCAATTTGTTCGTAAGTCCAACTAAGTCAGCCTAGGTACCCAAGTAACACGATTGGGAAACTACCTAAGTACTATACTGTAATAGGTTTATAATACTTTTCACACAAATAATACATAAAAAACAAACAAAAAATAAAACATTTTTAATCCTACAGTACTGTGCCTTGAAAAGTACAGTAGTACCAGTTACATCTCCACTGCTTTTATGCTTGCTTCTGGACATCCTGGGTTTGAAATAAAGATACTGTACTACTGTACTCTATACAGTACTGTACTTTAAAGTACACAAAAGCACAACCACTTGTAGAGGATGCACATATATGACAATGTATGCCAGACATGTGAACTAACAACGTGATTGGACATGGAAACGCATGTTCTCATCTTTGAAAGTTCGCAAATTGAAGGTTCCTATATAGCAGACTTACTGTACTACCCAAGGTAATCTACAGATTCAATGCAATCCCTATCAAATTACCAATGGCAGTTTTTGCAGATCTAGAACCAAAAATCTTAAAATTTGTATTGAAACACAGAAGACCCCAAACAGCCAAAGTAATCTTAAGAAAAATGAAGCTGAAGGAATCATGCTCCCTGACTTCAGACTATACTATAAAGCTACAGTAATCAAAACAGTATGGTACTGGCACACTAACAGACACATAGATCAGTGGAACAGAACAGAAAGCCCAGAAATAAACCCACACACCTCTGGTCAACTAATCTACAACAAAGGAGGCAAGACTATACAATGGAGAAAAGACTGTCTCTTCAATAGTGGTCCTGGGAAAACTGGACAGCTACATGTACAAGAATGAAATTAGAACACTAACACCATACACAAAAATAAACTCAAAATGGATTAAAGACCTAAATGTGAGACCAGAAACTATAAAACTCTTAGAGGAAAACATAGGCAAAACAGTCTTTGACATAAATCACGGCAATTTCTTTTTTGACCCACCTCCCAGAGTAATGAAAATCAAAACAAAATAAACAAATGGGACTTAATTAAACTTGAAAAGCTTTTTGCACAGCAAAGGAAACCATAAACGAGAAGACAACCCTCAGAATGGGAGAAAATATTTGCAAATGAAGCAACCGACAAGGGATTAATCTCCAAAATACACAAAGAGCTCTTGCAGCTCAATATCCAAAAAACTAACAACCCAATCAAAAAATGGGCAGAAGATCTAAATAGACATTTCTCCAAAGAACACATACAGATGGCCAAAAAGCACATGAAAAGATCCTTGACATTGCTAATTATCAGAGAAATGCAAATCAAAACTACAATGAGGTATCACCTCACACAGCTCAGAATGGCCATCATCAAAAAATCCACAAACAATAAATGCTGGAGAGGGTGTGGAGAGAAGGGAACCCTCCTATACTGTTGGTGGGAATGTAAATTGGTACAGCCACTGTGGAGAACAGCATGCAGTTTCCTTAAAAAACTAAAAATGGAGCTACCATATGATCCAGCAATCCCACTCCTGGGTATACACCTGGACAAAACTATAATTCAAAAAGATACATGCACCCCTATGTTCACAGCAGCACTATTCACAATAGCCAAGACATGGAAACAACCTAAATGTCCACTGAAAGATGAATGGATAAAGAAGATGTGGTACATATATACAGTGAAATTCTACTCAGCCACAAAAAAGAACAAAATAATGCCATTTGCAGCAACATGGATGGACTCAGAGATTATCATACTAAGTGAAGTAGGTCAGAGAAAGACAAATATCATATGCTATCACTTATATGTGGAATCTAAAAAAATGATGCAAATGAACTTATTTACAAAACAGAAAGACTCACAGACTTAGAAAACAAACTTATGGTTACCAAAGAGGAAAGGTGGGGGGTGGGGGGTGGGGGATAAATTAGGAGGTTAGGACTAACATATACATGCTACTCTATATAAAATAATCAACAAGGACCTACTGTATAACACAGGGAACTCTACTCAGTACTCTGTAACAACCTATATGGGAATAAGAAGAATAGATATATGTATATGTGTAACTAAATCACTTTGCTGTACACCTGAAACTAATATAACACTGTAAATCAAATAAACTCCAATTTAAAAAAAAAACAAAAAAACACAAACAATAGGAACAATTACAGGGACAGCATACACAAATCCATATAGCCAAAAAGTTCTAACTACCTGTTTCTCCTCACCATTACCACACCACAATGTACACACACACACACACACACAAATAGGGTCCTCAGAACCATACATCTGAAACAACCACATGAGAACCTAGAGGGAAAGTAATTTGATTTTTTCTTTCTCTATGAAGTGAGGATATCATGACCTATCTAGCAGACCTCAAAATTCTTTAGATATGGAGTGATTCTTGAAACACTGTGTAAGATACAACATAGGAATTCATAATTTAATGGCTTTATTGAAAAATATGTGACAAAACTTAAATACATAAATTATATATTTATATAAATATATAACTCAGGTGCATTTCTGAGTAAAGTGGATAGAAAATTGATTTAAATATTTATAAGAAGTCAGATTTCATAAGTTAGCTAAAGGACATTATACTTCATCACTATAACTTACCACAACAGACCTTGGCATTGCTGGCTTAAACACCGAACAGAATTCCAATAATCTTTTCTCATAATACTTGCACAGCGTCATTTCTTCAGAAGGCTCAAGAAAGACTGGGTCATTTGGAAGAACCTGTGAGTCAGAAGTTACAACAAAAATTTAATTAGATAATCTTAATATTTTTTTCTCTGTCTAGATTAAATTTATATCTCCAACCAAAGGGAAATATACCACACCTCATTTTCTCTTTATAGAATTGCTAATATTACACAAAATAGCTTTTAAGAAAATATTCAATAAACTGAAACTATACTGTAATTGCACAATTTCTCGGAATGTCAGCTGAATATTTGCTTCACTAATGTATAAGCAATCATGAGGAGTGTGTGCATGTGTTCACAGGTTTGATGTCACTATTTATAAATCAAAAAGAAGATAGACATTGTCAATGGTTGGAAAACTTTCAATATCCCTTTCTCAGTCAGTTATTAAGTCACACAGGTTGAGGTAAAAATCAACAAGTGCCTCAAGGATAATTCTGACCCTTAACACATTACCTCTTCTCCATCTTTATAAAATCTCTACAGAATACACTACATGGTTGATAAATACTACAATTTTACAACAAACATCTATTTGGTGCTGTTATTGGTTTAATTACGACTACCAAAAAAGGTGTGTTGAGTCCTAACCCCCAGTACCTCAGAATGTGAGGAAATACGGTCTCTGCAGATGTAATTAGTTAAGATGAGGTCCTACTGAAGTAGAATGGGCTCCTAATCCAATATGACTGGTAGCTTTATAAGAAAAACATGTGAAGAGACAGAAACACAGGGAGAACACTAGGTAAAGATGGAGCTAGAGACCGGAGTTAGTTGCCACAAGCAAAGGAACACCTGGAGTTACCAGAAGCTGGAAGAGGAAAAGAAGCTGCAGAGCACCACTCGGCCAACACCTTGCTCCCAGACTTCTAGCCTCCAGAACTGTAAAACAATAAATTTCTGTTGTTTTAAGCCACCCAGTTTGTGGTAATTTTTTTATGGAGTAATTTTTCCTAGTTTCCTAGGAAATTAACACAGGTGCTAATTTTATAGAGACAGCATGGCATTGTGGTTTACAGAAGGAATGCTGAAAGTAGACTACATGGTTTCACATCTTGGCTCTGCCACTTACTAGCAATATAGCCTGAGAAGTTATTCAACCTCTCTGTAGTTTCCTAAGATGTAATGCAAGGATAATAACAGTATCTACCTCATGGGGTAGTTGTGAGGATTATATGAACTAACACTTGCTAAATACTTAGAATTTAGCACAATGTGTACTACTTTGTGCAGCACAAAAATAAAGTGATATGAAACAGACGAGACTTCCAGGTAAAAGTAAAACAGGAAGGACGTGGCTGACAGACCATATAGTCCAAACCATCTGTGGTCAACTGGTTTGTGCTAACGGTCTCTCATCCCCCTGCCCCCATCCAATAGATCCATTCCTTCCCTGAAAGCTCTTTCTAGAACAGACTCTGATAAATTTCCCATTTAAAATTTTTCAAAAGTTTCCCTATTCCTCCATCACAAAGTTCAAACTATTTACCTCCGCTTACAAGTTCCCTGCTTACCTTCTCCAACCTTTCATGCACAAATACTCAGCTTCCGCCACACACGATCATGAGCATTCCGGGGAACCAACCCTGAAACTTCTGGTCTCCTACTTTGCACCTGTGGCTCTGTCCACCGGGAAAGTCATCTCCCCATCATCTCCACAACAGCCACTAAGAAAAGCCTCCCCCACCACATAAGCATGCTGCAAAGGCTTCTTCGCCATGTTACTGGTTATTTGTCTGCCACTCGATTACGGGGATGGATGGCCATGTCCGTCTCCGTACCCACTGCACCTAGCAAAGTGCTCGCTACTTATTAAACAGATAAACACACTCCGCGCCGAGGAGGTGGAAGGGAGGTGTGCGGGAAGTCCCGGGGGAGAGGGACGGACAAGAGTTTATAGAGCTCGAGGAAGAAGGGCGGAAGCCGGAGCCCTCACCTTCCCGTTCGCCACAGCTTTGCATTTGAATTTGCGGTTGGCGTCGGCCCGCAATCGCGCCAGCTGCTCCTCACTAGCAAAAGTCCAGTGCCGCTTCTGGCTACTGTTGTGGTACATGGTGAAGTCGGAGGCAAGGCCCAGGAAGTCTGGAGAGAAGACCGCCAACGGCACAAAACCGGGACGTAAAACAGCTTAGCCACCACCAGGATTCCGCGGATGCCCACGGACTGACACCGGTCGGCGCGGGCTTGACGACGTCAAGGTCACGTGGTAATTCCGTCCGCAATCGCGTTTCCGGAGCGGATTAGGAGAAAGTCTCGCGGGGTCTCAGGCCGCCGCCCGCGAATCAAATGGGCGTAGCCTATCGACATGGTCCTCCTTTTTTGTGAGCTTCGGACCTAGCTCCGCCCCTTTCCGACAAGATTTAAAGGAGAAGCGACAGGCAGGGATATCCAAAAGGGAAGTAAATTGAGGGCATGTGGAGGCTAACCTAAACAAGCCACAAGAGATAATCAGAAGTAAGGAAAGCACTCTGGAGGAGGTCAACTTTTAAATAGGATGTTCAGAGGAGGCCTCAGGGAGAAGGTGATGTTTGAGCAAAGACTTGAAAGAGTTGCGGGAGTAGAGCTACCAATCATGTGGGGATGATCTTGGGGCAGATGAAACAGCCAAGATCCTAAGGCAGAAGCATTCCTGGCTCTTTTAAGGAAGAGTGTGTCTGGAGCGCTACCTAAATTCTTGGCCTGAGAGAGACTGAAACATGGTAGGAAAACTAGAAACAGTGCATGTGTATCGTTCTTTATTGTTCTGACACTAATGTGTACCTGTCTATTCTTTTTCTGTGCCTTTTTCCTTCTGCTTCTTTTGACAACTAGCCAATCCTTCTCCCCCTATTTCCATCTCTGAAGCCACTATGTTTAGTAGTTTTAGGGTTTTCTTGAGATTCCCATCTTTATTATTGACCCCAAGGGAGCCTTACACCTTACAATAAGCTATTATTAACACTTAAGAGATTTTTTTTTTTTTTTTTTTACTATTAGTGCTTTCAAAATTGCATTTGAGATACAAAATTTACATTGATTACAAAAGCCTTTACTGGTTTTGATATTTGTCCCATTTAGGCATACCTATGTATTATACATGGGGTCAGAAACGTGGATTTACCCACATCAAATTGTTTTTCTAAAAACAAAAAAAGAGATAAAGATGATACAGAGAGTTGAAAAGGTCACACAGGAAAAAGGGGGCAGAATATTTCCAACTTTGCTTTCAATGAAAATATTTTTAAAGGCTTAAGAAAGAGAGCACTTTTCTTCTTTTTTGTTTAATTTGGGTGGGTGCAGTTGAGGGTAGACTTTGCCAGAGTTATTTGAATTCCTTCTCAAACTTATACCATTTGTAGTTAATAACTTTGGAGATCCAGACACTCCTTAAACATATGTCAGTAATTTGGTCTAGTACATTGGCTGAGAAAAAGAGAACGAAGGAGAAAATGTGATGATGTTAAGGAAGGACATGGCAAGTTATGAGTCCAGTGGATTGTGAGAACCCTAAAAGATTGTATAATGGGAAAGAATAATTTAAAAGGAAAAACAGAAAGGCAGGAACAGAAGTGATTTAGATAAATAAATGTATGTATAAAATCTTAGAACCATGACAGTTATGTATACCCTGTCAATTATTTTGTTTTTCTGAAAGTCATTTGACAACTCCTTTAGTTTCATGTAAAGGGAAATAAAAATGGGCATTTGAGAGATGGCAGAATATGATTTCCACAGGCATAAGAGTAAAATTGCTGAGTGTCATAGTTCATTTAGGAAGACAAATATGAAAACCTGGTGTTCCTAGTATAGCTATTTTTTTAAGCCTTTAACAAATCTTAGTCTATGAAAATAAGCATTGACCATATCTGGGGGAATGTAGAAGAAATTGTAGCTGAACTAACCATCTACAGAATAAAGTTGTTGCTGATGTCCTGACATTAAGGCTCATACATGATTTCTTCTTCTTAAAGTGAGCAAGCTGGATGCTGCATTTTCAGTCTGCCTGAGTGACCTTCCCTTGTTCAGCCTATTGAGCATAAGTTTACTTTTTGTGCTATTTCTACAGTGGAAAGCAGACTGTGGACTTAGAATGTGGTGCCTTACTTATCTCCATTTCTAGTTCCAACTAAAAAGCAGCAAGCGTTTCTCTCTACTCTGCTTATTTTATTTATGGAAAAGTTCAAACATAAAGAATAGAGAGAAATGTATTTCAACAATATCAATTCATGGCCAATTCCTACCTAACCCCCGCCTCCATCCCCATTACTTTTGTTTTCTTCCAGTTTCATTCAGAGATAATTGACACGAGCACTGTAAAAGTTTAAGGTGTACAGCATAATGATTTGACTTACATACATCATGAAATGATTATCACAATAAGGTAGTGAACATCCATCATATCATGTAGATACAAAATTAAAGAAACAGAAAAAAAATTTTTTTTGTGATGTGAACTCTCAGGATTTACTCTCTTAACAACTTTCATACGTAACATACAGCAGTGTTCATTATATTTATCATGTTGATAAACGTATATTTATATCATCCCAAGCACTTAGTTGTCTGGAATTTTGTACATTTTGACTACCTTCATCTTTCATCCCCATTACCTTTTTTATTTTTTTAATTTTTAAATTTTTTTATACAGCAGGTTCTTATTAGTTATCCATTTTATACATATTAGTGTATACATGTCAATCCCAATCTCCCAGTTCATCACACCACCACCCCCACCTGCCGCTGCTTTCCCCCCTTGGTGTCAATACATTTGTTCTCTGCATCTGTGTCTCTATTTCTGCCCTGCAAACCGGTTCATCTGTACCATGTTTCTAGGTTCCACATATATGCGTTAATATACGATATTTGTTTTTCTCTTTCTGACTTAACTTCACTCTGTATGACAGTCTCTAGATTCACCCACGTCTCTACAAATGACCCAATTTCGTTCCTTTTTATGGCTGAGTAATATTCCATTGTATATATGTACCACATCTTCTTTATCCATTTATCTGTCGATGGGCATTTAGGTTGCTTCCATGACCTGGCTATTGTAAATAGTGCTGCAATGAACATTGGGGTGCATGTGTCTTTCTGAATTATGGTTTTCTCTGGGTATATGCCCAGTAGTGGGATTGCTGGGTCATATGGTAGCTCTATTTTTAGTTCTTTAAGAAACCTCCATACAGTTCTCCATAGTGGCTGTATCAGTTTACATTCCCACCAACAGTGCAAGAGGGTCCCCTTTTCTCCACACCCTCTCCAGCATTTGTTGTTTGTAGATTTTCTGATGATGCCCATTCTAACTGGTGTGAGGTGATACCTCATTGTAGTTTTGATTTGCATTTCTCTAATAATTAGTGATGTTGAGCAGCTTTTCATGTGCTTCTTGGCCATCTGTATGTCTTCTTTGGAGAAATGTCTATTTAGGTCTTCTGCCCATTTTTGGATTGGGTTGTTTGTTTTTTTAATATTGAGCTGCATGAGCTCTTTATATATTTTGGAGTTTAATTCTTTATCCATTGATTCATTTGCAAATATTTTCTCCCATTCTGAGGGTTGTCTTTTCGTCTTGTTTGTAGTTTCCTTTGCTTTGCAAAAGCTTTTAAGTTTCAGTAGGTCCCATTTGCTTATTTTTGTTTTTATTTCCATTACTCTAGGAGGTGGGTCAAAAAAGATCTTGCTGTGATTTACGTCAAATAGTGTTCTTCCTATGTTTTCCTCTAAGAGTTTTATAGTGTCCAGTCTTACATTTAGGTCTCTAATCCATTTTGAGTTTATTTTTGTGTATGGGGTTAGGGAGTGTTCTAATTTCATTCTTTTACATGTAGCTGTCCAGTTTTCCCAGCACCACTTATTGAAGAGACTGTCTTTTCTCCATTGTATATCCTTGCCTCCTTTGTCATAGATAAGTTGACCATAGGTGTGTGGGTTTATCTCTGGGCTTTCTATCTTGTTCCATTGATCTATGTTTCTGTTTTTGTGCCAGTACCATATTATCTTGATTACTGTAGCTTTGTAGTATAGTCTGAAGTCAGGGAGTCTGATTCCTCCAGCTCTGTTTTTTTTCCTCAAGACTGTTTTGGCTATTTGGAGTCTTTGTGTCTCCATACAAATTTTAAGATTTTTTGTTCTAGTTCTGTAAAAAATGCCATTGGTAATTTGATATGGATTGCATTGCATCTGTAGATTGCTTTGGGTAGGACAGTCATTTTCATAATATTGATTCTTCCAATCCAAGAACATGGTATATCTCTCCATCTGTTGGTATCATCTTTAATTTCTTTCATCAGTGTCTTATAGTTTTCTGCATACAGGTCTTTTGTCTCCCTAGGTAGGTTTATTCCTAGGTATTTTATTCTTTTTGTTGCAATGGTAAATGGGAGTGTTTCCTTAATTTCTCTTTCACATTTTTCATCATTAGTGTATAGGAATGCAAGACATTTCTGTGCATTAATTTTGTATCCTGCAACTTCACCAAATTCATTGATTAGCTCTAGTAGTTTTCTGGTGGCATCTTTAGGAATCTCTATGTATAGTATCATGTCATCTGCAAACAGTGACAGTTTTACTTCTTTTCCAATTTGTATTACTTTTATCTCTTTTTCTTCTCTGATTGCCATGGCTAACACTTCCAAAACTATGTTGAATAATAGTGGTGAGAGTAGACATCCTTGTCTTTCTCCTGATCTTAGAGGAAATGCTTTCAGTTTTTCACCACTGACAATGATGTTTACTGTGGGTTTGTCATATATGGCCTTTATTTTGTTGAGGTAGGTTCCCTCTATGCCCACTTTCTGGAGAGTTTTTATCATAAATCAGTGTTGAATTTTGTCAAAAGCTTTTTCTGCATCCATTGAGATGATCATATGATTTTTATTCTTCAATTTGTTAATATGGTGTATCACATGGATTGATTTGCATATATTGAAGAATCCTTGCATCCCTGGGATAAATCCCACTTGATCATGGTGTGTGATCCTTTTAATATGTTGTTGGATTCTGTTTGCTAGTATTTTGTTGAGGATTTTTGCATCTATATTCATCAGTGATATTGGTCTATAATAATTTTGTTTTTTTGTAGTATCTTTGTCTTGCTTTGGTATCAGGGTGATGGTGGCCTCGTAGAATGAGTTTGGGAGTGTTCCTTCCTCTGCAATTTTTTGAAAGAGTTTGAGAAGGATGGGTGTTAGCTCTTCTCTAAATGTTTGATAGAATTCACCTGTGAAGCCATCTGGTCCTGGACTTTTTGTTTGTTGGAAGATTTTAAATCACAGTTTCAATTTCATTACTTTTGATTGGTCTGTTCATATTTTCTACTTCTTCCTGGTTCAGTCTTGGAACGTTATACCTTTCTAAGAATTTGTCCATTTCTTCCAGGTTGTCCATTTTATTGGTATAGAGTTCCTTGTAGTAGTCTCTTAGGATGCTTTGTATTTCTGGGGTGTCTGTTGTAACTTCTCCTTTTTCATTTCTAATTTTATTGATTTGAGTCCTCTCCCTCTTTTTCTTGATGAGTCTGGCTAATGGTTTACCAATTTTGTTTATCTTCTCAAAGAACAAGCTTTTAGTTTTATTGATCTTTGCAACTGTTTTCTTTGTTTCTATTTCATTTATTCTGCTCTGATCTTTATGATTTATTTCCTTCTACTAACTTTGGGTTTGCTTTGTTCTTCTTTCTCTAGTTCCTTTAGGTGTAAGGTTAGATTGTTTATTTGAGATTTTTCTTGTTTCTTGAGGTAGGCTTGTATTGTTATAAACTTTCCTCTTAGAACTGCTTTTGCTGCATCCCATAGGTTTTGGATTGTCGTGTTTTCATTGTCATTTGTCTCTAGGTATTTTTTGATTTCCTCTTTGATTTCTTCAGTGATCTCTTGGTTATATAGTAATGTATTGTTTAGCCTCCATGTGTTAGTGTTTTTTATGGGTTTTTTTCCTGTAATTGATTTCTAATCTCATAGCATTGTGGTCAGAAAAGATGCTTGATATGATTTCAATTTTCTTAAATTTACTGAGGCTTGATTTGTGACCCATGGTGTGATCTATCCTGGAGAATGTTCCGTGCGCACTTGAGAAGAAAGTGTAATCTGCTGTTTTTGGATGGAATATCCTATAAATATCAATTAAATCTATCTGGTCTATTGTGTCATTTAAAGCTTGTGTTTCCTTAGTAATTTTATGTTTGGATGATCTGTCCATTGGTGTAAGTGAGGCGTTAAAGTCCCCCACTGTTATTCTGTTACTGTCGATTTCCCCTTTTATAGCTGTTAGCAGTTGCCTTATGTATTGAGGTGCTCCTATGTTGGGTACATATATATTTATAATTGTTATATCTTCTTCTTGGGTTGATCCCTTGATCATTATGTAGTGTCTTTTCTTGTCTCTTGTAACATTCTTTATTTTAAAGTCTACTTTATCTGATATGAGTATTGCTACTCCAGCTTTCTTTTGATTTCCATTTGCATGGAATATCTTTTTCCATCCCCTCACTATCAGTCTGTATGTGTCCCTAGGTCTGAAGTGGGTCTCTTGTAGACAGCATATGTATGGGTCTTGTTTTTGTATCTATTCAGTGAGCCTGTGTCTTTTGGTTGGAGCATTTAATCCATTCACATTTAATGTGATTACTGATATGTATGTTCCTATTACCATTTTCTTAATTGTTTTGGGTTTGTTTTTGCAGGTTGTTTTCTTCTCTTGTGTTTCCCACTTAGAGAAGTTCCTCTAGCATTTGTTGTAGAGCTGGTTTGCTGGTGATGAATTCTCTTAGCTTTTGTTTGTCTGTAAAGCTTTTGATTTGTCCATCGAATCTGAATGAGATCCTTCCTGGTTAGAGTAATCTTGGTTGTAGGTTCTTCCCTTTCATCACTTTAAGCATATCATGCCACTCCCTTCTGGCTTGTAGAGTTTCTGCTGAGAAATCAGCTGTTAACCTTATGGGAGCTCCCTTGTATGTTATTTGTCGTTTTTCCCTTGCTGCTTTCAATAATTTTTCTTTGTCTTTAATTTTTGCCAATTTGATTACTATGTGTCTTGGCGTGTTTCTCCTTGGGTTTATCCTGTATGGGACTCTCTGCGCTTCCTGGACTTGGGTGGCTATTTCCTTTCCCATGTTAGGGAAGTTTTTGATTATAATCTCTTCAAATATTTTCTCTGGTCCTTTCTCTCTTCTCCTTCTGGGACCCCTATAATGCGAATGTTGTTGTGTTTAATGTTGTCCCAGAGGTCTTGTAGGCTGTCTTCATTTCTTTTCATTCTTTTTTCTTTATTCTGTTCCACAGCAGTGAATTCCACCATTCTGTCTTCCAGGTCACTTATCCGTTCTTCTGCCTCAGTTATTCTGCTATTGATTTCTTCTAGTGTAGTTTTCATTTCAGTTATCGTATTGTTCATCTCTGTTTGTTTGTTCTTTAATTCTTCTAAGTGTTTGTTAAACATTTCTTGCATCTTCTCGATTTTTGCCTCCATTCTTTTTCCGAGGTCCTGGATCATCTTCACTATCATTATTATGAATTCTTTTTCTAGAAGGTTTCCTATCTCCACTTCATTTAGTTGTTTTTCTGGGGTTTTATCTTGTTCCTTCATCTGGTACATAGCCCTCTGCCTTTTCATCTTGTCTATCTTTCTGTGAATGTGGTTTTTGTTCCACAGGCTGCAGGATTGTAGTTCTTCTTGCTTCTGCTGTCTGCCCTCTGGTGGATGAGGCTATCTAATAGGCTTGAGCAAGTTTCCTGATGGGGCATCCCCATTACCTTTAAATCACAATTTCCCTGCTACTAGATGGAGATATTTCAAACAAAGAAACAAAACAAAGTGAAACAAAAACCCAAACAGACAGAATCTAAACTTCCTAGAAGAGTCATGGAAATATTCAAAACCTGAAAACAAAGGTGTAGTATTTCAGTAGGCACTACCCAGAAGTGAATGTTAACAGGAAAGATTACAGTGACTTGTTTACATAAACACAATCTCTTTTACTGTGCTGCAGTTATTAAATTGGAAAGGCTCTATACATACCCACATGCTATGCCAAAGTTTCCCACGAGAGTATTAGGAATTCCTCTCTTGCTTTAGGGCAATCTCCTCTCTTCTTCAGGCTCTGCCCCAGTGATCTTAATGTTTTAGGAAAAATAAAGAACATCAGACTGCCTGATCTTAGGAGTAAAGGAAGAGAAGGGCAATTAGGAGGGTGAGTGAGTGACCAATAAATATGTGTGGGACTGGGAATAATTTTGCATTCTAATAAAACAAATGATTAAGTTCCCTGATTAATTTATAGTTCTTATTTCTCAAACACATTAGCACACTCATATCCACATAGTTTTAGTTTTCAGGGCCACAAAGACAAAAAGGGGTGGTAGTGGGGGATGGGAATAAACCACATCTATGCTCACAAAAACATACAATGTCTTTCTTACTTTAAGATCTGACATGAAACTACTCCTTCAGCTACTGACACAGGTTTCTCACATTCTAAATATAGCATTGCAATGATATTCAAAAACATTTAAGCCCCTTGCAGTTCTATTTGATTTATACAATTAGCATTGGCTCTAATATCCTTTCCTAGTTTTTTTTAACCAGTTGTCAGGTTACAACTAAGAGAAGAAAAGGAGTTGCCTGCAGTAAATACCTAGTTTCTCCAAAACGGAGTACTACTAAAGGAAAAGAAGTAAAAAAGGAAGAAATAGCATTTAAAAAATATCCTTGATCTAAATTTAACCCCTCAAAATTGAAACATATTTTCTTTTATTTTTTAGGACTATTGAAAATTAAGGTGTAAAGACAACATATTGAGGAGCAAATTCTATAAATCCATGTTCAATTCAAAATGTCTTACTAAATCATCACTATACTGAAGACCTGGTACTAATTGTTAGGTGGTGGTGATGATGGCAATGAGGACATGAAAATGGCTATTTTGCAGTCCTACCTCAGGGTCCTTAAAGTGTAGTAGCATGATTATGACATAGACAAATACAGCCCCTTCTCAATGATAGTAACCTTGAGTAGGGCCCAGTAGGGAGCTGGGTAATAATATTTCTTATCTCTGAGTGCTGATACCTGGTACTAGTGTAGATAAGACCCTTTAGGTGGCTTGAAACCAATGGAAGACCCAGGGTTCATTCAGCCCCAACTAGCCATGGTTTAGTCCAAAGGCTTAGTGTCTCTTCTGCTAGCCAGGGGTATGTGGTCAACATGAAGGTAATTCCTGTGGGGTCTTTTTAAAATTACTGTTAAAACAACAAACAAATGAATAAACAGAGTTGGCCTTAGTTCTGTTACAACCATGACTGGGAGTGATTTGTTACCACCTTATCCCTTTTTTATACCAATTCATCAAGAGTGAATAGAACTATAATATTATATAAAGTACCATATGGTCATTTCCAACACAGTTTTACAGCAATTTAACCAGGTGGAAAGATCTCATTTGTGATTCAGTAGATCTAGTGTTTCAGAGCTCAGGTTCTGAAATCAGAATCCTAGCTTTACTGCTTGCTACTGAGTATTCTTGGGAGAGTACTTCAATCTATTTTACCCTGAGTTTCATCCTTTGAACGGTGAAGAAAGTAGGTGTAGCTACCTGATAAGGTGATTTTGAGGAGTAAATTAGTTACTGCATGTGAAGATTATAGCATGTGACTGGCCTCTGCAAATTGTTCAATAAATGTTAGTTATTACTTAACTGACACATGGAATAGGCTAGTTGGGGGATATAACATTTATGTGAACTTGTATTTGTTATTGATACTGAGGGAGGGCACGCTGTAGGTAGATGGGATGTGACTGGGCAAAGTAGAGGAACACAAAGTATAAGGTGTATCCAGAGATCAGAAAAAGAGCATAGCTTGGTTGGCTGGACAAGAAGGTGAATTAACTGAGATATGAATTTGTAAGAAGATTAGCAGAGGGTCTTGAATGTCAAGCTGAGTAATCTGTATGTAATAGAGTCAAAAATTTTTGAGTGGGAGAGTAAAATTATCAGAGTTGCATAACTTTAATCTAAATTATTTGTAATTGTTTCCATAATGAGGACTTTTTAAGGTCCAAATTAAAATATATTAAAACACAACAAGGGGGTCAATTCTAATAGTGAGGCTCAAATGTCTACTCTTGAGTAGCTACATCAGATTTAAGATTTTAAGGGTAAATTCCTCACCATGTTCCCAGATGGACAGAGAGTATATCATATGTATCATATAACATGTTATGTGAGATGTAATACATTTATATATTACATTTTTCTGTGTAATTCTGGAGCAGGGCCTGGGAATCTGTATTTATAAAAATCTGAGGTTTTTTCTGATGATTATCATTAGGTTTGGAAGTTTTTGCAAATGTAAAATTTATAGGACTTGGCAAAGGTCTTATAGGTTGGATGGGGTGGTGGGATGAAAGAGAAGCAGCAACCCTATAAAGTAGTGACTTGCAAATATGAATGAGCATAACAGTCATCTGGGAGCCTGTTAAAATGCAAACCAGAGATTCCCACTCAATAGGTCTGGGGTAGAAACCCAGGAATCTGGATTCTTATCAAGAGTTGTCTTGAGTTTGGCAGTTTTCAAACTTTAATGTTCAACATACCACTTGGAGAACTTTTAAAACATAGACTGCTGGGCCCCATCCTTCCTCCCACCCCACCCCCCTGTCTGCCCCCACCCCGCCTTCCTGTCTTGGGCAGGCCCAAGAATTAGCATTTCTAACTAGTTCCCAGGTGATGCTGGGAACTTGGATAAGCTTCAAGAACTACCATTCCAATTGCTTCAATGTGATTGATTTTTAAAGCCCAAGAAATAGGGAGAATGACAGTGATCTTATCATGGTGAGTCTTTACCTTTTCTGTTAGGTTGATTGAAGGAAACCATATTATATTCCAGGTTGCCTCTGTGAGAGAAAAAAATGCAAGATGCTTAAATACCCATTCGAAAAAATTAATAACCACACTCCTACTAGCTTAAAAAAAAAGGTGAAGAAAAATATTATTCTCCTATTATTAGATTAAATATCCCTGGCTATAGAGTAATAAAAATTATCCTTTGGCTATAGAGTACTAAACACCTCTATAGTTATTATTATTCTATTGTTGTAGAATCTCAAATTTAGACAATAAAAATAATTGAAGGGCTAACTTGTTTTCGGAATCTCTACTATGTTCAATGTTCTAAGACATAGTTGGCAAACTATGGCTCACAGACCAAATCCAGCCAATGTCTGTTTTTGTATGCTCTGCAAGCTCAGAATGGTTTTTAAATTTTTAAATGGTTGAAAAAAATCAAAACAGTATTTCACAACACATGAAAATTATATGAAATTCAAATTTTGGTGTCCATAACTGTATTAATCAGGGCTCTCCAGAGAAACAGAACCAATAGAATATATATATATATACACCTATATATTATAATAGGATATAATAATATACATTTATTATAAGGAATTGACTCAGGTAATTATGGAGGCTGAGAAGTTCCATGATCAGGTGTCTGCAAACTGGAGACCCAGGAGAAACAATGCTGTAAGTTGCAGTGTGAATACAGGAGAAGATCAACGCCCCAGCTCTAAGCAGTCAGGCAGAGAGAACAAATTCATCCTTACCTCTCCTTTTGTTCCATTCAGGCCTCCGACAGATTGGAAAGGCCCACTCACATTGAGGAGGGCAATCTGCTTCACTCAGTCTACAAATTCAAATGTTATCTTATCCAGAAACATTCTCACAGACACACCCAGAACAGTGTTTAACCAAATACCTGGGAATCCCCTGTCCTAGTCAAGTTGATACATGAAATTAACCATCACAATAATAAAGTTTTATTGGAACCCATCCATGCTTTTTCATTTACATGGTGTCATCTGTGCTGCTTTCATGCTAAGTAGCAGAGTAGCCTGCAAAGCCAAAAGTATTTATTATCTGACTCTTTACAGAAAAAAGTTTACTGATGATATTCTGAGAGAGTGCTTTAAAATGTTTAATGTCAGTACAAATCACCTAGCATTCTTGCTAAAATGCAAAATTGGATTCAGGAGGCCAAGACCAAGATTCTCCATTTCTAACATGTTCCTGGGTGAGGCCGATGCTGCTTCCCTGCAAACTCTATCCTAGTTCTCAGTTTTTGCTCTTGTCAGTGTCCCTGACTACAATGCCCCAAACTCCTTCTGCCTATACAAATTTCTTTTAGGTCCATCTAACTTAAACGCTGTTACTTCTATGACTTCTCCTAACCATTCCAGCTGACTGTGATCTCTCCTTCCTCATTGCACTTAGTTTGCTTCACTCTTTTGGCTTTTTAATGTAATCTGTTTGCTTTGACTCCTGGAGTTGTGACTCTCTTACCTCCCCTCAAAGACTTAAACTCTCTTGAAGTAGGGATCCTGTTTTTAGACATCTATCACCTGTGATGCTCATAGAGTACCTTACATCTGACAGATATTCTAAAAATATTTATTGACTTAATTACTGTCTCACATCTAGAAAAGACATTTTTTGTTAACAGGACGTCATCACAGTAAGTGAGGCAATATTCTTATCCATTCATGTTTTTAGAACTAATTTATTTTTTTCTTTGATAGATTTTGATACATTTCAGTGGTGAGGATCATGTTTCTTCCAAAACAGAGACAATTTTGAAGTAAAGTATACATCTTTGAATTGATATATTAAACCAGGTTATAAAACTGAAATTTTAAACTTGGTTCAAACCTTGAGATGAAAAGTACAACTTAATTATGAACTGAAAAACTGCTTATTGAGCAAATTGTCTGGAGGCTGGAGAATTAGAAATGCAATGTTAATTTCACTAGTTTAATAATCTCATTCTCGGAATCTGCTTGAAGAGATATTGATAAATGACAATAGCCAATCATGTATGAAAGTTTACAGACTATGAAGATGTTTTATTTTGCCATTAAGAATCACACATTTCAAACTTTTAAAGAGAATTATGTGAGTAGTTAAATAAGATGAGAAACTTCCGCAGTCATAAAAATTAATCAATTTATTTTGCTCTTTTTCTAATCACTTTAAAATTTCTACCTGAACTATTTCAGTATATCCCAAGAATAAGAGTGGTATGATTATGAAGCTACTTTCAAGGAATCCTATCGAGATAAAAAGCAATCATAAATGTTTAGCATTTCAAGTCTTCAACACTCTTTACAAATCTTTTTCCCAAAAACAAATGTGATAATTTCACAATTCAATAGATTTTTAGACTTAATAAATACATTTTTCATAAATGTTGTGCCCAAGGAAAAATTCTAAAGCAATTTCATATGTAAAGCATTATATCATATTTAAGTGAAGTATTTGAGTCCTAAATTTTTTCAGGTGCCTATACATATTTTTCTTCTAATCAACGCATTATTTTTGGCTTTTTAACTTATTTCTACTAGTTTTCTCATGTTAATGGCAAGCAGCATCTGAAGGAAAAAAGCAATCAGCTGATTTGATACATCACAGTTTATCCACATGGTGGAGCTATGTGGCTAGATCCTGGAGACACCAGTTTTATTATACTCACCGTTTTGAAATAAGTCATGGTAAATCCAACCAACCAAATTTTTTGTTCCTGCATACAGTTTTCTCTGGTACTATTAATTTAGCTCCTTTTTATCTCTTACTTAGCATAGGGCAGTCTTGTTCCATCCCACTCTTCTGTAGCAGTGGTTCTCCAACTTTGGCAGCACATTAGAATCACCTGGGCTGTTTTTAAAAGCCCTTATCTTTGGGGCCCTACCTGAGACTAATTGAACAGGAATCTTTGCAGGGTGAGGTTTGAGCACTGGCAAGTTTCAAGGTTCCACAAGTGATTCTATCTTGAAATCAAGATTGTAAACCAGCGCGCCATACTACCACTATAAATATCTTTCTAAATTATAAATTTAATCACATCATTCCTCATTAAAATCATTCATTGGCTCCTCAACAACTTTAGGATAAAATCAACTTCCTTAACAAGGCAAACAAGCCCCATCAAAGACTGACCACTGCCTTTCTAAGTGTCATCACCGACTCCCACCTTCGAACACACAAAGACGTAGCTTGCAGAATTGCTTGCAGGCTTCTAAAATCACCAGGTTTTTCACTCCTTGAGGCTTGGGCTCATATCCCTAGCAACTAATACAGTAAGCACTAATTAATATTCATTGAATGACTAAATGAATACTGTAAAATGGCTTCATCTTACTTAAGACAGGGATGTTTATTTCTGTCAAACAACTCCCAAGTGTTTGCTTATTTTTCATTGCTTGGGCTGCAGAATGTGGCATTGGATTAACCAACAAATGTTAAATATATTCTAAAGTAGACACTGTGTTCTGCCAACTTATTTGATCCAAAGGGAACATTTGAAAGCTTCCCTAGGAATAGCTGCTTCTACATTGTACTTCTTTTCCATCTAAATTTTTCAACTCTAACATCTGTGTTTAAGTCAACAGCAAAATGAACTGCTTGCCTGTGGGTGATGATGCTTTTCAGTTACTATTTTTAAATTAGTGGATCCTTGGACTCATGGCTAGTCATTTAGAATCTTTGGTCTTATGATAGTTCTCACCCCAGAAGTGCCAAGAACCTAACTGAACTAGACTTTCAAGGCTGGATGTTCTTGAAGAGAAGAGGTGTGGTTTGGGGGAAGACCACCTTATCTACTGGGCATGGTAGGGCACAGTGCCTGGTGGCCACAATGCTTTTAGTGGTCCATGAACACGTTTTAATGTCTTTTAAATCAGAATTAAAAACAGAATTTCAGGTCAAAGAAAATGTTTTAATGTGCGATAGTAATATACTCATCTTTATGGCCAGCGGAGTGATAAAATACA
Organism: Balaenoptera physalus; assembly: GCF_965194825.1. Classification (NCBI taxonomy): domain Eukaryota; kingdom Metazoa; phylum Chordata; class Mammalia; order Artiodactyla; family Balaenopteridae; genus Balaenoptera; species Balaenoptera physalus. The sequence continues at coordinate 107,926,042 of NC_138890.1, read as the reverse complement.
ATTTGTAATTATTTTTATGGGGGAAAGGGCGCACAAAGGCAAAAGTGCCTGGGGCCCCGGAATGTCACGTAGCCCTGATTTCAGGGAAACTAGAGAAGGGGTCTCCAGCCCTAAACTGCCTCCCCATTCGTGCCTGCCAGCTGACATAAATGCTTATAGTGGCTACCAGGGAATCTTGGCCTTTTTCAAGCCATCAATATCTATCCCAATACAATTTTGTTTTGGGGGGGAAGAGGTGGAGGTCACTGCTGGCACTCATTATGCCACACAACTATAAAATGTCCCTCTAGTCAGTCCCTTAACCTGCATTTTTACTATGGCATATACCTTTCTTTTGGATAAAAGTGAGGCATTTGGCATATGAAAACCACTTTTTTTTGAAGTGACACATCTTGATGTTACTCTGATAAAAAGGTGCCAATACCAGCAATAGGTGCGAACAGTCGTAAAAAAATACAGTCCTGTCATGTATACTCAGCCTTCAAAAGCAGTCTTCTAAAATGGCCTCTAGTGAAAGAGGTTGCCAAAGTTTTCAAGTTTATGAAAATAAATGTTTTTGAAAGTGTTCATCATTGCAAAGAGCTCATGTTTAGCTGAGCACCTTTGACATCAAAATCTGTGATTAGAATATGGATGCTATTTGTGTGCAATACCAAACAAGTGGTTTTGCTTTTCTAATGTAAATTCAAATATGCTGTTGAATCAATTAACTAGTGTGTCTGTGACATTGGATAGGCTTAATATAGTTTTTTATTAAAGATACATAATAAAACTCTGCTGCCTTTATTGGCCTTATCAGGCAATCCCTTTTTGCTAATAGGAATATTTTAGGGTTCATGATCCTTGATAACTACAATGTGTTTAGAATATATTTCTTGGCTATATAGAGCATTATTATTATTTTTAACCTCCTGTATCATGCTCAAAAATATGAGGAGGCTCTTAGCTTTTTAGGTTCTGACTTCCCAGATGGCATTCAAGTTACATACTTGAGTAACAGTTGAACTTCTTTCTTTGCAAAAACTAAACCAATGATATTGGTAAGATTAGTTCAGACTTTTAAAGTAAAGATAGATCTAATCTATTGTTGTGGATATTTGTTTGCTAGGTTTGCCCAGCATCTTTCTCTTCTGGGATTTAAACTTGCCATTCAGCAAAGGTTGCATATTATAGTACACTGTGCCAAGGAGTGAGCACCTGATATATATTGTGCCAATAAGACTCCTTCCTAGTAATTTAAAATAAGTTAGAGAGCTAGGCCATTTTATCTCAAGTGGTGAAGACGTGAGGATATGAATCCAGGAGTTGCCGGTGGTGGTAATTCGGCATGGACTGTGAATTCTAAGCAGAGGAAATAAAAGACAAGAATGAACCAGAGGAAAGAAGCAAGAAACTGAGTCCTGAGGAGGACATTCACATCTCTACTTCCAATACCTGATGTCCTTGAAAACCTTGGTTTTTGCAGTTCCTGGTCCATTGTTCCAATCTATGAGCTAATCCAATGTCCTCCAAATACATCCACAAGATACACCCCTCTTCTTTAACACCCTCCTTACCCTAAGCTGTAATCTATCCATATCTTTCAGTAGAATATTTTAAAATATTAACTAAGGATGAAACATCAGACATGTTGTTAACTGGTTGAAAAAAATTGAGGATAACAAGATTTTAGGATTAAATGAAATAATATGTGTATCAAACATTTGATCAGTACCTGAAATATAATTCAATAAAATGTGAGTTATTATTTTTAAATTATTACTTTCCTGGTTACTTACACAACACATTTTGAGAACTATAATAATTAATAATATGATTATATTATTTTGGAACTCAGTTTCACCAGACAAAAAGCTGACTTGGATACATTTTCTACTTATTAGCATAAGTAGCCATTCAAATCATGGAAACCTACCTAGAGCTATCCCTAGGGTGTACAGAGTCCAGGACAAATATTTTTTTGTTGGGCTTCTATGTGGCTAGTTTGATTTTAAAATGTATTATGAAATTCATAGACCCATGTGAGTTATAGTGACATATTGATAACAATTTAGGATAATGAGCAGAGAAGAGATTTTTTTTTTATTTGTTTACTGTCCAATCCAGGCACCTGAAAGTTCTTCTTAGTATCTGCCAAAGCCTGTGAAGGCTGTGAGAATTTACCCTCCCTGCAATCTAACATGTTAATTTGTTTCTATTTCAAGGGGTGCTAGCAGAAGACAGGAGACTCCTGGGTTAGAGACAAAGGACTTACTGGTTCACAGCATAGAAAACAGCATGATCATCAGCTATTTGTACTGGTTGTTTTGCCAAGTCCCACCAAATGATGCTATGGGCCCAGATGACACCTGCACATGCCGTGGGTTGCATTACAGGCGAGGACCCCAGGGCCAAGAGTGCAGAACTTGTTGAGCAAGTTGCAAATCATTGCAGCAAGCAGCAAACCACTCAGCCCTACCCTCCACCTCCAGTCTTGCTGTGGTCACCTTGACCTACTTAGTGTCTATGTGACTAGTCACAGAAACTGATCAGGGGCTGGATAACCTTGCAATCTAGCACACAGAGGAACAACATGCAGGATGGCTCAGGGCCCATGGCCAACGGCCTTTCCCAATAATATCCAGGCATTATTTCTTCCTGTTCAGGTTCAGGACCATCTCTTCATGTTCTGTACTGTCAAATGCTTCATTTGTGGCTAATTTCATATCTCTCCTTGAGAAAAAAGGCATTAACATTCTTATTACTCACGGGCCATAGCTCTTCAGAACCTGCTTATATTGAAAAATATATCTCTTGCCTCTGCAGTTCCGTAATACCATTTATTTAATTCTGGTTACATGATTACTCGTGACTGCATCATCCACAGTGTCTTTCATTATTGCTGGCTTCTGAGGACTCTCTCAAATGTTGTCACTATACTTCGATGACCACAATGTAAGCTTTACTCAGCCCATGCAGGAAAATGTGAACAACAATTTATTTTCCACTCATGTTAAATTTACCATTTAGAATGTTATAAACACAGAACAACATGTCTTCCAAACATGTCTTCTCTTGAACTCTTTATGCCACAATCACTGCATTCCTACAGTGTGATCTCTTTCCATTTTGACTGCCTGTCTTCCTTCCATACACTGCCATCGGCAAATAGGTAAGGGGCTTGGGGGAGGGGAAAGCAGAAGAGTAGTCCAATTTGTGAAAGGAAATTCAATTCAGAAAAGCATGGCATCCATCATCAAAAAATCTACAAATAATAAATGCTGGAGAGGGTGTGGAAAAATGGGAACCCTCCTACACTGTTGGTGGGAATGTAAACTGGTACAGCCACTATGGAGAACAGCATGGCAGTTCCTTGAAAAACTAAAAACAGAGCTACCATATGATCCAGCAATCCCACTCCTGGGCATATAGCCAGAGAAAACTGTAATTCAAAAAGATACATGCACCCCAATGTTCCTTGCAGCACCATTTACAATAGCCAGGTCATGGAAGCAACCTAAATGTCCATCAACAGAGGAATGGGTAAAGAAGATGTGGTACAATATATACAATGGAATATTACTTAGCCATAAGAAAGAATGAAATAATGCCATTTGCAGCAACATGGATGGACCTAGAGATTATCATACTAAGTGAAGTAAGCCAGAGAAAGACAAATATCATATGATATCGCTTATATGTGGAATCTAAAAAAAGGGTACAAATGAACTTATCTACAGAACAGAAATAGAGTTACAGATGTAGAAAACAAACCTATGGTTACCAGGGGGTAAGCGGGGGAGGGATAAATTGGAAGATTGGGATTGACATATACACACTACTATTAGATAACTAATAAGGACCTACTCTATAGCACAGGAAACTCTATTCAATATGCCATAATGGCCTATTTGGGAAAAGAAACTAAAAAAGAGCGGATATATGTATATGTATAACTGATTCACTTTGCTACACACCTGAAACTAAGACAACATAGTAAATCAACTATACCCCAATAAAAATTAAAAAAAAAAAAAGCATGGCATTACATTGATCAAAGGCAAGAGCGATATCCATCTAAATCCCTTGGATAGATAAGTACAACCACCTCCATAGATGTGTCAGACATGTAGCATGGAGTCTGCAGAGGGGACAGGTGACTGCACTAGGGGCCAGTAGCCAGAGCTGCACAGGGTAAAGGGCACCCTTGGATGCTAGACCAGACATGGCATTGTGGTCAGCACAAAGATGAGTGGGAGCTCATTCACAAGCCCACACACATAGCTCAAGTCCACAGTTTGCCAATGGATCCTTGGTAGCCCAGTCTTGAACTTGTCTTATATCTGATGATAGAGTCAACCAACATCTGCTGTTTGTCACTGCCATTCTGACAACCCAATCTCACGTGATCCTGCAAAAAGAAATGCTGTACTGACCATTGGGAGTTATCCACTCACCAGGCCACCCTCCTGAAACAGTGACCAACTCTGGGGTGCAGGGCAACTGAATCAGCGTGAGGCCCAGAGCTCCTCAGGGCATTTGGTTGACTTTACGCCTTGGGAAGAAGGTTGGAGAGTTCCCTAAAGAAGAGAAATGGGGACCGAAGCCCCTTGTGGTTCATGATTTGAGCTCAGAGAGCACTGTCTTAGTGTTTCAATGTTCCTCTCACTCCTGTTTAAATGCTCATATTTAATATTTGTGTTTTCTAATTTTACATGTGTGGCTCAACTGATTTGTAGTTGCTAATTAAAATAATTCTGTGGTTAATGAGTGGAATTTGGCTATAATAGATGTATTATTTCATTAAACCATTAGATTAACTTGTATTTTTATAATAGCTTGCTGTGATTGTGCCCATTATTTTATTTGCTCCTCACAATAAACATAGGGCATATGACGAGCTGCTTCTGACAGATGAGGAAACTAAGGAAAATTACTTAAGGTTGTCCAAGGTTCCATGTTTGGTGTCACAGTCATGAGCAGAACTGGGCTTGCTGGACCCTCCTCATCTGATGCTCTTGCTCTTTTAGTAACTACCACTTGCTTTCCCCAGGCACACCTGTCATGAGTAAGTTAGTATTTATTCTGAGTCTTTTTCAGTGTTCACTACGTCAAAGAAGATAACATGTCATTTTTCTTTCTTTCTTGATGCCTCTACTGCTTCAAGGGAATATAGTTTTAATATTCAATAGTGAATATTAAATACACCTATTAAACATGATATATGACAAGAAATCTATATCCTGCATTAAGAATTTTATTGTTACTCAACATTCTGAGATGTATGTCAATGCAATGAACACAGTGGATCCTCCTGCCAGTCACCTATTAACTACCTAAATCTCATAGCTTCTCAGGGCTGCAGGTAGGAGGATTTTGCTGCATGTCAGATGTGATGCCCCCATGCCCCTTTCTTAATTCTGCATAAAGAACAAAGAGTATTAGTATCCTTATGGGCTTGGTAACTGATAAGCAGAGCTCTGCTCCACATTTTCAAAAGAAGTGATGCTGTCACACCTGCCCTCCGCGTTCCAGCACAGCTTCTTGTCACTGTATAAGATCCTAGGGAACTGATAGGTTCATGATCATTTCCTAGGTGTGCAGGCCGACTTTATACAGTTAGGGGGTGGTGCAGCATAGTGGGGTACAGCAAGAGTTCTGGAATTGACGAAACTGAGCAGACTCTTACTTTATTTACTAATTGTGGGTTATGGTCAAGTCATGTGTTTAACATACATTTGTACTCACATCAACATGTATTTTTCCAAAAGAATTTCCCAAATGAAAACCATTTCGCTTTCTTCTTGAAATGACTTGAAACTTTGGCTTCTTTGGGCATCAAAATCTCCAAGGTTCTAACAGTGGTTTTAGGATAGCCCATGTTCATCAGCAGAAGGTTGGGACAGAAGTAAGATCAGTGAGTTCTGGGAACAAAAGTTCAATGTTCTACACTATTCCTTTCTAGTTCTTTTTTCCCCTCCCCTTTTTGAGGATAAAAGTTCAGTTTTAAAAACATTTTTTTCATTAATAATTAGTGATGTTGAGCATCTTCCTCATACCAGTCAGAATGGCCATCATCAAAAAGTCTACAAACTACTTGCTGGAGAGGGTGTGGAGAAAACGGAAACCTCCTACACTATTGGTGGGAATGCAAACTGATTGAGCCAATATGGAGAACAGTATGGAGGTTCCTTAAAAAACTAAAAACAGAGCTACCATATGATCCAGCAATCCCACTCCTGGGCATATAGCCAGAGAAAACTGTAATTCAAAAAGATACATGCACCCCAATGTTCCTTGCAGCACCATTTACAATAGCCAGGACATGGAAGCAACCTAAATTCTATCAACAGAGGAATGGGTAAAGAAGATGTGGTACAATATATACAATGGAATATTACTTAGCCAAAAAAAGAATGAAATAATGTCATTTGCAGCAACATGGATGGACCTAGAGATTGTCATACTGAATGAAGTCAGACAGAGAAAGACAAATATCATATGACATCACTCTTTTGTGGAATCTAAAATAAGGGTACAAATGAACTTATCTACAAAGCAGAAATAGTGTTACAGATGTAGAAAACAAACCTATGGTTACCGGGGGTAAGTGGGGGAGGGATAAATTGGAAGATTGGAATTGACATATACACACTACTCTATATAAAATAGATAACTAATAAGGACCTATTGTATAGCACAGAGAACTCTACTTAATACTCTGTAATGGCCTATATGGGAAAAGAATCAAAAACAGAGTGGATATATGTATATGTATAACCGATTCACTTTGCTGTACACCTGAAACTAACACAACATTGTAAATTAACCATACTCCAATAAAAATTTTAAAAAACATTTTTTTTCCATGATACCTAATGTAGTATATAGGAAGAAGAGGCATGGCCGGCAATGATGTACATTACAAAAAACAGATGCAAGACTTTACTTTGACATTTTTTTTTATCATGTTGATGTACTTTAGGTCCCCCTCAGGAAAATGATGCTGCTTGCTAACGTCCTTTGCAGAAGATGTGTGTGAGAAAAGTGGTGCATGTCAATCGTCTTTATGATCCTATTTTTTCCTTACTTCTATAACACAAACAAAGTGATTAAGTCAATCTGAATTTATTAAAGGGTTAACAAAAACTAAAAGTAATGGAGAAAGAATTGTAAATGAGTATGTTGGATATGGCTTTCCCTTAGTCCAAAGGGAAAGCACCCAAGAATTTTCACCTTTCTTGAGGGTCCTCTTGGGAAGGTATCCCAGTTCCCAACCTCATTCTATCCCCAGATTTTTAAGAGTTTCTCCTTGGCAATCTCTCCAATCACTGTTAGAAACTCTATATATTATCCACAAGGGCTAGTTTTACTCCAGAATCTATTTCCTTCACTTCCAGAAGGAAACAGATTCTGGAGTATTCTTCCCAGTGTGAGTTAGAATAATCCCATGGGAGCTCAGGAAGGAAGTTCCAATTTGGCATTCACAGCCCACATCTCATAGAAAGGTCCAAGCTTTCTCTAAGAGTCTCCTAAATGGTGTGAGTTGAAGATGGGCATCTTCACTCAATGATCAGTGAGTAGCTGTTGAATCATACACACACACACACACACACACACACACACACACACACACACACTCTCTCTCTCTCTCTCTCACTCAGTCACATATGCACATACCCCTGTCCAAAGGCAAATATTAATGTTCATGGATAGGAAAGACCAAACCCATAAAGAGGAAGAGGATTGATTTCCTTCCCTATAATTTTTCCCATTATCCAAAATTTTTCTTAGCATTAATTCTTTTCATTTACCTCTCATTTTCATTTAACTCCCATTTCCAAATTGTGTCTCCGAAAGCTACTAGAGATTAGTAAGTAACTGATTCATGTTTCCTATGGCTGCTTCCTTAGCTGTGTATGACAAAATCAAAACACGGACATTATTGCTCGTAAATAATGTACCATTCTTCTCTCTGGTCTGGGGGCAGGGTGGCGGGTAGATGTAGTGAAGAGGCAAGAAGTGGGATAAGAGGTTTCATTTTTTTCTAGTTAATAACTGTAGAACCGAATTGTTTTGGCTAATGAACTTACAGGGATAATGTTTGAAGTAATAGTCAAATAAAATTTGTTTTTTAGGAATACTGGAAACTAAAAACTCTTTGGGTACTTAACAGTATAAGATAAGCACTAAACTCGATACTGAATTTTAGCTATGCAACTGTAACTCTTTTAACACAAATGTAGTTAAGGGGTAAAACCAATTATTTGCATTTTGTTAAAGGATAAACTTCTCTTAAATGATAAATTTAATTATTGAAATAACAATAGAGAAGTAATGTCATTTGAGACTAGAAGAACTCAGAGAGTGTCTGTGAATCTGCTATATTGAAGAGTATTTTCTGGGACTTCCCTGGTGGTCCAGTTGTTAAGAATCCACCTTCCATTGGTAGTCTGATAGGGATTGCATTGAGTAGTAGAGTCATTTTCACAATGTTGATTCTTCCAATCCAAGAACATGGTATATCTCTCCATCTGTTTGTATCATCTTTAATTTTTTTCATCAGTGTCTTATAGTTTTCTGCATACAGGTCTTTTGTCTCCTTAGGTAGGTTTATTCCTAGGTATTTTATTCTTTTTGTTGCAATGGTAAATGGGAGTGTTTCCTTAATTTCTCTTTCAGATTTTTCATCATTAGTGTATAAGGAATGCAAGAGATTTCTGTGCATTAATTTTGTATCCTGATACTCTACCAAATTCATTGATTAGCTCTAGTAGTTTTCTGGTGGCATCTTAAGGATTCTCTATGTATAGTATCATGTCATCTGCAAACAGTGACAGTTTTACTTCTTTTCCAATTTGGATTCCTTTTATTTATTTTTCTTCTCTGATTGCTGTGGCTAAAACTTCCAAAACTATGTTGAATAATAGTGGTGAGAGTGGGCAACCTTCGACAGATGAATGGATAAAGAAGATGTGGCACATATATACAATGGAATATTACTTAGCCATAAAAAGAAACAAAATTGAGTTATTTGTAGTGAGGTAGATGGACCTAGAGTCTGTCATACAGAGTGAAGTCAGAAAGAGAAAACCAAATACCATATGCTAACACATATATATGGAATCTAAAAAGAAAAAAAAATGGTTCTAATGAACCTAGGGGCAGGACAGGAATAAAGATGCAGATGCAGAGAATGGATGGGGAGGGGGTAGGGTAAGCTGGGATGAAGTGAGAGAGTAGCATTGACATGTAGACACTACCAAATGTAAAATAGATAGCTAGTGGAAGCAGCTGCATAGCACAGGGAGATCAGCTTGGTGCTTTGTGACTACCTAGAGGGGCGGGATAGGGAGAATGGGAGGGAGGTACAAGAGGGAGGGGATATGGGGATATATGTATACATATAGCTGATTCACTTTGCTATACAGCAAAAACTAACACAACATTGTAAAGCAATTATACTCCAATAAAGATGTTAAAAAAAAAAAAAAAAAAGAATCCTCCTTCCAATGCAGGGGACACAGGTTCGATCCCAGGTCAGGAAACTAAGATCCCACATGCTGCTGGGCAACTAAGCCTGCCTGCTGCAACTACAGAGCCCATGCACTCTGGAGCCCTCCAGCCACAACTACAGAGCCCACGTGTTCGGGAGCTCACGCGCCAGAACTAGAGAGCCCACGCACGGCAACCAAGAGCCCGAATGCCACAATGAAAGATCCTGCAGGCAGCAACTAAGACCCGACGCAGCCAAAAATAAATAAATAAATAAATTTAAAAAGAAGAGTATTTTCTATTTTTCATGTGAATTTCCCTTGTATAGAAACATTGCTGTTAATTTAATTTTTGACATGCAAAATCATAGAAAGAGCAAGGAATTGACTAGCTAGCTGACAAATGTCAGGGCAAAAAACAAGAGATGTAATTATAGCTCCAGGTGATGTCTAATTTTCCCATAGCAAGTAACACAAATTCCTGAAATCAGGGCCAAATGAAATCTAAATTTTATACTTGGCCAGGGAGATATAAAGTTCCTTTGATATTATATCATCCTTTAAACCTTTTAGAAATGTAACATAAAATAATAACTGAACTTAAGATTTTCACCTTAACTCTCTTATTCTGGGTGAAGGTCAGATACAAAGGGTGATTTTTTTTTACTAAGTTATTGATTTCAGAAATTTATATTTCCATCACTCTCTCAGTGTTTGGGATAACTGTGTACATATTTTATCATCTCTTTTCTTGCACTAATATATTTTTGTGTGAAAAACTCTTGCCCGTTCGCTGATATATATCATGACTGCATAAAATTTTGAGTGTTTTTCACACAAGTTTCTCAAATTTTAACTCTCTGTCCTGGACGTTTATATATTCCAGGCAGATCCTCTTTTAAATGGTTTGGTCCTATTTATGGGATGGAATGGTTTGGGTTTCTGGTGCAAAGTAAATAATGCAGAGATATATCTTGTAAAAATGAACAACAGACCAAAATCAAATATCTATTCAAGCCTATCCTCTGTGTTATTGATTAATCTAGCCAGTTAATATATGTTAAGCACTTATAAAAGTGGCATGTAGTCAGAGCCCAAGAACTGCTAGGCTCAAGCAGCTGTAATCCCCCACCCCCGACATAACTGTAAAATAATATTTTTGAACCATTGCAGTGGTTTTCGACTTAAGCATTATCTGGTGATCTTCAAAATTCTCCAGGTTAGGCTTCACCCCAACCGATTAAATTAAAAATTTGGCTGGTAGGACTAAGACATCAATTTTTTGCCAACACTTTATTTCAAAATAAAATATGTCAAGCCTACATAATATCCACTAGGATAGTAAATTAATGTCCACATTCCCTTGCAACATTTGCTTTAGCTCTCTAGGTAAGTATTAATATATATATTTTTACTCTTGAAACATTTGAGAGTAACTTACTCTCAAATTATGAAATTTTACCTCCAAACGTTTTCTCATGTAACTTGAAGAATAGGACATTTTTCTATATAAGCACAACACAGTGATTACACTCAGGAAATTGAACAATGATGTATCATTTTCTGATATATGGTCCATATTCAAAATTCTCCACTTATCCCAATTAAGTCCTTTATAGCATTTTTTTCTTTTTAAATCAGGCTCCAGTCAAAGATCTCACATTATATTAATTTGTCTTTTTTCTCCTTTAATCTAGAACAGTTCTCCAGCCTGTCACTGACCTTCACGAAATTCGGTTTCTCCTTCAACTTGGATTTGTATGGTTTATCTTCATGATTAGATCTGGTTAAACATTTTTGGCAAGAAGACTATTTCCCTATATGAGGGCACGCGATGTTGCTTGTCCTATTATTGGTGTTATTAGCTCTGATCCCTTCGTTGAAAGTTTCTACAATAAAATGTACCCTTTTTACTTTGTGATTTATAACTTGATAAATGGGGTGACACTTTGAGACTGGATCAACATCCTGTTTCCCAAAAACCTGATGGTTTTAGCACCCATTGCTAATTCTCACCTGAATCAATTATTACAATGGTGTTGGTAAAAATGATGATTTTCAAAATGCTTATTATGCCTTCTACATTTATAAGTTAGTATTCTAAAGAAATCTAAAGAACTGCTTTCCTTAAGAAACAAGTGAGATCCTCAGGACTGGAGATGGAAGGTGCAGAGACAGATGATTTATTTTTTCCTCTGGTAGTTTAAGTTTCTCTTTATCTCACCTCAGTTTGTGGTCTCTTCTTCAAATCTCACTTTTGGGGGTTTTGGAGAAATTTTCTTTTCCTAAGAGAATTTTAGCTAGGAAAAGTATTTTTCAAACTTCTTGCATTGAAATTCATAAGAATACAAAATTCCTCTGGTGTTATTATTATTTTTTAAATAGAAACCTGATCCTATTCTATGTATTCGTCCTTGGTCACTTTTGAAGTATAGAAGTAACTCCTTGGCATGGGATACTAGGCTTCTACTTGCCTCTTCTGCCTCAGTTTCCAGCCCCTACTATGCTGCACCCCAGGCTCCAGCCATCTGGAATTACTTCTTGTCATAGACGCCTCTCTGGCTTGACAGATTGTTGTCTTCACCTAAAATGATGTGACCTCACTTTTTTGGCCAGTGAACTTCTACCCAGTCTCCCAAATGCAGCTCCTCTATGAACCCTCTCTTTTGACATCCCCTTCACCAAGCAGAGCTGATCATTCCTCCCTTTTTACCCCTTTACAATTGACCCTTCAATAGATGTCCTTCTATTAGAGCACTTACACTGGGTTTATTTTTTTTTTTCCATGGTCCCTGCCCTTTGCGATTGTGGGCTCTTTGAGGGAAGAAACTTTCTTAATCATGTTATTTCTCTAGTTTTGAGTCCAGAGCTTTAAACATAGCAGTGCTTCATAAATATCTAACAAATGAATGAACGCTCACAAACCCAATTATTAATTCCATAGTGGTGAGAACCTAGGTAGTGTTCAATACATTTCAGTTCTCTAAAATAATGTTTCTTGAGCTTTAGTCATGTTTGTGGCCATATCTGATATCCCATGTTATAATATTTTAGTTTAAAATTATTATTTTTAAAACAGAAATGCTTGTTTTTCAACCCTATCCAAAGCAACATTAACTATGGCATGGTTTTGATGTGATAGTTTATTTTTTCTAATGTACATTAAAATATATTCACAACAATTAAAGATTTTTTTTTTGGCTGTGTCGCACAGCTTTCAGGATCCTAGTTCCCTGACCAGGGATTGTACTTGGGCCACGGTAGTGAAAGTGCCAAGTCCTCACCACTGGACCGCCAGGGAATTCCCACAATTAAAGATTTTTAAACAGCCTGTCTCTATAGCACCTAAAATCAACTTTTCTGCCCGCAATGGTATACATATTATTCTTTTGGAAAATTTCTTTAGTATAAAATTAGGCAATTCTTAAAAACACACAGCACAGCACATTTTGTAGCTATGAAGTAGATATTATGACATTTGAGTTTAGAAAAACAACAAAAATTTATAGGCCAAATGAGTCTCCTATTCTTGATACTTAAAGTTAGATTCAAGAGATATATTGCCTAACCAACATTTTTTACTGGGCCATCACATTTTTATTAGCTTCATCCACTCTTCCTAATATCACAACAGTTGCTCTAGTGGTAGGAAAATTCATCCAGATTTGCCAAATCAGTCAATCAAATCGTTGCACATACACTTATACACATATGTGTATGTTAGGTGATGTACAGAATACTTAAAAGCATAAACTCAACACTTGCCTTCAAGGAATGTGGCATTTAATTGGCTATATTAGTATATTAAAGATATTTAATCAGATGATTACATATTAAGTGTAGTATAGAAGAATATAGGATTTTATAATAAGACACAGAAGTATTTCCACCTAGGTAAGTCAAGGAAGCCTTGATGGAGTTGACATTTGATCTGAGAATTAAAAGGATGGATAAGATTTAGATAGGCAACTCTGAGATAAAGTTCCACAACAGAAAAAACTGTGTCCAGTGGATTGTGAATAGACTCACTTGATTGATTCATTTATTCACTCAATCATTTAATTATGCATTAAACAACTACATATTGAGCACTAGGTGTGTGCCAGGTGTTCAAGCAGACTCTGAGATAAAATGGTAAAGAAAATGGGCACAGTATCTGCCATCTTGGGGTTATAGTAGGGCGTGGTGAGGGGAATAGGAAATAAGGCTGGAGCTTGACCACAGGGACTTGCTGTGTTAAAGACTTTTGTCTTTATTGTAAGAGCAACGGGAAACAACAGAAGGATTTTAAGCCGGATGGTGACATGATCAGATTTGTGTTCGGAAAATAATTCTGGCTGTAGTACGGAGAATGATGGATTGGTTGGCAACTATAGTGGCTACAGGTCTTTGCAGACTAATAGAATAAAATCAAGAGATGATGGTATTCTAGACCAAGACTACGGTGGTAGAGCTAGAGAGAAATAGAAGGAGTGTATTTAGGAAGTAAGACCAACATGATTTGATGATGAATTGGATATGTGGGATGGGCAAGAAGAAATGTCAAGGACAAATCCCAGGTTTCTGGCTGGCACAACCAAATGGATGCTAGGACTATGCACTGATATGGAACACTGGAACAGAAAAAATTTAGGAGAAAATTACGAGTTCAGGTTCCACTTAAGGTGTCTTTGAGACATCCGGGAGATTACTTAATAGATGTATATATTTAATAGGTTTGGAAATCCAAGGAGATGTAAATTTGTCAGTTAACTGGTATGTCATCTTGGTTTCTCTGAGAATCAGAAGCTGATTTGGAGTTACAAAAAAAGATTTATTGATCAGAGATGTGGAGGGTTGATAATGCCCATGAAAGGTAAAGGAGTGAAGAAAAAAAAAATAATGGTCATGGAACACTTTCACGTCATGATGTTGGTCTGACACCAGGCAGGACAGAGGAAGAATTGGGCAGTGAGAGCCTTAGATGACAAAGTCCCGGCCAACTCAATGCTGAGCCCCAGATTAAAGATTGACCACTAGAAGAGTCCCTCTTAGGGCAGAAGGCCCTCATCACGGGCTGGGTGCGCCCCAAGAAAAGCATGGCCTTGGCTCAAATACTGTGGTGAGTTCTGAAAGGACTGCAGCTGGAGGCTCTCACCTAACAGTCCTCCTCACTGCTGAACGACAGGCTCTTTCTTGAACAGAGATCTGAGTGTCGCACCTTCCTGAATTTCACATCTAGTATAGGTGCTGGCTGGAGACATGTATGTGGTAAAGATGCCCTATCAAGAAAACTGAATGTGAGAAGATATTTAAAGAAGGGTTTATTGAAGAATGATTGTATTTAGGTGAAAAGTGGAAAAGTTAGGTGAAAACCATGTTCTGAAGTGTCATAATGACAAATAAGAGGTTTGACTGATGCATTTATACATTTATGCATTTTTCAAATTGTTCAAGAGTAATTAAGTCTGTTTCTATAAATATGTTCAGTATAATAATAAAATAAAATTTAAAATTTAATGAAGAAAACAGGACAGAGAGAATAATGAGAGTAGGTGAAAACAAGGCAGCATGAGTAAGTTCTTTCAAACATCACGTCATACATTTATATACACTGAGTAGAAGTGAAAACATGGCTCTGAAACTTCTAGTTGCCAACGAACAAGGAAAATATAATCAGCTATGACTCACAGTGTACATGAGACAAAAACAAATCAATTGCTTAAGAGAAACCCTTTGTTTTTTTTCTGATACCAAGATGAGGAAGGACCTGTGGGTCTTCATAAAGAGCACACCACATAAGGAACTGAGCAACATCTTCACAATAATTTTTACAACAAACACAGTAAGGAGTTACATAACTCTGATTCTTAAATTTCCCTCCAGGATGACTAACACAATTCTATGTGGGGGCCTAATGACTAATTCAGAAAGAGATTTAACAGAATTTAGAGGAGAAAAAATAGACTGAGTGTCCTAGAGACAATCCAAAATGGATTAGGATTGAAATAATCTCATAAAAATCTGGGGACCCTGGTCAGAAGAATAAGCCACCCTACTTCCCATAGAATTGCCTTGAGGGGCTATCAGTGAACCAAAGCAATAATCTAATCAAGAAGTAGATTTTGTTTCTTTGAGTTACCCAAACAAGGACAGCTTGCCTTAAACATTCCCTGCCTTTGACCACGGTTGCAGAAATATCAGCATTAAAAAAAAGTAAAACAGTGAGCTAAATATTTATCTCTGTTTTAAAAGAAAATATTTAAAAAGAAAACCCCCTACTCTCAATAAAGTGTTCGTAGGACGTCTAACCTATGGTATTTTTAGCTCCACTTCATGAAATCCTCATATGAAATCACCTATATTTAAGATTTTCTCCTGATTAAATTTTTTTCTGTAGTGGTTTTAAATTGTGTCAACAAATTCTATGAGTCTCCCTTCAGGATGTGGAGCTTAATTCCTCTTCTTATTTAGTGACTCCCTTCTAATGAATACAATACAGCCCAAGTGATGATTTGTTTTAGGGAATAGTCTTCTTAAATATATTTAGTAAATATGATGTGTTCTCTTTAAATTTTAGTCAATAGATATATCCTTCCTAGCAGTATATTAAGAAATCTTTAAACCTGTGAAAGCAGGAGTAACAACTGATTTGATCTCCTTATATTTTGATATATTGAATACATTCTTAAATAAAATCATTAATATAATTCTGTGAATGTCATTTTATGAGGCAGAATGGCATAGTAGGTCCAACTCTGCAGCTTTGGCTGTGTAACCTTGGGAACGTTACTCAACAGGACTGTGCCTCTGTTTTCTTCTCTAAAAATGGGGATAATAATAGAATATAACTTACAGGATTGTTGTGAAGAGTATATAAATTAATTTATATTAAGTACTCAAAATAGTGCCTGACATATTGTAAGTCCTCCATAAATGTTAGGGGGAAAAAAGATTGATTCAGTAGATGTATAAAAAATTCATTTTCATTAAATATATTCTAAAAGAATATTTCTTAAAGCAAGTTTCTGGTAAATTTGATCGATTGAACAGTCAACTTTGCCAGTCAGGAAATGGTTATTCAGTAACTGATTTTTATCGTTTAATTTTCTGTTAATTTCTATGCTATCTGTTGATGATGATTATTTATGTATTTATTGTTTGTGTGCTTTAAAATTTTATTTCTCCAAAAATCATGCCATAGATGCTGTACATGATTAAATATGTAATCACCATTTTAAAAGGCAGTAATCAGTATAAAAACTCCTTGAAGATTTCAAAAACTGGTATTCAGAGCATATATGATTAGAAATCTGATTCATCGACCAACCAGAGAAGGTTTCTCTAATATTTTACATCCCTAACTGAAAAATGAAATATTAAGAACATTTTATTATATTATTTTCACACTTGAATATAAAGTTACAGAAATAGATATGGAAGGTATGAGTTATAAGTAAAGTACAGGAGTTTGCTGAAGAAAAAATACACACCCTGACTCTGCTAGATGACAAGTAATCCAGAGTCACAAGAACATCTCCATCTTTGCAGTACTGTACAATGTTTCCTAATAGCCTTTAATGGAAAATTTTTATCAGATCATTCTTTAAACTAAGGGAAGGAGAATACAGATCTCTGCCTTGTTTGATTTTGTTGCTAGCCCAGTGCACACTGGACATTAATTAATAGTTAATAGCTGAACAATTCAGGCAGTCTGTTTTGGATCCAAAAATATTCTAAAAGATGGGAAAGCCATATTAACTACAGTAAGCTGTAATATCCAGCTGGTTCTGCTGACCCCAAATCACAGGATTTTTGCTTTGCAAGGGGCTCTGTAAATCATCTAGCCCAAACCTTCAATTGAGGCTATTTAAGGGAAGTTTTTAGAGACTTCAAAGGCTTCATAAGACCGTATATTTGCTAGGACTACTTATTACAGCTAAATCCTCCAAGGCTTTTGAATGTACCCATGTACTGAAGAAATTATTCAGCTAGTTGAAGGTCACTTATTAAAATGTGGCTCTGGGCTACTTGGAGAGAAAGGAAAGTGTAAAAGGCAAGGAGAGGCTGGAGGAAACTCTCATGTCAGGTAGCTGCGGCTGCTGCCCAGGCTGTGGTTGGGTGTGCGAGGATGATTTTAGATACAATACACAGGCTTCCAGTTTACCAGGAGACAAGGCACACTTGATTGTCACACATGAACATGATGCTACTACAGTCTTCCAAGTTATGGAATTGTTTTATCATTTTCTTTAGCCTTTTTGTCCCCCTAAGGAAACACTGGGTTTGAGAAACTTCATCTAAAGAAATTGATGACCTGAATATCATGGATATTTACTGTTACATAATACTTGGAAAACTGAGACCCAAAGGGTCTCGTCTTGCATTGGTGTAGCATTTCAAGAACATCCTAAACAGGGATTCCAATCTTCTTACACATCCCTTCTCCCCTCCAGCCCCTTATGCTCCCTGAGTTTACTGCCCATCCTACTGTGCTTTCCTACAAGGAGCCCACCAGACACTTCACTACCTCCCACCACTGTCAGCCTCCTGTGAAAGGTAGTTTGTCTTTTACTGTTTCCCTCAAGACTTGACTGAGTGGATTTAGACCTCTTTCTCTTGGAGAGCAGGGAGCAGGGGAAGCTAAATGGGATATGACCAAATGCATTTTCACTGGGGATTGGCATGGGGCACGAGATGGTGAAGGAAAGGGTACACATTTCACTCATAAGTGCTTGTCCCACTGGAGGTTACGTAAACTATCAAACATTATGTAACCACATATGCTGACTCTTGGATTAGCTCTGTTTTATGCATTGGTGACTGACTTTTGAACCAATCAAACAAACCACAAAGGTAATTCAACCCTTTGCAACCTGTCAATGCCCTGATTGGTCAAGCACAGAGTTCATGCCTTATGATGGATGGTTATCAGAACAAAGTTCCTAAATTTTATTTGTGGTTTGTGCCTAACATTTAAATGATAAGATTATACTCATATTAGGAGTATTATGGGTAGGAGGAAGACATCATCACAAAGGGCTGTACCCTTGCATCAGATTATGGATTAAAATAAAGGCAGACAACTTTGTAGCTTGTCTTGCATACGGCTCTCTCTTTGGTGCTGTGATATTAAAGCTACATTTTGGGGAGCAGAAACAGGTCAGATTTAGACAGACACTTTTGAATGTTACCTGCCTCTTTTTCTCTCTCTCTCTATTGGCATGCATGACTAAGTAGCTCCCTACATTACATGGGAATTGGGTATTTATTACATTTGCAACTAATTTCTCAGATTTTCAGGAAGGGAATCCTGTATTTAGTACTGGGTTACTGGGAAGATAATCTTTATCTAGAAAAAAAAGGGAATTAAAATTAGTACAGTCAACAGAAATTTATTATTTTCCTGTTCATAATCATTTAAAAATAAATTTGGATTTCTCTCTCGGAGACCTCAAGTATATCTAAAACTCTCAAAGATGATGAGAAAAACATGTAAAAAGGGAGTTCCAGAAGATAATTTGGAGATGTCTACAGGAGGAAAATTTGAGGGCACCTCTCTGTTTTGTTAGACTGCCTATAAGAGCAGTCAAGAAACTGATGGATGAATTTTGGTTCTGACTGGGCTGACAAAGATTTGGAGACAACTTGCTTCTGTTTCTGTAAATTTGATACGTTACTATTACATTTTGGGATGCAGGTTTGCATAGAAGGTCACTCTTGAGAGCCTAAGCAAAACAACTTTTAAGTTAGTATGGTTATCTGGGGAGGTCTTCTGAGGTACTCTGCATAGTAGCAATGTTCAGGGACCACTGTCTATTATCATTCAAGAAGACACAAGTATATATATATGTTATAAGGCAGTAAGTGCAGTATGAGATGAAGTTCCAGGTTTATAAAAGAATAAAGGAAACTGACTGACTCTGAATAGTGTCTTTTACCAAGCTGTACCCATGACTACATCTGGTTCACATAAGCAACTTTTGGTTTTTATGGTTCTTTCAGATTAAATTTTTTTTTTTTTTGGTAATCCTGTAGGTGAGTTACTTGCATAATTATTTACTATGGCTACAGCTTTTTTATAGCACCACTGACTTCAGAATTTGGTAAACATTGCTTGCCCTCTGCCATACTAAGTTTTGTACATTCAATTCAATTTAATGGATGTTTGCAGAACACATCAATAAATGCTAGAAAACCAGAGTAAAACAAAAACAAAAAGCAGTAGAGGAATTGATTATATGGCGTCTTATAGATGCACAGGTGATAACAGAACTGTGCTTTTAACTGTATTCATCCAAAGTAGTTACTGTGTATTATCGTTTTTTAGAGTTTTGGTTTTGGTTTGTTTCGTAGAACCAGTTTGGGTCTTTGAGTGTGTTGCTAAGGAGTCCAAGAGGAAGCCAATATTGGATTTATAATAATAGTTACCTTCATGACGTATGGTTCTTTTACCAGCACATATCAGCTTTCTTTTTATTTACTCACGATGCTCTCGTTTGGCTAGCTGGCTTGTTTCATAACTCAGCCTGACCCCAGGACCCAAGGAATCTCAGTCCTTCTTATACTGGTGTTAGAATCTACTCCCATAAAGTCGCCTCACTGATCACACTGCCTGCCAGGGACTCCACCTCTCAGAAAGATCACAGGGCTCCATACTGACCCAGAAAGCCCTGGGACTCTGATCTGCCAAGCCCTGTCCTGTCCGGGCCTGACACATGATATTCTCTTCTGCAATCACAAGTCTGACTTGGAAATTGGTGTTTTTGCATGCTTGAATGTGTGAATGTGGTAACTTGTAGCCACTAGCACACGTACGTATAGCAGTTTCAGAGGACTGATTCTGTTTTTTGTTTCCCAGAAGTCACTACCATGCAGATTTTCTGAGAAACATTTGTGTGTAGCAGGATAATGTACCGGTTTCTGCCCTTTTTGTTTCCTGTTCTTATGCCATGCTGTGATGTTGCCCTTCTTGAGAGGCAATGATGCCAGATACTGGGATGGACAGGCCAAACACAAGGATTAGAAGAAAGTGGTTTCCCTGGCAACAATAACCATGCGAGGGGAGCCACACTACTTATCCACTACGCATGTCTCTTTTCCTCTGCTTTAAATAACACAGAGGATCTGAATGCTATGTATCTGATTCTGAATCATTTCTAGTGGATGGAACTACAGCAAACCAGCACAGTTTAAAAAGAATTTGGATATTTGACCAGTTTGCCATATACTTTTTCTATGTTAATAGACACCTCCCAAAGTATCTCCTTTCTGTTAGTGTGTCATTGCTTTTGCACTTTTCATGACATGAAGCTGAGAAATAGTTTTCTCTTTCAAAGACAAAGCAGGTAAAGAATTTGCAAAAATACCAGATTTTTAAAAAATTATAAGAAAACTCTAATTATATCTCTTAACATTTCAAAATTATCCTTTCTACACCAGTGGCCAAAAACAATCTGTAGATGAAATGATATGATAAGAAAGGCAAGAAAGTCACTCTAAGTTAATAACTTCATTCTAGTTCTCTATAGTGCTTTTTAAAAAAAGTCTTTAAATTATTCTTTTCTGAATTCTGCATTTATTTTATTGGTATCTTGACATGAGTTTATTAACATTTTGATGTGATTATTAGTCATTGCTGATTAAATGTTAATTAAATGGGAAGGAGTGTGCTGAATAATGCTCTCCATATTTGCTAGTCAGCACTTTACATTTATATATATATATATATATCATCCCACACAACCAGGTATAATTTTGGTATCTGAGTATTGCACACAGCCTAAAGTCAAAAAACTGTCATTATATCTAAAAACAACTAACTTTTGTTGAAAGAAATGGTCACTTTTTAAAATACTACCTCTCAAACGCTGACCCATATTTGAAAAATCAGTCGTTATCCATTACTTTCTTAAATTTTCTGAATTATTAATAAATGGTAAAATCTGAAGTACTGAATAGTTACACATTCCTGAAAAAAATTCTAATTTGAGCTAAACTGGGTAAAAGTATAGAACAATGCTACCAATGCTTGGGTTATATTTCTATACTATATAGAAGTATAACCCAAGTCACAAACACAAGCTACATGTGAAATTTTAAACTTTCTAATAGTTGCTTTTATAAAAAGGAAGAACAGGTGAGATTAATGTTAATAATATATTATTTAAGCAAACATCTAAAATATTATCATTTCCATATAAAACCAATATAAAAGTTACTAGTGAGATTTTACATTATATTTTTCATACTCAGTCTTCAGCATCTGACTTGTATTTTACATTTAAGCACATCTCAGTTTGGCCCAGCCGTATTTCTAGTGTTCAAGAGCCACATGTGGCTAGTGGTTACCATATGGGACAGCACAGGTCTAGAACATAAAGTATCACCCAAGTCATTTGAGGTTCAGTTCCTTAAAAGTTAAAATGCTGATCCTATAAGTAAAATTTAAAAAATCTATCTCTTGAGCTGTTTGGAAAAGTTAATAGATTGACAATGTTTTCTGGATTCAAATACTAGGTGCTCCTGAAAAAATGTTTAAATAATCAATAATCATAAGAACTTTTCCAAGGTTCTTCCCAGAGAAGAATTAATTAAGTTGATGATAATATGATTTCAGAGACTAGAAAGCACTGACAAATTTAGCTAATTCTGTTAATCCCATAAGATATTCTTAGAAAAAAATTCTTTGCAGATTTAGTATATCAGGGTGTTGTATTAGAATAATTGAACTGAGAATATCTTACAGAAACCAGCTCTTTGCTGAATTTCATTATAACCAAAATTTTGGGGATGTAAATATACACTGTGGACTGAGTGACTAAACTGAGGAAACCATGAGTTTTTCTAAAGGAGGTTTCATTCCAGTCTCCTAAATTACAGAGATATACTTGCCTTCTTCTGAATGACATTACAGAGAAGAAATAGAGAAAGAAAGGGTATGAATGGTTTATCTCTGCCAATGGGCTGAGTGAAGAAAATGTCATTTTCTCCCAATTTGCTGTAATATTTAGAAATCATTTTTAGAAAGACTGGCTAGCAGGAATTACAAGTAACTTTTTAATAATTTCCATGGATATCATAATTACAAAGATATTTGGAATAAATAAGGAACTACTATGTGAGCTCACAAACTCATTTATAAGCTTTCTATTTTCAAAAAAATTCGAGACAAGTGTTTCATTTGGTGATTCTGCCTCTTACCATTTATTAATTCTATCAACAGCCCAATGAGATTTCTGAGAACCTATTCTCATTAGACAACTTGAACAAGTCCAAATTGTCAACAATTAACAGTAACCAATTTGTGAATTCAAGTGAAAAATTATCTATTATAAAATGGATCAGACTAATAGAAGAACTAGATTTCTACAGGGATGAAAGTGGCTTGTGAGATATAGAAGCAAGCAGCAACAAATAATTGATGGTACATTACCGGTATACAATCATTTATTTAATTTACTGAGCCAATAGATATTTTTTAGAACTCCTACTATAAGCAAATTGCTTGTCTTAGATGAAGTAGGAACTCAAAGACAAATCGGATGTGAATTCTACATTTAAGGATTTATAATGTAGTGGGTGGAAAAAGACCACAAATAGCTATAATGGAGGCCCAAGAATTTTGAGAGATCTGAAGAAGGCAGATTAGCTTCAAGGGTATGAGCTGGTATTGTCAGGTAAGTAGACAGAGCAACTTCCCAGGGGAAGTAGATTTGAGCTGGGCCTTGATGAATGGAACGAATTTAGTCTTACAAAAAAGGAGGAGGCATTTAGGTAGAGAAAATGCTAGCAAAGGCAAGACTCTTACGGGAACACAGGAAAAATTTGATCTAGAAGTGGTGATATATGTCTATGCATTTTCAAAGATCCTGTTCTGCATGGAAAAAAGTTCTACCACATTAAGGTTTAGTCAGCAAAAGGAAAATAATTTATTTATATCAAATGGGAAAGGAGCTTAGTTAAAATAATATGAATTAGAATTTGATGTTATTATCAGTAACAAATACAGGCAATTTTTTATCCAGTAAATTTTGGCTTTATATTTTATTGCTGATATTTTGTTTTTATGTTATCTATATCAGATCTATAGATAATTTTCTTAGAGATTTCTTATATTACTTATAAGTTTAGCTTGAACTCGCTCTACCCCTCTCCCAAAATTTGGTGAGTATTCAATTGGTCTTATTCTAATTATTCTATAGCTTGATTATACCTAATTTATAACTTGTGAGCTTTTTGCATCTTTACTGCATCTTGGCTAGACAGCAGGCAGGTAGGTATTGATTTATTTTTATAATTCATCTTCCTTGCTGATATCATGGCCCTAATATTTGGGATTCTTTTTTGCTCCCCCAATAATGTCATTTTCCCTGCAATAGGCTAAGACACTTCTTGCCACAGCATACTTTTTTTCTTTTCTCTTTTCTTTTCCTTCCTCCCTCCCTCCCTTTCTATTGAAATATAGTTGATTTGCAATATTATATTAGTTTCAGGTGTACAGCACAGTGATTCAGTATTTTTACAGATTATACTCCATAAAAGTTAATACAAGATAACAGCTATGATTCCCTGTACTGCACAATATATCCTTGTTGCTTATCTATCTTATACATAGTAGTTCGTATCTCTTAATCCCATAACCCTAACTTGCCCCTCTCCCCTTCCCTCTCACCTTTGGTAACCACTAGTTTGTTTCTATATCTGTGAATCTGTTTCTGTTTTGCTATATACATTCATTTGTATTATTTTTTAGAGTCCACATATAAGTGATATAATAGTTGTCTTTCTCTGTCTGACTATTTCACTAAGCATAATATTCTCTAGGTCCATTGATGTTGCTGCAAATGGCAGAATTTCATTCTTTTTTATGGCTGAGTAATATCCCATAGTATTTATGTATATATATGTGTGTGTGCATATATATATTTATATACCACATCTTTTTTATCCATTTGTCTATTGATGGACACTTGATGGACACTTCCATATCCTGGCTTTTGTAAGTAGTGTAGCTATGAACATTGGGGTGCATGTATCTTTTCAAATCATGTATGTTTTCATTTTTTCTGGATATATACCCAGGAGTAGAACTGCTGGGTCATATGGTTGTTCTATTTTTAGTTTTTTGAGAAACCTCCAT
Organism: Balaenoptera physalus; assembly: GCF_965194825.1. Taxonomy (NCBI): domain Eukaryota; kingdom Metazoa; phylum Chordata; class Mammalia; order Artiodactyla; family Balaenopteridae; genus Balaenoptera; species Balaenoptera physalus. The sequence goes on along the minus strand of NC_138890.1, from coordinate 107,901,448 downwards.
ATTGTTTTCCACAGTGGCTGCCTCAATTTACATTCCCACCAACAGTACAAGGGTTCCCTTTTCTCAATATCCTCTCCAATGTTTGTGATTTGTAGACTTTTTGATGATAGCCATTCTGACAGGTGTGAGATGACATCTCATTGTTGTTTCAATTTGAATTTCTCTGATAATTAGCAACAGTGAGCATATTTTCATGTACCTGTTAGCCAGCTGTATGTCTTCTTTGGAAAAATGTCTATTTAGGTCTTCTGCCCATTTTTTGATTAGGCTTTTTTGTTGTTGTTATTGAGTTGTATGAGCTGTTTATATATTTTGCACATTAGTCCCTTGTTGGTCATATCATTTGCAAAATATTTTCTTCCATTCAATAGGTTGTCTTTTCATTTCGTGGATGATTTCCTTTGCTGTGCAAAAGCTTTTAATTTTAATTAGGTCACATTTGTTTATTTTTGCTTTTATTTATTTTGCCTTAGGAGACAGATCCAAAAAATATTGCTACAATTTATATCTAAGAGTGTTCTTCCTATGTTCCCTTCTATGAGTTTTATGGTCTCAGGACAGACACTGTTTTTAGATTGTTGAGATATGTATTGGTAACGGATGCCTTTTGTGCCCCCATGTCACATCCCCTCAGCCTGCCTCTGACTTAAGCAACAAGCTATGGTGGATAGTTTCTATGCATAGCACCACGGCCCCACCTCAAGTCTACCAGGTCTCTCTGCTTTTATAGTTTAGGATTTTTGCAAGCAAAGGACCATTCAGCCAGGAGCAGGGCAGTGTGGAATTGCAGGGGAGTTAACACCTCTGGGAGCAACCCTCAACTAGTGGAGAATGGGAAGTGATGGACAAGCCTCAGCCATCATCTTCCCTCCATCATATGTGGAGGGAAGTTCTAAGGTCATGGGGGCTCAGAGGGTCCCTAACTGTACAGAGCCACAGCTGTCCACAACATTAATAGCTCACTACCGCACCCTTTACTGGCTTTGTCTTTTTCCCTGTCTCACTCTCCACCCACCTCACTCCTGCTTCTGGGTATCACCTCCCAAATAAACCATCTGCACCCAAGTCCTTGTTTTAGGCTCAGTTTTGTGAAAGAACCAAATATCACCATTCCCATAAAAAAGTAGGTACTTTTTAAAGAAAATCAAGGTTGAGTAACAAAATGACTAAAGAACTTAGCCCCTCAGAAGAAAGCTGAGATGAGAAAGTCTGAGTCCCACTGCGTGAATGGATTGCAACTAAAGGGCTAATTTATAAATCAGTTGTTTTAAACCTGGAATATATTTCTTAATGGAAACACATCACAATGATGGCTAGGTTCCCAGTTAACAGAAATGAATTAAGCTTGTGAATCACTTAAAATATTAAGTAGATGTAATTTAATTTATCCTGTTTTCTGGAATCACACTGTACTAGTTAGTTGAGGCTACTATAACAAAATACCAAAGACTGTGTGACTTAAACAACAGAAATGTATTTTCTCACTGTTTTGGGGGCCAGAAGTCCAAGACCAAGGTGTCGGCATTGTTGGTGTCTTCTGAGGCCTCTCTCCTTGGCTCATAGATCCGCCTTTCCCCCGTGTATTCACATGTTCTTCCCTCTGTACATGTCTGTGTCCAAATCTCCTTCTCCTATAAGGACACCAAGCATATTAGATTAGGGCTCCAAATGACCTCATTTGATTTAATTATCTCTTTTACAACCCTATCTCCAAATATACTCACATTCTGAGGTACTTGGGGTTAGGATTTCAACACATGAATTTGGGGGGAGGGACACAATTCAGCCCATAACACATATTTATCTTTAAATTTTTAGTTACAAAGTATTTGATACATGTAAATAAATAAAATAAACACCAATGAAATCACAATTCAGCTTAACAATTAGAGCATTATAGATACCTTTGCAACCACCTGCGTTCTCCTTCTTCTCCTATCTTCCTCTTTCCCTCCAAGAAGTAAATACTATCCTGAATTTTGCGTACGAACTACTTGCTTTTTAACAGATTTATCACATATAAATGTATAATTAAGCAATACATTGGGCTTTTTTGAACTTTATAAAAATAGCATCATTTGGTATACGGTTTTATACGACTTTCCCCTCTAAACAGTATGTGTCTAAGATTTATCCATACTGAAGCAAGTAGGAATGGTTCATTCATTTCACTACTGCATAATATTCCACTAAGCGACTATACATATACATATCTATTCATTCTCCTATTGATAGCATTTAACTTGTTTCCAGGTCTTTTGTTATTAATTATGCTGCTCTTGTTGTACGTATTTCTTTCATATGTGTAAGACAGATGCTCTGTACCCAGGAGTGGAATTGCTGGGTTATAAGGAATGTGATTACTCACCAGAACAAGATAGTTACCAAATTGTTTTCAGAGTGGTAGTGCCAGTTTATGTTCACACCAACAGTGTCTAAGATCCCTTTGATGATTTGTACTGTGGCCAATACATGACATTGTCAGGCTTGTAAATTTATGCCAATGATGTTATGATGTCAAATGATAGCAAATTATTTACAATTTACATTTTCCTAACAACTAATAATTGTTATGGACCTCTTTTATTATGTTTATGAGATATACATGTTTTCTCTTCTATGAAATACCTGTTTTCTTTTTTTTTTTTTTTTTGGCCCATTTTTCTTCTGCATCTTCTTTTGCCTTCTTTTTATTTACAAGAGTTTTTCTGTACCTATTTTCTAATCCTTTTCTGCCTACTTGTTGAAAATATCTTATTTCAGTTTGTAGTATCTTTTTATTTCCTCTATGTGTATTTTGATGAACAGAGATTCTTAATTTTAATGTAGTTAAACTTAGCAGTCTCTTCTTTTATAATTATTATTTTTTGTGCATTGCTTGAAAAATTCTTCCTTATCCTGAGGTCATAGTTTTCTCCTAAACTTTTTATCTTATGGATATTTCTTTTTATGTCTTGTTTAAGAAATCCTTTCCTATGACGTCATAAATATATTTTCTCTAAAATGTTTATGGTTTATCCTTCGCACTTATGTTTATTTCTTCAGCAATGGACTTTTGCATATGGCATAAGGTAGAAACCTAATTGCATTTTCCTTCTACATGGATAATCAATTATTCTATCAATGTTAGAATAAAGCCACCACTAAGTTTTTGTACCTATTGCTAAGTATTCCTGTTAAATCTGAAACTTTAGAAAGAGGAGGAGGTATATATACAGTCATAAGCATAAAAATATATCAACAGTCAGAAGTCATTCAGTCTTTTGTTAGCTGAACAGCTAGTGGAGGTTATGAAAAAGAAGGAAGAATGATTTCCACTGCAGAGAACTTCCAATGCTATATTGAAAGGGAGAGGGTAGAAGGAAGGAAAAAACAAAAAGGAAATGGGTGTCCAGTTAGGGTGAAGACAGTGAGATGTATCCTAAATAGGAATCGTTTATAATGTACAGGATATTCATAAGCCTGAATGTGGAATCAGAAACCATCTGACCTTAACTTTAAAATACATATGTTTTTAAGAAGACCTTTATTTATTGTCTACTTTAGTTCCTTCATCTTGTCAGAGATACATGGAAGAAAGAGAGATATGAAGTGACTACCCAAAAGATACACGGTGGGTTAGGGGCAAAGCTGTGATTATAGTTTAGGTCAGACTTGTGAGGGTAGTAGCCCTATAGCCAAATAAAAATGACAGGGATACACATTATTTGTTTTTATCCATCAACACAGTTTGAAAACTTTTTTGACTTTTCTTTATTTGCTAAATGTATAGAAATGTAAACCCTAGCATAATGTAAAAGATACATTTTGAAAATTTTATTCTTTATGCCTCTACCAAGAAGGGACTTTAAGCCTAAAGATAATTTCTATCATATTCTTAGCATGAGTGGATTTCATCTTTTAAAGCTTATCAGTTGGCTTCAGTGTGGAAAACATAAGCAATAAAATATTTCTCTCTTGATAAACAAGCTGAACATTCTCACCGCTGGTTAGCATGAATAGTTTTGTTTGGCTACTGACAGATAATAGTTTGAGGATACCATAAAAGAGTAACCAAAAAACACACATGTTTAGCTTCACTAGACTTCTTTTATAGTTGATAAAATGTTACAAAGCTCACAAGCTATGATCCATGTATTTATGACTTGAGGTTCTATAACTTTATTTTCTCTTGTGGACAAAACACACAATAGCTATAATAATTTGTCTTATAGATAGAATTTTCATTCTTTGACAAAGATGTACCGTTCTGGGTTATAGTACTTGACTGCCCGGAAATTACTTCTCAGCCTACTATCTACAAAAGCAACTTTTACTTTATAGATATGCATCAGGAACTTGGAACTCTGGAGGGAGGTTCTTCCTTTCTTCTTTAAGACAAAATTGTTCTGCAAATAGCTAGTGAGTCATCAACTTCTTAGGTTTATGAAGTACTGTTCAAGTTGTTTCTTAATTTTTTGCATCCTTAAGACTTGACTCTATCTTAACATTGTCGCTATATCAAAAGATGGACCAAAACCACAAAGTGAGACCAGATCATTTTATAGGAAAGTGAAATACAGAGTAGAGCAAAGGGAATGTTATTGGTAAGAATTTATCTTTAAATAAAAATTACAATAAGAGGTTTAAATACAAGTTTAAAATAGTCTTATAGGTGCCTGGCAAGATGGCAGAGTAGGAAGACCTTGAGCTCACCTCCTCTCATAGTCACACCAAGTTTACAACTATTTACAGAGCAACTGTTGATGAACGATACTGGAATCTAGCAGAAAAGATCTTCTATTATACAACTAAAGATATAAAGAAGGAGACAATGAGACAGGTAGGAGTTAAGACCCATACCCTCGAGTGGGCGATACACAAACAGGAGGACAATCAAAACTGCAGATGTTCTCCCCAAGGAGCAATGGGTCTCTGCAGCCCAGGGGTGCTTCACCAGGAAGACAAGCCCCCAGAACGTTTGGCTTTGAAGGCCAGAGGGACTTACTTTTGGAGACACAGAGGGCTGTGGGAAACAGAGAAATCTCACGTGCTCCAGGAGCCAAGGTAGAAGCAGTAATTTGAAAGGATCCTGGGTCAGACCTACCTTTTCATCATGGGGAGCCTCCCAGACGGGCAGGAGGCAACTGGAGCTCACCCTGGGGACATGACACTGGTGGCAGCTATTTTTGGGAGCTTGTTCTACCATGTGGACTCTCTTGCTGGAAAGCATCATTCTGGAATCCTCCCACTAGGTTATTAATACTAGAACCCAACTCTGCCCACCAGCCTGTTGGCAACAGCACTCAGATGCCTCAGGCCAAGCAGCTAGAAACACAGCACCATCTACCAACAGGCTTTCTGCCTTAAGACCCCCTGAGCCCACAGCTGCCCCAGGACATAGCCCTGTCCACTAGAGGGACCAAGACCCAGCAGCACATATCAGTGCACCAGCACTAGCCCCGGGACCCCCAGGGCCCTGCAGCCAGAGACCTCAGGACCCAGCTCTGCCCACCAGTGGGCAGGCACCACCCCTAGGACCCCCTGCTCCCTGGCCATATCCACCAGTGAGCTAGCACTAGCCTCAGGACCAGCCTCACCCACCAGTGGACAGAAATTAGCCCTGGGACCCCCTGGGCCCCAGCCCCACCAACAAGCAGGTGGACACCAGCCCCAGGACAACTGCAATCCCACAGCCTGTCATGACAGGACTCAGCCCATCCACCAGCAGGGTGGCATCAACCCTGGGACCACCTAGGCTCCAGTCCTGCTCACCATCAGGCCAACACCAACTCTGAGATACCTTGGACCCCTCAGCCAGCCATCCCAGGATTCAGCCTCAAACCCTAACAGGCTGACACAAGCTTTGGGACACCCTGCACCCTGCAGCCAGCCATGTCAGGAATAGGCCTCACCCACAAGAGGGCCAACACCAGCTCCAGGACCCCCAGGGCCTGTAGTCAGAGACCCTAGGATCCAGCTCTGCCTGCCAGTGGGCTGGCACTAACACCAGGACTTGGCTTCACCCATTGGTGGACAAGTACCAGGCCCAGGATCTCCTGGGCCCTGACACCACCCATCAGCAGGTAGACAGTGACCCCAGGACAACCACAGCCCTTCACCCTCCCTCGTCAGGACCCAGCCAACCCACCAGCAAGCTGGCACCAGACCCAGGATGCCATGGGTCCTGGCCCCACCAAACAGCAGGCCAACACTAGCTCTGAGATACCTTTGACCCCTCAGCCAGCTGCCTAGGATCTCGCCCTATTTACCAGTGGGCCAGTACCAGCTTTGGGATACCCTAGAACCTGTAGCTAGTCATATTAGGAATTGACCCCATGCACCAGCAGGCCGACACTAGATCTGGGAATCCTGGCCTCACAACCACCCACCCCAGAACCTGGTTCTGCCTACCAGTGGGCCAGCACTAGTCCTGGGTTCCCCCAGGGTTCCATAGCCAGCTACCTCATGACCCAGCCCTGCCAACCAGTGGCCAGTAGCCTCTGCACAAGGCAGGGCTGGCTACCAACTGGACCAGGGGCCAGCCATGCCTACCAGACGGCAAACAGTAGTCAGCCAGCCACAACAGAGGGACCCACACAGTCCAAATAGGGAGTACCACTAGAGAATATAGCTCTGATGACCAGAGGAGAATGCACTGTTAAGATGCATAGGATGCCTCCTACAAAAGGCCACTTCTCCAAGTTGGGAAATGTAACCAACCTACGAGATACATAGGAATAAAGTCAGCAAATTAGGTAAAAAGAGATGACAGAGGAACATGTTTCAAAGGAAGGAATAAGACAAACCCCCAGAAGAACCACATAAAGTGGAGATAGTAATGATTATAAAGATTATCAGAGACTCAGAGAAGAATGAACACAGTGAGAAGTTTAACAAAAAGTTAGAAAATATAAAGAAGAACCAAAAAGAGCTGAAGAATACAAAATTGAAATGAAAAACTACACTAGAAGGAATCAATATAGATTATAAGATACGGAGGAATAAGAATGGATCATTAAGCTGGAAGGCAGAGTAGTAGAAATCACTGAAGTTAAACAGAAAAAAAGAAAAAAACAACAAAAAGAAATTAGGACAGTTTAAGAAATCTCTGGGACATCAAGCATACTAACATTCACATTATAGGGATCCCAGAAGAAGAGAGAAAGAAAGAGGCAGAGAACATATTTGAACATAATAGCTGAAAACTTCCCTAACCTGCGAAAGAAAACAGATATCCAGGTCCAGGAAGCACATAGAGTCCCATACAGGATCAACCCAAAGAGGACCAAACCAAGAAACATTGTAATTAAAATGGCAAAAGTTAAAGAGAGGATATTAAAAACAGCAAGGAAAAGCAACAAATTACATACAAGGGAAATCTCATAAGGCTGTGATCTGACTTTTCAGCAGAAACTCTGCAGGCTAGAAGTGGATGGCACAATATATTTAAAACAATGAAAGGGAAAAATCTAAAACCAAGAATACTCTACCTGGAAAGGCTTTCATTCAGATTTGATGGAGAGATCAAAAGTTTTACAGACAAGCAAAATCTAAGAGTTCGGCACCACCAAACCAGCTTTATAAGAAATGTTACAGGAACTTTTGTAAGTGAAAAAGGAAAGGACACAACTACAAATGTGAAAATTACAAAAGGAAAAAGCTCATCAGTAAAGGCAAATGTACAGTAAAGGTAGTAAATCAACCACATATAAAGTTAGTAGGAAGGTTAAAAGACAAAGGTAGTAAAATAATCTATAGCTGCAATAAGTAGTTAAGGGATACACAAAACACAAATGTGTAAAATATGATGTCAAAAACAGCAATCATGGGTGAGGGGAGTAAAAATGTAGGTTTGTTGAGATGAGTTTGAAATTAAGAGATAATCAACTTAAAATAATCATATATATATATATATATATACACAGAGAGATTGCTATATATAAACCTTATGGTAACTACAAACCAAAAATCTATAAAAGATACACACACAAAAAAGAGAAAATAATCCAAACATAAACTAAAGATAGTCATCAAATCAGAAGGGAAGAGAACAAAAGAAGAAGAAAGGAACAAAAAGAACTACAACACAACCCCCAAATAATTAATAAATTGGCAATAAGTACATACTTATCAATAATTACTTTAAATGTAAATGGACTAGACACTCCAATCAAAAGTCATACGGTGCTCTTTCCTGGCTGGAGCCATGGAGGGTGCAGAAGAGAAGAAAAAGAAGGTTCCTGCTGTGCCAGAAACCCTTAAGAAAAAGTGAAAGATGGGACTTCCCTGGTGGTCCAGTGGTTAAGAATGCCTTCCAATGCAGGGGACACAGGTTCAATCCCTGGTTGGGGAACTAAGATCCTACATGCCACAGGGCAACTAAGCCTGTGCACTCTAGAGCCTGTGCACCACAAACTAGAGAGTCCATGTGTTGCAACTACTGAGCCCATGTGCTCTGGAGCCCGCATGCCACAACTAGAGAGCCTGCACACTGCAACTACTGAGCCTGGGCACTCTGGAGCCCATGCGCCACAATGAAAGATCCCACATGCTGCAATGAAGATCCCACATGCTGCAACTAAGACCCAATGCAGCCAAATAAATAAATAAATAAATAAATATTTTTTTAAAAAAAAGAAAAAGTGAAAGAATTTCACAGAGCTTAAGATCAAGAGCCTAAGAAAGAAATCAAAAAGATGTTTTGAAAGGCAAGGAGGAAGCTTATCTATGAAAAAGCTAAGCACTATCACAAGGAATACAGGCTGACTGAAATCTGAACAGCTAGGATGGCAAGAAAAGCCGGCAACTTCCAGGTACCCACAGAACCCAAATTGGCATCTGTCATCAGTATCAGAGGTATCAATGGTGTGAGCCCAAAGGTTCGAAAGGTGTTGCAGCTCCTTCACCTCTGTCAGATCTTCAATGGCATCTTAGTAAAGCTCAACAAGGCTTCAATTAACATGCTGAGAATTGTGGAACCATACATCGCATGGGGGTACTCAAAACTGAGGTCAGTAAATGAATTGATCTACAAGCGTGGTTTTGGTAAAATCAACAAGAAGCAAATTGCCCTGATGGATAATGTGTTGATTGTTTGATCTCTTGGCAAACATGGCATCATCTGCATGGAGGATCTGATTCATGAGATCTATATTGTTGGAAAACTTTTCAAAGAAGTAAACAACTTCTGTGGCCCTTCAAATTGTCTTCTCCATGAGGCAGAATGAAGAAAAAGACCACCCATTTTGTAGAAGGTGGAGATGCTGGCAACAGGAAAGACCAGATCAACAGGCTTATTAGAAGGATGAACTAAGGTATCTACCATGATTACTTTTGTAATCTAGTCAGTTAATAAACAGTGACTGTTTTCAAATTGAAAAATAATTTCACAGAGTGGCTGAATGGATACAAAAACATGATCCATATATATGCTGCCCACAAGAGACTCACTTCACATCTAAAAATACACACAGGCTGAAAGTAGTGGATGGAAAAGGTATTCCATGCAAATGAAAATGAAAAGAAAGCCAGGGTAGCAATATTTATATTAGACAAAATGACTTTAAAACAAAGCCTGTAACAAGAGATAAAGAAGGATATTACCTAATGATCAAGTGATCAATCCAAGAAGAAAACATAACAATTTAAAATATACATGCACGCAACATAAGAGCACCTAAATACATAAAGCATATATTAACAGACACAAAGGGCGAAACTGACAGCAACACAATAATAGTAAGGGCCTTTAACAGCCCCACTTAAATCAATGGACAAATCATCCAGATAGAAAATTAATAAGGAAACACTGGCCTCAAGTAACACATTAGACCAAATGGATTTTATACACATATATAGACCATTCTATCAAAAAGCAATAGAGTACACATTCATTTCAAGTGCACATGGAACATTCTCCAGGATAGATTACATGTTAGGCAACAAAACAAACTCTCACTAAATTTAAGAAAACTGAAATTATATCAAGTATCTTTTCTGACCACAAGTCTATGAGACTAGAAATCAACTACAATGAAAAAACTGCAAAAAACACAAACACGTGGAGCTAAACAATATGCTACTAAACAACCAATGGATTACTGAAGAAATTAAAAAAGAAATTTAAAAATACCTGGAGACAAATGAAAATGGAAGCACAAAGATCCAAATCCATGGGAAGCAGCAAAAGCAGTTCTAAGAGGGAAGTGTATAGAAATATAAGCCTAAGAAATCTCAAGTAAACAAACTAACCTCACAACTAAAGGAATCAGAAAAAAGAAAACAAACAAAACCCAAAGTTAGAAGATATAGAAGAAATCTAAGTGTCCATTAACAGATGAATGGATAAAGAAGATGTGGAATATGGAATGGAATACTACTCAGCCATTAACAAGAATGAAATTTTGTCATCTGCAGAAGCATGGATGGCCTTGAAAGGTATTATGCTAAGTGAAATAAGTCAGAGAAAGAAAGACAAATACTGTATGATACCACTTATATGTAGAATCTAAAAAAACACAACCAACTAGTGAATATAACAAAAAAGAAACAGGCTCACAGATATAGAGATCAAATTAGTGGTTACCAGTGGGGAGAGGCAAGAGGGAAGGGGCAATACAGGGGTAAGGGATTAAGAGGTACAAACTATTATGTATAAAATAAACTAAAAGGATATATTGTACAATACATGGAATATAGCCAATAATTTATAACTACAAATAGAGTAAAATCTTTAAAAATTTTGAATCACTACATTGTTCACATGTAACTTATCTAATATTGTATATTAACTATACTTCAATTAAAAAATAGGATTAAAAAAGGGGGTCCTTGTTTGTGGAAGGTTCAGTGCTCCAATAAAATGAAATACAACTTTGATTAAAAGATCTGAAATGATGTCCTGTCCCCATTGGCCACAAATTGAGCTTTGAGGTTAGAGTCACAACATTTCTCTGGCAAATCCTTCAAATACCTAGTCACCATTTGAAAGAAAAACTGTTTTAAATGCAATGTTATACATTATGGTAATATTAAACCTTCCTTATGTTAAAAACAAAACAAAACAAAAAACCCAAAGTTAGTAGAACAACAACAATAAAATTAAAGGTCAAGGCAGAAATAAATGAAATAGAGACTAAAAAAATTAGAAAAGATCAATGAAACTAAAATCTGGTTCTTCAAAAAGATAAGCAAAATTTATAAACATTCAGTCAGTCTAGTCAAGAAAAAGGAGAGCCCATATCAATAAAATTAGAAATGAAAAAGAAGTTACAACTGATGCTCAAGAAATACAAAGGATTATAAGAGATTACTATGAACAATTATATGCCAATAAAATGGACAACCTAGAAGACATGAACAAATTCCTAGAAATGTATAATCTCTCAAGACTGAACCAGGAAGAAATAGAAAATACAGACTAATTACCAGTAATGAAAATGTCAGTAAAAAAACAAAAAAACAAACAAACAAAAACCCTCTCAACAAACATAAATCCAGGAAGAGCTTCACAGGTGAATTATACCAAACATTTGAGAAGAGTTAACACCTATCCTTCTCAAACTATTTCAAAGAATAGCAGAGAAAGGAATGTTTCTTAACTCATTCTATGAGGGCAGCATCACCTGATACCAAAATCAGACAAAGATATCACAAAAAAGGAAATGACAGGCTAAAATCATTTTGAATATAGACTCAAAAATACTCAACAAAATATTAGCAAACTGAATTCAACAATATATTAAAAGGATCATACATCATGATTAAGTGGGATTTATCCCAGGGATGCAAGGATGATTCAATATCCACAAATCAATGTGATACACCACATTAACAAAATGAAGAATAAAAATCGTATGATCATCTCAACAGATGCAGAAAAAAACATCTGACAAAATTCAACATTCATTTATGATAAAACCCCCCAGAAAGTGGGTATAGAGGGAACATACCCAACATAATAAAGGCCATTATGATAAGCCCATAGCTAACATCATACTCAAGATGAAAAGCTGAAAGCATTTTCTCTAAGATCAGGAGCAAGACAAGGATGCCCACTCTCACCAATGTAATTCAACATAGTATATAGGAAGTCCTAGTCACAGCAATCAGACAAGAAAAAGAAATAAAAGGAATCCAAATTGGAAGGGAAGAAGTAAAACACTCACTGTTTGCAGAAGACATGATATTATACATAGAAAATCCTAAAGATGCCAACAAAAAACTATGAGAGCTTGTCAATGAATTTGGTGTAGTTGCAGGATACACAATCAATATACAGAAATCTGTTGCATTTCTATACACTAACAATGAACTAGAAGAAAGAGAAATTAAGAAAATAATCCAGTTTACCATCACATCAAAAAGAATTAAAGAACCTAGAAATAAATCTAAGGAAGTAAAAAACCTGTACTCAGAAAATTATGAGACACTGATGAAAGAAATTGAAGATGACACAAACAGATGGAAAATTACACTGTATTCATGGATTAGAAGAATTACTATTGTTAAAATAACCATACTACCCAAGGTGATCTACAAATTCAATGCAATCCTTATCAAAATACCAATGTCTTTTTTCACAGAACTAGAACAAATAATTTAAAATTTTATATGGAAACACAAAAGAGCCCAAATAGCTACAACAATCTTGAGAAAAAAGAATAGAGCTGGAGAAATCCTGTGCCTGACTTCAGACTATACCACAAAGCTACAGTAATCAAAAGAGTATGGTATTGGCACAAAAGCAGACATATAGCTCAATGGAACAGAATTGAGAGCCTGTAAATAAACTCATACACTTATGGTCAATTAATCTATGACAAAGGAGGCATGAATATACAGTAAGGAAATGACAGTCTCTTCAATAAATGGTGCTGGGAAAACTGGACAGCTACATGTAAAAGAATGAAATTGGAACATTTTCTTACACATATACAAAAATAAACTCAAAATGGATTAAAGACCTAAATATAATACCAGAAACTTTAAAACTCCTGGAATTCAACATAGGCAGAACAGTCTTTGACATGAATTGTAGCAATATTTTTTTTGGGTTTGTCTCCTAAGGCAAAATATATAAAAGCAAAAATACACAAATGGGACCTAATGAAACTTAAAAGCTTTTGCACAGCATAGGAAACTATCCACAAAATGAAAATACAGCCTACTGAATGGGAGAAAATATTTGCAAATGATATGACCAACAAGCAGTTAATAGCCAAAATATATAAACAGCCCATACAACTCAACATCAAAAAAACAAACAACTTGATTAAAAAAATGGGTAGAAGAACTGAATAAACATTTTTCCAAAGAAGACATACATATGGCCAACTGGCACATGAAAAGATGCGCAACATTGCTAAGTATTAGAGAAAAGTAAATCAAAACCACAGTGAGATACCGTGTCACATCTGTCAGGATGGCCATCACCAAACAGACCACAAATAACAAATGTTGGCGAGGATGTGAAGAAAAGGGAACTCTTGTACACTGTTGATGGGAATGTAAATTGGTGCTTCTGCTATGGAAAACTTTATGGAAGTTCTCAAAAAACTAAAAATAGAACTACCATATAACCCAGCAATTCTACTCCTAGATATATATACAAAAAAAAAAAAGAAAACACTGATTTGAAAAGATACATGCACTCCAATGTTCATAGCAATATTATTTACAATTGCCAAGATATGGGAGCAAGCTGATTGTCCATCAACAGATGAATGGATAAAGAAGATGTGGTACATATATACAATGGAATATTACTTAGCCATATAAAAGAATGAAAATTTTGCCATTTTTAACAATATGGATGAATTTGGAGCACATTATGCTAAATGAAATAACTCAAAGATAGACAAATACTATATGTTATCACTTATATGTGGAATATAAAAAATAAAACAAATGAATATAATGAAACAGAAACAGACTCACAGATATAAATTAGTGATTACAGTGGGGAAAGGGAAGGGGGAGGGGCAAGATAGGGGTTAAGAGGTACAAACTACTATGTGTAAAATAAATAAGCTACAAGGATATATTGTACCACACAGGGAATATAGCCAATATTTTATAATAACTTTAAATGAAGCATAACTTATAAAAATTTTGAATCACTATGTTGCACACCTAAAACTATTATAATACTGTAAATCAACTATAATTCAATAAAAACTAAAATAAAATACAAAAAAAGAAGTCTTGTAATCCTACTTAAAATTTTTTTGTTCTCACTAAATTAAAAAAAAAAGTCCTAAACTTCATTTGAAGTGTAATTTACATACAATAAATGCATTCATTTTAAGTGAACAGTTTGGTGAGTTTTGACAAATAAGTACAACCATGTAACCACCACAATCAAGATACAGAACATTTCCAACATCCCCAAAAGATTCCCTTGTGTTTTTCCTTAGTTTGTCCCTCCCCTCCTCACTAGCCCCAGACAACCAGTGATCTTTCTATCACTATAGATTAAATTTGTCTCTTTTAGTGTTTCATATATATGAATCAAAAGGTTTATACTCTTTTGTATCTAAAGTCTTTCACTCAGCGTAATGTTTTTGATATTTATTCAGTTGTTGAATGTAGCAGATGTTCAGTCCTTGTTATTGTTAAGGCGTATCCCATTGTATGGATATCATAATTTATTTACGCATTTACCTGGGGATGGACAGTGGGTTGTTCTGATTTGGAGCTATTAAAACTGTGTGCAAGCCCCTGTGTCCTTGTCTTTTAAAGTAAAAGGTTGACTCAAGAATTAATGATTGGGAAACGTGAAGATGTAGAAGCAAAGAATAGCTGTTGGGCTGGGGAACTGGTCACAATTTAGACCATAAGTATGCCACAGAGCAGAATCACCAAACTCACACTTCCCTGAGAGATATAAAGGCCTGACACACATTCCTAAATTGTTTTAACAGGAAGCAGACCCCCACCAGATGAAAACTGCTGACTGCAAGAACACAGACCCTAGACTGGCTGGAAGCAGAAGGTTGATGATGCTGATTCCCAATTACCTCACCACCAACTAATCAGAAGAATGTCTTCAAGCCGATCATGCCCAGCTCCTTGAACCACTACTATCACACTCCCCTCACTACCTGCTTCAGGATGGGGACACACAGTCTTGAGGACATTAGACTGCTGTGGCCCCCTTTCCGTGGCAAAGCAATAAAAGCTATCCTTTTCTGCTTCACCCAAAACTCTGTCTCCAAGATTCAATTTGGTGCCGGTGTACAGAGGCCGGGTTTGGCAGCACTATTATGAATAAATCTATGAAACTTCATAAACAAATCTTTGCGTGGACCTGTTTTTATTGCTGTTGGGTGAATACCTAAGGATGGAATTGCTGGGTCATACAGTAAATGGATGTTTAACTTTATAAGAAACTGCCCAAGTGTTTCCTACAGTGATTGTACCACTGTACATCCCCACCAACAATGTATGAGAATTCCTATTCCATATATTTGCTTATACTTAGTATTATTAGTTTAAAATTATTTTACCTATTCCGATGGGCTTGTGCTATGTCTCATTGTGGTTTTAATTTGCATTTCACTAATAATTAAGAGCATTTTTTATTTCCTTATTTGCTATCTATTTTCTTTTATGAAATTTCTGTTAAAATATTTGCCTAATTTTAACTAGATTGCATATGTTCTTATTATTCAGTTTTAAGAGTTCTTTATATTCTGGATGTAGTCCTTAGTTGGAGATACTTATTACAAATATTTTCTCTCTGTTTGTGGTATTTTATTTTTTTATTGGCGTCTGTCATTGAGCAGAAGTTTAAATGTTGATAATGTCCAATACACCATTTTGTTTTTTGTCTTTTATGGTTTGTACTTTTTTGTCCTAAGAAATTTTCAACAACCTTAAGGTTGCAAAGTTTTTTCCTACGTTTTCTTCCAGAAGTTTCATCATTTAGAGTTCATATTTAGTACTATGGTTCATTTCAAACTATTGTTGTGTACCACATGAGATGAGGATCAAGACTCAGTTTTTCTCTATATAGCTGTCCAGTTGTTCCAATACTATTTCTTGAAAAGACTATACTTTCCTCATTGAATTATCTTCATGCTGTGTAGAAAATTAATTGAGGTTATATTATGTGAGTCAATTATTGTACTCCATTTTGTTCCATTGATTTATTTCTCTATCCTTATGCCAAATATCACATTGTCTTGATTACTGTAGCTTTATAATAAGTCTTGAAACCAGATAGTATAAGTTCTTCAACATTGTTCTTTTTAAAAAATTCTTTTGGTTATTTTTAGTTGTTTGCATTTCAATATGAATTTTATATGAGTCTGTCAATTTTCAACAAAAGCCTGGGGGTTTCTGATTGGAACTGCATTCAATCTATTGATCAATGCTGACCAATGGGATACAATGTTTCTTATTCCATTCAGGCTACTATAAAAAAAATAGCACAAACTGGGTGTCTTATAAACAGCAAAAATCTGTTTCTCACTGTTCTGGAGGTTGGAAGTTTGAGATCAAGGTGCCTGCATATTTAGGTTCTGTGTTTGGTGAGGGCCTGCATCTGGTTTATAAAAAGTAGTATTCTAGCTGTAACTTCACATGTCAGAACAGGCAAGGAAGCTTTCTCAGGCTACTTTTATAAGGGCACTAATCTCATTCATAAGGGCAGAGCCCTCATGACCTAATCACCTTGAAAGGCCCCACTTCTTAATACCATCACATTAGCGGATAGGTTTCAACCTATGAATTGGGGGAAACACAAACATTCAGATCATAGTACCATCCAAGACAAAATACGAGGCACATATATAATTTAAATTTTTCTGGTAGCAACACCAAAAAAGTAAAAAAAAAACCTGACTGGTAACATGGTTCTAGACAACTCCAGACCAAAAAACTTTCATCTATATAACTCAAAAATCAAAAGGAGATCCTGACAATTTGCAATTAGATCCTACTAAGAAGTCCTCTGGTCCAGCTTAAGTCACCAATTTGTGTTGGGACAATCACTGTAGCCCCAGGGATGGGGCAGTATGTTGGGCTCAGTATGAGTCAGGGACCCACCCAGCTTTTGGCTAGGGAAGTGGTACACTAATGGCAGTTCCCACTAGAAACATATGGATGGATTAGGGAAGGAGAAATTCCACAAAAGAAGGGGATATTTCTATTAGGATAATGTAATACGGGGCAGGGTATTAGTTTAACAAAACAGCTGCTGTACACTATGTCACGCAAGCATTTCTAGAAACTGGGATTTTGGGGGTTCCTCTTTTTTTAAAAAGGAAGCTTTAGGGGCAAAGTGGTGTTGATTTGAAGGGTTATCCACTTTCCCTTTAGACTTAAGAGATCTGACTTCCTCAACTATGCAAGATATAGAAGGAGAAGCACTTTCAATTCTACAGCCAAACTCATTCCCATAGAGGTAGAAGATCTGGTTCAGTTCTCAATGAACAAATATTCAGGCCAAAGATTATTTAAATAACAACAATCATATTTCAGATACACCACATGAACTGTTATGTACTCATAAGCTACCCATTTCTAGAAACAATTCTCAATTTGAATTTGCGTTTTAAAAATGCCACAAGACGTTATAATGCTACAACAGGGTTTAGTTCTTCAGAGAAACTCATATCACCCAAAGGATGCCAAGCTCCAGGTCAAAGAATATATGACTTTGAAGACTGAACTCTTAATTTAAAATTCCTCTTTAATTCATGTTAGATTACACCATAATACAAGAAAAGAGAGAGGCTGCGTATGTTGTCAAACTTAATGGCCAAAGTTACATAGATTTGGCTAATTAAATAATAAGTGGATTCTGACTTATATTGAGGTGAATGTCAGAATTCATCAGTGTGAGTGTTATTTGACAGGGGTGATAAATCCTGTTCTCTAGGGTTGATATTTTTCATTACCCTTGTGCATCCTAGGGCATTTCAAATATACTGAGAGGGCTGAATCAGCAGCAGCCTGATTTACTGATACCTTTAGGGTGGCCACTCTAATTAGCACATATCTGAGATCTTTAAAGAGCTTAAACTGGATTCACGCAAAGTGAAAAGAGATGGCAAAGATAACAGTATGTGATTATATGCATATATAGAATATTATAGACGCTTCGTATAAAAGGAGATGCTGATGGAGGCTGGAGTGGGATAAGAGAGCAAAATGGTTATGTTGAGAGAGTTTCTAAGAATGAGGAAAATTGAGACAAACTATTTTCAGGTCTTACAATTCACTGCCAAAACCTCAAATAACTGAATTTCAACTAGCCAATGAAAACATTTTACAGTAAATCATTGATTTGGAACCTAAATTGTCCAAGGAAGTGACCATACAGAGATATTTTATATTTATGGAGTTTTGATCATTCTTTTAGTTCCCCTTTTCCTCCCTCTATGATATTTTCCTACTGTCATCACCTCCATTTTCCTCCAGACCCCACAGCCTGAATCTTCTGTGATAGACCACATACTAGCATGCAGAAAATGTTATAAGCTCATTTATTCTTAATACAAAAATGCAGAAATTTAAGATAAGAGAAGAAGAAATACCATGTTATTAGTGTTGGGGCCCTCTGCTCATGTAACCTTGGCCTTTATGAAGTCACAGGGACAATCCAGTAAACACTAACTAGTCTGATTTACAGAATCCAAGGAAACCTATTGATCTCATGGTGTACAATGGAATCATGGTAAATATGATGTAACACATCATGCTGACCTCTCAGAAATTTCACAAAACTTTATATATTCTCTTTCCCCATTGAAACAGTTTTCACTTTGCCACACTGTTTAGGCTTCTTCTCAACATTATAAAGAATGGAGGAAGAAGCTTGCAAGTAAGAACTTCACTTGCAATTGGGAGGTGATTGTCTTTAGTAGCCCCATTTGCTGAAGACTTGCAGATGGTGACCTCTGATAATTCCAGCCAATCCACACTTAAAGGCTAAAGGACTCCAGTCACTGGGGTCCAGTGATACCATTCAGGTCATATGTGTTTTGCCTATTATCCAGCACAAATAAATAAGGTGAAGACCAAGAATATATTGGTACTCTATAGCAGATATGTTAAATCATAAAGAATATAGGTTGTTAATGAAAATGCAGCATGTTTAAATGCCAGCAGTAATTGACATTATCTGTAAAGGGCAAAGGACTGAGGGCATTATTTAGAGTACAAGAATGGAGAGAAATTTAGGCCAGAGTAATAAGGGGATGTGAGTTACCCATTGTAAGATCTTTGTCCGTGGCCTGGGCACACAAGATTGCTTACCTCAATTCAATTTGTATAGACCAATTTTTAAAGTCTTTTCAAAAATCCTACCAAGGGCTAAGGCTTAGATGTTTTGTTTTACTACTCAATATTTGTTGAACTCTATTTTGGAGTTAACTCAAATATATATTAACTTTCCCAAATTATTGAGGAGCAATACAGTGAAGCAGAAATCAAGATAATTTTCTTATCAATTTTATCAACAAGAGTAGAAGCAGCAGTGGCAGCAACAAACAAACTTTTTGTGTGTGTTTGGCACTGAGGATGAAGAGAAGCATATACTTTAGCCCCTTAATGGGTTTATAGTTAATTTCTAAATATCCTTTGTAAAAGGAAGTATTTGAGTAAATTAGATGCAAAACAAAAAAAATTACTATCTACTTATGAATGGTAATTTTAAAACTTTTACATATACCGTAGTCTTAAATAATTTTTAGCGTCAGCATTTAGGATTACATTCCTAAGTATGCCTTTGAAAAATAAAAGAAAACAAGCTTCTGTATACATTAGCTCAACCCAGCTTCTTTATGGACTCTTAACTTTCTTAATATTAGAGTCTAATAATTAAAAAATAACTAAGAGTCCTTTCACCTTTTAAAAGGTCACATTTATTATGAGTTTAATCCACTAGTGTACAAATTCTTATCAATTACTTAAAAGAAGAAATAGATCATTAAAAATAACTAAGCAAAATTCAAGGAGCAATTTCAATTATCTGTAAGAAACACAGTCATTATTCTAGGCATGGGATGCTAATATATTACAGTTACTATTATACCTATGTAGAAATCCAATTTAAAGATATGCAAAGCACCAGTAAATTTAAAAATTTTGTAAGATATATGTAGTATGGAAAGTAGTCTACAAAAAATCAGATGTATAATATGATCTCGATTTTGGTGGGCTGTATGTATATATTTATGAAGAGATATACATTGAAATGTACAGTTTGTGGTAGGCTTACAGATGAACATTATAAATTCTTTATACTTCGTTTTCAAAAATTTCCACAATAAACAATTATTATGTTAAAAGTCATTAAAGATAAAATTGTTCAGGTATTATGAGTACATGTGGGTTGATTAGCTGATAAATGATTCAGGGAAATTGTGGGTGGAGTCTGAACTCTGTGCACTAGGCTATCCTATGTTCATTATGAAATGTGGCACTAGCAGTACATGGGAATTTTCAGCCATAGTTGCACTTCCAAATCATAATATATTATTTCATAGTGTCATAAACAAAGAATAACAGCAAAAGATGTATACAGAAATATTAAGAATATAAGTATCAGCAAGGAATTCAATAGGATTTAAAACCAATATTTTTTTTTAAAACCAGTATTTTTTAAAGCTATTAAGTATATGCGTAGGTGATGACAGACAGAGTTGGTTATAACTGATAGTGTATTTTCATTTTAAAATTTAAAATCAGATAATTTGAGCATCATATAACTATGTAAGCAAAATTTCCTACTTATTTCTTGTCATGGGTTCCTAGTGTAATTACAGAATAGTTTTAGTTCTCTTCTTTGTCAAAAGGTGAACATCCTAAGAAAATAAAAACAGGTATTTAAAAACTCTAAGACAGATCAACAAAGCACAGAGAAATCATGTACTACTATCTGCAGCAACTTCCTAAATTGCTACTTACTCATCTGTCTTTAGCTGGTGAAAAACTGTGCTAGGTGAATGGTGACAAATGAGTGGCTTCTGAATCTACTGTAAGCAAAACAGTGAAACTGCTATGGGTTTAACATGTATTTGCAAGCATGATTTGAGATAATCCAAAACTTATTGCTCCCAAGAAGTATATGAGTTATGAGAAATATGTCTTTTATATTTTGCTACGGTTGATCAGTAAAATATTGTAGGTTGCAAGAGAGAGCATTGGAACATTAACTTACTGTTTGTAATTTTGAAAACTGGAGAAAAATACTTTTACAGAAAAATATCCTTTGCAATAGATATTTTTGGAAGTATGTGGGGAAAGTCTCTTCAACATATACTGCTGAGACTGGCTGGCTGGGGAGCCTGGCAGCAAGTGCGTGTCCCTGTGGGAAAAATCACAGCCCAGTCCTTGGGTGCCTGTGAGGGTCTGCACTTGCCCAGAAGTACTGCCATCTCCAGAGGGCATGACAGGTCAAAGAAGAGACTGTGGGAAAAAGGAAAACTTTTAATATTTTACTTCCTTTCATGGTACATTTTTCCTGCATTTTGCATAAGGGACCCCACGTTTTCATTTTGCTCTTGGCCCCACAAATTATGTAGCTGATCCTGGTGTCAGGAAACACAATACAAAGGATCTATAATTTATGATTGTGAGCAGAGCATAATCAAATTTCATCCTATTTGGGACCATGGTTTTACTCAGATAATGCTTTATTTCCAAGTTCATAGACTTGTAACTATTTTCTATTTTTCTTTTCAGGATAGAGAAAGGCTGCTTATAGCAAAGCTTCTGAATAAACAAAAGGTTTATTAGATTTTTTTTTATTGTGCAAGATTCCTGGTCCATATCACACTGTGATTTGCAGTTTCCTACAAATTAAAGCTGTACAAAAGGCTCAAAGGAGATTTTTGAATAATAAAAATGAAGGAACCATACTTAAATATGGTAAAGATTATTTGTGCAAAATTAACAGCAAATATCACTCTAAAGGGTGAAAAGCTAAAAATTAAAATTAGTGATAATATACATCATCATTATAATACAACTTGTTTTGGGGGTTGTAGAGAATGGAGTAAATCAGAAAAGTGAGTCAGAATAGAGATCCTAGTATATATGGGATCAGTATATATGGCACTTGAATATCTCAAAGATAAATTTATCAATTCTTTGGGGAAGGGGTACATTTTAAATAAGTGGCAGCATAGGCTATCTATTTGGAAGAAAATAGAATCATTCCTTAACTTTTGTAAAAAGCAGAACATAATTCCAGACGCAGTTAAAACTTGAATTTGAGAACAATACAAATTTTAAAAGAAAACTTAGGAGATTACAGGCTGAGGTACTGGTAACATTTTAATTAAGACAAACCATTAGAGAAAAGTAATAAACACTTAACCATACAAAATGTTTTAAAGTAGCAAGATATCAAAACCAAAGTAAATAAAAATGAAAATATTAAAAGATATTTTCAAATTAAAGATTTATCTACAATATACAAAGAGCTCATAAATTATTAACAAAATAATTTAAAATGGAAAAACAAAGGCTATTGAAGGTAGTTCACCAAAAAGTAAATTCAAAATTGCTAATAAACAAATGAACATACACTCAACCACTTTTATGAAAGGAAATGCAAAATAATGTAAAGATAGGTTATTATTTCATATCTGTTTGGCCAAATTTACAAAGAGAGGTGACACCTACCAGTGAATGGGATTCAGGGGAAAGGGTATTCTACCTGCTGGTAGAAATGTGAATTATTTTGAGGAAAACTTGATCAATAGCTATTAAAATTGAAAATAGCCCTTGCCCTTTGGCCCCCAAATCCCATCCCTATGCCATAGGGAAAAAAAGCACTACACATGCAAGGAAATATATATAGAGGCTCAAATATATACAAATATATAATATTTAGTGACCAAAAAAGTACATAAAAGAAATGTCTATCAACAGGAGAATGGATGAATAATTTCTGAGCATCTTTATTATAGACTATTATGTAGCTATTATAAATACTGAGGTAGGCCTATACCAGTTGACTTGGAGGGTTTCTGTGATGTGTATTAAAAAGCAGATGCAGGGTGGTGCAGTGGTTAAGAATCCACCTGCCAATGCAGGGGACACAGGTTCGATCCCTGGTCTGGGAAGATCCCACGTGCTGCAGAGCAACTAAGCCTGTGCGCCACAATTACTGAGCCTGTGCTCTAGAGTCTACGAGTGACAACTACTGAGCTTGCGAGCTACAACTACTGCGCCTGCATGCCACAACTACTGAAACCCGTGCAACTAGAGCCCATGCTCTGCAACGAGAAGCCACTGCAATGAGAAGCCCGTGCACTGCAATGAAGGGTAGCCCCCACTCGCCACAACTAGAGAAAGCCCACATGCAGCAACGAAGACCCAATGCAGACAAAAATAACTTAATTAATTAATTTTTTAAAAAAGAAAAAAAAGCAGACGCACAGAAAAATGTGTCCATTACCTCCTTAACATATATAATGCACATAAACACATCATATATATGATTATATGGCATTTGTTTATTGAGAAGGCAATTTTTAAAATTATAGTCCTTTCTCTTGCCACTTTTATTCAACATAGTTTTGGAAGTCCTAATCACGGCAATCAAAGAAGAAAAAGAAATAAAAGGAATCCAAACTAGAAATGAAGTAAAACTGTCACTGTTTGCAGATGAAATGATACTATATGTAGAAAATCCTAAAGATGCTACCAGAAAACTATTAGAGCTTATCAATGAATTCAGTAAAGTGGCAGGATACAAAATTAATACACAGAAATCTGTTGCATTTCTATACACTAACAACAAAAGATCATAAAGAGAAATTAAGGAAACAATCCCATTTACCATCACATCAAAAAGAATAAAATGCCTAGGAATAAACCTACCTAAGGAGGCAAAAGACCTGTACTCAGAAAACTATAAGATGCTGATGAAAGAAATCGAAGAGGACACAAACAGATGGAAAGATATACCATGTTCTTGGATTAGAAGAATCAGTATTGTCAAAATGACTGTACTACCCAAGGTAATCTACAGATTCAATGCAATTCCTATCAAATTACCAATGGCATTTTTTGCAAATCTAGAACAAAAAAAATCTTAAAATTTGTATGTAAGCACAAAAGACCCTGAATAGCCACAGCAATCTTGAGAAAGAAAAATGGAGCTGGAGGAATCAGGCTCCCTTCTTCAGACTATACTATAAAGCTACAGTAATCAAAACAGTATGGTACTGGCACACAAACAGACACATAGATCAATGGAACAGGATAGGAAGCCCAGAAATAAATCCATGCACCTCTGGTCAATTAATCTATGAAAAAGGAGGCAAGACTATACAATGGAGAAGAGGCAGTCTCTTCAATAAGTGGTACTGGGAAAACTGGACAGCTACATGCACAAGAATGACATTCTCTAAACCATACACAAAAACAAACTCTAAATGGATTAAAGACCTAAATATAAGACCGGATACTATAAAACTCTTAGAGGAAAACACAGGCAAAACACTCTTTGACATAAACCGCAGCAATATCTTTTCAGATCCACCTCTGAGAGTAATGAAAATAAAACCAAAAATAAACAAATAGGACACAATTAAACTTAAAAGCTTTTGCACAGTAAAGGAAACCATAAACAAAATGAAAAGACAACCTGCAGAATGGGAGAACATATTTGCAGATGATGCAACCAACAAGGGATTAATTTCCCAGACATACAATCTGCTCATGCAGTTCAATATCAGAAAAACGAACAACCCAATAAAAAAATGGGCAGGAGATCTAAACAGACATTTCCCCAAAGAAGACATACAGATGGCCAAAAAGCACATGAAAAGATCCTCAACATTGCTAATTATTAGAGAAATGCAAATCAAACTACAGTGAGATATCACTTCACACAGGTCAGAAAATGGTCATCATCAAAAAGTCTACAAACAATAAATGCTGGAGAGGGTGTGGAGAAAAGGGAACCCTCCTACACTGTTGGTGGGAATGGAATTTGGTACAGCCACTATGAAGAACAGTGTGGAGGTTCCTTAAGAAACTAAAAGTAGAGCTACCATGTGATCCAGCAAGCCCACTCCTGGGCATAGATCCAGAGACAACTATAATTCGAAAAGATATATGCACCCCAATGTTCACTGAAGCACTATTTACAATAGCCAAGACACGGAAGCAACCTAAATGCCCATCAACAGATGAATGAATAAAGAGGAGGTGGTACATATATACAATGGAATATTACTCAGCTATAAAAAGAATGAAATAATGCCATTTGTAGCAGCATGGATGGACCTCCAGATTATCAGCTAAGTGAAGTAAGCCAGAGAAAGACAAATATCATATGATATCACTTATATGTGGAATCTAAAATATGATACAAATGAACTTATTTACAAAATAGAAACAGACTCACAGACTTCGAAAACAAACTTATGGTTACCAAAGAGGAAATGCGGGGGGCGAATAAATTAGGAGGTTGGGATTAACATACACACACTAATATATATAAAATAGATAATCAGAAAGGACCTACGTATAGCACAGGGAACTCTATCCAATACTCTAATAACCCATATAGGAAAAAAATGTGAAAAAGAATAGATATATGTATAACTAAATCACTTTGCTGTACATCTGAAACTAACACAACACTGTAAATCAAATACACTCCAATATAAAAAGAAAATTACAAAATAAAGTTAAAAAATAAAAATTAGTCTTTTCTAAAAATTACAAAATTATAAAACCTTGTCAAAATTAAAACAATATAGATATGCATAAGGTGAAATATGAAAATTTCTTTTTACCCCTTCCCCATGGCACTGTTAAGAGTTTGATGTGCATTCTTCCAGAACTTTTTCTGTATATACACACACACACACACAGATTTTTTCTTTAAACATAGAATAGTATCAAATTTTTTGTGATTTTAAGTTGCTTGTCTTTTTCCTCCCAAATAACAACATATCTTAGAGATTTTTTTCCCCAATCCAATAACTATGCATCTAACTTACTCTTCAAGGGCTATTTCATAAAATGGATGTACTATAACTTATCGAATCATATTCATATTTCTGAATAGGTTGTCTCCAATTTTTGCTATTACAAATATCGCTGTGAACAACATTCTTTCTCTAAGAACTGTTTCTGCCCTCCCGCCAAAGACCCCCAGAAAGTAAGTTGGGCTTATTTCCTGTTGCAAAAAGGGAGACCATGCATAATGGAGAACCATGAGGGATCTCAGTAAGAGGGTGTTAGAAAACACACAATTTGGGTTTTGGTTTGGCCATTTTTGGTAAGGTTCCAGGAAGCTGCCTTTTTTATTTTGTTTGTTTTGCTTCAGTCTCACTCTATCACAGTCACCAAGTGATCTTGTCCAATGTTAGTGTTCTAGGAGACCTTTTTTTTAAAAACTTATTTATTTATTTATTTATTATTTTTGGCTGTGTTGGGTCTTCGTTTCCGTGCAAGGGCTTTCTCTAGTTGCGGCGAGTGGGGGCCACTCTTCATCTCGGTGCGCGGGTCTCTCACTGTCGCGGCCTCTCTTGTTGTGGAGCACAGGCTCCAGACGCGCAGGCTCAGTAATTGTGGCTCACGGGTCCAGTTGCTCCGCGGCATGTGGGATCTTCCCAGACCAGGGCTCGAACCCGTGTCCCCTGCTTTGGCAGGCAGATTCTCAACCACTGCGCCACCAGGGAAGCCCCAAGGAGATTTTTTAATGTCCAGGAGAAGAAGAGCTCCTTCTAGCTTTGGGTGCCATCAAGACCTCACTGTGTAAGACCAGTTCCTGGGTGTTAGGGGCTGCTTTTCTCTTTCTCAAAATCAATCCTTTGGAAATATTCATACAGTGTCAGGATCAAGGTGTATGTGTATTTTAAATTTTAAAGCTATTTCCAAAAGGCTGTACCAACACACATCCTACCAACAAAGGAGGGGTGATGAAAGGAGAGATGGAAGCCCCAGTGGGAAATTTCTTC
This sequence comes from Balaenoptera physalus, assembly GCF_965194825.1. Classification (NCBI taxonomy): domain Eukaryota; kingdom Metazoa; phylum Chordata; class Mammalia; order Artiodactyla; family Balaenopteridae; genus Balaenoptera; species Balaenoptera physalus. The sequence goes on along the minus strand of NC_138890.1, from coordinate 107,874,524 downwards.
TAATGAGTAACTTTGCTCAGCGCTGATGCATATAGCCAGGATGCTCTCATCTGCTATTTCTGTGAAGGGAAAGTAAGTGGGAGGAAATCCAGAAAAAGTCTTTATTACCTAGAACCTGAATCAAAGCTTTTTATCTCTGTCTTCAGTCTTGGGTCTGCATGTCACTAAAATGCAAAGAGCACAACCTCATGGTTTTTTCATACCTTTGTCTTTTATTGATATTTTCTACAAAATGGGGAAGAAAATATTTTGTTATAAATAATTTTATTCGAAGTGGAGCCTCGGTCTGCCTTTTTTTTTTTTTTTTCCTGAGGAAACAGACCTGCTGCTTTTACAACTATCTGGCAGTTGGTAGTTTCTTATCACTTTTAGTTTTTAATTGATGATGTCTTGCTTGATATTTCAGAGATCAAGCAAGACGAAAGGGTTGTTTCTGGCAGAGAACAATGAATGGAAAGAAAGAGCATGAGACGGGCATTGAAGAGCAGCATAGACAGCTATCATAGGCCCATTAAGTAGTCCATAAGTGTGAACTTAGCTGAATTAATTCCCTTACTGCATACATTTGTTGGTAAAGAAATGTAACATGTTGGCTTGTACTGTATAAGGATTCCTGAATTCCCTCAGCATTGGAAGGTCAATTGAAAGGGGAAAAAAAAAAAAGAAAATATTTTATTACATGTGATTTTGATGCTATCTTGTCTCTCGAAAAACACCATTCTCTACAGGGGCATGGAGATCTTAGCTTATTTGAGAGTCATCCTAACCATAGTTTTAACATATCAGGGATTATTTTGCTTAATTCTTTGATGTGTCAACAACTTTTCTTTTCTTTCTTCTTTTTTTTTTTTAAACAAATTAATAGTCCTCATATCACTGCAGTTATAGCAAAGCAATCACTTATACTCAAGGCTTCTGAATGTTTAAAAATTAATTTTTTCCGCTCCTAATTATCACCTGTCTCCTCTTCTTTTTACTTGGTCATTTGTTTAATCTCTCCATAATGGTAATAAAGACCTCAAAAATAAGATGGGTTGAGGACCAAGCTTGTTTTATTTAAAATACATTCCTAAGATAACACTAACCGATTTTCAAGGCCTGCCTTACTCTGATCTTATCCAATCCATTTGTTTTCGAAAACCTGGATCAGAGACGTCTCTTGCTCCATTGAGATCCTAATTAAGTAATTAGTTATTTCCACAAACAACTGGCTCACAAAACGCAGAATTTTAAGAGGCATAAACAATCAAAAGGTTTTTCTTTTTTTTAACAAAGCCTTTTTTATTTTTAACTTGACTTAATTTTTTAAATTATAGTACATAACATAAAATTTACCACTTTAAGTGTACAATTTGATGGTCTTAATATCTAAAGAGTTAATTTTAGGTAATAATTTGATAGTATATACATTGGGTCTTGGCTCTTTGCCTCTTTTTTGTTTGGTTGTTTCAAATTTTCTGTAAGTTAAGATTCATCATCAGTGTTATGTGGGTCTACCAAAAAGAATCTTTTGTCCACAGCCCAAACTCAGAGGAAATGATTTGTTGACTACTTTAAAAGAAGGTGAGCTGGTGGGATTCTCTCTTTTATGAATATGATTAAGAGTGATATCACCCAAATATAACTGTTCTTATTTAGGGCACCAAGAAGTGGTTTTCTATAAACTCTAAGAGAAATGTTATAAAGTAGGAAGTAGACATAATTTCCCCAAACAGAAGCCAGGACTTGCAGAATAGTCCATGCCTCTGTTTCCTCTCACTGTTACAGTTTGTGTAAATTGTCTTTGGGAGGAAAGGCCAAGGCCTTGTAGTCTCCTATTCTAAGCTTAGTGCAAGTTTTTCAAATCAAGTGTAGAGATTTTTTTTCATGATAAATAGTCTCAAAGCCAGATATTCCAAGTTTCTTGGCATAGTATTTCATCTATTTCCTGTTCATTTCAACACACGACCTCTATTCTGTAGTCAAGACAGTTTCTTTGTCCCACACTTTACTTATTCAACTATTTAATTCTTCACTTTTTTCCAGAAAATATATTTTTTTTAGTTTTAGTTTTTTGGGGTTTTTTTCCATTATATTGAAAACTTAAAGTGCCTTTGTAGTATCTCTTCTCATCATCAGTGGAAACAAGCCCTTTGATGTACTCTTGCAGGGAGTACACATGACTAAATATCCCTTTTGAGGCAGTTTGTCTCCTCTTTTGCTTCTTCAGGATCTGGGCTTTAGGGGTTCTGTGGGGCTGATGTTTGTGTAATGACCTTGATATTTCCTGTGTCCTTGGGCCTCTGGTCAGTCTCCTTCAGGCATTGATAATCTGATTTCCTTTTTATAATAAAGGACACGGAATTCCCTGGTGGTCCAGTGGTTGGGAATTCGCGATTCCACTGCAGGGGGTGTGGGTTCAATCCCTGGTCAGGGAACTAGGGTCCCCCATGCTGTGCGGTGTGGCCGGCACTGTTGCTAAGGATGTAAATCAGTACAGCCACTACTGAAAACATTACGGAGGGTTCTGAAAACATAAAAAAATAAAACATCTTTGGGTGTTCTTGGTGGGAATTCTTTTCTGCAAAGCCGTAGGGCCAGGACCTTGTCACTGACCACTAGCTGAAACAAACAAAACTAGACTGCTGTAAGGTTAATCAAAGGGGGACTGGTGGTTAGAGTCGATGTCTGGGTCTGAACCAGTGCTGGGCCTGCAAGGCTGGTCTGGAAACACACCTGAGGACTGGTCAGTCTTTCAGGCTTACATCATATCTTTTCTTTGCTCTGCATTTCTACATCATTCTCCACTCTACAGATTGGAGTCCTTAAACAGCAAAGGAAACCATAAACAAAACAAAAGGCAACCCACAGAATGGGAGAACATATTTACAAATGATGCAACCAACAAGGGATTAGTCTCCAAAATCTAAAACAGCTCATGGGGCTCAATATCAAGAAAAAAAAAACAACCCAAACAAAAAATGGGCAGAAGACCAAAATAGACATTTTTCCAAAGAAGACATACAGATGGCCAAGATGCATGTGAAAAGATGCTCAACATCGCTAATTATTAGAGAAATGCAAATCAAAACTACAATTAGATATCACCTCACACCAGTCAGAATGGCCGTCATCAAAAGATATACAAACAATTAATGCTGGAGAGGGTGTGGAGAAAAGGGGACCCTCTTGCACTGTTGGTGGGAATGTAAATTGATACAGCTACTATGGAGAACAGTATGGAGGTTCCTTAAGAAACTAAAAATAGAGGCACCATATGATCCAGCAATCCTACTCCTGGGCATATATCTGGAGAAAAACATGGTTTGAAAGGATAGATACACCCCAGTGTTCATTGCAGTGCTATTTACAATAGGCAAGACATGGAAGCAACCTAAATGTCCATCCACAGATGAATGGATAAAGAAGATGTGGTACATGTATACAATGGAATATTACTCAGCCATTAAAAAGAATGAAATAATGCCATCTGCAGCAACATGGATGGACCTGGAGATTATCATACTAAGTGAAATAAGTCAGACACAGAAAGACAAATATCATATGATATCGCTTGCATGCGGAGTCTTAAAAAACATGATACAAATGAACTTACAAAACGGAAACAGACCCACGAACTTAGAGAAGGAACTTAATGTTTACCAGGGGAAGGGTGGGGGGGATAGATTGGGAGTTTGGGATTGACATTTGCACACTGCTATATTTAAAATACATAACCAACAAGGACCTACTGTATAGCACAGGGAACTCTGCTCAATATTCTGTAATAACCTAAATGGAAAAAAAATTTGAAAAAGAATAGATACATGTATAACTGAATCACTTTGCTGTATACCTGAAACTAACACAACATTGTTAATCAACTATGTTCCAATATAAAATAAAAATTTTTTAAATTTAAAAAAAAGAAAAATAGGTTCAAGAAAGATAGAAGGATAAGAAATAAATACGTGATGAAATACATGTGATAAATGTAAAATCTAGGTAGTAGGTATGCATGTGTTCATTGTAAAATTCTTTCATTGTTCCTCTATATTTGAAAATGTCCATAATAAACTGCTAAGAAGATTTAAAAAAAAAAAGTCAGTGCTCTCTCACAACCTTGCTTGGCTCATAGCCTAGTTTACGGCACCTTTACATGGCCTATGGGCTGCCAAGTAGTTCTGTTTTTAATTTCAGCTTCCCCAAAATGAGTGGCTGATTAGACTTGTCTTTTCACAGACCCAAGGAACTGAAAAAATTATAGTGCAAAATCACAAACTTAGATGTATGCATTGTGTTCACAATCTCTGGGCACATTGATATGCTCTGAATAACTGTGAGATCACTTCTGCTTGAGGTGAGAGTACAAGGGAGGTAACCCTATATGACAATTTTTGCAGTTTAAATTCGTCTTCATGTGGCTTGTTTGGGGTTCAGACTAACTTTAGTGTTCCTTTCGTTGATTGAGGTGCTTCCTGCAACCCTAAAAGATGATAGGAAACTCACCCAATACCAGAGGCTCTCTTCTTCACCCACTTGTTCCAGAATGTCTGTGAGTCTTGGTACTGAATGGTGTTGAGTTAACGTTATTTTAAAGGGGTTAAAAAATGTTAAAATGTGTTCACAATCCTCAGAGCAAGATATTTTCTTCTTTATATGTTAAAAAAAAAATCAAAAGGAATTGGCTTTACTAAATAAGAGGAAGATGGCTTTAAGTGGTGTGGTCTGACAGTAATTTGTATTAGAGTCTAGAAGAGCACATTTGTAATGTCTTGTGGTAGTACATTTATCTCTTGGTGACAGAAGGAATAATTGCTTTAGAGAGCACATCAGTAGCTGTTTAAAAATTTAACTCTTTATTTCCTCACACCTAAGGTTACAAAATTGAGAAGAGAAAAATATTATGAGAAATACAACCTAGGTAGAACAGTTATAAAATTTTGGTAACCAGTAAAATATATACATTGTCTATTTTCAAGGAATGGTGAAAAGTCTGGAAAAATAATGCAAATACTTTTCATTACAGATAGGTATATATTATTTACTTACAGGTATTACTATCATGTCCTATTATCGTTTCTGCCTGTTTTGTCTCTGGAACCTGGTTTTCAAGTTAAAGATACATATCTAAAGCGGTTTTTACTCAAAGATGAACTGTGTCTGGTAAGTTGTTAATTAGACTTTGCTGTCCTATGTTCTCAAATTTGACAGCTCTAATGGCTTCTTGACTACTAGCTCCTTTTTATCCATACTTTATGTGAAGTCTGTTCATTCTTCAGGTCCTTGATTTCTCCTGAAAAGATCTCTTGATATATATGTCTCTCCTGGTGTCCAGCCAACTCCCCAAGGGCAGGAATGACATCTTATTTGACCCCATCACAAGGCACACTGCTTGGGTACAGGCAAAGAGACATCTCAAAGTAGGGGGATCACATAATTTATTTTTTAAGTGGATCACTTCTGAGAGTGAAAGAGATTAATAATTATGCTGAAAAAGCAGGTGTAAACTGTCCCAATCAAACTAGGATGCATGATTACTCTTCTTCAAGGCAGCCAGGGGGGAAACAAAGGTGGAATACTACTGGAATCAAATTTTTAAAAGTGAATTGAGTATATTTTGGCAAAGATTTAACCAGTAAAATATCTTTTTATTTTTATTATAACCTATTGTAACCCAAAGTTAAATGTTAAATATGACATCGTCTCCTCAAAGTGACCCACAAAGTTTAAAAAGAACGAAGATTGTATAGTCTATATACTATATAAATATACATATATACACACACACAATGCATACATATAATGTATGTGTATATATATATATATATATAGTATATACGGTATTCCTTGATCTGCTTGTATTTCTTTTCCCTTACGTCTGTTGGTTTTGCACAATGCAGGAATATACAATTTTGAGAGAGATTGATTTCCTAAAAGGACCAGTCATTGAAGGAGGGGTCAGACTTCCAAACTAAAATTAACCAATATTCAGCTTGTGGCTGGCACATAGTAGGCATTCAATAAATATTTGATGAATGAATAAATAAATCAGTGATGAATTCTAGCTTAGATCTTTCCCCCCGTAAGACCTGTGGCAAGCCAGTATTTTCATCTGGTTCATGCTGTTTCTTCAATTTATCAAGGTCACTTTGAATTCTGATCTTTTCTTTTGAAGTGTTAGCAACCCCTTCTAACTTGGTGTCATCTGAAAAATACTACCTGTATGAAAAGTGTGACTGAGTTAAGCTAGGAGTGTCATGTTGGATATTTTCTTAAACTAGAACACAGTTGAAAATTATTACACAACCAAAAGCATACTTCATTTCAGTCTTATCAGGCCTGCCTTGTCCACATTTGACTGATTTTTCCTTTTATCATCCATAACCAATCAATCAACTTCTTCACTAAATAGAAAGTAAGATGCACAAGGGAGCCTCATGAAAATTAGAGTACAAGAAAGGTAATAGGGAAGGGGTGAGAGCATGATAAAAATACCCTGTAAGCATACTTTATAAGTTATACTCTAGCGCATACCTGCTGTATTTGCCTCAATAGGCAAGTCTTGACATATAACGTATAGAAACAATCTCCTACAGATAGTCCCATAGGGCAGATGTAAATTCTCTAATACATTCACATGTCCTCTTTCAAAAATTTGGTAGAAAAATATCTCCTTGCTGAGAGCTTAATTCTCAAGTTCCACAACCAATTCACTATTTTGTTATCAATTAAGCTTTTACTTAAATCAAGAAATAATAATAATCTCTCATTATGTTAAATTCAAAATGCTTAGTCTTCTAAAATGCACAGAGCAAAATTTTTATGTTTCTTTTTTTTTTTAATAAAGGTGGATAGTATGAAATAAGCCAATCAGTGACTATATATGCAATATTAAGGAAATAACTGAGATAATTATCCCAGTAATTTAAAATAAATTCTCTTTTGCCTATTTATTTATTTGATAAATGAGGTAAAAGTTGCCTCATTTGAGTTTATATTTGTGGACCCATGTGACCATAGAAACTACTAAAAGCCACTGCTCAAAAATTAGTGGATTGTATCTACATTTTGATCTTTTCTTTCTTATTCTTAAATTTAAAGAAGACTTTTACACTTTCTTCCTTTTATAGAAAAAAATACAAAGCCTTGTTTACTAACATATCAAATAATTAAAAATTTTAATTTTGTACTATATGCCCTTTTTCATTTGAGGAAACTATGACAATGTAGGTAAAAGATCAGTATTTCCATGGAATAAGTTTCTAAGAGAATTCCTTTTGTTTACATAACAAAGGAAAAAACATCCTTCTAATGATAAAGACCCCAGGACTAAAACACGTTTAAAATTCCAGAAGCGTGATGTGTTTTAATAGCTCAGGACTGCAGTCGCAACACTCCCTTTGATCCATAAGTGGCAGTATGTGTTTGTATGAGGAGGTACAGTTGGCAGTGTGAATTCCCAATGTTGATGATGATCTGTATGTCACAGGCTTCATCTCCAACAATGCTATATGCAAATTAGTGATAGCTTCATGCCAGGGTAGAATACCATTCACAGAGTAATTGCTAGCATTTTTCCTGGTCATTCTACACATGGAATGAAAATAATAACAATTTAGGGACCTATTTCTATAAATTAGCAGAATAAAAGCATTATGTTGTACACATTTTTCACATTATTTTTATCACAATTAGAGATGTTCTTTTGGTTACATATTTAATATTATATAAAATGGAATTTTAATACACTTTCAATATTTAATCTACTCTGCATTTTTTAAACGCTTAGTGATTTAACATAGTTTAGTGTATGAGAACTATTGAAAATAAAATAAATTCGGTTGCAAATTATTTGAAAGTCTTTAAATGCCATAAATAAAATACATGATGATTAGATGTGTGAGAAATTACTCTCAGTTGCTGTGGTAGTACACGGAGCACAAATGTTTAAATTAATTTTTGCTTCACCTAAAAGTGTTTGCTGTTTCTAAGCTTTTCCTTTTGATTTCTAAGAGGAATAGTACACGTGGAACTAAGCACAAATAATGGAAGGGATAATTGCTTCTAATGACAAGAGCTTAAAATTCTTAGGAAGGGAAATTCAGCAACAGATTTTGAAAGTCTATGAAGTGAGGAAAAAAGTACTAATAGGTGAATTAGAAACCTAGGAAATTTCTATTACAGCATCTGTGGGCTTTCCTCATTTAAATTTTCTCTGATTTTAGAATTGTAGTGATATGTACTCCTTTTCAGTTTCACATGCAAAAGTAAGGCAACTGCTTCCTCCATACGCAAAATGATTTGTAAATGCATTCTGTGAATAAAACACATTAAATGCCATTTGCATATAGTACGTTAACACATGTGAAAAATGGTTCACACAGTACATTAGGAAAGGAATAAACAGAAATGACTTTAAAATGCCTGCTATATTTATAACAATTTAAAAGATAACAGAGCAATGAATTTCAGGTGCATTGGACTTAATTCCATGACAGTGTTTGCTTTAGAAGCCCTTATTTATTAATTTTTTTTTTTTTTTAAACTCTCCTTTGCCAATTGCAGTGTTAAGCTGCCAAGATTTTCAGAGCTGACCAGGAGGTGGAGAGCTCATGCAAATGAGCTCTTCTCTGCTGGCAGCCTACAATGACTGATTCAAAAGAGCACTTTAACCCAGAAGATGAGTCTGAGCTGAATATCACCAGCCAGAAACCACTCCAGTGTCCCATGTTAGGTGGGAGGTTGCTTTCCAAATAATATTTTACCTTCCAAAATTCACTGGCTCTGTTTCCAATGATGGAAGAGTTCATTTCCTCCATTTTTTAAAAGTGGAAATCCCCATACACTTAAAACCTCTCAATATTTAAATAAAATTTCTAGGCACTGTTTCTATTTCCCTCAACTTATATAACACCCATTAACAGGAATATATATGTACATCTTTATTTCCAGGCTGTCTGAATTATACATGGCTAAGTTTCAGTGTTTAATAACATACTGAATCTGAAAGAAATGTTGAAAAATATACAATGTGTGTAAGCCTCAAAGTTTATTAGGTTTCCTAGTGTGAACTGGCACATGATGTAATTTTCAAGAACAGTATAATGGGGGTATGTTGAACTGGTGAGATGCAAGTCCAGCAGTATATTATAACATCGTCATTTTACCTCAGATTCTGGTTTCATATACACTTCCGCCTTTGGTAATTTACATAAACATGCATAGTCTATGAATTATGCATAAACCTTATTTTAAATGCAGAGCTTTCAACTCTCACAGTGCTCTAGTATACACACCCATTTGATTGGCTCTGCCCTGTTTTCATTACTCGCAATTTCTTGGGACACAAAAGAGGTTGAAAAGGCTGACAGGAATGGACAGTATTTTTTCTTGTGTGTGGGGGAAATATTTGTTTCCTTTTCAAGGCAATTGGTGTTGCAAAGTTTTGCCTGTGATTATTGTTCCTAGTTGTTGTTATTTTTTTCCAAGGAAGAATGCATTAAATGTCTGAACCTACAAAACAGCAATCACAATCAGTTACTTTACTTACTTTTTTATTTTTAAAGGACGCTGCAGAAATTGTTCTCTATTTGAATAAATCTGAGCACATGGCTATAATAAAGAAGCAACCATTAGATTTTTTGGATGCCCAAATTATACTTGAAATAAGTGGGTAATCCTAAATCATTGATGGAATAGTTAGGCATCCAGAAAATATAAAAATTTTAGTACTATAATTGTGTTTTTATCCAAGTAGAACTGAATATTCTGATTAATGGACACACATAGTGAGGCCTCTGCATTTGAGACATTGTGTGATTACTCTGTTTTCATATGAACTCAACATGAAATAATCTATCCAATGATATAAGGGAAGAGATTATAGATGGTTTTACTACGATGGTAGTACATTAAATAAAAAATACAGTGGCATGTAAACAGAATTTTAATAAAATATTTTATCTCTGTTTGCTAATCACCCTGTAGTTTAATGTTTTTAATATTATTAGTAAACTAATAATGCTATGTTTTAAAAAATGGTGGGAACTTTCCATTCTCTCTTTTTCAAAATTTACTTCTCATTGCTGTCTTTCATTCCTTTCTTCACTTTCTCCTTATACACCTCCAGAACTTTGTTCCTTTTTCTCTTCTCTGTTTTTTTTCTCCTCTTTGCATAACTTTTCCTTTACTTCCAATTTTAACACTTTGGTAGACATTATTCATCAAAATATGCCTGCTATTATCTTCTCTTTTATTAATTCTTTCTTTTAGCTTATTTCTCTTAACATCTAATTAAGCTTTTATGAGAATTTCTTTCTCTTGATAAATTCTCAATGCTACAGGAAAATGGATATTTGGTTTAAGTGAAAAAGGAGAAATCTGTGCTGCTAGATTTACTTGCAGGAGTATTACCTTTGAGGACCATACAATTTTGATTTCATTCTGTTACAGGGAATTACCAAGTTCTTCCTTTGTGGGTTTACATTAGAGAGGGACACTTGGAGATTAATGAGCAAAAGGAACCTTCGAGGTCATTTATCATGATTTTATGCATAGCTTTAACATAGGGAGCATCTATTCCACAGCAAGAAAGACTTAAATACCAGGAAAAGAGGAGTGAAGCTGAAAACTTAGGTTCACGTTTAGTGACTAAAACTCAAAGGGGTCAGCAGCAAACTCAAAGTAGTACACTTTACCTAAGAGAAGATGAAGCAATTCGCTTCAGCATTCACTCTGAGAAAGAAAACTACACCTGGCAGAACTTTCTCTGCTGGTTTAGAAAAAAAGACACAGTATAGTCTCCCAAGGCAATAGAAATAAAAACCAAAATAAACAAATGGGACCTAATCAAACTTACAAGCTTTTGCACAGCAAAGGAAACCATAAACAAAATGAAAAGACAACCTATGGAATGGGAGAAAATATTTGCAAACAATGCAACTGACAAGGGCTTAATTTCCAAAATATACGAACAGCTCATACACCTCAACAACAAAAAAACAACGCAATCCAAAAATAGGCAGTATACCAAAATAGACATTTCTCCAAAGAAGAAATACAAATGGCCAAGAGGCACATGAAAAGATGCTCAATCAACATTGCTAATTATTAGAGAAATGCAAACCAAAACTACAATGAGGCACCACCTCACACCAGTCAGAATGACCCTCATGAAAATGTCTACAAATAACAAATGCTGGAGAGGATGTGGAGAAAAGGGAACCCTCCTACACTGTTGGTGGAAATGTAAGTTGGTGCAACCACTGTGGAAAACAGTATGGAGGTTCCTCAGAAAACTAAAAATAGAATTACCATATGATACAGCAATCCCACTCCTGGGCATATATCCACACAAAACTGTAATTCAAAAAGATACATGCACCCCAATGTTCACAGCAGCACTGTTCACAATAGCCAAGACAGGAATACAACCTAAATCAGCAGATGAATGGATAAAGAAGATGTGCATATATACAATGGAATACTACTCAGCCTTAAAAAGGAATGAAATAATGCCACTTGCAGCAACATGCGTGTAGCTAGAGATTATCATACTAAGTGAAGTCAGAAGAAGAAAGACAAATACCACTTATATGTGGAATGTAAAATATGACACAAATGAACCTATCTATGAAACAGAAACAGAATCATGGACATAGAGAACAGACTGGTGCTTGCCAAGGGGGAGGGGGTTGGGGGAGGGTTGGAGTGGGAGGTTGGGGTGAGCAGATGTAAGCTTTTACATGTGGAATGGATAGATGACGGGGTCCTGCTGTGTAACACAGAGAACAATTTTCAGTGTCCTGTGATGGACCATAATGGAAAAGAGTATTTAAAAAAAAGGAATGTATGTATATGTATGAACCACTTTTCTGCACAGTAGTAATTGATACAACATTGTAAATCAACTATACTTCAATAAAAAAAGAAAAAAAGGAAAAAAAGACACAGAAAAGTTGGAGAAGCATAAGCAGAACTAGCCAACAATGTTACCTTGCTTTAAGAGAGTTATTCAACTTAAGTTTAAAATTAAAACTAAGATCTATCTATCTATCTACCCACCCACCTACCTGCCTACCTACCTACCTACCTATCTAATCTTTGGTAATCATATTTGGTAGTAAACAATACACTTCTATTTAAATAATAACATCTTTGCCTTTTTATGTCTGTTTTTCTTTGCTTTTACTAAATGAGTGTGAAGGCTTTTATTCCAAACTATTTAACAGAAAAAACACTCAGATGGCATTTAGTGGTCTAATCACAGCCAAAACTTTTTCATGAGGTTTGGACTCCCTAAAACTATGTAAGTTTGAGTAAAATGCTCTTATCAGTCACTCGGCAATAAGCCTAGTGAAAAGAGGATTCTGTAAGTTGGGGGCAGCTTTCCTACAGTGGGACCCTTGACCTTGCTTACAGTGGTCAGTTGGCATACACTAGAACAGATACCTCTAACTAAAACATCCGGAAGAGAATCCTTTAACTTGGGATTTTATGACAACAACAAAAGAAGCTAAATGAGAATGATTAAATCTCTATCATGAAATGAAACTGTCTATAGCCTAAGATACATTAAGCAAAGACATCAACTTTTAATCAAGTTCAACATAATGGTATTTTGTTATATTATGTTCCATATTAAAAATCTTAAGCACCCATATCCTACTCTATCACAACTCTTTCCTCTCCTCAGTCTCACCCTCATCCCCACTAAATCTGCCCTCATGTTCTTAGACACATCATTTCTTGATTCCTGTTTCCTCATTATTTATCCTTGTTTGGGTTTTACTCACTTTTCCCTGCCTGGAACCACATGGCTTAATATCTTCCCTGCTCTCTTTCATCAAAATCTCAGCTATTTGATGTTTTTATTGTTTATCACACCTGCTCAGTAAAACCACGACTTTTAATCAATTCTTCAATTAGTCTTCTATGCTATTACTGACATAGAAGTGCTGCTAAATGTATCAAACAACCATATTTCAGTCCACATTTAGGTCAGTTCAAATTCATGGTGTCTAAGCTCATCTGTCCTTAGTGAAGCTCAATAGTCTTTACTTTCATGACTGTTTCCTTTCATACTTCTCTGACAGGTTTTTTCTTGGATTCTGTAAGTTCATCTGTTTCCATCCCTTACATATTAGTACCCATCAGGGTTCCATCATTGTCCCTATTTGATTGTTCTTCTCACATGGTTTCTGTGGAAGTTCCCATCAACCTTTATGGTTTTAACTTCTGCATCTGTACTAAAAGCTTTAATTTCTGTATCGTTCACTCTACCCCTACCTATGCAGAACTTCAGAGTCACTCTCAATACAAAGTAAGAATGAGCCTGTTAAAAGGCAAATCAGATCAGGACACAATTCTGTCAAGATCCCCCAGAGTCCCCATCTTTAGCAAAAGTAAATTCAGAATCACTATCTGCCTCTGGGAATTTGCATTCCCCTTTTCCCTTCTGCTCTGAAACATCCTTATGCCACCCTCGCTCCTTACTTTGTACAGTGTCCAACTGACACTTTTCAGTGAGAATTTTCCTGACCACTCTATTTAAAACCATACCTTTTCCCCAGCCTCCACACACACACACACACACACTCTCTACTCACATTTCCTGACTTTTATTCTCCCTAGCATGTATTACCATCTCTACATTTTATTTATTTATTTTTAAATTTATTTATTTATTTATAGCTGTGTTGGGTCTTCATTGCTGCACGTGGGCTTTCTCTAGTTGTGGCGAGTGGGAGCTACTCTTTGTTGCGGTGCACAGACTTCTCATTGTGGTGGCTTCTCTTGTTGCGGAGCACAGGCTCTAGGTGTGTGGGCTTCAGTAGTTATGGCACGTGGGCTCAGTAGTTGTGGCTCGTGGGCTCTAGAGCACAGGCTCAGTATTTGTGGTGCATGGGCTTAGCTGCTCCATGGCATGTGGGATCTTCCCAGACCAGGGATGGAACCCATGCATTGGCAGGTGGATTCTTAACCACTGTACCACCAGGGAAGTCTCTATACATTTTATTTTTTATTTTATTATTTACCTTCTCTCTCATTACCCTGCTCTCCCAGTGGAGTATAAGCTCCATGAGAGCAGAAATTTTTGTCTATTTTGTTGACATATCTCCAGAGTCTATTAGAGTGCAAAATATTACAAAATATTTGAAGGAACGGAAGGATCATGGCCTTGGAATTGCAGAGAGTTCACTAATGACATTCAGAAGGTTGGGCTCATAGGAAGGGACATTTGACTTTCTTAAACCTCAGAGATACTTGTAAGAAGGTATCTGGATAAAGGGAAGCTTACATGTGCCTCTCCTCTTTGGTAACTGCTGGCATGGGAGGAGGAATAAAAAGGAAAACATGGGGATTCACATTACACGGAAGACTATGAATTAAGAAATATTTGTAATAAGGAGGGAAATTAAAGGCTTTTGTTATTTCATTAGCTAAACTTGATTTCTTGTCTCTGTTTTGGTCCAGAATCACTCTGTGACGCCAGCCATGCTATCACCTCTATCTCTTTTCTTTTTCTTTCTTTCTCCCTCCCAGCTCTTATTCACTCCCACTTTTATCATTTTGCTCCTCTTTTCTTCTCTTCCAGTAATACTCTTACACAAATATATTTGTCCTACCATAAAAAATTACTATTTCTGCATATCATCCAATCTTTGCAGGAGATTGATTTAATTATGCTAATGATCCACTGGTATAATCAATTCAAAGATAGCCAAGAAAACATTCTGGCCATATCTGGAAGCCTAGTGCTATCTGCAATAAACCCGTCAGTCAAATAAAAGAATTAAGTAAAGGAAGACCTCCAAATCTAAAGATAGTTTTACTTCAGCACATTCCCTAATTATCAAGGAATTTTTACTAATCTAGGAAGTTGGCTAGAATCTCTTTCAACTTAAAAACAAAGCATGGAAATTGATAGTTCATGTAACCTCATAGCCACAAATATTTTTTTTTCCTGTGCTATGAATGTGTAATTCTTTCCTGAAATTTGTTGAGGTATTTGGCTCACTAAAATCCTGTGGAAATGAGTGCTGTAGATTTATTAGGCACTCCATAGAAATGTATTTCCTTTGTGTTTTAAATTAGTTGCATTTTAATGTCATTGAACATGCCCTTGTTCTTGTTTCCATTTGTGGTCTTGTATCCAGTGGGAATTTATAGGACTCAGATTTATCTAAATTATGCTGATGTATTTGATCTTTCAACATACAGTGCATGGTAAAAATGGGTGTCTGTCCCTATCCATAAATGAAATATGAGGGAAAAGGCGTGCTGATAAATTCTCCACTAAATCAGGTTTAATTAGATATCAAAAAGGGATAAAGCCAGGCAAAGTTTCCACTCTGTTACAGAGATCTAAGATCAGAAAAGGAAAATAGATATTCAAACGCATATTATAAAACATTTTCTTGACTTTTATAGATGACAAAGCAAGAAAATACTTCTAATTCACCCAATTCACTTGTTGAGCAGAAACTTCTTCGTTAATTCTTCCAATTTCACTTTACAAATAGCTGAGGAAAACCTCTCTACCCACCAAAAAGGTTATTAGGTTTGTAAAATGTCATCATGCTTGCCTACGTTAGACCCTAAGAACTACAGATTAGTCCCCAAGGGGCCACACTGTCCCTCCATGCCGTGTCCCTATGCCAGAGCCCACGGTTCCAGCTTCAATCCCTTCAATGTCTACCCCTCACCGCCCACCCCGACCCCAAACCTAGTATTTTGTTTATCCCTGTGAATTATATTGACACTCTCTTGATGATATGCCGTATATTGGCTAAATTCAAACCTGGAGTTGTGGGCAATCTTGCTGCCTTAAAGCCTGTAACCACTGCCCCCATCCCCAACCAAGGGAGGTTGGGGAGAAAGGTTAGATTTTGTATTTAGATTTTTTGGTGTATATGGGATTTTTTTAAAAAAATGTTTTTGGAGGGTTTATGCTCAACTCATGTTTTATTTCAGTGCCAATAATATTTAGGACAACATCAAGAAAAAAATTATTACTGACCCACGTTTGGCATAACTATGTTTCTGCAGCTTTTGGAATTTAGGCAGATTTTGATACATTTTTGAAGCACCGTATGTAAATCAGTTCTTAGGTTTAGTGCCCTGGGGATCGCTTGCTAATTAAAGGAAATTCAAGAGAAAACATTCAAGACCGGAAATAGTCTTTTCTAAAGTAAATAATATGGCTTCCCTGGTGGCGCAGTGGTTGAGAATCTGCCTGCTAATTCAGGGGACACGGGTTCGAGCCCTGCTCTGGGAAGATCCCACATGCCGCGGAGCAATTAGGCCCGTGAGCCACAACTACTGAGCCTGCGCGTCTGGAGCCTGTGCTCCGCAACAAGAGAGGCCGCGATAGTGAGAGGCCCGCGCACCGCGATGAAGAGTGGCCCCCGCTCGCTGCAACTAGAGAAAGCCCTCGCACAGAAACGAAGACCCAACACAGCCAAAAATAAATATAAAAATAAATAAATAAATAAATAAAAGATTACTATATTAAAAAAAAAAGAAAGTAAAGGTAAAAGTTTGTATAAAAATAAATAAATAAATAATAACCTCCTGATTTGGTTTTTGCACATATTAAATATCACTTTCAAAAGAGTTTACTTAAAGTGAGATACACAGTCTTACAAGTTTCATGGATCCATGTACTTATGCACAGAAGTACGTTTCCTTGTCACAAAGGCATACATTGCCTCTTTTTTACTTACTCTATGTGTCTGTCCACTCTTCAACTGTTTTCTTCCAAAACACCTGCCAAAGAAGAGAGAAGTTCTATTAGAATAGTTTAGGCATGGGAAAGACATGTCAAATATGTGGAAGAATAAATGTCATGGGTCCCTCCCATTCCATTTGTCCTCCATGTTCACTCTTTACCCTGGTCTCACCTTTCCTTATACTTCATCTTTTGATGAGGGATTTAGAACATAACAGAAACGAGTAGAGTTAGATGTAACTGAGGTTGCTAAAATTATGCTCATGGTTCTTCTCTATGTCTGTTTTCTAACTCTAAAAACAAACATAGACTAAAATCTGGGGGTCAACAAATATGTTAAATGTCCTACTTTATTAAAAAGCATAGTAGCAGATGCAGTGTGTTACGATTGAATGCATTTTAACATAAATTAAATACATGGTATTCAAAATGCTACCAAACTACTAAAAGAAATGATTGCAACAAAAATATAATGTCTACATCCCTTAGAGATTTATGTAGATAGTTCATTTTACCAATCCCATTATTTCCTGTGCTGGAGAAGTTTGAAAATCTCACTACAACTTCAGAGTTTCTTGTAACTGATTGATTTAGCACACTTTTTCTTAAGCTTCCCTCATATCTCCACAATTCGTTTAAACTTTCACCAGTAGTTCTCAGGCTCTGCGATTTCCTCCTGTCCTTCTAATGCCCTAATTTGTCATTCAGTATGACAGCCATACTCATCTCCTAAGCCACCATGACAACTGCTCCTTTCCTCTATGTCAAATATGTAAGTATTCTCAGTACAAAGCAGATTCCAAACTCTGGAGTTATAGTTCAGTGTTAGTGTTATTTTTTCAGAATGTTGCATCCATGCTTCAAATCCTATTTGGAAATAATTCCCTACCACCTCATTGTGTGCTATTGATTCTATCTCCTTCTGTCCCCTTTGGGATCATTTTCCAAATCACCCTCCCGACACCCCTTTAGTCTTTTGTCCACTGATTCCATTTTTCCATTGCTATCAACAGTTAGCAGACATTTGGTCCTGTCTAAAGTGTCCATAAGACATTTGGTCATGCCAAAAGGTGCTTGATATTTGTTCCTATCCAAAACCACGTGGCATGGACCCAAAATGCTCATGGACATTTTGGATAGGACAAAATTTCAAGGATCTTTTGGCCTGAACCAAAATGTCTCATCAACCAAACGTCTTATGGACAGGACCAAATGTCCTGCAAGGCTACAAACATACTGAACACTTTTATTCTAAAAGCATTTCCTTTAAGTCTGTCCCCACAAATTAATCTACATTATCCTCACTCCTTCCTTTTCTTGTATATTAGATAAAGGTATCAGCATTTTTGGTGCCCCCGCTTTTTGCTGCTTATTAGCCTGGGGATTCAACACTTAACTATTCTCTTCATTTAGTCCTTTCAAATGTGAAAGTAACATCTCAGTTGTTTCCCTTCATTTCTTATCCATTCCCAATCTGAGAATATCAAACATTTCTTCTTGGGAAATGCTCGTCTGTTGACTTTAATAAGAATACATAACACTATTTTTATGTATCCGTGGAGTGCTTTATATATGCTAGACACTGGTCTAAGGATTTTATACATATTCACTTGGATAATGTTCCGTTAACTACCCTTATTTCACAGATGAAGACACTCAGACAAAGAGGTTAATTACCTTCCCAAGATCACACAGGATTTAAACTCAAGCTTGTTCTAGAGACCACTCACTCTACAACTATCCTGTCTTCGTTTTTAGTTTCTGGGCTGTTTTCCATTTCCTAGTTTTGTGCTATCCTTTGTACATATTTTAAAGGATATCTATCTATCTATTTATCTATCTATCATCTATCTATATATATCACAATTACAAAATTTTCATCAATGCATTCTTGTAAGAATTGCAGGTAATACAGAAAAATATGGAATGAAAAAGAAAAGTCCTCTATTATCTCCCTACCCCAATTCCAGTGCCACCCCAAGAAGAAACAGTTTGTCATGTGTTCTCCCAGACTGCTTTCCATGCATTTACTTATAAGGATGGGCATACACATTTACTTCTTAAATTTAAAAAATTATTTCCAAAAAGGGGATCATAGTATATATTTTCCCATGAGTTAGCTTTCTTCACTTAATGACATGCTTGGGAATTAGGTAGATTGAGTTTTTCATTTCAGTACATACAGATCTGCATCATTACATTTAATGACAGCATAACAGTCCATAAGATAAAAATACCATGTTAATTGACTTTTAGGTTGTTTCCTATTTTTTTGATATTATAAATAATGATGTAATGAATATTCTTGTACAAATACCTTTGTGAACATGTGAACAAATCTTTCTGTAAAATAAATTTCTCTAGAATGAATTGTCAAATCAAAAGGGTATGATCACTTGTGATATTGATAAGTACTGACAAATTTTCTTCTAAAAAAGGCTGCACTAGTTCAAACTCCACCAACAGCATATCAGAAATCTGATTTTTTTTTTTTACAGCTTTTCTATCACTTGATGTTATCAGTAATAAATTTTGCCCATCTGATGGGAAAATTGTTTTATTTTCTTATTTAGTTTGCAATTCCTTGCTTGCAAATGAATTTAACCATATTTCTTATGTTCCTGGCCTTTTCATATTTTTAGTCAATTTAAATAATTATTTCTTTTGTCATTCCCTTATTAATTTATAGGAGGTAAACATTATTATTAATTCTTAGTATGTTTATTATATTTATTACAACTATTATTCCCACTAGCTCCCGGAATTAAAAGTTTAATTAATTTGTTATTATTATGCTTTTTTCCTAATAAAGACGTTAAAACTTCTGAATTTTCCTTTCCATTCCATCTTGGCTACATTTCACAGATTTGGTATGTAACCCCTTCTCATTGCTACTCACTTCTGAATGTTATGTATTTTCAGTTTTAATTTCCTCTTTCAACTAACAGCTATTTAGAAGGCTGTTTAAATTTTTTTCCAAGAAGATATATAAAATAATATGCACATAAACATATACATAGGTCTGTGTGTTTTACATATGTGTAGACATGTTTATTTTTTTATTTATAGCTTATTTATGATTTCATTATAATTCTTTGGGGGGGCATTCTACAATTGGTTTTGTATTACTTAAGTTAAATGTTAATTTGATGCTTTGTTTCAGTAACAATAATCAGATTCTGAATATGTGTCTCCTCAGCATATCTACTAATCAAAATCAGCATTACGTTACACATACCAATTGAAAGAGGCTTGGCAAAGAAGGAGGGTAGCAGCGGGCACTGGTGTACCTAGTTATCTGACCTCAGAGCATATTATTTAAAAATATCTTTCCCCCCTTTATTTAAGAAAATTATTTTCAGTAGTAACCATAAAATGAAATAAATATATTTCTGCATATTTATGTATATTTTCCACATCTATAAAATTTGCCTTTACGAAAAAATATTATACCTCTTCATTTGCACACTGTTTTGGTTTTAAACATTTTAAGAACAAATAAAAACTCCATGTGGTCACAGAATAACAGAATTGAGCTAACTCAAGTTCTGTTTGTTTGTCTTTACAATCACTGCACTATCATTGTTTATTTTGAGTCTACTCTTTGAAGGCAGGAATATGTGCTATCTCCGGGGATGAAGACACCAACAGTGCTGGAAGCAAGTCAAAGATCTGTAACCTTAGGAAATTACTCTCCAAACAAATGCATGCAGCTGAATCCACATCTATATGGGAGGCAACTAGAACTGAGGTTCTCTGAATTAACTTCTAAGGAGAATACCATATTTGTTTGGAGGATAATACAACTGTGCTTAATTGAAGTTTAAATATAAAAACTTAGCCATAACTGCAATTGTTATTTAGAACATATACAAGATATTTGGGGGGGAAGTAACATTGTTTATCACTAACATTGTTTAGAATTGCTGGAGCATGGTGATAATAAAAAGCAAACCCATTCTGAGTAGGTTTTATTACTGTTTTGAATTCTCTACAGACACTATACCCCTTATTTCCTACACCTTTGGAGATCTACTTACTCCCACCAGCAGCCTGCTATGCTACTGAGGGCAAGGGAAAAAACAAACACATAAACAATAAAATAACAATAAGGGACTGAAGATTGATGTAGGTTTTTCAGTATAGGCTCCTATACCAGTCTGCTTTGAAATAAGGTAAAAGAGGCAAAAATCTGTGCTATATTCTTTGCAACATGTCAGCACATTTCAGAAAATTTTGACAGCATAGCTATTACAATAAATACAATAAGCCATATCTACCTGCACCTTCAAGTTAAACAACCAGTTAATTGTAAATATCAATATATAACTCAGTAAGCAATTATACAAAAAAGGAAATATGCTACCTTGTATTTCTTACAGAAATAAAATTTTCTCCTAGACATATTACTAGGAGCTTTAATTTTTTTTTAATAGAATGTCTATTTCTAATATTTTCCATTGGTGAGGTGATAGTATAGAAACCTTGAGAAAGCCTGTGCCTTAGTGTCTTGAATAACCTTAAAATGAGGACTAGTAAAATTCACCAAGGTTTATTCCTTGCCTTCAAAACACCCGGAAATTTTTTAAAAAGAAATGAAAGGATAAAAGCCTTCAGGAAAAAAAAAAAAAAAAAAAAAAAAAAAAAAGCCTTCAGGGCAGAACCTATATGCCGCACCCAAATATAAAAATAAGAGTTGGTTATTTTTAGTGACTATGGAGATTTTGGAGGGGTGGGAATGAGAAGGATTGGGCTAGTCAGAGGTGAATGAATGTTCCTTTGGCTTTGATGACTCACTGGTTTTCATCTTTCACATCCTGTGATACTTATTTATTCTGTTCTTCATTGTCACTCTGGGTGGTTGAAGTCCATAATATGAGTTACTCACGTAACAACTGCATGATGATTGTAGAGACATTATACTTCCTTTACTCATTATTTCCAATTCTGCAATTGCATCATCCAAAGGCTCTTTGTCAGGCTGCAGCCTCCGTTAGGGGAGTTGAGTACTTTATACAGTAGAATATGGAAAAATTATGAGACCTAAGCTGAATAGGTTATAGTGAAGAACGCTTCTGCCATTGCACTATCTTACAAGCCCTGATGAGTTCTATGAAGTCACCATCTTGTCTTCCTGTGGCAAATTTAGTGGGATGCCTATTGTAGATTCTTCCCTTTATATATCAGAGAGACTTACCCCTCCAGTATCAGCTTGCTGAAAAAAAGATTATTTGCCTGTATGTCCAGAATGTTATAAATGATTTTAGATTAATTTTATTTGGTCTTAAGTATTTGGCATTTTCCAAAATTATTTCCAGGTTGTTTTCTCATCCTTCAATATTTTTCTTTCTGTTCAGTGCATCTGCAGATGGCTCTCAATTTCCAATCATATATTTATATGCATCTGAAAATAAGCATCTCACTTGCAACTCCATCTTGATTGTTGCTCTTTTCTTTCTTCATTCCGTGATACCTTTGTATCACTAAGCCTGTTGTACCTACTTCTCCTATAAAACCAAACACTTCTAATTGTCCACCTTAGCCACAACTCTGACAGAATCTGTGGTTTAATGTCTGATAAATTTTTTTTTTTTTTTAACTCTTGGCACTCTAGTATTTTTTTTTTTTCAATGTGGTCCTTTTTTTTTTTTAACTTTGGGGTTTGTTTGTTTGTTTGTTTGTTTGTTTATTTATTTATGGCTGTGCTGGGTCTTTGTTTCTGTGCAAGGGCTTTCTCTAGTTGTGGCAAGCGGGGGCCACTCTTCATCACGGTGCGCGGGCCTCTCATCATCGCAGCCTCTCTTGTTGCGGAGCACAGGCTCCAGACGCGCAGGCTCAGTAATTGTGGCTCACGGGCCTAGCCGCTCCGCGGCATGTGGGATCCTCCCAGACCAGGGCTCGAACCCGTGTCCCCTGCATTGGCAGGCAGATTCTCAACCACTGCGCCACCAGGGAAACCCAATATCTGATAAATTTTTATAAATTATCTGTGTTATTAAAAAGTATATTTTAACAGTAATACTCAAAATATTTATTTCATCAAATCTAAGATGCCGCTGATTGTACAAATCATTATTTTATGTTCTACTAAGAAAGAAAACTCATTTTCAATAAAAATGACATGACATTGATTGTAAAATGCATCAGATGCATCAGATTCCCAAGATGTCAAATGTGATCCATGTTAGACTTACAACGTGGATGGGCCTTAAGGGTATTATGCTAAGTGAAATAAATCAGGCAGAGAAAAACAAATACCATATGATTTCACTCATATATGGAATATTTAAAAAAACAACCAAGCAAACAAAGAAACAAAATAAACAAAGAAACCAAAACAAATGCATAGATACAGAGAACAGAGTAGTGGTTGCCAGAAGGGAGGGTGGTAAGGGATCAAAATGGGTAAAAGGGGTCAACTTTATGGTGATGGATGGAAACGAAACTTTTTGGTAGTGAGCATGGGGTGGGGCACACAGAATTCAAAACATAATGTTGTACACATGAAACTTATGTTATAAACCACTGTTATAAACCTTAATAAAAAATCTTTCACTTGAAAAAAAGGTATATATTTGACATGCTTGTTCTTTTTGTTATTCAAATATCCTAAATGATTCCAGTTTTCCTTTTTAAAATTAGTATGTTTCATCAATATGTACAAATTGCTAACAAATCAAGTTGACAGCCTTGTAACAAAAATGTATTCTCTTGCCATGTACCACTCTGCTTCTCAACCCACTTCCTCAGGAAGAACCACGCTGAGTCCTTTTAACTGGTCTATATTTCTAAGTGATATAATTACAATATTTTTAAATTTACCAATTTTAGATGTTATTAACTTTCTATTATGATAGTTGAGGATTTAGTTTTTACATGACTTCCACACTACCTCCTATCCCAATGTAATTTTTGTCATAATTTTTATCAGCAATAGTCAATGTTTCCAACATGAGTATGCAAATATTATTTATTGCTACACCAATTTGTTTACTATGATTAAGTTTCATTTCTAGTAGAATATTTCTTCTTTTTTGTGGGGGGGCAGTAATAATTACTTCATTTCACTTTTGGTTTGTTTCTTATTTCTAGCTATCATTTTCTAACCACTTTTTCCAACAGATCTTTCAAACAGCTATCAGGATTTTTTCAAAAGCACACATATGTCAAATAATCTAGCAGTTGTATTTATAATTTTTTCTTCTATATACCTCCCTCTTTTATCCCCCTGTTGCTTTGACTTGGTTTCTCTGTAGGTCTGGTGCAGTACTGCCATCTGAACAGCTCCCTTCACTACCCTCTTGAGTAGGGATCCCTGTTTCCTCTTTCTTGGTTTAATTCTTCATTTTTCTTAAGAACATACTGGAGTAACTTAAGAAAGGATGAATAAAGTTTAATTTTTAAAAGAATTGTATTATGAAAATGTTCACATTATCCTTCTACTTGCTTGATAGTTTACCTACATATAGAATTTTAGATTAAAATGTATTCACCCTCAGAATGTGAAAGGCAATCCTTCACTACTCTAACATTCAATATTGCTCTATAAGTCTGATGCCATTTTGATGTTTGGCACTTGTATGTCACACGTTTATTTTCTTTGGAGGAATTTAAGTTCATCTGTTGGTAACCAGTATTCTGAAATTTAAGAGAAAATGACTTAAAGTGGATTGCTTTTTACCCTTCTTGTTGGATCCTTTGTGAGCTCATTTGATTTACAGACATGACTTTTAGTTCCAGGAGATTTTCTTCTATTATTTCTTTGATTACTTCTTTACCTTTCTTTCCCCTAATCTCTCTGGAACTCTTATTATTTAGATGTTTCTGGATTAATCTTATTTTCTTATTTCTTATTTATTTTACTTATTTTTGTATTCTGGTTCTACTTTTTCCATAACTAAGCATGAAGAATTTTTGCTAATTTTATTTCGTAATCCCTCTATTGATATTTTCACATTTTAATTAGCAAAACTTTGAATTTTTTAGAGTCCTTTTTTATTCTCTAATTATGCTTTCTTCAGAGAAATCTCATCCTGCTTGATGGATGCAATAGCATCTCTTATTAGTCTCTGGGTAATATAATATATATTCAATGCTTCCTTTTGTAGAGGTAGTCTAGTGTAACTCCCCTGCTTCTTTAGATCAACTTTATTGAATTCTAATTAAAAACTTGCAAAATAACAATTTTAAAGTATACAATTCAGCAGCTTTTAGTATGTTCACAGAGTTGTGCAACCAACACCACTATCAAATTTCTTAACATTTCATCACCTAAAAAGGAACTCCATACTCATCAGCAAAAAATCCTGCCTCCAGGCCCTGAAAACCACTAATCTACCTTCTGTGTGTATGAAACTGCTTATTCTGGATATTTTAGTTGATGAACTCATACAGTATGTGACCTCTTGTGACTGACTTGCTTTATTTAGCATAACGTTTTCAAGGTTCATTTCATTGTAGTATGTGTCAGTACTTTATTCACTTTTATGACTTAATAGTATTCCATTGTATGAATATATGACATTTTGTTTATCCATTCACCAGTTGTTGGACATTTGGGTCGTTTCCACTTTTTGGCTGTTATGGGTAATGCTGCTGTAAACACACATGTACATGTTTTTGGGTGGACATATACTTTCAAGTCTCTAGAATATATACCTAGGAGTAGAACTGCTGGATCATATGATAACTCTAAGTTTAACATGTTTAGAAACTGAAAAAAATGTTCTCCAAAGTGCCTGCACCATTTTATATTCCCACCAGCAATGTACACCATTTTTAAACTGGGTTGTTTGTAGTTTAATGGTTGAGTTGTAAGATTTCCTTGTATGTTCTAGAAACTAGACTCTGATCAAATATATGGTTTTCAATATTTTCTCCCATTCTGTGGGTTATCTTTTCACTTTCTTGGTAGTGTCCTTTGAAGTACAATTTTTTTTTAGTTTTGATGAAGTCCAGTTTTTTTTTTTTTTTTTTTGGTTACTTGTACTTTACATGTTATATCTAAGAAATCATTGCCTAATTCAAGATTACTAAGATATACATTCATATTTTTCTCTGAGCATTCTTCTAGGTGTTGTAGGTCTTAAATTTAAGTCTTTGATTCATTTTGAGTTAGCTTTTGTATATGATGTGAAGTAGGGGTCCAAATTCATCCTTTTGCATGTGTATATCCAGTTTCTCAGCAAATTATTAAAATTTTTCTTTCCCCCCATTGACTTGTCTTAGCATTCTTGCCTAAACTCAATTGACCATAAATAGATGATTTTACTTCTGGAATCCTGTTTTGATTCCATTGATCTATATGTCTATTCTCAGGCTAGTATGAGACAGTATTACTTTAGCTTTAAGTGAGTTTTGAAATTGGGAAATTTGAGTCCTCCAACTTTGTTCTTCCTTTTAAAGATTGTTTTGGCTATTCTGGGCCCTTGGCATTTCCATATGAATTTTAGAACCAGCTTGTCAATTTCTACAAAAGATCCAAGTGGAATTTTGATGGAAATTGTACTAAATCTCTAGATCAATTTAGAGATTATTGCCATCTTAGCAATATTAAGTTGTCAAATCCATAAACATGAGATATCTTTGTTTGCTTAAATCTTCATTAATTTATTTTTACAATACTTTGTAGCTTTCAGTGTACAAGTTTTGAACTTTTGTCAAATTTATTTCTAAGTATTTTGTTCTTTTTCATGCTATTGCAAATGGAATTGTTTTCTCAATTTCATTTTCAGATTACTCATTACAAGTGTGTGGAATAAATAACACAGTGACATCTTTGTTGCAAATATTAGTTTCTAAATTTCTCAGTTCTTAAGACAGATAACTAGAATGGTAATTACTAAGTCAATGGGTATGCATCTTCTACAGTAGTACTTGAAATTGGATGTATGCTAGCCAACATACACTACTATAAATTATAAGATATTTGCTAATGTTGTAATTGGCTAAAGAATGTTATCTCAGAGTTTCTTTTGAACTTCTAAAAAATTAGAAGTGAGATTAAGCTTCTTATATATTTATTTTAGCTTTTAGAAATTATGTTCTTTACTTAGTTATCTATAGTAATCTTATGCTCTCTAACTGTATATGTTAATTGGTTTTAACTTTTTTCAATTTTTTTATTGAAGTATAGTTGATTTACAATGTTGTGTTAGTTTCAGGTGTACAGCAAAGTGATTCAGTTATATATATATATATATTTATATAAAACTGAATATATACATACACACACACACACACACACTCACACATATTCTTTTTCGGATTCTTTTCCCAGATAGGTTATTACAAAATATTGAGTATAGTTCTCTGTGCTATACAGTAAGTCCTTGTTGATTATTTATTTTATATATGGTAGTGTATATATGTTAATTGCAAACTCCTAATTTATCCCTCCCCCTCTTTCCCCTTTGGTAACCATAAGTTTGTTTTCTATATCTCTGGGTGTATTTCTATTTTGTATATAAGTTCATTTGTATCATTTTTTAGACTCCCCATATAAGTGATATCATATGATATTTGTCTTTCTCTGTCTGGCTTACTTCACTTAGTATGATAATCTCTAGGTCCATCCATGTTGCTGCAAATGGCATTATTTCATTCGTTTTTATGGCTGAGTAAAATTCCATTGTATATGTACACCACATCTTCTTTATCCATTCATCTGTCGATGGACATTTAGGTTGCAATCCCTATTAATTACCAATAGCATTTTTCACAGAACTAGAACAAAAAATTTTAAATTTGTATGGAAACACAAAAGACTCCAAATAGCCAAAGCAATCTTAAGAAAAACAGATTTGGAGGAATCAGGCTCCCAGACTTCAGACTATACTACAAAGCTATGGTAGTCAAAGCAGTATGGTACTGGCACAAACGCAGACACATAGATCAGTGGAACAGGATAGAAAGCTCAGAAGTAAACCCACACACCTATGGTCAATTAATCTTTGATGCAGGAGGCAAGAATATAAAATGGAGAAAGGACAGTCTCTTCAATAAGTGGTGCTGGGAAAGCTGGACAGCTACATGTAAAGAATGAAATTAGAACATTCCCTGACACCATATACAAAAATAAACTCAAAATAGTTTTAACTTTGTAATAGTTTTTTAATTTATCTTCCTTCTACTCTTGCCACCTACTGGGCCATTCTCAGCTCAGCAATTAAAGATTCTATTAAAATGTAGCTCAGTGCCTGCACTCCTTAGCTTAAAACCCTCCACTGGTTTGTCTTTTCATTCAGAGCAAAGCCCTTACAATGGCCTATATGATCTGACCCCGTTTCCTCTCTAATCTCATTCCTACAATTTATTGTAATGACTCTATTCCTCATGCATTCCCTTCTAACTGTGCTGGTTTTCTTTCCATTCCTTCGAACCTCTTAAGCCTCCTGCATAACGCAAAGCCTCAGTTTCCTCTGCCTGGAATGTTCCTCCCCAGATCTCATGATTGCCCTCTCACCTCCTTTAAGTCTTGGATCAAATGTCACCCTCTCAGTGAGATCTTCCTTGAAATCCTAATTAAAAATTATAAGCACCTTTAGTTTTTATTGAAATTGCATTAAACCTATAAAATAATTCTCAAAAACTGTAATTTTTAAAACAATATTCAGTTTTCCTATCTAGGAAAGAGGTATGCCTTTTCATTTATTCAAATCTCTAACATAATTTGTAAGGTTTTCTTCATAAATATCCTACTCATTTTTTAAGTTAATTCTTAGGTGTTTATTTCTTTTGGCAGTAGTTGTTTTTGATAAGATTTTACTCTATTTTTTTTCATGTTATTTGTGTTCTGTGGGAAAATCATTTATTTTTATATATGTATTTTATCTTCCAACTAGTTTTGAATTCAATTAATTCTAATTTTTAAGTGACTTTCTTATTTTCTTATGTACATTCCAATGATATGCAAATAATACTTTGCTTCCTCTTTTCCACTACGATATTTCTTATTTTTGTTTTATATTTTACTGTATTGTAAGAACTTCCAGAATAATATTGGAAATAATTTGAGGTGCAGTGGGGTTCCACCTCTTATTAGAAAGCAGAAAGACATGAACAAATTTTAGTCCTGCTAGAAACTGTCAGATAAACCTAATATACAGCCTCTTCTTTAAAACCACTGAAGAGTATAGACAGAAAGAACACCAAAAGAACCCTTCCTAGGATCAAGGGATGGAGGATGCTTTTATACTTGGGACCAGCTGCTGAGGTTAGGGTTGAACAGGCAGAGAAGTGAAATTGCTATGAAAGGTCAGTCTTTGCTGGGATGAGGTGAAATCAGTCAAAAATTTGACAAAACTATGGGCTGGCATGCTGGCTTTAAATCTAGTGGAGCCCCACATGCAAATGTAATCCTCTCTGGTCAAAATTTTCACATGATAATTTTGCTGAGAAAGCAGGGGCTGGGGAGCAGAATGGGAACAAAAAAAGATCGTGTGGTCTGACAGTGCAGTCTCATAGCATGGAAGTCTCCAGGTTTTAGTCTTCAATCTCACTGTTCCATGGTCTCAAATACCAGACATTAGAACAAACAGAATAATGGAATCAATTCTTCCCCTCCCACCAGTCTCTTACTCTTTATACCAAGAGAAGGAATTCCCACAATTTTGGAGTTTCTCCTCAAATGTTAGTAGCTGATCACATTAATAAAGTCTTGTGGACCAGAGGGCTTCCCTGGTGGCGCAGTGGTTGAGAGTCTGCCTGCCAATGCAGGGGACGCGGGTTCGAGCCCTGGTCTGGGAGGATCCCACGTGCCGCAGAGCAGCTAGGCCCGTGAGCCACAACTACTGAACCTGCGCGTCTGGAGCCTGTGCTCCGCAACAAGAGAGGCCACGACAGTGAGAGGCCCACGCACCGCGATGAAGAGTGGCCCCCGCTCGCCGCAACTAGAGAAAGCCCTCGCACAGAAACGAAGACCCAACACAGCCAAAAATAAATAAATAAATAAATTAATTAATTAAAAAAAAAAAAAAAGTCTTGTGGACCAGAACTTGACTGTGCTTGAGGCATGTTTTAAGACTAACTGGCTTGCTTTTATGAGGCAATTCATGAGGCTTAAGTTGGATCTCAAAGAATAAAGTAAATAAAGCATGATGTGCTCAGCAGTAAAATTAACCTATAGCCAGGGCTCAGAATGTAGGTTTTATTTTAACATTTGTTTTAAATTAAATTTCCTAACAGACAATGTATTCACAAGTGTTTTAGATCTGGTTCCCTGGAAGGATATCCTGAGATAGGCATTCTTGTTCTTACGATTTAATAGGAAGTGCTTTCAGGAAAAGTACAGTGAGAGAAGTAGGGCAGAATGGTCTGGACTGGAATCAAGCTTCAGTCTGTGCCATGGAATCCCTGGAGCATAAATTACATTGAGTTCATCCCATCTTAAGGCAAGAAGGTGGCTTTCTGGCCTCTATGTCAGCTTTCCATCATAGATGGACTTCATTCTGTGATGATCAAGAATAGTACAGGTTCTACTACTTTAACAGTTTCCATTTTCTTTTTAATTTTTCTTTTTACATTTAAACATGTGATCCAACTGGTAATTATTTTCACGTGGGGTATGGAGTCTCCCTAACATTTTCTCTAACATTGTTTATTGAATTATAAATCTTTTCAAAACTGATTTGTAATTCAAATTTTATCATATATTAAATTCTCATATATATATATTTGAGTCTATTTCTGGAATTTTAAAATGTTGTCTTCTATGCATGAGCCAGTATTGTATTATTTTTTACTTATATAGTTTTATAATATAATTTAATGCTTAGTAGAGTTGGTCCACCTTTATTACTATCTTTTTCTCACAGTTTCTCTGGCTATTCTTGCTTGTTTACTTTTCCACATGAAAAAACTTTTGAATAAGTCTGTCTTGCTAAAAACATCTCATTTTTAATTTTTATTAGGATTGTAATATGTTTATAAATTACCTCAGTAAGAGTTGGTAATGTTGTGACATTGAATCTTCCTATTCAGGATTATGTAATGCTGTTCTCTTTGTCCACATATTATTTTCTTAACTGTAGCAGTCTTTTAAAGTTTTCTTTATAGAGCTATTGCTCATTTCATATTGTAGCTCCAACCTATACAATATGGCTCTTTTTTTGTATAAATGAAAGCCAATATGCAGCTAAAGCAGTTCTAAGAGAAAAATTCATAGTCATAAATTCCTACCTCAAGAAACAAGAAAAATGTCAAATAAACAACCTAACTTTATACTTCAAGCAACTAGAAAAGGAACAAATGAAGCCCAAAGTTAGTAGAAAAAAAGGAAATAACAAAGATCAGTGCAGAAATAAATGAAATAGGATTTCCCTGGTGGTGCAGTGGTTAAGAATCCGCCTGCCAATGCAGGTGACACAGGTTCGAGCCCTGGTCCGGGAAGATCCCACATGCTGTGGAGCAACTAAGCCCGTGCACCACAACTACTGAGCCTGCACTCTAGAGCCTGTGAGCCACAACTACTGAGCCCGCATGCCACAACTACTGAAGCCCGCTCACTTAGAGCCTGTGCTCCACAACAAGAGAAGCCACTGCAATAAGAAGCCCGCACACCGCAACGAAGAGTAGCCCCTGCTTGCCACAACTAGAGAAAAGCCCGTGCGCAGCAACGAAGACCCAATGCAGCCCAAAATCAATCAATCAATAAATAAATTTTTAAAAAAAGAACTAAATGATATAGAGACTAAAAAGATAATAGAAAAGATCAATGAAACTAACAGCTGGTTCTTTGGAAAGATAAACAAAATTGAAAAACCTTTAGCTAGATTCACCAAGAAAAAAGGGAGGACACAAATAAAATCAGAAATGAAAGAGGACCTATTATAACTGATACCATAGAAATACAAAGAATCATAAGAGACTACTATGAACAATTATATGCCAGCAAATATGACAACCTAAAAGATATGGATAAATTCCTAGAAACATAAACCTACCAAGACTGAATCATGAAGAACCTGAAAATCTGAACAGACTGATTACTAGTGAGGAGATTGACTCAGTAATCAAAAACCTCCCAACAAACAAAAGTCCAGGACCAGATGGCTTCACTGGTGAATTCTACCAAACATTCAAAGAATTAATGCCAGTCCTTTTCATACTCTTCCAAAAAGTAGAAGAAGGAACACTTCCAAACTCATTTTACAAGGCCAACATTACCCTGATACCAAAACCAGACAAGGATGTCACAAGGAAAGAAAATTATATGCCAGTATCCCTGATGAACATAGATGTAAAAATCCTCAACAAAATATGAGCAAACCAAATTCAACAATACATTATAAAGATCATACATATGATAAGTGGGATTTATTCCAGGGACGCAAGGGTGGTTTGACATCCGCAAAACCATCAGTGTGATATACCACATTAACAAAATGAGGGATAAAAATCATGATCATCTCAATAGATGCAGAAAAAGCATTGATGAAATTCAATATCTGTTTATGGTAAAAACTCTCAATAAAGTGATTAAATAGGGAACATACCTCAACATAATAAAGTCCACATATGACAAGCCCACAGCAAATATCATAGTGAAAAGCTTTTTGTCTAAGATCAGGAACAAGGCAAGGATGCCCACTCTTGCCACTTTTATTCAACATAGTATTGGAAGACTTAGCCAGAGCAATTAGGCAAGAAAAAAGGAAATAAAAGGCATCCAAATTGGAAGGGAAGGAGTAAAATTGTCACTATTTGCAGATGACATATTAGATATAGAAAACTCTAAAGACTCCATCAAAAACCTGTTAGAACAAACAAATGAATTCAGTAAAGTTTCAGAATACAAAATCAATATACAAAAATCTGTTACATTTCTATACACTGATAACAAACTATCAGAAACAGAAATTAAGAAAACAGTCCATTTACAATTGCATCAAAAAAAAAATACGTAGGAATAAATTTAACCAAAGAAGGAGGTGAAAGGCTTGTAAATTGAAAACCATAAGACAATGATGAAAGAAATTGAAGAAGACACAAAAAAGTGGAATGATATTCCATGCTCATGGATTGGGTGAATTAATATTGTTAAAATGTCCATACTACCCAAAGCAATATACAGATTCAAAACAATCCCTGTCAAAATTCCAATGGTACTTTTCACAGAAATACAACAAACAATCCTAAAATTTGTATGTAACCACAAAAACCTCAAATAGACAAAGCAACCTTGAGAAAAAAGAACAAAGCTGGAAGCATCACATTCCCTGATTTCAAACTATATTACAAAACTATAGTAATCAAAACAGTGTGGTATTGGCATAAACACAGATACACAGATCAAAGAGAGTAGAGAGCCCAGAAATAAACCAACACTTGTATAGTCAATCAATTTATGACAAAGGAGCCAAGAATATACAATGGGAAAAGGATAGCCTCTTCAATACGTGGTGTAGGGAAAACTGGACAGTCACATGCAAAATACTAAAAATGAATCACCATCTTACACCATACACAAAAATTAACTCAAAATGGATTAAAGATTTGAATGTAAACCATAAAATTCCTAGAAGAAAACATAGGTGGTGAGCAGCTTGGCATTGGTATTGGTAATTAATTTGGGGGGTTTGACACCAAAAGCAAAGGCAACAAAAGCAAAAACAAACAAGTGGGACTACATCAAACTAAAAATCTTCTGCATCGCAAAGGAAACCATCAACAAGATGAAAAGGCAACCTACTGAATGGAAGAAAATATTTTCAAATCATATACCTGATAGGAGGTTAATATCCAAAAATGTATAAAATCTCATATAACTCAATAGCAAAACTAAAAAACATTAGAAAATGGACAGAGGACCTGAACAGACATTTTTTTTCCAAAGAAAATATACAGATGGCCAACAGGTACATGAAAAGATGAAAAGATATTCAAAATCACCCACCATCAGGGAAATTCAAATCAAAACTACAATAAGATATCACCTCACACCTGTTTGAATGGCTGTTATCCAAAAGACAAGAACTAACAAGTGTTGGCAAGGATGTAGAGAAAAGGGGAAACTTGTATACTGTTTGTAGGAATATAAATTGGTGCAGCCACTATGGAAAACAATATGGAAGTTTCTCAAAAACTTAAAAACAGAACTACCATATGATCTAGCAATTTCACTTCTGGGTATTTATTGGAAGAAAATGAAAACACTAACTTGAACATGTATATGCACCCCCCCCTCCATATTTATTGCAGCATTATTCTCAATAGCTAAGTTATGGAAACAACCTGTCAACAGATGAATAGATAAAATATATGGTGTGTGTATATTTTTTTTATAATGGAATATTATTCAGTCATAAAAAAAGAATGAAATCTTGCCACTTGTGACAACATGGATGGACCTTGAGGGACTTAGTCTAAGTGAAATAAGTCAGACAAAGAAAGACAAATACATTATGATCTCACTTCTATGTAGAACCAAAAAACAGAGAACAACAACAAACCAAGCTTACAGATGCAGAGAACAGATTGGTGGTTACCAGAGGCAGGGCACGTGGGGTGGGCGAAATGGGTGAAGGGGTCCAAAGATATAAACTTCCAGTTATGAAATAAATAAGTCATGGGATGTTATGCACAGCATGGTGATTATAGTTAATAATACTGTATTGCATATTTGAAAGTTGCTAAGAGATAAATCTTAACAGTTCTCATCACAAGAAAAAAAAAATTCTGTAACTATATATGATGATAGATGTTAACTAGACTTATTGTGGTGATCATTTTGCAATATATACAAATATTGAATCATTATGTTGTACCCTTGAAACTAATATAATGTTGATATCAACTATACCTCAAAAAACCCCTCTGTATGGTGATTACAATTAATGATACTATATACTTGAAAGTTGTAAAAGAGTAGACCGTAAATGTTCTCACCACATAAAAGCCAAAAATTTATTAATTATGTATCTATCAATCTCCCTGAAATCTCTTGTAATAGTACAAGTAGTTCTATTATTTCCTGCCATATCAGTAAACAAAGGATGTCACAGTCATCTGCAATTGCAGCCACTGCCAATGGTGAGCTGGTGAGCCCCGAGGTGACTCAGGAAGGAAAAGAATACCTGCTATCTAGCAGCCATCAGACTGCTGCCACTCCCTATGGTGAGCCCTGAGGAGACTCAGGATAAGAAAGCACAGGATGGTGGCCCCAGAGAAATGAGGTGCATATCAAAGGAATGACTTCAGTGAGCCCAGACTCTTGTATCTTCCCATACATAGAAAAGGGCTAAATTCTTTAACTTGGGATATCTGGTTTTCTTTAATTAACAGTAATTTTTGACGTTCCAACTACCTGCCCTTTGTTACAAAACTCCCCCCTTGCCTCCTTGGAGCAGTTCTCTCAGGGTTACTTGAGGTGCTGCCTCCCAGGCTTGAAGTCCTAAAAATTCCCGCCGAATAAAACGTAACTCTCAACTTTTAGGTTGCATGTTTTGTTTCGTTTTGTTTTTTTCAGTCGACAGAGGTATAAAATTAACTACCATTAACATATCTTATGACAGATGATAGGAGGGTCATCTCCTTGGTCAGAGATGAGGCCATGAAAAATTCTATGATGGTGGATGAGGCATTCTTTAAGTCCACAGATGGTAGTTCTGGCAAAAGTATTGCAGACAGAGAAGGCAAATGTACTGTGACAGTGTCTATTTCCGTAAGAACCAAGCACTGCTCCTTTCACAATGGAAGCAATCCTATTTAATCAACCTGCTACCAAATAGCTGGCTGGGCTTTTTGGGTTTTGGGGTTTTTTTTTCCCAGAATGGAGCCGTATCAGGGGCTCAGTGTTGGTCTGTGCTTTTGGAAGATTGGGTACTCAGCAGTTGGCTGTAGCCAGATCGGTCTTAGTGAGTGGAAATCACACTGCTTCACCCCTATATAATCTCTCTCTCTACCTGCTGCCATGGCCACTTTCTTCACGAGCCCATTGAGCAATTAAGTGGCTGGAAATTGATGCTGACTGATGTCCTCAGATTGGGTAATCTTCCACTTGATTGTGAAAATATTCCTCTGATGAGGTCATAATTTGGTAAGCACTCACATGGGATACAAATATCTTCACACTATGTGCCCATTCAGAGAGATTTTTCCAAAAGTTTTCCTACTGTCTCTAACTATCTAAACTGTTAGTTACAGCTCATGTACTGGCACAGATCTGTATATCTGGCTATCCTCTTTTCTAGGCAAAATGAACCCCTAGCTTCAAGTGGGCCTCCTGAAAGGACTTCCCTTCATCAGTGTCTGTCAGAGTAACCCTGGGGTGGTGTTATAATGCTGCAGCTGTGCACTTCTAGGGGATGCCTGCATATTATGCAGAACCATATGCATACCAAGGATGAGCTTTTTCTTCCTCTATTTGAACATCTTTTTACATATTTATTAGCAATTCAGGTTTTCTCTTCTTTAATTGGCTGTGCATATTCACCGTCCACTTTTCTACTGGCCATCTCTGAATAGTGATCCACATGTGCATCTTGATCTTCCTTTTTCTTGCTAATGTTTTTTTTTAATGTTGATACTGTTTGTCAGAGTGTTTATGAATGAAAGATTAGTATACATTTTATTTGCATTTAAGTAAGTTTTCTTCTCCAATGTCATTAAATTTTTGGGGGGTGGGTAGGTGGGTGGAAGAGGGTTAGTGGCTTGTTCTGTATTGACAGGCATGATTTCCTGAGAATGTGTGTGGAGCAGGCAGGCTAGTGGTCTTCCTAACTGCAGAAGTAAATGGGACTTCATTCTGGATGTGAGTAGCTTTAGAATATTCGACATCCAAGTGGATCTGATTTTCTTTTTTTCTTCAGTGTCATTGGAGGTCTTAGCTATTTTTTTTTATTATTGCTGTCCCCAATACCAGTTGTGTGTCTCTCCCCATAAAGATCACCCATCGTCTTGAGAGAACATCTCTTAGGTTTTATCCTCTGCCTAAGCTCTACCTTTGCTGCCAATTGTGATCATACCATGCACACATGGAAGGCGGAAAGGGGAAAGGGGGCTCTACTGACTCAGCTGTGCTGAAATGAGCTCTTTAATTAATTATGCTGTGATTGCGCCTGCTGTGTGCAATTGTTGACTTTGAGCAGGGAGTTTTCTGTCACTCACATTGGAACAACCCACCTTAATTCTGGAAAATCACCCCATATCTGAAGCTTGATATAATATTTTATAAGGATGAAGAGAGTTTTATTTGAATAAAGATAGTATTAAAGCAAAATCCAGAGAAAAATTACTCTGGATCAATTACATTTCTATATGGTTAGAGAAGATACATTTTATATAAATATAATACCAGCTTTGCCACTTACTTTTGGTATACTTTTGGGCAAATTATGTAACCTTTATGTGCCTCAGGTTTGCTTTTTATAATGTTCACTGTGTTGTGAAATTTAATTAGTTGACATATGTAAAAAGTAATTAGAATCATGCCCAGCAGAAATGTGCTCTAAATTATCTTCTATTATTCTTCATATCTCACAATTTTAGGCAATACAAATATCTTTGGATTTGTCACTGTTTATACAGATGCAACATCGACATTTTCAAAAAATGTCTTTTTTTATTTTGAAACAACCTCAAACTTACGGAAAAGTTTCAAATGCGATAAAAAATAACTTCTCCCCTGAATCATTTGAGAATTATTTGCCACCTTGGGACTCCAAATACTTTAGTCTATATTTTCTGCAAACAAATCCATTCTCCAATATAACCACAGTACTACGATCAATATTAAGACGTTAACACTGATACTTTACTTATAATCCTCAGACTCCAATCAAGTTTCACATGTTGCATTTAGCTGTCTTGCCTCCTTCGGTCTGGACTATTTCCTCAGTCTTTCCTCGGCTTTCATGACCTGAACACTTCCGAAGATTACAGAAGCACTGTAGAATGTCACTAGAAGAATGTCACTCGGTTTGGTTTTGCCTGGCATTTCCTCATGCTTTGATTCAGTTTATACATCTTTGGCAAAGTAACACAACAGTGATGTTGTGCTCTCCTCATTGCTTCCTATAAGGTGGTGCACAAATCTTGATTGATCTTGTTACTACTGATGTTCCCTTTCATCCCTTGAGATGCTATTTGCTGGGATCACCATTTTCAAGTTACTTTTTTAAACTCTGTAATTAATAAGTACTTGGGGGAGGTGCCTTGTGAAGCTGGATATATTTTTTTTTTCACAAAAGCTTTCAATTTATTCATTCATCAGAATGGACTATGGTTTCCTATTATATTCAGTAAGCTATAATCCATTAGTGTCATATTTATTTGGTGCTATATTGTCCAAGGTTTGGCATTTGGAGCTCCTTAAAGCTGACTCCTGTGTCCTTTTTGACATGACCCCTTTACTCTTTGAATACTTCATTGCTTCCCAGCACAACAGAATGTTTCAGACACATCTGTACTTTCCTGTCCCAGCCCTGGAAACAGACATTTCTCTTAGGAGCCTGGGTTCCCTTAAATGGATAATGATTTTCAAAACCAAGATCTGATGTTACCTATGCTCATTGCTTTGGGGGGTTTTCACTAGTTCCAAGGCTTCTAAGTGGAGAGAACTAAGGAATATGTGTATATATAATGCACATACACACCTGTATATCTATATTTATGTCTATCTCTATTTTTATATTTGAAAGCCAGTAGTTCACTGATATCTGATTTCACATCAACAGCACAGGGTTCAATATAATTTTAACCCTTTTCATATTTGTGATTCCTTTTTCTGACAGTAAGATATTTGGTTATTTGTATTTATTTCATCATTCCCCTTGTAAGTAACCTGTGTCCCATGCACATGCCCACCTCATCCCACTGGCTCTGACATCCTCCTTGGATGCCCTCCTTAACCCAACTCTTGTTTCAATCCCCTGAGCTGCTTTGCACTACTATACAGAAGCCCTCCTCACCTCACCTGGGCCCTGAAACTCACTCTGGGCCAATTTCCCACCCCATGCAGATCCCCACTTCATCTCCTTTGGGCTTTGATTCTTCTCCACATTGGGCCTCTGCCTCCCATACCCAACAAATGTAGACCACCTAATGGCTCTAGTACTCAACTGTCCTGGGAGGGAAAGGATAAGAGAAGGGGAGGCTCCGAGAGGGCTTCGGCCAGAAGAAACAGATGTGGGATCTGTAGTGTACAGAACGACTATGCAGGAAATCACTCATTCCTTACAGCTTTTGGTCGCATATCCACCTCTATATGGTCATTGGCACCCTGGTCCTCACTGCGCAGGGCCTGTAACTGGTTGGAAACGTCCATGAACCTGCAAAGTCTGGGCTCTAGTTTTATTTCTCTCTTCTTTCTGATACCCTGGGATTTCCTGGGTTTTCATTTTGAACTTTACTATGCACTTAAAATTTCTGGTTTATGGTTATGTGTCCAGCCTACCTATGAGTTTGTAATGAGAAAAATTCTATTTGTATCAGTTTAGCCCACCATGTTGCCAGATATCTTTTTTTTTTTTTAAACATCTTTATTGAAGTATAATTGCTTCACAGTGGTGTGTTAGTTTCTGCTTTATAACAAAGTGAATCAGCTACACATATACACACGTTCCCATATCTTTTTGATACAACTTTTTTCTTTTTTGGATACAACTTTTAAACATTTTTTTTCTGTCAGATTTATATGATTACTTTCTTAAAAATATCCATCAAAGGACAGAAATAGAAGATGACGGATGT
Source organism: Balaenoptera physalus (assembly GCF_965194825.1). Classification (NCBI taxonomy): domain Eukaryota; kingdom Metazoa; phylum Chordata; class Mammalia; order Artiodactyla; family Balaenopteridae; genus Balaenoptera; species Balaenoptera physalus. Next base: position 107,835,121 of record NC_138890.1, on the reverse strand, counting down.
CTCTCTTTAGTATTTATCAAAAATGTTTCCAGCAGTTACTATGTTTAGTACAGTTATCATAAAAGTAATTTAGCTTGAAGCGTTATCTCTTAAATGGAGCAACCATGTGTACTATATTAACCGTACACTTCTTATTACAGTTTATGAATCCGTATGGAATAATACTGTGAAATATTAAAATAACAGGAGGGCTCTCACCTCCACGTCCAGGCTCTTATCCAGGCAAAGTCACCATGGGCAACAGGAACCAGAGAGCAGAGAGAAGTATTGCATTCTTGGCATTTACCTTTCAATAGCTGTGGTGTAATTTTAAGGGAAAAAGAGATGCAGTTATATTCTGTGATAGCTGCTTACACCTCTCCTGACAGAATGGAGATAAGTCACTGTATGACTGAATTTTTGAAAGGCTACTGAAAGTAGTTATTGAGTCAGAAATGAGTCCATTCTCTGCCTGAGCAAGGCCACCCAGCACCAGGTAAGTCACGCGGTAGCCAAGTCAGACCCTGCAGACCCTCCAGGCTCCATTCACATGAATGCTGTATCCTGTCTGTGCTAAGAAGGTCTGCAAAGGTCCTTCCTAATGCTGTGTCATGAGGACTCATCAATTCCTCTTTTAATGGTCCAAGACCATTTAAGGACTAGCCTTCAGATCCTTCTCAGATCAGAGGAGTGGAGGCCAACTCCCAGGGACGTTTGTTTAGGTTGCATACCACACAAGGAGCCATGCCTAAGGGCGCACTGGATACCTGGTACATGTCTTTACTAGCTAGAAAATGTTTGTACTTGTCTTATGACTTTGTTGTCTCCACCTATAAGCTATTTGTATATTAGTTATGACAATCTTACAGCAGATGGCAGTAGAGTGTATTATTCTAACAAATTCAGCGTATTACGATAATTTTATGACAAATGAAAATAAAGTATCTTGTTCTAATAGGATTGATATTTGTATTTTTTTTCTGGAGGAACACAGTAATTGAAAGAACTTTTTGATATAACAACACTTCAATAAGGAGTTTCTGCTCCTTTTCCCAATGACATTCTGATTGCTATCTTAAAACAAAAATCAAAGAAACATTTTTCATATAAGTGTACTGGCTAATTTGACATTTTGTATTTCAGTTTATATTATCTCACATTTGTTGACTAAGTTCCCATTTAAAATTCATAAGTACCTCCATTATGGCATGAATCACTATGTAATCTATATACATTTACCATTAATAATCCACAAAGTAGATATTAAATAGATATAAATCAAGGATTGTAAAATGCTTAGCTAGTTATATTATAGAAATTGTTTATTTTTAATATGGGAATTTCATCAGTATAAAAAAATTGACTTGGTTAAAATTTAGCAGCTTAATTAGGTCCCATTCATTTATTTTTATTTTTATTTCTATTACTCTAAGAGATGGATCCAAAAAGATATTCCTGCAATTTATGTCAAAGAATGTTCTGCCTATGTTTTCCTCTAGGGGTTTTATAGTATCCAGTCTTACATTTAGGTCTTTAACAAAAACTTCTGCACAGCAAAGGAAACCATAAACAAAATGAAAAGACAACCTACAGAATGAAGGAAAATATTTGCAAACTATGTGACTGACAAGGGATTAATTTCCAAAATACACAAACAGCTCATACAACTCAATAACAAAAAAACAAACAACCCAATCAAAAAATGGGCAGAAGACCTAAATAGACATTTCTCCAAAGACATACAGATGGCCAACAGGCACATGAAAAAATGCTCAACATCGCTAATTATTAGAGAAATGCAAATTAAAACTACAGTGAGATATCACCTCCCTCTGGTCAGAATGGTCATCATCAAAAAGTCTACAAATAATAAATGCTGGAGAGGGTGTGGAAAAAAAGAACACTTCTACACTGTTGGTGGGAATGTAAATTGGTACAGCCACTATAGAGAAGAGTATGGAGGTTCCTTAAAAAACTAAAAATAGGGGCTTCCCTGGTGGTGCAGTGGTTAAGAATCCACCTGCCAATGCAGGGGACAAGGGTTCGATCCCTGGTCCAGGAAGATCCCACATGCTGCAGAGCAACTAAGCCCATGCGCCACAACTACTGAGCCTGAGCTCTAGAGCCCATGTGCCACAACTACTGAGCGCATGTGCCTAGAGCCTGTGCTCCACAACAAGAGAAGCCACTGCAATGAAAAGCCCGTGCACTGCAACGAAGAGTAGCCCCCACTCACCACAACTAGAGAAAGCCCATGCACAGCAACAAAGACCCAACGCAGCCAAAAATAAATAAATACATTTATAAAAAAAGAAAAAAAAAAAAAACTACAAATAGTTACCATCTGATCCTGCAATCCCTAGGCATATATCCAGAGAAAACTATAATTCAAAAAAATACATGCACCCCAATGTTCACTGCAGCACTATTTACAATAGCCAAGACATGGAAGCAACCTAAATATCCATCGACAGATGAATAGATAAAGAAGATGTGATATATCTATATCTATATTTATATCCATATCCACATAATAGAATATTACTCAGCCATAAAAAAAGACTGAAATAATGCCATTTGCAGCAATGTGGATGGACCTAGAGATTATCATACTAAGTGAAGAAAGCCAGACAGAAAGACAAATATCATATGATATCACTTATATGTGGAATCTTAAAAACAAAAAAAAGAGAGAGAGATAACAAATGAACTTATTTACGACCCAGAAAGAGAATCACAGACATAGAAAACAAACTTATGGTTACCAAAGGGGAAGCGGGGGGCAGGAATAAATTAGGAGATTGGGATTAACATATACACACTACTATATATAAAATAGATAACCAACAAGGACCTACTGTACAGCACAGGAAACTATACCCAATATTTTATAATAACCTATAGTGGAAAAGAATCTGAAGAAAGAACATATATATATTCTATATATATAGTATAGAACATATTCTATATATAGTATATATGTATAGTAAATATATATATAACTGAATCACTGTGCTGTACATCTGAAACTAACACAACATTGTAAATCAACTATACTTCAATTTAAAAAACTGTATATAGTTTGGTGCTTTTCTGATATATGTTCATGAAATAAAATACACAAAATAAAAAAAATTTAGCAGCTTAATATATACATTTTATTTTTAAAAGCTACAAGTTCTAAGATAAAATACTAATTTTTCTTTAAAGAATGTTTTACAATATTGAAAGAATATTATGGCCTTTCTGTGTGGTCCACAGACCAACAAGATTGGCATCCTATGAGATTGGTAGAAATGCAGGATCTCAGGCCCTGAAACATAAACTGCATTTTAACAGGATCCCATGTGGTTTATATGCATATTAAGGTTTGAGAAGCACAGTTCTAGATAACATATATAATTTGAAGAATTACACAAAAATGAAACACTACAGCTATGTAAAAAATTACGTTTGACATTTAACAATGAACATAGTAAAGGACTGTGGTATTGATGGAACATCAACATATGAGGAATTTTAAAACCTGCAGTTGTTTTCTAAAATGTGGTATGATTCCTCTTGAACTACTGCAATATATTTGCCGTAATTATTAAAAAGATTTCTAAACACTTTTTGTAGTTGTCAGTATCTGACTTTTCTAATATCATTTCTCATTGGAGAAATGTTACATCTCAAAACTACAAATTATTAAGAACATAAAGCCATTAATGTCTATGACAATGTTTCTGTGTAGTCACCTTTTCTATAAAAATGAAGATACTGGGACAAGTAAGCATCAAAACTGCCACAAAGAATATCACTACCATGAAAGCAAGAGAAATGACTATTTTACAACAAATTAGTGTATCTTAATGATGTGGCTCTTAATTTCCATTTTCTTTTACCTTAGATTCAATTATTTGATCTGTGTAATTTATATGAAATAAGTTTGCTGTCATCATTGCAAGAGAAATAATACACTCCTCTCAACCTTCTTTACTGAGGAAAGAACACTTTTTTTTTTTTTTTTTTTTACATTCATGTGGAGACACCGTAAGTGCTAACAGTGGGTGGAAAGAACCAGTTGGTCGTAGTTAGGAAAAGGAAACTCCCTGACAAGGCCAGGGTAAGAGTGGGGGCACTCAACCTGTGATCTCTCTCTGGCTGAGATGGTTATAGCCCCAACCTCATTTAATAGCATTAGTGTCATTCACTAATTTACCCTATGATTACTATGTTTTCTTGCTTTGGTACTGTTAATGTAAGTTTCTAAGACAGTCACTTTGTTTCTTTTTGTTGTCTTTCCTCTCTGTGATTGTTCTAACTTATAAAAATCAGTTTTTCTGAAATCAATTGCATAAAACAACATTTAAACTAATTTCTGACACCACTTAAATCTCTTTAATATTGTATATGTGTGTGTGTGTGTTTTGTTTTTTACTTTTATTTTAGGAACTTGGTTCCTGAGGTACTGGGTCATTTTTATTTCAGGTGCTTTTGAAAATCAGGTGCTGGGCATTTTAATGTCAGCCTATGCATTTTTTTAAAAAGTGTGCCTATAGCCTTTCTTAGGCTCACTAAGAAAATGACTAAAATGAGAAAGGGCTTTTAAAAAATCTTCATAATTGGAGTACAGATTTATCACATGGGGAACCTGCTTCGCAGGAATGCAGTGATGTATGTCCATTGGTCAGTCTTACTCACATGAGTGAGACTCCATTACTTTCTGTGAGCAAGAAAAAGGTTACCTGACCCAACTGGAGAGTATTAGCTTTTTTGGTCAGCTATGAAAAAATCGCTTTACCACTTAGGTCAGCATCATGATGTAAATCTTAATGAAAGTTTCTAAGATGTGAGAGTAACTCAAGCTGTTTGGCCACCTTGATGCTCTCTTAATCTGCCTTTTTCTTGCTTTATTTCCTTCAGTCAGGTTTAGGGAGCACAGATCTCAGTGCAGACCCATTTGCAGAGTAATTGTCACTCCACCCAGCCATCTTGGCCCTTTTGGCACCCAAGGCTAAGAATACTGGAGATTCATGTATTAGTTCTCTTTCTTTGTGGAATAAAAGAAAAAAAAAACTTCATTTCTTTCATTTCACTTGAGATTTTTTAAAAGCTTTCTTTTATTTGGGATCCTATGTCTCTTGTACAATGAAAAATTGAATAAGACTGTCATTATGAAAGAAAAGTTATCTGGGTTATTCTAATGGATGAGTAGGGGGCACAAGGATCCTAAACAAACTAATTAGATTGCTTTCCTGATTCCTATGATTTTTATAGGAATAGCTATTGAATTAGACTCTGCTTTTTATCATAAAGATGAATTTCTTTAGAACACAATAAGGCACTTAAATAATCTAGGTGAAATTCAAGTAAGCATGGAAAGAATGCAATGCACTTGTTTGGAATCATTTATTCATTCATTCAGTCAACCATATCAACAACTACTTATTGAATGTCTATTCAATTAGTATGAATATGTCAAGTCCTTTTCTTGGTACTGAGGACACTGATGAGGAAGACATACAAGGTCCTTACTCTCATGGAAATCATGTGACAGTAGGGGGAGAGAGAAAATAAAAAGACAATTTTTGTGGTAAATAGTGGTAAATGCCATGAAAACAATAAAACAGGGTTCTATGAAGGGATGACTTATGGGGGGAAAGAATCAAAAATTTAATTGAATGGTCAGAAAAAGCCTCATTGAGGATGTGACAATTTTGGTTGAAGCATAAATGACATAAAATAACTAGCATTAGGATAGTCTTGGGGTAGAGAATTGCAGACAGAGGGTATAGCAAGTGCAAAGGCTTTAAGGTAAGAATAAACTTGGAGGAAGATGAATTGGACTGGAGCCCAACAGACAAGAGGGAACGTTCTAGGATAGCTAGGCAGATTATTTAGGGCCTTGTAGGCTCCATGAGAAGGGGTTTGATTTTTTCCAAGAGCAATGGGATGCCAAAGCACAGATTTAAGTAGGGTTGTGACATGGTCTACTTTATATTTTTAAAAGACCATTTTGGATATATTCTAAAAGAGCATGAAACAGCAAATCAGGAAGTCACTGAGGTTACCCAGATGAGAGATGATAATGGCTCTGTCTAACAGTGGAGATGAAGGAGGTAGACTCTTTGGGGATGTATTTTGAATTGAACCAACTGGACATGATGATAGATTGGATGTGAGAGATGAAGAAAAAGAAAGAAAAAATTGTTGGCTTGAGCAATTGCATGGATCTGGCCTCATGCATTGATCTGGGAGAGACTGGGAAGGAAGAGTTTTCTGGAGAAATTCTAGGATTTGGTTAAATGTGAGAGGTCAACTATATATCAAGTAAAGAAATCAAGCAGGCAAATGGATATACAAATTAAGAGATTGAGGGAGAGTTAATGCCAGAGATACATATTTTGGAATCATCTGCATACTGATTATGTCTTAACTCTTAACTGTGAACAATTTATCGGCATCCAATAAAACTTTGAGAAATACACTGATCACTAAGAGTACAGAAGCACATTAAGGGAAGATAGAAATGCAAAAAGGAAAGTGAATGAAATTAAGTAGAATTAAAAAATGATTATAGGGAAAAAATGATAGATATATAAATCACACAAAGGAGATCCAAAAAATGCATAATTGGAGTCCCAGAAAAAGGAAAGTAAAACAATAGGATAATACAATTACTTAAAACTATACTTTCTTGAAACAAACAAAACCACTTAAAATTTCAAATTGAAGGGGCACACTTTTAGCAGATAAAAACTGTCCCAGAATAATCCACACAGGGACATCAGTAGAATTACTGGACTTTAAAGATTGTCTAAAAAAACCTTACACTTATCCAAGGAAACAATGTTCAAAGCCCATGATTTTATTTCCAATCAAGTTTATTTCAAGTACAAAGGCTATGGCAAAATAGTTTTGAATATGCAAGAGCTTAGGAAATACTGTCCAAATAAATTGCTTTTGAGGAAAGTACTAGAAGGCAAACTTTGAGTAATCCAAAGATAACTGATAAAACTTGGGCAAAAGGACCAGCAGTTTTGAAACCTTCAGAAGATTTATAAAGACATACTGTTCTAGCGTATGAACATAGTTAAAACTTATGGTTAAAATTTCCGAGTAGAAGTAGAATGTGGGTACTAATAGATGATAATTCTAGTTGTATATGTAAGAGCTCTACTACTATCTTTAAAAATTACAACTATCTATAAAAGTTTTGCCGATGTATTGGAGCACTTCTTGACTTTAGAATACATTAGATAACCAGAAGACTTAATATTTGATATATGAATTATATCAAATTTCAGATCAATTGCTTAGCTCTCTGCCTAAGTAGGCTGTATACACAGGGGAACACTAATCCACAGGAGCCCTGGGGCTCAAGATCTCATCTGTGATCTTATACAGACAGTAAAGTTTTACAATCCACTAAGGATTATAGATCTTCATTTTCACTGTATGAGTCATCAACTCGATAGAATATGACTTTCTATTTCTAACAGAAAACAATGTAAATACTTTAGAATACACTAGGAAAGACTGAAAAATATGAAACTTCAAAGAGTTCAACTCAACTTCAAAGAGTTCACCAGTAGACCACTGGTGATTTGACAAATGTATGAACTCTTTAAGTTGAAAAACATTTTGCTACATTTATAAAACAATAGTATATTCTTCTTTACTCCCATTTCTTACTACATGACAAAATAAAATAAACCACACTTTGAAAAACATTCTAAAATAATACTCAAATATAATTTTAATTAACTTTGAAAAACTTTCTAAAATGATATTGCAAAATAATACTCAAAGCAAGAATGCCTGTAGCTATTTAATTGATGCCAAAATTAAAAATGTTTTTAACTCAGAAAAAAACTAAAATCTATTTAGTATTTTGAAACCAAATATAATTCTAAGTAACACTTTTGGGCCAGTGTCATGCCAAAATGCCGAAATGTCCAAAGTCATACCAATATGTTTTACAGCAAGACGCTCTTTGAAATATTAACATAATATTGATATTGTCATAGAATGTTGGATGTATCTGTTTCTTCACTTAATGAAACTAAGATTAATATTTTCACTTTTTGTGGACAGAAAGTTTAAAAACGATTCAAGAATCAATCAGTGTCTTACTTTATGAAAGATAAATATGAAGAAGGATTAGGGGAAGGAGCTTGAGCTGGGAATTATTTGTTACTTAACGTGATTGTGAGATTTTGTTTTATTTAATTATTCAACATAATTATTCACACAGACTGTTTCTGCCCGTTCCATACTGGCTGAAGCCATGTGCCTGTATTTTATGTCCTTATTGTCTTCCTTTTAGGACACCTCTTACTCTGACCAGTGGGCTTCTAGTTGTGTGGTAAAGAGAAAGAAACTACCACCTATATTTAGCCTTGCTCTTTATAGACTGGGAATAGATGTTGCCTCCAGTGAATCAAATATTATAAAGATGAAGTTATGAAATTAATATTTCAAAAAGGACAACCAATATAATCTACAGAAAAATGTGAAAGAAGTTTTACTTTATTTGCTCTCTGATGTAACAAGCTATAGATGATGCTGAAACTTCAGTCTCTGGTCAGAGATGAGCCATAAGCATGAACTGGGAATAAGATGTGGAAGGTCCGCCACCTCGTGAGTCACTTCAGGTCATGTGCAATAAAATACTAAAACCTGAAGGTAGGAATGCACTTCAGATCATGTTTGCTTTTCTTTCTTCTTTTAAAGTCTGAACAAAATCACACTTCATAGGGACTATCAGAGAGCCTCCTGTTCCTGGGTAAAGACTGAAGAATGAATGGTTCAGTTCTCCAAAAGCCACTGGGAAATGTCAGCACCATCTAGTTAATGAATGCCTGATTTGTTTGGCATTTGCACTTTCTTAAGAAATTGCTGATGTGTTTAGACTTCCTCTCCTCCTCAGCGGCAGTGAAATTTGTTGATTATGATGGCCTTATATAACATCATCCAGGCAGAAAGCTAAAAGATTACACATTAAAAAGAAACAGGCCTGTTTATTACCAGGCATTGTGCTCCCTCATATGCATATCTCTGTTCCTCAGTCTTTGACCAGGTTGCTTTGTGGGAGATGCTTTGTTAAAAGTATTTCCATGGCACACCTCCACTCATGAAAATGTCATTTTCTCTGCCTGGTTGTGATAGGAAGTCTTTTTCACCTATTGAAACCTGTTAAATTTCCTTCAAATATTTTTGTTTAACTCTTAGAAAAACAGTTAGTGGAGGACCATTTAAAAACATGTAGATTTAATGAGGAATTGACGTTTGTACTTAAAAACATTTTTCAAAGAAACTTGCTTCTGTATAGCTGAATAAAAGCCTGCAATCTTTGCAGATTTCATTCAACCCGGTCAAACACTCCAGACTGTCTATATTCCACATCATTTTCCCTGAACTACTTTTAACCATATGTTTGTTTTAGGAGCTATTCCACCAGAGGTAAGAATCCTGTCCACTTTAGATTGGATAAGAATCAGCCTGGTAAGAAGCTGTGAGATTAAAATTACTCAATTAAAAATCTTTGGTATGGCTCTAAAGGAGAAACAGAGCAGGTTTAATATTTTCTATCTAAATATTATTGCCTTGACCAGACTAGTACTGCAGGTTGTATCCTGTATTACATATTTCTTTGAATAGTAAACTAACTTAGTTACTAGGCTTCACATTCTTATTTCTTCTAAAGGGACAAAATTCCCCCATTAGGCAGAATCCTGCATTTTGATGGCACGTTTGTACTCCCATGGATCTCCTGTGCATGTTTCATATTGTTCTTGTAACAAAGCCTTCTACTCTGGCCCTCACTTGTCCTTGACCCCCACAGCTCTTCCTCTCAGTCCTCTCTTGCTCATGACCTTAGCTCCTAACTCTTCCCCACCCTTTTGTAAAAATATGAATTACAGAACCAACACCTGTGAACCTGTAAGAATAATTCTTCCCTATTCAGAGAACCATTTTTGACCAATGAGTTCTCAAGTTAACTTGAACTTTGACAGTTTCTGCTAAAGCTCTAAAAATTTCGGCCTCTTTCTCCAAAACAGACCTCTCCTTCAGAGCCTTCTGATGTCTGGCATTTTTAGCACAAAGGTTTATGTCAGGATTTCTCAGTTTCTGCACTATTAACATTTTGGGCTGGATAATTCTTAGACGTGGGAGCCTGTCCTGTACATTACAAGATGTTGAATGACGTCCCTGGCTTCTACCTGCAAGAAGCCAGTAGCACACCTAATTCCCAAGGTGAGACACCAAAAATGTCTTCAGACATTGGCATGTGTCCCTTGAGCCATTGCTCCCCCTCCGCAACCCTCCCGAGTTGAGAACTACTGGCTTATGCTAACAGTTGCTCTGGTTAATTTTCTTCCACTGTCTTTGGTGCTGTGATTTGGATTTGGATCAGGCTTGAGCCTTCTGATGCTCAGCCTGTGCCACTTCCATGAGGATAGAGTGCTGGGGATCCCCTGGCATCTCCCTCCCTGGAGTCTGTGACAGGACAGGTGAGTGAGTCATTTTTTCAGCTCCTAGTATTTAGGTGGGGATTCTCCACCAACATAGGAGAAGATGATGGCCAATCTCCTCGCTTTTATAGCTTTAACTCTTGGTCAAGATCAGATTTGCATAATCTAATTAAGGACTTGCAAACCCTTCTAAGGAAAGACAAAAGTCCACTGAAGAATTTAGGACTGTGGGAATCTCTGATATCTATCAACTAGTTCATCTCCTTATGAGACCCAGAAATAATAAAACTTGGTTTGAAAAAGCAGAAAGGATTGATGATCAAACTGATATAAGATGTACAGGTCAATATTTGACTACAGATTGATATAAATATAGGATAAGATCTCACAACTGCCTTATATACTTTCTTTTTTTGATGGTCTTAAATCTGAGGTAGCAGATTTAGTCAGAAAACAGGCCAGCAGACTATCTCTCTTTCTGAATTACAAGAGTTTATGTAGTATTTTGAAAATATTTTGCTTTAGAAAAAAGAAAATTTATGGACTAAATTAATAGCCTTTTAGAGTAAACAATTAGACAACCCAAGGACAAGGACACCACTATGTCTAGTCTTGAGAAAGACACCTGCCAATATTACAATGACAAAGGACACTGGAAGAACAATCGTTCTGTGTTGGAGTGAAAGGTAGTATTTAAAGAAAAAAAAAAAGCTGTCTGACAGACTAATACCTCTCAAAGTAGCTGCTCTCATCTGCCAACAATTGCCATTAACAAAAAAGAGAAAGATTTCCATAAACCGTAAAGATTTCCTAAACCATAAAGATTTCCAAAACCATAATGATTTCCAAAACCACAATGTTTCATTTCTTGTTGATACTAGGACTATACTCTCTGTTATAAACTTGACCACTTTTTAAAAATCATTTCTCTCTCTGAATAGTAAAAATGTTTCACAGTTTTTTGTTTTATCAATTATATGTCAATAAAGCTGTTTTAAAAATGTTTCATTGGTAGTATCTCACATACCCCTCAGACTCTGCCTTTCTCTTAGCCAGTGGTAGATCTGTGCTCAGCATTCTTTAGAATGGCCTTGCATTCAGATTTACCATATTTATTTGCATCACTTGGGAAAATCAATAACACACAGACAATTATTTTCCAAAGGTTTACAGAAGCACCTTCTTACTTCTTATAATTACATAATCCAAACCTTAGAGACATCCAGTTCCCTCAGAACTCTGATACACTCCTGAAAACACATATTTTATACATATTCACATTTACATAAAATGTGGATAGCCTTCTGTTAAGTTTGAAAGATTGAAAGTCTTGCAGAATTTATTCTCTCTCTTTGCCGACAATGTTATTATATAAGGTACATAAAGTCTCTAAATATCAACTAAATAAATATCAATTTTATTAGTCTCAAGTCCATTATCTAGGTCATGACATCACATATAACGGAAAGCCTCTTTCGCTAAAAAATTAAAAGCTATTTGTGACTTTCCCCAGTCAATTACCAATGTGGAGGATTTCTTAATCTCGTGGGATAAGGTAGGCACCTTATCAATTTACATTGTTCCTATATATGATCTGTTGAAAACTGGCATGCCAGAGCCCTTGACAAACTCATTAGAAACTTTCTTCTAAAACTTAAAAAATTTCCCAATTACCATAAACATTTCTTCTATTTGTATATGAACTTTGGGGATTCTAACTCAATAGGACAACAGATTTTATCCAGTTATTCCACCTATGCAGCTATGAATATTTTCCTACTATTGTCTGCTGTCTAGAAGCCCTTCCTAGTTATAAAGCAACTGCTTGAATAGTAGTAAAGAAATTTTAGGCTTGGGTAATATCTCCACATTTGTCTAGTGAAAGAGAGAGATTTGTCTACTCATTTCACCAGGACAATAATTAAGGGATTCAGTCTTTGCCTGTCACCTTGAAGTTTTATTGCCTCTACCATCTCCAGTACTCAGAATAAATGACATGTTAAAATTCAACCTTGCAAAACTATCCAAGAAACTTCAGTTGCTGTGGCCAAAGGCTTGACCCTTAGTTCTTTGGGCCATTAAGTCTTCTCCAACAGGAACTCATAGACTATCCACACAGGAGCTGGTTGCTGGATGCCCCACTAGGGATTGTACCTCTTATCTTTTACTCTGTTCTTCTTAAGGTTAATATGGCCAAATATCATAGAAGTTTAATGCAGTATACAAAAAGACTCAGGTGTTTTTCCCAAAGGTAAGCCAACAGCTACTGCTCTCCAAGAATAATTTCTCCATCTCCCAAGAACCATTTTTGACCTACTCTTCCCCAAAGTAGCTGAACTTCAGCTGACGCTAAAGCTCTATAACAGCACAGTCCAACAGAATGTTCTGTAACGGTGGAAATGGTTCTGCACTATCCAATATAGTAGCCTTTAGGCACATGTGACTTTCGAGCATTTGAAATGTGGGCTAGTGCAACTGGGGAACTGAATTTTAAATTTTATTTTATTTTAATTAATTTAACCTTAAATTTAAGTAGCATATGTAATTTGTGGCTCTTGCATTCGGCAACACAGCTAAAAATTTGACTCCTTCTTCAAGAAAGAATGCTCCTTTGGAGTCTTTCTTGCCTGACATTTAGATTAAAAGCTTGCCTTTAATGGAGTCAATTTCCTTTATAAACAGCTTGTTCTTGACTTTCAGTTTTAACCTCTTTCATCTTTCCTTTCCTTTCCTCATTTCCTCTCTTTCTTCCTTTTAGTCTGTTTTTGCCCCTTTTCCTCCTCTATCTTTGCTTTCCCCAACTGCTCCTTTTCTTCCTTTCTTTTTGCCTTTTACAACAAAAGCCTCTGTCTGCTCAGCTGGCCAATAGGAGTTATGGTGGCAAATATAGCAGTTCTGTGTAGAGAGGCAGCAGCTAAAATATGGAGGCTTTTCTTCTTGACCTATAATATTTGATAAGGACCCTCTGCCCCTACCCTAGCTCCATTTCAAGTCAACCTTGATCTTATTTTTATACACCTTGTTTCATATTCATACTATTCACTGGTTTTCCTGGCCTTTTATTACTTAATCTGAAACCTAGCCATTTATGACATCGACTACACATTTATATAAATTGTATCTCCCTGAAACCAAAATAATGTGTTAGTTTTGATTTTAAAATGTATTTGTAGGAAAAAACAGCTAAACTAGCTATTGGGTGTTATGTGCTCTGTCATAAATTCAAAGTTTATTAGTTTCAACTTTTCCAGATTTACAAAATACATTAAAACAGAAAGAATAGTAAGGAGTAAGAAAAACAGAATCACATTCAAAAATTTAAAAAATATAATTTCTAGAACCCGTGATTAAAATGAACTGAGCTCACATGTTTAGTGACTTTTTCCTACCAGAACTTCATTAAAATAATAGTAAAGAAATAAAAAAGACATTATAACTGGTTTATTGAATGGGCTAGAATTGGTGTAGATACAAGAAAGAAAAATAGTTCTAAATATTTTTAGCCTCTGCTTTCAAGTGGGCAATGTTGAATCTCCCTTTCCGCCCTGGAGATGTTCCAGATATATCTGATAGATCTTTCTGTTATTTTCAGATAACAGAAGAGTCTCGTTAGTCTAACCCCAACCCAAATTTCTATTTCATATTCATTTCAAGGATTCTATTCCCACTCCTTTCCCATTCCCACTACTAGTTGAGGCCTGATCCAGGCTTGGAAACTTGCAACAGGGTAAGGAAACATGTTCTGTATTTTACTGATTCCAATCAGCTCTCCACTTCTCTCCCTTCATTCACTATTCTGACTTCGGCTCTTCCAAAATTAAAATGGGAAGGAGTGATGAGTGATAAAGGAAAATAAAGTGTTTGTTTATTGAGCTAATGCTGTTTATGACTCTGAGCTGCTAGGTTCACTTTCTGGCAGCTATCTAAATGTGTCTCTCTCTCTCATGAGGTACTTACATGTCTTTAGACGTACCTATTCTCCACCTCCGCCCTTCTGGAGCTGTGAGTCTCTCCCTCACAATCCCCTGATGTAAGATGTTCACTCTCTGACCTGTTAGGACTTCTCCTCATCTCTTTCCCTGGCAGAAGACTCCATCTCTTTTTTGATGCTGTGACCTTCCACCAGACGTTGTCTCTGACAACACTGAACGTAACCTTTCAAGTCATCTCTAGCCAAGTTGCTGTCTGTGGTATTTACTCAGCTCATGGGAAGAAGCAATGACAACATCAACAACAACATTATTTTTGCCCCACCCAAATCTGAGTGATCAAGTTGCAATCACTACAGTTTTGTGTCATCACTCAGCTGTTTTCCAGTTGAGATTAAGTCACTGATTTTGTAACTCCAGACTTCATGGAAAACAAATCAAGTTTTCCAAGAGTTTTCTCACCGTGTACTGCTCTGGTTCTGTGATAGAACAGAGTCAACCATAAAGAAAAAAGAATCCAAGTGACATTAGATACTTCATCAGTAATATTGAATGCTAGAAGACTACAATTAACCTTTGAAATTAAAAAAAAAAAGTAATTTCAAACCTAGAATTGTATCCCAATCATATTACCCATCGATAGTGAAGAAAGAATAATTTCTGACATGCCAGGACTCAGAAAATTTACCTCCCATGTACAACTTATTAGTAAGTTATTGGAGGATGTAAACCAGGAAAACAAGAGAGCAAACCAAAAAAGAGGACATCACAGGCTTCAGGAAATAGCAGCTCCAACTCAAAAAAGTAGGGAAGGACAAAGTTGTTTGGCAGGTCAGATGACAGCCAATCTAATCTGGAGCAGAATGATTAGTATCTTCTTAGAGAAAGGTCTTCAAGGTTAAAAACGGATTCAATATAATTATACTATAATAGAAAGTTTGAAAAAACTTGATGATATGCAAAATACAAAACAAACAATCAATATTTATTGTCCCAGGCTGTGAGTTGTCCTCTCACCAAAGGATAGGAACCAGGCACTATTAATCATTGGATCTGAAGTTCCTGTCTTAGTTTCTGACACTCAGAAAGCATGGCAAACATACTTTTAATAACTCAGTCATTATTAATGTTATTCTGTAAGTAGATATCTTCTTGGTTGAATTCTCCCACCACCCTGGACTCCCATTATTATTGTATCTTATAGCTTTGCAATACGAAATACCTGTGCTAATTTACAGCTCTTACACAGGCTTATTATGCTGATACTTAAGTGTAAAAGAACATCTAGGAAAGAACAAAGAATATCTAGGAACTGTATTAAAAGGCAGATTCCCTGAAATTCAGATGATTACATCTGGGATGGAGTCCAGAGAGCTGAATTACTGACAATCACTCCCGGTGATTCTGATACAAGTGGTCTGTGGCCACCGTCATTAGAAACTATGCTTTTGGACTTTATGATTTCTTCACAGGGAATTCAGAATTAACTCTAGGGTGGATATTGTTTTCATTATTTTCAAATTGTTTTTTTCCACATTTTTTCCCCCTAAATTCATCAACCATTTTCCATCTTAGCAACTTACGTAAAAATAAAACTATAGTTGAATAGATAATAATTTGTTTTAAAGGAGTAGGCAACTTTTTCCCCTAGGGAAGAAAAAAAAATCAAGATTCTTTACCTTTTTATTCTGCCTCAGTTACATGCCATGGTAGTAGCTTAGGTTCTCTACATTTTTCTCTTGAAATTGCTACTTTTCAGCTGTCTAGACTTATGACTTCCTGAGAAGAAATATGAGCTTGAAAGAATAAAAGTAATTTAGATTGCTGTGCTAACATGCCTCTGTAGTGCTAAAGTCGTATTGTTTAAACATTATTTCAAAAACCTATTAGATTATTGGCTTCCTGGCTTGAAATTCTTTCCTGAGTGTTCCTAAGTTTTCCTTTTCTAAATATTTCTACAGAGTATTACATTATGCAGCATATGTATCTTTGTTCATTCATTTATAGATGCCTTTCCTTAAGAAGTGGTGTATTAGTGATCTTCACTATATACAACAAGATAGAAACTACGCATTATTTTCCTTTCCAAGAAAACTGAATTGATGCACAGAATGATTGTTTGCTAGTAGCTGAAACTGCAGCAGAGGGGTATACTTGCCTTATTAAGATGAAATTTCTGGTTTTATTTATTCTTGAAAAAGTTCTATCCCCAAATAAAGGATTAGTCTAGGGACCTGGTACATTAGTGCTGCCATATTGAATAGAGAAGTGAGTGGGATGAATATTATAGCTCACTATTTATACTGGTTTATTTGTAGGTAGGAAACAATGAAAAATTGGAGAAAGTATTAGTTCACATTAAAAGGTAAAACACAAAGAGGCCACTGTCAGTTCAGGCTGTGCTTGTTGATTTCCAAATAACAACCTTGTCTCTGGAGTCACTAAAAGTATTGCTCTCCTGAGAAGAGGCCGAGGTTCTCTCTGACTTTGAAGCTGAATAAACCTGGTGTATCATTTTTATGAGAACTTGGCCCTGAGGATCTTTTTTTAAAAAAAAAAAAAAAGCTACCAAAGATTATCTATGCCACCTCCTTTAGAAAAGGATGTAGGCACATGCATTTAGTAAAATTTATTCATCATAAAGCCAGTAAATATTTCAATTCTTTAGAGTTAACACTTCTGCAGAAGATGTCTCAGTAGGTACCACTGGTTAACATTTATTTGCTTGATTTAAAAAAAAAATCATTCTATTCCTTCCAGATACAGTATTTTTAAAAATCCAAAAAGAATATATATTCTTAATCTAGAAAATATATGAATATTAAACTGCCTAATAGATGGAAGGAGATAGAGAAATTTAAAGCTTTGTTTTAATATTTCCCAGGGACAAATCAATACTGTACCACCAATAAGTGTACAATGGGTTTAATATCTAGACATGTAGGTAGAGTTTGCCTCACCAGTGCTCTTCTGGGACAGGCTGAAAATGCCCTTTTCCTGTTGAGGTTGTTTAGGGGTTGGCTGAAGCAGAGGATGTCTGGAGATGTGTTTCCTTTAAGAAGTGTGTATTAGTGA
The DNA here is from genome assembly GCF_965194825.1 of Balaenoptera physalus. NCBI lineage: Eukaryota > Metazoa > Chordata > Mammalia > Artiodactyla > Balaenopteridae > Balaenoptera > Balaenoptera physalus. The sequence goes on along the minus strand of NC_138890.1, from coordinate 107,817,675 downwards.
TCTCTGCTATATCCACTGTAGACCATAAACTGAATGAAATGGATTCAGTGTTACATTTAGGGAACATTTTGGGAATAGCAAGTGTTCTCACAAACCACAAAGTTCCATTATTATGGGCCAGTAAGGGAACTGAGGAGCACAACAGTTGTTAATTTGACTGTTTAAGACATTTGCTTTTGATAGACTTTCTGGGGTCACATCTTTCCCTATCTTGGAAACTCCTTTCCCAAGAACCCTCTAGACTCAAGATGCCATAGACCCTCTTTGGCATTTCTGAAGTTTATTTTACAAGTCATTCAACTGATGACAATGTAAATAGTATTGTATAGAGATACTTATTGGCAGTTAAAATTATCATTTTATTAACATTTATTAGGTGCCAATATTGTTTTGGTTGATAATGCAAAGATAATTGATGCAGTTCAAAAATGTGTATTCACTTCCATTTATGTTAACTCCGAGGGGCTTTGATTGATTTTTTCTTCCATTTAAAAAAATGAATCTATTTAAATAAATTATACATTTCTTGGGTGATATTTAGAAGTAGTGAGCTTTTAACATGGGATATAAGGGGAAAAAAACAGCAGTTAACTTCACAGGTGAAAAAGAAAAATGTAATTTAAGAATAGTCAAATTTAGAGTATTAGGGCTCATTTCACCACCCTGTCTCTACTACTGGGGCATAATTTTATCTGTAAAAAATAAGTTTTATTTAGACATAAGTGGTGATCTCTAAAGAAGAATGAAAGCTTTTGAAAGCTTTTTTCTTTAGGGCCCTTTCTTAATATAGCTAAGTATTTTAGCTCTCACTAATATGCAACATTTTAAAAAGTTTTGTTATCTTTGATTGCGTATTGTTTATACAATTTAAAGTACATTAAAATAAAAAACTGAAGAAAAAATTACAAGCTGAGAATTTTGCAGCTTACTTCTTGCTTTTTTAAAATTACAATATTACATTGCATTTTATTATATTTTATTGTACTGTATTTTTCTATAACATTATTTCTACTCTGCTAAATTTTATATATCCATTTTGATCCCTATTCAAATGGATTTAGTTCCCATAATTATTGTTTATTCCATTTTATGTAACTGAAATAAATGGAATTAAAAGAATTTTAGGATTTTACTTTTTTCATTATCTAGGATAATTTGAGGGTAAATAAAAGATGAGGAAATCTTGACCCCAGAATTTCAAACGAATAAAACTTAAAGACACACATTAAAAATATACTAAATATATTAAAAATATAAGTAACCTAGTACTAAATAAAAATTCTAATTTATATTTGTGGCCACACTTGAAAATACTGATTTCTTTAAGAGACAAATTTACAATATTTTTTCTATGTAATTGTTGCATTTAAACTTAGGCTGTTTTCTTAAGAATAAGGTATTTTATTTATATCACAAACACCATAGCTACTTTAAAATATTCAATCTGACATAACTGAAAATTCATTAAATTTCTTACTCAAGTGATCAAAGATTGGAAGAAATATACTAAATATGTATACACTCACATAGAAAGGCTTGGGAGCTGTAGTATATTGATAATTTATAATACTGCCACTGTTGAAAATATAAATTACATCTATATTTGAGATTAATATGTAACATACTTGGGATACCAATTCCTATCCTGTTTTTTAGAGAATGCTTTCTAATCTGTTTCTTATTTGTTACATTCCTGATAATACATATTTTTAATTCTCATAAATACAGTCTTGTTTTTCAGGTGAAATTTATAAGGAAAGTGAAGTCCAGTAAAGCCAAAATGTTATACTTGCTGAGGATCCTAAGGTTGATTTGAATCAGCATTAGAATCTACAATCCTCTCTAACTCTTAGACCATTCCTTAGTACCTAAGCCCTCACAGGAACTTGTTGAGTAGAAACGTTTTCATCCTATTAACTCATTTGAATAGCTTTAAATGCTCCCAGAGAACTGCTATGACCTTAAGTTTGTTGTTCTGCAGTTTGAATTCTTTTTTTTCCTCAGCTCTCCTTTTTCTTTACTTATTATGTAATGCTTATGATTAACCTGAAAATGATAGTCTCTGTAAAATGTCAAGAGAGGTGGCAAGATTTAAAATATCCAAATATCACCAAAACAAAAAAAGAGAGAGTGAACATTTTCATTTACATGTTCATTTAAAAAGCAGATACACACATATGAACTGATATGTAAGGTGTTTAAGTACAAAATAACATGTTACTTCTTCAAGTAAGTTATCAGTTACAGATTCATTAAGTAGTTTATTAAACAGTGTTTGCATCGTCGGGCAAAACTTTATCAGCATTAGAAAAGACAAAGGCAAGCGACAGACGAGCATAAGAATGTCTTAGAAAGGATCTAACTTAAAATATATACGTGGAGCTGAGCTTTTGAAGCACAATTAAACTCTAAGTTTCATAGATGTCATATTGTATTCCTAAGATTGTATTTCCCCAAAACATGGACTTTTGGAATATCAGAAAACTTCACACTGATATCAGCATTCGAAAATACATCGACATATAAACTTTAAATATGGTAATTAGATTGGGATAGTTTTTGTCTTGAGTTAACTACGTGAGCTAGTATTATAACAGCTACCCAAAGAGCCAGTGTATTTTGGGGTATGCATTTTGAAGCTAAGCTATAGTAGTCTATTTTTAGAAGATGGTATTACGGATCTCCACATCTGTTCAACCCAACATAATATGCCTGTTCTACACCCACACTGAAAATAATGTGTGGCAGGGCATGAGGATTAAGTATTATTTCCTTTTGATTAGGTCGTTCAGAAAAACTGGTTGATTACAATTCAGTTCAAAAAAGACATATCCATTTGCTGTATCACTTTTAATTGGACTGTTTGGCTTCTTTTGTATAACTTAAAATAATGCATTTATTTCTGTACAGGTTTGGGCAACTATAATCAATTAATTGGTATTGTACTTCTCTAGTGAAGACCCTTATAGAGAGAAGCTGTTTGACATGACAATGATGAGCTATGGGATATGGGAATAGACATTTTACAATATCTACTTATTCCGAAATGCATTGTAAGACTAGCCTGTTGAGGATGAACATTTCCTGTGCTGAACAGTCTCTCAAATCGTATAGAAGTTTTCAGTAGTATGTTAAGTATAGAAGATAATTAACAGTATAGGAAATATTCAGAACCTAATAGACTTGCAAAACACAGGTAGGTATAAGATAACTTTCAGTCACAACTTTCCTACCTTGAATTCAACTCAGTTGGAATGCAGGCCATTTCTCTAGCTGCTGAACAGAGCACATTTTGAATCTCTGTAGAGTGCCTATCCTCACAGGACACCCAGATTCCTCTCTTTTTTGCAAGCCAATTTTTAGGTTGTTTATTGTTTATTTTCAGGTGCCTCTCCTACTCCCTCCCACCTTTTCTCACCCACTCTACATGGAATACTGAACTCAATGGTACAGAGGAGACTTTTTACAAATGTGTAGTATGTCCAGTTTTCATATCTCAACCATAGTTCCCACCTAGTTTTCCCCATTGGAAAGGACAGACCAGAGCAATCACAGGCTGCCCGTCTAGTACTGCCTGTTGTCTCTGTAGATGATGAGCTATTCTGGAATCTAGACTTATTCCTCTAAAGCAACTGGTTTGTTTGGCTAAGAAGATCAATTTCCTTATCCACATATCTCGGCTTTGAAACTCTGGCATATTTGCACACTTCATCTGTGTCAAAAACTCAAGCTGGAGTTAAGAGTTTTGTTTAATTGAACTGAGTTATTCTAAGAGTTCAAATATTCTTTGTATACAAGAAGGAGGGTAGATTGTAATAAAATGTGTGTATACTCCCATAGAAACCCTCATGTGCTGTAGCGACTGGATTACAGACTCTAGGGAGCCATTTGAAAATCTAGCACTTTTTTTCTCATGGCAGTGGTAATGGATATTGTGGAAGGAGGTTAGTTTTTAAGGACGCTGAACTTCTTTTCCCCTCCTCTGAATTTCTGCACGAATTCTGCCTTTTCCCTGTCTTTGTTAGAAGCAAAAACCACTATTTCCTCTATTGATATATAATGTATGTAGGAAAAGACATCTCTTTATCGCAGATTGCTTTTTAGAAGACAAAATGTCTAGAGGTTAAAAATGTTTATTTTTTTTTCTACTTGCTAAATTGCCTTGTAAGTATCCTACATATAGAAAAGAATGCTGATTATAATGAAGATGACTGTATTTGTCATTGAGACTATTTCAGCTCCTAAGAAATCACTTGAAATGATTATGAAGCTAGTTTGTACTAACCTTGGTTTTATAAGTTATAACATGATAAAACTATATGAAGCAGACTTCTGGAGATTAAAAATGTTAACTGTGCCACAAGGAATGGAGTACCATGTTTCATATGTTTTTATTTTTTGTTCTTTACAGGCCCTCTGCAGTGCCATTGCTGGCTTCTGGATGCCCCTGCAGAATTTTAATAGTCCCAATTTCAGGCACAATTTGTTTTTTGTTGAAGTGTCAGACCTATTTTAATGGGGGCTAAAACCACACAACTAGTCAGGTGCAAAACAGCTTAAAGGAAATATCAGGGAATGTAGGAGAATGGAGATTGCAATGACAGACTTTCATTTATAGCCTCAATTTACATATTCAGATGCCCATATTCTTTTAAAAATAACAATGAAATAAACCCAATAATCAAGTACATGAATGTAGTTCCTTAGGTGATTCATTTGCATGTGGATAAGAAGGTATTTGAGGTAGGACATGATCACCTTAGCAGATTAATAACCAAGCCAGCACTATAATAGCATCAAAGAGAAAAAGAGCCTTCCTCAGGAATTATTTCTTTCATAAAGAGAACAACCTTGTCCATTTTGGCCAGGGTACGCCTTGGGATGAATAAATTATGGTTGTGACTGAGTATAGAAAAAATGCCTGCAACATATAGTCGTATACTTGTGATAACAACAGGACAATGTCATTTGCTGTACAAATGTGGGGGGGGATGACATTAGTAAGTCTTAGTAAGTTTCAAGTCTTAAATAGGGATATGTAAAGCAGAAATGTTTAGAAATATACAGTTTATGATTATCTTAATTCTCACAATAACATGATATCTAACACTGTTGATAATGAGGTCTCTAATTATGCCCACTTGTTCTTCTCTCTTCACTTGTTTATTTTCCTCTAACCACCAAATTTATATATTTTAGCTGAAATTATCTCTGGAGTTTATATTTTATTCTAGTCAATCCTGTATGTTTATGTTTACTGTCATCAAAAGGCTTTTTAGTTGCCTGTTTATTCAGAGTTTAAAGAAACAGATCAATTATAAAGACTAGATCACAAAATTTTACCAAATAGGTCATATAAATGATGAAATGAGGCAAGAAATTGAAGCACTTTCTAAAACAAAATAAAGAATCATAATCCATAAAATTTTCTAAGTGTATTTTATCCCCTGGGAAAGCCCAGACTTAATAATATCTTAAAACATGCCATCCTGTTTTTATCTTCTTTCTTATTGTAATTAAATTACAATAGTAACAATTATAGACATATACCTGCAAAGGAATATTTACAATGTGACTTTTATATTATGCAGTTCTCCCCACATATTCTTAATATGTGTATATCAAAGGTATTTGTGTTTTATTTTAATTTACTTTCATGAATAACTTTAGCATGTTAACGGCATTAAGTGTATTTTCAGGAATGAAATCCTAACCTTATAACATCAGGGACTGACTTAAAAGGGCTTTGCTTGTGATAGAAACCGATTATGTTGTTAAGGCAGGAATCATCTATCTGTATCTTAACTCTGATAAAATTGGTAACCTATGCATAGGGCTATTTCCTATTAAAAAATAGGTTGGATGAGCCAAATGCAACTACTGTGGATGTTTATAATTAGTGAATTCTATGTTAAAAATGATTGCTTATATATATATATATATATATATATATATATATATACTCTTAATAAACAGTAAGTTCCTTGAGAACACGGATTGTATCTTACTATATTTAAAATCTTCTTATGCTTCAGCACACTATTAATTATCACTAGACAAATGTTTACTAACTGAATGAATAAACAGACAAGAATTTACCTTTATATATACGTGTGTAGTTTTGCTGGAAAAGCATAGACTTATGAGATAGACAATATTGCATAGTTGAACACAAGAAAACACCTTCTTGAAACAATTTAAAACCCTTCTATATTCCAGGGAACTTAATTTCTTTTGTGCCAAATTCCTTTTATTATCATATTTGTTTCCAAAATAATGCTACGTCATTGACTCAAATTCTTTCTAATCATCATTAGATTCTACCTCCTTCATGAACCCTTTCCCATTTACCAAATTCGTTCCTTTGAACTTTCAATTGAATTTTATTTGTACTTTGATTTCATACTTTTCAGTTTGTCTTACTATTTTATATATCTTGTATATCTTCACACATATTCATGTGTCTTCTTTATTGTCCTAGACTGATAGGTCCTTGAAAATAGGACCTACATTTCTTTCACCTTAGTACCTTAGTTGCAGTTCACAGCACATACTAACAATTCAGTAAATTAAATGGATAAAAGACCATCAACAATTTACTAAGTGCCTACTCTGTGTACAAAAGTGGATTAGACCCTGAGGATACAAAGAAACATGAGAGATAGCTCTTATTCTAGGAGTTTATGGTATCTAGGGGAAGTATTCATATACATAAAAATGTAATAAAAGGTATTCATGAGTTCACAATTTCTCAAATTTTTACTCATACTTTATATTTAAGAGGTTTTTTTTTTAACCTTTACTTATCATAGTATAATTTAAAAAATATTTTTATGGAAATAGTTTTATTCTGGCATTTTGGCATGAACTAAATTCAAATGACAACTTTACCAAAACCAAATGGGTTCTAAGACTTCCTGACATTCAGCTTGAACCTTCTGTCTGGATATTCTACCTCTGTGCTTCTAATTTGTTCCTCTTTAAAAATAAAACAATTGTGTGTGCATGTAACCAAAACCAGATGTAGGATTACAGAGAGTATCAGGATAAATTATATAAGTTGTTTATTATGCCTTTGGATTTACAGAGTAAAGTTCTCATAGGAGATTCTGAAGCTCATTGAGTAAGTGGACTATCTTCCCACTTCATTCCAAACATCCCTATCCCAAAGGTGAATTTGAGATTTTTTTCTCCCTTCCTCTTGTCTCCTGTCTTGGTTGCCTGGTGAATAAACCCTCTCTTTGTCATGAACCTCAGTGTCTCAGCATTTTGGCTTGCTGCATGTTGGGCAAAATGAACCCAGTTCAATGCCAGGGCTGTGCAAGAGTATTGGTACACACCTTAGCTATGGTGTTCTTTTATACACTGAAGGAAGAGCTTATATCTAAAGTGAAGTTTGCTAAAAGAATACTAATAAAGGATAAAATTGAGGACTGGAGAACAAGATGGAGTAGACGACCTCTTCTCATGAAAACACCAAAATCACAACTAACTGCTGAACAACCAATTGATGAAAAAGGCCTGGAAGCTACCAAAAAAGATAGTCTACTTACAAAGACAAAGAAGAAGCCATAACAAAATGGTGGGAGGGGTTGATGATACAATCAAATCCCATACCACCAGGTGGGTGAACCACAAACTGGAAAATAATTATATCGCAGAGTTTCTCCCACAGGAGTGAGAGTTCTGAGCCCCACGTCAGGCTCACCAGTCTGTGGGTGTAGCATCAAGAGGAGGAGCCCCCAGACCATTCAGCTTGAAGGCCAGTGGGGCTTGATCATAGGAACTCCATAGGACTGGGGGAAACAAATGCCACTCTTGGAGGGCACACATATCTCATGCATACCAGGATCCAGGGGTAAAAGCAGTGACTTCATAGGAGCCTGGGCTAGACCTACCTGCTGGTCTTAGAGGGTCTCCTGGGGAGCCGGGGGGCAGCTATGGCTCACTTCAGGGACAAGGACACTGGTGGTAGAGGTACTGGGGAGTATTTATTGGCATGAGGTGTCTGGAGGCTGGCGTTTTGACGCCAAGACCTGGCCCCACCCAATAGCCCTTAAGCTCCAGTGCTGGGATGCCTCAGGCCAAACAACCAAAAGGGCAGGAACACAGCCCCACCCATCATCAGACAGGCTGCTTAAAGTCTTCCTGAACCCACAGCCATGTCTAAACACACCCCTTGACACAGCCCTGCCCACCAGAGAGACAAAACCCAGCTCCACCCACCAGTGGGCAGACACCAATCCCTCCCACCAGCCAGCCTTCACAAGCCTCTTAGACCAGCCTCACCCACCAGGGAGCAGACATCAGAAGGAATAGGAACTACTATCTTGCAGCCTGGGGACCACAAACACAGAAAGTAAGACAAAATGAGATGGCAGAGGAATATGTTCCAGATTCAGAGACAAGATAAACCCCTGAAGAACAACTAAGTGAAGTGAAGATAGGCAATCTATACGAAAAAGAATTCACAGTAATGACAGTAAAGATGATCCAAGATCTCAGAAAAAGAATGAAGCCACAGACCAAGAAGATCAAGAAATGTTTAACAAAGAGCTAGAAAATTTAAAGAACAAACAGAGTTGAACAATACAATAACTGAAATGAAAAATACACTAGAAGGATTCAATAGCAGAATACATGAGGCAGAAGAATGGATAAATGATCTGGAAGACAGAATGGTGGAAATCACTGCCATGGAAGAGAATACAGAAAAAGGAATGAAAGAGAAATGAGGACAGTTTAAGAGACCTCTGGGACAACATTAAATGCACCAACATTCACATCATAGGGGTCCCAGAAGGAGAAGAGAGACAGAAAGGGCCTGAGAAAATATTTGAAGAGATAATAGCTGAAAACTTTCCTCACGTGGGAAAGGAAAGAGTCACCCAAGTCCAGGAAGTGCAGAGAGTCCCATACAGGATAAACCCAAGAGGAACATGTTGAGATACATATTAATCGAATTGACAAAAATTAAAGACAAAGAGAAAATATTAAAAGCAACAAGGGAAAAGCAACAAATAACGTACAAGGGAATCCCCATAAGGTTATCAGCCAATTTTTCAGCAAAAGTCTGCAGGCCAGAAAGGAGTGGAATAATATATTTAAAGTGAGGAAAGGGAAAAACCTACAACCAAGAAGGCTCTACCCAGCAAGGTTCTTGTTTAAATTTGACAGAGAAATCAAAAGCTTTACAGACAAGCAAAAGCTAAGAGAATTCAGCACCACCAAACGAGCTTTACAACAAATGCTAAAGGAACTTCTCTAGGCAAGAACCACAAGAGAACGAAAACACCTACAATAACAAACCCAAAACATTTAAGAAAATGGGAATAGGAACATACATATCGATAATTACCTTAAATGTAAATGGATTAAATGCTCCCACCAAAAGACACAGACTGGCTGAATGGATACAAAAACGAGACCCGTATAAATGCTGTCTACAAGAGACCCACTTCAGACCTAGGGACACATACAGACTGAAAGTGAGGGGATGGAAAAAGATATTCCATGCAAATGGAAATCAAAAGAAAGCTGGAGTAGCAATTCTCATATCAGACAAAATAGACTTTAAAATAAAGACTATTACAAGAGACAAAGAAGGACACTATATAATGATCAAGGGATCGATCCAAGAAGAAGGTATAACAATTGTAAATATTTATGCACCCAACATAGGAGCACCTCAATACATAAGGCAAATGCTAACAGCCATAAAAGGGGAAATCGACAGTAACACAATCATAGTAGGGGACTTTAACACCCCACTTTCACCAATGGACAGATCATCCAAAATGAAAATAAATAAGGAAACACAAGTTTTAAATGATACATTAAATAAGATGGATTTAATTGATATTTATAGGACATTCCACCCAAAAACAACAGAATACACATTTTTCTCAAGTGCTCATGGAACATTCTCCAGGATAGATCATATCTTGGGTCACAAATCAAGCCTTGGTAAATTTAAGAAAATTGAAATCGTTATCAAGTATCTTTTCCGACCACAACGTTATGAGACTAGATATCAATTACAGGAAAAGATCTATAAAAAATACAAACACATGGAGGCTACACAATACACTACTTAATAATGAAGTGATCACTGAAGAAATCAAAGAGGAAATCAAAAAATACCTAGAAACAAATGACACAAGGAGACACGACGACCCAAAACCTATGGGATGCAGCAAAAGCAGTTCTAAGAGGGAAGTTTATAGCAATACAAGCCAACATCAAGAAACAGGAAACATCTCGAATAAACAACCTAACCTTGCACCTAAAGCAATTAGAGAAAGAAGAACAAAAAAATCCCCAAAGTTAGCAGAAGGAAAGAAATCATAAAGATCAGATCAGAAATAAATGAAAAAGAAATGAAGGAAACGATAGCAAAGATCAATAAAACTAAAAGCTGGTTCTTTGGGAAGATAAACAAAATTGATAAACCATTAGCCAGACTCATGAAGAAAAAAAGGGAGAAGACTCAAATCAATAGAATTAGAAACGAAAAGGGAGAAGTAACAACTGACACTGCAGAAATACAAAGGATCATGAGAGATTACTACAAGCAGGTACATGCCAATGAAATGGACAACCTGGAAGAAATGGACAAATTCTTAGAAATGCACAACCTGCCGAGACTGAACCAGGAAGAAATAGAAAATATGAACAGACCAATCACATGCACTGAAATTGAAACTGTGATTGAAAATCTTCCAACCAACAAAAGCCCAGGACCAGATGGCTTCACAGGCGATTTCTATCAAATATTTAGAGAAGAGCTAACACCTATCTTTCTCAAACTCTTCCAAAATATAGCAGAGGGAGGAACACTCCCAAACTCATTCTACAAGGCCACCATCACCCTGATACGAAAACCAGACAAAGATGTCACAAAGAAAGAAAACTACAGGCCAGTATCACTGATGAACATAGATGCAAAAATCCTCAACAAAATAGTAGCAAACAGAATCCAACAGCACATTAAAAGGATCATACCCCAAGATCAAGTGGGGTTTATTCCAGGAATGCAAGGATTCTTCAATATATGCAAATCAATCAATGTGATACAGCATATTAACAAACTGAAGGAGAAATACCATATGATCATCTCAATAGATGCAGAGAAAGCTTTCGACAAAATTCAACACCCATTTATGATAAAAACCCTCCAAAAGTAGGCATAGAGGGAACTTACCTCAACATAATAAAGGCCATATATGGCAAACCCACAGCCAGCATCGTCCTCAATGGTGAAAAACTGAACCCATTTCCACTAAGATAAGGAACAAGACAAGGTTGCCCACTCTCACCACTATTATTCAACATAGTTTTGGAAGTTTTAGCCACAGCAATCAGAGAAGAAAAAGAAACAAAAGGAATCCAAATCGGAAAAGAAGAAGTAAAGCTGTCACTGTTTGCAGATGACATGATACTATACACAGAGAATCCTAAAGATGCTACCAGAAAACTACTAGAGCTAATCAATGAATTTGGTAAAGTAGGGTACAAAATTAATGCACAGAAATCTCCTGCATTACTATACACTAATGATGAAAAATCTGAAAGTGAAATTAAGAAAACACTCCCGTTTACCATTGCAACAAAAAGAATAAAATATCTAGGAATAAACCTACCTAAGGAGACAAAAGACCTGTATGCAGAAAATTATAAGACACTGATGAAAGAAATTAAAGATGATACAAATAGATGGAGAGATATACCATGTCATTGGATTGGAAGACTCAACATTGTGAAAATGACTCTACTACCCAAAGCAATCTACAGATTCAATGCAATCCCTATCAAACCACCACTGGCATTTTTCACAGAACTAGAACAAAAAATTTCACAATTTGTATGGAAACACAAAAGACCCTGAATTGCCAAAGCACTCTTGAGAACGAAAAATGGAGCTGGAGGAATCAGGCTCCCTGACTTCAAACTATACTACAAAGCTACAGTAATCAAGACAGTATGGTACTGGCAGAAGAATAGAAATACAGATCAATGGAACAGGAGAGAAAGCCCAGAGATAAACCCACGCACATATGGTCACCTTATCTTTGATAAAGGAGGTAAGAATATACAGTGGAGAAAAGACAGCCTCTTCAATAAGTGGTGCTGAGAAAACTGGACAGGTACATGTAAAAGTATGAAATTAGAACACTCCCTGCCACCATACACAAAAATAAACTCAAAATGGATTAAAGACCTAAATGTAAGGCCAGACACTATCAAACTCTTAGAGGAAAACATAGGCAGAACACTCTATGACATAAATCACAGCAAGATCCTTTTTGACACAGCTCCTAGAGAAATGGAAATAAAAACAAAAATAAACAAATGGGACCTAATGAAACTTAAAAGCTTTTGCACAGCAAAGGAAACCATAAACAAGACCAAAAGACAACCCTCAGAATGGGAGAAAATATTTGCAAATGAAGCAACTGACAAAGGATTAATCTCCAAAATTTACAAGCAGCTCATGCAGCTCAATAACAAAAAAACAAACAACCGAATCCAAAAATGGGCAGAAGACCTAAATAGACATTTCTCCAAAGAAGATATACAGATTGCCAACAAACACATGAAAGAATGCTCAACATCATTAATCATTAGAGAAATGCAAATCAAAACTACAAAGAGATATCATCTCACACCGGTCAGAATGGCCATCATCTAAAAATCTAGAAACAATAAATGCTGGAGAGGGTGTGGAGAAAAGGGAACACTCTTGCACTGTTGGTGGAAATGTAAATTGATACAGCCACTATGGAGAACAGTATGGAGTTTCCTTAAAAAACTAAAAATAGAACTACCATACGACCCAGCCATCACACTACTGGGCATATACCCTGAGAAAACCGTAATTCAAAAAGAGTCATGTACCAAAATGTTCATTGCAGCTCTATTTACAATAGCCAGGACATGGAAGCAACCTAAGTGTCCATCAACAGATGAATGGATAAAGAAGATGTGGCACATATATACAATGGAATATTATTCAGCCATAAAAAGAAACTAAATTGAGTTATTTGTAGTGAGTTGGATGGACCTAAAGTCTGTTATACAGAGTGAAGTAAGTCAGAAAGAGAAAAACAAATACAGTATGCTAACACATATATATGGAATCTAAGAAAAAAAAAAAAAGTCATGAAGAACCTAGGAGTAAGACGTGAATAAAGACACAGACCTACTAGAGAATGGACTTGAGGATATGGGAAGGGGGAAGGGTAAGCTGTGACAAAGTGAGAGAATGGCATGGACATATATACACTACCAAACGTAAAATAGATAGCTAGTGCGAAGCAGCCACATAGCACATGTACATCAGCTTGGTGGTTTGTGACCACCTAGAGGGGTGGGATAGGGAAGGTGGGAGGGAGGGAGACGCAAGAGGGAAGAGATACGGGAACATATGTATATGTATAACTGATTCACTTTGTTATAAAGCAGAAACTAACCCACCATTGTAAAGCAATTATACTCCAATAAAGATGTTAAAAAAAAAAAGTCTACAAACAATAAATGCTGGAGATGGTATGGCAGAAAGGGAACCCTCCTACACTGTTGGTGGGAATGTAATTTGGTACAGCCACCATGGAGAACAGTATGAAGGTTCCTTAAAAAACTAAAAATAGAGTTGCCATATGATCCAGCAATCCCACTCCTAGGCATATATCTGGAGAAAACCATAATTCGAAAAGATACATGCACCACAATGTTCACTGCAGCACTATTTACAATAGACAAGATATGGAAGCAACCTAAATGCCCATCAACAGATGAATGAATAAAGAAGATGTGGTACATATATATAATGGAATATTACTCGGCCATAAAAAAAAGAATGAAATAATGCCATTTGCAGCAACATGGATGGACCTAGAGATTATCATACTAAGAGAAGTAAGCCAAACAAAGACAAATATCATATGATATCACTTATACAGGGAATCTAAAAAAATGATACAAATGAACTTATTTACAAAACAGAAACAGACTCACAGACTTTGAAAACAAGTTTACTGTTACCAAAGGGGAGAGGCTGGGGAGAGGGATAAATTAGGAGGTTTGGATTAACATATACACAGTACTATATATAAAATAATCAACAAGGGCCTCCTGTATAGCACAGGGAACTCTACTCAATACTCTGCAATAACCTATATGGGAAAAGAATCTGAAAAAAAATAGATATACATATACATATAACTAAATGACTTTGCTGTATACCTGAAACTAACACAATACTGTAAATCAACTATACTCCAATATAAAATAAAAATTTTTTTTAATGAAAAGACAAAATTAGCCACAACAAAAAATCCCTATCCCAAGTTTGCCAAGTACTGGCAGTATATTTGGAGAAGGAAAATCTATACAGTTCTCTTAGCTAGTATCTAACTGAGGGCTGTCAAACAAAACTTAAATGTAGCCTGTATGATTTTCTTTTTGAGTCTTACTATTTTTTCCTGACTTGGTACTAGATAATTAAATATTTTTTAAAGGATGCTAAAGTATCGAGAACACAAAACAGATATGAGCTTAGTAACTACTGTGAAAAGTTCAAAAGCAGAATAAGGAGGGAATCAAATCTTCAAAGCTTGACCCTTCCCCTCTCCAGCAGATCTTGCCCAGAGCACGTAACTATTTCCATTAAAAAGTGCTGCAGTTGGTAGCACTTTCTTTCTTTTTGTCATTATGTAACTGATTTTCAGCTGTATTTAGAATTTTTAAAGAACTATGTTTTAGATGATAGGTGTTTTAAACTACTAAATAGAGTACTGATGTGTGGGTGGCTATTTGTCTCTTTTTGCACTCTGCAGCTGAATGTCTGAGGCATCTGCAGATGAACAGTACAGGAGATTTCAGAAGCAGACAAGTATGTACACACCCATGCCAGCTAGCAATCAATCTTTCTTCCTCCTGCCTTTCTTTCTCTAAGTGTGTGTTTATAGGCACATACAAACACATGCACACACACACATGCAAATATATATATTATAGAGGAAAAACATTCCTATGTATGCATAAACAATTTTCTCAACTCCATTATTCATATTTTAATATTTCTGATATGTGGATAGGTCAAGCAACCAATGCATGCATTTAATGTGGTACTGCATCTTGCTTTGTCAAAAATCTGTCATAATTAAAGCTAAATCATCTTGCAATTGATGGCATTTTAGAATCAAGGAAAGATTATGAGTATATATAATAATTTTCATTTTCTTGCCTGAAAGTTTATTGATTCCAAGGTATCAACTTTGCTTATTCTCTTCTATTCTGTTACTCTTACACATATGTAAACATTCTACCAAGTTTCTAAAAGAATGGAAAACAATGTTCTGCTCCAGTTTACATGAAAGTTTCTCCTTTAAAACATGTGTGAATGATGTTGTAAAGAGATGAAGAAGGTGGCTACTTAAAGCAATATTATTCTGAATTATTTCATAAAGTGATGGCCTTCTAAGTAAAATAAACATCAGTTTACATTTGGATTTTAAATATTTCAAGCTAAACCAATTAAATTTTGTAAAATGTCATTGCTGTATCTCAGAAGTGCATCTTGATGAATTTAGGTGATGATACAAAAACTGAGAGCAGGACACACAGTAGGCTCACTAATTATCCTTCAATTGGAATGTATTTAAATGTTAAAGTGATTTTTAAATTCCCAGTTCAAAGAAGACATACAATGGCCAACAGGCACATGAAAATATGCTCAGCATCAATAATCAGAGAAATGCAAATTAAAACCACCATGAGATATCACCTCACACCTATCAGAATCGCTATCATCAAAAAGAACACAAATAACAAATGTTGGCAATGACGTGCAGAAAAGGGAACCCTCATACACTGTTGGTGGGAAAGTAAATTGGTGCAGCCACTATGGAAAACTATGGAGGTTTCTCAAAAAACTGTAAATAGAACTACCATATTACCCAGCAATTCCACTCCTGGGTATACATATCTGAAAAGAAAATGAAAACACTAATGGGAAAAAATACATGCACTGCAACATTCACAGCAACATTATTTACAAATGCCAAGATACAGAAGCAACTGAGGTGTCCAACAACAGATGAATGAATAAAAAAGAAGTGTTATATATATACAATAGAATACTACTCAGCCACAAAAATGAATGAAATTTTGTCATTTGCAACAACATGGATGGACTGGGAGGGTACCATGCTAAGTGAAATAAGTCAGACAGAGAGAGACAAATACTGTATAATATCACTTACATGTGGAATCTAAAAAATGAAACTAGTGAATATAACAAAAAAGAAACAATCTCACAGATATAGAGAACAAACTAGTAGTTACCAGCAGAAAAAAAAATTCCTAGTTTATATGCTTCCGTACCAAGATGAAAATGTCATTATTTCATTATTGATTCTCTTACCTTGTTTTTAGATATTTAGTAAGAAAGACTCAAGTCAATTCCCATGGTAATAAAAGGCTGATTCCTTTAGGGAGGAATTATTTAAAAATATATAACGATGTCATACTTCATACTGGATCAGCAAATTTATTTGTTGAAAAAGTGGACTATTATTTGAGGTCTATGTGTGAGAGCGAGAAAAAGAGAGGGCTTTAGCGAGTTACTGTGAGTTCTTAGAGCATTCCACATCAACAGAATCTGAAAAGAGCAAAATACACAATAAATTCCAAGCTGAAGTACATGGATTGAATTAAAATTTTGCAATAGGGGGCGTTGAGCCACATGAAATCAGTATAGAGAGTTTTCAACATACAAGAAAGAAAATTGGTTTAAATATAATATCCCAAAATAGCACAACTTGCATCAAGTATATAATTTGTGAAGTAATTGGGTAATTAATTGAAAAAAAAAGTTGAGCGGTGCACGAAGCTTGTCCATCTTTCAAAAAATGGAGCTCAGATGGCATATGGCAGAATGTAAATGCATCTCTTCTCTGTGGCTTTGAATGTTAATTTTACAAACTATTCTAGTTCATCCAATTTGTAAAGTTAAATATAAATTGCAGTTTACAGGAGAATTTTTGACTTAATGTCACTTTCCTATCATTTGTTTTTTCAAAATTAATATGCAGCCTTATGGAATATTTCCTAAAATTTTAGGATATCTTCACCTTATAAAAATTTCTTCTTATCAATGTTTTCCTCCTTCAGTATTTTTCTAATGTAGATTATACTGTAGAAAACATGGTAATAACATTTCAAAATCACTGTGGGTTTTACTTCTAATATACAGGAATACCTTGGTGATGTTGTGGGGTCAGTTCCAGACCACAGCAATACAGTGGATATTGCAAAATATTTTTGGTTTCCCAGTGCATATAAAAGTTATGTTTACACTATCCTGTAGTCTGTTAAACGTGCAGTGGCACGTTGCTTAAAAAGCAACGTACATACCTTTATTTTAAAATACTTTACTGCTAAAAAAAAAATGGCAACCATCATCTGAGTCCTCAGAAAGTCATAATCTTTTTGCTGGTGGAGGGTCTTGCCTCAGTGTTGATGGCTGCTGACTGATCAGGGTGCTGGTTGCTGAAGGCTGGGGTGGCTGCAGCTATTTCTTAAAATAAGACGACAATGAAGGGGGCCTCAAAAATGAACTCTTCCTTTCGTGACTGGCTTCTCTGCAGCATGCTGTGTGATACATTTTACCCACAGTAGAACTTCTTCCAAAATTGGAGTCAATCCTCTCAAACCCTGCTTTATCAACTAAGTTTATGCAATGTTCTAAATCCTTCGTTGCCATTTCAACAATCTTCACAGCATCTTCATAAGGAGTAGATTCCATCTCAAGAAACCACTTTCTTTGCTCATCCATAAGAAGCAACTCCTTATCCATTGAAGCTTGATTATGAGATTGCAGCAATTCTATCATATCTTCAGGCTCCACTTCTAATTCTAGTTCTCTTGCCATTTCCAACACATCTGCAGTTCTTCCTCCACTGAAGTCTTGAACCCCTGAAAGTCATCCATAAGGATTGGAGTCAACTTCTTCCAAACTCTTGTTAATGTTGCTATTTTGATTTTTTTCCCATGAATTCTTAATGGCATCCAGAATGGTAAATCCTTTCCAGAAGGTTTTCAATTCACTTTGTCCAGATCCATTAGAGGAATCATTGTGTATGGCAGCTATAGCCTTGTGAAATGTACTTCTTAAATAGACTTGAAAGTTGAAATTGGTCCTCAATCCACAGGCTACAGAATGGATGTTGTGTTAGCAGCCATGAAAACAACATTAATCTCGTTGTACATCTCCATCAGAGTTCTTGGATGACCAGGAGCATTGTCAATGAATGGTAATATTGTGAAAGGAATCTTTTTTTCTGAGCAGTACGTCTCAACAGTGGGCTTAAAATATTCAGTAAGCCATGATATCATCTAGGTTTTGTTTTTCCATTATAGAACACAGGCAGAGTAGATTTAATGTAATCCTTAAGGGCACTAGGATTTTCAGAATGGTGGATGAAAATTGGCTTCAACTTCAATTACCAGCTCCATTAGTCCCTAACAAGACAGTGAGCCTGTCCTTTGAATCTTTGAAACCAGACATCGACTTCTCCTCTTTAGCTATGAAAGTCCTAGATGGCATCTTCTATTGGTTGGCCAAAAAGTTCGTTTGGCATTTTCTGCAACATCAGGTAAGATGTTACAGAAAAACTCAAGCGAACTTTTTGGGTAGCCCAATATATAAGGCTTTTTCAATTACATTGAAAATCTGTTGTAGTGTAGCCACCTTCATTAATGATCTTAGCTAGAACCTCTGGATAACTTGCTGCAGCTTCTACATCAGCACTTGCTGCTTCACCTTGCATTTTGGTGTTATGGAGATGGTGTCTTTCCTTAAACCTCATGAACCAACTTCTGCTAGCTTCAAACATTTTTTTCTGCAGCTTCCTCACCTCTCTCAGCCTTCACAGAATTGAGGGAGAGGTAGGGTCTTTCTCTGGATTAGGCTTTGGCTTAAGGGAATGCTGCGGCTGGTTTGATTTTCTATCCAGACCATTAAAACTTTCTCCACATCAGCAGTAAGATTGTTTCACTTTCTTATCATTATGTGTTCACTGGAGCATCACTTTTTGTTTCCTTTGCATTCACAACCTGGCTAAGTGTTTGATGTGAGAGGCCTAGCTTTCGGCCAGTCTTCGCTTTTGACGTGTCTTCCTCACTAAGCTTAATCATTTCTAGCTTTTGCTTAAAGTGAGAGATGTGCAACTCTTCCTTTCACTTGAACATATAGAGGCCATTATTAGGCCTCTAATAGGATTATTAATTGGCCTAATTTCAATATTGTTGTATCTCAGGGAATAGGGAGGCCCAGAGGAGTGGGAGAGAGAGGGGGCAATGGTCCATCCACGGAGTAGTCAGAACACACAAAACATTTATCAGTTAAGCTTGCCGTTTTATATGGCAGCAGTTCATGGAGCCCCAAAATAATTACAATAGCAGTATCAAACATCACTGATCACAGATCACCATAACAAATATAGTAATGAAAAAGTTTGAAATATTGCAAAAAGTAACAAAATGTGACACAGAGACACAAAGTGAGCAAATGCTGTTGGAAAAATGGCACTGATAGACTTGTTCAATGCAGGGTTGCCATATACCTTCAATTCGTGAAAAACCCAGTTTATCTGTGAATCACAATAGAGCAAAGTGCAATAAAATGAGGTATGCCTATACCTTTATTGTCTCAATATTTATTATTTTCTTGCCCACACACTCCAAACCACAATTTCACAGGATTTCTCCCCAAACATTCTAATCTCTTTGGTGTCTCTTGAAACATGCCCCCTCTGACCTCAGCTGAGTTAATTCCTCCCTCCTTTGAGCTCTCCTTGCATTTGCCCCCACTGTGTTAGAGACCTTTGTTTATGAAGCTTTCTCCTCCTCTAGATTCTATGCTACTCAAAGGAGAAATATGAGTAATTCATATTTCTATCTTCAGTATGGAGCACAGTGCCTGAAATATACTCAATAATGCTAATTAATGTAGAAAATTTTTGCACAAAAATTACAGTTGTTCTCTAATAGTAAGGGACATTAAAAATACACTGAAATACTAAGACTTATACATAATAAGTAAAAGGTCAACAAAATTATTTATTTGCCTTGCTAGGCAGGTTATTTTTCTTCTTTCTATAAAATTTTAAACTTATATTACTCCATTACTAAGTGATTTACAAGTATAAATCTTCTTCCTATAAGGTACAGGGACTAGGAGGCAGGGTTCTAGCCAGGATTCTGAGTTTACCCAGAGTGACCTTGGGAAAATTACTTAAATTGACTTTTCTTTTTTGTAAGATAGAGAGAATAGAAATATCTGTCTCACGGGCTGGTTGTGAGGATCATGTGATATGTAAAGCCCCCAAGAAAGTTCTATCATTCAATAACATTAGCTCTTCTTATCAACACTGCTTTTGTGCCTTCTTTGAAATTTGCTTTCTTTATCATGTTGAATCCTCAGCTCTGCTTTGCATTAAAAAATAATTTAAACAATTAAATGACCTGCCTTTAGTAGTTGAGATGCCATCTATCCAATTTCTGTATTTTTAGCACAAGTTAATGTAGAGAAATCTTTTGAACTTCATCTAAGATTTCTCCCTGATAAATCCAACTGGTAGTTCCAGTGAAAACACAATTCAACTGGCTTAATCTGGAAGCACGAGTTCCCTTTGAAGAAACTCACATTTTTGTTCTTGCTGTCAAAATCAAACATATGAAGTTGAAGCATTCTATTTTTTCCTTTTCAGGCACTACCTTACTACATTTCCCATGTTTAGCAGACAAAGACAGTATGGTATATATGCCAGTATCACTTCTGCAAATTGATGCTGCTTTCTGTTGCACACATTAGCACTAGCAGTAAAATGTTTAGGTCAGAAGTTATCATATATATTATATATAATATATATAAAAATACAATTTCATCTCTTGATCAGTCATGAGCCCAAGGACAGCAGAGTTTGTACTTTCCCACTTATGGCATCATGAATTCTGTGCTCCTGACACTGATGAAGAACAGGCACCATTGAAGGGGCTAAAATTTTAGTCCAGAAACGTATATAGAATAAAGAGGTGACATTTTCACCAAGTTCATTTTAATTCTCACTGTATTTTCTATAGTTTAGTGTTATTTTCCATTTCCTTCTTCAAATCACCCCTGAAACCCTTTGGGGCCTACATCACTGTGTTCAGACTGAGAACAGTATTATGTCAAATTTGGGGCCCTTCACCCAGGCTCACCAAGAAGAAAAAAGAGTACCCAAATAAACAAAATAAGAAATGAAAAAGGAGACATAACAACCGATACCACAGAAATCCAAAAAAAAAACATAAGGTAATGCTGTGGACAATTATATGCCAACAAATTTGACAACCTAGAAGAAATGGACAAGTTTCTAGAAACATACAGCCCACCAAAATTGAATAATAAGGAATAATTTGAACAGCCTGATCACTAGAGGTGAAATAGAATCTGTAATTTTAAAACTCCCTACAAACAAAAGTCCAGGACCAGATGGCTTCACAGGAGAATTCTACCAAACATACAAAGAAGAACTTATACTGATCCTTCTCAAACTCTTCCAAAAAATTGAACAGGAGGGAACACTCCCAAAGACATTCTATGAAGCCACCATCACCCTGATACCAAAACCAGACAAAGACACCACCAAAAAAGAAAATTACAGGCCAATATCTTTGATGAGTATAGATGCAAAAATTCTCAACAAAATATTAGCAAACCAAATCCAACAACACATAAAAAAGATCATACACCATAACCAAATGGGATTCACTCCAAGCTCACAGGTTGGTTCGACATACGCAAAACAATCAATGTGATACACCACATAAACAAACAAACAAAAGACAAAAACCACATGATCATCTCGATACAGAAAAAGCATTTGACAAAATTCAACATCCATTCATTATAAAAATTCTTACCAAAGTGGGTATAGAGGGAACATATCTCAACATAATAAAAGCTACTTATGACAAACCTACAGCCAACATAATACTCAATAATAAAAAGCTGAAAGCCTTCCCACCAAAATCTGGAACAAGAAAAGGATGCCCACTCTCACCACATCTATTCAACATAGTATTGGAAGTCTTAGACACAGCAATCAGACAAGAAGAAGAAATAAAAGGTATCCAAATTGGAAGGGAAGAGGTAAAATTGTTATTATATGCAGATGATATGATTGTATATAGAAAACCCTAAAGACTCTACACAAAAACTACTAACACTGATAAATGAATTCAGCAAGGTAGCAGGATACAAGATTAACATACAGAAATTGGTTGCATTTTTTTTTACACTAACAATGAAACATCAGAAAGAGAATGTAAAAAAACAATACCTTTCAAAATCTCACCCCCCAAAATAAAATACATAGGAATAAAACAGGCCAAGGAGGTGAAAGACTTACATGCGGAGAACTATAAAACATTAATAAAGAAAACTGAAGATGACTGAAAGAAATGGAACGATATCCCATGCTCTTGGATTGGAAGAATTAATATTGTAAAAATGGTTGTACTACCCAAAGCAATCTACAGACTTAATGTGATCTCTATCAAATTACCCATGACATTTTTCACAGAACTAGAACCAATAATCCTAAAATTTATATGGAACCATAAAAGACCCAGAATTGCCAAAGCAATCCTGAAGCAAAAAAAGAAAACAAAGCAGGAGGCATAAACCTCCCAGACTTCAGACAATACTACAAAGCTACAGCAATCAAAACAGTGTAGTATTGGCACAGAAACAGACATATGGACCAATGGAACAGAATAGAGAGTCCAGAAATAAACTCACACACCTCCTTCAACAAAGGAAGCAAGAATATACAATGTAAAAAAGACAGTCTCTTCAGCAAGTAGTGTTGGGAAAGTTGGACAGCTGCATGAAAATCAATAAAGTTAGAACACACCCTCTCACCATACACAAAAATAAACTCAAAATGGCTTAAAGACTTAAACATAAGACATGACACCATAAAACTCCTAGAAGAGATCATAAGCAAAACATTCTCTGACATAAATTGTACCAGTGTTTTCTTAGGTCAGTCTCCCAAGGCAATAGAAACAAAAGCAAATATAAACAAATGGGACCTAATCAAACTTACAAGCTTTTCACTTTAAAGGAAACCATAAAAAAATTAAAAGACAACCTATGAATTGGGAAAAAATATTTGCAAATGATGCAACTGACAAGGGCTTAATTTCCAAAATATACAAACAGCTCATACAACTCAACATCAAAAAAACAAACAACCCAGTTGAAAAATAGGCAGAAGACCTAAATAGACATTTCTCCAAAGGAGAAATACAAATGGCCAATAGGCATATGAAAAGATGCTCAATATCACTAATTATTAGAGAAATGTAAATCAAAACTACAGTGAGGTACCACTTCACACCAGCCAGAATGGCCATCATTAAAAACTCTACAAATAAGAAATGCTGGAGAGGGTGTGGAGAAAAGGAAACCCTCCTACACTGTTGGTGAGAATGTAAGTTGGTACAGCCACTATGGAAAACTTTATGAAGGTTCCTCAGAAAACTAAGAATTACCTTATGACCCAGCAATCCCACTCCTGGACATATATCCAGACAAAAGTCTAATACAAAAATATACATGCACCCCTATGTTCACAGTAGCACTATTCACAATAGCCAAGACATGGAAAAAGTCTAAATGTCCATTGACAGATGAATGGCTCAAGATGTGGTACATGTATACAATGCAATACTACTCAGCCATAAAAAAAGAATGAAATAATGCCATTTGCAGCAGCACAGATGCAACTAGAAATTATCATACTAATTGAAGTAAATCAGAAAGAGAAAGACAAATACCATATGGTATTACATATATGTGGAATCTAAAATATGACACAAATGAAGCTATCTATGAAACAGAAACAGACTCAGGGACATAGAGAACAGGCTTGTGGTTGCCAAGGGGGAGGGGGCTGTAGGAGGGAAATGGAGTGGGAGGTTGGGGTTAGCAGATGTAAACTGTTATATATGGAATGGATAAACAACAAGGTCCTACCATATAGCACAGGGAATTATATTCAGTATTCTATGATAAACCATAGTGAAAAAGAATATAAAAAAGAATGTGTATATACATATATATATATATGTATAACTGAATCACTTTGCTGTACAGCAGAAATTAACACAATATTGTAAATCAACTATACTTCAATAAAACAAGAAAAGGGGACGCTTAGCGATAAAAAGGACAATACTCACAGGGATCATGACTGGGGTGGCATGCATTGGGAACCTAGGTGACACAGTGTTCCAAGGGAGGAGGGAGAATGGGGTTGAAAATATCTATTCCCTCTGAGCAAAGAATTGTCTCACTACAACAAGTATTTTGTCAGACTATTAAAACAAGTGTTGCAGACTTTGAACCAGAGGACCACATCACTGTAACATTGTTAAAATGGTTCTTTAGAGAACAACGTAAGACCATCAGAGTTATCTGCCCAGGCAGACAGTTGATATTTGAAATCATGCTTTCTTTTATTTTTTAAAAAACACCATTTACTCAACAAGAGTCACCCACTACCAACAGTAGTCAGTAAATATAAGTTAGGTGCCTTTGGATTCTGAATTAATGTCTTCAACTCTTTTGCTTTGCTTGATCTTTGAAGCCTGAAAGAGTTTAGCTTCCAAACATACTCATCTTTTGGCCAAAGAACACATTAACTGTTAGAAGATTCTAATTTTGAATCACAATTAATTGGTAATTAAACTATTTGTTATAATTTAATTTTAATAAGTATAGACAAATTTGTAAATTTACATGAAAGCATACCATTGAAGCAGAATTGAGTGGAATAATGGAAAAGCAAAGATTAGTAAAGAGTACTACAACCAGAACAGTAAAAAAAAAAAAAAAAAAAATTGAGAGAAGACATTACAAATTTTGACAGTTATTACTTGTGTTATTAAAGCAAAATGAAAAAGTATTGTTTATTTGTGTAGAGAAAATGTTAAATATAATAAAATTGGCGATATTAAGTGGCATTTTTTTTCAAAATACAATGAATTTGTTAGAAATTTCCTAATAGTCAAAAAAGAAATTGGTAAAATTTGTCATCTGAAATCAGAATGAAATGTCCCCAGAATATTTTTAAAATAATTTTTAATAGGACCTAAGCTTGTAACTTTGGCCAGCTTCAAATTAGCTGAGACTCCTGAACACTAAAGAAAACAATTTTTAAATAGAGAGATGAAGAAATGTCCTTAATTGTGGCCAAAAAAATTAAACTCATTACATAAATATTTTAAGATCTTATATCTGTCTAGGAATAATTTCATCTAGATATAAAAAAAATAGTTTCTATCACAGTGGACAGTGTTCCAGCTATGGTAGGTCAAAAATCCACATTTATTGGCACTTTAATTTATTTATTTATTTATTTTGGGCTGTGTTGGGTCTTCGTTTCTGTGCGAGGGCTTTCTCTAGTTGCGGCAAGCGGGGGCCACTCTTCATAGCGGTGCGCGGGCCTCTCATTATTGCGGCCTCTCTTGTTGTGGAGCACAAGCTCCAGACGCGCAGGCTCAGTAGTTGTGGCTCACGGGCCTAGTTGCTCCGCGGCATATGGGATCTTCCCAGACCAGGGCTCGAACCCGTGTCCCCTGCATTGGCAGGCAGATTCTCAACCACTGCACCACCAGGGAAGCCTATTGGAACTTTAAAACAAGAGATCCCCCCCCAAAAAAGACAAAAAGAACACAAGAGATTATTTCTCTTATTGTTTTATTTCTCTGTATAATACATATTGAAAATATTTATGCTCAGATTTCTGAGCAGAGTCTATGAAAAGTGTCATGGATAGGATTGTTACAATTGGTCAGTTACATGTGTGTAAGTGCTATGATAGCACCTGTTTATGGAACTGTTGAAAAAAACAGACAAGGAAATCTAGTGATCCTGTGTTCTTTGTCAGTGTCCACTGTGTGTCTTGGAAGAGTTTTAGAGAAATCAACTGTTTTGAAAAGATTTGCTGATAACTCAAAGTAAAGATTTTCCTGGAAATGTGAGGTTCCAAGCTTATCTATGACCTAATTAGGCAGGCACAAATAGCTGAAATGGAAAGTTTTTATAATACAAACCAATAATAATGATTTACACATTTGAAAAAAACATCAATAAATATGAAGAATATTTTAATTGTAATGTATAGTGTTATAAAATTGGATGCAAAAATTACAAAAAAAGTTCTATAAGAAAAAGTTCTATGGAACTCTTTTGTGGATACTGATATACTTAGAGTTGTTTTTCATTTGCAAGACCCCTTAAAATTTTATGTAAATATTTGACACAAGAGATGATGAATTAACTTGAACAATACAGTTTTACAACTAATGTGTTTTTGTATCAAAGATTAATAAATCAATTCTTCTAAAAAAGAACGAGTTTTGGCATGTGGATGCAAATGTTAGAGTAAATGATTTCTTCTGGTACTCAAGTCAGTCATTCAAAAATTTTAAGCATCTTTGCAACAACTTTGTTATGTGAAGACAGTATTTCCACTTTATATTTTATGAACTGTAAGTCAAGTGTTTCCAATGAAAATTTGGAATTGAGATATGCTGCGTGAAATACACAATGGATTTTGAAGACAGTATGAAAAACAGAATATAAAATATCTCATAAATATTTTTGTGTTTATTACACATTGAAACGATTATTTTGGATCTATCGAATCACATAAAATATATTGCTAAAATTAGTATTATACTTCTTTTTACTTTTAAAATGTGGCTATAAGAAAATTTAAAATTATGTATGTAGTTTGCATTGTATTTGTATTAGATTTTTCTTGAATTGTATAATTTCTCCCTAATAATATTTTGCAAACATTTTCCATTTCCCTTGTCCTTTTCCTATTGTGTATGATTAGTAATAAGCACTCTAAATATTTACAAAACTTATCTGGTATTTGTATAACACACTCTGAGCCTTTTTGTTAAATCATTATTTACTCAGATATGAGGATAGTAAGTATGGAAATTATATTTTATTCCTAATCTAGAAATTTTCTTGCTCATTTGAACACTTCTGAGAGTTAAGTGTTAAAATATTAATAATAGATTAACCAACATTGTATCTTTTCCTTCTGGTAAATGTCATACAGAGAGCTAGGTCTTGGAGAGTAACATATCCTGTCCTTCCTTTACTTTTGAATTATTTGTTCTTTTAATCTGAGACTGAAATCAGAACTTGGCAAGAGAGCTTAAAGTGAGAATAAAATTATATAAAGTTAAATATTTTCCAATTGTAAGTGGGTTAAAATCATCAGAACAAAAGTATTTTTAAATAAGACTTGCCTGCAAAGTAGGCAAGGATAGGTTGGCACATCTGTGAGACTGTTGGTGTCATGCTTCAGTGCTGATGTATGGTAAAATCCTCTCCACTCAGTCATAGAGGAGGTGAATTAGAAATTAGATCAACATAACTACAGAATCACTAGACACAGGTAACATAGTGTCCTCAAAGAGTCCTAGAAGTAGCTCAAATCACAGCCTCTGGGTAAATGACACAGAGAAATACTTGAAATTATATGTTGGGACCACAATCTCTGAAACTAATTTAATTACGCTCAGGACCACTAAGATCTGGTCTGGAATGGGATATTAAAGTTGACTTTGAAATGTGAATAATGCTGATTTGTCACAGACTCAGCTCAAAGTGTATTAATGTTTTACACTGTGGTACAGATGTGATGGTCCCTCCAGTGGATATTTTTACCTCTAATTTCAGAGTTCTGACTCTCAAAACAAAAACCAGGACAGAAGGATAAAGGAAAGAAAGATGGGAGAGAGGGAGGAAGGGAAGGAAGGAGAAAGAAAGGAAGGGGAAAAAAAGAAAAAATCAGCAATAGCAAAAAACCCCCAAAATATTAGAAGCAATTCCTGTATCCCTTGTATAGAGTGTTCTGCAGTCCCACATTTCATCCTTTTTTGAGGGGGATGGAGAAGAAACTAAATACAGTTCAATTTAACTGAGTGGTTAAATAGGGGGTTTCCAATCCCTATTGCTTTTCTTCACTCTCTTGTGAACTTGGGCATCCTCAGCATCACAGTTACTTTCCCCTATTCTGGCAGGTCCGCATTTAAAAGAGTCAGTAGAATGGAAGGCTTAAGTTGGATTCAACTGTCAATCAAAACTCATAAATTCTTATGCACATGTCCATGTGCACAACGCACGTACACACACACACACACAACACGCCACAGAATTCCCCTGTGATGAGTGTGCTTGAAGCTTAGAATAATGCAGCTTATCCATCATTAGAGCAGCTGGCAGTACAGATACATCACCAGTGTTTTAGAGGAAGTCCCGTAATGCACTTGATTACACTGTTTGTAAATGAGGTGACTGACAACAATACTGTCACGTGCCAAACAGAACAAGAGAAGGTCAAGGGGAATTACAATTTTGCCAGCAATACCTTTTATGTTAGTAGGGGACATGATCAAACCAATTGTTTATAAAAAGAGACCCCTGAACTATTATAAACTACTTATGTGATTCACTCACAATACATGGTCTAGGCAAAGGGGAGAAATGTGGTCCAGTTTTTTTGATGCATAGAAAGACTTTCCTTGACGTAAATGGAGTATAGATATAGATACTCATATGACACATAGAAGTTTATCAAAGATGTTTTATATAAACTACAATTACATGGAAGAAATGAAATATATAAAATTATAAAAAGAATATTGTTAGCTCTACTTTATACTTTCTATGTGTCATCATTAGTGTAAAATCCTTGGGGAATGTGTGTGAGTCGCCCTACTTCTTATCCTCTAAAAGGGGTTAAAATGATTCAAGAGAATTGTTGTTGTCTTTTTATTTACCCCTTTCAACACTTCCACTTTAGTATTCATTATGGCTCTACCCTCTGACCAACTGAACTTTCCACTTAAAGGTAGCAAAACCATCCGAGGAAATAAAGACAGTCAGACCAAGCCTGCATGTGGTAAAAAGGCAGTCTCATTAAGATGTAATAAATACCAGCACCACTATAATTATTCTATGCTATTGGCCGTAATATACTGCAGCCCTTCATCAAATATGTCAAATAGCATTTGCTGGAGACAAACTGAGAGATCACGGAAAGACTATCTCTTTCAGTGCACCTTAGTTCATAATGATTTCTGAACATCTAAGTAGCCTGGACCTAGCCCTATCCTTTATTATAGTGACAGAGTTTCTTGGTATATAATGTGTGTGTGCACACACATTATATGCACCTTAATCATAGTTCTCATACAACCATGGTGTTGCCATGATCTTTTTCTACTCAAATTTGTCTTACGCAAGTTGGCCTAACATATGCAATATCAGTATGTATTTATTTTTCCTCCCTCAAAATGCATAATCTTAGGTCGTTTGATACTAAGCTCTCAACTAGTCTCGGAAGAAATAAAGTCTTTTTTCTACAAAGCCCCCTTACTAGCATTATTAAATTAAAAAACCAGGACAGTTAATTTTACTACTCTGTCTCTTTAAGTAGAATTTAAACAGTTAAGCAAAGAATTTATTTGTTTCTAAGAGACTGCTTCAGGGGTCTGCTAAAAATTCATGATTTTAATTCACTATTTGGCAAAGTAGTCTATATCACATAGTGTTTTCTACATTTAAATAATATTTAACCTGCCAATTTACGTTAATGGTCGTGCCAGCTGAAAATAATGTACCATGTTACAACTTTCACAGTTGTATATATATGGAAATGTCATGTATTTTTCATGAAACTTATGATTTTTTTCGGTAAGTGTGAGCATGTTGCAGAGAAGTATAGATGAAGTTTGTACATGCATAACTGGAGAAAAACTAGATGATTTAAAAAATAAAGTATTAAGGCAATGTTATCTTAAAGTTCAACATGTTTCCCTTCTAATTATAATTCTATTCTGTAACTCTACCGATCTCATTGCATTTGAATAAGAGTATTCACTACTTACCTATTTTAGCCAAAGTAATTTGAGTATAAATATCACACAATGATTTATGTGTTAAGTGCTTTGAAATTACCTGAGATTGCATACGTCTAAGCTATAAAATAACACATTGTTCATAATTTCATAACACAGTTGTTCTTTAAGATCCATTTAAACAAATACCCAAATGTTATAAACTAAGTAAAAAACTTCTCATTTTATCTAAAATTTAGCTGATATAACATGGCATGGACTTTAAGAGATACTTGTAGTATCACACACTTAGAAAGTTGTAAATATGATGGATTCTGAATTTTCCCCAAAGTCTGTAAAGACACAACTAAGTTTCCTCAGATTCTTCATACTGGTACAAATTTACATAGTAACCTTCTGGTCATTTAGGTGTTGCTTTGGCTTTAATCATCATGGGGCTGACATTAGTAACTACATGAAAATATGTTCTCTAAAAGTTGAATATAGAGGCTCATAAAATTTCAGCATGCACACAGTTGAGCCATTCATACTAACAAGATACATAATCAAATTTCTAACATTATAGATGTAATTCTACTGAAATCTTTTATCATGACATAAGCTTTTCTTTATGCAAATTCATCTTAGAATAGGATTCATAAATCGGTATTTTTATGTTTTACCAGGAACTAAATAAAATATTTAATCTAATTATAATATACTTCAGAAGAGAAGATAATACTTGGAACCAGGTCAGGAAAATCAACCTTTTTTTTCCCTAGGAAATTAGTAATAAGGCTATTTATTTGTGAGTTGACATACATAAGTAACATGTAGCTCATATTAAGAGCCTGATTGAGAAAGATGTTTAAAATCAGTGATGCTTCCCATTCTAAAACTTAGTGTCTATAAGAATTCTGGTTTTTTAGAAATATAATACTAGAATTCCACCTTAAAATGTTGTCTGAATGACTAAGTCTTTCAAAATATGTTTAGTTATTTTAAACAAAAGTCTAAAGCATAAAGACATGTGTCTCCAGCATTGTAAATCATTCTCTACCAGTTATTTATGGCCACAGTAATGCTGTGTAAAAAACACCTGCAACAATAATGCTTTATTGCCACATCTGTGAGCTGGTTGTTTAGGAGACCCTGATCATGACTGTTGCTGCTCAAATATCTATGGGTTTGAAGGCTTGGCTCATCCATGATGGCCACAGATAGGACAACTGAGATGACTCATCTCTGTTTCTCAGGTCTCATTCTTCAACAGACTAGCCCAGTTAAGGTCTCTTGGCAAAGGGAGAAAAGCCACTACTTGTGTCACACTTGCTAACATCCAGTTGGCCAAAGAAAGTCATATGGCTAAACTCAGTATCAAGGAGTGGTATAAGGAGCTTCAAATTTATGTGACAGAGGGTATGAATTAGAGAATGGTAAAGAGTTGGACCAATAATGCAATACCTCCCCCACACACTCTACTTATTTCATTTTACTTGAGAAATAACTCTATTTTTAATAGCTACCAAGAGAAGAAGAAAACCTACAAAAAAACATTTCAACAATACAGAGAAAATGAAATTTCTGCAGTAATAGCGCAATTTGGGTGCTCTTACACTTCAGTAAGACTTTGCATACTGTATGTATAACAGATGAGATTAAACTACATATTGTATACTGTACATATGGCATTCTGTATGTCAATTTGTATTTTTCTGAAAATGGTGTAACAATATATTCAGCTTCATTTATTCACTTATTAGACAATTTATGAGCACCTACTCTATTCTAGACACTGTTCTAGGTGCCAATGAGCAAATCAGATAAAAATTTCCAATCTTTTGGAACAAATATTCTCGTGGGGGAGACAGACAATAAATGAGATAAATAAGCAAAATTTATTGTATATTAGATAATGAGCCATAAAGAGAAAAACCAAGAAAATGAGGTTGAAAGATTTTTGTAAGAAAAAAATTGCAGTTTTAGATGGGGAAGCTGCATTAAGAAGGTTACACTGGAATAAACGCCTGAAGAAAATGAGAAAGTATGCCATGTGAATGACTGAAGAAAGAAAAATTTAAATAAAGAGAACAGTAAATGCAAAGGCTTTAATGGAAGCATGTCTGAAATGTTTCAGGAAAGCAAAGAGGCAACTATGGCTATAGTGGAGTGAGAAAGAGAAAAATGGAAGGAATTGGAGTTAGAGAGGCACTAGGGCCAGATAAGGTAGAATGACAGTTGTTGCAATGCCTTTTGTTTTTACACTAAATGAGATGGAAAATTTTGGAAATTTTTGAGTAAAAGAGTTTCATGATCTAACTTAGCTTTTAACAGGTCCCTCTGACTGCTGTGTTGAGAAGAGATTGAATAGTGGCAAGAGCAAAAGCAATGGACTAGTTAGGAAATTATTGCAATTAACCAGGTGACAAGTAATAGTTGTTTGTACAAGACTGTTAGAAGCGGTGATGAGTAGTGGACAAATACTAAACGTATTTTGAAGTTAGAGCCAACAGGACAGTCTAGTCAATGACTGTATGGGCATGAGGAAAAGATAGGTGTCAAAATTACCCCAAGGTTTTCCATTTGAGCAACTGAAATTGCTCAACTTAGCAGTTTCCACTTACTGAGATAGGAAAAACTGTGCAATAGTCAGGTTTGTGGTGGTGGTACTATCAGGAACTAAGTTTTGGACATGTTAAGTTTGAAACAACTGTTAAATCCAAAGCAGAGATGTCAAGGAGGCCACCAAATGTTATGTGTATGAACAGAGGTGAGAGCATGAATGGAGATATTTATTCAGGAATCATCCTTGTACATACAGTACCTAAAACCACAAAACTGGATGGGGTAACCAAAGTAGGTCAGTGAGATAGAGGGAAGAAAAAGTACAAAGAGTATCTACATAAACTGTAAAGGAAGAAAAGTGTGTGATATATGTTTTCGGACAATAAGAGCTAGGAATTGATGATTGCACTTAGCAATAGGAATGTTGTTGATGGCTTTGGTGGAGCAGTGGGGGTGAAAGGTTGTTTGGAGTGGTTTATGGGGAAAATGGAAAATGAAAGGAGACATTACTACTGATCCTATAGTCTTTAAAAAAATAGTAAGAGAATATTTTGACTAACCTTGTGCATTTTAAAATTTAGATAAAATGAATAAGTTTCTAGAAAAAACACAACTTACTAAAACTGACAGAAGAAAGAAAATCTGAAAAGGTCAATACACATTAACAAAAATACACATTAAAGAAATTGAATTTGTAATTTAGAACTTTTCATAACAAAAATTCTAGGCCTAGATGGCTTTACTTGTGAATTCTCAAAAGATTAAAAAAAAATAACACCAATCTTATCCAAATAAAATAGAATAAAATAGAAAAGAATGGTACACTTCTCAACTAAGTTTATGAGAGCAGACAAGGACAATACCAGAAAGTAACATTACAGGCCAATCTTTCATAAATCTAAATGCAAAAGCCTTCCTGCCTCACACACCAAATCTAGCAAATAGAATGCAGTGATTTTAAAAAGCATAATAAATCATAATTTACTGATTTATTCCTGTGATGTAAAGTTGACTTCACATTCTGAAATCAATCTATCTCAGAAATCAACCAAATTAATAGGAAAAAACCCAAAAGTATATAATTCAACAGATAAAGATATGTAATCAATAAAGTAAAATTTCACATCCATTCATGAAAAAAACTTCTTAATAGACTAGGTATAGAAGGGAACTTCCATGATAAGACAAACTTATTTATAAGGAACATATAACAAATACCATACTTCACTGAGAAATACTGAAAGCCTTCCACCTGAAAATGTGACCAAGACAAGTATATTTACCCATCATTATATCCATTCAACTAATGTTGGAGGCCCACGCCAATGCAATTCTAAAGAAATTATAATTTTCAGAATTGGAAAGGAAAAAATAAAACTCTCATAATTTACGGGCTGGTATGGCTGAGTATGTAAAAAATTCAAAAGGATGCATAAACTATTATATTTAGTAATGAATTTAGTAAGGTTGCTAAATGCAAGATCAATATACAAAAATAATTTTATTTCCATATAAGCAATAAATAAATAGAAAATAAATTTAAATAAATAATACCACTTATAATGGCATAAAAAATACCTAAGAAAAAAATATAAATGAAAATGTGTAAGACCACTTTAGTAAAAACTACAAAATATTATTGGGAGAAACTAAGAAGACCTGAGTAAATGAATTGTTCAAGTTTGTAGATTGGAAAACTCAATATGGTAAAGGTGTCAAATTTCCCCAAATTGATCTATGGTTTCAATACAATTGTGATACAAATCTTAGGTTTTTGTTGTTGTTGTTTGTTTTGTTTTTTTCTGGGATTTGACAAGCTATTCTAAGATATATATGGTAGGAAACTGGATAAAGACGGCGAAGTAGGAAGATCCTGAGCTCACCTCCTCCCACAGACACATCAAACTAAACTACAACTACACATACTACAACAATCTCTAAGAATAACCTGAAGACTAGCAGAATAGATTTTCTACGGCTAAGGATATAAAGAAAAGGTCACATCAAGATGCGTAGGAGGGGCAGGGACACAGTATAGTCAGAACTCACACTTCCAGTGTGGCAACTCTCAAGTGGAAAGGATATCACAACTGTGGAGCTCCCCCCTGAGGAGCAAGGGGTCTGAGGCCCACACTGCGCCCCCAGCCCAGGTGGCCCTGGGCAGCACTGGCAAGCCTCCTAAGCAGCTCCTGCTCCAGCCCTGCCTCACCAGTATGCCCTAGCAGTTGCAGCCAGGCCCTGTAGATAGCTGGCCAGGCAACCCTGCTCACCAGGGCATCCACAGCAATCTTGACCAAGCCATGCAGCCAGCCAAGAGCTGGGGGCCAGCCCTATCCACCGGTGCATCTGCAGCAATCGTGGCCCAACCACAAGATGGCACATGCAATCCACACAGGGGATATCCCTGGAGCACCTGGCTATGGTGACCAAGAGGGATTGTGCCACAGGGCCTACAGTACTCCTTCTACATAAGGCCACTCTTTTGAGATTGGGAGACTTTGCTGATATACTTAATACATGGAAACACAGAGGGTTAGGCAAAATGAGGAGAAAAAGGAATACCTTCAAAATGAAAGATAAAACGTCAGAAAAAGAACTAAACAAATTGGAGATAAGCAATTTACTAGTTAAAGAAATCAAATAATCATAAAGATGCTCACCAAACTCAAGAGAAGAATGGATGAACTCAGTGAGAACTTCAACAAAGGGATAGAAAATATGAAAAACAACCAATCAAACTGAAGAATACAATTACTGAAATGAGAAATGCACTAGAGGGAATCAACAGTAGATTAGAGGATACACAACAGAGCAGTAATCTGGGAGACAGGATAGTGGAAATCACTCAACTGGAACAGCAAGAAGAAAAAAGAATAAAGAAAAATGAAGATAGTTTAAGGTACCTCTAGGATAACATAAAGGAAACTAACATTCATGTTGTAGGGGTCCCAGATGGAGAAGAGAAAAAGAAAGGGAGAGAAAAACTATTTGAAGAAATAATGGCTGAAAACTTCCCTAACCTGGTGACAGAAACAGACATCCAAGTTCAAACAAGATGAACCCAAAGAGACCCACACCAAGACTCAATACAACTAAAATGTCAAAAGTTAAAGATAAATAGAGAATATAAAAATCAGAGAGAGAAAAAAAACTAATTATATACAGGGGAACCCATATAAGACTATTAGCTAATTTTTCAGCAGAGGTTACAGGCTAGAAGGGACTGTCATGATATATTCAAAGTACTGAAAGGAAAAAAAAAAAACTTACAACCAAGAATACTCTACCCAGCAAGTTTGTAATTCAGAATTGAAGGACAGATAGAGTTTCCCAGACAAGCAAAAACTAAGAGTTAAATACTACTAAACTGACCTTACAAGAAATATTAAAGGAATTTCTTTAAGTGGAAAAGAAAAGCCCATAGATAGAAACAAGAAAATTATGAAAGAAAAAAAATCTCAATAGTAAAGGCAAACATAGTAAAAATAATGGATCAACTACCTATAAAACTAGTATGAAGGTTAAAAGAAAAAGTAGTAAAATCATCAATATCTAATTAAATAATTAGTTAAGTTTTACACAAAATAAAAGATGTAAACTATGTCAAAAACATAAAATGTGGGTGGGGCAGTAAAAATGTAGTACTCTTAAAATTTGCTTAAACTTGGGCTACCATCAACACAAAATAGACAGCTATATAAATAATCTGTTATATATAAACCTCATGGTAACCATAAATCAAAAATCTATAATAGATACACACACAAAAAAGAGAAAGGAATTCATACATAACACTGAAGAGAGTTATCAAATCACAAGGGAATCAAACAAGAGAAAAAGAAAATAACAAAAAAAGAACTACAAAATCAACCCCCAAACAACAAATGAAATGGCAATAAGTATATACCTATCAATTACTTTAAACTTGAATGGGCTAAATGTTTCAATCAAAAGACATAGGGTGGCTGAATGGGTTAAAAAAAAAAAAATATATATATATATATATATATATATATATATATATATGCTGCCTACAAGAAACTCACTTTAGCTCTAAAGACATACACAGACTGAAAGTTAAGGGATGGAAAAATATATTCCAAGCAAATGAAAACAAAAAGAAAGCTGGGGTAGCAATGCTTATCAAACAAAATAGATTTTAAAACAAAGACTGTAACAAGAGACAAAAAAGACATTACATAATGATAAAGGAATCAATTAAAAAACAAGATATAACAATTTTAAATAAGTATGCACCCAACATAGGAGCACCTAAATATATAAAGCAAATATTAACAAGCATAAAAAGAGAAACTGACAGTAATGCAATAATAGTAGGGGAATTTAACACCCCACTTCCATTAATGGAGAGATCATACAGTCAGAAAATCAATAAGGAAACATAGGTCTTGAATGACACATTAGATCAGAGGGACTTAATAGATATATAAAGAACATTCCACCCAAACCCAGCAGAATAAAAATTATTTTCAAGTGCACATGGAATATTCTCCAGAATAGATCACATATTAGGCCACAAAACAAGTTTCAATAAATTTAAGAAGTCTGAAATCATATCAAGCATCTTTTCTGACTACAATAGTATGAAACAAGAAATTATTTACAAGGAGAAAACTGGAAAAAACACAAACTAAACAACATGCTACTAAACAACCAATGGGTTGATAAAAAAACTCAAAGAGAAAATGAAAAAATACCTTGAGACAAATGAAAATGGAAACACAAAGTTCCAAAATCTATGGGACACAGCAAAAGCAGTTCTAAGAGGGAAGTTTATAGTGATACAGACCTACCTCAGGAAACAAGAAAAATTTCATATTAAAAATTTAATCTTACATTTAAAGAATCTAGCAAAAGAAGAACAAACATAGCCCAAAGTACACAAAAGGAAATTAGAGTGGAAATAAACAGCAACTAAAAAATAAAGATCAGTAAAACTAGGAGCTATTTCTTTGAAAAGATAAACAAAATTGATAAACCTTTAGCCAGACTCATCAAGAAAAAGAGGGCCCAAATAAATAAAATCAGAAAGGAAAGAAATTACAGCTGAAACCACAGAAATAAGAAGGATCATAAGAGATTACTATGAACAGTTATATGCCAACAAATTGGACAAGCTAGAAGAACTTGATAAATTTCTAAAACAAACAATATTCCAAGACTGAATCAGGAAGAAATAGAAAAGCTTAACAGACTGATCACTAGTAATGAAATTGAATCAGTAATCAAAAAATTCCCAATAAACAAAAGTCCAGGACAACATGGCTTTGAAAACTTACAGATAGGGAAGGCCAACTGTACTCTGAAAACTAAAAGACATTGATGAAAGAAATTGAAGACAACAGAAATAAACGGAAAGATATA
This sequence comes from Balaenoptera physalus, assembly GCF_965194825.1. Lineage (NCBI taxonomy): Eukaryota > Metazoa > Chordata > Mammalia > Artiodactyla > Balaenopteridae > Balaenoptera > Balaenoptera physalus. The sequence continues at coordinate 107,779,737 of NC_138890.1, read as the reverse complement.
CCATGCTCATGGATTGGGTGAATTAATACTGTTAAAATGTCCATACTACCCAGGACTTCCTTGGTGGCACAGTGGATAAGACACAATGCTCCCAATGCAGGGGGCCCAGGTTCAATCCCTGGTCAGGAAGCTAGATCCTACATGCATGCTACAACTAAGAGTTCACATGCCACAACTAGGAGCCCACGGGCTGCAACTAGGGAGCCCACCTGCTGCAACTAAGGAGCTGGTGAGCCGCAACTAAGGAGTCCTGGAGCCACAACTAAGAAGCCCACCTGCCGCAACTAAGATCCAGTGCAACCAAATAAATAAAAAAATATTAATAATTTTTAAATATTTTAAAAAAATTTTAAAATGTCCATACTATCTAAAACAATCTACAGATTCAATACAATCGCTATCAAAATACCAATGGCAGGTTTCCTAAAACTGGAACGAATAATCCTAAAATTTGTATGGAATCACAAAAGACCCCAAACACCCAAAGCAATCTTAAGAATAACAAAGTTGGAGGCATCACACTCCCTGATTGCAAAGATGTAGTAATCAATACTGTATAGTACTGGCACAAAAACAGTCTCTCCCTCTCTCTCTCTCTCTCTCTCTCTCTCTATGTATAGATAGAGAGAGAGAGAGAGAGAATATAATAAAGACAAACATAAACCCACACTTCTATGGTCAATTAATTTATGACAAAAAAGCCAAGACTATAAGTGGGAAAAAGACAGTCTCTTCAATAAAAGGTGTTTGGAAAACTGGACAGTTAAATGCAAAAGAATCAAACTGGACCATTTTCTTACACCACATAAAAAATAAATTCAAAATGGATCAAAGACTTAAATGTAAGACCTGAAACCATAACACTCCTAGAAGAAAACATAGGCAGTATGCTCTTTGACACTGATCTTGACTATATATATATATATATATATATATATATATATATATTTGTATCTGTATCCTCAGGCAAGGGCAACAAAAGCAAAAATAAACAAATTGGACTACATCAGACTAAGAAGGTTTTGCACAGCAAAAGAAACCATAAACAAAGTGAAAAGGTAACCTACTAAATGGGAAAAAATATTTGCAAAGGGTATATCCAATAAGGGGTTAATAGACAAAATATATAAGGAACTCATACAACTGAATATAAAAAAAAAAAACCCACTAGAATCCAATTTAAAAATGGGCAGAGGACCTGAACAGACATTTTCCCCAGGAAAATGTACAGATGGCCAACAGGCCAATGAAAAGATGTTGATCATCATTAACCATCAAGGAAATACAACACAAAACCATAAGATATCTCCTCATACCTGTCACAATAGCTATTATCAAAAAGACAACAAATAACAAGTGTTGGTGAGGATGTGGAGACAAGGGAACCCTCGTACACTGTTGATAGGAGTGTAACTTGGTAAAGTCACTATAGATAACAGTATGGAAATTTCTCAAAAAATAAAAAATGGAATTACGATATGATCTAGCAATTCGCTTCTGGGTATTTCTCTGAAGAAAACGAAAAACTTATTTGAAAAGATGTATGCACTCCTATGTTTATTGCAGCATTATTTACAATAGTCAAGATATGGAAGCAACCTAAGTGTCCATCAATAGATGAATGGATAAAGAAGATGTGAGTAATGGAATATTACTCAGCCATTTAAAATGAAATCTTGCCATTTGGGACAACATGGATAGACCTAGAGAGGGTATTATGTTAAGCAAAATAAGTCAGACAGAGAAAGACAAATACTATATGATTTCACTTATATGTGGAATCTAAAATACAAAACAATGGAACAAACATGACAAAACAGAAATAGACTCATAGATACAGAGGACAAACTGTTGGTCACCAGAGGGAGGAGACTGGGGGTTGGGCAAAATAGGTGAAGGGGATTAAGAGGTACAAATTTCCAGTTAAAAAATAAGTAAGTCAAAGATATATAATATATAGCCTAGGGAATACAGTCAAGAGTATTGCAATAACTTTGTATGGTTACAGATGGTTATTAGACGTTTCATGGTGATCAACATGTAATATATCAATATATAAATGTCAAGTAACTATACTGTACACCTGAAACTAATATGTCAACTATACTTCAATAAACTTCAATAAAATATATATATATGGTAATCATAAAGGCCAGTAATAACCTAGACAATCTGAAGAAAAAAAATTGTTTGATGATTTACTCTGCAAATATAAAAATTTGTTATAAAGTTGCAGTAATTAATACCCTGTGCTACTAACAAAAGGATATACAAATAATCCAAAGAAAAGAATCAAGTTTTAAGAAACAGATTCATAATATCCTATGACTTTTTTTTTTTTTTTTGAGAAGGTGGTTCTGCAGAGCAATAGGTAAAGCGTGGTCTTTTTGACAAATGATGGTATGAGTAATTGGAAATTCATGCGGAGAAAAATGAAGCTTGACCTCACTTGATTTAATCCCAGGTCAATTATAGACCTAAATGTGAAAGACAACATCATAAAGATTATAGAGGAAAACATAGAGACATATCTTCATAAAGAGATAGGTAAAGGTTGAGATAGGTAGAGATCTCTTAAATGAGAAATGAAAAATGCTAACCATAAAGTAAAATGCCTGGTAGTTTTTACTATATTAAAATTAAGAACATCTATTAATCAAAAGACATTCTTAAGGAAGTGAAAATGTAATCCCTGGAGTGGGAGAATACATTCACCACATATAATAGTCAAAGCAGAGGTAGAGCATTTGACTGTACATATAATAGTCAAAGGGCTTGTGTCTTGAAGATGTAAAAACTTTTCTAAAAAGTTAGATATCTCAAAGATGGTGGAGTAAGAGGACGTGGAGCTCCCATCTCCTCACAACTAGGGCACCTACCAGACGCTGGTGGGGGACCTCAACACCCAAGGGGATGGGAGGAACCCCCAAGTGACCAGGATCTTGGTTCATGGGCCAGGGGTCGGGCCTGAGCTCCTGTGGTGGGAGCACTGAGTCCGAACATATGGACTAACAGAGAACCTCAGACCCCAGGGAATATTGATGGGAGTGAGGTCTCCCAGAGGTCCTCGTCTCTGCACCAAGACCTGGCTCTACCCAATGGCCTGCAAACTCCAGTGCTGGAAGCCTCAGGCCAAACAATCAGTAAGACAGGAACACAGTCCCACCCCTCAAAAAAAAAAAAAGAGATGACAAAAATTATGTTACAGAAGAAGGACCAAGGTAAAAATCTACAAGACCAAATAAATGAAGAGGAAATAGGCAACCTAACTGAAAAAGAATTCAGAGTAATGATAGTAAAGATGATCCAAAATCCCGGAAATAGAGTGGAGGCACGGATTGAGAAAATACACGAAACGTTTAACAAAGACGTAGAAGAACTAAAGAATAAACAGAGATGAACAACTCAATAACTGAAATGAAAAATACACCAGAAGGAAATCGATAGCAGAATAACTGAGGCAGAAGAATGAAGAAGTGAGCTGGAAGACAGAATGGTGGAAATAACTGCCAAGGAGCGGAATAAAAAAAAAAGAAAGAAAACAATTGAAGGCAGTCTCAGAGACCTCTGGGACAACACTAAACACACCAACATTCGATTATAGGGGTCCCAGAAGAAGAAGAGAAAAAGAAAGAGAAAAAATATCTGAAGAGATTATAGTCAAAAACTTCCCTAACATGGGAAAGGACATAGCCACCTAAGTCCAGGAAATGCAGATAGTCCCATACAGGATAAACCCTAGGAGAAACACACCAAGACACATATTAATCAAACTAACAAAAATTAAATTCAAAGAAAAAAGTATTAAAAGCAGCAAGGGAAAAGCAAAAAATAACATACAAGGGAATCCCCATAAGGTTATCAGCTGATTTTTCAGCAGAAACTCTGCAGGCCAGAAGGGAGTGGCAGGTTATATTTAAAGTGATGAAAGAGAAGAACCTACAACCAAGATTACTCTACCCAGCAAGGATCTCATTCAGATTCGATGGAGAAATCAAAAGCTTTACAGACAAGCAAAAGTTAAGAGAATTCAGCACCGCCAGACCAACTTTACAACAAATGCTAAAAGAACATCTCTAGGCAGGAAACACAAGAGAAGAAAAGGACCCACAAAAACAAACACAAAACAATAAAGAAAATAGTAATAGGAACATACATATTGATAACTACCTTAAATGTAAAAGGATTAAATGCCCCAACCAAAAGACATAGACTGGCTGAATAGATTAAAAAAACAAGGCCTGCGTATATGCTGTCTACAAGAGATCCACTTCAGACCTAGGGACACATACAGACTGAAAGTGAGGAGACGGAAAAGGATATTCCATGCAAATGGATATAAAAAGAAAGGTGGAGTAGCAATACTCATATCAGATAAAATAGACTTTAAAATAAAGACTGTTATAAGAGATAAGAAGGAAACTGCATAATGATCAAGGGATCAATCCACGAAGAAGACTTAACAATTATAAATACTTATGCACCCAACTTAGGAGCACCTCAATACGTAAGGCACATGCTAACCACCATAAAAGGGGAAATCAACAGTAATGCAATAATAGTGGGGACTTTAACACGCCACTTACACCAATGGACAGATCATCCAGACAGACCATAAGTAAGGAAACACAAGCTTTAAATGACACAAAGACCAGATAGATTTAGTTGATATTTATAGGACATTCCACCCGAAAGTGGAAGAATACACTTTCTTCTCAAGTGCACATGGAACATTCTCCAGGATAGATCACATCTTGGGTCACAAATCAAGCTTCAGAAAACTGAAATCATATCAAGCATCTTTTCGACCACAATGTTATGAGATTAGAAATCAATAACAGGGAAAAAACTGTAAGAAACACAAACACATGGAGGCTAAACAGTGGGCTGCTAAGTAACCAAGAGATCAGTGAAGAAATCAAAGGAGAAATTTAAAAATACATAGAAACAAATAACAATGAAAACACAATGACCCAAAACCTATGGGACACAGCAAAAGCAGTTCTAAGAGGGAAGTTTATAGCAATTCAATCTCACCTCAAGAAACAAGAAAAATCTCAAACAATCTAACCTTACACCTAAAGCAACTAGAGAAAGAAGAGCAAACAAAGCCCAAAGTCGGTAGAAGGAAAGAAATCATAAAGATCAGAGCAGAAATAAATGAAATAGAAATGAAGAAAACAACAGCAAAGATCACTAAAACTAAAAGTTGGTTCTTTAAGAAGATAAACAAAATTGATAAACCTTTAGCCAGACTCATCACGAAAAAAAGGGAGAGGATGCAAATCAATAAAATTAGAAATGAAAAAGGAGAAATTAGAACTGACACCACAGAAATACAAAGGACCATAAGAGACTACTACAAGCAACTATATGCCAATAAAATGGACAACCTGGAAAAAATGGACACATTCTTAGAAAGGTACAGCTTTCCAAGACCGAACAAGGAAGAATTAGAAAAATAAACAGACCAATCACAAGTAATGAAATTGAAACTGTAATTAAAAATCTACCAGGAAATAAAAGTCCAGGACCAGATGGCTTCACAGGCAAATTCTATCAAACATTTAGAGAAGAGTTAACACCTATCCTTCTCAAACTCTTCCAAAAAATTGCAGAGGGAGGAACATTCCCAAACTTGTTCTACAAGGCCATCATCACCCTGATAGCAAAACCAGACAAAGATATTACACACAAAAAATTACAAACTGGGCTTCCCTGGTGGCGCAGTGGTTGAGAGTCTGCCTGCCAATGCAGGGGACACTGGTTCAAGCCCTGGTCTGGGAAGATCCCACATGCCGCGGAGCAACTGGGCCCGTGAGCCACAATTACTGAGCCTGCGCGTCTGGAGCCTGTGCTCCACAAGAAGAGAGGCCGCGATAGTGAGAGGCCCGTGCACCGCGATGAAGAGTGGCCCCCGCTTGCCACAACGAGAGAAAGCCCTTGCACAGAAACGAAGACCCAACACACCCAAAAAGAAATAAAGAAATAAATTAAAAAAAAAAAAAAAAAAAGAATCTTAACTTTGGGGAAAAAAAAAATTACAAACCAATATCATTGATGAACATAGACACAAAAATCTTTAACAAAATACTAGCAAACAGAACCCAACAACACATTAAAAGGATCATACACCACAGTCAAGTGGGATTTATCCCAGGGATGCAAGGGTTCTTCAAGATATGCAAATCAATCAATGTGATACACCATATTAACAAATTAAAGAATAAAAACCATATCATCTCAATAGATGCAGGAAAAGCTTTTGACAATATTCAACACCATTTATGGTAAAAACTCTCCAATAAATGGGCATAGAGGGAACTTACCTCAACATAATAAAGGCCATATATGACAAACCTACAGTAAATATCATTCTCAATGGTGAAAAACTGAAAGCATTTCCACTAAGATCAGGAACAAGACAAGGCTGTCCACTCTCATCACTCTTATTCAACAGAGTTTTGGAAGTCCAGCCATGGCAATCAGAGAAGAAAAAGAAATAAAGGGAATCCAAGTTTGAAAAGAAGAAGTAAAACTGTCACTGTTTGCAGATGACATAATACTGTATATAGAAAATCCTGAAGATGCCACCAGAAAACTACTAGAGCTAATCAATGAATTTGGTAAAGCTGCAGGATACAAAATTAATACACAGAAATCTCCTGCATTCCTATACACTAACAATGAAAGATCAAAAAGAGAAATTAAGGCAACAATCCCACTTACCATTGCAACAAAAAGAATAAAATACCTAGGAACAAAACTCCCTAGGGAGGTAAAAGACCTGTACTCAGAAAACTATAAAACACTGATGAAAGAAGTCAAAGATGACACAAACAGATGGAGAGATATACCATGTACTTGGATTGGAAGAATCAATATTGTGGAAATGACTATACTACCCAAAGCAATTTACAGATTCAATGCAATCCCTATCAAATTACCAATGGCATTCTTCACAGAATTAGAACAAAAAATTTTATAATTTGTATGGAAACATAAAAGACCCCAAATAGCCAAAGCAATCTTGAGAAAAAAAAAATGGAGCTGGAGGAATCAGTCTCCTGACTTCAGCCTATACTACAAAAGCTACAGTAATCAAGACAGTGTGATACTGGCACAAAAACAGAAATATAGATCAATGGTACAGGATAGAAAGCCCAGAGATAAACCCACGCACCTATGGTCACCTAATCTATGACAAAGGAGGCAAGAATATACAATGAAGAAAAGACAGCTTCTTCAATAAGTGGTGCTGGGAAAACTGGACAGCTACATGTAAAAGAATGAAATTAGAACACTACTTAACACCATACACAAAAATAAACTCAAAATGGATTAAATACCTTAATGTAAGACTGGACACTATAAAATTCTTAGAGGAAAACATAGGCAGAACACTCTTTGACATAAAATGCAGCAAGATCTTTTTTGACCCACCTCCTAGAGTAATGATAATAAAAACAAAAATAAATAAATGCAACCTAATGAAACAAAAGCTTTTGCACAGCAAAGGAAACCATAATCAAGACGAAAAGACAACCCTCAGAGTGGGAGAAAATATTTGCAAATGAAGCAATGGACAAAGGATTAATCTCCAAAATATATAAACAGCTCATACAGCTCAATTAAAAAAAAAAAAAAAACCAATCCAAAAATGGGCAGCAGACCTAAATAGACATCTCTCCAAAGAAGACATACAGATGGCCAAGAGGCACATGAAAAGATGCTCAACATCACTAAATATTAGAGAAATGCAAATCAAAACTATATACAATGAGGTATCACCTCACACCAGTCAGAATGGCCATCATTAAAAATCTACAAACAATAAATGCTGGAGAGGGTGTGGAGAGAAGGGAACCCTCTTGCACTGTTGGTGGGAATGTAAATTGATACAGCCACTATGGAGAACAGTATGGAGGTTCCTTAAAAAACTAAAAATAGAACTACTGTATGACCCAGCAATCCCACTACTGGGCATATACCCTGAGAAAACCATAACTCAAAAGGACACATGTATCCCAATGTTCATTGCAGCACTATTTACAATAGCCAGGACATTGAAGCAACCTAAATGTCCAATGACAGATGAATGGATAAAGAAGATGTTGTATATATATACAATGGAATATTACTCAGCCATAAAACGGAACGAAATTGGGTCAGTTGTAGAGACGTGGATGGACCTAGAGACTGAGTGAAGTCAAAAAGAGAAAAACAAATATTGTATATTAACGCATATACATGGAATCTAGAAAAATGGTATAGATGAACCTATCTCCAGGGCAGGAATAAAGACGCAGACATAGAGAACGAACATGTGGACACGGAGGGTGAAGGGGATGGTGGGACAAATTGGGAGATTAGGATTGACATATATACCCTACCATGTGTAAAATAAATACCTAGTGGGAACCTACTATACAGCACAAGAAGCTCAGCTCTGTGCTCTGTGATGACCTAGATGGGTGGGATGGGGATGGGTGGGAGCGAGGTCCAAGAGGGAGGGGATATATGTAAACATATAGCTGATTCATTTCATTGTACAGCAGAAACTAACACAACATTGTAAAGCAATTATACTCCAATTTAAAAAAAGATATTTCAAGAGAAAAATAGAGCAATACAGGATATCTAGGAGACAGATAGACATATGCAAAAATGCTCAACATCATTAATAATCAGAAAAATGCAAGTAAACTACAATTTTTGCACACTCCATACCTAGGAGTATGGCTAGGCTTAAAGGAAAAAGACTGAGTTACTAAGTATATGAAGCAATAGGAACTCTCATACCCTGTTGGTGAAGTGCAAATTGCTTTTTACACATTGGACAATCTTTTAGAATTATCTTTTGAAGTTGAACCTACTATGTGATCTAGCAATTTCATTCCTAGGTACATACAAATGTATGTACATATGCACCAAAAGAGGTGTATATCAATGTTCATGGCAACGTTATTCATAATACCCAAGAGTTGGAAACAACCAGAATGCCCATCAACAGAAGACTGGATAAATAAATTGTGTGTATTTGTTCAATGGACCACTATAAACCAACAAAAATGAAGGAGTTACACCTACACTCACACATGAAAAAAAATCTCACAAACAAAGTGGGGCAAAAGAAACCAAAAATGAAATAACATACACTCTAAGATTTTATCTGTAAAAAGTTCAATAAATATGCAATACTAAACTACAGTGTTTAGGGACACATGTAAGTTAGAAGAGGCATGAGGATATGTCTGGGTTGTTGGCAATGTTCTATTTCTTGATCTTCTTGACAGTAACGTGAATGTTTGCTCTGTGTTAATTCACTGAGATGTACATTTTTGTTTTCTATATTTTGGATGTGTGTCATATATTACTACAGGATACATTTTCAAAGTAGAGGTTATGTTTTCTGGAATCAGGAAATTTTGGTTTTGTGACACTGGAAGTAACCTTGTGATCATATGTGTTCCAGTCAGAATGATACACTAGGACTAGCTGCTGGTAAACTTTGGGAATGAATGTTCTTTAGAAGGAGGAACATATTATTTTCCCCTTGTTTAACTTTCCCTAAGTACAGTAGAAAGATGTTTCAGCCTCCCACCTCCTCCCATAAAAGCAGGCTATAATGTCAAGACGTGCAATATATTTTGAATCTATGCAAGATCTTTCCTGCTGAGCTTAATTTCTGAATCCAATGCTGTCACAAAAACAGATGCAATGTGATGCCCAGCGGAAAGAGCAAGTACCGATTTTCATCAGCACTCCATGGCCCCTACTTTAAATTGGTCTTGCATATACTGCTCAGGCAGATGAACCACACATTTTTAAAAGATTTTATTTTAAGATGGAATGATAGAAAACAAAGTTTCTTTTTAAATTAAAAGTAGGGTTTTTTTTTCTTTCACGTGGAACCAAAATCATCAAAGTAAGAGATGAGTTTTTCTATTTTCAGTACTCAACTCTATTTTGTGCTAGAAAGATTTATTGATATTATTGAAAACAATATTTACTAAACTTCATCATGCCAAAAGCTAATATGTCTGTTATCTATTTTGAGTCTGATTTCAAACTAACTTGACAATTGGATCCAAAATTGAATGGAAAATGCCAAATCTTAAAAAACATTTCTAATAATTATAAATGAGTGAAAATGAGGGCTCCCTATACCTAAAATGCCAATTTGTTTAAGTGACAAGATAAATATCCTTTCTCCTTTCATCAATTATGCAATCATCTCAACTGTGAATCCAGACCTATCTCTACAACAAGTAAGCAGTTTGCAGAAGGAATTATTAAGTAGACAGGCCTTAGTCAAGCAGTCATTTTTTAACACAGGAATTCATCCTGCCTTACAAAACCTGCCATTAAAGTACTGGGTGACTGTTTAGGTAATGGGAGAGGTTACCAGACAACAGCTTCATATTCCTGTCTGTAGAGAGGTTCCTGTCTATAGATATTTAATGCTACTGATGGGAAACATTTATACTATGACTTGAATATACTTGTGCTGTATATAAACAAGACCTCCAGTTCACCAGTTTTAGGGGTAGAAAATAAATTCATATCTGTGGATTATTCAAACTAAATGTTTCAAATCCCATTTTCTAGGCATATCTTTCTTTCCTGTTATGGTTCCCTTGCTCTAATTCCTTTTTGATAATTCCAAAGACTCAAGACTACCATCATCCCCAGCCTCATTCCTGTTACAACGAGCTGAGAACAGATTTCTTCACTGGCAACTGCTGACTCTTCCCATGAAGAGTCAGTGTGAAAACATTCTGATTCTCTTTGCTGTACACAAAAAAAACACAACATTGTAAATCAACTGTACTTCAATTAAAAAAACAACCCGACAACGTGATTCTGCCAATTCTCTCCCATTGTGTGATTAGCAGGGAGTGAGGACGGGTGGGGAGGGGGGAGAGCCACTCTTCCAGAGCCTCCTCTTTGACTCCTACTAAAAAGTCCCAGGTCAATTGGTATTTACTTAGCAACTAACCCTAAAGAGGTTTTTCATTTCAGGCGTACATTCTTTGAAATCTGTCCCTCCTTCCTCTCATCCTCTACACCTTTTTTCCCTCAGAGTACTACCACCCCCTTTTGCTTTCCTTCTCTTACAAAAACCTACCCCAATTTTCAGTTCCCAAGATGAATAACACTCTCTGGGGAAAAATCTACTATTTTTATAGTTCAGAAAGTTTTTTTTGAGACTTCTTTGAACTTTGGATTATATAGAAATGTGCTATTCAATTTTTAAGTAGTTTCTTTAGGAATTCTTTTGGATTATGTCTACTTGCAACAAATTCTTAGTTTTTCTTTATCTGAGACTGTCTTAATTTCACCTTTGTTCCTGAATGATATTTTCCATGGATATAGAATTCTGGATTTTCAGTTCTCTTTCAGAAATTTAAAATGTTGCTCTGTTTCTTTCCAGCCTCCATGGATTATGATATGACATCCATTAAATTTAATAATGTCATTTTTCATGTCTGCTTTCAAGATTATTTTTCGTTAGTTCTCAGCAGTTTGCTATAATGTACATTAGAATAGATTTCTTTGGCTGAATCAGCTTTGGTATCTGCTGAGCATTTTGAAACTCTAAGTTTACATTTTTTACCAAATTTGTGAAGTTTTCAGCCATTATATTTTCTAAGATTTTGTTCTGCACACACTTTTGCTTTACATCTGGAAATATAATTAAATGAATATTAGACCTCTTTTAAAAATTGTATCACTGATCCCTGAATCTCTACATTTTTTGATGTTCTTCACTCTGTCATTCAGATTGGATAATTTCTATTGATCTATATTCAAGTTCATTGATCTTTCCCCTTTTGTCTTCATTATGCTATTGAGCCAATCCAGGGAAATTTTTACTTTGGTTATTTTATTTTTGCTTCTAAAATTTTCATTTTTAATATTACTTTTTCTTTGTTGAGACTTTTTATCCTTCCTTATGTTTCAAAAGTGTTTACCCTTACTTTCAAGAACATGGTTTTAATAACTGCTTTAACGTTTTTGATAAGTCCAATATCTGTGTCATCTTGGCATAGTTACTCTAGTGTCTTTTTCCTTGTGAGATATTGAATGTTTTTGGTTCTTTGTATACCAAGTAATTCTGTACTATACCCCTGCCCTCGTGTTAAGAGACTCTTGAGTCTTGTTTAAATCCTATAAAGAATGTTGGTTTTGAATATTTGTTTGCTGTAGAAAGCAACTGACCTAGTTAGATACAGTCCACAAGTTCCTTCCCACTTTTATATGTTGTGACTTCAATATCAGTTCAGTTTTCAAAGGCTTTGCAGTGCCATTCCCACAGTGGCCAGTCTAGGACCCGGGCCATGTCAAAACTGCAGTTCAGTTCTCAAAGCTTTTGCTATGCTATTAAGGGTACTATTCATGCATTTGCAGGTCAGGAGTGAGCCCAGGGGTTCATGCAAAACTTTATGGGATTGCTTCTTTGAGCTTCCTCCTCTCTACAATCTCTCCAACACTTTGCAGTTCCCAGAAGCCCTCGCTTCCTGGTTCTTTGGCTAAAAATCTGAGGTTTTGGTTCTCTGGTTCCACCATGCACTTCCCATCACTGTGTATGCCTCCAGGGCAAAGGGGTAAAGAGAATAGAGGGAAAAAAGCAATGGGGATTCCCCCTATGCTCCTGCATCCACAGGACCTATGATCAGAAATATTTTCTTTCTCTGCAAGTTTTAGGTATCTGCCCAGCTGCCGTCACTGTTTCTACTACTGCCGCTGTGGGATTGCCTGGGGGGCAATCTCTTGGCTAGGACAGGAGAAAACAGAAATAAATATGCACAGAAATAAATAAACATGAAATTTTCCTCACTCTCTTTGACACATAGGGGTCCATTTTCCCAGTCCTCATAACAGAAATAGAGAACTTCTCTTGGAGCTCTTTCTGTACCTGATGTGATGTATTGGGTTTCAGGCTACATTTGCATTCAGGCCAGGAAATACAAAGGGAAAAAATCTTATCACTGAACTAGCAGTGAGTTACACTTTTAGTGGTTCCACCATTTATTTTTCAGTCCTCAGTCACCTCACACATTCTGTCCAGGGACTGTAGTTGCATTCATTTGGAGAGACAGGGTAGAGTATGCATATTCTACCTTGACCAGAACAGAAACGCCATTAAAAAAAAAAAAAAATTGAAAATTCTTTCAGTAGTGTTAAGTATATTCACATTGTTGTGCTACAGAGCTCCAGAACATTTCTGTCTTGCAAAACTTTAAGTGTATACCCACTGAATAACAGCTCCCTAAGTCTCCCTTCCTCCAGTCTCTGGAAACCACCATTCTACTTTGTATTTCTATGTTTGACTACTTTAGACACCTCATGTAAGTGGAATCACACTATTTGTCTTTTTGTGACCTGTTTATTTCACTTAACATATTGTCTTCAAGGTTCATCCATGTTGTAGCATGTGACAGAACTGTCTTCTTTTTAGGGCTGAATAACATTCCATTGTATATATATATACGCATTTTCTTTATACATTCATCCACCGACAGAAAATGTATTTTTTTACTTCTTGGCTTTTGTGAATAATGCTGTTATAAACGTGGTGTACAAATAACTTTGGGACACCTCTGCTTTCAGTTGTCTTGGATAGATATGGCCACAGGTGGGATTACTGGATCATATGGTAATTCTATTTTTAATTTTTTGAGGAGCCTCAATACAGTTATCCATAGCAGCTATACCATTTTACATTTCCACTAACAGTACACCAGGGTTCCAAGTTCTCCACATCCTCACCAACACTTGTTTATTTCTGTTATTGTTTTTTTATAGTGACCATCATAATAGGTGTATGGTAGTATCTCATTGTGGTTTTGATTTGCTTTTCTCTCTTAATTGTTTGTGATATTGAGGATCTTTTTATATGTTTGTTAGCCATTTGTATACCATCTTTGGAGAAATGTTTATTCAAGCCCTTCAGTTGAGTTATTTATTTTTTGTTGTTGTTGAGTTGTAAGAGTTCTTTATATATTCTGGATATCTACTCCTCATCAGATATATGATTTATAAATATTTTTTTCCATTTTGTGGACAGAACCTCCATTTTCTTTTAGCTTCCAATGTTACTATTGAGAGGTCTGCCTTCCTGATCTTTGGAAAACATCCACCCCAGTCTGCTTCAGGGGAAAGCTTATATGATCTTCTCTTTTCCCCCAGTGGTCCAAAATTTCTTCACAGTATACTTTGGCACTTGTGTGTTTTGCTCCATTTTTATGGATCTTTTTCATTCTGAACTCCCCTCCCTCCAGTTCTGGGAAATATACTTGGCTTGGTTCTATGATTATTTCTTCCTTTCCATTTTTGGTTTCCATATTTTCTTTTATTCTAACATCACCTGGATTTATTTTTGAGAATCTGTCTTCTATCAGTGAAGTTTACATTTATTGTGATTAACGTTATTTGAACTTATTTCTATTATATTATTTTGTTTGGCATTTACTATGTTGTATTGCTGCTTTTGCTTCTTTTGCCTCTGCTCTTTTTAGACTACTCTTGGGTTATTAGAACTTTATTTTCTTTTATTATTTTTATTGGGTTGAAATTTGCACATATTCTTTACCTTCCATAGTGATTTAGCCTTAAGGCCCTATCTACTATGTCACTGAGATTGTTAGAATCCCAGCCCTATCCCCTTTGACCTACATTTCATATATCAGCAATCCGTGGGCTGCCTAATGCTTGCTGCTACCTTTTGAGTTGGGTCTATTTGTGTCAAAAGAACATTTGTAGTGGGTCTATTTGTTTATTTATTATATTTATCCAGCATTTCTGTGTTTGTAACAGGAAGGGTTACATTGCAGAGTTCAGTCTATCATGTTGCTTTACAGAGTAGTCTACCTTTAACAACTGTCATCAAATATAAATATATATGTACATATGTATGTATGTGAATGTATCAATTGAGTGATGAAGTAAAATAAGGACGTGATTTTCTACGATTCCACAGAATATAGCTTTTGCTAGCATTAACTTGATAAAAAGAGCTACGTTATTTTGTATGAACCAAAGACAATCCTTCTGACAACTTTCAAAGCCTTTGTAGTTTTAGAAAGGATGCCCTATAACCATCTCAGCCAAGTTTGAAATATAATGAATACTGCAAACAGCAGTGTACTACAATCCCCAACATGAAAAACTTGCAGTTGTTTTAGGGAATGAAATTTGGAAGTACGTATCAGACCTTCTGAACTTTGAACAAAGTTTAAAAGCCTGGCAGCACTTTTTTTTTTTCCTAAACAGTGTGCTAGTTGACTTAGAAAACAACTTCTCTATTTGAACCATGGCTTGTATCCCTCTATGTTAGCCATAGCAAATGTTCATCATTATTTTAAAAGCTGGAGAGTAGGAGGGAGAGTAAAATATCTGCCTCCAGCATTTTTTTTCTCCAAAAATAAAAATAAAAAGAGAAAGGGAGGGAAGATGCATAAAACAATATTACGCTGCATTCTCCACTTTGTCGTTCAATGTCTTACAATTGCCTAATTGTTCATCAGCTTCACAAAAGAAATGCCTTTTATTTTCTCCAGGCACTTAGAGATGACTAAGTGTCACTTAGTCAATTGGCAGAACAAAGAAGTCAATTATGGATCACATTTTCTCTGTTTCGTTATTCTTGAAAATAATTCACTTTATTGGTGTAGTGTTCTGGAAGGGTGAGGGATTGACAGGTCTGGAGTACAGAAATATCAACCCATAGATTCAGGTTGCACACACGCATTTCTGTTTAAAACTAGAGGTGAAAAGGTAACCATTTCTCAGGCTCTTCATATTGAAAACTACTCTAAAAACTTAAATACTAAGCACTCCTGACTTCCTCCAAGTATATTTCACCTCAACTTAAAGTCACATGCTCACGTTTTCCTTTCCTCACCAGTCCTATTGATTAATTAAGCTAGTCCTCAATCATCTCTTTGATATATGTACAGTGATTTAGCATTACAACATAAAAAGTTTAAAGTATAATTTTTTGTAGTTTTCCTCTAGCTAAAAAGTAATATTACTCTTGTGGAAATTTGGAAAATATATACACGTAAAGAAGAAAATAAAAATTACCGATAACTTCATAACACAGAGAAAACCACTGTTAACATTTTTGAATAATCTTGCCATAATTTTCTGTATTTATATTAATAAACTATAATCATATGAATGTTATTTTATAACTTCATTTTTATATTTGTGAGCATTTTTAAGAGATCAAATGTTCCCCCTAAAATGATTTTTAATTGCTAAATTATTGTCCATAAATGGACATACCCTAATTTATTAAACCATTCCTTTCATATTGGATAGCCAAAATATTTACACTATGTGCTATCATAAATAACAATAAAAAGAATACCATTGAATGGGTGTCTCTATTTTCTTAGAGTAACTTACTTGTAGTGGACTTACTACAGTAAAAATTACTGCTGTTAAGGCTTACACAGTATGTGGCCAAATCACCTTCCTCAAATTTATTAATTTACTGTCCTAAAAGTAGAGTCAGTTTCGTTTTATATTCATAATAAATTTTTGAATGATGAAAATAATAGTTTAACAATCAATTGACCATGGACGGCCTTAAGTCGTAGAGTCAAGCTACTGGATTTTTCTACTAGTTGTATAGAAAATTAAATTCACTATTGAAGAATGTGTGTTCCTTTATTATTTGTAATTTTTCAGTACAATGTTAGAAAAAATTTTTAATTTTATACTTTTAACTATCCTTTAATCTTGTATACTAGTAAATCTCTGAAATAACTCATTGTTATTCTGACCATTTTAATGTAAATTTGTTACTCAGAAGTATAAAACATATTCATGTAGCAACATGTTTCCTTACCTTAAGAAAGGTGTCTAATTATAGAATATCTCATTATGCTTTTGTTTTAAAAAAACCAACATGCACTTTTCCTTTTAAAATTGAACTGAAAACTTTTGAGAGACTGGTAAAAGTTGGAGAAAAATCTGGAGAAAACATGCACAGATGTTTGCTATTTCCTTTAAATCACTTTTTTCCCCAGAAAGTGTTCATTTTAGCAGAATTTACTAAATATGGGAATAAAACTGCTGCAGAGTACAATCTATATCCACAAATGGAATTACCGAGTTATATTCAATCTATTCTGTATTTTTTAACAGCGAGTGCATTTTCTATATGCAGAGCGAGCCCTGAAGAGCAACACAGCCACAAACTGCGATTGGAAAAGCTGCTTGTTTAGCAGTTTCAAAGAGAACCAACATGACAATCAAACATGGAAAGAGCAGATGGAAAATTTATTTTAGGACATGCAGCAATAATAGAGAAATTAGGGAGCAATTAAAACATGAAAAAAATCAGCTTAGCTGAGAAAGTGAATCTAAAGATAGTTCCATTCCCAATTACGCTTTTTTTTTAAACCAAAGTTT
The DNA here is from genome assembly GCF_965194825.1 of Balaenoptera physalus. NCBI lineage: Eukaryota > Metazoa > Chordata > Mammalia > Artiodactyla > Balaenopteridae > Balaenoptera > Balaenoptera physalus. Next base: position 107,762,307 of record NC_138890.1, on the reverse strand, counting down.
GAATTAGAAAGAGTGAAATGTGAATGTTCTTTTAAGAAATAAAGTACAGCTTAGAGTGACATGTGGTGATTGTTTAAAACAGTCTTAAAAACCAGAGCAATTATTCAATACTATCATTTATTTTTAGAGGATAAATTATTGGTACCTATATTTGACTCTCTGGTAGAGAGCAACAGTATCACAAACTCACTGTAGACAGCCTTGTACGTTTTTTAATTAACTACTTTTCAAAATTAAAATTTTTGTTTTAAGTTGGTTGTATAAGAGTAAAGGTCTCACGTATGAGTTTCTCGGACATTTTGTACCTAACACATCAGGAGAAATTAAGGTGACCTTTTAAAATAAAGCTTTCTCTAAATCAGTACTACTGGATTTAGATGGAAATATGCCAAGGCACAAGAATACCTTCATAGTAATAGTTGCAGCTCTAAATGAAAATGAATTGTAGTATTCGGCAGAGGTAATTCCAGACACTTACCCAGAAATCTTGTACTGCTAGCGCTTGAGCTTAACGCTGAAGGCGGCCGTGATACTGTGAGGCGAAGGGGCCAGCGGAAGTGCAATGGTTCGCCCACGCTAATTTAATAGGGTCACAAGTTGGATTCCCTGGAAACGAATCCTAAACCAAGGATTCACGTGCTAGTGATTTATTAAGTGCTCCCATGTGAAACCAATAAAGGAGGGGCGAAAACAAGTCAAGGAAGAGGTTGAAACTAACCAGGTGCTATTTCAGGCAAAAGGCCCTTGGAGGTTGGCTTCAGCCTAATCCAGAGGGAATTTTGAAGTGTTATTATAGCTTAGTTTATGCCAACACATAAATGCACCTCCAGGTAAGACGTAGCTTCATTAAATTAAGTTGCCACCAAAAGACTATTGGTCTCCTCAAGGGTTGATAACACATTGAGCAATTAATATCAAATTCCACACCTGACAAGTCAGACATTCAGCCTCGGTATTGGGCCTATGCATGGTCTCCAATCTAACAGCACAGGCTACTCAATTTACAGGCCTAAAGTGGGAAAAGCTGTGGTTGGAGCAGAGTTCCTTTTCGTGGGGGGAGCTCAGGGAGAGTTGGTAACTGAAGGAAGGGTGAAGACTAGAAGCTCAATCTTGCATTGCTATTAAACATCCGAACGAGGATGTCACATAAGTAGTTAGATATATAAATTAGATATGTGGATTTGAAGTGCAGAGAAGGTTTTGGGGCTGAAGAAACAAATTTGGAAATTTCAGCGTATAGACAGTATGTAAAGCTAAGAAATGGAAGACTTCGTCCATGGATTGAGAGTAGATGGAGAATATGTCCACATGTATTCCTGGGGTTTTACAATGTTTCAATGTCAGGGAGATGAGGAAAAAAGTGAAAGAGACCAAGAAGGAGCAGCCCCTGAGGTAGAAGAAATCCAGGACAGCGACATGGCATGGAATATGTCAAATGCTGTCGATGCATCAAACAGGATGAGGACTATTACTCATTGGATTTAGCAAGATTTATATCATTGCTGACCTTGGGAAGACCACTTTTCTGTGAAGTGTTGGGGACAAAAGTCTGATTGTGCTAGAATCAAAAGAAAATGGGAGGGATGAAATCAGAGTTGGCAAGTATAGACATCTCTTTGGAGAACTTTTATTTTTCTTTTGTAAAAGAAAGTAGAGAAATAGGGCAATATTTGGAGAGGAAAATGAGGTAACGAGAGTTAAAAATAATAACATATTTATATTTTGATGGGAATGATACAATAGCAAGGGAAATTTGATGTTCTGAGAGAGGGGAGAATCCTAAATTATCAGATATTTGCGATAATGGTGTGGGCATAGAACATAAGAAGCAAGCACATATATTTCTAACATTCATTCTATCTTTTGGAAGAGTAATGAACAGGGAGCAATACGCATTGTTATCTGGACACTTCTCAGTCTATAGAATTCTTGAGGAATAAACTCAGAAGACGCTTTGTGTGGTGGGGGGCATGGCAATGAAGCACAACTGGGGAATGCTCTTCATGGGCCATAGGAATATAATCATCAGAACGTAAGATGATTGGGGGAGAATTGGTAGATTCTTCTTGAAAAACTTTCATGTTGTGGTTTTTTTTTTAATTGAAATATCGTTGTCATACAATATTATGTTAGTTTCAGGGGTACTACATAGTGATTTGACATTTGAATACATTATGAAATGATCACTACAGTAAGTCTAGTAACCATCTGTTTCCATACAAAGTTATTACAATATTATTGACCATATGTTTTTATGCTGTATATTACATCCCCATGACCTATTTATTTTATAACTGGAGGTTTGTACCTCTTAATCTCCTTCACCTATTTCACCCACCCCTCAACCCCCTCCCCTCTGGCAACCACTCACTTTTTCTCTGTATCTATGAATCTGTTTTGTTTTTTTTTGTTTGTTCATTTGTTTTGTCTTTTAGATACCAAATATAAGTGAAATCATAAGGCATTTGTCTTTCTCTGTCAGACTTATTTCAATTAGCATAACACCCTCTAAATTCATCCAGGTTGTTGCAAATGGCTAGATTTCTTTTTTTTTAATGGTTGAGTAATATTCCGTTGTATACTTATACCACTTCTTTATCCATTCATCTATTGATAGGTACTTAGGTTGCTTCCATATCTTGGCTTTTGTAAATAATGCTGAAATGAACACAGGGGTGCATATAGCTTTTTGAATTAGTGTTTTGGTTTTCTTCAGTTAAATACCCAGAAATAAAATGGCCGGATCACATGACAGTTCTATTTTTAGTTTTTTGAAGAACCTCCATACTGTTTTCCATAGTGGCTACACCAATTTACAATCCCACTAACTGCATGAAGGTTCCTTTTTCTCTATGTGCTCACCAGCACTTGTTATGTATTGTCTTTGGATGATACTCATTCTGACAGGTGTGAGATGATATTTCTTTGTGGTTTTGATTTGCATTTCTCTGATGATTAATGATATTGAGCATGTTTTCATGTGTCTATCTATATGTCTTCTTCAGAAAAATGTCTACTCAGGTCTTCCGTCCATTTTCCAATTGGGTTGTTTTTTTGATGTCAAGTTGTATGAATTCTTTACATATTTTGGATATTAACCCTTTATCAGATATATCATTTGCAAATATCATCTCCCATTCCATAGGCTGCATTTTTGTTTTGTTTTGTTTCCTTCACTGTGCAAAAGCTTTTTAACTTGATGTAGTCCCATTTGTTCATTTTGAAGTTAGCTAAATGAATAAGCACCTGAATGAATGAGGCCTCTAAACCACATAATCATGTGGTTTGGAGGTTTATGTGGTTTGGAGGCTTGTTCTGGTTCATTGTGAAATCTGAATGTATTTTCATGCCTGTAGATGAGTATAGAATGTATCCACATTGGATCTCTTCGAAGGCTGGTTTGCTGGAGGCAAAAAGAAGTAATCCTGGTCCTAATGCAATGGTCTTCAAAATAAAAATAGAGCTAAATCTAGGAAATAATATTTTTGTTTTTTATTATTTTAAGTAAAACATGGTTTGTATTTGTTGAAAAAAATTGAACAAAACAGGTACATAATGTTCTGTTGAAAATCCTCTCTTCCAGTTCCCCACCTTCACCCCCAGGTGCAATCACTATTATTTGGTATGTACCTCTTTGTGACCTTTCATTAAAGCATTCTGTATAACTCTTTATTTAAAAAACCCTGGGGGGAAAATTATTCTTGATTCTATCACTTTAAAATAGTGTATGAGTAAAGTGCAAGTTTACCCCTCTGTCCTTTTTGCTGTCTTCAGATTTAACTTCTAGAAATAATCACTGTTTTAAACTTTGTATTTATTCTTCCCTATTTTCCAAGTTTATACATATAAATATGCTAATATATATTTATGTAGATATAGTTTTAGGCAAAGATAATATGCTATGCTTATTACTCAACGCATTGCTTTTTTCAGTTAAGAATATGATATGCACACATTTCCAAATTAATATTTATAAAAACATGTCATAATCTTTTAAATTCTTATATAATAACCACTTTATATGACACATGATAATTTATTCAGCCATTCAGTTTTACTGGACATTACATTATTTCTAGGTTTTTGTTTCAGAAATAATACTGAAATAAATATCTTTCTACTGCTATTATACCATTACTTTTGTGGGATAGATTCCCAGAAAAGGGATTTCTGCATCATAGTGCATACATCTTTTTATTTATTACATATCACCATTACAGCAGTTTGTAAAAGTAAAGTCTCCAAAACACGTGTTTTAAAAAATCAATTCTACTGTAACAGATATGTAACTTATTGGGATGGAATATTGTGTATTTTATAAAATAATCTAGAACAAGATCTTAAAGATGAATGAGATCTTTGGATTGTTTTAGTGATTTTTTTCATAAACTCCCCAAGCTATATGTTTATACAATATGATAAAGCCATGACATGACATTCATGACCCAGTCTCAGATAAAAGAAAAGAATTCCACAACCAAAAAGAAAATGTTTTATAATCTATTTATTTGTCTATCTTTATACACCATTTAGGGATACATGTCCCCAAGTGGCACTAATTGAAACTCTCCTTTTCTCTACCCATTTTTTCCCCCACACATCCAAGATGCTTCCATGTTCAGCCTTAATAATTATCAAAAACTCCTACCCTAGTTCTAGTTTGCATGTCTTTTGCTCTCTACCTTTTCCTTTTCATCTTGAGGTTTCTTTTCAAATGAAAGTGTGTGCAAAAGATAATACCCGTCAAAAAACAAGGGAAGAAAAGTAACTCAGTAGGAAAGCTGGAATTCTCTTTAAAAGAGGAGGGGGCAAAAAAGCAGATAGACCTTCTTGTCTATTTCTGTTTATTAGTCATCAATTCCATAAAGGATTTGAGGTTATTTTGAAACATATATGCAATATAATGAAAAATCTAGATAGAAGAAACGAGGCCAAATATAAAAGTGAAACCTATATTGCATACCATAGGTTTCAATGGGGTAATTACATTTGAGCCTAGGACTTGGCTTTGACTTGGGAGGAAATCAGAAGAGAGGAATGGACTTCTGGGTTCTGCTGAGGATGTAGAAAGCTGGAAAGTGTACCCACTCCCACCCTCACAACAACAAACAAATTCAGATAATCTATAACATCACAATTTGTTTTGAACCCCATGGAATTTAAGGTCAGGGTAACTAACTAACCTAAAATCTAAGGAAAGACAGGAACCTCCAAGGAGAGACAGGACAAGCGCACTTATTTACCTTGACACCATACAATCTGGTAAGAAGAATTCAACCAAAAATTTTAACCAGTTGGTGGAGGCCAAATGAGGGCTAATAGGAGGATATGGAACATGTAGGGGACACAGACACTGGGAGGATTCATGCCCACTCACCAGCTCTTCTTCATAGACCTCACCAGGTGTATACAACCACAACTGGAGCAAACTTTTATAATTAATAATTAATGTTTTATGTAAGTTGTTTCTAAGGACAGAAAAAGAACCCATTTTATGAAATGAATACAACCTTAATGTCAAAGCAGAATTGTAGCAGTATAGGAGAAGAAATCATATGGAAATTTCACTTTAAAAAAATGTAAAACCCCTTAAGTAAAATGCTAACTTAATTCTACAGACTATTTTTAAAAGAAGACAACCATGATTGATTAAGATCCATCTTAGGATAGAGTGGGTGAAGAATGGGATTAGGGATTGGGGACGAGGGAACAAAAAGTAAAACGAAACAAGATAAATGAAATAAAATCAGCATCATAAATTGATGATGATAGGAAACTTCACATTTATTCTGTGTACCTAAATTTAATTAAAAAGTAAACTGGAGCAAGGAGAAGGTATGGAAAATCACGTGAAATATTCTTATTTTGGAGATGGTCAGATGTCAACCTGGGGATAGCAAATATATTTTTTTCCCTGCTTGTCTGCACTCTCCTCCCACCAGCAGGCAGTGTCATTTGGTTGGTCCCATCTCTGTGAACAAAAACTGATAATGCGTTTCATGATGTCACTACCTAGCAAGAAGCCCTTGGCCTTGAGGTTCCGTAAACTCTGAGAAAGTGAGACCCACATGGTCAGAATTTTGCACAAGTAATGCAGAACAATAAAAATTAGAAAGTAAAAAAAAATCGTATCACTTAGAAACATAATAAATATTAGGCAAATATTCTAGACATCTCTCTATTCACATCTGTAGATAGAAGGATAGAGGTATGTAGAGATATCTAGAAATAATTTCATAAATAGGAACATACCATGCATGTTATTTTCAAGTGAAGAATTAAATTAGCTTTATTTGAATTTAACAAAGAAAATGAGGTGAAACTGAAATAATTGCTAACTTCACATAAATATTTCTTCCCTACAAGATATGATTGTTCCTAAAATATACCTATAATGTTGAGAAGGAGAATGACTATACATTCATTAGAAATTAAAATATTACCTACATTAAAATATTCTAGATATTAATTAACTCTCTAATATTAAATATAAATAAATTAATCATTTGGAACTTGTTTCCACCAGAAATTTTAAAATATGTCCAGAAATTCCTTGAAATTTTTCCTGATAAGAGGTGGAATTAACTCACCCTATTGTCCCTTTGAGAGAGGAAGAAGCAACATCTGAGATTAGGACATGAAGGGCATTGTGGCTTCTGTCTTGCTCTGTCTCTCGGACCACTCATTCTCGGAGAAGCCAGATGTTATGTCATGAGGATATTCAAGCAGCCCTAGGGAGACAATGAGGAACTGGGGCCTCCTAAGAATGGTAGCAAGGAACTGAGACCTTTGTCACAGCCTTTGAGTGATTCTCCAGCAGACCCTCCAGGCCCAGTCAAACGCCAGCCAACATTCTGACTCATGAGAAATGCTGAGTCAGTACCACCCAGCTAAACAACCCCCAGATTCCTGATCCACAGAAACTGTGACATGATAAATGTTTGATCTTCTAAGCTGAAAGTTTTGGAGTGATTTGTTGTACATCACTAGATTGTTTATACAGTCTTTTTTTTCCCTGAATTGTAAAATTTTGATTCACTTTTCAATGCTGGATTTTGTTTGCTCGTTTTTCTTTTCCAGAAGAATTAAGTGTTTGTCTCTGCCTTTATATCAGATGATAATTTAGCTCATCAGAAAATCCTTAGCTCAGACTTCCTTTCCCTTACAACTTTGTAGAGGTTGACACTCCATTTCCTAGCATTGAATAAACATACTAGTTCCTCCACTACAGTTTTCCCATTTATGCATTGACTGTTTTAATCTGGTTGTCAGGTTTTTTTAAAACTAAAATTTATTTAAAAAATTTTTTAGATTTCCAGAAAAGTTGTGAAGATCATACAGAGACTTCCCATATCCCCTGCATTCCTTTGTAATTAACATCTCATGTTAACATTGAGTTGGAGGACTTAACATATTTCCAAAATGAGAAGAGCAATTCTGATTAGAAATTAAATGTGGGGTTATTGTATATAGGTAATTTTTGAAGCTCTCATCATGGAAGAGATTACCTAGGAAGTGAGTTGTACAAAGAAAGAGCCTAGGGCAAAACCTTAAGAAAACCCAGTACTTAATGGTTAGATAGAAAGGAATGAGGCTACAAAGTAAATATAGAGAAACTGATGGTCAGAAATACAGGGGAAAACCGGGAAAGTGCAGTGTTACAGAAGCTAATGTGAGAATATTTCATGAAAGGCATAGTCAAGGTTATCAAATGCTACAGAAAAATCAAGAAAAATAAGTGTCCCTTAAGATATATGACATGGAATTCCCTCTTTAAATAGGAAAACAGAAAACTCACCAACAGTGAACATATTCAATATTTCAAAAGGGTAATATTCTGGGGAGTTTTAACAAAGATAAATATCTTTTGAAATGTCTAATTTTAATGTCCAATGAAATTTAAGGCAAAACTGCATTCATGGAAAGGAGTCTATTCTTAGATGATGTCAGGTTCTGCACTTGCAATTAGAGTATACATGCCCTAAGCTTTGTGTTTTGGGGACATTGCAAAATGCAGAGGTCTCCTAATCATAGTTGATTAGACCAAGGGTGAATCTTTGATATTACATGGCCCAGTCAGAGTCCTTTCCCAAACCTAAATTAGGACTGGGAATGACAGAGTGAGAGTCAACTTCTCCACGAGATTATAATAATAACAAATGGACTCAAACACATTTTTGCCCCTAATGAGGTTTGTATAGGCCAGAAAGCCATCTGCGCTGCAAGGGGCAGCTTGGGTTTTTTTGTTTTTTGTTTTCTTTTTAATATTGAAGTATAGTTGATTTACAATGTCGTGTTATTTTCAGGTGTACAGCACAGTGATTTAGTTTCATATATATATATGAAATGTATTTTTTCTTTTTCAGATTCTTTTCCCTTATAGGTTATTACAAAATATTGCATATAGTTCCCTGTGCTATACGGTAGGTCCTTGTTGGTTATCTATTTTATAGATGATAGTGTGTATATGTTAATCCCAAACTCCTAATTTATTCCTCCCCCCTTCCCCTTTGGTAACCATAAGTTTGTGGGCCTATTTCTGTTTTGTAAATCAGTTCACTGTGTCTATTTTTTTTTTTTACATTCCACATATAAGTGGTATCATATGATATTTGTCTTTGTCTGGCTTACTTCACTTAGTATGATAATCTCTAGATCCATCCATGTTGCTGCAAATGGCATCATTTAATTCTTTTTTATGGCTAAGTAATATTCCCTTGTATATATGTACCACATCTTCTTTATCCATTCATCTGTCAATGGACATTTAGGTTGCTTCCATGTCTTGGCTATTGTAAATAGTGCTGCAATGAACATTGGGGTGCATGTATCTTCTTGAATTATAGTTTTCTCCAGATATATGCCCAGGAGTGGAATTGCAGGATCATATGGTAACTCTATTTTTAGTTTTTTATGGAACCTCCATACTGTTCTCCATAGTGGCTCTACCAATTTACATTCCCACCAACAGTGTAGAAGGTTTTTTTTTTCCCACACCCTCTCCAGCATTTATTATTTGTAGACTTTTTGATGATGGCCATTCTGACTGGAGTGAGGTGATACCTCATTGTAGTTTTGATTTGCATTTCTCTAATAATTAGTGATGTTGAACATTTTTTCATGTGCCTGTTTGCCATCTGTATGTTTTCTATGGAGAAATGTCTATTTAGATCTTCTGCCCACTTTTTTTGATTGGGTTGTTTGTTTTTTTGGTATTGAGCTGTATGAGCTGTTTGTATATTTTGGAAACTAATCCCCTGTTGGTTGCATCATTTGCAAATATTTTCTTCCATTCTGTGGGTTGTCTTTTCGTTTTGTTTATGGTTTCCTTTTGCTGTGCAAAACTTTTGAGTCTAATTAGGTCCTATTTGTTTATTTTTGTTTTTATTTCCATTACTCTAGGGGCAGCTTGTTCTGATCTATCTCTCATTTCTTTAATTCTCTCCCTGTGTACGTCTTAATTGCCATTGTGCTTTGAGGGAGTTCTTATGTTTCTGTGTGCAGTTTAGCCATAGAATTTCCAGGGTTTTTTAATAGGCTATATCACTATTCACAATTTCCAGTTCTTAGTTTACATTTGGAGATTATGCTTTTAATTCCAAGAGCATAATAAGCATAGTTTTTTTTTTTTTTTATAATCTGTGTCTGGTAATTTCATTGACTAGTGTGCCTGTGGATCTATTTCATTGTCTATAGTGTTAATTGCTTATGTTGTCTTTTCCCCTCACCTTTGGTTGTGTGATAGATGTTCTATTTGAAAAATAATTTGTAGAAATAATTTGAAACCTAAAATGAAGTTATCTACCTTTAGAGAGAATTTCCTTTTGGTTTTGGGTGCACAAGCAAAACAGATGACCTTCAGTCAGTTTCAAAGTGTGAAGTTTTCTGTGCAACCCAGATGACTGAAAGCTCATTGCATCTGCTTGCAAAGGTTGTAGTACTTCCTATTTGTCCATGTTCCTAAGGTGTGGCACACAGGGGTTGTTCACCAGGACCACCTGCCTTGCTAAGCCTTGGACTTAGCTTTTGTTGCTCTAGATCAAAGTGGTTATCAAAGGTACTGCTCAGCTTCTTAAATCTGCAAATATCTCCTGCGCAAAAGGAGCTCAGAAGACCCAGTGCTCTTAGGTTTCTATATTCTCGTGGACATTGACATGGTTACTTCTCACCATCATTTTGAACTCGAATATTTTTCTGGTTGCCTCTCATGTTTTGTGGAATCTGAACTTAAACAATTTGTGGGTCCCTCTTTAAGAAAAATCGTACAAAATTAGATACAAGGCCTTAAGAGGAAATATTGAGTGAGGAGCCCTGAAACTTAAACTTCATTAGCTTCATGATAAATCCTCCTCTGGGGGCTTCACTTGGTGGTTTGGTCCAAATTACCTGTTCTGTCATTACCAAAAGTGGAAGGCACCGTAATGTATCTTTAATGGCGTGAACCCTATTCAACATGGTGTTAAGAGCCACATCATGAAGAACAGCAGAGCTAACACAGCAGAACACCCCTCCCTGTCCACATGCATCTGCTCTTTGAGTGGAGTGGCAGGCAGAATCAACCACATTATTTATATAGTTATTTACATCTCATTCCTACTCTTTTTCTCTCATATAAGAAACCATATTTGAATCTAAAGAAGTTAAATTTGCATGTGATGCAACTCCATTATTATCTGCAATTTTTCTTTTGAAGGCTTCTTTAAGAGTTATTTCAAAGTGCATATTCTAATTCCAGATGAACATAAATTTTTAGTTACTTTTTATTGTTAATTATAAACTTTATTACATTGTTGCCAGTATTATAATCTGTGTGGTTTATACTTTTTGGAATGATTGAGATAATGTTGAGGTCAAATGGTTAACATTTTAATGTTTTGTGTACATTCTAAAAGAATGCATATTTTCTATTGCTGGTAGGAAGTTTGGTACCAATCAGTTAGATTAAATCTATTAAATGTGCTCTTAAAATTCTCTATAGCCTTACCTATTTTTGCCTATATTATTTATTGATATCTGAAAGAAATGCCTAATGGCTGTATACTCATCAATGCTCAATATGGTTGGGTTTTTTCAATTCTGTTAGCATGCAAAAAAAATGGTATCTGGTGGACCAGAAATTGTGAATAGTCTGTGAAAAATGGAAGAGAATATGACCTAATTGGAAAAAATTTTAAGTCTAAAACACAGGAATAGATGTACACTTCTTGCCATGATTAGCAACAGAGATTGGATTTATATCTCCACTGAAAACAATGATAAAACTGGATTCGATGCCTAAAAGAACAATTATAAAACTGGATTTGATGCCTAAAAGAACGGTTTAAGACATTGGAGAACAGGCAGGTAAGAATAATTAAGAGAAACATAGGGCTGAACTCTATGATTGCTTGGCTTTCTGCAGGGAGGCACATTGGATACTGTGAAACATGGAAGGCAAAATGATGCTCTTACTGAATTGACAGCATGGAGACTGGAGTTCAAAGAAGCTGAGGCACCTGAGAGTTGCAGGCCAGAGTTATGGAGAAGAGGAGATATGCAGAAAAAGAGCTTCCAGGTTCTGCATAGGAGTTTTCTTGAGTCTTTGCTGAACACTAAGACAGACAAGCATTGGGCAAAGAGGGACCAGGGTTTTAAGCTGAACACTTTCCAGAGCTCACAGAGAGGAGAGTTTTGGATGTTCACTCAGAGAATTCAACAGAAACTCCAGAAGATCCATGTAGAATTAAACTATCCCTAGAGTCAAGGCTACTCTAAGCCCACCCAAACAAATTTTGAAAATGCCAAGGAAGTCATAAATAAAATCTAAAGCCTAGTAAGGTAACAGAACCCAAGGTCAATGTACAAAAATCATTTTTATTTGTATACGGTAACAAATCAACTATTATAAATTTAAAAAGCATTTAAACTAGCATTAAAAGCATGAATGGTTTAGAGCTAAATTTAACGTAACGTATTCAGGTGCCGACCTGGATACCGGGAACTACAAAGATTGTTGTGAGAAATTAAAGAAGATTTAAATAAATGGAAAAAAATATCATGTTCATTCAGCAGAATACTCAATATTGTGAAGTTGTCAATTCTTCCTAAATTCATTTGTAGATTTAATGTAATCCTAATCAAAATCCAAGCAAGCCTTTTTATAGAAAATGAAAACATTTTTCTAAATTAGATTAGAATGGTTAAAATGGAAAAGACAGACAATATCAAATGAAGGATGTGAAGAAACTGGAATGCACATTGTTGGTGGGAATACAAAGTAATACACCTACTGTATTAGTCTTCTATTGCTGTGTAACAAATTACCACAAACAGTGGCTTAAAACAACACACATTTATTATCTCATACTCTCTTTAGGCCAGAAATCTGGACAGAGTTTAGGAAGGGGAGTTTTCTGCTTAGAGTCTCACAAGACTGCCATCAAGGTGTGGTCAGGGCTAGTTCTCGTTTGAGGCTTGAGGTCCTTTCCCAACTCCCTCAGGTTTCTGGCAGAATTCATTTACTTGTGGCTGTAGAATTCACGGCAGCTTGCTTCTTCAAAGACAGCAAGGGAGAGAGACTCTAGAGTGAGTTTACTTGCAGCACAGAGTCTTATGTAAGGGAACATATTAACCAGAATAGCATTCTCTCATGTTGGCCATATTCTATTGGTTAGAAGCAAGTCACAGGTCTTGCCCACACTCTAGGGGTGGGAGTTATAAAAGGGCATGAACACCAGGAGGCAGGGATCATGGGGGCCACCTGAAAGTCTGTTTTCCACAGTCATGTGGAAAACAGTTTGATAGCTTCTTAAAAAGTTAAATATATACTTATCACATCACTCACTACTTCAAATCCTAAGTATTTTCCTGAGAAAAATCAATGCATCTGTCCACACAAAGACTTGTTTGCAAATGTTCATAGAAATTTTACGTATAATAGCCCCAAACTGGAAACAATCCAAATGCTTAGTTACTGGTGAATGGATAAACAAATTGTGACATATACAATGGGATGCTATTCAGCACTAAAAAGGAATAAACCACTAATATGTGCAACACATGAATGAATCTCACACATTTGTTCTAAGTAAATGAATCCAGACACAAAAGACTACATTCCATTTATATGAAATCATATAGAATTTACATATAAAAGAAAAGTGTAATATTTCATAGTAATAGCAGATTAGTAGTTGTCTGGTACCAGGTATGGGGGATGGAGATTGACCAGAAAGGAAGACAAAGGAACATTTTGGGGTAATGGTGATATCCTGTATCTTTAGGGTAGTGGTAGATTTATGCATATACATAATGTCAAATGTATGACTGGCAATTGTTATACCCATTTCAATATCATATCCTACTCCTCCTGGGTGGAAGATAAAGTGTATGAAGGAACTTATGTGAGATGTGCTTTATCTCATTGCTTAGGATAATAACATGAGTTTATATTTCACTCAAAAAAAATAGAAACCTCAAACTTCATACGCATGACTATATGGGAATGGGAGTAAAGGAAATGTACGTGGGGTTTATCTCTAGATTGGAAAGCTCTTGAGGTAGATAGTTGAGGGAATTTGAGCCCATTGGCTGTGGCTAATCATGGAATTCAGATCAGTACAGAGCAAAATAAAAACAGAGATACACTAGATACAAAGAGAATGAAAAGAAATTTAGATGGAATAGATGAAATAGGTGAGCTGGAGGTACAGGAGAAAGAAAGGTGCAGAAATATTCCAGGTGATGCCAAGTTTCAAAGTTTGTAGAAGTGGCAATGAGATGTTTAGGATGAGATGTAAGGATGTTGAGTCCAGAATTTCATAAAGTGGAAGTTGAAGATACCAAAACTGATTATAAAAGATGTATTGGAAATGAAACCTTTAAGTCAAGTAATTAAATATTTGAGAAAGATAAAAGAATAGACGGGAAACCTGTAAGTTATTGCAATGAAGATGGGGAGATCATGATGCAAACAGATACAGTGGACTGCAACAGCCTTGAAGTGGGATAATAAACTCAAGACAGTGGTTGTTTGTTATTCTGAAAATGTTCTTATCAAAATACCAGTCTGTGCTCTGAAATATGTAAGTTCAAAAGTTACCTTAGTGAATGAGACTCTGGGTTGCAACAATAGTACCTACACTAGTATTAAACCATAGGTTAATCAAGCCATCAATTAGAGGTTCCCCATTCCCTCACTCAAATGAAATCTGTACCATGTTTGTAAATGATTTTTCCAATGAATTTACTCTAATATTACCTCCTTGCGTTGCTTTCAAAGTTTAAATTAGGTACCACTAGAACCAATATTGTTTTGGCAGATACTTACTTATATAGCACGATTTGAAAGATTCATTTGAACCAAATTGTCTCTGCCACTGGCCTTTTTATTATCTATTGAACTGTTTCAAATGAACTTATCAAATTAATTTCAGTGAACCAGACATCAGTCAGAGCCCATAAAAAGAAACAGTAAAAAGAATTTTGAGATGTAGAGAACAAACAGAGAAAGGCATATCGCCCAGGAGAGCTTAAAGTAGTGGGCCTGTCTATAATCATGATGCAGGGTCCATGCAACCCAAGCAGAGGGGAGGGGAAGAAAAAGGAAGAAACACTGGCCTACTTTTCAGCTTGGGATAGAGAGGGCCTAGCTGTCTATGCACAAGCTTCTCATCTTAATGTATAACAAAACCATAATGTTCAAAAAGCAGTTAAGCTTCTTTGACTTGATTTAAAATATTGTTTTTACCTGTGGGAATAGAGCATTTTTTAGAAAAAAAAAATCTATGTAATGGTATTACTAAAGAATGGTATGTATCTAACTATAGGTGTAATTGCTTACACTTGTGAGCAATGCTTGCTAAGGATGAGGTAAATTTCAACCAAAACCTAAGGGTTATTAGTTATTGTTGGTGAGATTGTAGAGTGGATAGATTGTTTCTCCATTACAAATAGTAAGAAAAATTGCCTCTTATGATTGGACTAGAAGATCACAAGTTTTCTTGCCAAAGGGTTCATTTAGACCCATGTAATCATCTTGGTTATGCGCTGGGGCCCTGGAGGAGAAGATGAAGGAGTTCTCAAGAGTGTCTGAGAACTTTTTTTCTTCTTTTTCCACCAAATTAGAGAAGCAGAGTATCAAGTACAAATTATGAATGGAAAACTATGAGGACTGAGATCCCTGGTGAAACCACAGATAAGCTCTAGAAAACTGAGATATTTGAAAGTTGAAGCAAGGAGTAAAGAGAAAAGAACCCAGGGATTCTGCCTTTGAAGTTATTACTAAAAAGGGTATAGTTAACAGTAATGTACCTACTGTAGGGTATGTGTGTGTGTGTGTGTAAGTTTGCTACAGGAAAATTATCTGTAAAATATTAGTATTGATGTTTATTTCACTTTTCTATTCAAGATGTTTTTGTTGATGTTGTTATAAAAAGGATAGCATGATTATGTCTGATAGAAGCAGGAGTGTCAAAATGTACCTGTGGAAGCAGCCTACCTAGTGTCAATTACCCTTTGTGCAGATTACTTTTTATTCTCAATCATTTCTTGAACAATAGACTTATAAACATACACCTATCAAGTAAAAATATAAAAATCAGACAGTACAGTAGATTGAAAACAGTCTCAAAATTCAGTGCCTACCCCAGATTTCATAAGTCCAACTCAAATGCCTCATGTCACAATTTCAGACGCCTCCAAGGATAGCCTAAAAGAGCAAGCATCCTGGTGAGAACGGAGGGCAGGTGGAGAGCTTGGGACCTGCTTAGAGGGAGCAAGCCTAGCTGGCCCCAGGGGGTTGTTACTGTGTGGCAATGCCAGCCCAGAGTAAAGCTCCTTCTGATTTTCCAAGAAAACCAGAAAATTCTGTTTTTTCAAAATGTAAATCCTTGTAATTTTAAACCTTGGCAACTGATTTTAATTTTAAAACATTTAAAGACCAAAAATTTTACAAATTTATTTTTTAGGGGGTGGGGGAAGCCAGCCCCTGGCCAAATTTTATATCTGGGCCAATGGACTACCAATTGATTTACTGACTTTTAGTTGCTTCTGTATATTCTTTCACATTCTTTGGATTAATTATATAAAGTCCAATGAGTAGGCTTCAAAAGAGAGACTCGGCTTCTAACATAAATGGCAAATGAGCTGAACTTCTTCTGTTTAGGAAACCTTTATAAGAATTTATAAATAGCCCTTTAGCATTTCATTGTGATCACATAGTAGACAATTGAAAGAATTATGAAACTTGAAATTTTGAATCCATCATTTAAATCAGTTAACTCAGTCTCAAAAGTTTGGGGTTATTTCATGTGGAATAGACCTTTTTGGTTTTCTACAGAACCTAGTTCACTGAATAAGCTACTCTTGCCCTGCATAGAGACAGGATAAGGGGTCTGAGGTGACCATGGCCTAGGGCAGTTTGGATTTGGTTTATAAATATTTTAAAGATGTCAGAAATACCCTAGAGTTGTATAAGGGCCAGAGATTAAGAGATAAAATCCAAGAAAAGGAAAGAAAAATCCCACTAATGATATCAGGAATCAGAGAAAGAATGACATTAATGATACCCACTTATGTTTTGCTCTGGCAGTTCATTTGTGTCTGTGTGTGTGTGTGTAATGTGTTTTTTTTGAAAATAGAAATATTTTTCTGAAGGAAGTGTTAGCTCTCTTGTAATCAAAACATGGCCAATGCAGCTTGAATAAGCAATAACTGGTCTTGGTAAAAAATGTGTTTGAATTTTAATTTGAAAGTTGAAAAATTTTGACGTTTAAAAAATTTGAATTTACTAACATAAAAATGCATTGTTACGTTGTTGATTGGTTTTGTAATTTTAGCATTTCTTCTAGGGCTTTCATTGAGGGTACTTATATTGAGAACAAAATCAAACAATAATAATAACTATTATTATTATAATTATTATTGTTATTATTAGCTATTGGAGTATATATTATCAGAAAAGTGTTTCTATTGGTAATTAAACTACTTGAAGAAATGCTCTTTAGAGAAAGAGCGGGGGAACAGATCATTGACTACGTCCACCGATTTTTTTCAAAAAAATAATTTTTATGGAGAAGGGGAAGCTTCAAAAAAGGCAACTGTTGCTGATTAACCTAAATATTGTTTCTTAGAAGTTTTTAATTTAAGATTATTTAATTAGAAACTTTAAGAAATTACTAGTCCACCTTCTAAATAATATGTTCTTAAATCAATAGAAGAGAAAGAATTGCATGATTACTAGGCAGGTGGACTACTAGTTATCCATTAATTTTTATTCTGTATTTTGGAACAGATATGTATGAATATGATAATTAATAAATCAAATGAAAGAAATAACCAATAAACAATAATGAAAATTTACAGCTTCCAAAATTTTTCCAACCTTACTCTAAA
The DNA here is from genome assembly GCF_965194825.1 of Balaenoptera physalus. NCBI lineage: Eukaryota > Metazoa > Chordata > Mammalia > Artiodactyla > Balaenopteridae > Balaenoptera > Balaenoptera physalus. Next base: position 107,744,934 of record NC_138890.1, on the reverse strand, counting down.
TATATGTCAATCACACTGTGTTTTTCAAGTCAATTCTGAAATTTAAGGAAAGGGAATCTTAAGGAGACATCAATGAGAATCAATACATACATATAATATCAGTCATAGAAAATATATGTGGATTTATAAGTGTACATTTATGAGGGTTACTCTCATGGAAAGCCAATGAGCAACTTTAAAAGAAAGGAAATTATTTGAAACCATAAAAGATGTAATTAGGCCACCATAGGTGCCACAAAGAAATCTCTTTCTTTTTAAATGCTTTCCAGGACAACTGTGTCCAGGCATTAGATCTGGTCTCTTCCCCCACACTCCGGCTTTCTTGAGGTCTAATTAATATACAAAAAACTGCTCATATTTCATGTATACAATTTGATGAGTTTAGACATATGCATACATCCGTGATCAAGGTAATAAACATTGGATCTAGTTGTTATAGCATTTATGATATGTATAGCCAGCTTTGTATAGATGCTTAAGGTGCTTTAAATATTTTTATTTTTTAAAAGTATTTGAAAAGTCATTATCTTGTATGGGGGAGACCAGAGTGATTTTGGAGTGAGGATGTCAGAATTATTAGGAAAATACCAGAAATGATAAATACCCTTCAGTCAGTGGTAACTGCCATGAAGAACACGTTCTCTTAGTTTTGAAGGTTGGAAAGTATGTTCCAGAAAACAAAGAGAAAAACCAAAGCAAACAAAAAAACCTATCAGATGCATTCCAGCATTTTTAACCATCTCCATTTCTTACTCATTAAAAAAGTAAAAGATGGAGAATATCCTTGACAATGTAAACATTTTATGCCAGACATGCATTATATTATTTAAATATTATGAATCCTGTCAATGCCTGTAATTGGTTCTCACATACATACGTGAGGATTCACATTTTTTCATGATTAGGACACAACATATTAGCACACATTTCAGAGAACGTTATTGCATTGGCGTTCCAAAAGTGAAAATCCTTGGATTTTAAAACTGCATGTGCCAGAATCTTCTTGGCCAAAAGATTCACAGTATCTATTCTAATATAAAATAATCTCCATTTCAAATGAAGCAGATATACATCAGTATTAAGAAAGCGAAGAGCTCAACCTAATGCTGGAGGTCTTCTAGTGACACTTCACTCCCTCGTAAGATTTTTCCACAAAAGGATCACTACGTGAAAGACTTAACAAAGGGCCACACGTGGCCCTGGGTTTGGTTTTTAGCGTAGTGGGTTATATTTTTATTATAATTGTTTCTTCTTTACTAGTCTATGCTTAAGGGATCTGCTCTTATAAATGACTACAGGATAAATAAAGCTAACAAACACAAGTGACGGTATCTTTTGGCATTAAGATAATTATAGATCATTACGCGAAAGGAACAGTCAATAGTCCTAAAGTAATATGATTAAATAAAGAACTTTAAAACTGTAATTCACCTAGGCTTTTTAATATTTTACTATTTCTCCTTTGTTGCTTCAAAGCTATGAATTTCAAGATTTATTTGTCACTACTCTCTATATTTTCTGCTATACACAGTATTTGTAGGCTATGGCAACCAATCCCCTTGGGCTTTCTTTTGCTTTAATTTGCATAAAGACAGGCATCATATGAATATTCAGTGAGTGGCTTTGCATTAAGTAAGTGCCCTTAATCAGCTTTTCAGTTCAGTTTTATTGGTTGCACGCACAGTCTGTTATTTCATCCAGAAAATCTGAAGGCCCTACAAACTAACCAGGTAAGGTTGTAATTCCTTGATGCATTTAATGAAAGAATATTATCATTTGATTACATAGGTTCTGAAGAATGCTAAAAGCATGGTGGGTTTTTTTTTCCCTGTGTTTTTTTCATCCCGTGGTGGTCAGGTGGGTGCATGATTCTCTAATTTGCATAAACATCAGCTCTATGAATAATTCATCAGGGTTATTTTAAACACTAGGTTTCTACTTTGGATGGCACTAGGGTACTGCCATTTGATTGGCTGAATGCTGTTTTCATCACCAACAGAATTCCTATAACACGAAAGTACCTAAAGGAGCTGAATTGAATATACAGTATTTGTTTTTTGAAAAATGCCTGTTATCTTTTCAAAGCAAATTGTGTTGTTTTCCCCCTCCCTAACATTAGGACTTCTAGCTTTTCATGATACATACATTACAAGCTCAAATGTGGCTACCGTTTGTAGACTTGACCGGTGTCTGTGATTTCTGGAGAATGGGATAGCAGCTGTATTCTTCTGAACATGCATAAACATGAGCGACATGTAAATAAGAAACTGTCACATGCATATGGAGCCCTGGACAGCTCCATTGCTAGGATCCATTTATTTTCCTTTAACAGAATCCTCTTTTTGAATAGATAACTTTGAGACTGTTTCATCTATTTTAAAATGCCATGGACAATTATGGTACCATATATGGGTATAATAAGCATATATGATCTGACAAATTATTTCTTGCTGAATATGCAATTTATAGTTCCTCTCAGCCCACCTACAGATTTTTAAATTTGGTACTTCTTTGCAATACAGTAGTGACAAGGGAAGTGTTAATCAAGAATGACCAGGTAATTAATTTAGATATTAGGGTGTAATTCACTCCCATAATTTACTAAAAATAAATTGTCCCTTTCTTTATGCTTGTGGAGATGAGGAATATGGAGGTTCACGCCATTCTTTGTTAGTTACTTGAACATTAACCATTTGCATTTCTGGTCTGTGTCCTCACTGACAAGATTCTCATTGTAAACATCTGTGATCCTGAAACATTACAGGCATATGGGATTGGAGAATGGTGTAAATTGAATTTAGTCTTTGGCACATTCCGTTTTTGTTTTCCTTCTCCATAGAGGAATGTATCACAAATAAGATGCTGAACAATTACTGTTAGGAAAGGTATATTGAATGATATGTGTAATCAGTTAGTCTGTGTAATCAACTATAAAATACTCCATGTTCACTGTTATTTCCTGTACATTGAATGGCTAAAAATACCAAAGGCATCTTTAATAATGAATAAAGAAAGCTGAAAATTTCTCAATATTTAATAGGTTTTCTGTCTAAATTTTTTAAAGTTCACTCTAAATCATTTCACTATAACATTCTTCACTGACTTTTTGTAATTAATATTCAAATATGAGTTTCATACGATACTGAAACTGAAGAAAAATAAAATTCTTTTCATTTTCCTTCCTAGCTATCTATACATGTAATGACAGTGTTGGGTTAGTTCCCATTTTTCGTTATTTGATTTTGTGTAGTTAGGTGAGGGTCTATTTCTATTTCCTTTTCTTTCTTTTTCTTTTCTTTCTCTTCATTTTCTTTTTTGCTATATCTTTGGAATCAATAGAATAAAGAAATATCTCTGAGACAATATTCCTTCACTCAGAACCGACTTTCATAAGCACATTTGACATATTTATTTTATCTGTTGAAAAAACACTTCATAATAATAAATGGAATAAGGAATTCAGAACAAAAATTTTTTTAAATGAGATGAAATTGTAAATTTCTATTGGACTTTCATGTACTCACATCAGCTACTGTGTTTTACATGTAATTATAAATAGTGATTTAAATCTCACATCTGTAGTGTTCTTTGTTTAGTTAAATCTTACAGGATTCAGTATGGATGCTGTTTATTTAATTATCAGCCATTAAATGTTTACAGCTGTAATAAGCACTAAGCAATCTTTACCGTACTATACAAAGACTGTAGGTTTGGAAATATTTAACCAAATACTCTCATTCAAGTGATGCTCAATCTATTGAATACTTTTCACATGAAATTAGCTAAACTTACATTTCTTCAACATTTATTCTTTTCATTTGTTTCAAAATAATCCAAATAATTTTCTGAACAAGAATGAATAGGTATAATTTCAGAAGAGATTCCTATCCTTCTTTAGATCCATGACAGCATGTTTATAATTCTATTTAGATGTGTATAATTTTGAAAATTAAAAATTCTCATCTAACTTTTTGATGGAGATATTGTGAAATATCCAATTTAATGTGATAAACTGAGTTCCTTTATGCTTTTGCCATTTATATTATTTTTAGCAATCACTGAAGCTCTTTTAAAGAAAACATTTTAATTGAATTGGGAAATAGCAAAGCTAGTGAATGACTACAGAATTTACCTTCCATTTCAGTGAGAGATTCTTCCTAGAAGGACAGGAGTCATCTTGTATTGCATAAACCTTGTTTAAAAAAAAACAAAGCATTTGTTTATATTTTAGAACAAACTCATGACATAAATAGAATTAAAATTATAATGCATTATATTGCTAAGGAGGAAAAATACTTTATATCTTGCAAGCATAGTCTTATTTCATGTAGTGCTTTTATATGTTTAGACATTTAAAAAGAAAAGCAGTGAGGCATAATATATGTTTATACTGTCATTTAAAAGATGTTTTTCGTCAACATGTGATCATCTTGTATTTGGTGGATAAAAATAAATATGCAGATACTATTATCTGTAATATTTTCATTTTCATTTAATCTTCTGATTACATTGTCAAAAAATTGTTGGTGAGGGATTTAAGCAATTAAAGCTGTGTATATATCCTTGCTAAATCCACTGGTAGTTAAGGAAAATTGCAACAATCAAGTGCTTTGGTCTACATAGAATAAAACCTAAATTGATCTACAGAAGGTGAAACCTTAAACTTGAGGAACGTTTGTCTGTACAAAAGTTTTGGAACTGAATATCACCTTAAGGCAAGAGGTATCAACTACCTTGTATGGATTCCCCTAACAAATTCATGCATCTTTATGAAAGAGTGAATCTTCTCAATGAACCTAGGACATCCCTTAAGAATTCTAATCTAATTGATGGTGCAAGTGTATGACATGATTACCCATATACAAATCCCTCTATCCATTGTCACTCATTTCCCAGGAACCCAGTCATTCAAATTTGCAAATATACTTGAAACTCTCTTTGCTTTTTCCTGAATGGATACTGTTTAAATCTAGATAGACTGTCTTGTTTAATAACATGTAGGAGTTAGCCATTAATTTTCTTAGGATAGAGGAGGAGGAGAGGAGATGGTGCAGTGGCTTACTTCTGAGCTCTCTTGTTCTCTTGAACACTCTTGTTGGAGTTCCTCTCTGCTAACCCGATTGCTCAACTCCATTAGTTAGAATTTGTACACTCAATATTTTAATGGGGTGAGGTTTCATGAAGTTATTGGGTAACTTGAATTTGCACAGTCACTCTTAAAATATGATCCTTATCACATTTAGGTTGCCAGCCAGTATCAATAAAGATGCTATAGGCTTAGGTAATATATATTTTTATTAAATTTTTAGTTCAGACCTTGTTTAAAATTGCCCAAGTATCATAAACCCAGCGGCATCCTGATTAAGTGATGAGGAGAGCAAAAAATAACATTTGTAATTAAAATTCTATTTTAAATGTTAATTATTTTGGAGGGAAATAAAACATTTTCAGTCTTCCATCGCATTCTTTATGGAAGAGATACATGACATATTGAGAATCTACCTGGTATGAGTACTTAAAATAGAAAGATCCTTTAGGGGAAATTTTTAATAAGGGAGGCTCTTTTCGGATTACCATGTGGTCTCTATTTATTTGTTAGCATAGTGCATTAAATTTATAGATTTTTTATGGTGAATCTTGACTAAATCACTCTGGATTCAAATAGTTAGTATTGTATATAGTGTTTTTGCATTTCTAATTAAAAGGGAAGCTGGTTAAAAGTTGGGTGTTACACTTTTTTTGTTAAGTTTTAGTATCAAAATTATATTAGTCTTATAAAATGTGCTGGGCATCTTTCTTCTTTTTTTTCCTCTGACACAGGTTGTATATGAATTACTATCTATCTCTTTGAGTTTTGTACAAATTGCCTGTAAATCTACCTGGGCCAGGCATTTTTGGGGGCAATTTATTCTTCTTGATTCAAGATTTACTACTAAGTGGTAGTAATCAGTTGGGTTATTTCTTTCTTACTGTATGCATTTTGATCATTTATATTTTTCTAGGAAATTGTTCTTTTCATCTAAGTTTTCAACTTCACTAACATAAACTTATTCATTGTATTTTCTTATGATTTATAAAATATATACTGTATGTGTAGTCTGTCCCCCTTTTCATTTTGTATTTTATTTATTTGTGATTTTCTATTTTTCCTTTGGTCATTCTTATAAGAGTTTTGTCTATTATCAGTACTTTCAAAACAGCAGTTTTGGGTTTTTCATGTTATCTATCTTGTTTCCTTGTTCTTTGTTTCATTAATTTCTGTTCTTTAAAGCTTTGTGACCTTGAGTTCCTTACAGATTATCTCTAAGCTTTGTTCCAGCTCCAAAATTCTACGGTTCTGTAAAAAGTTATTCTATGTTTAGAAGCCAGTGGAACTCTTACATAAGCATAAAATGAAGTGGGATGATAATTATTATTTGGTGAACTTATTCTTTTATGTAGAAACCCTTTGTCTTGAGTAATCACAACTAGACCATTTCACATGCTATGAGTAGACTTTAGCCTTTGAGGAAGTCTACTTGGAAATACTCTTATCTTGCTACTCCTGATGATCATGTGATATTTTTAGTGATTTTTAAAGTCTATCACTTAACTTTAATAGAGAGAACTCAATCTGCAGAGTAATGTTTGAAATATGTTGTGCTTAGGACTAAATAGGATTGCATTAACTGCTTAGAAAATGTTTGTGAAAAGTTCACAGTACAACACACGATCATTTTAGACTCATATAGAAGGTCACTAAATCTAGTTGGGAATCTTTGAGTATTCTCCATTTTGTGAGTTGACCACTCATATAAAATTATCTCAAAATCAGGCAAAGCTAATGAAAAAGTGCATCAGTATTCTAGTCTGCTTGCTTTGAAAGTATTTTCTTAGTAAAATCAAATTCACGCCTTTGGTATTTTAACATTAAATCAAGTTAAACTCTCAGTTAATTAATAGACACACATAAAAAAATCACAGACTGAATTCTTATCTGTATGAAGAGTTGGTTTTTGTTTGTTTGCTTGTTTGTTTAGTCCCCTGTCTGTACATTGTCCTAGGATGAATTGCTAATACAGGGCGGCATTCATTCTTCTTCTTTTAGCCTGGGAACATGATAAATCATACAGACTATACAGATGTTGTGATTGAAGCTATTGGACATGTTTGAGGTTTTGTACAAATATACTTAAATAAAATCCAAAAAGAAAATAAGAACTTTTTGAAAAAAGTATTTTAGCAAAATGATCAAGTGTCTTGTGGAATATAGTAACTTTGACTGACAGCTCTATCATTAGAATTTTGTCATCAATTATAGCCTCCTTACAGCTTTTTTGATTCGTAGAATACTGATTTGACCTACTTTATTTAATAAAGGCTCTGATTCATTTATCTGCTTTAAATGTAATAAAAATTTGAGAAGAAAATAATTCTTTAAATGTTAATATTATACATAAGTGATCCAAGATGTAGAAAATAATTTTCTTTTAAATACAAGTCCTACAGTAATGAAAAACATTTTAGTCATGATTATTTTTATTCCAATGTGATCAATTTCACATTTGCTTTTTAACATGATTTCAAGAATAATTTTCTACTTATTTCAAGGTCTGTAAATTGTTTAGTTCCATATCTAGTTCCCAGATACTTGTATCAAAATATGTCTGAGCTTGCACCTATATTTTCACATGAAATTAGACCATTAAAACTAACTTCAAATACCCAACTCAGTGATTCTTTTTCTCTGAGAATATCCAAATTCCTTTGCCACCAATTTTAAAGTCTTCTGGTCACAGTGAGAAGAATTTTGCCTACCAACAGACTATCTTAATAAGTCATATAAAGTACCCTGGAGAGAATTAGATTTCACATAGAATAAAGTCTCAATAGTGGTTGTTTCTTGATACATCTGAGACAGTAAGGGGTATTTAAAAAGTAGTAATATCAAGATTTTGAGGGTTTTTACTTATAATTAACTTATAGTGCTTTTGTGCAACCTTATAGGATTTTTACCTGATGGCAGATTTGTATGACATAATGGAACAAGCTGGGAATAGACTCAAATCTCATAACAAATGTTGCAATTATATAAAGACTCACTGGAAAAACTTAACCTTTTTACATGTACAATGCAATATTATATTACCAGTACTTATATTTTATAAATCAAACATTGAATGTCTTCTATCTTCCTAGTCTTTCTGTGAGAAATAAATGATAAATAACTTTCTCTAAGTACTGAGACTCACATGAGGCAGTCTGTTAAGGGGCAGCTACAAAAAAAAGAAGTGTTGCTTGGAAATACTTCCCTTTTTATGTCAAAATTTGTAGCTTTTTTCTCTTTATATTTGCAGAAAAAGAGAAGAATCTTATCTCAAGTATTCATCTACTTCTGTTTATTCTCCACCTGATATGCTAATCCTTGATTATTTTATCATGATAATTTTCATTGAGGCTGATTGTAATATTCCAAACAATAGATGCAAGCATGAAAAGGAAAATATGGAGTAATAGCAGGTGATGATTTTTTTAAAAATCAAAAATTTATTTTTATGTAAATGCCTAGGGGAGGAAGAGAGAGGGGTGAGGGAGAGTGAGAAAAGAGTATTGCAATTCCACATGTAAAAGAATAAAATTATCTTACAAAAATTAACTAAAATGAATTAAAAACACAAAATGTAAGACCCCAACTATGGAACTCCTAGAAGAAAACATAGAGTAAAAGCTTCATAACATTCAAAGTGGGAATGATTTCTTGGCTATGACACCAAAAGCACAGGCAACAAAGCAACAGCAGACAAATAGCAATATGTCAAACTTCTGTGTATCAAAGGACACAATACAGATTGAAAAAGCAACCTATGGAATGGGAGAAAATATTTGCAAATTATATATCTGATGAGAAGTTAATCTAGAGAATATATAAATCCCTACAACTAACAATTTAAAAAAACCCTGATTCAAAAATGGACAAAGGACTTGAATAGACATTTCTCCGAAGATGATATGCAAATGATCAACCAACATATGAAGATATTCTTAACATCACTAATCATTGGATAAAAGCAAATCAAAACCACAATAAGATACCATCTCACACTCATTAGGATGGCTAATATCAAAAAACCCAAAAAAACCCAGAAAATAACAAGTATGGGTGGGGATGTGGAGAAATTGGTACCCTGTGCATTGCTGGTGGAATTGTAAAATGGTGCAACCAGTATGGAAAACAGTATGGTGGTCCCTCAAGAAATTAAAATTAGAAGTATCACATGATCCAGCAATTCTTATATATCTAAAAGAATTGAAAGCAGGGCCTTGAAGAATTATTTGGTTTTTTAAAGAATTTTTTGGACATCTATATTTATAACAGCATTTTTCACAATCACCAAGTGGTGGAAGCAATCCAAATATCCATCAATGGATGAATATATATATATAATGGAATGTTATTTCAGCCTTAAAAAAGGAAAGATATCCTGTCACATGCTGCAACATAGATGAAACTTGAGGACATTACGCTAAGTGAAATAAACTAGTCACAGAAAAGGCAAATACTGTATGATTCCACTTATATGAGGCAAACAGAAAGCAAAATGGTAGTTAGTGGCTGGGGGAGGGAGAAATGAGAGAGTTTTTGTTCAATGGGTATAGAATTTCAGTTTCAAGATGATACTGTTCTAGAGGTCTGTGTTGTACAACAGTGTGAATATACTCAACACTGTAGAATTAAAAATGGTTAAGATGGACAGTTTTATGTTAGTGTTTTTAACCATAATTTTATATGTGCTTTTTTAACCACAATTACAAATTTTAAAAAAGTGTTAACTCAACATGCATTAGACAATATAGAAGATTTTGCCAAACTTTTCACTATTAAGAAGAATTGATTTGAAATGAATTAAAAATACATATCTTTCCAAATTTTTGAAAGAAGAGTAGTATATTTCAAAGTATTTTTTATAGTGGAAGTCAGCAACATACACAAAGTTCGAGTTTGAAAAATCTGGGTAATTGTTCTAGTCTTCTGAACAAATAGGCAATTGGGCAAACCAGAAAATATTGACTTTATCCTAAGATATTATCTACTTACATTTGGTTCTGAGAGATTCAGAGCACATTAATCTCTGGTTTTATAGCCTGATTAGAATTTTTAACATTTTTTTTGCCTCTGATATTTTTAATTATCTAGCTATCCATCTATCCACCCATCCATTCACCTCTCCATGCATCCATCTATATATACATAATTTTCCTCCTTCCATTTTTCCTTCAACCCTACAATACCTGTAGGTTCTTACCATGACCATATGTTCCTAAATATTTTGCTTAAGAATTTAAAGAATGTTGAAAGGAGATTTATCAAGACTTTTTAGGAATTCTTGATGAAGCTGTGGACATATTTTGTGCCTTTTTACCTATCTATAAAATCCCCCTAAATTTTAAGCAACAGCTAATGTGACTCATACTTTTCTTAGTCTAAATGACAAAAGGTAGCTGCATTGTGATTCACAATGGATGATCCTCTCCCTTACTAATAATGACTATTGTATTTGCTGTTCTTCACACTAGTTGCTGTGTCAGGACAACTGCATATTTTGCACAGTGCTCTCTAGCAAATGTTTTGAAATTTACCCTCCAGAGACCATCTGCTATAAATGGGCTTCAGTGCAGTTAATGAATATTTTATTACCCTCATTCCTTTTTTTGGTCTAGAATGAAAAACATGGGTTAAGTGTGAAGTGTCAAATTAACAGAAATGTTTCATTGAACCATTCATTCTCTGAAACATTTTTGTTAAATATATGTGTGTATTTCATGTAATCAATTTACTAATGCAAATGTATACCAGGGAAAACATGAGTGACTCAATATGAAATGTTTAATAGTTTCTAAGCATAATTTCTGGCACTATAAACACATCACTTTTGATTGACTTAAAATAAGACAGTCATTGACTGGTTGAATGAATCTGATCATATATTCTCTAGAAAATCAAACGCCTTGAGAAAATCTTCTGCAGTGAAATTATTCACCACATACTATTTTTCTGTTGTCACTATTTGATCATCTTTTGCCTTGTGGCCATGTAAAATAGTGCTGAATTTCTCAGATCATTCATTATTTGCCTATCAGAGAATTTCTGTGTGGTATGGGTCAAATTTGGAGATTCAGTCTTCCAAATTCCTCCTTTTGGGAATAACTCAGAAAATGACTCTGTTACTATTAGTTAAATGATGTCATGTAACATCATATCTTTGCATTTCAGGAACTGCATATATGTTTTGTATGGTTTTAAAAACAGATGAGCCAAAATGTCATGTGAGATTTGATGAGTACATATTGCTCTGGCAACAGGGTGCAATTAAAGAACATTTAGTGAAAAGCTACTATGTGTCTGATACAATGTTAAACATTTCAGTGAGTCATCTCATTATGTCCTCACCATCACACTGTAATATAAAAGCTAATATCACCTACGTTTTATAGTTGAGGAAATTCAAGTTCAGAAAGGCAAAGCAATTTGTCCTAGGCCAACTTATAAGTTGAGGTTTGGGTTAGTCTAATGCAAAAGCCTATATGTTTTCTATTTTATCATGTGGATCCCAGGTTAATACTGATAGCCCTTCATAATATGAATACAGTTATTTTTAATTAGATTTTTTTAAAAATTCACTTTTTAAAATAAAAGTAGAAAAAGGAAAAGAAACTTATGACTTATTGTTATGTGATAAACATAAGGCAAGATACTTTCAAATGCTTTATACTGAATTCTTAAAATAAAAATTAGGTTATTTCTATAGCAAATATGATACGTATTGTTGAATTTTGAATTCTAGACTTCAGCTCTAATTAATATAGTCCATATTTTTCTCAACTAAGGTGGATAATTGATTTTTTAACCTCGTGTAAACATTATAGATAACGCATGTTTTGCTTTTAGATCAATGATTGAGCCAGTTTTTTCTTGCTAGATTTATTCATGCATCTAGCAAATAGTGTGTGAGTGCATACAATATGACAGGCACCCTTCTAGGTGCTTGAGTTGGATGGTGAAATAAAAATATCTGCCCCTATGGAAATTACATTCTACTGAATTTGATCTCTGGAACTAACTCATACACTACATTGAAATATATTAGTTGTAGAAAATATGCCTCTATAACTTTCATCTGCCATTTGTTGGATTCAAGATGTCAGGATCATCAAAACATCAAACTTAAGGTGAATCTTAATCTACCAGTTGGTAAAACAATTCCTTCCATGTGTGTGTGTGTTTGTGTTTTATCTCAAGAAAATTGAATAGAAGGAAGTGCTGAGATGTTCAGTTGAAACAGACTTTCCTTCAGTCACCAAGTAACGTCAATAGCAAATTCGGAGATGGAGTAGGTGGTTATGTCACTGAGCCTCTTTTAATTTGTTTCTGGCATCTTATCTCTTATGTTCCTTTGCTTTTTTTTTTTAATAATTTATTGCATTTTATTTATTTTATTTTTGGCTGCGTTGGGTCTTCGTTGCTGTGCGTGGGCTTTTCTGTGGTTGTGAGCGGGGGCTACTCTACTCTTCGTTGTGGTGCGCAGCCTTCTCATTGCAGTGGCTTCTCTTGTTGCAGAGTGCAGGCTCTAGGCACATGGGCTTCAGTAGTTGTGGCACACAGGCTTCAGAAGTTGTGGCTCGTGGGCTCTAGAGCGCAGGCTCAGTAGTTGTGGCGCACGGGCTTAGTTGCTCCGTGGCATGTGGGATCTTCCCGGACCAGGGCTCGAACCCGTGTCCCCTGCATTGGCAGGCGGATTCTTAACCACTGTGCCACCAGGGAAGCCCTCCTTTGCTTTCTTATCGCTACCTCTGTGAGACGGCCTAAGACACCTGCATTACATGGTTCTCATTACCTCTCACTTTATATTTACTCTTTCTCATTTCTATTTCCACTCTTAGTGATCTTCTTGTCTGTTTCTCCATTATTTTCTTGCATCTGAATTCATGTCATGAAAAGATCCAGAGTCACTGTATGCAAAAGGAGTCTAGTTCCTGTGGTTAAAATGCTATCACATAACACTGTGACATTTCTGTGTATATATTAAGCAATTACAAATTTTATTTAGGTCTTAAAATTTATCATTACATGTATAAACCAGTTGTCTTCATTCTCTGATTACTTAAACAATTAAAATGATAGACAGGAATAGAAAATAAGGGGCAATTCCCTACAAAGTGCAAATATTATACCAATCCCAGTCAAAAGCAGACAGCTCAGAAACAAAAAGAGGGAAAAGATAATTTTCAAGAAAGCTATTTAGGTACTTTTTCTTTAACCTAAACACAGATGAGCATGAAAATAAGGAAATTACTGTTAGGTAGAAAACAGACTGTTTTAACCTTTGCTGTGCATGGGTAACTGACACACACGGGAACCTCTGATCCCAAGACTTTTGGGTACAAGAGGCAGGGTTCTTCTCTTCTTGCCAAGGCCACTGCATCAAAGAGAAGGACTTTTAAAAATTTCCTTAGTAGTAGACTTACTTATAAAATTGGAAAGCTTAGTCCAAAATTCCAGTATTTCTTTGTATCTATGCATTAGAAAATAGAAATAGAAATACCTTGTTATATAGAATTATAATCGGTGAATACACTGAACTTTTAAAATTAAAATTTGAACAACATGCTATTAGCCTATCAAATTTCACATGGGTAAGCAAACAGTTGACATGAATTGGATTGGATCAGCCTGTTAATGTCCCTGTTAAGGGACACAAATGATGATTATGGAATGACACAGAGCCAGATGATTAAGGAGAAAATGGCCCACACTAGAACAATGGCAAAGACATTCTCCCTACCTACACACTCATTATAGACCAATATTACACCAGACATTCATTTTCATATTAATTTATTGGGATTGCATAATATATTAATATCTAGGCACTATGATAGGTGTCAGGGATATAGCAGTGAACAAAAAACATATAATCTCTTCCCCACAGAACTCACAGTTTAGTTATTTACGTATACTTGTGGAAGTTCGGTAATATTTGTATAATGGTAGAGATTCTTTCCTGCCTACCCCATATCCATTCCCCGTTTTTCATTACTATAGGACTCATATTATTGGGGTTGCCAATTGGCACCGACAAAACTATATTTCCCACCTTCTCTTTCAAATAGAGATGTGCAAAAAAAGGGAAATCAAAAGTCAATGAATGAGACTTCCAGAAAAATTTTTTAACTGAGAGATGTATCCCTCTGCATTTGCTCCTTTCTCCTTCCTGGTGTCCAGGACATGGATATAATGGCTGGAGCTGAAGAAGCCATTTTGAGACCACGAGCCAACTTGAAGATAGAAACAATATTCTAAAAATGTAGAGCAGGGGACTTCCCTGGTGGTCCAGTGGTAAAGAATCCGCCTTCCAATTCAGGGGACGCAGGTTCAATCCCTGGTTGGGGAACTAGGTTCCTACGTGCCCAGGGGCAGCTAAACCCATGCGCCACAACTACTGAGCTCACGCGCCTCAACTAGAGAGCCCGTGTTCTGCAAACTACAGAGTCCACATGCCCTGGAGTCTGTGTGCCACAACTAGAGAGAGAAACCCAAATGCCACCACTAGAGAGAAGCCTGCACGCTGCAACGAAAGATCCCACATGCCTCAATGAAGATCCTGCATGCCACAACTAAGACCCAACACAGTCAAAAAAATAATAAATAAATAATAAAAAAATTTTTTTTAAATGTAGAGCAGAAAAATCAAAGGAGCCTTGATCTCTGGTGAAATCTCAGAGTGATCATAAAAGTTCAGGAAAGCCTGCCTCTGAATTTGTTCTACATAAAAAATAAAGTCATATATTCATCTTATTGAAGTTATTGTTATATGAGGTTTTTTTAATATGCATTTTTTTCCAATTTTGACAGATATCCACAGATATAGAGAAAAGACAAATTCTAATACAAATGTGAATTTATTCACATATTGAAATGTTATTTCGGATGTGGACTTGGTTATTTTCAACCAAATCTTCCACATACTCCAGGTTTATAAAGCTCTCTGTTGAAAGACAGTTTTGAGATGGTTTAAGGAAAGATGCCTAACCAGAGAAACTGGTTGACCGTTCTAAGCAGTTTTTGGTATTCAAGATGGATGAACCAGGCAAGAAGAGTCCCTTACCCCATGAACTTAAAAGTAAGCTAGTCCTGTGTTATGGTTTCTTCTGCATTTGCTTTGATTTTGATTTCACCATTTTCTAAATTCTTGTAACATTTCCTCTATATCACAAAATTCATTGTTTAATTAAATACCTTTAATAATTTCCATTTATGAGTATCTTCTCTCTTCAGTACAATTACTCTTCTACAAGAGTAGAAGACAAGAAAGCTGCCTCATCATGTTATTTTAGCCACCATTGTCAGATTAGGACAGGATACTCAACTATTAACTAGGTATTTGTGTGATCCAGGGATCCTTGTTTAGTGAATAAAACATGATATTGTGATTTTATTGGCATATTTAAAGTTTCTTTGTTTTAGAAAAAGGTTTTTATGAGTACATCTTATAAGATAAATATGTTTTCTAGTGGCACATATAAGTTTCATCTTTTGTTGCAATTTACAAGAGCATTTTTAGAAAGTGTCTTTAGAGGTGATCTCAGTGATAAATTTAATACTACTACTTAACATGCTGTTCTTTTATTCTTTCATTAGTGGGTTTTTCTTGAGCACCTTCTACATAGCAGGCACTAATCTAAGCTAGAGGGGAAAAGTGTGGTGGGTGGGATGGGAATTAGTAAGGCAAAGACTGCATCACAAGGAGCTATTCTAATTGGGAAAGCAGACTATAAACAAGTGTGCAAATGCATAATATAATTCTAGATAATGAGAATGGAAAGTTCTAGAAAGAAATTAAAACAGGATGGAAGGAGAGAGAATGATGGGGATGAGGATGCTTTTTGATGTGGAAGCAGCAAAGCCAGCAACAAAAGGATCTGGAAAAATAGATTCCAGAGCCTGAGTTGGAAATGAGCTGGGTTTGTTCCAGAAAGAGCTAGGAGGTCAGTACAGCTGGAGGACTGTGAGTGAGGTAAAGTGGTAGGGGAGGAGTGCTTAGCAGGAGGCAGAGAACAGATCACTCAGGACCTGGGAGGTGAAAAAGAGTTTGTATTGTATCCCATGGGTAATGGTAAAAAACTGGAAAGCTTTAATCAGGGCAATGCCTATCAGATTTACATGTTAAATTGCTGTTCTGGCTATCGGTGAAAGAATAGAGTATTTGAGAGCCTGAGTGGAAATTGGGAGACCAGGTAACAGATGACAAAGGTAATCTAGGTGAGAAATCATGTAGACTGGAGTACGGGAGTAAGAGTGAGGTGTCAAAAGGGGCCAAGTTCAGAAAATAATCAGCAGGTAGAACTGACAGGACTTGCTGATGTAGGAGGTATGGTGTGTAGTGTTTTGTTCAGACTTGGCATACAGAGCAGATGATATTCACAGTGACTACATTAACACATTGAAGTACTAAATAAAGTGTTCTTATTTCATCCTGAGAAAAGATAGCTTTCCTTAAAAGAGTTGACTTGTCAGAGGATAAAGGGAGTCACAGAACCCTTTATAAATAATTCTTATTGATGGCTAATAATTCTTATAAGTCACTAATCAAGAGGTGGAGGGAGAAAACAAAGAATGACAGTTTTTATCATAATTTGGTGAACAGTGTAAATTATCTGGATTCTAAATCACAAATATTGAATGTTTCTGTTTTTATTTTGCCTCAGACTTTCACTTTGTCCCCTTGGCGACTGGCAATTTTAATTTTAGTAAGAAAAACAAAAAATTTGACAACTTAAAAATTTATGAAACCAGATTGGTTAAGTTGAAAGGACTCAGAGTAGGATGCTAGTTATACTTATTTTTTAGTTATTGGGTACCATCAGGAATGCAGACATTCAGAGAAAGAAGAGCATATCAGAAAATTGACAGCTTTGTGGATGGCTTGAAAGGCAGGAGTGAGATATATTAAAAAAGAAAATACCAGAGAAAATGAGTGAAGCTTCCCAAATGTAGAGAATTCAGTGATTAAGTGTGTTGTCAATAGATTCTGACAGTAGGCATGCAATGAAGAGTTTAGGTATTTCACACACAGGCACTATTGCACCAGACAGATAAACACACATCACTAATTTTCTCATTGGGTTTGATGGGTTTATCCCAGTCTTCTTCTATAGTCAACAAGACTAGTATTTAATGGTATTTATTATTGATTCCACTAGGAAGATCTATTTGGAATATGGTTGATTTGTGATCACAGTGAGAGGTGAATCAGTTAGAGATAGATAGATAGATAGATAGATGATAGGCACAGAAACAATTGTGGCTAGACTTTTGTAGCCAAAAGAAGGGTAAAAATTCTTAACAGACCAATATGTAAAATCCCTGGGTTTTTTTTTTTTACATGATCGCTCTTACTCAGGGATTCTGTGCAATTTTAGAAATTAAAGACTAAAGAGGAACTAATGAGATTATTTGGAAGCACTCAAATTTTAGCACTCAATTCTCACTAAAAATCTCAGTGTAGGAAACTTTTAAAAATGAAGCATGATCAAATAGCATCAGCAATAATAGTTTTTGCCAAAACAAAGCCTGATCTTTCTAACTTAAGCTAGGCTATCAGGTTCACTGAGGTGAAAAAGGTAACTTATAGTTGGAACTAGTGGTTAGCAATTAGGGACTGTGCATTATAATAATTTTATTTAGCATTCAGACAACTCTACAGTGTGGTTGTTTTTATCTCCATTTCATAAGATAAAGAAACAGAGGTTCAAGAAGGTAAATATTATCTAGGACTTGAAAAGTAAAGTAAGTGGTGGGACTATGATTCAAACTCATATTCTTTTCATATTTACACCTCCTCTCAGTAAGTCTCTTCTTTAGCAGTAGGGAACCTTCCATTAGTTTGAAAGAAATGGTTAGGAGGTAAATTTCAGCTCCGTAAAAAGAAGTAAGATCATAGGAGTCTATGATTATAATCTATAATCATGATGAAATAAATTAGGAATTGAATTTCATCATTCAATTCAACTTATAAAAAGGGAGTTAGGTAGGTATATATCATTGCTAACAGCACTCAGAGAAGATGAGGAAAGATGGCTGTAACCTCTTCACCACTGTGTAGAGACACCTGAATAATCACTGTTCATCTTCAGTTGCTTTGTAAGGGCTGAAACACTTGGATTGTGAATACCATCCACGGGGCTCTACTCGTGAGCTGATCTATGTGTTTTTCAGATCAACCAGTAAGAGTAAAATACACCAGATATTTTATGATTCTTACTTACTATAAGTTTTGAAATTAGATCTTATGTCTACTTTATATCTTGACAAAGCACACTCTGTCCTTTGATAGAAACTAAACCAAAATTATTGGTCTCACTGGTCTGGCTAGTGACTAGATTATTTTGAGTCCAATATAAATACATTTAAGAGACAAAAAAATGCTACCCTAACCTAACCACGATGTCCTTATCACATAGATACTTCTTACTCAGTTGATGCATTAGAACCACACCAGTTATATTCCTGTTTTCTGAGAAGCTGTACTTTCTCTAATTTGTTTCCTTTTGGACCTTCACCTATAGTTCTGATGGACTTATTTGTAACTTCTATATTCATAACTAAATAGTAGGTATCACTATAATAATGTCTATTTAAAATTTGTGGTGATCATTTTTATTCTGGCTACTAATTATGAAAAGGAAAATTAACAGAAGGCTGACAGATATCTCAAGATGCCTTTGAAATATAGATATATTTGCCTCTGTCCTCTAACCTCTTCAAACTGAATTGTGCTTTATATTTTTATTATCAATAAATATTATCTGATGTGAATACTAAGATTCTTGCTTTTACATGAGATATAGACTGCATTTACTACAAGTGTTGGCAAGTGTGAGGAGCAGCTGGAACTCTCTAACACTACTGGTTGGAATATAAGATGGTTCACCCACTCTGGTAAATAGTTTGGTAGTTTCTTAAAATTTTAAATACACATCTATAAAATGATTCATTCATTCCATACTAAGCATTTACTCAAGAAAAACAAATATAGCTGTTCATCAAAGATTTATATGCAAATGTTCACACAGTTTCATTTGTAATAGCCCAAAACTGGAAACAACACAAATGTCCATCCACAGGTGAACAGATAAACAAATGTGACACACCCATACAGTAGAATACTATTCAGCGATTAAAAGGAACAAATTATTGATTCATGCTACAATGTGGATGAATCTCAAAACTATTATGCTTATCAAAAGGAGTATATATTGTATGATTCCATTTATATAAAATTCTTTAAAAATTGCAAACAAATCTCTAGTGACAGAAAGCAGATCAATGGTTGTCTGGAGAATAAGGTAGGAGTGGATTGGGCATGGGGAAATGAGAGATTACTGAGGAGCAGGGGAAATTCTGAGGAGTGATAGATATGTTTACTGCCTTGGTTTTGATGATATTCTCATGGGTAAATACGAATTTCAAAACAAATTCTACACTTCAAGTATGTGCAGTTTATTATATGTCAATTATATCAATAAAATTATTTTAAAACTATAGTATATAAAGGAGTTGCATGTTTTTGAAGAAAATTGTTTATATTTAAGCCTAGATCGTAATGATATTTAAGAAATTTGCTTAACATTTTGTTAATACATTCAGATGGGAAGACAAACCACTTTTTAAAAAATGACACAAAATGCCAAAAAGCAGTCAGTGAATATGTGTTACCCTGATAACACCTCTTGTCTATCCCAATAACAAATTTTTAATTATAGAATTATAGAATTCATATGAGTGTTTCAAGGAGCTGATCTTAGAGACACACAAATTTTAAAAAAAGAACCTCATATGTATACCTTTACCTCTATTCACATTGGATATCAACTTTGGTCTATGTTTAGCTTCATTTCTGTTCCATCTCTATCAAAAACAAAATGAACTTTCACAATGAAAACTAACCTCTTTTATAACAAAATCTGAATCTACTACCATCTGTCATTGTCGTTTACAATAAAATGTTACCTAAGCCCCAATAATGCATCATGTAGTGAGAATAATAGTCACTTTGGATAGTACTCAACTCCAGGAATAATGCAATTGTACTCTGGAAAATATCTTCATTTAATGCTCCTCGACCATGCTGTGCTTCAGCATGAACAAATTTTTTTCTTCAGTACTAGTATACCCTTCTTCCAGTAGCAGTCTCAGTACTATCATATATCTTTCTTTTTACTTTAATGATGAAAAAAACCCTCTTTTGTTTGTATTACTAATATTCTTTTTCATCTAAATATTGCACGATGTCATCCAAGTTTAGTTCTAATCAGAAAGAGTAACACTTGCTGTTAGAATATACTGTGGAAGGAGCCATAGTATATAGGCTAGTAGTTAGCGGTAGTTCCCCTTTGTACTGTAAGAACCTCCTTTGTTCCTGGCATTTACTATTTTCAGACAGAGAATCAGTAGAGAGTCTTAAGTCTTCTAATACTTTGATATCCCACTGAGGAGCTGTGTGATACAGGTGAGATTAAATATCCAAATCCTGACTGTGAGAAAGTTTCTTTCCTCCAGGCATTAAAAAAGATCAACTGATACCTACATATGAACTCTGGCTACCCGAAGGAACCTTGACATTGAGTAACTCACTCGGGAGAGATGGAATATGGCCTAAAGGTTGAAAGCAGTAACTTAAGGGCGGGGCTAGTTTCATAGGCATAAGACCTGTGCAATCACACAGCACCCTGCTCCTAGAAGGGCCCTTCATTTGGTTTAATGTTCTGTTGTCACCTTACGATGCTCACTAATTTTTGAACAAGGGGTCCCACACTTTCATTTTGCACTGGGCCTCACAAATTAGGTAGCCAGTCCTACTTAGGGCTCAGACAGACTATTTATAAATTGTGTGACCTTCTAAGAACCTGTTTCCTCATCCATAAAATGGAGATAATTGTTGTACCTACCTCCCGAGATTGTTCTTAGGAATACATATATGAGAAAGTATTTACTGTAGGAGAAAGAATTTAGCTTAATATCTGGCGTATAATAAATACTAAAAAATATTGACTGCTTTCTTAGTGAATAACATTAAATGATCTGGTTCATTACTATCTGCTGTTTTAAAATGTCTATAAAATAGAAAATTTTACTTTGACGATGTGGATTACATCGTGCAATGTATATCGGTGTGTTAACTTCTAACATAAACATGTATATAATATAATTTTAAATGGAGTATGTGTATCAGTGACTTACATGCCATTCCTGTGGAATTCCTCAGGAGGATTAAGGCTAACACTCCGCATTTTACTGCATCCCATACTCCAGCATAACTGATGATCAAGAAGATCTTAAAAAACCTTGCCCAAGCTGTTCCCCTCAGCTTGACTACACTTTAGACAAGTGTTTGCAATTTTAAATTCTTTCTCTGCCTCTTTGTGATATAAACATTCTCCTAGACTCTTGCCAATTTTACAGCCCAGGTGTGTCTTCCTCAAGGATCTGGGAACCATCCTTTTTAGTTAGTATCAAGGGACATAGTGCCTCTGTCTCCCAGTCTTGGTAGGAAGGTAGGAGCCTAACTTGCATAAGCAACAATTAACAAATACAGAAGGCCCAATCACATTGACCAACCTTCCACCTAACATCCTTCAGTACTTTTTTTACTAGCTTACTCCAGCACTTAAAAATCCTCCACTCTGTTTGAGTGGAGTTGAGTTCAGTCTCTCCCCCCATTGCAAAAGTCTTAAATAAAGTCTTCCTTGCTGGTGTAACTCTGTCTAGCACAATATTTCTTTGACATTGAGAACACCCCAAGGGTAGGCTTTATGAGATACCATTTGAAAGTGTAGCCAGGGAAACAAGTTATATGGATTCAGATTCTGGCCACACCATTTATCCGCTAGGTGTGCTTGGGCAAGTATCTTAACCCCTCTGAGTCTCTGTTTCCTGATTTATATATTAGAAATATTAATAAAGTTATACCTTATAGAGTTGTAAGAAATAAATGAGATATCCATTTATAATTCCTACTCAGGTTAAGCTTGACTAAATAAAGATCAACTATAAACAAATATCTCAATAAATGCTAGCTATTAATATTAGTCACAGCATTAAAAAGACATTATTTGGGCTCAGCTGATAAATCAAGGCCTTCATTATCTTTCTGTGAATATTGAAAACGTTTCTGATTTCCCTTTCAAATCTATAGTCTTGCCCAAATCTTTAATTTGCAACACATAACCTTTCTAAAATTCAGCTTCTATCGTTTTTTCCCATTCTTATTACCTCTCAATGCTTTCTCAGTACTTTGAGGATAAAGTTCAAATTCCACAGTATGACATCCAAATGGCACTCAGATCTAGCCCTGGCCGTCTCTGCAGTCTAATTTCTTATGACCCTCCCCTCACGTTGCTCTCACTGTACCTTGCCCCTCATCATTCAGGTCCTCTGCAGGGTCCTGGCAGCATTGCTGTATCTACTCCATGGCTCACGCTACTCTTTTTGCTGGAAAATCCTTCCCTTTCTTATCTCCCACACATGGAGACTCACTTAAGTGTCAACTCCCCTGTGAAACCTTTATGTGTGTTCATTTTTGTACTGACTTCATTTATATTTTAATTCCTAAATAACCTAAGCTTATTGTATAATATTCACAAAATTCAAAGATAGAGTGTGGGGATCACTTACTTAACATTTCCCCCCTTTTTCATATCCCTTCTGAAAGCTTATCATTTTTGAGTTTGGTTTTCTTCTTCTTTTCATTGCATTTATAAACATTGATACACAAAACACACTTTATACACACAAAAGTATAATCATACTGTACATACAATTCTGAAACTTGCTCCTTTTTTAAAAACTATATTTCATGAGTGATATCATTTATTCCCACAAATACCCTATGGAATAGGAGGCAATATTACCTCCTATTTTCTAGCTGAGAAAACAGGTTCAGAGACGTTCACTCTGTTGCTTAAGTTCCTATGGATAGAAAGAGGCGAGATGGATACAAAATAAAAGGCACAGATGGATGTCTGACTCCAAAGTGCTTTATCTCAACAGGGATATTATATTAGTATGTGGCTAGGCTCGATAAACAAGAACCAGGCTGGTGATGGGTTAGGAGAATTAGGAGTGGGTGGAGGGACCAGAAGTGTTGATAAGAATTATCAGGAGGCTCAGCAGGAATAGGGTAGTGAGAGAGCTGGGAGAATGGAAGGTGGTCATCAGACAAAGGCTAGCATTTGACTTCTCACCAGTGGAGGAGTTTGGGGTCTGAGTAGACCTAAAGAGAAGTGCTGCTATGGGTAACAGAAGCACAAGCAACTTTGAGATCCTAAACCTCCCTTCTCAGAGAAAGTGGTAAGGGCAAGGAAGCTGAGTTGTCTCCTAAAGCTGACACCTGGGTTTATTGGACTATGTGTGTTTCTTTGCTTAGGAAATTGGGAGGAGTGGTAGGTAAGGTATGGCTTTGTTCTCAGGGTGACCAACTGTCCTGATTTGTCTTTTTCCCATGACTTGGGACTTTCAGTGCTCACAGGAAAGTACCAAGCAAACCAGGATGAACTGGTCACCTTGCTTGAAAATAATCTTTTGGAGCAATTCTTCCCATATTTCTACCTGTCTCTTAGTTCTATTTTAATCCCACTCAGCCTTGAAAGCCCAGCTCAAATGTTACATTTTCCTTGAGCTCTAGCACCATCCCCAATTCAGAATTGTAATTGCTTTCCTTAACTTGGTTTTTACTTGATATTTAGAATTTGTGTTATTTTGTCTTGAATCACATTTTTTTTCGGTGACGTGTCTCTCCTGTATTAGAATTTTTTTGATTGGTGTGAGATACAGATGCAATTTTATTTTTTACATATAAAATTATCCCAATTTTTATTATTAAGTAATAAGTCCAATTAATATTTAATAATAATTATCAAGCAGTTATCCCAACATCACATATTGAATAACCCATCTTTTCACACTGAAGTAATCTGCTACCCCTCTCACATGGTGAGTTTCCCTGTGTATGGTTCTGTTTCTAGGCTCTCTCTGAGAATTTAAACTCCTTGGGGAGAAACCATTATCCTAGTCATTTTGAGTCATCACCATTACCATTACCAATGCCAAACTCTATACCTCCCACTTGGTAGGTGCTCAATGCATATTTACTGAACTTAATTAAAACAAGCCTATTGTTGTTATAAGCCCTTTTTGACTTTTACTGCTTTAGATCCAATGAGAGGATTCATGGCAAGTCTGTATTTGCTAGATCTGAAAGGACGTATCATTTAGATATGTTTGCATTACAAAGCCACAAAAACCTGTTCAATATTTTCATAACTGTTTACTTGAACTGAATTTCAAATATGACATTAGATTAGGTTCTAGAACTGAAAAATACTTTACCATTTCAATTTGAAGCAATTAAAGTATTCATTTGAAAACTAATATGAAGATTAGAAAATGGTTTTCAAAATTTTGGAAAACATGGAGATGTTGCTTATGAAACAAAGTATTAAAAAATATTGATATCCTCATGAAAATGAAGCCATTTGGTAACAAAGGAATGGGCTGTTGGACAAAACCAGATACAAGATTATTGTCAAGTTTCAAGCTTTTGTTTTGGATGGTAGGCTCATAAGTGTTTATCATACTATTTAAAATAACTAGTTAAATAATAACAAATATAAAACACGCATAGACTAACAATGAGAGCACATTATGAACTACAGGTTATGATTAATCCAATTCTGTGAAACTGAAGTACAATAAGAAAAAAAAAATGGTTGTCAATAACGTAGGTAAATGGAAATATATATTGTCTATGCTGGCCACATTAAATGTCAGCTCACTTTAACACATATGGATTGAACATGTATTGTGGAAAGTAATTATTTTGAGGGCATTGGAAGATTTTTATTTTTATTAAAGGAATTACTATCTGAGAAACAGAACCAGTAATATAAATTACTTAATTAAAAAGACTGCTTCCTGTGCTTTTTATCATGCACCTCATTAATTACAAAATTTCAAAAATATAAGCTCGATGTAGAAATATTTATTTATTTATATTCATATATATCTTTCACTATCATTGGCTATTTTAAGCAAAAATGTACATTTAGGGAAAGGTTAGCTGTTAATGATAATGGAGGTAAATCTTTACTTCAGTACTCATCTTTTCAGTGTCTATTTTTAACCCCTTCTTGCTTCATCTGATTCTATCATCTTTGAATTACCTTATAATATGGCTGACAAAGAACTCCTACTTGAATCTGTAGAAATTTCAGCTCAGCCATTTTCCTGTGTACAAATTATAAGTATTTTTTGTTCAATCAGTAATTTCCTCACCATTTTGCAAGGGATATTTTAACTAATATAAAATAATATACTCGGAAATCCACTTAACCAGTTGCTTGAAAGCAATCAGCTGGAGGTGAATAAAGGCGTGAGGGCACCTCCAGGCCTCTACATGATGGAACACCATCATACACACCTGGTACAAGTATTTTTGCAGTATTTCTGAAGAACTTACTTCAAAGTTCATGACAATAGCAATGACATAGATTCTTAGAAGTCAGACAGCTGAGAATTTATGTCAAGGAAACTATCAGTAAACAGACCAAGATTTACAAATGTAAGTGTTCTCATAGCATTATTTCTAATATTGAAAATTGTAAACTAATTAAAATTTTCAACAACTGAAAAATGTTTTGACAATTTATATTCATCCACATCTAGAATAATAGGCAGCCATTAACATGGTATTTCTAAAATATTTAATAGCAATGAGAAATGCTTATAATAGTAAGTAAAAACAGCAGGATACAAAATAGTACATACAATTTGAAAATATAAATGTAGGGAAAATTGTAAGGTAGTACATTTTATTTTTTCCTTTGTTCTGTCCTTTAAATTGCAAATTATCCACCATAAGCATGTATTACATTTATAATAATAAAATCCTCTTATAAAGTTATTTTAAAAATTAACCCTTATAATCCTACCACCCAGAGAGAACCATTATCAAGATTTTTATCTCTTCTCTACCAGTATTCTTCCTATGGCTATTAATATAGTTAAGATCACACTACATATATAATTTAAGTACCCTGCTTTTCAAAGTTAACGTGAAAGAACAAGCACAAAATTAGTATATAATTATACTTAAGAGGTCTTTGAGTCAAATAGATCTGGGCTGAAGTCTGATTTTGCCACTGACCAGCTGCATCAGGTAGAATTGTGTTTGGCTGCACTTAATAAAAATCTAACTTCTGTGACGTAATCAAACAGGGTTGGTTAAGGGTCTTAGGCAAACGTGGGTTGGTGCAGTCCTCAAGAACTTCATCAAGGTCCAGGCTTCTCCTTGTCTCTTGTACTGCCATTCTTAGCCTGTGGTTTTCAGCAATGGTTACAATATGACTGCTACACACACAGGCTTCATATGCTCATTTGAGAGAAGAAGAGGGAAGATGCAGGCCAAAAGGCTGAAACACTCATTCCAGTTGAGTCTTCCTTTAGAATAGCCACCCCTGCTTAAATTGCATTGGCCATAATTAGGCACATGGCCACCTCAATTGTGTTAGTCTGTTGGTTGAGTATTTTTAGCTGAGCATATTTCAACCCCAAACAAAATTGGAGTTCTGTTACTAAGGAAGAAAAGAATGGATTTTAGATGCGCAACCAGTAGAGACTAAACCAATGCTGTACAATCCTCAGCAAAGCACTTAGCCTAGCTGAGATTCGGTTTTTTCACACTTGAAAGGGGATCAAGAAAGTGTCTCATGAAGTCGTTGCCAGGACCTAAGGCATGTAAAATGATTCGCACAATGTCTAGCATTTACCAGCATTCAAGAAATTTCAGCTATTACTTATTAAAACTCATAAACATAATAGTCTATCATATGGATATACCTCAATTTCATTGACAATGCTAATTTATTTTGGTTATTGTATAAATCTTTTATAATTAATAGCAACTACATTTGTATTTAAATTAATGTTGCTGTGACTAATTTGTGCATAATTTTTCCTTCAGTTTGTATGACATTCTTAGAAAATTCATAGAAATTAAATTAATGGATCAAAGAGTTTGAACAATTTTAAAACCCTTCATTCATCTTGATGGTTTGTTCTCCAAAATGTTTTTTTACACAGTTAATTTCTACAACAGTTCTCATATCTTCACTCTAGCTTTACCTCATTGAGGGTAGTCATTAATTGCTAATTTGATAGATGATTTGGCAAAGACTACTACCTTCTTATCGAAGCTCATATTCTCATCTTTCTGGCCATACAGCTTATCTATATTTGCCAATCTCCCATGCCAGATAGGTGTGTTCACCTGGCCAAGTTCTAGTCAGTAGAATATGATGTACACCATTTCCAGGCTTGGCCCATAAAAGTCTCTGACATGTGTCTCTCCATGTCTATCTCCTCTTCTGGCTGCCTGAGATGGGAACAATGATGGAAACTTTGGAAGCCATACACTGAACGTGGCAAGTCTCCTTCAGCTGGTCCCTGGATTACTCCCTGAGACTGCCTTCAGCTGATGCTTGCACCCACTCCTCTGGCTTTCCGTGTAGGGACATGACACGAGCAAGAAAGAAACGTCCATGGCAACAGTCATTCACATGAGGCCTGTGGATCTCTACAGGGCCCATAAATAAAATTTGGGGATTTGTGAACTTGGCATGAGAACAAAATATTGTCTTAACTGCAATTTTGCATTTTCTTCTATTATAAGTGTAGGCAACAAAGTAGTAGTATCAGTAGTACCTGTGACAGGTATTTTTGCATCATGCTACAATTGTAACAGGTATCTGAAATTTAGTTCATACTCATCAAGATCCTGAAATTACAGTAGTAATTAAACCTGCTGCTATATTTTGTTATTTAATGTTTTAATAAAGAAGCACTTTTAATATCATATCACAAGTTATTTTAATATTTTATAGCTGCATTTCAATATAATTGGTTTCTTTTGAAATCTTTTAAATTTTATTTTATGTATTTAAAAACAATATTCTGAGAAAAGGTCCTAAGCTTCACCAGACTGCTAACATGCCCTGGTACAGAAAGGTTAAGAATGCTTGTTTATATTATGTTTGAGCCATTTTATATTTGGGGGTCTTTTTGTTATACCTTTTAGCATTACCCTAACTTATACAAGTAATGAATGGGCAATAAAGATGTTAAAAAAAAAAAGTAATGAATGGAGGTGTTGGGGTTTGGGTGTTGTAAAGTTAAATTTGATGTCATTATGTTTTTATATGTATTTAATACATAAATCCTATAAGATTGCCATATTTGTTGCAAATGTTTTTACCAGTTCTTGTTTACTTTTTAATTTTATGATGTTTGATGTACTGAAATGTGTTTATGTGGTCATTTCTATCAGTCTATTTTTATGTGGTTTTTATATTGCTTTCTCATTTAAAAAATCCTTCCCCAACCAAAAGTTAGTTACAAGGTGCTAACATTTCTCACCCAAGAGGGTGTGCCATTCACATTGTTGGTCACATGAATTTAACCCCTGGGCTGTGCAGCATACAGCTTGGACAACCATACTCAGCAACCTCAATTTGTTAAGGACTGCATGCTTTATTTGCATTTAATTCTTTAAGTCATTTGGAATATATTTCATTCTCTGTCGTGAGATAGATTTAAAAGAAGAATGATATTTCTCACACCAATTTTTGAATAATTTAACTCTTCCACCTCTATTTCCTTTGGAACATCAAAAGTCCTTTAATAGAATTGGGTTTATTTTTGAACTGTTCCATGCTAATCTTATACCAGTACCATATTTTAAAAATTATTGTTAATTTTACACTATTGTTTAATAGCTGGTTGGGCAAGTTCCCCTTTATTATTCATAATTTTAAAGTTTTTTGATATCCTGAAAAAATCTTCTTCCAGAAAAATTGCAGAATGTACTCTCAGCAGAACGAAACTTTGACAGTTGAAGGAAAAATTGTACCGCCATATAAAGAACAATTCCAAGGTTTCTTTGTATATGTGGCCCCAAAGAAAATATTGTACTTATATTTTATCCACAAATTTATGAGGGATCTCACTTCAACTTTTCCACTTAGACTTAACGGTGTGGTGAGAAGAGCTCTGGAATAACAGTCAGAAATCCTCAACTTGAAACCGTATTGAATTCTTTCCAGGTGTCTAACCTGAGACAGGCTGCTTACAGTCTTAGAGTCTTAGTTTCCTTATGTGTAAAATGTGAGTATAAATTCTATTCTATCTATTACCCTGGGCAACTGTGAAGAGTGAGTTAATATATTTGAATTCTCTTTAAACACTACAAAGTATTATAGGCAACAAATTAATATTTAATTAAAGTTACTGTTTTACTGGAGTTGGAGATGTATTTACTGTCGTCGAGTTTTGTATCACCACATTCTCTAGAGTAGAATTTGATAAGAGACGACTATGTCTTGGATATTAACCAAGAAGATTTAGTTTTAGTGGAGAAGCCAAAAGGATCTCATTATAAGTTAGTGCCATGACATGGACTCTGAGGATGGTATTAGACATAGGTTACAATTTACGTACCTTTCAGTGTTTGAATAGGGTAATTGGGGGAGGGGGGTTTAATACCCTGACCTGACATGATCCCAAGTTAAAATTTTGGGATAGAAGATGAGAGTAGCTGTACTAATAAAATGAGAGCCTAGGTTTAGTTGTATAAAAGAGAGACCTTTTGGAATAGGGGTCAAGATTCCAAATGGTTCAGAGCTGTCAAATTTATACAGGTCAAAGTCCACTTTTGCAAGGAGTGTGAGTGCAAGGTGGGGTACACTGGTGATTCAGGAACATTTATTGTAGAGCTGCACTTTATCTCCTTTCAGAACAAACACCACATTCCTTGGAGACACTGTATAGCACACTTTGTCTTCCAAAATTACATGTACAATTTGTGATTGATTGACATGTTCCTGCGCTAAAATTACGGTTATGTGTGTACAGTCTTCACTGCTGTTGGGGCGAGAATTACCACAAGCATCAACAGGACGCGAGCATTTCCCTATGAAATGATACCCAGTACTGTAAATATGTTTACCAAAAATGAAGTGCATTCTTTAAACACACTCCATGTGCAGTCCTCTATTCCTCTTTTTAAAGTAGGAAATGTTTTTCAAATTATGAGGGAAAATGGTGAGGGAAGTAGGATTTTATAGGCTCCTACTACGTGCCATTCACACTTGAGGAGTACATTATAATCATAGCAGTAAATGTTTCCACACGAAATAGATTTTCAAGTTGATTTCTAAGTTTACCACCGTTAACTTTATAAAGCAGAGGCAGTTTTCCATAGTACGTGAACCCTACAGTCAGGCAAACTGGGTCTGGAAACCAGTGCTGGCTCCTGCATAAAAATTACTTGTCCCCTCTGATTTTAAGCTTGATTTTCCACTCCTTTAAAACAGGGGTGCCACTACTGCTACTACAACTACTGCTGCTGCTGCTACTACTACTACTAGGAGTGATGATATTAGTATATAATGGCAATAATATGTTGTTATTAGGTAATAATAATGATAGTTGTCTGATTAAGATAATACAGTTACAGAGTTTATTCAGTGTCTAAACTTAGTAAGCAATAAATAACTGTTGACAAGTATTATAAAGACTAGAAATTTTTACTGGTGAAAACAAAATTTTCATATTAAATTGTGTTTTCACAAATATTTTTATTTACATTTTACTAGAATTTATGTAGTTCCTGCTATAATTTAGAAAGTTTTCATTGAGCCCGATGACTAGTTCAATCTCTTTAATGTGCATAGCATCTCAAGTAGATAGCACTCCAACCCTGCTTCATGTTAAGTTTCTTGATTGCTAGCAAAATGCCGTTGGCTCAGTGAAATTGGCTAATTCAACTTCCGGCTTCCAGAAACAAAAACAATTTTTTTTTTGCAGCCTGACAGATTTGACATAAAGGGATCTATTTTAAAATTCATACATGCATATATACTACATAAAGTGAGCAGCTAGAAAGTTTTAATATACTTATAAAAATAAACAAATTATAGTTCCTTAATTTCTCAGGACATAATCATTGTTAGAGGAAAGACTAAAATTTCCTTAGATTATGTTCCAGTGGCTTTCAGCCCACCTGGGCAAAGACTAATATCCTTAGAATGGCCTACAAAGTACTAAACAATCTGCCGCCCCCAACTCCCTGCCCCCAACACTCGCACTTTTCCTGCTCAGACCTTGATTCTTCCTGCCATCCCCCAGTTCTAGTCACACTGACACTTTCACCTAGACAGGCAGGCTCCCATCTGCTTTTTCCTGTGCTTGGAATGCTCCTCCCAAGATATTCTGATGGTTCCCTTGCTCATCCCTTTTGGAAATTGACTCAAATGTGACCTTTGCAGCAAGACCTACCCTGACTCTCCTCATACCAACTCCCCTTCTGCAATGCTCTCTGTCTCCTTGTCCTGATTCATTTTCCCTATAACACCTATCAACCACCTTACATACTTTTAATTTTACTTTATTTTCTTTATTTTTTTTTTTTGTTATTCATCATTACAACAAAATATAAGTTGTATGACAACAGAGATTTCAATTTGGTTCACAGATCTATCTCCAGTGCCTAGAATAAATAGTTCCTGGTACGTGGTAGAAACATTAAATCTTGATTGAATGAATACATTGGAATACATTCCAAAGTAAAAGTTTTAATTGGTGACTTCCAATATGGGAAAAAATAGACATACACCTTGATGAGATGCTAACTATTAAACATTTAGATGTCTACTTTCAGTCTAAGAACAAGGAAAAACTCCAGTTCAATTTATTTAAAAGAACATCCATACATAATGCTATACAACTGGAAAGAATGAAAAAGTATGGGGAATTCAATGCCAGATAGGGGAGCCGAGCCTGGGGCACTGAAGGGAATCTCCAAATGCAATGGGGACAGCTCACTAATTCACCATGTGAGAAACTATTGGAAAAAGTACATAACTGAGAACCTCTGCACCAAAATAAAATAGTGTTAAAATGAACAATAAGACATTTTAAACTGTAAATAAAACATGTACTGATGCTATGTTCCTCTAGGTGGTTACACTGAATTATTCGGGATGAATTTCAAAATGAAATTTTGTAGCCCTAGACTCTTGTTTCAATGGACTATTTCTAGTTGTATATCCAACAAAATTGCCACTATTACAGTTTTGCAAATACACTAGCAATATTTTTTTTTATTTTGTCTTAAGTCTGCCCAACTTTTCTAAACTCTGCTTCAAGGTCACACTGCACCCTTTAATTGTGACCAGATTGACAAGGTCAAGCCCTTTTCTCACTTTGAGAATGCCACCAAGACATCATATTCCAATCTCAATAATTGATGCAAACAGCACTGGGGGTGGAGGAAAGGTGAAATGGAATTCACTCGGTTGTTGTGAAGGATGCAACACATCTTATTCATGTAATAAAAGCCTAAATATGAGGCAGTGTCTGCACCTCTCAACTGGGCTGTAATGAGCACGTGAACATTTCTTCCATGAAACAAGGGAGATGACTTATCCTTATTAAACAATAAAACATTGTGAAAAGGATGATGTTAAAATGATCTACAAATTTTACATGTTTCCTTTATGAACTTTTTGGATTATGGAGCCTTTTTCATCTCATGTGAAGAGCACGTGAGTAGCTATCTGGAGGTAGGTAGTTTGTGATAACGTCTCTAAGAGAAGCAAAGCTGTTTGCTTCTAATGCAGAACTGTGATGACAGAGACTTACATTTCATTGCTTTTGTTATTTCTTTAATGTTGATTATCTTTTTCACGGAAACAATTACTAAAAACATCTAGCTACTCAGTCTAAGTTTCATCACTTAGATTCTTATGATCGCTAAGAATGTTTTTCAGAAATGTTTAAATCATTAGTTACAATAAACATTGGCTTTGTAACCATATCTAAGAACTACAACTCCAGTATTTCCAAATGTTTTTTTAATAACACAGATTGTCTAAAGGTGTACTTAATCAGATCTGAACCATTTGTCTCACATTCGTGCCTCTCTTCTACCTCACTCCATGAGAGCAGAAAAGGAATTCATTTCTTTTATTTAAAATTCCTTCCTCTTCCAAGCCATTGCTTCTATTAAATTATCCTCATGTGAGATTAACAGTTTTTGGTTGAATGAAAGTCAAAAAACATGACTTTAAAAATTTAAACGTTAATATATACCACAAATGTTGCCTCATTTAAAGAAAACACACACAAAAAAATACCTCTGGATACTCTGACCAATCTACTTCAACTCTCCTATCTGCCCTTCCTTTTTATGAACATGATTGAAAACAAGTACTTGAAATCAAGAGAAAAACCAAAGAATGAGAGCCAATAGGCTCTCCCCTGGTATCTCTGCTCAGGATTTATTCATGTCTTGTTTTTCTCCTTTATTTTAAGATATCCTTGCTTGTAAAGATATTCTAGGAATACACAGATAATCTTATTTGAAGCTTTCTACTCTTCAATCAGACACCAGAAATCAGTGTCACATATTTACTATCATATGTCTCCAGGTTTATAGTGTTCAGAATTTACAGTATGGGAAAGCCCATTGCTGCCTTGTTTGGCACTTTCTTACGCCCATATATTACTTTCAACTTTTCAAAGTGCTTTCACAAAAAAAAGTGAAAAGTAACTGTTTCCCTGTAAGTGTTACACTGCCATATGTATCCAGCTTAGGCATTAAGGAAGTTAAAGTAAAAAATAGTGCAAAATAATTTTTAAGTGTTCAAAATCTTTTTAACAGTATCAGGTAAATGTGACATAATTATTGGATCATTTTTCAATCTTCAATATATGCAATGTGTTGACACAATACTTCATAATCTGCTATTTAATTTTACTTGAAATCTTTCCAACATCTTTGTTATCTGGGTTAAGCAAGGATCTGAAATAGAATGACTGAGCTCCCTTTATAGATCACTACTGATGACAACACTTTGGCAACAGTCCTAACTTTTCTCTTAAGAGGTTTAACTTTTACAAGAGCAAGTAGCATGAGTGTTTTATTTAAGCATCTCTCCTTTTTTCTATAATCTAAAAAAGATTATTTAAACCAATGAAATACCTGAAAGATAACCAAAATAGTAATGACAATATTTTATTAAGCATTCCCTATTTTTCAACCCCTTTTCAAGGCACCTAACACACTTTATGTCATTTCACTCTCATAACAACCCTGTGGGAGGGTTCTACTGTTACGTAGAACCTGTTTTATAGATGAGGTAACTGAGGTATAGTGTCTTTCTTATGCATAAGGAGGACCAACTCACCCAAGGTCAAATGGAAAAACATGGCACTTATTTTGACTAAAAAGCCTGTTTAATGGATGGAAATTTCATCTTTGCAAACTCTGAACTTCTTCAGATATGTCAAGTAGTGAGATGTCTAAAATAACACATGAGCAATTTCGGATTGTCCTGTGTGTACCATAGATTTGGAGCACTGTTTCATGCAATCAGAACTAAGTGTATCATCTTAGACACATTTTCTTGATTTCTTAGAACCTCGGTTTTCTTGTCTGCCATATTCTCAATATTAATATTGATTTGTGAGAATTAAAATAAACTAATAAACATGTAAGAGCCTAATAGCACCAGGTTTATTTTAGGTTTTTCATAAATATTAGTTTAATTTTCTCCTTCTTGTAGATCCAGTACCCAAATTATATGATTTGTACTTTCTCACACTGCACTGAAAATTCAGATCTAACTTATTACAACTTTTTAAGACTCCTTGCTCTTAAATTTGTCTTGTTTAAATACCTCATTTTATTTTATTTTATTTATTTATTTATTTTTGGCTGCATTGTGTCTTCGTTGCTGCGCGTGGGCTTTCTCTAGTTGTGGTGAGCAGGGGTTACTGTTTGTTGCAGTGCGCGGGCTTCTCATTGCGGTGGCTTCACTTGTTGCGGAGCACCGGCTCTAGGCGTGTGGGCTTCAGTAGTTGTGGCTCGTGGGCTCTAGAGCGCAGGCTCAGTAGTTGTGGTGCACAGGCTTAGTTGCTCCATGGCATTTGGGATCTTCCCGGACCAGGGCTCGAACCCAAGTCCCCTGCATTGGCAGGCAGATTCTTAACCACAGCGCCACCAGGGAAGCCCCTAAATACTCATTATATAATTGAACTCCATTTTATAATTTAGTTTCATATTTCTATCTTCTATTCCAAATCTCTCTTTAATATTACAGCTCTCGTCAAATTCACTAGGAGTTGAAATTTCTAACAAGTAACTTAGAAGAAAAAGGACTTTCATTCCTATTGAATGTCTTTCCTACTCATATATGGCAGAGGTCATTGTTACACTGAAAGTCTATAGTTGTATTTCAGATGTTAGTGAAACTGTGATCTACTTTAACCTGTTATTAAAACTTGGTCTTTTTCCTTTAAATGTGAAGCTCAGCCACCTAGAACATGAGTATCACTGTCCATGAGTGTGTCATGGAGGCGTCTCAGCCACATAAAGGGACCCAAAACTTCTCATCACATATTTAAATTCTAAAAGAAAATGTATATCTAGATTTAAATGATTTTCCATACTCAGGGATTTCTTCTGTTTCTGTGTAATATGATTATTCTTATCAATTGTTTAGCAACAAGTTATGTCTTTATTTAAAGCTCTAAAATCATGATTTTACTTGGTACACAATCCTCTACCTACTGAAGAATATTACAGGTAGAACACAGTAGTAAATTCCCATAAATAACTGCCTGGCTTATCTTAGAGGTGTTCAAAATATTTTCTAAAGCCCTGTCTGCAAAGTCAACATGAACTGAGGGGAACCATCAGAATAATTCATGGCATAATATGTCAATATATTTATATATTTCAAGGCCATGGATAAGAAAGGCAAATTATTATTAATAATTACTATAATAGCTATTTCTAATCCTTTGGACATATATAGTATGCATCTTCATTTAAATAAATTTAATGTTAACTCCATGTAATCTAATACTATGTTTGGCTTAAAACAATTAGATATTCAACATATTTTTTAAGGTTCTGCCTGATCTCAGTCTCTGTATACTTTCTCCTCTTCTCCCAGTGTGACCATTAAGTCTCAACCTTATCCTCTCCCCATCACATCCAAGGACCATGACTTGTTTTCATCAGAAATAATGACTTCCTATGGTAGTAATTTTCAGTGGGGTGGGAGGAAAGAGGAGAATCAAAACCAAAAGGGTGTTGATCCAAGGAAAAATTAGAAGGTTATGACTAGTTTGGAAATTTCTAATGATACGTAACATGATCTGATGCCTTCTTTCCCCCCATATTGTCCAGGCTAAATTCTGACCAGAGATAAGGAAGTGTTGAAAGTAATCTGGCCCAATACTCTGACACTCACAAAGCTACCCTGGAAGCAGTTTAAAAAGCATGACCTTTGAACACGTGTGGCTTCTACCTTGGTTCCGAGTCCCACTCTCCACCTTGGGCTCTGGCCCAGTTCCCTGGGCACTTTCCTCTCAGGCCTTCATTTCCCAATCCAAGCCCCTGCCAGGTTCTTGCTTGCTTCCTCCCTAGGACTGTATTGTTTATGTGTGCTTGCAGCACAAGATAGCATCTTAAAGCTGAAAAAGCATTGAGAAATCATTGAATTTAATATCCTCCTTTGTGGAAACCAAGAATCAAAACAAATTTTCCAACTGAAGTACTAAAGGACTGCCATGAGTATGACTCATCATTCAATATTTTTTTTTCCTTCTCACTGTGACCAAGAGTGGTGTGTTTTCTACAGATTAAGATATTCCTTACCCAGACTTAACCTGCTATGTGTTTCCTCCCTTCTCAAGTACCCTTCTTCCTGGGTGTCACATAGGGTCTTGTCCCACCAGCAGAGACGTCTCTCTTGCACACAACACAGGTCTCTACAAGGAATGAGTGATGGTCTTCATTCAGACCTCCTTGCTGTAGAATAACTTTTCATTCTTTCTCAGTTCAGAGAAACTGGGGTGGGGGGGTCTGGCATCCATTAAGCAGACAGAAAAATACCACTTATCCTGGAGAAATAGAGTCAAGATACTGGTTTTGAACCCTGCTCCATCTCTAGCTTTTCCATCACTTGGCCTGTTCCTTATGTATCTGCTGCTACTACCACAAACAATGTTCTTTTGAAGTGGCCCTGGTGTGAAAGTCTGGAGCTTGAAATGTTTTCTCCAATGGAAACGATGTGAGATGTAGTTGAAATAGTGCTATTATTACCATTGTTTAAATCTATTATGGTTTAAATAGGCTCCTTTTTTTTTTTACTCTTTTCCAAAGAACATAATTAGCAGATACACAAAATTTCAGTGGAAAAATATGTTTTAAGAGCCAAACAACTAATTTCAAAATTAACTCACATTTTAACTCACATAATCGATTACAAAGTTCCCAGGTACCAGGACTTAACAGTTTAAAGCAGTCTGTAGTTCTTGTGATGTTTGTGGATGGTGTTTCAATACAACTGAATTTCTATCCTTGATATTCTCTTGCTCAGCATTGACAATCAAGGGTTTATATATCAAGATGTGTAAGAGGTTACAATTCGTTCTTAAATGCCTGTTAAAGCTCTTTTTTTCCCTAGCTGCATGAAAAAAAAAAAAAAAAAAGATGCTACGTAATGTAAAGCAGAAGACAGAGTTAAAAGGTCAAGGTTCTGAACAAAATTGACCAGGGACTGGCTGTTTGACCTCAGGTTGGTTATTTCAGCTTTCTGTGAGTCATATTCCACATCTATCAAATACTCTCAGCCCTTGTTTGTAAAATACAGAAAAGTCCTTGAGAAAATGCACTGTGTGTTATAATGCAGAGTACACTTACCATCAAGAAGAGTGTCTTAAAGGGCTCATCGTCCATTTTTTGTGAACATAAAATCAACCCATGTTCCTGGAAATGCATAGACTGTCAGGATTGCAGAAAAAGAAGGTGTTTAATATAGCAAAGGGTTTTACTAACCAAATGCTTGGTTCTGTAGTCAGATATTCATGAAGAGGGGCTGAGAATCTTTTGTCTAATGAATCTGTGAAATTCATTTTTCTATAGCCCAAGAAATTGCTCTCTCAGAAGGAGTGAAAAAGGAGACTAGGTCCTATATGGGCATACTCTTATTTAATAAAACCTAGGGAAAGCTAATTGTTCCTGGTTGAGGTCAGGAGGAATATGACATGCGAAAATGTGAATTTGCTTTACAAACTTGCCCAGTATTTGAACATACAATGAATGACCCATCCAGGGGTCTAATTTTGCACAGGGCCACAAAGATTGGCAACTGTTTGTAAGAGTGGGCAAAATGAACCCAGCAGAATAATCATCAGGCAATTCAGATGCAGATTGCAGGCATGGAGAAAAAGTGTGGGAACTTGCAGTTAAGATGGGTAAAATTGCTTGCTTTAGTCATCAAGACCAAGTGTTAAATATGTGTTTGCTTTGTTAGGGATGAATTAGGCTGAACAACAATTGTCTGTGGTTGTGGTAACTGAGAAGAAAATGGCTGTGTGTTGTGAGTGCCTGGCAAGTACTCTCGCCTTATGAGAGCCTGAAAAAAATGTCCTTATTCCTATTTCCACTGGCCAAGAATGGTATCATTTCTAGGACATGAAAAAGTGTACATAAATTATACAAGCACAGCAATGCACCTTATGCCACAAAGCGATTCAAATTGCAGTTACTAAGCATTAGTATTGTTGAACGTAGGGAATATGAAAAAGGGTGTGTTGAAAGTGAGACATCAAAACTATGTAATTAATAATACTTTGACTTGGAGGCATGGAAAGGAAGTGTCTCCAATGTGGAAAGAGCATAAGTTCTGACAGGTCAGATCAGCATGTCTGTATTAACAAACTACTCTAGGCTTAGCACTGTGCCCCATATTGTGAGGGTTAATTCAAGGGAGTAGAATCAGCAAGGAAAGTCCATTTCTCATGAAAAACAACAAGAACAACAGATGCATGTTCAAGTACTATACTGTAAGGCCAAGATTATAAATCCTATAGGAATTGAGAGAAG
Source organism: Balaenoptera physalus (assembly GCF_965194825.1). Lineage (NCBI taxonomy): Eukaryota > Metazoa > Chordata > Mammalia > Artiodactyla > Balaenopteridae > Balaenoptera > Balaenoptera physalus. Next base: position 107,705,884 of record NC_138890.1, on the reverse strand, counting down.
AAATAATTCAAAATAAAAATGACATGAAAATTTTTGATGGTTCATAAACAATCATATTTGACCAGTTGGGAAACAATACAGTGTGACAGAAAATTAACTACATAATTTTAGAAAAGTTGCTCATTTTCTTTGAACTTCAGCTTCATTATTTGCCTGTTGAGAACCACTCTAGTAAGAATAAACAAGACTCACTGATAATATATTCTATTCAGAATTTCAAACTACACTTTCCGGACCAGGTTATAAACCATTATTTCACTCTTAATGCCTTAACTTTGTGTCCTCTAAATTAAAAATGATTAGATCAGAAGGTTCCAGATTTGAAGTTCTATAATATGTCAAAATTGATTGAAGTCAGTGGGGCTAAAAGCAAAACATAACTATTTCTTGTATTAACAACAAAAAATGGATAAGGCAGTGCATATGGAGATGTAGTAATTGTACAAGTGCTGATGGAGTTATCCTTTAGAATGCAAATTGGAAACATCTATTATGTTCATATCCTTTGACCTAATAATTCCATTTCTAGTTATCTAAGGTATATTTGTAGTATAGAAAATCTATTAGTACAACTGTGCTCACTGCAATCTTGATCAATAGAGCATAGATTTAGATGCAACTAAATAAGAAATAGAGAACTGATTAAGGAAATTGATGGAATATCATGAGACTACTGAAACTACTACTACTGATAGTTATAAAGACTACTGTGAAGGCAACCCAAATGCCCATCCAAGTGAGAGTAGATGGAAAAGTGTGGTATATTCAGTGTTTTATTATACAGAGACATAATGAATGACAGAGCGATTGATAGACAATATTATGATGAAGTCTTAGTTATAGGATTATTAAATTTAAAAAGTAGATTCCAAAAGGTTACATGCAGGTTACTAAACTTTTTATAAAGTCAGAAATAAAATATATACTGTAAATGCAATTTACAAGTTATATATGTATATATAAGAAATACATACATTTACAATATATGTAATAGAATATATATATTTCAAATATATGCAGTAAGGGAATGATAAAAATGGAATTTTGAATGATTGCTACCTTCAGTGGGAAAAAGGCAGAGGGAGGAATGGGGGACATAGTGATTGATGTAGGTTATTGTCAAGCTCATAGCTTTTGGGGGTATGGTGGTGAATTTGTGAGGGACTTTAGAGTATTACAAATAAGCACATACTTGAATCACTAATGAGAATATTGTCATGAACCAAGGATTATGAGTATTGCAATTATGTATACCAAAGGGCCAAAAGGGGGGAAAAGATTAAGATACATTTTTTAAAATACAAAATGATTTGTAAAGATTTGTTAATAAAAAGACTAGAAGACAATAAACACAAATAATGGCTGTGTTACTGTGATGATCATGTGATTTTTTTCTTTTCTTTTTCAAATTTTTAAAAACATATTATTTTAATGAGAACAAATGTTTTTAACTCATTAAAAAAATGTATGCAGAAAACCATGGGTCTGTAGGTCAATGATCTTTTGTAAACATGAGGAAGACAAATGAAATATCATAAAATTGATTAGCATTTCAGCAGGTTCTTGACTAATCCCCATTGCTGGAGGACTGGAGAGTAGTAACTATTAACCTTGCATTGACAACTAAGAAAAAGGAATGTGACTATTTGCAAGAACTTATGCCAGATCCAATTAGTAATGAAAAGTTACATTAACTACTAGAAATATCTCCATCTGGCATTGACCCAGAGAGTGCAACTGTTGGGTGTCAAACATGACTGATATGCCCTCCTGTTCAGTTATTTCTGCAGAGGTTGTATATAGAGGAATTTTAGATTAACATACATAACATGGACTTTGAGTCCTTTAGCTGAATGTTGATGTGCAGGAAACCAATAGGAACAGGGCATGATTCATAATACAAGCAAATTGATTGGACATTTTGACAATGATGTTCAGAGAGCATGACACTGCTGCATGGTCAGATGTTAATGCACTAGGAGGCTCATTCAGAATTAGAAAAATATTACACCAAATTATGCTTTTATAAAAGATTTAGCTGTAAACCTTTTTTTTACAGATTTTAGACCATTTTCACCTCTTTTAACTTTTAAGATACAGGCCATATCACTTTTAAAAATATGATAATTTTCATTATGTTTGAAGAACACTAGATGAATTAGATGAGTGGCACACTTTGCAGCACTGTATCATATATATTTTCCTCTAATTTAGTGTTTTCTTTCTAGTACACCATCTGTAATACATATAAATCAGTTGATTTCACAGTGTATTTATTCCAGTTTTATTTGACCAGTAATTGAAAAAAAAAATCTTGGGTAAGAAGTAGCATTCAGAAAATAATCTGTTTGGGGAATTTAAATAATCCTTTTCTTTTCTCTTTTGTGCTGTTTCTTATGGAAAAATAAAAATAAAGGTTGGAAAATATTTTGTGAAGTAATTATTTATAATTTCATATCAATCATATTTTACGATCAAAAGTGTTTTGCTTTTCTCTTCTTTCTCGTTATTTAAAGGCTATGGCCTTCAGTGACAGGTTTGGAAGGCTATGTGATAAAATAGAGCCTCAGGTTTGAAAGAAAAATAGCTGAGTTTGAATCCTCATGTTGCCACCTTGGAAAAGACATGTAAATTCTCTGAACCTTATTTTCCTAACATGTGGGAAGGAATAAGATGAGATCACCCAACATAGCTCATAAGGTCCTTTGGATACTAACTAAATAAATGCCTATTCAAATGAGCAAAACTCTTATTGTTTTTAATAATAAAAGAACTTGAAGCTCCCCTCCCAGAGCAAGGTGGACCAGGCTATAACAAGAGCACATAGGATTTTTTGTAAGGAATCCAGGAAAAGTCTCTCCTTGGAGCTCAGGTACCCATTGTGGGACAATGCCAATGCCTCCATGTTTTCTTCCAATTGTTCTGTTTCTTCCAGACAGAGTTGAATTGGAAGACTAAGAGTTCCTATGTAAGCACCTATATAGATGGGTTGCTGTGGAGTTTGTGGACATGAGGCTTCATTGTGTCAGAAAGTAGAAAGAAACACAAGTGTGCTCTTATAAACACAGCACCTAGTCTAAGGCTCCCTGTGTTGCTATGTATCATCATATTTCAAGATATGGGTTTTTTTTTGCATTTTAAAATTATTTAAATTACTCATGTTAATGTAGAAATAATAGAAGCAAATAATAAAATCAAGAAGAAAAAATTACTCATAATCCTACCACCATGAGCACTATTAGCCATATTTCGACTATTAGCATTACCACTATTAGCATATAACCCCTAGTAGCATTTTGGAGAATATTTTTTCTAGTTTATTTTCAATGTGTATAGATGAAATATATGTATCTTTAAAGTGGGACCATTGTATATATATATATGTTTTAAAAACTACCTTTAACATTTAGCAGTATATCATCAACATATTGATCAATATAGATTAACACTATCTTTTGTGATGATTGGGTAGAATTCCATTTTATGGATATATGAGTCATTCAAGTAATAACCTACAGCTGTACATTTAAATTATTTTCACTTTTCCCCTATAATAGATAATATTGTGATATATAGCTCCACATTTTTATCTTTATGAATCCATCTGATTATTGAAAAACATTCTTGAAAGTGAAATTTCTGAATTAAGTACATTACTTCCAACTACACTTTAGAAAGTCTCTACTAATTTTACTCCTGCCAGCATCTACGAGAGCTCATTTCTTTTCAGTCTCAATAGCATGGGGCATTTTCCTTCTTTGACTCTTTGACAGTCTGATAGTTGATGAGAGGGGAGAGGCTATCTAGGCTTTTGTTCATGGTTATGATTACTAGTAAGGTGAAATATTTTTATCATTTATATTTCTGATTTTTGTACCTTGCCTATTCATATCCTTTGTTCACTTTCCTACCTGGTTATACATTCTTTTCGTTACCAATTTGTAAGATTCCTATGTATTAGAGACATTTCTGTCACACATAGTTATATTTTTCCTTGACTGTAATTTGCTTTTTCACTTGGATTGTGGTATTCTTCCCCATACAAATGTCTTAAAATATTTATTTAATTAGATCTTTTAATTTTTTGCCTGGAGTCCTGATTGAAAGGGCTTTCTTCACCTATACATATGAACCATATTTTCCACTAGTAGTTTTAAATTTCATTGTTTGTACTTATATTTAATCCATTTGGAGAACTAATTTTACCTTAAGGTGTGGATTAGGGCTCTAAATTTATTCTTGTCAAGTGGTTAACTGGTTTCCACAATACTTTTTATCAAATTGTACATCTTTTCCTCACTGATTTCAAATGCCATTTTTATTATACACTAAATTCTTCTTTGTTGTTTTGTTTGTATCTGAACTTTGTGTTCTGTTTCATTGATCTCTCTATTTTGGCACAAACTTCATGGCTTTAAATTTTGAAGCTTTATAATGTTTGCTTAAAAGTTCATGAGTTATGTCCCTCTATAAGTATTCTTCTGTTTCAAATCTTTCTTGACTCATTATACCGTGTTTAGTTTTCCAGTTAAATTTTAAGATCATTTTGTTGAGTTCTATAGAAAAATAGTAAGGCTTTTGACAGTAGTTTTCTTAAATATATAGGTCACCTTAGGGACAGCTGACTTTTTAGAAAAGTTCTCCCAATCAAAACATGGTAGTTGTCTCTACATAAGCATGTTGTTCCTACTATCTCAAGAAAATTTTGTTTACCACCTGAACAATTCTCGTGAGATTTATTCTGGTTTATAAGAGGTTTTTGTTTTATTCACATATTTATTTATTTTTACAATACACATTTATAAACACATTATGTTCCAGGCTCTGGGCTAAGTCTGATGCTTAAGAGAGACCAACGGCTAGAGCAACACTACCCCCCAAAAAAAATACAATGTGAGGGCTTCCCTGGTGGCACAGTGGTTGGGAATCTGCCTGCCTATGCAGGGGACACGGGTTCGGGCCCTGGTCTGGGAGGGTCCCGCATGCCACGGAACGGCTGGGCCCGTGAGCCACAACTGCTGGGCCTGCGCGTCTGGAGCCTGTGTCCCGCAACGGGAGAGGCCATGGCGGTGAAAGGCCCGCGCACCGCGGTGGGGAGTGGCCCCCGCTCGCCGCGGGAGTGGCCCCCGCTTGCTGTGACTGGGGAGGGCCCTCGCACAGAAACGAGGACCCAACACAGCCAAAAATAAATAAATTAATAAATAATAAAAAGAAAAGGGAATTCCTTTCCTACATACCAGCCATGAACAAGTGGAATTTGAAATTTAAGACACAATACCATTTATATTAGCACCCCCAAAATAAATTATTTAAAAAAAAAAACAATGTGAGGCACATCTCTAACTTCTAGTAGCTACACTAAAAAATTAAAAGAAACATGCAGTCAATTTTAGTAATATATTTTATTTACCCAGTATATCAAAAATAACGATTTCAATGTGTACCCAATATAAAAATTATCAAGATAATTTATGTTCCTTTTTTAAATCTATGTCTTCAAAACTCAATATGTATTTTATACTTACAGCACATCTTAATTTGGACAAGCCACATTTCAAGTGCTCAAAAGCCACACATAGCTGGTGGCTACGGTACTGAACAGTGCTAGGTAATTTGATGTCATCAGAATTTGGATCGTAATTGAAGCTTTCCTACTGTTGGAGTTGGTCCAAGTAGAGTGATTGGTGGATATAAAAAGAGAGCTTGCAGCAAAATACAAAGAAAGAACTGAGAGTTAAAAAATACCAAAGAGAAGCTTATGGAAAGGAGTAAAAGAGAATGGCCTATGAAGTAGGACAAAAGGGAGATCTGCTACTTGAGAGATGAAAAAAGAGAGGATTTCAAGGAGAAGGACTATAGTTTCTAAGTTAGAGAACTTTGCTAGCTTATCAAGTTGCATCTTCCATGTAGAGTTGGATAACTCAAAACCTCAATGGCATGAGAAGTAATGACCAACAATTGTTTTAAACTGAGCATATAACAAATTCAGATAGTCTGAGAATTTTAACTGTTGAACAACTTTTAACTAATTTCAAATATTGAGCTTTTACATAGAGGCCATTTCTTATCTAAGCATAAAACTGTTTCATTCTGTAATAGAATCAAGTCATTTTTACCCTTTATTTTTCTCACATTCCACATATATTATAAATCTTGTAGTTGACAACTTCAAAAATCTCTTCTCACAAGTCATGTCCTGCTATCCTGGTATAAGCCACCATCAGCTATTGCTTAGGATGATACAAGACTCTTGAACTGAGCTCCCGGATTTCACCCAAACTTCTGTATTTCACTTTGAGTCAGAGTGAGCCTTTTACAAAATAAGTCAGTTCCTATCATTCCTCTGCTGAAAACTCTTGGATAGCTTTCTATTTCTCTTAGAATAAAGGGGAAAGTACATGAAGATTTCCTGCAAGTCTCTCCATGATCAGACCAACTGCCTCACTGATGGCATCTCCTGAAGCAACTCCCCCATCCTCCCACCAGCCATCCTAACAGTCCTTGAAGTTTGCAAGATGGTTCCCACTGCTGAGCTTCTTTCTCCACTTTACCTGAGTCTCTGCCCAAATATCACTTTACCAAAAAGATCTTTTCTAGCCTAATAAAAGCCTTTGTTCTATATATCTTTATCCCTGTTTAATTTTTCTTTACTATACTTCTTACCAGTTCACTTCTATTGTATTGTATTCTGTTGAATTGTATTCTATTCTATAGTTTCTCCCCTACTAGAATGTAAGTCTCACGAGGGCTTAGGCTTTTCTTTGTTCACTGCTGAATCCTCAGAGCCAAGAACAGCGCTGGCACTTAGTTGGTGTGCAATATGTCTAACTAACTAACTGAATGAATGAATAAACATTTGTCTGGATATTTAAAAAAATCACCCCAGGTCTTCTAAATCATTGCTGGCATTAAAAGCAATGTTTCCAATTTTGAAGTCTTTTAGAAAAGGCTTTTTCTCCCCAAGAGAAGATTCAATTTCACGCTTTGGAACTTTAAATGAAAGGAATTTGAGATATGAAGACAGAATTTTGGAATATTATAATTTTAAGAGATTTTGACTGATACAACTTTATTGTGATAATTGAGAATAAAAATATTTCTCAAAAGGTCATATAGCATAGAAATAAAAAGATTAACACTCTGGAGACTTTAGCAAGATTTTCTAGTCTTGAGAGATCCACTACTTTCTAGCTGCATAATTTTAGGTACCCCTCTAGGCTTTGGTTTTCTCATCTGTAAAATAAGAAAAATAATTGTACCCATTTATAAAACTTGTGAGGATTAAATGACTTCGATTATGTGAAGGGCTTAAAGCAGTGCTTCAAACATAGTGTCTCATAAGAATTTACTATTATTTATTTGATAATAGTATTATTACTTAACAAGGGCATAGGTGCTCTTATTGATGAATTTTTTGTTTGTTTTCTGTTTGTTCATTGTTTATTTTTCTCTGCATTGATTCTAAGGGAGACTCTCTCTCATAGGAGTAATCCAGAATAAGAGAATTGAGGCAATTTCTAGTTGTTTGCATAAACTCCCTATTTTTTCACTTGTGGAATTCAGACAAACTTTTTGGGCCCTCACATTTTGCAAATGAATGCTTTACTTCTCCATTTCACTTTACATGCATAGGCAAAGTTAAAGGGAAAATCAGGTGAATTGGCAAGGGATGGCTGTGTAGAATGAAATTCTAAAAGAGAGTTTCTTATGCCCAGAGAAAGGCTATTTAGAGAAAGAAGGCGCTCCATCATTGAGACTGAGTTGGGAGAGTCCAAATGTACAAACCACAGGTTTTAAAAAACTGACTTTATGAAAAAGCCCTTCAATATTTGTCTTCCTCAGGTGAAACTGATTCAAACTATTCATCCACACTTTTTATCCTAGAACATAACTCCAATGATCATTTTTTTAGCCTTCCAAAATACTTGGAAATTTTATATATTACATTTGGTAAATTCATTGGAATGATGCTATTAACAGTCATAATTGATATTGAGATGGGTTTTAATTGTTTGTGCCATCTGTGTTTATATGTCTTTATCATCCTATTTGACTGTAAGCTTTATAAAATTAGCTCTTTCACATCCTTAGTAATTCCCCAAAGATCCAAGGACATTGCTCAGGAAACAAGACTATTGGCAGAGATGTGACAATCACACAGAATTATTAAGGATGCTATGTTCTCTCTTTCAAATATTATTGCTTTTGAAAAATATAATCTGTTATTTAAAAGTAAATTTTAACAAGGGACAGATTATTGTTCCACATGTAAAACATCTGACATGATTTCTTGAACATAGTGAACACAACTAAAAGTTGATTTCTCTTCTCCTGCCCTGACCGGAGGCATATTTATTAGCTGTTCCCTGCCTGAACGTCTCAACCTAAAACCCAGGAACAATCAAGACTTGATACTGAATTAACTGAGCAAAATATTCACTTTAAGGATAGAAAATGCAGAAGAATTATGGGAAATTATTTTCCCTCAACTCTGGCCCAGGGTTTAAAATCTTGTCAGAGAGCAAGTCCTACCAACAGGAAATGGCATCTAATGAAATGAGGAAACAGCAGCACTGATAGGGGAGAGAGGTCAGAGAAGGGAGTCCTCCCTTTATCTTCTTAGTCAGGGAGAAAGTGGGGCACCAGCTGAACCCTACAAGGTATGCAGAGTTTGGGAAGCCAGAGGGGAGAAAAGATATGCGAAGAATCTGGCTTTGGAAACTTCATTTTTTAAAGTTTTGTTCAGAACACATTTACGCTTGAACTATTGGATTGAAAAGGGATCCTCCCCACATTTGTAACTTTTGCTACTCCCTAATCTACTCAAAAGTGATTCGGAGTCTTTATAAACAAAATTCAGAAGATCAGTCTGAGACAAAAATCTCATGAATTTGTAAAACAATTGTTCCAATTGTTTTAAATACTGAAGGACTTGTTTTGCAGGGAGAGAAGTGTTAGGGAGGGGGAGAAGTAAAATATATCCTCAACATTTATCATAATAGGATCTAGTGGGAATTCCCTGGCAGTCCAGTGGTTAGGACTCTGGAGTTTTCACTGCGGGGACCCAGGTTCAATCCCTGGTTGGGGAACCAAGATCCCGCAAGCTGCGCGGCTCTGCCAAAAAAAAAAAAAAAAAAAAAAAAAGGATCTAGTGAATCTAGTGTCTTCTATTTTGTCACTTACATCCTGGGGAAACACATTATGTACTACATTTGATCTGCCCATTTTTCCTTTTTCCTTTTTTGTAAAAACAAATTAACATAAAAAAGTCCTTAGTTAAAGTCACCATATCAATGCAAGTTATAATTTAAATGAACTATATAAAAAGCAGTTGTTTTTATTATTTGCAAAATGTGTGATTTTTCTGAAAAAGAAACTACTACCACCTTCACCACAAAATTATTTACAGGACATAATCTAGTGGGAAGCAATAGATTAAAGGAGACCAGGGATGGGAAAAAGTAATTGTTTTAGATTCCCGGCTTTATTTTATTTTAATATGTGTCATCCAGTAAAAATCCTGCATCTTAACTTTAAAAGAAAGGTATTGATCCAGGATTTGGAGGGGGTTGGGGGAAAAGAGTGAGGAAGATACAGGGATTGGGAGAAATTTATAGCTAGAGCTGATACTGAGTGAAAATTTAGAGTACATACCTAGCATGTTTTGTGTTTCCTTTCTTCCAGAGAGGAAATGACACTTTAGATTCCCTGGGATGCTGGAACCACATGCAAAAAAGGATGGGCAAATTTGTCATTCAGAATTTATGAAGGATATTTTTTCTTCTCACCGACTAAAAAGAACAAATCAAACACTAGGTTTCCAATTCTGAAAATTAGTAGACTCTGGAGAGCCAATTAAACATTATTCCCCTATCTCGACTCTGTTTTAACATCCTTCTTTATTGCACACTGTTTCTTTCGCTCACGAGGCAGGTAGATGGTGTTATCAGGCTAATTTGGGGACAGTTATCATTATAATAAATTTTTTGCAATTATGTGGTAGACCAGGTGGCAAGACAGCATGGCTTTGCATTGCCAAGGTGCAAAACAAATTCAGTGTTCAATCAACCTGAGAGAGAAAGGACAATTCTCATTTGCATAAACATGTAGCCACGGAAACGAGATGCACAGAGGTATAAGGGGAAAGAGACCTATTTTACATGATGTGCATAGAATATTTGACAGTTTAGATTGGAGGCGTCATTGATGTGGGTTGGAATGGTACGGTTGGTTGCCATGGATATGGTTTTCCCTACTGGCAGTGCAGAGATTGGCAGGGATGGATGCTGGGAAAAAAAAAAAAAAAAAAAAGCCCGAACCACTGCAACACTCTGGCAGCCTCATTCTTTTCTTTTGTGAAAAGCTATGTATCCTTTCTGCACTAATGACAGCTCATCAAGTATGCAGTGTAATCTAGAAACACTGATATTTCTGTAATAAATCATTCATGTATAATATATATGTATTTATACATTCTATGCACATATATATGTGGCGATCTACATGTATATATTTGGAATAACATGCATGCCGATTAATAATAGATTAAATTCATGAGGAAAATATTTACCTTTTTTGCTACTCTTTTTCTATTTAGCATTAATTTGGGAAATCTTTAGATATGAGGATTTATTAAATAAAGTAGACAAAGTATAAATATACTGAATTATCATCTAACTTAGGAAAAGAGAATTGCAGTTTGTTTCTGCGGATAAGGCAAACAATGAGAGCAAGGAGGAGTGGTTCATTCTGACGGCCTAGTCTCTGATTATTTGACCCCTGAAGTCACCACTCTGCTGTAATATGACTGCACAACTGGTATTTGTCCATGAGAAACAAGGCAGTTTCTATTTTCTTTACAATCTTGGTACAACATTTAGCACAGTATAAACCCAAATAGGTTATTTATGCTGTTTCTTAAAGCAGCCAAAGGCACATACTTTTTATTTCTAAAGGCTCACCCATTCATTATCTTGTTTCCACACAGTCCAGGTTTTATTAAAAGGATTGCAGGATGTCTTTTGTCTTTAAGAATCCATTCACAAACATATCGTGTGAGTAGGGTCTAAATGGGCAAAGCCCCCAGGCACCCGACCCTGGAGGGTGAGAGCTAAGGACCTTTGTCCACTAACACAGCTTTGCCCTCGGCCACACTCCAGAGATTACAACGCTGATAGACGTATTCTTATCTTATGACCTTGTGGGTCTCCTCTCTGCTCCTACCAGACTGTGGAGGCCTGTTGAGTGGCATAGCATTTTCTAAATCGTCTGTCCACCCAGACACTAGAAACTGAGGCAAGAGTTGGAAACAGGATTTGCTGTGCAATCAAAACATCACAATCACTTTTGAAACATGACCATGTCGTTTGCCCATAATAATTGACTTTGCTGTCTGTATGGCCAAAATCTCATGGATAATTACCAGTCAACTGATCTGTATTTGGATTAAGATTTAAGATAATATGTAACTGGAAGAACAATTAAAATGTTCTTCTCTAACCTTATAAGAAAGGTCTTTTAAACAGGCAAAATTAAGAAAGCCTATATTAATACTACATAATTTTCCCTATATTTAACGGAATTATTTTAGGTGAAAATATACTATTTGTTGATAAAGCATCTGAAAGGTACTGGTTATTTTTTTTTTTTTTCACACACACACACTGTATTTTATTTTTACAAGAGATAAATAGACTGACACCAAGCATTGTACATGGATGACCACAACAAAAGCAACAATGATTGCAATTACCAAACATGAAACACACTCATAAGTACTGGTTATTTTTTGCTATTTCATTTTTTACATGAAGCATATGAGCAGGTCAATTCCTGTAAGCATGCTCACTCCATACTCCCCATCATTGTTCTCAGCTTTCCCTGGAAACCACTCAACAATTGCCAAAATCCTTTCTGTGATAATACTAGTCAGCAACCCCATTCTCAAGGTGAAAATCAGCTGTAATCATACTGTATTTTTTTCATTACCCTTATTTCTTAGTTTACTTTTATCTGTGCTTATTAGAGTGATGAGCTCTTATTTATTCCCTCAATTCATTTGTTTCCAGTTGTGCATGTGGACATTAATAAATATTTGGTGTAAAAACAAATGAAAGTAATTGCTTTAATCTCTGTATTTCATTGTTTCCTAAGTTTTTAAAAATTAAATAGGATCTCTAAATTCTATCTGGATGATAAGTTTACCAGATAAGAATGAGGTTCAGAATGATTAAAAAGTGAATGAGTACAAATTTTAATACAGTAAATTAACATAATGCAAAAGATCAATTTGGCTACATAAACATTTCATGGCCTATAAATGTTCCTGTCCAGGCCCTTCTCTTGCCTTCACTTATTATCTTATATATTTTGCTTTCTTTATTTTCTATAACACTCTATTGCTCTCTATTTTTCTTTTCCCCTCCTTACTTCCTGTTTGTGTACTACTCCCCCATTTGTAATCGATATAAAAGATACTGTATTAAAGAAAAGTTAAGTAATGCTGGGGCATGTTCAGCACTACCCAAATCTCTTGAAGACACTTGCAAGATTTTAGCATGTTCCTTTATCTCATATAAAATATTTAGGTGCTACAGCACTGAGCCCCTCACACATAATTGTAGAGGTGAACATGGAGAGCTGGTATCATGCACGGAAATAAAAGTTATAAAAACCCTGTTTCTATTTCAAAGACACAAAATTGCTTGTTCATCATTAAAAAATCAATTCTTAGTCCAACCAGAATAAAGAAATATGAATGTGGTTATTTTATGAGCGAAGACCTGATTATTTCATGCTGTGAGTGTGATTCTTCAATGGTCAGAAGGGGAGTTCTGGAGAGGTCTACTTTTCTTGGGCAAGTGTACACTTGCCTCAATCTCACTCATAAACCAGGAGACAGTCACATGCACTAGGCCTTAAATGTGTTCATTTCAAATCAGGCAGGAGGCCTGACTCACATACTAAATTTTCAGGATTAGCATTACTAAATCTTTATCATTGTATAAATAGATTGATTCATTTTCAGACTCTGGTAACTGGTTCAATAGTGTATCATTTCAAGGATTTTGTTAAGTATCTTATTTTCTCACTTTTATGTTGTTGAGACATACAACTTTACTTGTTTTAGTCCTTTCCATAAAAGAAAAATGTAAATTTTACATTTTACATCATGGGTTCATTTTTTCCCCCTGAAAATAGACATTTTCCTTGTTTCTCAGAATCATTCAAAATATAAGCAGTATTTCTTCCTCGAAAGGAGAATAAGACAGCAAACTGATTATTTGTTGTGATCAGTCTTATTAAAACTGATACAGAAAACCAGAATTTATTTCCTAGATCTGTCATGAGGTGATAAAAAGGGGTGGGTTTCTTTTTCTTGTCTGACTTTCCTAATTTGTAAAATGACACCCTCTGATAAGCACATTTGACACAGTAAAGCAAGTAAGTCAGGACTTCCAAATTCTTTGTGATGAGGAGCAGTGATTGACTTCCCTTATGTGTTTGACTGCAGCTTCAGGTGGGACGTGTACTCAGCTGGCCATGATGGAGCTAGTTTCTGATGCAGGTAATGACAAGACATGTTGATGGCCAGGAGATCTGAGTCAAAAGCTGACTTAGATTGAATGTTAGTCAATGTAAGGCGCTGAAAGCTGGTGATACATTATGATCAATCTCCTGAGAACACCTAAGCTAACCTCAAATTTTTATTTTTCTGGTCTTCAAAATGCCACATGTCATTTTCTCACTGTACCACTGTTCCATGTCACCTGTGATGACACCAAACTATGTGCCAATATGAATTTATCCTTATCCAGTCAGCTCAATAGGATGATGCCCTTCACCATTCAAATTAAATCTGAACCCTGTGTCATGGCTCCTAAGCTGCTATTCATCAGTTTTTTCATGTTGCCATGTAGCCATGCTGTGGCTTTTTCTAATGTCCTTATCTCTATCATTAATTTTACCTTCTGATGTAGTAGTACTGAATGATATGACTTACAACTTAATAAAATGAGTTTTTAAAACATTAGATAAACTAGTAAATAAATTTTTATGAGTCAGCAGTCTAGAGTTCTGAAGGTAGGCTTAATTTACCTCCTTTGCCTGATTTCATCTCAGGTGAACTGAATGGCATAAAGCAATACAGTAAACAATGCAGTCATACATAATACATAGCAGTTGAATTCAATTTTAGTGGTTATCCTAATGGTGTCCAGATGAGGACAGGGTGGGAGTGGATGTGTTGAGAGGTGTTTTGAGGCATCTCCTTGACTTTGAAATCTCACTTTCTTACTTTTTTTACCTTTATGCTTGAGAATAAAATTTCTCTCTGTGAGCGCAGATCCTTTGGGGGAGGGTGATTGTTTTTCACTGCTTGGCATGCCAACGTTTTAAAAAAGGTACTCAGTTGAAGGATAGACTAACATAATAAAGAATATTAATAAATAATTGGGTCCAGTTTTCTGCCTTTAGGCAGGTAATTAGCCAAACTCCCTAATATAGATATTTAAAACAATCAAAGATATTTGTCTTCTAAGTGGACAAAAAAGCATTTTGCCCTCCCTAGTCACTGAGATGCCAATTTAAGGGACTAAGACAGTCCCAAATATTATCCAAATGTGTGTCTGCTAGGGTAATCCGAATTTATAACTGGGTGGTGGTAAATTCCAGGGTACTAAATAGAATTTAGGCTATAATAAAACATCATACTTTTGAATAGGTATGGGCATGACTGATTGTTATTAATCAATTCATGAAACTCAAATACAAGCTCTCCATATCATCCCAAAGAACTTGGGTGGATATTTGTAGGATCTACTGCCAAGGAATCAAAAGAAAATGACTATCAAGAGGATTTTTCTGTGGCCTGAAATGGTGGGACTAGAAATATCTTATCTCTGCCATTCCTTCTCACCACCTCATCCCCCAAGGGATGGAGCCCTAAGTGAAATTTCTAAGCTTTAAGAAGTGCTTTTCCTTTCTTCATTTTGAAGTGTCTATGTAAGAGACTAAATTCAAGTAGGAGCTCACAGTGTGGGTGAAAATGGAGAAAAGTAACAAACGAACTTCACAGTAAACAAGGGGAGGTTACCGTTATTCTTTTGGTGACAAATAATGGCAGCTGTACTTGTAAGAATGAAGTGCCAGCAAGACCAAACATGGGAGTTTGTAAACATCCCTGAAGGATGTTGACCTCAATTCCCTGTGCCACAGCCACCATGAATAAAGTTTTGGGTAACTTCTCAACTTACAACTCCAATATTATTCTGCAGTGTCAAACTCAAACAATTGTTGGACCTCATTAAGGAACACATTGGTGATTAAAAAAATAACAAAACAGATTTAGAATAAGGGTGCATCTGCACTGGAATTTTCCTGGCATGTCTGCTTTTTTCAAATGAAGAAAGAATAGCTGGCATATATAACACAGGGGAAGTTTGTGTTAAAGATTTAAGTCTAGAAAAATATCCAGATCCCAGTAGCACTTTGATCCTAGTATACAAGAAATATTTATATTTATCAGCTCAGAAAGACAAAGGGTAATTGGATGTAGGATCAAAGTTTACAAAATCACGAGAAAGTTCTACTTATAGTAAACAGATTATCTCATCAAATCTTGAAATACAAGAACAACTGAATACCCATGGAAAAATTTAATTGTCTCATAGGTCACTGTACCAGGAAGTATTTTATTACCTAGCATATCCAAAACAGTGCTAAATTCTGTGGTGGATATGAAAGTATAATTCATGATTCATACTGCCCAAGTGGTTACAATCTAGTCGGGAGGCAAAACAATAGTGAAAAATACAAAAGAGTTGATAAGTATGTGCTAAATTGTGTAGTACAGACCACAAATGTGCTGCTTTATTGTTTTTACTGGGAGTGGTGTAATACGGTCTTCAAAAGAATGAAAATCCAAACAGGATTAGAAATTAGATTAGATTAGCGTGTCCCAAAGTATGTAACTCAAGACACTAATCATAGAGAATACTCTTTAACATGCAGCTTTGGAGGTCAAAAACAATGTGTATTATATCTCCGCTATCGGGTATTAACAATGTATCTTAGCATACTGAAGGCTCTAAGAAGCTAGGCAGAAAAGTAATCCTTATAATTTTGTTTAATCCAGTGTTTTCCAAATTTAATTAACCATAGGACCCTTAATGTCTCTTAGCATTTGTATTCCTCCAACACACTTTAGAAAATGCTGGATTTGGTAAATCCATAAATCACAGAACTGTAAAGTAGTAGTACCTGCAAATAAGAAAGCCAGAAATATGTCTGTTTTTGTAAAGACAAATTTCAGCATGGCAACCAGGATCTTGGTTGACATAAAATTTGGCTGATGGACTATGGTCCACCTAACATGACTGTTTGTGGTATTTATCATGCTCTTAGGAATTCAGTCTTAAATATCCAGGCTAATATTTTCTGTTGTATTTTTTTACAAAATCACATCAAAGGCATACACGGAAGAAAAAATTATTATAAAAATAGAGCCATTGATTTCACTAACCTCAGCAGCACATCCTTAACTGGTCCATGCATGAGTTAACACAGGTGTAGCTGCTGATGGGTTTGTCCTTGACAATGACTTTAGTTTTGATTGTAAGAAGCTTTGATTGAAAATTACTAGGGTAAAATGAGGCACTGATGTGACAAAGAGCATTGGTCTAGGCCCCTCTATGACCTTTTCAGGGTAAGTGACATTGTTTAAAGATTTATTTTTGGAAAACCAACAAACACAAACACCTTGTTTATTTATTTCACTTTCTCCACCTCCAGTATAAAATATTTCATAAAAGTTGTAATGATGCCATCAATATTTTAACTGAAATAATTGGCCTACATCATTTTATATCAAACCCAACCACTTGCTGGGTCCAAGTATTGGCACGCTGTAGATACTGTAATTCTAAAGCCTCTTATGTCACTAGGCTACTTGCACCCACATTGACAGAAAGGGGGTTTAAAGGTAAGTTGTTCATATAGAATGGCATTTTAAAAGATTTTTTTAAAATTAATTAATTTATTTATTTTTGGCTGTGTTGGGTCTTCGTTTCTGTGTGAGGACCTTCTCTAGTTGCGGCAAGCAGGGGCCACTCTTCATCGCGGTGCGCGGGCCTCTCACTATCGCGGCCTCTCTTGTTGCGGAGCACAGGCTCCAGACGCGCAGGCTCAGTAGTTGTGGCTCACGGGCCTAATTGCTCCGCGGCATGTGGGATCTTCCCAGACCAGGGCTGGAACCCGCGTCCCCTGAATTGGCAGGCAGATTCTCAACCACTGCGCCACCAGGGAAGCCCAAAAGATTTTTATTATTACTATTCCATGATATCCTCCACTGCAGACCCTTGACTCAGAGCAGTGCTTCCCAAACTTTCATGTGCAAAAGTACGACCTTGTTAATATGCATATTCTGATTCAGGTGGTTTGGGATCTGTCCCAAATTCTGCATTTCTAATAAGCTCCCAGGGGACGCTGGCCCCAGAACCACTCTTTCAGTAGCACAATCATTGAGAAAGCGTAGGAGAAAGGCTTGCTCCTCCCCTGTCTTGGGAGCTTATTGGGTTTTAATTCCCCATGGCATCTGGTACAGGGATACCGGGTACCAAAGCATTTGTTTCAAAGAGTGTCCTTCTCTCTATGTGTTGCCCCTAATATCTAAAAATTCAAGTCATTGTGACACCCAGAGAAGTGTTTGTTTTAATGGGTACTTTAGTTCTTCAAATAAGTTATTGATAACTCGTTTGTCTTCAAAGTTTTTTGTAGAAAATCTCCCATCACTCAGTCCCCTTTTAAAAGTGAGCCTGGACAGATACACTGCCCTTGCCTGGCAGTATTGCCTAAAGCCAACAGAGCCTTGCACAGACATGTCTGAGAGAGGATTTGTGGCTGGTTAGGCCTTAAATCACCGAGTGTGCACAGGACACTCCTGGGATTGGTCAGAATATGGCAGGGGCAGTCTTCAGGGAATGACCACTTCATTTTACTCCTAATGAGGCGGCAATGCCAAGCTGCTGTGGATTTTACCCAAGGTATTGTGTAGGCACTTTTTAATGAAGTCTCAGACATATTTTGCATGCTTTTACCCAGCAGCCTAACCGTGCTTCAAAGTTTCAGTCTTTTGATTGATCTTGCTGATCTTGTTTGGGGGTGAGGGGATGGCGGAAAGCGTCTGTAGCTGCTTGGAGACAGATCCCACAAGAAAGCAATAAACTTCAGAATTGAATAAAAATCTAATTTGTGCATGCCAACTCTTTTTGGTAGTGTTAAATTTTTTTCTTCTATGTGTACACTTCCCTGGCCATCACTTCCCCTTCGTCAGACCACTCATTAACTATAGCCCACAGCAGTTAATTTCCTGCCTTTCCCTCCCACTACTTCACTTTATTTGTTTAGCTGACAGGCTTTTGAAGCAAGCCGGCTAAAGCCTGCAAGAATTCCTGGCTTTTTTCCTGCTTCATTCTTGTTATTATTAGGAATATGGACAAGGTGCTAGTATGTGTATTCCATCTGAAAATTGTGCCGCAGATTCTATCTCTTGGGAAAGGACCAAATTACTTCATAATCGTCACAGACCCAATTCTGTAACTATTCGTAGACAAAATTCTTGTTAGTGCCAAGGGGAGTTTTACCCTCATTTAAGGTTACAAGATCAAGTGGTAAAGGTATTTATAGCCACCTCACTCTCCCCAGGAAAATAACTTAAACTAGATGTGGGAAAAAAAATTACTGAATGTACTTGAGAGGCTTTTCTTTTCACTAAGATAAATCCTAAGATAAATCAATGAAAATTCTTACAAAGAAAAAAAAGAAAATTAAAATTGCTGACTAGTGTTTCAACTAACAGTTATCTTCTTTCTCACTTTTCATAATAAAATGTACATTTTACTTGGAGACACAATGACATATAAAAATTAGTGGCTCTCCTTTCTTAGACAAACATGGAGTGCACATTCTGGTCATTTGTCCTTCATAATATTCATAGAAAAGCTAAAAAAGTTACCAGGCCCTCTGAAGGTCAATTGCATTCAAACAATACTGTCTTTCCAAAAAATGTGCTGGCCTTGACCTTGTAGCACCCAGCTTACTCCGTGGTTGTAACTATTTGCCTTCCCATCCCCTCTTCTTGGTCTTCCCTCCCCACACTTCATCTTCAAGAAAAAGTGCTTGTGGAATAGAGGATGAATCGGAGAACTCCAAGCCAGAACTTTTGCTCTATTCCTGTTTTACAACTATTCCCCTGGTGGAAAATGCTTGACCTTCCTGGTCTTAATTACCTCATTTATAAATGAGTGGGGTGGATTAGCTATTCTCAGGTTTCTTCTGGATCAAATAGCCCATGATGAGTACAGGTTATAAATTTTACATCAAAATTTAACTTTATCTACATAATGGGGAAGCTGAAAAGTGAAAAGCCAATCAGTATACTGTACTTTCCATTTCCTATACAACTCCATAGACCTGTTTGTAATTTTTTTTTTAATTAAATAGATCTGCAGCAAGAAGGAGAAACTTTGAACTAGACACAGACTTTCATTAGATTGCTGGCTCTGTAAGGTGACTTTGGGCAAGTTACTTAATCTCAAAATAGAAATGTATAATTGACTCATCAGTAAAATTGGGATATTAAAATCTATCTTACTGGATAGGTAAAAAATAAAGCAAGACTGTCCCTGCCAGACACATAACAGCCCAACAAATGGTAGCTGTTCTGACTACACATTATGCTCTATGTGGATGTGGGAGGTGGTGAAAAGAATATAGGTTTAGGCAATAGAATGTGGATTCTAGTTCCAGTTCTTCCACAGCTAGCCGAATCATGGTTTTCTCATTTATTAAAGGAAGTGTTTAACAAAAGGATCTTTGGCTTTCCTTCCAGCCTTAATTTTTCACAATTTTAATATGTGTGAAGACTGCATTGAGGCTTTTGTCATTCAAAATATATTTATTCTTTTTTACAAAGTTTTAAATAATCCTGATTGTTTTTAATAATTTATTAGAACAGTTCTTGTTCATCTCTGAATTTGCTAGTAAATATTCAACTTTATTTCTCTGGTGTCTGCATTAGTGGTACTTAGAACTAATGTAGATTTTTCAAGGACAAACAACTGGATCCACATTTGAAAACTAGGTCTTTGAATTTTATAACTAAAGACATTTAAAATATTAAAATATAAGGATTTTATTTTTAATATTCAAATCAACTTCTTAGTAATTTGACTTATGAAAATCAGAAAGGAAAGAATATAAAAGGACCTCAACAGGGTAATAATTATTTAAACACACAAACATTTCCCTTGGGTTGGTACTATATGTTTCTTTCCTATTCCCAATGAATCTATAATAAAATATAATAAAAACATAACTGCTACTTTTTTCTATGTTGAAAATGAGTTGCAATTTATGTTTTCAAGTTCATACTATTTTACATCCTTAGGTATACATTGGGGTCAGATCTTCATTTGGTGTTTGAATAGCTTCCATAAAATGAGAACCTGATTGACAATGTATAAGCCACTGATCAGTAAGTCCCCTGGTTTGAACAAAACAAATCTCTTTAACAAGTTATCTCTTATACTGTATTGTAATAACCCCTAAATACTGACAGTCAACCAGAAATATCTTTACTACTATAGCTGGATTTTACAGGCACAAATTTGCCTTGGCTTAAAAAAGTATTTGGAAGGTTGCAGTTAATTTTGTATCTGAAAGCACCAAACTATCAATGACAGATAAAGGTCCAAGTCTATTTGCTAGGACAAATTTCTCTCCCTAAAATGACCCTGTAAAATTCATAACCATTTTAGGGAAAAAAATGCTGCTAAAATGTCAATGAATTTTTCAAATGGATATGGATAAGAATGTTGTTTGTGCATCACCTGATCATAAAGATGTAAAATGTGAAATGAAATATACTGTGTGATGAACCTATATACATATTCTTAAAGACATCTTGAACCATCATTAAATCATATTACTGTTGATTTTCATTTAAATAAGGGTTGCAAACTGAAATGCCTTCAGGGCCTAAGCAAGTATCATAAATGTAGGAAGGAGTCAGAAACTAAACAATTGAGAAGGGTTGGGACTGCAATTTACAGGACAACATATGCCTCATCTAAAACCATTCAAATTACATTAAAAACAAAATGAAAACTGTGATAACCAAATTAAATGCATCTGGGGGTGGAATTCTTCGAAACCACTAAGAGAGTCAAATTCATGCAAAAGCCTTGGAGATGCATTCCTGCTTTAAACACTGGATATTGAGAGATTGAGGATGGACTTGGATTAAGTGGGAAATTAATTAAACTCAGGCATTCAGAAGTCACAGAAAAGTGTATTTTATAATCCAAAGAACAGCATCAAGACACTTCCTCAGTTTTCCAGAAAGGAAAAAGGAATTGGAACACTGATAGAAATGTTCTTCTGATCCTTAGCTCTAATAATAAAAATCCCATAATCAGGGCTGAAAACCAGGCAACCAATGACATCTGGGACAGGGTTATCAATTTCAAGGTCTTTCAACTTCTCTGTAGTACAGACATCAGTGTAAAAAAGAAAAGAAGAACCTATGAAGGACGTGGAAAAGAAAGAAAGAGAGGAAGGAAGAGGAGCAGAAAGACCAGAATTTTTTCTCTGGCACATGAGTTTATGAGAATTGACTGAGACAAATACACCAGATCAAATTTAGTCAGCATTCTGTGCATTGAGACAGTGGAAGCATGTGGTCAAAATTTTCTCCTATCTGAATGGCCACATCCAATTTATCAGTTTATTTTAACTTCAAACCAATCGAATTATTTTCTAGCACATCTGTTTGATCGCTAATCGTTCCTAAAATGACTGACAAAGAGTTGTCTCCACGGCCTCTCAGCCTGACCCCTGTGGGGATGGCTTGACTGGCTTGGGCTTCTATATACTGGCATTTTACAAGCACGGGTCTCAAATGTGAAGTATCTTATCTGTTATTTCCATATTTCCTGGGTTTTGTGTGGCTACATTTTAGGTGTGTGCAGTACTAAAGAACGTTAGTCAACACAAGTTGAAGCAGTCAAGAGATGTGGTTTTCAGATCCTGGCTCTGCCTCTTCCTAGCTGCGTGGCCTTAGGGAACTTACCTAACCTCCCTGAGGTCTCAATATCTTCATCTGTAAAATGGCCTTGAGCATAGATTTCCCTCAGGGTGATGGCAAGGCTAGCTGCACTAACTAATGTGTGTAAAACAGCTGTGACCCCCTGGAAGTGAGCACTCAGTAAACATGTTCCTTTCCATACTCAACAAGAACCAATAATTATAGCAAATCAACTTCAAGACTTTCAAAACAACCTCACTGATTACTAGGATCAATTCAACTGCTCTCTCTACTTAGAAATTAAGCCCTTAAACAAAGGAAGTTTAGATCTATGCCTGAGTGGAATTTGAGAATTCAATAGCCAGCCAGGATCAAAGGCAACAGCTCTTAAAAACATGAAGACCATAAGGGCCTATGTGTCTTGGTAGTTAGGTTACAGAAGCTTCTTAAAGAGGAGTAATGCTTTCTGCAAGGAAGACAAAGGTACGGTTCTGACCACAGCTCAGAGAAATAAGAAACTTCCAGTGAAAGAACTGCTTTTCAGCTGGGATTGCCAACTAGCTATATGACTGCTTCTGGTCACCAGTGATAAAGCTGTGCCTAAAATATGCTTACTGCATTCAAAAGCAATCAGCAAGAGACTTATTATTTCAATTTCATGGTCAGAAATACCAAAGGACCCTTGCTCCCCCAGTCAAGTGAGTAAGTGCTGGCAAATTACCAAAATCTAAATTTAATAAAATTGTATTAGTCACCTTCCAAGGTGTCATCTCAGAGTGATGCTGAGATCAAAACCCTGATTTGAACATGTCAAACCAATTGCAGGATGCCAGGTGGCTTGTGAGTTGAAGAGAAGCTGTTGACATGAGGGTCTGTGTGGCTCTGTTGGTAAAGAAAAAGCATTTTGCCTCTTAGGAGTCAAGACCCAGGCATACCCTTCTTGTCCAAATATATTGTCTGCCAGACCCTGTGCTATATTTTATGTTTGTACATAATTGCCAGCACACAGCAGTCAGGGCCCAATAAATGTTTTAGGCTATTGCTCTATACTGTGGTCAAGCAAAATCTTTAAGAACAATGCCCTCATAACCAGGATGAAGAGCAAAAACAATGAACTTCAGGGTCAGAAAAAAAATTGTCTCTGTCCTCAGCTTTCTAATCTGAATAATGGAAATAATGATAACTGCTCAGCCAATAATAAAAGGGTAGTTTTAAGGGTATAATTTTGTAACACATGATAGCATGCCGCACACTGTAAGTCACTATACACTCTACAAACACAACATTTAGTTAACAAATATTGATTATGCACATACTATGTGGCAGGCACATTTCCATGTTCCTGGGACAAATCGGAGAACAAAAAAGAACTAAATGTATGTTCTTATGGAACGAATAATCTAGCTAGGGAGACAGAAAACAAGCAATAGACAGATGTTGAAAAAATAATATGTGTCACCATTGGTCAAAAGGAATAAGTATAATGGAAAGAGAAAAAGAAAAAATGGAGGTAAAGAGGCTTAGGAGTGTGGCGCTGGGGAGGTGGGTTTGCAAAATAAACTAGGAATGTCAGGCTCGGTAGGGTTAGTCTCTTTGTGAAGGTGACACTTGAGCAAAGACTGGAAGGTGGTGAGGGAGCTGGAATTGCAGACATTTGTGGGAGAGCTCCGCAGGTCAGACAAATAGCCCCAAGGTAGGAGCACATAACTGTGTGGGTAAGTGGGGGGAAGAGTGGTCATAGGTGGAGAGATACCATGGTCCAGATCCTATAAGGCCCTGTAGGCCTTTGTAAGGACTTTAGCTTTTACTCTGAGTGGAAGAGGAAGCCATTGCAGCGTTCGAATAGAGGAGTGGTGTGCTCTGACTGTTATTTTGGAGGATCATTGTTTTTGTCTGCAGTATTAAAAGTCAACTGTGGAGGGGGGCAAGAGTACAAGACCCCTACTACACCTCCAGTTGGAGGTGTTGAGTAGACAGTTAACTATGTGAATCTAGAGATCAGAAGAGAAGTCCAGAGGTAAAAATTGGGATGCTATCAACATGTAGATGGTAATTAAATCCATGAGACTAGACAGAATCACCAAGAACATGAAATAGGGTAATGAAGAGACCTAAGGACTGAGCCATGGGAAACTCTGATGTGCAGTTTGTTGGAGATGATAGGTGGAACCAGCAGAGGAGACTGAGAAGGAATAGCTAGTGACACAGAAGGAAAATCAGGAGAATGTGGTGTACTGGAAGCCAGGTGAAGAAAAGTTTCAAAGAAGAAGAACCAACTCTGTCAAATGCTGACTGTAAGTCAAGTAAGATGAGAACTACAACTGACCATTGGATTTAGCAATATGGTTCTAAGCAAGAGAGAACGGTTTGAAGGACATGTCTCTAATCTTCAGTTCCAGATGATGTACGAGGATTGTGGAAGAAAAACTAACAACAACAACAAAAACCCACCCACTACCTGGGAGATATTGTAAGGAAAGCAGCTTTCTCCGGGAAAATCCAGGTTTCCATTAGAGTATCAAAGGTGAAGGGAGTGTTCAAAGAAGTTGAGGATTCAGGGGATTTTGTTGACTACAGACCGTGAATTCCAGACGGCACAGTGGAAGGATTTCATGAATTGGAATTGGTGGGAGAGGGTCTGAGGCTGTGCAGACCCTTGTGAGACTTAAAGTGACAGATTAGAGGGGTGACTGGGTTACTGGGCTTCTTTTGATGAGTGACCTAGACAGGGATAATGGTTATAATGTGATTAGCCCTAGTAGATTCAAGCAGAGCATTGTGGCAAAACAGTAAGTGTGAGGAGATCAGGAGGCGTGGATGTCTTGACCTCCCTCTAGACCCCTATTGGCAGAGGCCAAGAGGTCTTGGGAAGCTGTGGATTGTCTAAATCCAGAGCCATGAACTCAGCCTTGACACTTATGGATGGAGGTGAGACTTCTAAGGAAGCTGGATTTTGCTGTAACTCACAATCCCTTCCTATACCCCTGAGGAGAGTCAGAAGGCTGAGAGGCGGCACAGGCATTGTCCTCATTTGAGGGTTCCCTTTAGACCTCTCTTAAGAGGGGAAAGGAATTACCACAAATATTCGGACTCTCTTTTGTCCCTTCTTGATGGAACTGAGGACTTCTGGGGAAGCCAAGTATGATTTCTATCACTATGGTAGTGATCTAAGACCTTAGAGGAAGTGTGGCTTCAGGAAGATGTAATTAGTTGAAGCCATATCACTAAATAAATAGGATAAGAAGGTGTGGGCTGGGAGAAGATAATGGACATTCATTGAGTGCCTATTATGTGCCAAGTTACCATACATTCATGTTACATTTCATGTAATCTTATGGTTATGGTTAAATAAGATTAGCCACCTCATTTATAAACAAATGACATGCTTGTGCCACTAACTCTGGGATTTGTGATCTGGTGTGATTCTATTGTGAAGATTTTTTGGGATCAACTTCCATATATATTTCCATTTTTTTTCAGTGATATACACTATGTATAGATAGTATGTCTAATTCCAAATATTTTATGGAGCTGTGATATGTTTTTGTTAATTATTCAAAAGTAGCTAGTATATGGGCTGATTTTTGGTATGTTTGCTTATTGATTGAATGCTTCATTAATTCAGTCTCTTTTTTCATTCAACAAATATGGGTGTTTGCTTGTATAAAGCACCATAAAGTCCTTCCATCACACTTTCCATTAGCTGTCCAACTTGGTTCACTGAATCTTATTTTATTTTCATCTTTAATGTAAATTTTTTTACATGTCAATTCTAAATGCCATAAATTCCTTAAATATTATAGAGTTAGAGAAAAGAGACCCCTCTGAATATTTTAAACTATTGGGTCTGTAATGTATTTATTTGAAACATTGAATAGAGGTTTATATTTTAACAATTTAATTCTGTAAATGGGTTTATTCATGCTACCAATGCTACCAAAACTCCAGTGCAATGATTAAGAGCTTTTGTTAGGCAGATTTAGGATCTTGGCTTCACATACACTAGCTGTGTAAATTTGTGCAAACTTATGAAACTCTCTAAGTTTTAGTGTCTTCATTTATTAAATGTTAATAACAATAATGCATACTTCACAATATTCCTGTAAGGATTAAAAGAGGTAATGAGTGAAAACCTCTAACACAGCATCTGGAATATATTAGAGGTTCACTAAATGCTGTCTAATATTATTATTATTATTATTAATTCAAAACACTGTGAGCAATATTAAAGTGAACGAGACCTGATCCCTAACACCAAAGAGCTGAAAACTAGACATGTACAAATAATCACTATAGCAGGCAATGTAAATGACATAAAAAAGGTCTAAATCAAGTACAGGAGAGGAATAAATCACTTCTTGCCTGGATAATCAGGCAAGATTTTGGTTGAGGTTGATCATTAGTTCACAGTTCTTGAATCAAACATTGGCCATAGGTTGAGGGAAAATTAAAGTGAATCTAGGAATTCGAAGGATGATGGTAAACTAACATCAAGCAGCCATCAAAACAGTCTAAGGAAGAATTGTAGTTTCCAGGGGCAAAGCCAGAATCCAATGCTAACTTATGAAGATAGGTAGTTTTAAGAACTGAATGGAATGAATTTTGGAATCACAGTTATGAGCAAAGCCAGATCAAGAGCACACAGAAGCAAATAAAGCATCAAGATTTGTTGTGGACTTAAAGGCTTGGATGCCAGAACTTATTTTTAGCACTAAATCTCCTTGCATAGTTTTCTTTTTACAAGAGCAAGAACACACCTTCACAGCCACATTGTCCCTCGTCTCTAAGAACATGCTCTGCCATTGGCCAGGCAGAGTTTGAGAAAAGCGATGTCTATAGGGAGGAAGGCTTCCAAGTGAGGGCAGGGGCACAAGCAGTGGTGCAGAGGTGGGAAGCCCTGATGGGAGAATGGTCATTCTATTGTACTTTGTAGAATTTTGGAATACACTCAAGAAAGAAAATCCTCTATGTAAAGCAATGACTATTTGGGGCAGAGTGAGATTTTAAAAACTAATTCGCAGTTTGTCTTTGCCTTACTTTTTAATTCAGAGTTGCACTCTGTAAAGACTGTTCTGTGCCATTCTCTCAGCCCTCCCTGCCCATTAGATGCTGTTATTTTTGTCTTGGGCTCATTAAACAAAGTACTGGCAGGGTATGGGCTCTGGCTTCCCTTGAAAGTGACTTCATCTATTGTAATCATGTTGTGTGATAATGGAACAGTAAGCTCTCTGTCAGAGCCCTGAGTCCTAAAATAGAGCAGCAGGACCTCGCTTACTTAGCCTGAGCACGTCACCATTGTATTGTGGTTCTGACAGCGCTGGCAAGGAAACCCAGAGGTGGGGCTCAATCCGTTTGTTCTCATCTCAAAGAATTTATAATATAGTAATAGTAGCTAGAAGCACTCCCAGAGGAAGCAGATGCTCAGATAGAACCTAGACTTTATTTCAAAGATGCAGGGCACAATGACTAGCTGATTAGAAAGCAAGAGAAAACTCACTTAAGCTTGGAGACTGGATTGCCTCTTGGTTTATTAGAGCACAGGCCCTGGAGTCAGACCAACTTGGAATAGAATTTTAAGTGTCCCACCAGGGACCTCAGGTAAACTAGCCATCCCCTCAAAACCTCACTTCCTTATCTGTAAAATGGGGAATTGCTAACACCTATCTCAAAGGGTTATTGCTGAAAAGATAAAGGATATGATGTATAAGAAGCACTTAGCTCTTACTTCGCATACAGTAAATACTCAATAGATTGTTGCTAGTACTCATCAATAGCCCCAAGAGTCCTATATTGCAAAAAGAATCAATACTATATCTGTTTGATGAGGCTGGAGTTTTATACCTTTAGTTCAAAGGAGTTAACAGTTAGTAAGGTTAAGTGTCCCAGAAAGTGGTTTCCCAAAGGCTGGAGGGCCCACCAAAGCTCTCTGTGCTCCCTCTGTGATGATCTCCACCCTCTTCTTTATCTTTCATGTCCCCATAGCCCAGTAGTACTTTTCCACTGGCATAAAGGGCCAACAATCTTGGCACTTTGAGTTTTAAGGTCACCAGGGGTATTGGGTCCCAACCTCCTCAGATCAGAACAAGAGAAGACCTGGCCATCTACAACAAAGTTCATGACACCACACCCTCTAAGGGACACTCACTCGTGTCCAGGGAAATCAAGCACTGCAGTAAAAAGAGCAGTGAATTTAAAGAAAAAAAAAAAAGGCCCTAGAAGAGCATATAGAATAGTTTAAATGATCAGAATTGCCTGGGTACTTATTTAAAAAGCAGATTCCCAGACTTCCACTTCAGGCTACTGAATCAGAGCCTCTGGGGTCATGGATTCCCAGACCCTATATTTTAGATAAGCCTCCCTCCAAGTGATTCTGGTTTAGGTGGCCCTCATTCTCCACTTAAAGGATCACTGGTTTGAATAAAGCTTAAATGTACTGGGGAAATCTGGGAAATTGCTACTTACAAAGAAGCCCAAATGGCTGGAGTCATTAAGGAAAAAATACAAATGAAAAAGAATTCAGCCTGTTTCAGCTAAAGTAATGTAGGTTAGGGAAAAGGTGGGTTTTTTAGTAAGCCGAAGTTGAATTTTATTATTATTTAGAATAGTGAAAGACAATTAATCGATTTGGCTGCAATATCTTTTTGGACTCTCCTGCAAAAGACAGTCATTGACATTTAGATATGTCAATTTTATTCATAAGGAGCAATAATATAAGGCAATTTATTTTTCTAGGTCACTCATGTTTTAAGACATCCAATATTTATCAGCTCTTTACAGTGCAAGTAGTAAAAAGCAAATTAAAACAAATAAGAAATAAGAGCTGAGTGGTTAGTCAATCTTTTATTTCCATGATTAAAATTAAAATTCTAGCAGGACCTAAGATTTCTGTATGCTTTAGCCTAGGGAATTTGTATCTTCCGGTTCTTTTGCCCTGTTTGATTCACCTCTGTTGCCAGCACAGCATTATTTATTTAATTTTTTCAGGATTGCCATGTGTTTATTATGAGGATTTCCTTTTAAGTGCTTGAATACAATCCTCTGCTTCAGCCAGAGCACAAGACAGTAGATAACAGTATTCATTATCATCATTTGTGGGTGAAATTTGGACACTGATTTGGATAGGGCAATGGGAGCAATGTTATTTTTCCTTAAAAACAATGACATTTCTGTGATTTTTTTTTTTTTACTTACTTACTTTACTGGGGTTGAGGATTTTTTTTTTTATGTGTAATGATAAAATATTGTGATAGATGGCAGTTTTTCTCTCTTAATTGCACTAAAAGCAAAACACTTATTCCTAAGGAATGGTTGTGCCTTATACAAATACAAATCTTTTTCTTTTCAATATAGAGTAAGCCACTCTCCATTTAAAGGATCAGCCCGCGTACAATTACAGTCCCTGGTAGTCTGCCAAACACAATAGGGCATTAATTAACATGTGCTGGGGGATTCATCAACATGCACAGTGGTAGCCAGCAATTGGAACCTTTTTTTTTCCCCTCCCCTTTCCTCTCTACGTTGGCAGAATTCACGAAAGATCTACTCTAGTATGTAAATCAGTTCTTGCTAAACGCCTAGTAATGGAGTTCCTTTATTTTTCAAAGCTGTTGTCAGAGCTACTCACATATCCTAGAAAGACACTTAACTCTGTCTTTCTCATGTTTAAATTCCAACTACAGTGGGCAAAAATAACATATTTGTTTACTTGTCATGAAGACTGCACTGTAAATAAATCATCTGATAAATTACTCTCCCAAAAAGAACAGAATGAGATTCATTTCCCTTAATGTTGTACCGGTGGGGATGGCAAGATGACTCTCCCGTTACCCCAGGGTGACAGTTCGCTGGCCTGCTAACTTCCGTGGATGCTGAGAGATGCACGCAAGTTATCCTGTATCTAGCATCTACCACCTGGCATGAGCAGGTGAAAAAAATGAGTAAATTTGATTTTAATTAGTTCTCTGGTGGGTCTTTGGTCTCAGTCTTACCTTGTTAAGCCCGTGCTAACTGACTTCAGTCCCTTTTGCATGTTCTTTGGGACCAAAGGCATGGATTAATCACTCAGACCTCCATGAACCCAATTTTGGACAACAGAAAACCTGTCCTCTTGAAGTGAAAGTGGAATCAGGGAAATGGAAAAGTGTGTCCATATTTCCCACTTCTGAAAAAATATATATACATGTTTCAATTTAGTTTGAGATTTAGACTGTAAAATCTGTGACTAGTTCTTTTTTTTTTTTAATGAAATAATATATGTAAAGTGCTTTGCAAAGTACCTAAAGTAAATGCCTAGGAAATTATTCCTGGAAGTGGCGGCAGAGGTGTTGTTATTATCAGTTATTGTCTTTTATAGTCCAGAAATCGCTAGTGTTATAAAAAGCACAATGCAATTTTTCTCTTTTAATGATTTTCAATATATATCAACAAAACACCTAGTTTGGGCATGTAGAGGAGACACGGAATTTGAAGATTGGGCTTGATCCTCTCAGCCACTCCATAAATGTGTGCCCTTTGTGTGATCTGAGCTAGAGAGCAGCAGTTTAGTGATTCCGATGTCTTAGGAGTTGTGCAGACCTGGTTTCTAGCCCAGTTCTACCACTGTGTGACCTTGAGCAAATTCTTTAGCTACACCGGGCTGCAGTTTTTGCTTTTGTGAAATGGGAATAGCTGTAAGCATTCAGTGAGACCATGTGTGGCAATCACTTGGCAGCATCCGGGCACACAGAAAGGACTCAATAACTGGTAGAGACATACCCTTCATATACCAGAAACCTCCCTTCTGCCATGCGGAAAGACACAGGAAGTGTGCTTTGAGCCTGCTCAGGGTGAGACTGGCTCCTTTCCCTCTGGCAAAGAGCAGGGGCTCCTGGTCCGCCCGTTCTCAGGCTGAGACAGAAAGCCGAATGGTAAGCATCTATGTTCCTGCTGCTTCTCCTTGATTTTTTCCCCCCAGATTTACACTGTAGCATTAGTAGTCAATGAGAGTCAGATAATTAAAACTGCTTTTGTGAAAAAAAAAAAGCAAAACCAATCATTTTAATAAATAGGAAGTTCTGAAATATTAAAATCTAAAACAAGTGAAAAATTATCTCTGTAAATACACATTTTTCTCTTACTAGAGATTTCTAGGTAAATATTTCTGCTCTATGAGCCTTTATGCTATCATGGATTCCAGCATGATTTTTTTTTAATTTCTCTTTGAAATGCTGGAATACTGGGGGCAGTGTTCATGCTATAGTTCCTTGAAGTGTGAAGAATTAGTTGTAACATCCTATAAATTGTTTTTCATTGAGAACATTTTGGGGGCAATTAGTACAAATGTGTTGATATGTTTCCTTGGATCCATTTTGCCCTACAGCCCTATTTATATCATATTTGATTTGTGAGATATTAAATAATTTATATGTCCGGTTTACTCTTACACATAACAAGAAATTAAAGGGTAATTTTACTGTATTGAATTTTACAGACTAAAAAATACAATTGAACTTGGATTTTATGTGGAAAAGAGGTCATAAGCATGAGAGTGTCTACACTCTGCACCTCCTGCTACTATGGGGAGTCAAGTTAATTCCACGGGAAAAAACTTTCAGAGGAAGACAGTTATTCTTACCTGAAAAAACAGAGTATCTATTGCGCTTCATATTTGTTGCTTCATTTTAAAGAACTAGATAACTGCTCAATTCCTTATTGGGACAGGGCAGACATACATAGGGCATACTTCATTTTAAAGGATATGGAAATTTGGGCATGTGTTATTTTTAATTGAGAGCATATAAGAAGTCCGTCTACATGGCTCTTCTGAAATTGCAATTTCAGCGTTAATTGAAGAGACATTTGTAAGAGCAACCACAGAAGCTGTTCTTCTTTTCTGGGTTGGGGAAAGCCTCAGAAAAGCACCCCTCCTGTGTGTAACTGAGTCTCGAGGGATTTGGGCTAAAGTGAGATAGGAGTGGAGTGGAAGAGTGTCAGGGCAACAGAACTTGGACTTTTTCCTCTGACTGCTGCTGTCCCTTTATGAAGAGATGGTTATGGTCATTTAAAGTAACCATAATTCCCTGGTCTCACCATGTTTGCTGAGAACACTTATTTATTATAAATGCTGACATGGAGCTTTCTATGTGCTACGCACCCCTCAGGTCACCTTGTAAGCAATAACCCATTTAATCTTCATAACGACCCTATGACTCATGTACCTTTATTATCATCCCCAGTTTACAGGTGAGTGAACTGAGGCATTGAACAAGTAAGAAACTGGCCTAAGGTCTCCCAGCTAGGAAGCAGTTGAGCTGGGATTGCAATCCCAGACAGATTGGCTCCAATTTCCATGCTTTTAATCAACAGGCCATCCTGCTTCTCCAGCAAGGTACTTTAATCTGTTTTTATTTTTCAATGAAAAATGGAATTGAACGGAGGGAGACGATGGGCGGCAGAAGAAGGGAACCTACAGCAGCCTGTCACCCACTGAAGGCCACCAGCCTGCGTATCTGGTGTCCATTCAGGCCCAAAACTGAGGCTAGGACTGATTGCAGCAAACTCTTACTAATTCAACAAGCAACAAACCAGAATTCAACAACCTTAATTAATTGACTTGTGGTTACATTCTTCCAGATTATTCAGTATTTTGTAAAGAATGCATAACATCTAATCAGTTAAGGACTACCAGTGACTTTGAATTACATATTATTTTGAATAAATCAGCATTGGCTTAACAAACCTTTATAAGTTATTAACGGCTATATCTTTGTTGGTATAAAAAAACATGATTGATATCAGTTTATTTTAAAATGGCTGTAATTTGAAGCAATTGCCAAGATCTCCCATGGTTTTTTTTAAAGATCCTGGAAGAATAAATTATTAAGCAGCCAACTCTTTGTGCTACCATCTTTACTCCTCACTGGATTACCCGGAGTCAGTTTTAAGGACTGGAAAGAAATGAGAGAGGGGAAAAGAAGAGGCTAGTTTTACGAGAATTTTCCCCATGTTTTTTAAGAACACTTGTTCTGAAAATATTATACACAGCTAATATACAATACCATGGCATAGACCCAATAATCTTCCACGCATATGTAGCTCTGTGTGTGTGTGTGTGGTATGAGTGTGTAAAAGATAATCCTGCCAACTACCAATGACATACACACAGAAACGCCATATTCAAAACTAAGACCTCATGATCTGAAATAATTTAACTTTCTTAGATATCTAACTTTTGTGTTCTCAGCAAAGACCACTAAAGTAAGGTTAGGACTACAAAACTCAGGAGAACTGGAGTCCCATATGCTGTTTTCACAGGCTTGCCACACGGTAAGGACCTGTTCCTGCCCCTTCCCCTCTTCCCCCACCTCACTCACACAAGCATACGTGTGCACACACAGACACACATTCACGTACTGATGCTGCATTTATAAACCACAGTCTGTCGGAGAATGAAGAACGGTCGTCAGTTAACTGAGTATTTTTGTCTACCCTGACATGTAACAATTTGTCTCATTATTCTCCCTGCCATCAGAGAGGCCAAAACCATCAGCAATTAAACTGACTCCTTTTTTTTTTTTTTTTTTTAAATCAAATTGCCTACTGTTCCGGACTAAAGCCACCTGCTTTGGCAATGGCTGAACGCTGCCCGTGACCCATTCGGAGGCTTCTCTTTCCTTGCCCCCTCCTTTCCAGGGTACCCTCACTGCCTTCCCAGCATTCCCTCTTGCAACCATTGCTTTTGGAGTGGGGCTCTCAGCCTCCTCTCTGTGGAACTGAAGTTCACATTTCTTATTAACCCATTGCCTCTCTGACACATTTTGGTGGAAAACCTCTTTCTAATTCCTATTAAGTATAAATTACTGTATAGCTCACAGGGGACACAAACTAATTTGCAAAATTCTGCAATCCTCAGTGGCCTTTCCTGTCAATAGGGTCGATGAGCCCTTGTGCTTGGTGAGTGAGGGAGGGAGGGGGGATGATATAGTAAGACAGCTTGAGGTGCTCTCCTTCCTCTTCATGTATTTAATATTTACCTTATTGATACTGCAATGGACATAGTTCTGAGACTTCTAAGAGACCCAGTGCAGCACTGCCCATGCAGAGGGAGCTCAGTACCGACACCAAATACAAAGCACCGTGGTTACTTTCAGACACATAGTGATGTTGTGCTGGAAAACTGAGTTTGAGGGCTACATTCAGATCAGAGGCAGGTGACAAATGTTGGCACAGATGATTTATTTCTCTAAAGGAATTTACCTTGACACATGTGAGTTGGGAGAAGGAGTGGGAGAAGCAGTTTCTGGGTTTTGTTTTGTTTTTGTTTCTTACCAATAAATATTTTTGAAGGTGTCTGTAGCAATCACCTTTGACACTTTTTAGTGAATCATTTGGTGGTCCCATTCAAAGTTTTAAAATACTTCTGTATAAATCTGATGCTAAATGCTGTATTGTCATTCCTTGATTAAATGAACAATATTAAAGAAAGTAGAAGAAACTCTTTGGAGTCTTGTCTCCCATTGACATTCAAGGGCTTTTCATGTGTAAGATCCATCAAGGTTAATGAAAGTTACCCCTGCAATTCTTTAGGAACCGGTGGGAGAATAGATCATTTAATTTCTCTTCAGATGGCATCATCTGATGCCATCCCCACATGGAGTACCTGATCTGTTGGAGAAGTGAAGGACGCAAGTTGGATGAACTGGAAGCTGGCATACACAGTGGGTCATGTAAAACTGAAATTAACTTTTCTATTTCTATTTGCCATCTGCCTAATTAACGTTATGTGACCAAACTACCAGAATGGAATATTATTTAAATCTTTTCACCCCATTGGAACATTTACTCTGCCCTCACAAAGCAGAGTGAATTGAGAGGCAAAACCTGAAGATACTTGCTTGGCCCGAAATAAGTAACAAAATAACATTTCTTTTTCGAAATCGCAAGATTTTAAAATTTCAAATGGAAAAGCCAAGCTATGTGTTCCTGGCTTTATTTTATTTAAAGTCATATTTCACGGGGCTCTCCTGGTGGCGCAGTGGTCAAGCATCGCCTGCCAATGCAGGGGACACAGGTTCGAGCCCTGGTCCGGGAAGATCTCACATGCCGCGGAGCAACTAAGCCCATGCGCCACAACTACTGAGCCTAAGTTCTAGAGCCCGCGTGCCACAACTACTGAAGCCTGCGCGCCTAGAGCCCGTGCTCCGCAACAAGAAAAGCCACTGCAGTGAGAAGCCCACGCACCGCAACGAAGAGTAGCCCCCCGCTCACTGCAACTAGAGAAAGCCCGTGTGCAGCAACAAAGACCCAACGCAGCCAAAAATAAATGAATAAATAAAATGAAGTAATATTTCACCATGTCTGATAGTCATCCCTGAACATTTGTGCTTAGTTATCATGAATGAAAACTGTTCTCTCAGTGCAAGAACACTGGATTGGAGGGATCATTAATTTGATCTCATAAGGTGACCAAAATAATCATTGTCAGCGATCTTACTTGACTCTTCAACAGAAAACATGACTCACAGACTATGCCTACAAAGTATGCATAAAAATGCATTAAGACCTTTGCACCAAGTTCATCAGAAGCCAAAATTGGTTGACAGCATTAGAAACTGCCTTTGCTAAGATCTGAAGCCTATCAGTCAAGTCAGAGGAGATGGTTTCTGAGCTTATCTGAGCTCTCACGATGGCCTGTGAGGCCGCACTTGATGTGGCCTGCCACCCCACCCTTGCCCAGTTATCTACTCCTCCCCGCCTCTCTGCCTTCCTGCAGTCACCCTGGATCCTTCCTGCTCCTCCACACGCCAAACACACTTGTGATGTCAGGGCCTCTTACTTGCTCTTTCCTCTGCCTAGAAAGCTTCTCCCCCTGTATCTTCATGGTTTATTCCATCAGTGACTTCACGTTTTTGTTTAAAGTCATCAAAGATGTTTCCCCCATCATCATTTGAAAAAGAGCACCTCACCATCACCCTCTGTCCCCCTTCAACTGCTTTATTTTTCTGGCCATCACTTATCACCATCTGATACATTATATATATATATACACATATATACACACACACACACTTTTAAAAAATGTCTCCTTCCATATTCCCCACCACCAAAATGTGAGATCTACAAGGGTTCTTTTTGTTCACTGCAGTTTCCTCAGCCCCCAGAATATTGCTTGGCCCATAGGAGACCCTCAATAGGTATTAGCTGAAAGAATGAATGAAGGGTTTCTCCTTTGACCCATTCTTAACATCAGCCATATCATTCTCCAAAAACTGTACTTTAGGGAGGCAGCATAGTTAATGGCAAGAACTTGACTTTGTGGATTGAGACCTGAGCTTAAATCACAATTTTATAATTTATAAATTATGAAAACTGGAGCAAGATAGATAATAACTCTGAGTTTAACTTTCCTCATCTGTAACATTGTTATGGTAATATCTATCTTACTGAGACATTCAAAAAATGTAAATCAGCGTCTACTACACAGTCACTTTTAATATATATGTACTTAAAAATACTGAAACTTCATAATCTAGTAGGCATGAATTCTCTTGTATAACTTGTGGACTTTAAGAGTTGTCGCTTTTAAAATTCTTTTGCTAAAGCAGATAAAACTGCTTCAAGTCCCTTCTTCATTGGATAGAGGGAAAGAACATTAGGGACAATTTGGGAATCTCCTACAACTTGGGTCATGTAAGAATTCCAGGGTCTTACTCACTCCAGACTGTTTGATGAAGTGCCTTCTGGCCTTCAGTCCACACTAGCCCCCTGATAGGTTCATTGCCTGAGACAGCAAGGTCCCTTGAAGACAGGTAGCTTCACTGCTCCAAATTGGAGACTGAGGACCTAGTGTCCACCTTCTCCAGGTACCGCCATAACTGCTTCCATCTGAGGTCTAGACACCTCTTTGTGATGCTTCATGAGACCAAATCTCTGTTCCAGTCACTTGGAGAACCAGCAAGACCCTAGCCCCTTCCTTGCCTTACCTCTCGAAAAACTCTTCAAGCCTCTCTCAATTCTTCAATTAGCTCACGTTGGACACTCCTAATCCTTGGGGGTCTCCTCCTTATTGGCAAGTACAGACCCATCATGAATAAGAGGCTGAGCTTTTTTAAACCAAAGTCCTGGGTGAGATTGTCTTTGGCTTCTTGGATATTTAACAAATCTTAGTCACAGGAAGATGAAAAGACTTGGCAATTTTCTTAAGGTGTGTGAAGGTGAAATATGTATATCAGTAAGAACAGAACACAAATGATCCCATTAATTATCCTGCCAAAATTGAATCCAGTCAGGATTCTGGAAAGTGCGGATGATACACTAGGATCTCTTTCATCCCAATCATGTTAAACATCCCATAAAGGAAATTTTACCTCAACTGAGAATTCTTACATGTTTAAGTATCAGGTCCTTTCCAGGCTTCACCGGCCAAAGGGTCAAATCAAGGAACAGGAGACAGAACACCAACAGTAAAACAAGATTTATGGTTGTGATGCCTCACCGGAATATTTGCAGGAACACTTCCCTAAGTTACTTCTCTCACAGGTTCTACTTCTAATTACTTTCTTTCAGTGCTGCTTTGGCGTTTTTAGTTGGCTTTTGTTTTCAAGTGCCGGGTACAGAGGTATGTTCTCCCATATTATCTTCTGTGAGGCTATAAAGTGAAGCTATTGAAATGAAACTGGATGAACGGTATTGCTACTTCTGATTATCTCTGAATATATCTCTGATTCAGAGATAATCATTTATGTAAGCAGCCCACTATTCATGATGCTGTGATTGTCTAAGGGACAGAGGGAGGAATATACTATAATCCAGGAAGGGGTGGGAAGTGGGAATCTTACAAAATAATTTGGAGAAAACATCTACCAGTCCTCAGAAGACTATTCATGGCAGGAATAAAATGTGTTGATAATACATCTAGCAAGAGGATATGATGTGGATGAAATAACTCTTCTGGGATAAGAGTATGAGAGATTCCAGGGGCTTGGGGTTTCCGAGGAATAGAAAAAGTCATGGAATTCTTAAGAATAATGACTATGGACTAGGTATTGGCATCCTCATCAGATGTTTATCTGGGGATCTGAGTAGAAATAGGAATTTCTAGTTGAACTATATTTCTTTGAAGGCAAAATAAGTTTAGAACTACACATGGATGTCCAAATGTAAGGATGTTACATTGAGGCAAGTATAATACATTTCATGACACTGGAAAATATGAGTCATCCAGCCTTTTTGCAGTGTCTGTCAATATATTACCTTCACAGTGATCACATTTCCTTTCCCTTTCTAGATTGTAACCTTTAGTTGTAGCAATTTTAAGTATAAGAAGAACTAAGATTTTGTACACTAAGTTCAACATCTCAAGCCAGAACAGAATATCTAAATTAATGCCACTATTCTCAGATTTTTAGAAAATGGTTTCCTAGTTTTGAAATTGCAAAAGACTAATGCCACATTTCAAAGCTTATATACGAAAATATTTCTATTCTTGATTACAAATGAAAGAACAGCGATTTTTTAATCCAGTTTCCTTAAGAGCATTGCCTTTCCACTGTTCCACTGTCTGCCCACTCCAAATATTGAGTACGAATGTGGAGCCACTAATTTAATTATTTTAGTATCAGTTTGTTTGCTTCAGCTGTCATAAAGGCTAAATATTTAGCAACTGATTGGACAAAAAGCCACATGATGGGGGCTTCCCTGGTTGAGCAGTGGTTGAGAATCTGCCTGCCAATGCAGGGGACACGGGTTCGAGCCCTGGTCTGGGATGATCCCACATGCTGCGGAGCAACTGGGCCCGTGAGCCACAATTACTGAGCCTGCGCGTCTGGAGCCTGTGCCCCGCAACAAGAGAGGCCGCGACGGTGAGAGGCCCGTGCACTGCGATGAAGAGTGGCCCCCGCTTGCCACAACTAGAGGAAGCCCTCGCACAGAAACGAAGACACAACACAGTCATAAATAAATTAATTAATTAATTAAAAAAAAAAAGCCACATGACACTAAAATGAATAGAACGTGTTTGATCTGTCATTCACCTATGTACACTACAAATAATTGATCTGTTAGGCCATCAGAAGAGTGCTAGCCCACCTTCCAGTTCTATTAATCTCGTGCACAATAACCTGTTTTGCCTGAAAACCATATTGAGCTGAAATTCTTGCTGCCATTTCATCTCTCCCATTTCAATGGTCTCATTTTTTTCAAAATAGAATTTGTTTTATTTTTCATAGCTAAGAGTAAAATAAAATTTAGAAAGAGATCATTTATATCTGTCTTTACTAATCAGAGCTTGAATTTGTAAAGTGCAGGTACCTTTTCCATTAGCTATAAAAGTCCTAGGAAGAGAATTGGATGGAGGTGGGTGGGGCTTACTGAGCATTGCATTTGAATAATGTGATGACACTGTATGTGATCTAATCAATATATTTTACTTCTTATAACTTTTCCAAAAGTCAAAATTTAGAAATAAAATTGTCCAAAACTTAGAAATAAACTTGAAAGTGTATTTCTTAAAAGCCAGAGAAATATCTTTTCATCCAGTTTTGTTACAGAATACAAACAAGATGTCCTTGTTCTGCTTTCAAAGAAATTTAAAATTGTTTCTGATTCCATATAACTCAGAAGTAATTCTGAGTATTTTCATAAAATAACAATATGCAATTTCTACTAGACTTAGAGTCACAAAATCACCATTGTTACTATGGAGTTTCTTAATGATTTAGTTTGGTTCCCAAATAGACACGAATACTTGTGTGTGACATAGATTATCTGTGACTTCTATATTCCTCTGATTTCGTTCCAACAGGAGAGGGGGAAAAAAGAGAATTCAAGTTCAAGAAAAGTCTTTAGCAGTAGAGGCAAAAACAGATAAATTATATGTGAGAAGAAAGAAACAATATTTTATGAGCTTTACAAATCACAATTCTGAAAGGCACAGTTTTGCTCAAAACCCCCAATTTCCTACAGTATCACAACCAAACTCCAAACTCCTTAGCAAAGTCATCAAGCGTCAACAGAATTGTTCACTCTTGACTTCCGTCACTCCACCTCAAGCAGCTTATTTGTACCCAGTCCAGCTCCTCCATATCATACAAAAACGTCCTGCTTTTGCCCACCTTCATGCTTTTCCTCTTGCCCTTGTCCTCTCTGGGATGTATCAGTTGTATCAGATCATTCCTGTCCCTCTTCTACTGCTACGCCAACTGAATGCATCTTTCAAGGCTGTGTTTAAGTGGTTTCTCCTCTGGGAAATCTTCCATAATTCAGCCAGAAGAAATCTCCCTGACTTGTTCTGGTGGAATTTTGTGACTTTTTGTCCTTATTCATCATAGTCTACCTTATATTTTGGTTGTGCGTTTTACTTTTTCATTAGATTGTAAAATCCTTAAGAATAGAGAAGATGCCTTATTCATTTTTTATTATATCGCCCCATGATCCTAGGGCAATACCTGACTGGTAGCAGGAGATCAAGAAATATTTGTTACATTCAACTGAACTGAATTAACACTAACTCCGCAGAGAATCCAATAGCCAAGATTAAATGTTTTAGTGTATTTGTTAAGTAGATTTCTGTCTCTCTGCCTCTTTTCCTTTTAAGTGAATTTGGAATATTTAAAACCACTTAAGGAAAAATTAGAGGTTTTAAAAATTAGTCATGAGCATATTTCTCATAATATTCTAATCAAACGTAAAGTAGAAAGATAATATAAGCTGGAATCAGCATTGTATGGTCCTCAAAATATACATTGGGTGTGATTATGAAAAATTACCAGGGAGATGGCTTTGGGGCTAATGATTTCACAAGTTATTTAAATTGTCTGTCACTTAGAAGTGGCATACCTTGGTGTTCCACCTTGACTGAACTTGAGGCTCTTGTCAAAGGGAACCCACCAATCTGAAGAGGCAAAGTTGTATAACCTCCTTAATAACCACCCAGTATTTTTCGGTGAACTGTGTTCTTCCACTGGGACAAATGCCTTCTAATATTTTATATATTCCTGGTCAGTGACTTAAAAAAAAAAAAAGAAACCTACCCAATTGCAGTCTGCCATTCAAAAGGAATATTTCTGCAAAGAAAAAGATGTGAAAATGTAGGCATTCAAGTGAAAATTCAATCCTTCACAGTACAGAGCCTCTGCGAAGTCTTTTAAATGACCCTTTTTATCATGGTGCCATGTCTGTACCTTTCTGAATAGTGAGACCTGGTAAGAAAAATAGATGTATGTATACAAGTGGTTGAGTAATATATTACTCATATGCACTTTGTTCTTTTTGGCAAACTGACCTTATCAAAGGGAAGAAAGCTATACATTGTGACAAGCTGAGCCTTACCAGAAAGTCTGAATTAGAAGTGCAAGTCCTCTGTTATCTGGATTAAAATGTGATCAGAACAAAAAAAAAATTTTTGCCATTTAACCTCTTGAGAAGTGGAGATGCCGGGGAATTGAGTTCCTTTTAAACCAAAACCCTTAGATTTCACCATCAGAGATGAT
Organism: Balaenoptera physalus; assembly: GCF_965194825.1. Classification (NCBI taxonomy): domain Eukaryota; kingdom Metazoa; phylum Chordata; class Mammalia; order Artiodactyla; family Balaenopteridae; genus Balaenoptera; species Balaenoptera physalus. Next base: position 107,664,334 of record NC_138890.1, on the reverse strand, counting down.
TTGCATTAAAAACAATAATAATACTACTATTTTCCTCTAAACCCTTGTCAGTTTTTCTGTAGTGTTCAAATAAAGTGTTAGATTTTTTTTTTTATTGTCTATACTTTCATAGAGAACTATTATAAGAAGGTGGTGACCAAATATCCTTCCTCACTTCATCCAGGGCAAATACTGTGCCTTGTTTTCTACTTCCATCAATAAATTTTAAGTGGAAAACTAAACTTTTGCATTTATTGTGCAGTAATTAGAAGGCCTTGGCAGTTATCTGAGAAGCCCCTTGGAATTCAAAAATAATCTTTCCTCATGCTGATTTAACCATTTTAGTGCAAATACCAAACTATTTTTAAAATCAGTTAGTGGAGGAATGGTGAACCAAATTCATTCCTTTAAAAATAAACAGACACGTGGGAGTCAAACTTGCTCATCTGCAGATCTTTTTTTTTCCTTTGTAATAAACAACCCCTGCTCGAGCAAGTACATAAAGATGGACAAAATAATCTGAAATGGATAAAGCCAAGAGAGGAAAAAATGGCATCTGACATAGCACACAGGCACATAGAACTATTGCTATTTTATCCATATTAAAAGAGTGTGGGGCTTCCCTGGTGGCGCAGTGGTTGAGAATCTGCCTGCCAATGCAGGGAACACGGGTTCGACCCCTGGTCTGGGAAGATCCCACATGCCGCGGAGCGACTGGGCCCGTGAGCCACAACTACTGAGCCTGCGCGTCTTGGAGCCTGTGCTCCGCAACAAGAGAGGCCGCAATAGTGAGAGGCCCACGCACCGCGATGAAGAGTGGCCCCCGCTTGCCGCAACTGGAGAAAGCCCTCGCACAGATACGAAGACCCAACACAGCCAAAAATAAATAATAAATATTTTTTTTAAAATGTACTTATCCCTTTAAAAAAAAAAAAAAAAAAAGAGTGTGTATGTTGCTACTGCCCAGTTACTGTGCATGTGAATTCGCCAGATCCAGACGTATTTGCCCAATTAATTACTCTGCTGTTCAACAATGATGGGTAATGGTCCAAGCAGCTGCTGCTCCTCAGATCACCGGTGGAATTCATGCACGCATAATGTCCCCCTTCAGAGAATGATCCCAACAAGCTCTATAATTATTTTTTTCTTCTGAAATAAAGGCATCAATTCAATTATATGTTAAAATAGTTTGTAGGAGAAGAAATGGAAATGAAGCAGGATCTCTCTCTCTCTCTTTACCTTTCTGGGTAGGAAGCTGGAAGGCGAGCTTCCCCCACTCTACTATTTCCAGGAGCCAACTTCGATATTAAAAAATAATTGCTGATCATGATTGTTCATCATTACCCTTAGTCTGTTGGTTTGCAATAGTTTTCTTCATTAATACAGATAAAGGTGTGTTCTTCCACGTTCAATTATAGATGCTATCCCTCTGTGCTGGTAGGCAGATGACTAAGCTTATGATGTAGCAGATCAAACAAAGAACCCTCGTGTACAAATGCACAGCAGTCCCATAAACGGGGTTAATTAGCATTGTAATTAACTCACGTGATGACTAAAACAAAATCAGAGTAACCCAAGAATCACTTAGAAAGGATACCAAGTGGTGTGCCGCCTGCCCCCTCCTCTTTGTTTCTAGCGATGGGGGGAGCCCTGAGTCACTCCTCCTCCCAGCCTCCCCACCTTCTCGGGGCGCAAGCCCGGACAGAAAAGGATGCGCAGGGCTCGCCGGTGTCTGCTGTAACGAAGCTGTCCGGATTTTAGTGTGCAGGATGTTGCCCGGATTTTAGTGCAGTGCAGGATGTTACCAGTTAAAGGTAGCTTAGGGAAAAGATCTTCCTCCTTTGCCTTTACTGAAATGGACAGACACAGTTCTCTTTGTTGGCAGGAGAACTGGAAGCAAGAATGAACATGTGGGCTTCTTTTCACAGGGACTTACCTGCTTAGTTATGGGTAGATGTAAGTATAGTACCTGGAGTTCGAGTCCCATGCTTCCACACCGACATCCCTTATAAAATAGAAATCCCTGAATGGGGCCCACAGGCCTCACTGGTTTTCTTGGGAATTTTACATGTAATGGTTAAGGCATCTTGCTACTTGGTAACAGGCTTCTTACTAATTTTATCCAATTACGAAAAATAGTTCCAAGGTTTTATCCAGAGCAAGGGAGGACAGACACTACCAATAAAAATCAAAGGGAAAAATGACCATTGCAGGAAAACAAGTCAATATTTGGAACAGCTTAATTCACTCTTTAAATAACTTTGTGTCACCTAAGATTAATAATTTCCTATTCAAGTGTTTTCATCCTTTATTTCATTTGATCCTTACAATGACTCTGCAGAAGAGGTACAGATTTGATTCTCATTTTACAGAATAGGAAAGGGGAGGTGCTAAGTGATGGAAAATGCTCTAGTTCAGGGACGCTTCTGTTATGGCAAGCTGACCATGCTTAAAGCTTTCATTTCTTTTAGGTCAGTGAGACTGGTAAGGGTTTTGTTTTGTTTTTTCATTAGTCTTGGTCTAACTTAAACTCAGTCGTTATTTCAAATTTAAACTTTCTGACAAATGAAATTGCCTCCAGTTTGTTGTTATCTTCAAACCTCTCTGAACATATGAAATATCAATCATTATTGAAAAAAAGTAGACTAATTCTATTCTAACACATTTCGCATCATATAAAATTGATAACCTCTAAATCGTGACATATCCACATTTTTCCAGTGATTAGAATAGGATTTACTAAAGATAGATACTTTACTCCCTTTTTCAAAGCCCAGTGTCTATGTATTTTGGGGAGAATTACATTTGTAATAAGAATTTCTACAACTTTAAAGGTATATTCATATGATTAGCATCCATGACAACATAAAAATTTTGACCTAATGGGTCAATTGGTCATTTGATTTATTGTCTACCTCAGTTTACCCTATTTGATAGAATTTGATCAATTAGTTTTTAAAACAGCAGATTCAGTCCTGTGTTAAATGTAGCTAGCCTAAATGGCAGTATTAGATTGTTGATTCTCAGGATTGATGATGAGAGCTTGGTAAATATTCATAAAATGTGATTTGAGATTTCCTAAAGGATCAATCTGACAGAAATAAAATGGATACATTATTAGTAAAAAACTTATGTTCACATCCTGTGTGATATGTGAGCACTTTTAATTAAGACACAGTTTGTTCTTGGTACCCGCCACAAAATTAAGTATGGATGAGCTTGCTGTGAACATAAAAGAAATAATAAAAGACCTAAAGATAGGCATTTGGAGTGACTACTGGGAATCAGACAGCTGATCCAAAGAAAGTACGTATCTTCTGCTTGTGCTCTCTTCTTTTATGGAAAGAATGTGGGAAAATGAAATTAGAAGTAGACTGGCTACTATTTAGCCAGCTTCATTATGATACGCGGCACAGGAGTAAGTGGGCAGAAGGGTAATCAGTGGTACGTGAAGGTAAGACTGACACAATAGGCTCCTCATACCCCCTCCTCAGTCTTCAGATTTATAATAATCGGTGTTTAGAAATGGAGAAGGGAAGATTCCAATGCAGATTTCTTTTAAATTTTCAAACTAAAAAATAATTTTGGACAATGTTTACTCCCTGATTTTGAAATTTAAAGACAACAGATATAAGACGCCAATTTTCAAAACAGTAGAGAAGAGTATATCTGGCAGTGTGGAGCACAATATGATATCCTGAACTTACCATTTGAGTATGAAAGTAGCATTTGACAGATCACTTAAATGAAGTAAGATTTTTTTCAGGAGAAAAAAATTAAGGATAAAAGGAAATATTATCACACATCAAGACACAAAAATATGTCGATGCTCTATGGGACAAACTAAAATGGCAAAATAGTGAACAAACTAATAAGGGCAGTGTGGCAATATAAAATATGCAATATGATCTATCATATTTACTTTATCATTATGCTGTTTTTATTATTGCATTTCTTCATGATAGTGCCTTCATCCTCTGCCTTTTCTTTCATCCTCTACATCTGGGGTCCAAAGGGGGACTTTTTGGCACCCATGACCCCCTGAAATTGCACGCGGATTTCTTATGCAAGTGTATTTGTATACTTGCGACATGATGATGCATAGCTTTTGCCAGATACACTAAGAGGCACATGCCCCCAAATGGTTAAGATTCAGGATCCTATAGCTAATTAATAACAACTTCCCAATGATTTTTTTTTCCTTTAAAATTTCTTCATCCAGACCTTCAGTGCTTCACACCCTGACTATGCCTCCTAGACGCCTTCCCTCCCTCCTGTCTCCCTTCCCTAACTCATCTTCTATAGCAAAAACCACCATACCAACTTCTTAAAACATCATCTGTATCGTGTCTCAAATTCAAACAAACCAACCACTGGTGGCTTTCACTTTACCTACAGGGTCAAGTTTAGACTTCTCATTTGGCATTCAAACCCACCTAATATTGGATTCTCTACCACCTCTACCAAGAGCAGCTGACGTTTACAGAGTGGGATTAATGTGCCAGCAACTGTGCTAACTGCTTTGTATAAATGGACTCATGCAATCTCTCAGATGGCTCTATTATATCAGTCCTATTCTAATCATAACACTTGCAGATGCTTTATTGAGGCTTAAGAGGTGAAGTCATCTGCCCAAATTTACATAGCTAGTAAGTGACCGATCCAGAATTCAAACCCAGGCAGCTTGGCCTTGCCTGAGCTTTTTGCCATGAAGTTCCCTCCTGCCTACCTAATTTACTTCTTGCCAACTGAACTTCCGTCTCTAGACAGCAGGGGATCCTCACAGTCAACTGAACAAAGCACATTTCTGACCTCAAGCCTTTTTCATACTCCATCCTCCCCATTCTCCAAGATTGAGCTCAAGTCTCACCTCTTCTATAATAGTCATTAAGCTCTCTCTCTTAGAACCATAGCATTCATTGCCTGCTTCCCTTGCATTGGTCATACACAATTTTGCAATGCAACTTTTTTTCTGATTGGACAGTAACCCACTGGTGGGTGGGACTTTGATCTTAGGTTTTTGTTTTACCATCTTCAGCACATCGACCAGTGCCTTTCATCAAGTGTGCATTCAAAAAACTTATTGAGAGAATAAATTAACCTGAACTTCCACAGAATGCCATGTTTGAAAAATGAAACTATAATTCGTTCTCTTAACGTTCTATTATATCTTGATAAAATCTCCTGTATATGGTGGCAGGTGGGCTTATCAGCCATTGCTACCATGCTGAAACTGGTTTTCTATATTTTTTTCAGTTTGCCTAGGTAAATCTGATAGGCAATAAAAAGAAACTCCCCAAGGTGAGTGCCTGTGCGTGTGTGTGTGCATTGGGCAAGGTATTCATTTTCATTTAAGAGAGGATCTATTATCAATAATTTTAAAAAAGAAACTACGCTGCCAGTTTTTTTCATTTAAATGAATTCAGTGCTGCTGCGTTAGCTTTCTCTCTCAAGAAAAGGATCTATTTAGAGTAGAATGTCTCTCTGATCCAGAGTCAGAATTTCTGCTCAAGGAGGCCAAGAAAATTCGAAGGATTCAGTTTACTAGGAAGTTCTTGGAGCAGTTAGATTCTTTGGTTCTTTTAATCCTTTGTGGGGATATATGGAGCAGTACAAGTCTCTAGTGCTTGGGCCAATGTCAGATTTCCCCAGCAACACATCTTTGGGGTCTGGATTCTTTCTCACCATCAGACACTCTAGCACCAACTGACAGAAAGACAAGGAAGAAAGAGCTCTACCCATGTGCTTGAGAAATCAACTGTCTCAGCTAGGCAGAACTACCTATGCTGAAACTCTGTTTTCTTCTCTTACGTGCACACAAGACACGTTGTGTCTTTCATATCTAACGAAAACACATATAACCCATTTTATTGTTCAACTTTTAAAAAAATGTGATATGGAAGATATTTTGTATAATCATATTACAGTCAATCTGAGAAACTACATTACGTATACATGTATGTGCAATTTTAATAGAATGCCTTTACTATTTTAAAAGTCCTTTTGAAATTTCTAAAAGTAACTCACTCCTGAAGCATCTAATCACTCAGCGGATAACACCCAGGGCTTAGATGCATCGCTATAAATGACTCAGCTTTCCTTTTAATAGTTTAAAATGTAGGGCTTAGACTAAATCAGGAATCACTTAGATGCTTACAGATGGAAGGCAGATAATGAATGCTGGAAGTGGGCTTGGTGGAAATCTCTCTAAGAAGTTCTGAGGACTGAGGCAAATTGGAGAAAGTATGCCCTGTCTAAAGAGAATAGCTGATGTTCAGTCCCAGCTGATTTTACCCTACGAGAAAGAGGATCCAGTGTTACAAAACCTTCTAGTTCTTCATAAGAAGCAGGGTTTTTATACAATGTGAAATTCCATGGTTTTTGGGTTAAAAATTTTTTTTTGAAAACTAAGCAGGCCAAACAAAGCATATATGTGGATGGGATCTGACCTTGAAGCTCCAATTCTTTTTTTTTTTTTTTTTTTAAGTAGAGGGAAGGGCTATTTATTTATTTTTGGCTGTGTTGGGTCTTCGTTTCTGTGTGAGGGCTTTCTCTAGTTGCAGCAAGCGGGGGCCACTCTTCATCGCGGTGCGCGGGCCTCTCACTATCGCGGCCTCTCTTGTTCCGGAGCACAGGCTCCAGATGCGCAGGCTCAATAGTTGTGGCTCACGGGCCTAGTTACTCCGCGGCATGTGGGATCTTCCCAGACCAGGGCTCGAACCCGTATCCCCTGCATTGGCAGGCAGATTCTCAACCACTGCGCCACCAGGGAAGCCCGAAGCTCCAATTCTTACTGTGGACAAAATGATCCATCCCTGCTGCTTTTTGACCAATGCAACATGTACAAACATATGCAGCTATTTCCAACATATGCTGTTTCAAAAACACTTTAAAAATTAAAAATATTCATAATCATAATTATAATGTCATAATCAGTGTAGCCTAATTAAGAACAATTCCTCTTAGATACTCTATTACTAATTTTTGGTAGATGGTGGAATGGTAATAGCTATAATGTATTGTAACTTCCACAAAACTTTTCATTTTGGTCCTCCTGATAAGCTCATCCATAAACTATGGTTAAGATTAAATTTCCAGGTGGATATACAACTGTACCCAGAGAAAGTTATTGGATTCTAAACCATCCCAGAAAATGTTTAACAAATAACATTCTGTAAGGGTTAGTCTTGACCTCATCTTATTTAATAATGTTTTCCTAGTGTATATGATAGATCAAATGTTATCCCTCATTCTAAGACTGGGTAATTGATGACCTGTCATCCAGTCTGGCTCAGTCGTAACCCTTGGACAGGGTAACTCTTCTTTGGAGCATTCCACAGAGTACATTGGATGGATATTACAGAAATGTAAGAAATAAAAATTGCTTCCACTTTAAAGGCTTTGAATACGACTTAAGATTTCAAGCACATATGTGAAATGAAATAACAAGTTTATTGTACAAACTGATATGGTAGAAATTAAAGATGAGCAGTGCCAAGACAGAGAGGAATTCAATCAACTGAGATCAACCACCACAAACTCTCTGAAGAAGAGTCTTATATTGGACTTTGAAGAATGTCCAAGGCCAAGTAAGGCAGAGATGAACAAGCCATGCTAGGTCTACTGTATTTAATATTTAGTGGTCAGACGATTGAGTCAAGTTCAAGAATCTCTAGGCAAATGAGACAAATGCCTGTAGACATGAACAAGGGATAAACGGTGCCATTTCACTATCCTTAAAATAGAACAATGATACAGAATATGTGAAAGAGAGTAATTACTCAACTAATTCATTAAAGTTAGTTCTAATATTGTATTAAATCCAGTTTGTTAGCATTATGACACTTGATTTTGACCAAAGAATAATGCTTTGATTTTTGACATACCTGATTAGAGTTTTGTGCCTGCTTTTTCTAAAAAGTGAATATTGTAAATATATGGCTATTTACAAATCCATATTCAGTTCCATTTAAGAAGCATTTAGGAAAAGTCACAGGCTCTACAATCAAACAAATGATATATTTGAAGAATATGGAACAGTTTCTGATACATATTAGTAATCAGCATGGCAGGGAGGAAAGAAGATGTGTGGGGAAATGAAGCAGACGTGGGTTTGAATCTATTTTATCATTTGATAGCCTGGCGATCATGGGCAAATCTACCAAATTCTCTTAGTCCAAGTTTCTTCATGTGTGAAATATGAGTAGTTCCTATTTTGTGAGACTGTTCTCTAAAGATGAGCAAAAATAAAATGTAAATCATCGCAGAAGACATTAAATAGCTATTATTAAAATTTTCATTGTTACTCATATAACAATTGTAACTTCTTATAAAATTCATAAGCACTCAGGTAATGAATCAATTTCTAAATTGCTATTGTAATAAAGGCAGGACATCCTTCTTAAGTTAGGAACTTAAGGTTTTGTAAACAGAAATATATTACTTAAATTTCTTTATCTTTAGTTCTTAATTTAGATGTTAACCAGTTCAGAATCTTAGCTACACTTTTCTACAAAGTATAATCAGATCTTTGCAATGGGTTAAGTTACTGTGTTTTTGATACAGAAAAAAAAGATGATTTCCCCCTAGGGTTCTTGTGGAAAATTAATTTTCTAATTTCTAAACCTCACTGTGATTCAGAATGCCTTGTTGAGTCTTGAACACATGTATCGTTTTAAATACAGCAGATGTTTCTGTGTGGGGCATGGCTTTCCACCCTCTGCTTCGCTTATGAGGCAGTTAGAATGGGGTAATGCGACAGCCTATCTGTGCAGCCCAAAAGGGGTGTATAGCCCAGAAAAAGTGAAAGAAGGACCCACTCTCCAGAATGTCTGCTAAGTGCAGCATTAGGTGGAGAACACCTGAGCAAGGACATTCATTAGGAAATTTCTATACACCAAATACACTCCTACACATGAAAGGGAGGAAAGGGCCCCCTTGATTTATGTTTATGAGGTTGCAAATCATTCCTACAGAAAATACAGAAAGACCCTCCCTCAGGTATATAACATAACTGCCAAAGTCAATTAATTCCATCAATTCCATTAAAAACATCTGAATAAAACCTGGAAAATTCAGATATCTGTATTGATCTAAATATTTCTCTTTAGACATTATATATATATGTGTGTGTGTGTGTGTATACATATATATATATCCAGTTAAATTCATCCTCAGATAAAAATAGGCAAAAAGAAAGAGACACAAAGTGTAATGCTAACATAGAATTGTTTTCATCAGGATTCAATCCTAACACCTAAAGAATGAACCAAATTTTATCCTTAAAGAGACCAAGGTTAAATTATGAAGATCTTAACATTTTCTGTATCAAAATATTTTTAATCATAATTTGAATTCTCCTTTTCTCTAGTTTTATAGACTAGAGAGCTTCTTTGTTTATTTCACTCCATGCAGAAAGGATACAAAAAAGAAAAAGAAAATTACCTATGTGAGTTTAGTAAGATTAAAACATATACATTAACTAATCATAAATAGTTGATTTTTGTTTGTTTAAATACTTGTGGATTTCTTGCTTTTCAGTAATTTTGAATATCAAATTCACAGCAGCCTGTGGCCTAAAAAATTATCAACTATACATATTTTAAAGCACCATTTTCCTATCATAAAGCTACAAACATCTGCACTGATTACAATTAAAAACAGTGTAAAAGATTATCACTCCAATTATAGCTTCTTGTTCTCATCAAAATTCACGACAGTCCTCAGACAGCAATGTGTGTGATGCCCATATGCCTTTTTCTCTGAAATGAAACCTTCCTGAGACTCCCCCCCCACCACTTCTTTAAAACAATGAAAATGTGTAGTTGTAGTGAATTTATCTTTATCAGAAAAGTAAGATTTTATTGTCATATTTTCAAAATTCTTTGGAAGTCTATTTTTTCTGTCTGTGTGAATCTTCTTAGAAGAAATGCAGAAAAAACATGAGTATGCTACCCAACAAAAAAGTTTCTAGCTTTCCAAAATTTTTTTGAATGCTCTTTTAAAGAACACTACTGTCTATGGCCCTTAATATTATTGACAGTGAAAAGTGTAGGAAAGCTGCTGAATTTGAAATACATATACATTAAATTAGTACAAATATTACATTAAAAATTAGAACAACATTTCTCAGAATTTAAGTACCTTTTTTATATATGGAAATAAAACTGAAGTACATATGTAATAATTAGTAGAAAATGTAAAAACGGAATAATTTAAAAATTATGAGTTCAGGTAAGAAATTCTACAGGAAAATTAAAAATCACTAAACAGTTGAACTATATTTCTTGTTTAGGATCTAATATTGCCACTTAAGGAGAAAAACTTGGGGGAAAAGTATTCAATAAATTTTGTAACATGAATTTTCCCTCATAGTTGTTTAAAATTTATAAATGAGGAGAAAGGTGAAAATCCAGACTTGACCTCTCTTTAAGCAATTTATACTAAAATTTAGTAGAAAGTGGAGAAATTAAAGAACATTCTCTTGGTTCAGTATTTAAAAAGAGTATCCTTATTCTAAGATATCTGCTTATTGTCTAAATTAAGTGATAAAAACACAAATGTTCAAAAAGAATACAACTAAGGCAAATACATCATATCAATCAAAGATTGAATTTCTATTTTTGCTCATAATTGAGTCTTTGAAAATGAATGTTTTAATATATATGCCAAAAATAAAGAAAATAACCAATAACATTATTTTCCCTCTGCGATATTACTTTAAATGTATGAAAAGTTAAAGCTCCACATGACTTCAACAAGTACTAAATTCATTTACTAGAGCCTTTCAAGTAGGGATGTTTTATGAAAATATTTATTTTCCATTGAACACCATGTATATAAAGTTACAACTTGTATTTCCTATTGATCTCTAACCATAATAAAAAATATATGATTCTTATGCTATGAGGTCTTCATCATTCCTGGTTTACATTTATATGCAGTGCTACAGCCCTCCCCTTTTTTGGTGATTTTTAAAGCTTTAATCCTTGATCCATGAGTAAAACTACGCAGACACTTGATAAAACAAATTTAGAAATCAGCTTCTTTGCATCATTAAAAGGCTTCTATACCTCACAATGAAAACATTACAAATCTAATCTTTTCACATTATCCAAGAAGGCAATCCTATAATCCCAGGGTAGAATGCTTTACATCTGTAGGTTCAACGAATGTAATATTAAAACGTGTGAATCAATGGGATCAAAAGGGGAATCCCTATGCCTGTGGAACAAATCTCTAATAGGAAAAATAGAAATGTGTGGTTTTGGTTAAGTGTACCCCATGCCTGTTGAAGATTAACTTATTAAAGAAAGTTCAAGCACACCTCCTCTACAAACACATAGTGTGACTAAGGCCATTTTAATGATATTTTACAAGGATAACAGTGGAAAGCTGTATTTCTGAAAGTCACAATAATACCTTTGCTTGTAAACCTTTACAAGTTGATGTTCCAAGTGCTGCTTTCAGGGCAGCTCGGCGGGGGCGGGGGCGGGGGAGGGGGACGGGGGACGTGGAGGGGGAAGGAGGGGAAGAGCGGCAGAGAACAGAACTATTATTTTAGGTGTTTCTAAGAAGGTGGTTCTTTGACTTTATCACCTCTCCTTATCTCAATAGTAGAATGCTGAAGGGGACAATTTATTGCAAAAGAAAGCCTGTTAGATCCAAGAAAAAAAAGAGGCTTCAAGTCTTTGAGAAACTGAAAATCCAAACAGGAATTTTAAAGAGAATTAAAATTCTGGGGGAGAAATAATAAAATGGAAAGGAAAAGAAGAAGAACCCTCATTCTTGGACTATATCCACCCAAACTAAAACGGCACCAGCAATTTAAAGCCAGGTTATTTAAATTTCTGGGGTATTTTAAATTAAAATCTTTATATGGTTCAAGCAAAATAGCTCCTTTTTGCCTGAATTCTCTGAATAATTATGACAATTTCTCTCTTTCCTCTTTCTCTCTTGCCCTGTAGACACTCTAAATACAAACAAGAATGGCTCCCTAAGATCAGAGGGTCTTGGGGAGACTTCTCGTAAAGCCACTAGATGGCGTGAAAGCACTGCACTGGACCGCCTCTCCGCCGCTCTGCCCCGGGCGCCGCGAAGTTTGCGTTCGTGCTGAGAGCTCGGCGTTTAGTCAAGTAAGATGCACTTTCTTTCAGAGACATCTTTCTGTGTCCTATGACACTTTTCAGGACACAGAAGGGGTATTCCGCCCTCCCCCTCCACCGCACTCAGAAAATGTCGAATTAAATTTGGAATAGTAAAAAATCATTTCAGTATTTACAGGGGCTTCCTGAGAACTTGACCTTTCAGCTTTTTAGGGGCTAGGCTGCTATTTGTCTGCAGCCTCCTTTAATAGGTAGTGAGAGGGAAAGAGAAGTTTCTTCAGCATCAGCCCGGTGCTCAAACCACTGCAGACAAAGTTTGCATATTCTCAGTCATCTTGCTCTCTTCCCCGATTTTTTTTTTCATCAAAAATTCTCTTTGTCTTTCTTCATCTGATATCGTGGGGTCCCTCGTTACGGACGGTGATATGAAAAGCTGGATTTAAAACTGCTGTCCGAATGGCGGTTGTCCTCTTTTAATACTTGTTACCAGCAAAGCAAAAGGAAATATTTTTGTTCCTGCTTTTCAAATGCAGTGTTTTGCTTCATGTAATGCTTCTGCCTGACCATCATCTTCTAATCTTCCCTCCAAACTTTGAGATATACTTTTATAAGGAGTGCATTTCCAGCTTCCTGATATATGATATACACATAAGGCATATACCTCCCTGGGCCTCCACGACAGCAACAATTACCATATTCCTCCAGATATTATCACAATCTCGCTTCACAAAATGTCCATTGTAAAAGCTGTTTTGATCTTTTGGATAAGTGCCTTAATTTAAAATAATAGCAAAAAGGTAAAATTAGGCCTCTATGCTCAGCAGTGCATGAATGACAAATCTGTTGTAGTTTGGGGTATATCTGAAAAGATTCCTTTTAAAACCTCTTATAGCAAATTTACATATGATCAAAAATTATATTACACATTGGCAAACTGAACTGCATAATTTATTTCATGTGCTATTGATATAGCTATGTTTATATATATAATGGGTTTTGTAGTTTTGATATAATACCATACCAGTTCAAAATCTGAAAGATTTCTAAAAACATTTTTTTTTATTAATAGTTTTGAGCCACCGTTGAAAAGGCTTCTTTTTTTCCCCTTTGTGTAGTGTCTCAGAGGGAGATTATCATTTTTTGGATATCTTCTTAGCCCTGATTTCAATGAATTTGTGAAAACCAGAGATTTTATGGTGACATTCAATTAAAACATTTAGAAAAATAAGGATTCAATAAAATGTAATCACACCTCTTTAAAATAAAAATATTGGAGACCAAATGGACAACTTGGCAAAACTTGCTTCATAGGCAATGTTATGTCTTTTTACCCTGTGTATTTTTAGTTTATGGGAACTTAATTTGTCATATTAAATAGATCCGTGAATTGAGTCCTGTGAGTCATGTTTTAATTGGCTCTAATCTTTGGTACCATTTAAAATCTACACTTTTGGTAGAATCTCCAAAACTCCATTACTGTTACATGAGTTGCTATAAAATAGATGGATAGATAAAGATATCTTGAAATAGGAGCCTTATGTGCACATTACTGATTTGCTTTCCTTAGACATTCTGTGTAATTCACAGTTGGTCATACGGGATATAATACAGACTAATGGTTTAATACTTTTAAAGTGAGTGATTTTATATACGGATCTAAGACAATTTCTAGAAGTATGATTTCAACTGATTGTGAGTGGCAGCTAAGTTTTTTGTGGTGTCTGACTATTTAACACCAGTGGAGCAGAAAGTCACTTTATGCTTGAAAAGCCACCTGGGAGTATATATGCTATAGAAACTGCCTGCTCAGTCCTGTTAGATCACTTGCTGAAAAATAATAGCTTTCCCCTGGTTCTGAGAGGGACTTTGCGTCCATAATGACTGCAGTTAATTATTTCAGTGAAAATGTTTTTTAAATTTTTTTTTAAAATTTGGACTCCCATGTGAATAAATGACGAAACTATTTCCATAAAATGGAAAACGCAGACACTCCCAGGTTTTCATGGTAGAGGGGTAGAGGGTAGAAGCAACACAGACTGATATTTTGTGCTTTTTGTATTCATATATTCAAAGAGTTTGATAAAGCTTGCAACATCATTTTACACAAAAACTACCTGGGAAAAACAGAACTTTGTAAATGCTTTTGTAGGTGCACTAGGTCAAGCAGAAAAGACCACATTCATATTATATTTGGAGTCACACCAAGCAGACTTAACTAGTACTTTAAATGATCAGTAATGCATTACATTCTCATTTGCCAGTTGGTTTTCTGTAGTGTTAGTGTTATAAAATATAAAGAAAATCTACTGATCAGAATCTTACTTAAAAAAAGACTTTTCTTGGTTTTTGTTTTGTTTTCCAGAGAGGCTTTTTTCCCTTTAATATTGGTTGGCTTATTTGGCCAACCAATTAACTAAATAGCAATAATTTAATAATTGAATGTTCAAATAATTAAATGTCACTTTCATTCTGTGACAATAAAGAGAACATATTAATAGCAGAGAAGTGATTACATAGAAATAAGCTCCTAAACTTCTCTCATCTAGTGATTTTTTTATTTCATGCTTGTGGTCAGAATTCTACAAAGCCATTGTATATCTTTAAGAAAAACCAAACAGAGACCCATTAATAATTTGGAAACTGTTAATAAAATAAATATACTTCTTTGGGGAAAAAGCACACTCAAAAAATTAACATTTTGTGGTTTGGAGTATCATAAATTTGAATTATATTTTTTAAATAAAAATCTTAAGTTGGAATAAATTCGAAAAATGAAAACTAAAGAAGACCATAGAAAGCATACAGGCCATAGAAAGCACTGCAGCATCTTGAGGTGCCTAAAACTCATATCTCTTTAGTATGCAAAATGTAGAAGAAATGATTAAAAATTCACCATTGATTTGGGGAAAGAATGCTACTTGTTTGTTGGCTGTTTCATTTACTTCCTTCACAGAAACTTCAGTGGTTAAGTCAGCTAACCTAAGAATCAGAGCAACTACTTTATCAATATATTAATTCTAGTTTCCCAAGTGTTTTCTCCATGTGCCTTCTCACAATGCACTGCTGTAAACGCTGAATCTGTGACTGAGGCTGAGCTGTGCCCCAAGCCCACTGTGGAAGCCACAGTCTCCCAGTCCCTTCAGCCTCAGAACTTTTGGTTTTTCACCAGTCTTCAACTACCCAGGACTACATTTCCACTTCTACTGAGCATAATACCCAACAAATAGAACAAAACAAAGTGAAATAAAACTAAACTAAACTAAACCACCAACATTTGATTAAATTAAGGTTGGACCCATGTTATTTGACTACACCAAGAATAATATGTCACTTTGCTCCTTCTCTGATTTGCTGCTTGAGTGAATTGTTTACAAAACATGTAACATTTTTCTGAAATCAACTGGGAAGGGGGGGGGAGAAAGAGAGAGAGAGAAGGAGGAAGGAAGAAAGGGTTCAGATCAACTGGAATCTAGAAATCTGAGCAGGAAATGTAATACGAGGGCCTATCATCCTTTCAAAAGTTAGCTTGAGTTAACAACGATATACAATTTTCTAAAACTTTTCTCTCTGCCTCTGTGCCTCTCTTTCTCTCTCACACATGGACACGTGGGCACACATACATTCACACAGGCCTCTCCCCAAGCTGAAATAGAGAGGGAGGCACGTTGCTAATCTTTACGAACAACCGTTTGCACCTGGTATTGGCAATGACAACAAAAAGCCAACAGCTTTTCCAAAGCTATTTCCTACATTAAAGTTGATTAAAATGCCACTGACGAGAGGCTCACATGAAATAAGACTGTAGAATCCTGTTCCTGAAGGAGAATGCAGGTAACCAGAACCAAAACAAGTCCTCGCCCCAGTTTGACTGAAATTCCAAATATATAAATGTGAAGTTGCTGCTAAACGGGCTCAGGCAAGATGGAAGAAGAGCCTGGAGCATGGAAGCCTCATGTGAAAAACAATAGGAGCACTTAATCTGAGCGAAGGTTTGAAGGAACATACATATTGAAGTCACCAGGATGTTTTCCCAGTCTTCCTCACCAGTCCTGCAGATTCTCATTGTTCACTGAATGATCACATGACAGGCCAAGTATCTAACCCTGTGGATCACTTTCATCATTTTCCAGAAAGAGAGAGTGAAAAATGAAATTGCTTGCTGACAACTTCATCAGGAATCCAATAGCTTAGGTAGAATTAGAATTCAAGACATCAAAAACCTCAATACCCAGTTTAATCCTTTAACCACTAGGCCACACTCTTTCAAAACTGTTAATAGAAACAACATTGCCCTTTTTGTACAGCTGTAGATGCCCTATTGATCTGTATCACATACCATTTAACACTGGATGATTTGGCTAGGAAAAGCGATGTTCACTGTTCCATGGCAAATCAGACAACAATGCTAAGATTGGCTATAGAACCAGGAAAATAGCAAAGGAGATGGGGAAACAAACAACCACAAAGAACAAACCTCATCTGCATGTTCTTCGCAGCTATTTTTTACTCCACAAGAAAGCAAAGTAGTAGAGTGCCACTGTATTAAAACTATTTCTGCCTAACGCAGATGTAGATCATGGGGATGGCAACCTAATAATAAGCCAACAGCTGAAGGCCACATTATTGCCCTAGCCTCCTCCCCTAGCTCATTTAGAAAATGACATGTTTTTCTTCGCAATGTTTTTACCCTCCTCTCTCTTTAGTGGCAGTAATGCTGAATGCTCTTGACATAATTCTTCGTTCACCCCTGACAGTCATTTTTTTGAATACTATCCCAGTAATAAAACACCTGACCTCGAGTTTTTCAATTGGCCATTGGCTTGGGTTACCCCAATTAGCGAGGCTCGTTTGGAAGTAGCCAGAGGAGTCAGGTGTCTTCCTGACTCTCTTCCCTAAACTCAGCATTATGAGAGAATACATCGTTTTATTCAGGTCATTTTTCTAGTGGATTTCTTTATTCTCGTATGATCTAAACATAGCAAAATAACAGGTTTAAAAAATAATCTAAAAGTATGTAGAATTCTGATACCAAATATTTCTGCCTTGGAAGTCATATAACATTTCTAGTTCCCCGAGAGCTGCTTTTCAATATTTAAAGACAATTGAAAGAATTATGTGTATAAGCATCAATGAAGAGCTATTTTATTTACATATAAGGTAGCTACATATCTGCATAACTTAATGAAAATACATATGCACTTGCATAGAGCACACATCGGTGGATATCTGTGTGGCTGGGTCAATATATTTTTCGGGTACAGATCTCCCAAATCAGTAAGTCCTTATTAAAAACGCTTCAGGTGGAAAAGAAAATGTGTACCTCCAGAGATAAAAGTGTGTTTATTACATGTTTGTGTGTTAATTACATGTAAGATTTTGCCTCAAGAATAAAGTTGGGAGTTACTGTAAATAATAACATTGAGGTTTCTCCGAGAACTTTGGCAAAGGAATGTGGGCATTTTCAACATAAATGAGATGGAAGAGAAATTAAAAGAATATTTAAACTATTTTAAAGGAAGAGTCCTTTAATATTAAAATTACTTAAAAATGCATCATTGTGTATCTGATATAGCAATCTCTTTGCTCCCTTTGTTATTTAATGTTTATTAATAGGCACAGGACTTCTCAACAAGAGTATAGTTTTTCTTCACAAATCTTTAGAATTTGTGTGCACTGTGCAATTTTATGACTGGTCACATTTTTATTCTTTCTTGGCAAGGGTAAACCATAAGATTTCTTGATAGACAATACCTGAAATAGAATATGAAGTCCACACAACTGAAGGTGGATAAATAATATGGACTGAAATGAGCACATAAGTCTTTCAAAGACTACAAGCCTCCCTTTGACATTCAAGCAACTAAGGAGCTAAAGAGAAATTGAATTTAGCTGATGCAAATGAAATTAAAACTAAATTGGTTGTCATATCAAACTGATGTTTACTATGTAAATGTTTTCTGTTTATGAAACTACAGTTTAGAGTGTATAATGCTGCAAAAACACGAATATTTTCATGTTCGTTTAAAATGAAAATTCAAAGACCTATTGTAAAATTGTTTAAAATCTTAGTCACTTATGCAGGTAATATTTAAGTGACTACGAACCATGAAAACTGTGGACATAGACAATTGAGATAAACACACACGCACACATAAACACACGTCAAGACACAGGCATGCTTTTCTGGCCAGGCAGTATCCTATTACATCATTGCTTCAAATGCATTCATTCTCTTCAATATTGTTGGCTGTTTCAGGTTAACTACCAAAATCATTTGCCTGAGAAGCGAGATTTAATTGTCTTACAACTACCTCTGTGAGGTACAATAGGGATTACAAGTACCCATTGATTATACCATTGGGTAGAATAAGGGACTCTTATTCTAGCATTTCTCATTCATTTTGTCATTGCATTCTCTTTGAAAGAGACCAAATGGGTCCCAGCAGGTGAAAGCAAAGAAACCTGAAAGGCCCCCTTTGATGAATGACAATACCACAGCCACCCTCCCCCACCCCCATTTTTGGAGATTATAAAACCTTATTAAATCATGCCCTGTTAGATATTGATTGAGAGGGAGCTAAACTAAAACCAACAATAGCAGCATGGATCAGAGAACACTGCTTTCATCAGTGGGCACTAAACACAGCTAATCTTTCCAATCCTTTTTTTGGGGGGGTGGGGGGGAAGGGGCTTTTTTAACTATTTACCTTTGTTTAAACCATTATCCCAGAAAGTCATACAATTATAGCAGCTTTGTCAGTCAAGAATAGATTGTAGTTGTCTAGCACTTCATCTTTTTGAATGTAGCAGTGTATTGCACAAACAATATTATACTTGGTTAAGATTCAGGATTATTATTATGATTATTTGGGGGGTGCAATTCTAGGTAATTATCATAATTATTCTTGACTCTGGGACCCCTTTGATGACAAGGCTGCTTTAAAGTAAACCACTTGGACATAACAACTCAAGATATTTGACAAGAGGCTGCTGCCAGAATCAGAGTTGAAAACTCACCCATATTTTAAGGCTATCTTGATTATCAGGCTGTTTGCGTTCCTGGGCTGTCTTTTCTGCCATCTGTGAGCGCCACAGCAAACAACCCCTTTATGACAATCACCTCAGTATAACTTGAATGTGTCTGCTTTAGAGGAGATTTCTGTAATAAGACTCTGTGCTAATTAACTGTCAACTTTTTTTTTTTTTTTTAATCAGCAGAGTGCATTTCAGAAAGTAAAGGAAAGACATTCCACCAAAAACTCCTAAACAAGAATTAAGCTTATATGCTAGACTGCAACAACTTCTCTCTGTTCTCAGGCCTTACTTATACATCGGTTTGCTTTAAATACTTCTCATGTGATAAAGATTTTCATTTTTCTTGCCAGTTGACTATAGGTAATAACATTTGCTCCTCCCTATAGACAGTTACTTGATTCAATAACTTTACAAAAAAAGAAGGAAAGAAAGAAAGAAAGAGAGAAAGAAAGAAAGAAAGAAAGGAAGGAAGGAAGGAAGGAAGGGAGAGAGGAAAAAAGAAGAGGAAAAGGGAAGGGAGGGGAGAGGGGAGGAGGGGAGGAGAATGGATGAAAGGAAGAAAGGAAGGAAGGAAGGGAGGAGAGAAAATATACAGGTGTAAAGGCAACTTTTTTGTGCTAGAAATTGTAGCTACATAGTTTTTTTTTTTACAGGCAGCTAGTGTTGCTATTGAAAACAATCACAGTTAGGAAAATTATTAGTTTGATATCAAAGATGAGTCATTTCACTTTAAGAGAAATAATTATCTGTAGAAACATTATATGCCATGAAAATAACATTCGAAAAAAAACCTCCAGCAACTATCATTGTCTTAAGAAGACTATAGAAATCAAGGCTTGAACAAAATAGAAACAGAAGTTTAAATATTTACAAACTTATCTCGGCGAATTCTTTTCTCTTTAATGGATAAAACCAGCAGTAACCACTTGAAAATAAAGCATTAATAATAATATTTCCTTTAAAAATATAAAACATAGGAATGAATGCAGAGGCTTTCATTTTGTTGTTAAAATCCTCTCTGAATCATGGCTCTCCAAAATATACACAGGAATAAAATTTTTAAGTTGGATACAATAAACATAGAAAATGAGAACATTACAAAATTACTTTATTTTTAGGCAAAATTTTTTCTTTATATTATATAACTTATTTTTGCACAGTTTTCAAAATTTTTAATTGCATTTATAAATTAGATTTTATTATTGAATAATAAAAATTTACTCAAAACTTTCTTATTGCTAATCAATATTTTCCATTTGTGGACTATCCTGGGTTTGAACTTAAACTTTGAAGTTAGGCATTACATTCTTTTAATATTCTTAAATGTTTGGCATCATGTATTATAATTTATAAATTTTATTTGTCTATTTTTATTTCCACACCTTCTTAATGCTATACTCTAAATAAAAATTTTAAAGTACTAAGTATGCCTAATACTTTTAAGTTAATATATCTAATTATTATCTTAAAGCATTTTGAACAGAACAGTTAACAACAACAACAAAAAGTTGCCAAGCTACGCATTGGATAATAGCCTCTTTTTGAAGCATGAAGATGTGCATATATTTTTATAAATGTTGCAAGCCAGTTTAAAAGCTTCAAATTTTTATATGCTATCTAATATAGATAATTAAATGACAAAATCTGTTGCTAATTTTATTTTCATTAGATTTGATTTTTTTCAAGTGAGTGTTGCCTGTTAATTTTATACTGATTAGTTCGGTTCCTTTGCTGATTTGTGTTTCCTAAAAGAAACCTGAGATTTATTCTCTAAATGTTTGATAAATTTTTAATACAGTCACCAATTGGCAATTTTAGATTGCCTCTTATTTTAGGCAAGTAGCTAGAATGTAAAATAACTGACCATTTAAGTTGCAATAATAGTATTTTTTAAATTGTCCTTAAGGTACACCTTCTGATTTCCATTTTTAAAAACTCTGTAATTTACCTCTTCTTTAAGTTGTCTGAGAAAATTATATTGAAACAATTCTACTTAATAATAAATCTCTGTAATAATAAAATTATCAAAATTTTGCTCAGTACTCTCTCATATGTGAGAAAAACTAATAAATATTTGAGACTTGCCACCTATTCATATTGCTATGTATTAGAGGTGCCTTTCCTGAATTCTTTCTCTTCCATCACATTTGAAGATTGCAAACAAGTAAGAAATTATTTTGGTTTCAACACTAAAATATAATAATTCCAATTCCTATCACTTTCCTTAAAAATGAAATTTAATTCTGTTTTTACCGTCTTATTATGTGGGCCTTTTGTAATCAAATTACATATATGAGCTCTTCTAAGTCCTGTGATCTCTGCCTAGAATTTCCTTGGCTTACATCTTCCTAGACACTGTGCCCAAATTGTTACTTATTTAGCAGTTTTAACAATGTTACAAAATGATTTCAATCAATTTGTATTAGGACTATAGTAAAAAAAGACACGAGGCATATATTTTGTCTAATTTTTTCAAACTGTTTAGAACACAGAAAACAGCTTTTTCATTGAATTTTACTTTTTATGCATGATCACATATGCTTTGTTTCTTAAATGACTCATCAGTGTTAAAGAAAAATATATTTTTCTCATATATCTTCTAAAGACTCTGCTAAAACCAATCTTCAGAATTATATTGATGTATACACAAAGGATTATTCCCTTATACCTTAGAAAAACATTCCCATTCAAATAGTCCCATGCATCTGACATAAAAATAAAAATTGAATAAAATTTTCAAATTGAACTACCATGCTGAAAATACCCTAAATTCTATTAGCATTTATTTCACAAAATTGTTCCTGTTGGATTAAATATGGTTTATTTTTCCTAGTGATAGATGTAATACTTTATTATTGAGGGAAGGGGCAGAGCTAATTTTCATTTTGGTTGAAGTAATATTGTTACTAAGAGAAATATTAATTCAATGGAATGGATATTGAATTTTTTAGGTTGAGTTGGTAGTAACATTTTAACCATCTCTTCAGACAAGTCTAACTCATGATATTGTTTATTTGTGATAGATTCAGTCCAACAAATTTTGATCCAATGTTTCAATTGTCATTTCTGAAGTTGGTAAGTACCTAATACAGTGTTTTCTACACATGAGGAGTCTTCTCTTTGAGAATCTTGTGTTTTCTCTAAATTCTATTTTTGAAAGATTTAAGAAAATTTAATTTCCCAGGGCAGGAGTTTTTACAATATTTTTCACATAGAACTTTGTAAAATTGTAAGATTTCTTGACTTTGTTCCTGGGGCTTTCACTTGAAGATATTTGGATGGACTTGGCTATGGTTTCCCTAAAATTCACTGGGGTGAAAATGAACTATCAGTAACTCTTCTGTTTATCAGAATATCCAAGATACTATATAGAAGCTAAAGATATGTATACAGAAGCTAAAGGTGTTCTTTTGACCTGACAAGGCCTTTCAGTTCATGCTCAGCACATATTCACTAAGTACAGGCGTTAATTTCTCATTCGGCATAGGGAAATTGGAAGCATCTGTTAAGACAATTCAGAGAGGCCAAACTCCTTCCTAAAGGGAAAATTTGAGAAATAAAGTCAGATCTCCTTAGTTTCGGTCTAAATGTTAACGTCCCCAGTCCCATCGAGAGAGATTTCATAGAAAAGTCAGTCAGCAACACTCTCCTTTGGTCTCTTCTTACAGAGTTTGACCACCATGAAGCAAGGAGACCTTTGGAGAGTCTTCTTTACAGCAGCTGCACTGAGGGTCTGCACACAAGTTTCACTGCAGCCAGTGCTCTAACCTCTCCCTAACCTTTTACCAAACTCTTCTTTTGGAATTGCCTTCAAAGTGAGACTATTAGCTGCTAGAAAAATATTCTTACCTGATAGTCATCCTTCAATTTTAAATCCAAAGCAGAGATATCTATGTTCACTACACTTAACTCCATATAGTTTCCCAAAGTCAATTTTCCTTTATTGGACAAAGATTATTTCCCATTATAAAAAAAAAATGTTCCAAAGAGTAGGCAGTAGCCTCTGAAGGCAATTATCAAAAGAGGACATTCAATACTGGATTGAGCAATGGGACCATCACTGAAATGAGTATTTAATACCTAGCAAGATGATCACTTTGAAACATTTGATTTTGATAAATGTTTGGTTATGCTAATTAAAATAATCCCACTGCCCTGTAGTCACATCTCAAATATCTGCCTGTCATTCCTTTACAAGATCACAGTTTCTTGCAGCTCTGCATGAAACCTAACTTGAAAACTTGGACTTCATAGTCATAGTCCCTTTGGACACAGGCTTACTGAGCAACAAGGCTTCTTTGTTTATATGCAAAACAGGTAAAATTTAACAAACCTTAATATATAGACTAATATTTAATATACTCTTCAGAAAACATTGAATCACCACGCACGTGAATTCAATTGTTAATTTAGCAAAGTTTAAATTAAACTATTGGGTCCCGAGAGACAAAAATGTAGACTATTGTTACATGAACATTAAGTTAACGTATCAATATACATATGCTCCCAAATTTAAAATTGTGTTTTTAAAGTAAAGCTTATGCACCAGTGCTTAAATGTTTTCAAAGGGTTTGAAAAAAATTACCGGATAATTATAGTAGCAGTTATTTTATATATTTTCTTTAAAAATTGAATAACATTTTCAATTATGTAGACTTATGTGTGTGCCAAATTTTGAGTTTCTGATTTTCTTTTATAGTTAATTTCTCTATTGTCAGTAGAGACCATATGTTTATGATATATATTTTCCCATCTGAAAATTCTATTACTGTTTTGTGAGTGCTGGTTACCACAGTGAAGGAGCTCCATGATTCACTTGGTATGTGTGAATTTCTAGTCATGCCTTGTAATGTAGGTGGATTCTAGAATTTTTGGCTGTGCATAACTTGGTGTGTCTTGCCATTATGAACTAATTATTCCAGTAGATATGTTGAAAGTGAATCCAGGTTTCTCAATCTTATTTCAGCAATGGGGTTTTCTCAGAACATTAACCTTGATTGAACTTCTCAAGTTCCAGAAACATCTAACACCTCCACCTCTAGAAGATGCCCAAGGGGGAATCACAAGCATCATGACCGTGAGACCCTGTATTAAACACGTGGTGGGAACTTCATCGCTTTCCAATGAATATGTTGCCTTTTGTACAGCCAATTCATTTTTTAAAAAATACATTATATTATGTTATTAAGGATTTTTAAGATTGAATGAAAACATGTAGCCAATCACTGATTTTCTCTATTAGGAGAAATTATTATTTTTTAAATTTGTGCTGCTCTGAAATTATTCTTAGAGATTACTATTTTACCACCAAGTTTGTGCCTAGTATTTTATTCAAATCATGGTTTAGAACTTTGCAATTAGTCCTTCTAAGCTTTGCTTCTTAACAATAAGAGTTTTAGTGAGCTTCTCCAATTTTGACTGCAAAAAGCCATGCCAGCCTCTTGGGTCACTTTATTTCTCTTTGAATTTGGATAAGAATTTAGTGTGGAATCTTTTTAGTAGCTCAGGAAAAAAATTCCATTTCTGATGACTGCAATCTATAGCTTTGTGTGACACATTCAGTTTAAAAAAAGAAAGCTGGGTCATTTGAGAAAATGTTCATCAAAATAAGATAGATCTGGAAAACTGCTTTCCTAAAATACTGAAATAACAGGTATACTAACTTTGTGATTTAGACGAAATTTAAGAAGAGTGGGAATTTGGAGACATATCTTCCTTAGGATGCTGAAATTAACCTGAGGGCAGTTACTCTGAAGCTTACTCATTTCACCTTATCTCATCCTCCCTGGTTCCTTCTGCTGGCTGTAGAGAGAATTTCCTATGCTTCTGGACAGGTCTGGTCTTAGTTTTTTCTGCCTCCCCACTTTTGTTTCTTTTAATTTTTTCTTCTTATTTGTTTGTTGTTTGTTTTTATGATAGTTTAGCAACTGCTAAAGTATGACCATATTGAAGTATGGCTTGTTGTATTGTATGCTGGTATTGAGTTGGTTCTTAGAGCCATAGGCTGCATATCTTTCTGATATTTTGGCCTCAAAGCTATTATCTCTAGTACAGTAAGAGATTTTCAGCTCTAATGTCTGAGCTGAGTTTCAGCTCTCAGCTCCTACCACACTGAGGAACATATAATATTGCTTTCTTCATAGGCATTAGATTTTACATTTCTGGAGGGCTGTGATCCTTTCATTTGCTTTTCCTCTTAATTATCCCTTTCTTGTGACTAGTGAAATTTGGTTTTGCATAAAGTAGGCGCTGGGGGACTTTATTGGAGGCCTTGTCTGCTATTAATATCTCCTCTGAAGTGAAATTTGTATAGTCTATGAGGGAATCCAATAAAAGATACCAGTTGGACATAAGACAGTTGCTTGCAGAGTCAGCTGGTGAAAATCTTTCCATTTTCACCATCAGGATGCTTCCAAGCATATTTCTCAGACGTCCAGACTCTGAATCCTTCCTCTCTCCAGAGATAGTCATTTGATATGCCTGTTACTTCCTGGTCTAGTTGAGAGCACCAAACTAGACCAGGAGGCAGAAAAAGGACTGGATTTTAAAAGGGGGGTGGGGGGGAGGATAAATTGGGAGATTGGGATTGACATATACACACTACTATATATAAAATAGATAACAAATGAGAACCTACTGTATAGCACAGGGAACTCTGCTCAATACTCTGTAATGGCCTACATGGGAAAAGAATCTAAAAGAGAGTGGATATATATACATACATATATATAACTGGTTCACTTTGCAGTATAGCAGACACGAATACAACATTGTAAATCAACTATATCCAATAAAAATTAATTAAAATAAAAAAAGTTTTACCCTACTCCTCTGGGAGGTCACACTTGCTTTACCGGCTCTGATCTTCTACTTCAGTTTGGCCAAGTGGCTTCTGCCTTGTTTCTTCTGTCTTGGGCAACTATCCCCATCATTGCCCATAGCATGTTTTTGTTTTTCCCAGAACCAGACCCTTCCTTGCTCTTATTAATGCCTCTTGAGGCTACAGTCAATCTTTGAATGATTGTCAGAATTTACCTCATGCAAATAGATTGTATACCCTTCCAGGATAAATGCCAAGATACAGAATCCCTAGCAGACTTCTGTCTGCCTTTTGAGTCCATGCTCATCATTTGCTGGATTCCCCATCCTGGGCTCCTCTAACTACTTGTGATCCATTGCTACTTCATAGCAGATCCCCAGGTCTGTGCCACACCCTCCAGAGGAGACAACTTCCAGATTTGTGTTGAGTCGGTGCCCACCCATGGCTACCTTGGTCCAGGTAAAGATTTAATGCTCAGCCCAGACCCTGCGATTCTGCTCTCTTCTGTCGTTGTTATTATTAGCCTGGCTGTGTCTGCCTGTATCTCCATAGATGATAATTTAGCTGCTTGTGCTTCTCTTAGAACTTAGAAAATTCTGATCCACCTGCACCCCGATCTAGAAACAGGCAGAGTGATAGCAAAAACCCCAATGAGTAAAAGCCAACTGGCTTTCTGAAAATAATAATCCTAGTACCATCATTGTACAGGCAGATCTGAAAATTACTCCATATCTTGACTTTACGTCTAAGCATGTTGAAGCAGTTCTGATCAATACAAACACTGGCTTTTTGTCTCTTTACGCCTCCATGCCTGAATATATAAAATGGTTATAAAAAAAAAGTAGAGTTTTTTTAAAGAAATGAGGCACAAAACACATCTTTATATGCCAATCATTGATTATGTTACCAATAATAACTTTAAGCACCTGGACATTGGAGAGCAATTTACATCAAACTGGTGCTGTTCTGGAGAAACGTTTGCCATCTGCATCATGTAAGATGATATTTCCAGCTAATACCTGGTTCATATCTGGAGTATGTAGTAAGAATGAAAAAAGATGTTGTTATAAAAGGCCAGTTTCTTGATAGTATATGAAAAGTTTAACCGTTAATTTGTGTTCTACTGAAATGATCAATAGAGATCCAACTTTTCTTACTTATAATTGCCAACAACTGAAAAGATAGACATTACGTATTATTTCTGTTTGAAAACTCCACCTATTTCTAAGGTTCTGTGAGTCTGATTTCTTCATGCTATGCAATGAATGCTTCCATTTACAACACATAAAAATGGACCACTTTATACCTTATGTTTTTCAAATGAAGTTTGCTTTTGATCCAGTCGAGACTTTAACAGGAAAATACAGCTTTCAGGTACAGATTTCCAGGGACAGTGTTTGAGCACAGGTTTCAAAGCAATTTTATATGATATAGGAAATTATTATAGAAAAATAATTTTTGATGACTAAACCTAGTAACACCTGATTCTACACCCATGACTGCTACTCAAACTTAAGTTTTTCATCCATCATTGCTTATCCTGAACAAATTCAGACCATATTATGTTAGTCAGCCCCAATTAGCTTAGCGAATATTTTCCAAGATGGTGAACTAACAACAGTGCTAGTTTTGTGACCAGCAGAGTCATGCTTACTCACTTCATCATTACATTTCTCTAAATCGTTTTAAACAGAAAACCTCTGGTGAAGGAAAGAGGAAAGCTGCTGGTATCCATCTGCTTTGGTTCCCACCTCATTTATTTTTATTGATTTTACATTTTGTCCAATTAATGTGGTGGTTTATACTGTTCTCTTTTTTCTTCAAGAGGATGCCTGTACTCATTGTACAATAGTTTCTCTGGCATCCACACTTCAAGTGACAGCAGCTGGTGAGGGGATCACAAAGCAACTCACTCATTCCCAACAACTGTCATGATGTGTTCAAGTTCATCTTGTAGTTTCAAGCCAGTTCACCCTCTCCTCAGAAGGAAAAAAAAAGAGAATAAAAAAAACCCCAAAAAACAGAATTCCTTTTTCTTGGATTGCTGAGATGCCAAAATAGGAAGTTAAGAACAAGTGAGGATTCTAGGTTCCTACTGCGATTTAAGAAAAGGAAATCGTTCCGCAGGAAAATCACATACTACTGTGTTTTCGCATTGCATGTTAGGAAACAAAGAGGCTAGATTTTTTTTCTCAAAGAGGCAGATGGGAGAGTAAAGGGATACAGCTATAGTTCCTATTCTCCACTCTTTATAGAGAAAATCACAGTGTGTGGTTTTGCAAATGAAAACATATATTTATATCTCCTTCTCAGGAGCACTGACACCCACACTTCCAGTCTTTGTATTTAATTTCTGTCCAAAAAAAGCTTTTTTGAAAATCGGTTAGTTATTAAATAAACCTTAGAATAATGTATTAGTTTGTTGTTAATGCTGTGGAATGTCGTTTTCAAGTTTGGGAATTTAAATTCATTTTAGAAAATTTTTGGAAAATAGAGTTAGCAAACACAGCATTTAATCTAGTTGTTGTAAAGGGTTAATTGTGTACAGAAAAAAAGTCTTCTTTATATTTTTTCAGTCATTAACATAGCTGCCATGCTGTGATTTTCCCCTTTATGACTTTCTTTAAATAGACGTACCAGAAGAAATGTTATATGAGTCAGTCAGTCTAAAGCCTTCTTGCTTGTTCCATAATTAAATAATGCCATTCTTAAAAAGAGAAAAATATCTATTTTAGGAATTTGCTTTTAAGAAAAAAAAGCCTTTCATCTGAACAAAATGCAATCAATGCAAAAACTGGCAGTTTGAGATTTTATTATACGGATGATTGTCTCAATTTTCCTTTTAATTTTCTTAGTGTAAAACCGGCTTTTTTCATTGATTTACTTCAAAATCCTGAATAAAACATAACCTGCTTTATTTTTCTCATCTCTAAATAAAGATAATACTTATCACACAAACTATTTTGAGGAACAAAGTGTTAATGATGTTAAATTATTTTAATTAAAGTAAAGCAGCTCTCTGAAGTAAGGATATTCAGATAGCCATTGTTCTGTACTCCAAACCATACTTTTGTCTTGCCTTTGAATTATTAAGTCTGCTTTTGATAAAAATTGAGTTCATAAAAATTTACTGGATGCAAAGATCAGATTATTATTTAGTTATTCAATGTAATAGAAATGTCTGGATAGTATTTTAACCTTCTGGGTAAGTGACTTGAAATTTTTTTCATTGCATTTATATTTTAAAAGTTTATTTAAAAATAAATATTAACAACTGTTTCTATGCAAGGACAAAACACAAGAAAAAAATAGAGGGCAATACTTTAATAGGAAAATTTGGGCAAGTCTTATTCATGTGGCAGTTATAGATTTGTCCCGACCTTTCCTGTGCTGTACTTGAACCTGTCTTTTCAAACTCACCTAGCCTGATCTGCCTCTCTTAGATAGTATACATGAACAGTTATTCAGGTGTGGGTCTGTGTTGATTGATATCTTTACCATTTAGTGAAGGATTAAAGTGGGATATTTAAAAAGCTGTAATAATCTCCACAATTAAAAAATCAGACCTCATCTCCTTCTTACCAACCTGGAACCCCTCCCCAGTCCTACCCCCCAACCCCCAGCTAGTCTCCCTTTCTTGATCCTTCCCAGAAGTTATAAGAATACAAGGGAGGGTATTCTAAACAAGAAAATTGTGGCTATGGAGATCATCAGGGCTTGGAGTCAGACGACAAGTTTTCTAACTTTCCTGGATTTATCACTCTAGCTCTGTGGCCTCAGGCAAATTATTTAGCCTCATCTGTAAAATAGGGACAATAATAGTCCTACCTCAGAGAGCTATAAGGATTAAATGAGATAATGTGTATAAAGCACTTGTCAGAGCACACTCAGTAAATGCTACTGTTATTGGTCCTTCATTCATAAACCATTGCACTGATCACAAAATTATAGACCTAATATTATTGATTATTTCCCCCAAGAGCCTAAATTACCAGAGGAGAGACCTTTTATTCCAAATGAAAAAGCCAGTTTTTGTCATGTTTCAATGGTGATTCCATCTCAAAAGGCCACAATAAACCAAGCCTGACATATTACCAGGGACAAGGTAAGACTTTCAAGCTAAGGTCACAGTGGTGGCCACCTACTGACAAAGATTTTTATCCTGAAGTTCAGGGATATTCCTATGTCCAAACCTTCCGAAACTTTATGACTTTCTTGGAGAGAGGGTCTTTAGCTTTTAACCAATTTCCAATTACATCCAAAATGTTAATAAATTCGCCTGCCATCTTCTCTTTAAAACGGAAATTAGCCATGTTACCCTATCCAATAGGCAAGCATGAGTACCAATTGGTCCATGCAATAGGGCTTCTCTGACCATAGGCCAGGTTCCTTCACTGCTTCTGGAAACCCTAGATTCCTGCTAGACAGGTAAATACAGGTGATCTGCTCTGGTCTAAAAAGGACTGATCTTAGAAAATTTATTTTCCCTCAAATAACCCTTTTTATCCAAAGGATTGATATTGTTCTCCCCGGCGCTAAGTGCTCAAATCTGCCCTTGGGTTTCCATTGATGGATCAGCATCTCCAGGCCTAGAAAGGCTTTTTACAGGTTCCATTGATAAAGGAGTTTTGGACACTGTGCTATAGGTACTCACTTGGGATAGGTCTATGGGCTTCAGGCAAAGTCCAGATGCTCCAACTCTGAAAACTTCATGGCTAGTGGGACTTGCCAGTCCCATCCCAGGTGCAAAGAAGTATAAGGCAGACTGCATGATTTGACCATTTTAAGACACCACTATTTATAATTTAATCTGTAACTATTACTTGGGATTCAGACAAGGGTTTCCGCATTTGCCACCTCCTTGTTTTTTTTTTTTTTTTTTTTGGCCACGCTGCACAGCTTTCAGGATCTTAGTTCCCTGACCAAGGATCGAACCGGTGCCCCCTGCAGTGAAAGCACCACTGGACTGCCAGGGAATTCCCTGCCACTTCCTTCTTAATCCTGCAACAGTTGATAGTTTTCCATGCATTTCACCCTAAAGTTAAAGCCAATCGTGTCTAATCTTAAGTATTTTGGAATTATTCACAAATTGCACCTCAAAAAATCCTAGTTTGTAAACTATTTGATGTGGAAGAATCCCTAGAATCTTTGGTATAATCTCTTCAAAGTCATTTTTCCCCTCTTAAAATAAGAATGTTCTCTTCTTTTTTTTCCTTTAAAAAAAAATCTGAAAAGAAATTAAACTCCCATATGGCTCAAATGGAATCAAGTACTATAACCCAAGAGGTTTAAATAAATTCTGAATTTGACAAAATTCATTTTTACCATTAATCAGTGATCACCATGTAAAATGAAAGAGTGAAATCAGTGTTTAGACTAGTTAAAACAGTTTCTTAGTTTTTGATATAACTCAACATTTTTTCTGGTAGCAAATTATAAAGGTATTGATTTAAAAAGTATTTCCATGCTTTAATATAATAGATAAGCTGTTAATATTATTTATTTGTGTGGCTATTTCCTATAATAAACATATATGCTCATAAAAGCATTATCTTGAATATGTATATTTTTAAAATAAAAGAGAATTTCGTTAAAAGATAAGAGAAATACATAATATCTGGGCTACAACAAAGCATGTGACACGTGGAAATGGTTTCTTGAGCTCACATTTAGATACCGAAAATATAAAATGAGAGCTAGAGTTAGACTACATCAATCTCACTTTCATTCACTACCTTCAGGACCACAACTTCATCCCTAGTTTTCAGTTTGGCTTCACTGACCTGAGCTCAGATATACTGTCTGAAACTGGGGCATTTTTTTCCCTGAGTGAGTGGTTTGTGGGATCTACAGTTGATTATAACCAGGTGGGTAATGAAATTTGGATTCTTTAAAAAATGAAAAAGTTCAGTTAATTCCCTTCTTCACTTTTTGTTATTAACAGTGCTTGACACAATCAGAACTATGCTGCACTTTCACATTATTTTCCCTTGCAAGTCTTCAGCCCCTACTGTTCCGACTGTTCTGTCAGCTAATTAAACACATAAACCTGTGAGGAAGGTACTGTTAAATCCACCCTGCTTACAAAGATGATTTCTCAATAGGCCTGAGGTCGAATGTGTTTGAGGTGCACAGCACAACCTCTTCAGGAAGAAAAATACATCTACTCAGGAGCTGCCAACGGATATTCATGACTGTTTCAAATTGGACATTGGTATTTCACCACTTACTGCAAACGTCTGTGGGAAAAAAGCTTGGGCTTTACAAAATAGGTTAGATATTCCACTAAAATACTGTATCTCCAAAAGATGTGCATATAATTTTTTGAAGTGGGCATTGACTTACTAGGTAAAATTGAAGGAGAAAATAAATATATATTTAAATCATTTCTTTAAAATAGAAATACTTGATTTTCATATCTTTCCAAAAATCAGATATGGTTATTTCCATGTCCTAACTTTATTAACAATGTCCTTCGTGGCTATGCCATTTAAATCAGTCTGTTTTCAGGTATAATGGTTAAAGTATAATTAGTATGTACAGAAATATTTACTGTCTGCTATAAATATAATTAATTAGGCCTAGTACACAGAAGTTTTTTTTTTTTTTGCATGCCATAAATCATTTTTGATTTCAACAAATGGGTACTACACAAACCTTGGTAAACTAAATGCTATTTGACTTATCATTGCTAAATAATTGAATAAAGAGAAGAGCTAGGTAAATGGTGTGGAAAAAATATCTAACATCACTCTTATCAAAATGAAAGTTGTTTTGAAAATGAAACACAATTTCAGCTTTTGTAGCTAGTGCAATCATTTTCTTACCTTTATTTCACTAAAACACTTTCCCCCTACAATCTATACACATACACAATCTACAGTGTAAGTGCCCTTGTGATGTCTCAATTCCAACAGAAGATTTTTTTTCTTTTAATTATCTAGCTTTATTTTTGGACATAGAACAATTGATTCTACATGTCATTAACCAAGCTCAAAGCACATTTCATGTATTAATGTACAATATCATGAATTTGGGAGGTGCCTGGGGGGTTAATTACTGGTAGGTAAAATTACTCTTGTTGATACTTATAACAAATCTATCGTTGAAAATTATAAGCATACACTATAGTGTTTTGGATCTTTGGGCATCAGATCTATGGGGTTTTTTCATAATAACTTCTAAATAATGAATTCTGAATATGCTTAAATGTAGACTGAAAAGTTTCAGATTTGGAGCAAAGAGTGAATCTTTTATTCATTTATGTTGGATATAGTTAAGATACTGCTGAGGAATTTTAAGTTTTGAGTCTTCTTTTTTAATTTTGTGGACATTTGGAAGATATATTATTCTTCTTTTATTGAAATTCCCACCATGTCTCATGCAAAGTAGTGAACTACACCCTCTAAGAGCTCAATACATTCTAGAGGAGTGGTTATTAATAAAAGAAATCATTCCCCAGACATACATATTATGGGACAATCATAAACAAGGGAGATCTCCTTGTTTGTAATACATTTCACAGTGGATACTTTCACTGTTAAACGGTTTTACCTTCTTACTTGATCTAATTTTTAGATGATCATAGGATTTTCCCACTTCTATTATTGACCTATATTTCCTGGTACATTATGAGAATAAAGTGTGACTTGAGTAGAGTCTGTTAATAGAAACCTTATACTCCCAGATGAGCTTTTAGAGACTTGCACCTTAAGTTCACCTGAGGCAGTTTTGCAGAATTATAACTTAATATAGCTGGCAAAAACCTAGATTCCTAGATGAGTATTAGGAAAACTAGCTCTTTTCTAATACTAATGTTCCCACACCTCTCTATCTGCTATTATCCAAGTCTTGATTCCATCCAAGGAAATAAAATGAGGTAAAAGTGCCTATGTGCCTAGAGAAAAGATTTACTTGGGTTCTCAAAATATTATGAAGAAATCTTCTAAGCTGAACACCCCATGGAACTCACTTTCTTGAAGAAAACACTCTGTATAACTCCTGTAGTTAAATTCACCCCACTTCCCAGTTATTCTCACTTGCCTATTTTCCACTGTGGTTCTAATCCCCAATTACTTACATTTATATCTGTTAATAGAAAACTTCTCATTTCCTAAATTCTCAGTAATTTAACAGCCATTAGAGACAACTCTGGGTTAAGGTAACAGGAAATCCCAGAGATCAGGTAGAAATTATCACTGTCTGAAGGCAAACAACAAATTATCTCTTGTATACATGTATATCTTTCCTTGAGAAAATCTATTTTACATAATATTTAAGCATTCATTGTATGCAACAACTGAATTACATGCTTTGAATGCATTATTTCACTGAGTCTCATAACAAGCCAGTGAGGTAGAGAATATCCATTTCCCCCATTTTGCAGAACAGAAAACTGATCCTCTAAATTTTACCTGTGGATTAACCCCAGTAGAATCACCTGGAGGGCACTGATAAAACTGGAATCTTTTAGGTACAAGCCAGTTCCCCAGGTGATTTTGACACACACCAGGTTAAGAACCACCAATATAATGGATTTTAAATATAAGTCCATATTATATATCTATATATATCTTCATACTAATTCAAATACATATTTATAATGCCCTGTATTATTGCCATTGAAAGCAGAGTAAATAGTGCTTATCTTGTGATCTTTTAAAGCTAATGCATCATGATAAATTGATGAATTGATATTTTCCTTGAGAAAAATCAATGATATTTCCATGAATGTGTTACTCAAGTGGAAAGCCTCTAATTTGTTTGTGGCAAGGGCAGAAATGTTTTAACCAAAAATTGTTATTTGATCTAATTCCCGTGGAAGTTCCCATGTTTTAGATACTGTATTAGATCCCAGGATTTGTTGCTGACAATCTGGGAATTCCAAGGAGGCTGGATTATGAAGGTAGAATACCAGAGAGGAAAAAGTTTCACAGAGAAAGTACTCAAAGGTCTACAGAGATAGCTCCACCACCACATGCACATAAAGAAAATTCCCAAGGCCAAGGAAAGAACTACCTGAAAGGATTAGAGGAAGCAATATTTGGCACTTACACAGGGCCAGAAACAGTGCCTGTTCCCACAAGTCAAACTGGAAAATTTCATGATTCATGAGGCACAGTGTGGAGGGTCTCGCCTCAGTAGTAGGGAATAAAGAGCACTAAACTAACTGGGGCTCTGGTCCTGCCTACCAAGTCTTAAGCAAGACCCAAAGGAACAAAACTGGTCCCAAGTAATTTAACTGCATGTACCAGCAAAGCTCAAGAAAATTTATAGAAATACAAAAACATCCAGCACTCAACAAGGTCAAATGCACAATGTCTGAACCTGATTAAAAATTTTCAGGTATGCAAAGAAGTAGGCAAATATGATCCATAATAAGGAGAAAAATGAATTAATCCAAACTGACCAAGAACAGACACAGATGTTAGAATTATCAGACAAAGATATTAAACAGTTACTATAATACCTGTATTCCATGTATTCAACAGCTAGAGAAAAAAATTGAACAAGTACAGACATGGAAGATACAAAAGAAGACCCAAATTGAACTTAGAGATGAAAACTTCCATGTGTACAATGAGAAACACACTGTATGGAATAACAGCAGATTATGCACTGCAGAAGGAAAAAATAGTGTTCTTGAAGACACAGCAATAGAAACTATCCAAACTGAACCAGAGAGAGAAAAATGACTCAAAGAAATTTAAAAAGACCATTGGGGGCCTGTGGAGAAAAATTAAAGCAGCCTAATAAACACACAATTGGAGTTCTCAAAAGAGGGAAGGGGAGCAATAAGTAACATTAAAAGAAATAATAGATGAAAATGTTCCAAATTTGATGAAAACTATAAGCCAGTGGATTTAAGAAGCTAAGTGAACCCCAAGCACAGGATACATGAAGAAAACTACACCAACCAAACTGCCCAATAATCAGTGAGAAAGAACAAGGGAGAAAAGATACATTATATAAAGAGGAACAGACATAAAGATGATAGATTTCTTGTCAGAAACAATGCAAGCAAGAGGAGAGTGGAGCTTTATCTTTAAAATGCTGAGAGAATTTTTTTAATGTCGATCAAGAATGCTACACGCATTGAAACTATCTTTCAAAAAAGACGGTAGAATAAAGATTGTTTTTAGACATAGAAAAGCTGAAAATTTTCATCATCAGCAGATATACACTATGAAAAATGTTAAAGGGAGTCTTTCAGACAGAAGGGGAAAAGTTTCATGATATAGAAAGCAAAAAATTAATAGAACTACAAGAAAAAACAGACTAATCCACAATTTTTTATAGTCAGAAATTTTTAAATCCCTCTGTTAATAGTTGTAAGATAAGAAGACAGAAAATCAATAAGGATGTAGAAGATTTGAAAAATATTAATCGACATGACCTGATAGATGTTTGTAAAACATTCCACTCAACAACAGCAGAATGTGCATTCTTTTCAAATGAACATTTACCAAGATAGATCATTTTCCAGACCATAAAAAAAGTACAATAAATTTAAAAGAATTCTAATCAAGTTACAGTCTCTGAACACAGTGGAATTAAGTTAGCTAAACAACTGAAAGATATCTGTAAAATTTCCAAATATTTGAAAACTAAATAACACAATTTTAACAAAACCATGGACCAAAGAATAAATTAAAAGGAAAATTAGACAGCATTTCTAACTAAATAAAAATGGAGGGCTTCCCTGGTGGCGCAGTGGTTGAGAATCTGCCTGCTAATGCAGGGGACACGGGTTCGAGCCCTGATCTGGGAAGATCCCACATGCCACGGAGCAACTAGGCCCGTGAGCCACAACTACTGAGCCTGCGCGTCTGGAGTCTGTGCTCCGCAACAAGAGAGGCCACGATAGTGAGAGGCCCGCGCAACGCGATGAAGAGTGGCCCCCACTTGCCACAACTAGAGGAAGCCCTAGCACAGAAACGAAGACCCAACATGGCAATCAATCAATCAATCAATCAATAAATCTTTAAAAAAAAAAAAAATGGAAACACCCCATTATCAAACTTTATGGGAAGCAGCTAAAGCAGTTAGCAAACTGAAGCCTGTGGGCCAAAGTCTGCCCGTCAGGTATTTTTGTAAATAAAGTTTTATTGGAACATAGCCGCACTAACTTCTTGCATATTGTCTCTAGTAAATACAGAAAAGGTTTGCTGAATCATGACTTAGAGAAATTTATAGCATTAAATGACTGTACTGTTATAATCTTATTCCATCATACAGATATTCCAAAAATTTTTTTGTTTCCTATTCTTGATTATATTATTTCTAATTTTTTATTATTAAAAATAATGCTAAGTTTAACATCTCTGTAGATAAATCTTAGTATCTCTGTTTTCTCAGGATAAATCCCTAGAAAGGAAACCTCTGAATTATAGGTTGTCGATTAACAACTGTTGTGCAGATATACTTCTTTCTATTCTGTTTCATTAATTTACATGTCTACACTTATATCAATACCACTTTGTTTTAATTATTGTAGCTTATATTTAAGTCTTCAAATAAGTAGTATGAATTGTTTTTTCAAACTTGTTTTGCTAATCTAGGTCTTTGGATTTCCATATACATTTAGAATCATCTTGATATTTTCTTTTTAAGAAACTGATGGAATTTGGTTGGGATTGCATTGCCTCTATAGATAAATTTGGGAGTATTGACATCTTAACAATGTTGATTCTTCCAATTCATGAACACAGCGTACCTCCTCATTTATCTAGGTCTTTAGTTTTTCTCATTAATGCTTTGTAGTTTTCACTGAACAGATCTTGCATTCTTCTGGTTAAATTTGTCCTTAAATTTTTCATATATTTTGATGTTCTTGTAAATGGTATGACACAGGTTGTAAATAGGTATATGTGAATATACACATGTATTGAGCCATGACTTTGTTTCATGTGCAGCATAACCAACTGAACTAACAGACAAAAGAATGAAAGAAAAATAAGTCATACAGTAGATAGCACTCTAAATTGCTATAATTATTAGCCAGAATATGTGCTAGATCAATGGATAATGGAATCCTCTAGAAGATGAATATAAGTGAGAATGGAAATACCGTCTTTCTGCTTTGGGTATGGTTTTAAGTTTCTCATCTTTAAGAATTTGTATAAGTTACTAGGTGTACAACAGTTGGGTTAGAGATTATACATATTTAAAATTTTAATAACTATAGGCACTAATATAGATGTATGTAGGGGATGTTCACTGTACTATGGTTTAAAACTGAAAAAAGTGGAATAATCCAAAGGTGTGAATAGAAAGGGTTGTTTGAATCATCTTGGGCAGAATTCAATGCCTTAAATACCTGTTTTC
Organism: Balaenoptera physalus; assembly: GCF_965194825.1. Taxonomy (NCBI): domain Eukaryota; kingdom Metazoa; phylum Chordata; class Mammalia; order Artiodactyla; family Balaenopteridae; genus Balaenoptera; species Balaenoptera physalus. The sequence continues at coordinate 107,626,069 of NC_138890.1, read as the reverse complement.
TTCAAAATAAGTATTTTACAGAGGCTAGATATTAACTCCAAGGATATACTATTTTTAAAATATTTTGGCAACTCAGAATTGTAGAACACACTCTTAAGTAGATTCCATTAAGGACAACAGTGAACCTTTGATGATGGATTGGAATTGGGATAAAACCAACTGTCATTCAGAGTCAAAATTGGCAAAAAAAGAATGAAAGAGCATTCTAAGTAAGCCACTGGGTTAAAATTTTATGATTTTTTCACACAATTTATAAACTGGCTTTGAGGAGAATTCTATTATAAATATAAAAGATTTGAACGAACATTGCCATAGGTTGCCTAGAACTAAAAAATATCTCACAAATAAATTACTAATGTGAAACAGTATGGTGTATCAGAAAGAGCACTAGACTAAGAAAAGATAAATCCAGATTTTATTTCCAACTCCGACAGCATATACCTGCATGAACATGGTATCTGAGATGCATTTTCCCTAACAGAAGAAGAGTCAATTCAATTCACCAGTTCCCAGTCCAGCTCCTCATCAGAATTCCTTTTGTTGCAGATAACTGGACCATGCCCTGAAGATTCTGGTTTAATTACTCTAAGGCAGGTGAGTCTCAGAAATTTGCATTTTTAATGTCCTATATGATGTTTTGTGGCAACAAGTTTTTGACAGGCATTGGGGCTATTGGAATAAATCTTCAGGACTCTTTCCAGTTCTGAAGTCCTATGATTCTGTTAAGGCAATGAAGAAAAACTGAGATTCTTCATCACTTCTAATCAGTTTCTAATAATCATAGTTGCTGCTGATTAGAGTAAAAGGAGGATTTCTTTCAAATTAAGAAAGAATTATTGAAATAATGAAAATAAGAGTCCTTAATATCAAGTAGTTAGTACAAGCGGCAATGAATAAAAAAGCATTCCATTGTCCCCTGCTCTAAAATTCTTAAGAATATTGACAATTTTCCATTCCTTCCTTTAGGGAAGAAGAAGAAAAAAGGTGAACTTATTTGGAATTCTATGTACTTTGCCCTTTAGAAGTAGATGGTGTTACTGAAAGCAATATGGATCCTAGCACATTACAATATATAAATATCAGACCTGAATATAAATGTGCCGTGCATCTTTGGCCTTTGGGATATTAAAAAGCTTGATGAGCCACGAACACACATTAAGTTAAAAAAAAAATAAAAGGTGGCCCCTCTAAGTTATGTTATGAACCCACCAGGAAAGAACAATGTCTTATTTGACATCCTCTAGAGAACACTTTGCATACATTGAAGTTCAATAGCCATCCAATAAAAAAAAGTTCACAATATTTTTGATCATGAATTAAGTTATGCTGAAAACTAGTACTTCAGTGGTAGGTAATTATTCCCTATTTGATAAGGAAATAGACACAAATTTGATACTACACAGTATTTTACTCATAAACATATTCAAAAATCTTTTTGTATCTCTTTTGTAATTTGTAGTTTATGTAATTAACTCATTTAATCTGTAAAATGAGTTTTTAATCTTATTTTAACTGAAAGTTTATATATTCAGTTCATGTATAAACTCATTTGGTCACTTACTTACACATTTTTTTTAAATCTACTCTTTTTCTTTTTTTTTTATTTTTTTTTATACAGAGTGTCCCTGCTTCTTTTTTCTCTTTTCTTTAATCATCCCAAATGTTTTTACCAAATGTATCTCCACCCCTTGCCTCACTGGTCATTCTTTTATATGGCCAAGAAGCATCTATGTCCCCAGCTCCCACTGCATCACTTTCAATACCATGACAGTGACTATTACATTTCCATCTCTCTTTCCCAAAGTAGTTTTATTATCTCCTACTACAGGCTTGTCTGCTTTGATCTCCAAGCCGGTCCCCATGGACACTTATCCTTTCGCTGGTGTTGGGCTTCTCACAAGCTAGCATTTTATCATGGACAGCCTTATTTTCCCAGCTTCTTCATTCCTTTTATTCAAGGCTCACCTCCCTCAAGAAAACTTCCTCAACCTGGAAAAGCAAATGCAGTCACACCCATGCCAGTCATTTCTCCACTCTTCTCCCTTCAGCTAGTGTAATAATGACATGAGATAAGACTAGGCTTATTATTACATTGAGAGCCTACTTTGCTTAAGACATCATCTGAATCTCAGGATATCAAGAGGTAAAACACAATCCTTGACAAAAAGTAGTTTAAAGTCTATTTGTGGGAGAAAAGACAGGGATGGATGACAGCACTGCAAAGCATAAGCTAAGTCCAAATTAGTGGAATAGACAGGAATGTATAGGAGAGTCATAATTTACTCACAGCAACTCATATACTGCACTGTGTGTACACATACACACACACAAAAACATGACTTTTCTTTAGCCGGTTTCATCATGTTCTGGTGCTTCTGTTTTCACTCAGCAGCAAAAATGTGTTTAAAAATTAACTTGCCCGTTTAATTTCACTCAGGCTTTTCTGATTTCACTCTAGGTGAAGGCTGTGTGGGGAAAGTTACTACACAGACGTATGTGCACTTTCTTCTTCTCATTTCTTTCCCCAGTGATAGCTGGTCAAAGAAGTAGTTTTTGCAATCCCACAGCAGCAAGAAAGGGCTCAAGTTTTCTTGTGAATGTCACTGCTGGCTCTCTCGGATCCACAGCTGGGTTCATCGCTTCTGGTTTGGAGGACTTGGCCTCTCTCCTGCTGCATCGACCAAGAGCAACCCTGCTCTGGAGTGGGCAAGGCCTAACAATTGGGTCTAGAGAGCTGGTCATCTTCCCCACGGACTGGGCACCCACTTTGATGACACAGCTGACACTCTGAGACTCAAAGTCCTCCTTCCATTCCCCAACTTTAACTGCTTCTCCTGAGTTTTCTTGAGGTCCTTTCACCCCAAGGGAATTCCTTCATAGGCACACTGACTCAGTATCAGATACCTTTTGCTTGTCCTATGGTGTCACAAAGGAAATTCTGGGTAGCAATGATGTCTTACACAGGCCCTGGACAGCCAAGAGAGGGATAAAGGGGTAAGGAAGAGGAGAGAAAAGAGAGGGAGACTCACCAGGAAAAACTGCAAGGACTTTAGTTTGATTATTGTGGGGTTGGAAGGAGGAAGTTACAAATAAGACATGGCCACATCAAAAATAGTCCTGTATGCCTGGCTAAGGATTTTAGAATTTATCCCGGATACAATGATTTTCAACAAGGAAGTACATCCGCTCACAGAAGCACAGGGGGAAACTGAAGCTCAGGCGTGGAAGCTATAGATTGTTAGTAGTGAGGCTAAAGTGACAGGGACAGGGAGATCCCCTGCTCCAGGACAGGATCAAGTCAGCTTTTCTCAGCATTGCATCATCACTACCTGAAGCATAGTAAACATTTAAAAAAAACCATTTTATTGAATAAATGGAATGAATAAATGATGGAAGTAACAAAATTTCACCGAAAGTCCTAAAGAGATTGCTCCTTAAAGCATTCCGTGGAAAACTGGGCTCTAGATTCAGAGAAATGGTGAACTTTGAGGGAATGTGAATACACTGAGACTCGTGTTAAAAACTTGTATAATTTCTAGGGTAAAAAAGTCACATCCTGTAATATTTCAGGTCCTTGAATAAGGAGCTGTATGGTTGCAGCACTAAGGGCAAGAGGCTTTATCCCACTTACAGTTTAAATCTATTGGGAGACCCTTCAGATTGTTTGCTATCGATCAGTAGGTGTAACGTGTAACCAGCTGAAACCACTTCAGAACACAGCTGCCTTGCTTAGAGATGGCAGCAGCAGCAAGCAGAGCTTTCCAGAACGAGAGCATGCAGAGAAGTCCCTCTACTGCCCATTAAGTCACGTTACTCTTAGTTTCATCTGTTTTCATGCCCAGGGATTCCAGGTTGAAACAACCTTATGAAACACTTCAGTTATTTTAGTAATACAATGCACAGGGCCATCTAATTTCATGTGAACCTATTTTGAGGCTTAATCATTAATTTTCAAATATTAAAAACATCTAATGAAAATGTATGTTGAGTCTGTGTCATCATATAATCATTGGGGTGTCTGAGTCATGACAGTGAAGGCTTATATTATAAACCCTCCCCCAAAATATGCAGAACCCTTTCTGCAACCAGGTGCCTGGTATTTTACATACATCATTTCATTGTCCTGACAGCCTACATAATAGCTATTATTAACTCCATTTTACAAGTAAGGAAGACAGGGAAACAGCCTCAGAAAGCTTAAATAACCTATCCAAAGTCCTTTTTTTAAAAAAATCTGGGAAAGGGCTTCCCTGGTAGCTCAGTGGTTAAGAATCCGCCTGCCAATGCTAGGGACACAGGTTTGAACCCTGGTCTGGGAAGATCCCACATGCCGTGGAGCAGCTAAGCCCGTGCGCCACAACTACTGAAGCCCACGCACCTAGAGCCCATGCTCCGCAACAAGAGAATCCACCGCAATGAGAAGCCCATGCACCGAAATGAAGAGTAACCCCCGCTCACCACAACTAGAGAAAGCTCACGTGCAGCAACTAAGACCCAACACGGACAAAAATAAATAAAATTTAAAAAAAAAAAAATCTGCGAAAGCCTATCTCACTCCAAAGTCCTTGGCCCACCTGTAGCAGCCTCTAAGAAAAATCCCAGGGTCACTGTTTTGGCAGGTCCTCTCTTTTGGAGAAGTCTTTAAATGGCCCTTTCATACTTACTGTTATGATCACTGTTGCTTTTCTGCTCTGAGCACCTATGCCCACAGTTCTGTTATACAGATGTGAAGATGAAATTGCTTCAGAAATAAGGAGATGCACAGAGGAATAGAATTGGAACGTGGCTTCTTTTTCTCGTGGCAGGAAAGCAAGAATTTGGGGATGCAGTATTGCACCTGAGTACTTTTTTTTAATGATTCAGCCGACTTCTGGTATTCTCTCCTCAGACCTGAAAGTCTGGTTCCAGTATCAAATGTTGAGATTTTTGTTGTTTGTCTTATCAGATCAAAGTGACTCACAAATACAGGTCAATCATCTACAATCTCTTTCAAGTTGTTGCTTTTTTAAAAAAAAAACCCAAGAAAACAAAACCACTGACTTGCAGAGGGTACAAATAAACAAAATAGAATTAGATTTAAAGAAAGGAAAATGGGCTGATACAAAAAAAGTCACCCTTTTCAGAGTTGAGTCATAAACTTCACTAAATGTTCTCTACTGAGCTGAACTTCCTACAAAAGCTTTAAATATGTGGGGGCCAAAGGGCCACAAAATAAAATACACTGAGGGTCCTTTTGCTACTGAATCAAGTTCGTTTTGCCCTACACTCACCAAGCCAAAAAGCTGAGACACTGAGATTTGCAGCAAAGAGAGGAGAAAGGATTATTCACAAAACACGAGCATCCTGGTAGAATGGTAACACTTACTTAGAGAAGAAAAAAGATTTTTTTTAAAGTTCTGTTAGCAAATATACTTGAGAAATACTGTTACGGAACCAGGTTCATTTTGTCCAACATGCAGCAAGGCAAAACGCTGAGATGCGGAGACTTGCAGCAAAGAGAGTTTATTCGCATGGCAGAGATGCAAGGAGGCGGAAAAAGAAGTCGTAGATCTGCCTCCCCCAAGGCAAGGGCCTGGAGTATTTACAGGATAACGAACTAAGCAGCAGGGCGGTCTGAGGCCTGGCGGCAAGTGAGGGGCATCGGGGTGCGGGGAAAGATGATTGGAAAAAGGTGCTGTAAACAGTAATCATTGTTCTGTGCAGGTGTAACTAAGCTCCAGGCCTCTGCACATTCAAAACATGGAGGCACTTAGCATGATCTGAGGGTGGAGTTTTTGGCCCTGTGACGTCAAAAGGTCACCTAGCGGACACTGGCGCATGCCCAGTTGGAGGGTCAGTGGTCCTATCATCTTAACCAGCTCAGCTTGAACTAGACACAGCTGACTCCAATTCCTGGAAAACAACTCATGCCATGTGCAGTTTGGAGGATGCACAAGTTTGTAGCAACAATTACAATAACCTTGATTAGCGAAGCTAGGTGAAATAGATTTGACTAACGATTACCCATGGTTTCACATTACCCTTATAAATGTGCCCTCATCTAGGGACATTCCTATCTTAGAGACGGTATGTATCCATACGTGCAGGGAAAAAACAAAAAACAAAAAAACCAAGCTGGATGGATAATTTATTGGAGATGGAGACAATCAGGGATAGACCAGAGAGCCTGATGTGTCTCTAGGACAGAAACAGATATCCATCAAGAACCAAAGTCTTCTCTCTCTGCTCCTCACCCTCTCCCCTTTCTCTGTTTCTTTTTCACGTGAGCAAAATAAAGTCATCACAGGCCTGACTTAAGTTCAGGAATCCCTTAGACTCACTAGATTTGGCAAAATCCATTTCTAAATACTGGAAAGAAGGAATCTGATTGGCCCAGGCCTTGTCCAATCATCTGCAGGTAGGTGGGCGGGGCCAGAACCAGCCACTCTGAGAAGGGGCATGATGTTCCGTCCCTCAAGCGTCAGAGCTCTCTCCCAAAGAGCCTGAGGGGCCCTTCCTCCTCCCGGCAGGCAGAGTACATCAAGTTAATTTCCTTAGGAAGTGTATTCCGTTTACAATATGCTATAATTAATTTCCAGTGCTCAGACTAGTTTTCTCGTCATGTAAGCAGTAACCACTACACAGCAAAAGGATTCATTTTGGCGTAGTTCTTCAAAAGATACACAGAATTCTTCAATCCACTCCCACCACCACCACCACACATCCACCATCCCCCCTTCCTCCCTTCCTGTCTGTCACCTCCCCTGCAGCCTACAACAGAGATAACCGTAAACACAAAGAACGTATCACTGGCGTGATAGAAAAGAGGGTAATAATACCTCCCTCTAGCTTTCTTCAAAAGGATATCGTTGACAATGAATACACTACTGTTTATTGACTACTTTGAGTTTCTTGGAAATAGTCACTGTATAAATACAAAGTACTATTACAGTTATGACCACGTTTAACATGTGGTTAACAGTGGAGAAGTTCTTTTGCAGTCCTAGCTGTAAACTATAGCTGTAAATTCTTCCCTTCTTCTTTAAAGCTGTTCCAGAGGCTTTGAACAATGATACTACAGTAACAATTCAAGTACATCACTGTGCCCAATGAATAACAGCACTCTTGATTAATGGCACTTGTTCAACATCACACTGACAAAAGTATGAAGTGTTAAAAAAATAGAGTTTCTGCCTACTATGATTTTTTTTTTCATTATTTAAAAACACAGGCATCATCAGAGCTAAGTTTTTGTTTTGTTTTTATTTTTCGAGCTGGACTTTTTTTTTTTATTACCTTTACATCTATTCAGTTGCTGTTGTATTTTTCATTCGACAAGTACTGTGCTTTTGTCTCACACTGGTGCTTGCTATCAGAGTGTTATCACTCAAGAGATCTGCTGTAGGATCTGCTAAGCATCTCCACAATCAGCAAGCCGGCTGCCACCCTAGCACAAGACCAGGGTGGAAAAGGAGGAGGGTGGGGAAAAGGAGGGCAAGCACTGCTGAGAGTCACACACTGGGTCACAGCTGACAAGGAACAGCCAGGTGCTGGGAATATCTATCATGGAGCCATTGGTAAATTGTAGGTGACTGGAGGCATACTTCACGGTGCTGTATCAGAGTTTATGTATTTTACTAACCTTATTTCATTGGGTTGAAGCTATACAGTTTTATGAGCCCCCCAATACTCTACTAGTTGGAAATAAATTCCTCCTCAACTATATATCAGAGGATGACATTGCTGTTGGCCCATCTCTCTGAGCAAATGCTCTGCCTGTATTTCTTCCTTTTCTTTCAGCCTTGGGATAGGGTGCAGGGGTGTGGAGGTGGGAGTGTTTCTGCATGATGTGCGGGAAGGAAAAAGCTTGTAGTTCAAGGTGAGGGAGGCACTGCAACCCAAACGCCAGCTTTAGCCTCTTGTCCCATCCCTGTCTTGCAAATTGTTCAGTCCACTGGCGATTTGAATGGTTAGCACGATTGTCAGCTATCTCTGCACTCCAGCTTTTCTCTCTCCTGGCAGGAACTCTGGGACACAGACTTCACAAACAGTAATAATAACTCTACTTTAGCTTTCACATTTTTGCAGTTGTTATTATGTCATCATGGTAAATGACCATAATTGACCCCCACAATGAAATGCTGCCAACATTCATATGAATAGCAACTGCAATCGTGCAGGCTAGCAGTCATGTGCTTTGCAAGTAAAAATTTTGCTGAATAGCCGAAATCTCAGGTTCGTTTGGGGACCTGAGTATTTCTGAGTTATAATAGGAAATGATTTGTTTCTGAAACAGAAGAGTGCTGCATACAGAAACCTAAATAGCAGGTCAGGGCTAAGTAAGTATTAAAGGGAGATTTCCAGGATTTGCAGGAGCCCTTATGTCTTTGGGGGCTGATTTAGATACAGAGTGATGAGTCAGGAGACTCCACCTGAGCACGGAGATCTTGTAATTCTATTTCTCATCTAAAGGGCACACACAAAATACACACACATACACTCACACGCATGCAAAATTTAACCACCTCTACCGTCACAGAGTTAGCATTCACCTTTTCTGACCTTCTCCAGAACTGGCACGCAGTAAGGATATAACAAAATAGTGAAGAAAGAAGTGACAATGCCGAAATCCATATCAATTCTCTGAGTGTAACTGTGCATTTCAATATTATGCTTGGGATGCAATTCCAGCGAAATTAGCCTCGACAATTTTCAGCTGATTTGGTTGAGAAATCAAGATCATTTCAAGATGGTTGTTTCAATAAATGAATGAATGGGTGAATAAATGAATGAAATCTCTCTATCTGATCCTATTTCTAAGGAACCTAGTCTATCACAGAATGCCTATGTTTTATTGGGCTTTTTTTTCTCAAGCTGGGCACCATGCCCTTAAATAAAACACGACCTAACACAGAAAGCAGGGACCTTGAAATTAGTTTTACATAGATTGATGCAATCTAAAGAAATCTTGCTGGTTCAACCATTGTCAACCAGATCCAGTTAAAATTACTCACACAGGATTTTGAAACCTGTCCCAAAGTCATCTCTTAATTCCTTCTCATGTTCCAGAAACAAACTTCTCTCCAGTTCTGCTCCTCTGCATAATGAGAACACCTTTAGGGAGAACAACCGGCAGCCTCACATCATTCTTGCTATAGAAACTAAGGAAGATCATGAACTTTTCATTATAATCAGATAATAATAGAAATTATTCAACTATTCCTGTGATTCCCAAATTATAGGGAAATTGAGAAAGAACTTTGCCTGGACAGTTTCTAGCATTTTAGATGAACTGTTTACAAGAGTAAGTTTCCTGTGGCTTCCTGCGGCCCGAAGAGTTATCTCCCCAGGATGACCTAGGACAACCACAGGAAAAATACAGTTGCCTTTGGACCATTTCCACCTTTAAAAAAATTCTCCTATCCCCTAGTTCCCCTATCGACCAGTGACTTCATTTGGTCAGTGGCCCCTCAGAGGGGGTCAAATCTACATGGTGTCCACGACTCCCCCCCACCAACCCACGACAAGCAGATTTTCTCCCTTACTCCTGTCTCTCAACTCAATCAAAATGTCCCCATTACACTAGTGTGGCAAGGCTAGATATTACCAGAAAACTTATTTACCAAAAAACTTATTACCAGAAAGCTTTTATGCACTGGGCTGTGAAAAGCTGTAACTCTCCTAATAAATATTTTCAATTTTAAAAAGGAGTTTATTAACCCAAATGAATCTCTTATTTTTTAAATGGATAGATAGAGATATTTTGTTCAGGGAAGACTTGTCTACAAGACTCTCCTGAGTCTGCTCTGGCATGCTAAAAATCAGCAACTTGATAACCTATTTCTGAAAAGTTCCCTGACTTCAATTTGAATTTCAAAGTTCAAATTCAAGCATCTTAACATTCTTAGTTTTACTCTAAGGTGAGTTAAAAACAAACAGAATAAAGGCAGAGGCATATAACTTTTCTAAATTGCATTTATTGTTTGTCTCTTTCTCTTCCTGTTCTTACCAGAACAGAAAGGAATGGCTGAAGGGCAAATAATCACTCCCTGGTTGGAGGCTGACTTACTGTTGACCAAGCAAGGACTGGATCATCTCTAACCGGACTGGTCAGTCACTGTGGGCAATAGAGGGGCTCCTCGTGGAATTTGCAAGTGGAGAAAAGTATGTGAAATTGTTCTTGCTTATGTTGAATTTTTTGAAGCTCGTGCATCCCGTTATTAACTCAGTGCGGTGTTGTTTTGACCAGGGAACTGTTAGCCACAAGCCTGGACTACCAGCCTCTGTGGTCACCTCTCATTCCAGTGGGAAGGAGGCTTCTCTTTCTCTTCACTTGGCCACGGACTATCCCATCTACCTCCTCTGTGTTCTGAGTCTCCTTCCCTGACCAGTGATTCTTATTTAATAGCTCGGTCACTATATTAGTCAAATGTGCAAAGGAAGTTAAGCTTTCATTGTATGTGTTTAAAAGATGCTCATTAACCCAAATGGCTATTGTATTTTTAAAACATGTGGTCATTTTCTATAATTGAGTTAATCTTATTTTTTGAACACCCACTTATGAGTTATATGTGTGAGAAATAGTATCTCTTACTATCTTACAGTTTCATATCTTTCATTTCAAGGTGGTCTATCTGGGGGTACATGCTTAGTCTTTCAGAGTTGTTCTCTTGCCGCTGAGTTACCCCAGGGTAGCGCTAGGGTATATGGGAGGTGGGCTATGTTCCTTTGTGGGGTTGGGGAAGGGGGGGAAAGTTATGGACTTGCAGTCACAGTCCCACGTGTTGTACTCTGGATCTTGGAAGAATTTGGGTAAAAGTGGCTAAATCTCCTGGGACATCGTGTTCCCATGGCTGATATTCATGGTCCTATCAATCTGCTTCTAATCTCAAATACCCTATACTTTGTAACCTCTTCTTTCATGTCCCACACCTCTGGCTGGTTCAGTGATCCTCTCAGCCTCTCCCTCTCCTCACCAAGGCTTCAGGATACTTCTGGATCATTTGCACAATATGTGCAGCCATGAGGGACCTGGAGGGTTATCTCATGTCTATTTAAATAAACATGTCTTCTACTATGCTTGTGGTTGAAAATGGTTCTAGGATAAATGTTTGGCTTCTCCTGAAGGCTTGTATCCTCCCCTTGGCCAGTTCTAAGAAAACAGGCCACTAGCACAGATATACTAAGATTCCTTCATTTCTCTCTGGATGTTTCTACCTCCCCAGCTTCATTCAATGCTACTCCCCAAGTTTGACCTGGAATGAGAACTCCTGATACCCGAGCCTGGCTGCATGCTTAAACTTCTCTCTCTCATAGTTTTTCCAATCCCCCTTGAGTTGGAAGGGCTGGATTTTCACCATGTAGTAGGATCTTCCTTTACATTACATTCATGGGAGCTCAGTGAATTTAGAAAATCTTTTTTTTTCCCTTCCAAGACTTCTCTGGCTTCTAAGATTGTTTTCAAACTAGGTGCTCAAAAGTTCTACTCTGGTAAAGAAAAGCTCAATGTTGGCTCTTTATTTCTCTTTACAGTCTTCCTATTTCATGCCTAATGTTTCCAGATAAAAATGAGTGTTTCTGGATGACTAGAAAGTCCTGTACATGAAAAAGCACAAGAAGAAAAGTGTAATGATATTTTTTTTTATTGGAGTATAGTTGTTTTACAATGTTATGTTAGTTTCTACTGTGTAGCAAAGTGAATCAGCTATACGTATACATATATCCCCTCTTTTTTGATTTCCTTCCCATTTAGGTCACCACAGAGCATTGAATAGAGTTCCCTTTACTATACAGTAGGTTCTCACTAGTTATCTATTTTATATATAGTATCAATAGTGTATATATGTCAATCCTCATCTCCCAATTCATCTCACCCCCCCCTTCCCCCTTGGTATCCATAGGTTTGTTCTCTATGTCTGTGTCTCTATTTCTGCTTTGCAAATAAGATCATCTATACCATTTTTTTAGATTCCACATATATGCGTTAGTATACAATATTTGTTTTTCTCTTTCTGACTTCACTCTGTATGACAGTCTCTAGGTCCATCCACATCTCTACAAATGACCCAGTTTCATCCCTTTTAATGGCTGAGTAATATTCCATTGTATACAGGTACCAAATCTTCTTTATCCATTCCTCTGTTGATGGACATTTAGGTTGCTTCCATGTCCTGGCTGTTGTAAATAGTGTTGCAATGAACACTGGGGTGCATGTGTCTCTTTGAATTATGGTTTTCTCTGGTTATATGCCCAGAAGTGGGATTGCTGGGTCATAGTAGTATTTCTGTTACATATGCTTAACATGTCTATCTGATGCTTTCTCTGCCATCTTCTTAGGTGGCTTTCAGAGGAGATACTCTCACAAAATGCTATGATGAATGAGAATTTTCCCCCAAACCTCTCTCAGTCACAGTTCCTGACCCAAGTCTTAGATGATTGTTAGAGAGTCAGAGGATAACTTGATGCCTTTGCCTTGTCACCAGACTGCGAGCTCCTCAAAATGCTGGGAATATCTTGTTCTTCTTGAATCCTCAAAATCTAACATAAACATTAGCCATCGGTTGAAATTGATCCAATTTTATTAAGTACTTCTGAAAATTGAAGTGAATGTTCTCCCTAACCTGACAGTCTGTTTTAGATAATTATCATTTCTATGGTATTTCAAAAAATATTTTTTATTTCTCTATATGTACTGGACCATCTCATTTAAACCCATAAATTTAATATGCTTGATACACCAATGATGCACAAATTGTATCTCCAGCCCAGATCTCTTTCTTGAACTCCAGACTGTATATACAATTGGCTACTTGACCTCTTAACATGATTGTCTAAGACTGGACGACTGGATAACTGACTTTCCCCTTCACTCCTGCTCCTCCCACAGTCTTCCCCAGCTCTCCTCCTACCTTTTCAGCTTAGAAGCTGTATAATCATCCTTGAGTCCTCTTTCCCACACCCAAAAACCAATCCATCAGAAAATCCTGTCTCTTTATCTTCAAATAATATTCAAAATCCACTCACCCGAATTTAATTACATCTCCACCGCTGTCATCTTTGTCTAAGGTACCGTCATCTCTCACCTGGATTATTGTCATTGCCTCCTAACTAGTCTTCTTGCTTTCAATCAAGTAGTCTATTTGCCAAAGAGCAATAGATCATATCCCTTACTTGAAGAAAAAAGCCTCTATCAAGGTGCTTAAAAGGCCCAAAATGAGCTGGCCTCTTGCTACTTCTCTGACTTTCTTACTATTCTGCCTCCTGCTTACTCTTCTCCAGTCTTACTGGCCCCTTGATAATAACCAGCAAGCATGGTGCCACCTCAGGGACTTTGCACTTACTGTTCCCTTGGCCTGGAATGACCTTCTCTCAGATACCCAAATGGCCACTCCCTCTCCTCCTTCAGGTCTCTGCTTAAATGTCTACCAGTGAGACCTTGCCTGACCACTCTAAAATAACACACTGTCGTCCCTGGCACTCCCTATTCCCCTTTCCTGATGTATCATTTTTCCATAGCACTTACAATTATCAAAATATTATACCTTTCCATAATTGCTTATTAGATGTTTTCCTTCTCTAGAAAAGAATCTACATTAGGGCAAAAATATTTTTATCTTTTTTATTCACAACTGTATCTCCAGCACCTAGAACAATATTTGGCACATGGTAAGGGCTCAATGAGGATTTTTTGGGTGGACGGAAGGATGGATGGATGGATCAATAGATGAATGGGTAGATGGATACAAAGATGGATAGAAAGAAGGAAAGCTTTCCAGATGGGACCAAAGCAATATGGAACACTAATTTTTATTGTTTTGTACCAGCAGAGTTTATTGGCATTTGTAAGGTATTTCTGGAGGTATTCTGAACTAGAGAGGGAAAGTTTTAAATGAACTTGTATCTCTATATTCATTTATTTGTTGCATATTTATTAACTGCCAAACCTTGAAGGTTCAGCAATAAACAAGATAGACATGGTCCTTGCCATTAAGGAACTTACATTTGGAAATATATTCCAAGATTAGAAATATCTTCCAAGGTATTACAAGATATTAACAGAGTTAATATTGTTTTAGAATATTACTACACTTTTCCTCTTTTGCATTTTCATATACAGGATACAAAATCTTGGAAGCAGTGAGCATAGTTAGGAGGCAATGGCAAGAATCCAGGTGAGAGATGATGGTACCTTGGACCAAGATGACAGTGATGGAGATGTAATTAAATTCGGGTGAGTGGATTTTGAATATTATTTGAAGATAGACCAGATTTTCTGATGGATTGGATTTGAGGTGTGAGAAAGAAGAATCAAGGATGATTACATGGTTTCTAAGCTGAAAAGGTAGGAGGAGAGCTGGGGAAGACTGTGGCAGGAGCAGGAGTGAAACAAGAAGGCCAGTTGTCTGGACTTGGACAATGCTTTGGACCTTCCAAAGTCAGGATAAGACACAAATTGGTCCCTTTCAACAGCCCGATACATTTTCAGCAAGTCTCCAGAAAATGGGAGTTGATATAATAATATTGGTAATGACAGAAATAGCCAATAGATCGTTTATTATGCACTATTCTAGTCACTTAAGCAAGTTCCCAGCTAGAAACTACATTTCCTTTGGCTATGGTTATGACCATCACTAGGTTGGAGTCAATGGGATGCAAGTGAAAATGATATGTGTATAAATTCTGAATTGTCTCCAACTTGAAGACAAGCTGCTTTTCCTGGACTTTGGCTCTTATTTCCATGAGTAGGACTTTTATGAGCCAGCAACCCAGACTTCAACTTTGTAAACAATGGTGGGGCTACAAGATGAAAGGAATTCAAACTTCTAAAAGTTTGTGGAGCACAGCTACCTGCTGTTCTAAACTGGCCTGTTGCTTTAGAAATAAATAAGCTTCTCTTTGAGATTGTTGGATCTCCTTTTTTTCTAGGAATATAGCATTTACTCAAATAATATGCACAGTTTTCTGAGATGAAATGATTGTAGCATTAACCAGGCGCGTGTAGAATTTTATTTTATTTTATTTTATTTTTTATTATTTTTTTTTTAAACTAGAGGGAAGGATTTATTTTTAAATTTATTTATTTTTGGCTGTGTTGGGTCTTCGTTTCATGCGAGGGCTTTCTCTAGTTGCGGCAAGCGGGGGCCGCTCTTCATCGCGGTGCGCGGGCCTTTCACTGTCGCGGCTTCTCTTGTTGCGGAGCACAGGCTCCAAACGCGCAGGCTCAGTAGTTGTGGCTCACGGGCCCATTTGCTCCGCGGCATGTGGGATCTTCCCAGACCAGGGCTCGAACCCGTGTCCCCTGCATTGGCAGGCAGATTCTCAACCACTGCGCCACCAGGGAAGCCCAGAATTTTATTTTTATATTCTTTTTTACAATTATAAAAGAGCAAATTTCTTTATTGCATCTGGGCAGCTGTGTGCCAATCAGATTGTTGCTCTTACCGCCTTCCTGGACTCCCACCCAAGCTGGAAGAAAAGTGATATTCAAGGTGATATGTGCACAGTAGATGACACATGACGTACATACTCAATACATTCCAATTATTATCACTATTGGGCACTGTTTCACCACTCAATTTCTAGACCAAAGCTACATTTCCCCGTTTTTCCATTAATTCTCAGTCTCTCATTCCGACCATAAAAAGTGGATTACAGTTTGCTCTTATAGCATTCACCAATAAAGGATATTTTGCTTCATTAGACACAGCTTTCTTTCTTTGCTCCTCTTGTGCTATGTTGCACAGAACAACCTTGTAATAAGTTGCTCCCACTTCACTACCAAAAATAAAATCTTTTAAAATCAAATACTTCCATTTCAACTGCGATAATGCCAAATTTGGCACAAATAATTTACCAATTCAACCTCAAAATCTCCCCAAAACATTGGATTCAAGAGTGCCTAAAATTCAGGCAACATTCTCCTGGGGAAAGCATTCATATCTTAGAAAGACCCTAACAATCAGGGATCTAGATCCCACCTTTCCCATCTCTACCGCTATCACCACACCCCTACGGTCAGCACTTGGTCCTTCCGTGTCTTTCCATAGCTCTTATTGTTAGCATCGTTCATTTGGAACTCAGCATGTGATTATCATTATAGTTGTTTATCTTTTTGAATGCAGGTTCTGTCTCGACATTTTGCTTGTAAGACAGGCACCGCGGCATATAATCTGATGTAGCCCCAGCCTCTAGCACAGCCGCTGCAGGGACAGAGTGTGCTCAGTAAGAGTGGACTGGTGATGCTACGCGTAAACACTGTTCTCGTGGAGCCCAGTGTTTCCAGGAAGCAGGGCTGGGAAGGGACACTTTTCTCCACTAAATACACATACACACACGCACACACACAGACACGTACGTATATAAATTATTTAGTGATTACTAAAGGTTAAGGAGGCCCACAATTGTTTGTTTGTTTGTTTGTTTTCCTGATGAGCCAGTGTTTAAGCTTATGCTGTTCCCCTCAGGACACCTCTCGAATTGTAGTTCTCAGCTTAAAAGGCGGTACTTGAATCTGATTATCTCAAGAACAGAAGATCAGAGGACTGATATCTAATAACTGATAAGTATGGGCAGTATTTTACAAGAGTATTAGCATAGATAAAGTTCTCATTTCTACCTATGTTCAGGTGGAAAATATTTGAAAGCTCCTTTTCCCATGTACTTTGCTGATTCGTAATTATCAGGTTTACTAATGTTTATTTATTTTTGTTTACTTTGTAAAAGTTTACTTTATGGTTTTAACTCCGTGAATAATATAGAGAATGATATTAACACAATATATTTCAAAGTCTGGAAAGGGCACGTACCAACATGACATTCCGAACAGATGTCAGTTTTATGTAAATACCATTGTAGAGGCAGAAGTCAGGATAATTCAGGCAAAACAAAAATAAGTCTGCAATTAAAAACCCATCTGAGGGCTTCCCTGGTGGCGCAGTGGTTGGGAGTCTGCCTGCCAATGCAGGGGACACGGGTTCGAGCCCTTGTCTGGGAAGATCCCACATGCCGCGGAGCAACTGGGCCCGTGAGCCACAACTACTGAGCCTGTGCGTCTGGAGCCTGTGCTCCGCAACAGGAGAGGCCTTGGTAGTGAGAGGCCCGTGCACCGCAGTGAAGGGTGGCCCCTGCTCGCCGCAACTGGAGAAATCCCTCGCACAGAAACGAAGACCCAACACAGCCAAAAATAAATAAATAAAAACCCATCTGAAAGTCACTTTTTCCTTTTACTGTAGTTGTTCGGAACAGTCTCTTTAAAGTTAATTTCATAATTCATCAGAAAGTCAATCTAGCAAAATGGTTAAAGAAATAGGCTGTGGACCTGCCTGGATTTGAATCCCAGGTCTCTCACTCACTAGCTGTTAAAACTAGAGCACATCATTTCTCTGCACTTCTATTTCTTCCACTGGAAAAAATGGAGCGGAAGAGCGTCTATCTCACAGGGTAGTTCTGAGGATTGGGTAAATGAACGCATACAAAACACGGAGCACATGGCCTGACGCATGGTAAACATTCAAATGATATTGGCTATTATTTGGGGATGACAAGTATTCTAGATAAATCAAGTGCTGAAATCTCCATTTGACTTTTCACTTTCTGATGAGAGAATGTCAACCAACATTTTTATCCTATTTGAAGATTTAATTCCCTCTTGTCATCTCCAAGTGAGTTCCACTTTAAGAATAAAATAACCTCAGTAAGTAAAAACGCAGTGAAAGATAGGAAAAAAATCTGCTGTGATTCTTCTTTTTCCAAAAGATTTTAAAAATTATTCATGATTAATATTGCATTGCATTGCCTACATCTTTAGTCTTTAGGAGGACTGAATCAAGGGATAACCCTAGGGTTAATGGTAAAACAGAAAAATGGCCCTGTGTCTCATCAAAGTGTTTTCTGCCCCTCATTAGGGGTCTATCCTAGGTCCTATTTCCACTGTCTCAGAGGTCATCCAAGCTTGAAGAATGCCCACTAAGATGTTAATCTGCTGTTATTTCTTCAACTGTAGTTTCATTTTAGTAGAAGACACCTAGAAGGAAAAATGCTGGGCTGGTTTAGTGGGGATCTACTGTTTCATCCACCCATCACATACCATGCTTCTTTCTTACGACAACTGCCTTCTCCCTTACGCCACCCACTATGTCCTCTATGATCTTGCCTTCTGATCCAGGAGCTGGCATCTGTCCTTGGCTAGGCCAATATTCCATCCTTGAGATTTTCAAACTTGGGACAGAGAGAGGCAGAGTAGTTCCTCTCCTGGATTAAAGACGTAAGATATTAAACTTGGGAAGTGTCGGTGGCCACATTTACGTCACATGGAGAGAGCTAGCCTACCAGAAGAAAGGAGAATGACACTGATACATACAGACCAGAGACATAAAGAGTTTGGGAAACGTTAGAGATGCTGATTCCACAAGACTTCTTTTGAGGGCTGGTAAGGAAGGGATGCCAAGCAGTTTTCCTGCCCTTCCCACAGCTGGTTTTAGCTCCTCTTTGGAGTCCAGAAGACACCTCCACGCTGCCCTTCAGAATCCTCCTGACCTAACTTCTTTTGCCAGCCATGCTGTGGCTACTGGTTCAATGCAGGTTTCTATCAACTTCTTGAAGCTGCATTTCAACAGCATCTCACAGAAGACTAAAACTCTACTTCTCGTTTCCTATTTGGGAACTTGTGTGATGCCACAGTGTGGGAATCTGCTCCCTATTCCTATATGCACAATATGGAAATCCAAGGGACTTAGTGCTCGCAGAGCCACCACTGACCAGTGGAAGTCAATGGATAAATGCTTTCTCCCTTTGTCCCCAGGTGTATTTCATAAGGGTCTCAGAGAGGCTGAGCACCAGTCACCCAATCCCCTGGTGCAATTAGGGTGGCCAACTTTAATAACTGTTCCTTGAATTCGCTTTTCCTCCTTCCTTGTTTCTCTCCCTCAGGCCCCATACCCCTGTTCCCTGACATCATATTCCCAGATAAATTCTAAGGAATCCTTTGTGTCAGGCCCTGCTTTTGAGGGACCCAGGCTAAGACACCCAGGATTCTTTCAGCAAATTTCCTTCGGGTTAGATTTCAGTCATAACTAATTGGAATGAGTTTAAAAAAGACTTGATTTCTAGTCACAGTTAAATAGCTAACGCACTAACTGTGACTTTGGACACATTGAATGGTCTGTACCTCGGTTTGTGCATCTATAAAATGGTAGAATTGGGCTCATTTCTAAGATTCCTTTCATCTCTAAGATTCTATGATTTGAAGAAAAGGCTTCATGTCTCAGAGAAATGAATCTCTAGTTGTGGCAATGCAGACACTGGGACAGTCAGTTCCTCCTGTGTTTCTGGCCGCCCAGCATTCACGTTCCTGCAACACCATGTCAGAACCAGCCCTTGATTTTCATGTGGCCCCTAATCTAGGACACCAGGGAGGAATTGGTGATGGTGGTTACATGTGGGAGCGGAGTTTACAAATCATTTCCCCAGTCTATCTGAATCTCTCAAGCTGCTCCAAAAGAATCTTTGGATTATTCTTGGTGTAATATTAATTATATTCTCATGGAAAAAAAATTCTATGAGAAGTTCTTGGAAGTCTCTTTCATCAGTGAAACCCTGAGTCTCATAGGATTCTGGAACATTCCTGCAGCTTCTCTTGGTTTCAAGATTCTCAAACTTGAGATTTAGACTTCAGTGCATTTCTGTCTTCCTCTACACCATACGTCAGACTCTTTCCCTGGGGCCTTCAGTTAATCAAGTGCACACATTCCCTGGTGACTCCTGGCTAGGTATTCAAGGCACCTCTGTCATCTTTAAAACTCTGTATTGTGAACTAACATCTGAAATCCTTGTCTTTGGTGAGGGCTGGTCGCTCTTCCAATCCTTCCTTCCACTTCGATAGCTCTCCAAAGATACGACCGGGGCAGCAGAGAGTGCAAAAATTTATATGGTTAAAACAAAACAAAACTAATTAAAAAAATCCTCACATCTGGTGTTGGAAAAATACAGATTAATGACCTAAAGAAATCAAAATAACTGGAGACATCACCAAGGGCAAAGTCCTAATACCCCAAGCCATTCTGAAGACTGAGAGTACTTGACAAACAGTGAGAATTGAGACAGCAAAATCACAGCAAGGAACTGCAGTGAGGCAGTGGAGGGCACATTTAGCTCCGCTTACTGCATGTGGTCAGAGGAAAGGGGAGACGGAGGAACGTTTAATAGTAGGACAGAGAGAATGACTTCAGAGTAAACAGTGTCTAGATGATCCATGTGTCTGGACAACAATGAATCCCAGACGTGTTGTTTGATCCACCTAAGACCAGAGAGGTTTATAAAATCCTGCTCACTTAGTGGCATTGAGAAGGCAGTGATTTGTGGCAAACATTTTTTTGTGGAGCTCATTTTATTAAAAGTATACTACATTACCAAGTTTTGCATGAATTTGTACAGTAGAAAATAAAAACAGAAATGACCAGGGCATTTTAAATGCTGTCGAGAAATGTGTTTGCTTTAGACACTAATCACAAAAATAGAGACAAAGACATTTTTTGCAAAGCATCTGTCAGCTCTGATTTTTTTAAAAAAATGGCTTTGGGATTTAGAAGAAGATCAAAGGAAAATGCAGTCAAAGCTGCTGCTATATATGGCCCATGCTGGCTTTCCCAATAGGCAGACTGGTCACAGGTCTCAACAGAGGAAGGAGGTAGGGAACAAAATCAGAAAGAGGCAGGTTCCTCTTTGATGAATGTATCCAGAATTTTGCAAACTGGAAAACATCTAGAAGGAAACGATTTTCATTTCCACATCACTTTAAGTAGTATCCTTTTGAAAACTAAGCTTTTATTTTGAACTGTATATGAACATGGGGGTAGGGCCAGTGTCTCCACTGGTGGCTTCTGTGAGGCCCTTCCCAGGGCCAATAAGGAATCCCAATGGACATAGTGAAATCTCTGAACTGGAGACAAGATGGGATCAAAGTGGCTCCAACCCAACCCCATACCCAATTCTGCCCAAGCCAGCATTGCCTCAAAAACCAAGTGAGGGCCCCACTTTCTAAAACGTTACTTTTTAGTATTGCTGCTCCTTCCTTTCTTCCTCCCTTCCTTCCGTCCTCCTATCCTCCCTCCCTCCCTCTCTGTATTTCTCTCTCTCTTTTTTTTTCTTTCTTTTTTAATCGTGGTAAGAACAGTTAACATGACTTCCACCCTCTGACATTTTAAGTGTGTAATATAGTGTTGTTAACTATAGGTACAAGGTGGTACAGCAAATCTCTAGAATTTATTTATCTTGCATAACAAACTTCACGCCCATTGCATGGCAACTTCCCATTACATTTTCTTTTTTTTTAATGTTTTTTATTGGGGTATAGTTGCTTTACAATGTTGTGTTAGTTTCTGCTCAGATGGCCAAGAGGCACATGAAAAGATGCTCAACATCACTAATTATCAGAGAAATGCCAATCAAAACTACAATGAGGTATCACCTCACACCAGTCAGAATGGCCACCATCAAAAAAATCTACAAACAATAAATGCTGGAGAGGGTGTGGAGAAACGGGAACCCTCTTACACTGTTGGTAGGAATGTAAATTGATACAGCCACTATGGAGAACAGTATGGAGGTTCCTTAAAAAACTAAAAATAGAACTACCATATGATCCAGCAATCCCATTCCTGGGCATATACCTAGAGAAAACCCATTACATTTTGATAGTTTACAGTAGGTGGTAAAAACTGAGAGGCGTTTCCTATTGAAATATTTTCTGAGATTATGGGACCAAAAAAAGTTTCTGTTTCTTAAAACAACTGAGGACTTGATCATTCCTTGCTGTAATATTCATAGCCATAAAAACTACAAATTAACCAATTATGGGAACTTGATGACTCAATACATTTTTTTCCCATTTGCCTCTATTACCATATTCCCACTCAAAAATTTTTCAAATAATCTTTTCCCTTTATGGAAGCAACTGGTGGAATGTATCCTGAGATACATCCTGAGGCCTTCCTATTTTCCTATAGAACACTAGGCATTTCCCCTCAGGAGAAAGAATGCTGGGGCTGGTGCATCCAATCCAGGATGACTAATCCTGCACTCTTTTACTGCTGACTTTAGTTCCCAAGAAATCCTTTTATGTGTTGGTTTGGAGAAACTCTGACTGTCTCACTCCTCTTGGTGATTGCTCTCGACTTCCTGTTGAGTTACACATCGGCTATAAATTTCCCCGCACCAGAAAGGGGATCTTTTAAAACAGGAATTTTCCTTTAAGTTATTGAAATAATTATAGGAAATGGTTAAAAGGTATTAATAACATTTCAGAGGAGTTTACATCATGTACTCTGCAAAACAAATGGTCATTCCAAAGGCCAAAAGATTGAGTACTAAAATTCCAATGGCATTCTGGTATGGAACTAAATCCTCTGAGAAACAAGGGGACTGGCTTACTCTACAGCCCACAAAATTTATCACACTCCAGGGTATAAAGCAAGGCAAAGAACTTTATTTCCTGGGTTATGTATTTCGGTAAATATGTCTCTGTCCCTAAAAGGATATTAGTTTTAAAGGCCCTGAACACTTTAAGTTCCCGAAGACTCTGACATTTCGAGGTGACTGCAACTTGCCCACACAGGCAGAACAAAATCTCTATTTTCCACAGAATTTTAAATCTGTTACTTCATCTTACATTAACAGCACTTGTAATAACATTTATAAAGTGAACATATAGATGTTCCAATACTAAAGAGACTCGTGTCTCTCATTTCCTTTTCTTTCTTATTGGGCAGAGCGGGGGATTTAAAGAAGTAAGAAATGAGGTGCATCTTGAAAGAAATTTGATTAAAATAAGCCTTGGGATTCTGTTTATTTTATAGGCTTCCTCCCCCACCCCCGCCTTGCTTCACTGTCAATTCAGAAACTTGGCTGTGAGGAAAAGGTTGTTAAACATTAAAGAATCCATCCTGATTGTTTGAAAGCCCCTGCTGTCATGGTTCAGCCACTCAATCTGAATCTTGTCCGACATGATTCCTGAGAAGCCAGGCGAGAGTTGGCTGGAGAGAAGTGACCAAGCGGTTCAGCCGTTCTCAGCTCCGCTAGAGAACCGAGGCGAACAGCAGCAGGACTCCTCTCCTGCCATTCAGAATTGAGGTGGGACCACCTGGGGTTTCCAGTTTTAGAATATAACTCTTTGGGCAATTAGAAAATCTCTGAGCATCCGTCTCCCCTGGCGTTTAGGAAAATTAATAATATTAAGCATTTCTAAAAGAAGAAGTGGGTTATAAGATACGCCAATGTACCACTCGCATAATTTGCTCCGTTACCTTTTCCCCAGAGGAGCCTCATCAAGGTACAGTCCTACAGCACTAATGCTTCTGAGCTCATAGCCTTAGAATATCTATTTCCCACAGATTCAAGACAATGAAACTTCATTATCATGCCCCCTTATTTAACTCCAATGCCCAGGACAATGATTTGTTTTAATGTCCCAGCCTAAACCTCCTGCAGCAATATTTTTTCAGGTAATAGCTTCCATTCATAATGCTAACAGCTCTTGAATTCTCCAGTCAATTTGGCTGTTAGGAGCCTCTCTTTTCTTTGACTTCCTAAGCTTTACACCTTGCCATATGCAGTCCAAACTAAATTTTTTTAAAAAAAGCACAAATTTTACATGTGGCATTTGGGATGATTAGATAATTCTAAAATCAACCGGAGATTTGTTCCCAAGGTACATATATTTCTTCTGAGTTTTCCATAAACAAGAATGGAAGAACATTTTTAAAGTTCCCCAAAATTTAAGTAAAACTCTTATCAACGATTAATAAGATTTTCAGTTCCTGGAAAGAAAGTTACTTATTTATCATTTCAAAACCCTTAAGCTTCTCAACCAGGTTCCTTTACAACCTGAAATTTATAGAAGACAAAGCCTAAAATCCTTTCCTGGTCTAGATCAGATAACCTTATATGTGCTTAATTTGTGCTATATAACAGCGTAGTAAAATAGAATGACTTTGAGGTACAAAGTTAGAATGACCGACCTGGTTTTAATTCTCAAATCATTTACTTACAAGCTCTTTGTCCTTGGGAAATTTTTCTCATCTGAAAAATGGGGTAACAATATTACCTAACTCACAATGTTGCTGTAAAGATTAAAGATTTTAACAGGCATTTTTAGTTGTATCTAAGGAATTCATTTATCATTTCCCCCTGGCCAATGCATTAATTTCCATGTAGGGCCTTTGTGATTCCAGGCAAGATGATCCTACCCTCTGGCCTGCGATCTAAACTAAGTAATCAACATACCTACCCTATGGCCACAGAGATAGTTTCATGATGTTTTGAACCAGGGTGAATCTCAGGACTTTTGTTGAATATGTCACTACAAATAAACTCTTTTTCCAGCTAGACAAGAAACAGAAAATACGTAGCTTTGAGTACTTTGGACAAGCATCTTAGGACCACGTGGGAACCAACAGAAGGGATGAATGGTCAAGCTCATCATTACCTGATGCCAATCCAACCTCTGGACTGTCCAGTTACATAACCCAATAACTCCCCCTTGTGTAAGTGCATTTGAGGAAGGTTTACTACTACTACTACTACTATTATTATTATTAACCTATATTGTAAACACATGTGGGAAACGATTAAATGTGACTTTGTGTTGTCCTTGTACATAGTATTTAGTGGGTGAACGTTCTGCCCCCACAGCACTGTGTGAAGACTCCAGAAGCCCCCTGGTTGCTCTGCTCACGCTCAGGCAATAGAAAATTCTACAGTCGTTTTGAGTCATAAAACAGAGTGTCACTTGAGAAATGTAGAGTCTCAAAAGTTCAAGATGTCAAGCAACCCTTCAGTCTCCATCGGAAGGAAGCCTCATCCGCCTCCTCTCCAGTCTCCGACTGTCAGGCACCTGCCTCTTCCACTCCCCTCCTCCTCACCGCATGGGCTACAGGTAACGAGAGGAAAACGATCAAGGGAACGAGTGGAATGGCTCTTACTCGGCTGCTGGGTGGTAAAGTAGTGTTCTGTCTTTCTGCTCTGCTGGGCCAGTCATATGTATCAATAGAAAGCTGACACATCTGTGAGTTATTCATAAGGCCCCACTGGCCCTCTCTGGCCACAGCGTTCATGACCACAAAAGGCATGTTTCCTTGGGCTCACCTTTCTCTATTCCTCATCAGCTTCTGTTTCCCTGACCATCCACACCACAGAGCTTTCTTGGTCAGTATTCCATCACCCTGTGACAGGAGCCTGCTTGATCCTATTCAAAATAACTTTTTAATGTTATAAAATCACCCACAAATATGCAAAAGTTGTAAAAATATTAACTCATATTTGAAAACATACGTTTGCCACCAATTTGTAATTTTTTTAAAAAATCATGAAGACAGTTAAACATCAGCGCAAGTCTAAATGGCCTGAAAATTAAGGAGAAAAAAAAAAAAAAACGATTAAGAAAACAGGTAACTAAAACTAAAAACAGACCAAACTGCTTCAAGACCCTCGGAATGTGGCAAATCTGCTCCCATGGTTCACCCAAATTAGCAATACATGAAAAAACTGATAGCTGGGAATATTCATTTTTAACCAGATTGAAGTTTCAATTTGCTTTCGATGAAATCCCCTGGCACCACCTGTGAGATGGCTATGTGTTCCTAGGTCCTCCACCTATGCCCTCCCAACTTCACAAAGCTCCTGCTGCACCTGGGCTTCCATTTCTTATGTAGCTTTACCCTCCCTAGAGACATTCCTTCCTCTGGACCACTACTTATACAAGTAGCTATGGAAGCCCTGGTTATTCCCCGAAACGTACAGTGCTGCTTACATGCAAACTTTCAGCAAAGTACTGTTATCATTCTATCTCAAATTTCTCCAGTCCAACAGCTAAAATTTTCAACTGCCAAAATTAATATTTCTTTGATTCTACTTGGGTATCAGGTTATCTCTGAAGTGTATTTTAAATTTTTTCCTTAGGTACTATGACCTTCTCCTGGACACCAAAATGTGGCATCTTGGCTCACATCTATTTTCATCATGTAGCTTGGTGGATGTTAGCTGCAGACCGAGAACCTAAAACATCCATGGTGGTAGGAACATAAAAACTACCAGCTCCTGGGGCTTCCTTGGTGGCGCAGTGGTTGAGAATCTGCCTGCCAATGCAGGCGACATGGGTTCGGGCCCTGGTCTGGGAGGATCCCACATGCCGCGGAACAACTAGGCCCATGAGCCACAACTACTGAGCCTGCGCGTCTGGAGCCTGTGCTCCGCAACAAGAGAGGCCGCAATAGTGAGAGGCCCACGCACCGCGACAAAGAGTGGCCCCCGCTTGCCGCAACTAGAGAAAGCCCTCGCACAGAAACGAAGACCCAACACAGCCAAAATAAATAAATAAATAAATAAATAATTTAAAAAAAAAAAAACAAAACCACCAGCTCCCTTATTTCTCTGGTCCTATTGTGGTACAGAAACAGAAATAAGAAAAGTATGGTCAATATTCTTAATTATTTGTCATGAATGAATAACTGATCCAAGTAAAATATTCATTCCTCTACCTCTCAATTTTAACTAATTAGAATTTTGGGTAGAGTGCAAATGTGTATTTAGATGTTCCAATGGTGATCCCTTTCTAATCACAAGTCAGTATAATTTTCTTGGCCAAAGGACTAAGGAGGAAAGGCAACTAAGTGCTCGTTCTCCCCAGGGATTTTATCTTCTTAGAAATACCCTTGCTGAAGTCTTACTAGTTATTATTGCCCTGCACTTCGTAGACCACCTAGTATCTCTCTCCCACGGCTCCCACCTCACCAGGAGAAGGGTTCTCAAAGAAATATCCATGAAATCTCAGGGCATTCTGAAGCCATCCTCCCCCTCTCCCTGTTCCCCATGCATCAGCATTTATACTCCCTTGGCAGATTTCACAAAAGGCTGCACACCAGGAGAGGGAAAGGTAATGATGTGTGTTTGTCTTACGTGTGTGCTCACATTTCAAACTTGTCTACAATTCCAACAAATGAAAGGAGTTGTTAAACCATAACAAAAGCTAAATAAAAAGAAATGTTAAACTGTAAAATGAATAAAAACTGTCATTAGGTGTAACCTAAACAGTCTGTGTGTGGTTTCTGGGAATGACAAGTAAACAATAAACATTAAATGTTGTCAAGTAGCTTCCACAAAAAGTGTTTCCATACATGTGCAAATAGGGAGATGTGCAGTTGCCAGCGCCCGATCCCAGGAGCTTTGTGGGCAATCACATGGGCATTGAGTAGAAAGCCCCCCATCTGCCAGATTTGCCTTTTTTCCTCCAGTAAAGTTGACAGGAATTCTCTCCCTCTAATTGAATATCCAGTGGCCCTTTACTCTCTATTTTGGCTGCTTACTTAACAGAGCTCTTGAAATAATTGTTGGAAAAACGAGTCCCCTTTTAGATTATTTCAGAGGCAGACTTTTTTTAAAGCTGAAGAATGCAGTACCAGCATTCATAGCACGTATTCATAATAAAAATGGAACTCTTTCCACTTTGCAGTGACAAGGTCATGCAAAAATAAATACCTGGGTGATTTCTTATTTTTTCCTTTCCGTGAATCAGAAGCCCCAAACTCTAATGCCCACCACGACCAGGCAATAAATGAGTGCAGGGCTGGCTGCAAGGTGAGTGTAAGCCACGGTGTAGGGAGGGAGGCTTAACATAGTGAAAAGTGTACATTGGTCCCAAGGGTACAACCTTCTTCAACCTGTAAAATCTGTGCTGCCTAAACAACTCATTCTCCAGGCTGAATTCAGCCCACAGACTAGATATAGCAGGCCATTTCGTATTTCAATGGAAATAAAAACAAAAATAAACAAATGGGACCTAATGAAACTCGATGTAATTAAATTAGAATTAATCAGAAGAGCTTAAGAAAGCCATAGTCTACCAACCAGAGTCTTGGTTAAAAGTCCAAGTCAGGGGGCTTCCCTGGTGGCGCAGTGGTTGAGAATCTGCCTGCCAATGCAGGCGACATGGGTTCGAGCCCTGGTCTGGGAAGATCCCACATGCCGCGGAGCAACTAGGCCCGTGAGCCACAACTACTGAGCCTGCACATCTGGAGCCTGTGCTCCGCAACAAGAGAGGCCGCCATAGTGAGAGGCCCGCGCACGGCGATGAAGAGTGGCCCCTGCTCTCCGCAACTAGAGAAAGCCTTCGCACAGAAACGAAGACCCAACACAGCCAACAATAAATAAAAAATAAATAAAATAAATAAATAAAATTAAAGTCCAAGTCAGGTACATCTTAATGGAAATAAATCTTTCTACTTTCCACTCCCCCTCCCCAAATAAAGCAAACACTAATGGATCATAAAATCACTAAGAGTTTGGCTGACAAAACCACATATTTGAACAATTATTCTATCATTTAGTTGTGACCTTTACAGTAACTCCAATTATATGTTGCTTCCTTGCACTAGTCATTTTGATTTAAAAAAAAAAAACAGAATTTTGCGAACGATAAAGAAAATAATAATAATCTACATACATTGTACAGTTTGAACATCTGGGCTGGTAAGAAATTTTTCCAACTTCATCTTGCAGTGAATGTAATATTCATTTGCTTCACAAGGAATCAAATGGGAAACAATGTCTTTGTCAAAAGCTAAGCATTCTGCATTGCCTTTAGCTGTTTACACTGATCTTAGCACCAGGTACTAGCAAATGTAACCTCAGTGCCCAGGTCTAAAGATATATGTTTTCCAAATGAAGAAGTAGTGGGTTACAACAACCTCGTTTTCCCTAACAGGTCACAGTCTATTCATATATATTATCTGTTTTCATTATAATGATTGGTTATTATCATGATCTCTGAAGATGGTTATTATCTACACTGACAAGGAAACTGAGGCTCAAGGGAGGTCAAATGACTTGCGGTAGAGAAGGCTGTGAAATTCACTCTCAGCCACACAGCTTTTTATTTTCCTTAAATGATACTGATTTCTTAAGTTTGAAGGAAAAATATTGTGCTCGTGACAGTTCTTCAATGTTTGGGTTCCCATTTTTTTGTTAACGTTATTTATAAATAAAAAGTTGTGGTCGCTGTCACTGCAGCAAGCTCAGACTCGTATAGAAACACTTTGATATCATCATCTCCTTGTGCTCCTTTCTTAAATTTAAACATAACACAACCAGTGAGTCAAGAGAAATACTGCTGTCTGTTTTCTTATGCCCCTTTGGCAGACTAGTCAGTAGTTGTGGAGGAGAGGGTAGTAACTGTTGAGGAGAGAGGAAAATCGAGACTGGTGGCTTCCTTCCCCCCACTCCCTCCCCACATTGATCAGAGAGGGCTTTCTCAGGCATTCTCCTCCCCAGTGGCCCCTGGAATCCCTTTGTGTTTGGGTCTTGATTTGAGGGGTCATTTCTTCAGGCAGCCCATCAGGGAATGTGAAACCAGGGATGTCCTATAGGATGTTATCATAGTGCCAAGTGGCACTTGGCTGGTAGAATATGGTTGTTATCATTAATCACTTTGTATCTTGCCATGGGCTAATAAACCTCTCCGACCCTTCTCGTGAAAAAAAAAAAAAAAATTCTAGCATTGGCTAACTCTGTGAATTTGGGTAAATACCTGTTGAAGTTGACCCAGAAGAGTCTGTGCGGATTGATGGAAAAGTGGTGGCTGATTGTCAGAGAAGCTGTCAGCCCCTTCCCACCCCTTCCCAGGGGTTCAGGTATATAGTACAATAATAGGAGTAATAGGAGTAACTGCCAAAGGTTGTGAACTCCTCATGGCAAAATCCTTGCACTTCAGATGTTGGCCTGAAAAAAACCTGTAACCATGCTCATGGAGGTCCCTAAAGATTTAGATTCTAACATCTCCACTTTCTCATCACTGTTTTCTTTGCCCTGTCATTGCTCTTTTTTTTTTTTTTTATAAAATCCTGACCTTGGATCTAATTGTCAGCCTTCATGCCCTCAAAATTGAGGCAGCCAAGTGCTGATGGAGAGAGCCACGCAATGGACTAGTGCCACCAAAAAGCCATAATTTCTGACTAACTGGGACCTTAACAATGCTTCATGATCTTTTTATTCTTGTAGTCAGTGCTCTCTCTTATGCCTTTTGGTGATTATTCAAACCATCTCCACTTTCCTTAACCCTTTCTCTTTGCTCTTCATAATCTACTTAACAAAGACAGTAGAAGTTTCCAAGCAAGAACTCCACCAGCGTGAGGACAGGTAAGAGGACAAGTACTCAAGTACCTGTACCTTCTAGGGAAGGTAACATAGCCATCCTCTCCTTCTACACTTGTCAATCCCTTCCCCAGGGCCTTGAGTCTGGAGTCTGGGCTTGTGCCAGCTGCCAGATGTGAACTCTACCCTTGGCTGCCAGGCAGGAAATGCCACCCTTCATCTCAGGATAAAGAGAGTAGACTCTCTATCTGAATTCTCAACCTCTTCTTCCTTTTTTCTCCCCAAGAACTTTTCTCTACTAGTGATATCTTCTCCTTACTACAGACTCTTTTCCAAAACAACTGAAACATGCTCAGTTTTCTCTGTTATTAACAGAAAAAAAAGAAAAAAAGCCCCTCTTTGGCAATATAAAGATGGCCACAAACCCTGTCCCTCTTTATTCACTGAGTCCCTCTAGCCCTACTTCATCAGTTGCTTTAGGTTTCAATCCAATCTGCCCTTCTTCATTGTAACTATATCTCATCATCATTTCTACCTCAATTACTGCCTATAATCTTGCCTCCAAACTGGTCCTCCGGATTTGCCTCTCTCTAATACATTCTTTGCCTTCTAATGAAAATAATACTTTCAACTAAAAATAAGGTCGTGTCACTCCCTTTTTTAGAAACCCATTAATGACACCCTATTGCCCACAGAATAAAGACCAAATGTCTCAGCATGCCAAGCCAGTTTTTCCTCCTATAACCTCTGCTTATTTTACTTGCCTCATCCCGCACCATTCCACCCTCACTTTGGCTTCAGTTGGACTCAGCCTTTTGCAGCTTCCTGAACACACCATGTTCTCTTTGCTTCAGGGCCTCTGTACTTGCAGTTCACTCTGCCTAAACACCCCTTTGTCCTCCCAACCTGTCTAGTCCCAACTTCTCTTTCTGTTCTCTCTTTAAACCTCACCTCCTCTTGGAGGGCGTCTCTGACTTCCTATGACTGAGTTAGACACCCTATGTTCTCCCATAATACACTATTTGTACCTTTATCTTCTCCAAAGAGATATTACACAACATTGCAATTGCCTGTCAACTCTCCCATGTCCCTATTAGACTATGAATTCCTTGAGGGCATGGAGAGTGACTTGTGTATTATTATATCCCTAGTGTGCTGAACGGTGCCGAGCACCTAGCAAGTGCTCAAAATATTGGTTGATTTGAATTGAATTTCTTGTCTGGAGATCTGGGCCTAGTATATTATGTGCTGTATGCCTGCTTGGCCTCTGTGTCTGAGTCCTTTTCCTTATAACCAGCTTAGGAAGATGGTCCCTGGGAGTGAGTCTATGCCTCAACCTTGCCAGTTTCTTTCTCTGAGTCTTGGACCTTATTCAACATTACCATTCTGGTAGCTAGAGCCATACTTCCTACCGACAAACTTTTTTGGTATTAACTACTGGTTTCGGCATATCCAAGGCAGTTTAGGATGGTGGAATTATGGGCTGTGCACAAAAACAAACTTGGATGTTAATCCCATTCTAGCGTTGGCTAACTCTGTGAATTTGGGTAAATACCTTAGCTTCTCTGAGCCTCAATTTCCTCCCATGTAAAATAGGGTAAGAGCATTTATAAATTGTTGTGAAAGTAAAAGGAGTTTATTACATTCTCTGCCTAATTCAAAGGTTCAATAAATACTAATTTCCTTTATCTTTGACCTTCCTTCTTCTGTATTCTTTTAGGTAATATATGCTGGCCTAAAGAGATACACCACACTTTTCTTTAAATTCCCGGATTTTGCATACCAAACTGGGTCTGACAAGTTTACACCCTGACTCAGTAAGTGGGTCTGGACTAGGTCCTGATCTGACCCTCAAAATTCTTGGTTCTACAATATTTAGTAAATACAGAATTGAGTTTAACTGAGGTATGTGTTTAATAAAACTTACTGTCAACATTCAAATCAAAGAGAGTGAAAATATTTTTGCCTATTGGCATTCTCTACTATATCAGTCAGGAATGCATTCTCTCACAAACAGAAAATCTGACTATTATGACTTAAATAAATGAAGGTTTATTTTTCTTAAGTAAAAAGAAGTTCAAAGTTAGTTAGTGCTAGGCTGGGGTTGCTACTTCACTTTGAGTTAACACTCCCTACAGGATTCCAAGTCATCTCTGTCCTGCTCTGCCATGCTCAGCATATTGTTCTTGTGCTGGTCAATTCACGATTGCAAGCAGCTGTTGTATTCAAGGTGCCACAAGCATGTACTGAGCAGAAAGAGGGGAAAGGAACAAATGGAGAGATGAAGAGATCACAGAAGCCTCTCACCAAAGAGACTTCCAGGGCTTCCCTGGTGGCGCAGTGGTTGAGAATCTGCCTGCCAATGCAGGGGACACGGGTTCGAGCCCTGGTCTGGGAAGATTCCACATGCTGCGGAGCAACTGGGCCAGTGAGCCACAATTACTGAGCCTGCGTGTCTGGAGCCTGTGCTCTGCAACAAGAGAGGCCGCGATAGTGAGGGGCCCGCGCACCGCGATGAAGAGTGGCCCCCACTTGCCACAACTAGAGAAAGCCCTCACACAGAAACGAAGACCCAACACAGCCATAAATAAATAAATAAATAAATAAATTTTAAAACAGGAAGGATGAAGATTTCAAAAAAAAAAAAAAAGAGACTTCCACTAATATCTCACAGGCCTCCTCTGACTTGAGCACCCGTAATGTGAAGTGAAGGTGGCCCAGATGTGCATTCATTTCTGGTGAGAATGCAAAATGGTACAGTCCCTTTGGAAGACAGTTTGTCAGGTTCTTAGGAAACTAAACGTAGTCTTACCATATGATCCAGCAATTGTGCTCCTTGGTACTTACCCAAAAGAGTTGAAAACTTATGTCTACACAAAACCCTCTACACAGTTGTTTACAGCAGCTTTATTCATAATTGTCAAAACTTGGAAGCAACAAAGATGTCCTTCAGTAGGTGAATGAATAAATACATTGTGGTACTTCCAGACAATGAAATATTTTTCAGTGCTAAAAAGAAGTAAGCTTCCCTATTCCCGCCCTGCAAGTAGGTTCATCTGTACCATTTTTCTAGATTCCACATATGTGCAGTAATATACGATATTTGTTTTTCTCTTTCTGACTTACTTTACTCTGTATGACAGACTCTAGGTCCATCCACGCAGACATAGAGAACAGATGTGTGGACACGGTGGGGGTGGGGATGAATTGGGAGATTGGGATTGATGTATGTGCACTGCCATGTGTAAAACAAATAGCTAGTGGGAACCTGCTGTATAGAGCAGGGAGCTCAGCTCAGTGCTCTGTGGTGACATAGATGGGTGGGATGGGGGGAAGGGGTGGGAAGGAGGTCCAAGAGGGAGAGGATATATGTATACATATAACTGATTCACTTCATTGTACAGCAGAAACTAACCCAACACTGTAAAGCAACTATACCCCAATTATATATATATATAACTGTCCAAAAAAGTAAAAAATAAAATAAAAAGAAGTAAGCTATCAAGGCTTGATAAGACATGGTAGTACTAAGTGAAAAGAAGCCAATCAGAACATGCTACCTACTGTATGATTCCAACTATATGACCTTCTGGAAAAGACAAAACTATTGAGACAGTAAAAAGATCAGTGGTTATCAAGGGAGAGGAGAGGGATCAGGATGAATAGGCGGAGCACAGAGAATCTTTAGGGAAGTGAAACTATTTTGTATGATACCATAATGAGGGATACATGTCATTATACATTTGTCCAAACCCATAGAATGTACAACACCAAGCTTGAATAGCAGTATAAACTATGGACTTCGGGTGATTACGATGTGTCACTGTAGTTTCATCAGTTATAACAAAGGTACCACTCTTGTGGGAAATGTTGTTAACGGGGGAAGCTATGCATATGGGGGAGTGGCAGTGTATGGGGACTCTTTGTACATTCCCCTCAACATTGCTATGAACCTAATACTGCTCTAAAAGAATAAAGTCTAAATTAAAAAAAAAAGACAACCCAATTGAAAAATGCACAAAGGACGTGAATAGACATTGACCATTTCCAAAGAAGATTTGTAAATGGTCAATAAGCACCTAAAAAGATGCTCAACATCATTAATTACTGGGGAAATGCAAATTCAAGTCACAATGAAATACCACTTCACACCCACTAGTATGGCTATGATTAAAAAGAGAGACAGTAACAAGTTCTGGTGAGGATGTAGAGAAATTGGAAGACTTACACATTACTAGTAGGGATGCAAAATGATGCAGACACTTTGGAACACAATGAACAGTTCCTCAAAACATTAAATAGAGTTATCATATGACCCAGCAATTCCACTCTTAGCTATATACCCAAGAGAAATGAAAACATGTCTGTACAAAAACTTGTTCACAAGTGTTCATAGCAGCATTATTCATAATAACTAAAAAGTGGAAACAACCCAAATTTTCATCAACTGCTGAATAAACAAAATATGGTATAGCCATAAAATGGAATATTATTCAGCAATAAAAAAGAATGAAGTACTAATACTTGCTGCAACATGATTGAACCTTGAAAACATGTTACATCAAAGAAGCCAGATATAAAAGGCCACAAATTTGTAGGATTCCATTTATATGAAATGTCCAGAATAGGCAAATTTATAAAGACATAAAGTAGGTTAGTTATTGTTTAGAACTGAAGGTGAGGGGATGGGGATTGACTGCTAATGGGTATGGGGTTTCTTTTAGGAGATCAAAAATGTTCTAAAATTAGATTATAATGATGATTGCACAACTATGTGACTACTACACTAAAAAACAATGAATTGTACATGGGTGAATCATCTGTGAATTAAATTTCGATAAAGCTGTTTTTAAAAAGAAAATTATGTAATAGCCAGCCTAATAAATGGATGGACATTACAATTACATTACAGAATAATTAGGGAGTTTAAAAAAACAAAAATGATAGAGTCTAGACTCCTTGCCAAATATTTCTTAGTAAATGATTTGAGAGGAGTCTATATTTTTTGAGTCCTCCCCACTCCCCTTTGAAGAAAAATGGCCATGCAAGCTCTCCTATTCTTTTTCTATAGCTGCCATAACAAATTACCATAAACTTTGTGGCTTAAACAAACATAAATTTATCCTCTTCCAGTTCTGTAGGTCAGAAGTCTGTCATAGTTCTCACTAGGCTCAAATCAATTTTGTGGGCAGAGCTGCAGTTTCCTTTGTAGTCTCTAGAGTAAGGTCTGTTTCCTTGTCTTTTATAGCTTCTTAAGGCTGCCTGAATTCCTTGGCTCATGGTCCCCTTTCTCCATCTTCAAAGCCAGCAATGTAGCATCTTTCTGACCCTGCTTCCATCTTCATATCTCTTTCTCTAACCATAGCCAAGAAAGATACTCTGCTTTTAAGGATTTATGT
This sequence comes from Balaenoptera physalus, assembly GCF_965194825.1. Lineage (NCBI taxonomy): Eukaryota > Metazoa > Chordata > Mammalia > Artiodactyla > Balaenopteridae > Balaenoptera > Balaenoptera physalus. The sequence continues at coordinate 107,590,556 of NC_138890.1, read as the reverse complement.
GATTAGATTGGTCCCATCCATATAATCCAGGCTAATCTAACTATCTCTCTATGTCCTTTTGCCATTAATCACATCTGCAAAGTCCTTTTTGCCATATAACATAACATATTCACAACACATCCTTAAGGGGGACCATTACTCTGCCTACCATACTCAGCTGCAGATCTGTGTTTTGGAAACTCTTGGACTAGATCCCCAAACTTTACAATAACATCATAAATGTAATTGACTACTAAAAGACTTTGGATGCGGTATGAAAAGGGAGAGCTTCAAAGAGTTCTTTAGAGTCAAATATTTGTCTTTGAGTATCTCACTCAACAGAATTCATTAAACATTCTTTTAGAAGTTAATTGAAAACTCCACTCCAGGTTGCTGTAAAATACCATAAAAGGGGGAACCTTCAAGATGGCGGAGGAGTAGGACGTGGAGATCACCTTCCTCCCCACAAATACATCACAAATACGTCTACATGTGGAACAACTCCTACAGAACACCTACTGAACGTTGGCAGAAGACCACAGACTTCCCAAAAGGCAAGAAAGTCCCCATGTACCTGGGTAGGGCAAAAGAAAAAGAAAAAACAGAGACAAAAGAATAGGGACGGGACCTGCACCTCTGGGAGGAAGCTGTGAAGGAGGAAAAGTTTCCACACACTAGGAAGCCCCTTCACTGGTGGAGATGGGGGATGGGCAGGGGGAAAGCTTTGGAGCCATGGAGGAGAGCGCAGCAATAGGGGTGCAGAGGGCAAAGCAGAGAGATTCCTGCAAAGAGGATCAGTGCCAACCAGCACTCACTAGACTGAGAGGCTTGTCTGCTCACCTGCCGGGGTGGGGTGGGGGCTGGGAGCTGAGCCTCTGGCTTTGGAGGTCAGATCCCAGGGAGAGGACTGGGGTTGGCTGCGTGAGTACAGCCTGAAGGGGACTAGTGCACCACAGCTAGCTGGCAGGGAGTCTGGGAAAAAGTCTGGAACTGCCTAAGATGCAAGAGACCATTGTTTCGGGGTGCATGAGGAGAGGGGATTCAGAGCACTACCTAAACGAGCTCCAGAGATGGGCGCGAGCCACAGCTGTCAGTGTGGACACCAGAGACAGGTATGAAATGCTAAGGCTGCTGCTGCCGCCACCAAGAAGGCTGTGTGCAAGCACAGGTCACTATGCACACCTCCCCTCCCGGGAGCCTGTGCAGCCCGCCACTGCCAGGGTCCCGTGATCCAGGGAAAACTTCCGCGGGAGAACGCATGGCGCGCCTCAGGCTGGTGCAACATCACGCCGGCCTCTGCCGCTGCAGGCTCGCCCCGCATTCTGTACCCCTCCCTCCCCCCGGCCTGAGTGAGCCGGAGCCCCCGAATCAGCTGCTCCTTTAACCCCATCCTGTCTGAGCGAAGAACAGACGCCCTCAGGCTACCTACACACAGAGGCGGGGCCAAATCCAAAGCTGAACCCCGGGAGCTGTGCGAACAAAGAAGAGAAAGGGAAATCTCTCCCAGCAGCCTCAGGAGAAGTTTATTAAATCTCCACAATCAACTTCATGTACCCTAAATCTGTGGAATACCTGAATAGACAACGAATCATCCCAAAATTGAGGCAGTGGACTTTGGGAGCAACTGAAGATTTGGGGTTTGCTTTCTGCATTTAATTTGTTTCTGGTTTTATGTTTATCTTAGTTTAGTATTTAGAGCTTATTATCATTGGTAGATTTGTTTATTGATTTGGTTGCTCTTCCTTTTTTTTTAATATATATATATATTTTTTCCATTTTCTCTTTTTGTGAGTGTGTATGTGTATGCTCCCTCGTGTGACTGTGTGATTTTGTCTGTATAGCTTTGCTTTTACCATTTGTCTTAGGTGTCTGTCTGTTTTTTTTTTTTTTTTTTTTTTTTTGCTTTTTCTTTGTTTTTTTTAGTATAGTTTTTAGCACTTGTTATCATTGGTGGATTTGTTTTTTGGTTTGCTTGCTCTCTTCTTTCTTTTTTTAAATTATTTTTTAATTTATTTTTATTTTTTATTTTAATAACCTTTCTTTCTTCCTTTCTTCCTCCCTTCCTTCCTTCCTCCCTCCCTCCCTCCCTCCCTCCCTCTCTCTCTCTCTCTCTCTCTCTCTCACTCTCTCTCTCTCTCTCTCTCTCTCTCTCTCTCTCTTTCTTTCTTTCTTTCTTTCTCCCTTTTCTTCTGAGCCGTGCAGCTGGCAGGGTCTTGGTGCTCCAGACGGGTGTCAGGCCTGAGCCTCTTAGGTGGGAGAGCCGAGTTCAGGACATTGATCCACCAGAGACCTCCCGGCTCCACGTAATATCAAAGAGTGAAATCTCTCCCAGAGATCTCCATCTCAATGCTAAGACCCAGCTCCACTCAATGACCAGCAAGCTACAGTGCTGGAGACTCTATGCCAAACAACTAGCAAGACAGGAACACAACCCCACCCATTAGCAGAGAGGCTGCCTAAAATCATAATAAGGTCACAGACACCCCAAAACACACCACTGGACATGGTCCTGCCCACCAAAAAGACAAGATCCAGCCTCATCCAACAGAACAAAGGCATCAGTCCCCTCCACCAGGAAGCCTACACAACCCACTGAACCAACCTTAACCACTGGGGGCAGACACCAAAAGCAACGGGAACTATGAACCTCCAGCCTGTGAAAAGGAGACCCCAAACACAGTAAGATAAGCAAGATGAGAAGACAGAGAAATACACAGCAGATGAAGGGGCAAGGTAAAAACCCACCAGACCAAACAAATGAAAAGGAAATAGGCAGTCTACCTGAAAAAGAATTCAGAGTAATGATAGTAAAGATGATCCAAAATCTTGGAAACAGAATGGAGAAAATACAAGAAATGATTAACAAGGAACTAGAAGAACTAAAGGGCAAACAAACAATGATGAACAACACAATAAATGAAATTTAAAATTCTGTAGAAGGAATCAATAGCAGAATAACTGAGGCAGAAAAACAGATAAGTGACCTGGAAGATAAAATAGTGGAAATAGCTACTGCAGAGCAGAATAAAGAGAAAAGAATGAAAAGAATTGAGGACAGTCTCAGAAACCTTTGTGACAGCATTAAACACACCAACATTCGAATTATACAGGTCTCAGAAGATGAAGAGAAAAAGAAAGGGTCTGAGAAAATATTTGAAGGAATTATAGTTGAAAACTTCCCTAACATGGGAAAGGAAATAGACAATAAGGTCCAGGAAGTACAGAGAGTCCCATACAGGATAGATACAAGGGGAAACACGCCAAGACACATATTAATCAAACTATCAAAAATTAAATACAAAGAAAAAATATTAAAAGCAGCAAGGGAAAAGCAACGAATTACAAGCGAATCCCCGTAAGGTTAACAGCTGATCTTTTAGCAGAAACTCTGCAAGCCAGAAGAGAGTGGCAGGACATATTTTAAAGTGATGAAAGGGAAAAACCTACAACCAAGATTACTCTACCCAGCAAGGATTTCAGTCAGATTCTACAGAGAAATTAAAACCTTTACAGACAAGCGAAAGTTAAGAGAATTCAGCACCACCAAACCAGCTTTACAACAAATGCTAAAGGAACTTCTCTAGGCAGGAAACACAAGAGAAGGAAAAGACCTACAATAACAAACCCAAAACAATTAAGAAAATGGTAATAGGAACATACATATCGATAACTACCTTAAATGTAAATGGATTAAGTGCTCCAACCAAAAGACATAGACTAGCTGAATGGATACAAAAACAAGACCCGTATATATGCTGTCTACAAGAGACCCACTTCAGACCTAGGGACACATACAGACTGAAAGTGAGGGGATGGAAAAAGATATTCCATGCAAATGGAAATCAAAACAAAGCTGGAGTAGCAACTCTCATATCAGACAAAATAGACTTTAAAACGAAGACTATTACAAGAGACAAAGAAGGACACTACATAATGATCAAGGGATCAATCCAAGAAGAAGAGATAACAATTGTAAATATTTATGCACCCAACATAGGAGCACCTCAATACATAAGGCAAATACTAACAGCCATAAAAGGGGAAATCGACAGTAACACAATCATAGTAGTGGACTTTAACACCCCACTTTCACCAATGGACAGATCATCCAAAATGAAAACAAATAAGGAAACACAAGCTTTAAATGACACATTAAACAAGATGGGCTTAATTGATATTTATAGGACATTCCATCCAAAAACAACAGAATACACTTTCTTCTCAAGTGCTCATGGAACATTCTCAAGGATAGATCATATCTTGGGTCACAAATCAAGCCTTGGTAAATTTAAGAAAATTGAAATCATATCGTATCTTTTCCAACCACAGCACTATGAGACTAGATATCAATTACAGGAAAAAATCTGTAAAAAATACAAACACATGGAGGGTAAATAATACACTACTTAATAACCAAGAGGTCACTGAAGAAATCAAAGAGGAGATCAAAAAATACCTACAAACAAATGACAATGAAAACTCGATGACCCAAAACCTATAGGATGCAGCAAAAGCAGTTCTAAGAGGGAAGTTTATAGCAATATAATCCTCCCTCAAGAAACAAGAAGAATCTCAAATAAACAACCTAACCTTACACCTAAAGCAATTAGAGAAAGAAGAAAAATGACCAAAAAAACCCCAAAGTTAGCAGAAGGAAAGAAATCATACAGATCAGATAAGAAATAAATGAAAAAGAAATGAAGGAAACAACAGCAAACATCAATAAAATTAAAGCTGGTTATTTGAGAAGATAAACAAAATTGATAAACCATTAGCCAGACTCATCAAGAAAAAAAGGGAGAAGACTCAAATCAACAGAATTACAAATGAAAAAGGAGAAGTAACAACTGACACTGCAGAAATACAGAGTATCATGAGCGATTACTCCATGCAATTATATGCCAATAATATGGACAACCTGGAAGAAATGGACAAATTCTTAGAAAAGCACAATTTTCTGAGACTGAACCAGGAAGAAATAGAAAATATAAACAGACCAGTCACAAGCACTGAAATTGAAACTGTGATTAAAAATCTTCCAACAAACAAAAGCCCAGGACCAGATGGCTTCACAGGCGAATTCTATCAAACATTTAGAGAAGACCTAACACCTATCCTTCTCAAACTCTTCCAAAATATAGCAGAGGGAGGAACACTCCCAAATTCATTCTACGAGGCCACTGTCACCTTGATAACAAAACCAGACAAAGATGTCACAAAAAAAGAAAACTACAGGTCAATATCACTGATGAACATAGATACAAAAATCCTCAACAAAATACTAGCTAACAGAATCCAACAGCACATTAAAAGGATCATACACCATGATCAGGTGGGGTTTATCCCAGGAATGCAAGGATTCTTCATTATATGCAAATCAATCAATGTGATACACCATATTGACAAACTGAAGGAGAAAAACCATATGATCATCTCAATAGATGCAGAAAAAGCTTTTGATAAAATTCAACACCATTTATGATAAAAACCCTCCAGAAAGTAGGCACAGAGGGAACTTACCTCAACATAATAAAGGCCATATATGACAAACCCACAGCCAACATGATTCTCAATGGTGAAAAACTGAAACCATTTCCACTAAGATCAGGAGCAAGACAGGGTTGCCTACTCTCAGCACTATTATTCAACATAGTTTTGGAAGTTTTAGCCACAGCAATCAGAGAAGAAAAAGAAATAAAAGGAATTCAAATTGGAAAAGAAGAAGTAAAACTTTCACTGTTTGCAGATGACATGATTCTATACATACAGAATCCTAAAGATGCTACTAGAAAACTACTAGAGCTAATCAATGCATCTGGTAAAGTAGCAGGATACAAAATTAATGCACAGAAATCTCTTGCGTTCCTATACACTAACGATGAAAAATCTGAAAGTGAAATTAAGGAAACACTCCCATTTACCATTGCAACAAAAAGAATAAAATACCTAGGAATAAACCTACCTAAGGAGACAAAAGACCTGTATGCAGAAAACTATAAGACACTGATGAAAGAAATTAAAGATGATACAAACAGATGGAGAGATATACCATGTTCTTGGATTGGAATAGTCAACATTGTGAAAATGACTATACTACCCAAAGCAATCTACAGATTCAGTGCAATCCTTATCAAAATACCAATGTCATTTTTCACAGAACTAGAATAAAAATTTCACAATTTGTCTGGAAACACAAAAGACCCTGAATCGTCAAAGCAATCTTGAGAAAGAAAAATGGAGCCAGAGGAATCAGGCTCCCTGACTTCAAACGATACTACAAAGCTACAGTAATCAAGACAGTATGGTACTGGCACAAAAATAGAAATATAGATCAATGGAACAAGAGAGAAAGCCCAGAGATAAACCCACACACATATCTTTGATAAAGGAGGCAAGAGTATACAATGGAGAAAAGACAGCCTTTTCAATAAGTGGTGCTGGGAAAACTGGATGGCTGCATGTAAAAGAATGGAATTAGAACACTAACACCATATACCAAAATAAACTCAAAATGGATTAAAGAACTAAATGTAAGGCCAGACACTATAAAACACTTAGAGGAAAACCTAGGCAGAACACTCTATAACATAAATCACAGCAAGATCTTTTGACCCACCTCTTAGAGTAATGGAAACAAAACCAAAAATAAACAAATGGGACCTAATGAAACTTAAAAGCTGTTGCACAGCAAAGGAAACCATAAAGAAGACCAAAAGACAACCCTCATAATGGGAGAAAATATTTGCAAATGAAGCAACTGACAAAGGATTAATCTCCAAATTATACAAGCAGCTCATGCAGTTCAACATCAAAAAAACAAAAAATCCAATCCAAAAATAGGCAGAAGACCTAAATAGACATTTCTCCAAAGAAGATATACAGATTGCCAACAAACACATGAAAGGATGCTCAACATCAGTAATCATTAGAGAAATGCAAATCAAAACTACAATGAGGTATCCCCTCACACCAGTCAGAATGGCCATCATCAAAAAATCTACAAACAATAAATGCTGGAGATGGTGTGGAGAAAAGGGAACCCTCTTGCACTGTTGGTGGGAATGTAAATTGATACAGCCACTATGGAGAACAGTATGGAGGTTCCTTAAAAAACTAAAAATAGAACTACCATACGACCCAGCAATCCCACTACGGGGCATATACCCTGAGAAAACCAGAATTCAAAAAGAGCCATGTACCACAATGTTCACTGCAGCTCTATTTACAATAGCCAGGACATGGAAGCAACCTAAGTGTCCATCAACAGATGAATGGATAAAGATGTGGCACATATATACAATGGAATATTACTTAGCCATAAAAAGAAACGAAATTGAGTTATTTGTAGTGAGGTGGATGGACCTAGAGACTGTCATACAGAGTGAAGCAAGTCAGAAAGAGAAAAACAAATACCATATGCTAACACATGTATATGGAATCTAAAAAAAAAAAAAATGGTTCTGAAGAACCTAGGAGCAGGACAAGAATAAAGATGCAGACATAGAGAATGGACTTGAGGACAAGGGGAGGGGAAGGGTAAGCTGGGATGAAGTAAGAGAGTGGCAGGGACATATATACACTACCAAAGGTAAAACAGATAGCTAGTGGGAAGCAGCTGCATAGCACAGGGAGATCAGCTTGGTGCTTTGTGACCACCTAGAGGAGTGGGATAGGGAGGGTGGGAGGGAGACGCAGGAGGGAGGAGATATGGGGATATATGTGTATTTATAGCTGATTCACTTTGTTATAAAGCAGAAACTAACACACCATTGTAAAGCAATTATACTCCAACAAAGATGTTAAAAAAAATAAAATAATTTTATCCATTTAATGGGCCTCTGAATTTGTAGAAATGCTTAGGATACAAGTATAGCCTGAAACAAGTTTCTGAGACTAGGTGTGATGTAATACAGTGATATAAAGTTTCCTCTTATTTAAACATGGGAATATGGCTCCTGTGACCATAGTCCAGCTGACAGTGATTAGTCATCCCTATGTCCATGCATTTTATGTGGCCTTAGAGTCCTCCTGTGAATGAGGCATATATCAGATAAAACTTTTTTGGTTCCTAAATCATATCCTTTATTTTTTAGCATTTTTTTGTTGTAGATACTAGATATGAGAAGTGACCAAGGATACCAGAAATGTCATGAGGGGAAAGAGCCCCATGGAGTAGGAATCATGGAATTACTCTCCATTATTCTTGGAAATTATTCTTTTCAACCCACTTTAGTCATTTTTTGATCAACATGTTCACACATTATGTAATAGAAGGAGATGATATAACTTTATGAAAGAAAAGTTTGAAAGTCATAAGACAAGTCCTTTTTAAAAGATCAGGTGTATAATGTTTAATAGACAAATATGGCCATTCTCTTTCCTTCAGCAACTTTCTTCCTGTATAGACAAGACCTGAAAACCACAGTTTTGCTCCCCTTTATTCCACTATTATAATTTTCATTGTTCATTGGAATGCTGTCATTGGTAAACAAACACTGATGTCCTAAAAAGTTCACAAACACTGTAAATTGCTATGTGATTGGTTGAGAGTTGTAATGTTCTACATTATTTTGTTCTATCACCCATTAACATGAAGTAAGACAAAGTTATCCTCTATCATAGTCAGCCCACTCGATAACTAAAAGCAAGGAAACGTCAATGTGCACGGCGTGTTCAATGGATATGAACACACAACTAAAGCCTATTTTTCACATAAAGGGTAGAGGCAATAATGTCCTAAAAGGAGATTTGGCTATATTATAAAGAGCTTTGATTTCCAGGGTTAGGAATATAGAGTTTATTTTATAAATCAGTGGTTTATTACTGTGACTTATTGAGATCATAAAAAATATGGATACTGGCAGAGCTGATAATTAGCTGGTATTTAGAACCACTCTGTCTTTTGTAGCCAGTGTCCATGCTGATAGGTCAACAAAGCAGTTCTGATTTGGTTGGCGTTCTGTCATGTCACTTGTCAAACTCTTTGATCATCACCCCTAAAACCTCGGGCCCTCCCCACAGAGTCTGTTTCATTTGGTCTGGGTGAGGCTGGGCATTGGATGCTCTAAAAACTCCCAGGTGATTCTAATGTGAAGTTAGGACTGGGAATCACTGTTGTAAATGACTGAAAGCCATTGAAGATTTTCCAATATGACAGTGACATGATGAATACATGATTTTAAAAGCAACAATTAATCAGGAATGTACTGAGGGAGGGTGCAGATATTGAGACAGGGAAGTTATTCGTTCATTAACTTGACAAGTAGTTATTTTGTGTAGTTCTGGGCACTGAGATACAATGTCGAGCCAGGGCTGGGGGACTTCTGAGCAGACCATTCTGAAAGGACAATCTAAACCCTCTCCCAGTGATTTCCATGCTAGTTAGCTTTCTGGTTCTTGACTACTTCCATTTCTGACCTTATAAAAAATTTTAAGTGGGCAGAAGACCATGAGGAGAGAGTCAGAGAGGGGAAGGAATATAACCTCACTGTAATACAGTGGGACACCCTTTACTTACTTAAGCATTTATACAGAGCTATTCTCACTAGGTACTAGGCATGGTTTTAAGAACACTTACATATTAACTCGTTCAATCTTCATAACAACCACATAATATAGACATGATTTTAGTCTCCATTTTAGAGAAGAGAAAATCGAGGTAAAACAGAGGTTAAGGAACCTACATGAGGTGGCACAGCTTGGTAAGTGATGGAGCTGGAATTTGAGCCCAGGTAGCTTGGCTTCAGAATGCTGACTCCCATGCAGAATTGAACATGTAGGGTAGGATAATGTTAGAGGGGCATTGAAACACAAATGTAGGAGTTGGTATTTCACTCTAAGAGCAGAGGGAAATCCTTGAATGTTTTGACATTTGTCTAACATGATAAAATTAACCTGGCACTGGTGTGTAGAACTGACTAGAGGGGAAACTGCTGCCTATTATTTCTCTCTCTTTTTCCTAAAGTGCAGTTTTCAACGTGTTATGTAGCTGGCAGATGTGAATCTGACCCACAATTCTGGTTTAGCTGATGTACTCTGGCTTTTGAATGGCACTTGTCTCCTTGATCCAATGTTTTAAGTTAAACCATGGAAACATAACACAAGTGCAAGGTAGTGATTAGTTGTGTTTACTTTCTCTGTATGGCTTAAAGGACCCACATTAAAGCTCTGTGGAGGGGAATCTTGCTGCTTGCTGCTTGTGGAGGGCTGTCTGCCTGCCCTCTTCTCGGCATACACAGTGTTATTTTTGCCCAGCTGCCATTGCCTTTTCAAGCTGAGCATGCATGCCACACTTCCATGGGGCAATGTGGGCAACCCATCAGGAAAGGTCTTGGTGCATCCAATTAAAAATTGTTTAATAAACATAAATTTCAAGCACTCTAAGACTAAAATCAAATCCCTGGTGGGTTGTTGATAGACTTGTTATTAAAGGTTTGCCAAGCTTTAATAAGACTGATAACAAGAAACTGCAAATCTCTTCAAACTATTCTGTAAACATTTGGATAGGGCTGAAATAAAGAATACGGAGTACATGCATTTCACTGATCTGTTCTTTTTAGCTGGTTTTCATGTTACAAAATCAGCAACATATGTAGGCAGATCCAATTGACCTTCAAGCCAGAGTCTGAATATCTTAGGTGTATGTCACCCCATCTCTGACTTTGATCTGCTGTAAGAAAGAGAAATATAATTATTAGTGCATTGTTCTGTGCAGCTGACAGAGCATCTGGTAGTTTAGAAATGCTTTTGAGATGCCTAAATTGATTTGAAAGTCGGCTGTAAGGGAGCTTGGAAAAGATGCAACATCTTTATAGCATTAGTAATTAAGAGAAAGCAGAAGCAAGTTTGATCAGCACAAAGTTATAGCTGGGAATAAAATACCTAAGAATGATTAAAGAAAGAATTAATTTAAAAAATGAAAGCACATAAGCCTCCTTATGAATGATTAGTCAACTATTCCTGATACGGACAATTTAGTTACATTTCCTTATTGCAACAGCACCATCCACCTGACTATGGTGACTAAATTTCCATCATGGACTGTTATGTCTGAGTTTCCATTATAAACAGTCATTTTTGAGGTTTAAAATCTCAGTCATTTCAAACTGCTTCAGATTTTAACTTGACATATGGGCTGTGAGTCCAGCTGCCATTATGTGAAAAAGAAAAAAAGTATTTGGAGTCTTTCAAGACAGTTCCAAATAAAAAATAAAAGTATACAATTTTCATGCTTGTTTCCTCAATCTCTAGTCTAAAAGAAATGTGCAAAATAGTCTAAAAATGTTTCAATACTGGTTCTGATCCAAATGAATGAAAAATATCTCTATTCATTTGAATGGGGATTACTGTCATAACAAATATTTGAAAGGGGAGAAGAAGTGCCATGTTCTTTCAAAAAAGAAGACAAAAATACCTGTAAAACGTCTAGTGAGAAATGCTGGTTTTGGTCAACTCTCCAGCATCAGAATAGTTCCTAGTATATTTCTAAGATAACTAATCATTTCCTTAGGCAATTTTGCATTCATATTTAGAAATTTTAGAAGTAAATTTCAAAATTTTCCACTAAATTTGAAATGTTGGAAACTCATATATGTGTCATTCTATATGTAATCTTCTTTTTCACTGATAATGAACTTTTTGACAAATTGAGGTACATTTCTGATTTGATTATTCTTAAGGACCATTTACTTTCTGTTATGAAAACAATGCCAAGTGCCAAATCGCAGTGCTTTTGACCTTGCTTTGTAAAGCATTTCCGTATCTGTGGCTGAGAACTTGGTCAACTGCCGGTCATGTATCTGCGTGTTACCCACATTATGACAGATATGAGGTCAACACTTAATTCTTCTATGGTCATTGTCTGCTTTCCTTTCCCCAGTGTGATTGATGTGTTTTTAGGAAATACAAAGTAATACTGAAACTGATTATTTTCTTTCAAGAAAAACTTCAATATGTAATCTTGCAAGCATTTTTAAAACTGGAAAATCTCTGATGTTGACTTAGGTACTCTACATTTTATACTGTGACTGTACCTATCACTTAAAATATACCACTTTAACCATGGGGATATTACTAGTGTCATGAAGGCAAACAGTATCCAGTAGCAACCCTTGAACTGTAAAACTTAAAAGTCCAAAGTGTACCTTCTGTGAACTCCTAAGGGAGAAAAGTAAGCTGATCTCAAAGCTGGTGTTGCATCCTATAAATAGCAAATGAATTGATGCACACTCATCAACAAAATTCCCAAGCTCAGTCAATCTTTGGAGGGAAAGATTCCTCATCCAATTATCTACGTATCCACCCACACCTGCCACCTACATGCTCATACCTACACACGTAAGTGTAGTGACAGAGAATCAGATAAAAATGTTGTGAAGAAGCCCATATAGAATCAGTGATGCTCTGCAACCCTATCTTTGTGGGGTAGAAGTTTGGAGAAGGTGAAAAGAGGTGGGAGTTGTGGCCTCCACTCCCTAAAAGTCACAGTTTAAAAACTCAGAATATCTAGCTCTGAGTAATGTATAAGGCTGGCATATATTACAGATGCTCTTTGACACCCTAGTTCCTATTTAACAGTACAAATAGCCATGCTTTTCATAGACCATGACTATCTCCTGTGTCCAACCACATTTACTGAATACTTACTAGTTTTAAAAGACCAGATATATACAGATGTATAAAATAAGGTTTTACTCTTAAGTCACTAGTGATCCAAAAATTGGCCAAGGTGAAATGTGAGGGAGAGGTTTTCCAAGGGATAAAATTCCCCTAACGCTTGAGGGTGAAGTTTCTTTAACCTGATTCTGTATCATTCATGGGTTCTCCTGTGGGGAGAAAAAATCAACAGCAAATATGAAGAGCAACTTTTTGAAATGTGGTGTCGTTTTTATCATGATTAAACATGTGATCATCCTTGAGTAATTTGACACAGAGGTGGAAATTAGGTTCGCTGACATTTGTCTAAGAGAATTACCTAAATGGGGAAGGAGAAGACAGAGAGAAAAAGATAAATCTGATGGAAAAAAATAGACTCTATTTTCCATTCAAATATAAATCATTTACCTGCCATAAACTATTTGCAGGTAAAACTCTCAATTAGCAGAGATAATCAGAAACAAGATTTCCATATTTTATTCCAAAGTACAAACTTTAGCTTACAACTTTAATACCCCAAGAAAGTCTATCCAACCTAACTTTTTAAATATTATAAAGCCTTCTATAATAAAAGCATTTATTATGGTCAGATCCTCAAAGCTAAAATTAAGTGACTATCTAGTGAATTTGAAGATGTTTGAGGAGTCTATTTGGCTGTCTACATAAATACAATTCAACATAAATTGAAGACTGTTAGACCCACAAAAGTCCCCCCAACCAAAAAAAAAAAAAAAGCTAGGATCATTCTTACCTGACAATTATTTGCCAGGTTTATACAGATTACTTCTTCAAGTTCTTTTTGATACCAATTTTTCATAAATATGGTGATCGTCTCTCTAACTCTAGTATTAGCATGAATTGTTCCCTTTGCACACATCACAATTTCAATATGGAAATTCAACTGTTTATTAAAAGAAAGAGCAACCAAATTTCAGAAAACCATTTTAAAACAAATGATTGACCCCACACTACATTAATATTTAGTCTATTTTGTATTGCTTGAAAGAAGGTAATATGCTATTTTTCATTTTCCTTCCATTTTAATGAGTTTTTATGCTCTTAACTTCACCAAGTTCTTTTCCCACAGAAGGAACCTAAATGGTGAGTGTAGTACTGAGAATTGTGAAATGCAGTTGCCAAGGTAATTCGTAAACAAAAGGAAGGAAAAGAAAAGAAAAGAAACGTTTTAGCCCCCATCTCTGTTCCATGCCACACCAGCGTGGTCACACGTCAACACATCACATTTAACCCACACCTTTAAGGCGAGGTGTGATTCCCCTCCGGAGTCTCAGATGAGGAAGCTGAGACTCAGAAAAGTCAAAATCTGTCCAAGGTTACACAGCTAAAAAACCAGGATCCAAATCCTGGATAAACCTTGGTTCAAACCCACAATAGCACAACCTGAAGTAAGATGATTCTGAATTTGAAAGCCTGGGAATTAAAGTGCTAATGATCATTATAAAGAGAGGCAATTTTGTTTTAACAAGGATATTTGGCTGAAGACAGCAAACAACAAAGAGGCTGCTCGAGATTCCTTGCAGATATTTTCTAGAGAACGAAACAGAGCCTGGACCTATTTTGCCATTCACATTCTTCCCATCTCTTCCATCCATCAGCCACAAATTGAGGGTTGGTTTTAAAAACTGCCTCACTTGAAAATAGATGGATCTGACTGTTCCTTGGAGTACTAACAGGGTTCTACTATTATTTGATGAATAAGATTTATTAGAGTTTTGTGGGACTTGCTTCCGTGGGGACAATCTCTAAAAGTCTTCAATTCCAAAAATGAACTTCTCTTAAAAAGTGTGACTCCCTTACCCATGCTTTCCCCACCCCTAATTCAAAGGTTTCGTTGGTTCAGGCCTCATTTTGCGGCCTAGGTGTACCTGGATCTTAAACTCCCACCGATTCTTTCTATGGGCGTTAGCACCATGAGGAGGAACTTCCACTAAACTGTGTAGAAAATTCTGTGGAAATAAAGAACTAGAGAAAGGAGCTGGCCAGTTCTTTATCATCCAGTATTGCAGCAAGACTGACAATAACAGACTGTAAGTGGCAGGCGTACCACTGGGATCAAGGTTAGAGTTCCCTGGGTGGCTTGAAGTCTCTGAAACATCAACATTTCACAAGAGAAGAGGAGTTTAAGTATTGTTCAGATGTATTTTGCAAAATTCCCCTTTCTATAGAGCAATTATGGTATATATATTAAAATGACTAGGCATTTAATCTAGTAACAAACTATTAGCCTTATAAAATTGTATGGTCCCTCTGTAGGGGAAGAAATTGCTAAGTTGCAAACAATATTATCACGTATCTGTTGGGTTTATGTGAGTTTCTCTCAAACTGGAAAAGATCCCAATTATTAACCTAAGATTAACTCCATTCTTTCTCCCCAGTGCTTGTTGTACTGCCCACTGATGAGTGTCATAGCTGCCATCTTAGATAAAATGCTCCTCCTGATCTATGCCCAAATATGCCTAAAATTGCAGACGACAGTTGTGAGCTTTTTTGCTGCTTATCTGTCTGCCTTCCATGTGACCCTAAATTAGGCATCAGAAGGTATAGTGTTTAATACAGATTCCGGGCACAATATACCTTCTCACAATTAGTTGAAAGTGCTGTTTTGTAATTAAAGGGTGAAGTGGGGCATGATGAACATATGGAAAAGGAGACCCTTAATAAGTGATGTAGCCTTCAAAAGAAATTGCTAATTAGTATGCATTTGATGTGCACTATACCAATTTTAAGACTTTGCCTTGAATAAATTGCTATGTTGGGTGTTCGAAGGAGTGGTGAGATTAGCATTTACAAAGGGGGCAATTTTCTGTCTTCTTGACTCTGTTAAATGGAGGAAATAACTTCCAAGACTGGAGCAGTAGTTAGCCCATCAATCATTCTCACAGCTGGAAACTGGGGATCCCAAATGCGGAGATCAGTTAATCCGTCAGCTAATAAGTTCATAGTGGCACCATATGGTGCAGGGCCACTCCATACTGGGACAAGGACAGAACTGTTTACACAGGCATGCTGCTTTCTCAGGTAGCTCCCTGCTGACAGAACCCTTTGTTCTGAAGGATCAATTTACTTTGCACAGTAAATTGACTGAATTGATCAGTTCAGAGCATATAATTGTTGGCTAATCCTGTGGAATCATGTCCCATCCGTGTGAGAGGGACAAAGGGGTGCTGCCCATAGTCTGGTCTGGGGCACCATCCGGGGGCTATTCTCATGGGACAAGCTGGACACTGATTAAAGGATTGGTGGATGGTAGATACGTAGTAAGCACTGACTTCAAACGCCAGAGGGAAGAGAAACCCTGCAATGTTCAGAAGGGCTTTTCTGAGTGTCTTTACTCAACTGGTATCATGACTTAACTTGGAATAAAAACAGACAGTCCAAGCAATCTCGGTGCAGACACTTAATCAAACACTCACCTGCCAGGATGAGAAGGACCACTCCATCTCCAAATCTATGAAGTAACTGAACTCACGCTCATTTCTAAATTTACCTTCTATTTTTAAATTAAAAAGGAAGTGGACTAAGAAAGAAAAAGAAGTTCAAGAGATATGGCCAGAAACTGCAAGTTAAGTGAGAAACGCATTTCTGAGACATTGTGCAGAAGTGGCTGAAGCATCCGCTGTTATGCCTGGGTATGGGAAAGTGCATCAGGGCTTTTCAGAGGAATCTTCCCATCCCTGTACATTGGTGTGAACTCTGTCACTTTGTTCTATCGATGTGTTTGATCTGACTTTGTTTTTCCCTTCTCACATAAAAAATAAAAGAAGAATAAATAAAATGAAAAAAATTCCACCAATAGAGATAAATGTTGGACATAGTTCCCTCCAACTAAAGGTTTTCCTCAATAGCTAGTGTCAATAGAATCATTTCACATCAATGGTCTGAAAAGAGAATTGTGTTCAATAGGAACTGAAGCCATTTGGAGTTGCTGAGAGGACATTTGCTTATTAAATGCATGAACATTAATGAACTTTATACCACCACACCAAGAGTTTCCACCAATTAGGGAGCCATTGATTTCTTTAGTATTTTATTGAGAATGTCTGTGATTAGTGTAATAAGGAGAAATTGCCATAAATTTTTGGTTTGATGATACGCAGAATCTCAGGGGTTATAGGTTTTTCTCTTCTTTAAAGCAATATAGAGAGAGGAACATACAATTTAATGGCAGTTGATGTATTTTACCATCAAATACATGTATCACTAGTGTAACTTCCCAAGTTCCTATGCATCTTCAATTTTTTCCCCTCATGGAGCTTTTCATTTGTCTATTACCACATCCACAGTACCCAGGATTCCACAGTGTTTAAAAAAAAGCAAAACTAATAAGCATTTGTATATTTTATTTTAGGAACTGCCATAATGAGAATAAGATAAAATATAAATAATACTGTAGAAGCACTTTTAAGTGAAACTTGTGAAATGAAATAAAAAGCAGAAAATGTAAATGTATAAAGAAAACATCATAAGCAGGAGTCTAATGTGAAAGCAGGCACTTTGCCAAAAGAACTCTTTTTAGAGAGCAAAAGGCCCTGTGTGATTTTTTTGGTAAAATTGTCTTTTTCAGATGTTGTTATCAAATTGGATTCTCCCACTCCATAGATTGCATATGAAGCAAGCTTGAACCCTTTCTGAGTCATTCATGTGCCAATTTTCCATTTATTTAAATAAAAGTTGCCCAAGTGCACACTCTGAAGTTGATTTGAATTCCCAGGCCGTGAATTACCAGGATCAAAGCCATCCCCTTGGCCCTGGCCTCAATCTCACCAAATCTCCACACCACCTCCATCTCAGCATTTACCACACTGCAGAAGTAATACCAAAGTGCTTGCATTCTAAGCTGAAAGATAGGACTCACAGTCATTGAAATATATGTTTTATTTTACCCATTCATGGCATACTGTATAATTGGAGTTAAGTAAAACTTCATAAATTTAATAACTTTTAATCTTTAATGATTTTTAAGTATAAGGAGTAGGTTTAAAGAGGCTATAAAAATTACATTATGCCAAAATATTGCCCAAGAGTTTCCACCCATTTCCTTATTTTATGCGTACTCACACCCTTCCTTGGCTCTCCAGACGCTCTATAGTAGTTACACTGGAAATCGCTGAAATTTTTCATAAATCAGAAAGTGGAGAATGCTCTTCACAGTTACTGGAAATATGTCCTAATTTTTAAGGGCAATTTTGAATTCATTATCTCAAAATCTTTACATAAAATCTTCAACATGTTTAACCTATTTATTTTTTAAATTAGCAAAAAAAGATAAGGAACCAAGGGAAAATATATGCTTTCTTCTCCCTTTTGTTACTGCTGACCTTCTCCTCCCTGGGCCTTTTTCAGTGAAGACAAAGAAAACTATTCTCCCATCTCATTACAGAATGTCCCCTTACAGGCTCTAGCTCTTAAATGCACCATTAGATGTGTTTTCTTTCTTCTGTAGTTTCAGACTAAAGAAATGCCTATTCAAGGGCTTTAGAAATTTGCTGTTTTTCAGAACTAGCTTTGGGTACGTGGGTTGGTCAGCAGAGTTCTTCATAGACTGAGACAAGGCAAAGGTCAAGACCTTGGTGATTTCTCTTTATGGTTGCAGCTATTTCTCTATCTACCCATCTAAATTTTAACCTCAGATCCATAATATTTCCCTTCCTTAGTCTATCTCCTTAGCGATGATCCCTATTTATTATATTATGTATTTTGCTTATTTATCTTGTTTATTGTTTCCTCCCCCAAATGTAAGCAACAGGAGGGTAGAATTTTTGTTTGTTTGTTCACTTCTGTGTCTCAGTGTCTTGAATAGCACCTAGCACATAGTAGACCCTCAAAAAATATCCCTAAATGAATGAATGAATGAAATTAACCTACAATCATTGTTTGAAATCTTGCAACAAATTACATTATGCAAAAATGGAATCAAAAACACTAATTTCTACCACTGAAGTCAATTATTTTAAAAGATCAAGTCTTTTTGCAGGTTTGTTTTACTATCGATTCTGTAAATGTTTATTTTTCAGATTGTGGATTATCTGTGACTTTTAGATGGCGCTGTGGGTAAGGATAGAAACAAGAAAAGTAGGAAAAGTGATATTCTTTCTTTTGCTATTTGTTTGATGTTTAAATTAAAGATTTGATATAATACAGGAACTTAAACCTAATAATAGTGTTTGGGTATATTCGTGCATTTAATCTCATCCATATAATAATTTCTGTTTCTGTCACTACAAATTGATATTTGTTTGGTATAGAAAGTTTAAGGTTTTAAATATCCAAATTTGAAAAGAACAAAGTAGCAAATTTATTTTAGTTATATATAATAGGATACACAAGATCCCTTTCTTCTAAAAATTGGTGTTTTTTTCATTGGTGTGCTGGAGCCAGCTTTTAGCAGCTCACAAGAGCTGATTTTATGTGTCTCTTCCAAACTCCATGCTTGGTAACATCAAATTGATATCTTGAAATTGGCCATGAGGGGAGTCTCTCAAAAATTGGTAAAAGCTACAAACAGAGGTTGTTTACATTTATCAGCACACCACTAGTCTTATCTGAACCAGATGAAACTAAAAGTTAGCTAGTACACTGCCAAACAAAAGAGGTATACACATTTGCCTTTTATTCTACTAACCCGGAAAACAACACTAGAAAGATTTCCCAACTCTCTTTCCACTTCCACTTCTTTGCCATCTATTTCCTCTTTTCCTATCAAGCCATGAAGAATACATTCAAATATTACTCTTCAGATGAAGAGGTTTACCATAGCAACTATTTTTCCAGATGGCCAATGGGTACTTATTATATGATGCATGATGATGGTATACAGGTAATAAATCTTAACGCAAGGGAAGGGGAAAAACTGTTTTATTACTCCCTTTGAAATGCAGGATATCAGTCTTTACGGGATACTTTGTGCCACACCCCTCTTCCTGGTACTTCTATACAGGATTACTCAGAAATGAGCAGAGAAACAGGAAGTTTCTTCTGATTCACTTGCAACAGTGCTCTGAGTAATACATTTGTGTAAAGTGTACTAGAGGAAACCATGAGAGTCTGATGAATTAGGGGAAAAAAAAAAAACTTCTTTAGTAGGGCAAAGAAGGCTGGCATATTTAAAAATAATAAAAGAAGCCATGAAGTCCAAGTTTCAGTGTTTCACTTATCGAATGTGTTTGAGGGAACTGCATAATTCCTTGAACAAAAGATAGAGCCTATGTTTGAATTCTTTGGCTTTTGTTTATGGATGCTCATATCTTAATGTTTTTTGTTCCTTGAAATGACTTTAGTGTTGGTAGGTTGTATTTAGAAAAAGATCTGAGCAAAGTGAAGATGAAGACACTACACAGTAAAATCACAGAGTGTTCTCAACTTCTTTTTTAACTAAAAAAAATCAAGAATATTTCATTGATTTTTAAAAATTAATCAAAGATTTAAAAGATATACACTTTCACACTAAGATAGCAAAGAACCTTAATGCTGTAAAAGACTTAGAAATTTGTTTGAACCTTGTGAGTGCATGCAGGACATGCACGATAACACTCACCACTCCAAACTCCCATGCAAATACCACTAGTTGACCACAACATTCTTTTCCACGTTCCCAAATTTGTTTTCACGTTGTGGGATTGCCCAGTGCTCCAGATGACCACTACCAATTATCAAGAATAGCATACAACATAAAACTGATTTACCAACCTTAATTTTGGTGAACTCTTTCATTTCAGTTTTGCTACTTGGCACACTGAGCTAATGAAAACTACCTTCTCATCCAGTTATAAATACACAATTGCTGGATAAAATGTTTCAAAGGAATTTTAAAATATATGACTCACCTCTATAAGAAAGAAAAATAATTCTCAGACATCAGGAATGAAGAAGAAACTTAAAGACAGATAGGTACTTATGTTAGTTGACACTATGTTAGGCTAGAGAGAGATTCATTATAAACTCTTGTTGCTAAGGACTCTGGTCTTAATACTCAGACAGTTTCAAGACATGTGGCCTTGGACTCATTTGAACTGTGGTGTTGAAACTGAGCTTTCTGCATGTAAAGCTGGCATCCTGGAACAACTCCATCCTATGGGAAAGTTGTACAATTTCTACCCATAGACCTAGGAAAGTGAAAGCAAAACAAAAGTGCCATAGGAAATAATATCTGCAACTCTTCCCCACACATGGGTTTGCAATCTGAATTATGCTTCACGTGTTATTGTGAAATCCCATGAAAAAAGTAGGATTAAGGCTAGCTAAAGATCAATAAAACATTTTGGGTGCCTATGAGAAGCTAACACAAAAATATGAATTTGGACACTTCCAAAATCAAGGGCACAGAAACTCTCCCTTAAAAAACAACCACAGGTGAAGATAAGTGTACGATCAAAAACTACAAGTCATACAGTATATGATTTACCATGAAAGAAAGTGGGCAGAGCCAAAATAGGAAGAATAACATTCCAAGACCTTAAGACAATAAATAATCAGAAAGAGACCATTAGAAAATTGGGTTAAAGCATTACATTTAAAAATACATAAATTATAATAAAAGAACACACTATGAAAAAAGAACAGTTGAAATTGAAAAAGATCCAAACTGAGCTTCTGGAAATGAAAAATAGTCTCAAGTTAAAAATTCAATAGATGGGTCAATAGCTGGTTCGATACTACTAAAGGGAGAATACATGTACTAGAAGATAGATCTGAGGAAACTACTCAAAATATAGCACAGAGAGTCAAAGAGATTGAAAATATGAAAAAAGAGATTAAGAGGCATGGAGCAGAGACTGAGGAAGTCCAGTATATACCACACAGAAATTCTAGAAGGAAAGAATAGAGAGAACAAAAGAAAGGTAATATTCAAAGATTATCGCTAAAAGTTTCAAAAATATATGTAAATCATGAATACTCAGAATAAGGAAGTGCAATTAATCCCAGGTATAATAAATAAAAATAAATATATATGAAATATATATATATATAACTTAGAACATCCAAGACAAAGAGAAAATTTTAAAAGCAATTAGAAGAAAAAAGATTAGGTACAAATGACTGAGAATAGATTTCTCATCAATTATGATAAATGCTAGAAGACAATGGAATAATATCTTTAAAGAGCAAGAGAAAATAGCTGCTAATCTAAAACTATCATTCAAGAGGGAAAAATAAGGCCATTTCCTATTTAAAAACTGAGAGAAGTTACCATTTCTAGATTCTAATTATTATAAGCTATTTTTAAGTGGGAAATAAAAACCAGAAGGAAGCAATATGAGCAAAATATTGGGAAACATGAATATATGGCTGAAAAAGCATTGCCTATAAAAGAAATTAATATAATGTATATTTACAGGTTTAGAGGCAGTAATGGGCAATAATAACATGGAAGATAGGACAATGGATAATCAGAAACATTCAAAGGTCCTGTTGGTAAAAATGGAAAAAAATATTAATATAGACTTTATTAAATCTAGCATATATTTAAATTATTTTAGAGCTATCCAAAAAAAAAAAAAATCAGAATGCAAACATCCAACCTACTAGAAGAGGAAAGTGAATGTAGAAGTAAGTACTATTATTATTCCCATTTTTCAGATGACGAAACGGAAGCACAGAGAGACTGAGTAACTAGCCCAAGGTACACAGCTATAAATAAGAGTCAGTCTTGCTCTGGAGGTCATGTTCTTAACCACAAAGCTATACTGTCTTCCATGTAGCACAGAAAGTTTGAAAGTAAAGAACAGAAAAAGGGTTGGAAAAGAGTGTACTCCAGGTAAATACTAATCTAAGAAACCTGGTGTCACAATATACACATTAGACAAAATAGACCTTAACTAAAAAGTAGGATTAAGAATGTAGAGAGTTATCATATAATGAAAAACACATTTACTCATAAGATTTAACAATCCTGAATTTCCATGTGCTTTAACAGTATAGCATCAAAACATATAATGCAAAACTCAATAGAATAATGAGGAGAAATTCACAAATTTATAATAGCAATGGGAGAATTAAGGAAACTTTCTCAGAAACTGAGATCAATAAAACAAAGAATTAGTAAAGGTAAAACAACTACAATTCCAAGAGGTGAAATAAAGAGTTTAGGGTTGCACTGCTAGGTAGTGTTAATCTAGGTGGTGACTCAGAAACAAAATAACAATCCTTTCTATTTGGGTAATTTCTTTCATTTAAAAGAGATAATTTCACACATAACATGTTTTTTTTTTAACCTCTCTACAACTGTTTCCTTAATACCATTGAGTAAACAGGCTCCAAGAAATTAAACAACCTGTATTGAATAGACAGCAAAGAGTGATAGCAAAGGTGTAATAGGTGATAGCAAAGAGTAATGTCTGCTTTTATAACACCCCCCCTTTACCTAGGCTCACAAACACTGACTAAAGACAATTTTAGTCTAAACATCTGCATACAAAACAATTTTTACATGAGCAATATACTAGAGAAAACCTTCCTTTGTTTGATTAACTAGAAGAGACTTTTTCATACTTTCACCATAGGGATTTTATTAAATGGAATGGAGTCTGGCTCTTTTAGGTACAATTAAGTTGCCCCAAGTAATAAAAAGAATGGAAGTAGCAAGGAACTGCTCTCAAGGAGGCTGGGCTAGGATGTCATTCTGAATTTGTATCAGCTGTAGGGAACATGGCCACCAGATTCTACAGAATTTTACCCTAGTGCTGACCACTAGCATAACACAGTTCTCTCTTGGTCTTTGGTTATTTTTCTGTGTTCTCTTCTCTCCCTCTTATCATCTGAATTTACGCTGCATCTTTCTCTACCTCATAGCTTCTCCTTCATTATCACTCTAGCTCAGGCAATTTGGCATCATGATTCTTATGATCAGCTGCCAACTGTCTGATACTCTCCATATTTCCCAAATATCTCTAAAAGTGAGCATCAGATTGGTCTAGGTATTTTCCATGTCAGAATCCTTTTCCACCCTGGGCTACCTCATAGGCAGCTGTCTGGCCTATTGATTATTGTCTTCAGTAGAGGCACACATGTAGTCAGCTGTGCCCAAGGAAGACATGCTAGCATGGTCTAAAACATGCCCAGCTAATATGGGCTGCTCCTTTCTCTGTGAAGAAACAATAGGTTAAACGTGAATGCGACTTTCAACTAAATATGTTTCTCATACAAGTTTACCTGAACTCTAGCAAAATATAATTTTTAAACGCAGAAATCTTTTTGATGTTACTACTACTATAGTCCATTCTTTTGCTGTCCCATAATTGTTTCTCAGGCAACCATCCACGTTACCATATTACCTTTACAGAGTACTAGAAGCAGATCATTGCCTACCATGAAAATGAGGATTCCAAAATTTCGAAGTAGATAGAGTGATTTAAAAGTTCTGCTATTTTTCTATTTCTCTCAAACTCACAGAACCAAGTAGAAAATAATCCGAGTTATCAAGTTGTAATACCTGCCATATATCTAGAGTTTGGAAGGGTAATTCAAATTGATTTTTTAAAATTAATTTTACTCAGGTCACAGAAATACTAAATACAAGTTTACAAGAATAAAAATTGAGATTAAATTTGAATGAATGATGGGGGAAAAACCAACGGCATAATGATTCCTGCCAAATGGCCACACTGGATGTTTCTTTTCATGCTGGAGTCCCTAGAGGGCAACAGATACACAGGAAATGGCTTTGACAGAACTGACACAACGTGTCACCATCATGAGGCAGTGTCCAGAGTGGTGATGTTGTGGATGAGCCATGAGTTCAAAAGACTCCAAACTGTCTAAGAACATCTCCAAAATTTTATTTACGGCATTTTGTGAGACTATAAAAACACGGATTTTTTAATGCTAAACAGAGAGACATTCTAAACTGGCATAAAATCAAACAATGGAAATCAGCTCTATTTCTATCAGAGTTCTGCATAGGTACACACAGTCTGCAAAATCCCTCAAACCCACCCTTGATGTCTGGAAGGAAAAAGGCTTCTGTTTCATATATTATCTTCTGGTTTTTCTGTTCCTGTTTTACCAAGTTCAGTCTTCAAAGAATGACTCCTTCCTTAAACAAAAGACGGCCCTTGGCTGGTACAGCATAGCTGGACTGCCAGACTCTGACAGATTGAAAAGCTACAAATCTGCAATGAACCAACAATAGGGCTCTGTGACCTTTAGCACCTCCCTGAGTTGTCTGACCCCATTCCTTTGTCTCTCTCACTTTTAGTTTTGGATGTGTTACCTACAGCGCTTTCAAAGATCCGGTGTCAGCTTACCATGTTTCTGCAGAAGCTAATTTCTCAATTTCAGATCCTTTCAGTGAAACTTAAATTAATTAAGTTAACATATTCTTAACACCCTTATGAAGACTTATGCGTACATACACACTGAAAGCATATTCTTTGATATCTAAGACTTTGTCTCCAACTGGATAGTCTCAATTTCTTTTTGTTGAAATAAAAAATTGTATACATATATATTAACATATATGTGTATACGTATATATCTATCTATATCTATATATATATATCAGAATGGCAGACTCACTAAAAATTTTTCAGTTTGCATAGTACATAGCAACAAGTGACCTGTTAAATGATGACAAATCCTTTAGATTATGGCTTTAGACCTTTAACCTTTTGACTTTAGGGTGTATCCAGGGAGCAGTCTGAGAGGAAGAATGCAATAAACTGCTTGTAATCTAGTGGTCTCAAAAGAAATTACATCAAAACCAGCTGTTACACAGCTAGTCATTAAAGACGGACAACATGTTAACTAAAATACGGCCATTACACTGAAAAAGACTTTCTTCCCCACCCTGCTGCTGAACTGCTAGAGGTCTCCTGACTCATTCAACAACATCAGAGAGTGTGGATGCAACAAAGCAGATCCAGTACTTAGACTTAAACTAGCAAGAAGTAAGCTGCGTTTGATTGAGACGTGGCCTCTTAATTTTAATGTGTTTGAGGGATCTGGACAATTCTAAACATTGCGGTCCCATAGACTGCTGGCAGATACTTGGGATTTTACATGTCTTGGCAGCTAGTAGAACTTTTCTTTGGATTTTTTTTGAAAGTGTGTGTTTGTGTAAGATTGCACCTGTCGTCTTTCCCTTCTCGTTTGATAGGAGGGAAGTTGGTGCAGGGATTTTAATCCTAAAGTACAATTCCCCAGGTACCATTTTCCAGCTTCCTTCCACTTGAAACGTTGAAGGACTTTGAGCTGGAAGTCACACCGGTCTGGGTCTGACAACCAATGGCATGTCAAAGCTGTGGCGTATAAGCTGGAAAGGCAGTGCACATCTTTCCACACCAGCCTTTAAAATCCAGCAAACCGTATGGGTAGGCTTCAAAGATGAAAGTCAAAATCAGCGTTAAGAAGCACACAGCGGTGGTTGAAAAACATGGGGTGGAAAACAGGTTGCTAAGTGCCTGTTATAAACACAACCTGTACAAAAGAGAGTGCCAAGGGCGTCAAAGAAGGGAAGATGCCTTTCCCCGCCTGGGAAACCGCGTGTTTGAGCAAGAGGGAAAAGCCAGTGACACAGCCAGGGTACAAATTCAGCAAGGGGCACCGTGCCTGGAGCATCTTTATGACCTTGTTCTTTCTCATGCAGGGTTCAGGACATAATCCTCTCATTAGGAAAGGCTCCTTGGTGAAAATCTACTCAGTAATTTTAAGCTCTTCCTGCATTCTTGTTCTGACTTTACACCAAATTCGACTTTGATTTTTTTTTTCATTTAACATATTCTAAAATTCAAAGCAGATGTAGTGAAAAATGAAATATCCATTTTGTACAAATAAAAAACAGCAAATATGTAATCTTATAAAGCCAAACTGTGTTTTTAATCTTCAGATGCTGGGCCAAGTCTTTACCCATTGAGAAAGTCTGGGAGCTTTCCTTTTACTTGGGCATCTAGAATCAAAATCCAGCATGTTCCTGTTTGTTCATGTGCTGTGTCAGCCAGCCCCCTATCTCAGCACCAGGCCTGTTCTAAGCAAACACAAAGTCAGGATATGAACTCTTGCTTGCTGCTTTCGAGTACTGTGGGATTGGCCAAAGTGCAGGAGAGCCACGGGACCCACATTTGAATCATGGTTCAACTACCTGTTCTGTGCTCTTGGCACAGCTTCTCCAAGCTTCAGTTTTCACACCTGTAAAATGGAGTTGATAAAGCCAATGCTGTCACATTTCACCAGTTGGGTTTTTTTTTTTAATGAAAATCCAATAAAATAAGATGTATGAAAGGGTTCCATATAATTTAAAGGGCTACACACATAAAAACAAATACTTCTATTACCTCCTGCTGCCCCCTCGTTCTCCAGTAGACTGAGTGGTGACCACGCTTTCTGAGATCGTCTGCTTCCACTGTGTACAAGGTTGATCCCATAAGAACTCTCTGACCGCCAGCATCTCTGATGCTGACCCCTTTAAGGGACCCAAAAGAATTCACTAGTAAGTAAAATGTCAGTGATGCCCACGTGCCATGTCGCCCTAATGGTTATGATAATAATGCATTTAACACTGTAAAGTTTACAAAATGCAATGTCTTACCAATAGTAAGTGAGGAAAAAGCAAAGTAAAATTCACTGGCCCTCCTGTTGTTCACCTCCCATTGTTAATCTACATACACATTCTGAAAGGGGTCCTGAGAGCTTATTTACGTACTCCATGGCTCTTTTATACTCCTTTACCCTTGTTAAGGAAAAAGTTTTTCATCTATTGAGGATAGTTATGTCTTCCCTTTCCAGTGAAAATCCTCACCCTGGCATGCTTCCTTTAGTTTATATTTTTAGGAAGATTCCATATTGAATATGACATACGAGTGAGCATAGGACACCCCTTTTTTGTGGTATTCTGCCCAATTCACAAGGACTACTGCTTTATCTTAAAACAACTTTCTACAATTCACAGAAACAAGCCCAATGGCAGCTATGCTTATATTCCTTGACTGTGGCTGATTCAGTAGGGGTGGACACCGGACCTTAGGTTCAACCAATCAGATCCTCTTACCCTAATTATGAAATGAGGAGTTAGAGATTATTAGATTATTTCTACATGTTGCAAAAACCGTAATCTATAAATTCAGGGATTGTGAGAGCCTTGTTTGTAGAAAGAGAGAAGGCTGGACTTTAAAGATAGAAGAATGAAACACACTTTTAAAAAGAAGCCAAGGGTCTTCCCTGGTGGTGCAGTGGTTGAGAGTCTTCCTGCCAATGCAGGGGACACGGGTTCGAGCCCTGGTCTGGGAGGATCCCACATGCCGCGGAGCAGCTGGGCCCATGAGCCACGGGTGCTGGGCCTGCGCGTCTGGAGCCTGTGCTCCGCAGCGGGAGAGGCCGTGACGGTGGGAGGCCCGCGCATCGCTATGAGGAGTGGCCCCCGCTCGCCGCGGCTGGAGGGGGCCCTCGCACAGAGGCGAGGACCCAACACAGTCAAAAATAAAAAAATAAAAAAAAAAAAAAGAAGCCAAAATGAGAGTGTCC
This sequence comes from Balaenoptera physalus, assembly GCF_965194825.1. Classification (NCBI taxonomy): domain Eukaryota; kingdom Metazoa; phylum Chordata; class Mammalia; order Artiodactyla; family Balaenopteridae; genus Balaenoptera; species Balaenoptera physalus. The sequence continues at coordinate 107,562,449 of NC_138890.1, read as the reverse complement.
TAACAGTCTCTGGATCGCAGCCTTTCATGATATGTGAGTATACTGCTGCCCTTATGTTTTACAAGACATTCCGCTATCTTTATGGTAAATTTCATAATTTTTTGTTATTGTTAGCCTACATCAAATTGATTTATGTTTTGTGCAAAGTCCTAAGAAATATATTGAGGTTTTGTACTCACTAATTGGTTTAGGACATCTTAATAGCCTGAGGAAAGTGAGGGAAATAAGAGAGAATGTATAAGGGGAGAAGATATCAACATGAAATTTTTTTTTAATTTATTTATTTTTAATTTTTATTTTTGGTTGCGTTGGGTCTTTGTTGCAGTGCGCAGGCTTCTTATTGCGGTGGCTTCTCTCGTCGCAGAGCACGGGCTCTAGGCACGTGGGCTTCAGTAGCTGTGGCACATGGGCTTGGTAGTTGTGACACGCGAGCTCTAGGGCGCAGGCTCAGTAGTTGTGGCACTCGGACTCAGTAGTTGTGGCTCATGGGCTCCAGAGCACAGGCTCAGTAGTTGTGGCGCATGGGCTTAGTTGCTGTGCGGCATGTGGGATCTTCCCAGACCAGGGCTCGAACCCATGTCCCCTGCATTGGCATGCGGATTCTTAACCACTGTGCCACCAGGGAAGCCCCCAAAAGGAAATTTTTATACATTTATCACAAGAACTAAAATACAAATGAAAAATGTCTACAAGATTTAGTGATATGGAATCCATTATAGAGGTTTATTATATTTGTGGATCAGATTCTTGCATCAATTAAGAGTCAGACCAGATGACCACTAAATTTTGTAATACCATTGCCAGTTTTTAATTTGAGTTAGCCAAAAAATTATGCCTATCTATCTATCTATCTCTCTATCTCTCTATCTAATGTCATGATGTTTGGATACTAAGAATATCCTTTTTTAGGGCCAAGAAATAACGACACATAGAAAGCAATGAGTACACCTAGTATCTCTAAAACCAGAACTCCTCAGAGAAGTAGCTTATTCTAGGGGTGGAGCAGAGAACATACAAAATGAACCTAGAATATTTTGTTATGCCAGAAAGTGTCAAAAAATGATGGGTTATGTCACAAGAACAAAGAAGTCTATTTGAAGGGGCTTCTCCAGACCAGATCTGTGACGATTTGTTTACTAAAATCATTAAAAATAATAGTGAATTAAAAAACTATTGAATAAATAGGAATTCATGAGTCCATATTAATAATTTAAAAATAAAGAGATAAAAAGGAAGGCTCTTGCATAAGGTTGAATGTAAATTACCAACTCATACATGTGAAAAGAGTGCTGAAGCTGGAAAATCAGCATTGTAACCAATATAGAAAAGATTGGGTCAGGCAAAACTTATCAATAGATGCTAAATCTAAAGGGGAATTTTAACAAGGAGCAAGATATTCACATGGCCTTATATTATGTCCCCACAGACTGATTATTAATGGTAAGGAAGAAAAAATAACAATTATACAGTGGAGAAATCAGTAACACTTTGACCAAGTGAATAAAATTACTATCACAATGAAAAATAAATGGCACCATGAATCTCCAGGTGTGATACTCTGAAATGGACACAACATTACATGGGGAGTCTTCTGGACAAGAATGAATAAACTGAATCTGAAGTTTCATGAAGAAATCGTCAGATAAACCCAAGCTGAGAAATATTCTATTTTAAAAAGAAGGGAAATATCAATGTCATTAAAGGCAATGAAAGTTGGTGAAAATATTACAGATTAAAGGAGACTAAAGAGACATGATAATTAAATGCATTATCTGACCTACATCCTCTACTGGAGGGCGACATACTATCAAGGACATTATGGGATCAATTTTAAAAATTGGAAATTGGATGATATATTAAAGTACTGTATCAATGTTAAATTTACTGAAGCTGATCATTGCACCATAGAACTATGAGAGACTGTCCCTATTAGGAAATACACACTGAGGTATTTAGGGATAAACAGCCATGTGGTATATAACTTACCCTCAAATGGTTTCAAAAACAATTTTATTCATAGGGAGATGACAGATAGATGGATAGATAGATATTGATAGAGCAAATAATAAAATAAATGTGGCAAATGTTCACTTACATGAATTCTGGGCAAAAATTTTATGAGTATTCTTTGAACTATTTCCATTCTTGCATTTTTTTTCTGAAAGTTTGAAATTATTTCCAAATAAAAAATTTAATTTTTTAAAAGATCCATTCACAGACCAGAATGAGACCATGGAAAATGTCTAATCAAGTACATCTCAAACTGTTCTAAGAGATAGTAACAGGTGTTCCAAAAAATATAAGTTTCATGTTAAACAAAGTTTAAAATGTTAGGTTAAAAAAATATATGAGATTCTTTACTGAAGGGTTTCTCTGAGCCTTCCAGAGATGTTGTTGATAGAGATTGTGAGCCTCCAGAAAAGGGCTTCAGCTTGAAGGACTTACCAAATAGGTTTGGGCATTGAACTTTTCTGTCAATATTCATTTATTACCTTTTTTCTTCTTGTCTAGTCTCCATATTTTAAAAAGAATTGGGCCTCACAGATGGTAAATGATTTCAGTTCTGCCCAAGGGGATAGCGCTTGTAAATAAGAATCAAAGTATCTAACAGCTCTAGAGTACTTACTATGTGTCAGTGCTTGGAATGTATTTTTCTTCATGCAGCTCCATAAAGTGGAAGCGACTATCACCTCCATGTAATAGATACAGCTAGGGGAGGCCATTTGTCTTGCCCAAGGGCACACATCCAACAAGTCAGGAGGGAGACTTGAACCCAGGCTGCCTGGCTCTGAAGCTAGTAGGCCAAAGTTAGGGCCAAGTTAGGGCCAAAACCTAGAGCTTCACTCCCAATCCAGACCTCCCCCGCTGGGAATCACTAAATAAATGGATCTAACTTATTGTCTATTTATAATAAATTTTAAGAGTCAAAGAGTTGAACAGCCTGCTAATTATTGTGTTCTGTTTATTTATCTTTCATTTTTATATTTTAAAAGAAAAGTAAATTCCTTGTGTTTCCTGATATCCACATATATGACAATCATCTCAATGAATATTAAAACACACAGTTTACCATAAACACTTTTAACTGCTGCATTGGTTGGGTACTGCAACAAATTTCTAATGTACAGTACCGGCCTCCCACTTCTAGGGACTCCAGAATATTATTATTGTTAAGTATTATTGTTAAGTATATTGCTGAGTGCTTTGCACGCTTTTCAATCAGTTCTTCCTTAATATGGGACTGCAGTTTGTGAAATCTTCTGCATAGGCCATAGATGAAAAGGGTTTCAAAGTGTCAGGTGTTAAGTCTAGCGGAATTTTGTCTGAGTTGCAGGACCACGTTTTCAGGTGGTACAATTCACAATCCCTGTCAAAGGCCTGCTCCAAGAATCCTGGCCAGTGAAGCCAAGATCAGTCCAAAGTTGCTGATAGACCTAGAGAAGAAAGCTGCTGAATCATGTCTATGTGCAGAGAGAGACTGTGTCTAAAAGCATTTAGAAACTGATTCGTTTCTGAAGTTAGTTGCACCTCCGCCTAATTTTCTTTCCACTAGTAATTTTCAAGTATCTTCACCATAGGCCAGTCTTCTAATTTCCACTTTAAAGGAAGTTCTAAGCAACTCCTTACTTTGATATGTGTTTCAATAACATTGCATGAGAAGAAGAACAAGGATCTGTTACTTAGTAATGAAGAATTATGGTACAGAGGGCAGTGCTTGTCTTAGTGACCACTGATGTAGAAACTGACAGCTTTCAGGCTGCAGTCTCCTCCGCCCAACTTGGCTGATAACTGCTCCAACTAAATGACAGTTTGCAAGCGTGCAAAGCCACTAGACATGCACAGCTAACCGAGTGTCTACAAGAACATTGTTGTAGATCTCAGTTACTGTTTAGGTTACTAGTTTATCAATCAAAACCTACCAAGAGCAGAGCCAGTGGAAAAGCCAGTTGAACTGGTGAATTCAGATATCAGCTGTCTGTTCGTAAAGAACAAAATAATGTGTGGACATGCCCATAAAGTCTAAACTGTAAAACTCTGACATGATTGATTAAAATTACAACCATTTCCAGTGATTAGATCAGGTCCTAAAAGGGGATTAGAACCAATATCTAATCCTGGGAAACACTTTGTGTGTCTCTCCAGCCCACCTGTCCAGCCTCATTTTCAACTACACTGAGCCCCGTAGGTTCTCACCTTTGTCGCTTTACCAAAACATAATGCCCTCCCATGTTCTGTTCTCTCTTCTCCTTCTCCCTCTCACACTACCTGCTTCCCCAACATCCTGACAATTTTCCACCCGTTTTTTTTTAAAACTTGCCCAGGCATTACCCTCTGTCCAAGCTCCCTAACCTTTAACTTCTAGCCCACAATCATAGGCTGTTATTCTCTCTCCAATATCCTTTCTCTTCCTTTCATTTTTATATTATTATATGCATCCATATTTTATGGATTTATAATGATTCGTTTATAAGGATATCTCATCCATTAAACTGTGGGCCCCTGGAAAGTGGGGACAGACTATATCTTAGCCTTTCTTTTCTCCAAAGGCCTAATAGTGTACTGATGCATGCTAGGACAGCAGTAAATGCAAAAATGATCTGTTGAACTTTAATTAGGTCCATCTAGGACACTTACCAGCTAACTCATTTTTTTAAAGCATGTTAAGATATTTATGAATAGCACACATTATTTTTTATAAAATTATGTAATTTTAAAACTTTGAACAGTATCGAAAAGGCCAAAAAGAACTCAGTTGACCAGTTATCCTGAGATGACTAGACATATACACATCTATAGGTATTTATAGGCGTAAGTATACAATTTTACAGAAATGGTATGAATTTACTCAAGCTCTTATGCAGTCTGATTTTTTTTAACTCAATTATATTCCACGGACACTTTTCTGTGTCAATAAATAAAATCTAAATCTCATTCTAGCAGCAGCAGAGTAGTTCATAATATGGACATAATTTACTTTAACTTATTGATGGACATTTAGACTGTACTCAGTTTTTCATTGTTGCAAATATTGGCACAGTGATTTTTGCTAGCAACATATATGTTACAGTTATTAGAGCATCTTTTCATAGATTTATTGGTCATTTGGATTTTCTCTTTTGTAATTTACTCTTATAGCCTGTTCTAGTATTTTGACAAGCATTTCACAAGTAATTGTACATTATTTTAACATCAAAAAATAACAAATGTTGGAATTTCAGGTATGGAGTCAAGAGAAGGAGAAAGACTTTTTTGATGAATCTACCTTAAAGTGTCCATCAGATCATAGACCTTCATAGGCCTTTGCCAGGAATAAAAGCACTGTGTCAGATGTCCAAATTGTAGAAACGGTAGTTCTCCTTAGGTTGTATTTCATTGTGAGACAAGTAGTTTAGAAAATCAGGGTATTTGTCTGTTTAAATGTTGTACCTTTTCTTCAAAGTAATCCCTCACAATGTTCATTGAAAATACTTATGACTAATTTACTGACCTCAGACATTTTATTTATGGTTTATATGTCACTGTGCTATCTGTTTTTCCCACAGGAATTTAAAATACATATATTAAAATAAACTTTACATATTCAAAACTACAATTTAAAAACCAGTTTATTTTCTGAAGTTTTCTATGGCCTTTAACTGGAATATTTGACACAATGTATTTCCCAAACCATGCTCTATCTTTCTGAAGGCTTTAATCCTACAAGACAATATAAGATAGTTTCCAGCAGGGATCTAAATGCACACCTGTATATCCCTTTGGTGCCACAATTCACAGTGGCTTTGTTGATCTCAAAGGTACTAAAATAAATTTCATTTTCATGCTGTAAACACCATTATTCTAAGCTATTGAAAGATTAGTAGGTGAGAGTCTGGGTAATGTTGTTTCTAAGCAAAAATGGAAAAGCAAAGTTTGAGGATCGATTTTTGTCAGATATGTGAACACCCTTTCTATAGAATTCAGCTCCTGTTTTGACAGCTTATTGAATACTCTCCCAACTTTTCCTGCCTGGTAATGTCTCCCATTAATTAATACCCATTCTCTGTTCACAGTTTTGATAGAACAGCAGTAGTTGTTAACGCAACACTCATAATCACAATTGTTCAGGTATGGTTTTTTGTCTGTATTATGTATAAGCCTCAAATATTAAATGTTGCCCAAAGAGAAAAGGTAGAATTTTTAGAAATAAAATTAAGTTTTGTAATAGGAATAAGAATTCTGTGTTTGCATTTCACTTTTTTTCCCTTTCTTTATTGTAGTATCAAACTCTGCAAAATATCTTTTCTTTCTTCTTCTTTTTTTTATGTGAATAAGGCTACAAGAATACAATTTAAAAACTTTTAAAATATATTTAGAAAACAATATTTTTTACTTGGTGGAATTGGGGAGCAACTTTTCACTACAACAATATAAATAATGGTCATCAAGAGAGGTCAAATGTTCAAATATAATTTTGACCTTGGAGTGCAAAGTAATTTAATGATGTTACCTTCCAAAATTTTTAAAGCTTGCAAGACTTTGGTACAATGTTCCTCCAAATGTATGTTCTTACAGAGAAAATATATATGTATTCTTACGACATATGCATTTATGTAGGTGTGTGTGTATATATGTAATATTTAATGTATTTATATATATATACACACATATGGAGACAGAGAGAGAGAACCAATTTGTACCCCTGCTAGCAATGTATAAACTGAATTCTGAATTTCGTAGAACCACTGCAAGCATTGGGGGCATAAATTTTTTCCCCTTGCTTACATGACTGGGCAAAAAATAAAGGAAGGTATCTAACTCTTAATTTATATTTATGTGGTTATCAGATAGATTGATGATTTTCCCCATATATTTATAGACTACAGTTGATATTTAACTTAAATATAATTGATTATACAGTAGACCAACAAGAAAAGATATGAAAAATGAAATACAAGAGTTTTTTATAAAGTATGATTGAAATTGCAATTAAAATTACTGAAGCCTGTTAGCCTTGTCCATAAAGAAAATAAAAACTATCGCTATCCATGTATCAGTCTGGGGGATAATAAAAGGAAAATCATTTTCAAAGCAACTGGCTAAAAACAAGTTTTTCCTGGTTACTTGGGCAACTTGAGCTGCTTTACTCCTAAAATCCATTTTGTTATCATATTAGGACTGAGGAAATTTTTTCCTTTTTCTATCAAGTGTTATTAAGAGAGAAAAAAATCAAGGGTTCATACAAAGAAACAATGACTTAAGTTTTTTTTTTAAGAAAGCAATCAATAAAAAACTTTGGTTTTATTGATTACAGATTATTAAAGAAGAGAAAATATGAAAACTTCTGCAGAGATTTGTAAGTTATTTAAACATAATCTTTAGTTCAACGTCATGATCATTTTAAGAAAATAGATGAAAATGGGGAAAACGGGAGTGGAAACACTGAATAAAAAGAAGATAGAAGGAAAAAAGAGAACCTGATAGGCAAGAAAAAGAGGGATAGCCACAGAACAAGAGATACACAAGTAAACAAAGAGCCATAAGGTAAAGAAAGAAGAAAGACAGACGTGCGGTTAAAGACCCTGAGGGAGGTGCTAGTTTAAGGAAAAGAAAGCCACTTTGCTCACACTTTGGAGTGTGTGGGGACCTGGACCTCTGATTCTGAGCCTTTGTGATCACTGCTTTCAAACGCTGACTCAGGGGCAGAAACCAATGAACTGATGAACACCCTAAACGTCAGATCGGAACTGGGTCTCCATCACTGACCTTGAACAATTGGGAGAAACAAGAGCGCAGTCCCTGAAATAGCATCAAATTCAACTTGGGTTTACTATGGAAGATCCAGCCTAAACAATTTCCTAAGGACTGTGGTCAACCCACCCCACACAGTTATCTGCACAAGTAGCTCCTGGACACGTGTTGTCTAATTTCACTAATATAAGGAGAAATTACTTTTCCGTCAGATTGAAACAATAGTGAAGCCCAGCATCATTTGCTCTTTTTATTTTTGATTACTTTCTACACTACCTATGTTTTTACATGATTTTTCCATGGGAAACCACCGGGGAGGCCTCATCTCCACTGCATTGGTATGGTGTGCCATTCTTGGCAGGGAACTGCAGGTGTTGCTGAAGCTACGTAGCTGAAAAGGCTAAGCCAGGCCTCCAATTCTTTGGATTATTACAGTGCTATTTCAGCCCCATCCTCTTCCTCCCACTCAAATTCTGTACCCTAGCATGTGTTTGGATATGCTGTATCCTCCAGCTCTTCACACTAAATATACTCTTAGAAACCACGAGCGCAACTTGCAGATGAGTCATTCTCTCTGGAAGCCTCAGCTCCGTGGTGGACAGCTCATAAATTGGAATAGATGCAGTTGGGCAGGGGGAGTAGAGACAACAGGCGCTGGTTCATCGTGTTCTGCAAAGAAAGCCAGGAGGGTGGAGGTGGGTGGTTTCAGAGCAAATTGAAGCAAATTCTCATATCACACTTTAAAGAGAAGTTGGCTGGTTAAAGAGCCTAATACTCTAAAGATAATGCTCAAAAGGTTAGAATTCGTGTTTATCACTTGTTTTGGGGTCAAGCACTTTTTATTTTTTCTTCTTCCTTTTTTTTTTTTTTGTTATCCTTTGACCAGTGCTCAGAGCATAATTTGTTTCCAGTCTTTTTTGTTCTATGAGTGAAAAGGTCAATGCCCTTTGACATGGCATGAGCTGTTCAGTGCACCAGGGGAAACATCACCAGCAGTGCTGGGCTTAAAACAACTTCAGGGCAGCCAGTCAAACACAGAAAGTGTTGTTCAAACCCCCGGAGAATACTGGCTTTGTTTATTAGCCAACTTACATCTTGTTGAATTGCTAAGTGCCTCTATCTTGAATGAGCAGATATATCAGAGACTCCAAACCCATATGAGGTATTTGTAGGCATGATATAACAACATCACTCTCCTAAAGTGTCCCCTACAGGAATCTAAATACAGAGTGGCTATTTTCTTAAATGGGAAAAGTTCCATCTCAGGTCCCCATAGTCCAATACATGCTAAATGATTCTGCAAATGAACAAACACTACTTTGATGAGACAGTAAATTTAGTGGGAGAAATAATCAACCAGAAATGCAGAAAAAAAAATGTGGGTTTCTTTTATAAACAGTCTAATCAGGAAATGAATTACACATTCAATCTTATACTCACAAGATTTTTTTTTATTAATCTAGCCCAGGAAACACTGACCTGTTCAACATTTTTATTTACATAGTATGTGTAAATCTCTAAGTGTTCAATGATTTATTAACTGTTACTTTACAGGTACAAGATAATATTTTAACTCAATTCCACAGATTAATTGAGAAAGAAAGGTTAAATGTTTTGCCTAAGGTCACTCAACAAATCTAAACCAGAGACACATTTAGTTCCTTGAACTACTGACTTTCTTTCTTATGTTTTAAATCAGTGAATTATTTTGCTTCTAAATGTACCGAAAGAGATTCAAGGCTCCACGGAAAAATCACATTATGCAGCAGTCCTCCGTTTGGAAATAGAAGAAATTTGGTTAAAACGCACACCAACCTTTTTCTATAGTATCGAAGGCAATATTAAAGAGGAAAAAATGTAGCCCAAAGAAGGAAACGTCCTAAGTAGGTGCTAAATAGCTTGGCCATGCAAAGAGCCAACTCCTTCCTTTCAGACCAAGAGTCAAGACACTTGGGCTCTAGTCCCAGCTCTGCTCTGCCATATACTTAGCTGGATGGTCCTTAATCTCTCTGAGTCTCTTTTCCTCATCTGTAAAATGGATACAAAAAGACTTGCTGGGACTTCCCTGGTGGCACAGTGGTTAAGAATCTGCCTGTCAATGCAGGGGACACGGGTTCGAGCCCTTGTCCAGGAAGATCCCACATGCCGCGGAGCAACTAAGCCCGTGCACAACTACTGAGCTTGCGCTCTAGAGCTCATGAGCCACAACTATTGAGCCAGCATGCCACAACTACTGAAGCTCACGTGCCTAGAGCCCATGTTCTGCAACAAGAGAAGCCACCACAATGAGAAGCCCGCGCACTGCAACCAAGAGAAGCCCCCACTCACCACAACTAGAGAAAGCCCGCACGCAGAAATGAAGACCCAATGCAGTCAAAAATAAATAAATAAAATTTATTAAAAAAAAAAAAAAAAGACCTTCCTTCCCCTGAGGAAAGTCATGAGTTTCAAATAAAAGTATGGACATGAAAGAGTAATTTAAGAATATTGTAAGTTGTCAAGTGCTATGCAAATTCCATTAGTGATTGTGGTAGTAGTACTATTGTTGTGTTAGAAAGGAAATGACAGGAAGCCCATGAATAAAATAGATGTCATAAATTATGCCACCAGCCTCACTGAAAATCCAATGAAAATCATGGACTCACTTCAACCAAATTCACAGTCAGAAATATACCCCAAATTTTAACTATAATTTTCAAGAGGTTTATAGATCATCTGAATCACATGTGTTCATAGACCTCACATTAAGAACACTTGTTGTAGAGGAAGACGAGAAATAACAGATTATCTGGAAAGCAAGGTGGCATGGGAATCAAATAGCAAAGTAGACATATTAATGACCTCAACAATCTCGTGGTGTAAAGCTGTAAGAAGATGGTTTAGGGTCATTTCCCGGTGAGATGTTGGGCCATCTTTTATAGTGGAATTGCAGGTTGGTACTTTTGCTTATAATAGTGAACATATGTGAGGGTGCGCACACACACACACACACACACACACACATATCCTTCCACTTTATAAGAAGTCACCTTGGAACATCCTGTTCATCCTAGTGTTAACTTTCTGTACTTTGAGATTTACTGGGTTTTTGTAGCCCACATAAAATTTCTAACTGTCTGTTCTATTATATAATGCAAGACTTAGTTATATTCTTTTCAGCACTCACCTCTGCAAAATTCTCAACTGGGAAAAAAAAGTATGAAGCTCAAAGAGGGAGTTGGAGAGGTGGAATTAATAAGTAAGGCCAGACACCTCTGACTCCACTATGTTTCCCTGAGTGTTAGAAATAGCAATCTATTTTAGGAATCATAAATTTACTCTATTATATGCAATTCTGACTAGGGAACTTTCTTTTGAGTACAAGCTATGAGAACTTCAGAAAAACCTCTTGGGAATCTATAATACGACGTTTTATATGATGCTTAGAACTGTTCAAAGGTAACAAACATGTTATTCTACTAACCTGGAAAAACAACAGATCATTTGGCATGTACTATAAAATATTTTATGGAAAGCAAATACATTATATAACCTTATGACCTCAGTAAGGTTGATAATCTGCGTGACTATTTCATTTGATATTTAATGTCTGCTCTGAAAATTCAGTTCATCATTGTTTTACTCTATCACATAAGGCTTTCAACATAAAATTTAAGATGTAGTAATAACAATTTTCTGTAATATACAATATTTATATGTCTTTAGATAAGCATCTTTTGAATGAAGCAAGTCTCACTTCTTTATTCACAAGTATTGCAGGGAATATTAGCTAGCAATTTCAAAAGTATTTTTCTGGAAACATTAGTAAATATTTTGCTAAACTTTAGCACGAAAATAATCCAAGTTCATTTGAAACAGCATCATTTGAGTACAATTATAAATATACATGTTTGCAATATTTATATGGGATGGGAGTAAAGTAATGTTTTTTGAGGGCACTGATTTGCACTGATTACTTCTGGATGGCAAGTTACACAATCAATATCATAATGTTGGTATTAGTTTGTACCTATATTGTCAGAACAGAAAACAAGAAGGTAGTTGTTTCAGCAACAACCTCAGTTATTACACACTCATTTGGAGCAATCTAGAGAAAGGACGTGTTGTTCCGAGAATCTCCAATCATAACCTAAGGTGTGGGGCAAGTAATGAGGACAATTATATTGCATCCATACAACTATGGTATAAGATCTGACTCCATCCTATTTAGTCAATTGATTTGTTCATCCATCTAGCTATTTATTCATTCTCTTAATCCACAAGACACTGTGCAAGGCTCTGGCAATATGGAGATGAATCAGACATGGCTCCTCAAAGAACCTGAGGTTATTATGAGAGGAAGGCACTAAACGTTAGGATAGGTTGAATAATAACTTTTAATAATAATTGCTCTTGATAGAAAGGGTACATGTTCACTCTACCTAGGGGAAGGAAAAATGAGAAGAAAGTGTTGAAAAAAGCAGGGTATGAAGCACACCTTGAAGGATATGTAAGTATTCTCTATATGAGACGATTAGTGTTTTTCATTTTTAAGCCATTTTTAGTTGGATATTCTGTTACTTGCAGCCCAAAATCTCCTGATGCAGGTTTTAAGTAGTTCTATTATAAAATTACTCTTTTTATAGGTCAAAACCAGTCCAAAAATCAGCAATCTCATATATTTCAACATTAGAGCTAATGTGAGGAGATTGGGGTTCTAAGCAAGGGATTAACATGGTCATGATTTACAGTTTAGAATGCTCATATTAACAGCAGAAAATAGGATGGATTTATGGGGATCTGAAACAGTAAGCAAGGAGGTCAGTTAAAAGACTATTATCATAGCAGAGTTGAGTGCTAATGGGGTACTAAATTAAGGCAAGAGCTGTAAGGATGACATGGTGTGAGAGTACAGGTAAAAGAGATAGTAAAGAGATAGAATTAACAGGTTTGGTAATTTAATGGAATTAAGATGTAAGAGAGAAAGGGATACCCCCTAGGAAGATTTTCTGGCTCAAGTAGATAATTAAACTGTTTAGTGTAATTGATTCTAACTCTGTTCACACTTCTGTACCTTGACTCGGGATGCCTATTGGTCCTGACCCTTTCGCCTTAATGAAAACCCCTCCATCTGCTTTCAGTCCTCCTACTGTGCTAGTATCTTCTTGCAGTGACTTGTTTTTTGGGACCTATTGTTTATACCACACATTTTGAGGCTCAGAAGCACAGGACTCTGCTCTGTTGTTATCTGGGCTCACGAGGCATGCACAATGATGAGCCTCCCCTGATGGAAGTGCAAGCTCTTTGCAAACAGGGACAGGACCCTGACTTCTATTTTTTGCTTGTCTTTGTTGTAACACCTGACATATACGTATGCACAAAGAAAACAAAATCGACTTCAATTATGGCCCATCAGATGCTTCCTTATGGTAAAGTGTAGGGAATTTTAAAGAAATGTTGGCTAATCATAGGAAGAGGTGACAGCTGTAACATCTCAGCCTAAGCTGCCTAGTCCCTTCTGCTCCCAAGTTACAAAACCCTGATCCATGCCTCATGGGGTATCAGACATCTGCCTTACCTCCACAATCCTTATGCCCCACTTATTTGGAAGATAAATAAGGAAATTTAAAGGATCTGACATGCCTTATAATTCTGAGCTTTATTATTTGTATTAATAAATCTAAGAGTGGGAATGGTTGCTAAATAATTTAAATTTTAAGGATACTTGCAAGTAACAAATTATTTTGCTTTTAGACAACTCAAGAAAACAAAAATAGTATCAAAATTTACCTGACTTTGAATATTATTTTTATATAGTTACCTAGAATTGAACATACATACTTTACCAATATATGATTTTCTTCTCAGGTTTATTATATAAGAAAAATTCTTTCAAAAGATAAGAAGAAAATGGTATCATTCAACAGAATCAGGAATTGAATGTGCATTCCATTTTTTTGTTGCGGATAGCTTGCCATAATTATAGAAGATATAACAGTTAAATATTAACTTTTGATGCTTTTATACAGATAATGTAGATTCTTCTTTGTGCTTATTTAGGAAAAAGACAAATCTATGATCCTAAAGATTATTCTACAGTTCTCTTTATGTCTATTCATATAATTTTGCCATTTTGATGTAATCTATCTATATTGCATATGAAACTGCAAAATTTGAAAGATGAAAATGATCTATTCAAATTATCTGCTATCACACAAACAGGTTAATAACAGTAATTAAAAGAATAATTATGCAACTACATGCCACTCAAAGGAGTCATTTAAATTATGCAAATCAAGCATAAGGTCATGTAATGCTAAGAGAAAAGAGCTAGAATATGCAAAATAGTGTACTCTCTGTTGGTGGTTCCAGTATTAGAAATATTCATATCACAAGCATATAGTGTGCATTTCATTTTTGAACCTTTGTACCATAAAATTGAATTAATTTTTCTTACCTTAGGTACTCTGAAATTTGAGTAGTACAAAGTTTTATAGATCAGCTGATTTCATCCATGAGAAGAATGTTTGTTTCTTATTTGAGTACTTTATTTTTAAGACATTGATTTTTTTTCTTGCTATAGAAACATATCACATTATAAAAAAAAAGATTTGGTAAACAAACAAAAGTATAAAATGTAAAATAAAAACCACCTGTAATGTTATCATTTTGAAATAAGCACGATCTCATTTTGGGTGCATTTCCTTTCCTTCTTTTTTAAGTGCATTTTCTTTTTGGTCATAATGGGTATCAGTTGCGTTCTTGACTGTGTCACATTTGCTTTTGTATTTCATTTAATATTATATCATGTACGTTTCCCCAGATGACTCAAAACCTGAATTCTTAATTGGAGGGATGAAATTTTTTACACATGTATGCAATATTTAACTATTTCATTACTTTTATATTCTTTTCATTGCCTGCTTTTCTATTACAAATCAAGCTATGATAAGCATATATTAAATTGGATGAGAATTACTGATTTTTTATTTTACTAGATTGCTGAAAGTAGATTAGGAAATTGTGGTTATGGCTATGGGTAGAATTCGATTTAGATTTGGGATTAGGGATATGGTAGACATGAACTTTTAAGTTTCTAAATGTATGTTAACAAATTTGTTTACAGAACATTTGGATCAGTTTGCTCACCTATAAGCAATCCAGAACACTATAGAGCTCCTAGTAATAATGAAAATAATTCATTTTATTAGTATGTCTTTAATTTTTTTCCATATGTTTCTAAGCCCTTTGTTTTTCTTTCTTGATTACATGGCTGTACATAACCTTTATTCATTTTTCCACTTGATTGTTATTTTTAAATAATTTGCAAGAACTCTTTACTTTTGTCATATTTGTTGCAAATATTTTCCCAGTTCTTTTAATTTATATTTTGACATACATATTTTATTTACATATGGTCAAATTACTAAATATTTACTTTTACAGTTTTCCCATTGCTTTTATGCTTAAAAATCCCTTGACATTTTAAGAATTTTTTCCTAGGTCCAAATGAAAATTAATGATAAATTAAATTTATCAGTAATGATAAATAATATAATGATTTGATTTTCTCCCCAAAGAGCCCATTTTTCTAACATTTGTTGAATTATATTTCTGTCCTATTTGTTTATTTTTATGTTAGCTTACATATTAGCATTTGTTTTAAGATTATCTAGTCTCTTCCACTGATCTGTGTTGATTCTTATGTACATATTACACACTTTTAATTATTTTTATTCTGTACTATGTTTTACTATTTGGGAAAGCAGGCAAGCCCCCACCCACTTCTGTTTTTCATATTTCATGTATTAATCTTTCAGATGAACTTATCTGAAGAATTTCAGAATTTATTCCAAAGATAAAAATTTATTCTTTTAAAAGTCACTTCATTATTTGAGTGCTTCAAAAACACCTCTTATATTTGCCCCTCACACAAGGGAAAGGAAATATTATAAAGTACCTCCAGTCTGTCTTCCAAGTACTTGCTAAACACCTTCACATACATTATAGTTCACTTCATCCTCATTCTGTGAAGATAGGAGTAATTATTCTAATTTACACATAAGAAATCTAAGACTTTGAGAATTTATGTCTTACCCAGTATTTCAGTAAAAATGCAGGTAGAATTACTCCACACTTAATGCTCCTTTCATAATATCACATATATTTGTCCCTTACTTAAAAAATGAAACCCTCGGGGCTTCCCTGGTGGCGCAGTGGTTGAGAGTCCGCCTGCCAATGCAGGGGACACGGGTTCGAGCCCTGGGCTGGGAAGATCCCACATGCCGCGGAGCGGCTGAGCCCGTGAGCCACAATTGCTGAGCCTGCGCATCTGGAGCCTGTGCTCCACAACAAGAGAGGCCGCGATAGTGAGAGGCCCGTGCACCGCGATGAAGAGTGGCCCCCACTTGCCGCAACTGGAGAAAGCCCTCGCACAGAAACGAAGACCCAACACAGCCATAAATAAATAAATAAATAAAAATTTAAAAAGAAAAAAAAAAATTACTTAAAAAAAATTACTTAAAAACAAAAAATGAAACCCTCAAGTTTGTAGACTATCATTTTATTTAAAATGCATATATCAAATTTTATGTAACTTTATGTAATTAACGTGCATCTTTTTTAAAATTTGCCTGATGATATATTATGAAGAGAAATGTGCCAGAAAAGAAGACATGGACTCTCTAAAGGCAATCATATAAACTATGGTTTACTCTCAGATCACAGTGGAGCTCCAGGTAGGTCACTTGATTTGAATTTACTTATGGGCAAATAATATATGTTTCTAGTCTTCTCAAAGTTAATGATAATCAAAGACCTACATGTATTTTTCATTATTTTAGTATGTGCATAAAATACACTAGAACAAAATTACTATATTGATATTCAAGAATTAAATGTGTGCGAAACGTTGCAGTCTAATAGGAAAATCTCATTCTTTCAATTCTTTCCAAGTCAAATCCTATTCTAGAAATCCATTTCTAATTTAATCTTTCAGTAATCCCATTCCTGTACGTTACACTTCAGTTAAAATAAATTATTAGATAGGTCTCATATACCAAGATTAACCAGGATTCTTTGGTTGCAAGTGACAGAAACTTAAGAAAGCTAAAGCAAGAAAGGAAATGGTTTGTTCATGTAACTAAGTATAGAGATATCTGGATTCCAGCATGATTTGATCTAGATGTTTAAAAAATATTATTATAAATTTCTCTCTCTACATATCTTTCTAGAAGCCTCTAAGTTGGATAACTGAAGCATCAGATAATGAGAAGAGTCTGGGATTTTACCCTGCTTGTAAGCTAATGAGTTAACCTACGTCTGTTACATGATACTAAAAGAAGACCTGAGACTCCTGAACCGGAGCCAAAGGACTTAATTACTCATGACACAGCCAGCAGCACAAACATCAGCATATTTCCATGAATCCCCTTATCCCTAGATCCCACAGGGGTGACACAGACAAGCCCAGGTAGGTGCCTGCACAGACAGTACGTTGTGCAGCAGGACAGGAATCTTGAGCTTAGGGAACCTGAATATAGTGGGCACTAAGCGTTCCCTTCCTTTGCTCTGGATCTCTAGCTCTCTCTTTCCAAGGCTGTTTACTAAGCAAACATATTTAAAAATATAGTGGAACAAAGTAAAATTATAGTGGAATAAAATAATATGGAAAAAAGAGTAATCAGCACTTTGTCCACAAGACATGCAGAAATGTGAGAGACACGTGGAGAATTCTCCCAGCATGAGGCTTTCTCCATCAGGTGGCAGAGAAGCCCACCAGTTATATTCTACTACCTGAGCAACCTCAGCAGAAAGAGGAAGTATGCTTTTTCTCAAAAGTCCTCGATAACATGCCTATCCCCGGACCACTGTAACTCTGACTGGCCGGGCCTGACTACCGTGGTCCTCTTTGGAGCAGAGTGACCTGATCAATCTCCCGCACCTCCCCCATAAGTTTAGAGTTGGTGAGAAGTGGCTGCTCAAAGAAATATTAGGGCAGTGTTACCAGAGAAGGAGGGCGCATTGATGTAAAGCAGACAAAATGCAGACAAATTCTTTATCATTTAGCCTTTTCCCTCTATGTCCCTTGGCTCTCAGTCCTCTGTTTTTTGTCCTCTCTTCCTCTTTCACCTCTGTGTGTCCATATCTGAGACATCTTAAAAAGCCATGCTCAAGGGCACACTCCAGCATGAAGAAGAAAATGTTCCCTTCCCAGCTAGAGGATTCTCTAGATCCACTCAGCATTTTGTCTTCCTTAATTATAGCACTTTTTACTTCCTATGCGTTGCATTACAGTAAAGTGTTTAGATGTTTTAACCTTCCCAACTAGACAGGGATCTCCTTCTGATCAAGGTCGTGTCTCTACCTCTTGGCGTCTCCTATGGGTCAAAGCATATTGCAGGTGCTTAATATACATGTACTGAATAAAGGAAAGGATATTAGATGAATTTCAATCGCTTAGATCTCTTAACTAACAATGATAGAACAATTACCAGGCCAGGAGTCCAGAGACTTCGCTGCTCTTCTATTTTTACCACACACTGGTTAGCCACCTTAGCAAATCTGTTAACCTCTCTGAGGCTCAATCCTCTCGTTTGTAAAAAGGTGAAACTGTGTGCTATTCCTCAGATGGTTATTGAGATAATCACATGACAAAATGCATATAAAATCACTTTAGAAATGTAAACCACTCTAATAATTAATGAATTCCATTTTCAAATAACAAGTGAACCATTTCTGTTATATGAATTCAACGTGTTCAATATTAGCAGAATAGTTATTATACAAAAGTAAGTAGATATAATTTGAAGGATGCTTGCAAAAATTCTATCTGTACCAAAATATATTGCTTGGTACTTCTAATTCCTGCATCACATTTTAATTTCTCTGATTTAATTTTAAGAATAATTACCTCCAAAAATTCCCATAAAAGTTTAAAATTTTGATAGAGTTAGTACACTAAACCACTATTGCTGATAAAACTTTACGTTTTTTTGGCTGAGAGGCAAAGGGATATACACGGGTAAGTTTCGAAAGGAAGAGGGACAAAATTAGAAAGCAAAACCATGAGATGAGTTCGTCTGGAAGACAATCGGAGGAGAAGCACATTGCCACAAAGGAAAAAAGCTCTTAAAGAGAGACAGAGATGTCTCTCTTTTTTTTAAATCCCTAAGTTTTTTTTAAAATTCCTATTTCATAGCTTTGCCTTGGACTGGTCTTGTCAAACAGACCGGTTTTCTGTACATCTATTTTTTTTTTAATTCACAATTTTCTTTTTCAAATTTGAACAGGAAAACAAGACTAGAACAAAATAATCCATTCCTTCAGAGATTTTTCTCCCTTTAGAGGAGGAATTCCATAGTTTTTTTGAAGTTTCATTTCTGCTATATTAACCAATAGTTAGAAAAGCAGATATTTTCCTAGATTTTCTTCCTAGAAGTTTTGGATGCCTCCTCAGTTTTGAATAGAATTTACAAAGACTCAAGTGTTGAAAATTACCCCTACCAAAGCTATGTGGTTCTCCCAACTGTCAAGGAAATCAGTTTATCTCCATAAAATGCCTTCCTAATTAACAATGAGCAAATGCCCTATGAGCAAAATCATAACAATGTGATACAGAAATGTTTGCAGTTCATGGAAAAAAGGCCAGAAGAACAAAGTTACAAAAATAAAAAGACACAGAAGCTAATACAGAAAGCCCAAAGCAACTACATTTTTTCCCCAGAGAGTTGGGAACTGCATGGAAACGGTTCCAAACTATTTCCTCAGAAATAAGCAGAAATGAAAAATGTGAGGCCGGACTGTATTTCTAAAGTCTACAAGGCATTCCAGGCATTCCGTGGAGGTTCATGATCCCCAGCAACAAAAGCTCTAATAGGGATCAAGAAGAATTCAAACTGGTAGTTTGGCAGAAAGAATCCACCTGCAACATAAGGTCATTACATCCTGCTTCTTCATTACAGTGATCTCCTAAACCGGGGAATTAACACTTTATCAGGGAGGTGAATGAGGCAGTACTTACTCAGCTGTTTACTTGGGAGAGACTACAGTGACCAAAAAGACTGTAAATAAATCATCAGAGCTCTGATTTCAGAGAACATTACAGAGAACATTACAGGAATATACCCCAAGGCTCAAAATTAATGAGTAGTACCTTCCTTTCATTCAACAGATGGGGCACACCTCTGTATCAATCAAACTGCAACTTTCAGCCCCCTTCCCTGCTTGCCAAGGTTATAAGGAAAACCTTGATGGATTCTTTGAAGGCTTTGTGGGGTTTTTTTGACTTTTCAAAATTCTCATCTAAATGTTCCTTAACAAAATGCTGCAATGTGAAAAGAGTATCCTGGGTGCTTTTAAAAAGTTCTCATATGTTGTTTGTATCCCTGCAAAGTTTTAAATATCCTTATAGTAATCCTTCAAGGAAAAGTAACTGCTTAATGCCATGTACATGTGGATGAAATGTAGGGATCTAGGTTAGTCATTGAAAATAGTCATGCTTAGATTTTGGAGTGAAGCATCTTCTGTCTGTTGAGGTTCTGGAAGTGGCAATTTTCAGTTGTTCTGTTAGCTCTTCCAGACCTCTGCAAGCAGATGAAGTCTAGAGGACATATCACTCACATTATCTTAATATGTGACACTGGCTAGTTCCTGTTATACTTATTCAAACATGAAGAACTATTGGCAGTTAAAATTATATTTTAAAAGTATATTTAAATATGTATATGTTTACATATACACAAATTCTAGACAGTGTTGTTTTAATGCATACATGAGAAATAATCAAAATAACAAAGCAGCAAACAAAAAATCAAGCCTAGATAGAATGCATCCTAATCTGATCATCTGCAGAGGAATTTTTCCCAGCCTCAGAAATAAAACTCTTATGGTACATTCTATATTGGGAATTTGTGCCAAGAGGACAAACATATCCAGAGCCTAAATCATAAAAATGCCTTACATTGAATGAAGAGGAAAATGCAACAGTTGACCTGAAGACAATACAGGCTTTTAATCAATGACAAAAACCATTAAAATGTTCAACAGGAAAAAAACTCAGGTAGATAAACACGCACGCGCGCGCGCACACACACACACACACACACACACACACACACACACACATACACAAGTTCCTAAGAGAGCTCTATCTCCAAGGACTATAGCAAAAGCACTGTGAAAGGTTTAAATGGAGAATAACACTCCTGAGAACACAAATGAGAAGCAATAGCCACTCTAAGTTGGAAACAACAACATAGAAGTAGGAACCATTCAAGAGATTCCTTTAGTTTCCCCAATTAAACAGGAAAAATACATACATCTACTGACGTTTCTTTCACAAATCACAGGATTGTTACTTTTTGTATTAAATTTGTAAAATGGCGTTAAAATTTATAGATTACAAATTCACTCACTGTATTAATAAGTTGTGTTATTTCCAAGAAAATAAGTAAGCAATTTTAAAGATTACTACCATAGGGAAAAGGAAAATAAGTTCTCTGGAGAAAAGTAGAATTGCTATGCCTGTGGTACCCACCAAAGCCTGTTACACAAGGTAATAAAAGAATCCCATTCACTGTGTTACAGGAGACAACTAAGAACTAAGGGATTTGAAGGCTTTAAAGATGATGTGAAATATATAGGAAAAGAATATTTGTGGTGGCCAAATTTTGCAGCATTTTAAAGAAAGCCACCAAAAACTAGGCTATAATATGTACATTTATGAATATAACAGCATTACCACCTAAAGGAATGACAGCAATTTGTAGAAGATGCCAACAGTAGTTTGTAGGTTTAAAATATCTTCTGATTCCCCAGAACCATAGAGCTATTGAATATTCAGAGAATGGAGCAAAAACAGATCTTCATAGACTTACATGGGTCATACCCAGAAGCTGCAAAAAAAAAAAAAAAGACTTTGCAAGGAACTGTGAGGTGGTCCCAAAATCCAAGTTCCATCAGCAAGCAAATGGCCCAGTCAGAAGCTGAACCAAACTTAAAATATGAAGATCCCACCCCACTCCACTAAGCATCGCTCATATCTTCCTCAACGCTGTCCTCCAAAACAGGAAACATAATTCCTCCAGAGGGGAGAAGCCTGTTGTTTTCTATCAGAAGAGAGGCACATTTATCCAAATTTCTCTTCAATTCTATCCAATTTGTGAGTCAGCCACAGGGACAGTGGGTAGATTATGGCAGGGCATTGGAGTCCTCTAAAGCAGTTGTTTAGAGAGCTTGAGTTCATGAAAATCACACGGAAAAGGCAACCCTTGTTCACTGTTGGTGGGAATGTAAATTGGTGCAGCCATTGTGGAAGACAATATGAAGGTTTCTCAAAAATCTAAAAATAAAACTACCATATGACCCAATTCCACTCCTGGGTATATATCTGAAAAACATGAAAACACATTCAGAAAGATACATGCACCCCAGCGTTCATAACAGCATTATTTACAATTGCCAAGACATAGAAGTAACCTAAGTGTCCATTAACAGATGAATGGATAAAGAAAATGTGGCATATATATATATATATATATATATATATATATATATATATCACAATGGAATTCTACCCAGCCAAAAAAAAAGAATGAAATTTTTGCCATTTGCAGCAACATGGGTGGACTTGGAGGGCATTATGCTAAATGAAATGTCAGACAGAGAAAGACAAATACTGTATGATATCATTTATATGTGAAATCTAAAAAAATACAAGCTAGTGAATATAACAGAAAAGAAGCAGACTCACAGATATAAAGAACAAACTAGTGGTGACCAGTTTGTGGAGGAGGGGCAGTAGAGCAGTGGTGTGTCAGATCATTTTACCAGGTAATATTATAACGAGAATTAAAATTTTTAAGTACATTATGAGCATTATAGAATCCAATTTTTTATAATATCAATATAAAAATATCATGATAGAAACTTAAGAACTCTGCTATAACCTAAAGAGATGCTACAACCCAAGTCGTCCTCTACCTAAAGCACCCTGTAAGAGATGGGCAGCTTCAAAAAAACGATCTTGACATGGGTCCCTGTGGGTCTGCCGTGAACATTGCATTCCTGCCATGCATGTGCCTCCAAGAATTCTGTTACCTAAGAGAATGGAGGTGGATAATACAAACTGTAGAGAAAGAGGTAGGGATCTGGGTCCTAGTCCCGGCTCTTACTTTGCCAGAAACAAACTGTGTTTCTTTTAACAGATCACTTAATTTGGCAAGATAATTTGGCAAGACCTTGGTAATAATAAGGAAACATATGTGGAGCTACTTAAAGAGTATCAAGTAATTTATTTGATTTCTTTAGCTCTGATCTGACTAGGAAGACTGTGTTAATTGGATTAACACTTTTGAGAAAAGATACACAAGAAAAAATCAGAAGGGAAAATAATTTTTCTAAAATAAAAGAGACCTTTAAAGATATATGTAAAAAGAAAGATTGAATAATATTATGGGCACAGTGTTTAAGGAATAAACATCCAAAAATGCATTGCTAAGGATACAAAATGTAAGTGACACACATTCCTTTAATTTTCTTCAAATTATCAAATAGAATATTATCCATAAAGATGCAGCCATCTGCGTTTCATCTTGAATAATCTTATTTATTCATTTACACCCTACTTTATTCCTGAAAAGATCCGACTTAGCTAAGTAATTGGTGTACATTTTTTTTAAATCTTAATGGTTTGAAAGACAACTGAACAATATTTAAAACTGAAAATTAAGAAAACATGAAATGTGTATGATATTCGAAATAGTATCTTAAAAGATAGTTCAGAAATAATTCTAAACATTCCATTCTTAGAATAAATAAGTACCAAAATATATCCCCTGGGACTAATTAAGAAATGTTGTGTTCAGTTGTGCAGTACCATAGACAAAACTACCTTTTCTCTAACTGAGAGAAAAATAAGGGGTGGTCTAAAGCAGGCTTCCAGCATCTTAATAAAAACAACACTTTATGGATCCAGGAACTTCTTAAGCCCTGCAGATGCATTATCTCATTTCATCTTCTCAATAATCTTAAAAGGCAACTATCATTATTATCCCCATTTTACAGATGAGGAATTTAAGAATTAGGGCAAGTACCTTGCCCAAAATCATACATGTTTGAAATGAGAAAGAGCTAAAATTAAACCCAACCTAATTTGTATTTACCCTTCTAATTACCTCATTTTCCTGCCTCCCATTCACTTGATGTTTTGAGAGAGCATTACGTCCTCCCCACACATAGCTACAACTCTCTGTCCATGATTGGTCTGATCAGGTATTTTGCTTTTCACGATGCTCCAGCAAAATGAAGAAATTCCGCCACAAGCCTTTCTGGCTTCTTGTATCACCACCCCCTTTTCGCCACCCAATTCGCCAAGATCATTTCAGGAGGCACAGAGCACTGGTGCATAATGTGGGGTTTCCCAGAGCTGTCACAGTCAAGATGTGTGTAGAAATGTGGCTCTAGGACCCCACACCGGGGACAAGGTGGAGACAGGGGCAGGTTACTATAGCTCTTCCCTGAATGTGAAAAGGGGAACATTAAGCCTGCTACTGTGTTGCCTATTTCCTGAGATGTACTGCCATCACTGAAGGAAAAGAAAATTATTTTCTCTAGGAAACCAAGTGTATTACGTGTAAATCATTCATGTGCTGTTTAAAAGATTTGCATATTGATGAGCCCAAGACTTCTCATATTCCTTCCATTTCTACAATGCGTCTATGGTCATGGCTTAAAGCCCATCACAAAAAAAAAAAAAAAAAAAAGGCCATTTAGCAATATTTCACTGCTAATTCTAAACATGCATAAGTCATGGATCCTATGCAAGGTCATGTCCTATAATGGAGACCATACATTTGGGGATGAATTATCTAACCTAAATGGGTAAAAAAAGCAGCATGTTACCAGTGATGTCTTATCACCTTATAGAGCATCTTATCAAACTATATTCCCGTGAAAACTGTTTGCAAAGGAGAAATGTGTCATATACTCAATTAATCTGTTGGAGAGCTGGTCTTACAATTCCCTTTCTACCATATTCCAGCAATATTTGGCAGGAAAAAATAGAGTTTAATAAAGTAGCACCTTGGAGTGTATGAGCAGTGAGGACTGTGTGGAAATACATTGAGTACTCTTTGCCATAAGCCATATCCCAGGGAATTTCCCACCATAATTCCAACAATTCCAAACTTGCCCCGTAAAGGAGTCAGCCAACTTGTTTCCCAGCCCAACTTCTCCCAATGCCAGAATTGAAGCGTGGCTGCCTTGTACCCACTGGACCTCCGCTAGCAATGGCTCCAAGAGTATCCCATATTGCTTCCACCCGTGGTGCGAAATAACTTTAGTTTCTGCTTTAAAGTCAAGTGTATATGAGTCTACCAGGATGAAATTGGTTGAGTGGTTCATTCATTTACTAAACAAATATTTCCCAAGTGCCTGTGTCATGGCAGGCACTGAACTAGATGCCAGGAACACAACAGTGAGTAAGACAAATCTGGTCCCACTGCTCATGGAATCCATATTATCAGGGGAGACAGAAAATTATACAAATAATTACAGTGGAGACAGTCATAGACATACTTAACTTTGTCTCTGTTATCTATATTCATTCAGACCAGAAAAAAAGAGAAAAAAGAAAAGGAAAAGCAAGAGTGGGCAGAGGGGAAAAGAGAGAGAGAAACGTAAAAAATTTAAACTCTACCCACTATTATTCTCACTGATATGTCCTGAGGTAAACATGATCTAGGAAAGATGAA
This sequence comes from Balaenoptera physalus, assembly GCF_965194825.1. Lineage (NCBI taxonomy): Eukaryota > Metazoa > Chordata > Mammalia > Artiodactyla > Balaenopteridae > Balaenoptera > Balaenoptera physalus. Next base: position 107,536,989 of record NC_138890.1, on the reverse strand, counting down.
ATCTCAGTTATCACCTGCCATACATAATGTGAACATCTCACCATGGGATAATCTGAGTGTTTTGAAGCTTTGACCACTAACACAAGACACTGCCTTCATCTTATCTGCTACTGAATTAATAGCAGCCTAGAAGACAAATGGGTTATGCTGGATTTATTAAAATTTATTTATTTATATATAAATGAATATATCCTCCAATGTGGTGCCTTCCCATAGAAGTTTTCAAAGGTAATTTTGACCTTGAGTAAATTCTGTTTACCAAAATGTGAAAGCTATGTCTCTACTCCATGATAATGTGGTATATATGGTAGGAAAGAAAAGTTCTAGGCACTTATGTGGCCAAAATTTGTCCTGTTTGATTTCACAGATCACTACATATACAAGTGAAGTGGAGTGGGCGATGGGAGGGTCGTGTTTTCTGCCGAACACTGTGGAATTTATTCTCTTTTCTTTTAACTCTGCCTGTTGTGTACTGCTGATATCTTTACCGTGCAAAGCAATTTTGAAAAAGATCAAAGTATTTTACCATTAGCACAAGATCTTTTCTCACCTGAGAGGATGCTGTGTTTAATCTCAGTGCAATTCTTCTTTTTTTTTTTTTTTTTCCACACACACACACTGTATTTTATTTTTACAAGAGATAAATAGACTGACACCAAGCATTGTACATGGATGACCACAACAAAAGCAACAATGATTGCAATTACCAAACATGAAACACTCAGTGCAATTCTTCTTGATACCAATAACATGGATCAAAAAAAAAACCAAAACAAAACAAAACACCCTTCATTTCTATTGGTAGATTCTCAGGATGAGAATCTGACTATTTCCTTCCAGTTTGTTTCTTCATTGGGCATTGCTAGCAAACCTGCTCAAATGAACTGGGTTTAAGGAAAGACTTTTCGGATGAACGTACCCCATGCAATAAAAGAGAGTCAGAGTATAAAATGAAGGCAATTGCCTATATAATTCAAGGCAAAAGCTCACCTTTATCTCTATTACCTGGATACCTGAAGTGGGGGAAAGGCTGTAAATTATCTAAATAATTGCATTATTTCTTTAACTCGTTGCATCTTCATACTCAAATACAAAGTTTCTTATTTTCTTTTTGCAAATAGTTCAGCTTCTAAACTTCATTGAAATAAATAACAAAACCAAATGAAAGCATTTTCATTCAAAGACTTGATGACTCAGAGAAGTATACTGGTCCTATAGCAAGATGATAGCAGTTAACTTTTGCATTACTGTTGCATTACAATATTACTTAATTGATATTCAGAAACATGCAAGGCTATGCTACTTTCCCATAAACTGAAGCAGAAAATGTTGAAATGGAGAAGAACAACAAGAATGCATAAATAAAATATGAAAAATGTTGTCATGTTCTATTAGGGTTTTTCACGTTAGCATCCTATTATATTACTATTTGTTTTCGCTAATATGATATGAAAATTGCTGAAATGATTGCATGGTCATATCTTATTAGGCAACTCAAATTCTAAAGTTATATGATTCTAATATAAGATGAAAGAAAATTGTTAAAATTATAAAAAGTTTCTAATATGATCTGAAGGCCCATCTGGAAACAAAAAAGTTTAAGTTACTTGGGTATGATTTCTTGGAGACATTTTCTTTATAGGAACCAGGTGGTGACAAAGAAGGAGAAATTGGGCACAAGAATATCACTGCTGGACTGGATTCAGAAATGGAAAATATTTCTCTCAGGTAGGCAATATGTTGCATGAATTTTTGCATGAATTTTTTTATCCATTCTAAACAATTATGAATATTGATTAGAAGAGCTTAGTTTTATTGTCATTGTTTTTCAATGCAGGAGGTAGCTGCAGTGATTTAGCTTTTGCCTTTTTTTTCTTTTTTTGGTAAGAAAAGCCACTATTAGGAATATGTTTCTTCATAATTTGCTTTCATCTGAGAGTTACTATTAATTGTTAAACAATAATTGCTAAACAATGCAGTTTGATATATACTATGAGATAATAAATGGAGGGTCTTGCTTAAGTTAAGGTAACAGTTTTTTAGCTCTTACTGAAAAACTGTTTTTTAATGTATTGTGCTTATTAAATGTGATAATGAATCATTCAGTAGTCTGCTTTATTAAATAATTGGGGGTTAAATCTAAACTTACTTTCAATCTGGGCATAAAGATGATACTTTGGGATCTTAGAAGTAATGTTTGTAATGTAACTTTGGAGTGAAAATAGACTTCTTTATCAAAACTTGTTTTTATGTTGCAGAAACCTGCCATAAGAATCAAGTTGAGAAATGAAAGAAATGTTGGAAGAATAGAATAATTGATTGTAAAGGATGTTATTTACTCTTTTAAGAATACTGATTTCTAAGTTCTATAAGATTCCCTAAAATATTGTATTTAAATGAAGACTGCCATATTTTAATATTTATCTGTTTTCTTTCATGGGCAATGTTTTTTTAGCATCTTTATTGGAGTATAATTGCTTTACAATGGTGTGTTAGTTTCTGCTGTAAAACAAAGTGAATCAGCTGTACGTATACATATATCCCCGTATACCCTCCCTCTTGGGCCTCCCTCTTACCCTCCCTATCCCACCCCTCTAGGTGGTCACAAAGCACCAAGCTGATCTCCCTGTGCTATGCGGCTGCTTCCCACTAGCTATGTTTTACATTTGGTAGTGTATATATGTCCCTGCCACTCTCTTACTTCGTCCCAGCTTACCCTTCCCCCTCCCTGTGTCCTCAAGTCCATTCTCTATGTCTGCGTCTTTATTCCTGTCCTGCCCCTAGGTTCTTCAGAACCATCTTTTTTTTAAGATTCCATATATATGCATTAGCATATGGTATTTGTTTTTCTCTTTCTGACTTACTTCACTCTGTATGACAGACTCTAGGTCCATTCACCTCACTACAAATAACTCAATTTCGTTTCTTCTTATGGCTGAGTAATATTCCATTGTATATATGTGCCACATCTTCTTTATCCATTCATCTGCTGTTGGACACTTAGGTTGCTTCCATGTCCTGGCTATGTAAATAGAGCTGCAATGAACATTTTGGTACATGACTCTTTTTGAATTATGGTTTTCTCAGGGTATATGCCCAGTAGTGGGATTGCTGGGTCGTATGGTAGTTCTATTTTTAGTTTTTTAAGGAACCTCCATACTGTTCTCCATAGTGGCTGTATCAATTTACATTCCCACCAACAGTGCAAGAGGGTTCCCTTTTCTCCACACCCTCTCCAGCATTTATTGTTTGTAGATTTTTTATGATGGCCATTCTGACCGGTGTGAGATGATATCTCATTGTAGTTTTGATTTGCATTTCTCTAATGATTAATGATGTTGAGCATTCTTTCATGTGTTTGTTGGCTGTAGATTTTTTAATGATGGCCATTCTGACCAGTATGAGATGATATCTCATTGTAGTTTTGATTTGCATTTCTCTAATGATTAATGATGTTGAGCATCCTTTCATGTGTTTGTTGGCAATCTGTATATCTTCTTTGGAGAAATGTCTATTTAGGTCTTCTGCCCATTTTTGGATTGGGTTGTTCATTTTTTTGATATTGAGCTGCATAAGCTGCTTGTATGTTTTAGAGATTAATCCTTTGTCAGTTGCTTCATTTGCAAATATTTTCTCCCATTCTGAGGGTTGTCTTTTTGTCTTGTTTATGGTTTCTTTTGCTGTGCAAAAGTTTTTAAGTTTCATTAGGTCCCATTTGTTTATTTTTGTTTTTATTTCCATTTCTCTAGGAGGTGGGTTGAAAAGAATCTTGACGTGATGTATGTCATAGAGTGTTCTATGTTTACCTCTGAGTTTTATAGTGTCTGGCCTTACATTTAGGTCTTTAATCCATTTTGAGTTTATTTTTGTGTATGGTGTTAGGGAGTGTTCTAATTTCATTCTTTTACATGTAGCTGTCCAGTTTTCCCAGCACCACTTACTGAAGAGGCTGTCTTTTCTCCATTGTATATTCTTGCCTCCTTTATCAAAGATAAGGTGACCATATGTGCACAGGTTTATCTCTGGGCTTTCTATCCTGTTCCATTGATCTATATTTCTGTTTGTGTGCCAGTACCATACTGTCTTGATTACTGTAGCTTTGTAGTATAGTCTGAAGTCCAGGAGCCTGATTCCTCCAGTTCCGTTTTTCTTCTTCAAGATTGCTTTGGTTATTCCGGGTCTTTTATGTTTCCATGCAAATTGTGAAATTTTTTGTTCTACTTCTGTGAGAAATGTCATTCATAGTTTGATAGGGATTGCATTGAATCTGTAGATTGCTTTGAATAGTATAGTCATTTTCACAATGCTGATTCTTCCAATCCAAGAACATGGTATATCTCTCCATCTGTTTGTATCATCTTTAATTTCTTAACATTTTATACACTGGAGAAACTTTTTTCTCAAAGATGGCATTATCGATGGTTTAAAAAATGATTATGATTGCTAGAAGGGCTTGGCTTAGGAAATCTAGTCCTGACATATATTACTTTTACAGAAAAATGGATTTATTTCAATTGGCTCTTAATGTCATCTAAAAAGGGGGACAATTTAAAATTAGCTGCCAGACACAAAATCAACTTAGTTGAAATCAGAATACATTTAAAATATGTTTTATAAGAAAGACAAAGTGACAAAATGGCTTCCAGATAGGGCAACTTTTTAAATGCAGTATATTTTATCTTAAGTATGGTGTGGATTGTTTGTCAGAACCAGGCTATTCCCATCTCTTTCCCTTTCCTCCCGCTCCAAGGGCTCAACACCATGGTCCAATTCTTCAAAAATGATTTGGGATAAGAACCATTTTGATGTAAACTTCTACAGTGCCATTTGGAGCTCTACAGAGAATCAATAAAACAAATGAGCTGAAATTACAGCTGAACTAATCATGAAAATGTTTAAAATGATAAGACTTCAATTCAAGCTTCTCTAAATGCCAATGAATCTAACTAATTACCATATCTGTCCCAGTTTGGGATGAGTTTGAGTATCCAGGTCTTGTTATCAAGTCTTCTCTTGTCCAAGGCAAAGAAAATCAGGTGGAAGAAGTTTCCGAGGCTAGTACTAAAAATGGAAACATCCATACCATTTTGTGATCCATTTCCATTACACTAACTATGTGGTCAAAAGATCAGATTTATCTTGAAACAAAAAACTAAATGTTTCTCATTTTTAAAAAGAAGCAATAACAAGAACCACAGTTCTACTGTCTATCTTCCTATTTCTATATTGCTAGGGTTTTTTAGGCGCTAGGAACTTCATACTTATCTATGCTCTAATTAATTAAGATAACATGATCCATCCTCAAGTTAATGTTATCCTAAACAACTTTTCTAATGTTTTCACTAACTGTCTTTAAATTGCCAGTATGGTGAAGATGTAATGTGTCACCGAGGCCCTTGTCTTTATTTCTGTCTAATAGTGGTGGAAGCTGCAAAACTTACACACTGTATTATCTATTGCAATGAGAATACTGCCAGCCCCAGATCAAATGCCTTTCTTTCCTCAAAGCCCCAACAGTGCTGCCCTCCCCACCCCACCCCCCATAAATTAGCAGTGTTTAGTAGGAGACTTGCCCACATTCTATAGATTACTTTAAGGAAAAGCTCCATCATCCATAATACATTTGGGCTTCTTTCTAGTTGAAGATTTATATATTTTTTTATTGATGGGTTATGAATATTGACACAGGAGATATTCATTGTTTATTGAAGGCTTGTTTACATAAAAGATCTTCACAGGCTACCCCCTAAGTCTAGAGGTCCTAAACCAGTGTCAGGGAGCTGTCTGGGTATTTTTTCCCACGTATTGCACTGCCATTCTACCAACAATAGAGGCCCATTAACGTTTGGCCCTTCAAGTTACTGCAGCCCAAGCCTCAGTGGCAGGACGTCTGCCCAATATGTAAAATAACGGAATGAATGGATTCCTTGGAAACAATGATAACAAGACCTGGCTGAGCTAACTGTGACAGCATGTGGTAATTTTCCAGCCCGCTGGCCCTGTAAAGGAAACTGGAACACAAAGCGGAGACTGCGGGGCGGGCCGGCCTGAATAGCTGCAAACAAGTGCAGAATATCTGATGATGTCATACCCACAGTTTGACAGATGGGGCTGGACAATTTTGCCCCCTTCAAGTGTGCTCTTAACTATTTGTATTCCATCGGCTTCTCACTTGGGAAGTTCAATCCTGTAATCACCTGCTTGAAAGACTAAACAAACCTTAACTGTCATGTGCTTGATTCAAGTACCACTAGTTTTATGAAGAAAAATGATATCCATTATTAGTGGCTGAATGCTGAGGGGGGCCATGGGGGAGAGCGTGCTGCTGTGGATTAATGCATCATCTCTGCTTTCAGCTGTGGGCCAGGTTTTGAGTCTAGCTCTGACTGAATCCTGCCATACACTTTGAATAGCATAATGAAGTATTGTTATCGCCTCCATCTAGTCATTACATCAGGGAAACAGACATCTAAAGTTATCAAAACTGATTACAAGCTGAGCTTTTGTGTCTATAAAATAAATATGTTAAAAGACGGCTTTTTTTTTTTTTTAGTCTTATGGGTGTTCTCTCAAGGTTGGATGTTTTATTGCTTATAGCACTATGTGTCATTATATGTAAGTTGGTGCTAGGGCGTATCTATAAGACAGCGTTCTCCCAAAACGCGTTGGTATGTAGATCTGCGTGTGCGTACGTGTTTAAGTTGGTGCATGGGAGACAGAGAAAATGAAGATTGACAACATTTATAAAAATGAGACACAACTCAATTAAAATTCACCGAAAATAGTAAATGAACTGGAGTACTCGGTTTAATTGTAATGACACAAGACTGTCTTTTTCCTCCTTTCAAATAAGTAGTTGCTTTGGATCTCACATGTCTTTGCCATTTTATTCGTGTAGTTCTTTTTATTTACTTTTCAAGGAATTTCTGTAAATATACACAGGCTACAGAATAGGTCTCAGATACAGCTTTAAGCTTTAATCTTTTCATCAAATAGCTAACCAAAGCGGGATAGCCAAAAGATTCTGTTTATGGAGAAGTAATATCTTTCCCACAGAAAAGCATGGCACACGGCCTAGCTTGTGGAAACAAGAATAATAGCAATAGCATGATAAAAAAAATTAATGGTTAGGATTTATAAAGTACCTTTTCAACTAGGAAAGTACCACACACTCAACTACTTTCTTCAGAGTCTCACAAATTATAGAAGCTGTATAGAAGCTATGCTAAACTTAGCTTTCCCTGTCTTATCGAACATAGTTGTTGGGTAGGGAAAAAAGTGAAAGCAAGGGGAATTCTCCCCCTCATCCTTGAAGACCTAGTTATGCCCAACTCACCTCTCCCCTCAACCTCCACCCTTACCTTTTAGATGTGAAGGAAAAAACATATCAGTGATATCCTCTACCATTACCCTGCTCACCTGGACACAAGCAGGCTATGCTTTGGTTATCTTTGATGCATTTATTCTATAATGAGTATCTACTATCTACTTGGTACTGGGCTATAGCTTTATTCTGTGCAAATACTCCAACTGGGATTGTGTTACTTCTTTGAAGTCAATCTAAGAGAATTATTTGCACAATGTATATGTGCACCAGTGGCTACTTTTCAACAGCAGAGCTGTGGTTCATAAACAGCCCTAATCTCTTCCAAGGCCATGCCTAAGTTTGAGGGCCTAAGTGGCTGCCAACGCTGATACCTAATGAGAAGCTCATGACAGGGCACGTGGCTTATGAAGAGGAGTTCATCTCTGCTTCCCACATTTCTCACTAACACCAAGGGCATCCCTCTATGTGTTTACACCAGATGGAGCTCACCATCTGTTACAAAAAGCCAAATTGTTTTATTTGTAGCCATGGTGCTTATATCCCTACAGGAGACTGAGAGGGTGAGAAAAAAGGAAAAAAAAAAATGGTGGGGATAGGTAATAAGAACTTTCCACTATCACACGTCATAATCTGATGCTATCCACAAGCTGTTCTCTTAGACGCAATTCTGATCCAGCTATGGCAGTGGCCTAGGTGGGGATCTCTTAGGAGGCCTGGAGATCATGGTCAAAAAGTCAGTTGAGAAACAGTGTGACACTGGATAGGAAGGAGAAACAGAATCCTCAATTTCCATTGTGAACACTGAGTTAAAGTGTGTTAACACATTGGCTTTCCCAGAGTTTTCATCTGACCAAAAAGCCAAACTACTGAGGGTAATCAAAGTAATATCAGCAAGAATGACAATCATGGTAGTATTTCATAATAACTATAACCTGGCAGGATGTTCAAAAGAAATTGATAGATGAATTCCCCACACACACATTTAATTCAACCTGTAAAAATATCAGTAAAGATAATGTCATATTAAGTTAGACCAAGGATCATCCAGCCCAATATGCCAATTCATCATTTGAAGGACATATTGTCATTCAAGTTCACACTTTCATAAGTAATTTATTTCTGCAAATATGACTAATTCCTTAACAATGAACTATAGGTGTGCCAGGACTTGACCTATCTAAAGATTTCTTGAATCTGCTGGGAATTTAAGCCTATCATCACTACTTGGGGTAACAAGATTCATAAATATATCAGCCACCTCATAAAACCATACTTCATGTTTATATGAAATTTACAGTTCAGTTCAATTAAATAAATATTTATTAAGGATTCACCTAGTGAATGGCACATGCAAGAACAGCCAGAAATACAAAGGTGGGCAAGGAGGCTTCAGAAAACATACAATCAGTTAGAGGGAGATATGCATAGACACAAGTGTCGGCAATGATCATGGAGTAGGGGGTATGCTGTGGAAAGTAGATACAAGTTATATATAGTCTAAAAGAAATATCCCCCAGGGAGAGTGCTGGGGTTTGGGGAACATATCCATGTTTGCCCTAGAAATATTATACAACAATTTTTAAACTTTAAGCAGGATGTTGAATGAATTTGGGAGTGTTTCTCCCTCTGCAATTTTTTGGAAGAGTTTGAGAAGGATCAGTGTTAGCTGTTCTCTAAATGTTTGATGGAATTCACCGGTGAAGCCGTCTTGTCCTGGACTTATGTTTGTTGGGAGATTTTTAATTATGGTTTCAATTTCATTACTTGTGATAGGTCTGTTTATATTTTCTAATTCTTCCTGGTTCCACCTTGGAAAATTGTACCTTTCCAAAAATTGGTGCATTTCTTCGTGGTTGTCCACTTTATTGGCATACAGCTGTTTGTGGTAGTCTCTTATAATCCTTTGTATTTCTGCAGGGTCAGTTGTGATTTCTCCTTTTTCATTTCTAATTTTATTGATTTGCGTCCTCTCCCTTTTTTTCTTGATGAGTCTGGCTAAGGGTTTATGAATTTTGTTTATCTTTTCAAAGAACCAGCTTTTAGTTTTAGTTTTATTGATCTTTGCTATTGTTTTCTTCGTTTCTATTTCATTTATTTCTGCTCTGATCTTTATGATTTCTTTCCTTCTACTGACTTTGATAGTTTTAGAAGTCCTAACTATGGCAATCAGAGAAGAAAAAGAATAAAAAGAATACAAATTAGAAAAGAGGAAGTAAAACTGTCACTGGTTGCAGATGACATGATACTATACATAGAAAATCCTAAAGATGCCACCAGAAAACTACTAGAACTAATCAATGAATGTGATAAGGTTGCAGGATACAAAATTAATGCACAGAAATCTCTGGCGTTCCTTATACACTGACAATGAAAAATCAGAAAGAGAAATTAAGGAAACACTCCCATTTACCATTGCAACAAAAAGAATAAAATACCTAGGAATAAACCTACATAAGGAGGCGAAAGACTTATACTCAGAAAACTATAAGACACTGATGAAAGAAATCAAAGATAACATAAACAGATGGAGAAATATACCATGTTCTTGGATTGGAAGAAACAATATTGTGAAAATGACTATACACTACCCAAAGCAATCTACAGATTCAATGCAATCCTTATCAAACTATCAATGGCATTCTTCCTAGAATTAGAGCAAAAAAATTTACAATTCGTATGGAAACACAGAAGACTCCAAATAGTCAAAGCAATCTCGAGAAAGAAAAATGGAGCTGGAGGAATCAGGCTCCTTGACTTCAGACTATACTACAAAGCTACAGTAACAAGACAGTATGGTACTGGCACAAAATCACAAATATAGATCAGTGGTGCAGGATAGAAAGCCCAGAGATAAACCCATGCACCTATGGTCACCTAATCTATGACAAAGGAAGCAAGAATGAAGAAAAGACAGCCTCTTCAATAAGTGGTGCTGGGAAAACTGGACACTATAAAACTCTTAGAGGAAAACATAGGCAGAACACTCTTTGACATAAATTGCAGCAAGATCTTTTTTGACCCACCTCTTAGAGTAATGGAGATAAAAACAAAAATAAACAAATGGGACTTAAAAGCTTTTGAACAGCAAAGGAAGCCATAAACAAGACAAAAAGACAACCCTCAAAATGGGAGAAAATATTTGCAAATGAAACAACAGACAAAGGATTAACCTCCAAAATACACAAACAGCTCATGGAGCTCAATATCAAACAAACAATCCAGTTAAAAAATGGGTAAAAGACCTAAATAGACATTTCACCAAGGAAGACATACAGATGGCCAAGAGGCACATGAAAAGATGCTCAACATCACTAATTATTAGAGAAATGCAAATCAAAACTACAATGAGGTATCACCTCACACTGGTCAGAATGGCCATTATCAAAAAATCTAGAAACAATAAATGCTGGAAAGGGTGTGGTGAAAAGGGAACCCTCCTGCACTGTTGGTGGGAATATAAATTGATACAACCACTATGGAAAACAGTATGGAAGTTCCTTAAAAAACTAAAAATAGAAGTACCATATGACCCAGCAATCCCACTACTGGGCATATACCCTGAGAAAACCATAATTCAAAAAGAGACATGTACCACAGTGTTCACTGCAGCACTATTTACAATAACCAGGACATGGAACCAACCTAAATGTCTATCGACAGATGAATGCATAAAGAAGATGTCGCACATATATACAATGGAATATTACTCAGCCATAAAACGAAACGAAACTGAGTTATTTGTAGGGAGGTGGATGGACCTAGAGGCTGTCATACAGAGTGATGTAAGTCAGAAAAAGAAAAACAAATACCGTATGCTAACGCATATATATGGGATCTAAAAAAAAAAATGGTACTGATGAACCTAGTTGCAGGGCAGGAATAAAGATGTAGACATAGAGAATGGACATGAGGACACGGGGTGGGAGGGGGAGGCTGGGGCGAAGTGAGAGTAACATCGACATATATACACTACCAAATGTAAAATAGTTAGCTAGTGGGAAGCAGCCGCATAGCACAGGGAGATCAGCTCAGTGCTTTGCAATGACCTAGACGGGTGGGATAGGGAGGATGGGAGGGAGGCTCAGGAGGGAGGAGATATGGGGACATACGTATGCATATGGCTGATTCACTCTGTTGTACAACAGAAACTAACACAGTATTGTGAAACAATTATACTCCAATAAAGATCTATTTTTTAAAAAACTTAAGCTATGTGAACAACATTCTATAAATAAAAATGTAATAAAGAAAGAAAAAAAAATGATGTTGCCCAGGCTCAGAGTCTTCATCTTTCTAGACTGAAGCCAAGTCTTGTCTTTTAGTTTATCTGCTTTCAGAAAACACCCTTTAACCCTTTTACCATTTTAGTGGCTCTCCTCTGGACATTTTCCAGTTGCATCACTTTTTTAAGCATGTTTCCATTCTCACTTTCCATTAAGCATGTTTAAGTATATAAATGGACGTTTGAACTTGGTATGTAAAAATAAGAAGGAAAACTGTCAGATCAAAGTCCAAAGTATCGTAGGTCAAACTTTGAATATAAAAAAGTACGTACGCAATTCCTTATATCCATTGCTTCTATAGAGAAGTTCAAGAAAAGGTTCAACTATAGAAAAATTTGAAGATAGGGACAAGGAGAATCATGCAGTTCTCATGGATTACTTAGCAAAAGCTTTGGGGGTGAAGTCCTATAATTCACCAAAATACCTAATTCTGCTGCTAACTGTGTAACTGTCGTTAATGCATGTCATAGCATAAGTTTGAATTGCTGTACTTGGTTTTGGGTATAGCTGATCTATTTTGGTCATTTTCTAGGTGTGATGTTTGAAAAATTACTGGTCCTTTCTGCATATTGTTTCTTTATTGGTAGAATAGAAATAACATCTACGTCGCAGAGCTCTTAGCTCAGCAACTAGAATATAGTAAGTTTAATAAATTCTATAACCTGCTGTTCTTAACAAAAACAAAAATAATAAAGTCTCTCTCTCCTTAACTGTAAAATGAAAAATTTTGTGTCAAAAGTTTTGCAGTTGCTCTTAACTCTGAAAAATTTGTTTCTGTAAAGCAGAAATCTATAGTTAAATAAGATGATAATTAAATAAGATGATAAATACCATCTTCTGCTTATTTACTTTAAAAAGGAGACATAACTTGGGAGACTCAAACGAGGCAGCAGGTGTTAACTGAGGGGAGGTGGGTCTCACTGTCTGAGCCTCACGATCAGCTCTAGGTCTGGGCTTCACTCATTGAATGACCCCAAGCAAGTCAGGGAACCGTTCCAAAGTCACCTATAGAAAGGGATTATTAATGTTTACCTCAATATGAAAGTCCTTTGTCAACTTCGAAGTGCTATAACATCATCAGTTATTATTGTCTTAGATGACTTTGGAAGCTAGCTACTCTAGTGGTGTTTCAGCATTTTTGTTACCAGAACAATTAAAGCCAAAAGTGGATAAGAATAAAATTTTTTAATATTTTATTCAAAATATTTACTTACATTTTAAAAAATTCAAAATCTCATTAAATTTCTTCTATGAAGGGTTTATTTACAATTGCTACTTACTGTATTCAACTTTCTGTCTAAAGCAAGGTCTGCTTTCTGAGCATACCCATCAACGTCACTGTGTATTCAGATCTGTTTCTCAAACTAATTAGAATATGTTGGGATGGATTCTATTTCAATTTGGATGTTCTGTTAAAAATATTCTGGAAACCGGCCTTCCCTGGTGGCGCAGTGGTTACGAATCCGCCTGCCAACGCAGGGGACACGGGTTCGAGCCCTGGTCCAGGAAGATCCCACATGCTGCAGAGCAACTAAGCCCGTGCGCCACAACTACTGAGACTGCGCTCTAGAGCCTGCGAGCCACAACTACTGAGCCCGCGTGCCACAACTACTGAAGCCCGCGCACCCTAGAGCCCGTGCTCCACAATAAGAGAAGCCACCGCAATGAGAAGCCTCCGAACCGCAAGAAAGAGTAGCCCCCGCTCACCGCAACTAGAGAAAGCCCGTGCGCAGCAATGAAGACCCAACACAGCCAAAAATAAAATAAAATAAAAAATAAAATAAATTTAAAAAAAAATATTCTGGAAACCAATTCACCAATATTCATTAAGTCTCTTCTGAAAGAAGGCACTGAGATAGTCACTGCAATAAATACAACATGAATAAGATTAAGTCACCGACCTCAAGAAATTGCCAAAACTGGTAAAGTACAAAACAGGTACACAAATGATTATTACTGAGGATAAGACAAATGCTCTGAGAGAAATAAAAACCAAGTTTTATGAGAGAATCAAAGAAAGAAAAGATACACTTCACCTGGAGAATAATTTCATTTGCAATTAGAAAAGTTCTTTTCAGGACGGATCTGCTAGTAACTTGCAAATTAAATATCTGAAAAGACTATAATTATAATGCAGGGTGGCCCATTTAAAGAAGTCCCACTTAACATAATGTGATTCCAAGAGCAATAAGATAAAGAATACGTAGTTCAAGCGCATATAGATCCTCTTTTTTTGAAGGGCACCAAGGATTTTTACTGTCAAGTTTTTTTGTTTTTTGTTTTTCTGAAATGGGTGACCCTATCTAATAGGATCACAGTATATTTTAAAAATAAGATGAATTTGAAGAGATGATGCAGATTTCCTGGATGAAGGTGCTCCATTCCATCTGTGTTAGCGGACACGGCGTGAAGTCCCACGCGTGTAGTGCCCTCTGGCACTTCTGCAGGTGCGTCAACCCTCTCAGCCATCAGGACATCACAGGGTCATGCAGACCTCCAGGGAAGGAGGCAGCTCCCGAAGAGGCCCCTTTCCAGGCTATCTTTCTTCGGAGTCTAGTGGCCCTCTCTAAAGGATAGGGTCCCTCACCCCTGCCCCTCCACCCTCCCCCAGTCTGGGTCTGGGTACCATTAGTGCACTGGAGCAGCAATTTCACTAAATTGTACCTTTGTGGCCCCTTATTACGAAAGGAAGTGTGAATGCTGCCAAGCCCTTTCCTAACTGGCAATGGAATCACAGGTCAGAAAACATCTCTAGCAAGCATAAATTATTAGGCTCACTATAAAAGAGAGCTGACAGATGAAACAGGCATTTCCATGAGTGAACAATACAGCTTCAATTCAAAGACTGCTGATTGGGTGTTCGGCCCTCCAGCATAAACAGCTATTCAGATTTTAAACTGTAACCAAGTGCATAAAGAGAAGGAATGCCACGGCCACCTCGGGTTCTTCAGAACAATTCAACAAGGGATGTGATATAAATAAAATGTCAAACTGTCAAACTATAGGTTGAGTATTTCTTCTTCTTCCCAAAGGTGCTTCACAGCCCAGGAAACAGAAGGTCAGTGTTTCAGGCTGAAGGCCGCTCTGGAAACCTGGCCAGCCGAGTTCCCCCACTGACTGTCCCAGAGCCTCGCCAAGAGATGGGCACTGAGCACGCCAGCCTCCCTCTCCTCCTCCCCTGTCTGTCTGAGTCGTTCCCAGCCTCTGCTTTTGTAAGATGCTATCTGTATTCATGGGGCGAGGCTGTCGGAGATGAGGTCACAAACATGTAATTATAAACCTCTTAGCAAGGCAAAGCGTTCTACTCCTAAGGAAAGTAGACGCTGCCAGTTTCTTACTGTGATGCCACAAAGAGCGCCTCCCCGAGATAAAACTATATGTAGTTAACAAAACGAAAAGCATTTATCTCTTATGTTTTGCCAAAGGATGCAAGTCCCAGGCGTTTAGAGCCTTCTAGCATTTCTCAGGAGAATGGGATAAGAACCTAAGACCATCTGCAATCTTTGATTGTATGTAAATCTCTGGTTAAAATAGCAGCGGGTAGCTGTGTGTATCTAGAAACAGGAGACGCAAGAGTGCTTAGTGCTTGCTAAAAGAGAATGCTTCACCATCTTACCAGTAGGGTACATTTCTTAACAATGCCAAAATATTGGACACTTCCATGTTGGGCTAAACTTGTGTCCTCTTGAGTTTCAGAAGGTCAGTAGAAGTCACTTTAGGCACGAGTAACAAAGGAAGTGATCTGGAGTTTCTTCCCTGAGGGACCTGGGCTCTGTGCCTTCTCAAAGACCTACACTTTAAGCGGTCTGCCCCCCAAGCTTTGCCCCTATGGGGTCAGTTTAGGTCTCTTTTCCTACGCAAAAGGGCACCTGTTATCACAGAAACACTCGCTTGTCAGTGGTTGCGTCTGGGTTAATTTTTCAGTAGTTTCCACTGTAGGCTGGAAATCTTCCCATATTGATGATATCCACCCAGAGATGCCCCTGGTTAGGGGAAAGCTCTGATTGTTTTTAACAAATATGAGCACACAAATAGCTCCATTTAAATTGAAGATATAGTCAGAGGAAGTTAAATTGTAACTTATATATATATTTTTTCCATCTTGATATGTTTGCATCAGATCATAATTGTGGATAATGTACTGGAGTTCCAGAAGTCACTATTTAAAAATCTGTTTGGGGATGATGTTTCTTTACATTGATTGGAATTACAAAAACAAATGGGGGGCTTCCCTGGTGGCACAGTGGTTGAGAGTCTGCCTGCTAATGCAGGGGAAGCGAGTTCGAGCCCTGGTCTGGGAAGATCCCACATGCCGCAGAGCAGCTGGGCCCCTGAGCCACAATTACTGAGCCTGCGCGTCTGGAGCCTGTGCTCCGCAACAAGAGAGGCCGCGATAGTGAGAGGCCCGCGCACCGCGATGAAGAGTGGCCCCCGCTTGCCACAACTAGAGAAAGCCCTCGCACAGAAACGAAGACCCAACACAGCCATAAATAAATAAATAAATAAATTTAAAAAAAAAAAAAAAAACAAATGGGTCTTTCTGCTCTGAAGTACCCCTTTCTAATGTCCTTGCCACCTGGAATATACTGGTAACACTGTATTTAGATGCTAAGGATAAAGTCAATTATTTACAAATAAACAAGGAATTCTACTGCTACTACTCAAAATGTAGAGAACCCACAATGTGTGACAGTGTTTTGTTATTAAAAATACCTCTGCTAAGGTGGTGCTCAGGCGTGGCTGTGTGAGAATGTTGTCTAGAAAGTGAAGGTCTCGTGCAACCTGCCACTGACTGGAAGATGTGAAGCCTCCACCCAGTTATTGGGTTGTTGGCATGGGATTATTCTGATGACCGGTGATTATCAATTTCTACAGGATCATTCCAATAGATTCAAATTGGCTTAGTTTTCTATACTCCAATCCAGTGGTCTTGTTTTGAAATTACAGCATAGGGAGAGAGTCTTTCTTCCCTTCCCCTGGTAGGAGAGAGCTTCATTACATTTTTCTGCTCTAATATATCTGAGTAAAGCAAGTGCTTTATAGAATATCCTGATCCAGAGAGTTTTGAGAGAAAACTTGTACATTATCACCCACTAATTGTTTTACCACTTATCTTTTCAGGCAACGTAATTATGAGGTGAATTGTATAACTAGATGTACCCCTAATATTAGAAACTTCAATTAAAAAGTAATAATAGGGCTTCCCTGGTGGCGCGGTGGTTGGGGGTCTGCCTGCCAATGCAGGACACACGGGTTCGAGCCCTGGTCTGGGAAGATCCCACATGCCGCGGAGCAACTAAGCCCGTGAGCCACAACTACTGAGCCTGCGCGTCTGGAGCCTGTGCTCCGCAACAAGAGAGGCCGCGACAGTGAGAGGCCCGCGCACCGCGATGAGGAGTGGCCCCCGCTTGCCACAACTAGAGAAAGCCCTCGCACAGAAACGAAGACCCAACACAGCCAAAAATAAATAAATAAATAAACAAAGTAAACAATGCGTTTAAAAAAAAAAGTAATAATAACCTTCAAAACTACTGCTTTTACTCTATAAATCTGAAAATATTTGCATCTACTCTAGATAGCTGTTTGTCTATGATATTCCAAACTTGGCATTGTTCCATGTGTGCTGCTTTACTGTGACAGTCAACATCTTGTGACTACATGTATTCAGTATTTATCTGTCCTCTTAATCAATGGTTCTCAATTTCGTGTGCACACTAAAAAATTCTGGAAGCTTTTAAAAAAATACTGATTTCCAAGCCAGAGAAAACTGAATCTCTATGTGTTTGTGCATGTATTGGGCGTGGGGAGCAGGGAAGACTCATTGGGTTTTTTTTGTTGTTGTTGTTACTTCCAAGGTGATTCTAAAGTGCAGCAAGAGACAAAAACCACTGCCCCAGATTGTTAGCTCCATGAGGAACAGGACTATTTCTGTATCTTGTTGCCTGGAAAATAAGAGAACTCAAAACTTCACGGTGAATAAATAAACGAATATCACACTGTTGTCACGTACAGCACACTTCTTTGTCAACAAAGCCTAGGCAGGAATTTCAAGAACCTCCTATATTTGAAACTAACCTTGGACAACTGGCCTCTGAGTGTTATTTGTGATGAAGCATAAGTTGAAATTATAACATTAGTTCAGGCCTTTCTCTATAAGCTTAAATTCCTACCGTGCAATGGCCTCAGCTGCAGAATGCTAGCCAGTACCCTCGAACCATCACCCACCCTCTGCCCCCAGGGTGCATAGGCAGGAGAAGGCACGCACTAGAGGGGAGGGAGAACAGATGCACTCTTCCATACCTGCCCTACCTTTTCAGGTACACGAACATTGAGTTGTGCATGAATGAAACTTGTATTAGCACGAGAAATACTGACCTTTTCATTATTTTATGTCAAAAGGTGGTGAGACATAAAATTGCAAATTTCCTACGTAGGTTATAAAGACATGGATATCTACAGTAAGTGATAGCCCTGCTCCATTCAGGTTATGGGTCTGGGTCTGGTAGGGAGATGTTGATGAAGGGCAGTGTCTGCCCACCTTAATATCAAAATCAAAAAATCCATATCTGAAGTGATTGATGTAAAAGCCAGGCTAGTCATTACTTCTAGGGAAAGGAGGAGGTAAGATTAGAATAAGGCACATAAAGGGAGGGTGGCTGAGAAAAATTCTCGTTCTTGACCTAGATGCAGTTAACAAGGTTTTCACCAGAAGCTAGTCATTAAGCTACACATTTGTTTGGTGTGGTTTTTCTGGATCTGTGTTTTATTGGATAATAAAAAGTTTAGATTAAAAGACATTAATTAACAGTCAACCAATACTTTATACCAATTTTAATTTAAAATAATTCATCTCACTGCAAGAAATAAAATATAAGTGTATGAAGCACAAAAACGTTTACATCTGAATTCAACTTATCTCTTTAACTCTGTGAACATATTAGCTGTTACCACCTGTCAGATTATTATGCTCGCTAAATGTGTCCTTCCCTCGTCTTCCAGGCCTCAAGGGGAACTCCCTTCAGTTAGCACTGTGGGACTCAGAGGCTAAGTTTGTATGGGTTGGCCAAAACATTTGTTTGGGTTTTTCCGTGACATCTTACGGAAAAACCCAAACGAACTTTCTGGCCAGCCCAATATTTCCTCAATAGAAGCCATGTGTGACATTAGTGACTTCCATCATGAACCTGAACCCTCTCCCTTTCCAGACAGCAGAGTCCAAGCTTTCCAGTCTATCATTCTGCATAGCACCCCAGCCCCCTGGAGCACCTTAGCTCCCTTCTCTAGATTTAGTTGGGGATATAGAATCAGGGACAATTATGTGGTTTCTCCCAGTTTTCTCCTTCTTCCACCAATCTCTTCCCTCCTAAGTAAAACTTTAGTTCTAATTATGGAATAATTGGGGTGGCTCTTTTTTATTTCTCCCCAATCCCTTGATTTCTCCTTGAATCTCCTTTGTGTCTGTCAGTCAGTTGACATTTCCTGAACATCCAAGTCTGTACTTTGTGAGTTTTGCCAATTTCTCAGAGTGATTCTGACTTCTCAGGGCTTTCTTCTTCTTATCTTATCCTTTTACAGTTCCTTTCTCTTCTCTCTTGGTAAATATGTCTCCCAACCGCTCTTTTTCCTCCCACTGTTTCCTGAAGGAATTAATGAATATCTATATACTCCCTTTATTCGTCTTCCATCCTCATACCTCCTTCTCACCCCTGCCACAGTTACCTATTTCCTGAAGGAAATTGGATTACTCACTGCATCCAATTGTCATTGAAAGACATTCAAGTTCATGTCCCCTCAAGCCTGTTTTAATTTATTAGCTTGAATTCCAACTTTTAGGATCCCTTTTGACAGAGTATATTTAAATCCTTATTGACAATAATCCTAACAATAATTCCTACTCAAAGCATACTTCACTCATGAAGTATGTGTATTTCCAAAATAAAAAAATAATAATCTTCTTAACCTTCCAGTGAGCCAAGGAAAAAGCATAATTATTCCCATTTTGCATATGAAAGCACTGAGGTAAAACAATACATATTTCCCCAGTGGCTAAATAGAACAGAAAGGAAATGAATGCCTAACTTGCAGTTATGTGGGCCACGAAGAAAAAAGTTCCTGAAACTCAAGAAAATTCAGATGAACCCTTTGTGCCAATGACTTACCATAGCCGCCCTTGAAGTGATTAGAGTGAATATTTATTCAAGAAATTCTGAGATAGCTCATGTATGTCATGCTACCCTGAGGATGAAATGTCAAATGACTGGGAATAAGGGAAATGCCAGGAAGAACATGACCCAGAGAGGCGATTAATATGGAGTTTATCCATTGAGATATAAAATTTTAATGAAAATCTTTGACTTAATGCAACCTGAAGATGAAGAAACCCTGGAGATACTTTTAAGACCTGAAATAGTGCCTTTCTAGCATTCAGAGACCTGCCTGAACTTTCTCTCACCCTCTTTCTCCTCACACAATGCTTCTCCTGCCTTGGGAGGCTGTGTCACATGTGGAGAAATGAAAAAAATCAGTCTTAACTTGATTCATACAGGAGAATTGGGGGGAAATAGAAATGATTTCCCAGTCAGGTCTGTGACATTACAGGTGTGTAAGTGTAGAATTGATGGAATGTGGAAAAAGAAAACAAAACAGAAAACTACAAATTGAAACTTTAGCCTTAAACTCAAATGGTTTGGGATATAGGTTCTGGCTATTGCAACACCTAACATACAGGCAAGAAACCTACAGAAAAATCTCATGATGCAGGCTAAACTGATGTTAGATTTCTATTTCTTGCTTGTAAGAGTGCTTTTTTTGCATGGACCAGTTGATTCCCTCTCAGTTAAAGTAGCTGATCCTATTCAACTAGAATTTCTTCCTCGTATCCAGACATCAGTTCATAGCACTTGATCTGCCCAAGGTTATCCAGAACAATAAGTGGTCTCAGTTGTAACTCTTACTTCCCATATTTCTTATTAGTATTTTATTACTACTATTATTACACACTCTTGTGTACCAGTGGAATCGTTGAAGTCTTATTTCTTTCTCACTCTCAGGAGGAATTCACGCCACCTCTAACTTTCTTTTAGTGTCCTTGAAACCGTAACCATGGTCAATCTTTGCCAAGGAATAAAAGGAACTTTGCAAGGGGTTCCTCTCATGTTGCACACTTCTTGTGCAAATCAAGATATTATTCTTCTGAGTTCCTGTCTGTCAGCTTATGAGACCCATTAATAAAAATCCAGAGAGTCAGGAAAACATAGTCTTGCTGGACCTTTCCAGAAAACTGTGCCCTCTTTGATAAATTCAAGAAACCTAAGTGAGGAGGCAGAATTTTTAAGCGAACGAATAAATGTCCAGAAGGGGTATTACAGCCATAAGAGATTCCTCGGAGCAAAGCTTCAAGTGCACAATGAGCGTATGGAAAACATCAAATTGATTCAGGGGTCTCGTTAATGTTCCATATCCTGATCCCTTACCCCATTCTCAGAATGCTTAAAAAAAAAAGACCTTCAGCTCTAATAACCATTCTAGGTGCCATAATAACCTTTAGGGATGCTAAGACTCCTCTTTGGGATTGGATTGGTTGGAAGGAAAAAGAACCAGGATCCCCGTGTATACACATATTATGCAAATGTGTACATCTATGTTGCGAAATGAGAAAAGAAAGGAAAAAGAGAGAGTTGCAGAATTATTTTTTTATGTCCGACAGGATACCATTTCATTATTTTTATATTGAGATGTCATCTGCTCTCCATCCCAAATAGAGGCACTCATAGCTTTTTGCTACTAACACAGAAAACCATTAGTGCTGACAGGCTGATCACATTCTCAAAAGTCAGGATCTGCCGTAATAGTGCTTTCTCTCCATCATTTGTCATTTCTGTGGGGTCCCTTTAACTTTGGTGTCAACATATGTGTTCCTCACATTTGAGCTGACATCCTTACTTCAAAAGCATGTTGTATTCCTGTTGCTGCAAATGCATAAAATAACCTATTTTAATACTTAAAAATAATTTTATGAAGAGAAATATCTATAATATTGAAAATGTATCAACATACTGATCACTATTTTCCTTTGATGTTTATCTGGAATTTCTGTCCAAATTTGGTGAGGTAAAAAATGGGCAGATATCATTCATCTTTGCTGAGGTGAAAATGGACAGGTACCATTAATCTCCTTTCACAGGTGGGGCTACACAGGAGACTCTCCTGAAGGAGTCATCTGAGGGTGAAAGCTAAACCTTCTCATCCTCAGTTAATGCTATCTTAATTTGAAGCAATGCCTGAGGATTGTAATGTTGGAGCATGGGTTAGTACAACTTCAAGTTGTAATACAACCTTCTCCCTCTAGTTTCGGTTCAGGAAAGTTAATGAAAAGAAAAAGAATGAAAGGGACTTGATGTCTGATTGAGTTGGGGGCCAGAGATGAGGGAGGAGGAATCAATTACCTCCCCTCTCCCCTGCTGTTCTTGGCTTCTAGAACCTTCCATCCCAAATCTGTTGTTCTTCCCATTTTCAAACAGTGCCTTTTTTATTCCATCTCTAATCCTCAGTTTGCCAACCTAGAGCTTGCAAATATTCATAATACAATTCAAAACCTAACTTCCGTGGAAAGATTTCCATGCTGGTTATTCCTTCTACAAAAATAAAAGCACTCTACCATTTTCCAGATATTTTCATGTATAGCCGAGAGCTGAAAGCTAGAAGGGATCTTTGAGATCACCTTGTCCAGGTCTGGGTTTTTTAAAGAAGGACCCAGAGGTTCAGAGAGATAAAATGTAACACAACTCCTTTGACTCTGTCCTCAGTCATTTTTTCTACTTTTTTAAATGGAAATGGTTTGTCCTACTGGGATTGTTTTGGTTTGTTTTTTGTTTTTGCAGAAATGAGGAGAATTGCCACCCTTTGTAGGCAGGAGGGTTGTTAGTGATCCCAAGTCACTCAGGAGTAAGGGTGGAGCAGAGGCCAAAAGACCCCAAAGAGCCTAGCCTGGTCCAAGTTCCACGCAGCCTGAAGAGTGACCAGAGCTTTCTTTGGAGGAAGGATGTAG
Organism: Balaenoptera physalus; assembly: GCF_965194825.1. Lineage (NCBI taxonomy): Eukaryota > Metazoa > Chordata > Mammalia > Artiodactyla > Balaenopteridae > Balaenoptera > Balaenoptera physalus. Next base: position 107,514,332 of record NC_138890.1, on the reverse strand, counting down.
AGTGTTGATGACTGTATCTGCCTGACAGAGAACCATAGGGTTTTATGCTTTTAAAATGTCCCTATCTTAACGAAATCAAGGACAGAAAAGTCCCATTGAGATATTATCTATCTCCTAGACTTTTTTTGTGCCCTGAAATGTGGTGGTTCTCACTGGATCATTTATTGACCCTATTCTTCCAGGAAAGACTGAGTATCTTTTATCCCCTTAAAACTTTTTGTGCTAAAGAGAAAATCTGCCTCCATGTTCCCTGAGTTCCCTCACCAATGGGAGAGAAAAAGATACATAGGATTCCTGTGCTCAGCTCCCAGACTCAACCACAGACTGCTACCACACACCTGGAGTGACTGTCCCCACCTTCTATGAGGCACACACACAGCCTCCAACTCCTCTTCTCACGCTGGGGAGGAAAGAAGGTCCCTTGGGGCCAGGGATGTAAACCCTCTCTGTCCCTCTGCTCACTGCTCTCACCTGTTTTCTTCACTTGTGCCTTTAGAGAGTATTAAGGACACTGGTGCATCCTTCTTCTATAGATGTTTGACAAGCTGCAACCTTAAGGTTTCACATGATTTTGATCCCATCATCTTTTCCAACAATTGGTTTTGTTCCAAGCTGATCTTACTGCTAAATTTTTCTCCATTCTTTCAAATTTCCTCTTGTTCAAATTTAAAACCATTATTTCTATTCTTATCTTTGCTAACTAATGAGAGTAGTTTTTTCTCCTTTGGGAAACTCCCAAGGTGTGTGTAACTGCATTCATATTTTCTTGTGTATTCTCTCTCATACTTTTAGAGGTTAACACGAATTCTGAAGGAGAAAACCTCGCTTTAATTAAGGCATATACACAATTTCATTCTTTCTTAGAACCTCCTTCCATGTTTATTTTCCATAATATTGGTCTCCTTAGAGAGATGCAGAGTAATAGAAAAGGTGTTTCTCAGATACTTTTTAACACAAAGAGTCTATTATCAAAACTACTATCAAAAGTCAACTATTGGGTAACTTGATTGTGGAAATTGAAGTAACTCAGTCTACATAGAGGTTATTTGACTACCTTATAATTTCCCAGGATGAAATATTCTCCAAATTCTAATTTCTTTAATAAATCAAATAATTTGATTTGTGATGAATAGAGTCACTTTCCCTATTTCCGACTCCTGAGTTGTCAGTGATTTTAACAGAGAATTTAATTATGTTGCTTATGAAGTGATACAGCAAATCAATTAACAAGTATTTATCAATAACAATTAAGAAAAACAATTTAAGCATTTTAAATAACAATTAGTTAAGTAAATCAATTAACAGAGTATTTACTGTGTATGTAATACTGCTGGACATAAATAGGAATATAACAAAAATGTTTTCCTTTCCCATCCCCTTAGTCCTAGTACAATCTCCAGTGACAGAAATATCCCTGCCATCCCCTTCCTGATCCTCAAATTTCGTACCCTATTCCCCCACAAATCGATCATTATATCAAATTACCACACCCTGACTCATATGAGGCTCCTTCTAGCAAAATTTAGACCTCTTACTACTTTCCGCACACACAAATAATCTACTGCTTTCTACCATCATAGGGTCAATTTCAAGTTACCGAATACTATCAGTGCCTCCCCAGCCCCACCCACTGCTGACCCAAACCAGGCCTCTGTCCCCTTCCTAATACACTCACATTCATAACTGCCGGCTCCATGAGCTACTTCAGTCACCTTCCTTGCTCCACTCTGGACTCTGTTGACCTCCTAATCTGCAATTCTACATCAGCATTCTTCCCAAAGAGAACAAGAATCCTTGAGAGTTTATAATGATTTTCCAAAGGATACACAACCAAGTATGGTTTTAAGTATGGTTTCCAGACCCTCACCTTCCATATATGTTCTTTTACAAAACTGATCTGAGAATGGTTTTAGATGGAAGGCATCATGACAGTTCTCCTTTCCCACATTACTTTTCTCAGTTTCTCATTTGTCCTTTCCCACATAAACAGATACATACACAAATACATACATATAAACATAGGTAGATAGGTAAATAAAATCTCTCTCGCTCCTAATTTTACTGTATTGCAATGCCTTGAGATATTAAAAAACCCCAGGGCCACAAAGACAAAATTCAAAAATATGGGTTCTAAAGCCTCCTTTAATCAAGACTTCATACATCTTTACTAGGCCTCATGTTTTTCTTTATCTTATACTTATTTCTGTTAAAAGCCAAGTGTGGTATAGAAATAGGTGGCTTTGGCTTCTGTAGGGAAGTAACGGATTTCGATGTTTTACACAGTGCAGCAGAGAGAGTGATAATGAGTTTAAGGACTTCATCTCTTCCATCACTCACCTATTTACCAAAAAATGCCTCGCTATTAAAGAAGAGCCTAAGAGAATAAAGCATAGAGTGTACAGGTAAGAAATACTAAAAGTAGTAGAAAGTTTCTTCATTTAGGCAACAAACTCTTAGTAAGGCTCTATGACTTGTCTATCTGAAAATGAGCATGAAGAAGTGAGATGTCAGGGAATGTGTACTAACACATTTATTTGAATTGATAAATGAGGTCAGATTTGTCTGAGAGAAAGTAAGCCTAATTGAGTCAATTGGTTGATAATGAAGACTGGCCTTGCCTATTTGGTTATGTGACAGATGTGTTCTATAATTTGAATGAGTTAAATCTGTAGTTCCAAAGTTTTGATGAAAAAATATTTAAAGCATGTGATACAATAAATGCAGTTTACCAAAAAATTACTGTATTGGCAAAGGTATACTGAAATTAACAGTGTTTCAATGTTCCCAACAATTTTTGAATACATCAGTAGTTTTTCAAAAGTGCCTTTAAATGAAGGAGAAACAGGTACAATTAATAGTTACTTGATGAGTCTCAGGGAAACTTTCTGTTATGCCGACCAGAAATTCAGAAGCTGAATAAATATAAAGGTTATTTTATAAATTCTTTCACAATTCTTTGCTCTCAACAAAATTGAAGGAGAACTTTTCATGATGACAGATTATTAAAAATAATTTTTGGTGACATATTACTTTGGTTTTTGGTATCCAACTCAGAGTGAATTCAAATAATTGTGAGCAATTGTTATGAAAAATAAACAAATTCCGTTCATTCCTTTTCAGGCCTTCTGATCCATTCCATATGCTCACAACCACAGTGGGAATAGAATTGATATTGAACCGTCTTTTATTCCAAGTACTCACTCCCAAGAAAAAGCTATCCACCTGATTTTAAAATGCATTTCTAATAACATTTACTTCTAATGTTTAATAATTTTATATCAAAATGTAAAATATATTTATTACCAATTGTGTAGTAATAAAAAAAATAATCTTAAGGATAACTCAATCCTGAAGAAAAAAATAAGACTTAGAGCATTGTGGTTACAAAATAATCAAATTTTTTATTTCAGTTAGGATGAAGTTCTATGAAGAGGGGCTTCCCTGGTGGCGCAGTGGTTGAGAATCTGCCTGCTAATGCAGGGGACATGGGTTCGAGTCCTGGTCTGGGAAGATCCCACATGCCACGGAGCAACTAGGCCCGTGAGCCACAGCTACTGAGCCTGCGCGTCTGGAGCCTGTGCTCCGCAACAAGAGAGGCCGCGATAGTGAGAGACCCGCGCACCGCGATGAAGAGTGGCCCCCGCTTGCCACAACTAGAGAAAGCCCTCGCACAGAAACGAAGACCCAACACAGCCAAAAATAATAAATTAATTAATTAATAAAAAAATTTTTTTTAAAAGTTTAAAAAAAAAAACTATGAGGAAAATTGAATAGAAATACAAGTGGTACATATATACAATGGAATATTACTCAGCCGTTAAAAAGAATGAAATAATGCCATTTGCAGCAACATGGATGGACCTATGGATTATCATACTAAGTAAGTCAGGCAGAGAAAGACAAATATCATATGATATCACATATGAGGAATCTAAAAACATGATACAAATGAACTTATTTACAAAACAGAAACAGACTCACAGACTTAGAGAACGAACTTATGGTTACCAGGGGCGGGAGGGCTGGGGGGGAGAGATTGGGAGTTCGGGATTGACACATACACACTGCTATATTTAAAATAGATAACCAACAAGGACCAACTGTATAGCACAGGTAACTCTGTTCAATACTCTGTAATAACCTAAATGGGAGAAGAATTTGAAAAAGAATAGATACATGTGTATGTATAACGTAATCACTTTTGTGTACACCTGAAACTAACACAACACTGTTAATCAACTACACTCCAATATAAAATAAAAATTTAGAGCAAAAGAAATACAGGTTCAAAGAGGTAAAGAAGGGCTTCCCTGGTGGTGCAGTGGTTAAGAATCTGTCTGCCAATGCAGGGAACACATGTTCGAGCCCTGCTCCGGGATGATCCCACATGCTGCTGAGCAACTAAGCCCGTGCGCCACAACTACTGAGCCTGTGCTCTAGAGCCCGCGAGCCACAACTACTGAGCCCACGTGCCACAACTACTGAAGCCCGCCCACCCAAAGCCCGTGCTCCACAACAAGAGAAGCCATGGCAATGAGAAGCCCATGCACTGCAGCGAAGAGTAGTCCCCGCTCACTGCAACTAGAGAAAGCCCACGCACAGCAACAAAGACCCAAAGCAGCCAAAAATAAATAAATAAATATATTTTTTAAAAAGAGGTAAAGAATTAATAGAAAATGGAAGTAAAGAGCAGATTATTCATGAGATTTTTCTTTAATTTTAATCTAGGTATAGCATCTATTCAGCATATATTCAGAAAAGTATAAAAATCTTAAGGGTAGTTCAGTAAATTTTCACAAAGTGATTATGTAAAACAGCACCCAGATTAAGATAAGAACATTACCAGCACCCCCCAAACACCTGGTACTCCCCCATCCTGACACCCCAAAGTTAACCACTATCCTTGCTTCCAAAATCCTAGCTAATATGTGCTTGTTTTTGAACTTTATATAAATGAAATCTTACAGTATGTGCTTTTTTTTCTGTTGCCTTTTATTCAGCATGTTTGTGAAGTTCATCCATATTCATATATTGTTTAAATGCATCATAATGGGTATTAAATATTTATTTTAAACTAACAATTTTACAATATGCAAGAAACTACATATTTGAATCTATTAATCATGTGAAGAAAAATTTGGATGTCAACTCAAAAAGTATGGAGGTGTAGTTATTTGATGTCTGTGGGCTTCCATTTTATTATATGTTAAATGAAGTTAAATACTGTTTTCCTCATAGAGTTGCTGTGAGGCTCTACACGGAAAGTGCTTAGCACAGTTGCTGACACATCTTATAAACAGCAGCCGTGGTTGTGGTTGTGGTTGTTGCCTTCCGATGAGCCATCCCAACTTTAATATTAACACCGTCTCCAAATCCCTTCTCCTTACTAACCCCCAAGTGGTATATCTAAAACATATAAACAAACATGTCCCTCCCATGCTGAAATTAACATTGTCCTAGTTTTTTATCACTTAAAGTATGTAGTCCAAGCACTCCTGCATGACTTGCAATGACAACCTAGACCAGACCCCTGCCTACCTCCTCTGTAATTTAGGGTTGCCAATACATCTTTCATGACTGTTGGGGAAAAATAACAGGGGGAAAAAAAGAAGAAATTTAAAAAAAGAAAAGCTTAGTCTATGTATGTAAAGCATTTGGCATGAAACAGGTACATAACGAATGATAAGTTACTCAGGTAGGAAGGAAGAAAGGGAGAGAGGCAAGATTGTTGCCTAATTTGATAATGTTGGCATTAGAAGGATACCTATTATGATGACAGGTCTCAGTCTGTTGGTCTTGATACCCACTTTCTAGCTTAGTTGGGTAGAAGAGGCATAAGGAAAATAAGTAGGCTACATGATTTTATCCCATTTTGTAGATGAGAGAACTGTGGTCCTGAAAGGTTAAGTGATTTGCCCAAGAATTTACACGGAATTCATGGCAGAACCAGGATTCTTATGTGAATCTGTCAGATTCCAGAGCTGCTTTTTTTCCCCTCCATTCCATGGCTCTCTGAAATATTCAAATTTTATTGTGGTGTCTCAAACATGCTCTCCTCCTAGGGGGAGATAACTTTCAATATTAGCCTCTCTGAGCCTCAGGGTCTAGCTTGTAAAATTGGGCTAATAATAATAATTGCCTTTTAAATGAGTTAATACTTGTGAAGTGCCTAGAATAGCACTTGATAAGTGTTACCTCTGTTGTTGTTTTAATTTTACAGTATCAGTTCATTGAATTTCTGATTTAAATAGAAAATCAGTGTATGAGGCTTTGGCCAAAATAGGTCTGATCTCTCATGGGAGCATTATCCCTTCCACATGAGGTAAACATCAGTGTTCTGATATACCCTTGACCATTTTCCTTATCATTACCATAGGTCCTTAACATTCCTGTGAACTCAAAACCCAATAACAGGTGCTAAATAATTACTAATTCAAAATCAGTTATTAAAATCCCTGCTATTAAAAGCTTGCAACTGGGATTTCCCTGGTGGCACAGTGGTTAAGAATCCACGTGCCAATGCAGAGGACATGGGTTCGAGCCCTGGTCCGGGAAGATCCCACATGCCACCGAGCAACTAAGCCCATGCACCACAACTACTTAGCCTGCACTCTAGAGCCTACAAGCCACAACTACTGAGCCCGCGAGCCACAACTACTGAAGCCCACGCGCCTAGAGCCCACGCTCCACAACAAGAGAAGCCACCGCAATGAGAAGCCCGCGCACCGCAACGAAGACTAGCCCCTGCTCGCCGCAACTAGAGAAAGCCGGTGCGCAGCAACGAAGACTCAACACAGCCAAAAACAAATAAATAAATAAATTTTAAAAAGCTTGCAACAAACCTGTAAAATTAGCACACATCTCAAAAAAAAAAAAGAAAAAAATTAACCATACATTCCACGGTAAAATTATATATTCTTATCTAATAAACTTGCCATAGTATCCTATTTTTAAAAACTCAACTTCTCCCCATAGTTCTTAAAAATACCGTGAAGCTCAGTTAAAAATATAAATGTTGTTTATAAATAATGTTAAAATATACATTTTCTATTATTACAATAATAATAATGGTAATATCCAAAATTCTATAACATTCCATAATTTATGATGTGTTTTTACATTTATTGTGTTTAATTTTTCTCACGAACATGTGTTTGACCAGGTATATTGTAAGTATAAATGTTGTCATTTATATTCATGGCAAGGTGAAAATGAATGGTGCATTTCAAAGGATAATTTACATCATCCTTTATACATATAACATGTCAAGAAAAGGACTTGCCTGGACAGAGACAGTACTGTTTAATTGAAATTAACTGAGCATTTATCACAGCCACAGTGGATTAGGCAGAGGACACAAGGATGACCTGGACACAATCCCTGTCCTTTGTGAGGACCCAGCCCGTCTGGACGCGGCTGAACAACATGCACGTTGCTGAGCTGAAATATTTAGATTCTCAGGATGTGGAGTCCATATGGAGGAAGCAAAGAGGGAGGACTCAATCAGCTGATAATTTAGAAAACACTGTCGTCATGAGAAGGTGCTGTAGGGCCAGAGGCTAGAGGCTTGCTTGTCAATACGTCGTCTGCAGAGCAGCGGCATCTGCATGCCCAGGAGCGCAACAGGACTACAGCATCTCAGGGCCCACACCTGACCTTCTGAGGCAGCTTCTGAACTTCACCAAGATTCCCAAGTGATCTGTACATACATTATAGTTGGTTTAGAAGCCCCGGTATAGAATGGTTCTCCATGCTGCCTGTACATTAGAAAGATCTGGGGGTTTTATTAAAAATGTCCAGACCTGGGCCTTACCTCAAGAATCACTTTACCCATCTTGGTCATATCTCAGCTCAAACATCACTTTCTCTTGGAAGTCTTCCCTGACCCACCTTCAGACCAAGATTGATTCCTCAGTGATCATTCTCAAGGCACGCTTAGCTCTAATTACACTTTGTAACTAAGCATTTGTTTATGGTATATGATAACTGTCTCTCAGATTGGCAAACGCTCTATGAGAGCAGCAACTGTTTCTGGTTTTGCTTAGCGTTACACCCCCAGCGCCTAGTAGAATTCCTGTCACATGTTAGACATTCAATACGTTCATTCATTCATTCCACAAATATCTGTTGAGCACCTACAGTATTCTAACTGCTTGAGATGTATCAGTGAATGAAACAAGGGTCCCTGAAGGAAGTGACAGACAATAAATGTGTTGTTCTATCTCTAGCAAGGAAAGAAAATTAATGATAAGGATGAAAAATAAAAGGATAATATAGTACGTTAGAGAGATATACGTGTTGTAAAAAATAAGAATGAAGGCAGGGTTAGGGGAACTGGGAGCTCTAATGGGGCTGGGACAAGGTAACATTTTAAATAGGGCAGTAAGGGTAACATGTCACATCTGCAAGAGACTTGGAGGGAGAGAGCCCACAGATCTCTCGAGAAAGAACATGCCAGACTAGAGAATCAACACTGCAGAGGTCCTGAGGAAGGAGCACGCTGGTGTTCCAGGAACTGCAAAAAGGCCAGAGTGGGCAACGTGGAATAGTGGGGAGACAGAGGAGGTGGGCAAGCTGGGGGTTAGGAGCTGGAGATGACTACACAGAGGGAACTGAGGACCAGACCATATAATGCAGGTTCTCGCAAGCGGGTGTAAGGACTTCGGCTTTTTCACTGTGTGAAACATGGAGCCATTGCAGGATTTTGAACAGCAGAGTGATATAACTTGACTTATTTTTAAAGGGAACATTCTGATTACTGTGTTGAGAACACATTAAAGGGGATCAAGAGTAGAAGCAGAGAAAAAGAAATCAAGAAACTACTGCAGCAAGTCGGGTGAGAAATGATGGTAATGATGGTGGCTTGGACCCAGGCGTTAGCAGCAGCATTGGAGAGAATTGGTTCAGAGTCTGAATAACATGTATACACACATATAAATCCATGTATTATCACAAAGCAAACACAACTATGTAAACATCACTAAGGTCGAGGAAGATAAGTCCACTCATGTCTCCTCCTCCCTAAGGGTAACTACTATCCTGACTTCTAACACCATTAGTTTACCTATTTTCAATCTTTACATAAATGGAATCAACAATATGTATTTTTTGTGTGTCTGTCCTCTTCTCTTGAAATCGATTCATGTTGTTACATGTAATTGAAGTTCATGAAAGTTTATTGCAGGATAGTGTTTGAGTGTATAAATATGCATAATTTATTTATCCTTCTTACTGTTGTCAAGTATTGGTTGTTCCCAGCTTGTGGCTATTTTGAATAATGGTACCATGAACATTCTTAAGCATGTATTTTTGTCAATATCTATTGGTCTTATTGCTAGAAATAGAACTGGATATTAGGTAATTAGTTATGGATACATACAATTTTAGTAGATAATGTTAAGCAATTTCCTAAAGTGCATTTTATCAACTTTAACTCTTACCAATTGGGTATAAAGTGTTCCAATTGCTCTGCATCAGTCTTTGTAAATTTTAGCCATTTTATTGAATATGTAGTGATATCTTGAGGGGATTTAATTTACATTTTTCTGATGACTTAAAAGTTGAACACCTTTTCATATGTTTATTGACCATTTGGAGATGGTCTTTGTGAAGTACCTCTTCAAGAATGCATTCTTCTATTGAATTGTCAGTGTCTTTTTTTCTCACTGATTTCTAGAAATTCTTTCTATATTTTGGGAATGAGACTTTTGTCAACTGCATGTATTGCAAATGTCTTCTCATACTATGTGGTTTACCTTTCACTTTCTTCAATAGTGTCTTCTGATGATTACAATTTCTTAACTTTAATGTAGTCTGATTTATTAATATTTTCATTTATGGTTAATGCTTTTTGTCTCTTATTGAGAAATCTTTCCACATGGAAAGATCATGAAGATCTTGTTTTATGTTACCTTCTAGACATTTTATTAGTTTACTACTTACATTTGGCTCTACTCTCCAACTGGACTTAATTATGGTGCAAAATAGGGATCAAGTTTCATTTTTTTCCCATGTGAATAGCCAGCTGACCTGGCACCATCTATTGAAAAGACCATCTTTCCACTTCTCTTCTACACTGCAACTTTTATCACAAATCAAGAGTTCATGTTTGTGTGTGTCTAGTTCTAAATTCTCTGTTCTGTTCCACTGATCTATTGCCAATTATTTTGGCTTTCAGCCCAGATATTCAGTAGTACAAGTTGTCCATGTTTTTCTTCTGCTTTAAGAGTATTTTGGATATTCTTAGCCCTTTGCATTTCCACATAAATTTTAGAATCAGCTGTTAACTTTAACAACAGTAACAATGAAAAATTCATTCAGGTTTTGGTTGTGATATAAATCTATAAGTGAATTAGGGGAGAACCGACATCTGTACAATACTGCATCCTCCAATCAGTGAACATGGTACACACATCCATTGATTTATGTCTTTAATTTCTATCAATAATGCTTTACAGATTTGTGTGTAGATGCCTTACGTATCTATCATTAAATATATATCCAAGAGTTTTATATTTTTAATGCCACCACAAATAATCACTTTATTCTGTTATGTAGAAACATATAAAAATTTATATGTTGAACTTGTACCCAGGAAACTTGCTAAACTACATAACTTATCTGTAGACTGTTTTGGATTTTCAATGTATGCAATTACATTGTATAAGAATAACAACATTTCCATTTCTTTCTTTTGAATCCTTGTAGCTTTTAATTTTTCTTTGCCTACAGAACCTTACTTCTGTAAGGTTTTCCTGTCTCATTCCTAGTCCAGAGGAAAGCCTTCAACAGTTCTCCTTTAAGTATGATGCTTGCTGTATGCTTTTTGCAGATGTCCATAACCAGATTAAGGAAGTTTCCCTCTATTCCTAGTTTGCTGAAGTTTTTTATCATAAAGAGATGTTGAATTTTATCAAATTATTTTTCTGTATCTATTTTTCTCTTTTATTCTGTTAATGTGGTAAATCACACTAATTGACTTGCAAATGTTAAACCAAACTTTGATTTCTGGGTTAAAATCTATTTGATCATTATATAATATCCTTTTCATATACTGCCAGATTTAGTTAGATAACAAAATCCTAAAACAATGTTAGCAATGTTCATGGATGAGATTGGCCTGATATTTGCCTTATACCAACCTTCTCAGGTTTTGGCATTAAGGTTATACTGGCCTCATAAACATATTGAGGTACAGTTAGTCTTTTTATTCTCTGGAAGACTTTGTGTCAGATTAGCATTATTTTTTCTTTTTATATTTGGTAGGATTTGCCAATAAGACCATTTAAATATGGAGTTTTCTTTTTGGTGAAGGTTTAAAATGCTGATTAAATCTAAAAATTATAGAATGGGAAGAAATAGCATCAGGCCTGAAAGCCATTCTCTCCTTTCACTGAAAGACACCTGGGTAGAAAGAAAGATGACCTAGTCAAGTAAACTTCAAGACCAAACTCAGTCCTTCTACATGCCGTAAGAGCCCAGTATATCCTTCCTGAGAACCATATCTATAGCAAGGAGAAATTTGCCATTTTCAGAATTATTTTTCCTTGATTGTGTTGAGAATTAAATGTTGCTACTGCGATTGTCCCTACTTTCCTTGGCTTTATCGTAAACATCTCCTTGTCAGGTTTTTGGGGTTTTTTTCTATTGTTCCCTTTTAGTCACCTCCCAGTGTCCAACAAAACAGGCTGATGGAATAGAAAAGGAATCAGAGAAAAATATTAATATATTAATACCTAGAATGCTAGTCCCACAACATCCATGTATTCATTAGAAAAAAAAATGAATGATAGAAGCAAATTTGGGATATTATGCTAAGTGAAATAAGTGACAGAAAAAGACAAATATCATATGATCTAACTTATATGTGGAATCTAAAAAAAAAATTATAGAAACAGAATAGATGGTGGTTTCTGGGGCTGGGGGTGTGGGCTGAGAATGAGTGAAGACAGTCAAAGTGCACAAACTTCTAGTTATAAGACAAATACATCCTGGGGATGTAAGATACAGCATGATGACTGTAGTTAACGATACTGTATTATACACTTGAAAGTTGCTAACAGAGTAAATCTTGAACACTCTCACTACACACACAAAAAATTGTAATTATGTGAGTTGATGGATGGGTTAACTAATCTTATACTGGTAAACATTTCACAACATATACATATATCAAATCATTATGTTGTACACCCTAAACTTACGCAATATTATATGTCAATTGTATCTCAATAAATCTGGAAAAAAGATGCAAAACTTATTTGAAGGTGTCTTGTAATTAGCAGAAAAAGTGAAACTGCTCAGCCTTGAAAGGTAAGACCAGGTCAAGTCTCTTCCAATGTCACACTCGCATTCACCCACATTTGGCCTCCCAAAGGAAGAAGCAGGAGGTAAATAAGATGCTTTAGTGGACAGTTTGATATGGGAAACACTTAACTTTTTGATGGTTTATCTCAGTCAGAATTCAGTGGTTTTTTCCCATTGTAGTCTAATAACACGAAAGGTAAGCCATCATGTCACTGGTGTCACGCCCTTAGAAATGTGATTCAAGACAGTCACAATGCTCTTCAACATGTTTTCTTCTTTCCTGATCATTTTTAAACTGGCAACTTACATTTGAAGTGACTTGGAGAATGATTTTTTTTTTCTTTCTTCATACAAAAAAGGAGGGGGGAGGGGTGAACATTCCCAAGCTTGTGCTATGAAATCCTTTTGGAACAAACCTAGTTTCTCAGTTAAGTGGTAATCAATATTGCTGCCAAACAAATTATCTTTCCAGTGAGACATAAAGTACATCTTTGTGTTTCCTAAAAATTTTAAAAGCCCTATATTAACCCTCTTAGATTATGACATGGGCAAAATTATCAATAAAATCATAGCCTTTATGCAAAAGCCTCCAAGCTCTCTCAGAACCTTCCTGCCGCCACATTAGAACCTCACTGTTCCAGCCTCCAGGGCCCATCCCATCCTTCCAGCCTGCGACCAGCAGCAGAGAAAAACTAATTACGTACCATTTTCTTGCCCTGTACACACTTTGAAGTGAGCAAAAAGATTAGAGTAAACTTTAACAGTGAGGGAAATTGTGCACACCCAGGCCGGTCAGTGTGGCAATCAAATCGGTGCCAAGTTCTGGGAGGTGACCAGTGATGAACATGGCATCGACCCCACCAGCACCTATCACGGGGCTAGCAACCTGCAGCTGGACCGCATCTCCGTGTACTACAGTGAAGCCACAGGTGGCAAATTTGTTCCTCATGCTATCTTGGTGGATCTAGAACCAGGGACCACGGACTCTGTTCGCTCAGGTCCTTTAGGTCAGATCTTAAGACCAGACAACTTTGTTTTTAGTCAGTCTGAGGCAAGCAACAACTGGGACAAGGGCCACTCTACAGAGGGGGCCAAGCTGGTTGACTCGGTCCTGGATGTGGTTCAGAGGGAGGCCAAGAGCTGTGACTGCCTGCAGGACTTCCAGCTGACCCACTCGCAGGGAGGGGGCATGGGCTCTGGAATGGGCACCTTGCTCATCAGCAAGACCTGTAAAGAATATCCTGACCACATCCTGAACACCTTCAGTGTGGTGCCCTCACCCAAAGTGTCCGACACTGTGGTTGAGTGCTACAACGCCACCCTCTCTGTCCACGAGCTGGTGGAGAACGCTGATGACACTTACTGCATTGACAACAAGGCCCTTTACGACGTCTGTTTCTGCACCCTCAAGCTGACCACGCCAACCTACAGACACCTGAACCACCTCGTCTCGGCCACCACGAGTGGTGTCACCACCTGCCTCTGCTTCCCTGGCCAGCTCAGTGCTGACCTCCACAAGCTAGCAGTCAACACGGTGCCCTTCCCACGTCTCCACATCTTCCTGCCTGGCTTTGCCCCTCTAACCAGCCGTGGAAGCCAGCAGTATCGGGCCCTCCCTGTGCCCGAGCTCACCCAGCAGGTCTTAGATGCCAAGAACATGATGGCTGTCTGTGACCCCCGCCATGGCCAGTTACTCACTGTGGCTGCTGTCTTCCGTGGATGGATGTCCAGGAAGGAGGTGCATGCGCAGATACTCAACGTGCAGAGCAAGAATAGCAGCTACTTCATGGAATGGATCCCCAACAACGTCAAGACGGCCGTCTGCGACATCCCACTCCACGGCCTCATAATGGCAGTCACCTTCACTGGCGCTGTTTAAGTGCATCTCAGAGGGGTTCACTGCCATATTCCGCCAGAAGGCCTTCCTCCACTGGTACACAGGTGAGGGCATGGATGAGATGGAGTTCAACGAGGCTGACAGCAACATGAACGACCTTATCTCCGAGTACCAGCAGTACCAGGATGCCACTGCAGAAGAGGAGGAGGATTTCAGTGAGGCGGCCGAAGAGGAGGCCTAAGGCCGAGGCCCCATGACCGCAGGCTTCTCAGTCCCCTCAGCCTTCTTCCCCAACTGCCCCTTTCTTCTCCCTCAGAATTTGTGTTTTCTGCCTCTATCTTGTTTTTTCTTTTTGGTGGTGGGGGTGGTTCTAGAACACTGCCTGGTATATGATAGGCGCTCAATAAATATTTGTTGTTTGTTGACTGTTTCCTCGCTCTTTCCACTCTGGGGAACCTAGATTTCTGCCATTCTGGGTAACCCTGTATTTCCTTCTCGTGCCCACTCCTCCTACCTGTTCAGTTAACATTTCCCTCTCTGTTTTTGAGATAACTCTCCAAGAAGCCAAAAATAAATGGGAATTGAAAACAAAAACAAACCAACAAACAAAAACAAAAGCCTCCAAGACCTCCTGAACTGAACAATTCTGACCCTCCCTGGGCATGGCTCTGCCATTGGGTTACGAATCTTTTTAAGCTGCAGTGTTTTATATAAAATAAATATATTTTATTTAAATATATTTTTATACAAATGGAATTTCTATATTTCAAGGTAGAATTGTATGTAACTATGCAATTTGGTCAGTTGGATTTAGTTCAGTTGATCTTCATACCATAATATTAAAGGGTATGGAGATATAATAGTTCTAACACTCTTAGAAAGAGCTTTAAAAACTGCTAGGATGGGGGAGGAGCTTCAAGATGGTGGAAGAGTAAGACGTGGAGATCACCTTCCTCCCCACAAATACATCAGAAATACATATACACGTGGAACTGCTCCTACAGAACACCTACTGAACGCTGGCAGAAGACCTCAGACCTCCCAAAAGGCAAGAAACTCCCCACGTACCTGGGTAGGGCAAAAGAAAAAAGAAAAAACAGAGACAAAAGAATAGGGACGGGACCTGCACCAGTGGGAGGGAGCCGTGAAGGAGGAAAGGTTTCCACACACTAGGAAGCCCCTTCGCGGGCAGAGACTGCAGGTGGCGGAGGGGGGAAGCTTCGGAGCCACGGAGGAGAGCGCAGCAACGGGGGTGCGGAGGGCAAAGCGGAGAGATTCCCGCACAGAGGATCGGTGCCGAGCAGCACTCACCAGCCCGAGAGGCTTGTCTGCTCACCCGCCGGGGCGGGCGGGGCTGGGAGCTGAGGCTCAGGCTTCGGTCGGATCGCAGGGAGAGGACTGGGGTTGGCGGCGTGAACACAGCCTGAAGGGGCTAGTGCGCCACAGCTAGCCGGGAGGGAGTCCAGGAAAAGGTCTGGAGCTGCTGAAGAGACAAGAGACTTTTTCTTGCCTCTTTATTTCCTGCTGCGCGAGGAGAAGGGATTAAGAGTGCCGCTTAAACGAGCTCCAGAGACGGTCGCGAGCCTCGGCTATCAGCGCGGACCCCAGAGACGGGCATGAGACGCTAAGGCTGCTACTGCGGCCACCAAGAAGCCTGTGTGCAAGCACAGGTCACTCTCCACACCTCCTCTCCCGGGAGACTGTGCAGCCTGCCACTACCAGGGTCCCGTGATCCGGGGACAACTTCCCCGGGAGAACGCACTGCATGCCTCAGGCTGCTGCAACGTCACGCCGGCCTCTGCCGCCGCAGGCTCGCCCCGCATCCGTACCCCTCCCTCCCCCCGCCTGAGTGAGCCAGAGCCCCCGAAGCAGCTGCTCCTTTAACCCCGTCCTGTCTGAGCGAAGAACAGATGCCCTCAGGTGACCTACACGCAGAGGCGGGTCCAAATCCAAAGCTGAACCCCGGGAGCTGTGCGAACAAAGAAGAGAAAGGGAAATCTCTCCCAGCAGCCACAGGAGCAGCGGATTAAATCTCCACAATCAACTTGATGTACCCTGCATCTGTGGAATACCTGAATAGGCATCAATTCATCCCAAATTGAGGAGGTGGACTTTGGGGGCAATGATATATATATATTTTTCCCTTTTCCTCTTTTTGTGAGTGTGTATGTGTATGCTTCTGTGTGTGATTTTGTCTGTATAGCTTCGCTTTTACCATTTGTCCTAGGGTTCTGTCTGTCCATTTTTTTTCTTATTACTTAAAAAATTTTTTTTCTTAATAATTATATTTTATTTTAATAACTTTATTTTATTTTATTTCACTTTATTTTATTTTATTTTATCTTCTTCTTTCTTTCTTTCTTTTTTTCCTCCCTTTAATTCTGAGCCATGTGGAGGACAGGCTCTTGGTGCTCCAGCCAGGAGTCAGTGCTATGCCTCTGAGGTGGGAGAGCCAAGTCCAGGACACTGGTCCACAAGACACCTCCCAGCTCCACGTAATATTAAATGGTGAAAATCTCCCAGAGATCTCCATTTCAACACCAAGACCCAGCTCCACTCAATGACCAGCAAGCTACAGTGCAGGACAACCTATGACAAACAACTAGCAAGACAGGAACACAACACCATCCATTAGCACAGAGGCTGCCTAAAATCGTAATAAGGTCACAGACACTCCAAAACACACCACCAGACGTGGGCCTGCCCACCAGAAAGACAAGATCCAGCCTCATCCACCAGAACACAGGCACTAGTCCCCTCCACCAGGAAGCCTACACAACCCACTGAACCAAACTTAGCCACTGGGGACGGACACCAAAAACTACGGGAACTACGAACCTGCAGCCTGTGAAAAGGACACCCCAAACACAGTAAGTTAAGCAAAATGAGAAGACAGAGAAACACACAGCAGATGAAGGAGCAAGGTAAAAACACACCAGACCTAACAAATGAAGAGGGAATAGGTAGTCTACCTGAAAAAGAATTCAGAATAATGATAGTAAAGATGATCCAAAATCTTGGAAATAGAATGGAGAAAATACAAGAAACGTTTAACAAGGACCTAGAAGAACTAAAGAGCAAACAAACCATGATGAACAACACAATAAATGAAATTAAAAATTATCTAGAAGGGATCAATAGCAGAATAACTGAGGCAGAAGAACGGATAAGTGACCTGGAAGATAAAATAGTGGAAATAATTACTGCAGAGCAGAATAAAGAAAAAAGAATGAAAAGAATTGAGGACAGTCTCAGAGACCTCTGGGACAACGTTAAAGGCACCAACATTCAAATTACAGGGGTCCCAGAAGAAGAAGAGAAAAAGAAAGGGACTGAGAAAATATTTCAAGAGATTATAGTTGAAAACTTCCCTAATATGGGAAACGAAAGAGTTAATCAACTCCAGGAAGCACAGAGAGTCCATACAGGATAAATCCAAGGAGAAACATGCCAAGACACATATTAAACTATCAAAAATTAAATCCAAAAACAAATATTAAAAGCAGCAAGGGAAAACCAACAAGTAACACATAAGGGAATCCCCAAAAGGTTAACAGCTGATCTTTCAGCAGAAATTCTGCAAGGCAGAAGGGAGTGGCAGGACATATTTAAAGTGATGAAAGAGAAAAACCTACAACCAAGTTTACTCTACCCAGCAAGGATCTCATTCAGATTTGATGGGAGAAATTAAAAGCTTTATAGACAAGCAAAAGCTAAGAGAATTCAACACCACCAAACCAGCTTTACAACAAATGCTAAAGGAACTTCTCTAGGCAGGAAACACAAGAGAAGGAAAAGACCTACAATAATAAACCCAAAACAATTAAGAAAATGGGAATAGGAACATACATATCAATAATTAGCTTAAATGTAAATAGATTAAATGCTCCAACCAAAAGACATAGACTGGCTGAATAGATACAAAAACAAGACCCATATATATGCTGTCTACAAGAGACCCACTTCAGACCTAGGGACACATACAGACTGAAAGTGAGGAGATGGAAAAAGATATTCCATGCAAATGGAAATCAAAACAAAGCTGGAGTAGCAATTCTCATATCAGACAAAATAGACGTTAAAACAAAGACTATTACAAGAGAAAAAGAAGGACACTACATAATGATCAAGGGATCGATCCAAGAGGAAGGTATAACAATTGTAAATATTTATGCACCCAACATAGGAACACCTCAATACATAAGGCAAATACTAACAGCCATAAAAGGGGAAATCGACAGTAACACAATCATAGTAGGGGACTTTAACACCCCACTTTCACCAATGGACAGATAATCCAAAATGAAAATAAATAAAGAAACACAAGCTTTAAATGATACATTAAACAAATGGACTTAATTGATATTTATAGGACATTCCATCCCAAAACAACAGAATACACGTTCTTCTCAAGTGCTCATGGAACATTCTCTAGGATAAATCATACCTTGGGTCACAAATCAAGCCTTGGTAAATTTAAGAAAACTGAAATCATATCAAGTATCTTTTCTGATCACAACGCTATGAGACTAGATATCAATTACAGGAAAAAATCTGTAAGAAATACAAACACATGGAGGCTAAACAACACACTACTTAATAACCAAGAGATCACTGAAGAAATAAAAGAGGAAATAAAAAAATACCTAGAAACAAATAACAATGAAAACACAACGAACCAAAACCTATGGGATGTGGCAAAAGCAGTTTTAAGAGGGAAGTTTATAGCTATACAAGCCTACATTAAGAAACAAGAAACATCTCAAATAAACAACCTAACCTTACATCTAAAGCAATTAGAGAAAGAAGAACAAAAAACCCCAAAGTTAGAAGGAAAGAAATCATAAAGATCAGATCAGAAATAAATGAAAAAGCAATGAAGGAAATGATAGCAAAGATCAATAAAACTAAAAGCTGGTTCTTTGAGAGGATAAACAAAATTGATAAACCATTAGCCACACTTATCAAGAAAAAAAAGGAGAAGATGCAAATCAATAGAATTAGAAATGAAAAAGGAGAAGTAACAACTGACACTGCAGAAATACAAAGGATCATGAGAGATTACTACAAGCAATTATATGCCAATAAAATGGACAACCTGGAAGAAATGGACAAATTCTTAGAAAAGCACAACCTTCCGAGACTGAACCAGGAAGAAATAGAAAATATGAACAGACCAATCACAAGCACTGAAATTGAAACTGTGATTAAAAATCTTCCAACAAAGAAAGCCCAGGACCAGATGGCTTCACAGGGGAATTCTATCAAACATTTAGAGAAGACCTAACACCTATCCTTCTCAAACTCTTCCAAAATATAGCAGAGGGAGGAACACTCCCAAACTCATTCTACGAGGCCACCATCACTCTGATGCCAAAACCAGACAAAGATGTCACAAAGAAAGAAAACTACAGGCCAATATCACTGATGAACATAGATGCAAAAATCCTCAACAAAATATTAGCAAACAGAATCCAACAGCACCTTAAAAGGATCATACACTATGATCAAGTGGGGTTTATCCCAGGAATGCAAGGATTCTTCAATATATGCAAATCAATCACTGTGATACACCATATTAACAAATTGAAGGAGAAAAACCATATGATCATCTCAATAGATGCAGAGAAAGCTTTCAACAAAATTCAACACCCATTT
The DNA here is from genome assembly GCF_965194825.1 of Balaenoptera physalus. Taxonomy (NCBI): domain Eukaryota; kingdom Metazoa; phylum Chordata; class Mammalia; order Artiodactyla; family Balaenopteridae; genus Balaenoptera; species Balaenoptera physalus. The sequence continues at coordinate 107,494,531 of NC_138890.1, read as the reverse complement.
ATGATAAAAACCCTGCAGAAAGTAGGCATAGAGGGAACTTTCCTCAACATAATAAAGGCCATATATGACAAACCCACAGCCAACATGATCCTCAATGGTGAAAATCTGAAACCATTTTCACTAAGATCAGGAAAAAGACAAGGTTGCCCACTCTCACCACTATTATTCAACATAGTTTAGGAAGTTTTAGCCACAGCAATCAGAGAAGAAAAAGAAACAAAAGGAATCCAAATTGGAAAAGAAGAAGTAAAGCTGTCACTATTTGCAGATGACATGATACTATACATAGAGAATCCTAAAGATGCTACCAGAAAACTACTAGAGCTAATCAGTGAATTTGGTAAAGTAGCAGGATACAAAATTAATGCACAGAAATCTCTTGCATTCCTATACACTAATTGTGAAAAATCTGAAAGTGAAATTAAGAAAACACTCCCATTTACCACTGCAACAAAAAGAAAAAAATATCTAGGAATAAACCTACCTAAGGAGACAAAAGACCTGTATGCAGAAAATTATAAGACACTAATGAAAGAAATTAAAGATGATACAAATAGATGGAGAGATATACCATGTTCTTGGATTGGAAGAATCAACATTGTGAAAATGACTCTATAACCAAAGCAATCTACATATTCAATGCACTCCCTATCAAACTACCACTGGCATTTTTCACAGAACTAGAACAAAAATTTCACAATTTGTATGGAAACACGAAAGATCCCAAACAGCCAAAGCAATCTTGAGAAAGAAAAACGGAGCTGGAGGAATCAGGCTCCCTGACTTCAGACTATACTACAGAGCTACAGTAATCAAGACAGTATGGTACTGGCACAAAAACAGAAATATAGATCAATGGAACAGGATAGAAAGCCCAGAGATAAACCCACGCACATATGGTCACCTTATCTTTGATAAAGGAGGCAAGAATACACAGTGGAAAAAGACAGCCTCTTCAATAAGTGGTGCTGGGAAAACTGGACAGCTACATGTAAAAGTATGAAATTAGAACACATCCTAACACCATACACAAAAATAAACTCAAAATGGATTAAAGACCTAAATGTAAGGCCAGACACCATCAAACTCTTAGAGGAAGACATAGGCAGAACACTCTATGACATAAATCACAGCAAGATCCTTTTTGACTCACCTCCTAGAGAAATGGAAATAAAAACAAAAATAAACAAATGGGACCTAATGAAACTTAAAAGCTTTTGCACAGCAAAGGAAACCATAAACAAGACGAAAAGACAACCCTCAGAATGGGAGAAAATATTTGCAAATGAAGTAACTGACAAAGGATTAATCTCCAAAATTTACAAGCAGCTCATGCAGCTCACCATTAAAAAAACAAACAGCCCAATCCAAAAATGGGCAGAAGACCTAAATAGACATTTCTCTAAAGAAGACAAACAGATTGCCAACAGACAAATGAAAGAATGCTCAACGTAATTAATCATCAGAGAAATGCAAATCAAAACTACAATGAGATATCATCTCACACCAGTCAGAATGGCCATCATCAAAAAATCTACAAACAAGAAATGCTGGAGAGGGTGTGGAGAAAAGGGAACCCTCTTGCACTGTTGGTGGGAATGTAAATTGATACAGCCACTATGGAGAACAGTATGGAGGTTCCTTTAAAAACTAAAACTAGAACTACCATACGACCCAGCAATCCCACTACTGGGCATATACCCTGAGAAAACCATAATTCAAAAAGAGTTATGTACAGAAATGTTCATTGCAGCTCTATTTACAATAGTCAGGACGTGGAAGCAACCTAAGTGTCCATCAACAGATGAATGGATAAAGAAGATGTGGCACATATATACAATGGAATATTACTCAGCCATAAAATGAATGAAACTGAGTTATTTGTAGTGAGATGGATGGACCTACAGACTGTCATACAGAGTGAAGTAAGTCAGAAAGAGAAAAACAAATACCATATGCTAACATATATATATGGAATCTAAAAAAAAAAAAAGAAAATGGTCAGAAGAACCCAGGGGCAAGACGGGAATAAAGATGCAGACCTACTAGAGAATGGACTTGAGGATACCGGGAGGGGGAATGGTAAGCTGGGACAAAGTGAGACAGTGGCATGGACATATATACACTACCAAACGTAAAATAGATAGCTAGTGGGAAGCAGCTGCATAGCACAGGGAGATCAGCTCGTGGCTTTGTGACCACCTAGAGGGGTGGGATAGGGAGGGTGGGAGGGAGGGAGATGCAAGAGGGAAGAGATATGGGGACATATGTATATGTATAACTGATTCACTTTGTTTTAAAGCAGAAATTAACACACCATTGTAAAGCAATTATACTCCAATAAAGATGTTAAAAAAAAAACTGCTAGGATAATATATACTGACATAGTTTGTATGGTTGGTACAATTCTACTGCTGTCATATAGCCAAAGCCACCATTTCTATTTTCTAAAATGTCTTAGGACATGAGAAAATTATGTGATTTCTAAAAGACAGATAACGTATAATAGAGCATATCAAGCACTTTGAGAAACACTGCATTTATATCATTAACACATGTTGTATCTTTCTATTATTAGCAAATTGCAGGCTTAATAAGTATTTGGGGATGGAAAGATGGAAGAAGCCATGGAAGGAGTTTACTAAAGGTAAAATATCATCACGCTAAAATGAGGTTTACTTGGATGAGCTGAACACGTTATGAATTATTAAGACAGGTTGGTTGCCATCACCGTAAAATACTATAAGGTGGCACTATTTAGAATTATTGTCAATCCGCAATTTACTAACTCAGAATGCATTTCTTCATATAACTCTAGGTTATATTTGAGCAGAATCTATACAGGTGATGGTTGAAAAACGTGCATTCATAGTGAAAAATATAGGAACAACATTGCAACACTAAGAATATGTAAAGACATAATAAGAAGTAACCAGATTACTACAGTTTTTTGTTCACTTGTTTCAAGAATGCTTTATTTCATGAAAAACGGGATTACTTTTGTAAGGAAGTAGGTAGAAAAATTTCAGGAGATTCTGAAGTGTGTTTTTAAATGATTTAGAGGTTGAGATAGTGATCTCTAGGGGTAATTCTCTTTGAAAATATTTTTAAGGAAATCTGGAAAAAAATTTGTCTCTCAAGGAAAAAAAATTGTTTCAGGATGTTGAGAAAAACAGAAAAAGATTTATGTGATCACCAAGAGATGAATAAGAAATAGAATGGTTGGGTCAGCTGCTCCCCTGTGTTAGTGATCAGGTACTACTGTTATCAGGGGTTCCTAACTGTCATCCTGACTTAAGCAGACCCCGTGAGAGGACCATGTGTACCCTACCGATGGTATACCCAATCTTAAAGTTGAATTTAATTGCCTTGTAGTGCCTGCACACTTTTAAAAGGAAAAAAAGATGGTATCAAGAATAAAAGAAATTGCCAAAACCTAATCCCCAATAATAGGCATTCATTAAGTAGATCACATATTTTTATATCATTGTATATTTTTTAAGGATGATGATAGAATAACCATAAATTTTATCATCAAACTAAAAAAATTTGGGGAGAGCAAAGAGATGTTATTAAAAATGACCCCAGGAAAAGTGATATAAATCAGATTGATCCAAGCACACCAGGACTTATAAAATATTATAAATTATATATTCAAAATTGATAGGTTGTAGAAGTGTATGAAGTAGCTCAACTTCATTAGATTATGCCAAAGTGTTTTCTAAAGTGACTGTGCAGTTTATCACATCTTCACCAAAACTTGATATTACAATACCTTTAAATTTTACCAATATAATGGGTGTAAAATGTATTTCATTATGGTTTAAGTTGGCATATCCCTCATTACTAATAAAGTTGAACACCTTTTCATAAGTTTATTGGCTGCTTATTTTTCCTCATCTGTGAAATGTCTGTTAATGTCTTTTACCTTTTTCTCCAATAGATTGTCTTTTCATATTGGTTTGATGTTTTCATGTTCTGGACACTATCCTTTATTGGTTATATGTGTTGCAAATATTTTCTCCCAGTTTGTGAGGTGACATTTCCTCAGTTTTGGGGGGGGGGATCTTGTGATAAATTAATAGGATATTTATCACTGTTTCTTCATGTTTCATTATTTTGATGTATTGATTAAGAATCCATTCCTATGCAGAGTTGACCTATTTACTTCTAAAAGTATTTAAGTCCTGCCTTTCATAATGAAATGCTCCAGCTGTCTGAAATTGATTTTTGCATACGGTGAGGGGAGATCTTAGGGGGAAAGGTGGAAGGCAGTTGCCCCTCACTTTGTGACATTCAGGGATCTGATACACATCCTCTGCGGGCGGCAGGCACAGTGGACTGGGTCAGAGTCATGCCTGAGCAAGCTGAGAAGAGCTTGCCCTAGTGGCTTCTGCCAGCAGAGCAGACTCTGTGCAGGGTCTCTGATGTAGTCTTGCTACCGATGCAGGCCTGCAGGTTTGTTGCCTTTTTCACACATGTGCAGCCTGAACAAACCCATGTAGGCCACTGGGCAATGCAGATAACATACCCAACCCCACCCAGCACATGCCCAATACTGCGCTTGCTTACATGTCTAGATACATGCTTTCTCATTTTGGTCTCCAAATATTTTCCTTCATAAATTAGCCATGCATTTGAAAATATGTTTTTTATGTTTTATCCAGTACTTTAAATGTCCTTCCCTAAGAAGTGTTCTAGGAATATCTATCTACTTAGCCAAGTTGCCTGCAACAAAAGTCTGTAATGTGGTTTCAAAGTGCTTTGAAGTGGAGTCTAGACTGAATGAGCATTAAACCAAAGTTTATGCTAAAGGTGTAAACACAGTCCCTGTTTTTTTTTTAATTTATAAGATTTTAATTTACAAAAAGCTACTTTTTTTTCCTTTTTCTCTTCTTTCTTTACATCACTCTTTTCCTTATCTTTCTCTTTCTCTTTGTTATCTTTTCTATTCTTTTTGCCGTCTTCTTTTTCCTGCCCTTCTTTCTTCTCTGCATCCCAGTTGGCGATCTTGTTGTTGATGAGGTTGTGCAAGGTGACCACGGAACGGATCAGCGAGGCCAAATACACCACCACCATCTGGTCATTGGTCTTTAGGTAAAAGGCCTTGACAAACTCCTGCAGGCTGACATCCGGCAGCAGGTTGAAGACGTCCTGCATCTGGTAGATGATCTGATGGTTGATGGGCAGCTTGCCTGTGGCCACTTTCTCCAGGTAGCTCCTGATATCCAGAAGCTTGGAGTTGAGTCCCTTCAAACCATGGACCTGGTTTGTGATCTGCTGGGAAAGAGTGCCCACTGTAGTGTCTTTGATGTCCCATAACAAGTGTTCAACTCCGACTTCCTCAGCTTCCTCTGCTCCAATTTCACTGGTCACGTGCTCAAATGTTTTTGAGGTTGGAGTTCCATCATCGTGAACTTCTTCCACCAAAATATATGCTTCTGTGGGCAGTCCCAAGTCCTTTGGTTTCACGTCAATGATGACCAATACTGAGTTAGGGCAGTATCTTTTCATGAGTTCATTGATGGCGATGTTATTCTTGTGTAGTTTAGGGCCTGTGTGGTACCACCCAACTATTCTTTCTCTGGCATTGACCTTCTTAAACATTCCATACATGTTTTCCAAATAATCGTGGTCTAAAAACCAGACAGAATCATCTTTGTCATCTTCATCGAAAGGACAAGTGATGCTCAGAGACATTAAATTTCTTTGCCAACGTGACTCTAATTTTGTTTCTGAGAATACTATTTTTATTTTTTATTTCTGTCTTGTTTCTTAGGGATGGCAGTGGTATATTTCCCTCAAAATCTTTGCAATGCCTTTTCCCAACCTTCTGACAAAACTCATTTTAGTGAAAGATCTGTAGCCATGTGTAAAGAGGAAAAGAAGAAGAAAGAATTGAAATTTTCTGATTATCAGTAACAAATTACAGTTGGATAACAGGCACTAAAAATTTAATTACAATTGGATAACAGGCACTAAAAATTTAGTCAGAATAATCAACTGAAATATATTTTCGTGTTGACATGCTTAATAGGAAATATACCTTCTATCTTAGAAGATTAAATTTTAGAACACAATACATTATGTATCTACTGTTTTATCATCATTATTTGGAGGATTTATTTCCCTTTCTCTCATAATCAAGTTACAAAAAGGATGTTTTCTTAGGTTTGGTTTTCAGGAAACAGATTTGAGATGGATATTTGCCTGCAGAAAATGTATTGGGGAATGCTTTCAGGCACAATACAATAAGGGAAAGGGGAAAGAAGAATTGAACAGAGGGAAGTGTTAAAGTAAAAGGCAACTGCAGCAGAGGCCTTAGCTTTTCCTATGGTGAACTCTAGCTGCAATGGTCTTTCAAAGTTGTCCTGAACTGAGGCAAGGGGACTAAGCCTCTGTCCCCCTCATGACCCAATCATGGGATGAGGGGTGCCATGGAATTGGGGATAGGGCACAACCATAGGCAAAGTGGCTTCCTTTGGCCAAGGGCAATTCCTGTAGAAAGAATTCATCTCTGAGCTATGGCAACCAAAACTCTCAACAGTTGGGACAACATATGCCTTGGTCCTGGTTTGGGGTGGGAGGCATCTCCCTTGGGAGGAATCTGGGCAGCCTACCAGAGCATTTTTAATTTTAAACAAGAAGTATAGTAGGCTCTAAGCAACCAGTGTTTTCTGACACTGACTTTTCTGCTGACTTCTTTTAAAGTACTCCAAAATCAAATAAATTTCTCTAATTACCTCAAATCTTGAGAAAACTTAATTTAAAAATTAGAGAAACAGAAATGATTAGAAATTAGAAATTGGAAGGCTTATGTGTTTTGGTTTTTTTGACGAAGCTTTATTTTTAAAAATGAGGACCCTCAATTTTAAGAATAGTACTAAAACAAAATGACACAAATCAGAGAAAAATTTCAAAAATGCTAAAGCACCACTTCTGATGACATCTGTAGTGAATGCTGTGGTGTGCTGCCAAGATCCCCCTCCAGGACCGTGACATCTATACCCCTATCAGCCAGGATGTTGGCTACTGACTGTTTGCAATTAAGTTTTCTTCTGGAAATTGCCTTTGATAGAAGAAAGCCACCTGCTCAAATATCACTTCATCTTTAAAGATACTTCCCTGGTGGCGCAGTGAATAAGACTCTGCGCTCCCAAAGCAGGGGGCCTGGGTTCGATCCCTCCTCAGGGAACTAGATCCCACATGCATGCCACAACTAAGAGTTCTCATGCCACAACTAAGGAGCCCACAAGCTGCAACTAAGGAGCCCACGTGCCGCAACTAAGGAGCCCATGTGCTGCAACTAAGACCCAGTGCGACTAAATAAATAAATAAATTTTTTTAAAAGATACTCTTAATTTAGCATCTGGTTAAAATCTTGGCCTTGCTGCCTCAAATTAGGACAGCTCTGAATGACCATCCCAGCTCCAGAGCTCCCCACATAATCAGCTGAGGCCTTTCTTGCAACTATTGGGTTGGCCAAGAAGTTCGTTCCATAACATCTTATAGAAAAACCCGAATGCACTTCTTGGCCAACCCAACTCATCACAAATCAATCTCTCCTTTTGCCCAATCCTGCTTCCTTTACACCTCTTTACATATCCTGTATCCAAGAACACTTGGATCCAGTCAACTTCCTGAACATATATCTCTGTTGAGTCTTTTTTCCAGGGAATTTGATCTAAGAGAGTTAGTACCAAGAATAACCCCAGGAAGCAGACTCTAAGATAAAATGTTTGAGTTGGATCATCCTTTGGCCAACTGGCAATAAGAACCCTGTCACTGGGGCTAAGTAGATTCCTGATGTCTCCTAGCATGCTGTAACTGTTCCAATGTTATAACTTTCACCAATGACAAACTCATAGAAGGGAATGCATTGGTGTGGGCAATATCTCAGGTATTTTAGAAGCCTGGAGGCTTTAGTAGTAGAGGTTATAATGAAAAGGTAAAGATAACTAACTGTTAATTTAAGGAAAAGTGTGAAGGCAAGAGGGCCTTCTTGGAAGCATATAAAAGGGGCTCTAATCTTTGCTGCCAAAGGGCAGGAAATGCTAACTATTGGACCCAGTAATCATGAAGTAGTATATTTCCAGAAAATGTTGAATTTTCAGCCCAAACAAGTCTGCCATTCCAAGGCCAGGACCTTGATGAGAAAGGAATAGGACCATGAAACACAGGATGGGAAGATTTAGGCACTCAATTTTAAATCCTTAAGTTTTGCTGAACCCTCCAGACCTGCACAGTGGCTCATTCGTTTGTGTTAAAGGCTAGTGTCCACCCTTCCTTACACATGATGCAGAGACTCTGCTTTAAAAGACAACACATGCTCTTCTCAAGATCTACCCCCACTTTCTTCTCTGGCTACCAAACCAATTGTCAGGGTCAAGTCATGACATAACCTGGCCAAGAATGTTCTGGGCTTATTGAGAGAGAAAAGGATATATATGCTAAAGGAGTTGCAGGGCCAAAAAACATATGCCAGTGGGAGTCAGGAGAGTGGGATTAGATCCTGACGGTGCAGGATCAAAAGGGTGTAGAGCGTAAGTTTTCACAAAGGAGAGTTTGTTGATTTGGAAGCATCCTCCTATGATACAGGATTTAACACCCTGGCAAGCACTCAGGTAACAGTGCAAACATACTCCTAGATGGCTCTTGGATTCTAAAAAGGCTGTAATCCACACTAAGTGAAGTAGAAATGCCGCGATTGCCATGGCAGATGTGAAAGAAAGGATCAACAGATTCAGGGAAATGGGGATTCTGGAGTGGAGAGAAAACACAAGGCTGGAGAACCCACCACCTTCTAGGGACAGCTTACAGAACATGGTAAGAAACGAGCTGGTTAGAGGGGCACTAGAATCATTGAGAAGATCAGTGGTGGCTGTTGTCTGCAGGCCAGGGCTAAGGTAAGAGATGCTACTATAGTACTTCTCTCCCTGAAAGTGACAGAGATGACAGAGGCCAGCAGAGATGATAGGGATGATAATAGAGGCCAAGTAGTGATGATGGTGAATGATCAGAAGCAAGTTAGGGGATATTATCATTATGAGTGGGTAATTACTCACAAGGAGCTATGGAGATGTTCAAAGGACATGGCATTCCTAAGGCAAAGTCATGGGCAGCCAACAAGTCTTGATATATTTCTTAATATATACAACAAAAAGAAATCAAGGATGGATAATCAAGAGGCTTAGGACAGCTGCCCTAGTAAAAAGCCCAGTTTGTAGACCTGAGCCAGTCTTAGACCTAAAATCCAATGACTAAAAGAGATGCTGGGTCCCTAGGAGAAATAACCTTGCAACAGAACAGCAAGCATATATGGTAGTCCCTGATTAAAAGGACCTATAGCCATTTACTCAGATTATCATAAAGTTGGAAAAGAGGAACACTCATACTTTTTGAGGACTGTTAGGCACAGGTCCAAATTAACATTGCTAACCAGAGGCCCAAAGAGTTATCATGGCCCCTGTTGGAGTGGAGATGTATGGGAGCCAGATATTAAGTAAAGTCCTGGTCCAAGTCTGGCTTACAGCAGGTCCACTAGGTCCATAGTGGTCATTCCCTGGGTCTCCAGAGGTATAATTGGAATGGAAATATTTGGTGGTCTGTAGAACCTCCACATTTGGTCCTTGGCATGTAGGGTAAAATCTGTCATAGTAGAAAAAGCCCAGTGAAAGCCTATGAAACTTCCCTTTCACAGATAAAAATATTTCATCCTGGTGGTAGTGGCAGAGATGAGTACGACCGTTATAGACCTAAAGAATGCAGAGATAGTGGTCACCAACACTTTCCATTTAAATTCATGGTATCCATAATGAATTCCACAAAGCCAGATGGCTCCTGTACCTGACATTTGACTACCACAAACCTATCCAATTGCAGCTACTGTGCCAGATGTGGTAATATTTACTACAACAGATTAATATAGCCTCAGGTACAAACTATGCAGCCGTTGATCTAGCAAATGTGATCTTTTCTATTCCCATCAGGAAAGAGGATCAGAAGTAGTTCATATTCATGTCAGATGCACAGTCATACACATTTAATCTTGCACAAGGCTATGTTAACTCTGCACGGTAGGTCACACTATAGTCCAAATGAACCATCTGGATCATCTGGACATTTCACAAAACGTCACATTGGCCCACTATATTGATGACATCATGTTAATCAGACCAGATGAGCAAGAATTGACAAGTGGAGGCCTTGGTAAGACACATGTGTTCCAGAGAGTGGAGGATAAACCTTAAAGATTCAGGGACTTCACACAGCAGTGAAGTTTGAAGGGGTCAAGTGGTCTAGGGTATGCCAGAACATTCCCTCCAAAGTAAAACACAAATTATTACATCTTGGCATCCCCACCACAAAGAAAGAAGAATGACACCAGGTACGCCTCTTCAGGTTCTGGAGGTAGCATATTCCAAACTCTGAGCAATTGATTCAATGACATGGAATGTAGCCAGTTTTGACTGTGACCAAGGACAGCAAACAACTCTGCAGCACTGCATCAGCTGCAGGCAAGCAGCTTGGCTTCACAGGCTGTGTAACCTGGTAGGCCCCACGGTATTAAATTTCTTCAAGATTTGAAGCAGTTCTAAAAATTAATATGGTTTTGCAGTAATTCAATATAGGTAAGTCAGACAGACAGCACTGGTTGCTTAAAGCCTGCCGCCATCCTTCATGTTTAAAATTTGGGTACTGGAAAGAAAGACATTTTCCATATTGGGACTGATGTGATTACTAGCCCCCCATCTATATGAGGACAATGTCTAGATAATGAATACAAATAGTCATAAATGAAGGGATTTCTCATAAGCTCTCAGAAGCCAAAATAATCACTTGAAAAATGAATGATTTGATTAACTACATAGTTATTTCCTCTACATAAAACTGTAGTCTTCAACTATTAGACCTCATAAGGACCTTCAAGGTCATCGAGTCCAAGGCTTTAATTTTACAAATGAAGAAACTGAGGCAAAAAAAAAAAAAAGATTAAGGAATTTGCCTAATATATTTTTGATTTAAATTTTACCAAAGCCTAATTTACATCCAATTATATTCTCATAAAACTAAGTCTAATCAATTCCATATTTAACAATTAAAAACCAAAATCAATCAAATCTAAAATGCAATCATGTAAAAGAGATTCATATATTAAATCATAAAAAATAGAACAGGTGATTAGACAAGGAGTCATTCGCCCAGCCATCTCCTTATCTGGAAACATAGTTCATGTGTCATGTGGTCTTAAGTCTTTATTTCTTCCAACAAAATCCTTTACACAAACTCATAATGACACAAAGTTGCTAAAATTTATGTCCCCATTTCCCCTGATTAATTTATAGACTGAACATTATCACTTTTAATCATTTTATGAGACTGGTATTTTTATGGCCAGAAAAGGTCTCAAGGTTATCTTTTGTGTTATAGAATTTGGTCTCTAAGCTCTACAAATCCAAACTTGATGGTGTGATGAGCCGGAGGGAAAAAAATAACTTACTCCTCCCAAACCTATATAAAGCTAATGGCTGCCATAAAAGTCAGAAGTCATTCAAGCAAAGGTTTCTGTTGATCAAACCCTATAGACTTTTTAATACTAATTTATCTTGGCTTCTTTCCTTAAACTTGGGTGCTTCCACTCCTTGGCCTAATTAATCACTCTCCTGATTCCCTTTCTACCTCTCTACTTCTTCTCAGCCTCCTTTACATCACCTCTGCTTAGCTCTTAAACATTAGAACGCCTAAGGATTCTATCCTTGCCTTATTCCCTTCTTTACACTCTATAATAGGGATTCTTAACAAAGCAGGTGTGAATTTGAATATTCCCACTAACCCCTCACACTCAGTATTCTCTTCAATTATGAAAGCATAAAATAAACTATGGTAATATTACAGTCACTATCGCTCTGTAAACATTTTTTTTAAATCACAGATTTTTTTAATATCACATTGAACTTGTTTCAGAGAGCATTCATACTCATCACCTACTTCAAACATACTGTAGGAGAAACCAGCACATAAAAATATAATATGAGAAAGTACAAGAATAAAGGAAGGAATTAAGTTTCATGGAAGCAGATGGAAGAAAGTGTGTAACTCTTATTAGAAGAATTGAGAAGTGTGTTCTAGAAGTAACATATGACATTGACCTTGAAAGATGAATAGGGGTTGTCCAGATGAGAAAAAGGGGAGAGGCCTTTCCCAACAGAACAAACACATCAAGGATCATGAGTTGTGAGAGAGGGGTGAACCGTTCTGTTCCATAGGAGCACAGCACGTGAATGAGGGAGGGAGGGAGGGAGGGAGGGGAGGGAAGGGTAGAGGCATATGATCAAGCTGAGCAGATAGGTGGGGGAATGGTTGTGAAAGCCTGTGCATGCTATGCTAAGGCCTTCAGATCTTCTCTTACAGGCAATGATAAACCACCAAAGGTTTTAATCAGAAGTTCAGTATCTTATTTGTATTTTAAGGTGCTAAAGCTAATATCAATATGGAGGGAAAACTGGTGGCATGGAGACTAGTGAAAGGGCTATCGCAGTAGTTCCCTTCAGGAGATGTGAATTGTTGCCTTGGGAGATAAGAAAGCAGTAAAAATTAAAACTGGATTAATTTTCTGGCTTAGATGATGGGGTAATTGTGATGCCATTAACGAAAAGGGAGAATATAGGAATATGAACATAAAAATCTTAATTTGGAAAGAAGATTGTATACTTTGGGAATGCTTATTCAGCTTCATGCAACAAAGAATATGTCTACCAGTGGCTCAACACAAATAAGGTTTTATTTTCCTCATTAAACAAGAAGTTTGGAGGTGAGCAGCTACTGGCACTTGTTCAGCAATTGGTAAGATTTTGGCTTCACCAAAGAAGAAATACAAATAGCAAATAAATGAAAAGTTTAACATCATGTCCCATATATATGATATGAATTTACCCATATCACTAGGTAAATTCAAATTAAAACCATGATGAGCTACTAGTAGCATATATTAGAATTGCTAAAATTCTAAAACTGACCACCAAGTGTGGACAAAGATACAGATCAATTGGAACTCTCAAACATTGCTGGTGGGAATGTTAAATTGGAAAGCCGCTTTGGGAAATAGATTAGCAGTTTAATATAAAGTCTTATAAAGTTAAACATACATTTACCACATGACTCAGGAATCCCACTTATAGGTATTTACCCCCCAAAATGAAAGCTTTTATTATGCTAAGTGAAAGAAGACAAAAAAAAAATATGATATTCTGGAAAGGCAAAACTAAAAGAACTGTAATCATATCAGTGGTAGCCATGAGATGGCGAAAAGGGATTCCCTCAAAGAGGCATAAGGGAATTTTACAGGATGGTGGAAATGTTCAATATCCTGATTGTGAAGCCAGTTATATATTTATATATATTTATCAAAATTCATGGGGCTGTATACCTAAAAGAGTGAATTTTACTCTATGTAAATTTTTCTTCAGTGAACCTGATGTTTAAAAAAAAACCCAGATCTATTTTTCCAAAGAAAACAAAACACTAATCTGAAAAGATATATGCACCCCTATGTTCACTGTAGTGTTATTCACAATAATCAAGATATGAAAGCAACCTAAGTGCCCATCGATAGACAAATGGATAAAGAAGTTGTGGTGTATGTGTGTGTGTATAGACACACACACAATGGAATATTACTCAGCCATAAAAATAATGAAATCTTGCCATTTGCAAGAACATAGATGGACCTAGAGAGTATTATACTAAGTGAAATAAGTCAGACAAAAGACAAATACCAAATGATTTCATTAACATGTGAAACCTACAAAACAAATGAACAAACACAAAACAGAGTTACAAAATAATAGTCATGGGGATGAAATGTACAGCATGAGGGAATATAGTCAACAGTCAATAATATTGTAATAAATTTGTACGGTGACAGATGGTAACTAGACTTATGATGATGATCATTTTGTAATGCATAGAAATACTGAATCATTATGTTATGCACTTGGAAATAACATAGCGATGTAGGTCAGCTATACTTCAAAAAAAAAAAAAAAGCCCCAAATCACAAGACCATTGCTTATTTTCAGGGAAAAAATTTAAATGATAGACTTAAGGGATTAAGGTGCCAGCATTAAAAATGAGCACGATGTGGAAGAACTAGAGAGCTAAAATCAAACAGTAATTTAATGCTCAGAATTTTTAATATTCAAAGATGTGTTTTTTTATATCTGTGGCAACATATTCAATGGACTTGGAGATAATTTGATTTTTTTCTCATGATGATGTGTAACCATAGATTTCCTTGATTAATACACTTTAATTTTTCAGAATCTTTTGCTTTCCAGCTCTTGTAACCTTGAACAATTCCTCTTTCAACTATCTGTATTTACCTTTATTTCATAATTTACATTTTATTCTTTACCACACATGACAAACTGTTTTACTTAATAACTCTGTAATTTGCCATTATAGACTTAATTGTACTAAGTTCATCAAAAAATATAAAGAGACCAAAAGACTTTATAAATCTGATCACATCCTCACTTATAATATATAGTGTCATGGTTTTTTAATTCCTATTTCATTATGTAAAAATTAATTTTCAGCTAATGAAATTTATTATAGTAAAATTCTAGATAGATACATAGACAGATATCACAGGTTTTCGATGAAACAGTAATTGGAAAAACCTTGCATTCTTCTATTGCTAAGAAATAAATAGCATTTTATCTATTTTTCAAAATTGCCTGTGTGTGTTGCTAATGCTCTCCATTCGACTTCTCTAATTATGTCAAAATGCTATCTTGGAAGACAATGGTTTGATTCACTATGAATTCACAAATAACATTGACTCATTAGAACTCCACATTAGACCTTTTCTCCCATTTTCTCATGACAGAATCTCTAGTTCATGTACACAAGTCTAGGATACAATTCATAGTAAGTTCAAGGACAACAGTGAGTTTTCTGGGTTAATACACACTGAATTTGTGAAGTCAACTTTGTCTAAGTTCTCACCCTAAGTCTTCTGAAAGACAGGCATGCCTGAGCAACATTAAACACACTGGCGATTTGTTCTCAGGTCAAATTTCTCTCCTATTATGGATGCTTTTTGTCACGGAGGTTTTGTAACATTTGTCCTATACAAGTATTTCTCTTCTGAGTCTGCCCCACCTCCCTGCAGTCCTGGGAGGACTCCCAAATAGAGGTTGTGAATGCACCTCAAGATCCACTTTCTGACCTCCTCTCTACACTGTACATGACTGTTTAATTTCCTATTTAAGACAAATTAATTATTGCATGCTCTAACGAGGTTGCAAAGGATCCCGCTCCAGTCCACAAACTTGGAAGAGGTTACCCAGAGGTTTTCCAGATTGATGGGTCCAGGGCAGATGACCTGAAAATGAACTTTGACTAAACTTTGCTCTTTGTGTTCTTGGCAGTCCGTACTTGGAAAGTGGCAATTGTCTGCAGCAGACAGTGTAAAACTTCAGCCTAGAATTTTATTTGGAGGTTAGCCTTTGGAAGAGGGAGGGGGGAATAAAAACAAAAAAAACAAAAAACATCTTTGTAAGTCTTTTCTACACTAGTTTTATTAATTGTTTTTTTTTTAATGACCTCAGCTGTCTTTTTTTTTTTAAATAAATTTATTTATTTATTATTTTATTTTTAGCTGTGTTGGGTCTTCGTTTCCGTGCGAGGGCTTTCTCTAGTTGCGGCGAGCGGGGGCCACTCTTCATTGCGGTGCGCGGGCCTCTCACTATCGCGGCCTCTCTTGCTGCGGAGCACAGGCTCCAGGCGCGCAGGCTCAGTAGTTGTGGCTCACGGGCCCAGTTGCTCCGCGGCATGTGGGATCTTCCCAGACCAGGGCTCGAACCCGTGTCCCCTGCATTGGCAGGCAGACTCTCAACCACTGCGCCACCAGGGAAGCCCCGATTAATTGTTTTCTAAGTGTTTTATTCTTCTTTATAATATCCAAGTTACATTTTAAGATGAAAGTATTAGCCAACTGAAAATGTCTTTTGTCTTTCTACTCTCCTCTTCCTCTAGGCACTATACAAGTTAGAACTGTTTTTTAACTTGAACCCAATCTACTATAATACAACTTCTATAATGCCCCTCACTTTAGAACCTAGATAATACGCTTACAAATATTAATTGGTTCCCACAACCTATAGGCCATGTATTAAACCCATTTTACTGATTAGATATAATTCATCTCTGATTTATGTTGTCATTGAAGACAAATGTGTTGAAATTATTCAATTTCAACTCTGCAATACAAGACTACAATCTGTCCAGGAGATTCCCCCTAAACTAATTATTCATCAAAATGAATGTCAGAACTTTTTTCCATTGATGTGCCATAACAAAGCGACAGGACATTCTGAGATAAATTACTTGGTCTTAGCCTACTCTGGCAGCTGGTCTGGACCCTATAAAACCACCTTTTAAGTATCATACTACTCTCCACTTAAAGATACATAAATAAAATAACAGTGTTGTTTTACATCATATTCTTCACTATGTTTCCTCGTAAGCAACTGATTAAATATCACACTGTTCTCATAAAGAATCATGAATAGGAAGTGGCATATTCCTATGAGAGATGAGAAAATTGACCTGGGAAATGGCTTAGACTGTTTTATGAAATAGTAGGTTTGGGATAAGAAGTCAACATTTCTTAATTTCTGGCTACTCTTCATTTCTCTTCATTCTCTCATCCGTTTTCTCCTAATGCGACCTGGACAGTCCCAGGTGGTGCCCAACATCCCCCTGTAGTCAACACACATAGAAGCTTTAGCTCAAAAGGAAAAAAAAATGGCAGAGCCTCAATGTACCCCTCTACATGTAGGTAGAAAAAGAGTTTGCACATTTCTTTTTCCTCAACCAAAATTCCTATAAAGTATAAGCGGGCATCGTAAAAAGTCACCACAGACTTGGAACCAGACTGAAGTGAACAGGAAAGACTCTTGGTCTCCCCCTAAAACCCTGTGTCATTTCCCAATCTCAGTGGTGCCCTGGAGAAACCAAATTATTTCATCTTCTTAGGTTCTTGTTCTTTAGGTCTTAGTTGAATTAGGAACTTTTTTTTAGGTCCCTTCAGATGCAGTGTCCCCATTGGACTCCTGGACATATCACCACTGCCTTTTTAAATATTGTCCTTTCTAATGCTATTGTGCACTCCTAAAGCCAGGCTGCTGAGCCCAGAGACAAAGCCACTAGAGACTGTTAAACCAATTCCCCTGATGCTTCCCTAAAGTTTTTGATTAGAGTTCTCTAGTAGCAACCTGTACCCTTGGACTTGCCTGGAGTTGGACAGGGCTAATGAAGGCACCTTTCTGGACTAGGCCCAATCAGCACATTATCATCAGCAAGACCGGCCCTTAGAAAAACATGGTGTTCTGTGTCTTTTAGTGACTCTTGAAATTATTAATACATTACCCTTGGGTAGATAGGATTTAGGAAGAAGTGCTGATAGAAACTTATACCAATAATCTGCCCTCTCTGCTCTTTACTTCCCTTTGCTTGTTCATTGAAAATCCAGGAACAGGATTGGAAATGGAACTTATGGGCAGGAATAAAATAAAAGTCTTAGAAATAGAATTCCAGTGTCTCTGCAATACCCTTTCCACCTGAAAAAGCAATGGACTGAATAATTCATAATATATTGGCCTAATCTCCTTTGTGAGAATAGAGCTTGATTGTCATATCCCAAGCTAAAAGTGCAAGCTGGAACGACTAAAGCAGATCCTCTGATGAACAAAGATGTTCTGAGTTAACGTCAGAAATGAAGAGGACAAAATGAAGGGGAAAAAAAAATAACCTTCTTGACTTAGAGAAACATAATATCTGCTAAATAGAATGTCTTCCACAATTTAACATGAGGCATCACCAGCTCTTCTGGAGTCATTTCAAATCCCACTAGATGGTACTAACTTGACTCAGAGGCTAGAAACTGAGACACAGCTATGATCAAGTCTTTACCACAATTTAGGATGCTGTAGAAAATGGTGGTGTGATGACTCGTTCTATGTTGCTTCCATTCCTCACAGCTTTCACTTTTTTACCATCCTCTAAAGGACAATTTGTTGTTAGTGATGTTGTTGGTGTGAACTTTTAAGTCACTGACCTGTCTTTTAGTAGAAATTTAAGAGGTACCTCCACTGCTCCTGTAAGACAATGTTGTGGACTCAGTGGAAAAGAATGATTGACAGAGTGCTTTTTGAGAGTGATTTTCAGAGTGCCTTCCAAACTAAATTTCATGTCAAGACTTCCGGCCATCTGAATTCCCAAGTTATTCTATATAGAGAGCTCTAGGTCCTCTAAAACCGTCCCCATTGGTCACATGACTATTCCATTTCTTTTAGAACAGTTTAGGGAGCAGAATCATTAACAAGGCCAACACCACAGTACAACCACGAAATATTAGACAAAAGTTAATTCCATTTCCTTCTACGATCGGTGTCCCTGAACACAAGTCACAAGCAAAAGAGAGTGTAGCCTAGCTTGCAATTAATTTCTTCATCACAAATTCTGGTGAATTTGTTCTATACTGTCAACTCTTACCATATTTTCAATGGATTCACTGCTAAAACAGGAAAAAGCCTGAAAGACTAAAGCCATATGACCATAATGAGAATGAAGTTATTTACTCTACAAATCACATTTTTAAATTGTTAAATCCAATAACGTTTTGAGTTAAATGATTGACATACTGGAAAAATTTGGAAGGTGAGAAGACTTTTTTTCCTAAAACATTGTCTATTAATCATTAAAGCAATCCACACATGTACAAAGACAGATTGCTTCACCGTATATGTTTGTGCACATTCATTTTTAAATGATAATTAAAATTAAATACTAACTCCAAATTTTTCATCAATCTATATTTTAATGGAAAATATATAATAACTCAGACTCCTCCTTAGGAAGACTTTTATTTCTAGGGGGCTACTATGATATCAAAGGACCTATGGGCCTCTGTCTTACCATTATATTCAATCTTCTTTCATCTTTTTTTATACTGACTCCCTTAGGTTTTTCTTTGCTCTTCCTGTTTAGGGAAGGCAGCTTTTCTTTCTATTATTCCCAACAGTGTTGAGGTGTGAAGCAAACACAAGGCAATCAGATACAAGCAATTCATCAGGGTTGGGTGAAAGTCAGAACTATTCAACCGAAATTAATAAGAAGGGATGTTAACAAACCCACCTTCTTATAATTCATTTGAAAGTCATATAATATCAATTAGCATTTATCAAATAAGAACAGGCAGGTGAGGGTGACAGTATCTTACCTACCCCGCAGGAACATGTGATGATGAATGACTCACTCATGAAATATTTTAAATCAGCATTTCCTGAGCACTCTCAGATTATGTATAGGCAATTCTAAAGATCCAGATAAGACAGAAAAACTTAGTTGTCAAGCCACAGCTGGGTGGACACAAGACCACTATGCTCAATACTTCGCCAAGTTGAGTCCAAACCTTCCAGCTGCTAATGTCCTAGGAGATAAGCATTAAGTAAAGTTGACCTGGACTACTGTTTCTGTACAAACATCATTTTCTGGGAGAGTACATTACTCCTATCTAAGGAGTCCTGGAACTCTCTGCAGTTAATTCCTACTGTATTCGACTCATTCGACCCATTGCAAAGAGGAAAAACGAAAGCAAGAAGAGACCTTAGAATGATTTGCCCAAGTGAAGAAGCTGAGATTCGAAAACTACTTGCTGGATCCTTAGGGCAGCACTTCATCTACTATGCGAAACCGTCTTTTGTACCAAACTACTTACGGGAATACTCTGCTTGTACATGTTAGAATCATCACTGTGACCACTTATCTAGGTGAACGCTATCTGCTTGGTAGGCTCTCACCAATATGTGAAAACACCCAGGGACAACCTCGCAGAGTTGCAACTAAAAAAATCACAGACCTCTTTCTCATGCCTCAGGTTATTTACTAGTAGTTCAGGCTGTCAGGCTTCCTGCAGTAAAGGAAGGAGAGTCCTTGACCTTGCAACTCCTGGCATGTTCAAGTTTAAATTCACTAAGGAAGTTCAGGCTGCTTATATTTTATTTGAACACTGGATGTTAATATAATGAGGCCAGTATTATGTGATTGGAATGAAGTCTCAAAAGCAAATTTGGCTGGTAAGGTATTATTGATTTAGGTTATGTCTATAAAGTTGAATACACTGGACTTCTTAACCTTCCAGCAAAATGGATAATGCCAAAAAAAGACAACTGTCTATATTAGATGATTATAAAATTTGAATTTTTAAAGAAAATTCTTCAATTCTGTTGGTGTTTTTCTTCATTCATTCATTAAATGTATAGATATACGTGGCACACCTGCTGCTATACACTAGGGCTAAGTGTATGGTGAGTAGGCACTGTGCTAGGGCTGAGGACACCCACAGCTGGACTTTATCCCTGCCAACATGGAACTTATAGTTTGGGAGAGGAGAACCACCAAGCACATTCAAGCAGGCCATGATACACAGGAATCTAGGGTGCTATCACTGGGGTATACCCTGGAGGCAACCTAATCCATCAGGGAGGGCCAGACAACAAACAAGGAAGACATCTTGGTGAAAAAGAAGAGATGTGCATGGATTAGAGAAATATTTGGAAAATGCATTTGATTTGTAAATGTAATATGAGACCAGTTTTAGCTTCATATTGTGGTAGTTGTGAGGACACTGGGGAGAAAAGGAGAAGTTAAAGAAAAACTCTGAGACCTCATGGGCATGGCATTAAAATGCCTTCTTTTTGAAAAATAAATGGGTTTAGTGAAAATGTAACTGACTTAATTTTACAAAGTATGTAAATTATTTTTCTGAGGACTGGTGGCCTGTGTGGGAGAATTCAGTGAGTATTTGCTTTAACTCTACTTTCAAGAAATACATGGAGTATTAATCATGGAATGTCAGGATACAATCTGATTCAAAGTATTTCTTCACAAATATGCAATGATGCAGCCAAATAGCATGCAATGATATTTAATCTGGCAAATTAAAGAGATAACAAAAGTGAAAAAATTAAGTAGTGATAAGGGCCCAGAGAACTGACTTGAATTTTGTAGTTTCTCTTTAAATAATAGCATCTTTAGTTGAGATATCACAAACACTAATATATTTGAGAAATTCCTGTCTTAATATGATGCAAATGCAATATTCTGAGTTTACCAGGGAAATAATTAGAACTTTAGAGATTTAAAGTTCAAAAAATGAAATACATAGGTATAAACTAACAAAATACGTACATTTTGTGTTTGCATTAGTTTTCTAGGGCTAACATAACAAAGTACCACAAACCAAGTGGCTTAACAGAAATGTATTGTTTCACAATTCTGGAGCTAGAAGTCCAGAATCAAGGTGTGGGCAGGATTGAGTCCTTGTGAGGACTGTGAGGGGAAAATCTGTTCCATGCCTCTCTTCTAGCTTCCAGTGGTTTCCTGGAAGCACTGGCATTCCTTGATTTCTGCATCACCCTGATCTCTGCTTTCATCTTGTATGGCATTCTCTCTGTGTGCTGTCTCCAAATTTTTCCTTCTTATAAGGATACCAGTCATATTGGATTGAGGCCCATCCTAATGACCTCATTTTAACCTGATTACGTCTCTAAATTGCCTATCTCCAAATAAGGTCATATTCTGAGGTACTGGGGACTAGGACTTCAACATATGAATTAGGAGGAGGATATGTAACAATGCTGAAAACTACAAAGCATGGATGAAAGAAATCTACACAAATATAAAGGCATACAGTATTCATTGACTGAAAGACTCAACATAGTAAATACGTCAATTCTCTCCATTTTTTGAGTATATATAGACAAGTACATAGTAAAAGGTATATGAAAAGGCAAAAGAACTAGAACAGTCAAAACAATTTTTGAAAAAAATGAAATTGGACTCACAGTACCCAATTTTATGACTTACCATAAAACTATAGTAATTAAGACAGTTTGGTACTGGTGATGGGATAGACATACAGATCAATGAAATAGAACAGAGAATATGGAAATAGGCCCACAAAAATTTTTCCCATTGATTTTTGACATGAAGTTTCAGGGCAATTCAAGGGAGAAATGATAGTCTTTAAACAAGTGGTGTTGTAATAATTGGACAGCTATATGCCAAAATATGAATCTCAACCTAAATGATGCATCTTATACAAAAATTAATTCAAAATTAATCACAGATCTAAATGTCAAATTCAAAATTATAAAATTTTTAGAAGAAAAAACAGGAGAAAATCTTAATGACCTGGCATTAGGAAAAGAGTTATTAGATATGACACCAAAAGCTCAATCCATAGAAGAAAAAATTGATAAATTAGACTTCATCAAAATTTAAAATTTTGCTGTGCAAAAATACTGTTGTAAGAAAAGATAAGCTACTGACTGTAAGAATGTATTTGTAAACAACACATCTGAAAAGGGACTTGTACCAAGAATGTATAAAGAACCGTGAAAACTCGAACACATTTTTAAATGTGCTAAAGACTTGAGCAGACACTTAGCCAAAGAGGATATATGAAAAGCAAATAAATACAGAATGTAAAATGCTTCAATTCTATTCTTTCTTCCCTTTATAAATTAATTGTGCAAGCATTCTGTTTCTACTTTATGTGAACTAACTTCCTCAAATTATTCAGTATTTATTAACTTATAGTCAATACCTGTTTAGATTTATAGACAAGTTTACAAATTTATTTTCTCAACTTTCTTACATCTTAGTTCTCTCCTAGGTTAAATTTTCCTTCTTGCTGTAGTAGATGCTCTTTTTGTTTGTTTGAAAATATATTTTCCCCTAACTCCTGAGTAGTTAGGAGTTTGGCTGGATATGTATTTCTAGGTTGATGGTTAATTTCTTTCACCCTTTGAACACTTTCCATTACCTTCTAGCTTCTTATTACTATTGAGAAGTCTACATTTTAGATTAGTTTAAATTCTTTTACAGATAATCCCTCTTTTCTCTATTGCTGCTTTTAAGATTTCTCTCTTGGTCTTTGGTGCTTTGCAGCTTTACTGTGATATATCTAGGTATGAGAAAAGTTTTATTTAATCACCCTTGGGACTCACTGTAATACTGGAAAGCTCTCCCCCATTGCCTCCATTCTTTCCTTCGGGAAGTCCTATTAGGCATCTGTTGAATCTTCTCATTTTACCGTCCATTCTTCTTTTATAACCTCCAAGCTGTAACTCTCTTTGCTGCATTTTGAATAATTTAGACCTGTTAATTTCTCATCTTGGGGGTTTAACCATCACATTTGCATGAAGCACAGGCCATGTTTACACATTCTAAAAAGAGCTCTTTTAGTCCACCCAGAATCCAGGACAAAAGAAAGTGGTAGATTTTTTTTCTATTTCCATTTTCACTGAAGTTGTAAACTTTTGAGAATACTAACATAATGTGGAGATTAACTCACCTCTTTGTTTAGGCCCAAATCCTAATCGGCTGTCTTCATCTGAGCATCAGAAATGAAGTCCTTAGATTACCATAACTAATAATCTCTACCACCCAATTTATCTCCCACCCCATACCTGTAGCTACAGTATCAGCTATTGGGCTCACCACTAAGCCTCATTTCTAGAACCTAGTGATTCTGGGAAATCAGCCACGCACTTAAATATGTGTTAGTTGTTTTTTGGTTGTCTGTAGTGGTAGGATTTTTGTGTTTTGTTTTCTTCTCTAAAACAGTACTTCAACCATTTATCAGAGTACACATTTTAAAATATTATTTATTTGGTACTCTGGGGTTAAATGGAAGAGGCTAAGGCTGGCTTTGCCACTTACCAGACAAATGACCTTGGGCAAGATACTTAACTTCTCCACATATCAGTTTCCCCATCTGTAAAATGGGCATAACAGTACCTACTTCATAATGTTGCTTTAAGACTTAAATGAAATAATATCTGTCAAGTGATTAGAACAGTGTCTGGCATTTAGTAAACACTGTTTAAGTATTTGTTACATAAAAATGAAAACATAGAAGAAAATGTCAGTTTTCGATTGCATTAATGTGTATATTTAAGACAAAGAAATTCCATTTTGCTTTAAAATCTGGTGCTTATTGTGTAGCTAGAGGATTAAAAAGAACCAAAAGTGTTTTTACTTAAATTCACTAGGTTAACACACCTGAAGTTGAACAGTTAACATTCACTCAATTTGGTTCTCATCACTCAACAACACTTCTCTTCTCTATCCTATATATTCACCTTGTCACTCACATGTCTCAAATTCCTATAAGCAAAAAATTGTAAATGACAAGGAAAGTGTCTACTACATCTCTCCATTTCCCACTCAGAGAAGCACTCAGAGTTTCTAGGAAACACACAAATCCCAAAAGGCAATGACATTAAAAGATTAAAGGGGTCTGCTTTTTATTATTTTCCTTCTAACTTCCCTGGAGCAAGCACTTTGGCATATTGCTGCTTGAAGTCTCTATCTGCCAGGACCAGTCCGGTGGAGAGTAACTTCCTGAGAAACATGCTGAGATTTCCACCGATCCATATATTTCTGCATCTTTGTAGAAAAAGCCCAAACGTCCAGTTATCCTTATATATATGTTAAGCTTAAAGTCAAAACTCTTCCTCTGATTTGAATGGGCTTTTAATACTTGAATTTCCACTTCTCAGTCTAGCTGACAATTACTCAACAGCTAATACAGTGCTTGTCACATCCTTTTCTGGGATCTCTATTAAAAGTGTTTCTTCCCCCAATAAAGTGTTTTACGAAAATGTTTCCCTAACTATTCATTTAAGAAGAAAAAATTATTAGCCTTTAGTCTAAAGCTTATCTTATTGTGGATAAGTTTTAAAGTCAAAACAAAGAGGAAATACAGTCAGAATTAGGGGGAAAAAAAATCCCACAAATTAACGACAAAGTAGAGTCCGGTGACACCTAAATGCAACGTTGGTGCTTCCCTTCCTTGCACTGACTCCAATGTTTTTTCCTCAGTTAAGGACCAGATGATGGAGTTGATTTGTGTTTAGGAGTCATGTCGTTGGGAAAATATGTCTATCTAAATACTAAAATTACAATCAGGGCAGTGAGAGGCTCCCACTATGAGAGCTACGGGATCACTGTGGCCCCTGGGAGGGCAGCTAACTCACACCTGACACAAACTCACTGTGCAAGAGCAAGAGGAATTGCCTGCCCTATTTAAATACCCTACCTTTCTTCCCCAGAGTTAAGTGTGATCAGATTTTATCATTCTTTGTATGCATGATGATGGAAAACTCGGTTTCTCTGGTTTCCAACATATTTTTTTAATTAAAAGAAAAAAGAAAAGGAGAACAGCATTTGGGTCAGGGACAATTCAAGGCCTATCTTAGATTTCACAGAGGAACAATCATAAAAGAGTATCATAAAGTAGAATTTGACATAAATGATATAATCTCTAGTTTACATGTTACTAAACTTGCTTATTGATGCTTAAAATGGCTGAATATTTGATAAGAGCATTACTGCTTTCAGAATATCAAATTTTTTTTCATTTAAATCATCAAGGCTTTTTCTAAAAAGACATTCATTTAATGTGTCAAAGAAAAAAATGAAAATGTGCAATTCAATATGCCCATTCCATACTGGTCTTCAAATTGTTCTAGGGAGCCCCAGAGTTTGGGATTATTCAAGATTCACAGGTGACATAACAGCTGTCTTCATCTATATGAATGTCTGCCATTTAGCAGAAGAATTCAGCTTACTGGAATTAGGTCAATGATTGAGATTTGCAAGAAGAATATATTAATATACAACCTAGAGTATAAGTTTTTAACAATTAGAGCCGCCAGAGTATTAAACAGTCTCTCTTATGATGTTAGGAATTTTCTATCACTAGATTTATAAATGGAATGAAGGTACATCAAAGAATCTGGCACACAGTAGGTTCACAAGTATTTGTAAACTTAAATCATACTCAACCTAGGTGATTCCCTATCAGGGCACTATTACTAGGAATGACTTGAATGAGCTAATTTCTGAGATCTCTTCCAGTTCTAAAATTCTTTATTATCTAGCAGAAGAAATTGTTTATTTTTTAAGATATGTGTTGACACAGGGATCTTGCAGAGATAGACAAGCATCATATCTAGTCAGCCAGTTCTACAAATCAAGCTGCAATGTGGAAAAGTGGTTAAAACACAGTCTGAGGTTAGTTAAAAGAACTTCAGCAGAGTCTCAACAGTAGTAGCTCTAGACCACACTGCAAGTTGGGAATACAAAGTAAACCAATATCCTTTGAAATCAGGGTCAAACAAACTATCTCCTAATGTGGTGACTGTGTTTGCAGTCCTGCTAAAAGACAAGTTAGGATTGTTTCAAAAAGCCACAATTTTTGCTTATTCTGGAAAGTGATGCCTTAGACTTTTCCCTAGCGGAAATAAGCCAAGATATTAGAAGTCTCTGAGATCTTTTCCAAATTTGCATTTCTGAGCATGGCAAATCAGGGTGAATTTCATGCGATAGATATTTTAAGATGTCTGTTAAATAAATTGTGTTCAATTTATTTGCCTTTTATTAAAATATAAAAGCAAATTAAGTTGTCATGTTAGGAAACATTAAGCACCATATAAATACCAGTATTAGTAGAATTAACGATCATTATTATTACATTAAGCTGACCATAGCAGTTTTTATACAGAGATTCACTTTGAAAAAAATATGAAATATGAAAATTTGTCTCCTAATTGACTCTTTTTTTTTTTTTTAAGCAAGGCTTCTACGCCAGCCCAGTATCAGCTCCTTAATTACATCTAAATTGTGGTAACATGCTAAAAGAAAAAGACTAGCCAGATCCTTTCACTCATTTATGTATTTATTTGTTAGTGAAGTATTACTGAATCACCATCTATTCTTAGAAGTCACATTACTAGATACAAGGAATAAAATTGTGAGCAAGGCGGGTGGGTCTCTGCCCTCCTGGAGCGTTGTAGCAGTAATATCTCATTAGGTTTCTACTGGTGGGAACTTTCAGCCGGAAAGGAGATACCCCTAAAAGGTCATTAGGAGGACTATTTGGAGAGAGTGGGACAGAGCGTTCAGAAAGTGTTCAGTCGATGACAATATGCACACAACTGCCTACATGCACAAGCAAAAGTTCTATCAGCACAAAAGTTTGTGTCCAGCATTTAAATCCATTCTTCCCATTTTTAAAAGAATACAAATCACCCAGGAGTCAATTCTTTGGGAACCTAAATGACAAAGTCAGAACTTCACTTCTCCCAGAACTAGAGACTGTGAAAACTTTATGGCCAGGAAATTTTCATTTTTGTTTTATTTCACTATTACCCCACCCACCATTATGGTTAGTATAGCATCTCAGTTCACAGTGGGGCCTCTCTAAATATTTGCTGAATTGATTTAAATTGACATGCTTTCCAATTATTAAGAACTGAATAATAATTTGAATGCTTTTCAAGTTATTAAGAATAATCCATTGCAGCATTGTGAGAGAAAGATCAGCTCATCTTAGAAGACCTCTAGCAAGTTACTTTGGAACAGGTGCATACATTATGTGTAAGACATGACAAAGCAATTCTTCCACTACACTAGGGATCAGCAAAGTTTTTTTGTAAAGAGTCAGAGAATAAATATTTTAGGTCTTGCAGGCCATATACTCTCTGTCACAACTACTCAACTCCGCCATTATAGCATGAAAGCAGCCATGGACAACACATAAGTGAACGTGTGTGGCTGGGTTCCAATGAAACTTTATTTACAAAAAACAGGAAAAAGCCACATTTGCCCTGCAGGCTGTAACCTACCAACCTCTGCTCTATATCACAGAGCTTCAGATAGTGTACAGGTCAAGGAGAAATATATGATTTAACCACAAACTTTTAATAGAGGCAAATCATCTAAGAAGGCCTTTTAAAAGTTGGGAGTAAATTCAATGAACAATTGATTCATATTTGCTTGTTTAGCAGAGCAGTAAACATTTAAGGGAAAAAAAATCAGAAAATACTAAAGAAAGGTAACCCCAGCTCCCAGATGTAACAAAGTAGTTTGCCAGATTTTCTACTGATCTTTATCCTGTGCATGTTTTATGTTATACATACTAGAGATACATAGTGTATATACAATTTTGTACAAGTTTTTAAAATTAACATGAATATTTTCTTGTCATTAAAAACCCTTAATAAACAATTTCTAATGACCATGTAATATTCCAACATGGGGATACCATAGTTTACTTAACCCTTCCCTAATTTCCAACAGATATTTATAAATTTTCTGCTTTATAAAAGCAGTTTACACTATGGAAAATGCAAACATGTAAAATGCATTTATGATCCAAAAAACAAGATCTATAAGAGGAACCTGAGCCTTCCAAGCAGACATGGAATGTAAGCACATTTGCCTTATCCATATTTCCTCCTAAAATGACATCAGAGGAATATAAAAGAAAAGAACTCACAAGGACAAACAGGAGAGGAAAATGACAGCAGATGAGATGTCAAAAAGTTGGGAAAGGAGGAAAGAGGATGGATGAGAGATACTCATGACTCAAAAGGTACATGTGACTTCCGGAGAAAGCAGAAAGGTGAAAAAGCAAGTCACTTTGATACCTACATCTCCACTTTGTTACCATTTCTTCGTATTATTTCATTTTGTTACTCTCTTCACTAATCTCCTCAGGTATCATGCTTCTTTTAAATTCATGATAATTCTGCTTCAATAATCTGCTTTAGATCATATAAGATACCTATTGTACAGTTTGTTTTTACATTAGTTTAGGATGAGTCTAAACTACCACTACAGAAAGACACGAAAAGGCTTAAGGAATACGGACACATTTCTGTCATTTAACAGATCTGGGAAAGCAATGGTCAGTGGGGCAGCTCTGCCCCCCATGATCATTCGGAACACTGGATTCCTCCCACTGTGCTACCCAGCCATCCCCAGATCACTGGAACCATCTGCATAGCTGAAGATGGGTTGCCACCAAGTCAGGGTCTCAGGCAATGGAAGGGGCAAGAAAGCCTGCAGGAGGCATGCCTAGCACCTTAAGACTCAAGAACAGAAATAACACACATCATTCCTGTTTATGTCCCGGTGATGAAAACCTAATCACACGGCCATACCTAACTAAGTGGGAGGCTTGGAAATGTTGTCTAACTTTAGCAAGAAGGGCAAATTAATTCTGTAGAAAGCTAACAGTGGACACCACTATTGTCTTTCTTTTTGTGAGTTGTACTCTGCAGGCATCCAGTTACTTTCACTTGTGAGCTCACACACCCCTGGGTATAGCACTTCCTCTGTCTGACAACGTCCACTGGGGAAGGACTGAGTGAACGTTTGAGAGTGGCCAAGAGCCAGCACCCACTTTCATCTACTCCTTAGCACAGTAAGTTTTAAACCCTGCCGTGTTACCACTCAGTAGACTCATGCACCAAAAAGGTCATTTGAGGATTAAATGGCATATACATGTAGAAATCTTACTATCCTGTTTGAAACATATGAAATATTCAATAAAGGTTAACTCAAATTTCCCTACTTCACAGAGCCTCTAATAGAATGTTAAAAGATCTGCTATCTGATTTGTGACAAGGTCACTTTGTGTTTTTGACAAAATCACCTAAGCATAAATATCTGGGTCAAGTCATAGAAACCTAGATAAATCTTGGGAGCCGACAATAAATTCTAGGGCTCCTTTCTAGCTATCACCTTCTCTGATGCCAAATGAAACTGATTAGCATGATCTGCATTTCCAGGCAACCACAATACATTTGGTGCCTGAGTGAACTACCTTGTCAGAATGTTTGGAACAGGTTCTACTATATCATCAGCAGAAAAGACTATGAACAACTTGGATCCCCATCACCACTACACCATTGGAAAATAGAGAAAACTGTTTGGACTAATCCGTTTGAGAAAGAGAGACAGAAAGACAGAGACAGATGGCATGCTACTATATACATGAGATTGTTTTAATACCTCTTTATTGGAGTATAATTGCTTTACAATGGTGCGTTAGTTTCTTCTGTACAACAAAGTGAATCAGCTATATGTATACATATATCCCCATATCTGCTCCCTCTTGCGTCTCCCTCCCACCCTCCCTATCCCACCACTCTAGGTGGTCACAAAGCACCAAGCTGATCTCCTTGCGCTATGCGGCTGCTTCCCACTAGCTATTTTACACTGGGTAGTGTATATATGTCAATGCTACTCTCTCACTACATCCCAACATCCCCTTACCCCCTGTGTCAAGTCTGTTCTCTACATCTGAGTCTTTATTCCTGCCTTGCCACTAGGCCGATCAGTACCATCTCTCTAGATTCCATATATATGTGTTACCATAGGGTATTTGTTTTTCTCTTTCTTACTTCACTCTGTATGACAGACTCTAGGTCCATCCACCTCACTACAAATAATTCAATTTCGTTCCTTTTTATGGCTGAGTAATATTCCATTGTATATATGTGCCACATCTTCTTTATCCATTCATTTGTCGATGGGCATTTAGGCTGCTTCCATGGCCTGGCTATTGTAAATAGTGCTGCAATGAACATTGCAGTACATGACTCTTTTTGAGTTATGGTTTTCTCAGGGTATATGCCCAGTAGTGGGATTGCTGGGTCGTATGGTAGTTCTATTTTTAGTTTTTTAAGGAACCTCCATACTGTTCTCCATCGTGGCTGTATCAATTTACATTCCCACTAACAGTGCAAGAAGGTTCCCTTTTCTCCACACCCTACCCAGCATTTATTGTTTGTAGATAATGGCCATTCTGATCAGTGTGAGATCGTACCACATTGTGGTTTTGATTTGCATTTCTCTAATGATTAGTGATGTTGAGCATCTTTTCATGTGTCTGTTGGCAATCTGTATGTCTCTGGAGAAATGTCTATTTAGATCTTCTGCCCATTTTTGGATCAGGTTGTTTTTTTGATATTGAGCTGCATGAGCTGCTTGTATATTTTGGAGATTAATCCTTTGTCAGTTGTTTCATTTGCAAATATTTTCTCCCATTCTGAGGGCTGTCTTTTCATCTTGTTTATGGTTTCCTTTGCTATGCAAAAGCTTTTACATTTCATTAGGTCCCATTTGTTTATTTTTGTTTTTATTTCCATTATTCTAGGAGGTGGGTCAAAAAGGATCTTGCTGTGATTTATTATGTCATAGAGTGTTCTGCCTATGTTTTCCTCTAAGAGTTTTATAGTGTCTGGCTTTACATTTAGGTCTTTAATCCATTTTGAGTTTATTTTTGGGTATGGTATTAGGAAGTGTTCTAATTTCATTCTTTTACATGTAGCTGTCCAGTTTTCCCAGCACCACTTATTGAAGAGGCTGTCTTTTCTCCATTGTATATTCTTGCCTTTGTGTGAGATTTCTGAGATTTCCTCCTTGAGTTTTGCTATTAAAATAGTCTTCCTTTTATGAAATGATGATGTCAGTAGATATAGTTGTTTTTGTTGTTGAATGTCCTCAAAAATGTAAGTTAGTTATATTTTGTTATGTTGTTCCTCATAATTTTTTAAAATTTCAATATTAATTTCAACGCCCTGGGAGCTATGAACTATTGACTGTATAAAGATAGACAACTCAAATTGCTCCTGTGTAGAAGAAGTAATAATTGAAGATTTCTTTATCGTTGTCCAATTTTTTTATGATTCTAAGATATATAGTTTTAAATGTGCAATACTCTGTCTGCCTTCTCTAAATATCTTTAAAATAGTGCTACTGGATTTTGATTGACTTCCACTTGAAGGAAATATTAGGCACAAGACATCCTAAAAGCTTTCCAGTACAAAACACATGATAACAAATATCCTTCTAAATGCTTAGCCGAATTCACACACACAAAAAAAGAAGTCCTCAGGGGCTCAAAACATAGAAGTTGGAAACCAGAATTTACAACAGTTCTGAGAGTGTTTGCTGCTCTTGTACTATAAGAGATACACCAGGGATAGGAGGTGTGACCTTGACCTACAAAGTTGAGAGAATTGCGAACCTCAGCATAAGATTTGGACATTGGCAGGGTTACACCCTTAGTGAAAATGGGGACCCACAGAGAAAAGTCTTCCCACAAAGAAAGTGAAGGAAATTGTCTATTTCAGCCTAGGCTGTGAATGAGAAAAAAAAAAAAAATCTCTGAGGATTTGTAGCTACATACCTTCCTTCACATAGATTTGAGGTTCAAATTTATACTTACTGTGTGGTCCAGAAACTCCAGACCGAAAATTAGTCTACAGTGGACTTGGCGCACTGGGACACTTAAAGCAAGTGCAACATTAACCAGGCCTTACTGGATTCCCAGAGAAAGCCCAGCCAAACATAATCTCACAATCCAAAACTGCACATGATGAAATAATTTACCACAAGAAAGAATCAGCAGAAACACCAAAGAATACAATTAGACTCCTATGAATGTTAATTTTTTTTTTTTTTTTTGGCCACAATGCGCAGCATGAGGGATCTTACTTCCCCAATCAGGGATCGAACCTGTGCCCTTAGCAATGAAAGTACGGAGTCCTAACCACTGGACCTCCAGGGAATTCCCAGATAATTATTATGATTGGATACATAACTTACACAGGATATAAAATAATAAACACATCATGGAATCAAAAATATGACAGGGAACAGGATAGCACTGAAATAAGATCCAGTATATTTTCTAAAGAACCAAATGAATCACGTAGAAATGAAAGATATGCACATTGATTTATGGTGCACATTTATATATGCACCCTTATTTTGAATGGTGGGGCAACTCAAACATGTGAATGAAAGGCATTATAAACACATGCACATTTCTGTCGTTCTGATTTACATTTGCCTGACATTGTCCCATGTTTCTGGCCTTATCCACCTTTATCATATAGAATAATTAGGCACAGTAGGTTAAGGGCCTATTATAACTTCGGCTCCTTTTTTTTGATATTCCAAAAGAGCAGTTTTCTTTCTCTCTTTTTTAAAGAACTTTTTGAAACAAACCTAATATACAAAACAGATTTAATTATAATTACTCTCCTAGGTTGAGGATGGTGATGGTAGATAGGAATGGGGAGAGTCATGGGGGATGGGGCCTCACCAGTGTGAGCCCCACTTGCCAGCCCCTGTGACTTGACACCCTAGGGATCCTAGAGCCCAGTCTGAAAACTCCCTGCTCTGGTCCGGCTAACTACCATGCTGCCTCAGTTGCTTCTTCCCCTTCATTTCCTAAAGGTACAATTTCTGGGTGGTTTTATCACAAGAAAGAATTATCTTTTCAGCAAATGACTAAAAGATTTTTTTTTAAATAAATTTATTTATTTATTTATTTTTGGCTGCGTTGGGTCTTCATTGCTGCCTGTGGGCTTTCTCTAGCTGTGGTGAGCGGGGCCTACTCTTCCTTGCAGTGCGCAGGCTTCTCACTGCAGTGACATCTCTTGTTGCAGAGTGTGGGCTCTAGGTGCGCGGGCTTCAGTAGTTGTGGCGCACGGGCTTAGTTGCTCCGTGGCATGTGGAATCTTCCCGGACCAGGGATTGAACCCGTGTCCCCTGCATTGGCAGGCAGATTCTTAAGCACTGAGCCCCCAAGGAAGTCTCAGGATTTTAAGTGTAGGGTATTTTTGTTTTTATTCCCAAATGTTCAGCCATTTTAATATCACTTGCCTCTAAACTGACACTATTAAATATAGTTAGAGAGAATTTCTTTCTCCACAATAGATGTAGGATTTATTAGAATAATTCATTGTTCCCTAAAGACAGCAATACGCATATATTGCAATTGTTGTAATCACATATGTAGTTATCTTTCCTGGTTTGGGGTTTTTTTCTTT
This sequence comes from Balaenoptera physalus, assembly GCF_965194825.1. Classification (NCBI taxonomy): domain Eukaryota; kingdom Metazoa; phylum Chordata; class Mammalia; order Artiodactyla; family Balaenopteridae; genus Balaenoptera; species Balaenoptera physalus. Next base: position 107,460,758 of record NC_138890.1, on the reverse strand, counting down.
TCTCCTACTGAAGCCCCGTTTTGCACAATCAAAATTTAGCAACTTCATTAAATGCATTGCCTGATGCACCTGTTTGGACCCTGGGTATCATTTTCTTTTCTCCAACACATTTTTATTCAAGATGTGCTGAGTTTTCCCAGAGGCTGTCTGGGGACTTCGAGACATCTGTACCCAGCAGTTTGCTTAAATCAACAAAAAGTATTGACGAAAAATCAAACTTTAGGGTATCAATTTAACCATTCCTTTTCAAGTATCCTAGATTGATGGAACATGTCAGCCCTGATACATCCACCATCACTGTTCAATGCTTAGAATAACTATTAAAGTAAAACTGACTGCACTCTAATGAAAACTGTCATCGGGAGTGGTGTAAAGGCCATGAAGAGAAAACAACGCAGGAAATATTGTGGAAAACTTTGATTGGAATGGAGTGACTGAGGAAAACAGACTACAAGGAACACCAGAAATAACTATCATGCATAACATAATATAATCTTTATAAACTGATTGTGTACAAGTAGCTAAGCCTATTAATAAAGAAGAAAACATCCGACCAAGGAGGATATAAGATCAAATCTTTAAATTCTCAGCATATAGTTCAAGTCTAGGATCCCAATTTTCTGAAAGTTTCCTTTTATCACAAATGAATGTGCAGTGATCATTTCATTGGCTCTCTTCAATGAGTTTAATGAATTTAAAGAACTGTGGACCAAAAAAAGGGGTAGAAATAATGGAGTAAGCAAAGAGAAAGTGACTAACAAATGGGAATTCTTTTCCTTATCTTGAGGAATCCCTCAAAAAAGCCAATTTCTGGGCTCTGAGTCTCACATCAGCTTTTCTGCATCAGATTTTTTTTAAAAGGCATGCTGTGGTAGGAAGTATCAAAAAAAAAAGAAAAGTTAACATGCAAGATTGTGACCAGTAGGGGGCAGGATGGCTTTAATATTTACATCAAGAATATTTTAGAGGTGTACAAATGTATTTGCATAGATTCTGTGACAGATTGCAAAAGTGGCTGCAATTCAACACTCCTCCCTATATCCATGCCTTTGACAATCTGACACTTAAGCTCCTCCAATCTAGAAGCAGACGTTATGTCCCACCTCTTGAATCTGAGTTTGCCTTGTGCCTTGCCTTAGCCACTAGAGTCCAGGAGCAGTGAGGCTGTAGAGTTCTGAGCCTATGGCTCAAGAAGTCTTGCACATGCTCACTCACTCTTTTGGAATCCTGCCACTACATATGAAACAAGCCCAGCCAAGTCTAGCCAGATAGGTGAGTATGGCCAACCTAAACAAGCCAGACTCCAGCTGACCAACTAACTAACTACAGTACATGTATGAGCCCAACCAAGATCAGTCAAGCTTGGCTCAGACCAGAAGAACTATCCAGTCAATCCACACAGAGTCTGAAGCCAAATAAATGTTTACTGTTTTAAGCCACTGAGTTTTGATGTGGTGTGTTAACAACAATAGTTAAGTGGTTCAGTCTCCAAACAAAAGTGTCATTTCATGTCACCTTTGTTATATAAATGCCCATCGAGCCATTCACTTAAGAATTTTTTTCAGTGCCAATTCTATACTAGCTGTTAGGGCACAGACTATTCAACAAGCATTCACTGAACATCAACTTATCACTGTAAGTACTTAGAATGAAAAAATTAGGGCAGAAAGGGATACTCTCAAAAATTTAGTTTTCTGGTAAGTAAAAACAGACATTTGGGGAGTGACTACAAAAGGAGTAGCCCAAAGGAATTTTAGGAGTGATAAAACTAAGAACTGCGGTGTTACACACATAACTATTTGTCAAAGCTCTTAACACTGTATACCACAGTGAATTTTTGTGTATAATTTTTTTTTTAAATCAACTAAGATATGAGAGAACCAATCTAGTAGTATAACAAATCAATCCCATAATCACACTGACGGAGGTGGAGAGAATAAAGGGGCTGACCTGAGTAACTCTGGAAAACAGCGTTTTGACTGATACGGTGAAATTTTTAAAAGAACTGCCACAAATATTGTACTTCTGTACTCTAGATGATACGTTTTTTCTCACAGGGATATGGATTAGTAATCCTAAAACTACTTTATGTAAATAATAAGGTTGAGCAAGTAAGTAAATGTATTTGTAGTGTTAAGAGCTAAGTTTCTCACTGTCAGAGAAACTTTATAAGGTATAAATAAAGGGGAAAGATTAAAATGAACTGTTTTGTTCAGTATGAACTCATCAGTATGAATATCATATCAATATTAATTTGTCTTTTTAAAAAAATGTATACAGATAAAGAGATACAAAAACATAGATGTGTGTATGCATGAGTAACTATACATACATTTCCTAGCTCTGTCTTCTGAGAAAGCCTCAGCAGAAAGAAGTCACTAAGAAACAGCGACATCCCAGTAGGAATTAACACACTTAGTATCCAGATCTTGGTTTCTAAGGACCATTTCTAATAAAAAGAACCAGGGTTCCTTGGAAAAGTAGTTGATTCCAAGGCTAAAGGCACATAAAATACAAGATGAGCCTGAGGCATCTTGGGGTACTGAAAAATAACTAAACGAAAGGAGGGGAGGATACAGAAAGGATACAAGCACCAAAATTAAAGCATCCCAAATGGCCAAATCCACAAGTTGAACAAAATAAATATTGGCTTACAAATCCAAAGAATAAAATAAGTACCCTTGATTTAAGACATTTATTTACCTAAAAATATTTATTTATAAATAAATGGAGCTGGAGGAACAACTCCTCTTTACTTACAATTAATAAATGTACAAGGAATGAGGGGACTGGATAATAACCATTAGAACACAACAGTGATAACTGCTGCCGGCAAGATCCACTGATGAATGCTAAAATTAGTGGGTAAAAGTTCAGGAAAAACAGAATATTTGCATAATTTCAAAGTTCCACCCCTCCAAAAAACTAAATATTTGTTCATTACAAAGAGAAAAATTATAACTTTACAGTGGAGAAACATGGTAGACACCTCCTTAACCAAGTGACCAAGATTAATATTACCAGTAACAAAACATATCTACATAATGTACCCTCATATAATGTACTGAAAAGGATATATATCACCTTTCTGGTAATAATGTATAACCTCAGTATAATCATGAAAAAAAAAAAAATCACACAAACCGAAGTTAAGGGACATTCTCCAAAATACCTGGCCAGTACTTTTCAAAAGTCTCAAGGTCATGAGTGTCCAGGAAAAACTGAGGAACTATCACAGACTGGAGGAGACTAAGGTGATAAGACAACTAAATTCAATGTGGGATTCTGGATTAGATTGCAGAAGAAAAAGAACATTAGTAGGAAAACCAATCAAATCCAAACCAACTCTCTTATTTAGTGAAGAGTATTGTATAAATGTTAATTTCTTCATTTCTCCAACTGTGCTCTGGTATTTCAACACCAGGGGAAAGGTGGGTGATGGGTATATGGAAACTTTATATTATTTTTGCAACTCTTCCGTAAGTCTAAAATTATCTCAAAATAAGAGGTTTAAAAACACATCTCCTTGGGCTTCCTTGGTGGCGCAGTGGTTGAGAATCTGCCTGCTAATGCAGGGGACACGGGTTTGAGCCCTGGTCTGGGAAGATCCCACATGCCGCGGAGCAACTAGGCCCGTGAGCCACAACTACTGAGCCTGCGCGTCTGGAGCCTGTGCTCCGCAACGGGAGAGGCCGCGACAGTGAGAGGCCCACGGATCGCGATGAAGAGTGGCCCCCGCTCGCCGCAACTAGAGAAAGCCCTTGCACAGAAACGAAGACCCAACACAGCCAAAAATAAATAATAAATAAAAATTTAAAAAAAACAAAAACAAAAACAAAACACATCTCCTAATTAATTCCATTTTGTAGTAGACACCACTAAAGTAGTTTAGAGCATGTCTGTGGCTTTATATACACCAAGTTCAAACAGGTGGAGTTTTAATATATATTTATTTATATCTTTTCAGACTATCAAATACATCAATAGAAATTTGTTCTAGCTTGCCAGTTTAGTTGGGTCCACTAAATAATGCTAAATGTCCATTTGTTCATTACATTATATAGACACTGATCAAAATACATACTTAGCTTTACCAGTGTCTAGTGTCCTTGGCGTTGAATCAGGAGAATATGATCCCTATACCATTAAAATCCCTATACCACTCAAGCACAAGAAACTAAACTAAACTAAAGTAAAATAAAATTAAAAAGTAACAAAATAAACCGTGAGCATATAGTGTGAGAGAGACTATGCTTGGTACCAGGATGAAGTATATCAGCCAAAACAGACCTCGTCCCTGTCCTAATATAGTTTATATTTTACCACTGAGATTATTCAGTTCTTTGGGTTTCTGTTAAATCTTCCAAGACAATTATCAAAAAGTCTGTAATTGCACATGAATGTCTCAAGGACAAGAATTCCATCTTCTCCTTCCTTTAAACCCAATGGAGTGCATTATGTATACAACTTAAATCCTCTATAAATTCTCTTGGGTAGTTGACCCAGACTCAGGATGTGCACATTTCAAAGGCATTTTTGTTCGAGTCTATGAGAACTCATTTATGCAAAGGTAAAAGATAGCTTTTGAAAAATGTTCTCCACATTACAGATTGCAGCAAATTGCTCAAGTTGGCCATGCAGCTTACCTTTCACCATGTTAACTAAAAGACCAGCTGCAGAACTGTCAGAAACAAATTACCTGTTAACACACCTACTTCTACCCAGCAAGAATGGAAGATTCCCTCTCCTCTTTGGTGATTCTAATTGTCAGATATTGATAAACATTATTGGGTAAGAAACTATACAAACTGATTCATCTATTAGTACAACTGAGATCTGTGATTTAAAGACTAAGAATAAATTGAAACATCTGTTCTGTTATGGAAATTATTCCTAAGGCAGTTTCAGGTCATTCACTACCAAGTATCTCCTTTATTGCACTCAGCACTGGTATTATTTTCTGACTTGTATCATTCCTAGTTCTATGAAATATGTACAATGCAGCTAACTCTTGATTCACGGAAATAAGTCTGAGTAAATCAGGGCCCCAGGAGAGTAATCAAGATGATCAAAGAGTTTGAAATCTTGTCTTATGAGGAACAGTCGATGAATCAGTTATGTTGAATCTACAGACCTAGGCAGGATGGGATAACATTCTTCAAGTATTATATTCATCACATGGAAATAGAATTAGACTTGTTATGTACTATGTAATTCAGAAGAGTAGATCAAGGACATTTGAAAGTTACACAGGAGCAGTTAGCTAAACACTTAGACGTAGGTTTAGCTATAAACGGCATAAAACCAAAAATATAACCTATCTTAGAGAAGAGAGAATTTTGTTCCTCTCAAGTAAACAAAAATCAGGAAATAAACCATTCAGGTCTTTGGAAGACTCCACAATTAGAAACCCAGGCTCTTGACATCTTCAACATGTGGCTCTAACTCAAAGTCTAAGATGGTCATTCAAGTTCTAGCCATCAAGTCTGCATGATGTCCAGCCAGCAGGAAAGAAAAAAAAGGGGTGAGAAAGGGTTACAGCTCCTCTCTATTTAAGAATATTTCCTGAAATGTATGTACAAGTCCCATTTATATTCCACTAACCAGAGTAATGTCTATACTCAACTGCAAGAGAGGCTAGGAAATATATATTTAGTCCAGGCGTCTGGCTAATAATCAGAATTCTACCACTTAAGAAGGAAAAGAACAGATATTGTGAGACAACCAGTGGTCTCTGCCACATGGGTGTCAAATCAATATAGAAAATGTTTTCTGATGAATAGCTCTAGAATGATAGTTTCTTGGGAAGTTAAATCTTACCCAACACTAGAGCTAGTCTCAGCAAAAGCTAAATGGTCACTTGCCAAAAATGCCAAAATAGAATCTAAGCATCTTTAAAGGTTTGGGCTAGGTCACTTCCAAGATTCTAGTAAACCAGAAGACATTAAACTACAGGTAAGACAGAACTATAAACCACTGAATAAACCATTGGATTTACATCCATTCCCCAGCCTAGATTTTATAAAAATTTACATATTAACAAGCATGTTAACTCATTTCAGTCTTTTCCCCTTGTATTAATTTGTTAGGACTGCCATAACAAATTAGACAAGGTGGCTTAAACAACGGAAATTTATTTTCTTATGGTTCTGGAGGCTGGATGTTCAAGATCAAAGTGTCAGCAGGTTTGGTTTCTCTTGAGGCCCCTCTTGGCTTTCAGGTTCTTGCCTTCCTACTGTATCCTCACCTGGTCTTCGCTCTGTGCATGCATATCCCTGGTGTCACTTCCTCTTCTTATAAGGACACCAGTCATACTGGATTAGGGCCCCACCCTTATGACCTCATTTAAACTCTTTAAAAGGTCCTATCTCCAAATACAGTCATAGTCTGAGGCACTAGAGGTTAGGACTTCAACATACAAATTGCAGGGCAGGGGGTAAATTCAGTTCATAACACTCTTCATTCTTTTCGCACCTGCTCTGTTGTCAAAAAGTCGATGGACACTGAAATAGACAGCAGGAAATAAGTAGGATGGAAAAATCCAAAGTATTGATGTAGTTTGTATAACAAAACAAGAGGCAGTCCCAAAAAGTAGTGAGAGGGGTTGGGGAAATAGTGAAAGGCAGATTTTTGCCAAACCCAACTGTACCATCTTTTTCTCTTAAGTATATCTATTTCTACATCTATTTCTAAATATCAAATATCAGAAATCTGACCAATGTGCCTAACCTGAGAGAATATTTAGAAAATGTATTAATTACCTTCATCACATACTTTGTCAAAATAACTAAATTTTCATTTAGCTAAGCGATTGTAATTATAACATAATGGTACGTGTGTTTATGAAATTAAACTCTCATTTGAATTTCACAACTCTGTCCTTTGCAAGAGTGAGCCAAGCTTAGCCAATTTCTGTGCAAATTTCCCTAATTAGGGCATATATACTGTCATCATTAATGGATTTCATGGATTCCTTCATTTAACAAATATTTATTGAATGATGTTTATGTACCAGAAACTGTAGCTACAACATGTAAATGAGACCTTCACAGCCCCTGACTGTCCTTGCTCTCAGAAAGCTTATAATCTGGAGAGATGTGCACACAAATTGACAAGCAATTACCACACTGGATGATAAGAACTCATGGGGGCACGCAGGGGTGCCTCTCCTGGATTTGAGAGGTCAGGGAAGGATTCCTAAGCAGTCTTCAGCCAGGCAAGGGAAATGGGATAAAGGTCACAACCTGGTGCTGTTTCTACATTTCTTTTATTCCCAACTTCTTTTTAATTTGAAAATGTTCAAAGCTATAAAGTTTTAAAAAAAGTACAATAAGCATTCCTATTTATTTCACTTAAGTTCACTAATTGTTATGTTTGCCACTTTTGCAGGATGATTCTCTGTCTCTCCACATAAGTCCATGTGCACACACACATACTCCAAAATGGGAAAATCAGTTACCTGTATCATGATGTCTTACCCCTAAGTATTTTAACACTCTCCTATGAAATTTATCACGCCTGAGAATTTTAAAATTAAATCAGTGTCAACTAATATACAGCCCATATTCAAATATCCTGAATTATGCTCAAATTATCACATATATTTTTTTCTCTTTTAACCAGGATCCAACCAAGGTTCATCCTAGGTGGCCTAGCAGTGACCTAGCAAGAAGCAGTAACAATCCCTCCCTTCAGAAAGAAGAGTCATACCCCAACTTCACTTCCCAAAGAACCAGGAGGCCCAAATCCCCAGCTGTAGGAAGCTGGCGTTTCTCATCACTCCCCCAAACAGCTAGCGCCAATGCTCAGACTCCTCAGTACTTGAGCCGAAAATACTTCCCTCCCAGTCCCCCAACCATCACCCCACGGGCCACTCTCACGTTCACCTCACAAAAAGGAATAGCCTCAGAACAACAGGGTCCATCTCCTGGTGCACAATCAAACAGGGTGATATCAACTGTGCCCTGGCCCAAATACACCCTCCACAGAATGCAAGAGACTCAGGCTTCCCTGGTGGCGCAGTGGTTGAGAGTCTGCCTGCCAATGCAGGGGACACAGGTTCGTGCCCTGGTCTGGGAGGATCCCACATGCCGCGGAGCAACTAGGCCCGTGAGCCACAACTACTGAGCATGCGCGTCTGGAGCCTGTGCTCCGCAACAAGAGAGGCCGCGATAGTGAGAGGCCCGCACACCGCGATGAAGAGTGGCCCCCGCTCGCCGCAACTAGAGAAAGCCCTCGCACAGAAACGAAGACCCAACACAGCCAAAAATAAATTAATTAATTAATTAAAAAAAAAAAAAAAAAGAATGCAAGAGACTCAAGGAAATATGCACTTGATGACCTGGTGCCCAGGAGTTGTAGTCTGACCAAGTGAGTATGCGGTAGTCACCCAGAGCCTTCTGCATGAAAACACCCCTGTGAGACATTTTAAAACGGTTGAAGTTTTTTCCCTGTTCATCTTTGTATTGAGCCTAGCACAGTGCCCGAAATATAGTGGGCCTTTGATAGATGTTTGCTGAATGAGCAAATTACAAAGGGAAGCATAGCTGTTTATCATCTTCCAAATGACCCTACAAAGTGTGGTTGCCCTCCGTAACAGTGCACATTCACAGGTATTTATGAATCTGCATCATACTACAAATATGCAGTTTTACCACCAGTGAATTTCCTCCATCCCAGTTTGTAGTGAATAAAATGCCAGTGTGTTTTCACTGCTTCCCTGCATATGTTGGTAGTAAAATATTCACGACTTAGAGAATTATGCAGTGTGTTTTCAACAGCAGCTTTTGAAAGCCACTTTTTCCATTAAAACTGTCAGTTTGGTAATACAGCCATGATTTCAAAGCAAAGGAGCATTATGGCGCAAATCAAAGATAGATTACATATTTTATGTTTACATATTCTAGGACCTTCACGGTGTAAAGTCGTTGGATTTTTTTTTAAACTTTATGTAAGTCTCATCCATTTTGGAACTGGAATGCATCACCTTTATTATGAATCAAATAAAACCAGTGTATAATATATGTGGTATTGCTAGGTATTATACTTGCATTATTCACAAGCAACTGCAAGGGGAGAGAGTGGCAGTGAGAACTGAAAAAAGCCATTCCCTGTTGCTTTAATTTTTAATTAATTAACCCCTTGTGTATCTTCTATCTTCCTTATATTCTGGCAAGATATGCAGATATATCCCCAAAATGTCTGATTACAACTAACTTCTGGTCAGATAACAAAGCTAACCACTAAATTTATAACCATAGGACCTTAAAAGTGAGAGGAAGCTCTGATGCTATTTTTTATTAGTAGAAAATATATTAATATCTCTGACAATTAGTTGTAATAGAAAACTATTACTGGGTTTGTGGTGCAAAGAAAAAATTGCTTGGCAATAAGACAGCCTCTATCTTAATTATATGTTACAATGCATACTTGGGCATGCTCAGTTTTCAGGAAAAAAGTAAAAGGAACTAAAGCTCTTAAAATAACAGTATTTGTCCATAAGTGGTAAGATTCTTCAACAACACATGAAAGGGACAAGATGATAGCCTGTTTAAATAGTTACATAATATGCTTCAGAGATTTCCATCTTTAGCAATATGGTGGCAAGTGAGGACTGTATAAATTAAAATATTGGAACAGTCTTGCTGTCTTAGATTCAAATTTGATGGGAACTATTTTATTTAAGCATCTCTGCTGGTCATCCAGACCCCATAGGCGAAAAAAACTGAATGAAAAAGAAATGGAAACAATGCAGCCTCATGATTAAGAATATGGGCCCTGGAACAGGCTGAGTTCATACCCTGGCTCTGCCACTTATGAGCTCCTTTAAAATCCACTAAGCCCCTCTGTGCCCTGCTTTCCTGATCTCTAAGTGGGAGCAGCACTTAGTCTGCCTAACCCAATTCCATTCCTGACACCTTTCTCCCTCATCTATGGTAGGTCAAATAGCTAATGACTTGGTTACCGGACTCCTGAACAGCCAGAGCTGATCATATATATGATGTCATTTTGGCTAGAGAGAGATAATGAGTCTGATGGGTGTTACTAGGGAAGCATTTACTTTCCTGTAAAAGGGGTGGTGATAGCTGGCTCCACCCTTTCCTCTATCGTCTTGCTTTGAACACAGATGTCTTAAATTGTGGCAACCGTCTTGGAACTAGAGGGAAAGGCCTGGAGAATCCTACAGACACTGGCCTTGACATCAACAAGCCACAGAATAATCATCCGTAACTGCCGCCCACCAAACTTTTTTTTAATGTAAGAAAAATAAACACCAATATTTAACTTATAAGTTGAGCTCTCAGTTACTTGCAGCTGTAAGCATTTCTAACTGATGCAGTGGGATTAGTAATAACACCTGCTCCATAAGAGTTGTTTGTAAAGATTAAAGGATTCACATAAAGCACCTAGCAGAACACCAGCACAGAGGGATAACTGAGTAAACTATTACTGGCTAGTAATTTAATCCAGCAGGACCCTTTGGGGCCTTCCTGGGACAGACCTCTCCCGCATATCCTCTGCTTTGGCTCCTCTCTGAAGTACCTAGATAATAGTATCGCATGCATATTTCCTGAGTTTTTCAGTTGCTAAGAACCACCACCAGATGGAAGAAATTAACGACTTGATGATCTTGAGCCTGTAGCCCCCAGACCTGCTAGCGCATAAGGATTAATAACGTTAACCGCCCTGTTACCTCAACATCAACCAGAGAATTGTGCATGAGCTGATCACATAACCCTGGGACACCCCTCCCTCACCTTGCCTTTAAAAATGCTTTGCTGAAACGCTTCACGGAGTTCAGGGTTTTGGGGGGGCATGAGCCACCCATTCTCCTTGCATGGCCCTGCAATAAACCTTCCTCTGCCCCAAACTCCATCCACCATTTTGGTCTGTTTGGCCTCACTTGATAACAGTAATAGTACTATACTAGTAGAAGTAATAGCAGTAGTGGCATTATATTTTAAAACCTGCTAAGAAAAAGAATATACTTCTAACATGGTAAATTATGTGTGCTGCCTTTGGAGCTATCTGAGCCTAGAGTAGAGAATACCCAAAGATTCCAGCAAGCCTCGGGTTTAGTTGGCCCTGAAGAGAATCCAGAGCCCTGAAAGAACCAATGTGGTTGCCAAAGGGGCATGGCCTACAACCATGGGTTACCTCAGGCATGGAGAAATCTGGGCCAGCACTAAAATCTGTTGTAAAAGAAACAAAAAGAAGGTAAAGCAGAGCATATGCAATTAAGAATTACAAGAAATTTATGGAGTTAAAGAAATATGGAGTTAAAGATTATGAAAGTAAAATGCATATATTAATAACAAGGCTAATTCAATACAATCACATCAAGCAGAAAATGACATGTAACTTATTTTTAAACGGTGTATTTTAGAAAATGTGTTCTTCAAAAATTGCTAATTAGAAGAAGTTTATCTTCCTCTCACCTTAGCCACAAAGAAGACAAATATTTGCTTCTCTATAACCACTATGTAATTCAGGCTAATCATTAGAAGTACACTGACTGCCAGTTTCACTTTGGCAAAAGACAAAGCAAAATTCAGATCCCTAAGACAGTCACCAAATAACCAAATGGCAAATTCCAAGGTATCAAAACAAAATTTTTTCCATAAAAATGCAGCACTTTGTTTCAGAGCAGTGAGTCCATTTCTGAACGGCAGAGAACCTGATGCTCTGATAGTCTTCACTACAGTGTTTACAAGACTTCGCTTGCTATTACTGCAGGCAGAGGAAATAGAAGGCAACAGCAACTAAGCAGCAGGGTAGGAAGAAAAGCTGATGAAAACCTGCACTGGTCTTGCCCACACATTCACAGAGAGACTGCTTCCATTTCCCATGCCCGGTACTGGTCTCTGCCACTGAGCGGCAGGATACTAGATATAGGCTTATTCCAATGCCTACAATCGCTCAAGTCGATAATGTGCAGTGTGAAATAAACAATATGATGTAATTCCCCAGTATCGAGTTGGCCCTTCTGGAGACGAGATCCATTTCCTGTCTTCTGAGTAAACAGTGTGCAATTCAAAGCTCTGTGCCACGCTGGCCCATTAGACAGAGCTGTCCCAGAGCTGGCAGCACAACTGTTAACAAACACAGTGCCCCTTTCTCCTTCCTTATTCATAGTGGTGTAAGGACGAGTTGTTAGCTTTAACTTTGAGCTTCCTGGCATTGGTCCATTTGTATCACCACCCTGGCATTATTTGAACAGTGTGCTTCATATTTATGAGCTTACAAAATTTCTGGTCTCCCGCTTCTGCCATTCTTAAGAACCATCAAGGGAAAAGGGTGTGACCATAAAAGCTACTGTGTAACAAACCTCATTCAAATGCAGGCAGGGTATTGGGAATCTTAATTCTATTAGAGCATGGACAATGAATGTATTTGTGTTAGTTACTTTCCCACTTTGAGGTTAAACAAACCAGTGAATGGGACTCCGGGTGGCACTGGATGACGCAGGCAGACAAATGCCAGGGAGCATTTTAAAAAAGCAAGTCTCTTTCCTGCCTTCCCATGACTTTTCGGCAATTTGGATTCCGTAAGTGGAAATGAATAGCTCCAGTCCTCCAATATCTTCATTCAGCAGTTCGGTTCCGAGGGTCACGTGATGCATTTATCTCTATGGCTGCTTCTAAGAAAATGTACCCCATTCAATAAGGGTCTGAATAAACTATAGTAAATGTGTTCCGTCTACTCTTAAATTGGTATCCTTTCCTGAATAAAGTTCTCATTTGCAATAATTGCCAGACTGAATAACTTGCCCACAAACCTCCTGCTAATGCCACCACAAGCCTTCTTTCCCACAAATGTGATTAACTGAATAGAGCTGGGTTTAAAACGCCACCCATGCACACACGTGCCACACCTCTGATGATGGTATAGGCTCCAATACAGGTCCTCCTCCATCGCAGCCTCCACCGTCCTTAATAAGCATCACTTATGCCAAAGAGGCGCTGCCACACACTTTCTCTAGCACCCACCCAAAACTTTTACCTCACACAGTTACTGTGTCTGGGATCCAGCATGATTTTTAAGTAAAACTGGAGGAATATGGCTTCCATTTGCTTATTTTTCTGAAAAATCTTCAGGTAGAGGATCTGGTACAGGATATGGGCACTAGAAATTTGGGTGGCATCCCCTTATCACATTATATCGCCAATAACCTGCATTGCAGACCTGAAGCGGTGTTGACCACAGCAAGTATTATTTAACAAGTAGAAGAAGAGCACTAAGAATTATACCCTTCCAAATCAGGCAGGTGTGTACTAATCAGACTGAATACAGACAACAGCAGTAAGAATAAAGAAGTTAACATGGTTGACATGGTATAAGAATATCCTTGGTGTGTCAGGGTTTTCACAGACCTTCAAATCCAGTAGGAATCGCTATAGATTCAACAGTCTACCACTTGCTTCAAGAAATCACTCCCCATACAAAGGGATATTCATTCCATTCTTAAAATTTCACTAGAGAAGGAGAACGTAATATAAATCACCTCAATTACATGCACTGGTTCTAATTTGCAATAAATTTTAAAATTTTTTCTAGGACTCTTGGTTTGCATTGGTTCTCACCTAACTGACATTCAATAAATATTTATGTTATCGTTGATGTTTCAAAAAGTAGTTATTAACATTAATATAAAGCTTGTTTTTTTAAAAAGAAGAAAAACTGTGTTGTCAAGATTCTAGTCAAAATTTTATCCTTCAAATTTGCTAATCACTTAGGATATCATGAGGGCATAGAGAAAATACCAATTTGAAGTTTATCTGCAGCTGGTCCCATGGGAATTCTGCCACTTGTCTTTTGTCAAAGACTTAGAAAAATGTATCATTTTCTCAATAGGCCTAAGAAAAACAAATACAAAAGCAAGACAAGAAAACTGGCCAAAAGTATGAAAATCTCTCTCAAGAAATGGTAAAATCCTTAATTCCAGACCTCTGGGCTCCTAGGTTTTTTTGTTTTGTTTTCAGTTTCTAAGAACTATAGTTACAATGTTTGCTCTCGGATCTATAAAGAAACACTATGATGAATTAAATGGCAATTTGTAATCATAAGGAGAGATTCCGGCTTAAAAATGAGCTAGGAAGCCCATGACGATTATGGCTGTTAAAGTTTGTCATTCAATACAGTCACTTTTAATAAGTTAGAAATATATTTAGCAATAAACTCCATCAGGATAGAAAATAAGTTATGATCTTTTTAAGCAGATAGAGACAAAATCTACAGAAGCAAGTGAACAAGAGCTGTATAACTCTGACCCAAAACACATCTTTGTCTGAAATACACAGTTAACTTATGCAGAAAACAGCATCACGTATTGGTGTTTGAAAACCCTCCCAAGAGTTCAGGGTTAAAATTTCTGAGTCCTCTGGCTTCTGATCTTAAATTTTTCCAGAAATGCTAATAAACATAAATCCATATTTGTAGAACGGTGGAAATCACAGAAACAAAAGTATTTTAACCAGGTTTAAACTAGAGCAGTTTATCTCCACTTTGTAAATCCCAAGAAGCATGAAATACTTTCCTACATGTCTTCTCCCACCTCAAAAGGGCTGCTCTTCCAGTCAAAATAGCATATAATATTTGGCTATCGGATAACTTCCACCTGCCAGTTTTATCAGGATTTGGGGCCTACCTATATCACAGTTCTCCTGTGTCAGTGAAAAGTCAGATGCAAATGCTTGCTCGGCATGATATATCTCTGTTGCAGTTAAGACAAACGCATTTAAATTTTAACGTCCCTCGGATCAGGGAGTGTATTTAGGCATTTTTTTTTTATAGTATGTAACAAATACATGCACATTTGAGAACCTAATAATTTTTCATTATGATAGAAGCCCCAAACAATAAAAGCTTCATACATAAAAAATAGGCAGAGCATGAACAGTGACTATGGCAGTTTTTGTTTTTTCAACCAAGTCAACCAACAAAAGCAGGCCTGTTCTTTTTGAGAAAGTATTTCAGCCCCAATTCCTATTTAGCCCTTGACCTCAAATGTGACTGACAAGTGGAATGGTGAGCTGGGAATGCGAGCAGACACCTGGCCACTGAGGAATGGACTGGAGCCAACAGCTCCTTACACAGAAAACTACTAAAACAGCCATTGTAGAATAACGACTTTTCATCACCTGGGTCAGATACAAGCCAATAACCTAGAGGTGAAAGGCTGTCCATCAAATTCCAGTTCCCACTTCCCAGGTCCATTCAGTTCCATCTATTCAATTTTAAGGACTCTCTTCTATAGGTTTGTGCAGAAGAGGCTATGTGATTCAATAGTGTTCAGACTGTTATTATTTATGGGATGAACTGAAAGGATTATAGATTCGATCACAATTAAGTTCCCCCCTAATGAATCTGCAGGCTTTAAATAATCTTCTCAAAGTGCACATCACTTTTCTTTTCTCCTTAGACGCTCTTGAGAGAAGGCACACTGGGTGATTTCAATGGTAGACACTCTCAGCCCTGAAGTGGATTTGACACGTAGACGAGGCTGCTAAGCCCAAGACCGTGAAGTCCACACTAGTTGCAGTGTTCCTGATGTGTGAGCACGTATTCATAAATTAGCGGCCCTAGTGTTTAATTTTCATGCAAGTACTTATGTGTTTACTAAAGATTAGCATTTTAATTAGTCTATATTTTTCTCTCAGACAACTGGCACGAAGAGTATTTGCAGATACCTAAGAGGATGCAAAGTAAAAAAAAAACGAAAAAAGGGTCACAGTTTTATTCAAAAGTCCTAATTAGCTAGTCATTCCCTTAGCATAAAAAAAAAATGACATGAAGTTAGGTAACCACTGAGATTTCGTATTTGAGGGTTTTGGTTTTTTTTTTTTTTTAATTTTACTTATTTTTAAATTTTTTTAACTTTACTTATTGGTTAGTTTTGGTGGGTTTTTCTTCTCAATTATAACTCTCTAGAGAGTTCAGCAAAAGTCTTTTCTCTCAGATCTCTCTGTATTGTGTATTTGGGTCATGCTTGGAATATTAAACATTTTGTCTCCTCCATTTGAGAGTGTAACATCATGAAGTGGCTTTAATTTAGTTAATTTCTGAGAGACAACAAAAGAAAATGATTGAGATACTTCAGCTCTGTTTCAAGTCTTTTTGCTGCAATTGGGTAAAATCTTTATTGTGAGGCTCTTTTAATGCAACACATGAAAAAGTGAAAAAGTTGCTAAGACATGACAAGAATCCTGAAAGAAACAGAGGGGCTTCACCTGGAAATGCTCACACTGATGGTCATTGCAACGAATTTAGTCCCTTAAAATTCCTGCTAAGGTCTTTTTCAGAGGCTGGATGTAGTTAGTCACGGGACACCAGCAAATCATTATCACAGGGGACTTCACTTTCGCCCCTGTTACCAGGTCATTAAAATTGAAAGCGTTTAAAAATTCCCCCACTTTTCTGTTTTTTCCGGGTCCAACTTCTTCTATTCCCTACTTGATAGTTTTCATTTTGTTCAATAATATTTCCTACTTTAATTGTCTTGTTCTGATATTACTTCCAGATAATAGTATGAGATTTGTACTTGCTTTGTAAATTTTTTCTTGCAAATTTTCTAAAACATGCTTGGGAAGCATTGCTTTTTGCTCATGAATCATTTGTTTCAGAGGGCCTAGAATCTATGCATTGACCAATGTTTAACAGGAAAAATCTGAGGTTTTAAGAATGTATCTTTAACACCATAAAAGAAATTTTTGCTTTGCATTATTTTTTCCATGTAACAGTTAATTTGAAGGAAAAGAAAAAAAGATGATTTTAAAAATTAGCCATAGAGATGAGCATGGAAGTAGCCTATGACGTAAATGTCATATAGACCTTTTAAAATGTATAATGCAATCTGATCATCTTCATTGGCATAGTTACAACTAGCTGTCACATATATATATATTGTATGGTGTTACATACAACCATGTGGGGTTGTTATAATATGTAACATGACAGGATACCCAGGAAATGGCTCTCTGAAGAGGGCAGAGCGACATCAAAATTTTCAAGAAAAATAGAACAAATGAAAGGGCAAGTGATTAAAA
The DNA here is from genome assembly GCF_965194825.1 of Balaenoptera physalus. Taxonomy (NCBI): domain Eukaryota; kingdom Metazoa; phylum Chordata; class Mammalia; order Artiodactyla; family Balaenopteridae; genus Balaenoptera; species Balaenoptera physalus. The sequence continues at coordinate 107,443,713 of NC_138890.1, read as the reverse complement.
ATAGTTATTCTCTCTCCTTTCATAAGATTAATCAGAAAATAAAGCCTCCAAATTTGGGTCCCCTGCAGTATCCTTTTTAAAAACTGAAGTGTCTGGGGGAAATCTCAACACCCATATGAAGACCTCACCTACTTTATAAAGTACAATGACCCCTCATTTTTAGCATTGAAAGGGGATAATTTTGTCCACACAAATGAATCTTAGCATCAAAACTTTTGTTGACTTCAACTCTTTAAACTCTTTCTGAATTGTACTTCAAACTTCCTTGCCTTAAACTGATCACACCGATGTAATCATTTTGGTGACTTGGAGTCATAATAAATATCAATTATTGTGCAGCAAGACTCTTACTGGCTATGGAGTTTCTGTCTGAAAAGAAATTCTTCCGTACAGCTATTTTTAATTTCTTCTATTTATCTATTTAGCTGCATCCTCAATTAGTTTCAGTAGACAAATGAATGATCTCTAGAGAAAAGAGGTATTCATATATTCAAAGATAGTTAAAACTCAATGCACTATCTTCTGACCACCTGATCTGGTCATTTTTAATCCCCAAGGAATTAACCACCCCATGATCATCTTTTTTCCTGCTACATTTATAAACAATCACTGGTTAACAACAGATTCTTATCTTAGAAATAAGGAAAAACTGCAGCTGATTGACATCAATCTTAACCTGCTGCTCATGCAGTCACTTTCAAGACTCTGAAGGACACTTTGGGACCTAGGCTAAGAAAACGTAAAAATCACAACCACTGATAGACACTGTGTGTACAAGCAGTCTGCACCTGCATATGACACTAGAATAGTAATTGCAACACAGCTTAAATGTTTTGAACTGTCTCAGCAAATGAATATCGAAGTGCCAGCGAGTCAAAACTAAAACTCACAGCCCTTCTACCCTAAGCGGTACGCAGTCTGTAAAGTAAGGCATAAATTATTATTTTTCTAAACACAAGTAACTTCTCATGTAAGATGACCAAGAGCAATTCACAACCCTCTCTAGAATGAAGTGCTTATCCAGAAAAATAAACCCACCAACTTTACATAACAAAATGAATAAATGTTTGGTAACCCCAAAATTGCTAATTGCCCTATATAATACCACTTTGTGGCCAGACTGTCATCTTTCTGACTCAGTTTCTTCTGCATCTGTGGAGTTGGGCCTACCTAGAAAGGGACAATTCCAGTCTTGTTTCGGGAGCTAATAGTGATTTGAAAATGTGGTAAATTTATCACTTCAAATTAGATAATATATGCAAAAAGGCTATGAAAACTTGTTGAGCATCATGGTAATGATTAAAGTCAGTAAAAAAAAAAAGGTATTTATAAAATATACTTTGATACAGACACATGCTGGATATATTTCACTGCTTTATACTGTTTTTATGCATAAAATTTCAGTTGTGAATGTTATTTTACAAAGTAATATACCAAAAAATATAGTATTGATAGAAATGTGAAGTGAATCCCCGTAACAATAGCAATAAGAATGTGAGGGCAATAAAATATTTGTGAAAGTAAACCTCTTGAGTCTTTCTCCAAAACTTCCATGAAACTTCAAAAATGGATTCAATAATTTTAACAATTAAGAGTAAATTGCTTTCAAAGAAAGGAAGAACAGCTTCATACAAGTAAGGTGATAATATATTCCTGGGGGAAACAGAACCTTTAAGTCTTCCAACCCATAGTCCCCTACATGCCCCTTTCCACTAGCTCCTTTTCATTTTTAGGGTGTCAAAATAGGTATCACTCCTTCAGGTAACTTTCCCTAGAGTGTCCCTCTGTGAACAGCCTGCATTTCTTCTTCCACGACATTTTCCCTATGTTACGGCCATTGCTTCTTTCTCTCCCCCAATAAACTGTAGAAGCTCTGGAAAGACCTTGTCTTGCGGTGTCAAAAACAATCTGCTGAATTAATAAACAGTAGGCCCTGTGCTAGGAAATAGGAATGCAAAGAATACAGCAGAGTTCTTGACCTCAAGGAGCTTGCAGTCCAGTGAAAGAGGCCCTCCAACTCAAATAAGAGGAATATCCTTGGTAAGTATCAATAGAATGAAAGAGATGTTAGAGCAGAATGTCAAGAGAGACTTTCTGGAGAAAGGGAGTAGAGAGAAGAGAGAGCCAACCAGCAAGTCACAGAACCCATCTGGACTAGATCCCCCTCATAGTAGAACTCTAGCAAATTTTAAATTGAGATCATAAATGTCGACGTAATTATTTAGAATTGAGTTACAGGAAAAGCTGAAAGAGAAGTTCTAGAACATTGCTAAACTGTTTCTCAAAACACAAGCATCCTGGTAGAACAGGTAACAGTTATTTAGAGGAAAAAAAGATTAAAAAAATCTTTAGCGAAGATACTTGGGAAATATTGTTACGAACCAGACTCGTTTTGCCCAACACGCAGCAAGCCAGAACGCTGAGATGCGGAGGTCTGCAGCAGTTTTTTCCGCAAAGCAAACAAGCGAGAAGGCAGAAATACAAGCCTTAAATCTACCTCTCCCGAAGGCAAGAGGCTGGGGTATTTATGAGCTAACAAATAAAGCGGCAGGGCGGTCTGAGGCATGGGGGGCGTGGAGGGCGTGAGGGACATGGGGAAAGGTGATTGGAAAAAGGTGCAGTAATTGGTAGTCAGTAATTGTGGTTTTGCTCAGATGTAACTAAGCTACAGGCCTATGCACGTTCAAACGTGGAGACTCTTATTTTGATCTAAGGGTGGAGTTTTCAGCCCTGCACTGTCAAAAGGTCACCATGCGGACACTCACGCATGCCCAGTTGGAGGGTCAGTGGTCCTATCCAGTCTTAACCAGCTTAGCTCAAACTAGACACAGCTGACTCCAATTCCTGGAAAACACCTCGGGCTACGAGCACCTTGGAGGACGTGGAAGTCTTTTGTAACAACAATTAAAACAACCTGTGAAAGCCGGTGAAATAGATTTGACTAGTGATTACCGACGGTTTCAATATTACATCATATACTTCAACAGGGGGATTCACAGGGCTCATTAGCTTAATACAGGCTCTAAGTAGCCCTATGGGAAAGAAACTTATTGAACTTTCTCTTAAGCCAAGTTTTCCAAACTTATTTCATCAGAGAACCATTTTTTCACAGACCACCACTGCCATCTCAATGGATATGATTTGAAAACGCTGATCTAGACATGCATACGTTAGCTACATGTTGCCTTCTTCATCAACATCATGTAAATTATTGCTTTTATTAGAGTACAATATTTCAAAAGATGTGTACAGCATCAGTGAGAATCACTTCAGAAACTATAGCTAGGGATAATTAGATCTAACTTTCTCATATACATGTAAACCATAGTTAACACTTTATAAATTTTATATTTATATATTAGTTCCCCATATAAAAACATTAAAATTTCAGCATTTAGCAAAGGGGATGTGGGACACATGTGCCCAATTCAATTTTCATCCCTAATTCTGAGACAATGGAGGCACATTCTCAGTGACTTCTTGTGGAACCCTGAGCAAGTCCCTCTCTGTCTGGTCTCTATGAGAAAGGGAAGACCTGACCTGGACTGTTTCTGGATGCTCTGGCATCACAATCATCCCACACTGATGCTTTAATATACATGTTCCTTTACATAGCCAATTTTCATAATTGAAAACATGATAATCATTAATTTTTAATTGTTTCTTTTTATTTTAATCACCCCTCCAGTGTTAACAAAAGTCTTTGGTGGATAGAAATGTTTTAAAAATGCTTTTGGGGCTTCCCTGGTGGCGCAGTGATTGAGAATCTGCTTGCCAATGCAGGGGACACGGGTTCGAGCCCTGGTCTGGGAAGATCCCACATGCCGCGGAGCAACTAGGCCCGTGAGCCACAACTACTGAGCCTGCGCATCTGGAGCCTGTGCTCCGCAACAAGAGAGGCCGCGATAGTGAGAGGCCCGCACACCGCGATGAAGAGTGGCCCCCACTTGCCGCAACTAGAGAAAGCCCTCGCACAGAAACGAAGACCCAACACAGCCATAAATAAATAAATAAATAAATATTTTTTTTAAAAGTGCTTTTGGTCTCTTAAATGATTGCCTGGGCATGTTGTGTCAATCCATGGTGGACTGCTATTTTCACTCATGTAGGAAAATTTTGTTTCTAACAGTGGGCCAAACTACTAAAGATTTTTAGTTCCACTTCGGTTCTAGAAAAACTGTATTTGTTCCATCACAGTCTTTAAGTGTAGATTACATAATGTATTCCTAAATTAAGTTATAAATTGAACATCTAATCATGTTTGCACAAAAAATCAAGAACATGTCTTCAGCTGGTAGGAAAATTTAAAATAGCCCTGTAAGTATAGGTTTTTCCCCATCCAAAAGACAGAATTAGTTTCTCAGAGATTATCACTCTGTTTTTCAGAAGACACCAGGAGATAACATTAAATGACGAAAGATATGAGGGCTATAGAAATCCAAAAGCTGAGAACATAGTGAGGACTAGGTTCTTCAGACAAAATTTGAAGCAGATCAGAAGGTAGTTAACTGGATGAGAGAAACTGTCCTCATTATCTGTTCCACCGAAGGTCAGTATGACAAACTCATGTTTAGGCAAATTGAGGTAACAGTGATTCTTGAATATTTATAGATTATGAGTCTCATAGGTGAAAAGGTTTGGTTTGGTATATTTGAGGCCCATAAAAGAACATTACAGTCTATTGCATTCCTCTGAAGGCAAGTTAGGTAGGCTCCCATATGGCCCTTTTTTTGAGAGTTCTATGCTTGGGAAATGGAATAAAATTTCAATTCTGGCCCATAAATCCAAAGTGGTTTTTCAAGGTTCGAAATTCTTAGTCTTTTTGAATTACAAGTCTGCCCTGCTTTGGCACTGGATGGCATTCATGACTGCTGTCAAGGTGAGATAGAAATTGATGGATTGAAAGACCATGTTTCTTTAGCCTGTGTCATTCAGACTTTGCTGGAGAGGGCTGGGCTTTATTATGTGTTCATTAGTTCTAGGACTATGGGGCCATGGTTGATGTCTTTTACATTGATGAATCCCCTGATTCACTTATGAGGTATTAGAGATGAGAAAACCCAGGCAGCCTGGTTAACCCTCACTATAAATGAAATAATCTGTGTCCTACGAGTGCCCTCTTTAAAAAGTAGCATAGTTTAAAAGTTTTTATTCTTCCACGTTTGCCATATTCAGAAATAATGTAGTAATAAAGAAAGCCTGGAGTTGTCAGCCTCAAAAAAAAAAAAAAAAGAATATTGACAATTGTAAGGAAAAATAAATGTTCTAAGAGTAAAAGATCATCTTTGGAAAATTTTCACCCTATAAGATTAGAGGAAAGCTATACCCACTTTTGTGAGAAGTATCATCTGAGAAGTAAAAATTCCCAAAGAAGAATCCGTTAAAAATGGTCATAGCCAAGAAAGGCAGAAAATGACTGCAGGGTTGAATTTAAGAGTAGAAAACAGAGACCTGCCATAGAGGGAGTTTGGTAAGGCCCCAGTAGCATGACTCTGGGACAAAAGATAAATGATGGTAGAAATTTCTTGGTGAGTTTATCTTGGAGATTTGAGAGTTGCAAATCATAAAGAAACTGGAATGTGATAAAACTATTAGAGATGAGTTTTCAAGCTCTAAAAGTCATACTGTGGACCCCATAGTCTTAGAAAATTGTAGGCAAGGCTAATCTTCTAGTAATACCCAGAGAGCATGGTGTGTATTTTTTAATAGCCTGAATCCAAAAGAGGGAGTTAGAGACTATTCAGAAAACAGGAGACAGGTCAAATAGCATAGTTTGTAACAGTGGCTTTTAACCTTCTTCATTGCCACTTCACTCACCTGGGAAACTTTTAACACATACTCAAGCCCAACCCTCAGAAATTTGGATTTTGGATCCAGGTTGGGTCCCCAGGCAACCCTGCTTCTTAAGTGCTCCCAAGTGATTCTAAAGTGCTGCCAGGGCCGAGAATCCCTGGGTGACAACAGGGAATTCTTTAAATTGAAATACCATCATTTTCAGAATAACAAACACATGGCAAAGTGGCTGCTCTAAATATTCAGACTTAGAAACTAGCTAACTCTCACCTACCTTTCTAGCCTTTTTTTTCCACATTCACTCCTCACTCTAACCATTCTTCCCACTATCCTCCAAATACACACAGATTGTTTATGCCTCCACTCTTCTTCCATGATGACTCTTCTGCTTCTAATACATTTTACCTGTCCAGTTTCCTCTTCTCCAGCTGGTGAATTATACTGTTTTGAAAGGTTATTTGAAAGTCACCTTTTCAGTGACATTTTCTCAGGAGTCTTCTTTTCCTTTCTCCATGATTCCATAGTTCTTTATTCAATCCAGAAGCCTACCACATCCTATTGTATTATAGTTCTTTGTTCAGTTATCCATACCTGGGAGACTAGCTACAACACTTGCAACCTCTACTGACAGCTAGTCCTTTGGCAGCAGTATTTTGAACACATGTTCTTACTTTCTCTGGCTGTGGTTGATTGGATCATGGCTGGCAACTGATCCAGTCCCAATCATCCCAAGGATAAGCAATGAGGCATGAGCCAGGATTCCAATGCAGGTTCAACAGATCCCAAAATCTGTGTTCTTTGTTCTGTGTTTCACTGCCAGTTTTTTTTGTATAATAAAAATATCTATAATAAGGGTAGGATAGATCATTAAAAATAACATGTTTATCATAGAAAATTTAGAAGATAAAAATCGGCTAAAATAAAATTTAGATTACCTATAATCTCATAATCCAGAGACAATTAAATGTTTAACATTTGGGACACGAGACAAATTGTTAATTTGGGGGAACTATAGATATGAAATTTTATATATATACACATACAGAGAGAGAGACAAAGGGAGAGACAGGGAGAGAACGTTGGTTGTATATAGTAGGGAAAAGATATTTTTTAATTATGTATATAATTAACACTCAGGGAATGAAATATTCTTTTACAAAATAGTACACAATACTATATAATAGTCTATATTATGAAATTATCTTGATTTATTGTTGGACATTTACACTATATCTAATTTTTATAGGTAATAGTGCAATAAATATCATGGTTAAGTCTTTGTATTTATTCTTAGCTATTTTAAAAGACATATTAATAAAAACTGAAATCTGGGTTAAAGAGTACATATACACACTTTAAGGATTTTTCTACAAATTGATCAGCTTCCAGAAGGCCTGTGTGCCCATTTCCCCACATTCTCTTCAGCACTTAATACACAAACTTTAAAAAAAAAATCTTTGCCAGCTTTGTAAGTGAAATGATATCTCACTGTTTTAATTTTAGTATCTTTGATTATTATTCTGAGTATTTTTTCTTTTTTGAGGAAAGTCATTTTTATTTCTTCACTGTGAACTTATTCCTTTAAGCTTCTCTTCTTCTTGAATTGTTTTACTTATTGATTTGTAAAAGCTCATTATGCAGTAGTGCCATTAACCCTTTTCTGACATATATGTGAAAATATTTTTTTTCTTATTTTATAATGTACACTTTTATTTTATTTAAGATGCTTTCTGATCCGCAGACGATTTTGTTTCCTATTGAGTTAAACCTATGAATTTTTTCTGTGTTGGCTTCTGCTTAGGGATCATTCTTAAGATTTTTCCTTGCCCCAAAATAATTTAAATATCTACCTTATGTGTGTGTATGTTTCTGATTTTTCTGGGTTTTTAATTATGTTCCATTGATCTGCCTGCATTCCTGTGCTGACCTACTCTGTTAATCATTATAGTCTTGCCAAATTATTAAGTATCATTTAGAGCACTCCTCCCTTTTATTAATACTTTTTTTAATTAACTATTATTGCTTGCTTATCCTTGCATATAAATTGGAATATCCTAAAAATTCCTTTGATGTTTTAATTAAAATTTAATTAGATTTAGAAATTAACTTGAGATATAGCACCCCATTTTGATCTCAGTCATTGAAGATAGTGCCTGAAACACAGTGAATTCTAAATGAATGATAAATGTTGCTTAATTTAAACAGATCACTTTACCAGTTTATACAGTTAGTATGTCAGGTCTGTCCCCCACAGGAATGTAAAGTATATATCTATATGTATATATCTTTATTTGTATTTTGTTTTACATCTATATCAATAGAAATATTCAACCAAACTGGCATGATTTTTGGGGGTTAACTGTATGAGTAAATAAAGTAGTTCATTAAGCGCTTCAGTATTAATCATCAAGGCAAAGGCCAAATTCTTTTGTTATTACTGGACTATCTCTGTAATTAAAAAATTTAATTAACCCCACTAACTTGGGTTTGGTTGAACAATATTCTTGGTGAGGTGGGCAGAATTCTCCGATGGCCCCCAAAATTTCTACTCCCTGGTGTCCACACACCCTCTACCAGTTAGTCAATCAAACAATACCCCAGCTAGGTACTGCTCTGAAGGGCTTTTGCAATTATAATTAAGTCCCAAATCAGTTGATAATGCTCAGTAGACCTGACCTAATCAGGTGAACCCTTATAAAGGAACAGGGCTTTTCCTAAAAAAGAGAGATTCAAAATGTGAGATGGATTTGACACAAGGAAGTTTCTCAATTGCTAGTTTATACACAGAAGGAACCACAGGGCAAGGAATGTGGGTAGCCCTAGAAGCTGAAAGCAGCTCCCAGCTGATAGCCAGCAAGGAAATGGAATCTTCAGTCCTGTGACCACAAGGAACTGAATTCTGCCACAACCAAGTGAGCTTGGAAGAACAAAGGCCACAAACATGTTGATTTCAGGCTGGTGAGACCCTGAGCAGAAAACCCATTCTTACTGTGCCAGACTTTTTACCTACAAAACCATGAGCCAAAAAGTGGATGTTGTCTCAAGCTAAGTTTGTAGTCATTTGTTATGCAACAACAGAAAACTAATATCCTTGAAATGCAGCTTGACTCCTACTTCATTATTATCCCAGATCTAAAGATATTAATGTGACTTAAATCCAACAATAACTTAATTGCCCTACTGGTCAGAATTGGATACATCAAGAATCACTATCAAAACCAATATAGAATATTTGCAGTAAGGCAAAAAGTACTAGACTAGAAGGGATTCAGCAATCCATATTGCCATTACAATAACAGGGTGCGTCAATGGCATCCATCATGCTCTAATGTCTTTAATAATGAAAAACATGTGAGAGTTTAAAAAAATCTCTAAGTGTTCTGCACCTAGGCAAGGCCTTGCTGATTAAACATTTTAAAGTTATCTCTTATCTACATTCTATACCCTCTCATGATCTACCTCATCCTCTAATGCAATTTAGAGAACAAACACTGGGGAACTACAAGTCACACTTTTTTTGTAAAGTGTGTTTCTAGAATAGTGACATCTCAGTGGCTCCTTAGGCCCTTCCAAACACGTGATTGACAAAAGCCACTATTCAAGAAGGTTCTCATGTGCATTACATATTAGAAGTAAGGAACAATACATGGAAACAGCAGAAGAGTTTCATTTCTTTTCAGAGAAGAGAAGTGTTTTAAAGGTTTCACCTTGGTCAAATGATTTCAGTCTTCCTATACAGGAAAATGCCGAAGCAGATATACTAAGGCATAAGCTATCACAATCAGTGAGTGAAGCTCACCTATTCTATTGAATAGAGAAGTACCTCTTACGCATAAACACATGGCATGTGCACGCACATGTGGCAGCTCAACAAAACCTAAATGAAAAAAGAAAATGACCATGGAAAACTTGGGCATATAAGGACATTATTTCCTCTACACAAAGCGTGCTTCATTCTTTGGGGACTCCTCCAAAAAAATGAAGCCGTCTCTTTAATTGGCTTAGTTGTGTTTCAAACGAGGTTACTTTTTGTAGCAGCAAGTTCATGCTTTCTTCCCTAGTAAAGTAGTTCTGAAAATAAAAGAACTCTCTTTAGCCAACATCCCTTCTATCAGTAAAGAACAGTGTAGCTTCTAGTCAACGACCTTAACCTCTCTTCTTCATTTGCTGGCCTTTTATGGGGATTAGTGGCTCTTTGAGTTGAGTCTCTATAGTAGCTTATCACCTCTGACAATGGAAAATCAGGGCTTAGACTCCTCTTTTGAAAGGATGAACACAAATATCACCTTTATGGTGCAAGTTTAGGATACTGGTGCAGGCTGATGTATATAATGAGTCTCTTAACCCTCTGTACCCCTTCATGCAAGCTCCTGAGATAAAAAACTACTTTACTCTGGCTTTCAACTAAATTGAAACTACAGGATCTAGCCTGATAACCACCACCAAACCAGCTAAAGAAATGTCCTGTTGCATGCAGACTAACTTTATAGGTAGTGCAGCAATACAAGTGAAAGGAAGAGGAAGCAATCCCACTTCTACACTATAAATTCTTTTTCTTCTGCCAAGGAACAGGATGGGGCCGCCCTGCCCAAATCCTCTTCAAATGTCACCCGATCTATGTTGAATCATGGTATTCTTGTAAACTCATAGTTCCACTCTGGAACTACCCTAAACATAATTTTTTTAAAAACCATCTTACTATAATAATGCCTTCAACCACCTGTTTGAATAAATGATAAAAGGAAGCAAACTTGAACTAGAGTGTGAATTATTTTTCTATTTCCCTAATTTTTTAAATCTAAATTGAATCTAAATCATATAGTCATATTGACTTGGGTTTTGAGTCCAAATGAAAATTTTTAAATCTCCATATTAAATGCTAGTTGGTTTAAGGGAAAAAAAGAAAGTCAGAAAAACATTTGGTTTTCTTTCTCTCCAAAATCCTTGATGGAAGATGATTGGAGTGATGTGCAGTCAGGATAATGGGAGAGATAACAAAGGGATTATTGTAGGTTTGAAAATCTACCACTGACCACTGCAAACCTGAAGAGGCTGTGAGAGCTTCGCGGGGCACTCGCAGAGATCCAGGAAGGTTGTTTGAGAATCAAGTCTGTTTCTTTCTTTCTTTTTTTAGAAAACATAATGGAAATGATGCCTGTCTGTGTTTATGACCATTTCCCTGAAAATCTAGGGAAATATATGCTTTTGGCCAGAAATTGACTTTTGGTAACTTAGCCTCCTGATGGAACTTGAAAGAATGCTTCTACGTTTCCTGAATATCTTTAAATGATGTCTGGAATGATGGACTTTATTCTGGAAAAAGAAAATCAGAAGTAAATTGGTACCAGGAAGGTGATCCTCTAAAGAACCTGGATATTTGCACTAATAAACTAAAGTATAATATTATCATTTTTTATAGATCAACCTCTTTAAAGTAATAACCTATCTCAACTGAAACCATGCAAGAAAAAGGGTCATATATTTTCATTCAGCTTCTCTGTGCCAGGCCCTTCGTGTACATGATCACATTTAATTCTCACAATATCCCTGAGACGTAAGTAGTATTATCCCCACTTTATCAAAGAGGAAAGCAAGGTTCAGGGAGGTTAAATGACTTATCCAAAGTCATACAGCCTGTAAATAGCAGAAGCAAAAGTTAACCCTTAATCTCCTGCTATTGATTTTATAACATGAGAACTTCCAGAATAAAGGCTTCACCCATGCTGGTCCTAATATATATAAATATGTATATCAGAAAGCCATGTATCAGCCCTTCACAGAGCATCAGATCAGAGAACTGGAGGATTATGTCTGTTCTTAGGTCAGAATAGGAAAAGGTGAACAAAGTGGAATAAATGATACCAAGAAATAGCAATGATAAGTATTATCAAAGCGACCAATCAAAAGAAATGGAGAATATAGCAAATAACATACAATCAATCAACAAAGCAATAAATAAAAATAAAATTTGAAATAAATAATAAAATTAGTAAAAACTTTTAAAAGCAATAAACATGACATTGTTCTTAAATGTTTCTCCTTTATCTCCTCTGCCCTACCATGCTACCTAGAAGTAGGATGACCATGTATATTATCAAATTAGGATATTTTTGAAAATGAAAGGAGGCCCTGTTAAAAGTTATTCTCTTTCAACACACGTAAGCCAGGACCCTAAAACACTGTGACAATGAAAGATGATGAAAGGTTTTATGCTATGGCAGGTAGGTGCTATCATAGTAGGGCTGATAATAAGCAAAACACAAATTTCTTATATCTTTAGTACTATCAAACTTCCCTACAGTTTCTAATTTTTTTCCCCTAAAGTTACCAAAATGTAACCTTTAGAAAGGGAAAAGATCTTATGAGATATTAATGACTAAATATATTACCCTCCCAGGAGAATTTATATTTTAACACAGAACTCTTTCTTAAGCCAAAGGAATGAATTTCTAACTGTAGAGTATCAGGTATAAGCAGCACAGGTATTTGGGGAAGCCAACAGGCTCCTCAGCACCTGTTAAAACATACCATCCACAGGTAAGAAAAGCCCTACTTGTTAATTCACCTCCAGCTATAAATACAACTGAGACTAACTCCAGGGATATGTCTCTATGAAAGACCAATGTTATTTGGAAACACCCATTGAGCAATTCAATTGAAGTCGTAAAATATAACCAGAGAAAGCCTTGTAGGTCTCAGCTCTCGATCTTTTTTTCTATTGACAACTTGAAACGTTGTCATCAAGAAAACAGTCCTGGTATTTTCCTAGGACCATGGTGGCACAGATTAGACACTGAAACATGTTTAATACATTCAGTAAGTAATGAATGAGTGAGCAAGTGACATAAGTGAACCTACAGCTGGAGACTGAGTTAGGCCCCATCCAGATCATCTAACTCCAAGTGATTCACTCCTTCAATTAAGCAAGACTCAATCTCAAGTTCTTAAAAGTAGTCACATTACACAGAGGACAACAACTATTAAAACAAATCAAAACAAAATCTGCAATGGTGAGATGTGACAGGGTGAGAGAGTGTCATGGACATATATACACTACCAAATGTAAAATAGATAGCTAGTGGGAAGCAGCCGCATAGCACAGGGAGATCAGCTCGGTGCTTTGTGACCACCTAGAGGGGTGGGATAGGGAGGGTGGGAGGGAGGGAGATGCAAGAGGGAAGAGATATGGGAACATATGTATATGTATAACTGATTCACTTTGTTTTAAAGCAGAAACTAACACACCATTGTAAAGCAATTATACTTCAATAAAGATGTTAAAAAAAAAAAAACTAGAAAGAGGAGAGAAATACATTTATAAAAAGAGAAGTAAGTATAGACAAATTGGGATTTAGAGATGGATGCACTCATGAAATAGAAAGCAAGAATTGTATCTCATAAAAAGATTAATAAAAAGATGAAATGCTTTAAAAATGGGATAAGGATGGAAAGAAGACTGAATAGAAGACAGAGAAGAAAGACAAAAAGAATGTTGTTTTTATTTTTATTTAGCTACTATAAAATGAATGATTCTATTAAAAAATAATTAAATGAAACCATATGACAGAGGGTTTGAAAAAAGGAAGAAAGAGGAGCGTCAGTGCCGAGGATTAGAAATATACAAACTTATATCACATAGGAGGAAGAGAGGAAGAGATATAGCTTCCAAATCTATGAGGGCTGATAAAGGAACGCAGACTCAGCAAAGGAAATATGACTTGAAGTAACAGATAAGCAACAGAATCTATCAGAGAGAAAATCCAAGCATGACATTTTAAAATTGAGCATAATTAGATGGAAGGAAAGCAAACATCAGAAGTGATAAAGGCAAATACACAAGACCATGCACCAAAAATAATGGTAATAAAAGAACAAAGGGCAGAAAGGAGGGGGGAATAAAAAGGAGAGGAAAGAAATACAAAGAAAACAAAGTAAATTATTTTCTTCAGAAAATTCTCTCCTAAAACTTCCCATTTCTATACGCACACTCTGTAAAGAACCAGACACACAACTCTTTTCCCAGACATTGAGAATGTCTTTGCCCCCAGACGTCACCCTTAAGCCCCCCTTGCAAAAATTCTCCTGGGAAAAGCAACTGTTCAGGCAGCAGTGCCTGGGTTGGTCCTTCATTAGAATAGTTCCCACAGGCATGTGTCCTCGCTAGTAATACACAGGAATCCCATATGGCACAATCTGGATCTCGCAGAGGTGGAATCTGCATAAAGTAGGACGAAGCCAGAGCCAGCACAAAAGCAGAGACATGCATGTAACGACATTGGCTCCGTGCCCTCTGACCCAGCGCTGCGTCTGTTCCCACACTTCCAGCAAACCCAGGCAAGTGTGTCCAAGAGCTTGTAGATAGCAGCAGTCTGTCACGGGGTGAGGATGGGGCTGAAAGGAAGCCCAGAATTAGTCCCTCGACAGTGAGCAGATCAATTTTAAGGCAGTGCCCTGTCAACCAAAAAGAAAACCTACGTGTGGCTGCAATTAACCCTGTTAGCATGTGTCTAGCATTGTCCTACTGCCAAGCAGATGACCCTGCAGGGAGATGACCAGAGCAGAAGATTCCTCTGATATATCAGTTGTCTGCATTAGAACTAATGGACTCAACTAGTAAATGTTTCTTTTGTGTATGTGAGTATATATTTTGGGGTGAAGTGGCCTTTGTTGTTGTTATTGCTATTTTTTGCTTCTTCTTTTTTTTTTTTTCATTTTTGATGTTGTCATTATTTTAAGTAAATCCACCTTGAAATAAAGCTATACTTATATCTCCAATTCCTGGGGAAGTAAACAGATTTCCAAGGATTACAAATTAGGTTAGTACGCATTATGGTACTGGAAACTATTAGAAAAAATTGCATAAACATAAACATATTAACTAACAAGCATCTCTTAATAGAAAGCCACATAAATGTACATATACACAAACACACACACACACACTCTAGATACCATTTCCCAGCTGTTCAGTGCAAGAGAATGAGGCCAAAGCTACCCTCCCAACTTAGAGGTCAGATCTCCAGCTTGTGCCAGTGTTTGTGGGAGGTTTCATGCTCCCTGAATGAAAGAAACTAGAAACATTTAAACAGTATAAACTAGTCACTTCTTGGTACCAGCTATTTACCTCATAGTTGGCATTTTGATCATTACAACTCAAAAACACATGGAAAATTATGACAAAAGTTCATGTTTAAATTCAGGGATGGGCATTCTATTTTTTGAAACAAAAATGCCTCCTCAATTGTCATGATCTTTTCCTACATACATTTTAAATACTTCAGTGCAAAGGGTTTAGGTGAGATCATAGGAAATGTAATTGCAAACCTCCTTATTCAACTTTTTTTCTTTTTGAAAAAATGTAATATCACAGAATCTTTATTTTGATGGGAAAGAAATTTTAAACCTTTTCCAGAAAGTTTTTTTTTTTTTTTTTTTTTGATGTCCACCAAATGCTTGCAAAGAAATAAGGGCTGGGAGGAAGTGCACTGAATTATTCAGGAACAAGTGGAAACAACCATCTCTCCTTGCCAGGCATCCTGGGCTCCGAAGAAATGGAGTAGTGGGCCCTCCCAGTTCACACGCTCTCTCAGTGCTCTGAATTCTCCGCTAACAGAACATCTTCTTTATGAAGACTATGCAGTCCTGATTTGCTATGTATCTTCATGTACAACGTAAAACCCAGGCAGACTGCCTCACTCGAATTTTAAGACATACCACTCACAAAGTGGCAAAAGAAAGCTGTTGTGGGAGCTGCTAAAAGACCAAAGAATGTATTTGTTAGGAAGCTGCAAGCAACAGTTATCATAAATGCCCACTCTGCCTACCCCACGTCGGGGGACAGTTGGCAGTGCTGCCAACCACAGGGTCCTGCAGCCCACCCACCTCACTCCCCGAAGCTGGGGAGAAGAATGGCTGTCCTGTTTTGCCAGAATATGTCTGAAAGATCCCAACATGGGGTGGACAGTGCAATAAGAAACCAAGAAACGATGGGGGAGATGGGTAAAAGAAAATTAGGAACATTATTTTTTAACATACTTAATAATAATACATAATTTGAAATCACAGAAGGGACTTGTTTGGTTTTGGTTTTGGATTGTTTATTGGTTGTTTTCTGAATCGTACCATAATCATATTTTTAATCAAGAATACTGCTTAGGGCTTCCCTGGTGGTGCAGTGGTTAAGAATCCACCTGCCAATACAGGGGACACGGGTTCAAGCCCTGGTCCAGGAAGATCCCACATGCCGCGGAGCAACTAAGCCCGTGCACCACAACTACTGAGCCCACGTGCCACAACTACTGAAGCCCGCACGCCTAGAGCCCACGCTCCGCAACAAGAGAAGCCACCGCAATGAGAAGCCCACACACCGTAATGAAAGAGTAGCCCCCGCTGGCTGCAACTAGAGAAAGCCCACGCAGCAACGAAGACCCAATGCAGCCAAAAATAAATAAATAAATAAATATATTAAAAAAAGGAATACTGCTTAAACATTGTACAATTTTAAGCAGTTTTTCAGCATATTGTATTACCCTCTAATACCGTCTAATACTTTTCTAAGCATATTATATTGACTTCTAATCAGAGTAAAATGATATAACATAGTGCCCATCGTATCTTTATCAAGATATTTACTACAATGGTTTCTAACAATGTTATCTTCTTTTATCAAGTAACTTAAATTTAAAATATACCAAGGCAGCTTGTGTAGATCGGCAAAATTCTACACCTGAAACAATAGATTTTTACTAAGTTGAATGTTCTGATTAAAAGCTTGGAAGCATTGAATGTGTTGTAAGGCCTTTGGCACGCAGTTGAAAGATGGAGTGCAGTTATACTTCTAGGCGGTTTGCTGGCATGATATAATTTGAGGGATACTGGACTTGTCCTCCATCAAAATAAGACTCCTTCACTGGGATGCCCAGAATGACATCACCAACGTTGTATTTCTTTGGGTTAAAGGATACCTGCTCCATGCGTTTGCTTTTAAGATGTAGATACCCAACTAAGGCCGGAATTGACAACTCCAACACAGTAAAGTTAATGAGAGGTGTGAGAACACTGCTTCCCTGGAATAAGAGAGATCTATGGAAGAGGGAAGGCGGGCCCAACCCTGACAAGCATTAGGATTCACTGAGGGCGAAGGATGCCCACTTCACCCTTATACTTGAGAGCTATTCTCAAATTCCTGGTATAAAACTGCAATGTGGCCAGGGCCACCCTCATCCTGGGCTGACAACAGGGCCGCTGCCATGGGCGAGGGGGGCGTTCACTTACCTATAGCATCCTGTGGTAAACCTATAAGGGTCATTTTTTGCTCTGTCTACATAGAACTTTGAAGGATTTTTTTTGTAGTATTTGGTATTTTTTGTAGTATTGGTATTTTACAGTATAAAACTCAGCAAGTTCAAATTCGATTTTAAAGCCACTCAATCTTTTTTTAAATTGATGTCCATCTGTTCACGGCTATTTTCAGATGAAAACAAGACCATGGTCTCCTCACTGACAGTGATTTTCCCAATCCCTGACTCTCGCTACAGTGCTCTAAATCCATGAAGATTTTAGTCAGTTGTCTTCATAATCTGCCCTAGGATTTCTCAGTTTTGCTCTTAACGTTTTTCCAATGTATCAGTGGTCTTTTAACAGAAAGCATTCAAGAATAGGGAAGAGAAAAGTTAACTTTTCTGGACCCACACTTAAAGTCACAGCCTCCCTAAAATTCCACACCTGCAACAATAAACAGACTGATTCTAATGCACTGAGGGGTGCAGCCTTTCTGTGCCACTGTCCTGAAGGGCTCTTGCAAATTCAGATGCAGCTATCTCTCCCAGCCTCCCATCCCATCACCTCAGCAACAGAAACCCTCGGATGCACAGGTCACTCCTCCGCAGCTTTGACAAGATCACATTCCCCATGGGTGGTCTGGCTTTTACAAGTGTTTGGGCACAAATACATTAATGTGGCCTTTTTAAAGCAGCTGATTCTTCTATGCTTCCATGGAAAAATCATCATGCCAGTGCTCTACTTTCTAAAATACTTTTCTTAAAATTGAGCAAATCCAAATACTGCACAATTTCAGATTGTTGTTGATTCCCGGATTCCCATTGCCCTTCTGCCATCCCATCAAAAGCTTATGCATTGTATTCATGTTTTCAGCTCTGCTGTCCTTGGAGCACCTCCATGCTTTGCTGCACTGCAACGATATTTAGTATCCTGTCAGCTCCCCTGTGGCAAGGAATGCAACCAAATTTTTTGCTACTTAATCGGAACAAACTGTGAGCACTTAGAAACCAGACACAGGAAGCACTGTTCCTGACTGTGATATCAAAATGCTTTCTAAATAGGTAAAATTGCCTTGGCCTATTGATAAGTAAAATGTGCCCTTAAAATTTTTATTCTAATTGAGAAAAAAAACAGTATTTCAAGAATCAGCTTTGTATTGATATTTGCAAATGAAGTTAATTCAATTTAGATTAGACACTGGGCACTTTTTTCATATAACGGGTTGTTCAGAGTCCCAGAAAATATTAAAATATTTTCTCCGTGGTTGGAAGGAAACATTATTTGCAACAGCTGTAACCTGAAGGCAAAAATGCCTAATTCACTCGTAGATTATTAAAAAGCAGCAGGATGTACTCAAAATGAAAGGCCCTTAGTTCTTCAGATTGAGGTGACTAGTTAAGGAGAGAAACAGCAGGACTTTTCAAGGGTTCTTTTTGAGGTCTGAGTTCTAAGAAAGTTGCAAAGGCTTCTTAAATTTCCAGTGGCTCAGGAAAGAAGCTACCAAATTAAACTGATTGCTTTTAAAAGAAGGGAAAGAAGGGAGAGTGAATAGTGAATTATTCACAAGGGCCAATTAATGAAAATGTATGTGTGTATGTGTGTGTGTGTGTGCATGTGTGTGTTTAAGTAGCTGATTTAGCTGATTTTCACAAAACACAAATAGGTGGGTCAACTCAAAAGGAAATCTAAAATGAAGGGCAAGTGGACATAAAAGTCTGTGTTAGATACCTAGCCACCAACTCTTGAACTTCTGGTCTGCTATCAAAAAATAGCCCACCCACCTCCTGTTTCATGACTATACATTTTTTTCAGGCTCGACCTCCTTGTCCCGAGAGACATTCTTTTTTCCTCCTTTGTTCTGTCCAACTTCTAGTTTACTCTTTTTTCTCTTCCCTGTAACCTCTGTCATTTTACAGCAGACTCTTGCTCTGTGCCATGACCTTGCCCGTGTTCTTTCAGGTCAGAGCTCCTTAACTTCTCCCTGACCCTGACTCTGGTTCTGGCTTCATTCTTGTCCTAGAACTGCTTGCCAAAGGGCTTCCTGACAGCTTTCTCTGAAGGCCGGGGGCAGTGTCAGCATGACTAAACAGCCCAATCAGTGCCCATAAGCCCCTTGTTGACAGCATCTTCCCAGAGGTGGAAAGCACGAGTCAATTTTGAACTTGAAAATTTTGCATGGTTTCCAAATGTCCTGAATGTATTCTCCTGTTTCATGTGATTATCGCTTTGCAGCATGCTGCTGGCTACCTAAATCCCATGCAAATCGCTTGGAAGAGGTAGACTCAGTGAAAAACACTCTCCCAAATGTACCATTAGAACCAAGGATTATTCCCTACAAATCTAGCTCTAAGAAGTGAAAAAGGGAGGTTATTATTAGTTTTAATATTAATCACAACTATTAACTGTTAATTTAGCCTAAATCATCTGCAAGGGAAATCTGTGCTGCTTGCTTGTTAGTTGAGTGGAGTGCATGATAATATTCTGTTGTGTGCTATGTGGCATACTCGGTTGCTAGGTTACCCAGAGCATCAGAAATTCAGGGAACAATGTACTTATATCTTTTTCAATTTTGAAAAATAAAATAGGTATTGACATAAAATACAGTGTGGCACTGAAGTAATTTTGTAGTGGAGAGATCAGAAGAAGGGGGCCTTTCATCTCGGTGACAGCAGTTTACTCCTCGTTGTGACTTACTGAGGGCAGTAGCAGGACAGCACAACAGGATGTCAGTCTCTGGAAGAATGCTTGTGGTCCCTGTACCCCAGCAACTGTTTCTTGAGTCAGGCTCCCCAAAGCCATCCAGCAGCTGCTGTTCTGAGCTGTGTCAACTGGTCCTACAGAAACCCATGACAGGCCCAGTGATGTATGGGCCTGCAAGGGAACAGCCAAGGCTTTCATGTTCAGAACAAATATGACAGATCTGGCTAAATCCCTCAGCCGGCTGGGGCCATGCCGAGAGCTTTTTTTTTTTTTTTTTTTTTTTAAATGATTATTATTGTTATCACCTTCCTACTCAGAGATAATGTCATAATTTACAGTCAGGCATTGTGTGACCCAAATGATTGATGCCACTTGGATGTGAATTGGTAGAGTTAATAATGGTCTTTCAGTAGGGCCCAGCATGGGAGGAATCTCTCTCAGAAAGGCCGTCTTCACTTTGATGTTCTGCTCAAGACAGGAAGGTGGACTTCTGGGAGCCAACACTCCATCACGCTCTACTTCTGAAAGCATCCTCTGGGCCCTAGTGAAAACTAGGGATTGAGAAACCTCACAAGCTCCTTTCTGTTCTTTCCAGAAGTACTTTTGATTTTGTTTAACCTTCAGCAGTGGATGTCACCACAGAAGACTCATTGAGATGTGTAGCTTTAATTCTCTGATGAAGCAAGAAGTGGCCTTGGAAGGTATTGTATCAAGACTCCAGACAAGGAATCTGCCCCATACCCTGCAGCACTATTCAGTAGGAACTCTAACTAAAGTAGATGGCTTCCATGTTCTTTATTCAACATGACCTTGGACTAAATGCTAAGAGGGAGTCAACAATGAGTAAGATCTTTTTACCAGTTGACTTGTTATTTATTTTAACAATGATTAAGATAATACTCTAACGTTTAAAGTGATTAAAACCAGTTGGAAGGCTTCCCTGGTGGCGCAGTGGTTGAGAATCTGCCTGCCGATGCAGGGGACACGGGTTCGAGCCCTGGTCTGGGAGGATCCCACATGCCGTGGAGCAGCTGGGCCCGTGAGCCACAACTACTGAGCCTGCGCGTCTGGAGCCCGTGCTCCGCAACGAGAGAGGCCGCGGCGGTGGGGGGGCCCGCGCACCGCGGTGAGGAGTGGCCCCCGCTTGCCATGACTGGAGAAAGCCCTCGCACAGAAACGAAGACCCAACACAGCTAAAAATAAATAAATAAATTAATTAATTAATTAAAAAAAAAAAAAACAGTTGGAGCTGGTGTAGTAAATTTAAAGAAAGAAAAAGCAGAATGAGGGAGATTAGCATTCATTCACTGTGTGGTTGGTACTTCAGTGCAATTTTGCAAAACTCACAAAAATTGAAATGGAATCTAAGAGATGTTAAGTACCTTGCCCTAGATCGCGCAGTGAGTAGAGAACCAGGATTCTAACCCAGATCTCTCTAATACTTTCCCTTGCTCTACATCTCAATGTAAAGATAGCAGTATGTGATGAGAATAATTCTTCAAAATCTGATACAAATTTCCATGAAAATTAAAGAAAGGAACTATTCCTCCTGAAAGAGGCCATCAGAGAAGTCTTCAAGGAAAGAATGGTGAAAATGTGGACCTTGAAGGATGAAAAAATTTCAACAGATGGAGAAGAGTGTATCTAGCACCGTAAAGATCAAGTTTGAGCAATTTTTTTTTCTGTTTGGAGAGTCACTACACCTCTGTTTTCAGCACTGCCAAAAAGGAGAACTACTCTTTAAAATGATTAAACTTGGACAGCTTGTGCCATTAAGTAGCAACATTCATTTTTCTCAAACACTGCAGTTCACCTGTCCCTCTGAAACACATTATTAAGCTATCACCATATAAACATCATTCATCTTGAATTTCCTTTTTAACTTTATACCTACCTCCAGTAATACCTTTCCTCCAAAGGCCCTGAAGCACTTTAAAAACAGATGACATTATTACTATTTTACTGGCAATGACACTGAATCGTATCCACAGTGTCTAACATTCTCTGTCCTTGGAATTATCAACATGTATTAGTGATAAAGATTATTCTTTATGAACAAAAGAAACACAAGTGCAGTGAGCTTTCCTAAGTAATGAAACGAGGCAAAATTGATTTACAAATACACAGTAGGTGGGCACTAAATAGTGAATAAAATCAACTCTAACAGTATATCAACATCCTCAAAAGCAACTTAGTTGAGGGTCCTACAGCTTTCAATTCTGAATCTATTAATGTTGTCAGTTTTCAATAGCCCTCCATAGCCAACCCAGGAAAGCCCAAATGCATCAGCCTGGCATTAAGGTCCCTCTATAATTTGACCCTAATCTGGACCTACATTTTCCAGAGTCTATATCCTGTGTGATTCTGGGTGAGTAGACCACAAGAGAAAGTTTCATGGGATTTGGAAGCCAAAAGTGAAACAGGAGTCATTATGTTCTGAAAGCCAGTCACTATAGGGTACCAGGCTCCATTGCCATTCACACACAGTGACGCTAAATCTGCTGGATCACCTTCTTGCCTTCTGCAGGGCACTCATGTCATCAAGGTTACAGGTGGTGGTAGATGCAGCTTCTAATGCAGCATCTGTCTTTGCTCTCTCCCTCTTTATGTCCAGCTTCTCTTCCCAACTGCCAATCCCGCTGACCCAAGGGCCCACCCCCAGGAGCAGAGTAACAACCTTCCATAGACTCCTTCCCCAGCTCCCAAAATTGTGTGTAGTCACCTCCCTGCAATATACCCCATATTTCCTATCACTCTTAGTGTGTCTTCTTCCCTGATCAAGCCCAAACAAATACATTAACCACATATACTAACTATCTTTATATCCCACTCCTGCTTTCACACACCATACCTCAAAGAGAATTCATCACCCTGTTTCATTCCATTACTTTCCCCTAGGATGCCATTCCTTGCTTCCCTACTTTTGAGGTAATAATAATAGCCAACATTTAACATAAAACTTACTGTGTGATAGAAACTCTTCCAAGTACTTTAGAGAAAAAATGGCCACAGGATATTGCAGGCCTATTTCTGCAGGATAAAGGCCAGGCCTAGAAATGACTTACATCTCTTCTATTCACACCCTATTGGCTACAAGCCAGTCACATGGGCTCAGTCTAACCACCAGGGAGCCTGCACCATGTAGAGGGGTACATGGTGATTGTCCAACATTGACAGCCTCCACCATGCTCATCCTTCAACTTTCACTCTCCTCCATGAAAACTGCCTTCTAAGCAGAATGAATCTCTATTTCCTCAATATCCAAAGAACTGTGTTTGCAAATGCATTTTATCAAATTAAAAAAAGAAAGAACCCGAACATTTTTAAGTCAATTTATCATGCCACCATAGAACAAAAAACAGTACACTTTTAGTCTTGGTGGGAATGTAATTTAGTGTAGAAAACAGTATGGAGATTACTCAAAAAACAAAAATTAGAACTACCACAAAATCCAGCAATTCCACTCCTGGGTATACATCCAGAAAAAAATGAAAACACTAATTCAAAAAGATACATGCACCCCAGTATTCATAACATTATTTACAATAGTCAAGATATGGAAGTAACTTAAGTGTCCATCAGCAGATGAGAGAGTTAAGAGGATGTGGTATATATATATATATATATATATATATATATATATATATATATATATATACACACACACATACATATACACAATGGAATATTACTCAGCCATAAAAAGAATGAAATTTTGCCATTTGCAACAACATGGATGAAACTTGATGGTATTATGATTAGTGAAATCAGTCAGACAGAGAAAGACAAATACTGTGTGATATCACTTACATGTGGAATCTAAACAATAAAACATGTCTAGTGAATATAACAATAAAGAAGCAGACTCACAGATATAGAGGAC
Source organism: Balaenoptera physalus (assembly GCF_965194825.1). Taxonomy (NCBI): domain Eukaryota; kingdom Metazoa; phylum Chordata; class Mammalia; order Artiodactyla; family Balaenopteridae; genus Balaenoptera; species Balaenoptera physalus. The sequence goes on along the minus strand of NC_138890.1, from coordinate 107,420,057 downwards.
AAACTAGTGGGGAGAGGAAAGGGAGGAGGGGCGAGATGGGGGTAGAGGATTAAGAGGTACAACTACTATGTATAAAATAGGTAAGCTACAAGGATATATTGTACAGAATAGGAACTATAGCCAATATTTTATAATTATAAATGGAGTATAATCTATAAAAATTTTTAATCACTATGCTATACACCTGAAACTAATATTGTAAATCAACTATACCTCAATAAAAAGAAAAAAGAAAAAGTAAAACAATACTCTTTGCCCCAGTTCTTCAAGAACCCTCCATCCCCCTGCTCCTTTCTAGGCTGTCCTGTAGACTTGCTACTCTGTTGTCATTCCAGTTACTCCTTCCTCTTCTTTCCTGTGTGGAATCCATGTGTCCTACTTCCCATGTCTTTTTCTATTTTAGCTATGCCTGCATTTTGTTAAAGCAAGTCATAAGTGGCTTCTACAGATGGGTGCTTTGGAAACAAATATTCTGAGATCTTGTATGCAAAATGTGTTTGGTCTGCTGTGTACTTAATTTTAATTTATAGTTTGAATGGATATAGAATTCCAAGCTTCTTTTGTTGCTACTAAGAGTTTGATGTCATAATTCTTGATCCTTTCTATGTGAACTACTTTTCCTCTCCTGCCTTTTAAAGACTTTTCTTTATATTCTTATTGTCCCAAAATTTCCCAGCAATGTGTGTGGGTGTGAATCCTTTGTCAGCCCTCATGCTGGGCACTCACTGGGCTCTTTCAATATGGAAATGTATGTCTTTTAGCTCTGGGAAATTTTCTCATATGATTTTTTTGTTCAATTTTTCCTATTCTCTTTCTGGAAATTTTATGAGTAAGACATTAGCCTTTCTGGTTTGGTTTTCTAATGTTCTTATCTTTTCTCACTTTTGGTCCATTCCTTTGTCTTTTTCTTCTACTTTATGAAAAATGGGCTTAACTTCCAAACTTTTCATCCAGTTTTTTTGGCTTATTTGTTTTGGGGATTTTTTGGTGATTTGTTTGTTTGTTTGTTTGTTTGTTTGTTGGCTATCTTAAGTTTAATTTCCAAGAGTTATTTTTTTGTTTTCCAATTGTTTTTTTTAAAACAACAACTTTTTCTTGATTCTCAGATATGGTATGTTCTTTCAGCTTTCTGAGGATTTTGTTAATGGCTTTGAGAGTGGTGGAAGGTTGCATTTCTTCTGTTTCATGTCATATCTGTATTTTCCTCTGAGTTCTTTTTGGATCGCTCGCTCTCTCTTTTCCTCTGCCTTTCTTGTTGGAGTCTATACTCAGATATCTGCTGAGTTGTTGCCCATTCATATTTAAGAGTGAAACATTAAAAAGTTGTTTGAAGACTGTGTAAAGTGGAATTTGGCAATTGGTGGGTTTCACTGTTGGCTAGAGACATGGCCCTTTAAATGAGTGATTTAGATCAGTCTCTATGAACAAATATAGACAGACATTCTATGATACTTCAGAACCCCCAGAGAAAATTTTCCACTCTCCTGCCTGTAAGCTGCTTCTTACAGCCAAGCAGCTCAAGAAGGTCAGCAAGTCTCACCGATCAGTACGCAGACTTTCATTTAGTCTTCCTGTTATCAATATAATATCTTCCCTCCCACCATTCACATTAGCCTTTCCAGTTTAATTTTTTCAAAAACTGCTGCTTCCTGTTAACATTGGAGAGGCAAAGAGGACCAAGGAGTTCTAGTTTCTTGTTATAGAAATTTCCAACCAATTCCTCCTGCTTTCAATTCCATGCTTTACTCCTGTCTTCAAGGATACCAAGTGTCTTTAATTTCGGAGACTTTCTGGAGTCCTGTAGCAAAATCTGACTTGGTTTTCATTGCTGTTACCATCTGTAGGCACGTAGAATCAGTTTTCCACCTTTGCCAGTTTTTCCATCCATTTCTATCTTCTAAAAATGGTTTACTCTGTTGTTGTACCCTCTCCCTTTATGGTTATGCTTCTCAGTTCATACCTCTTCAATTTCTTTACTCTCATTATAGTGTTATTTCAGGAGAGTACAATATAAACATCTATATTCAATTCACTAAGTTTAACTTGCCTGTGTTCTATCCAGGTACGTATTTTCTTTACCCCAATAGAGTTATAAACTCCTTGAAGGCAGGTACCTTATTCAGCCTTCTATCTCCCATGGGGCCTTCCACATAACAGGCTCTTGATAAATGTCTATTTTATTGGAGAGTTGGAAAACTACCTGAAATTTTATCCAGAAGCTCACAAAACCTTCAAGGCATTTGAATAACATTTTTTAAATAATAAAATGTTTAGATAAAAACCTTCTGTCACCAATCCCTACCATTGTGTAGACCAGTTTTTATATCTCCGCACCTCACTGTTTTGATTTTTCTCATCGGCTAGATAAATGTTTTCCACTCAACTTCTATTTTTTAGCCAAAAGCCCATAACAACATAATTTACAGTCAAATAAGAGGCAAAAGATCTCTGGTTATTTCAAAATATTAAAGACAAAGTCAGCCAGGAGTTCAAGGTAACTAGAATTCTTACTTGACAGAAGAATGTACTTCTCTTCATAAAGGATTTCACTCTCAAGCTTTAGGTTTCTGTTGGCACCCTCCTATTGTAATTGGAATGTTCCTGCCATCAAAAATACTTTGAAGATAGTGACTCAGTCTCTCAGTTTTTTAAATAATGATATGAATATTGACTGCTTACACAATTAGGAATTAGTGTACACAAAATAAGAGATGACGATTTAAAAATGCAAACTATAGGGACTTCCCTAGTGGTCCAGTGGTGAAGAGTCCGCCTTCCAGTGCAGAGGACACGGGCTCAATCCCTGGTCGGGGAACTAGAATCCCACACACTGCAGGGCAGCTGAGCCCACATGCCACAACTATTGAGCTCACACACCTCAACGAGAGAGCCCACATGCTGCAAACTACAGAGACCACGCACCCTGGAGCCCGCATGTCACAACTAGAGAGAAGCCCAAGCACCGCAACTAGAGAGAAGCCCAAGCGCTGCAATGAGGAGACCACGTGATGTAATGAAAGATCCCACATGCCTCAACAAAGATCCCGTGTGCCGCAGCTAAGACCCGAGGCAGCCAAAAAAATAAGGAAAATAAATAGATAAATATTTTTTTTAAATAAATAAAGAGCAAAGTATAAATCTGCATCTGTTTGCTATGATACAAAAAAGATTATTTTTAAATCATTGACATTTTATTTTTCATAGCTTCTTCTGTGTGTGTGTGTGTGTGTGTGTGTGTTTGTGTGTGTGTGTGTGTGTGTATCTTTTTAAATTGCCCTTCCCCATTAGGGCATCATTTTAAGCTGAGATTTTTCAAATATGTTATTTTAACTGCTGCTATTTTGTTTTATGTATTTTAATTGAAGTTTTAAATTTTGTGCTTGCACCCCATGGAGTAATAATAACCACAAAGGGTATGATTTTATTAATTAAAAAAAATAAATTTGAAAACAATGCCCTAAATAAGTTAGACAACTAGGTTATAGATGCACTTCCAAGAGATATATGACTATAAATGTGTGCCTGTGCATCCTTAAATACATGTGAATCTTTTTATATAATATCAACAGATAGAATGGTAAAATAAAAGTCTAAATTGCTTTCCTAAAAAGCATTACATTCTTGAACTAGTTGAGTTACAAGGTGTTTCTAAAGGGAGAATTTCACCAAGATTATATTGTTATTGTTTGTTCACAATTATTGGATAGCCACTGTATCTAATACTATGCTATACACTAGAGAAAAAAGAAATGACCCACCCAAAAACTAATTTGCCATTGAGAAGGTTGCAATCAAAAAAACAGACACACAGTTGCAAAACCATGTAAAAACTGCTAGGGCACAGCTAGATATGGAGTTCTACAGGCATAGAAAAGAAGAGACCCTTGAGTTGAGACTTACGAAATAGTTAGGCATTATCCAAGAAGGTAAAAGCTGTAGTGGGCTTTCCAGAGGAAGGGTGCAAGTGTGAGAGCACAGAGCAAAGAACCGTTCAGTGCAGCTGGGGAGCTGTGAGAGATGGAGAAGGAAGAAGGAACTGGGCAAGAGGCAGGGGCCAGACTATGAGAGACCATACAGGCCATGCTAAGGAGCTTGGACAGTAAGCAATGGGAAATACTCAGAGAATTTTATGTAATGAAGTAACAAAATCAAATCCATAATTGAGAAAAGTCATAGTGATATGAAGGATGACCTGCAAGGGGACAAGAACAGAGGTAGAGAAGTCATTGCACTACCCAAGAGACAATGATAAGGGCCTGAATGAAGGCACTGTCAGAGAGGCTGGAGGGCAAATTTAGACTACATCTCAGAGATGGAGTTGATAGGAATTGGTGAATGATTAGATGAAAGGCAGGAAGAAAAAGGAAGAGTTGAGGATGACCATGACAGTTCTGGCTTGGGTGCCCATATAGATGGTAGTTCCAGTTTGCTGAGACAGGAAATAAAGAGAGCGAGATGTTGGTGAGTAAGAGGAAATGTAAGGAGTTCAGTTTTAGACATGTTCTGTTTAATGTGGTCATGTCACACCCCGGTAGAGATTCCAGTAGATGGTTGGCTCAGTGTGTTCTGGCCATGGCCGCCTTTCTGATCTGTCTCATTTCCTCCAACTTTACCTGCACTCCAGTCACTAACCTTCCACTTTCATCATTGGGACTCTCCATGTTTGGCTCTGCTTTAGGGACATTGGGCTTCTTGTTCCTACTAGGGACCTTGCATGGCTGATTCCCTCATCTCATCCAAGTGTCTATTCAAAGGGCTCTCAAAAAGACTTTTCTTTCCACTGTATGTGAAGTTACCTCCAACCCCTATGTCACTCTCTAGCCCTATATCTGTATTTTTCTTTGTTTATAATATTTATCACTGCCTGAAATTACATCATTCATTTATTTGCCTTCTTGCTTTTTGACTGTTTGCCTTAGCAGAATGTTTCATATGGTAGCAATCTTACCTGACATTCTTTTCTATATCCTCAAGTGCCTAGAAAAGCTCATGGCATGTAGTCAGCAATCAACAGGCAGCATTGAGGGCCCACCTGAGGATGGAGGTCACCAGGTTGTAGTTGTACAAACTTTGGTAGTTTCCTGGTACTCTATCAGCACTCAGAAATTTAGACACGAAGAAAGTGGGTTGGACTAATCCACAGCATACAAGATAGCAAAATATCTGTGTCAGAGAAATGAGAGAAATGGCCAAAGGAATAAAAAAAAAGAAATGACCAAAACTGTGTTCAATGGCCTCAAGACTAAAGAAGAAAGGAAGTGTATGAGGTCCCTGACTCAATTTGGCTTAAGAAGAAAAACAGGAATTTGCTGGCTCATGAAACTGAAAATTGAAAAAATAAATGTTCCTTTAGGTTTATCTAATTTTATTTGCTTGAAAATTATCTCTAAGCTCTGATTTTCTCTGTTTGTGTGGGCTTTATTCTTTAACACATTCTCCCTAAGTGGTAGCCAACATTTTCAACGGCAGGAACAGACTTATGTTTCACCAACTTAGCACCCCAAGAGAAAGTGGATCTCTCTTCTCTAATAATGCCGACAAAATATAGCTTGACATGTGCACCCCTGAATTAATCACTATGACTAAAGAAATGGAGTGCTATGATTGGCGAAGCCTGGGTCACATGCCCATCCCTGGATCAGAGGATGATATCATCACTATCCAATCCATAAACTGAAATTAGGGTAGGAGTGTTCCCCTCAAGGAATACTGAGTAGACAAAGAACACATGTGCACTACAGAACAGAAAACAGTGAGGAACCAGTGGGGTGAAAGGAATCAGAAGGAAAGTTCAAGTGCCTGAGGACCTCAACAAGATCAAAGTGCGTTGTTGGAGGAGGAGATGAGGGAATGAAAGAACTGTCAAGATGAAAAAACTGTAGACAGGCAGGAGCAAAGTCTCAGCAAATATGGGGGAGCAATCTGTGATGCAATACTTAAAAGCATAAAAGAAGGAAAGAGGATGGTAAAACCAGGTGCTGTAAACCAAAAAGTAACGTGATTAATTAAACAAGCGTTAAGAGTAAAGCCTAGGCAACAGTAAATTCAAGGAACAACTTGCCCATTAACTGAGCTATCAAACCAATTCTTTCCCTCAATCTACTGGTTGTTTAATTGGGTTGATCAGTTAATGGGGTCAAAACAAATAATAAATATAGTAAATAAGAAGAAAGATACAGTAAAATATAGTAAACATAGCAAATAAGAGATTTTGTCAAGAGTAAAAGTGATACATATGTACCCTTAAAAGTTTTAGGGAGAGACTTAACTATGGGCCAAAAAATGCCTGGATGTGTTTTGTCCTGGCTAAATTCCTTCTTTTTGTATGAATCTCATATCAATAAAGTATTCAGTTGTGTGGTGACATTGCAGCTGCCACATAATTGTTCATCTAGCTATTTAGATTAGGGACTGTTATTCCATGTGTTATGTGGTTGAGCCTGGCAAAGTAATAATGTACATCAGTTGGTTTTTTTCTAAGAAGCTAATTATTTTTCACCTAATTTTAATGTCTTAAGAGTATCTAATAAAAGTGGCAAAATAATTATACTATTTGGTTACTATTAGAAGTACCACCCAGAATGTAAATTGGTGCAGCCACTACAGAAAACAGTACGGAGGTTCCTCAAAAAACTAAAAATAGAGTTGCCATATGATCCAGCAATCCCACTCTTGGGCATATACCCAGACAAAACTATAATTCGAAAAGATACATGCAACTCTATGCTCATAGCAGCACTATTTACTATAGCCAAGACATGGAAGCAACCTAAGTGTCCATCAACAGATGAATGGATAAAGAAGATGTGTGTGTGTGTGTGTGTGTGTATCATAGAATATTATTCAGCCATTTAAAAAGAATGAAATAATTCCATTTGCAGCAACATGAATGGATCTAGAGATTATCATACTAAGCGAAGTTAAGTCAGACAGAGAAAGGCAAATACCGTATGATATCACTTATACATGGAATCTAAAATACGACACAAATGAACATATCTACAAAACAAAAACAGACTTACAGATATAGAGAACAGACTTGTGGTTGCCAAGGGGGGAGAGGAGGGGAAGGATGGACTGGGAGTTGGGATTAGCAGATGCAAACTACAGTATTATATACAGAATAGATAAACAACAAGGTCCTACTGTATGGCACAGGGAACTATACTCAATATCCTGTGATAAACCATAATGGAAAAGAATATGAAAAAGAATATAGATGTGCAAAACTGAGTCACTTTGCTGTATAGCAGAAATTAAACACAACATTGTAAGTCAACTATACTTCAATAAAATTTTTTAAAAAAAGAAGTGCCACCCAAGACAGGGACAGAAATGACTCAAGTGCTCATCTTGATGACCATCAGTTATCTCACAGGTGCAAACATCATATCATCATGTTCAGGAGTATTACATAGGAATGCTCTTACCCCATTCTGGTTTCCATGAGGAAGTGTTTTTCCCCTGAGCACTTACACCGTTTTGCTCCACCCTGCTTTCTCATCCAGTAGGAAACCTACCTGTTTGCAGGTATAGGGAGAGATAGAGACATGTGTAGCTCTTCTCTAACACTGGAAGCTGGCGCTCTGCTCTGCTCCTCCATTCGGGAAGTGGTACGGGGCAGCCCCCATGTGGAGAGGCCTGCTCGGACCTGGCACCGCCCATGGCTGGCTGAGAGGTCTGATTCTGCAGTATGATAATAGGAATCCCACTGTGGTTCATATTCTCCAACATCAGCTTCATCGATAATAAAGGGGACACCTGGGCACTCCATCTGACTATCTTTTGTCTTCTTTCTCAAATAATTCCATACTCAGGCTGTGATAAGGTATTACATGCAAATCCCAGAAAGGTAGTATCTACTTTTAAACCAAATGTATTTCAGGAGACCAGAACTTAAAGCCATTTGCTGTAAGACAAAATTCTATGCATAAGCTATTGTTTTTATTGACTCAGATATTAAATAAATAGATAAAAATAAAAAGAAATGAAATATAGATCTTAATTAACCAGCATAGAAGAAAACTACAGAATTCAAGCACATATCATGAACTAGGACTCTTTCACATAACTCTTACTGTTCTCCAAATATGTTCAATCTATCAGCACCAGCATCCAAAACTGCAACGGTTACATTAAAATTTAAACAGTAAAAATAGATGAAAAAATTTACCTTTAATATTATGTTTACTTCTTTTGGAGAAGAAAAGGAAAAAAACCTATTTTCCAGCCACCTGACTAACATTCATTTCTCCAATACATTCACCAAACATCAACTGATCGTCTATCTACAAAGGGCAACATATTACCTATAAACACTATGTATACAAACCACCATGGTTTCTACTCTCAAGGAACATACAATAAAGCTGGGGAGATGGTATAAATATACAAGTACCTAGTATAAGGCAATATTTGCTAAGTCCCGTAAGAGGTAATAAAAATCCCATTGCTGTTCATAACAAATCGAGACCTCTCTCAGAGGAGAAAAGCCTGTGGAAATTAGGTGGCATTTTTGCTGGAGATAACAGGGGACGGTATAAAAGGAGGAGCAAACGTGTAGAGTTTAGAAAGTACAAGGCAAGAGCTTTTGGGGAAAAGTGAGAGATGAAACTGGAAAGGTATTTTGGGGCCATATCTGGAGCGGGGCTTGAATCTTAAAGAGAGTTAAAAATGTTTGGAAAAACTGCTGTGTGGGATGAGCAGTGAGTCAGCAAGAGATGAATAAAAGAAGTGCTGAGCAGAAATGACAGCTCGGTTAAAGTGAAGGAGCATGAATCTGTGGCAGGCTCAATCAGTACAGCTTTCTCTAGCAGCACTCTGCAGCCCAGGGAGGAAGCAATTGCAAGTTCAAGGTCAGTGGGGAATTTTAGGGGATAAGCAAAGGCACTGCTGAGTTGGCTGCCCAAGAAAAGCAGGATATCAGGAAAGAAATGAAGTCAGAAAGACTCTAACAGAGAAGAGGATAAAAGAGCAGAGGCAGGGTTGTGATGAAAGTGAAGATCAGGGTCAGTATGAATAACAAATTTAGAATAACTGACACATGATGGTAAGAGGTAGGATACTCAGAATTGGACATCGTGGAGATAGATGATGAGATCCAAGGATGGAGTGGAGGTGGGGATTGTTGGTGTGAGGGAGGTAAGGCACTGTGGAGTCACCGATGTGATGATAGTGATGGACAAGGTTAAATTGGATGCCTAAGGAAAAAAAGGACCCCAGGGCTTAGTGTACCATAGCAGCTAGGATAAAGGTAGGGAGGTATCAGACCCTCAGAAAGAGGAGAGATTGCTGAATTTCAACAGCCAGAACAATAACCTAGAATTGGCAATGGAGAACAAAGAACCTTAACTCTTTTCTTTGTCCCCTGTATTAGTGCTAAAGGAAAGGAAAAGGAGAAGGCTGTACTGGGAGGAATTTCATGGACAGCAACATCATTAATGAGAAAGCAGGGTGCTTTAAAGAAAAGAAGTAGAAAGAGCAGTTGTGAGAAAGAGATAGAGGATATAGGCAAGTTTTATAAAAATAGGGGGGAAATCACAGGGCATAACCCATAGGACCTGGTAACACAAAAAGGCAAAGTCTAACTCTAGGACTCATTAGGATTAGTCACAAACATTCTGATTCACAAAGCAGACATAACCTGAACTTGCTTTGGCCAATTGAATGTGATCAACTAATGTGTGTCACTTCCGGTGGAAGCTTTGCAAGCTGGTACACAACTCACCACATTCTCTTGACCTAAGGCAAGCTAGAAGCTCATGTCATAATGGAGCTCCAGTCACCTGGGTCCCTGCATGACTGTGAAAAGCAGAGCCCCTTGCCAACCTATGATACACATGTTGCATTAGTGAAAAATAAACCTTTGTTGATTCAAGCCACTGAGATTTGGTGGATGTTTGTTACTACAGCCCAACCTGTCCTGAAAGATATACAACCCAAGCAACTGGAACCAAGAATCCATTTTACAAAGTACTTGAGATGTATCCTACCCATGATTCTCATAAAATAAAACAGTATTTAAAAGTCACAAAATTTTCATCTAGAGAAATAACTCTGAGAGTTTAGGCAAGAATACTCCCAAGACTAGGATTCCCTAGAGCTCTTTGATAGTTTAGAACCAGCAAGGGCCTCTGGGACCTACTCTCTCCTTCAAACTCACTGCTACCCCAATCTTTTAGCATCATTAAGCCTATGCCACAGACTCTAGGGAAAAAGTTCAGCCAAAAGGGATCACTCTTGGGGAAAGATTTGGCTCAAGATAGAGGAAATAGCCGAGAGGAAGAGTTCGTGCCTGGATAATGTGCAGAGAATAGATAAGAAGCTATCAAGAAATTGCTACAGAGGCTCACTAGACATACAATCTGGATTCTGAGTGAGAAAGGTAACTAGGGCTCACTTAACCAATATTTGGCAATTTGGCAATGATCAGAAGACAGAATTTAGTGACTAGAAGATTTCAGGAGCTGATAGGATCAACCACCTTCAATATTAGATGGGTAACCTGCTGTTTACTTTTTTTGCTTTGTTTTCCACCTTTATTTACTTTTCACAGACTGGGAGATATGGTGAGCAGGATTTGGTATGGCTGTGATGTTTCCAGTTATACCGGCCAACACCTATAGAAAATTTCATCAGTTCACAACATTTTAACTTTTTAATATAGCCTAGTAGTGATGGTACTATGTGAAGGATCTTATCTCCTGAATCAAAGAAGCACTATATATATATGTCTTCCTCTTCCCATTTTTAATCAACTCTCTTATACTTGCTCCAATTTCTAGTCCCGTGGGTGCTGGCTTTTCTACCTGACAACATAGATGTTTGGTGAGATGCCAGTTCCCGCCTTCTTTGGGATGATTCCAGCACCAAGTGACAGACTCCCAAGCAGGATAGTCTCACTCAGAGCTGTCATTTATGGTGTATAATATATGGTACACTAATGACTTTGTGACACTGTTATTCCTTTTCTTAGCTTCTCAAAGGACACCTGGCTCAACTGAACAACTGGCTTATTTTGTCACACTGTAGGTCATGCCGACCCTTAGAAAGAGAATTGAAGAGAGGAGGGCGCACGATGCAATTGTCACACCATTACTCCTAGCCTTAGAAATGCAGTGATACAGAAGTTCAGAGATACAAAAGAGACTGCTGGGAAAGTTGCTTGCTTTCTTAGATCTGACAAGGATAATTCCAGAGTCTATGGCTTCCAGTAATAAGGTTTCAGATTGGCACTATTTAGATGTATGTATGTTCTTGACGGTTTTCTTTAGGTTACACTAAAGGTTCCCAGGAGTTAGTACCATAGGCCACAGTCTAGAAGAGAAAATGAGACTCATTTATGCATTTTAGTGAGATGTGCATCGATAATAAAAAAGGAGGTAGATAGAGAAAATTTTGCATTTGAAGATTCTGAACAAATATCGGATATCTATTATTGTTGCCATTAGATTATTTTTCCATTTATTTAGCATTTTCAAAGCCAAACACTATACCATGGGGTTTCTTTTGTTGACTTTACATCTTCTCTTTTCATAAATGAGTAGGGTCTGCCATCTTAATTATATTGAATAGTATGTCTTCTCCCTTTTCATTTAAATTCTGTTTAAGCCAGGCATAAGGTACTACTTCCATTTAAACAAATTAAATTAATGGAGTTTTAATAACTCAGCCACTATTATTCAAAACAGGCCTAAGTCTCACATATGTGCTGGTAACTCAGAAAGGAGTTTTATTTGGAAATTACGGCTTTGGATGGATGTTTTCCAACTCTTATATAATACTTGATTTTGACATGAAATCACTTTTTATACATATTTTTCTAATATGAAACCTGGACCATGGTTAACTTTTGCCCAGACAAGAAATTACAGTGGACAATAATTTGTCAGAACTTTGCCCACAGTATGGAATATTTTCTCTTTCATCATCAGTTCACAGTACATACCAGGAGGGGTTTGGGCATACAACCTTAGTAGTAATTCCAATTCTGCCATAAAACAAGGAAGAAAGGATACCAAGAAATTCTGGGACATAACTGTGTAGCAGAGCATGAGTGTTCTTGTTTTCATGTTTATCTTCCTTTGCTGCATAAGAAGGATGAAATAGAAACATTTCCATTCTTCTCCAAAAGACATTTGAAAATTAAACCCTACCTGAATTTGAGGAAGGGGAACAACTCCTGCCATTGATGCTGGTTCTAGGTTTTACAAGCCATCAAGATCTATTGAGACAGAAAATGAATGAAACAATTTATTTGAAGAGTAAAGATATAGGGATTTCCCTGGTGGTCCAGTGGCTAAGACTCCACGCTCCCAATGCAGGGGGCCCAGGTTCGATCCCTGGTGGGGGAACTAGGTCCCACATGCCACAACTAAGAGTTCCCATGCAGCAACTAAAGATCCCGCATGCCACAACTAAAAGATCCCGCACGCGGCAACGAAGATACTGCGTGCTGCAATTAAGATCCGGCTCAGCCAAATAAATAAATAAATAAAATTTTTTAAAAATACCTAAAAAAAAAAAAGAGTAAAGAGGTAGATTGGAAGGAAGAATGAAGGACGGGTTTCACCAGATGGACTCCAGACACCTGGGATCTGAAGCCAGTGAGGGGAATTAAAGAGCTGCTTCCAGGCTGGCTGGAATGCCCTGGATTGTGGAGGGAGATTGTGGTGCTTTCACCACCAACCACCCAGGCTCAAGCCACTCAAGCCAGACTGCCTGTATTAGTTTCCTATTGCTGCTGTAACAAATCACCACAAACACAGTGGCTTAAAACAACACAAATTGATTCTCTTACAGTTCTGAAATTTAGAAGTCCCAGGTAAGTCTTACAGGGCTAAAATCAAGGTGTCAGCAGGGCTAGTTTCTTCTAAGAGGGAATCTGTTCCTTGCATTTTCCAGCTTCGAGAGGCTGTCATTCTTTGCCTCGTGGCCCCCCCCCCCACCTCATGGCCTTTTCTCTCCCTGCTTCTGCCGTCACATTGCCTTCCACCTTTGACCTTCTACCCTCCTTGTAATGAGGACTCTTGTGATTATAATTAGGGCCCATTTAGATAACCCAGGATAACTTCCCCATCACAAGGTCTTTAACTCAATCACATCTACAAAGCATCTTTTGGAATTTAAGACAACATTCACAGGGGCCTGCAAATTATTTTACCGGAATAATGCATATTCCTCACAGAGAGGAAAATAATTCTCTTGTTATAGTTGGTCACAGAAAAACTAAACCATTTAATGCCCACCAGACGAGCTCATGGCATTGTTGCACATCAGGTCTGGGTGGCCCAGCGGCAGTGTAAAGTTAGTTATAGATTCCCATGCTCTCTAACGCCCTTCCAGCCAGGATGGCAGCACCTCGCTCCTTACCTTGGAGAGGTGTAAATCTGAAGCACAAGTGAGCTACCATTCCAATAATCACAGATCCTTTAAAAATCTCAACACTCAAGAAAGATGTGGAAAAGGTTATGTTTGAAGTCAATACACAGCACAGGCTTCTTACAGTCAATTTTATTAGGTTTTTAAAGAGAATTATAGATGATAATGGATCCGTGGAATAATGGATAGTCCCAGAGGAACTACAAAGCTGTGGTGCATGTGAAGGGCTCCAGTAATGCCGCAGGAAGTGTAGGCCCAGCAGTTTATGAATAGCCAATGTATTCATAGAAGAAATTTAGCTTCATATTAAAGTTGATATAATATACTGGTATTTAATTCTCAGTAATGATTTTTATTGATTTCCACATTCTGGTAATGCAAGCAAATAAAATGCCTTAGAACCTCACAGACACTGTTATGGAAAGAAAAATATTTTCATTCTTATAATTAGGTCATTGTGATAGCTTTTCATTCACTCATTCATTCATTAAACGAATCTTTTCTGAGTGCCTGCTCTCATGATAGATATTATGGGAATATAAATACTGGTAATTATTTAATCGTGTTTTACAGTTTACATGGCACTTTTTCAGATATTATTTCATTTAATAGTTCTAGGTGCCCTGTGAGGTAATATTTTTACCATCACCTTACGGATGGGGAAACAAAGGGCTCACACAGTCAAGTGTCTTCCCAAAGGTCACATGGTCTTGGGGAGCTGACAGACCTATAACTTAATCTTAATTCTTCTGTCTCCAGAGCCACTATGCCACATCATATCATTTGCTCCCTGTCTTCTGAAATCTAACGGCCTTTGAGGGGTATTGTACATAAATATTTGTAATACCAGGTAAGAAGTCATCTATAGCACAATCTCAAGAATGTGCAAGTATTTTCCCAGGCTCCTGGCTATCTCATCAGTCACATTTTTCTGGAGAATTACTCCTTTCCCATTCCTCTACTCAAACCAAAAGTTAACTACCTTTTCAGCTTTCATCTAAAGTTTTATCTCTCGATTAACAGCCATTTTCCACAATGGAGCACAGCTTTCAATGAGTTCACCAAACTTACTGCCTATATTACAACAAAGAAAGAACAGTGAAACCTTGCTGGGGTCTGGATACTAGGTAGCCCATGACTCACTTCCTGGTGAGAAAATTCACTACTGCACACCCAGCTTTGCAAGAGATGAGATTTGGATTGTACCTCAGCAATGTTGAAAATGCCTTTGAATTGGACCTTTGTGGGGTCTTGTGAGTAGTCAAAATTCAAACTGTTAAATCCATGAGTGGGCAGGTTCTACAGTGTACAGAAAGTGCTGCTGAGGAAGTTGAGAGAAAAAAGTAATCACAGTTGATGGAGGGAAGCTGAGAAGGCTTCATGGAGAAGGCAGCTTCGGAGTTGAGCATTCATGTCTAAGTCAGCATTCAACGGGAGATTGTGGAGAAGAGATTCCAAGAGGAAGAAATGTCATGAGAAAAGGTGTGAACAGAGGGATGAGCTGGGTCTGTTCCAGATTCACTAAATAGCCACAGGAGAGTAAAGTAGGAGGGGGAAGAAAAGGAGCTGGATTGTATTGTATTCGCTAGCAATAAAAGCTACTGAATGATAAGCAACAAAGATTTACTGTATAGCACAGGGAATTATATTCAGTATCCTATAATAACCTATAATGGAAAAGAATCTGAAAAATAATATATATAATACATATATGTATATATCTGAATCACTTTGCTGTACACCTGAAAATAACACAATATTGTAAATCAACTATACTCCAATTTTTTTTAAAGTGCAGGGAAATGACACTTTCTTTAGAAATGTACTCAAGGAAGCACATTTGGCAGAAATACAGGATGGATTTAAGTAGTACCTATCTGAGATCTTTCCCAATCTTCCTCTTTTTCACTAACAAATATGGAGACTAAAAATAGCAGATACTCACCATCCTGGCTACACTTGCACTAGGACAGAGGAAATTGACCCAGTGCTGGCTAATAAAATGTCAAGGGAAGTCTTCCAAGAGTTATCTGAGAAAGCTTTCCTCTGTTGAAAAGAAAGACACAGAAGGAGAAATTCTCACCCTCCTTTCCTGCTATTAAATGATCTTGTGTGAGGGCCTGATGCCTGGAGCTGCTGCAGCCATATTGTGACCATAGGGGAAGTCAAGGGAGTCACAGAATGCCAACTCAGAACCCTGACATAGCTGAACTATTAAAGCTACCTTGGATCCTCCTACTCAGGATCTTGAAATGGGAGGAAAATTAAGTCCTACCATTTAAGCTGTGTTTAGGTGTTTTATTTGTTTTTTGTGGGTTTTTTTTTTTTTTCTGTTAGTTTTCTGTTAGTTTTTATCTCAGTTTTAGCCAAAGCAGCCTGATACCAGTGGTCACCACAATGATGCTGGTGAAAGGTAATGATTGCCAAGATGGTGTCAATGGTTCTGGAAGTAATAGGATGTATGCAAGAAAAATATATGAGGTAAAATTGCAATCTCATAGACTGATTGGCAACATTGTATAATGTAGTAAAAGTAGGAGTGGTCAATGTTTACCCAGTACTGACTGAGGAGAGAGTCCTGGACCTGGAGGCTGTGGACAGATCCAGGACCAGACTTGGAAGCTGCTGACCGCACCAAGCAATTGATCTCACCTTTAGGCACTGTTTGGGGGCAGGGGAGACGATTGGCTTTCTACTCTGATATACTAAATCAGTTCTCCCAAACTTCACAAACTAAATGTAGGGAACAAGAAAAAGAAAGTGAGAAAAATCTTAGCCCATAGTCTTTGGACTCATTACTACTGAATGGTGATTTCAGTAATAAATAAGGAATTCTGGAAGGGGGGGAAAATGGGCGGAAAAGTTAACTTTGGTTTTGGTCAAGTCAAGTTTTAGGTGAAAGTAAGGATACAAAGGTATAGATCTCTGGAAGGTGACTAGAAATTATAAGGTCTGAAGCTTATGCAGAAATGCTGACTGAAGGCAGACCCATTTTATTGAGGCTATGAAATCAGTCAGATTGCCAAGAGAACAAGACAGAAAGCCAGGGTAGAGGAAAATGCTCATGTTTGCAGGTGAATATCCTCCATGTGCTGAGCACACCATTAAAAGTTACATGTGTTATCAAATTTAACCAACAACAAAATAAGGAAAAAACTACAAATTCCATTTATAGGAGAGCAAACAGGGGTCCAGAGAACTTACGCATCATTCCCAAGGTCCAAGGGGTAGCACAACCAGGATTCCAATGCCAGGCAAAAAACAAAAGCCGCTGGGCATATATCTGGAGAAAACATAACTTGAAAAGATACACGCACCCCAATGTTCATAGCAGCACTATTTACAATAGCCAAGACATGGAAGCAACCTAAGTGCCCATCAACAGATGAATGGATAAAGAAGATGTGGTATAAGTATACAATGGAATATTACTCAGACATAAAAAAGAATGAAATAATGCCATCTGCAGCAACATGGATGGACCTAGAGATTACCAAACTAAGTGAAGGAAGCCAGACAGAGAAAGACAAATATCATATGATATCACTGATATGTGGAATCTAAAAAAAAAAAAAAAAAAAAAGAGATACAAAAGAACTTATTTATAAAACAGAAGCAGACTCACAGACATAGAAAACAAACTTATGGTTACCAAAGGGGAGGGTGGGGAAGGATAAATTAGGAGTTTGAGATTAAAATATACACACTATTATATATAAATATATATATGTATAATATATATGTACATATTACTGAATCACTTTGCTGTACACCTGAAACTAACATTGTAAATTAACTATATTTCAATTAAAAAAAATTTTTAAAGCCTCTGTACCTTATTCTTTTCAAATGCACATGTTAAAAATTTAGTTGTAAGATTGCTAAAATGCCTATTCTTATTTTAATTTTTATTATTAAAAAATCATCCTTACAGGACTCAAATCATAAATATAAACTTTGTATGAATAGTATAGAAAAGGTATTATTCTCCCAATTTTATATCTGGGGAAACATGCATAAGGTCATATACAAAACCACTCAGTGAATCACGAACCTAATACTAACATTTAATAAATGTTATTGACTCCTTACCATATGTGGGGAATGAAAGCTACTAAGAGCCCAGGCACTCTCAACAAATTTACATTCTAGTTGGAGATGATACATATATACATATAAAAACTAACAGTACAATACCAGATAGTATAGGATAAACAGAGTCAGATATTCACATTTTTTAAAATAATTATCTTCCCAACAAATCTCTCTTGTTCTGCATAAAAATAGTCATGAAAGACCAAGACATTTTATAATAAATTGTATTTAATCAATTGTATTATGCCTGTTTGAACTTAAAAATTATTCCTAAATTGGAATGAAAATATATTCAGATATACTTGCAAGTATCTAAGCAAGTATATTCAAACCTACATTATATTTTTATGCAGTATTTTCACATTAATAGTCTAATATATGGATAAAAAAATCACAAAGTTTTCATGGAGTGTTTTCTTCTACCCATGTCATATTTACTGACCTAATCGTACTTATTTACTCTTGTTACATCACCACTAAGTCATTGTTTCAACATGTCAGGGAATATGAACCTCAAGTACATTGGACATTATGCTAGGCTCTGGAGCCAGGAAGATGAGTAAAGCATGTTCTTACCTCGAAGGAGCTCATAATCTCATAGGGAGAAAACAATTTAGATGGTTGCTCACTTGGAAACATATTTCACAGCTTACAGTAAGAGGTACATTTCCACTAAACACACATTTCAACATGCTAAAAAAAAAAAGGAATGTATTTGATCCAAGGAAATTGCAGACTTCTGATTGGAACCAGTATTAATGAGATGCTAAACTAAATTCTTCTCATTGCAGAAAACTAAAAATTTTTGGTATATTTTCCACCAGACTAAAAAAAAATTTATACAAGTAAAAAAAGAAGACTTGCCATCTTTACACAGCATTTTATATTAATACTTAATAAACATGGTGGTGTATTTTCTGATTTAAATACAGACACTTAACAGAAACAAGCATTTGAGTGTGTACTAATGTGAGACCAGGAAATCTGAACGAGAGAAATTAGAAAATAGCTGAACATATTATTCAGCTATGAGAAAGAAGGAAATCCTTCCATATGTGACAACATGGATGGACCTTGAGGGCATTATGCTAAATAAAATAAGTCAGGCAGAGAAAGACAAATATTGTATGATCTCTCTTGTATGTGAAATCTAAAAAAAAAAGCAAAACCACAAAACTGAACTCACAGAAACAGAGAACAGAATGGTGGTTACTTGGTGCTGAGGGATGGAGGAGATGTTGGTCAAAAGGTACAAACTCTCAGCTGAAAGATAAATAAGTTGTGGGGATCCAAAGTATAGCATGGTGACTATAGTTAACCACACTGTATTATATGCTCGAAAGCTGCTAAGAAAGTAGATCTTAAATATTCTCATCACAAAAAAGAAATGTGATGTGATGGAGGTATTTGCTAACACAATGTTGATAATCATTTTGTAAAATATAAGTGTATCAAATCAACAGGCTGTACACCTTAAACTTTCACAATGTTATATGTCAATTATATCTCACTAAAGCTGGAGGGAAAAAAGAAAATTGTTGGACAAACAACAAAAAATTTTAGGAGTCAAGAATGTCAAAGATCATCTAAGAGCAGAATTCTGTGAATATATTCATCATGCAAATATTGGAAGATATAACTAAGCACCTTTAAGTTACTGATAAATACTCTAGAGATATTTCATACCAAATGTGGTTCCCCATCTTTACAATCAAAGAAAAACTCTCTTTAAACTCTAATAAAAGAGTTCATATAGTAACAGGAAAACAATACCCCACCATTACCTCATGCCATACTTGCAAATTGGTTTTAGCATTATTTTTAAGTTTCTTTTGAAGACAGAAAACCCACGAGGTCTCTAATATATGTGTCTGAAACATTTACACAGTAAAGTAACATGATAAATATCTCTCCTTCTTCTCCTTTCTATGTCTTCTCTCCTCTTTCCTTAGGCTGACTGCTTTGACCATTTTTTATATTGATTGAATCTATTCAATTCATAGGAATAAGGCATAAGGAATTCTGATCAAAATTATTCACACTAAGTTGTTAAGAGAGAACAACAGCAGCAAAAAAAAAAAAAAAAAAAGACAAAGAAAAAATATGTTCAACGCATGGAAATGAATCACTTAATGTGGAGTTCAAGGAAACAGTGGGAGACATCTCTTTGCCCAGACTCCTTCAAGATGTCCCCCTAAGTCATACCCACGTATGGAAGCACCTTTTATTACAATAAACAAGGTCTGCCATCCTCCAAAAATATAAAAGTTTGAAAAATGAATAGGGGTAACAATAAACTGTGTCTGTACCACCACATTCGGAGAGAACCAGATGGAGAAATTGAGTCAACGTGATTGCTATATTTCTTGGATGTCCTAAAACATTAGGACAATAATAAATATTCTGCCCATTGTTGTAAAAACAAAAAAGTAAAAATGTCCAGGAAATGTCAGTATGTTGGCCAGTTTCCCAGACTACTTCTCTTATCTGGAAGGAACAAAAAAATTCTCTGCCATCCTAGGTATTCCAGTTGGGCCTTAAGAAAATGTCTCACCATATGTGAGCCACATAGTAGAATAAAAACTATGATTAAGAAAAATCAGTGAAAAATTCAGCCAAACACATTATGGTCCTGCATTTTATTCATGGTGGTCATACAACCTGATCATGAATCACTAGTCTCAGAAGGCTACCTATAGAACCCCATACCTGCTAAAGTCAAGGGAAAATTCAAACTAAATCTTATGTATCTGTGGTATAGTGGTGACCATAGCTGCCTTGCAAACTAAATCTTGTTTTAGGAGTCCTTCCTAGGGTCATATAAGAGTATAGTCTGGAAAATATGAGGAAAGACCTCCAGTCTTTAGTGCATTCTGTTCAACAGGCCCATATCATTCATTCAAAGGCAGATTCCAAAGCCTGGGCATGGAGACCTCTCTCCATGGTTCCCTGACACCAGAATCTAAGCATCCTCTCACCACTGCCTGAGAGGTCCTGCCCCTTCATAGGGCCATGTGTGGCAAGGTGGCCCAGGTCCTCTCTCTCACATATCATGCCTCCATGACCTTTCTCTTTATTCTGGGACAGCCTCCTCTAGGACCAGGAAAATCTGCTCTTCCCCTCTTAAACTCAACTCAAAACATCAGCTTCTGTCTCTACCTGCTCTAGGGCATTAGTGGATCTAAAAAACAAAAGAAGAAAACATTAAGAGAAACCCAGTAAGGACATCTAAGATCTTTAGAAATACCATGCTGGATTCTTCTTCCAGGAATGGATAAAGAAACACCATTTTTCTCTTGGGAAAACTTCAATAGAATAAATT
Source organism: Balaenoptera physalus (assembly GCF_965194825.1). Lineage (NCBI taxonomy): Eukaryota > Metazoa > Chordata > Mammalia > Artiodactyla > Balaenopteridae > Balaenoptera > Balaenoptera physalus. The sequence goes on along the minus strand of NC_138890.1, from coordinate 107,399,260 downwards.
AAAAGAGAAAAACAGAAAAAGAAAGTTCAAGAGACCATCCATATATGAGCTTGAAACACACAAAACTGCCATTTTCTTATTTCAAGATGTCTAAATATCAGCAAGTTCATGTGGTTCAGCCTAATATTTTCTTAATAACTTATCTTATTATATTTGTTTGACTAATTTCCATTAAATCAATTTTTTAATTGATCAGTTACTTGAGCGTCAACCTCTACCTAAACATAAAAACATGTCAGTGACTTATCAACCTTTCCCCAGAAGCCATTATTATCTGGGATAATTCTCATAGATGTTTCAATATAATGCTGCCTAGTGTATAGATCCTACCAGTATGTAGTGTGTGCCTACATTTAGGCTGTCACCTTAGTTACATTGGCCCAGCCGGCAGGGAGAGGTCCAAAAGAAAAATGGAACCCAGGAACCTGAATAAACTGCAGTTTTTACTTCTCCCCTAAATCATCTGAACCTCAGAAAGTAATTTTTATTTTATTTTATTTATTTATTTATTTTTGGCTGTGTTGGGTCTTCATTGCTGCACGCAGGCTTTCTCTAGTTGCAGTGAGTGGGGGCTATTCTTCGTTGCGGTGCATGGGCTTCTCATTGCAGTGGCTGCTCTTGTTGCAGAGCACGGGCTCTAGGTGCAGGCTTCAGTAGTTGTGGCACGTGGGCTCAGTAGTTGTGGCTCACGGGCTCTAGAGCACAGGCTCAATAGTTGTGGCACACGGGCTTAGTTGCTCTGCGGCATGTGGGATCTTCCCGGATCAAGGCTTGAACCCGTGTCTGTTGCATTGGCAGGCAGATTCTTAACCACTGTGCCACCAGGGAAGTCCCAGAAAGTAGTTTTAAAATATTTTCTAGCTGAAAAGCATTTGGTACATTTCTCTTCTCCTTTATAGTATCAGAGTAATTAATGCCATGATGACCAGAAAAAGGCTAAAGGAATAAATAAAAAGAAAAGTTAATTTTTCTATTTGTTGCTGATACAAGATGCTTTGATTTGTCTTTTTTTTTTTTTTATAAATTTATTTATTTATTTATCTATTTTTGGCTGTGTTGGGTCTTCGTTTCTGTGTGAGGGCTTTCTTTAGTTGCGGCGAGCGGGGGCTACTCTTCATCGCGGTGCACGGGCCTCTCACTATCGCGGCCTCTCTTGTTGCGGAGCACAGGCTCCAGACACGCAGGCTCAGTAGTTGTGGCTCACGGGCCTAGTTGCTCCGCGGCATGTGGGATCCTCCCAGACCAGGGCCCGAACCCGTGTCCCCTGCATTGGCAGGCAGATTCTCAACCACTGCGCCACCAGGGAAGCCCTGTCTTTTTTTAATTTTTAAAAAAATTTTTTTTAATTTTTAAAATTTATTTATTTTGTTGGTCACACCGCACAACATGTGAGATCTTAGTTCCCCAACCAGGGATCGAAACTGCGCCCCCTGCATTGGAAGTGTAGAGTCTTAACCACTGGACTGCCAGGGAAGTCCCAAGTTGCTTTCATTTCTCCTGAAAATTATTTTCAATAATTTAAAAAATATTTTGTTTACTTCAAAAAGGAAACCTCAGTCCAGTTCCAATCATCTCAAATGCCTAATCATTTCCCATCAAGTTAACAGTTTTAAGGTTCTCCAGAACAGGAAGCAGGAGTCTCCTTTCTGTCCAGTAGAGGATGAGTCTAACTTCCACCCAGGGGAAAAATCAGAGGAAGGGGGCCACAGGATTGCTCAGGCTGGGTAGCCCTTGCTGGTGGTCTACAAATGGGCAGACTGGTACTCACTCAGATTCAGACTGATATTCATTCCAGAACCCTTTCACCAGAATGACACAAACTAGACTGTGATGGACATTTCAGCATTCTTTTACCAAAGGCTTAAGGGGTGTCCCAGAGCAGCGCAGGATCCCAAACTTCAAGGTCATTAAAGTCTACACTTATCTAGACCTTTTGTAGCACCTGAGTAGAGCAACATCTCCCTGTTTAGGCTTTTGGAGGGCGTTCCTGTGGACACTCTCCCTCCCATTCTCTCACCTTTCTCCCAAGCATCTTTGGGTTTCCTTCAGCCACCTTCTTTTTAGGCCCTCTCCACACGGGACATGCAGCTCTTGCTCTCAGGAGACCTAACTCCTCGGCCTGGTCTCATCTTCTGTTTTGCAGACTCTGCCATCTCAGATTTTTTGGAGACTTCAGAGATGTTTGTCCCTGCTTAAGCTTCCTCTGAGTCAGTGGCCTATGGAAAGGGTGGGTATTTCAAGGTCAGTTAGGACATTCTTCATCCATAATGTCGCAACTCACTTCCTTCCTAAATACTTGAAGGTTTACACCCCTTCTCACAGAGAGGGTTCATTTCCTTCCAAAGACTCCATGGTGTGGTCTCCTTGAGCAAGGCCCTCTCTATTCTTCATAAGGAATGTGCATATTAACTATTGCCTTGACTTTGACCCCTATTCCTTGTGAAATAATACCTTTAACCTTATGATGGTAAAAGCTCATGGCTTTCCTGGCCTGGTTTTTACTGGAAGGTCTCCACATTAATTGAAAATGCTCCTACCTGGGGACTACCCTGGTGGTCCAGTGGTAAAGAATCCGCCTTCCAATGCAGGGGACCTGGGTTCAATCCCTGGTCAGGGAACTAAGATCCCACATGCCGCAGGGCAACTAAGCCCACGCCACAACTACTGAGCCCGTGTGCCTCAACTAGAGAGCCTGCATGCAGCAAACTACAGAGCCCACGCGCTCTGGAACCCACATGCCACAACTAGAGCCCACATGCCCTGGAGACTGTGCACCACAACTAGATAGAGAAAACCCACACGTCACAACTAGAAAGAAGCCTGCATGCCACAACGTAGAGCCCGCATGCAGCAACTAAGACCCGACGCAGCCAAAAATAAATAAATAAGTAAATAATAAATAAATGTTTAAAAAAAGAAAAGAAAATGCTCCTACCTGAGTCATTCAAGATGAATCTTTCCAGGCTCAAAGAGTGTCACACTGACAACCTAGTTTCTCTCATGACAGCAGATATGACATTTACCTGATGTAGATCTAGCTAACCTCTGGAAATCAAGCCCAAATAAATTCTATTTAGGTATAATCCTGAAAAACAAAAGAAGCTGGTTTATATGACTCAGGCATAGCTTCCATATCCCTACCTCCCGTTATCAAAACTATGATATACTTATTCATACTCACTCGAAGTACCTGTAGAAAAGCATGTTTATTGATTCAAAAGATTATTAACCTAGATCAGGGGTCAACAAACTTTTCCTTTGACAGTTTAGATAGTAAATGCTATCTAAACTATCTCTGTCACAACTACTCAACTCTATTACTGTAGCTTGAAAGCAGCTATAGACAATACATAAATTAATAGATGTGACTGTGTTCTAATAAAACTTTGTTTACAAAAATAGGCAGTGGGCCACATTTAGCCTGCAGGCAGTCATTTACCAAGCTCTGTTATTGATTCTCATTCTAGACGGTAGATTTTCAATAAGACTTTAGGTTTATATTGATTCAAAGATTATTATCAAAGGTATATAAAGGTATTTATCAGGATAGATTTATTTACATGCAAGCTATGAATAAAGAAAACAGCAACAAAATCTCAAAACTCAAGACTTCATGAAAATTGAGAACACCTAGTTCATGTACCTTATTTTACGGATGATAAAAATGTGCAACAGATTTTAGCAAGAACCACTTACCCTAATCCAAAATTATCATAATCCAAAAAATTTATTACAAAATTGAGAAAGCAAAACACAATGTGCACGTGAGTAACTCTGGGGATATAAGCGTTATCAGTTATATCGTAAAGGTTCTTTGGCCTACTAATACCTACAGAGTTAGATGGAATTCCAGCTATTTCTCCTTACTCCAGTCTAAAGGGCCCTTCAAATATTAAGAGCTGATCCCAGAGAAAACCCCCAATCCCCACCTTAATACACACACAAACATACACATCTCATGTATACAGTTATGGGTTTCCAAAATTCAGCCCAGGCCAACACAGGTATAAAAATTCAACTGAAATTTACCTTGACACTGGCCAACAAGAGTTACCTCCACAGTTAAAAAATAATAATAAAGTACATCAGGAGGTGAGAAATAATAATACTTGGAATTAAGTCAATGGAAATTTAAAATACAAGACAAAAATATTAACAGTAGTTGGATCTTTAATAACATATATTTTACTTTTTGTATTTTTTTTCTGTATTTTCTAATATTTTTCCAATCTGCAATTATAATCTGAAAAAATTAACCAAAAAAATTACTTGACACAGGAAATATTATGTAATAAAAAATAACGCCTTGAAGAATGACTTAATGTCACATTCATCTCTGTTATCACTAGTTCCTAGCGAAATACACATAGCAGGCATTCAATAGGTGTGTATATGGTAGGTAACTTGAGAACATTCTCAGTTAAACAGGTAACATTAGTGAAAGTATCTAAACACTAAAATATCCTAACAAAGTCATTCTCATCTTTATTTGTAATATCCATTATTAGCATGCAAAGCTATTTGGCTTTATTAAACTCCAAAGTTATGTTTCACAGCTGTGTTTTTGTAGCTGGGAAATTTAGTCCCCCAATTACGTCTTAGCTGTTTACATTTTAGCTGTGAAATAGGATTTTGTTTTTAGCTAGCTAGCAAGAGAACTTTTGTAGCATCAATTTCAAAAATTGTCAAATCAGAAATAACAGCTTTAAATATATCAAAATGGGCCTTGCTTTTTCTCGTGTGATAATATCTGCCATGTAATAATTAGTGAGGTTAAACATTTAAATTACTTTTTTCCATAGAAACTTCTATTACATTTTGGTAAAGAAAACATCCAATCTAAGGAAATGGCACAGGGTCATTGCTGCTTCTTCACTGAAAAAGTACAGAGAAAATGCTCTGTTCTGAGGCAAAGTGCACAAGTACATGAACACAAACAAATATTTTGCTAAGGAACAAACCAACACATTGTAGCTTAATGTGAGTAACAATATCCATGAAAACCAAGATATAACTGGCTTACCAGGGATGTTCAGAGAGTCTAGGGCAGTGATACTCAGAGAAAGGTCCCTGGATCACCACGTGGGAACTGCTTAGAAATGTTTAGTCCCAGGCCCCAGCCAGAGCTCTTGAATCTGCATTTTAACCTTAGAGAATTCATGTCCACATTGAATTTGGGAAGCACCAGTCTACTGAGAGATGTTTTCAGCAAGAATTTTGGACATAATGTGCAAGCTGTACCTTCAGAGACAGTAATGAGAATAGTTAATCACAAATATACCAGAATATTTGTATTTGTATTCAGATTTGTGTCATTCTTACCATAGTTACATTTGGAAACCACATACTTATTTCCCTGATATTCCATTCCTCACACTGTATTTGGAAATTCCTTTTGGAATTTGGTAAGACTCACAAAATCAGTGTCATTACTTTATAGTTTCACCTTCTTTGGGACCAAAAGCAGCTTTTCACACTGATTTTATTCATAAAACCAAGCCAAATAACTCTGAGCTCTTTCCAAAATCAAAACCATTTTCAAATATAAATATTTGCTCTCTTTGGGAGTAAAAAGATTGGGCTGCAGGCTCTGAAAACCAGAAGAAGAATTATTTTTTTAATATTTGAATGATGGCAGCATAATTGTAAAAACGTATAGCAAGTGACTCCTTTAAAAAGGGCAGCTCTCACATATGTGTAAGTTCTGGCTTTTTTGTGTTTTAAACTGGGCGCCCCACTGAAGACTAACTGATTAACAGGATGACCTGATGAAAATCTTAAGTGGTGCTTTGCTGTTCTCTTTAGCAAGAACATACCATGAGATTTCCCAAATCTAAACAGACATTTGCATTCTTATGGTCTGGACCATTCTATTAACAAATTAGCTCTATTGTCAGAGAAAGGAGGGGAATAGATCCTTTGTTTGGGGCCAGGGAAAAGGAAGGCTGCTGATACCTGGGGGTGAATCCTCAGAGGTTGAATGTGGGACAGTGGATTCTGAGATGGGAGATACAGTGGGGGAGGGGGGAGAATGGGGAGCACATCTACAGGGGGTCCTTGGATGGTGCATGAACTCAAAGGATGGGCACCAAGATCAGAATCCTGGGGAGAATCCCCTTATTCAAAGGATGGTCCTAGCTCAGAGCTTTGTGGAGCACAGTGTGGTGACAGGAAGCAATGCTGCCTTGGTCCCAGAGGTTCTGGGCCCAGAGTGGCCAGGTATCTTCTTTGGAGACTCTGTAAACCCAAAGAACTCTTGGATAAACCAGAAGAGGGGAAGAGGTGCTCCAAGGGTACAATATTGATGTTTATGCCTATCAAAAAGATCAGATGCAAGCCAATTCCAATTCAATTCCGAAATATATAACAGAACAACAGTTCCTGCAACCCAAGTGTTAGAGAGCAAATCCTACCTATACCATTATTTTCTGGCCATACCTACCAAGAATGTTAAATATTCTCACAGGCAACAGCTGTCAAGATGGTCAATTCTGTGAAGAACCACTTTAGAAGTAACGTGAGAGAACAGTGACGTAGCATGATCCAGATCTGTGGAGTGGGATATGATGGGTCAGGTGAGGGAAATGTAGCCCAGGGCCTAGGAAACATGCAATATTCATTCAGTCTTCTAACTGTGTGCACAGAGCTCCTTCTCTATTACAGACATTGTGCTAGGCAGAAAGGATCCAAAGCAAACAACCACTTTTCTGGGGTTCATATTAATGAAAAGAAAGAGATACGTAAACATGCAACTGATATGTGCTATCAATGGAGCAAAGTGGTTAAGTTCATGGGTTTTGGGCTCAGACACATCTGTCTGAAAACTTACTACCCAGCTGATCTTAGGCAAGTTATATAGAGCCTCTGATTCTTGTTCTTCTTCATCAATAATAAAATTATAGCACTTGAGAATTCAGTAGATGTTAGCTATTATTGTTTTTTATTAAATAAAAGTATATCTTAATGGAGTGATATATTAATTCTACCTGTAGGATTAAAAGGCTTCATCAGAAAATACATTTGAATTTTACCCTATAGGATGAGTGTAATTCTACAGGTAAAAAGTAAGGGAATAGTATTCCAGGTAGAGAGGAAAATGTGGATAAAGTCACAAGAACATTCAAGTACATGGTCCATCCAGGGACAAAAGAGCATTTAAAAATACAATGGTAATAAAAAGTCTGAAGAAGGAGGCAGAAATGATGATGAAAATGTAAAAGAGGGCTGTCATGCAACAGGCCACATAACCTGTAAGTAAGGGAGAGAAGAATCAGATGCATAGTTCAGAAAGATAATTGTGGTGCCAGGCAGAGACTGGAAAGGAGGAGAAAAAGTCAGTAGGCCAGGGCATCTAGGATAGGAAATATCTGATGAAATCAAATAAATATTCCCCAGAAAACCTTTGGGAGCTGTTGGTGTGGGAGACCGGGAGGCCAAACAATCTCTACTGCTTTCCTTCTCCCTCATTTACACACAAACACACCCGCAGACACATGTATCTATGGGTTGGTCATACAACCTCTGTGCCTCAGTCTTCCCATTCATAAAAAAAAAATAATAATAGAATGTTCTAAGGATTAAATGGGCTGATACGTGAAAAGTGTCTGGCACATAGTAAGGGCTGTATAAACACTGTTACTATCTCATGTCTTCCTATCATATCAACACTTTGCCTTTTCCCCTAGTTTAATCACTGTCCCCTTCCCATTGTCAATTACTTTCAGGTCACCAAAATTCCACTCGTAAATTTTTAAGCCTAAAATATTCAAGGAGTTCCATAACTTTGATTCAATTCAATACATTTTAACTGGCTCCCTCTTAACTTAGAAGAAGTTCCAGACAAGGTAGGGAATAAGAAGAGGAATCATTTTCTTCTCCCTGCACTAAGGAAGCTCACATTCCAGTCAGGGAAAATGAGAAGTCCATAAGGTAGTAAGTAAAATGTAGTGTGTTATAAAGCAAAAGATAATGAGGTAAGTTACAACCAAATGCAAAATGGAAAAGCACTTTGATGGGAGTGAGAAGACCCATGAAGGATCCAACACCTAGTGGCCAAGTCTCCTGGGACAAGTTGCAAAAGCTTGGCCAGGCAGAGAGGTGAGATGGTTAAGCACTTGTGTCTAGAACTAGACTAGGTGAGTTCTCATCTGATTCCACTACTTACTCACTGCGTAGCTTCAGAGGTTACTTAACCTCTCTGCACCTCTGTGGTTCAATCTGTAAAATGAAACGACAATAATAATTTCTACTTCCTGCAGCTGCTATCTAGATCAAATGAATTAAAACATGTGAAGTTCTTAGAAGACTGCCTCACACAAAGAAAGCACTCCATAAAAAAGTCATCTATTTTCAATATTTCTGAACCTCAGTATCCTTTCCTATAAAATAAGGAGAATTGTCATCGCCAACCTATCTTATGAAGTTGCTGTGAAATAACTTACATGAAACGAGATAATTTATGGGAAAGTATTTTGTCAATTGCTGAGTGTATAATATACAAATGTATAATGTTATTTGTAATACAAAATGAACATTAATACCATTAGGTAACAGATAACTCCTTCTCAGAGTGTCCTTCAGCCACCTTGTAATCTGAATTCCATTTGGAGCCCTTCCTAAATGCATCAGAACTGGAATGAAATCTTTAGATCTCTCTTGCTGGAATTCTATTCAATGAGAATTTGTGACAATGTGGAAAATGACAAAAAGTATTGTTGGATTTTTGTAATAATCATTTGAATGGGTTGTCTTAACCAATGAACCTGTAGGCATTGATGACCATATTTTTGAGATGATATTAGAGTAAATACAGGAAATTCAATCTTTTTTAAATGTTATCCACTTGGGATGTCTGTTGACATTTTGCAAAGCAAACCATAAATGTACTTAAACCGATGAGTAAAACATTAAAATTAAAAATCAGCCTATCTTTTCTCAGAGTTCCTTTTTCAAATAGCACAGAGAACTTTACACAAGCTCCAGGCACCTCTGTATGTAATTCCTAGGGGCAATGGTATTCATTGGTGCATTAAGCAGCCTGGTCAGGTACTGCTGAGTCAACCCTGTTCTGGGACTTTCCTTGCTTGTGAATGCAACACACAGGCCTTGAGATGTCATTATTCCAACGTTATGATAAGGCACTCACTTATGCTGCTTTATAGGAGAGAGAACCAAAGTTTAAAAAGCCAGAGCCACTGATTTATATTATACTACTGTAACACTCTTAAATAGAATCTCATTTTAAAAGACAGGACCTGGAAAAGAAAAAGCTTTACTGGCTTAATCCACAATCATAGAATTGGTCGTCATTTCAAAGGTGTTTCTTTTCTCTTTTTACCATCAGGAGCTTCATTTTTACTAGATACCACAGTCTTGGTACTAAGGCAGCACCAATTTATTTGTAGCACAAAGCATGAAGACGATCTTCCCTTAATGGGAAAACTACTGTAAGTCACTGGAGTGATAATCTTCACAGGCCGGTACCTCGTAGCTTGGACATGTTTACTAAATACAATTGCAGCAGTGATGACAAAAGGTATGAGTGCATGCTTCTAAATTATCTTATTTGAATAAATGGCTGCAAATTAGCTTATTTGGGGGAAATGGACACTTTCTCAAAATCTTCAAAGTGCACTAGAAAACATGAAGCTTTGGTGTGTTATAATTAACTTAAGCAGGAAAATGTAGATGGTAGGTTCCTCCATCAATGCAATTTGGCATGATTAATGAAAGAAATCTATAACAGCAAAGCCTATGGCTCATAAAGTGCTTCTTGCTGGGGGAATCTTAAAATCATAAATAGTAACATGTTTACTTTTTTGCCCTTTTATAAGAAAATTATGGTACAAATACTTTTTCCCAAGGTATCACAGGGCCTTAACAAAGCTAAAACGTGGCATCTTCCCCCCTTGATTTATAACCTCTATAACCTTTACTTAAGAATTTATCCAAAGTAAATTCCGAGTGCCTACTTTACTAAATATTTCTTTTGTTTGACTACATAAATGGAACTTTTGTTTCTAGAGTCATTTGCCAGAGGGTGATGCTGATTATGAGAACTGAAACTAAAAATGACATGTGAAGTCTCATAGGTAGCAACTAGATACAATTTTAAGTTAGAAAAACAGCTTGCTTTAGCAAGAGAACTAGGATTAGAAACAGCACTCCTTCCATCCTTCGATCGCAATGCTGTTATCACTTTTTACAGCTGAGATTGTCCTCTTCTCTGCTCTAAACCACACCCAGAAAGCAGTCAGTCTCTGAACGTTTGTTTACCACTCTCCTTCCCATCTTATTACTGGCACGGCTGCCCTTGACAAGACAGCTTTCAAATAGCCATGAGAGGGCTAGAAATTTTTTAAATAAATAAATAAGGCTTTACGTAGGTAATTCACAAACAATTGATATTTGACTGTGGAATTCTGAGGCATGCATTAAGATATGCCTATATGCCCACAGGCTCACAGACTCTGTGCCTGAACTCAGCACCTATTTTGTACACTCCAGCTGTCAGCTTTTCACGATACCAGAAAGAGACGAACAAGAAGAAAGTAAACCCTTGAGGGTTGACACTATAGACCCAGATCTGGAATGACTGAATCCTCACAAGTGTTTAGAACCCCTAGACTGGTGGTGTCAAGTAGTCATCCTGTATCCAATATGTGGGAATTCAGCCTGCCAGTAAAGCTCACCTGGACCTCGCAGAGCTAAGGGCAATCTTTCAACAAGGATGGAGGAAATATTTAGAAACAAGTCATAGCTCTAAACTCAGAAGTACATAGATGCTCAGAGAGTTAGAGATCTGGGTAATCGGCTGCACACACGTAAATTCACACATGCTTATCATCAGCATCTCTAGTTAGTCTCTCCTATTGCAGTCACTGAAACTAAATTAGTTGAAGGGCAACTCCCAAATGACTGTGAATGTGTGTGTTCTTCTATACATTTAGCTAAGTAAGTTTTATCTAGTTTAATGCCACACAGTATTTAACATCAGGTTACACATTTAGCCTCTGGGGGCAAATAACTGAACACATTCACCAATATAATACAATAACCATTTACAAACAATCCACATTATACATGACAACACCCTGGACAACTGTGATTCCAGTCCCTGGAATCAAGAAACAATACACCAAAACGACTCAAACAGCCTTCAACTGGTAAAAGGATAAACAATCTATAGTATGCCCACATGAATGTGTTATGTCCAATGAATGTAGTATGTCCAATGAAATACTGCTTAGCAGTCAAAAGGAATAAACTTTTGATACACCCAACAACATACATGAAGATCAAATTCACTATGCTAAGTGAAAGAAGCCAGGCACACACACACAAAAGCTACCTACTGTATGATTCCATTTATATGCTGCTCTGGAAAAGGCAAAACTATAGGGGTGGAGAACACATCAGTAGTTTCCAGAGTTTAAATTTATGAGGCAGTTGACTACAAAGGGCAAAGGTTGACTACAAAAGCAAAAGATAGCACAAAGGAATTTGGGGAGTGGGGTGATGAAAGTGTTCTGTTTCCTACTAGTAATGGTGATTACAGGACTCTATGCATTTGTAAACCTCATAGAATTTTATAACCCCCCAAAAAGTGAATTTTCCTATATGTAAATTTAAAATTATATAAAAAGTGTACAAATTTTAAAATTATTTGTTTTAGTTCTGTGAAAAATGCCATTGGTATTTTGATATGGATTGCACTGAATCGTAGATTGCCTTCGGTAGTATGGGCATTTTAACAACATGATTCTTCCAATCCAAGAACATGGTATATCTTTCCATCTGTTTGTGCATTCTTCAATTTCTTTCATCAGCATCTTATAGTTTTCAGAGTACAGGTCTTTTGCCTCCTTAGGGAGGTTTATTCCTAGGTATTTTATTCTTTTTGATGCGATGGTAAACAGGATTGTTTCCTTAATTTCTCTTTCCGATATATCGTTGTTAGTGTATAGAAATGCAACAGAGTTCTGTATATTAATTTTCTATCCTGAAATTTTACTGAATTCATTGATGAGCTCTAGTAGTTTTCTGGTGGTGTCTTTAAGATTTTCTATGTATAGTATCATGTCATCTGCAAACAGTAACAGTTTTACTTCATCCTTTCCAATTTGGGTTCCTTTTTTTCTTTTTCTTCTTTGATTGCTGTGGCTAGGACTTCCAAACCTATGTTGAATAAGAGTGGTGAGAGTGGACATCCTTGTCTTGTTCCTGATCTTAAAGGAAATGCTTTCAACTTTTCACCATTGAGTATAATGTTAGTTGTGGCTTTGTCATATATGGCCATTATTATGTTGAGGTGTATTCCCTCTATGCCTGCTTTGTGGAGAGTTTTTATCATAAATGGATGCTGAATTTTTTTTTTGTCACTATATGATAGTTTGCTTTTTCTAGAATTTTATATAAATGGGATTATACAGCATGAACTCTTTGTTTTTGCCTGGCTTCTTTCACTCAGCTTAGTTATTTTTTTTTTTTTTTGACTTGAATAATATATATATATATATATATTTTTTTATACAGCAGTTTCTTATTAGTCATCAATTTTATACACATCACTGTATACATGTCAATCCCAATTGCCCAATTCATCACACCACCATTCCCACACCCCCGCGGCTCTCCCCACTTGGTGTCCGTATGTTTGTTCTCTACATCTGTGTCTCAACTTCTGCCCTGCAAACCAGTTCATCTGTACCATTTTTCTAGGTTCCACATACATGTGTTAATATACGATATTTGTTTTTCTCTTTCTGACTTACTTCACTCTGTATGACAGTCTCTAGATCCATCCACATCTCAACAAATGACCCAATCTCGTTCCTTTTTATGGCTGAGTATAATGTATATATGTACCACATCTTCCTTATCCATTCATCTGTTGATGGGCATTTAGGTTGCTTTCATGACCTGGCTATTGTAAATAGTGCTGCAATGAACATTGGGGTGCATGTGTCTTTTTGAATTATGGTTTTCCCTGGGTATATGCCCAGTAGTGGGATTGCTGGGTCATATGGTAATTCTATTTTTAGCTTTTTAAGGAACCTCCATACTGTTCTTCGTAGTGGCTCTATCAATTTACATTCCCACCAACAGTGCAAGAGGGTTCCCTTTCCTCCACACCCTATCCAGCATTTGTTGTTTGTAGATTTTCTGATGATGCCCATTCTAACTGGTGTGAGGTGATACCTCATTGTAGTTTTGATTTGCATTTCTCTAATAATTAGTGATGCTGAGCAGCTTTTCATGTGCTTCTTGGCCATCTGTATGTCTTCTTTGGAGAAATGTCTATTTAGGTCTTCTGCCCATTTTTGGATTGGGTTGTTTGTTTTTTTAATATTGAGCTGCATGAGCTGTTTATATATTTTGGAGATTAATCCTTTGTCCGTTGATTCGTTTGCAAATATTTTCTCCCATTCTGAGGGTGGTCTTTTCGTCTTGTTTATGGTTTCCTTTGCTGTGTAAAAGCTTTTAAGTTTCATTAGGTCCCATTTGTTTATTTTTGTTTTTATTTCAATTACTCTAGGAGGTGGATCAAAAAAGATCTTGCTGTGATTTATGTCAAAGAATCTTCTTCCTGTGTTTTCCTCTAAGAGTTTTATAGTGTCCGGTCTTACATTTAGGTCTCTAATCCATTTTGAGTTTATTTTTGTGTATGGTGTTAGGGAGTGTTCTAATTTCCTTCTTTTACATGTAGCTGTCCAGTTTTCCCAGCACCACTTATTGAAGAGACTGTCTTTTCTCCATTGTATATCCTTGTCTCCTTTGTCATAGATTAGTTGACCATAGGTGCATGGGTTTATCTCTGGGCTTTCTAGCTTGTTCCATTGATCTATGTTTCTGTGCCAGTAGCATATTGTCTTGATTACTGTAGCTTTATAGTATAGTGTGAAGTCAGGGAGTCTGATTCCTCCAGCTCCGTTTTTTTCCCTCAAGACTGCTTTGGCTATTTGGGGTCTTTTGTATCTCCATACAAATTTTAAGATTTTTTGTTCTAGTTCAATTCCTTTAGCATTTGTTGTAGAGCTGGTTTGGTGGTGCTGAATTCTCTTAGCTTTTGCTTTGTCTGTAAAGCTTTTGATTTCTCCATCGAATCTGAATGAGATCCTTGCCGGGCAGAGTAATCTTGGTTGTAGGTGCTTCCCTTTCATCACTTTAAGTATATCATGCCACTCCCTTCTGGCTCGTAGAGTTTCTGCTGAGAAATTAGCTGTTAACCTTATGGGAGTTCCCTTGTATGTTATTTGTCGTTTTACCCTTGCTGCTTTTAATAATTTTTCTTTGTCTCTAATTTTTGCCAATTTGATTACTATGTGTCTCAGCGTGTTTCTCCTTGGGTTTATCCTGTATGGGACTCTCTGCACTTCCTGGACTTGGGTGGCTATTTCCTTTCCCATGTTAGGGAAGTTTTTGACTATAATCTCTTCAAATATTTTCTCTGGTCCTCTCTCTCTCTCTCTTCGCCTTCTGGGACCCCTATAATGCGAATGTTGTTGCATTTAATGTTGTCCCAGAGGTCTCTTAGGCTGTCTTCATTTCTTTTCATTCTTTTTTCTTTAGTCTGTTCCACAGCAGTGAATTCCACCATTCTGTCTTCCAGGTCACTCATCCGTTCGTCTGCCTCAGTTATTCTGCTATTGATTCCTTCTAGTGTATTTTTCATTTCAGTTATTGTATTGTTCATCTCTGTTTGTTTGTTCTTTAATTCTTCTAGGTCTTTGTTAAACATTTCTTGCATCTTCTCAGTCTTTGCCTCCATTCTTTTTCCGAGGTCCTGGATCATCTTCACTATCATTATTCTGAATTCTTTTTCTGGAAGCTTGCCTATCTCCACTTCATTTAGTTGTTTTTCTGGGGTTTTATCTTGTTCCTTCATCTGGTACATAGCCCTCTGCCCTTTCATCTTGTCTATCTTTCTGTGAATGTGGTTTTTGTTCCACAGGCTGCAGGATTGTAGTTCTTCTTGCTTCTGCTGTCTGCCCTCTGGTGGATGAGGCTATCTAAGAGGCTTATGCAAGTTTCCTGATGGGAGGGACTGGTGGTGGGTAGAGCTGACTGTTGCTCTGGTGGGCGGAGCTCAGTAAAACTTTAATCCACTTGACTGCTGATGGGTGGGGCTGGGTTTCCTCCCTGTTGGTTGTTTGGCCTGAGGCAACCCAACACTGGAGCCTACCTGGGCTCTTTGGTGGAGCTAATGGCGGACTCTGGGAGGGCTCATGCCAAGGAGTATTTCCCAGAACTTCTGCTGCCAGTGTCCTTGTCCCCACAGTGGGCCACAGCCACCACCCGCCTCCGCAAGAGACCCTCCAACACTAGCAGGTAGGTCTGGTTCAGTCTCCCCTGGGGAGTCTCCTTCCCCTGGGTCCTGATGCGCACACCGCTTTGTGTGTGCCCTCCAAAAGTGGAGTCTGTGTTTCCCCCAATTCTCTCGAAGTCCTGCAATCAAATCCCAGTAGCCTTCAAAGTCTGATTCTCTAGGAATTCCTCCTCTTGTTGCCGGACCCCCAGGTTGGGAAGCCTGACGTGGGGCTCAGAACCTTCACTCCAGTGGGTGAACTTCTGTGGTATAAGTGTTCTCCAGTCTGTGAGTCACCCACCCAGCAGCTATGAGACTTGATTTTACTGTGATTGCGCCCCTCCTACCATCTCACTCTGGCTTCTCCTTTGTCCTTGGACGTGGGGTATCTCTTTGGTGAGTTCCAGTGTCTTCCTGTAGATTATTGTCCAGCAGTTAGTTGTGATCCTGGTGCTCTCGCAAGAGGGAGTGAGAGCACGTCCTGCTGGATGCTGAATTTTATCAAAAGTTTCTTCTGCATCTATTGACATGTTCATATGGTTTTTAATCTTCTATTTGTTAATGTGGTATATCACATTGATTGATTTGTGGATATTGAAAAATCCTTGCATCCCTGGGATAAATCCCACTTGATCATGATGTATGATCCTTTTAATGTATTGTTGGATTCAGTTTGCTAGTATTTTGTTGAGGATTTTTGCATCTATATTCATCAGTGATATTGGCCTGTAATTTTCTTTTTTTGTGATATCTTTGCCTGGTTTGGTATCAGAGTGATGCTGGCCTTAACGAGTGAGTTTGCTACATGAGGAGACAAAAGACCTGTATGCAGAAAACTATAAGACACTGATGAAATAAATTAAAGACGATACAAACAGATGGAGAGATATACCATGTTCTTGGATTGAAGAATCAACATTGTGAAAATGACTATACTACCCAAAGCAATCTACAGATTCAATGCAATCCCTATCAAACTACCAATGGCATTTTTCACAGAACTAGAACAAGAAATTTCACAATTTGTGTGGAAACACAAAAGACCCCGAATAGCCAAAGCAATCTTCAGAAAGAAAAACAGAGCTGGAGGAATCAGGCTCCTGGACTTCAGACTATACTACAAAGCTACAGTAATCAAGACAGTATGGTGCTGGCACAAAAACAGAAATAGATAAATGGAACAGGATAGAAAACCCAGAGATAAACCCAAGCACCTATGGTCACCTTATTTTTGATAAAGTAGGCAAGAATATACAATGGAGAAAAGACAGCCTCTTCAATAAGTGGTGCTGGGAAAACTGGACAGCTACATGTAAAAGAATGAAATTAGAACACTCCCTAACACCATACACAAAAATAACTCAAAATGGATTAAAGACCTAAATGTAAGGCCAGACACTATCAGACTCTTAGAAGAAAACATAGGCAGAACACTCTATGACATAAATCACAGCAAGATCCTTTTTGAGCCACCTCCTAGAGAAATGGAAATAAAAACAAGAATAAACAAATGGGACCTAATGAAACTTAAAAGCTTTTGCACAGCAAAAGAAACCATAAACAAGACGAAAAGACCACCCTCAGAATGGGAGAAAATATTTGCAGATGAAGCAACTGACAAAGGATTAATCTCCAAAATTTACAAGCAACCCATGCAGCTCAATATCAAAAAAACAAACAAACCAATCAAAAAATGGGCAGAAGACCTAAACAGACATTTCTCCAAAGAAGATATACAGATTGCCAACAAACACGTGAAAGGATGCTCAATATCACTAATCATTAGAGAAATGCAGATCAAAACTACAGTGAGGTATCACCTCACACCAGTCAGAATGGCCATCACCAAAAAATCTACAAACAAGAAATGCTGGAGAGGGTGTGAAGAAAAGGGAACCATCTTGCACTGTTGGTGGGAATGTAAATTGATACAGCCACTATGGAGAACAGTATGGAGTTTCCTTAAAAAACTAAAACTAGAACTACCATACAACCCAGCAATCCCACTATTGGGCATATACCCTGAGAAAACCAAAATTCAAAAAGTGTCATGTACCACAATGTTCACTGAAGCTCTATTTACAGCAGCCAGGACATGGAAGCAACCTAAGTGTCCAACGACAGATGAATGGATAAAGAAGATGTGGCACATATATACAATGGAATATTACTCAGCCATAAAAAGAAACGAAATTGAGTTATTTGTAGTGAGGTGGATGGACCTAGAGTCTGTCATACAGAGTGAAGTAAGTCAGAAAGAGAAAAACAAATACCATATGCTAACACATATATATGGAATCTAAAAAAAAAAAAAAAAAAAAAAAGGTTCTGAAGAACCTAGGGCAGGACAGGAATAAAGACACAGACGTAGAGAATGGACTTGAGGACACAGTGAGGGGGAAGGGTAAGCTGGGACGAAGTGAGAGAGTGGCATGGACATGTATACACTACCAAATGTAAAATAGATAGCTAGTGGGAAGCAGCCACATAGCACAGGGAGATCAGCTCGGTGCTTTGTGACCACCTAGAGGGGTGGGGTAGGGAGGGTGGGAGGGAGATGCAAGAGGGAGGAGATATGAGGATATATGTATATGTATAGCTGATTCACTTTGTTATAAAGCAGAAACTAACACACCATTGTAAAGCAATTATACTCAAATAAAGTTGTTTAAAAAATAATAAAAAATTAAAAGTTAAAAAAAAAAGAGTGAGTTTGTAAGCGTTCCTTCCTCTGAAATTTTTTGAAATAGTTTGAGAAGGGTAGGTGTTAACTCTTCATGAAATGTTTGATAGAATTCACTCATGAAGCCATATGGTCCTGGACTTTTGCTTGTTGGGAGTTTTAAAATTATTGATTCAACTTTATTACTGGTAATTGATCTGTAATAAAATAGAAGAAAAGTAATAAAATAAAAGAAATATTTTCTATTTCTTCCTGGTTCAGTCTTGGAAGATTGTACCTTTCTAAAGATTTGTCCATTTCTTCCAGGTTGTCCATTTTATTGGCATATAGTTGTTTGTAGTAGTCTCTTATGATCCTTTGTATTTCTGTGGTATCAGTTGTAACTTCTTTTTCATTTCTGATTTTATTGATTTGGGTCCTCTCCCTTTTTTTCCTTGATGAGTCTGGCTAATGGTTTATCAATTTTATTTATCTTTTCAAAGAACCAGCCTTTAGTTTCATTGATTTTTTTTTTTTTTTTTTTAGTCTCTATTTCATTTTTTCTGCTCTGATCTTTATGATTTCTTTCCTTCTTCTAACTTTGGGTTTTTGTTTGTTCTTCCTTCTCTAGTTCTTTAGGTGTGAGGTTAGGTTGTTTATTTCTTATTTTTCTTGTGTCCTGAGGTAAGCTTTTATCACTATAAACTTCCCTCTTAGAACTGCTTTTGCTGTGTCCCATAGGTTTTGGATCATTGTGTTTTTGTTGTCATTTGTCTCTAGGTATTTTTTAATTTCCCCTTTGATTACTTCAGTGATCCACTGGTTGTTTAGTAGCATATTGTTTAGCCTCCACGTGTTTGTGTTTTTTGCAGTTTTTTCTTGTAGTGATTGAAAATAAGGAAACACAAAAGACCCTGAGTAGCCAAAACAATCATAAGAAAGAAGAACAGAGCTGGAGGAATCACACTCCCTGACTTCAGACTATACTACAAAGCTACAGTAATCAAATCAGCATGGTACTGTGACAAAAACAGACACATAGATCAATGGAACAGGATAAAAAGCCCAGAAATACACCCACACACTTATGGTCAATTAATCTATGACAAAGGAAGGAAGAATAAACAATGGAGGAAAGGTAGTCTGCTCAATAAGTGGTGCTGGGAAAACTGGACAGCTACAGTACATGTAAAAGAATGAAATTAGAATATTCTCTAATATCATATAGAAAAATAAACTCAAAATGGATTAAAGACCTAAATGTAAGACTGGATACTATAAAACTCCTAGAGGAAAACATAGGCAGAACACCCTTTGACAATCACAGCAATGTTTTTTTGGATCTGTCTCCTAGAGTAAAGGAAATAAAAGCAAAAATAAACGAACAGGACCTACTTAAACTTAAAAGCTTTTGCACAGCAAAGGAAACCATTAACAAAACGAAAAGACAACCTACTGAATGGGAGAAAACATTTGCAAATGATATGACCAATAAGGGATTAATATCCAACATATGTAAACAGGTCATACAACTCAACATCAAAAAAACAAACAACCCAATTTAAAAATGGGCAGAAGAATTGAATAGAGACATTTTTCCAAAGAGGAAATGCAGATGATCAACAGGCACATGAAAAGATGCTCAACATCACTAATCATCAAGGAATGCAAATCAAAACCACCATGAGAGGGACTTCACTGGTGGCACAGTGGTTAAGAATCCACTTGCCAATGCAGGGGACACAGGTTTGAGCCCTGGTCCAGGAAGATCCCACATGCCATGACGCAACTAAGCCCGTATGCCACAACTACTGATGACCATGCACCTAGAGCCCATGCTCCGCAACAAGAGAAGCCACCACAATGAGAAGCCCACACACCGCAACAAAGAGTAGCCCCTGCTCACCGCGACTAGAGAAAGCCTGTGCACAGCAACGAACACCCAACGCAGCCAAAAATAAATAAACAAAGTAACTAATTAATTATTTTTTTAAAAGTCTGGGAGTTAAAACTTCATCAGGGACCAAAATTTTAAAAAAACACACACAAAAAAACCACCATGAGATATCACCTCATGCCTGTCAAAGTGGCTATCATCAAAAAGAATACAAGTAACAAATGTTGGCAAGGATGGGGAGAAAATGGAACCCTTGTACACTGTTGATGGGAACGTAAATTGGTACAGCCACTATGGAAAACAGTATGGAGGTTTCTCAAAAAACTAAAAATAGAACTACCATATGACCCAGCAATTCCACTCCTGGGTATAGATCTGAAAAACAAAAACAAAAACAAAAAACACTAATTCGAAAAGATACATGCACCCCAACGTTCAGAGCAGCATTATTTACAATAGCCAAGATATGGAAACAACCTAAGTGTCCATCAACAGATGAGTGGATTAAGAAGATGTGGTATAGGTATACAATGGAATACTACTTAGCCATTAAAAAGAACAAAATTTTGCCATTTGCAGCAACATGGATGGACTTGGAGGGCACTATGCTAAGTGAAATAAGTCAGACAGAGAACGACAAATACTGTATAACATCACATATGTGGAATCTAAAAAAATATAACAAACTAGTGAATATAACAAAAAAGCAGACTCACAGATAGAGAGAGCAAACTAGTGGTTACCATAGAGGGGGGACAATATAGGGACAGGGGAGTGGGAGGTACAAACTATTGAGTGTAAGATAGGCTCAAGGATGTCTATTGTACAACATGGGGAATATAGCCAATATTTTGTAATAACTGTAAATGGAAAGTAACCTTTAAAAATTGTATAAAAAATTAAAAAATTTTTAATTATATAAAATGTGTAAAAGCTTCAGTACTTTTCATGTATTCAGAGAGAATTGTCTTTTGAATAGTCCTGTTAAAAAGCCTTCCCATACTTCTTTATGTCCCCTCATCCTTCTAATTCTTCTTTTTTTTTTTTTTTTAAGGGAAATAAACATTACTCATAGAGCAAAAACCCCTATGGTTAAAGGATCCCTCTCCCCCCAGGGGTAACCTCCATCCCGAAATTGGCATGCATCTTTCCCTGACATGTTTTTATACTTTTACTATGTAGTTATGTACCAATAACTTTTGTGTTTGCAGAGCTTTTTAAAAGAGATTAATATTACATTAATATCACATTTCATTTGCAATTTGTTTTTTTCATCCAACATTGCTTTCAAAACAGTCCATTCATTTTTAAGTGTTGTAGAGTATTTCATTGTAGGAATATGCCAGTATATTAATTCATTGTAGTCCAGACAGATATTTATGTTGTTTCCACAGTCCATGTTACACTGTACCACATTTATCTGTTATATCTCTTCTTCCTGCAAGACCATGAGCAACTCTAGGACAGAAAACTTCCAGAATTCCTGTTGCTCTCACTAACTTCCAGTACACCTGAGAATCACGGTGCACATAATGTGCTTTGCATGTAAGACGATGCTGTGTACCTGGCATGGAATAAGCACTCCGTAAAAATGTGTTCAACGAATAAATGCTGACAAGATATTATTGCATCTTGTGCTCTGTACTTACCTCTCCACAGTGTAAGATTTGAGGGGGAACTGACTCAGTTTTCACTAGAAATTCGTGTCGAAGTAGACATCTATGAAACAAAGTCACTTCACAATTATCCTGCTTTCGCATTAGAGAATCTCAAAGCACTATACGAACCGCGATTTTCTCCAGTGACACTTTTCCCTTCAATGTGCCTCAAGGTCAGTTCAGAGCAGTATTCAAAGCCTGAATACCCTTTACTGGTGGCTGGCTGGCTGGCTGTAAAAGACCGGTAAATCAGAGTCTGGATGTAAGTTAACAGTAACAACCTACTACTCCCGGGTCTTGTTTTTTCTTCGAAGATTTGGTTTTTCTTTTCATGGGTCTTGTTTGTGCTCTAAGCGCTCAGCTGTGCCACTGGAGGCGCTGACTTTAAATGGCACACCTCAGCAGGCCTTGCGCCCCCAAGCCCTCTCCTCCACGCGCCCGCTTCTCACTCTCCCTGATTCTACTAAGCAGATCTAACGCTGTTTGATCTCACCTCCAATTCTTTGCGGTTTAAGGAGCTGTGTAGCCTTGATGCACAAGACAAATACGCACTGTAGCTCTGCACTTACAGAATCATCTATCGTCATCCTGCCTTTGGATGTGACCAGTACATTGTGTGTTTCACAGAAATTAATCTGGTGGTTAGGAGGAGAAAGGCATTTCAAAATCAGTCTGCGTGCAGAACCTTCCTACAGACCCTGCAGAGGCATTTTCAACGCCTTTCGCCCCGCCCCGGCTCAGCAAGTCTCAAACTTGACCTTCGAGAGGATTTCAAGGGTAGTGCCTTCCTCCCTTTCCCTCGTAGCCTCCTTCTGAGAAACAGCTGCCCGGGACCAGAGCTCTGAGAACTGCCCGTCTAGGCGCTGGGACACGGCGGGGAAACCAGAGGAGGGGCCGGCGGGAGGTGGGGAGGGGACTGAGTTGGGGGAGGGCGTGGGGGGGGGGCAGGAGAAGATGGAGGGAGGAGGAAGATCATCTGCATATGCATGAGGCACCCAGCACTGCCCTCTTCCCCGGCAGCTGCTCGGGCGGGAGCGGAGGAGGGAGGGGGTGGAGAGGGGAAGAATGAGGCGGGGGCGGGGCGGCAAGAGTAGCGGCTGAGGTGGACTTAGGTTTGGAGAACGGAAGAGGTGATTTGCATGGAGCCTGGTGATTGGCTGAGGGCTGGAGGCTGGGTCTGAGAGGCGGCTCCTGAATGGTTTAACGGACAAATTACAGGATTCATTTGGCTACAGAAAAGCCGGAGAGGGCCAGGTCTGCGCAATATGAAGCCTGGCCGCGAGGGGGCGCGATGTCCCATCTTTGTTCTAGTTAAAGGCTCCTTTTCTCTCCTCCCCACAAGCCCTCCGCCCATCTGTGTCCCCCCCACACACAGACACGCAGAAAGTGCAGAGAAATCCTGTGATCCAGTCAACTGGCTCTGCCCCGTCTATTAAGAAAGATGAACACTCCTTTCTCTTCCATCTCCTTCATGGGAGACCACTTTTCATTTCAGACTATCACAGCAATAAATATTCCTCAAGGAATAAAAAAGGCACTTTGTCAAAAGATAAGAGAATATATATGAAACGGGTGGATTATAGAGACAGACAATTCATGTAGGCAGGGGAATAGGCACACGTATGTAAATATGCACATAATCACCCTCAGAGCACAAAACACGGAGGGGGGCAGAGACATACAGGAGAGAACACACATCACTCACAAGGTGCTCACAGGTTGTACACACTCTCCCATACACCCACTGACCAGCACACCAGCACCACCACACACACACACACACACACAGACACGGACCTCAGAAAAGGCATCCAAGTGAATTCACATGCAGTGGAAAGACTGCTGACAAAATATGAGAAGAATTTAAATGGCTCATCCCCTCCCCCTCCAAAAAATACTCAAGCGGAATGATTCTATTTGCATAATACTAATATACACAGGACGCAGACACAGGCAACAACAAAAAAAAGGCTCCATTTGAGGCACACATCAGAGAATGCGTGTACACGCGCGCGCGCGCACGCACACGCCCGCGCAACTGTGGGCGGGACACACCCACAGCCTGTGTCCTCCGCCCACGGGCACAAGCGGAAGACAGATGCCATCAACAGCGCTCAGTACAGTTTTCCAGAAAACACTAACGCGAGAAAAACGTAAGAAACCCACCCTGCTCAGCCACAGAAGCACCATTAGTGAACCCAGGTTTTCTAAATACACACACACACACACACACACACACACACACACACGCCTGTCAGACGAGAGTCGGGTTCAAAGAAATAATGGATGCACAATAGATAACAGAGCTAGAGCATGTCATCAGGTTAAACAATACTTTGAAATTACTTCACCCTGAGATGGCTTTCTGGGATGCTCCTGAAAAATCATACCTAAGAAAAATAAAACATTTTCATTTATTCTGCTTTTCCTTTCTTTTTTTCTCCTTTCCTTCTTATTTTTAAGACAGAATAGGAGAATCCCCCTTCCGCAAAGGAGGATAGCCCCTGTTTTTGTTGTGCGAGCTCCTGAGCTCTGCCGTTGATTTCCCTGGGAGGAAGGTGCTAGGAGCGGTCCTCTCCGCAGCCTCCCAGCCAGACAGCACCACAAAAGGCATTATTACACATTCCAAATAACAAGAGCTGTCTATATATTTACAAATCTGTTCAAATATTTAACCTCTTAACTTGCTAAATATCCCCTCTTCTCCCTTTCTCTCTTGCGCTCTCCCCTCTCCCCCTTTCTTCCCTCTCTCTCTTCCTTTTCCTTTCTCTTTCTAAACAGACGGGGAAGTGCCCTTTTGGGGTCCAAAATGTGGCCAGGGGTGCTGGGCTTTACCTGACCCTCTTTGTATGCCAATTTCGTTTCCAGGAAATTGCTCCTTTGCCTGCCAAAAGATCGGGTTCGAACCACCAGAGCTACCCTTTTCTAAAGGACAAGTTTTGATGTTGCCTCTCAGTTTTTAAACTGCCGCCAAAAGGCATCTCCTAAATAGGAGGCATTTTCCTGACCCTTTAGAGTTGCCAGTGCCTCCAATCTGGGAAGTTTTCCTCGACACTGTACCTCAAACCCATCGAGGAACTAGTTAGTAGAGGGGCAACTTGTATAATCCAGAACCTTCTAAAGACAGCCAGGGAGTTTCAACAGTATTTGGTGACCCAACCAAGGCCAGGGTTTAGGCACATGCCTATTGCAGGAACCAAATTGGAATGCCACCGTTGAGAATTTCTTACTGCCCAAATCTTTCGTCATGGGGCTGATAAACTCACTCTGAGGGCCAATGTAGAATGTAAAGTTGTATAGCAGTGGGCCTTTAATGCAGCATAAACCTTAGATTAAACCAAAATCCAGGTGTTCTCACTTTGATGCATAAAAGGAAAAGAAAAGTTGTGTGTGAGCTCAGCGGCAAAGGAGCAGGCGACCCGCTGGGGCAGGGAGGCTGCTCACGCCCTACCCTCCAGGCAGGTGACCTGGGTAGACTTGCCTTTGAAGGACCCACAAGTACCCTTACTCTGGAGTGTTCCGGCTTCATCCAGGACCCTGCTGTGACACAATTTAAAGTGCCCTAAGGGAGCTTCTCCGCGCCATTCTGGGGTTTTCTTTTCGTAAAAACAAAGAATTGCAAGGAAAATCCGGTGCCTTTAAAGTTGACACCGAAAGGAACACTTCCTCTGGGCACGTTTCCTCTGGCCTCAAATAACTTTTTTATGTATTTTGTTTGTTTGTTTGGGGGTAATGCAAAAAGTGAAAGTGCAGTTTGGCGAGATAATGAGATGTATTGTCTCCATGTCAGATTTGTTCGCTTGACCATATTTCAAGTTCACCATCTTCAGACGTCTGTTCACCTCTGAGGCGCCCTACCCACCAGTGGCCAGAGAGCACCTTAGACAAACCAGCCTTCACCTCGGACCCTAGCCCTCAGCGGACTCAAGTTGGGGATACACCACTGAGTGGTCTAAGAACTCCTTGCCCCGGGTATCTGCCAGTCGCTGACTCTCCCAAAAAGCTGAAACGCGCCCGCCTATGCGGTAATGACCTTTGCTCGCTGCTGTCGCGGCTGGCACGCCGAGCCAGGGGCACTCAGGGCCGCCCAAGGCTTTGGCAAGAGGAAGGCGGAGGGAGGGAGAAACTAAGGTGTACTTTTGTTTTAAAGAAGTTTGCTGAAAATTTTTACAAATGCTAAGTAAGAGAAGGAGAAGGCTGAGTTTTGTTTTTTTTGTTTTGTTTTGTTTTGTTTCTGAAAAGTATGCTTACTCTTTGTGCCACGCCAAACCCAGAGGAAAACGTTGGCACTGCATTATTATGCTGTGTATTCTGTAAAATGCCATCTATTTGCATGATCATGAGATGGTCAGGACATTTCTCCCCTATTGAACAAACCCCTTAGGAAAACTGTGGGCAGTTTAAGAGTTTTCTAGTTTTACCCTGATTGGAAAAGATATTCATCCAGAGACATTATCTAAATCTGCGAAAGAATGAGGGCTGCTTGTTATGCGTCCTTCGTCTCCAGTAACGTGTGCCACCCAATTAGAAGCAATTTAAGCAATCAAGGCCGTTATGAGAGAAGGGGGTGTTAAAAATAGGTTTTCTATAGCCTCAGCACTCTAATTCGGAAGAAAATCTAAAATTACATATGTATCATTTCTTTATATGAAATAAATATATAATTCCAGTGTCTCCTGTTCGCTCTTTTTTTCCTCCATGGTCCCTCCCCCATCGCCTGCCTTCCTTTTGGAAATTCATAACAGAAGCGAAATGTAAAGCTCCGATGAAGAAAGGGGACTAGGGTTCCTAAAAAGTCTTTCTGAGACCAAAAGAGAGGGTCTGGTTGGGTCTTGGCCCAGCCTTTCCCCGGGCTCCTCGCTGTTGGAGCGCCCTTGGTAGTGGTTGCTCTCTGACTTCCAATCCGTGGTGAGCGGAAAAATCCCAGAAGTAATGCCCAGAGCGGAGGGACCCCATTCCCGGAATCAAGCTATATGACCCCAGGGCTCCCGGGGGTCAAGGGCTGGCCGACGGAGACGGTGCGCTCTGGTCACTCGAGGCAAATCAGGATAGATGCTGACACACGCGTACAACTTGGGCGTTAGGGATGCAGAAAAAGGGCAAAGAGGATGTGTTGGGATAAAGAAGATAAATAAAACAGGTACATGTTTCCAAACAGAACGGGAAAAGTAGAAATCATAAAAGTAAATCAAAACAAAAGATAGACCGCAAAGCAATGTCCTCTAGCAGAAGCAAGAATGCAGAACTAGGGGGTGGCACTTCCCACCCATTTCCCGCGTTCCCACCGGGCCTGCGCGGGAGGAGGGGGTCCCGGACCAGGGGCAGGTGCGGGAGTGGCTGACTCTCGCGTCTCCTCCTCACCCCCGCCGAACCTGGCCCTCCCAGCACTGTGATTTGAGAGGCAATTTTATCCTCCCCAGAGAGCCTTAGAGAACGGGTCAGGAAACGGACAGAAGCGAAGCTGTCAGAACTTCCAGGAAGCGAAGGGCCAGTCCCCGCGCTTCCTGCAGGCGACGGGTCCGGAGTCTTTGATCCCTTTGGCCACGCGGGCCCAAGTTCTCTGCAGTGAGTTGTGCTGAAAGCCAAACGTCTAGGACCTGAACCCTGAAAGCCCTGGCAGGGTGTGGGGGGCGGAGAGGAGTAGCACCCGAGCCTAGCTCTGGGCCCAGGGTGGCAGGAGGTTGCCCCTGCACTCACGAGCGGACAACAGCTGTCTCCAGGGGGCTGAAGGCCTCCAGAGTGGGAATTAGTCACGTGGTAGTAACACCCTTCAGAACCCAGTCTTCTGGAAGGAGCTTTAAGGTCAAAACAACATTCCCTTTCCAAAACTTCTAAGGGTAGAACATGAGTGAAATGCGGACGGTTCTTGTCTCAGAGGTGCCACTGTTTTCCAAAACAATAGACGTTCCAGAGGAGGCAGCGATGCCTCAACAGGACAAGCTGAGGATCAATGTCTGGGTTTGTCAGAGTGTGAGCCACAGACCAACTGCCACACAAGCAGAGGCGGACGCCAGGGCCCCTCTCCACCCGCGGGCGATTCTTCACAGAAGGTTCTCACACACAGCTACGAAACTACTGCAATATTAAAATCCTTCCTAATAGCACCTAATTTATTTCCTATTTGTTCTGCTTGTTCGTATCTGTTTCATGAACTGAAACCATTTGATTTTTAACAAAGTGATCAATTTAATAATTCAGAAATTATTTCTATTTTCAAATAATCTTCCCTGGAAAGTGATGATGAAATTTTTTCTTGAATTTAAAGCTTCATGAAAATTTCTTTGAAAAAATAAATATACTCTATTTCTACATAATTGAATTAGAAATAGGTGACATTTAAAAATGTATAGATATTAAGAATATTTATGCTAATGAGATGTTCTGATTTGATAAATATAGTTACAAGCATTTCTTCATTTAATTCTTCCTTTTGCTACCTAATGCCCTAATATGTTAGGGTAGAAATCAGAATAGATATTATTGACAAGTAATGGTACCCTTTTAAAAGTTAAATTTGTCCTTTAAATCTACTCTTTTCATATACCAGTTTGAAAGTTTAGTACACACATACACTTATATGCATAAAATATAATATAGCATTTTCTCTGCTATAAACTAGCTGGGTGAACTTGATGAAATCTTTTGTCCTTACTGGGTCTTGGCTTTGTTAATTTTGGGAGATTGAACTAAATAATCTATAGCTCAAAAATTGTAGAGTTTATGAAATATTTTACTTCAATATATTTTGCAGTTGTATAAAATTATAGGACAATATTAATATCAAAATAAATATTTTCCTATTTTATATAAAGTCTATATTTAAACTGTCTATTCTATGTAATACTCTACGTTTTAACTGTCTAAGAGAACTTTCTAACCTGATCCATCACCCCTAACAGTCTAAGGGTCCATGAATGTACAGGAAGGATCATAAAGAATTTTGTATCTTTATGCATATATCTACACTTCTGTAAATGAGGTCATAACTTTCACTAAATTCCCAAAGTGATTCATGATTCTAAAAAGTTTAAGAACAAGTGATCTATACTGGAAGCATTTATGAACAAAAACACAACCACCACCCCAGCAATCCTTGCGTTTGCCTTCCTTTGCATGTATGAAAGGGCTGGTTCTTAAAGTAATTTAAGGGCACCAAATGTTATGTGAACTTCTACAATAGCACCCGATCTAGTTGTGGAAACGAAGATCTCAGGAATGGTGTTATCTATAAGAATTGTATGCCCCTAAAAAGAGCTTAAATTTTTCCTCTAGCTATTGAAGTTAGTGAATTAATACCTTTGATAATTTTACAACTTTCTCTGGAAGACAGCTAGTTTATTTCAGCAATTATGAGAATCAAAAACTATGCAGAGAATGTGGTCTCTGAGACTGTCCTTGAAATTGTCTTTTTCTCCAATAATAAAGAATTTTTTCTCAGTTCTTTACCTCCTCTCCCCCCATCCCTCCTCTATTCCCAATATCCAGTCCACACTTAGGACCATTTTTCCAGACTGACATGAGCTTATTTAGTCTGAGCAACGTTTTCAGGGCTCATCAGCAGCAAATTACACCAATGAATTTTTTTTTTTTTCAGTTTGGCCCCAAGTCTATGAAATTAATTTCTATGTCAACCATTACAACACTTCCCTTGGAAATATCAGTGACTGCACAAGCCACAGACAGATCAAGTGTAGGTGCTCCATCATCTGAATGGGGTTGGGTTATGTTTTCAATTGGAACAAGGTATTAAGTGATTAAACTGTGCCAGCAGACATAGCACTTTTATCAAGCCCTTTTCTTTCCAAGCAGGCACAGGGATAGTCAATCTCTGGCCCTGAAAGTCTCCAAGGAAAACGTGGAATGCTTCAGGAAATCATGTTTGCAATTAAAGCACGGGCATTTTTCTCCTCATCACAGAATAAAAGCTGAATACCATTTTTGAAACTTTACCTTTTTTTTTTTTTTTAATTTCAATAAGCTGCTTAAGATCCTCTTATTCATTGACAGGATTTTTGGCACCATTCTGCTGCACTAGTTCACAACCATTTAATTGTTAAATGTTAACAGATTACAAGTGACTTAACAGAAAGGCACATTCAGAATTCCAGACATCATTATCTTAATTCCTACCACAGCCAGATTCACACAAGACAGAAGATTAAATACCAATTTGGGTGCCATATTTTGCCTGCCCTTTTGTTGACAGAGGTAGAACACTGGTATGTCTTCACCTTATTCCCATCAGCATACCTGGCACATGGCTCAGAGAATAAGTGAATTAGTAAATGAATGAATAAATATGCAGGCTACGGACTTCCCTGGTGGTGCGGTGGTTAAGAATCTACCTGCCAATGCAGGGGACATGGGTTTGAGCCCTGGTCAGGGAAGATCCCTCATGCTGCGGAGCAACTAAGCCCGTGTGCCACAGCTACTGAGCCCATGTGCCACAACTACTGAAGCCAGCAAGCCCAGAGCCCATGCTCTGCAACAAGAGAAGCCACCGCAATGAGAAGCCCACGCAACGCAACAAAGAGTAGCCCCCGCTGGCTGCAACTAGAGAAAGCCCGCGTGCAGCGACAAAGACCCAACGCAGCCAAAAAAAAAAAAAAAATACAGGCTACCTAATATCTATTTGACTACTTGGAAGCATAAGAGAAGTGGCAGTTTTTTAGTGATTCCTATAATGGATCTTTTACTGTAAGTGCTCTTACATGAAAAATACAAAACGAACACAATAAAAATACTAAATACATATCATAAATCTGAAATAAAATTGTTAAGCTCTTCATTATCATAATTCTTTTTAAAAGTCTTCCAACTGATGGAAATGGGGTAAGTAAAATCTAAACTTCCTTGGGAAGATCAGGAGGTTATAGTGTCAGGCATTGATCTTAGCGCTTTGTGTGGATTATCTCATTCAATCTCCCAGGAAAACCTCTGAGATACGGACTATTATGACCATTTTACAGGTGAGGAAATTGAAGCCCAGAGCGGTTAACTTACTGCTCAGCATCGTATGATGCTGATGACTGGGCTATGCTGGAGCCAAGATTCAAATAGAGGCAGTTTGATTACAGAGACAAGAGCTCTTAGCCATTAGATGGTACCTAACACAAAACAGTGTTAAATTGATGCTCATATAATTTGTTGAAAGAAATATACAAACATGAGAACTAAATAAATACTCAGAAAAATAGCAGGTACTTGCTTCCAAGAATCCAAGGATTACACTTATATTGCTAATGGCAAATAGATAGATAGGTAGGTAGGTAGGTAGGTAGATAGATAGATAGATAGGTAGGCAGCGTAGCATGGACTGGAGAGCCAGGAGAGCTGGGTTCACATCCTACACCCCCCCATCCTCCCCACAGCATGCGGGATCTTAGTTACCCCCAGCGACTGAACCCATGCCCCCTGCAGTGGACGTTCAGAGTCCTAACCATTGGACCACCAGGGAATCCCCTGGATTCACATCCTTAACTCCCCATTTTTTGACTGTGAGACCTTGGGCCAGTTACCTAACTTCTCTGAGCCTCACTTCTTCAACTGTAAATTGGCAGTAAAAATACTAAGCCCACGGAATTGTAATGAATAAACATAATGGATACAAAGTACTTGATACAAAATAAGTATATAATAAATGTCAGTTATTATTATGTAGACATAAAAGACTGAATTGTATCCTAATTGCAGCTCTATTTTGAAAATTGAAATGACAATATTCAGTTAGGTTAGGCTCCCCTAGCTACTTCTACAATATCCCATGTTTTTTTCCATTCTGATATTTTCATAGAATGTTACACTTAATATGTTCTGTTACACTTAATATGCAACCAGTTATGTTCTTTGTATGTCAGAGATAAATTTGCAAACAATCTCCCTGCCCCCTACTAAAAGCACTATCTTGGAAGTGTTAAGAATATCTCATCTGGAAGAGGCCTGAAATATGAGGAAGATTTGTGCAAGGGCATGAAGGAGGTTGAAAGGAAAGTAGACAGTCTTCTTAATCTGGTCATTAATTTTCCTGTAAGAAGAGCTCTCTCTGCCCCTTATTTATTTTTTATTATATTTATTTAATTATATAATACTTATTTTTTATTTATTTATTTTTTTGCCACGCGGCAGGGCTTGTGTGATCATAGTTCCCTGACCAGGGATTGAACCCGGGCCCTTGGCAGTGAAAGTGCCGAGTCCTCACCACTGGACCACCAGGGAATTCCCATAATATTTTAAATTTTTAATCAAAGTAAAGCATATACATGGTTTTAAAAAATAGTATAGAATGACTTAAAATGAAAAGCCACAGTCTCCTGCACTAACTTTCTCTACTTCCATTATAGCCCCTCGTAAAGAATAACTTTAAATATTTTAAACTCTTTCTGGTGGTTCTTTTTCTGGTGATTACCACCATATTGTTAAATGTTTATACATCTACCATGGGAAATGCAGATATAGGTTACTATACCACTTCCCACACCTTTTCCCAATATAGTTTCATCACTATTTTTTAGTTTCTACATTGTTTGCCTTTTAAATTCTAAATAATACATTTTCACATGTATTTCTTTCTTTTTTTTTTAAACTTTTTTTTTTTTTTTAATTTATTTATTAATTATTTATTTTTGGCTGTGTTGGGTCTTCGTTTCTGTGCGAGGGCTTTCTCCAGTTGTGGCAAGCGGGGGCCACTCTTCATCGCGGCGCGGGTCTCTCACTATCGCGGCCTCTCTTGTTGCGGAGCACAGGCTCCAGACGCGCAGGCTCAGTAGTTGTGGCTCACAGGCCTAGTTGCTCCACGGCATGTGGGATCTTCCCAGACCAGGGCTCGAACCCGTGTCCCCTGCATTGGCAGGCAGATTTTCAACCACTGCGCCACCAGGGAAGCCCTCACATGTATTTCTTGATACAACCACCTCAGACAATATCCTTTGATTTCACACTTTAGCTCTCCTCCCATCTTTCACCACCCAATTAGCATTCTTTGTATTTTGTATTTACCTTACCAAAATTGATGACATTACATTCTGCTTTTTTAATTCATAAAATTAAGTTTATAAACATTTTTATAAGTTGAATATAAAATTCAAAATCAATAAAGTTTTAAAATTGTTGTGACAATATAAATATTATTTATTGTACAACCATAATTATATTTCGTCTTATATGGCTTTTTGTTTTTCTTGGAGTTTCCTATTGTCTTTCTTTTTTTCTTTAATTATCTGTCTTTGTTGCCTCCATAAGTTTTGCAAGGTCTCTAAGATGGTATCAAATCTTTGGAATCTATTCTTTGTCTAAAATCTCCCTCCGTACGCCTCTCCTTTTCTGCTCCAATATTGACAAATTTCTCTCCAAGTTATCTCACAACTGCCAGGCTGAGACATCCCTTCATTACTTTCCAGGCTGTAGCCAGTTTTCTGCATTGGATCTCACATCATTCTTTTTGTATCACTCCTTCCACTTCCCCCTTTTTTGCTCAAGTAACCTCCTAACGTTGAGCACATAGGAGACAATTTTTCTGAGTCCTTTTTTTGTCTAAAAATGTTCTTCATTCAGTTTTCACACATTATTGATAATTTGGCTGGGTGTAGAATTCTCGGTTTAAAATATTTTCCCTCAGAAATTTTAAGGCATGATTCACTGTCTTTTGCTGTGGCTGATGTGAATACTGAGCCAATCTGATTTTCATTCCTCTGTAAAAGCTAAAGCGTTTTGCCCCTCTGGAAGCTTTTAGAATCTTCTCTTTCTCCTTAGTGCTCTGTAAATTTAAATAATGTATCAAATGTGAGTTTGCATTTATTCATTGTTCTGAACATTTAATGGATACTTTCTTGCTAATTACTCATGGCCTTCAACTCTAGGTCCTGTCTTTAGTTGTCTTTTTTTGTTTCTGAAATTCCTATTTGTTGGGAGTTGGTTTTTGAGATTAATTCTTTCTCCCTCACATTTCCATTGTATTTTCCATTTATTTTTCTACTTGTTTTACTTTCTTTTAAATTTACTTAATTTTATTGTTCAGTTGATTTTTTTAGTCTGATAATCACATTTTTAGAATTTTTTTAAAATTTTATTATTATTTATTTATTTTTGGCTGCGTTGGGTCTTCGTTGCTGTGCGTGGGCTTTCTCTAGCTGCGGTGCACGGGCTTCTCATTGCAGTGGTTTCTCTTGTTGCAGAGCACGGGCTCTAGGCACTGGGCTTCAGGAGTTGTGGCTCGCGGGCTCTGGAGCACAGGCTCAGTAGTTGTGGCGCACAGGCTTAGTTGCTCCGCGGCATGTGGGATCTTCCCGGACCAGGGCTCGAACCCGTGTCCCCTGCATTGGCAGGCGGATTCTTAACCACTGTGCCACCAGGGAAGCCCTGATAATCACATTTTTAAATAGCAAGAGCACTAATTTGATCTATAATTTCTTTTTCATAGTATCCTGTTCTTTTTTAGAGCATCCTGTTCTTATTTTATGGATGCATTATGTTTTCTAATCTTTCCGTGGTATGAATTAGAATTTTTAAGGAGTTTTTTGTGGCTGTTCTTCCTGACTTATCTGTTTCCTTCAGAATGTTGCCATCTCCCTGCCTGTTTCTCTTTTTTTTAATGACTGGTTTTCTTGGCCTTTGTCACTTATATTGCTGGCTTTTCTCAAATGATTAGAGATACTTGTTTCTGTTTATTACTAGGAAATAGTAAAGTGGCTCACTGGTAGCTCTCTGAACACTGGTAGAATCCTTTTTACTAGCAGTTCAATAAATGAAATGTGATTGGGCAGCTGGCCATTTTATTGAAGAACATACTCTTGCCATAATTCAAAGGCCTTGTTCTGGGATGTCACTGCCTGCACTTTGACAATTTCTCTTGTGGAGGCTCTTCATTGTATTTGCCTGAGAAAGGTATAATTTCCTGTACTCTATACACTGGGGTGGGCGCTTTGATGGTATATATAATCAATTAAATGCCTGTTTTTAGTCACACATCTCACTCCCATCCTCCCTCACACCTGCAATTTCTGAGTTCTGAGCCTTCCAGGGTTCCACATGACAGACTGGCCCCATCTTTGCCTGATTCACTTCAGCATATACTCTAGGTAGTGGATGCTTCTTTCCTGGTACATCAGTTGCCACTCCTGCATCTGTTTTTCAGATTCTAGAACATTTCAAAATCTCTCTTTTGCTATTAGACTCTTATGTTCTTTAGTTTATACTTTTAAAGATGGTTTTCTATAATTTATTAATGTTTTAGGAGGGTCAGACTGCCATATTGAGTCAGAAGCTTATGTTTAAAAATTTAAAAGCTTTTTTATATTGTTTATACTTATTTCATACTACACCTGATTTATTGCTTTTTATTGGCAGTTTCTAATTAATCATGAAACCAAGTTTAATTTACAGTTTATATTGGAAAGAAAGTTAGTTCTAAGACACAATCTTTGATCATTTAAATGACCAAACATAACTCTTTCTTTTTCAAATTTATGCTTCATAATATAAAATGGATATGAAATGTTTATTTCTAGGGGGTCCTATGTTAGTGTTAAGAGCCTAGAAAAGACAATGTTGGATTTATTGAAATTTATTTATACCACACATATTTTCAAAAGCTACTTAAAGAAACTAGAAAATCCTACTTGTAGCAAAAGCATACACACCAACAGTTGGCATTCCATTACTAGACAGATGTAAGTTTGCTTATCAACAAACAGACAATACTGGATCCTTCCTCAAAAGTATCTTCAGTACCATGACAATGGTCACAGCAGTTTACTTGATACTGTAAATGACACACATTCTTTGACCCTCATTCACTTATTCACTTTATAGATCAGCTCCACAGGGATTGTGGTCACATCTATTTTTCACTTGTGCATCTCCAGTGCCTAGCATAGCTCTTGCACATTGTGGTCAATTGATAAACATGCATCAAGTAAACGCTGAATGAACTATGTGTCCAGACGAGATTCTAAAACTGACAATCAGGTTTGGGAAATTAGATGTATTAAGATGTATTAGGAATAAGAGTCTGCAGTGTGTGATATATGTTATAGGGGTCACCTGAGCAAGTGCAATAATAGGCATTCAAAGGAGGGAAAGATTGCTTTAAGCCAGGATGATTGCAATATCAAGCAGAAAATGAGGGATAGGATTTTGATAGGTAGAAATAAGAAGGGAAGAGCTTTACATGGAATAAAGGGTTTAAGTCAAAATAATATCTAGCTTATAAAATGTTTGTAGTCATTCAATATATTTAACTTAAAAAACAAAAGCCTGACTTACAGAATTCAAAAGTAATAGTTTCATAAAGAAGCACTGAATGCAGATCAGATTTTCTTTCTTAGATCAAAGTTACTGAATCGACATTTAGACATAATCATCTTGGTATATAAAACCACATTCCTGAGGCAAGGTTAAAGAGCTTCATACCACATCTGCTTGGCTTTGGGGCTGAATTAAAATATACTACTAATTCAATATGCAAATGTTCCCTATAGTTTTTTGTCTGCTTTTGAAAGAAGGACAAAATCTCTCATTCCTGATTATTTTAGTAAGTTTCGGCAGTTCCAATTCGTAGCTCTTAAAATTTCTTAATGAAAACAGAATGCCTGGATATTTTAATATTTGTTTACAAATATCCAGGTGCTTGCACGTTAATCATATAAAACAGAATGGATCAGGCAGAACTAAATGAATCTGGCTGAAATTCCTCAACCAAGCACTGCCCACAACAGACTGTGACGTTCAGGTGGGTCGGTGCACACACTTGCAACAGTATTTATTATCTGGGGCCCCTTTGGAGCAGAGTTGGGAGTCACCATCAATTTCGATTTTCTGATAAGAGAAAGCACATCTCAAAAAAGCTATATTCTAACATGTTAAGTCCTCTCCTAAAAGGGGTACATCATGCTCTTAAATAGAATGAATGATCTACAGCGTGGTGGTAAAAAGCATACTGGTGAGATAAGTCTTGAAAATGTGGACTCTGACCTCAGCTCTGGCAAGAATCACCTATGTGAGGTAACCACGTGGACCAAGATTTTTCAAGCACTCTTAATGTTACCAAATACTCACATACTAGAGAGCTACTAAAGGCCACCCTCCCCCCGTCCCACTGCTGAACTGGTTATGCCTTGGAACTGACTTCTCTGCATTTAGTTTTGTCCCGATTTAAGATTACCTTCTCCTTAATGAACTAGCTGAGTTCTATCAATACAACTCTAGCTCTAAAGAAATTAAATGTTGTCCCATTGACAGCCATCACATGGAGAAGTCATGTACTTTTCAGGACATCTCAGCTGTGTAAATCCATTTTAAAAGGCAGAATTATACATGTGCTTTAGCGGAACCCCACGTTACAAGTCAATATCTAAACCACCTGGTCATTTTAAATTTCAAAGATTATGCCTTATTTTTCCTATTTTACATAAGCAGGGCTTACTGTTGCTCTAAACATGTAAATCAAAGTCCAGCAAAATAGTGTAAGCTAATGGCAAAGCAGAAAAGTATCATTAAAACCCGCTATTACAAAGTTACTGACTCTCTCAAAAGTACCAACTATTTAAACATTAGTCTCCATGTGTCTCAAAGGGACTAAAAGGTCATCTTCTCATTTTTCAGTGTCTCAGCCACCTTGCCCACTCTTATCCCATTTATTTTCCACTCCACATACACCTACACCCATTCAGACACTAGTATTCCAGTAGTTTTTCAGACCAACAGTTTATAATTCTGGCAAAGCCATAAAACAACAGAAGGTTGCTCTGGAGTTTGCAGCATTGCCAAAATGACACCCATGTGTGAGCGCTTCTTTTGTGGCATGCAAGTCTCCAGAACAGAGGCTCTGCTGCTGTTAGCAATGCAGTATCTCTGGGGGGAACATTCAGAGCCCCCAAGTGTAAAGGAGCTACACCTAGGAAGATTATGAGAGCATTTGGAGGCTGTGCATAGTACTAAAAGCTCTGCCAAATTGTTCCACTGCAGCTGTAGTCAGTAACAAATTGAAGCACTTTATAAAATTTGTAGCTCTTCAATAATTTTGAATCACTTTAAAGTGCTCATGCTCCAAACCATAAAGTCTTTCTTAACCATTGCAAGCTTATGAAAGGCACATCATCAAAATGACAGTAATCAACTCCTTCAATTTTAGGTGTGAAATTGTTCTATGTTTTTTCGCCTTGTTTTTGTTGTTCACCAAGTGCCAAAAGAAAAAAAAAATGGTCATAAGGACACAATGTAAAAAATCTCCATTTTTCAACAGCACCAAGTAATCAAAATTCTAAGAAGTTCTCAGATTAAGAAATATTTGATTTTAGGTAAGATCCCCTAAGGGGGGAGAAAGAGAGAGAGAGATAGAGAGAATTTTATCTGTCCAGGATCCTCAACGAACAGAAAGAGGCAATTCACAGGTACAAAGAAGACTGTTGATGCAAGTTTTGGGGAATGCCCTTGAAATAACATGCTCCATTTGTCAGGGAAAGTAAGAGGTGGGATGACAAAGGAAATGGATTACGCACTTTATAGTGTATGAGTTTCTTTTTGAGTTAAAATAAATTTCCTATGGCTTAAACCACCAACTGAAGAACACTAAAACTCATGTTGACGCAATTTTCTAGTTTGCTTTTGTCTTTAAATTACTGAATTGATCCCATTCAGATTACGTCCTTCTAGATAATGGATTATATCAGCCCTGGTTCAAACTTGTTCACCACCAAACCAAGTAAATCCACACATTATTTTCTAAGTGAAGGTGTTGCACCAAACTAGTGTAATAATGTCTTCCATTTCCTGGGACAGCTAGAAATTATCTTAGAAACATTCTATGTCCAGTTTCAGCACAACTCAAATTTAGTTCACTTGAAAGCATGCATTAAAATGAACATATCCTTACACATTTGAGGTTGCAGTGACACACATCACTTCTGCTCACTACTCTAGCTCACCCTAGTTGGCAGAACTAGTCCCATGGCCCTGCCTAACTGCAAGAGAGCTGGGAAGTATGGGAGAGCACTTACATATTTGAGAAGCAGTAAGTATCTCTGCCATGGGTTCTACCCAAAACAGAGCAGATGTACCCTACTAATTTTTTAAATCATACCAAGTTTTCATACAGAGCTTACTTTCAAGTCTAGGATGATCTTTTTTTTTTTTTTCAAACATAACATTTGTTGAACCTTATTTTTCCTTCCTTTATTTATATAGTTGGTGGAACTAGGAGTAGATTTTTTCTCATCTAAACAAGAGCTCAAATTCATAAGGTCAAAACACAAGCAAGTTTTTATTCTTTTGAGTCCCAGTATGCAATGGACTAAATATGTCCTTCCCCAATTTTATGTAGAAATCCTAACCCCCAATGTGACAGGAGGTGGGGCTTTCGGGAGGTGGTGATTCGGTCCTGAGAGTGCCCTTATAAAAAAGATCCCAGAGAGCTCTCTTGTCCCTTTCCCCCCGAGTGTGTGCTAGTACACAACTCGAAGATAGCTGTTTGCAACACAATGTGGGCATTCTGATCTCAGACTACCAGCCTCCAGAACCATGAGAAAGAAATTTCTGTTGTTTATATATGGCCACCCAGTCTATGGCATTCTGTTATAGCAGCCCAAACAAAGACACAGTGGGAAAGAAACAGATCTCTAGCTGAAGGGTCTGGCTTCTTCCCACTGCAGGTCGGCTGGTGTTCACACCAGTGGTAAGAAAGGGGGATGAACTTGTTCCACAGCCTATGGAGCCTGAGAGAACATGACCCTTCCTTGTCTTATCAGGGAAAGAGTACTGCCTTCAGCATATCAGCAGATATGACAGGCTTGGGCTACCAAGGAAAGAGGGCCCTCAAATCTTCTCTATTTACAAGCCTGCTGAGTGTAGCTCTGGCTCTTAACTAGAAGTTGATTTGCCCAAACCCAAGTAATCTACCACTGCTAAGAAAATATATAGCTAACAAGCCAGTAACACACATTATATAGACCGTATTGGGGCCTTAATTTAAACTAATAACCCAGTTGCTTCAGACAGCTTTGTATTTGTGACTTGACATATTTCAATTAATTTAAGAGACATTTCAACAACAGAAGAAAACCTCTTTTCAAAGCAGCATTTGGATTTGGGCCTCCGAACCCCCCAAAAAATCAACAGCGGACATTTACCAACCCAAAAGTATGGAATTTTTCTTGATCAAAAAATAACATTGATTTGGCAAGGCTAACACACTTGAGTAGAACAGACTGATGTAGTAAAACTGTTCCATGTAAGTGAGTTTTCATGTGAATTAGTGTGAACCTAAGAATGTAGTGGGAAACAGCTATTATACAAGTTGCAAAGAGCTCCAGGGGTTCTCAACTACGGGAAGGGTGCCTTCCTAGAAGGCAGCTAGAAATGTATAGGAGTTCTTTGTTTTTGCTCTTCAGTTATCCCAAGTTTTTTTTTTAGCAGGGGACCTTCAGTGGCAATAGTGAGTGGGGAGTCAGGGATACCAAATATCTTGCAGTGTGTGGACAGTCCTACAATAAATCATTTCCTGCCAAAAATACTGAGCTAAACAAATGCAAAAACTTAGGATAAAAGAAATCAAGCATGGACTCTTTTATATTCTTCTTCCAATGAAGCAGAACTCTCCCTATCACATACCCAGAGAAATGCAGATTAGTCTCGAAAAAGATAAAACGCATCAAGAGATTGGAGAAATTTGAGACAAAAGTTAATAACATCTTAAGTTAGTTTTTATTCAGACATTTAAAAAGTAATCTTTGATCCCTTCCTCTTCTCGAATGCAAGGCATTAGGTGGGCTGAGCAAGATAGACATCCATGCTAGGAAGAGGGGGCTCTGCCATTGTCAGTATATATCAAAAATAAATGAAAATAAATATAATTGCATTTGTGTATATGTATGTTTTCGTGTCTGTGTGTGCACACTCATACTCTTATATTCCACAGCTCTATCCATTGTCCACTGAGAGGGCTTGGGAACGACGACAATCCAAAAGCAATAAACACAACTAAATGCTCATCTCATGGTTTCTAAATACCATTCTCCACTAAAAGAAACCAGGATTTCTTAGAGAAATGATTGATACCGGAGTAGGGAAAGTATGAATCTGGTATATCTTGCTGTGCCAGAGTGTAAGGGAGCTCAAAGAATGATGGGGACGTGTCAAAGGTCAGAGAAGCCAGCTTGAAGAAACTTTCACTGGCAACATCTGGGACAATGAGTATCAAAATACGTAACAGATAATGAGTGGCCCACTTAATAAACATGAGTCCATATGATTTAAATAATTAATGAATTATAAGTTTGGTGAGGACCAGGATATTTACAATGTTTCAAGGTACCTCTCCACAAAATACTTATTAATTACAAAAGGATAAAAACATCTTTACAGTGGCAGACACCACCTTAAGGGATTACAGTGAAGATCATCAGGAACTGTGTGTCAGCTGATAGGCAAGACTCTACTTTTCTAATAATCCTGCCAAAGTTGAATAACCTGAATTTACTCATAAGGAAACATGAGACAAATCCAAACGGAAGGTCCTTATATAACCTAACTGGCGAATAATCTTCAAAATGGTTAAGGCCATGAAAGCTAAGAAAAGATTAAGGAGCTATTTCAGACTAAAGGGCATGACAACTAAACTCAGTGGATGATTCTGCACTGGGTTACATACAGGACATCATTGGGACAAGGGGCAAAACTGTGGTCTAAAGTTTAGATGGAAGTCACATATCAATATCAAATTCCTGATTTTGATGGTTGTATTGTTATTATATAGGAGAATGTCTTTGGCAAAGAAACACACTAAAGTATTAGTGAGTGAAGGGGCATTTTGTGAGCAATTTACTACGAAATAGTTCAGCAAATTAAAACAAAACAAAACAAAACATGCCCTTTGTTCTGTACTTAAAACTGTGATGTAAATTTAAGAGTCTCAAAATAACTAACAGTAATAATAACCTTTTTTTTTTTAAAGGGTTTGTTATAAATCAGGCTATTTGCTAAGTCTTAGGAATAAAGGAGCAGGAAAAAAACCCTCAGTTCCCGCCACTTAATGCTTATAGTCTGGCAGGGAAAGCAAGAGTTGAACAAGTAATTATAAGTGCAAGAGAGGAAGCTGTTCAACTGTAGAGACTGAAGGAAGGTCCCCCCTAAGAAGGTGATCTTCATGCTAAGAATATAATGATGTACAGGATTAGCTGGGTGATGGATGAATGTGTACCGTGGGGCATGGAAATTTTGGACTGTGGCAACAGGTATCACTGGTATGATATAGCTGTGTAAAAATCACCAGATG
Organism: Balaenoptera physalus; assembly: GCF_965194825.1. Taxonomy (NCBI): domain Eukaryota; kingdom Metazoa; phylum Chordata; class Mammalia; order Artiodactyla; family Balaenopteridae; genus Balaenoptera; species Balaenoptera physalus. The sequence goes on along the minus strand of NC_138890.1, from coordinate 107,357,473 downwards.
TGCAGTGAAACTGATTATTTACAATGTTCACCATCAATACCAAAGGACTTTAAAGTGTGGCTACCAATAATTTAAGCTCCTCAATAAATGATTAAAATGAATTTGAGATATGATTATTGTTTAACAATAATGTAACAATAATGTGTAAAGGGTAGATTAAATTTTAAAAGAAAAATATGCTATCACATCTTGATTTTAAATACCTCCTGCCCTCAAAGGAATTCAACATATTTTTACTTATTAGTCAAATTTTAAGCATTATTGTTAGGGAGTGGTTTATCTATACTATTTTACACTTGGGGAAACTGAGGCAAATGACTTTCTCAAATTCATATCATTTATCAGTTGTAGGGCCAGGACTATATCCTTAATTTTTAAACTCCCACTCTAATGCTGTTTTAAATTACTTGCATTGAAAATATATCAGCCATGTTATCATGGTATGAAAAAGAAGAAAATATTTTATACTTTTCATCATAGAACCAAATATATTTACAAACTAAGAAGAGTGCTGAGTACTCAGTACAAATATAGAATTACTTTAGTCAATGTCAATTTGATTATTTTCTCCACTATAAGCCTCACTCTCTTCTGTCCCAGATCTTTTCTTTTTGATGACTATTCTAGAGAATTTCAGACTTTTCCCTTTGCAACTCATTCTCAAACAGAAATGAGCTCCTTCTTCAATGATTCTTAACCTATTTTTAGTCACAGATGTCTTTGAGAGTTTGACAAAAGTTATTCTCCTGAAAATGTTCACACACAGAAACATTTGCATGAAATTTTAAGGAGTTTGCTGAGCACTCTCCCTTCTCAAGGTCATTCATGTACCTCAGATCATGTGTCAGTCACTGATTATTTCAACTTTATTTTCGTGACAACCCTGCATGGAAGGTATTGTTATCCTCATAATACAGAAGAGGAAACTGGGCCATATGAAGTGGTATAGCTGGGACTGGAATCAATGTGTCTTTCCTTCCCTAGGTCCTTTCACCTACATATTCTTACCTGCAAAATAGGCCTCAAAACTCACCCAACTAAACCTAAAGTCTTACATTCAGCCTTCATCCATCCAATGAGCTTCCTCCACATGCCAAATCTTTTAACTATTTTGCCAGTCATCTGAGAAAAATCAAGTCTAGGAAAGCTGCCAAACCTTTCAAGAGGTCTACAGAATTATTATTTTAATAGTTATCCTCATGCTACGTGGTCTCTGGAGGCTGCTTCCTAAAAACCAGTCTAACTTCTAGGGTCCCAGGAAGCTAGTTTTAAAAGCTGCCCAGTGAGGAATGGTTCCTTTGTCCACAGCTTCCGTTTATAACTACCACACTGATGATAACTAGGGATGTGGCTTGGCTTGGCTTTCTAAGTACTCAGCCTCCTTCTTCTGACCTGTTAATCTCCTTGGTGACAAAGTGCCCTCATCTCTAGAACCATTCCTGCACCTTTCATCCTCTCTCAGTATTAAACAAAGAAGGAACTACATGGCAGTCAGGCAGCATTTTGGAATAACTGGCTACACATAACTGAAACTCAAGTAGGTGAAAGCACTACTTCAACCAGGCAGTTACTTTTTAAAGATCTGTATGTCTAAATGTGAAATTAAAATGTTACCTTCTTGTACTTCTGTGCTTTAATGGGCAGAGAGACAAATTATTGTTGTTTGATTGATTGACTACTAGAGCAGAAGAGTGAATGAGCTGAAGTCCCATAGATGAATTTAACATGGGTAGATTCAGGTTTTGTGGATCCTGAAGCATAAACAATTTGGGGGACTCTCTTTAAGAAAAATACATAATTATGTATAAAAAATTAGGTTAAAAAGTGAAGTTACTGGGAATGAAAAATCACATCAAATCACAATTATTACAACCTTGAAAATAACACAAATGTCAAAAAATCCAGAAAAATAACATAATATTTTTATTAGGTGACATACCTCTGGCCCATCTCATGACATGATGCTGGATGGGTCAGCATAGTGGGAGTTAGGCATATTCTAGAAGTCAGCCCTATACTTCGATGGCCAGCAATAATTATACATGGAAGTGACAGAAAGCCACATAAACATACCCCACTAAACCTGAAGGACACATATCTGTAATTCAGCTCCCCCTTAAATGGATGTCCCAGACACTCCAACACCATCCAACCTCAGGAACAGTGTAACAAGGGGAAGTCTGAGTTTGAGCCAGCCATCTTAAACAACTGCACATTTGGCAGAGAATGTTAACATTGGAAGAAATCCAGGAAAACAAGCTGCTACAACTTTCATTTTGTCTATTAGAAAATAATTGTCTTCATCTCAGACCATCACATGACCTTTGCCTTGGCAATGAATGTAGAAAGACACTCTGCTGTTAGATTGCCCCTCTCTCCTCTGCAGGACAGAACTCATCCCTTTCCCCACGGTCCCTAATCTGAATCCCACCTCTAGGCTCCATTATCTTTGTCTCTGGACAAATGTATGCCCTATACATTTAGTGTTTTCTGCTTTTTCAGTAGCAACTACAAAGATAGAGAGATTTATTGACATTTTTCATGGAAATAGAACAAAAAATCCTAAAATTTATATGGAACCACAAAAGACTCCTTTTCTTTCCTTTTTTTTTTTTTCTTTTTGGCTACATGGCACAGCATGTGGGGGAATCTTACTTCCCTGATCTGGGATGGAACCTGCGCCCCCTGCAGTGGAAGCATGGAGTCTTACCCACTGGACCACTAGGGAAGTCCCTGAAAGACCCCTTTTCTGAGAAGAAAAAAGAACAAAGCTGGAGGTATCATACTCCCTGATTTCAAATTATATTACAAAGTTGTATTATTCAAAACAGCATGGTACTGGCAGAAAGATGGACGCACAGATCAATGGAACAAAATCGAGAGCCCAGAAATAAACCCACACATATACAGTCAAATAATTTAGGACAAAGGAGCAAAGAATATACAATGGAGAAAGGACAGTCTCTTCAATAAATGGTAATGGAAAAACTGGACAGCCACATAAAAAAGAATGAACCTACACCACTACCTTACACCACACACTAAAATTAACTCAAAATGGTCTAAGACCTGAAACCATAAAAATACTAGAATAAAACATAGGCAGTATGCTCTTCGATATCGGTCTCAGAAATACCTATTTGGATATCGGTCTTTGATATCGGTCTCAGCAATATCTATTTGGATATGTCTCCTCAGGCAAGGGAAACAAAAGCAAAAATAAACATATGGGACTACATCAAATTAAAAAGGCACAGCAAAGGAAACCATGAACAAAGTGAAAAACAACCTACTGAATGAGAAGATACTTGCAAATCATGTATCTGATAAGAGCTTAATATCCAAAATATATAAAGAACTGATATAACTCAACAACAACAAAAAACAAACAACCCGATTAAAAAATGGCCAGAGGATCTGAAGAGACATTTTTCCAGAGAAGACATACAGATGGCCAAACACATACATGAAAAGATGTTCAACATCATCAGAGAAATGAAAATCAAGACCACAATGAGATATCACCTCACACCTGTTAGAATGACTATTATCAAAACGGCAAGAAATAACAAGTGTTGGAGAGGATGTGGAGAAGAGGAAACCAACATACACTGTTGGTGGGAATGTAAACTGGTGCAGCTACTATGGAAAACAGTATGGAGATTCCTCAAGAAATTAAGAATATAACTACCGCATGATCCAGCTATTCCACCTCTGGGTTTTTAACCAAATAATACGAAAACACTAATTTGAAAGATATATACACCCCTATGTTCATCACAGTGTTATTTACAACAGCCAAGATATGGACAAGCCTAAGTGCCCATTGATGGGTGAATAAAGAAGATGTGGTATATAAATATGGGGTACTACTCAGCCATAAGAAAAGATGAAATCTTGCCATTTGTGACAACATGGCTGAAACTTGAGGGTATTGTGCTAAGTAAAACAAGTGAGACAGAGTAAGACAAACACTGTATTAATTCACTCATATGTGGACTAATAATAAAAAATAAACAAACCAAATAAAACGAAAACAAACACAGATACAGAGAACAGAGTAGTGATTACCAGCAGGGAAAGGGTGTCAGGGGAGAGTGAAATGTTTAAAGGGGGTCCACTGTATGGTGACAGATGGAAACTAAACTTTCAGTGATGAGCATGCTGTAGTATATACAGAAGTTGAAATAAAATGTTGTACAAATGAAACTTACATAATTATAAACCAATGTTACCTCAATTTAAAAATAAATAAAAACAAAATAAAATAAATAAAATTGATCGGGCTTCCCTGGTGGCACAGTGGTTAAGAATCTGCCTGCCAATGCAGGGAACACCGGTTCAAGCCCTGGTCTGGGAAGATCCCACATGCCGCGGGGCAACTAGGCCCGTGAACCACAACTACTGAGCCTGTGCGTCTGGAGCCTGTGTTCTGCAACGGGAGAGGCCGCAACAGTGAGAGGCCAACGCACTGCAATGAAGTGGTCCCCGCTCGCAGCAACTGGAGAAAGCCCTCGCACAGAAACGAAGACCCAACACAGCCAAAAATAAATTTAAAAAAAAAAAAAAAAGCCTCATTGTTTAAATAAATAAATAAATAAAATTGATAAATTAGGGGAAAAAGGGAGTTTTAGGAGAGGGATTCTGAGATGGACCATCTCTCTTTTCCCTTTCATTTATAAGCATTTCTGCTCAAAGCAAATTGATAATTCAGATTCCCAGACTTCTAAAATAGTGGTTTAAATAGTATTTCATATTGTTATCCCCATCTGTGATTCTAGAATATATCTTTTCCTTTCAATATCATGCCAACTGCTAAGTTTGAGGTTTCTGCCTTGATTGCTCTTAACATTAAGAGTACTGATGATTCTTAACATCTTGATTTTCTTAACATTTAGCAATTCAGCCACACAAACTCCAACTTTCAAAGCAGCTTTTGTCCTTCGTGTTTTCCCTAAAAATCAAACTTACATTAATCCTTAACAAAACACTTACCATCCTATATGGCAATCATGTCTCTCAACTAGATTAGGAGCCACTTCAAGGCAACGAGTATCTTGTTCACATTTACCTGCACATCACACATTGCAGTGGCAAACAGTAACCACTAAATGTTTGTTGGGTAAACTAATGCACATCTGACTGAAGGATACACATCACTAAAACATACACTTAGTTTATAGAGGTATGCCTATTAATGAGAACACCTGAAACCTTGCCTTGCTTTTTTAATTTGCTATTGCCACACAAGGCAATAGCAGTTGTAGTAGTTGATGGAGGTTTAAATTATTTTCAGATAACCTCAAAAGATTAGTCAGTGGAACTTCCAACTCTTGTAATCTAAGAAGAAAAAAACCCCAGCTCATTCCACCCTAAAACCCAGACTAAAAACCCATGATTAACATTTTTGGAGTTTCATTATGGAGAGTTTTCTACCACTCACCTTCTGAATCCATTGTCCCGAGATGCCATACTCTCTAGGGCCTTCATTTCCTACCTCACTGATAAGGAGTTGATAAGAGCTCTTTTCTTGGATTCTGAACTTTGGACGATCCTGGCATTTCCTTTCACTGCCGGATGCCAGATGAGGTTGCAGGAACTCTTTGCGTTTATTTGGTTCTTCTGCTTTTATTTCCTTTGCTCAAGAGCACCAGAAAGTATCAGAAACCTATGTAGACTCTTAAAAATATGTAGGAGTAGATGTAAGAGAAACACCATAAAGCAATAGTATTTTGGCTGGTAAAGTCCATGGCTCTCAGACTCTTATTTCAGGGACTAATAAACTTTTTATTGTGGTAGTATAATAGTAGACCAAATCTACTATCAGCATCATTTCAAAGCAAAAGATATTTTAACACCTCAAACTCTAGAAACAATCTTAAAATAAATAACAGTCCTTTAAATTGTATCATCTTAGCTTCATGAAAAACATATTACATCGTCTATTACATTCAGAAACCCAACTATGAGCTCTGTGCATTACTGGAGTCTAATATTTACATATTTTAAAACATTTAAATTTTAGAGCAATTTTAGATTTACAGAAACATTTCAAAGATAGTACAGAGAGCTCTACATACCCTATAACGAGTTGCTCCTATTATTAACATCTTACATTAGTATGGTACATTTCTCACAATTAATGAACCAATACCATACATTGTTATTACCTAAAGTCTAGACTTTGTTCAGATTTTCTTAGTTTTTACCTAACGTCCTTTTTCTTTTCCAGGATACCAAGTAGGACACCACATTTCATTTATTCGTTATGTCTCTTTAGTGTTCTCTTGGCTCTAACAGTTTCTCAAAATTTCCTTGGTTTTGATATTCTTGAAAGTTCTGAGACATAATGGTTAGGTATTTTATAGAATAATCCTCATTTGGGATTTTTGTGATGTTCTTCTCATGATCAGACTAACGTTAGGGATTTTAGGAAGGAATACCAAGAGGTATACATGCCATTCTCATCACATTAAGGATACATACTATTAACTTATTGTTGATGCTAACCTTGATCACTAGGCTAAGGTGATGTTTATCTGGTTTCTCCACTGAAAAGTTAGCTTTTTTCCCCTTTCCATACAGTAGTCTTTGTAAGGAAATCACTATGCATGTACTACTACTCATTACTCTGCTGAGTAGTATTGCATTGTACAAATATACCAATGTGTTTATCTATTCTACTATTGATGGATACCTGGGCTGTTTCTAGTTGGGGCTATTATGATTAAAGCTGCTATGAATTTTCTTATCAAGTCTTTTTGTGAATGTGTTTTTATTTCTCTTGGGTAAACACTTAAGTGCAGAATTGCTGGGCTGCTGGGTAGCTGTGTTTTTAGTTTTATAAAACACTGCCAGAACTTTTTATAAAGTGGTTGTATCATTTCCAATGTGGCTGCACCACAAAGTATCAATATGAAAGTTCCAGTTGCTTCATATTCTTGTCACCATTTAGTGGTGTCAGAGTTTTAAATTTTAATCATTTCAGTGGATACGCTCTGGTATCTCGTGGTTTTAATTAGCATTTCCCTAATGACAAGTGATGTTGACTGACACATCTTTTAAAATAATATATGAATGGAAGGCTGTCTCTGAACAGACTCTTGGTGGGGTAGAAAAAGTCCCCAGGAAAAAAACTAAAACTTAGAAGCTGGGGCCTTTTACTTCCAGCCAAGGTGAAGTTAATAGAGAGCAGATGTACTTTTTAATTTTACAGAACTAAAAAACTGAACAAAATACATGAAACAACAGTTTTCAGATACTGAACAGGGAGCACAGGACAGTGATTCCTGAGAGAAAAAAAAATTACGAGGTGAATTCTGCTCCAGCTTACTGACTGAAGCGTTCAAGCCACAGCTCTGGGGGGAAAAAAACAAAACCCTAAACTGAGCCCAGTTGTCTCCCTGAGTTGTGAGAACCCAGTGAGGCAAGTAGAAATCATAGAAGAGTATCAGAAAGGAAAGCTGCGAAGACAGTGAGCTCTAGAGATCAGCAGAGTTCCTTTACATCTTCAGCTGAGTTCTGATCAATAGATGCATTTGAGGAAATCACACAATGTTGGGGGAAGAATCACCAGAAAGGAACAGGCGCAAAAATCCTTAGGACTCAAAGAGGGGTAGGGATAGCTCCTGTTCCCACCAGCCAAAGTGAGAAAACTTTGTAACACATGGGGCATTGGTAGAATACTCAGAAGAGCATTTCCTCAGTAATGGGTAAAAATTAGCACTAAATTAAAAGCTGCTCTCATTTTAAAAGCAAGCCTCAAAGAGTCAAAACTGTCTCCTAGGTTTCCAAGTAACTTAGCCACATTCCAGAACAAAGCTCAGAAATATTTAAAGAAATACAAAAATATCCAGTACCCAACAAGGCAAATTTCAGTGTCTGGCTTCTAGTCCAAGATTTTCAGGAATGCAAACAAGCAAGAAAATATGAACCACAATAAGAAGAAAAATCAATCAATAGGCACAAGTTCCAAAGTGACACAGAAGATAACATTAGTAGACACAGACACTGAATTAACTGTTATAAATATATTCTATATGTTCAAGAAAGTACAGTATAAACACGTTAAGGAGAGACATGGAGAAAATAAAAATGACCCAAATTGAACCTCTAGAGATAAAAAATACACTGGATGAGTTAAATACCAGATTAGACCCTGGGGGAAAAAAAAAAAAAAAAAAAAAGTAGTGAACTTCAAGACGTAGCAATAAAAACTATCCAAAATGAAACAGAGGGGGGAAAAAAACTAGAAAAAAATGAACAGGGTATAAATGAGTTGTGGGACAAATTCAACTTTTTTTTAATAACAGACAAAAAAATTTTTATTGTTCTGCAAGCCAGTTAAATAAGTACAAACACCATACTTCCAAATTCTCAAGTAAAGTGACAAGACCAGAGAGTGGTCTTCCATTAAAATGCTAAAACTGAAATCTATTACTTCTGCCAAGAACTTTAATATTCTCAAGCAGAATCAATACTTTTTTAAAAAGGCAAAGAAAACTATTATCAAATTTACTGCAAATGTCTGATCATATAATTGAAAAGCCTTTCGTGGCTGACCCAGGTAGTACTATTAATATTTTATGTAACCATCCTAACTTTTAAAGATCTAACACTCTTTTCTTTCAACACCTTCTTCTGCAGAAAGCGCTATCAAAAAAATTATTGTAAAATCCAACAATGCATTGCAACTGTGTTTCTACTTCTTTCCTCAGGATGGAAAAATTAGTCAGTCTTTAACTTGACCTGAGATAAAAACCTAGTGATCGGGCTTCCCTGGTGGTGCAGTGGTTGAGAATCTGCCTGCCAATGCAGGGGACACGGGTTCGAGCCCTGGTCTGGGAAGATCTCACATGCCGCGGAGCAACTGGGCCCGTGAGCCACAATTACTGAGCCTGCGCATCTGGAGCCTGTGCTCCGCAACAAGAGAGGCCGCGACACAGTGAGAGGCCCGTGCACCGCGATGAAGAGTGGCCCCCACTTGCCGCAACTAGAGAAAGCCCTCGCACAGAAACGAAGACCCAACACAGTCATAAATAAATTAAAAAAAAAAAAAATTTTAAATAATGGTGCTTCTTACAACCAATGGCATCTTAAAAAAAAAAAAAAAACCTAGTGATCTAAGAACCTCAATGAACTCAATGCAATAAATATAAGAAACTGTAATAAGGACTATCATATTAGAATTGCTAGAGATTAAGCACTTTTCCATGTGCTTTTTCGTTAACTGTGAAGTATCTATATTTCTTGCCCATTCTTTGTTTTTTTTTTAGTCATTCTTCATTTATCTTGAACATTAGTCCACTGTCTCACATTTTGCAAATATTTTATCAAACTATGACATGTCTATTTTCTTAACAGGTTTTATGATGAGCAAAAACTTTTAATTTCTTTGAAATTTTATTTGGGCTGGCGAAAAAGTTTGTTTCGGTTTTTCCATTAACATCTTACAGAAAAGCCGAACAAACTTTTTGGCCAGCTGCAATAGCATTAAAATAAACTGTCTGCTTAAAATTGTTTGTGTCCTAAGAAACTTCTGCCTACCCCTAAAATTATCAAACTATTCTCTTATGACTTCCTCTAAAAACTTAATGGTTTTAGCTTTTACAATGAAAAATATGGTCCCTCTTGAATTAATTTTTGTGTGTAGTATGAGATAGGGATTGAGGTTCATTTTTTAAAATGTGGATACCCAATTACTCTAGTGCCAATAGTTGAAATGACTGTTTTCCCCATTGTTGCAATGTTGTTCTTTTAAGATTTTACTATTAAATTTAAAAAATTGTTATTAAAAATTTTTTAATAAAATTGTTTTTTTTCTATAATTCAATTCTTTCTCTGATGTAGATATTCAGTTTCAACAGACTATTAAGTTGACAGACTATCAACTTTAGACATCAGCCACTTATCCAAAACAGGTGCACAAACCATCTACTATAATGATGGAAAAATACGTAGAAAAAAATTACATTTCACGCTCTAAGGAATTGTTAAAAATAGAAAACACAGAATGAGCTTACACATATAGGGTAAACAAAACACAATTACAATAATTCCTATATCTTATCATTGCTACTTATTCAAAGTAGCCCTACTAACATAGTTTCATTTGTTTAGTCTTTTGGAATTTCCTATTCATAAGTACAAATTGTTTCACTGTAGAATTACAGAAAGAAAATACATTCCAAACAAACTAAATAGATTTTAAAGCTAATTTTTGTATAGAGCACTATTTTAGAAATATATATCTCCCTCATATTTAATACTTCAGCAATGGGTACTTAATATATTCAAACTGTGCTATATATATATTTAAATTTTTGATAAGATGTTATTAATCCAAATTCGTCCTCAGCTATGTTACCTTTTGCGTAATTACATTTGTGTAACAGATTATCTGACAGATAAAGAACTATGGGTAAAATCTGTCTGCCATATACACATCATATTGTCTGCCAAATGGACATATCTTCAACTTTTTTGCAACCCTTTGAGTCTTTAAAAGTTCTACTGAAATAAAATGTAAAAATGTCCAAATTAAGTTAAAAAGCACTTGACAGAAAAACTATAAAAAGTAGACTCAAGAGATTATACTTATTGCATATTTTAGTTCATTAGTAAACAAGCAGCATTTAATTCAATGGCTATAATCCTTCCTATACAATGCACCAACTGAAAAGGGGAATGTACAATATTGTCCATTTCTTAAAACATTTCTTTAGTGACCTCACACTTAGCAAAGTCCAAGTAATCAGGGTGTTTTGCTGACCAATGAACCACAGTGATAATAAGAAGAAACCCTATGATGGTACTCATTTCCTTCAAAGCATTATTCAGAAATCATCTTCTCAGTGAGGCTTTCCCTCAATGCTCCATTTAAAATTTTATCCCTACCCTCCAACTTCATTTTCCCCCTTCCCTGATGCCCCCCCATCCCCTGCTTATTAGATCTTATCACTATCTAACCTACCCCCTGTGCGATTCATATTCATCGTTGTTTAGTGCCTGCACTCGCCCACTAGACTCTAAGCTCCTGGAGGGCAGGGATTTTGATATGTTGTTTACTGCTGTATGTAGGGCAGTTTCTGGAATATTATAGGCACTCAATACATATTTATTAAACAAATAATTGAGTACAAACCAAAATACTCCCGGAGAAAATGTTCTTTGTAAAGTCATTCTCAACTAACAATAAATAAATGTCCTCTAACTAACATGATCTGTAATCATTCCTGAAGCCAAAAATAGCTATTCATTTTTCTGATGCTAACATAAACAGAAATAAATATCAGGTTTGGAAATGTATAGCCGTACATTTAATGTAAACTATTTATTTTATTTTACATATGATAAACCTGAGGTCAACAGTGATGGTAATTCAGTTTTAATTAGTATCGGTTAACGCCTAATAAGTGCAAAAAACAGCTAATTGCAGGAAGAAATGGGATGAGAAGAAATGCTTCCTGATTCTTAGATCAACATTCTTGCCAGAAAATTGTGCTGCTACTTCACTTATAAAATGGGTAGCCTTTTGCCAAATGGGAGAAAGGAGGGGAGTAGCTACGTACGGGGAGTTATAAGGAAAAAGAAAAAAGAAACAAACAAACAAACAAAAAAACAACAATAGGATAGAAAAATACAAACTCTCTGAATCATTAAAGATAGGCCCTTCCAATGTAATCTTCTGTAGCTAAAAAGGAGTTCAATGGTAACAAAAGAAGATCATATGAACAGGCTATATCTGGTTTTCTTTTTTCTTAGGTATGAAATTAGTAAAGTGTTTACCATTTTAAAGAAGGGAAAGGTTACTAACACAACATTGTAAATCAACTATACTCCAATGAAAATTTTAAAAAAGAAGGGAAATGTTGACATTAGCTCTTTGATCATCCTTAATGCCCATGTCAGAGTTTTCAGGGCGTATAACCAGCTCAGCTATAAACTCAGGGTATAGACATAACGGGACAAATGGGAATTAAAAGATGAGATTGTATGACTATTTGAGACACTGAGTTCAAGCTCTAGGATCATAATCTGATTCTTTAAGCCACCTAAAGCTCTGTGAAGACAAAGGATGATCCACATTCAAAAATCACTTAGTTTTATTTTGCTGAATAGAGCCATATACCACGACAGACCATTTTCAATTATGTGATGGCTCAGAAAGTGTGTATGAATTCAGAGAATGTTGAGACCCCATGCTTTACAATACTGAGAAGTTAATCTTTCATTTGAAAGAATAAATCTATCCAGTGAAGTTCCAATTACAGATTTCATAATGAATTCTACTTATTGCTTCCTGGACCTATCAATTCCATTAATAGATGAATATCTCTTCTGAATCAAAACTCAAGAAGAAATGTCACTATTTTACCAATGATATTTATATTAGAAACAGTAAGACAATGAGCCCACACTGCATGAATGCACTGGTCATTTATGCATAACAACTGAAATTCTGGGGAAAATACCAAAGATAATCAAAATGCATACGATATTAAGATAAAATTGTATGCTTTTCATTTCAGACAAATCAATGGGAGTAGGAAAGAGAATAAGCTCTAATTTTTATAGTGCAATGGGCGGGGGGGGGGGGAGGGCGGACTGGAACCAACAAGTTGTCAAGCAACATTCTACAGATCATAGTAAAAGCAAGATTTTACGGGTTCCTAGTTGACTTGGCAAAAATATAAAATAAAAATAACTGACTTCTGAAGCATTTATACTGACTAAAGTCCAATATAAAAAATAAAAGAATTCTACTGGCCTAATTTGGGGTATTCAAAAATATTATTTGCAATCATTTTACAACACATACATGTATCAAAAATCATTATGTTGTACACCTAAAACTAATACAACATTATATATCAATTATATCTCAATTTAAAAAATATTACTTGGTTTACATAAAGTACAAACCCTTTTGCACTTAACGTAATCCTTGGTACAAAGACAACATGCTTAAATAAACCAGTTAGTAGTTGCAACTATCATTCTCTCAAAATTTGCTTTAAAAGGCTAAAAAAACCTAAACCAACTCATCACTTCAGTTAACAAGCAGTTTGTGTAAGTTTATAATATACTTAGGGAGAATCAAGTTTAAAAAGAGTCAATCAATAGTATTTAAAAAATACGTTATTCCATCCAATAATGAATTCTATTCCTTTCCCTCCATATTACTCCACTATACAATCCTTGAAAATCAAAATAATAACTTTAATTATAACTTTCACAGTATAGCTTTTTAATAAGAATGGTTATAAACACCAGGTGAGATTTTTTTCAAGTCCAACATGTAAGAACTTTCATAAACAAAATAAATGTCATACTTCACTGTAATCTTGTTATAAGATACTTATTTTAGTGATGCTGATATCTCAAGATATATTTGGAATGCTGCTTTTGGAAATACACATGAACTAACATTAGACTATATTCACAATTCATTTCAACCAAACAGTTTTATCCAACTTAAGCATTTACTTTATCACTCAGTCTTATTTAAAATATCATCTATTTTCAAAATATTTAACCTACACCAAAAGACAGGAACTTGCTGTCCTGAGATTATTCAAATGAATATGAACCACAAGCCTTCAAAGTACTTCCAAAAGAAGAGTTTCAAAATTGCTTTCAATAGTGACAACAGCACTGAAACATAATACATAGCCTCTCAAGACAGTTATATGAAAGAATATTTACCATTAAATTCTATTCATTTGGGGAAAAAACCAACAAAACTGTTTATCTCTTATATTCATTCCCTATGGAAAAAAGCATCCCAAAAAATTTACTTTTTTTCCCCATTTCATTTGAATTTTTCATTCGAATTACTTCAATTTCTGCCCTATAAAGTAAAAACACTACAAATAAAATAATAAAAAATAAAATACAAACACTACAAATTTAAAACAAGTCCTATTTAACATAGGTTTAAATAATACTGGTAAATCTGTCAAAAGGTTCTAATTATTTTTAAATGACAGAAAAAGAATTTTAATTTGGCAGCAACCACCTAAGTATTTATAAAATCAGAAGTACTCTCACACATAGGCAATACAAATAAATCACTTGCTCAGATGAATTTTCAAAATGTATTTTAATCTCGTTCCAGAAAGAAAGAAAATTTCTAGATACAAATACATCTCATTCAATCACATTTTAAAATACATTCAGCAACTTAAAATATTATAAGAACCCAATATTTTCATCTTTTATAATCTCAATATATTATATATTTAATATATAATATATATGTACAATACATACAGGTAGTCAGCAGGATTACAAAGTAATTTTTTAAAAGTTTGATCAATATTGATAAATATCTTTAGACTATTAAAAAGAACTATATTTAGGACCATAGAATAAAATAAAATATGGGCAGTCCAAACCTGATATAAAGACTGCAAATGTTCATGTAGCCAATTATTGTAAAAGATCCCTCAAGTTGGCTAGAATGCATTTTAAAACAATATTCTTGCTACTCTCAAGCAGCAGTACTTGTAGATATTAAGCATGTACAACTCCATTAAATTTAAAATTACTACGCAGCTTTCTTTACTGTAATATACAGTAGCTATTCCTTTCTGTTGGGTTTTGCTGTTGTTGCTGTTTGAAGAGTGACTCGCATATTACCAACAGAAGTGACTTTAGCTCCTTTCCCTCCCCTAAAGCATGGCTCAGTTTGAAGATTGTTCTATAGGCAGCCATTATGAATATTAACAGTACCTTAATACCATTAAAAGCAACCAATCAATAACTGGAGTCATCTGAGAAGTTTCAAAGACTGATGGAGGTTTCTGTAAACCAAGGTCATCAGAAGTATTACACTTGTAGATAGCTCTCTCACATCCATTAATACAAGGAGTTAAAATTCCAATGCCACAGTATAGCAGTTAACAATCTATTCTATAATTTTAAATATTAATACCATTAATCCACCCTGAGAATACAGAGGAAGTATTTAAAACAAGATATTCTGATATGGTTTTCCTTCCTTTGTATTTGCTTTCTTCTGGTTTTTGTCAGACCTTCAAGGGTACGAGTATCTGAATTCAGAGTGTGACTTCGATATCCTTTTTTGTTAACTGAGATTCACGCCACAGTGAGATACTGGTGATAGAAAAGCCCAAAAAGGCTTGTAGAAAAGAGACAAGCAGCAATCCACCAGGTCAGAAAAGACAGAAGTCCTCGAAAAAGCAGAGGAGTGAAAATGTTTTTTAAGCTGCTCAGTGCCACTGTTATTTGTGTAACAGTTACCTTCATCTTCCCATCAGCAGATGGTAATTCAGAGTAAACAGAATTGGAGGGTGGACTATTATCCACTGGCAAGGTAGAGATAGATTCTGGATAAATCCCCCAGGAATGATTACCTAGAAAATTCAAGACACAAATAAAACATGAAGAGTAATTCCAAAGCTCCTTATTTAGAAAAAATAAATTCTTTAACTTATATTTGAAATTAAGAACAAAAAGTTTAGTGGTACAACAAATTATTCAACGTTGAAAATAAAGTAAAATAATAATCTTTCTACACACCTGGGGAAAATTCACTTAACTTGACCAGACTATAATCTAACCTTATCAGTAGAGGTGCATATAAAAGCTAAAATCTAATTTACTTTTAATTAACTACACTAAAATCTGGTAAAATAACAAAAACATTTTTTTTTCTTGTATAATCCATGAATCAACTACCTCTAATGGAGGGACAGGGACAGACTCTATAACTTCTTAGAATCTTTTCTACCTCTAGAATATCAGAATAAATTCTTTCTCAGAAACTCTCTCTGATGTCAATGTGAGAGATTATTAATAGCTTCCAGAAATATTTTTATCATATACTTTCCTATTTTGGATAGAATATGAGTCACATAATTTACAACTGAGCTACTCTTTTATGTTCCATAGATTCCTGAAGGACATTTACATCTATCACAGCTCTAAAGCATCTATAAGCCCACCCAATAATGCTTTTAGTTCCTTTGGCTTCTAAAACCCCAACACTGGCAGACTGCCTGACCTAAGCAAAGAAATGATCAATACAACAAAAGATTCTTGAGTAACACCACAGATGGGCTGGATTGCTTAGTGAACAGACTTACAGGAGAACTTTGTTCTGCCACTGAGAAATCTTTACTCTATCAACGTAAGTTATCTGAAGCAGAACTCACCAAAGGGTTCTGTAATTCTTAAGTTTACAAGTACCTTGTAATAATTTAAATGTTATGCACTAACAAAATCTTAAATCACTCTCTTACAACACAAAATATTAAGACGAAAAGTGTTCACTCCAGTTACTCAGAATTAACCTTTAGCAAACAATTCTTTTAACATTATAAAACGATATGGGCCTGAATTTTCAAAATCAAGATGATAAATCAATGAATCAACTTCCACAGCTTAAAGTTTCGTATGTTTCCTCTTAAAACTTTTAAAGAGAAAAACAATTTTAAGAGGATTATTCTTTGTAGGTAACAAAAAGCATTATTAACTATAGGTAGAAAGTAAAGCAACATGTTTCCCAGTTGTCAGGGTATGCCTACCTAGAGTTTTCAAAAGCAGGGTTGTGTGAAGCAGCATGACCAGAGGAGCCACATACTGCAGTGCAATGACACAAAGGTAATAAAAGACTCGAGCGACCTGCAACCAACAACATTCTTAAGTTTCTAACACGGTTGACATGTTATGAATGAATTAAACTTTCATATAATTGTCAAACTGAATTGCTTAAGAGATGAATAATCCTTTCATGGGAAGACAGCTAAATGGTAACAAATTTGTACTTCATTATAAATGCCACCAGACTGACTTCAGAAAGGCTCAGTTCGAAGGTTCTTTAAAATGTGAAAATATTAAAATAAATTCCTTGAAAATAGTTCTTAAGTGATTAATACAAATTGGAGAAACAAAACCACTAAAATTCAAATGGCCTATATTCACTTACTATTTCACATATAAAACAAAATGCTAAAATCTCTAAAGACAGACACCTAAAATATCAAACTAAATAACAATAACAGTCATATATGAGCATAAATAAAAACATCAATCCCCATTTATATTCGACTGAGGTAAAATTACAAAGTATGAAAATACATGAAAGGTAAAACATAAAAAAAGTTGTTTGAATCTTGATAGACACTTCTTACAATGAAATTTCGAGAGTAAAAAACAGAGGACCCAAAACCACATTTCTTCAAAAAGACTCGATCAGGTTCTAGGTCCAGTCCATCATAATGGCGGATGGATTCCTAGCACCTTCCTTCTCCGGAATCCCCATTAAGTTAAATTTTATGTTTCATGTTCAAGTACTTGGAATAATGTTAAAAGGAATACATTGAGTCACTAAAACTAATATTTCCTACTCTTTAAGTCATAAAGGCTATATAATATATTGTGATGTCTTTCAACTCAATTAGGGGAGTCCCATTTAGCAAAAGTAGATATACCACAGCTTTGCAACCCAAACTGTATGATACTTAATGTACTTAAGGCAAGAAGGGGAATTGAGACCCTTTCTTCACCTAGCACCAAAATCAAATCAAAGTCTCTGACATGTCAGTTTAAGATTATCCCATCTATTTATAGTCATTTACAACTCAGTATTTGCTATTTTCCATTTTGACTGCAGTATAAAACTTACCATTTTCTGAAGCTCAACCATGCTTATTCGCCCTGCTTCTTTCTTCATCTGATCCACACATTTCTGGGCTAAGTTTAAGTAAGCTTGCAGGTGACTACGCATCATGGCCAACCGCAAAGCACACAGCAGGATTATTAACCAGAGTCGCAGAGTATCGAATGTAGCTTCTGTCATTCTACAGATCAAAAAGTTGATATGGTGCTCTCAAAGACCAAAATATGCTAGCATGCTAGTTATACGTGTTAATGTTCATCATTTAAGATATAGGGAAATCTAGACTTAGTTACAGATGGAGATATAAAAAGTATCCCACTCCACCACAGACTTACCTACATGATACTTTCACTTGCTTAACAGATAAATGTATCATGAAATAAAACAGTATGAAATAAATCTAGAAGAAAAAAGTAGAGCAACACTTGGGATTCTTTTCTCTATCTATCCTCCTCCATGGGGGGAAAAACGGTTATAAAACGAAAAGGGAAGTTGGGTGCTCTTAAACTGGAGACTATGAGAAAGAAGGAAGGAAACCAGAGGAGCTTGCCTGTGGAACTATCAAGTTATCAACCCATCTATTTCTGGCTACAGTTTTGTTTGATTATATAAATACCTGAGTAGGATCTTTCACTCTGCTGAATTCCTGATTGGGATCAAGAATTCTGATATATTGACAAAATCAGATGTTCCCTAAAGGACTTTAGAAAGAAGAGGTAAATTCTGATGTCCTTTTGGGGTCCACGGTTTCTGCTTTGATAAAAGATAACACTGTAATTTGAAAATAATGCCTACACCATGCCTGACTCTATTCAAAGCTCTAGCACACATCAGGTGCTTAATATGTGACTGTTGAAATGTGTGGAGTGATCTGCCAGACAGGATCTGGAACTTATAGGGGTCTCCCCCAAATTCTTAAGACCATGAGGGTAGAATGGATGGCTATAAAGAAGACCAAGTGGGGAAAGATAAAAAACCTTACAACACTTTGCTCCAAAACAGGCTCCATTATCACCCCTTCCTTCTGTCCAGTGTAAGCACCTAGGAAAGGGACTAAAACTACAATATAGAAGTTGCCTGTGGAAATAAAGTTGAAGAAGAGTACAGGAAACAGGAAAGGCAGAGAAGATGTGAAAGTGTACTGTTTGGTCTGAACTATTTATGAAGTGGAGGGAAAACAGGGATGGAACAAAGGCTTTATTATGTATATTCTCTTTTGGTTTCCTTTTTACAAGGCCGTGAGTGAACATGGACATAAAACTCCAATAGAAACCTACTGTTGGTTAGGAAGCATAAAGGCATAACTTTTTATCAATACATTCACACTGTAACGAACAATGAGATTAAGGTATCAGTCATGTGAGCCTGACAGTGCACAAAAATCAAGACCATCCGCAGCCTTGAACCTTTCCAGGGGCTTACAGACGATACTGTGCTCCCTGGTGTGGTACAACCAGGAGGCTTGACTGGTAGTATTCTGAAGACAGCTATTACGCATGCTTTGAGGGAGACAGGTAATAGAAATGAAGCGAATGGTATAAGGCAGTGAATCAAAAAATATCTGCTCTGTTTATGAGGAGTTCAGGATTTAGATAACAGTCCCTAATTAAATAGTACTGCTAACTCAGATTATTTAACCAACTTCATAAGGATTTGGTAAGTTGATATGATGGGGTATCTCAAGGAGTCTGAGCTGGGACAAAATATATAGGTAAAGAACAGGCAGAAGAAACTTCTCCAAATTCCTGAAGCCATTCTAGGGTTCACTGCATATGTTCTCTTCTGGTTTTCTTCTCACAAGGTTACACACATATGGACTCTGCTTGCTCACATTTTATTTTTTTGATGCCCAAGCAGAACACATGGGTGGATGAGTTTAAATACATTTCCAGGTTGAAACTGCATTCTATCCATTTTTGCTTCTGACTACAAATAAAGGCCTTTGACAAACCATTTAATCTACATGACAGACGAAGAACCTGGGTTGATGGGCAGCCATTTTTTCTCAATCTACAACATGGACTTTGGAGTTTAAACAAAAATTAAAAATCACCTGTCTAATCACTTAATGTAATGATCTGACAAAAAAAGAATAAAATGGAGCAGAGATATGACTGTAATTCTGTTTTGTTTATGAAGGTCAGGAAAGGGAATGGGACAAAGGAAATAAAGCTATAGGAAGAGGACTCTTGGCCTTCATGTGCAACAAAATTTTTCCTATAATTTAATATACCAAGGAGAAAATTCCTTCTTCCTACTTCCTTTAAGAATAGTATTCACTACTAATCTGTACATAGTTTTGTAGGCTACAAGTGGGGAAATGAATGTTGGTATAACTACTAAATGCTTTACATACACCAGATCTGGCTGAATAACCTTAGCCAAATTATTTAACCTCTGAATCTGTTATTTCATCTATAAAATGGAATGAGAACAGCAATTATAAATAGAGAATTACTATAAGAATGAATGAGATAAAATATGTAAAATATCAATACCCAGCATAATAACTGGTGTATGTCACAAATGCTAGTTTCCTTGTTTTCTTAGTTAAACTAAGGCAAATATAAAATCAGAAAACATAATTACAGAAGTATAAAATCCAACTTCCATGATCAAACTTCAAGGAAGGACTAGGAATGCTTTCAGCATCAAAGCTGTGGGTTAAAAGTTTATCTGAGATTTGGTCTGGAACCCTACGATCCTTAGGATTACTTTTAAATACTCAGTGAACCTGTCAAGTTAAAATTACCATTAAAGCTTACTTGTGTGGGGGAAAAAATGTTATGACTTCAATGTATACTTTCTTAGTTCAATAAGATAAGGTGTTAAAAAAAAAAATCATGGTCATCACCGATTCTACACTTCAAGACAAATTTGTACCAGGATCTAAAAGAAATATATAATAAAAAATGCATACTGTGGAATCAATGACTAGTCAAGATTTTCTATTTTAATTTTGATTAGGCAAAGCAGTGAAAGGAACATTTATTAAGCACTTACTTCCAGCCGGTTGCATTACATGTGTTCTTTTAATTCCAATGATAACCTTGTGAGGTGGATACTATTATCTTCGTTTTCCAGATGGGGAAACAGAGGTTCAGTGAAGTTAAATAATCTCCCTCAAGTGACAGTTTTAGTGAGAATCAGAACTGGGGTTTGAACCAGCTCTGCCTGAATCTTTTTATTACTCTAACATAGTTCCATAAGGCTGAGTTAACATATCAAGTACAGTTATTAATGCCTATTAATAAATTGTTTCTATGTTACCTTCTTCTGTTAAAATACAGTTGTCTAATTGGGGAAATACGACCTAATATTAGATAACAACGTTAAGGCTTTATTTTTAATTTTGATAGCTATGATGATAATATTGTCATGTTGAAAAATATCCTTATTTTTTAGAGATGCATACTAAATTTCTTAGGGGTAAAAATGTTATGCCTCTAATTTACTTGAAAAACTACTTCATCAAAAAACAAAACAAAAAACAGTGAAGCAAATATGGAAAATGTTAACAACACTTAAGGGGTTAAATATATGAATTTCCATTTATACTACTCATTTTTTCCTCCATAATTTTCACAATTAAGAAAAAAATAAGAGAAATGTAGTGTCTTTAAAAAAGCAGAAAAACTTACAACTGTACAAGATAATATTAGTGCAGAGTAATAATCATCCAAAACCATTAATGAAGATCACAAGAAGGTAAAATGATGACCTATAGTTTCTATTTTATAATACATTTTTAAACATTTCTATTAATGTTTTAAAAATACAATGTCCTAATGTTATCATTAAAAAACGTGAACACAGTAAATAACATTTTAGAAAAGTTTTGATTATATAATGAAATAAAAATTAGCCCCCAAATACCCATACTTACAAAGGGACACTTTCTTTACCCAATGGTGGGTTCATAATGTAGTCTTTGGTGATTGGTTTTACCCAGAGCAGAACCATAAATAAAGGTGCCAAGAAGTTGATATGAAGTAATGTTCTGAAAGTATGTAAGAAATAAACATAAAAATCCAGGAGCAAAATATACTAATAAACTACAGAACTTTGGGACTTCAAAAATGAAGGTAGGAACTTATTTTCAGTATTCTATACTAAGGTACTATTGTCACCATTATTTTATATTTATCATTACTACTTAACACTGATTTGAGCCCTTGCAAAAATACCTCATTATTTTAATTGTTCAGATGAGAACATTTAGATTGAGGAAAGTTAAATGACTTGCTCGTGGCAATATTACAGGTTAGAAGGAGATCTAGCACTAAAATCTAAATCTGTTCACTCCTATTCTAGTGTTCTTTAACAATCTCCTACTGTATCCCTGATTTAATACACTGGTACTTAAATGATTCTCTAACGTTGCACAATCAATGAATCCAATGGATTTTCAGTATAGGAGTCATCTTTTGATACTTTTCAGCCCAGCTAAAACAAAGTGCCTTCTCATTATTTCCAAGTAAGAGACAGTGATTAGCAAGGTCCATAATACTAGTAGGCATATGGCAGACGGAAGCTACTGCAGCAACTTACTTATAAATGAGGAAACTTTCAATATGTAACGTACATCTACAATGTTTTAATTACATTGTTAAAATCATAAATGACTCACATTTTTATTTCTTCTTGAAGCATTAAGAACATACCTGAAATTAATTTCCCTATCCTATAAAAACCAAGGAAATTTACATTACTCCTAATAGGCGAAATACCCAATACAGCAAAAGGTTTCAGGTGTGAGATGTAATGTCATTGTTAATTGTTGTCCCAAGTTTGTATCCTACAGAGATAGATGACTGGTAAAGACTGTCCTTATTTCAGAAAGACAAAATTCTTCAGACTATTTTATTACCATGTACTGCTTTTATTACCAACCATGCTGGGGGAGCTAAACTGGAGGTTTTAAAATACACACACACACACACACACACACACACACTTTAAAATACCACTACAGTGCAAGTGATAGTGACTTATGTGAGCAAATGGCCAGATCAGGAAACCATGAACACCTGACAAGGAGAGGTGGAACTCTGGATCTAAGCTCTGGCACTAAAACAAGTCCTACTGCCTGGCCATGGGGGTAAGGAGAATGCTGCTTTGTGCCAGTCATGCTGCTCTCACAACAAAACTAGCTTCCCACACCCTGTATCCGGGCAGAGTGCTACAACACAATGTGTGTGTGGGGGGCGGGGGGGCGGGGGGAGGTGCGGGGGGGGGGCGTGGGGTTGGGGCGTTTGCAATACACTGAAAATAAAACTCCAAATTCCCAAAGGGAAAAATCTTAAGAAGCCACATTTTACTGAGAAGAAAACTAAAATGTACCCCCATCCCCAACCCCAAACCACCACTAAATGCTTTCAATGTTTTTATAAAGTGATTCTTTCATCCCACAGCCTGGGTAAACCATCGGGTGCAGGGGAAGAAAGCAGCAGTATTAGGTATGCAGTGTTGCTAGGGAACACTCTAGTATCAAGGAGCAGCCCACAGCGGTTTCAGTAGCTGGTGAAGGGCTCCCCTCCACCCACTCTTTCAGCTTATTTAAATCATAACACTGGGGTTAGTGGACTGAAGTGTGTGTGTAGAGAGGAGGGGGAGAATCAGGTTTTGTTTTAAAAGAAGCCATTAGAGAGACGGATGGTGGGAGAAAGGCAGGATGTAGCCAACAGCATGCTGAGTAAAAGGAGTGGAAAAAAGAGGGATGAAGGAGTGTGTACTGGGAGGTGAGAATAAGTAAATAACACACAAAGCATATACAGAAAAATGGAGGTAAGGAAAAACACAAAAAAACTTTCAAAATTAAAATAAAGGAAAATGACATAGGTAAGAGATAAGAATGTAAAAAGACTAGAGAATCAGCATCATTAAATATAGGCTTTTAAAGAGCAGAAATGTTAGGAATTATGATTACTCAGAGAAACTTAATGACTATAAATACATATATCAAAATGGAATATTCTCAACTTAGGCTTCTACTGCAAAACAAAAAGAGGACTTGGAAATTTGGATCTGGATATGAAATGAAGATAAAAATCTGTCACTCTGCCAAGGTGTCCACACCAACAACAACAAAAAATCTGTGACAACCACAAATAATATAGTAAATGGGCTCTGAACAATACGCAGAGATTCAAATACGATTTCTCCATTTGAAAACTAAAATAGTAATCTATGATATTTAACACTGTACAGTATTAGCAATCCCAAACTAAAATAATCTTGCAAACAGATCAATAATATAAGGAAAACAAACATTTCTTATGTATACAGATTTACTTTCAAAACATTTTTAAATAAAATACTTTAAATAAAAAATATTAAATTATTTAAATATAAAATTATTTATATGAAATTTAAATAAGTATTTTTAACTTAAAAATTCTGATTTAAAGAAATTTCCATAGATCCTTAGATCAGTGGCAGAGATTACAATATCATAAACATTCATCTCTGAGTTCAAAATAACTAACATAAATATTGATATTTCCATTTTAACAGATAAAAGAGAAATTTAATAATTTAGTGGGGTTTTTTTTTACATAGGACTTAAAATTTAGAAGTGAATGAAAGAAGCTTGCTTATAGTAGAAAGAGGAAGAAGTGTGACATCAAATGATTATTAATTTTAAATACAATAATTTATGATTTCATTACAATAATATACCTTCATTAAGATGGAAAACATATATTTATCTGCATGTGCTTATGTACATTTTCCGCTTACTGTGTAATTTTTTCTGTTGCCAAATTCAGGGCATCCAGATGCATTTGAGCCAGCCGTAATCCAGGAAATGTCAAAAAAGCCCCAATGAGTGAACAGAAAATAGCCAGGAAAAATTTGAAAGTAAGTTTTGAAACAGGACCCCTAAAAATAAAATTTTTTAAAAAGCTGATAAACTTTTGAAGTTAACTTTCTAGAAATTTCCATTCTTCTAATCAATTACTTTACAAACCACAATAATAACAGTAATACAAACAAAGTAAACTCCTACAAAAAGACTGCTCTTATCCAATCACCCATAAAGGATTTTGGTGAAGTATAAAGTAAATCAGACATCTCTTAAGCCACAGTTTTAACAATCTAACCTACATGTTCAACATAGAAAATAACACGTGATTCATAAATTTCGTTTAGTCTCTAGTAGAACGGGAATTAAGTTAAATAAGAGCAAATTCAAATGAGAATTCTATAAAAGATACTTTATACAAATGTAAAAAACATGAGTAAGAATATTGCTAAAAAAGAGACAGTCCTACTTAAAAAAGAACTTTCACTGATTAAAAACAAAGAATCACTTATAGTAAATGCTATTTTACCAAATATGGAAAAAATTAAATCCGAATAATAATTAATTTAAAAAAACTTACTGAGATTCTAAACCTTGCTTTTCGAGAAACTGCATCGCACTGTCTGAAAAATTTGTAAACCCTGTAGGGGGAAAAATTTACTCTTATCATAGGGGTAAAATACAGAATCTTTGGAAATAAAATGCTAGAAAACAGAACATCTTAAATTTTTAAGTGATGAGCATAGCTCTTTCATGTGCTAATTAGTATGTCATAATGCAATAAAATTTAGTTATTAGGAGAAATAGTCTTTGAAAACATCCCTTTGATATTTGTACATTCCATGAGTATGCATAAAATTTGCATTAAAATTTGCATCTTTATCTATGTGAGTCAACTTTAGCATTGGTGAAACTTATTTAACTTTAAGGAAAAAATGGGGAGGGAACAGCATTTTTGGAAAAAGGTAGCAAAAACTTAGCTAAAAAAAAAAAAACCAAAAAAAAGATCTTAAGAATAATAAAGGTTAATTATTTAGAACATTACAGAACATATGCCTCAAACCTAATTTTAAAAACTTAACAGATATGAAATTATTACCTGTTTCGAGTCCAAATTCCAGATAGTTTTCTGTTACAATCAAGACTGCCATTGCTTTCACAAAGAAAAAAAAT
This sequence comes from Balaenoptera physalus, assembly GCF_965194825.1. Lineage (NCBI taxonomy): Eukaryota > Metazoa > Chordata > Mammalia > Artiodactyla > Balaenopteridae > Balaenoptera > Balaenoptera physalus. The sequence continues at coordinate 107,331,848 of NC_138890.1, read as the reverse complement.
CCAAAGGTAACACAGACTGATCTTTCACCACCATCTTCTACTTTAAAATAGTGTGTAGTTAATGAAAATAGAACTTTGCTGCAGAAGGAAAAGTTCAGGAAAAACCACAAATAACTTTGTGGAAGTTAAACACAACCATCTTTACAGGGCCTGAACTCCCAATAAAATTTGACTACAACATTCATTTTGATGCTACAACATGCTTATCTACAAAGTGCCATTTGGAAGTAAGTGAAAAACTTATGAAAATCTGAATAGTCTTCCAGAAAATAGGACATAAAAACAAAGCAAATCTAAGTGAAGTTTATAACATTTTTAAATTAACAAAAAGTGTACATACACATACTAAGCTGTAATTAGGGAAAGAATGTATTTCTACTTTATCTAACTCAAATTTATTAGGAGGTTATTACAATAATTTTATGAAATAGGTTCTCAGTGAAACTATTATGAAATAGTTCTCAGAAAAGCCAAGGTACCAGTTATCTTAGAGAACTACCTTTTATTGGGCATGTTTGTCAAGTAGTTTATATTTAGAATTAAACACACATCATAGGAATCATCTGTAAATCATCCACTAATTCAAAATTTGAGAATTACTAATAGCCAATGTGTAAGCTGTGGCACAAAAACTAAATAAGCATCTGGGATCACCATTTCACAGTATGACAAAACAAAATACTTTAAACAAGTTCCTGTTGAGTACTCAAAAACAACCAAAGGCTCAACATGCTCACCTATTTTTAAATATTTAAATTTTATATGAAAATACTAAAGAGACTATTTTATCTGAGCCCTCCCCCCCCTTAGTAATTAATCAAATCAAGAGGAAATCAGTGGAGGATCCATTGCTAGAATCCAGATCTCCAGTATACCAAATTGTTCTCCTTGAAAGCATAAACCCACCAAACAAAATAAGGTGCTCGGCCAAAAAAATCTAGAGAAGCAACTTTTACATAAATTATATGTCAAGCATAGGAAATAATAGCAGCTGTCATTTAGTACTTGACAAGTGCTAAGCATTACCAATTAACTCATTTCATCCTTACATTAGCCAACTATTATCATTACTTTTCCAGATTTTAAAAAAACTATGGCACAGATAGGTTAAGTAGCTTGCCCAAGATCACACAGCTAGATCAGAGGCAGTTGGGATTTAAATCTAGGCAGTCTGGATCCAGAGTATGTTCAGCTAACAACTTAGTATACTGCCTCTAAGATAACTGTATACAGCACCTAAGCTATGTGGTAGTTAGCAGCAACACATGAAATCATTTTAAAAATAGAGCTGCCTTGACAGAAGTAAATAGTTCATTCAAACATCCTCACAATCAGAAGTATTCTTATTAAGGAATGGATGGGCAAGGATAAGGACGCTCGTCCTTGCTCTTTAAAAGGAAGATGTCCTTTGTTGCCTATTTAAAATATGCTAATATAGTTATTACCCAGTCTCTATTAAGATCCTACCTAGGATACTGGATATAAATGTAGAGTCCCAGCTGCTCTAAAGCTTACGGGCACCTACCCTAAGTAAGCCAACAAGAAGGTAATAAAGACAGATGACTTTCTTGCATCTTTCAAATGCAACTTGAAATAAATCTCTACTAGAATGTAAACTCCACATCAAGGATTCTTGTCTCTTGCGCACTGCTTAGTTAGAGCACCAAAAGCAATGCCTGGCACATAGTAGGTACTCAAACAATCAGTGAACAAATTTTGCCATAGAAATAATGTTTTACATGGTAGTTTAGGTAAGCTGAAACTATTAATTCTATGCTTTAACGGTAAACAGACCTTTTGAAGAATGAGATAAAAACAATTCTTTCTCTGGGATAATATACTCAAAGTAAAAAAATAATATAGAAGAAGTTTTAATCTAAGATCTGCTTTTATCAGTGGTAATAACAAAAATACAAATTATTTACCACTCAGGGTTATAAATTTGAAGGATGTTCTAAGTTTTATAAAGGCTTAGGCTTTGTTTTCTTAAGGCTTATTTAGAAGATAGTTCCCTCTTTTAAATGTAAAAACAAAACAAAAAAAAATGAAGTATAAGAATAGCTCACTTTTATCCACCTATTCCTGGGGCAACGAGGCCCTCAGAAGTGTGTGATGGGAAGTGTCTTTATTAACCTCCTTTAGTCAAGCACCTCATTTTTCCGTATCATCCCCCTTCCTGACTTTCACTGTTCTCACCTCAGTTAATCCCACTCTAGCTAATCTCTCTTTCACACAAACCTCTCTGCTCTTTCTCAAATTCCATGATTCAAGATAAATACTTGCTAAAATTTATTTTCCTAATTACTTACTAGCAATAGAATTATTTTCTTTGGAAAAAAAATGTGGTCGTGTGCTAATTATAGATCAAATGAACTTTCATGGGCTAATCTGAAAGGAAATGCCATTTATAGCATTATTTCTCTAAAAAGAAGATTATTTTATTTCCAAGCATTTCAGAATACAATCTACATGCAAGGTAGAGGTACAATCTAAAAATTGCTGTACTAGGAATTTATTTCAACTTTTTAATATATTTCTTTACAGACCATTATAATATTACTTATAATTCTACATTCTATAAATTAAGTACCTGATTTCCTTTTAAGACAAACAAAACCAGATCATGAAAAGCTAGATAATACCCTATTAACTTTTTGACTACAAAGACCTCTGCATGTTTTCATATTTGCTATAACAAATACATGCTTTAGGATCCATATAACCAGAAATACTATAGAATTTAGGCATACACCTTCTGAAGACATTTACCAGGTATGCTACTTTCATTCTAAATGTCTTCTTAAATCAACTATACTCCAATGAAAATTTTTTAAAAATTAATACCTTTGTTATTATGTTTAGAGAGAACTATCTTTTTAAAGAGATTTGGAAATTAAAAATCCATATAGGTGGGGCTTCCCTGGTGACGCAGTGGTTAAGAATCCGCCTGCCAATGCAGGGGACACGGGTTCGAGCCCTGGCCCGGGAAGATCCCACATGCCACGGAGCAACTAAGCCCGTGCGCCACAACTACTGAGCCTGTGCTCTAGAGCCCACAAGCCAAAACTACTGAGCCCACGAGCCTAGAGCCCGTGCTCCGCAACAAGAGAAGCCACAGCAATGAGAAGCCTGCGCACCACAACAAAGAGTAGCCCCCGCTTGCTGCAACCAGAGAAAGCCCGCGCACAGCAACGAAGACCCAACACAGACAAAAATAAAAAAAAATTTTTTTTAATCCATATAGTTAAAAAAATTAAAATGTCTTCTTATATTCACCATAACTCAGGTTACATATATATATATATGTATACATATTTTATATATATATATATATATATATATATATAAAATGGTCAAGTATTTGAACAAATTACTTCTTTTTTAAATTTTTTTATTGGAGTATAGTTGATTTACAATGTTGTGTGACTTTCTGCTGTACAGCAAAGTGAGTCAGTTATACATATACACATATCCACTCTTTTTTAGATTCTATTCCCATATAGATCATTACAGAGTACTGAATAGAGTTCCCTGTGCTATACAGTAGGTTCTTATTAACAAATTACTGCTCTAATGTAAACATTAAAACTAATAAACATGGAAATGCCACTGGTTTACATTATTTCCTCCATCAAATATTCAGCACCCTGACACAAGGTTATCTTGCTCAATTTAACTCTGCAGTACTCTGGTTATAGAGTACTGCAATACACAGATATCTGAAACTCTACTGAAGTAAAAGAGCTAATCCACATAATAATAGATGTCAGGTTTTCTATGATATTGAACATCAGGGGAAAAGGGAAGCTAAATTATTTTACAACAAGGGAAATAAATCCTCAAGTCTTATATATCTGTAAAACCAACAATCTTTGCAAATTATAGTAAGAATTTAAAGAGTGATATTTACACTCTAGTTCTTACTTTGTAATGAAGAATTTTGTGGTATTTCCATGTCTTATTCCTTCGAAATTCTTTCTAAAATCACCTAACATTATTGTTCAAGTTTCCCCTAAACATAGTTGTCAATCTTCTTCCTATTTTGGCTAACAACTACTAAATCATTTATAAGCAATAAGACTATACTACATCACTGCAGAAGTTGGCATGATTTTGTTATATTAAGCTTAAGTAGGGCTGTCAAATTGATAGGATGTCAATTTCAATTAAAATGATTGATGGGGGTTTAACAAAGCACATTTAGTTTCCATGTCATTTTAAGATGTGATGTGAATTTTTTAAACTTTTCTATAACTTAATCATTGCATATATCCTACCACTATTTTCTCCTCCTTTTCTGTAAGAATATCATTCATTTCAGACTTTTTGCATTTATACTCTCACATCAAAGACACTGGTAGTCTACAGTTGCTTAAAGTAAAAAGACTTTACAGGGAAAAAAAATTAGGAAGACTATGTATCCAGGTCAGAACTCTGACAGTAATCACCAGTCTCCAGCTAGGGGAGATAAAGGCAGGACCTGCCCCACCATCAGGGCACACCCATCCCATTAACCTAGGTGAAGATATATTGTTTGTAATGAAAGATGCCTCTGAGAGGAGTCAGCTGTGTGTGCAGGCAGAAAAAAAAAAAAAAAAAAGTTACAACGCATAACTCTAAACCATCTTGCATAAACTAAGCTCTTGGAAGAGTTTTCTAATTAACCAAAGTAATAAACACATTGTAGTTTAAATTTACATTACGAATGATTATTTTAGTAGTTCAATTAATAAAGAAAAACTACAAAGTTAAGACTTCCCTGGTTAATCTTCTGAACTTCTCCTTATAGGAGAGAACAGCACTATAAGAGTCTATAATACAATTAGTTTTAAAATTATGTAATTTTAAAAGCATAACCTAATCATATTTATGATTAATAAGTGATATTAATCACTTCAATAAGAGTTAAGCCAGATTAAGTGTAAACAATACAAAAGCAAGTAACAAAGAAAAAATCTGATTTTTAATTAAAGAGGACTACTGGAGCTTTTCCCCATGCAAATAGTAGCTTTTCTTACAATGAAGTAGAGTACCAAGTTTTCTAAGACAGCAAGTTAAGAACAATTTTACAAGTCTTAAAAGAAACTTCATCTAACTTTCAACATTTAAGATGCAGTTTTATGAAACACAAAACACTGTTTAAGAGCGGTGATGAGATTCTAGAATACAGATGCTCAAACTTTTCTCTCCAGGATATTCTGAATCCCATGCTCCTTACTCATCTATCTCTTCTCTGAAACTTAAAAATAAAAGAAACAAAGCTAGTGGTTCACTTTACTACTATCAAACACTACAGGTCCATCTCTTTCTTAGCATTCTAATGAAGAGCTTACATATTAGGAGATAACAAGGAAAAAGGAAAAAGATTTAAAAACAAAACATAAAAACTCCAAAACCACAAATGAAATGCTTTTGAGGTTTAGCTATGATCTCTCTCATTGCCTGAGGGCCCCAAGCCCAGGTTGGAAAAACATTGCTTCATTTTTACTGAAAATGGATACTAGAGTCTATAAAGGTACAATTTCCAACTCCTTCACTTACACTACAAAGCAAAATAACATCTTTAGCCAAAAGTGATATCAAATGACCAAAATGAAATTTCTCAAAGATTATACCTACTGCCAAATTTTGTTACCACAGATTTATTAAATAAATTACGAAATATGTCAACACTAAAGGGAAAAAAAAAAAACAAAATTAGATGCAACCAAATCCAGGTTATAATGCCTACATCTTGAATTCATACTGAAGAGTAGATAAAGCTTAAAACCAACTACTTATTGAGCTCCATGTTGGAACAAAACCTTCCCATAACCCAGTGTAAACACACAAACAATATTCTGATATGTACACTATGATCTAGCTACGCCCATATGTTCAAGCTTTCATTCAATAGTCCCCAAACCTCCACTTAAATCAGAACAGTGTATTTACCGTTGCCTAAATGTAACAGTTATACTGTCTTGGATCATAACTTATTACCTGAACTACCCTCTTCCCTTCCCTCTACCTAATCAAAGGCTCAGCTCAAGCTCCACATCCTTCATGAAGCTTACAATTTACCTCTTCCGCCCAGACCATTCCCTTCCTCTTTTGAACTCATAGCACTTACTACTATAACTCATTTGCCAAGTATACAAGCTACCTTGAGCTGTAGTGTTGCACAGATATAAGAAAGCAGAAAGGGTGATAAAATGAGATGATCAATCCAGGAGGCACAATATCCGACTAACAAAAGTGAGAGGGAGAAAGAGAACAGGGGATGGGAGGATTACAGAAGGGAAAAAACTATCAGAGACATAGTACAAGATAATTTCCAAACTTGAAGTTTCCAAATTAAAAGAGCCTACCAAAAGCCCAGCACAAAGAATGAAAAAAGATTCTCAACAAGGCACATGATCATAAACCTTCAAAAACCACAAATAAAGAGAAGACTGTGAAAACCTTCTGAAAAGAAAAATAAAGCAAAACAAGTCATATGCAAAAGATTAAACATCATGACACTGTACTTCTTAACAGCAACTTTTGACACTGAGGACAATGGAGCAATGTCTGCAAAATTATGAAGAAAAATACTGACAACCCAGAATTCACTATTCAACCAAAATATCAATTAAATAAATGAGAGCAGAGAATTAAGACACTTTCAAAACTGCAAAGTCTAAAACTCGTTACCTCACATGTGTAAAATGCTCCACCAAAACATTTGAACAAACCAAGAAAGAGAAAAACACTGATTCCTGGAAATGGGAAATTAAACTTGGGAGAAAGGCAAAGGGAATTCCTAGGATGGCAACAAAAATAAGTCCCAGGATGATAGTTGTGTAGCAAGCCAAAAGGTCAACCAGTCCAGATAAAAGCCAGAGAACAGAGGTCTCTGGGAAGGGTATCTCTATGGGGGTGGGGGTGGGATGGAAGAGGAACTAATACAAATTGTAAGTGACGCTGTGAAATAACTATTTTGAAAAGCTAGTGGAATTAATAATAAACACAAAGAAAAATAAGTACATTTAAAAAAATTATTAATTAATGAAAAAACTGCAAAAGAAGATATAATATCATATAATGCTCACATATAAACAATATTTATATAGGTGTAATAATCAGAAGGCTTCCCTGGTGGTGCAGTGGTTAAGAATCCGCCTGGCAATGCAGGGGACACGGGTTCGAGCCCTGGCCCAGGAAGATCCCACATGGCACGGAGCAACTAAACCCGTGCGCCACAACTACTGAGCCTGTGCTCTAGAGCCCGCAAGCCACAACTACTGAAGCCCGAGCGCCTAGAGCCCATGCTCCACAATAAGAGAAGCCACCGCAATGAGAAGCCCGCGCACCACAATGAAGAGTAGCCCCGTTTGCCGCAACTAGAGAAAGCTCGCGCGCAGCAACGCACACCCAATGCAGCCAAAATAAATAAAATAAATAAATTTTTAAAAATCACTGAATTGATTTCAACAAAAATTGTAAAGTAACTATATTAAGAACATAAAAAAGAGAAAACAGAGGATGACAGTTTAAGAAAAGTCCTCAACTATTACAAGTGATGAATTAAGTGTCAGTAGTATAAGCATTATACTTAGAAATATGAAAAAAATTTTAAAGCCAGAATAAACAGCTAAAACAGGACCAGAAGAAGTGGCAAGAAGGTAAGGGACTCTTGGTTTTTAATACAACACTTTTAGTACTTTTTGTCTATATAAACAATGTATATATAGTATTTAATAAAAGTTAACATTTTGGAAAATTCAATCTAGATTTTAATAAAATCTTGATCTACAATGTACCCCCACTCTGGAAAAAAGTACATTATGTCCTAGAGTTTAACAGAACCTAAACTACACACAAATTCACAGTGTAAAACACATATGCACTGAGATTATTTCCATGTCCTATGAATTAAAATAGTAAAATGTTAATGATGATTAACATTAACCAACTGTTAGAAAAGCTTCCCATGCTTGTTAAACACTATGATCATAAAAACCTTAAGATTTCAATACAGTCTAAGTCTTTCACTGGCAAAGATGTGACATACATACACCCAGGACAGAACAGAACAAGTATTTCACCTATTTTATAGAGAAGTAAATAGGCAGCTTTTCTAACAGCTATACATTCCCTATAAAATAAGAAAAAAATCTGAGTATTTTCCAGCAACAACCCTTAACAGTACATTCCTGGTCAAGAAGAAACTGGCCAAGAGTTACATAAAGATTTGCTGAACCAACTGAAGTCTATTCTCGGATTTTATTTTGTAGATGCTTCATTATGTTTCAACTCAAAACTCAACTGCTTATCCTACCAAATTTTTAGAGCAATGTGTATTTTATTCAATTAATATATAACAGACCCAAACAGTATAGACTAAACAAAAATCTCCTAAAAAGAAGACTTTTGTTAGCATTAGACATATCAGAATATAAATCTGGCTTTTTTTTTAAAGAGACAGGAGAAATAACTACATTATGGTACCACATTTAGTTCCTCACTAACAACTGTGGTAACTTTCTTTTGAGATCACTTATAGAGACTTTCTGTACTAGCTAAGAGATTAACAAAGTTTCTGGTTGAGATACTTACCAAATTTCTCTAATACTTATATAACGGATTGTTTCTAAATAAGGAAGAAACATCCTTTTATTCTCTAATCCCATGAATATGCTTATTAACAATAAGTTATTCATATAGAAAAATAAATAATAAACTACACATGAAATACTATAGAAATGGCTTTCAAAATAAAATTTCTCTAAGAGCTATTTCCTTTGATCTGATCTTTCTTTACTAATTGTCCACAATTTCCAAGTAAATTAGATATAGTTATTTTTAACCCTTTGGTACACAAATACAACTCAATAATGTAAATAACATTATGATAATACCAAAATTAGGCTTCTATCAGTACATGTATAACAAAAAACACTTACTAGGTAAAAATATAACATTTATTTATTTATGACTTAATGGAAATAATAGCCAAGTACCTTCACTTGAGTAAATGCTTCTCCCTACCTTTATCTTGCTATTATTACTTTCATAGATCATCCTGTACATTAGACTTTCATAAAGAATATTATATTAGTAAATATTCAAAACTATAAATGCAAAACCATTGATGCAAATAGTCATTTTCTTTTTAATAATTTTCCCCCTTGTTAATTAACCCCTCAGTCCTAGCTAAACGGGCCACCTACTTTGGGTGCTAGCTTATTTTGTTTTATATTATAAAATCTCAACCCCTGAAATAAAGAGAATGTTAGGGATGGAATATTTTCTGCCATGTGGCTGACATTTTTAAAGTTCTAATTTAATGTCAATGTATTTCACAACTGGAATTAGGTCATAATTTATAGATACAAAAATTACAACAGAAAAGAAAAATCAAGGACAGGTAGGAAGATTTACACAGTAGGAAGTATTTTAAATATATTTATCTTTGAGCTGGAGATAAGAGCTTTGAAATAGTGAACAGGCTTAATTTTTAGTTCTAAAAATGGCAAATTTCCCTCATCTAGGATAACAACTTCAATAACATATACATGTCAAAGCACTATGATGTTTTAACATAATTTATACTTACATTGCTTTAAAGCCCCAATTCTCGTATTAAGAAAATGTCTACTACACTGTAACATCTTGAAATTATTCAAATATATTTTATAAATGCTCTTTTGAGAAGGAAAGAAATACAAAGAAATCATATTCTGATAAGAAATGCTGCCAATTTTTTTGCCAATATATAAATCTAGTGTATAGTAACCTAAGGAATAAACACAGAGGTTTCACAGACATTTCTCAAAAATTTTTCACAAAATGTATAATTACCTTTTTAAAATAGATCACGTTTCCACTCAACTAAGCAATTTCCATGTAAACTGCAAGCTTTCTAATACGTGAAAAATTATATTGTTTTTGTGACCACTAACAAAAAAAAAAAACCCTAACTTTTTTCCTATTCAAATGATTAAACCTAACACATCTAGTTTTCCATAAGAAAAGGCAAATGAAATACTCAAAACATTATACTTTGCATTCTTGCTGAAGAGAAACCTAGAAACTATACCAAGAATCTGCTATAGAATGGACATTAAAAACTAACAATAAAGTAATTCTTATGAGGTACCAAATAAAATCCTTGTCAAAATAATCTGATCCTGTCTTCAAATGTTAAAAAAACAAAACAAAATTTGGGTAATTTTTAACTAAAACATTTTTTCATGTTTTCTTGGAGGTGAAGGTTCGATTATTTTTAGTTAAAATTCTCTTAGATACAAGCCAAAAACTACTATGCAATTTTAAAACCCGTGCCACAAAACAGCTTACAGCCAGCCTCAACCTAACCAGATAATGGAAAGAAATGATGGCCAAAGATTTTTGAAAGCATAAAAACAAAGGCTTTATTAAAAAATAAAAGCAAACAAACAAAAAACTATTAATTAATCTTCTGATTAAAATAGAGCAAAACAATCAAAGTTACACTTACATTTTTAGATTCAGAAGGAAAATTATCATATCCTAGCTAAAAGAAAAAAAAAAGTCATACCTAACTATATATTAATAAACAGAAAAAGTCCTATCTCCCATGTAAGTTCTCTATGTAACGCTAGGTTTCTGACCTGAAAGGTGAATAATCTGACAACACTAATATCACAGAAGATCTCCAAAAGTTTGTTAAAGAATCAAGTTTTGACACAACACGCTATGTACAAATTTTCAAGACAAAAAAAGTACCTTGGCTCAAATTCAATAGCTTTGACTCTGTTTCTTTCTCACTAGGAAACATGATATCTTATGCAGTTCACTTCAGGGTTTAGTGTTTCGTTTTTCTTATTAATCTAAAGCAGAACATTTTTGTAAAGAATACAGTAATTTAGAATCGTTTAAGGAATTCAGAAGAGGTGACTAAGTTGCACTACTTTGCTGTAGTTGTCTATTTCTTACAGCAAACAAATACAGCATTTAATCTGTAGACCTTTAATTTACAAATCTACATATAGAACTGAATATTTAACACAGAAAACCTTAGAATTTATTTCAATTTAAACCATTCACAACTTTTTGCTTTGTATAAAATTTGCATGTCTGGCAACCAAGACAAATTAAAATTTTAAAACATAGCCTTAAAAACATACATAATAGGGTTTTGTACCTTAAACCATCCACATTGTAAAATACAAGCACTGTGGAAATGTGACTAATGATCCAGTCCTTTAACCAAATATAATAGGACTACTGAGAAGCTTTATCATTCTTTGTAGAATAGCTTTCTTCTCACTCAAATTCACGTAATTGACTCAATATTACTCTGTGATACAGCTTATTCATAAGAAAAGGTTCTTTTTTAAAAGAAATCCATCAATTGTAGAATATTTTAATTTTTAAAAGTTTTACTTCCACCAAAGGATCTCTGGATTTTTTGCAAGCACTGTTTTTACCTTTTTACTTTTCTTTATTCATAAATGAAAATTACATGCTTCATATTATGAAATCAGTAGACATTTCTCCAGTGACTCTAAGACGTTATGGGCCATAATACAGGAAAGACAATTACTACAACTGCTCCATCCTCATTATAAGGCTTTCTTTACCCCTTACCTTCTACATACCATGTAACTTGGTATAAGTGGAACCGGAACACACAGACTTGGACAAATAGGTGGTTAGAATTACAAATGGGCAAGAGAGTAGAGCTGAGAATTTGTATGGGTTTAGGAGTAAGACTGGAAGCAGGTGTCATAGCTTAGATGCATGTACAACTCAGTTGAAGCAGAAAGCAGAGCTGATGACAAGGGATGGGTCAGTTTTAGGTTCCAGGGTTCAAGATTTTAGTGTCACATGTTTTAAAAAATTATTCTTGTGCTTTTAAAACTTTCAAGATTATGTAAAAATTATAACTGTTGTCCGACACAAGAATGTTAAATAAAACTGATGGGGGGGAAATGACCACAAAAATAAAACCATTTTCTTCCTCACTTTGAAGTGAACCAATTATTTACGTTATATGTGTCTAATCTGGGGACCACTTTAACAAAGGACATTTCATCAGTAACAACTGCAGAGAATTTCTGAATCAACTGATGTATGTGTGACTCTGGAATTAAGTGGAGCCATTGTCCTATGTAATCAATGGAGACATGTGTTTGACTAATAAGTAGGCACATACAATAAGAAAATAAAGAGAAGCCAGACAGAGGTCACTGCAGCTAGACTGTTCATAGGGTGTGAAAGGCATACCAGATATGTTATAACTAAGATAAAAGATAGGCTATTAACAGACTCTTCCTTGGTGTTAATCTGGATATCTGGCATTTAATTCTGGTTTCCTGCATGCCATTGAAGGCAGCAGGTCATTTTCTCACATGCTACAAGTTCGAAGGAAAATCATACACAATTCTACTTTCCTTCTTCTCCTCTACCCCCTTTGTGGAGGGTCAAAGTTGGCAGAAAATAGCTTGGATTATAAAGCCCTTCACCAGTTTCTGTCTTCTCTGGGTTAGAGAGACAGCCAGCTACTAGATTCCCGCAGCGATGCTATTGTTTGGTGCCTTTCACGAGTGTGCTACTTAAAACTAAGCAGAGCCAGTTCAGTGCTGAAGACTGTTTGGGACCTTTGCTCTCATATTATTAGGCATTACTGAGTGAAATGAAAGATAAAAATTTATTCACATAAACAATAATTTGAGTAGTTACTAAGAAGTACGTTTTTCTAATTTCTCTGGTAAGTAGGTATTAAGGGCTGTATCACATTAAATAAAACTGGGTATCAAGATACGTGTTTCTACACAAATACATCATAGCTACAAACCATGAAGAGAATGAAGCAAAAACAAGAATATTCCATAATAAACAATATTTCAGAGAACATAAAAACTCAAAGTATGAAAAAAGTTGCAAGACATACATTCAGCTAGTGCTAATTATCAAGTTAAAATATTTTTAGTGTGTTTCATATGACGATGTCTAGGGATGGTCTTTATTCTGACTAAATGATATTTTCATATATTTAATACTATAGAACTAAATAGTAATATTTTAAATCCTTGAATTTAATCTGCTCTTTCATCTGCTCTTGAATAAGTACAACACTGAATATCTGGGGATATTTCTCAACTGACATGCATGATCAGTATTTCTACCCAGTACAATATAAACCTTGTGAAGACATCAACTCTTAAGGCTTTGTTCTGGCTCTTCTACTCTAAATTATACCTAAATCAATCCAAAAAAGTCAACAGAGAGATAGCACAGTGGTGTCGAATGTCAAATCATATCACGTATTTTAAATGGTATCCACGAACAGCTTTAAAAGATGGTTCAGCAGTCTCTGGTTGAAAATAAAAGATATAAGTATTAATTCTGCTTACTCCCAAAATCTGACTAAATAAACTACACAGGAAGGAAAGTAAAACTCCTCAAAACAAAGAATAGGAAAAGAGATGACAGTAGAAAAAAATTTTCAACAAATTTTGGAAGACATGAAATAGATGGACAAGCAGTAACTGATTTAGGTTTCAGTTTTCTCTGCTATGTTGGATCTACAAGGTGAGGAAGCCAGTGAGAAGAAAGCCAATTAATTCATAACACATGATATAAAAGTCAGGAATTGGAGACAGCAGGGACCTCTGAAGGTAGGGTTGCAAAATGTATGAAAACAAGATGATTGGCTGAATGTCTGTATTAGTGTGATTAGACTTCCCAGATCTTCTGTCTTGCCTAATTATAGAGATTTGATGATAGCTTTTCCCCAATTCTGGCAAAACCCAGAAGAATTAATTTTTAAAGATATTATACCAGAGAAGATTGGGCTTGCGGGTATTATGTAAAACTTAGGGTGACAATGAAGAGCTGAAAACAAAGGGTAGGGGAGGACTCAGACATGCAGTCAACGCCTGCACACTGAACGTTGAGTCTCTGAGCCTTCTTCTCCAATCAGCTCTCTTAACACTGGTTGTCAGACTTAGATCCCACAGATGGGAGAATGGACAATTCTTCTCTGGAGAAAACGACAGGCCCAACAACCAGCAGACACTGATATTCAGAGGTTCCCGAAGAATACTTCCAGGCCTCTATTCAATCATCCACTAAAAAGTCTACCAATCAACAAGCTCCAGCCACATGCACAAAACTTCCAGTTTTTAACCCCTCCTTCTTGAATATAAACAGATACTCAAAGACCACAAGACATTCAAGAACAATCTTAAACACAGTAGAGATTGAAACAAAAAAGGGGGAGGAGGGAGACTCAGAAAATAAACAATGCAAGGTGCAAATTTAAACTTAAAAGCCATTAATATTCTTAAAAATAAAAAGATATTACACATCCATGACACAAGAGTGCTATGAAAATGGAACTTTAAAAGAAAAGTCTTTTAAAAAATGACATAAAAATTCAACAGAAGGCTTAAAAGAGAAAACTGAGAAAAATCAAGAAAATAGTGCAAAATAAATGGAAAGGGGGAGATAAAAATTAAAGAATCATTCAAAGATATCCAACATCTCACTAACCAGAGTTCCTAAAAACGAAGATAAAAAACAGAGAATCTTACCAAAGAGATAATATAATACTTCTGGATAGAAATAGCATATTGAGCATATCCACTTACTTTTTGCCTCTCCCTAATTCCCACCAAAATGACAATAAAGGAATTTGTTTTTAAGTACAGAAATACAGTGAATAGGAAGAGAAAAAGCAGTAAAAATTTGAAGCAAAAAGCAGGCAGATAAGTGGTAAAGAGAATTAGGAAGCTCAATCAGAAAGTCAAGATGCAACCTGCAGAACTCTCAGAAAGGATAAGGAACTGGTCAGATGCCACATAATTATCTACATTGGGGTGAAAGTGCGAATATGTGTGTTGGAACAGAAGATAGTAAAACTAAGTATTTACTAAAAGGAAGTACTTTAAAAAAGTAACCAGTTCAAACTGTCCCTTCCTAAAAGAAGTCTGAAGATTTATGCTTTAGAGAGGTTAAAAAAGATGATCTCTGGCCTATCAAGATGATTCAACAACTTGCCTCACCATATGCTCAGAGCTTCCATTCAGCCTTTTAGTGCCTCAGACTTAAATATAAACAGGCAAATATCGATCACCAGATCTCTGTAAGTCTTTAACATGAAAGACAGCGACCAAACCAAACACTAAATCAACTCAGAGTAAAAAGATACTTGGTGGAAAGAAAACTTTTACAAAATCTATCAATATCTCAAATATACATGAGAAGACAATGTAATCTTAAAACAAGTATGGGACTTCCCTGATGGTGCAGTGGTTAACAATCCGCCTGCCAATGCAGGGGACACGGGTTCGAGCCCTGGTCCAGGAAGATCCCACATGCCGTGGAGCAACGAAGCCCGAGTGCCACAACTACTGAGCCTGCACTCTAGAGCCCGCGAGCCACAACTACTGAGCCCACATGCCACAACTACTGAAGCCTGCGCGCCTAGAGCCTGTGCTCCGCAACAAGAGAAGCCACTGCAGTGAGAAGTCTGCGCACCACAACGAAGAGTAGACCCTGCTTGCCGCAACTAGAGAAAGCCCGCACGCAGCAATGAAGACCCAGCACAACCAAAAATAAATAAATAAATAAATTTATTTAAAAAAAAAACAAAAACAAGTATGATCCTGTGAGGGGTGGGGGATAGAAACAGAAGAAAAAGAAGACTTGAAAATTAAAAATTATAGCAGAAATTAAAAACAAAAATTCAATTAAAGGGTTGGAAAGGTTGGAAAAAACTCCTAGAAAATTAAAATATAAAAATATAAACATTTTTTGAGAGACAGAAGATAAGCACCTTAGAGAACCGGTCTAGGAAATCTAATATCTGAAAAATAAGCATTCAGAAACAGAGAAAATGAAGAAAAGGAAATCACAAATAAAATAATCCAAGAAAAATTTCTAGAAGTCAAGAATATGAGTTTCCAGATTGGTGAAGTCCCAGCACAATGGATGAAAACAGATCCTCAACAGAAGGCATATCTTCATAAAATTTCAACATACCAGGTAGCCAAAGAAAAAACAGTAAAGATTCCATAGAGGGGGAAAATACTGGACATATGAAAAATCAGAAATCAGAAAGGCAAATGGAATCCTTGAAGAGCAAGAATGGAACTTCAAAGACAGAAAAATAATGCCTTCAAAACTATAAAGAGAATGATGTAAAACCTGGAATTCCATTCTCAATCAAAGGATCAATTAATTTTCATGCAGGGTAAAAATATTTTCAGGTGCGTGAAGTCACAAAAAATGCATTTCCCACACGACCTTCCTGAAGATAATACTGAAGGATACGCTCCACCAAAATGAGAAAGTAAACCAAGTAAGAGGCAGACATGGAATATAAGAAAAAGAGTCCCAGTCTGAGAGATGTAAAGAGAATCCCCAAGAAGATAATAACTGGTGCTTCCAGGGGAATAGCTGTGCATCAGTTGGGAAGCTTAACCAATCCAGAACAGGGCCTATCTGAGGCCTCCCGAAGAACTCTCTCCAGGAAGACGAAACTGACATACCACCTGATGCTTCTGAACATACTGAGTTTGCAGCTGAATTAACAATATGTACAAAGAAAACAATGCAAATGAAAAGGCAAGTATTTATCTGTGAATAGCATTTACATGATAACATAAATAATGAATATTTCCTTAAAATATGACATTACTATAGTCAGAAGATAAGGTGAATGGGAAATGATCAATGGCAGGTGACAACCCAGGCAGATGTGCTAAGTCCTCATTTCCAGAGTGAAATGACAATAGTTAAAGCCTAAAATTAAAATCAGGCAGTGGCCTTGTATGCATATGGAAATATGGATATAAACATCAAACAGAAAGGAGCTAGAAAAAGTTGCCTCCAGACAGGTGGAAATTCAAGAGAGAATGTTTAATTTCAATAAAAAATTTTTAAAAATATAACAAAAATATTGCCCAGTATTAAAGGAAATGAGTTTCCAGTTTAAAAGCTAAACCTAGAACTTAACACAGTTAATGATGAAGTTTCAGGATACCGTAAGGATTCTGGTGAAAGAGAAAAAGCTTCTGGAGGGTGAATGTAAGTGGGGGGAGGGGAGGCATATGCCAGGAGCAAGAGGGCATACAATTGCTCAAGAGCCTTCAAAACTCTGAGGAAAAACTATTTCTTTCTTAGAATTTGTACTGAGCCAAAATATAAACTGAATATGGGAAAAAAAAATAAAGATAACTCAGGCATGCAAGATTTCAAAAAAAAAAAAAAAAAATGTACCACACTTTCTAAAGACACTATAGGAGAATGCATTCTGCCAAAACAAGAGAGTAAACCAAAGAAGAGGAGATGATGTTATCCAAAGAGGGGCACAGGGAATTCTTGGGAAGATAGTGAAGGAAATCCCAGGATAATAGATAAACAGGAAGTTGAGAGAACTGAGGGCTCTAGGAGGATATTTCCATGGAAAAACAGAATAGAAATGATGTTATCTGGCAGCCACTATGGAAAACAGTATGGAGGTTCCTCAAAAAACTAAAACTAGATTCCACTCTTGGATATACATCCAGAAAAAAACAAAAACACTAATTCAAAAAGATAAGTACATCCCACTGTTCATAGCGGCACTATCTACAGTAGCCGAGATATGGAAGCAATCCAAATGCCTATCAACAGACAAATGGATAAAGATGTAGTATGTATATATACATACATATACATACACACACACAAAATGGAGTATTACTTGGCCAAAAAAAGAATGAAACTCTGACATTTGCAGCACTGTGGATGGACCTAAAGAATATTATGCTTAGTGAAATAAGTTAGACAGAGAAAGACAAATATTGTATGACATCACTTATATGTGGAATCTAAAAAATAATACAAAAAGGGAATTCCCTGGCGGTCCAGTGGTTAGGACTCCGAGTTTCCACTGCAGGGGGTGTGGGTTCAATCCCTGGTCAGGGAACTAAGATCCTGCCTGTCAAGCGGCGTGACCAAAAAAAACAAAAACAAAAACAAAACCAATGAATGTATTATGTAAAACAGAAACAGACTCACACATATAGAAAACTAGTGGTTACCAAAGGGGAGAAGGAAGGGAGGAGGAGCAAATTAGAGGCATGGGATTAAGAAATACAAACTACTATGTATAAAATAGATAAGCAATAAGGATATATTGTATAGCACAGGAATGGAGTATAACCTGTAAAAAATGCTGTACATCTGAAACTAATAGAATATTGTAGATCTACTATACCTCAATTTAAAAAAAAAGAAAGAAATGATGTATCTGAACTACTGAGGTTTATAATTCTGTAGGAGAGTTTAGCTTCGATACAACGAGAACAGAAAACTGTTCAAGGAGGGTAACGATACTACAATGCTTAACTATCAATAATATTTTCATAGGTGTAACTAAAACCAACTACTGACTTAAGTAAAAAGCTGTCTCCTTAGTATTTGGAAAGAAAAGAAGGGAAGGAAAAGGAAGGGGGAGAAAGATGCAATAATATCTAAAATTAAAGAAATACCACTATCACATAAGATTTAAACATATGGAAGAAAATCTCAAAAGAAATACCTAAAAGAGGTAAAAGTGGCTCCTCTGTGACATGAGTCAGACAGGAAAGGGAAGGCAGGGAACTGGTATCTTTCTTTGTATTTCACTTTGTAAACTATTTACCTCTATTTTGAAAATTTTTTTCAACTAAATAAAGAGGATTTCAACAAAGAAAAATTCTCTAACGATCTAAAATCCTTTTTAAATCAGAGACGAGATCTAATGGTGTTAGCTGTAAAAGGAAAACGAATTCATAAATTAATATTAATGATGTTTTGAAGGATACATTGCAAAAGACAAAACAAGCAGGCACCAGACTAAGCTGATATTCATCTCCTGTGTGGGCTTCGTAAAATTGTAGTAGACTTCAGTTACTAGATACACAACTGTAGCAGCCACTGTGAAATCCACCAGCCACTGATATTCTGGAAAGTAATGCAATGCTGAAAAATAAAGGTGTAAGAAAGAAAGCTTTACTTAACCTTTCATAAACAGCTTAGGAGGACTTATCTATAATTAACTTCAAACATGCTAGATTTTATTGTTTGATGATTTGCAATGTAAGGTTTGCAAATACGAGAATCTAAAAATGCAGGAAATAGATCAAGAATGTTGGCATCCAAAACTAAATTTTAATACCTCATAAATTAAATAATTAAAATAAACCTGAAATGATTACCAAAAATTATTTAAATTGTTGTTAAAAATATATGACTGAAAAATGAGTTGGTATTTTTTAGCTAATCAGCTTCTACAGAAATTATAAATCACGATTTTTTTAAAAGAATCTGAGCTATAATATTTTAGCTTTAGAATACAACTTGATGTAGAGTACTACAGCTTTATTTATATTCATTTCTGTGAAGCAAGAGTGTTGAGCATTATGTCACATTTATTAACCATACAAACGGAGGATTAGTAATTTTGTGAGTTACTGCAGATTAAAATAATAAATTAAATAAATGTACTTTTTATTCTCTCTTCTACTCCTGCAAGAAAAGCTGATGAAATGCCTGTCAATTTTCCATATTGCCATACTACTTCAACAAACTATTCACTGACATTAAAATTAGCATTGTCTGAAACTAAGTATGATTCTATCCCCTTTTCTTCTCAGATATGCTGGTTTACTTCTGCCAGGGAGCAGTCTAAAATATCAACATCATTTTGTAGAAGGCCTCCTAAAAATGTGGAAATATATCACGTACTAAAACAGCATTTCCTACATTCTCACTGGCACATAATAAAATGATCTACATTGCTTTGGGAAAATTTTAGTTGTAAAATGTAACACCTGAGGATATTGTGAAATCAGAGTTTACAGAAAAATTGTTTTAAAAATAAAATACCACTCAAAATAAGACTTATTTAAAATATCAAAACAAACTAACCAAACTTACATTTCTATGAGGTGACAGCAAAAATTCCAAATCCTTTTATAATTGGGTAAATTATTTATTTGCTTCAACTTAATTTAACACACTAAATTTGCCTTCAAGTTATTTTAACTGCTTTAGCTTTTTTGCTGTATTAGACCTAATAGCTTCTGAACATCACTCTGAAAGATTTACCCTAAAGTGGTTGCAGAATTCCTACTCTGTAGACCTCCCTCCTCCCCTCTAAAGTCACTCAGTGGAGCTTTTTAAATAACTTTCTGGAAGGATAGCAGAGAAATGGATGGAACAGACAGACAAATATCTGTTTATCTAAAAGTTTTCAGTTTTTATTAACAAAAGTTAAAGTAAATGTTCTAATTCTCCATGCCTGCCCACACTCACACAGGCTTCCCTCAGGGAACTCATTCACAGCAAACAGCCAAGTGACATTCAAATGTTCTTACATTCTTTAAGAGGTTCTTGTAATAGAGAGCTAATACAGATTGAGAGACTTTAAGATAGTTATTGGGATATCAATAATATATACATTCAACAAAAGAACAAATTATAAATATTCTTGGCTATACATTTAACTCAAGTATTATATTCTTCTTTCTGTATTCAATAATGTAATTATATACATGCCTCTCAATAGAATATTGGAATAAAAAGAAAACTGAGAGTTCATCAATCCCAGTGGTTTGCATTAACCTCCTGAGAGTACCTAAAGTTCAGGCAGAAAACCTTCTACTTTTACCTAAACACAGACACAGAGCATGCAATCATGGATGATTACATAAATATAAATATAAATAAAATATCTCTCTGTTATTCTGATTAACTACAATGATCTTAATGTTATGTGACCAGTTGTTTAACTAGTACCATTTGCAATTAGTTCTCCAAATTGTAAAAGTAAAACAAAATATTGAATAAGCTGAAGCCACATTATCCCTAACTTCAATTTTTAAAGTTTATTTAAATAGCCTAATTCTCACTAAATGGCTCTACCACATTCAGTGTGTAACCCTGGTCAAGTTATTTAACTCCTCTATCTAACGAGCTAAAAAAAAAAAAAGTCAATAACAGTTACATACCTCACAGAACTGTGAGGGCAAGTTAATACAAATAAAGTACTTAATAACAATGTCTGCTAAGTACTCAATTTAAACTATTATTAAGGTTAATTAGCTGATAACTATTCAATAAACATTAGTTATTAGTAAAAATAAAAAATTCTCTTAGAAATCAGGAAACGTGTATAAGTATTCTTGTACAAGTAAGCACACATACAGGATTAATAAAACAAATGGGACAACTAATCAGAAAGTTCAAGTGCTTTTACATGTTTTAAATTTTGCATGAAAAATAGTTAAAAAGAAAAAAGAGGATGACATAACCAGTCTCAACAGTCTGAGTGACACCAGACAACTGATTTATATTGTTCCTCACTGACATTTTCTAGGACACCCTTTCCATATATATACATACAATCTTTGTAAATGTAGAATCGACTTTCAAATGTATTGAAGCCACCTTGTATCACAAAATAATTCTTTATGAGATGCTTAAATGAATCTATTAAGGTTTTTCTGAGGTGGTATGAGTTAACCCAAGAAGGACCAAATTACATAATGATACATTACACAGCATTACCAAAACTACTTTTTTAAATGTGTTATTTTAATTCCTCACTTATCATGTAAACCATTAGTTCTCAAACCTGGTCAAAAAAAATCAGAACCACGTGGAACATTTTAAAAAGTACAAATTCCCAGCACCCAGTCTAGATTTACTGAATCTCCAAGGCTAGGTATGGGGGTATCTTTATTTTTAAAGAACTGCTTAAGTGATTCTGGCATTCAGCCAAGTTTGAAAACTAGTGTTCTAAACAATATCACCTTAGATGCCTTTCTCTTTTAGGATCTGGATAATTTCATATAAATTTCATTTTAAATTTAAAGTCATCATAGTTATTATACAATTATAAACACCGATATACAGGGAAAAAATTGAATGACTTATTCAGAGATATCCAATGGGTAAAAATAAATCTTGAATAAAGTTTTCTATTCCTAATCTAATTCATCATACTAAAACCACTTTCCTTTCCACTAAATGCAGCATAAAGTTGAACTGTTGTAAATACAGGTAGTTTAATACAAACATACAAATGCATTTCTGCAAGCAACACTATAAAACGAGTTAACTGGTATAGATGACAATTTAGAATAGAATTTGAGATAATGATAACTGACTGTAATCTCAACATAAACGAAAACTGTGTAACAAACCTGTGTAAGACAGCCTCTTCTAAAAAATGGGGAAAATAAGGCTTACTACAAGTTAGGTGGATAGAAAGACAAATTCAATTCAGATGAAGTCATTTTGAGCTTCTAAGCTCTGAGAAAGATTTCAGTCTATATAATGGACTTAATGATTAGGAAAACAAACAAAAAAATCTAACAACAATAGATAAAGTACTTTCACTAGCATAATATAAAACTGAGATTTACAGAACACTTTACCCAGATTTCCCTTACCTAAAGTATCCACTTCTGTAACTGACTTTGTTTCTAGATGGAGATCAATATCCTTTGGAATGGTTAGTGGCTTACTTTCAATGTGACCATTATATTTCCTATAAAAATCAGACAAGTGACACAGAAAACAAGTTACCCTCACTGTTATTCAAGTGTTTGTATCAAACTAACTACAAATGAGGTTATAAATTTCACAGTGAAAAAGAAGAACTTCTAATATTTCATCAAAAAGGACATAAGGCACTCAAAAGTAGTTTTTAAAAGGGGAACTACAAAATATGGATGTAAATTATTATGAGAATATACAGATTACCAAGGAAAGAGTTACCTAAACTAGTGACAGAAACAAAACCTTGATTGCTAGCTTAGCACTGCACCCCATTTTTTCTGCTCTCTCCTATAGATTTAAAGACAGCCCTAACATCTCTTTCCTTAGGCACAAGAGCAAAAGGAAATGAAGACAAAATGCATTTCACTTTGAAATTATACACGTACACACACACATACATATAAACAGACCTGTAGCTATAAGCAAGTCAGAGCTGAAAAAATACATTAAGATTTATGTGCATGAGAAATTCTGAAATGTGAAAGGCTAGCTCAGAGTTGCTTTTACTAAGAATCATGGATGGAGGACAGCAACAGAATTCTTCAGGTACATGTGTATTATTTCCAAATTTAATTTTTAAACACAAACATAAATCAAAAGCAATAAACTTTCAGTAACAATAATTATAATAACAAGAAACAATTTCGCATTTGTTCTTGAGTAAGTATAAACTGGGAAAACCTCAGTAAAAATTTTAATTCACGTCAATAAATCAAATAATAATTATTGCTACTAAAACAGAATAGTGTTGTTAGTGCATCTTTCTGTAAACGTAAAGCATTTTCAACATATAAAAATTATTGTAAAAATAACAAAATTATTGACAAGGCATATAATAAGAATTCAAATGTTTATAAAATAAATACTGTACTACATAACTAAGTTTTACAAATGTTGACTATGGTAGCTGTGAAAAGGCAAATGTGGAATAGTTAAAAAGAAACACAGAAACTAAAAACTGACCTGGATTAAAATCCTGACTCCTAATAGTTATGTGAACTTAAACAACTCATTTAACTTCTTTGATCAACAGCTTCCTCATTAGTAAAACATAAATTAAATTACAGTGACTATTTAGGGTTACTGTGTGGATTAAATAAGACTGTGTAAAAGTGTTTTGAAAATTATAATATTAGGCAGAAATATTTTATTAAAGAACATAACCACTGGAATACAGAGAAGGAGGATTTGTACTTAATATTCCAATGAGCTTCAAGGTATATTTGTAATGATAAGTGAAAAAGAAAATGGTAGCAAGATCAGAAAAGACAGTCTTTTCAAACTTCCAATTTCATGTCAAATAATCAATAATCAATAATCTTCAAAGGATATTTTTTTAGCACCCATATATCCATTAGCCCACGTTAACAGAATTTTTATGATATACATGAGGAATTTGGTGACAATATGTTGTCACTGACATTTTATAATATATTAGAATCACAGAATCAGAGCCTAAGAAGTCCTCCCCAGCTAAGGAAACTAAGGCCCATTTAGAGAGGCTAACTAACATGCACTTTCCTTGAAAATTCAATATAAATAGGGGTACAAAATTTTAAAGCTGGAAGAATCTTTCACAATTACTATGTTTGGTCCTTCTACTTCACAGATGAGGCTGCTGTGGTCTATTCAGTGAGGTTTATTAGCAGGCAGTTTTCTTCAGAAACTTTAAGTATAATATTCAAGAGCTTGACGGGACCTAAGAAGTTAATACTGTCCACCCCTTTTATTTAAAAAATGAGAAAACAGAGGTAAAAAGCAAATGAATTTGCCCAGTATCTGAGTGGTAGCAAAATCTGGAAAAGAACCCAGACCAACTGGTATCTTTAAATGAGTTGTAAAGACATGGGTTACAGGTCTCCCCTATTCAATCCCCCACTAACAATTCTTAAGTAAAGTAATCACTTTTGTGCTTATATATTAGATTACTACACATTGGGTGCTCTTAAAGGGTAATTCAATATTATTTTAGATCATGGATTTTGACCTCAGATCTACCAACTGTTTATAGCATAATCGGTAAATGTTCCTTTAACCAAAGTACCAAAATATATTTACATAAATTCTATTAAATATTTGACACCTTACAAGCTTGGCAATATAACTTACCTATCTTTTCTGCTTTTCCCTTTTTGCTGCTTTCCTGCAAGAATTCTTAATTCTTCTTCTGTAGGATGTTGATACCAACGCAAACTAAGAGAAAAGTAATTCTTTTAAATAAAGAATTAAGATCACCAGAATTATTCACTTATTCAACAAATATTTGAGTTTCCTAATTGTGAAGACACTGCAGGGAAATATCAGGTGAAAAACTTTAATATGAAACAGATACTACTGCTTAAGTCTTAAAAGGTTTAGTTTCAAATCCAGCAACCACTTACCAGCACTTACTAGATGCCAGACCCTGCAATGTTGTTTGTAGGTAATTTTCTCACAACTGACAGTGTATTAATATCTATATTAAGATCATATTGGCTTACTTTAACAAACTCTGCAGGCAAGCTGACAGAAGCACATTAGAATTCTCCACCCATTACACGGAAGGAATTGTTACTTGTCTTAAAAAGAGAGTCCTTTGAATGCCCTCAAAACTACAAGTAGTCTTTGCTTTCCTTTTCTTTCTTTCCTCCCTTTAATTTAGTTGGAGAATTTGCGAACTTTATGTGTATAAGGATTCAAGTGAATTGCTGTATTTACAAAACCCTTATAAGGATTCAAGTGAATTGCTGTATTTACAAAACCCTTATACTCTTGGCTATAGCTAACCCTCTTCAGTTAGGGCTCCAAAAACAACTGACTGTATTTATTACCCCCACCAGCCAGTCAAAACAGCCAAACAAGTCATTGTTATTCCTTCCCAAGCCCCCACCTGCTCATTCTCAATTTCCTGTCTCACCTGAACTTTCTATCTGCCGGCCACCTAAATTTGATATTTGGGTTTTACCTTCAACATGCCCTTTCCACATATTATCATTAATTTGGTTCTTTAACTCTTAAAATTCTAAACTTGCCTACTTCCCTGAAAGGACCTTAGTTCAGCGTATCTTCCTCTCTAGCTCTGACTATGGCAAACCTCCCCTTCCTTTCCCCTGGACTAAAATGCATTCTGATCCCACCTTTATTTATTTTTCCGTAATGCAAATCGTATCAAGCTATATATGCCTGCGTAAATCCTTTCCAAGACTCCTCACAGAGTAAAGCAGTGAGTAAGGCAGTTAGGCAAGGACTCTGACCAAGGTCCTGCTGTTATAAAAAAGAAACAAGACACCTAGTATTGATAGATCTTTCAAGTTTTCAACCACAAAAATCTAGATTTTTAAAGTGAAATACCCCAATTTTTAAAAAATGCTACCGCTGATTTGCGGTTGTAAAAATACTGCTGTTTTAAAAATACTGCTGATTTGCTGTTTTAAAAATACTGGCAATTTGAGTAATAACTGGATATTTAATGATGTAAAGAAATTATTGTTAAAAATTTTTCACTGTAATAATGGGATTATACAAATTTTTTAAAAGCTCATATATTTTAGAGATATACACTGAAATATCTACGAATGAAATAATAATAATATTTGCTACAAAATAATGTTGGGGGGAAGGAGAGATGAAGGGGAGCATAGATGAAACAAACTGGCTACCAGCTATTGTGATGAATATACAGGAGCTATTATATTTGTTATATATTCACGATATTATTCTGTCTATATTCATTGTATACGTTTAAACGTTTGCATTAAAACTAAAACACACATTACAAGGCCAAATATAGAGTTTGTGACCTCCTATTTTCACAGCCTTTCACAATCTGACTACTGTCTGCTTCACCAGACTCACTTTCAAGAATTCTCCTTTTGTACATGACATTCTACCTAGACTAAATGACCTTTATTCCACAAATTCTTTCATCCCTTGGCATTTCTGCATATATTCTTCTCTCTGCTTGTAAACACCTATGCTACTACTGGCAAACTCCTAATTTACCTTTGATGGTTTATAAGGCAGTCTCTCTGTGGTATAATAAAGAATATACCTGGTCATTGTCCCCATTTCTTGGCACAGAGTTTCAAAAGCCCTTGAAATTTTCTGAGTGATAAGGGAGTCTTTATTATGCTAATGTGGGGACTCAGGGGGGACCTCTAGATAGCTTTGGGAAGGGAGGCAGGTCACCAGAAATACCAACCACATGATTAGAGTTGGAACTTTCAGCCAGGTCACCTCCAAGAAGAGGAAGTGGGTTGAAGATTAAGTTCAATCACGTGGCCATTGATTAAAAATCATGCCTATGTAATGAAACGCCATAAAATCTCTGGACACCGAAGCTCAGAGGAGCTTCCTAGCTGTTAAACACACTAAAGTGCCTGAAGGGTGACATGCCCTGATTCCACAGGGACAGGACATGGAAACTGCTCCTTCCCAAACGCCATCCGATGTGTAATCTTTATAATAAAACTGTAATCACTGCACTTTCCTGAGTTCTAGTTGTTATACAGAATTATTGAACCTGAGGGGGTCATGGGAACGCCCAAATTGGTAGCCAGTAGCTGGTTGTCAGAAGTATGGCCCAGGGATCCAAAGAACTTGCAGCTGGCATCTGAAGCCTAGGCATTCTAATGGAGGACTTTGCCTTTAACCTGTGGGATCTGTGCTAACTCCAGGTAGTCAGTGTCAAAATTGATTTGCAGTTGGTATCAGACCGGTTAGGTTAAAATGGAATATTCCGCTAGCTGACAGATGCTTGGAGTGAAGATTTTATGACTTACTTGTTTTTGTATACTTCAAAACTAGTACAGTGACTGGCATATAGTAAGTGCTCAAAAAGGATCAATGAATGAATTCAGTTCTCCTCTTAGTTTAAGGGTTTTACAATAAAATATATCTATCCCAACCCAAAATTCCCTAAACTATACTTAACACGGGTAAGGAGGCACTTCCTGAAATTTCGATTGAAGTCCAGAATTTTAACTTACAGTCGATTCTTGTTATTCGCGGTAGTTATGTTCTATAAAGTCGCCGCGAACACTGAACCATTGTTCCTAGGGGAAATACAGGGTTAGGTTCCCACGAGCCTCTGGTCACAACATCTTCATCAATCAATCAATACATACCCTTGTTTTATGTGTCTTTCTGTTTAAAGTAGTACCTTGTTTAATATATACTGTTGATTCACTAATATTAAATTCATGGCCAACAGTAATAAAACTCATGCGTGAGCAAAGCTTTTCTAATAACTGTAATCATAAGTACAGTATTTTCCTGATTTCTGTGAATATTTCTAGTGAATTTTCTCTATAAGGCATATCATAGCCTTCTTGCGCTTAGGAACACTAGATATCAAGCACTTCAGCACTACATGTGGGGGCCATTTTAAATAGCGAAGTCACCAACAAAAAGCAAAAATATGAAAAACATGGCACTAAATAGACCACAAAAAGGATACTTGTTTACAATATGAGAGGTACAGCAAGAAGGCCTCAGCTAGGAACCTGGGCCTCAGCTGGGAACAGGCCACTCAAATTTTTTACCATTCTGCGTATGTCTATAAATGACCTTGAAAGCACCACAAGTATGGGTTTTGGGGTTACAAATAAATTTTAGCAAGTAGGCAAATCACAAGTAGAGAATCTACAAATAATGAGAATTGACTGTATAACATTTAGGAGAACACATAAGCAATAAATCATTTATAAAGACTAAAATTAGTTGTTTATTTCTTTGAGAAATAATTATCAATGAAAGACTCTTAGTACTATAGGAAAACTTAAGTTACATTTAGAGTCCTGTAATAATAAAATATTATAAGATCCTTACATTTTCTAGGACCCACTTTCTTTTAAAATATTCTCAAGCCTTGTTTAATCTTATTTTGTGAATCCATTTTTCTAAAATGAATTGCATTTATTACGTTCAGGTCATCTTCATTAGTAACAATTACTGTTCAAAGCTAGAATCTAAAAGTACTGAGTGCTCTCAGGGACACTTCCAGTCTGTTACTCATCTATCTATCCATCTACCCATTCATCTATCCACCCGTTGATTTATCAGACATTTATGGAGCCCACTACGGTCAAGTACTCTGCCAGGCAATGGAGATATAATCACCCACAACAAAGCCAAAGTCCCTGATTTCTTGATGTTTATATTTCAGTTGGGGCAGAATTTAACCAATTTTTGAAAAGACAAACATCATATATTGGATACTACACAAAAGAATCAAATATGTAGTGAGAAAGAGACAAGCCTTAAGGTATTAGGTTACAAAACCTGAGATGACATTTGCCCAGCAAACTAAAGAATAAGAATGGAGTGCGAGAGCATTCCAGGCAGAGAAGAGTATGTCCAAAAGCACAAAAGCATGAAACAACTCAGAACAATGCAGTAACCAAAAGGGCAAGGAGGCAGTAGCACCATGTACAAGGAGAAACACATGAGGGAGGCTGAAGAGATAACAGGGAACAGGTCACGCAAAGCCTCTTGGGTCCACATGGAGTGTAGATTTTATGCTAAAATAATGGTTTCAAAGCAAGAGAAATAACTTGATTTACATTTTAAGATTTCTTTTACTGCTCTGTGAATTAGAACAAGGCAAGAATAGCACGGAAATATATTTCATTATCAACAGTTCTTGTAAGGTAAGGAATGGAAAGAAAGGATGGAATGAAGGATGATATTTACATTTCTGATTTGAGGAAGATGGTAGTACATTTTCTGACATAGAGTAGAGCAGGAAGAAATCAAGAATTTAAACATGCTGAGTTTTTAAGTACCTATGAGACATGAAGTGAAAATATCAAGAGGGCTACTGTATATTAGAATCTAGAGCTCACAGATAACCTGGGGCTATTATATAATTGTGGTATTTAAATCTATAGGCATGAATAACATCACCTAAGGGGAAAATAAAACATGGTAGAAGGCTAAATAGTTAATAAGGAAGTGGGAAAATCAAGTTTATGAGGACAAGTATGTAACAAATTCAGCATTGATGGAAAACAGGGAAATAGGCCCAAAACTAAGGAATAGATATGGGAGGGGCTTTGTTTTTTAAGAAGGAAGGGAGGCAGAGTTGTGACTCTTGTTTATTTTTTGTTGCTATTATTTTTAATGGGAGACCTTAAAAAAAGTGTGCTAACAGGAATAATCCAACAGAAAGGAAACAATTAACGGCAAAGAAGAGAGGAAATGGCCAAAGAAAAAAAGTCAGGGTGAAGGTTAGAGGGAATGGGATATAGATCATAAATGCTGGAGTTAGGTCTTGATAGCAGGATACCTCCTCCATAGGCCAAAATTAAAATATATAAACATTAAAAAAAAAACAAAGAGAGGCTGCACGTGTAACTAGGGTTGTGGGTTTGATGGCATGAAGATGAGAGTGACAGGCTCTGGTTTCAAGAGCCTAGAGTGAGGCTGAGGCAGGCATGTATAAATGAAGAGAGGATTTGGGTTGAAAAAGCTGTCTGAGAAGTAGAACACACAAAGACTGCCAGGTAGCATGGAGTAGCCATCTAAGGACATGAATTCAAAGTAAAACCTAAAGGTACAGTTGCACAATTTTCTTCAACAGTCAGTGCTTCATACACAGTTTGATTTCATATCATATGATTCCCATCTACTAAACTTTAAGTTCTGGTCTCAATTTTTGATCTTTTCCTTTGCAAAATGACTTGCAATTTGCTTGCCTCTGATGCACTAGGCCTTTCAAATATGGGCTTAGAAGACAGATATAAAAGTTTATCAGCCTTAGATTCGATGTTAAATAATGGTTACAAAAACACAATTAGAGAAAAATGCTTTATGTTAAGCAAAAGAAGCATGATGTAAAAATTACACATGAAATAATCACATCCATGAGGAGAAAATATGAATAGAAAAAATTAGAAAGAAATACAACAAAATTTACACAGAGATTGTCTTTAGCTGAGAGGAATATAGTTTGCTACCTCTTATTTTTCCTTTTTATCAATTTACCATCTTTTTTCTAAATCATAGGCATGTATTGTGTTAGTAATAGAAAAAAATTAAAAAAGAGTAAGTATTAGTAGAATCTCACTACAAAACTGAACCTCTTGCATTTAAGTTAAATTGTATTTTATGACATTTACTTTGGCTATTTTCACTTATATTCAGACTGTCAGCAGTGTCTCAGATAACAAAGCCAACTTGGTGTTATACTCCACTAAATCACTGAAATAATTTTTCAATAATTTTCTTGCATAAACCTCTTACATAAAGTAATATCAGGCTACAACCTTTCTTACTAAGGCAGTTCAAGAGCACTGAAAAAACATATACCAGAAAATACAGAATGTACTGACCCAGATTCTTCAAAAAAAAATTTAAGCAGCAATGCCATTTAAAGCAAACTACTTAAAAATTTTTCAGAAGTAAAAATTTCAGAAATTTAAAATGAAAATCTGAACATGAACAAATATGGAAAAGCTTAGTATTGAGAGAAAGCTAAAAAAAAGCTTTAATACATAAATAATCATACAAAACTCTTTCACAACATAGGCCACAACATAGATTTAGTCTCCATTCTAAATCTCTAAATAATAATTTAGAAGTGAAAAAAAAAAAACTTAAGGGAAAACAAACACCACCTAAAACCTAGAAAACCTTTCAGTACAAGTAACTAAAATATCATTTATTATACATATACATTCTCTTGTTATTTATTGGAAAATTTACTAGAATATCATGACATTCTGGAACTGGAAGTTAAGACAGCTAAGGCAGGAGAGCAAGGACTCAGGCATTCCATAAGGGTAGTAGCTTAAGGTTTAAACCTTTCCCTTAGGTCATAGGTCCCACCTACTGTGCATTTGAATAGTAGGTTTCTCTCACCAAAGGGAATTTGCCAATTCTTGGATCCCGCAACAGGCAAAAAGAGTTAAGAGCAATTGAATAGGGTGTTTTCACACCTTCTTTACCCAATATAGGATGAGACAAAATCAGAATAAATCCAACCGTAATATATTTTGAGTCAGGGACATATGAAGGGAAGTAGCTGACCAAAGTGAGAGCCTAGGAGAATAAAGGGGTAGAGAAAAATGCATAAGGTTTGAGCTGAACAATCAGGAAAATGGAAAGCAGGTTCAGCAAGGAAGCTATAAAGGAGAAAAAGCAAAATCCTACTCCTCATGCAAAACCCACTATTCAAATGTACAAAGAATGTAACCTATCACTTACCTCTCCATGAAAAGAGGGGCCAAGCAAACTTCAAAACAAAAAGGAACTTTAATTACATTAGAAAGTAGAGAATACTTTGGCTACAAATCAGTGGTATGCTGGACATGATAAAGAACTAATGTCTTTAGGCAACCTGAGCAATGGTTAGAACGAATGTTCCTTGCGTTAGGGAAAGCAATTCACAGTAAAGGTAAAGAGAAACCAACTTTCCACAATTTTTCTTTCCTTTGGGGAGGAAGGGAAGAGTAGAGCAACCTAAGAGCACTAGACTCTTCACACCTGAGTTTTTCAAGGTCAGTAATACTTGCTCACAGGTTATGGCAAGAAAAATTTTGCTGCTTAAATTCTTGTTAAAGCAGGAATGCCTCAACAGTCTGACAGTTATATAAAAAGGCATGTAAAAAAAGGAGAATAACATTTTCTAGAAGAAAAACATTTATCTATTAAAAAACTGGAAGAATGCAATACAAAATAATTATAATTTAGTAATGTGGAATAAATTTAATCTCAAATGGTGAGGAGAGGTATAGTTTTAACAGATGATATTTCTTAAACTCTTCTTCACACTTAGCATGCTTTTGGTAATCAGAAAAATGCTGATGTGCCTTTTAACTTAGAATAAAGGGTGACTGTAATCCTAGAGAAGCCAGAAAAATAAGTAAAAAGTAAGTAAGTAAAGAGAAACCATATACTGCTTATAATCTGAGGATATCTACTAGAAGGCTAAGCACAGCTAGGGAAAAAAGGTAGAAAAAAGAAAACCTTCAATAAATTACTCTATAAACTGCCAGCAGAAGTCACAGTGGTTGTGGAAAAGTTCACCTCCACCAAATTCAAACCTTGGTTCAAGTATGTCCGCTCCAGGACAAGGGTCTGGAATTTGATGAGCAGTCATAAATCAAATAATTACTAGACTATGAATCAGACTTCCAGCATAAAAGGCCTGGATCTGTTTCATTTTTCAGTATGTGAACAGGAGTAAAGCTAAAATTTTCTCATCTGTAAAAATGGAGACAATATCACCTACAGCAAAGAAGGACTAGGCACTTACCCATCCTGCTTTTACTTCCTAGGTACAATGAAAAGTGTATTTCCCAGCCTGTTGTGCACTTTGGCCTGAACCAGTCATATGGCTCCAGACTATGTAATGTGGGCAAAAATGATATATCTACTTCTAAGCTTGGCCCCTAGAATCTCCTGAAAAATCCACAGCCCACTCTCTCTCTACTTGCCAACCGGCATAGCATCTAATAGGACTCCAAAGCAGCAGAAGGAACAGAGGAGCCACAAGACAGAAGAAGCCTAGAATCCCTAAGTAACCACCTGAAGGATAGCTGAATCCTTGAATCATCATTTTGTGAAGGATCTACACAGAGAGCTGCCTGACCCCTCTCAGGTACCCCCATTTGACCCTGATTCCTGTCTGAGGAACTGAGTGAGAAACTTTTATTAAGTTCAGACACCAAGATTTATGAGGTCATAACATATCCCAATACATCTCTTCTTCCAGTTCAGAGTGTAGAGATCCAAATGAGATAACAGAAATAAAAATTTTATCAGTACAAAGTTCTATAACATTGTAAAGGTAATATTAACGGAATTAAACCAGGCTAAAGACTATGCATTATTTTTTTGAAAACTAGATTATCTACAATACTAATTACAATATATAAATGTTATTTAACAAGAGCTAGAAAACCAGTCAATTTTTAATATAAAAAATCAGCAGGTTAATTTATAAGCAAAAACTGCTAATTCCTTCAAGGTACTGACTTCTTCAGGAAATAGGCAGGCTTACTCATTAAGTCAACATAATACAAACAGGTGTCACTTCACACCTTCCATTCTAAAAGAGACAGAGGTTGATGAGAGATATGGACAGAAACTAATTTACATGATAAAGAGAAGCCATAACTTTTAAGAAAAATATGAATACTTACAATTTGAAGATATGATACTAGTGGAATAAATATTAAGTCGACAGATACCGAAACTAAAAAGAAGTTTCTTCTGTCATACCCATGATTAACCTATCGTGGTATCTACACATCTATTCACTTGAATAGTTCTATTAAATAGCTATTCAATATAGTCACTCCCAAACCATCCTACACTATTCATAAATTTAAAAGTCCTCATAAGCCTCTCCCTTTAAATTTCTTCAAGTATTTTAGAGCTGATAATCTAAGAAGGCCCTCAGATCTTTCTCCTTCAACTCAGCAACATCATATGGTTTAAAATGCAAACTGTCATTTCTGATCAATAATATTTTTACATGAGCAATTTAGAAGAGATTTTAGATTTTCTTAATATTAAAACAGTATCATTTCATATCACAAAAGGTTGGCAAAACAATAATGATCCCAAAATGATAAAATCAATATTCTTATTCAACAGAGTTAGGCAACATTGAGCAATATAGCTTCATGACCTAAAAATTTCAGAATTAATATTAAAGAAAAATAGATGATCTTAAGAACACAGAGCAAAACAAACAAAAACAGAAAGGAAATGAAACTAACTACAGCAGAAGAGTAACTATTACTAGAAAATCCTGATTGGTATCCTTGGAACCTGATTTGGAATTAGAGACAGCATTAATTACCACTAAAGTTAATCTATTTATAAAAGCAAATCAAGATCACAAAAAACATCAACTTCACGATTATTTTTGAAGGTTGAGCTCCTCTTCAAATTAGCAATATATATACTTATGACACATACTTGTCAAATGAGTAAAGATTTTAAATATATTGTTCCAATATTAACAAAGAGAATCAGTTTTCAAGCTCTGAAATTTTAGTTTTATAGAAACAAATGCGTTGCAGATTACGTAAGAAAGTAGAAGTTGCCTATAGACTAAAAAGGGACATGACTGCAAAGATCTTTAAAGCCAAAAGAGACCTGGAAGTCTCCCTGGAGACTCATCATAAACAAAAATCTAGAAATGTGCAATTCTTAGTAGAAAACAAGCTACCTTAATATGTATTTTACCTAGTTTATTAATTCAGATTCCTTTTATTTAGAATTAATGGTATTTGCCCAGCAGATGTTCACCCTTTCATGATCTACAAAAAAGGGTTTTTCCTAAGCAAAAAAAGGAAGCAAGGTTGCACAGGGCATAAACGTACATAGTTAAAAACTAGTCACAGATGATTTACTTTTTTCACTTATAAATAGCTTCGATGGGGCTTCCCTGGTGGCGCAGTGGTTGAGAGTCTGCCTGCCAATGCGGGGGACACGGGTTCGAGCCCTGGTCTGGGAGGATCCCACATGCCACGGAGCAACTGGGCCCGTGAGCCACAATTACTGAGCCTGCACGTCTGGAGCCTGTGCTCCGCAACAAGAGAGGCCGCGATGGTGAGAGGCCCGCGCACCGCGATGAAGAGTGGTCCCCATTTGCCGCAACTAGGGGGGGCCCTCGCACAGAAACGAAGACTCAACACAGTCATAAATAAATAAATAAAAGAACGTGAATTTCTTAAAAAAAAAAATAAAATAAAATAAATAGCTTTGATGAAGCTTTTATTTAACTTCACTAAAACTTCAGTCATTGTTTACTTTGCTAATAAAATATACATTTTTAAACTGCTGTTCTCTCACACATTCCACACACATGTGTGTGCCTATCAGTGTTCAAAAAAACTTTTTAAGCAGTCTAAATAATATTTTCCTATATTTAAACACTGATAAGGAAAAAGTATAAAGCATTAGAGAAGAAGAATATACTTAAAACTAGAAAATAAATTTAAGCTTTATGGATAGAATTGCTTATTATTGGTCTTGCAGTATATGAAATCATTACGAGGATAATAGCTATCCACTGCTTTCTAATTTCCAACGGTCTAAACAGAAGAAAATTGATATACAAATCAATAATAGAATTTGGTTATTCATTAGAGACAAATAATTGGAGCAAAACTATAGTCATGGTACCAAATCTATAATTTACCTTTCATAATTATACAAGATTGTGGCATGTATTTCTGTATGCAGAGTTTTACTGCTTTTGCCTCACTACACCTCCTATATTTACCTTCTTTACTTTTGATTTTATACTTTTATTGTACAAATTTCAGCAAGGTAACTTACCTCCTCTGCAGAAGGAGGCGACAGTAGTAAGCTTAAACTGCAGTAAACAAAATTAAAATCCTACAAAACAACTTCATCTCCTCCTCACTAAATTAAAGTTTAAAATTATTTGCAGTAAAACAAAGAGCCCCTAATTCTCATAATAAACTCTCAAGTAAGTCACCAATAATAGGATATGTGCTTTGAGTCACTTTTTCCAACAATGGTAAAAATATTTAAGCACTTCCATTTACAGTCTCTTCCTCTTGTTGACCAACTTTTATTAAAGGTAACTAGAAAAGTCATGTGATAGTTCCAGTGGCCATGGACAGAAAGGGATAGAGAAGGAAGGGACTAAATTCTTGACCATGACCCTATTACCTTTGTACTAAACAGATAAACTACTAATATCTCAAGTAAGAGAAATAAGGAAGCTAGATTTTCCTCATTATTTTCCTTTTTCATGTTTTTAGAAAATTGGAATTAGCACTTCACTTCTAGGAGGTTAATCAGCCTGGTAAACTAAACAAAGATTTGAAAGTGCCAGTCAGAATCAGCCTATCCTTGCCTTACCTGCCATTACAGAGTAGCCATCGAGCAAGAGAATAGTGAGGTATAATCTTCTGCATGACACTGGCCATCACCATGGTAACAACCAGCTGTATACCTATCACACCCTGTGTAAAGAAACAAACAAACAAGTTTAACAATGAACGAATTTAGATTTGAGGACATTGCTGAAAAGCTTTCTATACATTTTGAAAATTATACTTTAAGAAAGATGGATTTACTACTAAAATACATATTATTCTGCCATTTAGGTATTCAAGACCACATATGTTTAAACTTAAAATACGTGATCTCCTCTCATAATCCTCTACAAGTTAAAGTAGCATACACATTCAAAATCTATTCCCAAGAAATGTTCTCCATTACTTAAGTGTACCAAAATGAAGTGAAAAATGGTGATTTTGTTTTTTTCATCCTTCTCCAAAGTTACTCTATTCAACACACTTAAAACACTACCTTGGCTAGGTCTAAAAGCAGTATGCGTTTTTTTAAATTCTAGGGTGGTAGTGAATGACTAAAGAGCATTAACTATAGTAAGTGTGATAGCAGAACTGGCCTGAAAGTCACTAGAAAAAAAATTTTAATTCATGCTGTCATCACCAACTTCCAGTGGGTGGGCCTTCAACAAGGTCCAAAAATGCCCGTAGTTTGCTCTCATCAATCCCTCTCTTGTTCTCCGTAATACCTAATTCAAACCTTCTCCCATCTCCTCACACCTCCAACTTCCCTCAAACTTCTTTTTAAAATTCTTTTTATTTAAGTATAGTTGGTTTACAATCACAGCAAAGTGATTCAGTTATACATAAATACATATATACACACATATATATTTTTTCATATTCTTTTCCATTATAGGTTATTTCAAGATATTGAATATAGTTCCCTGTGCTATACAATAGGACCTTGTTATTTACCTATTTTATATATAGTAATTTGTATCTGCTAATCCCTAACTCCTAATTTATCCCCCTCACCAAACTTCTAACTCTCTACTCAGTAAAGAACATCTTCCAGTTCACAGAGAGAAAAACAACAGCATCAAATGAGAACTCTCACTTGCCACCGACAAGCTCACAATCACTTGTATCTGCACCCTTCTTCTTCCACACCCTCTAGAAATAATAGAGCATCTTCAGTATAAAGCAAATCCCTCTATCTATGCTTCAGAGCAAATCCTCTCATTGATTTTCAGGAACCTTAACCAATGAATAGCTTCCCTCCCGTATCTTCCTTAATCTCTTCTCTATTTAAATCCTTCCTATCAGCATTTTAACACCTTTCACCTTTCTAAAAATACCAATAATTTTCCCTTATTCTACAGCCCTCCCCTTCTTCAAATACGTAGCCACTTTGCAAAAGACTTGTTTTCACTGTTTCTATGTTCTCATATGCCCACACAGTTCCCATCTGACTTCTGCTTCGGCCCATTCCATTATAAAACACCTACAATCACAATCACTTCATCTTGCCAAATTACCCTTCCTTATCTTAAATCTCAGCAGAATCCCAACAAGATCTACCAAATCCCTTGCTTTACTTCCACCTAGATGACCATTTCTTTATACTCCTCTTTGTTGGCTCTTCCTCTATCTAAGCAGTCCAAAAATAAAGTTGAATTCCTACCTCAAACCTAATATGCCAAACAAGTGCATTAAAAAAATGTTAAAATGTTTTTAAAAAGTAGTATAGTTTATCTGGTTTAAGAGCATGGACTCTGGACCCAAACTGCCTGGGATAGAATCTGCCATCTACTAGCTGCATGCCTTCTGGACAGGTTATTCAAACATTCTGTACCTCTATTTCCTCTTCTATAAAATAAAGCTAATAATTCAACCTACCTACTAATCAAGCTGTGGCTAGTAATTGTGCCTGTTACAGAGTAAGCAGTCAATATGAAGTAGTACTATTTGTTGTTATTGTCATTATTATCACTATTATGGGATAACTTTGTTTTTAATTTCAAGAATAGAGGAGACTTTGCAAAAAAATAACCAATGTTACTTCTATAAAAGATAAATTTAAAAAACAAAATAAATGGAATCATACCATAACAAATGACATGTCTCCTAAGTGATAAAAGAACACAAAAAAATTTTGAAAAAGTCAGGTTTCATTGACTGTAACAAACTGTTCAATCGACTGTACACCACTGTAACAAATGCACTATCATGATGTGGGATGTCGATAGTGGAGGAGGTTGCGCACATGCCAGGAAGTGGATACGG
This sequence comes from Balaenoptera physalus, assembly GCF_965194825.1. Lineage (NCBI taxonomy): Eukaryota > Metazoa > Chordata > Mammalia > Artiodactyla > Balaenopteridae > Balaenoptera > Balaenoptera physalus. The sequence goes on along the minus strand of NC_138890.1, from coordinate 107,293,248 downwards.
AACCCTCTATACCTTCTGATCAGTTCTGCTATGAACCTAAAACTGCTCCAACAATATGAGATTTTAAGAAAAATCAAATCCAATTTATTCACAGAGAAACAATATAAACAATGTCAAAAGACTAACTGGGAAAAAGTATATGTAACTCATATCACAAAGGGATAATTCGCTTGTTAGATATTATATAGAGTTCTTATAAATCAATTAGTAAAAGAACAAATACCTAATTTAAAAAGAGGAACAAAAATGTACTTACTGTTCTTTAAAAAAAAGTAAAATGGCTCTTAAACAGGACTGTTTTTAAAATGCCTTTGAAACCTGCCTCAACTCTGGTTTCACTGTGGATATTTTAATGCCTTAAATTCTACCAATTGGGTTAAGATTCAGACCACTTTTATATTCACCTAACATCAAAGGTTACATTTTTACCTTTTTTCTTTCACATTTCCTATCACTTGAATTTACTATCCTATTTTCTATGTAGATTGTGATAGAAGTTCTGCAATCTCCATACAATGAATGCTGCTACAAAGAACTCTTTCAGGCAGAACAAGGCCAAGAAATATATTAGCAAGTAGGTCAGAAGGTTAGTCTATTTGAGATTATAGACTTAAAAGCAAAAGATAATTTTTTTAGTCAGGGAAAGTTTTGTGGACAAAGTGAACCTCAATCTAGCCTTGAAAGAAATGTGATAGTATCACAGTATCTTCAAGGTCATTTAGGACAATCTCTCATAAACATATATAACAATTTATTAAAGTGTAAGCTCCTTAATAGCAGAAATCATATCTTAGTCACACCTAATAAATGTTACAGGTATTAAATGGCATTTCAGAAAGACTGATCTGGAAGATACATATATGATGGACTGTGATGAACTGGGGAAAAGAGGCATCTTGCCAAACTCTCTCCTCTTACTCCAAATCACTAAGCATAAACTGCTGATAAACCCACTACTGAAGAATGTAAACCATGTGAAGGCAAAAACAAACAAAAATCAGCAAATTGGACTGACTAGAATTAAGAATAGCAACTAGGCTTCTGCAATGATCCAGACCAGAAATGATGATGCTTTAAATTACTGTGGTTATCTCTGGTACTCAGAAGAAAAATGCATTCTAAGGATATTGTTGAAGAATTCAGAGACTGATGGTATATTGAGGCAAAGGAGGAACTAAAGAGATCAACCCCAAGAAAGGCAAACATCATTCTCAATGTTGTAGTTAATGTTTGACTAAAAAACATTCAATGGAAAAGTGTAACTTCACTCCATTCATTTACCTTACTATGCCATTTCCATCTTTTTAAATGCAGTTGAAAATACTCTCTCAAAACCTCATCTATATACTGGGTTAAATATATAATAGAAGTTTTCTTCCAACTTTCTAATAGAAGTCAATAAATCTTTCTGAGAATGAATCAGCTGTTAGGTGACTATATATGTGGTACTGAAAGAAAATATGTTGCTTTTTTCCCAGTACAAGAATCTACCTAATTTTTTGAGAAGTAATTTTTAAATTATATGGAATATATGTCCCCAAAGTTATTCCTTTTCATACATATTTAGAAAAGAGTCCTTGGAATATATTTTCAAAATGGCAACCATTTTATAGAATTATATGTTATCAATTTAATATATTATTAATACTAAACTTAGATCAACTTTTGAGACATTACTATACAATTGACAATTACAGTGTTCATGCCAGGGATTAACATATTGAAATATAAAGTTTTCAATTCATTAACTAAGAGACACAATCATTTGAAATTTAAAAACAAGCCATTTAAATAACCTGCCTTCACTGACCAACTTAAATGTCTATGTATGTCTAAGTTTATACGAAACAGAATTTTTGAAATGTTTAAAAACCAAATTTCCTGAATATTTTTCATTATTTTTAATTAAAAGATAATGCTTAAGTAAATTTAAGCATAAACAAACATAAATTTCACAAGAAAAAACTATTAAACTGGGTAGATATGCGCTGAAACAATAAAGTCCATCATGGCTGAACTCTCAAACACACAACCATATGGGTCATTGACCCAAGTGGCCTTAATGGTTTTATTAGGGCCTCAAAACAATAACTTGACCAAAGAGATGGTTTCTGTCTGGATTCATTGCCCCTAGGCCCCAATTCTCTTGATAACTGGAACTGGGGAAAGTCAATTATGAAATAGCTCATAAGCACCCAAGAAGGGTGAAACACTGGGGCAACTTAGGTTTCAGCCTTTCCACATCTATTAACCTGAGGCCATGAAGAGCAAGAAAAAGTTATTTGCCTTTAGTCTACAGAAGAATGATCATTTCAATTTTTGTTAGTAATCGTTTCTGGGTAGGTTAAAAAAATTCTTACCAAGGAAAATTAAACAATTCTCCAAGAAATAAAATATATCAAACAGCAGTATTTTACCTTGCTTGACAATACTGACAATAAAACTCCCCAAACTTAAAAACAAACATGTTGCAATTTTTTTTTTTAAGATTTTTTTTGATGTGGACCATTTTTAAAGTCTTTATTGAATTTGTTACAATATTGCTTCTGTTTTATGTTTTGGATTTTTGGCCGCAAGGCATGTGGGATCTTAGCTCCCCCACCAGGGATCAAACACAGAAGTCCCAGCAATTTTAAAATTCAAACTTGGAACAATATTATGTCAACCTCAGCGGAGTTGACATTTTGTTTTGTTTCATTAAACTAGCTCTGCTGCTGACAACAGACTGAAACAAAGTATACATTGTTTAGCATCAGAAGGCAAGTCAGCATATATACTTGGGACTCACACCACCCAAAGGGTTTTAATTATCACCCCCCTTGAATAAGTAAGAAGGGAAATAAAAGAAAGAGGCTGTTACCCAATGACGTTGCTATTTTCGGTTTCTTAACTTTTTACATATTTTAGTGATAGCTAGACATGTTGAAACAGACTTCTTAGAGATGCTCAAATGATTTATACTACAAAAGAAGGGGTGAACTTTGTTATTTCAATCTAGATTCACATAAAACTTAGAATTCACACACTGAGCATTTAAGCAAACCATCTCTGAACAATTTACAAATGAAGAAATCAGGGTCCAAACAGCAAAGACCACAGAACTACTCAGTCACAGACTTATCCAGAACCCAGACCCCTAATTTCCAAGCGAATGCACTAAGTCGTTTCAGTGCATTCAATGAACATTTATCAAGTAACAAACTACAGGCACTGAACCACCTGCACACAATAGGGAGAAACAGCACAGTCCCTGCCGTCAATGAGCAACCAGTCCACTAACAGAGTAAATGGACCCTCACAATACAAAGTTATGAGAGGACAGGCACAGGATTCTATGAGAACACAGCAAGAGAGAAGAGAGAGAGAATACTAAGGGCAAAAAGCTGTGAAAGGGGATGATGGAAAGTAAAGCATGAGTCAAGACTTGGTGGAATCAGCTTGATGAACCATCAGTGATATCTGCTTCACATAGGATGACAGTAGTCCAAAACCAGATACTAAAGGGCAACACTTACAGGTTTATAATTTAGCCTGAAAACAATAAGGAAACCCATGAAAAGTAATATGACCAGATCAGTATTTAAGAAAAGTTGCTCTGGATCCTATGTAAAGACTGGATGAGGGCTAACCCGGCAGCACTAAGACAACTGCCCAGGTATGAAAGGAGGAACTGCACTAAAGGTAGTAACAGTACTGCAGGAAGGAGAGGTGCAGCCTCTCTTACGCTGGTGATAAGAACTATATAGAATCATTATATATTATAGTGACAAATGAGTTAGGGTCTTGGCCAAACAATGTTAAAAATCTATAAATTCAAATTATGTCACTACAGAAATTATTTATATCCATAAATGAGAAAAGCAAACAAAAATTTAATTAACAAATATAGGCTGTCTGCCTAACATACATCCAATATCTTACTGGCCATTATTAGAAACTTGGCAAAGGACTTCTGTGTTTCACTATTATAACCCAAATACTCAGAGCAATGACATTTAGAATAATTCAAGGCACATAGTAGAGTTGAAAGAACGAATGACACTACTACAAAACCATCTGTCTTAACAGAACTTAAAATCCAAGATTATCATATTAGGTAACAACAAATATATTAAGACAATGTTGGAGCACAAAACTGCATAGTACTATGAACAACAGTTACAGAAATTCAAAAAATTGAATACAAAAGTTTCATAGAGTGGATGAGTAAACTGAAATCAAGGAAGGGACTTCCAGGCTAAATGACAAATGTGAACAGAGTAACCATGGGACAGCAAAAAGCTTAACTCAACCAAAGCAGACTTTAATATATGACAAAGAATTGTGAGAAATCAGATGAAGACAGAATTTCAGATTGTTAAAGAGTCTTTAAAACCAAGAGGAGGGATCGAGCTGAGATGTCTATAAAGATCACCTTGGAAGGCTTTTTAAACAGTCAGGGGTAGGAGAATAAAATAATGCAAGTAACATATAAGGAAAATTAGACATAGCAATATATTGAGCAATTAAAGAGAAAACCTAAGACTAAGATAGAAACAGTTGAAACTAGGAAGGAAAGAACAAAACTAAAACTTGGTCAGTAGAAAACCAATCAGACTTTGAGTGTGACTGACCATGAAGGAAAACAACTATAGAATAAAACAGGATTGTCTCAAAGGTTATTTCAGGATGCTTTAGTTTCAGTGACTGGCAGAATCCTAGAGCCACTGACAAAAAAGGTGTAGGCTGAAGGAAACTCAAGAAAGTGGACTAACAACCCTACCACAGGCCTCCCACCTTGGCTGCATCCTCAGCCATTCAGAACACACATAGAACATGTTTCTCTGGTACAACCAATTCTACATCAGACAGACTGGCAATAATCAGATTTGTAAGAGTTCTATCAATTAATATACAGTGAAACATAAGCTATCAAGTGAATCAGATGCTCGAGTTCACTAAGTGCTCCACTCCATTACTGTCTTAATGATACACTGGAAGTCAAACTATAAACAGGCTGCTTGGTACGTAGTGATTCAAAGCAAAAGGCATCATTGAGGGATATTTCATTCACGTAGAGATGAAGTCTGAAGAAATACACAAAACAGCCCTCTAGAGTATAAAATACTCCAACACTAAATAGTTCTGGATAAGTATGTCCAATTCTGGCTATTTAAACTGTTTTTCTCGACTTTCAAACGACAAAACTACTTTCCAATCCTATTTCTTTAGACGAAAACCTATCTAAAATTTTCTCTATCTTTTGACACGTAAATACCATTTGATTTGGCTACAATCTAGTCTACCTTAGGTCTTGCAAACAATCCACATCTAAGTTCAAGGTAAGAGGACAACTTATTTCTTCCATCACGTGTTGATTTTATCAAACTATTAAAATGTTAACCACCCCTCATGCCACCTACAAATAATATGTGATAAGTGGTATGGTAGAGGTCAGTGCACAGTGTTATGGGAGCATTCCAGGAAAGGCAGTGATTAAATCTCCATTAGAGAACTGGGAAAGAGTTGTTCACAGAGGTGACATCTAAACCAATGTCACAAGGTTAAAGTAGTATCCCATTGTCAGACAGAAAAGGAATACAAGTTTAGACAGATACACCTATTTGTACCAAGAATGTAAATGGCATGAGCTAAAATAATAAGCAGTTCCACACAGCTAGATTTTGGTATGGGCTGCCCAAAATGGACTCTTCTGCAGGCACTTAGAAATAAGTCCAGGATCCTAAGCCTGGAAGTAACTAAACCAAATATATTTTGGAAGGATAACTCTGCCACTACAGTGGAAAAATAAAGTGGAGGTGGGTAAAAGTAATTGGAAGCAAAGAGCTAGATTAGATATCTGCTGAAATAGTCCAACCAACACCATAAAAGCCTAAACTAAAACAGCTTCAAAAACAAGAGCAAAATTAAGAACATTTTTTTAGAGGAAAAAAAAGGAATTAGGCATGAGGTCAATAATTATCTCTGCAAGAAAAGTATCAGTAGGTAAAGATTAAACTTAAGTGATTATGTAAAGATAAAATGAGAATAATGGCCATAATTATTCCTTGGAAAAATTAAGCAGTAAGAGGAAAATCTGACAGTTACTAGAAAGGTTCACATATAAAAATATACATTTGTAAGGGGGAAAATATACATACTTAAGGCAAAAGGGAAGGAACCAATATAAGGGGGCTGCTAAATATTCTAAAAAGGAGTTAACTGTGGGTATTGCTTATGAATCAGAAATAGATGAAACCAAAGGCCTAAGTTGAAAGTAAAACTTTATGAGACCTTGTTCTACTGAACAGAAGCACAAAAGGTATAGAGACGTATTAAATTGAAAAACTGAGGTCTTCAAACGTTACATAACTTGGCTGGGGTGGGATAAGGAAAAACTAGGTCAAGATTTTTGATGTCCTGCTTTCCACTGGGTATAGTCATTTTGGAAAACTCATTACATATCACTTCAAAGTCTTCAGATCATTCCCTAAAAACCATGATAGGGTAGGGAGTTGATCTGTAAAACAAAAGAGGGGAGGGGCAGCAAGTCATGAGAATTTTGACATAAAAGTTAACGGAAGAACTGAATGAATAATTGCCAAGCAACTACAAGTCTGCATGACTCAGTAGCTCAGGTACAACATCAGAGAAATGAAAGACGTGGAGTTAAAGGTTAAATCTGCAGGATAATTAAGTAGCTGGTCAAAAGAGCCAAAGAAATGACCGAAGTGGACAAAGTTTGAGAGATCTTGAAAAATAACCGCATCAAGGTCAAGATCTTGGCAATGTGACTGAGAGGATGTCCAGAAACTTAAGAAAGGTCTGATGAACTTATACATGTAGATGACTGACAAACCCAAGCTGCATTTTTATAAACAATTACTTCCAATAAGTCCTTTAATAGAATTGAAGGCTATCTAAATTTCACCCAGAAGAGAAATTCTTCCATATAATGCCAAAGCGGATAAAAGCATAAAACAATCATGAATAGGCAGGGAGAATTCCTCCCCGCAGACCATCCCTAGAATCCCAGGGTTGACTATACAGGCTATCATGGCCTTTATCTGGTTTTATATCATAGCTCCAGCCCTTACAGACACAGTAAACAGACCTGAAAATAAGGAGGTCTTTGCTAAACAAATGAAATGAAAATAAAAGGTTTTGGTAGGAAAGCTGTTAAAGAATATGAATAAAGTCACCTATTGATATTTAACAGACTTATTGATTGAATCATATGAAATCAGATATTTGTTTTGACCTACAAAACAGCAATTTCATATTAGTTAAATTGTTACTACAAATAGAATTATATACACATAATATATAGAAGGTAAAATGACAGAAAGGGAATTGGAAAACACAATTATCAAAAACTATGATTTGAACTCAAATGACATGGGTTTTCAAATTTAAATGTTTACAGAATTAGTCCGGTTTGCCAACATTGATGTTCTGCACCACAAAATTTAATTTCTTTAGAGTAAAAAGTACAAGCAGAAATTTTTATTGTTTCCGAATTCAGAATAAGAAATTTAATGTACTTTAAAACTAAGGTCCAAAACCACAAACCTTCAATAAAATGCCTCGGTTCACCCTAAGTATCTTAATTAGACCTACAACATAGTAGAATGCATGAATTTGACATAACTATATTCAGTAATAGCAGCTCCAGATTTTCTGCTGAAGATGATGATAGAAAGCCGTTTTTCAGAATTTGATTAAACTTAGAAAAAAACTTAAGATAATTTTCTTATGATATAAATTGATAAGGCAAAGTGGAAGACCAACAACAAATAGAGTGCAAGGATCAAGATGCTTTTTCCCGGGCTTCCCTGGTGGTGCAGTGGTTGAGAGTCTGCCTGCCAATGCAGAGGACACGGGTTTGAGCCCTGGTCTGGGAGGATCCCACGTGCCGCGGAGCGACTGGGCCCGTGAGCCACAGTTGCTGAGCCTGCGCGTCTGGAGCCTGTGCTCCGCAACGAGAGAGGCCGCGATAGTGAGAGGCCTGCGCACCGCGATGAAGAGTGGCCCCCACTTGCCGCAACTGGAGAGAGCCCTCGCACAGAAGCGAAGACCCAACACAGCCATAAATAAATAAATAAATAAATAAAATATTTAAAAAAAAAAAAAAAGATGCTTTTTCCCAAGGATACAGGACACTCTAATTAAATATAATTTATAAACCATTTTATTAATTTCAACACCATATGTGTTGAAATTAATAGTTGTTTATTTTATTTTTTTATAAATTTATTTATTTTATTTATTTATTTTGGGCTGCGTTGGGTCTTCATTGCTGCAAATGGCTTTCTCTAGTTGCGGCGAGCGGGGGCTACTCTTCGTTGCGGCATGCGGGCTTTTTATTGCGGTGGCTTCTCTTGTTGCGGAGCACAGGCTCTAGGCGCGCGGGCTTCAGTACTTGTGGCACGTGCGCTCAGTAGTTGTGGCTCGCGCGCTCTAGAGCGTAGGCTCAGTAGTTGTGGCTCGCGGGCTTAGTTGCTCCGCGGCATGTGGGATCTTCCCGGACCAGGGCGCAAACCTGTGTCCCCTGCATTGGCAGGCAGATTCTTAGCCACTGCGCCACCAGGGAAGTCCCTAGTTGTTTAAAAGATAATTTTCCAGTTATAGTAGGTTGAATAAATTATGCAATATCTCATGTAAAGGAATACCATACAGTCATTAAAATGTTGATGAAAACTTAAATATTTTTAAAGATGTTAACAAACTACTTTATCTCTAAGCAAAACAGGCATAAATGTTTTATTATAATACTGATAAATAACAAACAAAAGGTTTAATGTAAGACATCCCTAAATTCTGCCACTCTTCCTTAACTGTAAGAGTTATTTTCTGACAATATAAAAAATTTCCCTACAGATCTATATTCAAAAAAGCTATTAGTCAAAACTAATAAATTTATATTTGACATTTACAAATCATCTTGCTTATTCTAACCAATTCCTCCTCATTCCTCAACATTCATTTCCTCTATAAAACCTTCCTGGCTACTAAAAAACATATGCATAACTCCAAAACAGACTTTATTATGCTGAGCTGTAATTTAAGGGTCTCTCCCCCACTAGAACTGTACTTAACTCATTTCTTCAGCCCCAACTCCATTCCCAGAAAAGCGCCTTGCAAGGCAGGCTTTCATTACAAGTCGAATATTTACTTTTTAGATGAAATAAAAGGATAAAGCAAAAATTTGCCCACTGTTCTTCACTATATTCAGTTTCCTATACATGCCAAACACTGAACTTTATTTACAATAAAGAAGAAAATTATTCACTTTAAGACTGAAAGACAATACATCATGCACTCTGCATACCACAGAGTTAAGAGTTGTAGCTATTTTGGGGGTGGGACAGGGAGGGTAGGAGGGAGGGAGACACAAGAGGAAAGAGATAAGGGGATACATGTATATGTATAGCTGATTCACTTTGTTATAAAGCAGAAACTAACACACCATTGTAAAGCAATTATACTCCAATAAAGATGTTAAAAATAAAAAACGCAAAGAGTTGTAGCTATTTTTACAAGATAATCCTCTCAATTTAATGTAGTAAGTATTGCAAATACTTTCAAACTTTGGTTAAGTGTGCTAATAAAGCTTTACTAAGCAATTCAAAATAAAAATTTCAGCTTATCTCTAAATTTTAAGCCAAATACAAAAGCCAAGAAAACTTAATGTGCACCCCTAATATTAACTGTTAGAAAAATGCATTCATTGTTAATATTTTAATATGTTGAGTAATTAAACACTAGAATCGAGGTAGTTCTGTCACTAACTAGCATTAGTACAGCAACTAGACAAGCCCTCTCTAGGACTCATTCCTTATCTACAAAATGACAGGAGTTGGCAAATGATCTCCAAAATCTTAAAAAAGCTTACTGATGATGACTGTAATACTTTAATTAAATAAACAATAGATTGCTGGCATTCACATATTTACCATTTCTAAGCCACCATCAAAGCCTGTGATACGTGGTTATTGCTAATGGGAATGAATAATTATCACTTCCTCATAAGAATTAAATGAGCTAATATTTATAGGAGACCTGCATAGAAATCAGAGCTCCAAGTTAATGTAAAGGAGTACACCTAGCCCACTGCCCAGCATCTTACCTCAAATAGTGGTTTGCAGGAATTTCTCTTAGGAGATTTGTGAATGCCAGAGGTTCTAGAGTCCTTTTATTTATTTTTTTCTTTTTTTAAACTTAGCTACTTGGCCAATTGTCTCTTATTAAATGATTTTCTTTATGATTTGAAAAAATTTTTAGTGACTATCAAGAGAAAGAACTATGATGACCACAACTACTTCTGACAGTAATGATTGAGAAACTCTCTATTAAAGTCAAGAATAAGTACTCAATAAATGTTAGTTGAAATCAAATTTAAAAATAGTTTTAAGCAAGTTACTACTTACACTACAATGAATTTTACCAAAGCTTTCTTATCTGTCCCTCCTGACTGGAATATGTATTTCATTGGCAATTCTAATTGCAGCTATCCAGATTCTTTTCAAATTCCTTTATGGCTTAAAAATTGGACTAGGAAAAGATTAGTATAATCAACATGAAACATCTGACCTATCCAAACAACTAAACTGTCTAGGAATAAATGATACAGTAAGGCTTCATTGTCTTAACGTTAATTAAGACAATAGGGAACAGAGCGGGAAGTCAGTAAGCATAAACTTAAACAGAAGTAAAATTCTACTGATGAATTAGCTACTAATAAAAGCAAAACTTTCGAGGAAAAAAAGGCATGGCTTCTCTTTTGAGCAAGACTGTATCCAGAAATAAATGATTCTATTCATGGAACACTTAAATGCATATGCCCATAAACCATAAAGAACTGGAACTATTTTCTAATCAATTATTTATACTCACCATAAAAATAGCCAAAATCTTCAGAAATGATAAAAATACTTAATAAACACTCAAGTTAATAAAGTTTTAGTTGAGCAGAACCCTCCAGTATGACTTTTTCTTTCAGGAAAAGAAAACAGGCAACTATGGCACTGCTTTTTCTAAGTGGATCATTGCACGTAGGCAAACAGTGGAAATCAACAGGTAGAAGATAACAAAAATCAGCTAAGCACTGTGTAAAGGGCAGACATTAAAACTATATATAAAAAACAAGCAATTCAAGATTACTGTTTCAAAAGGCTTTTATTACTTATCACAAAGATAAAAGTATTCAGTTTATTTAAAAAAAGAAAAATGGCCATAGCCTTAGCAGTGCCTTATCTGTGACATTAACTGATGGCAGTCTACTATCATATATTTATAATATGGAGCTTGTTGAAGTTCCTACTTTCTAAGTAATTTCTACTGTTGGAGAAAAGTCTCCCTTTCTCTAACCAATGCCCCTTAGTATTTCCATCTCATCTCTTCTTCACAATCCAAACCTCTCTACTTCCAAGAATTTATTGCAAAGATTCATCATTATCATCTAGCACTTCAATTTTTTTCCCTAAAGGATCTTTATAATAAATACCTAGCTAGCTAGCTAGATAATTAGTTTATGGTCTCTCAGAAGTTTCATGGGGAGGTAACTTTTACAAATTCTTCTAGCAGTAAAAACCTTTACTAGAGTGTGCTGAATGTCTGGGAGGGAAAGCAAGATACTCTACAAGACCACATTCTTTGCAACTCAGGGAGGGAACAAAGTTCTAGTTGCAAGCAATAGGCAATCCAAGTGAAAAGAAAAGGAGCAAGCCAATCCTGAGAGCCCTCAGGAAAAGAAATGGGCTGTGAGACAGGCTTGGAACAAATGTGACACACTACATGCTTACGCTGATAAGAAATTCCAATTCACCACAGGTCCTCATCCCCAGTTCTCTAATTGCTCCACACTTCATCAGTGTTACTAGTTCAACCCCAGGCCTAAGGGAAATTAATGCTTTGGCGTGAAGGAGTGCCAGTTAAGGTAAAAGGAATATGACAGAATCCTTATTGTGACTTACTGCAGCAGTGTCAGATGTATTTAGCATCTGAGTTAGAAATGCCAATCATTAGCACTACACATGACAGTAATAATTAATTTCTCTAATACCATGAGATGTGATACTAGGTAGTAACTAGGTTGGGAAGGATTTTCTAGAAATATAATCACTAATTATAATATTACTTCTATAGGAAAATGTTTTTGAAATTCAATCCTTTCATAAGTTAAAACTTATCAAAGATAAACAATAAGATTGGCACAACACTACAGTGGCCAAACAGCCTGATTTAGAAGTCAAATTCCACCACCACTAGATGTGATTTTGGATGAATTACTCTAATGTTGCTGTGCCTCCATTTCTACATCTGTAAAACAGAGGTTAAAAAAAAAAAGGAGGTAAAATACACAGATTAAAAAAAAAAAACAGTAGGAAGTTAAAAAAAAAAAAAAACCCCAAGACTGAATAACTTTATAAGTATTTAGTTAAGTTAATATAAGTAGAGTAGATAAATATTAACTTTAAATAAATGTAGCTATTATTGCTATTGAGGAAAAGTAACACTCAATTTCTTATCTACCTGACATATTTCCACTACTTACCCTTAAAGACCTAGTCCAATCAATCCTTTGTGAAATCCTTCTTAAACTCCATACAAATTGAATATTCCCTCCTTTGTTCCCTCAATGTACATTCAACTAAAAGTACATCAATAACATTCACAAAATCACACATTCAGAATCACAGAACCTTGAAACAAACTATGGAGGTCATCTAGTTCTGGTTCAAGCAGACTTTCAATGCCATATATTTATTGTATTCTTCCCAAAGTCATTTTTAAAGATACGCATGTTTGAGCAGTTGGTTTTTGTAACATCTTACAATTTTTAAAAAATAAATAAAATACTATAATCAGATATTAAAATCCTGAGCTTCAACATCAAAGTATCAAAAGGTGAAATTATTTCAGGTTTTTCTAAATCTTTGTTTATGGTCAAAACATAAAAGATATTTAATTTACTTTAACAAAAGAATTACTAAGTCTGTTTAATGTAAGCAAAGATACAATGTAAAATCAGAATATTTTGAGTGAATAAGTTATATTCTCCCAAGATCTGTAACAACTTAAAAGACTAAAAATATGTGGCATAAAAAATGTAATCTATTCAGTAAAATATAATATCACCTACTAATATACGATTTAAAAAAACACATTTCTATTATTTTTCTGTTCACTGTATGGAAAGATGATAATACATGGCTTTATTGAAAGATTCCCACTATAGTTAAAGAAACTATGAGCTTTGTGCCTGACACTATAACACTTTTCTAGGGTGCAGTTCATAAACACATATTCAAAGATACCAGGTATATAGGCTGAATATATATATGAACTCAAATCTATTTCAATGTCACCCTCTCATTGTGGCTTTCCCTGAATGCCCTATCTAAAATAACCACCTCAATCATTTCCTTAACTCTGTTCTATCTTTCCTTATTGTATTTACCACGCCTAAAAAATATTATGTCTCATTTGATTATTGTCAGACTCTCTCAATAAAACATAAGGTCCATAAAGACAGGAATGTCTCTGTTTTATAAACAGTTATATCTCTGTTGCCAAGAACAGTACATGACATACAGAGACTGCTTAACAGACAATGAATGAATGACTGAACAAATACTTTTGAAGTAAAAGCATGATTTTTAAGTGTTTGGTGAAACAAAAGACACAATCATTTCAGTTAAAAACAAGAGAATGTTCATCTCACCAGGACTTTAAAGATTTTTTTTTTTTTCTGTAACTCAAGGGTAGGTGGTACAGAAAGAGTAGGAGGGCAGTGTACAAAACAGGTTTATTTCTTCAAAGTTCCTTTGGGGCAAGTTGGTGTTCATTCTTGACTTAGTAACATGGGAAAACCATGGCACAATAGTAAGAAAATAATAAATTCTCTCTTAAAAAATGAACACTTTAGAATATGTTCTGATTTTCTAAAATCAACTATATTTGCTTTAAGCTTCTATCCCAGAGCAAACAAGCAAACTAATTATCTAAAAAGTGGACAGAGCCCAAAGTATAAACCAGTCATAAGAATCAACCTTGAATCAACCAAATGCTAACCAAGAGAACAGTCTCTACGATTATTTGAACTAAGCCTCTTTTGGAAAGAATTAGTAAAGAAGTGGAGGAAAAGTCAGAGAACTGAGAAGAGGCCCAAATCTCTGCCACTATGTGGCAAAGTGATGAAACCTGACCAGAATCCATCCTTCAAACTGCACATTCTGGGCCATAAAACATTTAACAAATTAAAAGGATAGAAAACATACATTGTCTGCCCTCAGATCACAATGGGATTAAACTAGAAATCAGTAACAGAAAATAACCGGAATATCCCAAAATACATGGAGACTAAACAGCATGTTTCTAAATAACACAGGGGTCAGAGAGGAAATCTCAAGAGAAATTAAAAACATTAATTTCTATAAACTAAATGAAAATGAAAACACAACTAATCAAATTTTATGGGATACAGCAAAAGCAGTGATTAGAGGGAAATTTACAGCATTGAATGCATATATTAGAAGAGATCTCAAATCAATCACCTAAGGTTCCACCTAACAAAACAAGAAAAAGAGCAAATTAAATCCAAAGTAAGCAAAAGCAAAGAAATAATGTGAATTATTTTCAATGAAATTGAAAAGAGGAAACCAACAGAGAAAAATCAATAAAACCAAAAGCTGGTTCTTTGAAAAGATCAATAAAATCAATAAGCCTCTAGACAAGCCAAGTAAGAAAAAAAGAGAGGACACAAATTACTAATATCAGAAATGACAGAGGGGATATCACTACAGATCCATGGACATTAAAAGGATAATAAAGAAGCACTATGAACAAGTTTATGCCCACAAATTTTATAACCTGGATGAAATTAACCAATTTCTGAAAAATACAATTTGCCAAAACTGACACAAGAAATAGACAATCTGAATAGGCCTATACCTACTAAAGAAATTGAGCCAATAATTAATAACCTTCCAAAACAAAAAGCACCAGGCCCAGTAGGGTGCACTGGTGAATTCTACCAAACATTTAAGGAAGAAATTATACCAAGTCTCTACAATCTCTTTCAGAGGACAGAAGCAGAGGGAATACTTCCTAACTCATTCTATGAGGACAGCATTACCCTACTACCAAAACCAGGCAAAGGTATCACAAGAAAAACAAACAAAAACTACAGACCAGTATCTGTCATGAACATAGATGCAAAAAGCCTAAACAAAATACCAGCAAATCAAATTCAACAGTGTATAAGAAGAATTATACACCACAACAAAGCAGAATTTATTCCAGGTATTTGAGGCTAGTTCAACACTCAAAAATCAATTAAAGTAATCCACCACATCAACAAACCACACATCTGATTATCACTCAGCACAAAAACCTCAATATCTCCATCAAAGTTTCTAATGTCTGCATTATAGTTCCTTCAAAGTGCTTTAAGGACCACGACTTTCAGACTTAACTGTAAAACTCATTAAAAATTAAATTCTCAGACTCCACCCCCCAATAATGGAGACCAGATAAGCATTTTTATCAAGCATCACAGGTGAATCCTATGGGAACTTAAGTTGAGAATTGGTGTCCTAATCCACTTTTCAAAACTCAGCTGAAGTCACCTATTACATGACTCCCACCCCCCCCATTAGAATTAATTTCTTTCCTCTGTACTATTCTTTGAACACATTACATGTATTTCTCTTATAACTTATACCACATTATCTCTTCCCAACAGCCCTCGCCATTCCCCAAAAAGAAAACTTTCTCATTAATTCTGATTAAGGCAGAGGTTCACAACCTTTTTTTCACAACCAACACACCACAGCACAATCCCACAGTAAAAGTTACTAGAGGATGTTACATAGATAAAATAAGCCATGCGATTCCTGCAATTCCAGGAGTTAGCTCTAATCTACTTTTCTCCCACAAAGCAGCCTAAATGGTGTAAAGATCTATTTGATTAAAGTTGGTCTATAATTTTCAAAAAGTATAACAAAATAGCTTTATTCCTTTAGTAAATTTTCTATGGACTATCCATTCTCACATCATGAAAGCAAAAAAATTAAGAGTGAATACTCAGTATTTTTGGTCTCGATCATGAGTTTATATCGACTAAAACAAAAATAAAATCAAGGTGTAAAATAAAAAAGGCTTTGCTTTCCATTCTATGGTTGTATTTAAAACAGTAGTAAAATACTTGACCAAACATATTGACAAAGATTCCAAGTATTACCAACCTGATATATTAAAAAATGAAAAGGTGAATGATTAAAAAAAAAAAAATCCAACTTGAGAAACCAAAGGAGGGATGGGGGGACAGGACAGTGGAAATCAGACTAAATTTTATTTAATCAGAAACTTTCTGAAAATTCTGAAAAAAGTCCTGGGTGAAGTCACAGAATCATAAATATTAGAATTAAAAGGTGTTTTAATTCCTATCAAGTTCCACTTATCTAGAAGGAAATTGGCATTCTTATCTATGTTGAGTGATTTTGCCAAATTCATATAATAATGGGCAGAATCTGGGTTTTCTGACTTCTGTGCCCTTTTCATTATATCATTAGGACCAAGCAGTGCACAAGACCTCAATTCAACTAAGCGGAATCCTAAACAAATTCAACCCTTGTTCACTTCATATAATAGCTAAACCCTTTCCTTGCATATACAGACATTATCAATTTCATAGTTGGGGAAGGTAAAGCTGCAAGCTTAGTAATTAACTCAAACTATAAGCAATAACAAAATGGAGAGTAAACTATCTGGCTCCTGGTGACATTCTCCAGGTGACATTCTCTTAAGTGGTATTTTGATAAACATCATGAGTTCACCTTAGCTTAAAACAAAACTACCTTTTTTTGAGCTGGCAGGGGGAGAGGGGTTCTACTTCTATAACTACAGAATACTGAGAACAAGTTCACATTCAGCTTCTTTGTGACAATTATAAATTTAAAGTTTTTAATTACACCCTATCTTCAACTTTTCAGACCAAGATATCAAAAACTGAGCTGAAATTTAAGAACTGGAGATTCGGGTTATAGTCCATACTGTGCCAAACTATCGCTACTTTAGGTAAATCACTGCCTATTTCTAGACGTCAGATCCTTCCCTCTATAAAATTGGGGTTGGGGGGAGGGAGGAAGGTGGTTACGCTAGTTATTATCTTTGGTTCCTTCCAGTTCTACTGTTCCTTATCTTTGTCTAATTTCACTGATACAAAAGGAGGAAAAAAAAACTGTTAATGATTACAAATTGTTACTATTCACTGAGGTTTAAAGAAACACACACACACACACACACACACACACCAGTGCCCAAAAGAGTCAGAGGTTAGCTGGTAGACAGCACCAGGAACCACATTATTTTGAAGTTCTTTTGTTTCACAGTCAGTTAAGTTTCTATAAATCATTCAAAAGTCAATCATCATACACAGCAGCTGAACAATGTCAACATTTGATCCTGAAAAAATATGGCAAACTCCAAATTCCAAGACAGAATGTCTTCCAGATGAGGATTTGAAATCTTTTATATAGTCAAGTAACTGACAATTTTGAACATTACCAAACCCCTGTGATATTGGGAAACAGCAAAGGTTAAGAAATCCTCCCCCTGCCACCCTTCTGTGATCTGGAAATGGCTTACTGCAAAGAACCAACAGTCCCCATAGGACTTAGGTAAGCAAGACTCAGGAATTACCCACCCACCTCGTTTACCTATAACAAGGGCAGACATAGCGCCTGCAAATTCCCATTCTTTGCTTCAAAAATGACTAGTTGAACTGCTTGTCCCCATAGAGCAACTGAACAAAACATTACCCAAATTCCAAGATCTCTTCCCCTAGGTTCCTGAACTTTGGCCCACCCTCAGTCTGAAACAGGATACAACCCCCCAACAGTTTTTCCTCAGAACAGGTTTGCGTGGGGGTAAAACTTTCTCTGATTTACAGTCCAATCCCTTTCATCTCACTTCCCCACACCCAGTTCTTTCTAGCCTTGTTTCCTCCTGCCCATAAAAGAAAAGCTCTTTTGCCTAACTCTTGCAGATCTTATGGTCAGGGCACTCTCCCTACTCCCATAGTTCCCTCGCCCACGCCCTTGCTATTCCTTTCGAATATAGACCCTGCTTATTAAGTCCAGATTTTTTATTTGACACCTTTTCCAACTCCACAAGGGCCGAGTTTGAAAGATAAACTGACTTTGCCGTTTCTTTACTTTGCCCTTTCTTTAAGTGACAGGTGTTGATCCTTTACAAGAAGGGAATGTACTGTGTCCACCTGGAAAGGCTATAGGCATTTCTAACATCTGAACTTCTTGGTCACTGCCCTACAGCTGAGAGTAAAGGGAGGAGATCATCAACCGGCAAGGTCAACTCTGGGACCACCTGGCCCACGGCCATACACAGTAAATGGGCCATGAACATTCTGACTACCTATTCCGTACCCCTGAACAGATCTCGCGGTTGAGCAGGACAGATGCTGCTTCCTCTGGGGCCCCGGCGCCCCGGGACAGGTGGTAGGTCCTGTCCTACCGCTCACCCCACTGCTCCCGCCCGCTCCATCCTCCCTCAGCTGGGCACCCGACCAGCTCCCTTCACAGGACTGACCTCCCGGCCCCTTCCTCCCGACTGTTGTTATTCCAGCCCTCACAGGAGGACTCACCATGGCGCCAAGGACAGGTCGTGGACCAGACGCCCAGGAGTCGCCGGGGCCGTCCGGGACCTCCCCTCACCACTCTACAGCCGGGATCCACTCGACACCGCGAGGGAGAAGATCTTCCGGCTCTGCCGGAAGTTCAGCCTGAGCGGGACAGGAAGTCCCTCCCCTCTGCTGAACGCCGGCGACCCCACGCCACGCAGAGGTGAGGCTACGCAGGACGTCCTTCATTGCCACTTCCGTGGGCGCTAGGGTAGAGACTGGGGGAGGCGCTGACCTTGAGAGCGCACGCGGGAGGCGCAGGCGCAGCACAGGTAGGTAGGTGGGCGGGCGGCGCGCCACTGTCGCGCCTGCGAGGATCCAGAGGTAGGTTGGGTGGTGTTGGCAGGAGCGCAGCCTCTCTCTACAAGGTGATGGAGATAAAGGTTGGTGAATGAGGTGGGAGCCGACTCCAGATCCAGCGGATTTCTTGCGGGAGAAAACCACAGTTAAGCCCCGCTCTTGCTGAGACAACACTGAAATTGCCTCAGCTCAGCCACGCCCTTTCTCTTTTTACCTTCTCGTTTTTCTAGCTGCCCTTTCTTGGAGACTTTCCTTACAGACCTGTCCCTCTGTCTTCTCTGCTCCCTGCTTTAGTGGCTCTTTCAGCTCTATCCTTCTTCAGGGCAGTGGAATTTGTTCGTGAGAAATTTCTTCGTTACAGGTACCAGCTGAAGCCAGAAGGACATCTACCAAGAGCAGAGAAACCGGCAAGAGAATTCTGCCTATTTAATACATTCCAGTATGGACGGTTTCCATTTAGATTAAAAAGTATATGTCATCAGATGGAAAAAAGTCAAACTCCCGTATAACTTCTAATGTTGTGCTGGGTTTTTTTTTCCCAAAAGACAACTCCCATATACTCTCAAAATGTTGTGTTGTTTTCTGTACCTATCAACTCTCTCTGTCTTTTTATTTGGTTATACATAGTACTAATGGCAGGCTTGAAGTGAATATACAGAGGACCTTTAACCCAGAAATTCATCTCACAACTTAGGGATACTTGCTTAAGTCCTAACTGTATCTGCAATTTCATCCGTGGGATCTCTTTTTGCCATAGGGTCTAGTTTTGTCGTAAAGCTGGAATTGAGACGGGAAACTAGGAAGCTTCAGAAGAACTTAAGAAAATTGGGTTGGCAGGGGTGGTTAGAGATGTTAAGTTTCACCTTCCTTACCAAAGTACCTGAAGAGCATAGATAACCAGGCTATAAATGGTCGAAAGATCCTGAGAATCAGAGTTCCCAGCCATCTAAAAGGAGCATGCACAGGGCAGTTACTCTATATTAGTTTTCACTTTAAATTTTATTGGGAGATGAATAGTGTGACAGTTAAAAAAGATGTAAGACTCATAAGTACTAACATTGGAAACAGCTGCAGGTGGAGTGGGGCTGGGAAATATTTTGTGAAACAGATCCTGTTGAGGTTGAATCCAGAACTTCGCGAGGGTTCGTTCCACTTCTGCTGTATGGAACAAGGTTGTAAATTGACAAGGCCCAGGGCATTGCAGATGGTAACTGGGAGAGAGGAATTGGAGTCTGTTGGCAGGTGTGTCTGTGGAAAGCAGCTGCGATCCTTGAGGAAGAAAATGTGGAGAAGGAAAGTGGCTATAAGTCTGTCAGTGACAACACATCCTGCTAAGTCTTACTCTCCTTTCTGACACTGTGGGTCTTACATCTGCCCTAGACCTGGCAGCCTCATTGAGGTTCACAAAGCATCTCCTATGTGGCAGTAAGACTGAAATGATTAGTTTGGAATCCATTCCTGCCGGAGTAAATGAAAGGAAATCACAGTATTCGTTATCTGCTGATCATTTTAAATAGATCATGGGATTCTATGTTCCTTATTTGGTATATGGCAAGTTGATAAATAACTCTTGGTTAATATCCTTTAATGTTTCTGTTACAGTGTGAAAAAATCTGTTATAAGTAATGGGTTTTTTAAGATTAAAATGCATGCATGTTTTAAAGCTGCAACCTCCCAGTCTTTTTTTTAATCCCACAGAGTATGTTGTGTAAGGTTACATGCCTTGAAGTAGAGGAATTTACCTATTTCCATTACTTAAAATAGATGAGAGTCTTTGACAAAGGTACAGAAAAAGGGGAAAATAATGAAAGGGGGGAAAAGATGTGGATGATGGAGATTAAGAAGAAGTTTGGTTGTTTTTGTCAAGGGAGTTAGGAGTCCAATCTTTGATTTTAAAAAATCTTGGTTGCTCACTATTCGGGCTTTGTGATGAGTTATCCTGAGTGAGAACTGTTCTCCAGTACTTAAGAACACCAACAAATTGTTACCTCGTCCTTCAGGACCTCCACCTATCTGGAATGTTTTCAACCATTAAGACCTATCACTTTTTTGAAGTCTAGCTCCATATTCTTTGCAAAATGTTTTCCAGATTAGCTACTCTAAGAAATTTCCACTGCTTTTTCTTACTTTAGTAATATAATAACTTACGCTTTCTTGTGCAGTGCCTTTGTAATCCCCCCACCTCCGCACAATGTATATTGTTTTCCTAATTAGACATAAATGCCTGGGACCTTCTTGTGTTGCCCACCCTCTTCCCCTTGAGAAATACCATTTAAAGGAATGTTGTGGACAAAAATCACTTCAGTTAAACTGCCCTTAAAATGATTTATGGACAAAAATTTTAGCCGTAGGAATGCTTATCATCATAAAAAATTAGGAAAAATCTTTAACAATTAGAGATTGGTCAAATTCTATCATGTATACTTAGTGGAATATTATCTAGCTATTTTTTAAAAGCCATTAAACTGGTCTTTCTAATGGAAAATGTGACCAGTATGATTGCTTTGACGTGAAAAAACTAAGTATAGAACAAAGAGTAAAAAAGGAAGTAACAAAAATATATCAATCATCATTACTGGAATTACCACTCTAAAACAACCTTTCTGTAAGGGAGTAATTTTTTTTTTTTAATTTTTTTACTTAGGAGTAGACAAAAGGAGCTTTTTTTCCCCCCCAAAAAAATTATGCTTTGTAACATCCACCTATATTGCTCTCACCTTTCTAATTTGGGAAAAACATACAAACACACATGTTCTTCAGAAGTGTACTGCAACTTTTTGGTAGTTCAGTAGCCTCCCTCTGAACCTTTTCTCTATTTACTTGTTATTATAGTTATATCTAGGACTGTACTACATATCTGACTGGTGGAAAAACTCCTGCAAATTTTACACAAATTATACAGTGCACATTTTCAAGGATTACTAACGTACATAAAAGGGATCTTGATATCATTTGATACCTTTTGGTATCAGGAAGGTCTTTAAACAGCCACCACCGAGAGCAATAAAACCGTTAGAAAAGTTTAAAACCTAAATAAGCTTTATTCATTCTTTAAGTATTTATTGAGTATCTACTCTGTCCTAGTCACTGTTCTATACTTGGGGAAACTGTGGTAAATAGAGCAGACATGGTCCCTACTACATTTTAGTGATAATAGACCATAAATAAATAAACAAGAAAAATATAAGATAGTAATAGTGCTAGGCAGGGAATTAACGTAGATGAATATTTTAGATTAGGTCACTAAGGAAAACTTCTAAAACAGTGATTTTATTTAAACTGCCTTTTGACAGGAGAATCCAGCTTTGCAGAAATTGGGGAAACCATTGCATGCAGAGGGGACAAAAATGCAAAACCCTGAGGCATGAACTATCTTGGAATATTTTGGGAACGAAAAAAAGGCCTGCCTTGTTGGAGCATAGTGACTACAAGAAGAGTAAGTTTAGGGGTAGGAAAGAGCTAAATTATGGTTGCATTGAAAGCCAGGAAAGGGCTTAGATTTTATTCTAAGTGTGGTGGAAAAAGCATTTTAACCTGAGGAGTTATATGCAAGAATATATTTTTAAAATCTACTTTAATGATATTTTTGTAATTGAAATGTTTAGTTGACTCACATGTAACACAATTACTAATATACATGGACGTAAATCTATCATATTACAGTAAGTCCCCTACATACAAACCTTCAAGTTGTGAACTTTCAAAGATGCGAACATGCATTCACATGTCCAATCACATAAGTTAGTTCACGTGTCTGGCTTACATTGTCATGTGCGTGCATCCTCTACAAGTGGTTGTGCTTTTGTGTACTTTACTGTACAGTACTATATAGCTACCCAGACATAACTGGATTGTTTTTTCAAGAGAAAAAAACGATAGAATTGAATCTAGCAAGGAACCAGAACTGTGCCATCAACGTCAGGCATGAGTGAAATTGCAGCTTGCCCTCTGTCTCCTATTGCCAATGATCCTTTAGCTCTACCATTTCCCACCTCCTCTCCCTCCTCCAGTCAGTAACTCTTCTTGCCTGTTCACTCGATGCCAGCCCCTGTATGCCAGCTGTTATACTGTACTACTGTACTTTTCAAGGTACTATACTGTAAGATTAAAAATGTTTTCTTTATTTTTTGTGTTTGTTTTTTATGTATTATTTGTGTGAAAAGTATTATAAATCTATTACAGTACAGTACTGTATAGACGATTGTGTTCGTTGGGCACCTAGGCTAACTTTGTTGGACTTAACGAATAAATTGGACTTAGGAACGTGCTCTCGGAACGGAACTCATTCATATGTAGGGGACTTACTGTATTTGCTGTTTGTCTCATCTCTCCTATGTTCAGTTTCTCCTTTTTTGCCTTCTTTTAGATTGATTATTTTTAATCCATTTCTTCTACCCCATAAGCTTGACAGTTATGTATTATTTAGTAATTTATATTATACTCTTCCTGGACAATGTAAGGACCTGAGAACACATCAACTTAATTTACTGCCCCACTGCATGTTATATACATTGTGTTTACTTAATACATATTTCCTAATTTCTTAAGACATTATTATTTTTATACAATTAATGTGTGTTTATATTTACTCAAACATTTACTTTGTTGTACTTTATGATTCCTTGAGTTTCTAAGCTGCTATCTGGGATCTTATATGTTCTTCCTGAAGAACATGCTCTAGTATTTCCTTTGTAGATGGCTG
Organism: Balaenoptera physalus; assembly: GCF_965194825.1. Lineage (NCBI taxonomy): Eukaryota > Metazoa > Chordata > Mammalia > Artiodactyla > Balaenopteridae > Balaenoptera > Balaenoptera physalus. The sequence goes on along the minus strand of NC_138890.1, from coordinate 107,269,564 downwards.
CTGGTGACAAATTCAGTTTTTGTATCCTGAAACTACTTATTTTACCTTCATTTTCAAAGAACATTTTTGCTAAATTAGCAGCTATTGTATTTTATCATTCTGAAGATACATTCCATTGCTTTTGGCTTCCAATTTTTTTTTGAGAAAAAATGTTGGTTTTATTTTTGCCCCCTTAAAGTAATCTGTTTTTTCTTTTGGCTGTTTATAAGATGTCCATAGTAAAATTGAAGCAGTTTTATTATGATGTAACTAAATGTTGTTGTTGTTTTTTTTTTTAATTTGTTTTCTTTTTGAGGTTTGTAATGCTTCTTGCATCTGGGATCTCATGTCTTATTCTGTTTTGGAAAGTTCTCAGCTCTTATCAGTTATTGTTTCTGCCCCACTCTCTGCCCTCTCCTCTCCTGGTACGCCACTTAAATGAATATTCAGTCATTTCAATTTATCCCTTATGTTCCATTTATTTGTCTCTGTATGGTTCATTCTGGATAATTCTTACCTTTCAGTTCACTCTTTTCTCTTTAATAGTCTCTAATCTCCTGTGAAACTTATCTGTTGAAGCATTTATTTCAGTTATGGTTTTGGTTGTTATCAGTTCAAGCATTTCTGTTTGGTTCTGTTTTATAGTTTCCAGTTAGCTATCCAGTTATCTATCTCATTCTGATCTTTTATCTTCTCAAACATATTAAGCATAACTACTTTAAAACTCGTGTGTAGTAGCTGTGGGGTCTGCTGTTGTCTGAAGCTTCCTTGTTTCTTTGTTGTGTTTGTTGTTTATCGTATTATCTTATTTACTTTTATGAATTTTTGTTTATATTGTTTTATTTATAAAACTTTTGTTAATTTATGTTATGTTATTTTTTATTGAATGCCAGAACTGGTATATGAAATTATACTTTGAGGTCTAAAATGATGATAGAAAGAATTTATGTCTCCTGGCAGGGGCTCTGGGCACTAGTAATCCAAAATCACTTTAATCTGGTTAGTGGCTGAGATGATTGGAAGGTCTACTTCTAGTTCAAACTTTTTCCTAGGGTATAGACCTTTGAGATCTCAACTTGAAGCCTGTAGAGTTAACAAAGGCAGGCTCTGAACCCCAGTTTTTGTCTTTTTAACTCACTGAGTTAGTCAGATGCTCTGTTCAGCTTCTCAGCTATCTTCTTCTCAGGAATAAGCAGATGACCCCAGAAAAAAGGTATAGTAAATACTGGGTTCAACAACTCTGGGTTTTTCTTCTTCTGGATTTTCTACTGCCTCATTAGCTCTCTCTGATGCCTTCAGATGTTTGTTTTATATTTTGTCTAGCTTTTCTAATTCTCAGAAGAAGGAGTACAGGCATACCTTGGAGATATTGTGGGTTCAGTTCCACACCACTGCAAGAAAGCAAATATCACAATGCGTCACATAATTTTTTTTGTTTCCTAGTGATTTAAAAGTTATGTTTACACTGTACTGTATTCTATTAAGTGTGAAATAGCATTGTCTAAAAAAAATGTACACTCCTTAATTTAAAAATACTCTATTGCTAAAAAATGCTAACCTTCATCTGAGCCTTCAGTGAGTTGTAATCTTTTATCTGGTGGAGGGTTTGAAATATTTTGAGAATTACCAAATGTGACACAGAGACATGAAGTGAGCAAATGCTTTTGGAAAAATGGTGCCGATAGACTTGCTCAATGCAGCATTGCCACAGACTTTCAATTTGTAAAAAACACAATATCTGTGAAGCACAATAAAGTGAAGCACAATAAAATGAGGTATGTCTGTACTGCAATACAGATTTAGAAATAGATGCACTCCTATAAGGGATATTGATTTAAGACAGATGACATTTTAGGCCAATGGGAAAAGCAAGAGCATTTCAATAAATGGTACTGGATATCCATATGGAAGAAAATTAAATTGGACCTCCCTAGTTAACACCATTCAGAAAAGTCAGTTCCAGGTGAATTAAAGATTTAAATGTGAAAGGAAAACCTTTCACTTTTTAAAACTTCAGAAGACAAGATAGTGAGATATCTGTATGCTCTTATAGTAGGTAAATGCAAAACCTATAAAAGAATTACATTCAAATACATTTTTTAAATCTCTGTTCAAAAGACATCATAAGCCCTTGGAGTAATAGTTGATTTCATTTAGGTACAGGAAATGTACACAATGAGCCTGGAACATTTTGTTGTGCAGTTTAGCAAGGAAGCTGTCATAGGCTACTAGGATCATGTCAAATGGAGTCAGGAGCCAACTGAAAAGCATCCCTCTGGCCAAAGATGGAACACTTTGAGTATCAGTAAGGACACACAGGTTCACAGAAATTCTGAAATCCCGTTGAGCACAAACTGGGGCATACCAAATGCAATGGATTGGAACATCTGAAATTATCAAATGTCCTTATATTCATGAGTTCTTAATGATAATAAAACTAACAAAAAGCATCTAATTGATCAACATTGAAGGATGTTCTGGAATCATTATTTTGAAAACCAGTTTTTAAAAAGGTAATTATTTGTCCTGCCTTTCCTATATGAACTGTACCACAGGTAAGTAAATGAGGCGAAGTTTTTTATATAAATGTATTAATAAATGAAGAATGAATGATAAAATTAGAAAATTTTAAGATTCCTAATGAATAAATAGGTTTATTCATTGTATATCAACAGCTGCTAACGTGACAAATAAGGAAACTTTATATGCCTCTTAATGGAAAAACACACCATCACCTATTAAAAACTTTTGCCAAAAAAATTGAACCTGATATTAGGAAATACAGAGAATGTGTTAAACACAGTGGCTGTGCAGTCAGAAAATTTTCATCTATGGAAATCATGGGACAAATTAACTTCAACAAATATATTGCAGGAGGGAGAGAAGATGGAAACAAATGTAGATTAAAAAGAGACTCACCTAAAAGACATATGAAGCAATGTGTGAACTTGTATTAGTTATTTATTGCTGTATAACAAATTGCCCCAAGACTTAACAGCTTAAAACTAAAAATACTTATCTCTTACAGTTCCTGAGGGTCAGAATCCAGGAGTGGTTTAGCTAGGTCTCATGGCCCAGTGTCTCATGAGTTTGCAGTCAAGCTATTGGCTGGACTGCAGTCTTCTGAACACTTGACCTGGTCAGAGAGGATTCACCTCCAAGATGGTTCATTCACAGGGCTACCTGTGTGTCCTCACAACATGGCACCTGGCCTTCCCCAGAGCAAGTGATCCAAGAAAAAGAGACAAGCTAAAATCACTCAAAGTGATGCATTACTTGTCCTGTATTCTCTTAATCCCACAGATCATCCCTGATCAGAGTGTGGGAGGAAATTATGCAAAAGCATGAATATCAGGAAGCTGGCTACCACAATTTGACCTCCAAAGAGTCACACTCTTCCAGTATGCCAAATATACTCATCCTCCACCTGAGCTCCCCCAAACTTTCATCCCATTACAGCATTAACTCAAAGTCTAGAAATGTAAATCAATTCTAGGTGTAGATGAGGACTTGTGTGTGTACTTCCTTAAGCACAGTTCTTTAAATAGAGTTCCTCTTGATCTGAAGAGCTGTATACTAAAGACACACGGTATCTGCCTCTACACACTTAATATAAAATAGGGCATCCACTATGGATGTGTGTTTAAAAGGAGGGAAATGAGGTACACAGGTTCACAGAAATTCTGAAATCCACCTGGGAACAGGTTGGCAGTTTCTTCATTAAGATTCAAGGCCTGAGAGTAAATCTCCAGGTCTCCTAACTCTACTTTGGTCACTTGGATCCACCCACTGAGTCATCCTTCGTTTTCCACATTTACAGCTAGGTACTTGTCTCTGCCTGTAGAAGCTTGGATATCCAAAAGCCTCTTGATTTGGTGCTCTGTCCCTTTCAGTTCAGGCGGGCAAACAATGTACTAATATAATCCTCTTTTAAAACATTATATTCTGTTCATATAATTCTTTTATAAACTTTGTGGATCTCCTCTGAATTTTATTTGAGTTCACGCCATTAGACAAAGCAACACCCATAAATATCTTCCATATAAACCCTTCTCTGCCTTGGGCTTTTGATGCACCACACCCTTCAAATTCTTAGAACCTGTAACTTGAGAAGTTTCATCAGGCACATCCTTTATGTCTGAATAAATATACTCTGAAGCACCATGCTAGATGTTTCTGAGGTCTTAAAGGGCTTTAAAACTACATCCTCGGGGCTTCCCTGGTGGCACAGTGGTTGAGAGTCTGCCTGCTAATGCAGGAGACGCAGGTTTGAGCCCTGGTCTGGGAAGATCCCACATGCCGCGGAGCAACTGGGCCCGTGAGCCACAACTACTGAGCCTGTGCGTCTGGAGCCTGTGCTCCGCAACAAAGGAGGCCATGATAGTGAGAGGCCCGTGCACCGCGATGAAGAGTGGCCCCCACTTGCCGCAACTAGAGAAAGCCCTAGCGCAGAAACGAAGACCCAACATAGCAATCAATCAATCAAGAAATCTTTAAAAAAAAAACAAAACAAAAAAACTACATCCTCAACTTCATATTTTCCTGTTAGTGCTTTGCATTTGTTCTTTCTTTTTTTAAAAATAAATTTATTTATTTATTTTTGGCTGCACTGTGTCTGTTGCTGTGCATGGGCTTTCTCTAGTTGCAGCGAGTGGGGGCTACTCTTTGTTGTGGTGCACGGGCTTCTCATTGCAGTGGCTTCTCTTGTTGCGGAGCACGGGCTCTAGGTGTGCGGGCTTCAGTAGTTGTGGGTCGTGGACTCTAGAGCACAGGCTCAGTAGTTATGGCGCACAGGCTTAGTTGCTCCGCGGCATGTGGGATCTTCCCAGACCAGGGCTCGAACCTCTGTCCCCTGCATTGGCAGGCGGATTCTTAAGGACTGCACCACCAGTGAAGTCCCTGTATTTGTTCTTGTTCTGAGCCATTTACTAATTTTAACAACATCTGTCACCTAGCGAGACTGGGAATCTTCAAATCCCAAAAGTTCTGCCTTCTTTTTGTTTAACAATTCTTCCTTTAACTTATCTCTTCCCTCTCACATTTTACTATAAGCAACAATGAGAAACCAGGTGACATCTTTAACATTATTCTGGCTGGACATTGCCTTAACTAGATCACCCAGTTCATTAGGCATATTTTCTACTTTGCACATAACTGCAGGTGACAAATTTGCTAATCTATCTGCCACGTTCCTCTAATTTCCAATAAGACTTTAAATCTGTCAGACCTCATCTGCAGCCTCCTCAAAGTTATCATGCATCTACAAACACTCTCCTCCAAGTCATTCCAGCTTCTGCCCACTGCACTTTTTTTTTTTTTTTGGCGGCACCGTGCAGCATGCAGGATCTTCGCTCCCCCAACCAGGGATTGAAACCACACCCCTTACAGTGGAAGCACAGAGTCTTAACCGCTGGACCACCAGGGAAGTCGCAGCCACTCTTACATTTTAGCTTTCTGTTGTGTCAGCACCCCACTTCCAGGTGCCAAAATCTTTATTAGTTTTATATTGCTTTATAACTACCCCCAAAACATAATTTTTAAAACAACAAACATTTCTAACTCATGCAGTGTCTGAGGGTCAGAAATCCAGGAGTAGCTTAGCTGAGTAGTTCTGGCTCACAGTCTCTTGTGAAGTAACAGTCAAAGCTGTCAGCTGGGGCAACAATAATTTAATGGCTTAACTAGTGCTAGAGGATCCACTTCCAAGATGGCTTACTCACATTGGCAGGATGCCTCAGTTCTTCATTAGCTATCTGGCACAATACCTCAGTTTCTCACCATATGCCTCTCCAGAGAGCTGCCTGCCTCCCCCTTAAGCAAGTAATCCAAGAGAAAGAGACAGAAGCTACCATGCCTTTTATGTCTTTTTTTGATCTACCCTCAAAAATGACATACCAGGCTTCCCTGGTGGTGCAGTGGTTAAGAATCCCCCTGCCAATGCAGGGGACACAGGTTCGATCCCTGGTCCAAGAATATTCCACATGCCACGGAGCAACTAAGCCCATGGGCCACAACTACTAGAGCCCACGCAACTAGAGCCCATGCTCCGCAACAAGAGAAGCCACTGCAATGAGAAGCCTGCGTGCCACAACGAAGAGTAACCCCCGCTGTCTGCAACTAGAGAAAGACTGCAAGCAGCAAAGAAGACCCAATGCAGCCAAAAATAATAAAATAAATAAATAATTTAAAAATTAAAAAAAAAAATGACATACCATTACACAGATATGTGACCCACAGGTTGATCACAGGTATATCTGGAGAAAAGCGTGGTCCGAGAGGACACATACACCCCAGTGTTCATTGCAGCACTGTTTACAATAGCCAAGACATGGAAGCCACCTAAATGTCCATCGACAGAGGAATGGATAAAGAAGATGTGGTACATATATACAATGAAATATTACTCAGCCATAAAAAAGAATGAAATAATGCCATTTTCAGCAACATGGATGGACCTAGAGATTGTCATACTGAGTGAATTAAGTCAGACAGATAAAGAGAAATATCGTATGATATCACTTCTGTGCAGAATCTGAAAAGAAATACAAATGAACTTATTTACAAAACAGAAACACACTCACAGACTTAGAGAATGAACTTTTGGTTACCTGGGGGTGAAGGGTAGAGGGAAGGGACAGTTAGGAAGTTTGGGATTGACATGTACACACTGCTAATATTTAAAAAGTATAACCAGAGATAGCCTCATCCACCAGAGGGCAGACAGCAGAAGCAAGAAGAACTACAGTCCTGCAGCCTGTGGAACAAAAACCACATTCACAGAAAGATATACAAGATGAAAGGCAGAGGGCTATGTACCAGATGAAGGAACAAGATAAAACCCCAGAAAAAACAACTAAATGAAGTGGAGATAGGCAACCTTCCAGAAAAAGGATTCAGAATAATGATAGTGAAGATGATCCAGGACGTCGGAAAAAGAATGGAGGCAAAGATGGAGAAGATGCAAGAAATATTTAACAAAGACCTAGAAGAATTAAAGAAAAATCAAACAGGGATGAACAATAAAATAACTGAAATGAAAAATACACTAGAGGGAATCAATAGCAGAATAACTGAGGCAGAAGAAAGGATAAGTGACCTGGAAGGCAGAATGGTGGAATTCACTGCTGCGGAACAGAATAAAGAAAAAGAATGAAAAGAAATGAAGACAGCCTAAGAGGCCTCTGGGACAACATTAAATGCAACAACATTCGCATTATAGGGGTCCCAGAAGGAGAAGAGAGAGAGAAAGGACTAGAGAAAATATTTGAAGAGATTATAGTCGAAAACTTCCCTAACATGGGAAAGGAAATAGCCACCCAAGTCCAGGAAGCACAAAGAGTCCCATACAGGATAAACCCAAGGAGAAACACGCCAAGACATATAGTAATCAAATTAGGAAAAATTAAAGATAAAGAAAAAATTATTGAAAGCAGCAAGGGAAAAATGACAAATAACATACAAGGGAACTCCCATAAGGTTAACAGCTGATTTCCCAGCAGAAACGCTACAAGCCAGAAAGGAGTGGCATAACATATATAAAGTGATGAAAGGGAAGAATCTACAACCAAGATTATGCTACCCAGCAAGGATCTCATTCAGATTTGATGGAGAAATCAAAAGCTTAACAGACAAGCAAAAGTTAAAAGAATTCAGCACCACCAAACCAGCTCTACAACAAATGCTAAAGGAACTTCTCTAAGTGGGAAACACAAGAGAAGAAAAGGACCTACAAAAACAAACCCAAAACAATTAAGAAAATGGTAATAAGAACATACATATCGATAATTACCTTAAATGTGAATGGATTAAATGCTCCAACCAAAAGACACAGGCTCGCTGAATGGATACAGAAACAAGACCCATATATATGCTGTCTACAAGAGACCCACTTCAGACCTAGGGACACATACCAACGGAAAGTGAGGGGATGGAAAAAGATATACCATGAAAATGGAAATCAAAAGAAAGCTGGAGTAGCAATACTCATATCAGATAAAATAGACTTTGAAATAAAAACTGTTACAAGAGACAAGGAAGGACACTACATAATGATCAAGGGATCAATCCAAGAAGAAGATATAACAATTATAAATATATATGCACCCAACATAGGAGCACCTCAATACATAAGGCAACTGCTAACAGCTCTAAAAGAGGAAGTCGACAGTAACACAATAATAGTGGGGGACTTTAACACATCACTTACACCAATGGACAGATCATCCAAACAGAAAATTAATAAGGAAACACAAGCTTTAAATGACACAATAGACCAGATAGATTTAATTGATATTTATAGGACATTCCATGCAAAAACAGGAAATTACACTTTCTTCTCAAGTGCGCAGGGAACATTCTCCAGGATAGATCACATCTTGGGTCACAAATCAAGCCTCAGTAAACTTAAGAAAATTGAAATCATATCAAGCATCTTTTCTGACCACAACGCTATGAGATTAGAAATCAGTTACAGGGGAAAAAACGTAAAAAACACACACATGGAGGCTAAACAATACGTTACTAAATAACCAAGAGATCACTGAGGAAATCAAAGAGGAAATCAAAAAATGCCTAGAGACAAATGACAATGAAAACACAACGATCCAAAACTATGGGATGCAGCAAAAGCAGTTCTAAGAGGGAAGTTTATAGCAATACAATCCTACCTCAAGAAACAAGAAAAATCTCAAATAAACAATCTAACCTTACAACTAAAGTTACCAGAGAAAGAAGAACAAACAAAACCCAAAGTTAGTAGAAGGAAAGAAATCATAAAGATCAGAGCAGAAGTAAATGAAATATAAACAAAATAATTGCAAAGATCAATAAAACTAAAAGCTGGTTCTTTGAGAAGATAAACAATATTGATAAACCATTAGCCAGACTCATCAAGAAAAAGAGGGAGAGGACTCAATAAGATTAGAAGTGAAAAAGGAGTAGTTACAACAGACACCACAGAAATACAAAGCATCCTAAGAGACTACTACAAGCAACTCTATGCCAATAAAATGGACAATGTGGAAGAAATGGACAAATTCTTACCAAGACTGAACAAGGAAGAAATAGAAAATATGAACAGACCAATCACAAGTAATGAAATTGAAACTGTGATTTTAAATCTTCTAACAAACAAAAGTCCAGGACCAGAAGGCTTCACAGATGAATTCTGTCAAACATTTAGAGAAGAGCTAACACCCATCTTTCTCAAACTCTTCCAAAAAATTGCAGAGGAAGGAACACTCCCAAACTCATTCTATGAGGCCACCATCATCCTGATACCAAAAGCAGACAAAATTATCACAAAAAATGAAAATTACAGACCAATATCACTCATGAATATAGTTGCAAAAATCCTCAACAAAATACTAGCAAACAGAATCCAACAACACATTAAAAGGATCATATACCATGATCAAGTGGGATTTATCCCAGGCATGCAAGGATTCTTCAATATATGCACATCAATCAATGTGATACACCATATTAACAAATTGAAGAAGAAAAACCATTTGATCATCTCAATAGAGGCAGAAAAAGCTTTTGACAAAATTCAACACCTATTTATGATAAAAACTCTCCAGAGAGTGGGCATAGAGGGAACCTACCTAAACATAATAAAGGCCATATATGACAAACCCACAGCAAACATCATTCTCAACGGTGAAAAACTGAAAGCATTTCCTCTAAGATCAGGAACAAGACAAGGTTGCCCACTCTCACCACTATCATTCAACATAGTTTTGGAAGTCCTAGCCATGGCAATCCGAGAAGAAAAAGAAATAAAAGGAATACAAATTGGAAAAGAAGAAGTAAAACTGTCACTGTTTGCAGATGACATGATACTATACATAGAGAATCCTAAAGATGCCACCAGAAAACTACTAGAGCTAATCAATGAATGGGGTAAAGTTGCAGGATACAAAATTAATGCACAGAAATGTCTTGCATTCCTATACACTAATGATGAAAAAATCTGAAAGAGAAATTAAGGAAACACTCCCATTTACCACTGCAACAAAAAGAATAAAATACCTAGGAATAAACCTACCTAGGGATACAAAACACCTGTATGCAGAAAACTCTAAAACACTGATGAAAGAAATTAAAGATGATACAAACAGATGGAGAGATATACTATGTTCTTGGATTGGAAGAATCAATATTGTGAATATGACTATACTACCCGAAGCAATCTACAGATTCAATGCAATCCCTATCAAATTACCAATGGCATTTTTTACAGAACTAGAACAAAAAATCTTAAAATTTGTATGGAGACACAAAAGACCCCGAATAGCCAAAGCAGTCTTGAGGGAAAAAAACGGAGCTGGAGGAATCAGGCTCCCAGACTTCAGACTATACTACAAAGCTACAGTAATCAAGACAATATTGTACTGGCACAAAAACAGAAATATAGATCAATGGAACAGGATAGAAAGCCCAGAGATAAACCCACACACCTATGGTCAACTAATCTATGACAAAGGAGGCAAGGATATACAATGGAGAAAAGACAGTCTCTTCAATAAGTGGTGCTGGGAAAACTGGACAGCTACATGTAAAAGAATGAAATTAGAACACTCCCTAACACCATACACAAAAATAAACTCAAAATGGATTCAAGACCTAAATGTAAGACCGGACGCTATAAAACTCTTAGAGGAAAACACAGGAAGAAGACTCTTTGACATAAATCACAGCAAGATATTTTTTGATCCACCTCCTAGAGTAATGGAAATAAAAACAAAAATAAACAAATGGGACCTAATGAAACTTAAAAGCTTTTGCACAGCAAAGGAAACTACAAACAAGACAAAAATACAACCCTCAGAATGGGAGAAAATATTTGCAAAAGAATCAATGGACAAAAGATTAATCTCCAAAATATGTAAACAGCTCATGAAGCTCAATACTAAAAAAACAAACAATCCAATCCAAAAATGGGCAGAAGACCTAATAGACATTTCTCCAAAGAAGATATACAGATGGGCAAGAAGCACATGAAAAGCTGCTCAACATCACTAATTAGTAGAGAAATGCAAATCAGAACTGCAATGAGATATCACCTCACACCAGTTAGAATGGATATCATCAGAAAGTCTACAAACAACAAATGCTGGAGAGGGTGTGGAGAAAAGGGAAACCTCTTACACTGTTGGTGGGAATGTAAATTGATACAGCCACCATGGAGAACAGTATGGAGGTTCCTCAAAAAGCTAAAAATAGAATTACCATATGACCCAGCAATCCCACTACTGGGCATATACCCAGAGAAAACCATAATTCAAAAAAACACATGCACCCCAATGTTCATTGCAGCACTATTTACAATAGCCAGGACTATGGAAGCAACCTAAATGCCCATCAACAGATGAATGGATAAAGAAGATGTGGTACATATATACAATGGAATATTACTCAGCCATAAAAAGGAATGAAATTGGGTCATTTGTAGAGACATGGATGGATCTAGAGACTGTCATACAGAGTGAAGTACGTCAGAAAGAGAAAAACAAATATCGTATATTAACACATATATGTGGAACCTAGAAAAATGGTACAGATGAACCGGTTTGCAGGGCAGAAATAGAGACACAGATGTAGAGAACAAATGTATGGACACCAAGGGGGGAAAGTGGCGGGGGTGGGGGGTTGGGATGAATTGGGAGATTGGGATTGACATGTACACAGTAATATGTATAAAATGGATAACTAATAAGAACCTGCTGTATAAAAAAATAAAATTCAAAAATTCAAAAAAAAATAAAGAAAAATGATAAAAAGTATAACCAACAAGGGTCTACTGTATAGCACAGGGAACTCTGCTCAATGTTATGTGGCAGCCTGGATGGGAGGGGATTCTGGGGGAGAATGGGTGCATGTATACTTATGGTTGAGTCACTTTGCTGTGCACCTGGAACTATCACAACATTTTTAATCAGCTATACTCCAATATAAAGTAAAAAGTTTAAAAAAATGCTTGATATGATTTGTTATCAACGATGTGAAAATCAAAACCATTAAAAAAAAAGGTGACATACCATTACACAGATATGTGACCCACAGGTTGATCATACATAGGAGATTACACAAGGGTGTAAATACCAGGGAGTAGGAATCATTGGGTACCATTTTAGAGGCTTGCTACCACAAGACTTTATCTGGATCATGCTTCAAACAAACTTTAAAACACACACACACACTTAAGATAATTGGAAATTTGGATGCTTATTGAATATTTGATGATATTGGGGAAGTATTGTAAATTTTTTTGTGTGTTTATAATAGTAGTTTTTAAAGATCCCTATTTTTTAGAGATGCATATTGAAATATTTAGACATGTAATGATATAATGTCTGGGATATACTTTAAAATACTAAGAGATGGAGAAAGTGAGTGGTAGTATAAATGAAGCTGAATTGGTTATGAGTTGATAATTGCTGAAGCTGGGTGATAGGTAAATCGGAGCTCATTATTTTATTCTGCATATTTTTATACATTAATGTATGTTTAAAATTTTCCATAATAAAAAGTAAAAAAAAAAAAAGAGACATCATAAGGAGAGTAGAAGACAAGATACAAACTGGGAGATCTTTACAACCCATATTATTGGCAAAGGGATTAATACTTGTAATAATAATTGTGTAAAGAATTACTACAATTTAAATATTTTTAAAAATAGATAATGCTCTTAACTACCACACTATAAATAGGTAATTCATAAAGGAGGAAACCCAAAGAGATGCTCAACCACATGCTGAATATCATTTCACACACACCACATACGCAAAAATTTTAAAGTCTGACTATATCACCAGAACACTTCTACGTTACTTGTTGGAGAATAAACTGATATATCCATTTGGAAAACAACTTGGCATTATCTAGTAAACTTGAAGTTGCATGTCTCTTATGGCCCAGGAGAAATGTGTATCAGGATATATGAGCAAGAAAATTCCTAACAGTATTATTTATAACAGTAAAAATCGGAAACAACCCAACTGCCTATCAACAGTAGAGTGGTTAAATATATTACGTATACTCATACAGTAGAATACAACAGTGGGAAAAATGAATCACAAATCCATGGACATGGATGAATCTCTAACAACACTGAGCAGAAAAGCAATTCACAAAAGCATAGTACAGTAGGATTTCACTTCTATAAATTAAAGAACCAGTAAAAGTAAACAATATTTTGTTTAAGAGACCAAACATAAGAAGTAAATCTATAAAGCAACAGAATGATAACCACAAAATCAAGATAGTGATCTTCTCTAGCTGCAGAAAGAAGGGAATGGACTAAGGCAGGGGAACACAAGGAACATAAAAGTAGTGTGATTATACATGTTAATTTAGTCAGAACAGTCCTGGTTTGCCTATATTCCTGGTGTAATAACTAATAGCACTCTCTTTCACTCTCAAAAGTGTCCTAGTTTGGATAGTAAATTATATATTCACCCTTTTTAAAGTATCTTTTTTCCCTTTAACTGGATGGGAGGCCTATGGATCTTCACTGTATAATTCTTCCTTATATCACACATGTATTTTACAAATATCCACTTGAAAACAGCCAATATTTTATAATGTAATTTTAAATTTTAGACAGTGACAACATGGTAAAAAAAAGAAAATCTGTACATAGAATAAATGTAAATAGGATTTGAATGAAACCCTTGTCATCTGGGTATATGTGGAGATAAATAACATACTATATGCCTGGCATTGTGTTAAGCCATTTACAGATATTACTTCATCTTCATAGCAAGATTTTTGGGTAGGTATTATAATATTATCTCCATTTTACACGTGAAGAATCTGAGGCACAAAATCTATGTGTAACTTAGCCAAAGTCATACCATGACAGAGCAGAATTTGAACCTAAGCAATGTGACACCAGACTACATGCTCTTAACGCAATGCCAGAATCCATAATAGATATTCTTAATCATTTTTTGTGCTACGGATCCCTTTGGCAGTCTGGTGAAGCCTATAAAGCCCTTTTTAGAATCATGTTTTTAAATGCATAAAATATGCATAGGATCATGAATGAAACCAATTATACTAAAAACAGTAATCAAGTTATTCAACAAAAGTGTTCTGTACATGTGCTTCTTTATTAATGCGTTGAAAAACAAAATCTAGTAGAGGGTCGAATAATATCTATAATTTTAAAGTAGTGAACACTAATTATATCTTGAGATTTCTACAACTATAGTAATGTGATGGGAAAATATTTGTGATTTTTATTGGTGAAAAAGTCAGCGGTACTTCTAGTAACACTGGTTTGTTGCCTATGTTCACAATTGAAAGAAATGCTAAATTTCACTTAGAGGTTAGCAAAAATTAGGTTATAATATTTTTTTCATTTTTTTCATTTTTTCATATAATATTTTTTTCACAGCCCTCTGTTTTGTGACCTTAATTCATAGACTTCCTAACATATGCTTTACTTCAGAGAGGTCATATTCCCCAGCCTATCTTCCACTTTCTGGTTTGGGATTATGCTCAAAATGAGATACACAAACTAGTTTACTAGAAATAAAAAATATTTCTCCATGTGATAAACTTGAGTGGGGAATGAGAAACAGGAATGTGTTAGAATGACTAGGTGTACACATAGACAATGGGAAGCTTGGAACTGCCTTAGAGTGTTTTATTTAAGAGGTTTAAAACTGGTTCCAAACATGTACTGTCACATGCAATTATTCATAAAAGAATTCATTATTGATACCATAATACCCTACAGTATACTATTTGTCAATACATGTAGCAATGCAACAATCAAAAAAGAAAACTCAAATAGCTGGACACCTCCTAAAAGTTTCATTGGGCTAAAAGCAAAACATCTGACAAGTTTTTGATTTGCCTTTCTCATGATTTGATGTCCCAGCAGAGCAACTGGGGAACCTAATTCTGACCAACAAGGAGAAATTGCTTGGCTAATTGGAAGAGACAGAAACCTTGGGAGAAAACAACCACATACCAAGGATAATTATAAGAAGGTAACATGGGCCTTAAAGCATAGTCAAGAAATCTGAAGCTCCCAAATGAGGTGAGACTTGTAAAAAATGCTAAGAGAGGACAAAGAACGGGCTTTTTAAAATTATCTTCAAAGGCAGAAGATGATCAAGGAAGGGAAAAGCCCACTTACAGCTGCTGGTATAAGGTTAGATCTGAGAGAGAAAACAGAGTCCCTAAATATTATTTTCTTCATTCTCTACAAAGGAAACTTGAGAAGCAGCTTGACATAGTAGAAAGAACTATGTGTATTTGTGGGGTCAGGCAAACTTGGATTTAATTCTCTGTTTCAACACTTAATAGTTATATTACCCGGGGTCTCCTTTTCCCCATCTGTAAAATGGAGATAAGTATATCTTTCTCATAGGATTGTTCTGAGTAATGGAAGTAACACATTCAAAACACTGAGCCAGGCTTATAGTAGTGACTCAGTAAATAGGAACTTATTAATATTACTCAAAAGAGTAGTATAAATAGTGACAAGAAGCAATACTCTTCCCAAATAGAAGAAGGAATTCTAAGAAGTACCTAACAGTTCCAATTTAGAATCCATCATCTGATATGAATGGCTTATATCGCAGGCTTTTGGGGGTGGAGGGGCAGGGAGTACAAATGAGACCTGAGAACAACTGTTCCCATCTTTGAGGAATTATGGTAAACAGAATAGGTGCTAGAACACTAAACATGGGCAAATGTCTGCCTTCAAGGTGAAAAGTGGAAATATAAAACCTGGAATTATTTGGGATGTTTCCTCCCACTGGTGTAATATTCATTTGCCCAGGGAAGGGGAAATTCCAGAAAAAAAAAGCAACTGAAACAAAGGAGTAGATTGAATTTTCCAAAGTGCTCAATGTGAAGATGCAGTCTTGAAGGCTAAGGTGATGAAGAAATAAGAGGTTTCTTGAATTTCCTCAAAGCTTCAAGAGGTAAAGCTTAAAAGAAGAAGGAAAAAAAAAAAAAAATGGTATCCTTAAGCAAGATGTAGATATGTCTATGTCTCAATCCCTGGAATGTGTGAATGTTACCTTATTTGGAAAAAG
The DNA here is from genome assembly GCF_965194825.1 of Balaenoptera physalus. NCBI lineage: Eukaryota > Metazoa > Chordata > Mammalia > Artiodactyla > Balaenopteridae > Balaenoptera > Balaenoptera physalus. The sequence goes on along the minus strand of NC_138890.1, from coordinate 107,253,524 downwards.
GGTCTTTGCAGATGTAATTAAGTTAAGGATCTGGAGATGAAGAGATCAATCACCCTGGATTGTCTGCTCGGCCATAAATCCAATGAAAAGTATCTTTATGTGACAGACTTAAGAGAAGACAGAGAAGAGGAGGCAGTGTGACAACGAGGCTAAGACTGGAGTAATACAGCCACAAGTGAAGGAATACTGACCAGCTCTACCAGATGCTGGGGGAAACAAAAATCAGATTCTCCCCTAGGTCCTCCAAAACTGCGGCACTGCTGATGCCTTAATTTCAGACTTCTGGCCTCAGAACTGTAAGAGAATACATTTCTGTTGTTTTAAGCCACCTGTTTGTGGTAATTTGTTACAGCAGCCCTATGAAGTTAATACACAGATTTTAAAGAGAATCTCAAGATTAGACTTCCCTGGGTTGGAGGGAATGGGGGATTGTGAAATGGATGGTGGAGGGTAAAGAAGGTCTGAGGGACTCCTTGGAGGAAATATATGAACAAGGGTGGAGTTAGCAAATTACAGACCCCACAGTCTTTGCTTTGACAGAGATTGTTAGAGTTTAGAAGAGACCTGACAGGGTTACCATGCATTGCCAGAACCAGAAAGCCATGTGGCAGGCAATCTAATATTCAGAGTTCCCCCAAAGAGTATTTTATATCATCAAAAAGAGTTTCTGTTTGATTGACAAATGCTTTTCACTCCCCACTCCCTTGATCTGTAGCAGGAGTAACAGCTGTCTGTATGCCAATACTTTTTGCAATCCTATCCAAACTACCCATAGGAAAAGGTACTTTTTCATTAGTCCCTGGCAGTCTCAAACACTCAGAAAAAGAGAAAAGATCATGGACAACTAAAGGGGTTCCAGTGACATAGAATGGAAATCCATATCATTTGGAAACCCTCCCTTCAATCCTTACTTGATTGGGACTTTAGTCATTCACTTGAGAGTCCCTAACACCTCTAACCCTCCACCAGGACTACTTTGATCTTAGGCAAGAATGTAAAAGGAATTATTAAAAGGATGCTCTGGGAGCATCTATAAGAGAAAGCAGTAATCAGTCAAATACAGTATGGGTTTACCAACCAGAATTTGTCTAATTTTATTTTCTTCCTGATGGGGATACTAGACCAGTACGCCAATAAAATGCAGTAGACAATATTTATCTGTGCCCAAAAGGCATTATTGACATTTTTCATCATTTACTTACAAGTAAATTGGGGAGGCAAAAAGGCTAGATGATAGTACCTTCAGGCAATGACTTAATACCCAATGGGTACTGACTCCTGGAGGGCAGTCAGGCTCTCCAGAGGTTTTTAGGGTAGAACAACGGTCCCTATATCGGTCAACACTGTATTTCACTGACTTGAGAAAACCCGTATTTTCCAAATTTTTACCTGATTCAAAGTTGGAAAGGGTAGGGGGTTTAACAAACCTTAGAACAGCTTAATGTTGACTCTGGGCTAAGTTCTAGATAGCCATAATTAGAATTCAAAAAATTGGGGGAATCTGTAACCATACAAGCAGAATCCAACAAACCTAATAGGGATTTTTAAGTTTATTCACTCATTTAGATATCATAAATTTAGGGAACATCTATTCTCTGTAAATGTCTATGTTAAGCTTTAGAAAGATGATTAAGGTATTGTCCTTGACTTGCACTAGCTTAAAATATGGTAGGTGAAACAGATGTGTAAAGAGATAAGATATATTACAGTATGTTCATTGTAAGCCCTTATATTTAGCAAAAAAAATTTTTAATTAACTACGTTTAATTGTTTCGGATGGACTGGCATTAGCATATGTAAAATGCCTTTAAGAGTTTAATAAGCTGAACAAAATAATGTTTGTTAAGAATATGAGAGTGGGCTGATATTCTAGCTCATACAAATCGATCTTCTAAAAATTAACAAGGACTTAAACACCCTAAGGAGGAAATACAAATAGCCAATAGAGATATAAAAACATATTTAAAAATTCATTCTTAATTATAAGCAAATCAGGAGAACAAATTTGAAAAAAAAAATCAATAAATAATAGTATTCCATGCTTGCAGAGGTGTGGTGAAATGGATGCATAAACTGCCGGTGTATATTAATAAACATTTTATGTGTATAAAATGGTAACTGTGGAAAGTTATAGTAAGACAAGTCATACTGTGCAATGCAGCTATTTTCTTCTAGGAGTCTACTTTAAGAAATAATCTAAAATATATACATAAAATATACATAAGGCAGTCCACAACAGCATTTTTAATAATACTAATAAAAAATTAAGATGAATAATTTTTTAAATGTTCAACCATATGATAGAATGTATAATCAGAATTATGTGCTTAAAAAGAGGGTATCTGCAATATTATATTGCATTATATATATTATATTATATTATTATTAAACTAGAAGTCTAGGGATCACAACTTTTCACTGTAAACCTTCTTAAATGTTTTGAGTTTTGTGCCATTTGCATGCAATACATCCAAAAAAGAAACGCAATTTGAAAATAAAAGTATTCAGCATAAAATTTTAAAAATACACTTACGAATATTGTTTAATGATGTAAGGAAATACACTGAGGGAAAATAAAATTTTATTTTTTCCTGTAGTGAATTCATATACCTGGAAATTATATATAATTCTGGTTGTGTTACAAAAAATATTTTGTTCGGTATTTTTCACCATAAGAAACCTAGGACCAGTTTACATACAAGCAAGAAGGATGGTAAACAAGCTCACCTAAGAATGATTGGAGGAAAATGTGAATGTTTGGCCTGGAGTATATGTGTGAGAGCATGATGGCTGTCTTCAAGTATCTGAAGTACTGCCGTATGGAAAAGGGTCCACACTTCCTCAGGAAAGCCTCAGAGGATGAAACTAGACCCACTGGCAAGAGCTATAGTAAGCCATTTCAGTTCAATGTCAAAACATTTACAGACTTGTTTATTTGTTTATAGGCCATTTCAGCTCAATGTCAGGAAACACTTTCTAACGGAATGGGGCAAAGAATGAGTGCATTTCCAGTCACTTGAAGAATTCAAGCATAAATTGTCACCTACTTGACTGGACATTATAGAAGAGATTCAAGCATCAGAAGTATGACTTTTGGTATGATTCCAGCTGTGTGAGAAGTCATTTAACCTTTCTGGGACACAGTTCTCTGTAAAATGGGGGAGTTTGACTAAATTACCTCCATGTTCCTTTTGAGTATTAAATTGTTTTGATTCTGCATTGGTGTAATTACGTTTGGCTGATTTTTCCAGATTTACTTGATATCAGCCTCTTATCACTTGAAATACATCACACTATAGTTGTGAGAATTAACTTAGATGTTTAAAAAAGTATTTGTAAAAATGCAAAACTCTATGTAAGACTTTGTTATAGTTCAACGTCATTGGCCATTAGGAAAATGCAAATTAACACCACAATGAAATACCACTACACACCTATTAGAATGGCTAAAATAAAAAATACTGATAATACCAAGTGCTGACAAGATACGGAGCAACTGTATCTCTCATACTTTGCTGAGGAGAATGTAAAATGGGACAGCCACTCTAGAAAACAGTTGGTAGTTTCTTATAAAGTTAAATATATACTTATTGTAAAACCCAGATATCCATCTACTGGATATTTACTCTAGAGAAATGAAAACTTATATTCACTCAAAAATCTGTACATACATGTTCAAATCAGCTTTATCTGTGATAGCCAAAAACTGGAAACAACCCAATACCCTCCAATGGGTGAATGAATAAACTGTAGTACACCCATAACATGGAATACTACTCAGCAATAAAAAGGAATGAATTTGATACATGTAACAATTTGCATGGATCTCAAGGCCACTGTGTTGATGAGAAACCAATCTCAAAAAGTTACATATGCTATGATTCCATTTACATAACATTCTCAAAATGGCAAAATTATAGTGATAGAGAAAAAATAAGTGGTGCAAGGAGTTAGGGTTGGGGGGAGGGTATGACTATAAAGGGGTAACATGAGGAAGTTACTTTAGGGTAGTGGAATAATTAATAATTTCATATCCTAATTGTGGTGATCACTAATTTATTACATGCAATACAATTTTATACAACTATACACCAAAAAAAATTACATTTATCTTCAAGGTTCTGGAAAGCAATAAAATTTGTATCATTATTCACTTTTTTGTTTACATTGACTTTTTATGTTTAGCTTTGGACTGTCTTGTAATCAATAATATAGAATGTTTTTCATATGAAACTTTTTTATTGAAGAGTGCTGTAGAAATAGGGTGTGAGGTGTATTTACTTAACAGTAATTTTATTCTTTTTCTTTAAAGGAATAAATGGTCAAATGTGAAAGTAAATTCAGGTAAAGCTCACTTTTATTGATATTGTATTCTTATTTTTAAATTTTACTATCCCATTTTTAAGGAAGCCTCTGGGAAAATATTTTTATATAAATTTTCACAGCTCACTCAAATGTGATCTATATTTTAACTATTTATCATATGACTTAAGAGATTGTCCACACCTTGCCAGGTTCTACTTTAGCTGCTGATTCTCTCTATTTATACTGAACTAAATTTACCTCCAATCAAATTGCATAATAAACATAGAAGCTTAAAATTAATTCCTATCCTAGGATAAGATCTACACAGAGTTTGTCCCAAAAGTGAATTTCTCTTATAAGATGATCCTTACAAATACTAAAATATTAGTGTCTCTCAGACGGTATAAGGCTGTTCTTGTGGCTAACATTACCAATGCTCAATATTTTCAATTCTCTTTTTTTCTCTGGATATGCAAAAGCTTACATTTCTTAGTTCTACAAGTTAAGCAGCACTGTGTGACTAGTTCTACTAATGAACAGTGACCCGAGGTGATATGTTACTTCCAGACCAAAGCATTTACAAGTCTGTGCGTGATTCACCGTGCTGTCTTTCCTGGCACAAAGAACCCTGAGGTATCATTCAGATGGAGTTACCAGAAGAAGGAAGCAATCTGGACTATTGAGCCACTACATGAAGGGCTGCCCTGGAGAAACTCCTGGACTCTTAGCAGATTTGCCTGAGTAAGAAACTTCTATGTGATAAGCCTCTGAAATTTTGGCATAGTTTATTACTGCAGCATTCCCTAGCCTAACCTGACAAATAGAATCTGTATACTAACTTTGCCTATGTTAAAGGTTTTCATGGCCTTTTGTGTTTTCCATAGTCAGATGATAGTTATATGTTACAGCTTTTCCAATAATATTTAATATAATTAGCATTTTAATTAGTAACCTATTCTATTAGTCTCTACCACCAACTTAAGATCTCAAATTTTGAATCTAAATGAACAATATTTTAAATTATATATACCTATATCTCAAACTTACACCCTGTGCTAATCATTACCAACCAATAAAAAAGGATGCATTTGTTTATACAGTATTTTAATTCATTAAATAACCCCTGATGTTTCTAGTCATGTTCCCTGGGAAGCAGACCCTGAGATAGAGATTTGCATGCAGGAAAATTTATTAGGGGGTTCTCTTGGAATTAATACTTGTGGTGAAATGCAGGATTGGACAGAGGAGAAGCTGGGCTGTGAAATAGTTATAACAAAGCCTAAACCAACCCTACCCTGAGGGTGGCTCTGAAGCTAGGGTGGCCCTTCAGAAGTGTTCCAAGTTGAGACAAGGGTACTGGGCCCTTGTATACCCATCAATGATCAGTCATTGGATAAAGACTGCTCCCAGGAAGTAGGTGTGACCTTGGGTAAGGCAATTTCTGGATGGAGCTGACATCTTGACAGCTGTGAGCCACAGCATTCCCAGCAGCTGGACAAACAAGTCCTTCAGTCCTGAAGAGGAATATGGTGTCAGTGGAATCTATCCCAGTGTCCAGTACACCTGATAATCATGAAGAGGCATTTATCTATCTGTTAGACGATCACCACCACCATCATCACTATCATATTTACTGACAATTTTACTATGCGCCAGGCACATCTTAAGTGCTTTGAAATTATTAACTCATGTAATTCCCAAAATAACCCTATAATATAATCTTAAATGCTTTGCCTTCAAAAATGAAAATCAATATAGGTGTTTTCTGCAACATACCCCAATCCCAGAAATGCTTTGCTAATGACCATTCAGTAATTTCAACTGTAAGTTACTCTATCTAATATGAGCAGTCCCATTCAGTAACTGTCATTGGCCAAGATAGTTACTCTTTTCATGGGCTGCATCTTCTAAATCATGGATGGCATTATGATGTCTGTAATTTACTTTTAAAATAATTGAGCATGGATAATGTGATATTATGTGTGAATATATATGCGTGTTAATTTAGGCTACATCGTAAGTGCTGTTGCTTGCCCTAATTAGGAACTTACACTCCCAGGTATGGTCAGCTGATATTTAGCCATAACGCCACACTCCAGAGGAAGCTATGACAAGTGCTTTAGTCATACTTACTTGACCAACACCAGAATTTTGCTAATTAGCATAATAAATATTAGCAATCAGTTTTCATTGGTGAAATTAGTGTTGTTCAAGTTATATGGATTGGCTAATATATTTTAGACATTCCACTTTTGCTGAATAGGGTATAAAAATCTAGCAAGCACCATAATCTGTATCTTTAGGAAAGATACCAACATTTGATCCCTAAAGTGTCCTGTATCCAGCTATTGTTTCATTGGACTCTGGTTGCCTGAATCCTGTCTTTAAATATTACTGCATCTACCTTAAGTGAACCTTTCATGCATGTTGTAGTCATATGTGGTAGCCAGTCTTCAAACTGATCCTTAGTGCCCTTAATACCAATGATTCTTAGTATTTATCCCTTTCTGTAGTTCCCCCACACTGAATAGAGATGACCTGTGTGAATAAGATATTCTGGAAATGAAGACACTGCCTTCCAAGGATAAGTCTTAAAAGATATTGCAGACCCTGCATTTTTCTCTCTTGGATTATCTATTCTGGAGGAAGTCAGCCACCATGCTGTGAAGCTGTTACGGAGAGATCCATGTGGGGAGGAACTCAGGTTTCCTGCTGGTAGTCAACACTAACTTGCCAGCTGTGTGAGCGACTCGTCTTGGAAGTAGATTCTCCAGGCCTAGTCAAGCCTTTGGGTAACAACAGCCCCAGCCAACATCTTGACTCATGAGAGACCCCGAACCAAAACTACCCAGCCAACTTGATTTATCCCTAATCAACAGAAACTATGAGATAATAAATATTTATTGTTACTTTAAGTCACTAGGTTTTGAGGTAATTTGTTATGTAGCAATAGATAACTAATACATCATAGTACATAAAAGGACAGAGAGCTGGAACTTAATTGAACTTATAGAAGAGATTGTATGAACTGTTGCGTGTAAGACTCCTTGTTAATAACTTTATTTTTTAAAATGTCTGTTTATGTGACAGAATTTGGTCTAATACTTGCTTGCACTGCGACTTAGTAACAAAGCTATGTCAAAGTAACCACCCCCTTCACTTATATCAAAAATTGGTGGTTACTTATATCTGTCAAAAAGAACAAAATAGTTGTGCGTGACCAAATTGACTTAGCTAATTTTGCAAGACAGGCCTATTGATTTTTCTGCCTACTACAGCTTGGCTCTATCCATTTCTCTTTATCACCACCATCAGTCCAGTCCAGACTACCTTCATCTCTCACCCTGGACTGCTATAACAATCTTCTCACTCATCTAGTTATACCCATTGATCCTCTTCCATGCCACTGTCAATATTAAAGTTAGAGTGATCCTTTTAAAACACAAATCTACTCAAGTAATTCCACCACCACCCCTGCCCTTATTTAAAACCTTTTAGGACTCAGAGAAGATCATAAGGCAAAGACATAGCCTAACATAGCCTACCAAACTCCTGCCCGATCTGGTCCTGCCAACCCTTTGAGCGTTGTCTTGAACTCTTCTCACTCTTGTTCTCTTTGATTGCCCGTCACTGGCCTTCCTTCAATTACTAGTACTTTTCCTGTTCCTACTCACAACAGAGAATTTGTATGTGGTGTTTCCTCTACCTTGAAATCTCTTCCTTTTCCTCTTTGTCCAGTTCAAGTCTGCCTATCCTTCATATCTAGTGCATATGTCAGTTCTTCAGCAAAACTTCCCCCAGTCTCCCTGATTGACTCTCAGCATCATACATTCCCTCCTTTGTGTACCTGTCACATTGCAATTTTACATTTGTTTGTGTAATTATTTGATTAATGTTTGTGTTTACTGCTATACATTCTATAAGAGCAGGTACCATATATAGTTTAACTCATTTATGTATACCCTGGAACCCAAGAACATACTGCATATTTGATAAATATTTGATTAAAGACTTAATAACTGATTAACTAATTGAATGAACTCAGGTGGATATAAATGTTGCTTCAGAGCCAGAGTGCCTAGGTTCAAATTCTGGCAGTTCCTAACTACGTAATGTTAAAAATGATTTTACCTCACTGTTCTTTAGATTCGTCCTCTGTAAATTAGGAATAATAATTACCTTATAGGGTATTGCGAGGAATAAATGAGTTAATATACATTAAGGGCTTAAAGCCATTCCCAACACATTAAGTGCTATGTATGGCAAGTGCAATTATTATTATTATTGTTATTAACATGCTTAGTCATTTTGTCATGCTAGTTCCTTAGGCCATGGCTACCAGTTCCTTGGATAAGTTCATTCTTTTCTTACAGATAACAAATTCCAAGTGTCTATGTAAAAACAAGAAGCTATGTCAAAGACACAAATTGAGGGCAGAGCTTATAAATCTTTTTGAGCTGTCCAGTTTTGACTTAGGTATAAGGATACTAATATTAACCCTCTTATCACTGGTGTTTCTTTGGTAATTTACTATTTATACAAAAAGACAAAGCAGTGTTTGAATTAAATGAGAACTTCAAAGAGTTCTATAGCTGTCTTTTACTAGGGCACAGTTCACGCACCAAAAAGAATTGAGCCCACCATCTCTCTGAGTTTTTTGCATTGGTTACCTACTTGTAGTTCAAATAATGGCAAGATATTATCATAATATGTAATACTATTGATCTCTTTGTATTATAGACCTTCTATACTTTGAGGCACTGACTTTAAAATGTTAAAGCTGCAGGTTTGTAACTTTTGAACACCATATGTTATAAACTGTTGAAATGATGTCTCCCTACTTGACAGTGGAAATGTTCATGCTCAGTGCAAAGGCAGCAATGGTTGGATCTTGTTTAGCTGCTAATGCTTCTTATAGAAGTTGTGAATGCTTGCACTTTATTATATTCAGGGTCCCCACCTACAGATAGGTCTCTTGTAAGCTGCCATTAATTTGGGCAATAGGTCATAAACTGAAGGGTTGTTTTAGGTAAGTATTGCAAATGATGTGTTCTGTTCTCTGTTTACTACCAACCATGAAAAACAACACTGTACTTTCCAGAGAAACTGAGATCACCCAGTCCTTGCAACTGAGGTCATTTTAGTTTGGGAGGGAAAAAGAAAAGAATTCTTTTCAACTCCTTGCCAGTTCCTCCTCGCTTTTTGAGAAGGCGATACCTCTGAAAGAAAATAGATCAAAGATACATGGGGCTAAGGGCAGATCAGATAGCTATACTTTGTAGTCTGTTGAAAACAGAGCTAGCTTTACTGGAAAAGAGATTATGTGTTATAGTTATAAGGAACAGAGGAAAGGTTAGAGGGGTTACTAGCCTAAAAAACCAACCCCCAGTCCTCTACCACCTTGTCAGAACTTAAAATTCCACCATTAGAAATTCATTTGTTTGCATTTTAAACAGTAATTCCTTAAAGCAGTTACCTGTGGAAAAAACTGAATTCTCTATCAATTCTTTTTCCTGAAAGTGAATTTTGAAAGCACTGAGACCAAGAGGTAACACTAACTCCTGAAAACTCTGACTTGACTGTAGGACTGCTATGGAGAAAAAAGGTTGGAAGAGTACAGGTTATGTTTGAAGAGAGGCTGGAGGGAAATCTGTGGCCGTAGAAAACAGTGGTTATAATGTGTGATGACTGTGAGGAGAAAGAGAAAAAAGAAGTGGGTTTCTTTTTTGATTTGTTGCTCTGGGCATCTACAATAGAAGAAAGAAAATATATTACTATATGACGAGATACAATGAAAATGACACAGACAAAATAGGAGAGTCATGCCTAGAATGTGAGAGCAACTCAACTTTCTTAAATATCCTGATTAGCTTTTTTATGACCATAATCATGCTAAATTCATTCCCTACTTGTAGAGTGATTAGTATATATTGAGCATCTTGAGGGTAAGACAAAATTTTTAAGTTTTCTGTTTCTGAGAAGCTCTCCATATGTCCTTTCTCCAGTAATTCACTCATCAATGCATAAACTGTTTACCTATTAAACTGAATGTGATAGATTGAGACCCCATCCACTAAAAAGTGAGGAAACACAGGTCCCTATGTCTTGCAACAAGGAACCGAGGAACATACAAAGAGTAAAGGTAAGATGAATAGATAAGGAAGGAGGCTGGTACAGATTTATACAATTAACTATTATTATGTGCTTAATATTTGCCAGTTGAGCTGGAAAGGAAAAACTATGTGTGAGAAAAATCTATCACCTTGTGATGAGCAAAGAAGTTTCTGGCAGGATGAGAATTTGCTGGTGGGTATAGGGAAGATGGAAACAGTAGGAGCAAAGGAGTTGTCCCAATTTACACTCCACCAGCAATGTACAAGACTAGTAGTATCTGATTCTGAAAATTTTAGTGTGTAGTGGTATCTGATTATGGTTTTAATTTACATTTCCCTCATAAATAATGATACTGAATCTTTTTTCATATGCTTGTTGATCATTTAGATATCTAGATTTATGAAATACATATTCAAACCTTTTGCCTGTTTTTCAAAAAATTGAGTTCTTTGTCTTTCTCTTATTGATTTATAATGGTGCCTTATATATCTTGGATGTAAGTTTTTTGTCAATAGTCATTTTATATTTTTCTTTTCCTACTCTGTGTATCATTTTCTCATTCTCTTAAAAATGTCTTTTGATAAATGAAAGTTCTTAATTTAATGGAGTCTATTTTATCAGTCTCTTTTTTCATGGTTTGTGCTTTTGTATTTAAGAAAACATTGCCTATCTTAAGGTCATGAAGGTATTTCCCTATGTTTTCTTCTAGAAGTTTCACTGTTTTACCCTTCACATTAGATCTTTGATCCATTTTGAGTTAATATTATGTATAACGTGAGGAAGGGGTCAAGTTAAAATTTTTCCATATAAATATTCAATTGATCCAGAACAGTTTATTCAAAAGATTATCCTTTCCTCCACTGACTTGCACCTTTGTCATAAATCACATAATTCTTCATGTGTGATGATTTCCCCTAACTATTCTATTAAATGTATTATTTGAGTGAACAATACATTCAACTGGTAAGAAAATCAAAACAAATTAATGAAGAAACTAAATTCAAAAAGGTACAAAAATGCAAATTGTGAAGAGCAGAAATAAATGTACCTTCTATTCTGTTCGTCTGTACTCTATTTCTTTCTCCAGAAGCAATGACAAGTGTCAGTGCCCAGATATGCCAACAACTCTGCTTAACTTTCTAGGGTCCTGAATCAAGAAAGCCCTTTATCCCAAAGTCCACCCCCTGATCCTAATGTAATGACTTCTCTAGGTGATTCTGATATTAAGTTTCTAGGTGGTTCTGATACGAGTTTGTTCCAACATAATTTAAAAGTCTATTTTCCTTTACTCTTTTAAAAAGCATATGACTGGATTTTTTTTAAAGCCCAATTAGATTAAGGCTTTATTTTATTAGGGGGATTCAAGTTACTTATATTTATTGTGACTGTATTTATTCCTGCCATTTTATTTATATTATTTACTACTTTTTTTTTCTTTTCTGCCTTTTGTGGAACTAATCAAGCTTGCTTTTTTTCTTATTTTAGTAGTTTAGAAAGTATACGTCTTATTTTGTATTCTGCTCCTATATATTTAAATTTTAACCTCCATTTTATATATATTTGCTCTTAAAGTGTAGAATTAAGCAGCATCTGTATCCTGCCCTGATCCTGCCCTTCTCCCCCACTTTCTCCTACAACTCAAATAGGGGCAGATCCAATTTTTGTACAGCCCAAAGCTTATACAATTTGGGGTATACTCTTTAAAATAATTTGAAATTCTAAATTTAAAAATTGGGTAAGAAAGTGAATGTTTATTTAGAATGAGAAAAGAAATCAGAACAAAATATAATTTTTTAAATTTTACAAATTTACAAATCTTTAAAAAATGATAGTTCCACAAACATAACAGAATCCAGAAAATAACATAATATTTTTATTAACTGCCTGGGACACTTCTATAGTACTTTTTTCCCTACATTTTCTCTTATAATTTTGCATTTCTGATTATTGGAAGCTAATAGAAGCAAATTGTATTCTAGCTGTGTATATTTCATGCTTGGTCCCTCTGTCCCCCTCACTGTCTACATAACTTCCAGTGCTGGGTACCATGGGACACACTTACATCATGATACATCCCTAGGCTCTGTAGCTTTGCCAGGTGAGTCAGCACAGTTGGAAGCAGGATTCCTAAGATCTTTCCTACATTGGGGGCACTATGGAAGAAAAGTTAACGGTTCACAAATTGACAGTGAACCACCTAAATATATTCCCCTAAATCCAAATTAAATGATTTTTTCAACTCAACCTCCCCCTGTCCAAATCCCCCCAAATATCCATAGCTATGCAATACCATCTGTCTTAAAAAGTATAACAGAGGGGAATTGAGAGAAGAAACAAGAAGTGATCAAATGATTATTTTAGCAAATAAAATACTTTAATATTTTCAACTATTTTATATTTTAAGGATTTTAAAAGGATAGGCATAAAAATCATATGATCATCTCAATAGATGCAGAAAAAACTTTTGACAAAGTCCAACATCGATTAAGGATAAAAACTCTCAACAAAGTGGGTATAGAGGGAGCATACTTCAACATAATAAAGGTCATATATGATAAGCCCACAACTAACATCATACTCAACAGTGAAAAGCTGAAAGTATTTTCTCTAAGAGAAGGAACAAGACAAGGATGCCCACTCTCATCATATTATTCAATATAGTATTGGAAGTCATAGTCACAGCAATCAGACAAGAAAAAGAAATAAAAGGAATCCAAATTGGAAAAGAGGAAGTAAAACTGTCATTGTTTGCAGATGACATGATGTGATGCTATATATGGAAAATCCTAAAGACACCACCAAAAAACTATTAGAACTAATAAATGAATTCAGTAAAGTTGCAGGATACAAAATTAATATACAGAAATCTGTTGCATTTCTATACACTAATAATGAATTATCAGAAAGAGAGATTAAGAAAACAATCCAATTTACAACTGCATCAAAAAGAATAAAATACCTAGGCTAAATCTAAGCAAGGACGTAAAAGACTTGTACTTGGAAACTATAAGACATTGATGAGGGCTTCCCTGGTGGCGCAGTGGTTAAGAATCCACCTGCCAATGCAGGGGACACGGGTTCGAGCCCTGGTCTGGGAAGATCCCACATGCCGCGGAGCAACTACGCCTGTGTGCCACAACTACTGAGCCTGCGCTCTAGAGCCTGTGAGCCACAACTACTGGAGCCCGTGCCTAGAGCCCGTGCTCCACAACAAGAGAAGCCACCGCAGTGAGAAGCCGGTGCTCCACAACAAAGAATAGCCCCCGCTGGCTGCAACTAGAAAAAGCCCGTGTGTAGCAACGGAGACCCAATGCAGCCATAAATAAATAAATAATAAATTAAAAAAAAAAAAAAAAGACATTGATGAAAGAAACTGAAGATGATACAAACAAATGGAAAGATGTATCATACTCATAGACTGGAAGAATTAATATTGTTAAAATGACCATACTCCCCAGCAATCTACAGATTCAATACAATCCCTATCAAAATACCAATGGCATTTTTCACAGAAGTAGAACAAAAAATTCTAAAATTTGTATGGAAACACAAAAGACCTGAGTAGCCAAAACAATCTTGAGAAAGAAGAAAGCTGGAGATATCATGCTTCCTGATTTCAAGCTATACTACAAAGCTACAGTAACCAAAGCAGTATGGTACTAGCATAAAAACAGACCCATCAATCAATGGAACAGAATAGACAGCCTAGAAATAAACCCACACCTTTTTTTTTTTTTAATTTATTTATTTATTTTTGGCTGCATTGGGTCTTCGTTGCTGCATGCGGGCTTTCTCTAGTTGCAGCGGGTGGGGGCTACGCTTCGTTGCGGGGCGTGGGCTTCTCATTGCGGTGGCTTCTCTTGTTGCAGAGCATGGGCTCTAGGCACACGGGCTTCAGCAGTTGTGACTCACGGGCTCTAGAGCGCAGGCTCAGTAGTTGTGGCACACGGGCTTAGTTGCTCCGCGGCATGTGGGATCTTCCCGGACCAGGGCTCGAACCCGTGTCCCTTGCATTGGCAGGCAGATTCTTAATCACTGTGCCACCAGGGAAGCCCCCACACTTTTATTATCAGTTAATCTTTGACAAAGGAGACACAAATACACAATGGGAAAAGACAGCCTCTTCAATAAATGGTGTCGGGAACACAGGACAGCTACATGCAATAGAATCAAACAGGACTACTTTCTCATACCATATAAAAAATAAACTCAAATAGATTAAAGACTTAAATTTAAGACCTGAAACCATAGAACTTCTAGAAGAAAACATTGGCAGAGTGCTCTTTGACATCAGGCTTAGCAATATATTTTTTTTAATCTGTCTTCTCAGGCAAGAGAAATAAAAGCAAAAAACAAATTGGACTACATCAAACTAAAAAGCATTTGCACAGAGAAGGAAACTATCAACAAAACAAAAAGACAGCCTACTGAATGGGAAAAGATATTTGCAAATAATACATCTGATAAGGGTTTAATATCCAAAATGTACAAAGAATTCATGCAACTCAAAATCAAAAAAACAAGCAACCCAATTCAAAAATGGGCAGAGGACCTGAGTAGACATTTTTCCAAAGAAGACATGCAGATGGACAACAGACACATGAAAAGATGCTCAACACCACTAACCATAAGGGAAATGCAAATCAAAACCACAATGAATTATCACATCACACATGTGAGAATGGCTATTATCAAAAAGACAACAAATAACAAATGTTGGCAAGGATGTGGAGAAAAGGGAACCCTCGTGCACTATTGGTGGGAATGTATATTGGTATGACCACTATGGAAAACACTATGGCAATTCCTCAAAAAATTAAAAATGGAACTACCATACGATCTAGCGATTCCACTTCTGGGTATTTTTCTGAAGAAAACAAAAATACTAATTAGAAAAGATTCATGCACTCCAATGTTCTTTGAAGCATTATTTACAATAGCCAAGATATTGTAGCAACCTAAGTGCCCATGAATAGATGAATGGATAAAGAAGATGTAGTATATTTGTACAATGGAATATTATTCAACCATATAAAAACTGAAATCTTGTCATTTACAACAATATGGATGGACCAAGAGCATAAAGCATTAAGCCATGCAGCTAACTCTCCTTATACCTTTTCCTGCTGTTTACCTGTAAACTGAAAAAGATACTGCTATGGTTTGAATGTTCGGGTCCTCCCAAAATCTGTATGTTGAAATCCTAACGCTGAGAGATGATGGTATTAGGAGATGGGGTTTTGGAGGGGTTGCTTAGGCCATGAGGGTGGAATCCTTATGAATGGGATTAGTGTTTTTGTAAAAGAGACCCCACACAGCTGCTTACCCCCTTCTGTGAGGACACAAAGAGAAGTCACCAGCTATGAGCCAAAAAAGGCCTTCATCAGAACGTGACCATCCCGGCACTTTGATCTTGGATTTCCCAGCCCCCAGAACCGTGAGAAATAAATTTGTGTTGTTTATAAGCTTCCCAGTCTGTGATATTTTGTTGTAGCAGCTCAAACGGACTAAGATGGATATTTTCTTTCTTTGTTTTAGGCTCAAATGTTTAATACTTTCTCAGTTTAGAATTACATTGCTCTACTTTAAAAATGGCTACCATTTATTTTATTTATTTAGGAAGTGTTCCCTCCTGGTACATTTCCTAAAAGAGTTTGTATCTGACAAGGGTTATTTCTTTAAGTATTTGATAGCATTCACCAATAAAATCATCTGGGCCTAGAGCTTTCTCTGCCAGAACGTTTTTCAGTGAAAAATTCAATTTCTTCAGGTAAAGCGCTATTCAGATTTTCTGTTTCATTTTTTGTCAGTAAAGTTATATTTTTCAGAGAATTTGTCTATGTCATATAAATTGTTGAATTCATTGGCATAAAGATATTAATAATATTTCCTTATTATCCATTTAATTCTTTAAGATCTGTACTGATACACCCTCTTTTATTCTTCACACTGATAACTTGTGTTCTCTTTTTTTTTTGTCTTCATCAGTCTAGCTAGGAATTTATCACTTTTATTAATCTTTTCAAAGAGCTGTTTTTTTGGCTTTGTTAATTTTTTCTGTTGTTTCCTGTTTCATTACTTCCTGTTCTTATTTTTATTATTTCTCTTTTCCCATTTATTTCGAGTTTACTTTCCTTTTCTTTGTCTAACTTTTTAACTTGGAAACTGAAGTTACCACTTTTATAATTTCTTTTCTAACATATGCATTTAGAACTGTAACTTTTTCTCCCAGCACTGTTTTAGCTGCATCTCATAAATTTTGATATGTTATATTTTCATTATCATTCAGTTTGAAATATTTTCTAATTTCCATTGTGATTTCCATTTTTAACCCACTGGACTAATTAAACATGTAATGTGAATTTCAAATATTTGCATTTTTGGAAATATATTTTATTATTATTGATTTTTAATTTAATTTCATTGTGATTACAGAAGATACTTTTCAAGACTTCAGTCTTTTAAAATTTATTAAGACTTGTTTTATCATATGCTCAGCATATGATCTATTTCAGTGAGCATACCATGTGTACAAGGAAAGAATGGATATTCTATCAGTCGTTGTGTATAGTATTCTATAAATGTCAGTTAGGTCAAGGAAATTGGTAGTATTCAGACCTACATCTTTACTGGTTTTTTTCTGGCTGTTCTGTGAATTGCTGGGAGAGGGGTGTTAAATATTCCATGATTAGATTTGTCTATTTCTTCACTTAATTGTCAATTTTTACTTCATGTGCTTTAAAGATCTTTTATTATGTCTTCTTAATGAATTGATCCTTTTGTTATTATGAATTATCCCTATCTTTGTTAATTTCCTTTGCCTTGAAGTCTGTTTCATCTGATATTAACATAGCCCCTTCAGCCTTCTTTGATTGTTTGCATGGTTTATATAATGTTCCATCTTTTTACTTTCAACCTAGCCATGTATTTAAAGTAAATTATTTTTTTTACAGAACATGTAGTTGGGTCTTGCTTTTTTAGTATCCATTGTGAAATTTTCTACCTTTTAGCTGGAGTTTTTAACCAATTTATATTTAATGTAACTATTATTCTGTCTCTATTCTTACCACTTACGGTTTGCTTTCTGTTTGTCCCATTAGCTTTTTGCTCCTCTTTGTCTATTTATCCACAATTTTTAGGCTAATTGAACATTAGTGCTTTAGGCCTGTAAGATTGCAAGTTTTTATCTGGTTTTTAGTCACCCAGCATGGCAACAGATGGCCAAAAAACCCATAAAAACAGGAAGTTCACTTAGTGTCATTCACTTTATCAATTAATTTTTCTGATTCCCTCCTGTTTTTTATAACTTTTGGTCATATTCCCATGCCTTTAGATAGTTGTTTTTGATATACTGTCCATATTTTATCACTGTTACCTGTGGAACAGTTTGCTCAATAGTAGCTACTCTCCTTTTGCCAGAAATGGAGGCTAATTTTTAAAGCTTATAACAACTCTGTTACAATGCCCCTCACTTATACAGTGTCTGATGAATCTAGGTGTTTAAGTGACATCCACCAATTTGTAGCTATGGCTTTCTAAAATAATTAACTAGTAGAGGCATATGAATGGATCACTGCTAGCTCTGAAATCTACTGTTGGTGGAGTCATAAAGAAAAGATTGCTAGGTGATTTTTGTGTTTGTGAAGTATTTAGAATGTTGGTAAGAAAATGAATAAGCAATATTTTAAGTGTTCACCTTTCGATAGTGGAATTATAAGATGATTTGTTTTCTCCTTCACGTTTTTTTTAGAATTTTCCAAATCTCTGTAATTGAACTGCTTTATAATTGAAATGAAGATATTAGTTCTTTTTTACTAAAGGGAATGAAAGAGCACTAACATCTGCTGAGCACCTACCATGAGCTGGGTAGCGTACTAGGCACTGTCTCATTTAAAACTTTTTAGATATTTTTTAAACCAGAGGAAAATATTTTTTTAGTTAACTGTTAAAGTGTGGTTTAAAAGTATATTTATTTTTCATCATAATGATGTCTCTTGGTTGTTTGTTTGTTTGTTTTTCAATAGGAGCCTTTCTGTGTCCTGCACAGGTTAACATTAGTCAACGAGTTCTAGATACACATCAATATCTGATATGCAGTATGGGTGAGAAAAACCAATGCTCCTTCAATAACCCCAGGCATTAAATTTAACCTCTGGTAATCTTGGAAAGGGACAATTTCCTTGTGTCTTCCTGATATTCTTGAGTTACCTGAACTGTGTGGGATCTTGTCTTTTCTTCTAAGGAGCAATAAAAATGTTTCATTTAATTCAGGAGCAATAACACCTTTCATCCAGCCTCATTCAATTTACCAGTTTAATTTTTTCTTCTCATTCTTTCAGAATGCTTAAGTAAGAAGAGTATAGTCATAATAGAGCAAGGCTGAGCAATGTATTGCACGTTGTACATGTAGTACATGTAGCAATGTACTACATGTGCAGAATTAGAGACCAAGCAAACTTCAGCCCTCATTTCCTGAGGACCAAAAGCAGCTCCTATGTTCATGCCCTAGGACTTACCCTCAGTGCTTTCTAGGTAAAACTGCCTTGGATTCCCTCTCCTAATCAGGAGAAGGTGATTGGATTAAGTCATGTTTCACATGAAGTATTTTGGCCCCTTATTTGAACCAGTCACTACACTTGAGGCAGTTGTAACTAGGACTGCTGTAATGATCTGACAAAAGACCTATTCCTTCAACATTACCAGTCATTAACTCTCCAAGACAAGATGTGACATGCCACAGCCCTCAGACAGTTCATCCAGTAGGAGCCTCTTCTTGACAAATACAATCCCTTTTCACCTTTGTTCATGACAATTTTATTTCTTTCACAGTGTCAAACTACCAATTTTTCCAAGTCAGCACCTCCTAGTTGGACCAAGGGAATTTTTTTCACTTCAAAGAGAGGTGCTACTATCTTTTCACTTTTGATTGTATTTTACTTTAATTGGTCTTTCTTAGAATAGTAATTTTAAGTAGATACATATTTAAAATAGCAAAGCTTGATACTAATGCCTGTCATTGTTTTCTTTATCATTATTTTTGCTGCAAATTTTACAGTTTGAAGTATAAAAAGCCTGTTTTAAGCATATGCCCTACTTCATGTTCAGTGTATGCAATACTTATTCCACAGATGTGATGCCAAAATGAATCCAGCAACTGGGATATTTGCCTTAAAGTAAAAGAGAAGCAGAACACTTGGTGTCTAGTCTTCAATTCTTAACTTTATTTAAGTAACTTTGCCTACCTAGGAAATTATAAAATAAATTCTCTTGTAAAAATGGGATTACTGGTTCAAAATATCTCTTTTTCCTCCAGTGGTTAACCCTATACAAAACTATAAAACTGATACCAAAATTAAGAAGCACTTTCCTTTAAAGGCGTGATTCCCCCAGGAGCATCTCATTAGCTAGAATACAGGTTCAACAATCTGAAAACCAATGCAGGGTTATGAACAGAAGTAAAGTGGAACATGGTTCTTTTTCAGTTGATTTAAAATGTAACCAGGCAAACAGTACAGGAGTGCACAGGAAAACTAAACTGAGAGACTCAGGGGAAAAACAGATCACAGAGAATATAATGGCCTAAGAGCAGTCTGAGGTGAGTACCTGCAGATGGTCAAGGAAAAGGCATTCCAAGTCAAGTTCAGGAACTGGATGAATGGAAATAAGGAAAGTGGACTATGCAGTTGCCAGATGATATCCAAAAGCATAAGAGTATGGACTCTTGTACTGAGCCTAGATTTTCTCTCCAGATAAGCCTTCTCTGGAGTGTAGAATAGCAAAGGTCTATGAGATAGATTTTACCAGGGGTCAGCTTAAGATAAAAAGAATGAGAAAGAAGAAAAAAACTAAGGAAGGAGTAGTAACTTCAACTCTTGTTCTGTCTTGAAGACTGTCACATTGAATCTAACAGAGGATCATCTGCTTAGTAATTAAAGTTGAATGGATGGGATCTCTAATGAACTGAAGGAGATTGAGTGCTAAAGTCTGAATGATGGGTGGTACCTAAAGCAGTGAGACTAGGAGGAGAAAGGCAATTCCCTGGGGAGATAGAGAATAAGGTTCAGTGGATATAGGAGAGCAAACTCATGGTAGCATTTAAAATTAATTATTGGGACTTCCCTGGTGGTCCAGTGGTTAAGAATCCACCTTCCAATGCAGGGGATGCAGGTACAATCCCTGGTCGGGGAACTAAAATCCCATATGCCACACGGCAAGTAAGCCCACATGCCACAACTACTGAGCCTGTGCGTTCTGGAGCCCGCACGCCACAACTAGAGAGAAGCCCACGCACTGCAAAGGAGAGCCCGCGCACCACAACGAAAGACCCCGCATGCCACAACAAAGATCCCGTGTGCTGCAACTAAGACCCGATGCAGCCAAATAAATAAATAAAATACAAATTTAAAATAAAATAAAATAAATTGTTAATTAACTGACATCAAGGTAACTTTCAGCTATTCAGTTACAGAGGAAACCCACATTTAGAGGTTACAGTTACTTTTCTTCTCTTAAAATATAGTTAGATGTGCTCTACTTCCCCAGTGTATATACTTTTTTTAAATAATAGCCCAGATTATGAACTAGTAAAGCTAGTTATTACCACGTAACAGTTTTATGCTATGGGGTATAATTGTTTACTAACTTGTTCCAAATTCTCTCATTTTTTGTTTCTTTCTCTCTTAATTAGATTTTTCAGTACCTCCAGGGCTGGATAAATATTATGCATTGCTTAAAAGCCTGACCTCTGAAGGTTGATAGAGCAGGTGTGATTCCTAGCTTCTCTTATTCATGTGGCCTTCAGCAAATTATTAACCTCTCTAAGCTTCAGTTTCTTCATATGTAAAATGGAAATAATAAGAATACCTTCTTCATAGGGTTGTACTGAGGAATAAGTAAAGTGAATAAAATGATGTAACATAAATAAAACATTTCCATTTTGTGACAAATAGCACAGCATTTAAGAACTGATTTTCACGACTTCCCTGGTGGGACAGTGGTCAAGAATTTGCCTGTCAATGCAGGGGACATGGGTTCGAGCCCTGGTCCGGGAAGATCCCACATGGTGCAGAGCAACTAAGCCCATGCGCCACTACTACTGAGCCTGCGTGCCACAACTACTGAACCCACGTTCCACAACTACTGAGCCCGCATGCCACAACTACTGAAGCCCGTGCACCTAGAGCCCGTGCTCCACAACATGAGAAGCCCGCGCACCACAACGAAGAGTAGCCCCCGCAACTAGAGAAAGCATGTGTGCAGCAACGAAGGCCCAATGCAGCCAAAAATAAATAAATAAATTTATTAAAAAAAAAAAAAAGAACTGATTTTCGCCAGATTTGAGATTATGTTTGGGATGATTTGAGTGAAACTAAAGATTCGAAAATGTGATAATCCCTGAGGGCAGCTGAAACTGAAGCACAATAAGGGGCCCATGTGACTACTCAATGGGAGAGACAAGCCACAGGCAACGGGATGCAAATGGAAGGGAGTAAATAAGCAATGGTTTCTAAGAGACAGGGATTCCAAGCAGTAGATGATTTGCAATTGGCTGCTTCCCACATGGGCAACTCTAGGTATGGTACTCCGGAGAAAGCAGCAATAGCAAATTATTTCTTTTTATATATTTCTTTTTTATGATAATACATTCATAGGAGGACATGAACATGGGAAAAACAAGTTACTATGTTAAACAAAAGACAATATTTACTATCCTCCAATAATTGCAAATTCAAAGCCTAGGAGAACTGGATTGGCTTATGGTTTCTAAAGAAACTATTGGACCCATACACTGAGATTCCTCACCATTCTCTATGCTTCCAGAACCTGCAACCTCCCTCCCTTCTGCCACTTCCCCCATACACACAAGCAATGTGAAAGCAATGCTAGTTTTTAGCTGTGATTAGTAGCTGATTCATACAATAAACTGAAAAGAGCCATTCAAGGAAAAAGAAAAATATATACTGTAATAGAAGACACATAACATTCACTCATTCTATAATATAGTTTCTAAAATATATATGTATTTATATATGACATATATAAATATAGATATATTATTCATAAATATAGTCACTAGGCAATCACCACACATACTGAAGGTAAATTGTATATATTATCAAAATCTGGTATACCTCATATTTCTATTTAATGCATCTGAATGCTCTAATGATTACTAAATAGAAGCAAGCTGATAAACTGCAAGCTATGTCTAGAAAATTGGTCACTAAGACTGTATTAGAAGTATTCTAGGAATAGAAGTAAACAGAAAACAGGTCAGTCTAATTGTTTGCATAATTGTAGTTAATATTAAGTTAAAATGTACCACATGGTTTTTAAACTTTTGATTTAAAATTTCCTGGTTGTAAATGTGAAAAATGCCTCCTTTAAATTATTCCTAAAATAAAACATAACAGCATAAATAGTTAATAGCTTAAATAACTATGATAGAGTTCTGTGTTTTATTTCTTTATTTTATTTATCTGGGTCATAAATGAAGGATTTCAATCCTTCATTTGGCATCTTTCAGAAGTACTACATTTATACACATAAGAAAGGAATTATATTTTTATTTTCTTATGTGATTTCAGAAAGTAAACAAACTGGTGATTTTATTAAGCATTTATTAACCTTATAACGATGCATCAGACTTAATGTTAAATATATTGCTTGTATATCCTGAAAATTTTTTTTAAATGGGGAAGAAATAGGCTATTTCTTCAAAGACAGAAGAAATACAGAACTAAGAAATAGGTTAGTCATAAACTTAAGAAGCATTTTTTTGGGGGGTGGGGGGAGAAGAAAAATAAAACATTTTTCTTCTCCCTCAATTAGAGTTTTTAAAAAGATTAGTTACTTGGGGCTAATAATGGGAAGCATTAACAGAGGCAATAGCAGAGATATGGTTGCTTGATATTACTGCTATGAGATTTCATTCAACCCTGCATGCGTAAGACCTTGCCCTGGACCTTTAACTCTGCTGCACTCCAAGGTGTGTGGTGGTGTGCATTGGTAGATAGCTCAGGTGCCATGTGACTGAGGACTTTAAATGTCAGAATACAGAGATTGCCCATAATTTGTCAAGCAGTGAAGAACAACTGAAGATTAAGAGGCAAATAGGGGGAGGGTTATAATTAAAAACTAAATTCTTAGGAAAGGAACTCAATAATTTACCTAGTGTAAAGAACTGGTAACTAAAAGAACTCAGAATGAAGATTTTGAAAGACAGTATCTAACTCAGGCATGTACTAATAATCTGTACTAATAATCATACAATCTATAATTGGACTTCAAAATGGGATCCTAACTGATAGGTCAGAGAGTCTTTTAAGTTCAAGTGAAATCTTAGAGGCGAGTGGGGGTGGTGGTGATAAGTAGTTTTCAAATATTTTTAGTAGTGAGCATTTAAATTTAAAAATAAAAAAGAAGCAACCATGTACAACGTTTCACTAAGACCAATGAAAGCAGAACTGCTTTGGTTGACATGGGGATGGGGCACCCAACATGTCTCAGTATGGCCCCCAAGCTTCCCTGAACAATTTTAGGGCATTACCCAACACAAGTAAAGAGGATTAGATGACTTCTCCATGTCCTCCATATTCCCTCATCAATGATAAAGCACCCTGGCCTTTATAAAGGTGTGTCCTTAGATTGTTGCAAATCTCCAGATTAACCAATACCACCGAAATATGTAATTATTCCCACTAACTCCCTGTTGGGCTGCACTCCAAGCAGGCCTGCAAGCCCTGTACTTGCCCAGCTTCAAGACTGAAGGAAGAGCCTGGAATCAGCGACAGAGACATCAGTGGTTTAATGGATGGCGGGGTGTATCTTACATGTCTGAAGCAAGGTCCTGAGCGACACCCCAGTGTGTGTGGCACAAGGGCCACAGTCTTTGCAGGAGGGGGAGGTTACCAGTAAAAGGGGGAAATGACGTTAGTTTGGCTCATCTGTTACCAGGGAAACTAGCAGAAGGGCACTCCCCTCACCGCCCCTTTGATAAGCTCTCAAGGTGGGGATGCTCTGATCTAAAGATTAGAACAATCACCAGCTGGGGCCTGGGGCAAGTATGTAGGAAGGTCAGTCTTGTGAGGAGGGTGTAGGTGAAGCAGGCACTGGTCTAACAGGGGATGTACGGAGGGCAAGAGAACAGCCATCTTGGGTGGCCTGATCATACACTCCCTCTCACCCAGTATAGCATAATTTTATCAGAGTTACTGCACATAAAATAAGCAGAAAACTACAGAAACATCCTGAAATGACAATGCTGGATAATTCCCTAGGCTCATTGTTACCTACGTAACTTGTTCCCTCACATCAACTTAGCATAATATAACTGTTCAGGAAGAGTTTTTTGCATAATTTTTTATATAATCCCAATTTTGAATTAATGTTGGATTTAGTATTTCATTTCAAAGTGTGCATAAGCATAATAGAAACTAAATACAACCCACAATTTCATTCTCAGCATTAGAAATTATGGAAACAGTGAATGATTTTGTGAAGTTCATGTTCCAATTCTATATGTACTTTTAAGGTATGATGAAATTTTTGTATTAGTGAAATATCAAAATTGAAAACTTAAGGATGTCCATGATAAAAATACACATACACTCAGATGCAAAAAATAAATAAATAAATAAAGACTTTCTAAAAAAAAAAAAAAGACTTTCTCTAAGGAATTCAAAATGCTTCACAGATGATTCTTTATCATTCATGTTAATGAAGGGCAGATGATCTTCATTTTAGTTAATGGCTGTAATTTTCCACCCTACCAAATTTTTAACTGACCCCACTGCTAAATAATTTAAGCTTAATATGCCATTTCTCCCTTTGCATCATCCTTTGAGGGGAGAGCTAGTGAATAATAAAAACACAAAATTGGACGACAGATCTAAAAAGGGCAAAAAAATTCTGAATGGTTCATAACTTGTATAATCAATAGGTGACTACCCTATTTAATCTCATAATTCTCTTGTGAGCTAGAATGGGAAGATGCAATCTGCTAATAAAGAAACAGGCAAAGAGAATATATTCACTATGCTAATTCCACATGATTTATCCAATGTCACCCTGAGCTGAGGCTCAGCATAGAATTGAGTGATTATTGAGATAATCCAAACAGGGCATTGGATTACTAAAGAAGCACATGGATCTCCTTCTCAGAAAATTTAAAAATAGGATTGGTGCTCATGTTGGCTTTGTATAGAGATAATTTTGTCAAAAGATACAATTATTAACTCTGGGGAAAATAATTTCTTTTAAAATAGCATTAGATATTTCAAGTCAAATTAAAATTTTTGTTGTTGTTCCTTTTAGACTCAGGGTACTATGTTGTGCTGGATAGGTGCTGAAGGGCAGCAACATGCAGACCTTACCTTCAACAGACTTTAAATCTAGGAGAGAGTATAAAATGTATGCCAATAGTTATTAAATGCTCACGTGCAACATTAGTGCTACAAGAGAGAAACAAAGAGGATGGAGTGATTATGTTCCGCTTGGGATCTGATAAGAGGTTGGGTAGGGGTAGAGATGAAAAAAGACTGGGCATGAATTGATAATTACTGAGCTATTCTAATGGGTACATGGGGCTTCATTACATTATTTTTGTCCATTTTTCGTCCATTTATTTTTTTCATAATAAAAAGTGCTTCTTAAAAAGGCTTCATGAATGAAGTGGTATTTGAGGATAGACTTTGACAAAAGGGCACTATTCCATAAACCAAGAAGTGTGGGTAGAAATAGCAAGATCCTGACATGTAGTTGGAAAAACCCTAGGCTGATTAGATTCATGTTATACTGCTTAGCTAAAGCATAAGGTATATACTGGGATATAGGAGAATGATATAAAGCTAAAAATTATTTTTATTATTGTGTCAATGACTTTGAATATTAAATTGTGACATTTAAAATTATTACAGCAGTTAATATCCGTTGGTGACTTCGCTATGATTTGATTAAAAGTTTTGATTATGTGGGAAATAAAGAGGCTGGAGTGAAGCAGATATGAATCCAAATTCCAGTTAGAAGGATATTACACAGTTCAGGAGAAGGCTATGCAATCCAGAAAAGAATAGTGACAGTAGACATGGAATAGAAAGTCCAGGAAAGAGAGGAGCTCTAGAGGGAGAATATTAGGACAATTGATTGAATCGTGAGGAGAGAGACAGAGAACAGAGATAGCCAAAGATAACTTTTAAATTTTGTTTCCAGTCTGGGCGCAGAGAAGTCAGGTTGGCAGTGTTACCAAACCAAACTTGGATCTTTTGTTCCTTTTAGACTCAGGGTACTATGTTGTGCTGGATAGGTGCAAACATCTTATATTTCTTGCCTGCATGCAGTAAAGCCAATCTAGTGACAGCACGTTGTGGTGGAGGAATGCAGCGTTTATTGCAGGGCAACAAGCAAGGAATCCAGGTACCAGTGCTTAAAAGGTCCAAACTCCCTGAAGGATTTCAGGGAAAGATTTTTAAAGACGGGGTGAGAGAGGGGGGTTGTGGGATGTGTGATCAGCTTGTGGACATTCCTCTGACTTGGTGGTGGTGAGGTAACTGGGAGTCAACATCATCGACCTTCTGGTTTCAATCCGTCTGGGGTCTAGTGCTTGTGGGCAGCATATAGTTAACTCCTTCCACCTGCTGGGGGTTTCAGTAGCTGCAAGATATGGCTCAGAATATTATCTAAAGCCCTTGAGGAGGAACTAAAGGTCCTTGACTTTGTTTAATGGCTAAACTATTATTATTTTGTCTTGCTTGACTGTTTTCCTTTCTTTCTGCATTTTCTCACTTCTCTGATTAAATTTATTCTTTGGAACTTGGGGAAGGCCTAGCAGGCTAAAGTTGTTCTACAGACAAGAGGCAGGCAGAAGACATGGTGGGAGGATCTGTTCTGGGATGGCCCTATAGCATCCTGCTCGGTTACAGTAGTATCCAAATTAGTGAAGAAGACAAGGTAGGTTTTAGGCATCACAAATCTGAAGGGCTAGGAGGAGGACATCTAGAGAGAGGTAACCAAAAGATACCCTCTATGTGAGAGGAATGGGAGAAGAGAGAAACTTGGGATTCATATGAATTAACCACTGAAGCATGAAATTACTGAGCAGGTGAGTGAGTAAAGAGACCAAAGACAAGAGGGCTGAGAACAAAATCTTGGGGAATTAAGGGTTTGGTTTGATACAAAAGAAAAAAAAAAGAGCTAAAGACAGAAGAGAACTCAGTAATACTACCAATAACATCTTATATTTCTTCAAGATTGGCTAACAAGAAACAATGCCAAATTTAAATGGTTAAAACAATAAATTATTTCTCACTCAAGCAAGAGTTCAGCATGGATATTTCTGTGTAGCAGTTATTTCAGCAGCAGCAATGTAAGGATTCAGGTTCTTTTCAGCTTGTGGCTTTGCCCTCCTCTAGGTCCTTGAACTCCTTACCCTTCAGCCAAAAGATGAGGAAAGCACATGGAAAAATCATGGTCAGAAGGTTTTACGGTCAGTCCTGGAAATGATGTGTATCACTTCTGCCCACATACCATTAACAAAATTCAGTCACCCAGCTACACCAAAATGCAAGATACAACTAGTCAGGAGCTGTCACATCTTATGTTTGTATCATACAGTTATTAGAGGACTGTCATACTTCACTATGTAGTATAGTTTCACAGAAGGCAATAAAGCACAGTGGTTAAATGTATGAACTCTAGAGTTAAAATCACTTGGCTTTCTTTCCTGGCTTCACTATTTGTAGCACCAGTGTTACTTAGGATAAATTAATTCACCTCTCTCTACCTCACCTGTAAAATGGTGACAATAACAAAATCTAACCCATAGGATTGTTAGGAAGATTAAATGAGTTTAATAAATGTAAAGTATTTAAATAGTGCCTGGCATATGTCTGACATGTAGTAAGTTCTCAGTAAAGATTAGCCATTATCATCATATTAGAACTATCACATTAGGGCTGTAGCAATTTAATGGTGAAGTGGATATTATATAACATGAAATGTAGAAAAGTGGTAGCAGAGGCCAGAGAAGAAAAAGCCATCAATTTCTCTGTTAAGCTATATGAATAATTGCAGAAAATTCTGCTTTTTTACAGTTGTTTAGCACCAGCTAAAGACGAGGTGAAAAACACAGGATTCCCAACTCACAGCAATTTTCAGTTAATATGCTTAGAACTGCAAAATAAATAACCTCTAAGCAAATCAGATGGCATTTCAGTCAAGTTAAATCCTAGAAGGTTCAGATGGGGTCTTTTTCCAAAGGTCTCATACTGAGGTAAGTAAACCATGCCCTGGAGAAAGAGTGCTTATCAATCTGAGATTCACTTTCTATCCTTCCTTCTCTCAGGACAAAATCTTTTAGTAGGTCACAACCGAAGGATCTGAGTCAGTTCATTTTACCTGAGCAAGTACTTGACTGTACTTTATGTGTACATTAGTGTAAGCATGAATATTGCCTATGAGCATTTCTTTATTTTTGGAAGGCTCTCTTCCCTCTCCAGCTTCTATGCTCCCTCCCCACCTCCATTTAAAAATCTTTCCATTTTGCCACTCTTGTGGTTTCTTGGTAAATGTTCAAATATCCTATTTATAAAACATTTTATTTTAAAATTAAAGCTTTTGCTATGATGTAATTGTAGATACACATGCAGTTGTAAGTAATAATACAGACATCCAGTAACCCCTTACCCACCCAGTTTCCCCCAATAGTAACATGATACTAGTACAATGTGGTATAGTATATAGCACAATATCACAACCAGAATATTGACATAGATACAGTCAAGATACAAAACATTTCCATCAACACAAGGAGCCCTCTTTTGCCCATTTATAACCACACCCACTTCCCACCTATCCCCAGCCCTTCCTCAATTCCTAGGAATCACTAATCTGTTCTCTATTTTTATAATTTCATCATTTCAAGAATGTCATGTAAATGAAATCATATATATGCAAACTTTTGTCATTGGCTTTTTTTCACTCAGCATAATTCTCTGGTGATATTATTCCAGGTTATTGAGTGATTCAATAGTTTGCTCCTTTTTATTCCTGAGCAGTGTTCCATGGTATGGGTGTACCAGTTTGTCTTGTCATAGACCTGCTAAAGGACATCTGTTGTTTTTTTTCTAGTTTTTGGCTATTACAAATAAAGCTACTATAAATATTCATATACAGGTTTTTGTGTGAATTTATGTCTTCAATCCTCTAGGATAAATGCCCAAGAGTACATTTGTTAGGCTGGAAAATATCTGCATGTTTAGATTTTTAAGACCACTATTAAATTATTTTATTATTTTTAAACTATTTAACTATTTTCCAAAATGGCTGTACCACTAATGTATATTTTACATTTCTACCAGCAGTGTATGAGTTATCTAGATTCTCCTCATTCTCACCAACATTCGGTGGTGTCACTGTTTTTTTAAGCCATGCTGGTAGGTGTTTAGTGATACTTAATTATGCTTTTTTTACATTTCCCTAATGGCTAATGATGCTGAGCATCTTTCCATGTGTTTATCTACCATCTGTATATCTTCTCTGATGAACTGTTTCTTCATGTCTTTTACAATTCCCATGCTCTGACTGGATTCTTGCCTTTTTAGTGTTGGTCTTGAGAGGTCTTTATATGTCCTAGATGCAGAATATCTTTTTGTCGAAGATACACCTATCTTTTGTCAGATACGTGGTTTCAAATATTTTCTCCCACTCTGTAGCTTCTCTTATCATCCTCTTAACAGAGTCTTTTACTGACCAAAAGTTTAAAATTTTTATCAAATCAAGTTATCAGTCTTCTTTTATGAATCATGTTTTTGGTATCAAGCCTAAGAATTCTTTGCCTGGTCCTTGTGTCCCAGAGCTTTTCTCCTGTATATTTTTTTGTAAAAGCTTTATAGTTTTACATTTTACATTTGGTTTTGTGATCCATTTTGAATTAATTTTTGTGTAATGTGTGACATGATTGTCTATCCAAAAGAACTGACAAAAATATTCCTAGAACTAATATTGTAGCAAGTTGTCCAGATACAAGGTTAAGAAACAAAAGTCAATTACTTTTTTATAGACCAACAATGAACAAGTGGAATTTGAAATTAAAAGCACAATACAATTTACATTAGCATCCTCCAAAATGAAATACTTAAGTATAAATCTAACAAGATATGCACAAGAGCTGTGTGAGAAAAACTACAAAACTCTGATGAATGAATTCAAAGAACTAAATAAATGGTGAGGTATTTCATGTTCATGGAAAGGGAGACTCAATACTGTCAAGATATCAGTTCTTCCCAGCTTGATCAATAGAGTCAATGCTATCCCAATCAAAATCCCAGCAAGTTGTTTTATGGATATCGAAAAACTGATTCTAAAGTTTATATGGAGAGGCAAAAGACCCAGGATAGCTAATATAATATTGAAGAAGAACAAAGTTGGAAGACTGACACTACCCAATTTCAAGATTTTATGTAAAGCTACAGTTATCAAATCAGTGTGGTATTAGCCAAATAATAGGTAAATAGATCAATGGAAAAGAATAGAGAGCCCAGAAATAGACCTCATAAATGTAGTCAACTTATCTTTGACAAATGAGCGAAGGCAATACGTGGAGCAAGAATAATGGAAATTTTCATTTTCTAAGATGTGGGCACAGGATGCTATAGTGCCAGGTCAGGCTCTGGGTGAAAAAAAGTGGAAGATTTCCATATATCCACCTATGGTGTGTTTCCCTACCTTAAAGACAAGAGGTCCACATCAACCATCAAAAAGCAAACCATCTTCACGCTGGGCAGAAGGTGCTTTCTAGGGAGGACAGTTCTATTTGCAATCTCCTCACGCTCCACTTCTCCCCACACCCATTCCTGAAGTTTCACCTCTCTATTTAACTTGATAGGAACTCCAAAAGAAGAGCTGGGAGGGCTCAGAAGTTTAAAGTGGGTGTCAATTTATATCTGGATATGTTAAAGAGGAGGTCTACCAGGAAGAGCCATGGCAAGAGAATGACTCATAGTTGCCTCATATTATCCAAGCATAAACCACATTTGTCACAGTAAGATACTCAGGCAGCAGGATCAAGGTATTTCTTTGACCAGCAGATCCACATTAGTAAAGAGACTTTAAATATCCAGAAAGGTGGATAAAAATTATACACATCAGCCAGCCCTCCAACTTAATATTTAAGACAATGGATCCAAGAACAACCAGATAGACAATGAGGAGAAGACTGGACTAGATAGATTTTTCCTAATTTGTAAATGCATAGAAAAAAAAAATGAGGCCTATGAAAATTTTCTGCAGTGTCAAATTCAAACATCACTTTTATGATACAAATGGACAGCACAGTTTTGAAGAACATTTACTACAGGAAATTTTTTAAAGCTTTTCCCTGTATTTCCCTAAATCCAGGAAAATTTAGATTCTATGAATCAGGAAGTAAAAGATGAGACAACAGACTGGGATGAAAGGGGAGTTGGCTGGGAACAAAGTGAAAGATCAGAAAGAAATTTAAAAATGCATCTGCATTATTGAAGACATTGTCATAAGTAATAAACTGCAGATGTAGAAAAATGTTCTGGCAATAAGGAAGCTACCCTAGGGTAACTACTATAATAAAAAAAAAGGAAAAATTAAACTACGAAAGAGAAGATCATAGAAATAGAATGCAGAGGACAAATGAAAGAGAGAGAACAAATGAAAGAGAAGTGACACTTCAGACCTAATAGAAGAAAATTTCTGGTCTGAAAAAAGACTGATATATATAGATTGAACAGTCTCACCTTAATGAAAAGACATCACTATAAAAAGAGACTGCTCTTTACATATACTCCCATGACATTGGGTAGGGAATTCCAAGCAAGAGGAAAGATCCTAAAGGCTTTAGGAAAAATAAAACAGATTTCCTATCCTAGAATAAGAATTGAGCTTGTCTTAGACACCTTATAATAAACAAAATAAACATCTCATAATAAACTAGAGGAAAACAGAACACCATCCAGTTTTCAGGAAAAAAAAAAAAAAGACTGAGGCTCAAGGATTTCATACAAAAACAAATTTGTGTGTGAAGGCAGTAGAAATACGTCTCAGTTATGAAAGGCCTTAGGACATATGCCACTCATCTGTTCTCCTTAAATAAACTGAGATAAAATAAACAAATACACTGATAAAAAATAAAAGATATTTCAGCTAAATGAGAGACAAGGCAAATATAAAACTTAATAAGGCATTGAAGGATTAGTTGTAAACATCAGAGACAATGAAATATAGAATTAATGAAAAGTTTTTAAAATGATTTCGAAACAAGAAGCAAAGATCACTTTAAAAAAAGGACGTATAGTATAAAAACATTTAAGAATAACCCGGACGTTGGGTGGATAGGGGTATTAATTTCTTTGTATTACATATTATACTTTCTTTGATACAGTAATCAATAAGGAAACATGAATTTATTTATTTAATATGATGGTAATCATTAGTAGAATGATAAAAATGGATATTATCAAAATTGCTAGAATAATTAGGTATATTTTAGTTTTCATAAGATAAAACTAAGAATCAATAGAAATATCAAAGAATCATAAAAACAAAATCAAAATGACATGTTAACATGTACAAAGATGTCAGCTATGATGGTAACAATCAATGGGTTAAATTTTTCAACTAAAATACATAAATATTCTCAGATTGAGTCAAAATACAAAGTCAATTATGTGCTCTTTACAAGGAGTCACACTGTCAAACAAAGTAAGAATGTTTTAAGGTAAAATAATACTATGTCAGACAAAGTAAAAAAAAAAAAAAAAGGACAAAAGAAAAACAAAAGCAGATATTATTAATGCTAGTCAGAGTAGAACCCAAGGTAAGGAAAGAGCACTAAAGAGGGTAAAGATTGATTATTTTGTTTTTATAAAGGATAACTCTGTAACAGACATAAGTGGTTGTGTATATAACCTATCATCAAAATGTATAAACAACTATAAAATACACAATAAAAATTCTATTAGTATTTGATATGTTGAGTTGGTAAAACATTAATAAGTTTATATGGTAACTGAACAGCATAGTTTTTAAAGTTTAACTGTTACATGTATATGTATATTTTTAACTCTGTAACCCATCAACAGAGGCTAAATATTTTTCAAGAATTCATGGGGAGACGGCTTCAAGATGGCAGAAGAGTAAGATGTGGAGATCACCTTCCTCCCCACAAATACATCAGAAATACATCTACATGTGGAACAACTCCTACAGGACACCTACTGAACGCTGGCCTCAGACCTCCCAAAAGCAAGAAACTCCCCATGTACCTGGGTAGCGCAAAAGAAAAAGAAAAAACAGAGACAAAAGAATAGGGACGGGGGCTTCCCTGGTGGCGCAGTGGTTGAGAGTCTGCCTGCCAATGCAGGGGACACGGGTTCGAGCCCTGGTCTGGGAAGATCCTGCATGCCGCGGAGTGATTGGGCCCGTGAGCCACGATTACTGAGCCTGCGCGTCTGGAGCCTGTGCTCCGCAACGAGAGAGGCTGCGATAATGAGAGGCCCACGCACCGCGATGAAGAGTGGCCCCCACTTGCCACAACTAGAGAAGGCCCTCGCACAGAAACAAAGACCCAACACAGCCATAAATAAATAAATAAATAAATAAACCCAAAGTTTAAAAAAAAAAAAAAAAGAATAGGGACGGGACCTGCACCAGTGGGAGGGAGCTGTGAAGGAGGAAAGGCTTCCACACACTAGGAAGCCCCTTTGCGGGCGGAGACTGTGGGTGGCGGAGTGGGGAGCTTCAGAGCCACGGAGGAGAGCGCAGCAACAGAGGTGCGGAGGGCAAAGCGGAGAGATTCCCACACAGAGGATTGGTGCCGACCAGCACTCACCAGCCCGAGAGGCTTGTCTGCTCAGCCAGCGGGGCACACGGAGGCTGGGAGCTGAGGCTCAGGCTTCGGAAGTCGGATCCCAGGGAGAGGACTGGGGTTGGCTGCATGAACACAGCCTGAAGGGGGCTAGTGCGCCACGGCTATCTGGGAGGGAGGCCGGGAAAAAGTCTGGAGCTGCTGAAGAGGCAAGAGACTTTTTCTTGCCTCTATGTTTCCTGGTGCACAAGGAGAGGGGATTAAGAGCGCCACTTAAAGGAGCTCCAGAGACAGGTGCGAGCCGTGGAGATCAGCGTGGACCCCAGAGATGGGCATGAGATACTAAGGCTGCTGCTGCAGCCACCAAGAAGCCTGTGTGCAAGCACAGGTCATTATCCACCCCTGCCCTCCTGGGAGCCTGTGCAGCCCACCATTGCCAAGGTCCCGTGATCCAGGGACAACTTCCCTGAGAGAACACATGGTGCGTCTCAAGCTGTTGCAACATCACGCTGGCCTCTGCCACCGCAGGCTCGCCCTGCATCCGTACACCTCCCTCTCCCGGCCTGAGTGAGCCAGAGCCCCCCGAATCAGCTGCTCCTTTAACCCCGTCCTGTCTGGGCGGGAACAGATGCCCTCAGGCAAGGGCGTCTACACGCAGAGGCAGGGCCAAATCCAAAGCTGAATCCCAGGAGCTGTTCGAACAAAGAAGAGAAAGGGAAATCTCTCCCAGCAGCCTCAGGAGCAGCGAATTAAATCTCCACAATCAACTTGATGTACCCTGCATCTGTGGAATACCTCAATAGACAATGAATCATCCCAAATTGAGGAAGTGGACTTTGGGAGCAATGGTATATATATATATATATATATATATATATATATATATATATATATATATATATGTATATATATTTCCCTTTTTCTCTTTTTGTGACTGTGTATGTATACGATTCTGTGTGTGATTTTGTCTGTATAGCTTTGCTTTTACCATTTGTCCTAGGGTTCTGTCTGTCCGGTTTTTTTCTGTTTTTTTGTTTTTTAATATAGTTTTTAGTGCTTGTTATCATTGGTGGATTTGTTTTTTGGTTTGGTTGCTCTCTTCTTTTTTTCTTTCTTTCTTTTTTTTAAATTACTTTTCAAAAAAATTTTTATATTATTTTTTATTTTAATAACTTTTATTTTATTTTATCTTCTTTCTTTCTTTCTTTTTTTTCTCCCTTTTATTCTGAGCCGTGTGGATGACAGACTTGGTGCTCCAGCCAGGCATCAGGGCTGTGCCTCTGAGGTGGGAGAGCCAAGTTCAGGACACTGGTCCACAAGAGACCTCCCAGTCACATGTAATATCAAACGGTGAAAATCTCCCAGAGATCTCCATCTCAATGCCAAGACCCAGCTACACTCAATGACCAGCAAGCTATAGTGCTGCACACCCTATGCCAAACAACTAGCAAGACAGGAACACAACCCCACCCATTAGCAGAGAGGCTGCGAAAAATCATAATAAGGTCACAGACACCCCAAAACACACCACCGGACATGGTCCTGCCCACCAGAAAGACAAGATCCAGCCTCATCCACCAGAGCACAGGCACCAGTCCCCTCCACCAGGAAGCCTACACAACCCACTGAACCAACCTTAGCCACTGGGGGCAGACACCAAAAACAACGGGAACTACGAACCTGCAGCCTGCAAAAAGGAGACACCAAACATAGTAAGTTAAGCAAAATGAGAAGACAGAGAAACACACAGCAGATGCAGGAGCAAGGTAAAAACCCACCAGACCAAACGAATGAAGAGGAAATAGGCAGTCTACCTGAAATAGAATTCAGAGTAATGATAGTAAAGATGATCCAAAATCTTGGAAATAAAATGGAGAAAATACAAGAAACATTTAAAAAGGACCTAGCAGAACTAAAGAGCAAACAAACAGTGATGAACAACACAATAAATGAAATTTAAAATTCTCTAGAAGGAATCAATAGTAGAATAACTGAGGCAGAAAAACGGATAAGTGACCTGGAAGATAAAATAGTGGAAAAAACTACTGCAGAGCAGAATAAAGAAAAAAGAATGAAAAGAATTGAGGACAGTCTTAGAGACCTCTGGGACAACATTAAACACACCAATATTTGAATTATAGGGGTCGCAGAAGAAGGAGAGAGAAAGAAACGGACTGAGAAAATATTTGAAGAGATTATAGTTGAAAACTTTCCTAATATGGGAAAGGAAATAGTTAATCAAGTCCAGGAAGCACAGAGAGTCTCATACAGGATAAATCCAAGGAGAAACACACCAAGACACATATTAATCTAACTATCAAAAATTAAATACAAAGAAAAAATATTAAAAGCAGCAAGGGAAAAACAACAAATAACACACAAGGGAATCCCCATAAGGTTAACAGCTGATCTTTCAGCAGAAACTCTGCAAGCCAGAAGGGAGTGGCAGCACATATTTAAAGGGATAAGGAGAAAAACCTACAACCAAGATTAATCTACCCAGCAAGGATCTCATTGAGATTTGACGGAGAAATTAAAACCTTTACAGACAAGCAAAAGCTAAGAGAATTCTACACCACCAAACCAGCTTTACAACAAATGCTAAAGGAACTTCTCTAGGCAGGAAACACAAGAGAAGGAAAAGACCTACAATAACAAACCGAAAACAATTAAGAAAATGGGAATAGGAACACACATATTG
Source organism: Balaenoptera physalus (assembly GCF_965194825.1). NCBI lineage: Eukaryota > Metazoa > Chordata > Mammalia > Artiodactyla > Balaenopteridae > Balaenoptera > Balaenoptera physalus. The sequence continues at coordinate 107,216,571 of NC_138890.1, read as the reverse complement.
ATAATTACCTTAAATGTAAATGGATTAAATGCTCCAACTGAAAGACATAGACTGGCTGAATGGATACAAAAACAAGACCCGTATATATGCTGTCTACAAGACACCCACTTCAGACCTAGGGACACATACAGACTGAAAGTGAGGTAATGGAAAAAGATATTCCATGCAAATGGAAATAAAAAGAAAGCTGGAGTAGCAATACTCATCAGACAAAATAGACTTTAAAATAAAGAATGTTACAAGAGACAAGGAAGGACACTACATAATGATCAAGGGATCAATCCAAGAAGAAGATATAACAATTGTAAACATTTATGCACCCAAAATAGGAACACCTCAATACATAAGGCAAATACTAACAGCCATAAAAGTGGAAATCGACAGTAACACAATCATAGTAGGGGACTTTCACACCCCACTTTCACCAATGGACAGATCATCCAAAATGAAAATAAATAAAGAAACACAAGCTTTAAATGATACATTAAACAAGATGGACTTAATTGATATTTATAGGACATTCCATCCAAAAACAACAGAATACACATTCTTCTCAAGTGTTCATGGAACATTTTCCAGGATAGATCATATCTTGGGTCACAAATCAAGCCTTGGTAAATTTAAGAAAATTGAAATCATATCAGATATCTTTTCAGACCACAACGTTGTGAGACTAGATATCAATTACAGGAAAAAATCTTTAAGAAATACAAACACATGGAGGCTAAACAACACACTACTTAATAACCAAGAGATCACTGAAGAAATTAAACAGGAAATCAAAAATTACCTAGAAACAAATGACAATGAAAACACGATGACCCAAAACCTATGGGATGCAGCAAAAGCAGTTCTAAGAGAGAAGTTTATAGCAATACAATCCTACCTTAAGAAACAAGAAACATCTCAAATAAACAACCTAACCTTACACCTAAAGCAATTAGAGAAAGAAGAACATAAAACCCCCAAAGTTAGCAGAAGAAAAGAAATCATAAAGATCAGATCAGAAATAAATGAAAAAGAAATGAAGGAAATGATAGCAAAGATCAATAAAACTAACAGCTTGTTCTTTGAGAAGATAAACAAAATTGATAAACCATTAGCCAGACTCATCAAGAAAAACAGGGAGAAGACTCAAATCAATAGAATTAGAAATGAAAAAGGAGAAGTAACAACTGACACTGCAGAAATACAAAGGATCATGAGACATTACTACAAGCAACTATATGCCAATAAAATGGACAACCTGGAAGAAATGGAGAAATTCTTAGAAATGCACAACCTGCCGAGACTGAACCAGGAAGAAATAGAAAATATGAACAGACCAATCACAAGCACTGAAATTCAAACTGTGATTAAAATCTTCCAACAAACAAAAGCCCAGGACCAGATGGTTTCACCGGCGAATTCTATCAAACATTTAGAGAAGAGCTAACACCTGTCCTTCTCAAACTCTTCCAAAATATAGCAGAGGGAGGAACACTCCCAAACTCATTCTACGAGGCCACCATCCCCCTGATACCAAAACCAGACAAAGATGTCACAAAGAAAGAAAACTACAGGCCAATATCACTGATGAACATAGATGCAAAAATCCTCAACAAAATACTAGCAAACAGAATCAACAGCGCATTAAAAGGATCATACACCATGATCAAGTGGGGTTTATCCCAGGAATGCAAGGATTCTTCAATACATGCAAATCAATCAATGTAATACACCGTATTAACAAATTGAAGGATCAAAACCATATTATCATCTCAAGAGATGCAGAGAAAGCTTTTGACAAAATTCAACATGCATTTATGATAAAAACCCTTCAGAAAGTAGGCATAGAGGGAACTTTCCTCAACATAATAAAGGCCATATAGGACAAACCCACAGCCAACATCATCCTCAATGGTGAAAAACTGAAACCATTACCACTAAGATCAGGAACAAGACAAGGTTGCCCACTCTCACCACTATTATTCAACATAGTTTTGGAAGTTTTAGCCACAGCAATCAGAGAAGAAAAAGAAATAAAAGGAATCCAAATCGGAAAAGAAGAAGTAAAGCTGTCACTGTTTGCAGATGACATGATACTATACATAGAGAATCCTAAAGATGCTACCAGAAAACTACTAGAGCTAATCAATGAATTTGGTAAAGTAGCAGGATACAAAACTAATGCACAGAAATCTCTTGCATTCCTATACACTAATGATGAAAAATCTGAAAGTGAAATTAGGAAAACACTCCCATTTACCATTGCAACAAAAAGAATAAAATATCTAGGAATAAACCTACTTAAGGAGACAAAAGACCTGTATGCAGAAAATTATAAGATACTGATGAAAGAAATTAAAGATGATACCAACAGATGGAGAGATATACCATGTTCTTGGATTGGAAGAATCAACATTGTGAAAATGACTATACTACCCAAAGCAATCTACAGATTCAATGCAATCCCTACCAAACTACCACTGACATTTTTCACAGAACTAGAACAAAAAATTTCACGATTTGTATGGAAACACAAAAGACCCCGAATAGCCAAAGCAATCTTGGAAAGAAAAACGGAGCTGGAGGAATCAGGCTTCTGGACTTCAGACTATGCTACAAAGCTACAGTAATCACGACAGTATGGTACTGGCACAAAAACAGAAATATAGATCAATGGAACAGGATAGAAAGCCCAGAGATAAACCCACGCACCTATGGTCACCTTATTTTTGATAAAGCAGGCAAGAATATAAATGGAGAAAAGACTGCCTCTTCAATAAGTGGTGCTGGGAAAACTGGACAGCTACATGTAAAAGAATGAAATTAGAACACTCCCTAACACCATACACAAAAATAAACTCAAAATGGATTAAAGACCTAAATGTAAGGCCAGACACTATCAAACTCTTAGAGGAAAACATAGGCAGAACACTCTATGACATAAATCACAGCAAGATCCTTTTTGACCCAGCTCCTAGAGAAATGGAAATAAAAACACAAATAAACAAATGGGACCTAATGAAACTTAAAAGCTTTTGCACAGCAAAGGAAACCATAAACAAGACCAAAAGACAACCATCAGAATGGGAGAAAATATTTGCAAATGAAGCAGCTGACAAAGGATTAATCTCCAAAATTTACAAGCAGCTCATGCAGCTCAATATCAAAAAAATAAACAACCCAATCCAAAAACGGGCAGAAGACCTAAATAGACATTTCTCCAAAGAAGATATACAGATTGCCAACAAACACATGAAAGAATGCTCAACATCATAATCATTAGAGAAATGCAAATCAAAACTACAATGAGATGTCATCTCACACCTGTCAGAATGGCCATCATCAAAATCTACAAACTAAAAAAAAAAAAAAAAAATTTACAAACTATAAATGCTGGAGAGGGTGTGGAGAAAAGGGAACCCTCTTGCACTGTTGGTGGGAATGTAAATTGATACAGCTACTATGGAGAACAGTATGGAGGTTCCTTAAAAAAATAAATATAGAACTACCATATGACCCAGCAATCCCACTACTGGGCATATACCCTGAGAAAACCATAATTCAAAAAGAGTCATGTACCAAAATGTTCATTGCAGCTCCATTTACAATAGCCAGGACATGGAAGCAACCTAAGTGTCCATCAACAGATGAATGGATAAAGAAGATGTGGCATATATATACAATGGAGTATTACTCAGTCATAAAAAGAAGTGAAATTAAGTTATTTGTAGTGAGGTGGATGGACCTAGAGTCTGTCATACAGAGTGAAGTAAGTCAGAAAGAGAAAAACAAATACTGTACGCTAACACATACATATGGAATCTAAAAAAAAAAAAAAAAAAAGGTCATGAAGAACCTAGTGGCAAGACGGGAATAAAGACACAGACCTACTAGAGAATGGACTTGAGGACACAGGGAGGGGGAAGGGTAAGCTGGGACAAAGTGGGAGAGTGGCATGGACATATATACACTACCAATCGTAAAATAGATAGCTAGTGGGAAGCAGCCGCATAGAACAGGGAGATCAGTGCGGTGTTTGTGACCACCTAGAGGGGTGGGATAGGGAGGGTGGGAGGGAGGGAGATGCAAGAGGGAAGAGATATGGGGACATATGTATATGTATAACTGATTCACTTTGTTATAAAGCAGAAACTAAGATGTTAAAAAAAAAAAAGAATTCATGGAACTTCATGCGAGTTGATTATAAATAAGATCATAAGAAAACACTGATAATTTTAAAAAGTGAAAATTAAACATACCTCATTCTTTTACTATAAAGCAATAAAATTTAAAATTAACAGACGATTAAACAAACACTCAAACACTTGAACATATGAAATCTCATAAATAATTACTGGATTAAAGTTATCAAAAGTACAATTATAAAACATTTTAAAAATAAATATAAATTTACTGTTCTTCGAATTTATCTATAGGCTTGAAAATTTTCATAATAAAGTTTGGAAAGCTACAATGTGAGAACTATATAAATTTGAGTTCTGTCTCCTTCTGCTCTCTTTGCTTTGCACTGGATGAAGGAAAGCCCTTCATGGACAACTTTAGCATTTGTCATGATGAGAACAACTTCCACAGTGAATACTACCCAGAGGAATTGTGTGCTTTGAAATAATTTGGGAGATCACTCCTGGCGGCACCTTGGAGATTTGTTTTTTCACTAATTTATGCTTACAAAGTATGGCCTTCAAGAGCATGTGGTCATTCAAACCATTCATATACGCTTTAACACAATCACAATAGAGTTATTAATGTGGTTATTTGAACTCTGGTGGTATAATCCTCTCATATGATATTGTGCTTTTGTGAGTTAAAAGTCAACATTAAAAAGTCTCATGGTATTAATTTAGGCTCTGTATGATTTATCACTCAGCTGGTTATTGCAGACTATATTGTCATGAGAGGAGGAGGGTTAAGTGGGAAGAAAAATGCCAGGGTTCTCCTTTTAAATAGAATTAAAATCTTAAATCTTTAGGACTATTCTGCTCGGAAGAACATGTACCCTTTGGTGGGAATTCAGGATTTAAATGCTAAATTCAAAAGATCAGGACAACTTGACTTTTTTTATTTTTAGATGTGAGAATAAATGGTAAAACTGTGTCAGAATATTAAGAGGTGAGTACTCTCTCAATTCAAAATGGCACATTGTTACCAGTAGTGGTTCAGGTAAATAAATACTTTTCAGTTGGACTTCCAGTCCCATATCGGTTCCTTGAGTTGGTCAGTGTTAAAATACAGTTCCAAATCTTTGATAATTTCTGTCTCCTTTCCAAATTTCTATAGCAGTTACCACTTCATTTTCTTTTTCAACCTTGTTCTTCTTTTCCTTCCTGTTTCAACCAAGTAACCTCATTATGTACTTAACAAATTAACAATTTTTCAGTGGTTGAATAAGAGAAAGTTCAAGAATATCTTTTGAGAATCTAGAAATGTGATATTCTTAAATCTTGCAACCAAAAATTATTTTTCAAAGAATATATGATTTTAAAAACTGAGTTTGCAAGGCTCATTCAATACTCACTAGCCTTTGGTTTCACTAATAACGTCAAGATAATGAAAGTTTATCATGGACATGTTAAATTTCTCACTTTAAAGTTTTTTTGCTTTGTGTCATTTATCTAGTTTCTATATAAATGTCTAAATTTAATGGTTGAAAGCACAGGCCTAATGAACCATATCCTTAGAAGCGTTTTCCCTCTGGTGAAGTTCAATAAACTGTTGAAGTATTCCTGCATCTAGGAATTAACATTTTTTACCCTAATAATTAAAGTAACTGGGAATAGAACAGTTAACTATAGTTGTGCCTACCAAGTTCATCTCTCAAGACGAGATAAGAAGGAAAGAATAAAACTTCTTAAAATGCCCTTTGTCAATCGTCACAGATTGGAAAAGAAGAAAAGTGTACTTTGGAAAAGCTGACACTAAATATTTTTCTGCCCACATGTAATTTATTTATCTTTATGTTGCAAGATTTAAAGAGATAAAATACTGCAAATAAAATGATAGCCAATCAAAACAGTTGCCAAATTTTCAAGTTAAACATAGCCCCTTCCTTTCTGCCTTAATCTTTTTTACTTTTATCGTATATCCTCTAAAAAAAGAATCATGCACACAGAGTAGTATATTTTAGGATGAATGCTTTGATTTCAGCTTCTGGAAAAAATTTAAAAGAAAAGGAAAAATTTTAGCAATAGGATTTTGATAAAAGAACATATTTCCTTAAATTTTATTCCAATCCTATTTAAATTTAACAAAATTTTGCAGAGGATTTATACCTTACAAAAAATATTTATATATGTTTGAGATGAAAATGACAGATGTCTGTAGACATGAAAAAAAAATAAAAGGCATTCTGAGTCTGAAAGACTATTTCATATTAGAACATTTGATTAAGGCTACAAAGTCTGTTATACTTTGATACGAGGAAACCTTTTCTTAAAATCACTCAGAACTACCAACTTTACCCATAAAAACTTCATTATGCCCATCTCTCTGTTTCATTGCCTTAGTCACTACAATTGGGGTTAAATACCTGTTAAAGCAAACAATTCATTTGTGTTAAACACCCCTTCGTTCTCTTTCTTGAGTTACCCAAGAACTACCTATGCCATGGTGTTCCTAGATCAGTGACTAGGAGACACTTAGCTTTTGGTAATTGTATTTTATTCCTGTGTGCCTTGCACTGATCACCTAATTTTACATGTAAGTTAAATCTTTACCTTACATCCTTAGGGAAGTGATTAAGAAGATCCCACAGAGTGCCCCCTCAAAAAGATGAAATGGACTTATACCAAGACATATTATTATAAAATTTTAGTACACTGGAGATAGTGTTTTAGAAAAACAATATGTCACATAACAAGAATCAAAAATCAAAGTTGTTGTATACTTCTCATTGGAATAGAAGAAGTTCAAAGTCAATTGAGATACACCTTCAAAATTCTGAAGGAAAATGACTTCTAACCTAACATTCTATATCAAGCCAGATTATAATCAAGTTTCAGGGTAGAATAAATAAATTTCAGGCAGGCAAGTTCTAAAAAATGTATTTTCCTTGTTCCCTTCTCTCAGGAGGCTACTGGAGGCTGAGTTCTACCAAAATGAGGGAACAAACCAAGAAAACCTGGCAAACCAAAAACAGTACTTCCAACCCAACAGAGATGAAGGTAATAAACATGATGCTTGTGAAGGGAGATCTCAGGATGAAAATTTCAGATAGAGAGGATAACCCATTCATATTGGAGCATGGCAGAAGGTTCTTCAGAAACTCCATTAGGAAGATGAAATATTAATTTCTGAGTATCTGATGCATTTGAACATTTTGAGAGCAAATGTAGACTTTTTGATAGAAGTTTGGATGTAATCATAGATAAATACATAGAAAATTAAGCAAATAAGAAAAGAAAAATATTAGTTCTAGACAAATAGAAGTTAAGCACTAAAGAGAGTAATCATGATTTCCTTCCTGGCCCAGCTGAGATAGTGTTTAAAGTACAGCCACTCCAGCTCTATTTTAGTGACTGTTTCCATGATGTTTCTGTTTTGTATACTTTTAACTTTCAACCTATTTATGTCTTTGTGAAGTGGGTCTCTTTACACAACACATGGTTAGACTATGGGGTTTAAAAAAAATCCATTCTGCCAATCCTTGCCTTATGACTAGAGTATTTAATCCATCTACATGTAATGTAACTACTGATGAGGTCGGATTTATGCCTACCACTTTGATATTTGTGTTTTAAGATTTTTTTGTCTCTCTATTCCTCCACTACTTCCTTTTATTTGTATGCTAAATAGATATTTTTTAAATACCATTTTAATTCACTTGTCTTTTTTTTTTTGAGTTATTGTGTCAGTGGTTATACTCAGTATTACAATTAGCATCTTAATTTAAACAATCTAGTTTGGATTAGTACCATTTTAATTTCAATACAACACAAAAACTTTGCTCCAGTATAGCTCTTGTTCCCTTTCCCCTCCTTTGTGATATTATATTATTGTCATATAAATTACATATTCTACATTATAAGCTCATCAACACAGTTTTATAATTATTGCTCTATGCAGTTATCTTTTAAGTCAGTTAGGAGGAAAAAAAGAGTTACAAACAAAACTATATTTACACTGTCTTTCATATTTTTTATATAGTTACCTTTAAGATTGTTCTTTATGTGGATTTGAGTTACTGTCTAGTGTTCTTTAATTTCAGCCTGAAGTACTCCCTTTACTATTTTTTGTAGTTCAGGCCTTCTAAGTCACAGATCTTCCAGTTTCTGTTTATCTGGGAATGTCTTTGTTTCTCTTTTATTTTTGAAGGATAGTTTTGCTAGATATTAAATGCTTGAATGAGTCTTTTTCTTTCAGCACTTTGAATATGTCATCCCCATGCCTTCTGTCCTCCATAGTTTCTGATGACAAATTAAATATTTTATTGAGGGTCCCTTGAAATGATGGTGTCCTCAGTTCTCTTAGGCTCTGTTAATTTTTCTTCCATTTTTCCTTTTTTATTCCTAGGACTAAATAATCTCAATTGACTTACCTGCAAATTCACTGATTCTTCTGCAAATTCAATCTGTTGTTGAGTCCCTCTAGTGAATTTTTCATTCCAGCTATTTTGTTTCTCAACTCCAAAATTTCTATTTAGATCGTCTTATAATTTCTGTCTCTTCATTGATATTCTCTGTTCAGTGAGATGTTATTCTCAAACTTCGTTTTAATTCTTTTGATACAGTTTCCTTTAGTTCTTTAAAAATATTTATAAGAGCTGGTTTAAAGTCTTTGTCTAGTAGCCCAAACATCTGGGCTTCCTCAAGGACGATTTCTATTGACTATTTTTTTCCCTGTGGTTGGGCCATATTTTTGTGGGGCTTTGTTGTTTTGTTTCATTTTTGTTTTGTATGTCTCATAAGTTTAATTGAAAAGGGGACATTTACAAAGATATAATGGGACAATTCTGGAATTCAGGAACCCACTTCCTCTAGAGTTTATTGTTGCTGTTACTTTGTTGCTACTTTTTGTTTATTGAATTTTACTGGACAAATTCTATCAAGTCTGTATATATTGTGGTGTTTAGCTACTGACATCTCTCCTTTGTTACCTTTGTAGTCAGCTAATGATTGGACATAGACTTCCTTAAATGCCTTGAACCAATAAGACATCTATTTTTTGCCTAAGGTCTCTGTGTGTATATTGGGGCTCTGGCAGTTTACCACCCTGTGTTAGCTTTAACTTCCTGATTGCACAGAACCTTATGGTCAGACAGAGGTGAGAGATAAGGATATTCTCAGGTTTCTTCCACAGAGGTGAGAGATAAGGGTGTTCTCAGGTTTTTTTCTGGGCGTGCAAATGGTCTTATTTCCCAGATATTCTTTTAAAGTCTTTTGGTCATTATCTTGTTTCCCCTAACTGGTATTGCTGCTTCAGGCAGCTGCCATGTTGAACAATTTCCTCTGATTGTTTTTGATAAACACCCTAAGGATAAGACCTTTCCCACTGAACAAGCTCTGAGTCTAGCCAAATTTATTTGCATTTTGTGAGGAGCAACAGAGAGGCAGAGACGCAGATATGAGATAGATCAAATGACTAACCCTCTGAATAAGGATTTTCTACAAACTTCCATACATATCAAATAGTAGCAATTCTCTGGGGAAGAAATATTTTAAGGAGCTGCACACCTGATCAGCCCTTTCATGAAGTGGCTGCTAGGCTGCTATTGTGGAGCTGGGGAGAGGAGGATGGGAGGAGGGCAAGTTAAAATGCAGGAAGCTTATGTTCTTAGCAAGTTTCAGCAGTTTTTCTTGAATAAACACTCCTTAGATTCTTTCAAGTTAATTTACAGGGTTCTGAAAAAGTTGCTTTGAGAATTTTTGCCTTTGTTCTCATTGCTTTTATGGAGAGTGGATTTTCAGAAGCACTTACTCTGCCATTCTGGAAGTTCCACCCCTTAATACTATTTAAATGATAAACACTGATTACTGCTTTAGCCAAAATTACATTGCATTGGCAGGATGGGTGGGGCTTGAATGTTTGAAGGGTGCTTTCATGTGATACAAGCAGAAGGGTAGAAAGAAAACCAAGTTCTCATCTTCTTCAGTGGGACTTAAGAGAAAATGCCTCAAACTAAGAAATCAGGAGTTGGCATTTCAATAATATCATTTAGACACAAAGGAAGTAAATATGAAAACAATCAGCTTAAAGAGGTAAAAGTGTTTGCATTTTGTGAGGAGCAACAGAGAGGCAGAGACGCAGATATGAGATAGATCAAATTTATGAGCTCCCTGGATTCACCAGCAACCTGCATGATGCTATTGATGATTCTTCAGTTAGATCACCTGACACCAACTGCATTCTCATGGGCCATAGAGAAAAGGTTTTGAAAATCATAGGAGACAGCCTTGCTCACCTCCATGGCAAGGACCATGTCATTGTGGCATTCTGCCTACAATGCAGAATGCTGAGGACTGATGCAGTGTCTACTGGTTCCTTGAGTGAGGGGGCCTTTCACCTCCTTCCCCTGGGCTCACCTCTGTCACCAGTGAAGTGCAAGAAGCCACTGGATCTAATCAGCATTCATGCACCCCCAGAAGCTTAGTGTTTGGCAGGGCTCACAAGAGTGCAGCTTGCTGGTGGGCAGGTAGAGCGTGCCCTTACCATACACCCACTCACTGGCTGACTATGCGTGCAATGTCTTAAACTTTGGATGTCACCACTGTATTCCTAGTTTCTGGTTTCCCCAGCAGCTGCTTAGACAGTCTGGATGGCACAATCTGGAAATGCTGAGGAATTGATATTCAGTGGAGCAAACTTTAAGCAAGGGGAGACAAAAACTGTTACATAACTTGTTTTCTTTTCCTATGACCTCTCTGAAGACATCCTACAGACCAAGCAATCTGCTGCGCTTACCACAAAGCTGAGACTAGCTAGGTGATGAACACCGTGTTGTTCCCCCTCTTTCCCATCTTTATTTTTATTTTCCTCTCACTACTAGGTTTCTGGTATTGTACCACTATCTATATTTATATATATATAACATAAGCTTTTTCCTTGAACCCAGTTTTCTAGGGATCTCAAGCAAGGAGACTGTGTTTTTTCCTAACATACCTGTAAAACTATTTTTCTTTTCAGACTAAGTGCATGCATACTGTTGACAAAAGTGGAATCTTAATCTTATATTTAAAAAAAGATTGAAAGAAGAAAAAAAAAGGTACTAAAGAATGTGCTACATCTAAATGAGAAAATAAACCAAGAAAGACGATATCTGATCCAAAAACCATGGAACTCATTGGAAGGATGACAAAGAGAAGTCCTAGACTGGTAGCTGAGGCATGCATCTAGAGTAGAACAAGGAAATAGAGGTCTGCAGGAGGGAGATACGAGGACAAAATGAAACTGGTTGGTTTTCTGATGCCTGTTATTCTAGAAAATAATATCATGAGGGTTTTAATCATGTAACTTTTGGAGTGTTGGGAAAGAATTAGCAATACGTACATAGAGAATCAAGCAAATGAAAAAAAAGAAACAATTATTAATTTCAGAAAAAGCAAACAGTGCCTCATAAGAAAAAGTAATCAGAACACAACTTAGCCTAACAGTGAACAAGATTACATAATTATAGTAATGTGAACACTGAACATGTATTAGCCAAGGTTTGTGACATAAATATAATGGGAAGAAGAGACATGGTGGAAGAGAGCTAAGTCCTCATCTGCCATCACAGGAAGTCAGTGGAAAGTGTCCAAAAAAGGATAAATGGAAAAATTTCCACAAAAGCATACTATTTAGAAATATAGTAAAGCCATGAGAAAAAATTCAATGAGTTGAAAATTGTTGCCACTTAGGACATGATGGCAAGAACTGCTGTTTTTCCTTTTTTTTTTTTTTTTTTGAGTCATATAAATTATTTATGCCATTTACCCTTTTTAAAAAATAGACTTTATTTTTTTTAGAACAGTTTAAATTTACAGAAAACTTGAGAAGATTACACAGTGCCCATATAGTCCACACCCAGTTTCCCCTACTATTTAACATTGTACTTTAGTATCATAGTACCTTGCTTACAGTTAATGAACAAATATTGGTACATTATTATTAGTCTGAGTCCATACTCTAGATTTTTTTAGTTTTTACCTAATGTCTTTTTTGTGTTTCAGGATCCCATCCTGGTTACCACATTATATTTAGTTGTCATGTTTCCATAGGCTCTCATGAGTGGAACAATTGCTCAGACTTTTTTTTTTTTTTTTAAATAACTTTGACAGTTGTGAGGAATACTGGTCAGGTATTTTGTAGAATGCCTCTCTAAGGAAACTGTCTGATGTTTTCCTCATGATTATTTTAGGGTTATGGGCTTTGGGGAAGAAGACCTCAGCAGTAAAGTACCCTTTTCATCATATCATATCAGGGGTATGTACTGTCAACATGACTTATCACTGTTGATGTTGGACTTGATCATCAGTCTGGGTACAGTTTGTCATGTTTCTCCACTGTAATCCCCCCCCCCCTTCCATACTGTATTCTCCAATGACTTTTTACACTATGTACATTTATTACTTTGATTGAATTTAAATTAAACTAAAATATGTAGATGTGTTCCAGATGTTTTATTTCTGAACTATGTGGTACATTTCTAGAACTGTGAGTAGCAGCATGCAAAAGTGCAAGACAAGTAGCCAACAAAGAGCCATAGTGAGCATGGAGGGACCTTTACACAAGAAGAAGAAGAAGAGCAGCCTGTACCTGTGGAATGTCAGTATGAGCTGGAGTAAAGCCATCATCAGGTTCAGGATTAGCTATGGATTGGGGGTGCATGAGTGGATTAGAAATTAATGGGTAGTATCTCAGGGCCAGACAGTGAGAACTGAGATAGACTAAGTTGCCACAAAGCACTGAGGTGGATCAGACAAGTTCCCAGGCAAATGGTTTGAGTATCAGAAAGTCACAGATCTAACTGAGATTAATAATGCATCAGAAACTTAGGGAAGGAATCGGAATAACAGGAATGGAGGATTCTTTTAGAAAAACAAGCAAACAAAATTTGGCATCCTAAAGACATTTTGATTCAAGTCAGGGACAGTTTCTGAATATAGGAACCAGCCTACTTTATTATCTTCCTTGAGGATTTAAGCTGGAGTCCTTGAGGCTAGGTTGGATGTCTTGACTGAAGTAGGGAATGAGAAAGCAGCATTTCTGGTGTAATATAAATCATATCTTGGTGATGTATGTCATAAAGGTTCGATCAAATGGCACAGTTAACATTTTATGTGTTTGATAAATTGAAGCTAGTATTTCTTCCATCTCCAGAAGTATATAAGTCTCTATTTTGAGCCAGAAGGAATAAAAAACCCTATTTTCTTCTGGGATATTTTTCTAGAACTGATGGCCTCTAAAACAATCATCAAAATTGCTTTCCCACATAGTTTTATAAGGGACAGTGGAGGATGGCAAACCTTTGTCTAATCTAAATCACCCCTTCTGGGTGTTAAAGTTATTCTTACGCAGACGTAGGGGAATAATCTTCATTGTGATCTCCCTTCCCATGCCCCTAGTTCATTCATCCATGGAAATGACTGGTTAGAAACAGGTTCTCAGAGCAGGTGTCCATCTTCACAGGGAAAAAAGCTGGTTGTTAATTTAATTAAATAATTAAGTACTTAAGGCTTACTTGTACCTCTAAAATGTCCTAGAACTCTACGAGGGATCAAGGCTACAAAGTAAGTTGGACACAGAGACTGACCTCAAGAAGCTCACATTCTAGTGAGAAATCAAGGCAAGAACACAGCCCTGTTCCCCAGTGTGATTAGTGCTCTGATTAGGATAAGCACATGATGCCCTGGAATTCTTCTGGGAAGCATCTAACCCAGTCTTGAGGGTAAGAAAGCTTGCTGGAATAAATAAAGATTTTATTAAAGGGATCATTGCAGCTGGGGAAGGGAACTGTTGCAATAGGAGAAAGCTCAGACTGTAAGATCTGCAAACATCTGAAAGGCCATGCAAGAAAGGAATTTTCTTTTTATAGGGAGGGAGAAAAAGGCTAAAGGGAAACTGGTCTGGGGGAGTGAGATGAGCAGGTGGGGTGATGGGACAGTTGATCAAGGAAGGACTTTTCTTGCAGTCAGCTGATCACCTGGAGAGGCTGCTAAGGAGGGACTGTTCTGCTTCAAAGCCTTACAAAGCCCCAGGGGTGCAGCAAAGTTCAGGTGCATGGGGGAGGGAGAGAAGCCTGACTAAAGTTTGGTCAGGTCAAGGATTCTGTCCAGACTGGTCAGTGGGGACAAACAGTTCAACAAATCATTTATGAGATGAAGAATGGGAAATTGAAGGGTCTATGTCTGGCCTCACCCCAGGTAAACAAGGAGGGCATCACTGATTCTTATCTAAGAAGAGAAAGTTTCGTTCTTTGCAGTAAGCTTTTTCTTGAAACATTAAAGAGCTGGGGGAAGGACTGGGGGAGATTTATTAATCATAACTTTTCCCAGGAGCACAGGGCTCAGGTCAAGTTCAACATTATCAATATCTAAACCGATACTATTAAGAAAATCAAGGGAACATTAGAGACAAGGGAACAGCCCTGAAGCAGGATAAACATATATTCAGGGAACCTGAGGCATTGGTGAAGCTGATCTCAGGCTCCTGCAGCAATTCAGAAAGAAATTTTCCCTTGAATTTTAATGAATGATAGTCAAATGCCCGAAAAGATGTTGGCCTGCAAGATGGAGTATACATGTTGTAAAAAGAAATCTAGGCAATGTGAGCTATGAAACTACTGAAAAGTTTTACTAAGAAAGACAATGCACCTCAGTAGAGAAAGCAAAGTCGTAATCAGATGAAGAAGGTGGACACTCAGTTTGATCTGAGATATCAGATTTTTATATCTAGAAGGCAGAACTACATAAAACAGACCTATTTTCTGGACAATGATTGTTTTTTTAAATATGATCCCAAAGCATAGGCAAAAAGAGCAAAAAAAGACAAATGGTAAAAACCCTCTGCAGAGCAAAGGAAATAATCAGCAGAGTGAAAAGGCCTATGGAATGGGAGAAAATATTTGCAAATCGTACATCTAATATGGTATTAATATCCAAGATATATGGAACTCGTAAAACTCAATAGTAAAAAAAAAACCCCAGATAATCTGAGTTAAAAATGGGCAAAAGACCTGAACAGACATTTCTCAAAAGAAGACATACAAATGGCCAACAGGTATATGAAAAATTACTCAGCATCACTAACCATCAGGGAAATGCAAATCAAAACCGCAATGAGGTATCACCTCACATCCATTAGAATGACTACTACCAAAAAGACAAAAGAACAAAGGTTGACAACAATGTGAAGAAAAGAGAATACTTGTACACTGTTGGTGGGAATGTAACTTAGTACAGACATTATGGAAAACAATATAGAGATTCCTCAAAGAATTAAAAATAGAGCTACCATAGGATCCAGCATCCCCGCTTCTGGGTATATATCCAAAGGAAATGAAATCAGTATCTAGAAGAAATATTTGTACTCCAATGTTCATTGTAGCAATATTCACAATAGCTATGATACTGAAACAACCTAAGTGTCCATCTACAAATGAATGGATAAAGAAAATGTGGTATAAATGTAAAATAGATAGCTAGTGGGAAGCTGCAGCATAGCACAAGGAGATCAGCTCGATGCTTTGTGACCACCTAGAGGGTTGGGATAGGGAGGGTGGGAGGGAGACGCAAGAGGGAGGAGATATGGGGATATATGTATATGTATATATATGTAGAAACTAACACAACACTGTAAAGCAATTATACTCTAGTAAAGATGTAAAAAAAAACCCAGAAAATGTGGTATATACATACAATGAAATATTATTCAGCCTTAAAAAAAGAATCATGCCATTTGTGACAGCATGGATGAAACTAAACAACATGCTAGGTGAAATAAACCAAACACAGAAAGACACATACTGTATGTTCTTACTTATATATGGAATCTAAAAAGTCGAACTCAAGGAAGCAAAAAGTAGAATGGTGGTTGCCAGGGGCTGAAATCGGGGGGAAGTAGGGAGATGTTGATTAAAGGGCATGAAGTTTTAGTGATGCAGAATGAAAAAGTTCTGGAGAGCTGACGTACAGCACAGTAACTATGGTTAATACTGTCTTGTATATTTGAATAATACTATATTATATATGCTCTATATTGAAATTTGCCGAGTAAATCTTAAATATTCTTACATCAACAACAGAAAAGATAACTATGTGAGATGATGAATATGTTAATTAGCTTGACTGTATTAATCATTTACAGTGTATATGTATATCAAAACATCATGTTGTACATGATAAACATATATAATTTTATTTGTCAATTATATGTCAGTAAGGCTGGAAAATCAATTAATTCTTTAAAGACCTATTTTAAGCCAATTAGATGACTGTGAAGCCACTATGATGTGTCATATTTCATCACCATGTTTATATGCTCAATAAAAATAGCTTTGAATTAAATAAACAATGCATTCATATGACTCGCCACACTTAAAGACTTAACTAAGTTAGAATACCCAGTACTAATCCAGAGCCTTAAGTACATCATGCTAGAAATCAAACGTCTCCCCAAACAAATTTCTCCTTTAGAGACAACCTTATGATCTTCTCAAATGTAAATTTGCATTCCCATCCCCAGACTTGGTCTCCAGAGAAATTTCCTTAAATATTGCACCCAAGAAATGAACCTCCATCTTCCCCCAGATACCACAAAATCAGGGTCATGTTTCTTCCAAACAACAGATAAAATAGATGTATGCCAATAGCTGCTTAACATAGTCAATTCAACAAATATTAATATTAAGCCAGTAGAGGTTTTTTTGGGGTTTGGGGGTCTTTTTATGGTTTTGTTTTTTATTTGTTTTTACTGCTTGTATTGATTTTTTTACTGTTTGTAAATTAACTTGGAAACTATAACCTCTATCACTGGAAAGATTCTGCAGATGCTATCATCTCTAATATTAGTATTTCTTAATAGACCTTCTCTCTTCCATTCATTCATCTAGCAAATACTTAGTGACCGTGATGTGCCAGGAAATGTCCTGGACTCCAGGGATACAAAGCTGAATAAGACAAGGCTCCACACTGAAGGATTTCTCAGTAATGAAAAAATAATCATCCATAGAGTGACAATATATTGTATATGTATCAGGTACTAATTTACAAGCTATGACGTGAGTTCTTTCATTCTCTAATATCTCATTCTGCTCGTGGCTTATTATTGTATGGCTGGGGAATTTTAAAAGATCTTTACATTTTTTAAAGGGTTGTAAGAAACCAAAACCAAAGAAGACATCTTACATGCCTGCAAAGGCTAAAATATTTACTACCTCGTTCTTAAAGAAAAAGTTTGCTGACCTCTGCTCTAGACCAGTGACTCTTTTTTTTTGTTAATATTTATTTATTTGGCTGCGCAGGGTCTTAGTTGCGGCATGTGGGATCTTTAGCTGCCGCACGCAAACTCTTCGTTGCAGCATGTGGGATCTAGTTCCCTGACCAGGAATGGAACACAGGCCCCCTGCATTGGAAGCATGGAGTCTTACCACTGGACCATCAGGAAGTCCCTAGACCAGTGATTCTTAAATGAAGATGTTTCTCAAAATCCCTTGTGAACTTTGTTATGTTAAATATGCATGGTGGATAGGATCCTGGCATTGGTATTTTCACCAGATTTGGGTGATTCTCATGTGTACTGTGGTTGAGAAGCTTTGCTATATCCACTTTCCCTAAGACAGTTCCCAGAACACTTACCTGGGTTTTACAGAGACTCTTAGCAAGGATTTTCTTCATTAACACATGCCTTGGTAGGATAGCCCCCTACCTCTTATATAACAACATTTTATTAATTAACATGGTTCTCTGAAAGGCATAAAACACATTCACATCTATTCTATAATTTGATCCTAATAGTAATATGGCCTAGAATAACTATGTTACAGATAAAGAAACTAAGGTTTAGAGAAGTCAAGTGTTCAAGGTCATACAGGGCTTCTGACTCGTACTTCATTTTTCTTTCTCAACATTGTCTTCTACTTACTTTTTCGATTCTCCATTGAAATAGATTATACCGCCTATCCTTACTACCCGGTAGCAAAATTTCATTACATTTCATAAATCTGTTAGCTAAGGAATGTAATTCCTGTTTAACTTGTGTGCCTGTATGTCTTAAGGCAGACTTGTGTTACAATAATTCCTCTAATTTGCAAGCACTTTTTCACATATATTATGTACTTGAAATAAACTAGAAGCTAACTCCTACTAGGGTATAAATGGAGAAAAAAGTATCTCTCTAGAGCATTATTCAACATAAAGCTCATGAAATCATTTGCAGAGGCACAAGTTTCATCCGGCCTAAGCAAATTAAACAATTTTGTTAACACTGATGTCTTTTCTTAGAAGTGAAATTTATGATAACCGTATTGGCTCAGTACTACACAGCACCCGAAAGCCTTTGTTTGCTCTCAGCTAGAGCTATTTATACCCCAGGATATTGATATTCTTCTACTTAATCAAAAAGTATTCCAACTAAAAATAAATATAAATGCCACATTTTATTTTGAATAGGGCTTTGCAGATGCTTATGTTATCAAAAAATAATTAAACAATAAAATATTAAAAGACTACAGGGTACATTTGCGTAGAATGTATTAATAATTTTGGGTTCCCTTCTGGAATTAGGCAATTTCAGAAATTAAGTACAGTGTATCAATAAAGGGACCTAAGTAGGAGACTTGTTTCCAGAGCACTTTTTAAATGACTCATTTCTGGTGTAACGCTGCCTTCTTCACTGATAGTTAAAAACTTTTCTTTGCTCTGCCTATCTGCTTGAGTTTGGATGGGACAGATAATGTAGCCATTACCTGTTATATATAATAAACTTACAGTCAAACCAAATCAAATCTTCTGCTTTCTTCTCTGCTCTACTGTCTCCCAGGGTGCCTAGGAATATATTTTCAGTGACTGTATTAGTGTGCTCGGGCTGCCACAACAAAATACCACAGACTGGGGGGACTAAACAACAGAAATTTATCTTCTCATAGTTCAGGAGGCTGGAAAGTCCAAGAACACAGTGCTAGCCTGTTTGGTTTCTGGTGAGGATTCTCTTTCCGGCTTACAGATAGCCACCTTCTTGATGTGTCCTCACAGGGAAGAGAGTGAAAGCTCTCTGGTGTCTTCTCCTCCTCTTAGAAGTAAACCAATTCCGTCAGATTAGGGTGTACCCTTCTGACCCCATTTAACCTTAATTCCATTAAGGCCGTATTTACAAATGCAGTCATATTGGGAGCTAGGGTTTCAGCAT
This sequence comes from Balaenoptera physalus, assembly GCF_965194825.1. Taxonomy (NCBI): domain Eukaryota; kingdom Metazoa; phylum Chordata; class Mammalia; order Artiodactyla; family Balaenopteridae; genus Balaenoptera; species Balaenoptera physalus. Next base: position 107,197,245 of record NC_138890.1, on the reverse strand, counting down.
ATGGATTTTGGTGGGACACAAACATCCAGTCTATAACACTGACTAATTCTCCGAAATTCTTCTTTCTTTTTTCTTGGCAAAACTAAGTTATCTAACTATCTTAGTCCTTTAAGTTAAAAATTATAAATAGCTTCTTCGTATCTTCATATATAAAGTCCAAGAACGTTTTGAGAACAGTTTGGACTACAACTCTTCAATCAGCTCAGTTTATCTATACGGCAGATTAATCAAGATGAAGAATATGCCTGGGTCTCTGCCAATCTGGCCACCCTGGAGATGGTGCATGGATGTTGGTACTGGTGGTCAGAATGCTCTGTCCTTAGGTGTAGACAGGGTCTAAGAGGCAAAGACACAAACAGCAGCAGGATCTACAAAAGAGCTGTAGCCACAAACCAAACTTCACTCATCCATACTTCTACATATATTGTTGATTATGAAATAGCCTTTTCAGCTCTATCTGCATGTGAGGATACTAATCCATGTCAGCAGTATTTTCTTTTAATGTAACCGATAAATATATATGTACATTCACATAAACACACATACATATAAACAAACACATACATTGAATTTGTTTCAGAAATCATCTTTCCTCTTCAACTAATCATTCTTTTTCTGGCACCAAAATACCAAAGCCCCTTTTCTGTGGTGCTTAGGCCAAACAAGTTGGTGTTTTCTAAATTCGGGGGGTAAAGAACTCAAGTTTTAGAATTGTAATAAAGTCTCATATGTGACTATTCATGAAGTAACTTTATGTATTTTAGGCAAGCAAATGGCAGACTCAAGACTTATCTTTTGACACACAAGTATGAAAATTACTCTCTCCATGTTATTTGTGAAATGGCTCTTGTTTTCTAAAGCTAACTTTTAATTTACTTATCAATGGTGAAGCCAGTTTTCTTTCTTGAATGAAGAATAAAGTTGTTAAGCAGAGTGGATTCTTGCTGAGAAATGTGGGATGTACAAGAAAGACCTGCAGTGTGTAATGACTTGGTTTAACTACTAAACAAGAATACAGTTTCAACAATAACTCCCATGAGAGGACTTTACTTCTTCTGAAATGCATATGAGAGTTTTGGATATTTTCTTCTTCATATATCATTTGAGTTGGTTATTTTATTTAAAAAAATATTTACAGTTCAGGTACATTCAAATCCTTTAAAATTGGTATTTGAGAATGACAATAAGAATTTAATTAAGTTAAATGTAGTCTATTTTCTCACTTACGGCCTGAATATATCAAAGTCTTAGCATGAATATGAGAACTTAAATTGAGAGAACTGTTCCAGATGTGTACTGAAGAAAAGTTAAAGTCCCTTTCAATATGTCTAGTTAATAGACATATAGCTGCAGTGTATGAATGGGGAAAGGAGTTTGCCCAGGGTACAGGAACAGGATCAGCAAAGGTCTTATGGGTCAGGAATGGAATTTTAAACCCCCTCAACTGCTTTGCAAGGAACCCGTGTAAAGAATAAAGTCAATACCCTGTGCTCTGAGGCTGGGGAGTGAGTTAACAACCTGATGGCAGCTTCAAAAGCTGTGCAGAAGTGCTCTTGGCCTTCTTTAATGTATTCCAGGGTTGAGGCATGGTGTCCCACCTACTGATCCTCAATTCTGATGAAAATACAACCAAAGGACTTTGCTGACCCCAAAACTTGTTCCTTTGGGGAGGCCCTGAAGTTAAAGTGTAAGGTTAAAGAAGCTCTAAGTCTAGACACCAATAAATAATGACCTGGGCCTCACAAGTCAGCATTTTTGCCAACTGCAGCAGGCTGTCTTTGGTTTCTTAAGCCAGCTACAACTTCAGGCAGTCTTAGTTTATGGAAATTGTGATAACCTCACCTCAAACTGACTTATTAGAATTGCTGAAATGGAATAGTATGATTATGTTTAAGGAAGTCAACTTTTTGTTTAACTATGGAGGACCTCTTTTATTCCTAATCAGTCAATTAATAATTATAAGTATTATACACAAAAAGTGATTTAGAAAGATTCTCCCTCACTAATAGGATTTGTGTCCTACAGCTGTTCAAAATGCTTTGCTTACGCCACAATATAACAGTTAGTGCTTCAGAGGGGTCAAGTAGAAATGTTTGAAATTTTTCAGTGATTAACAAATCAAAGCCATTAAAGATTTTGGTTGTTTTCATGTATTTCTTGCTTTCCAGGATTAGTATTAAATGGAAGGAATAAGATCCCTTTTAATTTAGAGGAAAGATGGAAATTATCTGATGTGGATTGACTGACTAAGGACAAAGTTTAGATACATCCAAATATGCTGAAAATAAGATTAAGAGGAGGAATTTAAATTTCTTAAAAGGATGAAAAAATTTATATCTGCTTGGTAGTGATTATAAAATTATCCTCACAGCAAAAATTTAAGGAAATATAATATCTCATGAGAGTAACTATTAGCTACTGGTAAAATGAATAGCATAATCTAGTTTCTGGCAAATGTGGCTCAAGCAGTTGATATTTTCATGGGAAAATACTCATTTCTGGATTACAATTGAGTTTGGAGAGACCTTTGAAAAAGCAAAGTGCTTTCAACCAGCCTTGGTATGTTATTTTGATTAAAAAAAAATAGCCCCTCAGGTAAAATTTAAGTATATTTTCCAAAAAAATTCATGTTAGTATATTTTCTAGTAAATTCAAACAATTGCTCACAAGTACACTCACCAGTATTAGAAATTATTAGCAATAATGGTGCTTAAATATTTATATCAACAATGAGCATAATTATTTCCCTTTAAAACTTACTTTGCAATCAAGCAAGCATACTCTCCACCTGATATTGAACTGTGCACTGGTGAGTGAACATTTTTTCATTTTAAATCCTTATTCGCATTTTTCTTGATGCTTATTTGTATATTTCTATTGATGTAATAGTTTGCAGGAAAAAGAGCTCATGTCTCTTGCCTGAAGGTAGAATCTTACGAATATGCAAATAATGTTCTGATGTGGTGAAGTGTTTTTCTTTGGCATGGAACTGTGCCATCTTAACTTATGTTGAATACTAGCCATAGCCTAGAAGGACACAAAGCACATGAAGACTTGAGTTTTTAAAGAAAAAATATCTGAGAAATAGTTGCTTTCTGGTTATAAAATGCTGTATTGTTGAATCTAGTCTTCTCAATTTAGGTTAATGCTTTGCTATAAAAAAAAAAACAACAACTGCCATTTAATTTTTATTGTATACAAGAGTAGTGAACCAGTAATATGAAAAGACGTATGGATTGTCTACCCTGTATGTTATAGTGTACTTCTTAAAATGCAAATTCTGGTGCACATCTTTTAACAGTTTTAATTTAAGCTGGTATGATGTGTCCAGATGGTTTAAAAATGCTCCTTTGGTGAACTTTGCAGAATAAGCCAGTTTTTAACATCATCTTATACTGTAAAAATAGTCTACTGATGTTTAATTTCAACACTAGACAAAAATCTTGCACAAAAAACCAGTGAAGTATTAGGTTAGGGACATAGCAAGACAAAAGTCTTGGCCTCTGGGGCTTCCCTGGTGGCTCAGTGGTTAAGAATCTGCCTGACATTGCAGGGGAAATGGGTTTGATCCCTGGTCCGGGAAGATCCCACATGCCGCAGAGCAACTAAGCCTGTGCGCCACAACTACTGAAGCCCGTGCGCCTAGAGCCTGTGCTCCGCAACAAGAGAAGCCACCACAATGAGAAGCCCGCGCACCGCAACGAAGAGCAGCCCCCGCTCGCCGCAACTAGAGAAAGCCAGCACGCAGCAAAAATAAATAAATAAATAAATTAATTAATTTAAAAAAAAAAAAAAAAAGGTCTTGGCCTCTGAAGCTATTATCAGTCTCTAGATATGCTGTTTGTGTGTTTTCGGTTCAGAGTTAGATTGGCCCTCAGCTCCAAACACCAAACCTATGGTTCTCAAACTCTGGTAGATATCAACAACACCAGGGGATCTTGATAAAAATACAAAGGTCCAGGTCCTATCTTAATGAACCTGTACCACTGTGTTATTTTTTGGCTCTCTGAGATTCTGATACACACCAAAGTTTGGGAACCACTGCACTAAACAAAAGCTTAAAAGAAAATATTAGGATAATGAAAGGAGACCTATGATGTAAGTCAACCAGTGCTAAAATATTTGAAGTATGGCTATCGTTAAATAGAATAATATTTTTAAAGAAAGAGAAGTGTAGGACTTTTATGAGGCAACAATGGAGTCGTCTCTTTCTTTCTAACTTTAAGAATTTGGAAATAAGATTGCCCTTTGAGATTTAAACTAATACAAATTAACAGTTAAAGAAAAAGATTAGGGCATTAGAAGTAATCCAAGATACTAAGTCTAAAGGTGAGACAGAGATTTTGATCATTCTGAAAACACCAGTCAGGATAAATTAGAATGTGACTGTAACTAAAAAAACATGAAATCCAGTCAAACATTCAGCAATGGCGGCTTCTGGGCTCAGGAAATATACAATATGATATTTTATTCCTTCTAAGGAAAGACTATATTAAAAAGAAGCGTGGACTAAAGAAGATATTCAGACAGCAAGTAGACATATCAAAAAATGCTCAACATCATTTGTCTTTATGCAAATGCAAATTAAAACAGCAATGAGATACCACTACACACCTATTAGAATGGCTAACATCCCCCAGAAATGACAATATCTATTGCTGGTGAGGATTTGGAACAGTAGGAACTCTCAATGAAAAATGGCACTGCCATTTTGGAAAACAATTTGTTTATTTATTACAAAGCTATACATAATCTTGCCATACAATCCAGCAAACCATGCTCCTAAGTATTTACTCAACTGATTTGAAAACTCATGTCCACACAAAAACCTGTATATGCATGTTTACTCATAATTACACAAAATTGGAAGTAACCGAGACGCCCTTTAATAGGTAAATGGATAAACAAACTGTTGTACATTCATACAATGGAATACTATTCAGCAATAAAGAGAAATGAGCTGTCAAGCCAAGCAAAGACAAAGATAAATTTTAAATGCATATTGCTAAGTGGAAGAAATTCTGAAAAGGCTATAGAATGTATGATTCCATTTATATAACATTCTGGAAAAGGCAAAACTATATAGAGACAGTGAAAAGATCAGTGGTTGCCAGAAGTTTGGGGGAGGTGGGTGGTTTGATTAGGAGAAGCACAGGGGAATCTTAAGGTGGTGAAACTCTTCTGTATGCTACTGTCATGGTGGCTACGTAACACCAGGCATTTGTCAAAACCACAGAACTTTACAGCCCAAAGAGTTAACCTTAATGAGCACAAATTTAAAAATATCATTTAGGAGGTCAGGGGATCCCAGGATGGAATGCAGATCATGAGGCAAGAATTTAATTGTACTACAAATGCATGAAAAATTTTTGTAAAGGTAGTCAGGGAATAAGTTTCTGACCTAAGAAACTTTGGAAATTAGTAGAATTTGTAAGGCAAAAGCAGCTGTCCATAAGCACTGGATTCTAGTTGATCAAGTTTCCAATGGGGTTATGGGTTAACAATGTTGAAACCAGTGTACATGTACGATATTAGAATTGAACAATTAAGCAACTGGATGATGGACGGCAGGAGCCAGGTTCCTCACCGTTGTCGTGGGAGGTTTCAGCTCAGCCAGGGAAGAAGGCTAGAATGAGTCATACTGTAATGGATTAGAGTTGGCAACTTCAATACGAATGCATATTTAGCTTAAAACAGAGATAGATGGATATAGAGAGAGAGGTTTATAGGTACGTACATATACAGGGGTTAGTGTACACACATGTATTTCTTTGCTCTGTTAACTGACAGAACCTAGAGCAAGGGCACCCCAGTGGAAATGAGCATACCTAGGGCCCAGATCATGTTTTCTAACACCATTCCAATAAAAGGAATCAAGGCTCCTCGGAAAAATGGTCAATTCCCAGACTGGGGCAGGAAATATACAAGATGAGTCTGGAGCATCTTACAGTGCCCAAAAGTAAAGGAAGTGCTGAAAACAAAAGCAAAACCAAAAAGACAAGACATAATGAGCATATGTCAAGGGGAGATAGGAACTAACTGAAAGAATTCCCAATGGCCAAATTGGAAAAATTTTGGCAACTAAATAAATATAATAGTATTGGATTGTAACCAACAGCATAAAATAAATAGCGGTGAGTCCATACTGATTGTATATACGTGTATATATATATATATGACATATATATATGTCATATATATATATATGACATATATATATGTCATATATATATATATATGACATATATATATACATATAACATATATATAATAAGAGGAAATAGCTAAATCTCCTGTGCAGAAGAATTCCAAGTAATTTATCTAGATGCTAGTCTTTCTCATCCTTCAAGGAGGTAGAACGCAGCATCCACTCTTTAAATGTGGGCCATGTATACTGACTTCCTTACAAAGTATACAGTATGGAAAGGGGGAAAAAGAGTAACTTTAGAGTGGAGAAACCTGACAAACATCACCTCGAACAGATGATCAAGGTTAGGATTAACAGGGATAAGTCACATTGATAGTATGTACTCTTAATATGATACACCGAGAATTACACATTACCTCTGTGATCTTCCTCCCAAAACCCATAAACCCAGTCTATTCATAAAAAAAAAAAAAAAATCAGGCAAATTCCAATTAAGGGACATTCTACAAAATACTTGACCAGTACTCCACAAAATTGTCAATGTCATCGAAACCAAGGAAAGTCTGAAAAACTGTCACAGCCAACAAGAACCTATGGAGACACGACAACTTAATGTAATGTGGTAACCCAGATGGGATCCAGGAACATAAAAAGGACACAAGATAAAAACTAAAGAAATCTTAATAAAGTACGAACTTTGGTTTAATAATACTGTATCAATATTTGTTCATTAATTGTATGGAATGTACCATACTAATGTAAGATGTTAGTACTAGAGAAAATTGGGTGTGCAGTATGTGGGAACTCTCTATACCATCTTCACAGCTCTTTTGTAAAGCTAAAAGTATTCCAGAATAAAAAGTTTATTTAAAAAAGCAGGAATTCTGGAAGAAAACAATAAAACAACAATAATAAGACCCACTCTTTTTTGGCTTCATGCTTCATGCAGAATACATTCTGAAGGCATGGGGAGCCTGACGAGTGAACAGTTGCCAATAACCTCAAACCAGATTTCCACATTCCCCTCTGCTCTACTGATTGGCCATCTTCTTTCTCCTCTACTTTCTTCTCTGCTGTCTCTCTATCCACAATTACCTATTTCTTTCTAAGTCAGGCCATTTAATTATAATTATTATTATACTGTTTGTGACCTTGTTGCCTGCTAATCTCTGACCTCAGGATCTTACTTTCATGCTAGAAAGACATTACACTGGTCACGGCAAATCACACAGGCTTCTTTACCTTTTTTCTGCCTTTAAGGCCTACTCCAGCCAAACCCCCTGTGTAAATACACTCTTTCTTCTGATAATGTTTAACACATCAATTTATACATTTCTTTTATATTAATTATATTTCTGTCATGTCTTCTTGAGATTATAGCCTACTTTTATTTCTTGGATAGCAATGCATTGAATCATATGTTTTCTGTTTGTACATTTAAAAAATTACTTCTAAGTAATATATCTTTTATTTTAAAATAATTTACCAATTAGAAGAGCTGTATTAACTAAAAATAAAACAAGCACACATTTCCATTTTTCATATTTCAAGTAGGAAGCTCTGGCTTAAGAGGGGTTCTTCCATCTGTAAGCTCTCAAGGGTCAGAAATTGGGTCCCTTATTCCATGTGAGAAGCCAAGTTTATTAGTGAGTGCAGACTAGGCTACAGTAACAAAGAGACTCTCAAATTCTCTTAAAGAATATACTCAAATTTTCTTAAAGAAACTATTTCTTCTTTATATTATAGTCCAGGGCAGCTGCTAGGTTGGCAGGGGCAGCTCTACTACAAGCAGTCATCTAGGACCCTAGGCTCCTTCCAACTTCTGGATCCACCATCCCCTAGAGCCTCCTCATCATCTGTGTCCAGATGGCAGAAGGGGCCAAATCTGGAAGAGGTACATATTTCTTCTACTCATGTTCCATTAGCTAAACTATCTGCATGATGGGATGGGAAATGTAGTCTTTTTTTTTTTTTTTTGGCCCAAGAGGAAAGAAGACTAGTGGACAGCTGGCAGTCTCCTCGTTCACTCAGGTAATATTCTCTTAAGCTTAGAAAAGTTTACTCAGTAGGAAGAGCTGGATGCCCACAAGGTCCCCACAATTGAGAATGTGATCAAAATCAGCCATGGGGTGTCAGAGGTCCTCTATTGGTGAGGTTCAGTTAGGCATTTCCGAGAAAGAGTGGAAGACTTTGATACCGTGTCAGCTATGTCACTTAACATTGAAGAAAGGAAGGGAGGGCTTGGATTCACCAATGCAGCAATACCAGAGCTCATGAGACAGCAATTGTTCCACTTGTCTTAGAAAACTTACCTAGAAGCAGGTAGAAGTCCATTCAAAGACATGGGTATACTTCTAGTCACATCTCTTCTCTAGAGAGAAAAAAATAAGTTATAGTTATATAAAGCTCTCTTCTAACTTCAGTGGGTGGGTCAGTCTTACTTGGATTTAGAAGAGAGGGGAACATCTACCACATTTAAGCAATATTATCTCATTTGGCATTTTTCCCCTAAAATCATCTGCAGCTTTCTAATAGAGATTTTTGTTTGTGTGCTTTATGAAGAATATCCTTAACTTCTTTATGAGAGTACCTTACTAAACATGTAGCCTCATACACATATTATAATAATTATGCATCAAAGACAGAATACTTTTGGAATCCTTCCCCTTTTTAAAGTCCCCTTTACAGCTACTTTATAAGCCATCCAAAAAATCAGTTGTATTCGTGTATTTTCATACCTTGATTTTTACCCGGAATAGCTTGAGCTAGCTTGACCACTCAAATCTAATGTGATTTCATATGATTTCTGGTTCTTTCGAAACGTTAAATCCATGAATTGACACATTTGAAGTTATTTAAAGAAGTTGGCCACAGGCTTTGAAATTCTAAAACCAGTTCCAAAAATATTTCGGGTAGTTGCAACAACTTTGGACCAAGTGTTTAACTTCTTAAAGAAAACGCTTTAAAAGAAAAAATTCATTTGATGTTTAAGTTCTGGTAAACTTGATTTTAAAACACAACAACGAAATGAATATTACCCTGTAGTGAACATATAAGGAAATTAAATAGTCAGTATATCTAGAATGATAAGTAAAGCAGTTATATAGATAATTGCTTTATCTAATAATTTCTGTTTGTGCTTATTTTGTATTTTTCATCAGAGTCATATATGCACAGTTTAAAATGTAGAATAAATTTATAAGCCGTGTTGTGGAGAAATGGTATTCTCCTGCCCCCTCCCTCCCTGTTCTAGTTTCTCTTTTCCAAAATACTTCCACCATTTTGAGCTGGTCTGTTGATATTCACCTCCATGAATCCAAATAGCATGCTGCATAGCCTCTTCTTGTTTCCACAGTTTCAGGTATTATCTACAGATCTATTGCAACGGAAGTTGAAGATCTAGCTCACTTCCCTCCTCGTGCCCCTATAATACCTGCACGACCTTCCCATTCTCTCATTCTCCATATATATTTATACCCCACGTTTGGGTTGACATTATTATTACTATGTAAACATTATTCATAGCTGTGCCATGTTGTAAATCAGGATTTCTTTCTTTTTCCTGCACAATTTTTGATAATCATTTTATGTTGCCATTTTCCTAGTTTTCTCTGACTTATCTATCACAATTCAAGCCAAAACTCTGTGTCAATTGTCTAAATTTCTCTCAAGTACATTAAGATGCAGTAAACATTCTATCAATTTCATTCCCCATTCTGAATTTCATTTTATAGAAGAAATCTTTCTTGAAGCCTTCCAACTTTCCCCATTCTGAGTGTGTTGCTTTCTCAACCCTGCATTATGGTTGTTTGGAATCTTCCTTTACCATCATCTTGGGATTCTCTTTGCCTTATACCTCTGCTAATTCTCCTGTATTCTCCTTCTTGATTTTCTCCCCTTTCTGATGGAGTAAATTTTCAGGCCTTCTTCTGAGAAAAGGTACATCAGAAATAATTGAGATCTTATGTGTTGAAAATATCTTTATTCTATCCTGAACCTAAATTGATAGTTTTTCTAAGTATAGAATTCAAGTGCAGAAATCATTTTGATTCATAATTTTGAAGGCATTCCTCCATTACCTTTGAGGTTGAAGTAGTTCTATTTAGAAATTCAATGCTATTTTCATCTCTGATCTTCTGTTTGTGACATGTCCCGCAGTAGAAGCTTATCAGCTCTTGCTGTGGTTCACTGTTTTTCTGAAAGTCTGATGTGGATCTATCTTTATCATTATGCTGGCATTCAGTGATTTCTTTCAGTCTGGAAAATCATGTATCAAGCTTGATAACTGTCTTGTATTATATCTTTAGTTATTCTCTCCTCTCCTGTGGTAGGCAGAATTCTAAGCTGGCCCCCATGATTCCCACTCCATGGTATACATGCCCTTGTAGAATCTCCTCTCCTTGAGTGTAGATGTGACTTTTAACTTGATTCTAACCAACAGAATATGGCACAGAGAATAATATAGCACCCCCATGATTATATAATGTTACACGGCAAAGGTGAAGGGATTTTGCAAATGTAGTATAGATCCCTAATCAGTTGATCTTAAATTAATCAAAAGAGAGGTTATCCTGGGTGGGCCTGACCTGGTAGATAAGCCTTTTAAAACAGGACTTAGAGGTAAAAGCTGCTCTTTCTTGCTGGCCTTGAAAAAGCAAGCTACCATGAGTTCTAGAGCTATAAAGAAATAAATTCGACCAAGAAATACATGAGCTTTAGAAAAGGACACTGAGCCTCTGAAGAGACCCCAGCCCTAGCTGACTCCTTCACTGCAGCCTTGTGAAACCCTGAGCAGAGGACCCCAGCTAAGGGTACTGGACTCCTGGCCCATGGAAACTGTGGGATAGTAAATGTACATTGTCTTAAGGTGCTATGTCAGTGGTAATTTTTCATGCAGCAACAGAAAATGAATACATCTCCTCCCTCACCCATCCCTATTTGTTTTTTCTGTTCTTTATTTTATTTGGAGTTTGGATCTCCTGGGCTAGTCATCTCTCTTTTTGTCATCTGTTTTTCTGTTCTACTCTCTGGGAAATTTCCTCAGAAATTTTAATCTTCCAGTTCTTATAATTTCTATTATCACACAAATATATATATTTTTTAAAATTCCAATACCTTGTTTTGTTCTTTTAATGTTCTAATTTGTTATAGTATCCTATTCTTGTTTCATGGTTGCCATATCTTTTTTACCCTTCTGAGGATATTAATGATGTGACTTATGTTTTATTTTGTTTGGGGGTTTTCTTCTTCACGTAGAGAATGTGTTTCCTCCAAGCTGCTACTATTTGTTGCTTTATTTTGGTATCTTTATCTTTCAAATTAAAGATTTCTCTCCAATGATAAAGACATAGGCATCTGTGTGTATTTGTGTGTGCGTGTGTGTGTGTGTAGGGGTGCTGAGCTGGAAGTAAGGAAGTGGCTAATCTAACAGTTTTACTTTGGGGTGATCTGGCTTGGCTGTTTAGTTGGGGGGCATAGAATGTTGGTATCTTTAAACTTCTTCTTTTGAGCTGGTCAGACTGTGCAGGTAAAGATCTTCAAATCTCCTGGCTGAGGGTAAAAGTCTGCCAGCTACTATTCTGGAAGGTGGGTAGGTAAAGAGTGTTAAGGTTTTCAGCATTTAGCATGCATATTTCTATTTATTTTCCCTGCTTTTGTATCCTAGCCTCCCCTTTAACCCCCACCCAGCCAAGAGACCCTATGTCTTACCTTCCCCAGAGACTAGATCTCCAGCCCTCTGACAGGGTTGCGGCATTGGGTGGGGGAAGAGAGGGGGGTGATGGTTGCCTAGGTGCTGGGAATTGGTGCTGTGGTGGAGGGATTTGGCTGCTTTTTAGACTTTCAGCAGATCCTTCTACTTTACCCATCTCTCCATCCCCCTTCGATCCCATTCCAGAAGCATCTAGTGCTGCTAATCTCTGCTGTAAAACTGAGTGAGTCCATGGGTTTCCTCTTTGTTGGCTTCAGGATCTGTATTCTCAGGTCCGTTAAGTTCTCTTTACCACTCATTCACTTGCTTTCTAGCCTCTAGGTTGTTTGTTTGCTTGTTTGTTTGTTCTGTTTGTTCTGCTCTTCTGTTCTCTCTGTCCTTGTTGGTTTGTGCTTCCTAAAAATGTCTCTTACTGCCATTTCTGGGGTTTGGGAAAAAAGTAAAAGTAGATTTATTTATTCACTTTGCCATATTTACCAGTAAGTCTGTTTACATTTTGCTGGAAAAATTTTCTGGTTTTGTGGGGAAAAGATAGTCCATATAATTACGCTACTGAAAAACAAACATACCAGAGATCCACCTGCCTTATCCTTTCTGGGATCTATCTGAGAAAGTACATTTGTTTTTTTCCCCTCAAAGCTTTGACTCATGTCAGTAAATTGATTAAACAATTGTAGAGAATAATTCTTTCCTCTGGGGAGACAAAGAACATTTATTTGTCAATAAATATATGGACTGTGAAAGAAGTAAATGCCTTTTCATTGATAATTAATTTTTCATGCTCTCATAAACTAGCATCTTCCACCTGCAGACAGATTATTTGGAACACTGTTGTTGGAAGCTGAGGTTTCTTTCTGTTAGTGCTGCCTTTATTCCACTGTTGACAGTCTAGCCCATCAAACCAGAAGAGCTGCTGACAAAGTGATGAAGAACCAACATTGTCTTTGTCTTCTGTATTTTGTTTTTAGTATTTGTTCATGTAGCAGCTATCCGAAACAAAAGTTAAGCCGATCTGTAGTTGGAGAAAAATGTTCATAATGTAAGGAATTTTCTCCCTAAAAATGTAGTCATGTATTTGGCAAGTTTAAGGTTGAGAACATCAGCAAAAAAGATGAAATCAGTTGACATTTAAAAATCTTTGTCGGGACTTCCCTGTTGGTGCAGTGGTTAAGAATCTGCCTGCCAATGCAGGGGACACGGATTCGAGCCCTGGTCTGGGAAGATCCCAAGCGCTGCGGAGCAACTAAGCCCGTGCGCCACAACTACTGAAGCCTGCACACCTAGACCTGTGTTCTGCAACAAGAGAAGCCACCGCAGTGAGAAGCCCGTGCACCGCAACGAAGAGTAGCCCCCGTTCACCACAACTTGAGAAAGCCCGCACGCAGAAACGAAGACCCAAAGCAGCCAAAAATAAACAAACAAATAAATAAATAGATAAATAAATAAAGTGGACAATAAGTTTTTTTTTTTTTTTTTTTAATTTGTCTCTAGGGGCAGCATCTGTTTGAGTCTCCCAATATCGCTAACCTTGGCAAAGACAGCCCTGCAATATTTGTTTTTATTTTAAGAACCCTTATGAAATTCACTTCTCTAAGCAAAGTGTCCCAATAGTGTACTCAAAGGATTTTTCTCTAAGTTATAAATCGCCTATATCTCTGAGTAACATCACCTGCTCAGAGAAGCCTTTCCTGCCCACCCTATCCAAAATAGTCCTTTGCCTGCAGCCCGTAACTCTCTCTTTCATTTTATTTATAACATCACTATCTGAAATTATGTTACTCATTATTTGCCTACCTTTAACTGTCTAAATACTACCAACAGAGGTAAATTCCACCAAAGCTGGGGCCTTGTTTGTCTTGCTCTCTCCAGGACCCCAGTTCCTTACAGTGGCCTTTGTACTTCCTTCTTCAGCTCCAGCTTTCCCCCAGCTGTTCATATTATTTGCTCCCTCACATTCTTTCTGCTCCAGTTCAAATATCACCTTTGCAGAGAGACCTTCCTGACTCTATGTCTCAAGTTGGTCTCTTCTGATTACTCTCTATTTCCATCAGGGCCTACAGTTGCAAGCAATCAAAGGTGACACCGGTTGGTTAAGCAAAAAAGGAGTTTAATAAAAGGATATTTTGTGGCTTACTGAATTGTTGAAAGGGCTGGAGAGCTAAGCTTGAGTTAAGTTTCCAGACTAGTGAAGAGGTTTAGAACAAGCCTTCCCCAAATGTGCCACTTTGGAATATGGATTACTTTGAGCCCAAATGACGCAGGAAGAAATTTTTTTTTACCTCCCCGTTAACTGCCTAAAAGAATTTAGGTAGAGGGCCGGGTCCAGGAAGAGAACTATCACCAGAGCTAACTACAAAAAGTTATGAGCAAGGAGTGGTAAGCTGGGAACCCCACAGGGCCTATTTCTCCAAAGTCCTCTGAGTCCCATCCCATTGTCTCTGCATGGCATGGCAAACGTTTTATGTACCGAACATTTGCTCTTCCCATCTTCCTGTGAATTGTCTTCCTTCCCTTTGAAGCCCTAGACCTCCTTCTTGGCTCAGAATGGCACATAAGCCTCAATTGCCTGGCTGTCAGGGAGCCTCTCATTGTCTTTGTAGGGCTCCCATACGTATGTAATTAAATTTGTTTTTCTCCTGTCAACCTTATGTCAATTGAATTAATAGACCAGCCAAAAGAATCTAGAAGGGTAAAGGAAAATTCTTCCTCGCCTATACTAGCACCCAAAACTATGTTGCAGAACTGATTTCATAAAGGAATAACTCTAGCTGCTAAGGACAAGTTGGCTCTTTTATGCCATGTACTACCTTGTAGCCTCAGCTACTATTGTGGAATTGGGGGGGGGGGGCGAGGGGGAGGGAAAGGGGAAAGATGGAGAAGTGAGATGAAAAATTTCCCAAACTGTCCTTTTTTGCATCACAGCACCTGATTCAAAGTCCAGCATGGGTGTATCTAATTAATGGAACCCAAGTTGTATGCCTGTGCTCTAGTTTAGATGCAAAGGAGACAGATCAAAGAACTCTTATGTGGGAAGCTAGTCTTTACACCAACACTTACACAGTGGCGCATTCTCAAAGCATTGAAGCATTGAAAAGCTTTTAGTCGTGTCCATTAGAGTCTCTATCATATTACTTCATTTCCATCACAGCCTTATTAGAATATCTAAACGACCTTTTGCATATTTTTATTGTATTATATTGTATTTACTTTGTTGTATTACTAAAATACAAGCACAAAGAGGATAGGGATTGTATTAGTTTCTTATTGCTGCTATGACAAATTTCCATAGATTTACTGGCTTAAAACAACACAAAACGTATTATCTTCCCATTCTGGAGATCAGAAATCTGACAGATCTCATTGGGCTAAAATCAAGGTGTCAGCAGGGCTGTATTCCTTTCTGGAGGCTCTGGGGGATAGCCCATTTTTTTGCCTTTTCCAGCTTCTAGAAGCATTTTTTTGCCTTTTCTAGCTTCTAGAAGCCATCTGCATTCACTGGCTTATGGCCTCTTCCTTCATCTTCAAAGCCAGCAACAGCAGTTGAGTCCCTCGTACATTTTTTTTTTAATTAATTAATTTATTTATTTTTGGCTGCGTTAGGTCTCCGTTGCTGCACACGGGCTTTCTCTAGTTGCGGCGAGCGGGGGCCACTCTTCGTTGCGGCGCGTGGGACTCATCATTGTGGTGGTTTCTCCTGTTGCAGAGCACGGGCTCTAGGCACACGGGCTTTAGTAGTTGTGGCACGCGGGCTCAGTAGTTGTGGCACACGGGTTTAGTTGCTCCGCGGCACGTGGGATCCTCCCGGACCAGGGATCGAACCCACGTCCCCACCACTGGCAGGCGGATTCTCAACCACTGCACCACCAGGGAAGCCCCCCTTCGTACATTTTGAATCTTCCTTCTTCTGTCTCATCTAACTCGCAGCCTGGAAAGGTTCTCAGGTTTTTTAAGGACTTGTGAGTAAATTAGGCCCACCTGGATAATCTGGATGAGTCTCCCATCTGTAGGTCCGTACCTTTAATCAATCTGCAAAGTCCCTTTTGCCATGTAAGGTAACATAGTCACAGGTTCTGGGAAAGTATGGCGGGGACATCTTTGGGGGCCAGTGTTCTGCCTACTACCATGACTTTGTCTTCACTGTTATATCCCCTGAGTCTTAGACAATGTCTGCCATATACTTAATAAATATCGATGGGATGAGGAACCTAGACAATGGCAGAGGTGGCTCAGATTCTCTGTGTTCCCTACTCTCTCACACCCAGCCCGCTTTGTCTGGTAGAAGAGGAAGAAATTTTGGATGGCACAACTCTGTCAATAGCTCATAAGGGAACTGGCTGGCAAGGATACTTCACTCAGACTCATTTCCTCACCTGCCCAGGGTGTCATGCTGTTTTTTTGACCTGGAAGGCTGGGCCCCATATTTTCCACCTATCCTACCCATCTGAGCCCATATTGCTGGCAGTCAGTCGTAGATCATGGAAAATCCTTTTGGGAATCCTGAGACAGGTAATCACCCTTACAAGAAAATTCAAAGTGCACCTAATTAAACTAAATCATGGCATTGTGACTGCTCAGACAACCGAAACCTCGCATTTAGTGTCCTCCTCGGCGAACCCCTCTAGACATACCCATGCGCGTGTAGGCGTGTGCAGGCAGACTGAAACCCACACAGTCATCAAGACATTTCTTCCCAGAGAGTCAGTTTTACTAATAACGAGTACGTAATTTAAAGCACTGTTGTCTTGAAAAATAAACATGGACGTATTATAGGGTAGCATTCAACAATTTCTTAAATTATCTAGGAAAACGACCACGATATTTTAAAGACATTTCAAACTTGCTGCTTTGGGATATCCTCAACAGTCCTCCCATTCCCTGCCATCACTAGTTTAATTCTGTTGATGTAGTTTTGCCACCTGAAACTTCTACCTCTACTACCACTTAAGGGATACTTTGGTGGAAAATGTCAAGAAAATGCTCTACACCTACCTCAAATATCAATTATTGGGCTTTTGATATAGTCTGTATAAGAGCATGCAAGAGTCTTTTTTGTTTTGTTTTGTTTTAATCTTTCTGAGCGTAGAACTACCACCCATAAAAGATGACCAAAAGGTGATATTTTGCATATATCACTCAATGTTGATAAAATCCAGAGTTCTCGAATCAAGTTTATAAATTCACAGATTCCTGAGTCAAGAAATTGCTACCAAAATCCTTAGGAGACAAAGTCTTCCTTGGTCACCTTCCTACCTAATTTCCTCTAGATATCCAGAAACTAAGGTATCCACAAACTTTCTACTGTGGCATCACATTCTGGTATGCCCTCCCAAATTTCTCCAGTGTCTAAAATTATCTACCACTTTTTATTGTTCTTCCTCTGTTTACTGCCCTGAATCCTCCCCATAAACAATAAAACTGACATACTGCTAATTAACATCCTCCTAGAACAAAGCATCAAGAAAACTATTCATTTAAAGTAATTCATACTGAAGTATGAGTGGCTGATAAGTAAATTGCTTATATTTTGAAAGTAGAACCCAAATTAGTTTATTCAATAGGGCGGGGATTATGTCTGTTTTGTTCCTTCACAGGACTCTACCACACTGCCTAAAAGGAAATGAGTACTCAGTATTTGTTGACTGGGAAAATATTAGGAGATGGCAGCTTTGAGTAAGGAAATCATTTTAGTGCCCATGTTTTTCTTCGACTGTCTATTTCCTTACTTATTTTGACAGGCAGAAAAATAAGGCCAATGTTTTTTGGTTTTGTCTTTTCTTCACTACTTATAGCGAAAGATTTGCTTGCACCTCATCTCTGTTATTGCATAATAACAAACAGATGGTAGGGTTGTTTGTTTTGGGATTTGGGGTTTTTTGACTTCGAATTTCTCTCCCTCCAAAAGATGTTTTAAAATTTTCCTTCTAGAACTGTTTGGGACATACCCTACTAGAAGAATAAGCCCATGAGCAGGGAATTCCAAAGCAATCCTCTGTAGCCCTTAGCACTGACTGAATTGAATTTGGGAAGCAATGTATAGGATGCAGAGCCTAGAATAAAAATCCAAGTTTCTATTTCAGACTCAGCCAGTTGTGTGATCCCATGCAAGTCATTTAATTGCTTTGATGAGTTATTTTCTCCCACTATTTCCACATCTTACCCCAAGCCTGCTAACCTGTGAGGCTTAAGATCTTCAGTGAAAGTTGTACTAAATTGTTTTCAAACAAAATCAAAATGTCAACAATGATACAAATTATACAGGTTATAACTGTGTTACATTTCCAGAAGGAGATTTAAGATGCAATATATAAAATATCAGTTACATGGTTGCAATGAACAATGCTAGAATATAATCCTGTTATACTTTTAAGTGAGTTCATCCATGTTCCAGGTAAAAGCTAAACACAGAAAATAGCATGGCCTCATGCTTAAGGGGAAATGCATAATTATGCCCACTGGGGAAATGGAACAATGGAGATGTAGTTCTAACAGTGATCCTGTTTACCAGGTCTCTCTTGCCCACCTTCCCCTTCCTTTTGTCATCCTCTTCTTCTGGGGGTACACCTTCACTGGCAAGGAGTATAAAAAGCTATTACAAAAAGAAACTGGTAAAGTGATAAAGTATTGAGCCAGTGGTCAAGGAAATGAATTATATAACTATAGAATGGTGTGTGGGAAAATATATACAGGCAGGAGATGAATAAAAACAGGCACTGTGCATGTTATTAACTTGGACAAGAATAAAAGAAAAGAATCTTATCATCTCACTTTTTCTCTGCCTTATTTTTCCGGATACATTGGACCACTCCGAATTCCTCTGTGATGCTCCTGTCCTTATTTCACATCTTTTTGGTTCATCTTTCTTCCCTTCCTTCCACAGTTTTCAAGCCCCCATCTCAAACTAAAAAAAAAAAAAAAAAAGGAGGAGGAAGAAGAATCACAGTGCTGAGGCTTGCACATAACTCTGCGTGACTCGAAGGAGTCGGTCTCTCTGCACTTGTTTCTTCATCTGGAAAATGGGCATAATAATACTCATCCCGGCCACGAAACAAGAACCTGTGACTAGCAAGTTGGAGGACATGGTGCAAAAGTTAACCTCTTAAGTGTCATTATCACTGTTTCTCCTCTCAAATCTCTCTTGAACTCACTAGGAGCCTTGCTGGTTGTGCGCTTCCAGGGTCCCCTGCCTTTTCATTCACAGCCACTACTCTTTTACTTGCCCACCCCTGTAAAATGATCTTTTTTTTTTTTTTCTCTTTTGCCTATGGCATCATCTGGCTTTAGTCCTTCTGCTTCTCTCATATTCTTAGCTCAAATAAACTAATAGTTCATCAACATCTATAATCTATTTATCTATGATTTTTACAAACCACATAAAATCCCATTCCCATGTGAGACTAAAATGCCAATTCTAATTCTTCCTTAAGTTGGAAGCATGTGACATTTTCTTGAAAAACCTATTAATCATATTTACAAAGAAGAAAGCTTAAGTTTAATATTCTTTTATATTCACTGTAGTTATTGATTTTTTTTTTTTTTTTTTTTTTTGCTGTCTCTGACCTCTTTTGAAACTGTCCTTTAAAAACTCCCTTTAGTGTTTGTAGGAATAGAGTAAGTAGGACAAATCCCCCAAATGCCTAATAATTTCTGGGGGAAATAAATTTTCTTAACACTGTCTATACCAATTCAATACCACGAAAACCTTGTTTTTTTCATATCTACATCCTGACCAAAAAGTAAATAAATTAAAAGTTCGATTCCTACATTACTTCAATACCTTTTTCTTGTGGGACATGGAATTCTGTAATACCTCCTACAACATGGTCCATGCTTTTCCTTGTTTAATTCTTTACAATTATTGTTTCAAAGAGTGCAAATTAAACTAAGTAAATGGTGACATTGGGCTGGAGTCCTCTGATGCAAAATTACAGATCTCAGAGGGTCTTTTAAATATGCCTTACCTAGTTGCTATTTATCATCAAACATACCCAAATGTTTGTAGTGTGTGAATATTTTAAAGCCATCGTACCATAGTGTCTGAGTACAGAGTTCAGTCAATAGTTTGCAAACATCTCTTTGCTTCTTTATGTGCATTTAGCTACTGATATATCTTTTTCAGTGAATGAAGCAGACCTGAGCACATACAATAACGGAAAGCAAAAATTACCGGGTTTGGACTTGACTTCACAGCCAGAAAGATTCTCTTGAGTCTGCCAGCAGGGGATCTTGCGTATTAATACCCTACCTGGAAGAGCTGACATGTTGAAAATGAGATTAACACCTTCCTGTTTTACATTAACTAAGGCTAAAGTGTCATTTGCCTTATCAGGAGAAAAAAATTCAGTACTAAAATGATAGGGTTGCCAACAAGGTACGGTTTTAAGAAAATGTTAAAATTTTAAGTAGTATTGTGTATGTGTGTGTGTGTGTGTGTGTGTGTGTGTGTGGTGCTGTTGGTGAGTCTCTGAAGATAAATATGTTGTGCAAATAAAAGCCAAAATAATCAGGATGACTCGAAAGCTAAATACAAACACGTGTAGCACAGTAACTCCTTTTTCAGGCCAATGCTAATTGACATTTGGCTCACAGTAAACAATTTGTCAGAGCACTAAAAAAATAATAAATTAATGAATACACCATGTCAAAGAGTACTGATGTCCTGGTATTTGTTGCCAATTCCAGACCAGCCTAGAAACAGAAGAGCTAATATAAATGATTTATTCATTCAGATAAAAGATAGCACTTTTTAATTCCCTCACTTCACAATCCATCTAGTTATATATTTACTAAAGATGAGCATTTAGATGAAAAAATATTAAAAATTCTAATGTAGGAAAGTCTCAAAATCACTGTCAAGTGTAAGTGGAAATGGGGTGGGAGAAGTGGGCCAGAAGTGGTCTGATGTTCACCTGATCCAGAGGGAACCCAAACTGGAATTGGTGGGCTTTTCTCAGGCTCAAAGCCCAGGCAGTCATCCACACTTCATCCTCAGGTAACAGAGTCCTTCTGCTGTGCCAGGCACCCTCCTAGGAATGGCAGAGGGTCCAGAAAGGAGGACATAAGTTCTTTGTCCTCCGCCTCATAATCTAGTTGTGTAAACATATATCAACAATAGCTGGATTTCAAAGCAGACTCCAATCAGAGCGGAGGCATCAATACTCCCAATGGGAGCCAGGAGGGAGGGAGAAGAATTCTCCTGGGAGGATTTGGGACAACTGCTCAGGGGAGATTTGACTGTGAGCTGGATCCTGCAGAATGGGTAGGATTTTAACAGGTGGGAAGGGAAAATGGTGGAGAGGGCTTTCTAGGTAGAATGGACCAATTCATTATATTTTGACACCATGATCACATAGAGCATTATAGTTAAGTAGACACCTAAAATACATCAATGGAAAACACATTATTACAGAAAACACTGTCAACAACCCACTGAAAAATAAACTACACATATACACTGAATATACAAATGGTAAGAAAAAAAAAGGGGGGGGGAATGAGACTTTATTCTGCTTGCTAAATGTCTACTATTCAGATCTCAAGAATGAAACATACCAGTAGCTATTGTTTCTATTCATTTCAGAGCTTCTAATTGCTGCTATCTTACGGGGTCTCACTGAGAAGGAAGGAGGAGGGGGGAATGAAAATACAAGAGAGTTTGAGGAATGTGAAGTTGGAACCCCACTCTAACTACTTTCATTCATTGTTCCAAAGGTGACACTGGTCCTTGCGTTCAAAGGGAGCCGGAGGAGGACAAGCAGTTTTAAGGTAGCACAAAGGAAGGCAACTTAATGCCTCCCTAAGGAGAAGCCGCAGAGGGCTGTGCTGGTGGAGAGAAGGATAATAGCAATAATAACAATAAAAGGAGAAAGAATGGGGGTGGAGTGGGGTGCAAAGGAGTCCTGATAACTTGGGATGAGGAGGGAGGAAGAGGTGGAGGTAACCTTTGCAGGTGTTCGAGGAGGATTTGTACATGATGCAAACATAGAGACGACAGAAGCTGTGAGGCAGGAAGCAGGAACATATTCAGGGAGCTCGCAGGAATAATGGAGAGCACATGGTGCATCATCAGGATCACTGAGACCCCAATCCTCTGGGGAAGTCATGTCTTTTTTGTACAAAATGTTTTGAAGCTGAGCTTGGGGGTGGAGTGAAAGAGGAGGGGAAAATCACCGGGAAAAATTAAGCAGTCTGAAAGGAGTGTAAGATTATGAAGATCAATGTTTACCTCTCCGCTGCATTGTATCTCTTGAAATGAAACTGTTTTTGAATAGTGCTGCATCCGTACTGCAAGAATGTGGGCATTGTGAACAAATTGACTGTCTCAGATGATTTGACACATTTTGATTTCTGCTTAGGAAAATATCTGTTAATCCTATTAGAAAGAGAAGGAGAGGGTCCTGAGCAGGAATGTAAGAGATCAACTCACTTCACCATCTTGATCACACTCTCCCAATGCCAAGGTCTTAAAGTCTCAGCTATTTCCACAAGAGCTGGTGCCTCATCCCTGCCCTGCTTGGCATCACATCAAAACCCCTTCTTCTCCACCTCCCCCATCCCCACCAAGGCACTGGCTAAAATCAAGACAAGACTGGATGGCTGCCCTCTCCCTGGCAAACTAAAGCAGAAAAGAGATCTTATTTTATGCTTTATCTTCATGTAATTTTCCTTCTTTCCTTCCTATTCTCCTTTTCTTCCTTCTCCCTCCCTCACGCCCTTTCTTCTTTATGTGGTTTGCTGTTTGCTAATATCCAACTCCAGACCATTCTTTGTGTTTGGCAAAGGAAGCAGTTTTATTGTTTGGTAACTCCAGGGGGGATATGGTGTCTATGATGTTGTCTAGGCCAAGCCTCCCCCAGGAAGGTTAACTACCTCTGGCCTGCTCTCCAAGGGGGGACATGGCGATGCACACTTCAGCACCAGCCATCCTCTAGCGAGAAAGCAGATCCGCCCCGGCCCAGAAGTACCTTTGCTTCCCACAGTGGTGTATCTCCATGTCGCCGTGCCACTTACTGGGACCAGTTACCTGGAATCCAAATCTACAGGCTGCAAATTAGGAGTAAGGGAAAGAGAAGACATTTTCTTCCCCGACTACTTTCTGAAAAAGGTTCTTCTTGGAGCAACACCCAAGTCTGAGCAAAGGGTCTGTTCATCTGTCTCAAGAGCCAACACTGGAGCCCAGCGTGTAGCTAAAAATATGCACTCACAGTGCTAGAAAATTGTGTTCATTAAACTCTACCTACAGGTCCTCACCCAGAATCTGCTCTATGCCAAAGCAGCATGTTGCCCTTAATCCTCCTTTATAGATTAGGCAGTAAAATAAAGAGGGTGGGGCTGAAATGCAGGGGAAGTCTGCACACGTGTTTGGAAAAGAAGAAAAGGAAAAGCACAGGGATTTCTTTTTCTCTCCTTCATGTTTCAAGTTGCCAGGGCTGTCCAGACACCACTGAGAGGTGCAGGGCTTTTTCACGTTCACAGTATTTTCACTTGCACAGGGTAAATGCTACATGTAAAGTGGGAATTTAGAGCCAGATCAAATAAGTGCCTTTCAAACTGTGGCACATTGCTATTTCTGGATCCCCTCCTCCCCCCTTCTTTGTACATTAAGGAGGAAGTAGGAATAATCACAGCTGACATTATTGAGCACTTACTATGTGCCAAGCACTGTGGCACGTTTGCTACATACATCATCTCAGTTCCTTCTTCTAAGATCCCTACAAGGTGCTTGTGTCACCGCCATTCTGCAGAGGATGACGTGAAGGTTGTAGAAAAGTGAAATAACTTGAGCAAGTAAGTGACAAAGCTGGGATTTGAACCCTAAGCTTCCAACATCTTGCTCTTAACGTCTATGCCATAATGCCATCTCTAAGCAGTTCCTGTAAAAATATGCTCTGTGGTTTTTCATTTAAGATTTTGGTGACTTCGCCTTAATAATGATTCTGCTACTATGTTAATTTTTACAATTTTCTGCAGTCAAATAGTAGGGTTCCTCAAAGGCAGGGACTGTGTCTCCCTCACCTTTGCATCCCCTGCAGCCCTTAAAACAAAGTATCTTGAACAGGAGTTAAAGAATTATTCGTTGAAATGCACTTTACGTTATCCCTGTACCTAAATAAAGCCCATCTAAACAAGTCCATTTCGCAGACACTGGGGTTTTCCTCTTCTTTGTAGCCACCCTCTTCTTCCTGTTTTGTTTTCAAAAGGTTGATTTTGAACTGGAGGGACACTGCAGTTGTCTTGTCACTTAGCGTGATTTGAAAGTGAGAGTCTGTGTAGTGCTTTAGCCTGCCCTCAGCAATCAGGCTTCACACTCGCAAGGCTCTGATTGTAGGAGTTGCCTTATTTGCATTGATGAGGATGAGCCAGCTGCTAGAGCATACAGAACTGCACCTGACACAATCACCGAGTTCAGGATTAGCGCGGGGAATCAGGAATCCACTGCGCTGCATGGCAATCTCAGCCCTACATTAGAGTCACTCATGCAAGATGACCTAAATTTGCAATGAGCACAATTAGCAATCCAAAGATGCATGTTAATTTGGGGGCTGGAGATTTTCCTACATTTCCCTAAATTAAAAATAATAAATATACTCTTTCCTAGACGAGTCTGGGCATGAAAATAATGCAGGGGATTCTGAGTTTGTAAAAAATGGGTAAACCCCAGAAAATGTGGATTTCTTAGGCCCCCCCCTCCGCCCCCCCCCCCCCCCATACACACACCCGAGGTATTAAGTTTGGCATCGAATACAATACGGTAAGGGCTTTGTGGTGTCATACTCCTTTTTGAATTAGTAGAAAACAGCTATTTATAAGGATAAAAATAATAAAAATAGCAATAACTATAATACGTAGCAATGGAAAATTTAAGCTTCTAAAAGGGATTTGATATTTTATATTCTGTATTAATATTTCTGGGGCTACGTTTGGGTCACACATCACCACAGATACACCCAGTGATTTCAGGATTTCCTAAAAGTGCAAGAGATTATGTTGAATTTTTATGAAACAGAGTTTGTAAATCAAATGGAACATACTCAAGCCTTGGGCTGTGTTTCCATGGGTCTGCAGTCTATAGGTATTGAAATGCTCACCTATACTTTAGGAAAAAAAAACCCACAACATTTTGCAAAAATTGAATGAATGATCATTCGAAGCAAAAGCATGCAGTTCAAAAGCTAAACCTCCCATTGGAGAACAGAAAATTTAATGAGCTTTTAATGGAATGCAATGCTCAGAGTAGTAAATTATTTGTTAGTTGACGATGCAATCAGCATGCTGATTAAGGTTGCTTGGTTTTTTACTAAACATTAACTGAATGAAAACGGGTAGTCCTTGTTCTGCTTGGGGGGCTTTAAGGAAGCAAATGGACTTTCAGAACAGAGATTGTCAATAAAGGTGAGTGCACTCCAGGTGTCATTTGAATATGATGATAAAATACTTCTGATAAATATTTAAAAGCATTTTAAATCCACAATGTTCGCCTAGTGTATTGTGGACTCTGTTTAAAGAAACAGTGGGCCTTAGCAGGCCTAACAACAATCCCTCTATCTCTCTCTAGAAAGAAATATCTAGATCTGCTTTCTTTTATTGCAATAGAGAAAAAAAGGGGGTGGTATGCTTTGAAAATATAAGCCAGCACGGACTCTAGGACCAGGAACTGTTTGGGAGTTTGGAATATCAGCCTAAGAAAAGACAAAAAAGGACAAAAATCAAAACAAAGGAAAATATTCTGACAGCAAATAAAGAGACATCTGTTTCTCTGGAATAGATTAAGATAAAAATTTAATCAAGTAGTTTTGATATTTTGATGTTTTAAAATAATTGCTATTAGAATACATATTTTTTTCAATTTATAAATGATGGCATTCTGAGACAAGAAGGATTGTGATATCAGAGTTATATTCTGTCTAATTTAGGAGGTCTGAAAGGGGAGTAAAAGAAAAAGATCAAAACTTGGAAATAAATTACGCAATGCTTATTTTTGTGGTTAGATTGTTAATACAGAATTTATAAGGTATATTATTCACCATATATTAATCAATATGTACATTAGCTATAAATTATTGTTTCTGAGAGAGATTTTGTTACTAAATCTGTTTAAATTGCTCGATGTATTTTCCCCCCCAAAAAGAAGGGATTTTTTTGTTTGTTTTTCTCCCTACCAACTGAAGAATTATGGTAGGTTAATTTTCTTTGAACAGCTACAAAGTTCTTTTTCTATAAATCCTAATTAGTTTCATCATCCGTGATTCTCCGGCAATGATAAGGTACCCTTAAAATCCGATAAATAACTACCTCTTGTTTTTAACTATTCCTGTTTATGACCCAAGAGGTTAAAAGCCTTTGACTGGCATTTGACTTCTGACCTCATATAAATGTTATCTTATCAGTTCCTGCTTGTTAACTTGTATTGAGTGCTTGTCCCTGATGGCTTTTAGATAAAGGGTTGTGGGTTTTTTCTTTTTTTTTTCTTTTTAATATATTTCCTATAGGAACTAAACCACTTGCTTTGTTCTATGCCTAGTGCACTCCAGTCTACACAGTAACCTGCTATAAATCTGTTAGAAAGCCCCAAATATACTTTTATTTATTCTTGACATTATTTTTAGTTTAGCTTTATGGGTGGGATTTTATGATTGAGTATATTTATTATAATTAATAGCAGTAATTACTAGTGCTCTTAATCCTTTAACATGTCAGTCAGGAAGCTGGTGAGCATGGTACACTCTTTTTTTTTTAATGCAAAAAATTAAAAAAAAAAAACAAACAATTTTAGCTTTGCATTTTGCACCAGCATGAGATGAGTTAGAGAGATAATTTATGGAAATCTTGTCTCCCCAGACTTCAGAAGTCCGCCTAATGAGAGAGTCATCAGTAAGATATATCTTTTTTACAAAATCAAATCCAGACCATGAACAGTGCATTTTTGGACTTTTGAGGGAGGAAGGTGGCGGCCTGGCGGCCTCCTTTGCCCTTCTGTCCTAAGAATTAAGAAGGATTTCAGCCTTTTATCCCTTTTGCAGCCGTGTGTGTTGTTCACACATTCAAGTGTGTATGTGTGAGTCCAATCACTATGTACACATCTAAATACATTTGAATGTTTGCATTTTAATCTCTCTCCATACCTCGACGGCATCGTGAGGGTATGCTAGGTAGATGCTGGTGCCTCAGAGACTGCCTCATTCACAAATGACCTACAGTGTGATTTGTAAACAAAATATTACATGAATTCCTATGTGGAAAACAGGCCGTGAGGAGGGGGAAGAAGACGGAGGCAGCCATCTTGGAGTCATTTTGCCTTTTAGCCTCCTTCTTCCTCATCCCAAGGCTCGATAGTTAGAATATTATCTTCATTTTTAATTGGCCTTCAGCATAATGCAGGAGGCATGTACAAGAGACCTCTGTATCCGTGTTTGGAGTAGAAAAAAGTTGTAACCTCTTTGGACTTTAAATAATAACTGCGACTATAGACAAACTACACCTATTATTCTCTATCCTTCTAAATAAATATACATATAAATGAAGCATATGCCACAGCTTGTAAGAGACCTGTACAAAACCTATTAAGGGAAACAAATGTCTATTTGGACCATTCATTTACTGCTATCCAAAGAATTAATATGTCAGTAAAGTTATCTGCCCTCCTCCTCCCCATTCTTCTCTCCCCACACAAACAAACACCCTCACTCTGCAGCAATGACAACCCTAGAAACTTGTTTTTTTAAACACGCATTCCCTTTCTCTTAGATCTGAAGTAGTTAAGGACGAATTTAAAAGACCAGCTTTTATTTTTTATTTTATTTTAATTTTCTGTGTGTGTGTAGAGAGCTGCCCCGGCTCTGTAATGTCCCAACACTGCTTTCATCTTGCTCATATTCTGGCAACACACAGGTTTCGCGCAATTTGTCCTAACTTTTCATTTCAACCATTGCTTTTCTCAAAGTGGCCAGAGTTTAGAGACTCAAAAGCAAAGGGAAAAGAAATACCCCGGCAGGGGGAAAAACAAACCAGCCCCCAAACTGGTGCTGGTATTCATAGCATTGACACATTCTCCAATGTTTTCTCTGTAGTTATAACACAAAAGCGCTTTCTTCCCTGTTTTGATGTGTTAAAGACGAGAAAGAGAGAGGATACTTGGAAGTGGTAAAATAAGTATTTGGAAGCACAGGGAAGGTGTTTCTCCTTTGAACGTCCAGCATGTGTCAATAACATGCAGATACTTACAGTTTAATATTAATTAAATGTTTAAAAATGGAAAGGGGGGTGAAGAGTTAAATTTAAGCAAGTTGTGTCACATCCGTTGAACTTTTAGCTATCAGTGTTGCCTTCCTATTTGTCTAATGAGATGTGCATCTGAAGCCAACCATTCTGCTATCTCTGAAATAAGGGTAACCACGATCCTAAGTCCCTCCGAAAAGGGTGTGAGTGGATCAATAACGAACTATTGTCTAATTCTGGTATTTGACAGAAGAAACCACAAACTTTTACTCCTTTTGTGTCAGTAATCTGAGTTAATTTTTCTAGTCAATATGATTTGCAGATTGTTTTACTGGGCGAAACAAATAAGGATCTGGAACAAATAAGGATCTGAATCCTAAACTCTCTCCTGTTCTGACGGCTAAATTCTCTGAGTTGAATCCCAGAGTCCTCTACCATTGTACGTTGTATCCTGGCTTTAAGAAAAACAAGATTTAAACATGTAAGCTAGATGATTTCAAAACTGGTGCACATTACACCACCACTCTTATTTATATTTAATTAATTTTTTAATATATAGCGGTAAGTCTTAGTATACCTAAGGCAGAAAAAAGTATTTACTTAAGTCAGTTTCTATACCAATCAAAATGAACTCCCCAGCCATTTTTGAGGTAATATTTTAAAATCACTGTGGTTAGTAATACTTGTAAATCATTGTAGTGAGAGGAAGAAGATGAAAGGTAATCGAGGCCCTTGTTTTTCTGTATAGCTGTATCATCAAGCTTTATAAAGTTACTTAAGGGTGTATTAAAATACATTGCTTCTATGTATTTATATGCTTATAAACTTACTCTAAGAATATATCAAGAAATACAGTCCATTTGATTGGTTTTTTTTTCCATTCCTTGCCAGAAATCAAACCTGCTCTGTTTGGAAAAAGCAGAGACTTCTGTGATATCATGGACTTTTTTGTATTTCAGTAAAGAAGTTGAGGACGTGGAATCAGAAATATCAAAATTTTTAGGACCCAAGTTATTACTGTAAAGGTTTTATCCCTTCCTTTGTGAAGACTGATACAGATGGCTTTCTAATTTTCTTTGGTGTCTGTCCTCTCTTTTTTGTGTTTTCTTCTTCACATAAATTAGCTTTGTCCTTTCTCACTAGAATGTTTGATTTGGGCACACTCTCCAAGATAGATTCTCAGTCTCACTCCCCCCAACTTGTCTGGGGTTTAGGATGGGGAGTGGTTTTTCTTATTTAAAAAGCTTTGTAATTCAGACTCCGAGAGCCTGGACCTTTTTTCTATCCATCTGGACATGCTCAAAGGTCATACCCAAGATCATAAGCCATGTTTATATCCTTCTTATGGGCAAATGATAAAATAATATCCACAGGCATCTGATACTAGGGGCATGGCCTGGACACACACCTTGCCCTCTTCCCCTTGGCCTCTCCTGCCCTGATGAATGAATACATCCCTCTCCAAAGTTGATGCTTCCAAGTGACCAGTCAGATGCTGGCAGGTCAGCTGGCTGTCCTCTTGAACACTCTAGGGTTCATAAATCAGAGAAACGTTGGTGTGGTTGAAAGAAGAAGGTAGTCCAGCCTGAGGGAAGCCACGTAAATCTCTCCCGGAGCATTGTTCCTGATAGAGGGTGGGGATGCGAGCTGGGGTAACTCCTGGGGTCTTGGCTGCTATTGATGCCCTGGCCCTCCTGCAGTGGGTGCTAACTTGTGCATGAGAGCTGCCACTACCCTTCCCAAACATCGGGCTGCTTGGAAAAGTCAAGCACTGCTGAGCCTTGATTTTCATTTAATAGTCAAAACCAAGATGCATTTGGGCTATGATGATAGGACAGCTCCCGTGAAAAGAATATTTGAACTACAAAGGCATTCATTTAGGGCTAGCGATGTTGCAAAAGGGCCTGCTAGAAATTAGCAGCCTGTCCTGGTATTTGGAGAGCAAGAGTGACAACTTATTGGAAGTTCTCAAGGAATCATTTATATTTCACACTCCACTAGGCAGCTGATTTGAGATTGTCTGTTAGCATAACAAAGGCTCTGAGCCTGTGAACTTCAGAAACCTTTCGACCTCTTAGCTGCTGGCATGAATAGCCCCCAGTCCTGCCTATAGAGATCTCCCAAAGCTCCCCTGTTCGTGGCTAAATTGTTAATCAGGGTAATTTAATATAGTTTTCAATATGCCTCATCTCTTATTGGGAAAGGTATTCACAGCTCCTCTACCCCTGAAAAAAAAAGTTCTTTTATTCAAGTGTGAGAGGGGCAGCTGCAGACAGACCCCCATCCCTTGCTGCTCCCCCCAACACCCCCCCCTGGAGCCGCAGTAACATTCGGAGCAGGAACCATGGTGAAGGGCCAGAAAAAGAAACTCGAACGACCATCCCTCCGCACGCATGCACTCCAACCTGAACCTGAAATTCCAGTCTGTTTAGGCTAGGAACCGACAAAACAAAAACCCAGAGCTCAGCATAACTGAAACCTCAGCGCTTACACACACACACACACACACACACGCCACACCCCCTTCTCCACCCTCTCTTTCCCCCCCACCCTTCTCCTCCCTCCTCGTCTCCTAACTAAGCTTCTCTTCTGGCTCCCGTCAAGACAAAACGCACCAGAGCCCAAGGCCTGCTAATTTTCACTCGTCTCCCTCTTTGGAGGCAGCCCACACCGTCCTGCACGCTCCTTCACACAGGCAACCTCAGCCCGAGCCCGCAGCCTCTCCCAGTGTCACATACACTTGCTCTCACCCGCTCCCTCGCACACTCTCAATTCACATGCACATTAGTTAGCTGAAAAGAGCCGGAGCACAAATATATTCATTTTAATCCAGTTAAGACCTAAGAGGTCTCATTGGATGTTCTTCGATAGTTTGAAAACCAAGTATAAAACTCAGATTTTGCTACACTGTTTCATCTCAGAGAGGCCCACGGCGTGCCTTTCTTTCACTTTCTACCAGTATATATTGTAAAAATATAAAATAAAGTGAATAAAAAACAGTCACAAGCAAACCACCCAGCTTCAGGCAGACGCTGCTCAAATATTAATATGTTGCCTTTTTTAACGGCTGTGTTTCTTGTACCCACGTGCAAAGTCAGAAGAATAATTTCATACAAAGAAGGAAAAAATATAAAATCACTATTTTTTTTAAATTAAAAATGTAAGGATACAATCTCTTAATCTCATTTTTCCACGTGAGAATTTTAAGACATTTATAATCTTTAATCTTTCATTTCCACCTGAGAATTTTAAGACATCTGTAAAATGTATCTGAATATTTCCTGATCCCTTTGGTGGTGATTTTCTGGGCATTTGTGCTCTGTCTTTGTGCGAGTTGAGGCCCTGTGTCTTGCTCCTTCCTGGAACAGCCATTTCTAGTGTGCCCTGTTTTGGTTGGTGGGCTGGCCTCAGCCTCCTGAAGTTGCATAAAGCCAGGATCTAGTGCCTGAAGTATTTTCTTTGAATTTGCTCTAGCTAGAGAGGTCCCGGTGGGGGTGGGGAGACTGTCTTCGCTCATTTGGGATTGTAATCTAGCATCTCAGAATTGCGGAGATGGGAGACAAATTTCTGTATACAGGATCAGGGAAAGGATTATTAACCTCCAAAATAGAAGTACAAATATAGGCCCACAATTAATAAAACAAAACAAAACAAAACAAACATCCCAACCTCTTTCCCAAGATAATTTTTCCTGGAGTTAAAAGAATAAAAGGTTTTTGAAAAAGTTTTCCTGGTCAATTTTAATATCTAAACAATACCCAGAGGTGACACTTTAGAACATTAAATAAAATAAGTATATTTGGTTAATATATTATATGGCAATCCTAAAATCTGCATTTTCCTTAAAAAAAAAAAAAGGATTCTGACAGCTTTCATTTCAGTGTTTGAAAGTGCTTAGATTATAAGCATTTTTGTCAATAATCTGTGCTTTATTCATTTTAATGTTGGGCTTTTTCATTTATTTTATTCTGTAAGTAGTGCTTTTCACTTTCCCAATGTCTTAAACCAGAACATTCCTAAAAATATTAATTGATAGTTACTACAAATCAGTGTATAAATATTTCTGGTTTCTCTTTGTAAAAAACCAAATATATTAAATAATTCCTATATAAATTAACAGAAATTTAACTTTCAAAAGATGTTTAGAGAGAAAAAAATATTATGGCTTTTAAACCCAAGAAAGAAAAAAAATACACAATTTGCATTTTTCAGTGCTTTCACTTAACATTGTTTTCATTAGCTTTTTCTTCATTAGAATTTATGATCCATGTCCATCATTATACTTTCACATCTCTGATTTCTGTTAAATTTTCTAACAGAGGTTAATAAATATAAAGGGGTAAAAAGACCTATTTGCTTTCATCTAAAGTGCTCAATATTTCAAGGTTATTTGTATTTGCATTAAAATTTTTCCATGTTCTAATTTAAATTATTTAAATTGGCCTGAAATTAATTCTATTTGGAGTTAGGAAGTAACAGGAGGATTTTTTTAAAGGAATTAAATAACATTATTTTGCTTAATTATAATGTTTTCTTAAGGTTGGGCCATCTAACCCTCTTTCTAGCATGGCAGAGTTTGGGCTTCATATTTATGGAAGAAATAGGGTTGGGGGGAGAAGGATGTATATTTGGAATGGTGTTTGACAGGGGGAATGAACGCAGACACCAGAACAATTATATTACAATCCCATTGGGAATGCCAGCACCAAATTTAGCCAGACTGATGGGGTACTGTCTAGACGGTCCCTTTTGTGTATCAGCTGTTTTTTCCCTGCTTTATTGCACTGCCTGAATGTGTGAGTTGAACATGCATATGGATCCCAAACATAACCATTCCTGCAACCATACATTGCTGTTAAATTTTCTCTCATTTGGCTAAGAATCAAGGGCTGTGTATACTTACTATATTCCCTTTACAATATTTTGTAATTAAAATGCAGCTTCCAGAATTAGAGGTTTAACAAAGGTCATAAGACAAAGTAGAAAGTGCCTAGGCTGTTTTTTTATATGAAGGAAAAAAATGTACTAGGTAAACATTTCTGTCTTCTCAAACAGGTCCACCTCTTTTCTACAGAAGTAAAAGAAAGCCAGAAAGAAAAGAAATAGAACAATGAGTGGAAAGAGGCATAGTACATGTAAATTACCACCTTTCCTTTTGCAAAGGGCAAAGGATAGAAAGAAAGAATATTTATTAAATGTTTACAGTGTAATTAATGGCAGTGTGTGTGGTTTTCCTTTTTTTTTTTTCTTTCCCTCTCTTTATTCGGTAAACCAAATAGAGTTCAGTAATCAGGGTTCTTGAGAGGTCTTAGAAGTAGATTCCCAAACTCTTAAATAAATGCTTACAAGATTGCTGTTCTGTTATTGGTCAGGTAGGAAATCCCAGAGACATTTCACATCTGGGCAACTGTCAGAATTTTGTTTTGTTTGTCAAGATAGTGCAGGAAGGCTAGGACTTAGTTATATGTGATTACAGTATCCACACAAAACATTCAGTGTTCAAAGGAGCAGAAATGCACCCCTAAATATGATGCACACTCCACGGGTGATAGGTACTAAGGTTGGATGCCTTTGCTAACAACCAAGAATTTGAAACAAGCACAAATTAATTATTCAAATTAGAAAGTGAGAAATAGAAAGACACATTAATGCTAATGAAAGTAGGTATCAGATCTACCTCTGTCTATGAAAGGTTTATCAAAAATTTTTGTCACCAAGAATGAAAAGGTATAAGAAATTGGAATTCCGCAAAATGTAAAACATCATAAATATAATTCTTGCCTTGTAGTGGTAGCCCAAATGAATCCACTGTTTCAGGAAAGAGAATCCCATGTTTCACAGCACATTAATAACTTTTATTAATATGTACACACAAACTATTTGGAGCAGGAATTCTACTTTCCATTTGCTGAATTTTGTGTGTGTGTGTGTGTGTGTGTGCCTTAACAAAAAGGAAAATGGTAAAAATGTTTTGCCCTTAAGGAAAATAAAATAAAAGTTAAAGTTAGCGATAGAAAAAAATATTTTTAATAGTTATATGGTTTGGGGCACTAAATTTTGTCTGTAACTAACTAATGGAGTTTTAAAATAATAATTTTCCATGCTTTACCACTGGAATTCAGTAACTACCACGTCCTATGGGCAATGAAGATGTTGTCCATCTTTTGAGGATTGGGTATTGAAGAGAAGGCTGGAGGAAAGAGAAAGTAATTTTGTTCCCAATTTTACTGAACAAGATAAGACTAGAAGTGATCTGTTTTTTGGCTTGAAACATCAGATCACAAATCAACAACCATAAGATATTATTGGGGACATAAGGTTGGGGAAATTTCCAGGTTGGAAGAAGGTATGAGACTTGAACAACTGACATTAAACATGATGACCTTGAGTAGGCACTTGTAGGCATTGATATTAAAAACCTCTGAGATATAACTTTGGCATGACAGAAAAAAATTCAACCAAAGGCAGGGACAGAGAGCAAGAGAAACCAAGACTGAGAAATAAGAAAGCAAGAGAAAAATGGTGGGAAGGGGGGTGCGGGGAGTGGTGCTTGGGGGTGGGTGTTAGGCAGGAGTGGTGAGTGAGAAAGAAAGAGAGAGAGAGAAGAGAATGAATATTCTAAGCATTGTTTTAATCTAAAACAGAGATGCTTCCAGGAGAATGAATTTCAATGGAGCTGAGCCAAAAATAATTATAGAGATTTTCTTGTTTTGTTTTGTGAATGAAGAGCATCTCTTTTCTCTGGGGATGCGAGAGTGAGAAAGGACCAGAGCCAAGAGATTGAAGTGATGCCCCTCTGCCCCTTTACTTCCACACAGCGCAGTAGCGGACCTTTCTTTCTTCCCCTTTCCAAAAGCTATTGGCACCAAACTGTGCTAGGAAGAGAGGGAAGTGGCAGCAGCCCTCCAACCTAGCTGGATTTTCTATTCTTACAATAGCTTGTTTACTTTGATAAGGCTGAAGTATTGAAATTGGATGCAAGATTGGGTTGGGGGGGGCAGGGATACATATTTTAGGTTCTAGAGATAAAATTGAGCTATTTACAACTATGAATATTCCCCTGTTAGAGATACTTGAAACTTCCTTTGGGGTTTGTTTTACCAATTACATTTGTTGTCTTGTTTTTCATTATCAACAGCA
The DNA here is from genome assembly GCF_965194825.1 of Balaenoptera physalus. NCBI lineage: Eukaryota > Metazoa > Chordata > Mammalia > Artiodactyla > Balaenopteridae > Balaenoptera > Balaenoptera physalus. Next base: position 107,162,035 of record NC_138890.1, on the reverse strand, counting down.
GGCTACTAAAGGAAATAAAGTACTCTCTCAATTTTCTTCCATTTTCTCAGTGATGTAAAATCTTTATCTTGGAACCTTTTTCACAGGGAAAAAAAAATTGTCGTTTGTTAAAATATCTAAGCTATGACTGGATTTTTGTGAAAGCGATATAATATACCCCTCACGAAAGCAGAAATAGAAAGCTTTATACTAATTTGAAACACAGTATTGGGGGAGAAACTCACTAACATTAACAGATTTTGGGGAGGAAGTAATCATAAACAACTCAGAATTAATACCTAAAGACTATTGATTTTCTTAAGTTAAATTGACTTACATACAATTCACACCATTAAGTACCGTCTGAACCTGAATATTCTCTCCAAATCTCTTGTTTTAAGTGTTGTGCCATGTTAAGGACCCTGTTGTCATTTTTTATCATTCATAGATAGAAGGTAGTTCTACAAGTAGGCTTCAGGTATTTTATTTTTGTATTACTTGAATTTTAAAATATATATATATATTTCAGAAACCTAAGAACCATTTCCTTTCCTCTACATGGTATGTCACTTTTTTAAACAAAAGTGAAAATTAACTTTTGTTTTTATAAACATTTGACCTGCTAAGTTTAACAATGTAGTTATCCAATAGAAGAACAGCATAGAGTCATAAGCTTAATGGGTTAACACGAAAATGACCTTCGTACACATTTAAAACAAGGAAACCTATGTTACATTAGCAGTCAAGATTATCTATTGGCTTAAGCATAAACATCTTCGAAAGTAGCAAAAATACATCTAATTTCCTTTAAAACTTTCACATATTAAAATTCTTCCTGTTTCTCTGTCAAAAAACTATTAAAATGTACAGTAGTTGGCAGTAAAGTTGTATGATTCTATTATGTAGTTAAGTTTTTAAAAAATTTTCTTAAAGATGGAAAATGTCTTCATGTACATGGGACTTTATTTAGGGATTTTTAAAACATGTTTTAAATGTCACTGTGAATATACTGTGTAAATCTATGAATATGAGTTTTATGAATCCACATTTAATTTAATTAATCATATTGATTCACTTGACATTTTTCTCCTCCTGCATCTCCCCTCCCCTCTTTTTCCATCACTCTATTAAAAGCAGTTCATTCACAGGGCTAGACTAATTATTGAAGCAGATTTTACAGAATAAAACTGACAATGGTTTTAGAAGAACTTTTAAAAGCATTCAACTTAGATTTTGTTAAAAGTGGTTAAAATGAGTATTTAAGAATTCAAAGTACTTAATCATGCTAATCTTAACATTACATTTAAAACCCAATCCCCAAATGAGAGATCAACTTTTTTAAAAGAGCAATTATTAATATTAAATAACCAGAATAATCACTAATATATTCTAAGCTGAAATAAGTATATGAGATTAGCAATAAATATTTATTTTTCCAAGTTTTAAAAGAAAACTTTACCTCTTTTAAAATAAAATAATTTGCAAAATAGGAAAATATTTAGAAATATTTAATGTCTATTAAAAACCCAATGTACACAATTTGAGTATTTATGCTTATGCTGCATCATTAAAATTGTTGAGGGAAACTATTAGTCTACCAAAACATTTAAAATATAGTAGATAATAATTTATTATTAACAGTAGTGAAATATATCACATCAACATATGTATTTGTTAATACTATCAAGCTCTAGAATGGATTAGGAAATGAGGAGATAGATAAAGATAGATTTACAATTAATAAATGCCCCAAAGATATTACCAATGGCAAGGTCTATATTTTACAAGAGTATATAGATATATGTATACAGATATGCTAGATGTAGATATATTTGTCCTTTGTTTGTATTGGTCATCATATTAAAAAATGGATTTTTAAGGGTTCTATCTTGACCAAATATCTCGGTCAGAAAAGTTACATTTTACTTGAACCCAACCATAGAAATTGCCCCAAAGGATGTCTCGTTGGTTTGTTCTTTTCATTTTTAGTGGTATAGAGGCCAGTTTGCAACTGTGGGGCTGGGGACAGGGGACAAAGCAGCAAGAAGCAATTGAAAGGATTAGTATGGAAACTTCCTCAAGCTTCACAGGCGTGTTTGCTGGTCACAGATGCCATTAAGGTGTATAGATAAGATATATTTAATATTAAGACTTTAAAAAGAGCCTTCACACTCCTGAAAATTCGCAGGCAAAGCTGAGCCTCTTTCTTTAGCCCATATACTTTATTACGTTGGCCCAGGAATCCTGGCTAAAGATAGTTTCACACAGCTCACATGCTTGGGTTTTGTCACTTCATGTCATAACCTCCACATTACTTAAAATATAGTTTTAAAATGTATTAAACAGAAATGCTGATATAAGCCTAAATGTAGCTGTACTTGCTGTTTCTGCTCTAAGTTCATTCATGGTGGTGGATTTAGTTAAAGGGCCCAGAACAGCCATGCTTAACTGTAAGGAAACAAAATCCTCTTGGCTTCAATGGGGGCTAGGTCTATGTCAGGGCAGAGGGAACTCACTGTAGATATCTGAGATAAATACCTTCTGCAAAAATGTACACATCTCACTGGTGTCCTATATCATGTAAAGAAAAGTATGCTGCGTTACAAACAAAGCCCTGTTAGCTTTTTTTGCCTAAACTAAATGCTATTTTATATATCTTAGACACAGATAATATGCAGTAACATTTATGATAGTAATAGCTGACTCCAAATAAGAACTGCTAGTGATCCTAGGTGTCTCCTGAATCATAATCAAGGACTGGCTGGTAAGCATTAAGTGACAATAAAGGGTATTCTTGCTAAAATATTAGATGAATTAATAATAGAGAAAATGGTTACTTTGACAGAAAAGTCAACAGAAAATAGCAGTAATAATATGTGCCTTGTATAGGAGCATAGTGTATTACATCCAGTGTGCAATGTGCTCTTATAAAAAAAAGTATGGTACCTCTTCTGGATGATACAGCTGCATTAGGAGATTTTATAGAATGGCTTATTTTCCAGAGCACAACATTTAGCCTTTCCACATGCTTTTTTGGTAGAATTTCTCCTCCCAGTTAAAAACTGGTTTTCATCACACAACTGCATAATTATTTTTCTGCAACTAGCGATAATTACTTGTTTTGTGTATCTCTACTAGAGTGACTCAGTGTTTGCTGTTCCACCTCATAAAATGCATCTGTATTAGAGGCGTGTGAAAAGGAGTATTGACCTTATATAATATATTGCTATATTGGTAGGGGCACACAGCTCTAATTCTTTGTAAAAGGCACAAAAGTCTATATTGCTTTGAGTTTTCCTTTTTGAATGCTATGTGAGTTTTCTGACTAAAGCATAAAACTGGAGGTAACTGAAGACAAGAAACCTCACAACATGGAAATTACTCAGTACACAAAGAAACTCCCTCTCAGATAGATGTACAATGGGTGACTGAATAAAAAAGGCTGTTGGAGGGATGTGTTTATAGTGGCATCATAAAAAACTCTGGAATCACTGTTAGTGAGATTTGTCACACCAAAAAATCAAACACAGATTTCAGATCATTCAAGAATATCTAATCATTTTCTGTCACTCACAAAGCTCTCCACAAAAAATTAAAAGAAGGAAAATTAAGCAGAGCCCCTCCTGCCAGCCTTCTTTTATCTTACAGCAGTCCTCCTCTTTCTCTATTTTCCTTCCAACTCTTGTTTGTGGTTCTCCTTTCTTTCAAGTTCTCTTTAATCCTTGCTTTCCCATGTCCCTCTTTAGTCTTATTCATCAGTGATGCCAATAAAAATAAACAGTCTATTTAAAACAAATGAGTCAGTGCCAAAAAAAATACGTGATTGGTGTGTGCCTTATTTTTTAATTTTATCTTTCAGTGAAACTACACCTGTGGCATTCTCTTACTTAAAGTTTTTATAACTTTAAAAACAAAACACAAAGAAAAGAGCAGAGAGCCAAAGTACTCTTTAATGTCTCTGGGTTTATTTATAAATATATGTAACGTTAAATGCAGTGAAATCCTTGTGAGACTACTTTTGTGCTTACTGATCCCAGGGTGCAGAAGGAATTAGCTTATCCAGGAAAACTCAGAGTCATAATTAGTCTTGTGAATTATAATAATCAGGTTTCATCCTACATTTCTTTCTCATGTGGTACTTCCAGTGGGAGTTCTGCATGAAAAAGGACTACAGGATTGGGCATTAATAATGGCATACCTGTGAAATATGAGTATATTCCTATAGTGCCAATGAATGAAATTAGTATACTGCCCCATTTTTGTCCTATACCCTTCAACCAAATGAAAAAATAACTTCAAGAGATTTTTCAAATTTCAAAAAATTCCATTCTTAGTTTTTTAAAATACTTCTTAAAATTATAAAATAAAAATGGAAGTTTTTTCCCCGATGATATATATCTCTCACTCTTTGTTATAGATATAAGGCTATAATTAATTTTTATTAAAAAAAGGTTAACAATGCTTAAGTTTTACATAATTTCCTCCAACAAATAGAAACAAAAGAACAAGTAGGGAAAGAATCAATGAAACTCAGCAGAAAGCTATATTTATTCTCAAAGCTCTCAGATCAGCCATTTTCACTAATTTGATTACTCAGGTCAATCAAACACCTTGCTGACTGATGGAGATGATCAATTTCTTTAATATATAGACCCAGCCTAAATTAAACAAAAGAAGTGTAATAGCTTACCAATCCTGAGATGTTGATGTTTTGTCATTTGTGAAACAGAAATACTTCTTTCAAAATTTACACTATGATGAACTGCTAATTAGGCTTAGAAGAGTATGAATGCAATGAAGAGACAGAATGCAATCATAACTGTACATCTATCTAAAGCCCAAACCTGCATAGCTCTAATAACCCTAAAAATTTATACAATTGTCCATCAACAGGTAAATGAATATACAAACTGTAGTATATTCAAATAATGGAATACTACTCAGCAATACAAAAAACGAACCATTGGTACATTTTACAACATGGAAGAATCTCAATAAAATAATGCTGAGTGAAAGGAGCAAGACCAAAATCATTTATATAATAGTCTAGGAAATTCAGACTAATGTATAGTGACAGAAAACAGATCAGTAGTTGCCTAGGGCAAGGATCAGGAGGCAGGAATTACAGAAGCATGAGGAAACTTTTGGGGGTGATGGATATGTTTGTTGTCTTGATGGTGGTGATGGTTTTTACAGGTGAATACACATGGGCAAACTTTAAAAAATATACAGTTACATATGAACAGTGTGTTATATATCAATTTTACTTCACTAAAGCTGTTAACAATAAATGGACCAATTAGAATGGATATAGGAATCAATCAGAATGGATGCTAGACATTATCAAAAAAAAAAAAAAATTCAGACAGTGGGTTTCAGAATTCTCTACGTAATTGGGACCATGTGCAGTTGACCATAAAGATTTTGGGGACTGAGAATGTCCTCTTCATCTCCTTGCTGATGTTTATGATCCCTGGTTTAATTCAAAATAATTTTCCACTTTTTCCTGTTAAAAATCGATATAGTCCTGAATGAGGTGAACACCACAAATTTTAGATTTTGTCTCTACCAGTGCTACAAACCATGTGACTTAGGGCAGGTGACTAAACCAACATCAGAATACTTCCAGACAATTGTTCAAGGTAGAGGTAAAATGAAAAATACTTCTTTCTAAAGAAAATAGGATCCATCCAGCAAACATTTCCATTTAACAATTGTGTGTTTTGTCATAAAATCTCCAAAGGTTTTCTCTTCCCTTTATTACTGTGTGTGATAAAAATGGAGTAAGGAGGTAAATGGGGGGATACTGTTAGCAAAATAACAAAATTACCTGAATATATTTGTCTCAAGTAGATCTCACTATGTGAGCTGATTGATTTCAATTTGCTACAGCAAAAAATTTATTAAAATACATAATAAGGGGCAAAATCACCATATTGCAACTCTATTCTGGAATAGAGGATGACTGAGTCACCTGTCAAGGTGCCTTGTACAGTATAGAGTAAAGGACTGAGATAACTCCAGGTTGTTATTTTTATTGTTCTATTTTTATTACAGTGAATATTATGTTTATTTACTTACAACTAAATTTCTAGGTGCATAACTTGAGTTAGATCAGTGCCCATATCAGGGACGAAGGAAAAATAGCCCTACATAATTTTTAAGAACCTCAGGAACTGAGCTAAAAGTCAATAAATGTATGGCAAAAAGACTGGAAGCAAATTGAATATATGTGCAAATTGACATTTTACTAAAAGAACATGCTTAAAACTTTAGGTTTATCAAACATATGTCAATGAAATTGAAACTGAAATCTATTCAGCAAGTAGAATGTATTACTGAAAGCAGAAATACACGTGTTTTACAGGACCTGAAATGCAAACGTTTTTCCATCTTGTCATATTATGATTTATTATTCTGATTTTAGAGATATAATATTAAAAATGTGTTAATGAAGACATTTCTATTTAGAGTCTTAGGTACATTTTAGTTTTTAACAATGTCCATCTTTTTGCCAGGGTCAATCCTCACGCTGCATGGTTGGGTTTCTGAAATAAGATTTGCAGAAAGAAAAATGTGCCATTGATCTTGGACATAAATTTATAACTTATGTTGGTATGTAGCTAACTCCTGAATTTTAAACCTATATATAATAGCTATGGTTATGATTTTTTTTCTGGGTACTTTTTCAAAATGGAAAAAAAAATTAAAGTTCAACTTTGTACTTTTCCATGTCTCCTATTTTTCTTTTTCGTGTATTCTTTCCTCCCTCTTTCGTTCTCTGCTCTCACTTCATTATTTAGCCAATGATTTTTTTTCTGCTGTTGCTACTGTCAGTCAGTGACCAAGACCTTGTCTTAACCCTGAAGATGCAGTTGCTTTAGGCAAGTCCCCTCACTATTTCTTGACTGTGTTTAGGGTTAAAGAGCTCTTTAGGTACAACGTTAACTATCTCTCTTTCTACAGTGTCTGTGAGATTATTTTCTTTTGTTACCTCTTAGTACAAAATGTTAGCTTTAACCAGGACCAGTTCAGTGATAAAGGAATTGGAAAGGTTTTGAAGAGGCCCCACCACAGCCTCCCTCCACCTGATTTCTCATGTTCCATGTAATCTAATGAGATGAATACACCTCCTTCCCCTTCAGACTGTTGGGAAAGGGATCTAAATCAAGCTGTTTAGAAGCCAATACCTAGACAGCAAACCCATACCTAGGTTCCTGGAACTGGGAACTCTTGCTGGAAAAGCACGAAGGATCTTTTGATATTGAGATGAAGATCGCTGAAAAAGCTGATTTCTTCTCTGTGTGGAATCATCTCTTGGTGTTCAGCTGTGACTTCCTCTGGTTGAGATGCTCAATCAACTTCTCATCCGGGCCACACTCCTTACCTGAAGGGAGATTTAATTTGGCGTCATATTTATGATACTTCCAGATGTCTGTTTTTTATCTATATATCTTGGCAAAAATCTACCCTACCCATCTCATTGGATTTTCTTCAGGGTCCAGTGTTATAATATATATTAAATCCTTTGCAAACTATGAAGTATGATTAAAATGTAAGACAGTTTTCCTGGAGACAACAGAACACTAGAAACTGATATGGTATAGCAATATCAGCCAGACACATATTGGTTAATTCAGACCCTTCATTTTTTTAGGTCCTGACACAGCCACCCTGCTTGTGCGATACTCTTTTTTTAGTTCACAGGAAATCAGATCATTAGTAAGGTCAACCAGCTGTTCCTTGAGATGTTTCGCCATGTAGTCTGGAGGAAATATTGCAAGAGTTTGTCGGCATTGAACCATTTGGACATGGGTAGTCTCATCAGAAAAAAGAATCTTGTCTTCTCAAAGGACATGTGACAAATGTTTATGGACAAGCCATGTAACTGATAGCTTTATCAAGGTCTACCCTCTGTTAACTTCCCACATGCCCACTCTCCTGCAACTTAAAGACCCTCCTTTTTCTCTTATTGATCCATTAACATAAGTAATTACAATTAGAATGGATTTATTAACTAATGGCTATTATAATCATTATGAATTACTCTTCACTATATAGCATTTCATATAATCCATTCCATAACTCCTCATCTTTTAAAAGATAGCATTCAGAGCTACCCCTGAGGACAATGGAACCCACAAAATCAGTTAGAGGCTATAGTTAGAAAAAAGAGATAAAAATATTCAGCACTTCAAAATGAAGAGCTAAACAGACCTTGCAAATCTCCATGTTTATTTTACGTGCATTAGGTTTCATTAAATTGGAAAAATCAATACAATTTCCAAATTACACTTCATTCATTGCTTTTATCTATCAACTATCCAAGGAATATGATCTCAAATTTTTATTTATATAGATCTGTAACATTTGGATAGACAGTGAAAAATTTTACCTGCTTTCACTAAAATTTTTACAAAATACAAAATCAAGAGACGGTAATTTTTAAACCTAGAACATGAGAATTACTTGTAAGAAAATAATATTGATTGGAAAACAAAATATTACTTCAATCGATGTCCAAGGAAAGTTATTGGAGTATTTTAGAAAATCCCAAATTCCATGTATTTATTTTACCTAAAATGACATCCTTTGCTATATACATTATTTATCTGTAACTAATTCTTTTTACAGGTTGTTTAATATTCTATCCAAAGATCAACATATCATGTCAACACTTTCTCTAATATGATGGCAAGTGGCAGGAACAAATTGTACAGAATCCTCTTTCAAAGTAAGCAAAATTAAACTATGGAGAAGCCTGATGTAGCCCAAGCAGGAATTATGAGCAGAGACAGATAGATATGGGTTAAAGGCAAAATTCTTTGCCTTAAGAGATCCTAGAACGAAGCTGAGGTAGAGGAGATACAAAAGACATATAATTAGACATAAATGTTACTTTTACCCTCAAATAACTAACTCAGTTATTCTCTTCTACTGACCATTTATGGCTCAATTCACTAATCTCCTAATCTGATACACAGTTGAAACGTTTTACCCCCACTTCTTGAGACCATGTATCTCAAGAAAGATACTACATGACAACTTTTAAGATGCCATTGTACAAGAACCAGCAAGTATGCATCTGGTCCATTAAAAATGGCCTGTGTACAAAATAAGATATTCTGCAGAATCCTATAAACCCTGCTACTGCTGCCCCCTGGTTTCTATCTGTCTGTTACCTTGGTTTGTTTCAATAGTCGCTGATCCTTGGTTCTTGTTCTTACCTCAGTGCTTGGCATTTCCTGTATGACTCCTGGTAATCGTATTTAGCTACTCTTCATCACCCCCCTGAACCTAATGTCCGCTTGTTCTTTACTGGTACTCTCACTGCCTTCTTCCTGCATATGTCTTTTCCTTCTTTCCATTGGAAAAATATAGTGTGATAAGCAATGCACATGAGAAGATTACTACCTGCCTGACACATAGTAGGCTCTCAATAGTGTGCTGAATGAATGACCAGAGGAAGGCATCTCCAGCAAACTGCAGTCTTGCTGTACCAGTCCATGTCATGCATGGTCTGACAGCTATGTCAAGCGTCTTCTTTTCCCTATGTAAGCATACGTACTTGGTCAATTCAGGAAAATAAACAGTTTATTTTAATATGTACTTGTCCACCTGGAAGGCCAATTAGGAAACTGCTGCATAAAATAGTCAAAAGATTATGAGATTCAGAACTAAGATGGTAGCAGGAGTGTGAAAACATGATGGGTTTAAGAGCTACTGAAGAGATAGAATTAACAGGATTTGATGACTGAATTGAATAATAGAGCTAAGGCAGAGGGAAAAGCCATGGATCATGCCTTAATTTTGGCTCAAGAAATGGAGGTAATCATGAACACATTTCTTGAAATGGGAAACACAGGAGGAAAAGCAGATTTGGGGTAGTGAGATGTGATGAATTCAGTTTCTAATAACCGAATTATAAGCGTGTTCCTAAGACATCTAAGTTGTCATGTCCAGTGTGCAGATAAATTTAGGGTCTGCAGATCAGGCAAGAAATCTAGCTTGAGGATACATGTTAGAGAATAGAGTATTTTAAAAAGACTAAGTGATCTTAAAAAAAAAAAGTCAGGAAGTCACTAGGATAAGGACTGAAACCCACCGGGTTTACCACAGAGGCTGTTGATGAATATGGCTGGTAGAGTTTTAATTAAATGGTGGAACATAAGCCAGACTTTGGAGGACAGAGGAGTGAATGCAAAGTGAGGGACAGGAATGTCTTAGCCTTACAATGAAGACAGCTGGTTTTTTATCTCAGTCAGGACTAAGAACCAGAATTACATACATATTTTCTAAAAAAATTTAAAATGAAGTCTTCTACCCCTCTTCCACATCTATTCTCTATTCTTTCTTCTAGGTGTCTCTGCTGAGGCAGTTTATTTTAAAGAGATAATGTATATAAAATACGTAGCACAAAGTGTAACATAGTAAATACTCCAGGGATATAACTACAGGCATTCGTAATTATCTGAATGTAAGCTACTTCTGAAAAACATGTGGGAAGGCAAATTTGTGTGTAGCAAAAGCAAATATTTAATTATTTTAAATGGGAATAATAATAATAATGCATTCTTAGTACATGTAGAAAACCCACCAGTTCCTCTAAACATCATTAACATACTTAAACATGTATATAATAATCTACTAAGGATTTATGCATTATAAAAACCACATAATACTTGCTTACTTAACATTTAATGAGCACATTAGTGAATGTGTTGGTGTGGATCACAGATAGTATCAGGTACATATTGCATTTTCATTCTACACCACAATGAATATGTGTTCTAATGTAAATAGACAAGAAGATAATATGGAAAAATACATATTGAATGCAATTAACAAAATAAAATAAACAAATGAGGCCATTTTTAAAAAAATGGTTACTTTCCAGAGTGAGGTTTAGTGATGTGGGAGACGTTTTCACTTAATAATGCATAACACCTTCAAAACAGGCAAACACGAAGCGCTGTCTTATTCAGAGAATAGCTGAGATGTGAATGCAGCATACTCTGCACCCTCTTGTACACTCTCTGGAAATTACATGGAGATTCATTATAACAAACAGATTCAAACACTAAATTTGGGGTGAATATTTTTTAAAGTCGCTATCACTACTGTTAGTATTATGTGGACCTATGGTGTAACTCAAGAGTGCTATTGTTATGGGATATGAGCCAAGAAGAGCAGTGGTTCTTAACTGGGAGTGAATTCTCCTCCCAGGAGACATTTGGCAATGTCTAGGGACATATTTGGTGGTCACAAAATATGTGGTCCAGGATGGTCCACAAATCAAAAGGTTAAGAGATGCTGTTAAACATCCTACAATGCACAGAACAGACCCCCACAACAAAAATAATCCAGCCCCAAATGTCAATAGAGCTAAGGTTGAGAAACGCTGAAGGAGAGAAAAAGAGTGAAATCAAACCAATATTTCAGAGGAAACCTCAACTGGAAGAAGCAACAGATCAAATATTGCAAAATCAGAAGTTAGAACGAATTGATGTTATTAGCTTGGGGAACTGTAAAGTGGATCTTTTCATCAACAGTGCTAATAAATACAAGAAAGGGAGCTACTTTGGGAAGGGATTATGTGGAAGAATATTAAGTTTAGTTTTTACTATGTCACACTTCAGGTATGGATGGAACATCCAAATGCATGAGGTAATTTTAATGAGTGCAGGGGTTTTGTCTAAATTTTCTGGTTAACTTTTTTGTAAAGCATTTAGATACTCTTCGGGTTATAAGTCAACTAACACATTTGAGCTCTAACTCTGTGTCATATATCAACGTTTTTCACATGCAATGTTGCTTGATCTTTAAGGAATTACTGGAGAATGATATTACCACCCCATTTTATGGATGAGAGAAATGAAGCTTAGAAATGTTAAGTGACTAAGGTCATACAGCTACTAAATCATTGTGCTAGGATTGAAATCAATGTCTTTGAACCCTAAGTCCTGGGCTTTTGGCTAAAAAATAGTTCTCTTTTGATGCTCATGCATGCTCCAGTTATTTCAGACAATCCCCTACAACCACACTTTACTGAGCTTTATAAGCAACTTCCCTCAGCTACAAAACACACACACACACACCCACACACTTTTTAAATTACAGTTTTTCTTTTTTCTGTTCTATGTCAATGTAGAAGTTTAGAAAACATAAAAAAAAGCATAAGTCAAGAAGATAAAAATTATCATTAATTCCACCACCTTGAAGTAACTACTACTAAATAACTTTCAGTTAGTGATTTGAATTTTTACTGTATTTCTTTTGCTGTTTTTCTCTGCTGATGGTTATGCTGATGTACAGTGATATTTCTAAAATGAATCATGAAGAATTAGAAAGAGGAGATGAAGGGAGTGATGGTAATAAGCTAGAGAATTAGCTCTCAAATTCATAAAGAAGAAACTGGGGTGAGGTGAGGGTGGGGAAAGAATGGGGACAGGGTAATTTCCAGAACCTTTTTTTGCTCAAGGAGTACTAGGAACTTAATAAATCTTAGTTCATCTGTCATCTCTATGCTCTGCTAATGACAAGATTAAATTGAAGCTACACTCTCCTGAGTGCTTATCATTTGCAAATGCAGTACTAAGAGCTTTACTCACATTATCTCATCTTATCCCTGCAGCAACCTTGAGTAGGATATTATTATTTCCAACTTAGAGAAGAAACTTAGGCTTAAAAAAGTTTAAAAAACTTGCCAGGTTCCACATCTGGTTAATGGAGAAGTGAGGCTTCAAAAGCAAATGTGTCTGGCCACGGAGGCAGTGTTCTTCCTCTTTGCTAGGTTGCCTCCTCTCTCTGAAGAAAATGAGGTGTGGAAAGTATAGAATTCAGGAAAGTGATGGCAGAGCTGAAGGAGATCTTGGGATCTCGGACAGAATACTTTTTCATGGTTACTAGCTCCGACTTCCTTTTCTTTTCCATTTGCAGGAGTGGGTTGATATTTGGCCTCTGAAATATGGTTCTAAGCTTGAGTCACCAGATGCTTTTTATTTGATTTCATTGGAAAAATACAGTGTGATAAGGAATGCACATGAGAAGATTACTACCTGCCTGACACATAGTAGGCTCTCAATAGTGTGCTGATTGAATGACCAGAGGAAGGCAACTCCAGCAAACTGAAGATCATTTTTCTGGAGCAACTTTAATAATAAGCTGAGCCAAACTCCTATTGAAGTTTACCACTTATTTATTTAGAAGTGCCAAATATCAACAGGTGTTGGCTGATTGAAATTACTATTCCCTGCTACCTTTCGAAAAATCGACCACTGCTCTTGGAAAAAAGAATATCAGAGTTTAAAATTGTGTGATTACAAATGATCATATTTTGGCTCAAATTTAAAATAAATAAATATATTCCTTTGGTTTTGACAACATGTTTGGAAAACATAGTCTTTGGCTTTGAGTTTTAGGTTGTAGGATGGAGCTGCTGTGGAAAAGTAAATCATAGTTTAGGTGTATTTTCCCAGCTAGTCCTCTGGGTTAGGAATATTCTGCTCATCTGTGGAAACATGACCTCCCAGTGAAGTGCCATGCAAATCATTGGTTTCACATGAAAGCCTATATTAGTCTAGTCACTCACAGGCATCTTTAAACATAACTGTTGGGTAATAGTCTATGTTTATTGTTATGATAAATGTTTCGAAGCTACTGTTCTCTGGGGTTTTCACAGTAAAGGAAGATACTTATCTCATTGGAATTTTAACCACACTACAATTAAAATGAAATGCAATCAATAAAATATTAATGCAGGTATGTTTGCAGATCAACTACTTAATGGCTAAGTCGATATCTATCATTCTTTCGTTTTCTGAAGGTCAGTACATAGCAGAGTCAATGAGTTAACCAGCAAATCAGAAATACCTGTCTGTCTAATTGTGGGTCTATTATTGTGGGTCTATTATTAAGTCCTTAATAAAGTGCATGACTTGATGAGAGTTTATGCTGCCTATTCTTTTTAAAACCTTCTGCCAGACTGGGTTGCTACTTTAAAGTCCAAGGTTATTGAACAATATTTTTAATGCTAGATATCAGTGTAATACCATAGGAAGTAGACAGAATCATCGGATGTTAAAGTAAGAAATGGTTATCCAGATCCCTTCCCACCCTTTCTTTTAGAGCATGGGACACTGAAAATCAGTGAAGATAATTGAGTTGCTCACTGTCACAGAGTCAGTCATGGAGCTGGACCTGGAATCCAGTCTCCTGGTTCCCAGGCCCTTGCTCTCCAAAACACCAAGCTACTGAATTTCAAGATTCCACCCCAGGGTCTGGTTTTGCAGATACTGTGGGTAATTTGCCTTGCCACTTGTGGGTCTGGGCTGTGTTCACCGTTTTCTAAGCAGCGTGAAGTAGGAATTAAGTAGGTGAAGGCATAAGGGAGCAGCAGAAGTTTGCACTAACTGAAAATGCAATCTCATAGTGGCAGGTGCCAGGGGGATTTTTCGAGGCTGCTATTGGTGAGGGTGAGCTACCTCTCCCTCACTCAGAAGTGAGTATCTGAAGTGACTAGCACCAGCTTTAATACTATGAAAAGTATCACCTCCAAGTCCCAGGCAGATGGATGGAACTCTTTGGGGCGTCTGCCAAGTAAAATGGGTTACTGAAAAATACTGATATCTCAGTTGTCAGTATGGTGTTTTTTATGTAGGCAGTAGAAGTAAAAAACTAACAATGAATTTCCCCACTAATTTTCCACTGCTACTTTCTATGTGAGTCAGCTTTAATCACTCGTTTTACTTCATGCTGGGTAACAAGAGGATTCTAAGCTTTGGTCACTTGTGTAACTCTAGCAGCACTCTACAAAGGAGAAAGCAAAGGTTTTGAACTGAGGCTTTTACTCTTACTGTACAAGCTTATAGCAAAAAAACAAACACAAAGTTATAAGTGGAAATAGCCATTCATTTCAGTTTTTAAGACATTTACCTTCATCACATAAATGGTCACTGGGCAGTTAGACAATGTTAAAGATGCTTAAGTTTTGCAGTATTATCAAAGTGCATCAATTTGCTATCAAAATACAAAAAAGAAAAAGCATTAGCTCTAAAAAATAAAACAAAAACAAACAAAATACAGCTACTCTGTTAAACTGATCACAGCATTTGCTTTTCGGCTCTGTCAAAAATAGTTTGACTGATTTAATGACATTTTCCAATTTGATGGTTAGATAAAGGTCTTTTGTAACAACCAAATCAAGTTGACCACTTCTTATGCACACTTCCTCATTACCTTTTCGTGTCTGAACAAGTTACCCAGAGTCATGGGGTAGAGGCGAGTCAGCTCTTCCTACGAGATGTTTGCATCTTAGCTGTTCAAAGCACCAGAAGAGGAATGCACCTCTATGTCTTTTGTGTGCCTGTAAACTGAAATTACTGATTTGCAGTACAATAAATTGTTAGAACTGGCCAAGGCCTTGGACAACATGCAACCCAGTGTTTCCCAGGTGGAGGGATGTGTACCACTAGTGTGTACAAGATAATTTTAGGAAACATATCAATACTGGATGACACAATGAGAAATTCACTGCATTTCAGGTTTTTGGAGACTTCTAATTATATCAAGAAGAAAGTCTCAGGCTGGTGCTGACAAAGAACTATCTAACAGTTTTCCCTTTCTTTTTAAGAAATAGAAGGCAAGCCTCAGGCAACTATGTGGAGCTAGAACTTAATAATACTGTATGGTTTTCATTAAATTAATTTTTTCAGGTTACCCTCTATGTATGACAGGGAAACAAAACTTCCTTTCAAAACACATTTAAGTTAAAAATAAAATAAGTTAATTAAAAGATAAAAACTAAGTAAAAATTACTGCAGTGATATTTGCACAGTAGCCCAAATATTAAATAAAGGCTATAGTCACTTATGTGGTAAAAATCATAAAGCTTCTGAGGGGGCTGGAGACCAACTCCCTCACTGGACAGGTGGGAAACCCAAAGCCTTGAGAGGGCAGAAAATCCCAAAGTCAGGAGTGCAGTTCACAGGCTACTCACCAAGTGGATATCACCTCTTTATTTGAATCATTTCTGCAAAGTGACTAGTTTGAATCATTTTCCACAAAATGGCCTTTTCCCCATCACTTCGTGAACAATGCACATTAAGTCTGAACTTGCAAAACAATAAAACATATTTCTTCACTCCCATGACTAGATAAGGTTATTGAACAGGAACTATAAATATTAGGAAAATTAAACCAGATTCGTGAGACATGAGTTAGTTAAAAAGAAAAGTGGGGAAAAAACTCCCCAGCATAAAACTTTAAAGTTTAAATTCAAAACTAAACAAGTAGTTTTTTTCTCTTTTGAAAATAAAATGTGTTTTGTTTTAGTTTTAAATTTATAAGTCTTGAATACTTGGAAACATAGCAAGCCTAATTTTCTAACCAATCATTTTTTTAAACATGTGCAAGCTTTCACTGAAATACAAAACTAAAATGCTACTAGAATAAGAGGAAATTTAAATTAAGGGGAAATTATGTGTCTTGCAAATCTTAAATTGTAATTAAACTTGCAGTCTGAGAAAAGAATTCTAGAGGTTTTTGTGAAATCCAAAGATTCTTGATAAAAAGTATTTCTGCAAGGCCTGAGAGGAATGTAGGCACAATTTCCTTCTACTAACAGAGAGTCAAAGCCCCCAAAGGTACTGGCCACTCAGCTGAGTATATAGTCTAGAGGATGAGGAACAAAATTTCAGAATGACAGAGTGGTCACTGGACTATTGACTTTAAAAATAAATAAATAAAAGGTTTCCTCTTATCGTCTTGTCCACTTATTTTCTGTTAACTGAGGACTGTCTCTCGCTGGGGGAGTGGAGGAGGAGAAGAGGTGGGCAGCAGGAGCCAGCTGGCTCATCAGTCAACTGGGTGTTATGATCTATCTATACAGTATCTGGAAAGAGGTGAAACAGAGTAAGCATTTAATACGCTTAAAAATTCCAGCCAGGTGGGAGCTAATTCCTTAACTTTTCTCTGCCTCAGTTTCTTTTATTGCAACAATGGGACTAATAGGCATCTGTGTCACTAAGTTGTCTAAAGGGATAACTAACAACCAGTAATGAAGTATAAAGTCCAAGTGTTGAAATGGGAAGTAATTAGGCTGATTCTGTTAATGCCTAAATAACACCATTGTGAAGACTCCATAATGCCTCTTTAGCGATGTGTGTCAGTAGGAGCCAGTTTAGTTTCTGTGACCCACAAATGACTTTTATGTCTTTGCTCTTGCTTAGGAGGTTCAACTGCTTTATATGTCCTGAAAATATCCCCTGGTCCATCTGTAAGGATTCAGACACAAAGAGCTATTTACTTATTTATCAACACCAGGTCATCCCATAGTTTTATCGTAATTGGAATAGACTCCAATACTCAGCCTTCCATTCAGACGTTTCTTCTATAATGCAATTCCCACTAGCATCCTCTATCTTAGTGTTCACCCTTTCCAGGTGAGTTCAGAAAGAATTGTTATCTCAGGTCTACCTATCCTCATCATTTGTGAAGGATGTTACAGTGGTCCCATTTACAGATGAGGCAGCTGAGTCTCAAGGAGAGTAAAGTATATACAGGCATATCTCATTTTATTGCATTTTGCTTTATTGCACTTCACTGACTCTTGTGTTTTGTTTTGTTTTGTTTTACAGATTGAAGGTTTGTGGCAACCCTGCATGGAGCAAGTCTATCGGCATAATTTTTTCAACAGTATTTGCTCACTTCATGTCTCTGTCACATTTTCATAATTATCCCAATATTTCAAATTTTTTCACTATTATTATATTTGTTATGGTGATCTCTGGTCTGTGATCTTTGATGTTGCTCTTACATTTATTTCAGGGTGCCACAAACCACACCCACATGAGACAGCGAACTTAATTGATAAATGTCATGTGTGTTCTGACTGCTCCCCTGACCCGCCGTTCCCCTGTCTCTCTCCCTCTCCTCGGAGCTCTCTAATCCCTGAGACACAACAATATTGAAATTAGGCCAGTTAATAACCCTACGATGGCCTCTAAGTGTTCAATTGAAAAGAAAGAGTCACACGTTTCTCACTTTAAATCAAAAGCTAGAAATAATTAAACTTAGTGAGGAAGGCATGTTGAAAGCTGAGATAGGCTAAAAGCTAGGGCTCTTGTGCCAAACAGTTAACCAAGTTTTAAATCCAAAGGAAAATTGGAAATTTTGAAGGAAATTAAAAGCACTACTCCAGTGAACACATGAATGATAAGAAAGTGAAACAGCCTTACTGCTGATATAGAGAAAGTTTTAATGGTCTGGATAGAAGATCAAACCAGCCACAATATTCCCTTAAGACGAAGCCTAATCCAGAGCAAGGCCCTAACTCTCTTCAATTCTGTGAAGGCTGAGAGGTAAGGAAGCTGCAGAAGAAAAGCTTGAAGGTAGCAGAGGTTGGCTCATGAGGTTGAAACCATAACACCTCCATAACACCAAAATACAAGGTGAAGCAGCAAGTGCTGATATAGAAGCTGCAGCAAGTTATCCAGAAGATCTAGCTAAGATCATTAATGAAGGTGGCTTCACTAAACAACAGATTTTTAAGGTAGATGAAACAGTCTTCTACTGGAAGATGCCACCTAGGACTTTCGTAGCTAGAGAGGATAAGTCAAGGCCTGGCTTCAAAGCTTCACAGGACAAGCTGACTCTCTAATTAGGGGCTAATGCAGCTGGTGACTTGAAGTTGAAGCCAATGCTCATTTACCATTCTGAAAATCCTAGGGCCCTTAAGAATTATGCTAAATCTACTCTGCCTGTGCTCTCTAAATGGCACAACAAAGCCTGGATGACAGCATATCTTTTGACAACATGGTTTACTGAATATTTGAAGCCACTGTTGAGACCTGCTGCTCAGAAAACAAGACTTCTTCCAAAATATTACTGTTCATTGACAATGCACCTGCTCACCCAAGAGCTCTGAGAAAGAGGTACAAGGTTAATGTTATTTTCATGACTGCCAACACAACACCCATTATGCAGCCCATGGATCAAGGAGTAATTTAAACTTTCAAGTCTTATTAAGGAAATATATTTCATGAGCCTATAGCTGCCATAGATAGTGACTCCTCTAATGGCTCTGGGAAAAGTAAATTGAAAATTTTCTAGAAAGAATTCACCATTCTAGATGCCATTAAGAACATTCGTGGTTCATGGGAAGAGGTCAAATTATCAACATTAACAGGAGTTTGGAAGAAGTTGACTCCAACCCTCATGGATCACTTTGAGGGTCTCAAGACTTCAGTGGAGGAAGAGCTACAGATGTGCAAATAGCAAGAGAACTAGAATTAGAAGTGGAGCCTGAAGATGTGACTGAATTGCTGCAATCTCATAATCAAACTTTAACAGGTGGGGGGTTGCTTCTTATGGATGAGAAAACAAAGTAGATGAAATCTACTCCTGATGAAGATGCTGTGAAGATTACTGAAATGACAACAAAGGACTTAGAATACTACATAAACTTAGTTGATAAAGCAGTGACAGGGTTTGAGAGGACTGACTCCAATTTTGAAAGAAGTTCTACTTTGGGGAAAATGCTATCAAAACACATTTCATGCTACAGAGAAATCATTTGTGAGAGGAAGAATCAACAAGGCAAACTTCATTATTGTCTTACTTTAAGAAATTGCTACAGCTACCCTAACCCTCTGCAACCACCACCCTGATCAGTTAGCAGCCATCAACATCGAGGCAAGACCCTCCATCAGCAAAAAGATTATGACTCGCAGAAGCCTCGCATGATGGTTAGCATTTTTTCAGCAATAAAGAAGGTATGTACATTATTTTTTAAATAATTAAGATATGTACATTATTTTTTTATACATGCTATTGTATACCTGATAGACTACAGTATAGTGTAAACATAACTCTTACATGCACTGGGAAACCAAAAAATTTTTGACTCACTTTATTGAAATACTCACTTTATTGCAGCAGTGTGGAACTAAACCTGCAGTATCTTCAATGTTTACCTGTACCCTAGCTGACGGAGGAGAAGGCAGCTTAGTTAGCTATATAAAGTATTGATTCTTTTTGGTAAAAAAAAATCACTTACTTTTGTTTCCAGGGTTTCTGACTCAGCAGTCACCCATCTTTCATGTCAGACCTCCTTCACTGGCCTACTGCTTGGTTCTTCTACTCAGCAAATAGGGGTCATGTTATTTAGTTGAATTGAAGTCACCTGGATTTTTTCCACCACTGCCCCCCACCCCCTGTGAACAGCACACATACCTTTGCCCTTTAACCAATTACAGAAGAGTTTTCTTGTTCTCTATTATCCTTTAAGTACTTAAAGAGAGCTTTAACTAATTCTTTAAAGAAAGCCACTACCGTTTGCAACTTTAATAATTCATTTGTAAAAAATTAAGAATTTGTAGTGAGATATTATCAATTGAAAACGTTATTTGATCTTTTGGTTTCATCATACTTGCTTGAGGAAATGAGCAGGAGCTTGAAATCTGTTCTAATGTTGACCCCTCGGATATATAATCATCATGGAAAAGTGAAGACCTTGGAATTGTTTGGAACTTGGTTTTGTCAAGGCAGATGGCTTTACCTTTTATATGTTTTTCTCTTCTTTATTAGTGCTACAGCAGATAATTATAATCAAGTAGCCCAGAACCATGAGAATTAAATTATCCTGAATAATAATGTGTTTGGTTTTTGCCCAGTCTGAAAGGACAAGGATGTAAGGCCAAAGGGGAAATTTATCTTTCATCCCTCCTTGATGAATGGTTTCTTTAATAATAATAAAAAATTATCAAGTTTTAAGGTGGTTTTCTTTTTCATGGCTTAATTCTACATCCATTTGAGGGAGAAGGAGTTGAAATCTCTGACGGGTGGTTGCACTCATTAATTATTTACATTGAACGTAGTGTTTGCTTAGTATCTAATATATCTAACACTCAATGTTATGTAGACATGTAGATAAATGTGGATGAACAAGACACAGGCCTTAGAATTTGACCAAGGAGAAATGTGTGTAAGAAATTAATTATGATGAATTGGGAGACTGGGATTGACATATATACACTAATATGTATAAAATGGATAACTAATAAAAACCTGCTGTATAAAAAAATACATAAAATAAAATTCAAAAAAAATAATAATAAAAATAAATTTTAAAAAAAGAAATTAATTATAAGAGTGTGTTTTAATGATGAAACTGGGAAAGATTTCACGGAGGAGATCACATTGAACATGGTCCCAGAAGACTGAGTTTGCTGTCTTGGAGGGGCCAAGAAGAACATTCCACATAGAGGGAATAATTATGCAGATGTATGGACAGATGCAAGTTGGAAATTTTAAGTTCAGGAGCTAAATAGCTCAAAAACTCAAATTTGAAGTCAAAGTTTATCAAATTTCTTTCTCTCCTTCAGTCCTTTAAGAAGTCTAAGTTGTTAAGGTGATAGTGACACCATTTTAATCTGATGCATTGTTTAATTGCTTCAATGATCAGACTTAAATAGTCTTTTCACAGTATCTCTCCTCCACAATCTCTGATGGGCCAGAAAGGTGTCAGCAGAAAAGTGAGCTGACATTGGGAGCCCTGAATGATGACAGACTGGTGACCTTCTCCAAAACACGAGTGCTCATGAAAGAGCATGTTGTAAGATGCTTAAGCACTGTGGTCTAGATGCTATCATAAAATGGCATGGAATTGGTAATGACGCCTAAGCTTAGTGGATCTAAAGCTTGGGGTTGAGAGAAGGTTTTTAGATTCATGTAGTATCATATATCTGAGGCAGGGAGACAATGATGTGAAAGTGGTAGCCCGTGTTCTTTCGCAAATGACTATGCAGGGGAATGAGGTTGTCACAGAAGTGCCCTTTGTATCAGGAAACATTTTGGCAGGGCGTGAGGTGGTTAGACATTTCTAAAAAGCATTAGGATTATGTTTTTTACTTTCCTTGTGATAATAATTTTACATTTAGGTAATCAAGTATCACTCTATAGCAAATCATCTACTTTAGGTATCTTCATGTATTCATTTAAGATCATTCTATGGAGCAGACTCTTAGGTGCTAGGCATACAACAAAAGAAAGATAAAAAGAAAGAAAAAAGTCCATAACTCCTTCCCTTAAGGTGCTACCATTGTGAGATTGGGAAGAATATGTTAATGTGCTGAAAGGCAGTCTGAAGACTTTAGGAACCACAGTCCCTTTGGGCAGGCACTGCAGCAATGGGAATGGTAAAAGCCCAAGATTAAGAAAAATCATTCCAATGGAAACTACACCCCATATAGTCATTTGAAACCTACCTCCTTTAGAATGGATAAACTTTTTCTCAAAGAATATAGTAGTCTGGAAATCTCAGGATGCCATAGAAGTGGATGTCCAAGAACATGCCTGGAAAAATACTTCAATCTTCAGGCCACTTGGATAAAGCCAAGAATCCACTGCCTACTCCTACTCCAGCCATACCCTTCAAAGTAATTCATCAGAATTAATGCTCTCTTTGATGAGGCAGTAGGAGCTGACGTCTAATTTTACTGTAGATCATAAGTAAATATTAGCTTATGCCAAAACAAAGAGGATGGCCATTGCCACTGATTGGCCTAAATCATAGGCCATATATAGGATTTCCATGGAACTCCAGGAGTTCTTGGATCATATTTTGAGAACCACTACCCTAGTGTACTTTATGCTGGTGTCTTCTTGGAGAGTATATGTCTGGGATATATAGATGGAAAGTTCATGCTTCTAGTAAGGCCAGAGATAGAAACTTCAAGTGTGCAACTTTCAGGAAAGCTTCAGGCTGATATGTTCACAATTTACTCATTAGATTGCCTGGAAATGATTTTTGGTCAGAATAAGTTTTGGTATTTTTTTTGTTGTTTTTTTTTTTAAGTGTAGAAAGTTTCTTTTTTTTTATCTGTAATATTCAGCATTCCAGCCATATCTGCACACTTTTATCAGAGATGCTTAATCATTTTTTGGTTTACCTTTCAAGAAGCCTGAAATGAGGTTGGGTTTTCTATGACTTTGACTGGTAAATAAATATGCAACTGAGGTAAAGTCCACCTCATTTTAAATTTGCATTTTCTCAGAGAATACTTATTTACCAGTCTCTAGTCCTAAATTTTTGTCATCATTGCAATAGTCTCTTTTTGGGCACATGAATGAAACACACACACACACACACACACACACACACACACACACACACACACACACACTCCCATGCACATTCCTCCCCTACCATGATATAAAGTCTAGGAGTTTGTCATTCTAATTGCCAGTGGTTGAAATTCTGATTTCAAAAACATAATGAAACAAATTGAGAAATCCTGAGATTTTACTATGTCTAAGCACTCAGCAAGGGAAATGAGCTTAATTTGAAAAATGGTGGTGATATATGGACTAGATTTCCTACCCAACTGGGAGACTTATAGCATGAATAAGATGCCAAGAAATGAACCAATAGGGTACTGTGTGTGATTGTCTTTAAAGGGGAAAATTATTCTACAGGACTCACGAGCCATAATTTCAAATGCTTGTGTAAATATGGTTTAGTTCATCATCACCTTTTCCAATTATGTTTATGTTCAGCTCCAGAGTACAGCCTCTGCTTTCTTGTTTGAAATGCCACCAACTGAACTAGCGTTTTCATTAATACAAACAATGTTTACAGTGTCCAGAAATGATGATAGGAATATAGGAGTCTTTTGTTATTTGTAAATTAGGCATACCTCAAAGAGGTGCCCCATTAGCTCTGGCTTAGCTTTTGAACAAAGCCAGTTAAAATATTACAATTTTTAGGTTCTTCATGAAATTTTCATATTTATATAGTAATTATTATAATGATGTAGATAAAATAATATTATCCTTTTTATTTCTAAAAATATAATTTGCATACCTAAATAGATTAGGAATTAAATCATAGTTTCTGAATAAAAAACTTGTATTTTTCAGGAAAGTTACAGAACCACTAAATATTTGGAAACACACCTATAGCTTTGTTTGTAACTAAAGTTTTATACTTAGAAAACTATAAAATATTTTAACTGAGTTAAATATGGTATAATGGTTAAGAGCAACGACTTGGAGAAAACTGCCTGAGTTTGAATCTTAGCTTCACTCTCCATGACCTTGGAGAGTTGCCGGATCTCTCTATGCCAGTTTCCTCATCTGTAAAATGGGGATAATAATAGATCCTATCTTAGAGGTTTGTTGCAAAGATTAAATTAGTAAATATTTGTTAGTGAGAACAGTGAAACAGAAGTGTTCACTCTTGCTAATATGGCATTTCACAATTGTAAACAGGGGTTCAAGAAGGAGTAAAATAAGAAATATGTAAGGTATGGCACAATCGAACAGAAACAAGCCTTTGCAAGTGCTAGGCTGTGAACGACACCTTTACATCTTTTGTCCACTCCAGGAACCAGGATATTATCTGTAAATATTATTGAGTCTTCCTGATTCAGGCGTCTTTCCTTAATAATACCTGAAGACAAAGTTGTTAAATACTTAAAGATCATCAAAAAGCTAATTAAGAGTAATTGAGTGCTGAATTAGCTGACCTTCTGCTTTATTGTCCAGGGTTCTCTATTCTTCAAAGTTGATACATTTGGCATTTGACTCTTTCTCCTCTCCATGTTTCGCTATTGACTCATTTTGTCATTCTTTCTGATTTAGTTCAAATTTGGATCATCATTATCTTTCTTTGTCAACTACTCCTTACTTCTCTTTCTGCTGCTCACCCTAATTTCACCTTTCCCAAACTCAAAACGAATTTTTTTAAAGGAATATATGCTATCCTACTTTACCTGGTTGCTTATATCCAGCTGTCCTGCCTCTAACAGCATAAAAGACATGCTATGTGTCAATGGACTGAATGATGGTTACTGCCCTGCTAGTTCTCAGTGGTAACAATCCTAGTTGATTCCTCACCAGCACCTCTAAATCAAAGTAGGGAAGAATGGTTTTGTGGTACAATATACTAGTTGAAAGATATTGGTCGGGTCTTACTGCTTGAAGTCATAGGTTAGAAGAAGAGGGAACCATGTATCTTTGGATCTGAACTGGTGACCTAGACATGAGTTCCAGCACCTGTTAAATACCCCAGAGCTATGCTAG
This sequence comes from Balaenoptera physalus, assembly GCF_965194825.1. Classification (NCBI taxonomy): domain Eukaryota; kingdom Metazoa; phylum Chordata; class Mammalia; order Artiodactyla; family Balaenopteridae; genus Balaenoptera; species Balaenoptera physalus. Next base: position 107,136,973 of record NC_138890.1, on the reverse strand, counting down.
CTTATAAAGTGATTACTCACTATTGGTTTGAAAACAGATGTTAAGGAAGAGAAAAAGGACGCACTGAAAACCAAGCTTGAACTAAGGACCTTTGGAAAATCACTCTAATATTTGCCCAACCATGCTCAGTGGGAAGACTTGCTTTACTGAATCCATACTTTATCAGAATGCCTTCTCAGAAGACACCCAGTTTTTAAAAAATCCTTGTTCAGCAGAAAGCACTTGAGATAATGGAAGGAGGAAGGACCAAAATGGTAATAATTCCACGTCCTCATCCCTTCCTTTGTCCTTTTTTTCACTGAAGTTCAGGCAAAGTAGCATGGAGAGCAGAATATGGCAGTATGGTAGAAAGAACTCTGGACTGGGTGATGGGGTCAGTGTGTGGGTCTAAGGTCTGTCACTTGGGAAAGGTCATTCCTCTGCCTGAATTTCAACATCTATTCATATGAGAAGGTAATGATATGTACCTCACAGAAATGTTGTGAAGACTAAATGAGACTTTTGTATGTTGCAATAGTAATATTAGACATTATTATTGTTTTTTACTAGCAATGAATAATTTTGATGTTATAGATCTGAATAATTAAGGTCCTCAAACCAAACCATTTTTTGTCCCATAAATTCATAATTGGCATGTCTTCTGGGATGCAGTATGTGAAGTGCACAGGTCTCAGACATTAGGAAATGAGAGGTCTGAAGACGAACTCGGGTAAGGCACTTTTAGTCAGTGCCAGTCAAGTCTCTGACCCTTGGTTTTCCTTTCTAATGTATGATGGCGCCTAGCACAGTGAATAGTTCACAGTAAACAACTATTATATGATAAAATATTTTGGGTTTTTTTTTTTTTGCTTTGTTATGCCTTCATATTATTATCCATACTATGGGGTTGCTTTTGTTTACAATTGCTTTATGGGTCCTCAAGCATTGTGCTTAATGAACAGTAAGTGCTGACAAGATTGTACCTTAAAAAGGTGTCATTTGGATTGATAAAACATTAAATGTTAATATAGTGGGCTCAAACATTCTTTTTGGTTCAGATATCCTAACTGGAAATTCTTTAGAAACTCAAGTTTCTGAGGAATGTGAACATGGATAAGACATGGTTATTGCCTTCAGGAAGCTTACATCTTCGTAGGAGGCATTTCTTTCACTAAAATCTGTGTCCAACAGAATGTGGTCTTTTTATGGTGACTGGGCTATTAAGTAAGAAAAGGAAAAATGCTTTCAGAGATTAGACAGCAGTCTTTGAAGTCAAACTTCTGTCAAAGGGGATGAGTGATGTGGAACTGGATTGGCGGGGCCGGGGTGGGGTGGGGGGAATTAAAGTCTGTTACTTGTATTCTACTGTCAGGCACAGTACTAGGCAAGTCACATTCATTGCTTTAGTTAATCCTAAAAGCAATCCTATGAGATGGGTTGCAAAACGTTGACTTTATGGTTGAAAACAGTTGGTAACTCAGAGAGGTGAAACAAGCTTGTCTAAGATCACACACCCAATGAGCGCTGGAGATGGGATTTCAGTCATTAACACAGGGAGTGGATTAGAAAGTGGGTTTTGTTCAATTTAATTGAAAAAAATTTTTAATCTGAGTATCTCACCTTCTGCAAAGATTTCTTATTTTCCCTCCCGGATTCTTCTCCTTCCTTTCTCTGTTGGGCCTGATAATGAGTTCAATTCTGGATTTTGGAGCCCTCTGATCAAGTCTATAGTCATCTTTCTGTGCACATAACCCAGGAGGGCTTATCTTATTTTTTTAACCTGCGTACTTACAGCAAGAAGAACTTATAGCTATTTCAGATGTGCTACTGTTTAGCATTCATAGGAAAGTCACCCAACATTAATTTAATTGAATAAATATGGTAGAGAATACACCACAATTAAGATATATGACTCAATCGTTTATCCTTTTATTTAACAAATACTAGTGATTATTGCTCCCACCCCCTCAATAAGTCACAAAACTTTAAAAAGTAGTTTTAGGTAATCAGTATAGTCAGCCACAAGTACCAAATTAACATGGCTTAGCAGAAAGGATTTTTTCCCCTTATGTATTAACAAATCTGAAGATGGATAACCCAGGATAGATAAAGAAGAAGGATGGAGGGGCAAAGAGACCAGGAGTATGTCTCTTTCTTTTTTTTTTTTCTTTTTCTCTTCTTTTCTTTTTTCTTTCTCCCTTCCTCCCTTTCTTCCTCTCTCTCTCCCTTTTTTCCTTCCTTCCTTCCTGTTAGAACACTTAACATGAGATCTACCCTCATAAGTAGAGACCTGCTGTACAACCAAGTCTGTCTCTTTAAAAAAAAAAAAATTCTGGGAAGCCCCAGCTACCAATTTCACCTTCTCCTTGGTTGAAATCTATCACATGGTTACTCCTAGGAGCAAGGAAAGCTGTGTTGTGTTTGAATTATTTAAATTGGAAGAAAAAGAGAAATATTATCAGAGAGACAGAAAGAGGTCTTTTTAGAATATCAAGAATTTTAGTTTTCCAGCCTCCATAGTAAAGAAAAGCAAGGCAGAAAAGGGCTACGAAAGGCTTTGAGGAAGCTATCAGCTCACCCACAATGTTGGGCACAGGAAGCTAACTGGCCTTCCCTGGACTGTGTTTAATACCACAAAGGGCATTCTGGTTCTACTACTTACCGTGAATCACATTCATGTTTCTTGACCTCTGTCAAGCTCATCTGCCTATTTAAAAAAACAGAGATAATTATAGTGCTTATTTTAAAGTACTCTTATAGTGCTTATTTCAAAGTATTTTATAAGATGGTGAATGAAAAAAAGTGCTTAACATCATGCCTGGCACATAGTAAATGTTAATAAATATGAGCAACTATAAAAATACAATCATTGATATTGTAAAGCATAACATACTTCTCCTTGACTAAAGTGAGCCTTTTTACATTAACTGCATATTCCCTTTAGTTTCTTGCTTTGTTTGTTTTTTTTCTGTCCTAGGAATACCCTTCCTAAGCTCTGGATGTGTCCTCTGAGAAGGTACCCATGACACAGACCACACTGGACACCAACTCAGATATTGGGGGAAGGTTCCACGACAGCTGAGTGTGGACATGCTGATCACTGAACCCCTTGATGAATGAAAAGCTGCTAAGCTCTCCTCTCAAGCTGATGGGGCTGGTGCTGCCTTGAAGCGCTGAGAGATGCCATGCCAATTCACGGCAAGGTCTTTATTGTTGAAACTCTTGCATCATGACATCTTTATGCATGCGAAAATACAGGATGAATTTCAACTATATGATATTGTTCATGTTCATCAGAAATGTTATTTGTCTTTACAAAGTCTGGTTTCAATGAACCAGTTATGTAATGGATATTAAATAAACATGGAATTTTACATGTTCATAATATTTGGTTTCTTGTTGTGATTTTGATGAACTACACTTTCAAGCACTGTCAGTTCATCTTTATTTACAAACAAAACGTTTGCCTGTAGCAGAGTGATGTAGTGACTTGCTTTATTTTAAGATAAGTCAACTTTTCTATTCAATGTTTAATGTGAAACTGACTCAAAATGTTCTTGTAGGCTACATTTACATTTCTCTCTGTATAACATGTATTGTACTATTTTAACTTAATGCTGTGAGTTATATAAACCAAAGACATTCTAATTCTGTTTTTAATGTATTTTTCCAAGATAAATAATTTATAACACACTAATAAAAGTAAGGAGCTCATATTAAAAGAATTATATGACCTACTGAAATTGATCTATGGAAATTGACTCTCTTAAAAGTAATTTTGTGAAATTATTTTATATAAAATTGACTTTCTTATATGAATTCTTGACAACAAATATAAAACAAAAAGAACTTGAAATCTCCCTCTCTGTCCTTTTACACATTGAAGAGAAGTAATTGAATACTTTCTAACTTTATGATTTGGGGGTTTCTTAGAAAAAGAAGCCAGATGAATAGTAAACATTTCAGTTGCACATACCAGCTCTGGCTACCTATTTAAAATAAAAATCCTTTTCAAAGTACTCCTTTCAAAGTACTAGTCTTTTCACATTTAAAGTGATATAGTTTTATCTGTGGATTTATTTGTGAAATGTTTTCACATTGCCATCCAGGGGAAGAAATATCTTTGGGTTTTTTTGTCTTGTTTTTTTGCTTTTTAATTCGGAAGGCTGAAAATAAGTAACCCTGAGCCTAAATAAGGCACCTTGTAAGCACTCATATGCATCACAAGAGATAAGAAAAGCGATGAAAGGACAAACAAATATTCCAAGCATTAAGGTTCCTTTAACCTTGAAAGGGTTTATTTCAAATGGGCACTCATGGCATACCATGACCTCCTAACGTTATCAAGTACATTATCAGTGTATTTGACATTCTGCCTTTGCAGGGAGGCACCAGGAAGATGTTGGGGAAGGGAAAACTGACCAGCTTGCAGACAGAGTTTCAGATAACAGGGTGATGGTGTCTGGTTTTTAGTTTTAAAGTTGGGGTGGTGGCAGAAATAAGGGAAAGAAAGGGAGGAGAGAATTGGGGAACCTGAAGAGTTGAAGAAATCTGTAGGAATTTTAGTGACAAAATGCTGATTCCTATGACCATGTTTCAGAGCATCCTAGCACCAGCTTGCAAGGGGCAGCAAGATTATTTAAAAGAATTAGAACTTTGGAGTCATAAAAAATAGTTTTCTATGCCATTTCTTGGATTGGGCTACTTTTGTGGGTAACTAACCTCACCCATTCCTAGGATTCTTTCCATTTGACTAGTTCCATTTTTCAGGCAGTGACCTTTCCCTGACCTCGGCCCCAAATTCCAGGTCACCTTGCTGTAGCCTTGGTGTAGTGCTGAATAGAGGGCTTACCAGATTGTTGGCACCGGATAAGTGGTACTGAGCACAATCGTCCTCTTTCATGAGCGGGAGGGAAGTTGCCTTTCCTAGGGTTCAGAGATCTGGGCTGACTTACGCCTCCTTTTCATTTTGTTGTTCAGTAATTTTCCCTCTGGCCAGATCTGCAAACTGGTTGCCTTGCAGGAAGGTGACATGCACCACTGATGCAAAAAGAAAAAAAAAAAAATACTATTGGCATCAGCACAACATCCAACGGTACTTCCAAACAGTTTCATTTTATGATACAATAGGTCAATTATTTGCCCCAAATAATTAAAAAGTTTCATTGCTTAAACTTAATCTCATATCTTTATGTTCCTATGTTGTTATTTAATTATACTCCTTTTCTGAGTGGAATCATTATCTGAACACCTAGCTTTGCCAGTTTTCCAATCCACCCCCAAATTATCTTGGGAAAGACCTCCCTCTTCGTCAAAATGAAAACAACCTGTATCTGCCAAGTTTTTAAATACTGAAAAAATAATTGTTTGATTATACCTCAGTCAGAGACTCTCAATAACCTCAGTCATCAGCCTGCATGTTGCCACATAGCCATGGCTCCACAAGGAGGACGGTCATTTCTGATGTTCTAGGTGGTTCTGCTCTTCTTTTTTAGGAAGAAACCTAATGGGTCCTAATGCTGAGATTCAAGGGCTACAGTGAATGGCAAATTCTGACATGTCACATTGAAATGCAAAGCCAGTGTACCAGCCTGTCTCTTTTGAATAAATCAATATGGCAATACTGACAATTTTCAAGCCTACCTCTCTATTATTCTGTATTTCCTCCCATTCTAAGGATGTCAGAACTAAAGAAGGACAAAAAAGAAGAAATAAAGAAAAAGAAGAAGGATCTCAATAGTGAATGGAAAACATCAAGCTAATCTCTTATCTTGGCATCCAACTCAATTCTTGGAAAAATAGTGCTTCGAATTATTTTTCAAATGATTAGATTCATGTCTTATGTTTGGACATTTAATTAGGCTTAAGGGAAAAAACACAGAAGTTTTTTAATACCATTCTGCTGTGTAAAATACTCAAGAATGTTTCCACCATATTAGGTAATTCCCGATCAAATACGCTTGTGATTCCAAGTGGCCTGGCCGGGGCGCCGAAGCACGCAACCGCCAGCCAATGCTAGCTCCGCGCAGCACGCATTGTGCCCTGCGTGCTTTAAAGCAATCAAACGAGTCTGCAAATGTTCTTCAAAGAATACATCTAGAATGTTACTTCTCTAAACATCTCCTTGGCATTCATTTTATTTTCCACTTTGAATTGCTGCATTTAGTTTTGTAATGACCTTCTATAGCAAGGAGGTTTTATTAACTCTTTGATCTTCTAGCTTTGGGATGAAAACAAAGAATATATAAATGAGCACTTTGTACACTGTCTTATAGAGGAGACCAGAAGAAAAAAGGAAATATGTTTTCATCAAACAGATTGGTCTGTGTGGAGACTTTCAGCCCTTCCTGTTCTTTTCTCTCTTTAAGCAAAACGCTTATCAGTGTTGTACATGTGTTTGTTTTAATGTTGTCTGAATAACTAGATCTTTGTTTCTCTTCTCTCTAGCGCCCACAGCTGAGGTGAGGGTCAGATATCTCTTTGTGGATTTTCTTTTTAAGGCATTCTCCATCATTGGTTTTTCTAACCCTAAGTGCCATTCTTGGGAAAACTGCCATCATCTTTATGGGATGAAGGCAGCCCTGCTCTGTTTCCAAGTGTTCCTTTGTGTGTGTCTCCGTGAGTGGGGCAGGGGAGCGGATCTGCAGTCAGGTAGTTGCCTAATACTTTGAGGAGAAAAAGATTGAGAATCTTTGAGTTCTGTACTTCAGTGTAACTGTGTCTATATATTCTGGAATGGAGTCTCAAAATTTATTTATCTTGCCCCTAAAGTCCTAAACTCATGACATTATTAATCTAGAGATGAGACACTGCCTTTCACAATGGCTGAATGTATTTTTACTCTTTGTCACCCTTTGGTTTGTTTCCTTTTACATACTCATATGATTCTATGTTTTTGGTCTTTGACACAACTTTGGAAGCAAAACTTTAGGTAAAATATTATAAACAACCAGCATTCTACGATAGAAATAAAAGAGTGAAAAGTTACTAATCAGAACAAACTTTTTCTTTTCCCAATCTTATAATCAGTCATTTATTAGAACATACACTTTCTTTAGCATCTTGACATCTGAAGCTCTTATTTGTTGTTAAATCTGAAGCAACTTGAACTAAGAGCCTGGGGACCTTCTGGATATGCTCAATTCAGACTCTAGAACAACAGGTGCTCCAGCTGATGCTGATAATGTTATCTGGTCCTTTTGTAGTGCCTTAGGTTTATTTGAAATGAAAAGCCTATTTTTTTTTTTTTTTTTAATCTCAAAATATTTTCATTTTGTTTTGGCTAAGGTTTTCTTTTACCTGACTCATGTAACACTATTCGCTGTTACTGGTGTGCTAAAAGTGATAAAGTAAGTGATCAACTTACTTTAGAGATGGAGAAAAATGAGTGATAGTTTACCTAGGTGCTTTGCCCAAGTAAAGCAGGCCCACTGTTAGAACCCACACCCTTTCATTTCCTGCTTGCTTTAATTTGCTTTTCTGGGTCAGACAAAGGGTGGGGAAAATGATCAACTATTGAAACGGGAGATATTCAGCTTTTCATCCTTGGTATTTTCTCCAGTGATGCTCTCATCTGTGACAGGAGTGCCTACCAGCTCGGTCAACCCCTTTTCACATCTTTGTTTTTTTGGGGAGAATATTCGTTCCTCATCCTAGCAATTATTTATATTGTTTTATGTTTATTTGTCTTATCATACTTCAAATTATAATTTCCCTAAGATGAAAACTTGCTTATGCTCTAGAATATGTTCTAAAAATATTTTGCAATGATATTAATAATGATAAATTACTGAAAACTGTGAGACTGCTTCTACTGGGAAATTTGTATTTATAGATAAGTTACTGACTTTGAAAGGGTGTCAGTCTGGCAGTTGTGATCAGAAAATAGTCTAAATTTACATATATATCAGGAATATTTCTAAACATTCTACTGAAATACCTTTCTATAACAAAGCAAGTATTGAGCAATCAACATTTACATACATGCAGTGCTTTAACCTTGGGTACAAAGCAAGATGATAAGCAAAGAGATTATTATTTATTAATAATTATAATTACTATATTAACAATAATTATAACTATATTATGCTAATATAGAATTATTAATTATATTATTACATTATTAAATGAAAATTATATATATACTATAATATATATATATGAAATACTGAAATTTGAGATCTTGAAATACTAATTGTTTTAAATGGTTCCAGAGAGATTGGAAAAGATTGGTAGAAAAAAATTAAATTACTTACAGAATTCTTTTCTATCTTTCCCTTTTTGTGGTCCATTAAAAAAAAAAAATAGTGCAAAACAGTATGACATTTATTCAGAGGCTAATAGCATTTTTAACCTATTTGATAATCTTAAACTATGTAATCGTAAAATAATATTGTGGTGGGTGTGCATAGGGTGTACTATTAAACAGCTGAAGAGGAAAGCCCTTTATCATGGACAATTATTTATGTAGATTTTTCATCCATGTTACTAGGTCAAAGAGTAAATTTGTTTTTCTACTTTGCAAAATGGTGGGGGCAAAGGAATTTAAGGATCAAGGGCTCTTGTGAAAAGTTCTGACTGTCTTGACGCTTGTGGAGAAAAAACCAAAAGGGCTCTTCGTTAAAAAATGGTGAACTAATTACATGCACTTATCTCTTCTCCTTTCACAACCTCTGCCAAAATGATAGTAAAAGAATAGCAAAGGTATTTGCCTCTAAGAAAAGAAAATGAGAAAGAAAAAAATAGTGAACATGGGATTTCAATAACTATTTGGAAGAAAAGCAGATAGAGAAGTATAAACAGATCAGAGGAACGGAGCCAGGAGTGTGCCCAAAAGCCCTGAGAGACTGAATGCAGAAGGGAGGGTGGAGTGCAGGGCTGGAAACTAGAGGGGTGAAAAGCTTGAATACAGACAGGGTGAACTCCCAGATCTCCTCTCTCCCTACACACACACACACAAACACACACTACTTTCACTCTCTCCCCAGCAGAAGAGAGGGGGTTATTCTCCAAAGCAAATGAACTATACTGGCTCTGGTTTCAAGGATCCCAGCCATAGCAGAGACTGAGGCTAACACACAGGACTGAAATAAATCAAAGTTTCATACTAAATTGTAAAACTTCTATCCCCTTCTCTGGCTCTGCTCTCAAAATGCTTGCAACCAGAAACATGCTTTCCTAGGTAGGAGGCTTCAAGAGAAGTCTCTAGAGAAATTGCATGATCCCCAAGAAAAGACCTATACAAACTGAAATTTGGGTTCTCCCAAGAAAATGCTGGTTTAGTCCTACAGTGAAGTATAGTCATCAGTAAGCTCTCACTGTACATGCAGAGTTTTCCCTTAGCTTTATAATGTTCTATGTTTAAAATATGACTAGGCAACTAAGGATCACCAGACACATAAGCAAAGTCTTCCATGTGAAAGACAGAAACAGAAAATCTAAAGACAGAGGGAAAGATAGTGACCGACAAAACACAGAAAAAGAATTCAAAATTATTATAGTCAGTATCTTCAGATATATGAGAAAAAAATTGTGTCCAAGAAGCAAGAACAGAATTTTATGAAAAAGAAATAAAAGAAATAACTTTTGAATATGAAAAATACAGTCTTAATTAAAAATTCAACAGAAAAGTAAAAAGATAAAGTTAAGAAAATGATTCAGAAAGTAGAGTAAGTCAAAGAATTGGAAAATAAGAGAGAAAAGATACGAGCAGAATTATCATCTATCTCAATATAATGACTATACAAAGAAAATATATTCCTTTTGTAATCGTGTTCATAAGTTAATGGTAGATATTCCATGTGGCTGGTGTTATGGCTCTCATGAATTTTGCAATGGAAGAAAATGCCACAACTTTATTGGGAAAGGTCTTCAGAGTGTTGAGAAATGGCCAAGCTGACTAGGTGCCAAAGTCAGTATGGTCCAGACTTGAATAAACACAATCTTCTGTGGATTCAAGGATTCAAGACTGACCGAGGTCACTGCTAGTACTGAGCACCCTAGGGTTGGTAGCCAGTCAATAAAGAGACCATTACAAGGACTGGGTCAACTATAGGGTCCTGGAGCCATTAATGAAATACGCAAAATTCTAGGGCTTCATTCATTCATCCATTGATTCTTCAAACATTTAGTTACTGTCATCCTTTCCTCTTCCCTGTGCCCTAAGACATTTGGTCTTTAATACACAAAATAACAAATAAATGCAGTTAATTGTCCTTGTAACCTTTTCTGATTCTTTTGTACTCTCTCTACTGCATTTTGTCTCCATCTCAACCCCTCCTCCCCTCTGCCTGAAAAAAGTCACATTATAAGTCTGTCTCATGCAGCACTGTCCATACAGTCATCTCAGAAATATTTGATATTAATTTGTATACATATTGTGGCATATGTGCTGTTAATAAAATATTCTCCTTGTGGACACAATAGGATTGTATTTCCTCTTCACTGAAATTAGGCATGGCCATGTGACTACTTGGTCAATAGAATTTGAGTAAAAGTGAATATAAATTGCTATAGCTTTTTCCTTCTGCCATGGTGACTGGAAATGTTCCAACTACTTTTCTGTTCGACTCAAGTGAGGATGATACAGAGCAAAATTCCAAGTCAACCCATGGAAAAATAGAGTGAGCAAGAAATAATCTCATTATTATTAATAATAATTAATTGCAGGGCAGAAATTGAGACACAGATGTAGAGAACAAACGTATGGACATCAAGGGGGGAAAGCCGCGGAGGGGGTGGGGTGGTGGTGCGATGAATTGGGCGATTGGGATTGACATGTTATACACTGATGTGTATAAAATTGGTGACTAATAAGAACCTGCTGTATAAAAAAAAAAAAAAGAAAGAAATAATCTGTTTTATAAAATCTCTGAGATTTGCGGATTGTTTATATTACAGCAAAATCTAACCTATTCTGACTGATACAAATATAATATAAAGAATATATAGCCTTGGGCTTCCCTGTTGGCGCAGTGGTTGAGAATCTGCCTGCCAATGCAGGGGACACGGGTTTGAGCCCTGGTCTGGGAAGATCCCACATGCCGCGGAGCAACTAGGCCCGTGAGCCACAACTACTGAGCCTGCGCGTCTGGAGCCTGTGCTCCGCAACAACAAAGGCCGCAATAGTGAGAGGCCCGCGCACCGCGATGAAGAGTGGCCCCCGCTTGCCACAACTAGAGAAAGCCCTCGCACAGAAACGAAGACCCAACACAGCCATAAAAATAAATAAAAATAAATTAAAAAAAAAAAAGAATATATAGTCTTTTCTCACCACCAGTCAGCCAATACATATGAGTGCCACTTTAAGCTTTCAGCCAGTGAACATTCACATGCCATTCTATGTTTTCTTTAATGGTACTTCCCTTAGTTGTTTTTAGTTCTGCCTTTATTTCTGGTGAAGAATTTTGAGTAATTATGACAAACCAAATGTTGGAAATGGTTGTTCTGGAGGTTTCACCTAAACTCCCTAATAGGCTAGATGTTAAAATGTAAACTTTCAAGGAAATGCAGGAAAGAGAGGCTAAAGGGCAACATGTAGAGATTGGTGGAAGACATTTGACATGACAAAGGGCAAGCATCACTGCAACCTGAAAGATGTTATTAATTGTATAAATAGTAGCCAGAAGAAACCATGGCCAAAGACAGGCCACAATTCAGGTGTTTGTTTGTTTTTGTTTTGTTTTTGGCCATGTTGTACGGCATGTGGATCCTAGTTCCCCAACCAGGGATCAAACCCAGGCCCTTGGCAGTAAGAGCGTGGAGTCCTAACCACTGGACTGCCAGGGAATTCCCACAGGTGTTTTGAAGATAGAGGATGTTAGTTATCTTTTGCTGCATAACAAATTTCCTCAAACTTAGCAGGAATTCAGAAGTGGTTCTGGCTCAGGGTCCTTCAAGTGTGAGGTGTGCCTTGCAACATGGATCTCATCATAGGGCTGCTTGAGTGTCTGCACAACATAACAGCTAACTTCTTCTAGAGCAAGTGATACAAGAGAACAGGATAGAAGCTTCAATGTTTCTGACCTTGACTCAGAAGTTACATTCTGTCATTTCCACAGTACAGGCATACCTCATTTTACTGTGCTTTGCTTTATTGCACTTCACAGGTATTGTTTTTACAAATTGAAGGTTTGTGGCAATCCTGCATTGCCAGATGATGGTTAGCATTTTTTAGCAATAAAGTATTTGTAAATTATACACATTGTTCTTTTAGATGCTATTGCACACTTAATAGACTACAATATAGTATAAATATAACTTTTATATGCACTGGGAAACCAAAAAATTTGCGTGACTCACTTTATTGATATATTTACTTTATTGCGGTGGAATAAACCTGCAATATTAGGTGGTTCCTTTATTTGCTGGAACCAAACCTGCAATGTCTCTGAGGTATGCCTGTATCCTACTTGCTACACAAGTTAACTCTATTCATTATGTAAGGAATTAACATAAGGGCATAAATACCAGGAGACAAGGATCATTCGTGGCCATCTTGGGGGCTGACTACCACACTAGAAGAGCCCTTGGCAAAGTGTAACTCAGGGATTGTATCTCCAAAGGTGATTCTGCTATAATGGCCTTGATGTTTGTAGATGTAGTGTTCCCATTCTAGAAACACAATCTATTCCATCCCATCTGCATCTACCCAATGGAATATAATTAACAAATTTCAATACAAAAAAAAATGATTGAGATGCCTCATGAGCTACTATTAGCTTAAAAAAAGATATTCTACCCCAATGTTCCATAGTATTTTATTATTATCTGCATAAAATTGAAAATAATTGAAAAGACCGAACTTCTGAAATCTCAACTAAATCTTTCCTTAAGTATATTATTTTTCTATCATGTAAATATCAAGATATATTAACCAAGAAAAGTTAAATTATAATTTTTCTAAAAGTAAAATTTGAAAAAAAATTAAGAAGAACATTGTACATTTACATTGTACAGCACTCAATGTCAGCAGCAACTGTACACTTTTGGAATAATTATTTCCTCAGATTATTCTGCAAAGATTGATAATCATCATTTTGATTTTGCTCCTTTTCTCATGTCTTTAAAATTGGAAATATTTCTTGATTTTCATTATAATGACAAATTCATTATATACTTTATATACATTAAGAATTTTCATTTGAATAAAAGTTTAAAGTTTTTATTATTCCATTAGAAAGACAAATATAATGAAGTATTTCAATTACAAATTTTTAGCAAAGACATTATTTCTACCCTTGTTTGAAATTGAATTAACATTCTAAAATTCATGTTGATTTCCTTTTTAAAAAAAAAGCTGAAGAAAACATCTAACATGATGGTGACAAGACCATAACCATCTAAATGGCACCAATGTTCCTTTCTACTTCTCAATCAGAAATGTATTTTATTGGCTGTCCTAGTTTACTGATGGGTCTCATTTCAAAATTTTTTTTCTAGTTTGGTTTGTTTATAATCTGGAATGCATTTCCCCATAGAAGTAATGTTAAGCATAATAGTGAGTTAACTAAATTAGTCCTCAGAAGCCTTCTTAACCATAGAATTCCTCAACTGAGTATTCTCCATCTACAGAATCTAATCCCCTTGTGTGGGAAAACTTAAAGATGGGGCTTGGTTGAAGGATGTGCTACAGTCTCTTGTGGTTTGATTGGAGAAAAAAAAAAAAGTGGTCTATATCTTTTTCCTTTTGTTCACTTCCTGGTGACTTAGACATATCTACCTTTTTCTTCCTACTACTGTTCCCTTTGTTTCTGCTAGAATTTATCTCCTTCTTTGTTTCACAATAGACACAGAACTTACTTCTTAAATAATAATAAAGTACCAGTAATCATAATAATAACAATAATAAAAATAACTAACACTTACTACTACAAATTACATGCTGGTCCAAGCATTCTGTGAGTATTATCTCATTTAATCTTATAACAACCCTAGATGTAAGGCATTAATATTATCCCCATCTTAAGGATGAGATAACTGAGAAGTATAGAAGTTGAATAACCTGCTTAAAATCATGGAGCCAGAAGGTGCTGGGATAAGAAGTTAAACTTAAGGAGTTTGAGAAGATAGATAGATATAGATAGATAGATAGGCACACAATTTACCTCTACTAAAATTAAAAACAGATGGAAATAAAACTACATCTACCTTATTTTTAAAAATTTAGCAGCAATGGGAAAAGCAAAACTTCAGAGGTCAGCAATAACTTGTACATTTCATCTCCATTTCAAAAAAAAAAACTTAACTTTTTCGAACAGAGGCAGTAGCTCTGGGTAGGCAAGGAAAGAAATGAATGCACTCTGACAGTGGGTTCTGGCCCGGGTGTGGCAAGCACAGCAGTTTGTTGGAGAGGTTGAAGGGAGCGACCCTTCCTTCTCCCTTCACTGCGGGACCAACCGGTCCCCACAGAACTTACCCTGAAGCAGCCTTCAACCATCGCTGGGGAGGATGCCAAGGGGGCTTTGGGGTTCTGAGTTTGCTGGGTGGGGAGGGAATCTAGGGTCAGGATACACTTAAGAGGACAATGTAAGAAAAGCAAAGAAAAGGTTAGGAAGCTAGAAAAACACCAAGTGGCACATATTTCCTTCTGTCCTTTCAAAAAATAATTGACAACATGTCTAAAGTGAAATTTGTAGGTGTAATGCTTTACAGAGAATTTAACTCAGTGAAAAGTCACTTAATCCTAATGTTATTACTTCATTTCTTTAATCCATTGTTGATAGCTGGGAACAGAATCAAACACCACAGACACCTCTGGAGAAAGTCACGAGTAGCTAGGAGACTAAGTTGTTCTCAGTCCAAAAAATTAGAAATCCTTCTCCATTGTGCATTCTTACATCCTTGCCAAGAAAATGGATACATTTCCCCACTAGGAACTGAACACGGTCACCTTGGCCCAGGTTGTCAGGATCTAAAACAGTAACAGACACTTGTCTACAGCAAGATGATAATATTGCTATCATCAAAGATTTCTAACATTTCTTTAAAAAGAAAAGGCATAGTAATATGTGGAGATTTAATGAATATTTAACAAATATGAGATGGAAATTTGGTTAGTGCCAGCTAAATACTTCTGTTAAAAGAAAAAATTAATAAATGAGCAAATAAATAATCAGTTCAACAGTCAAGTAGTCAATTGACTTCCTCTAGCTAGACAGAAAAGCAGTAGTTGCAACTGGGAATAAAATCCAGATGGCAGCCTGCAGGGCACAGATAAGGACTGGGCATATCTTCATAGGAGGTGTTGAGGTTCGCCATTGTAGGGGAAGTGGGACGTCTATAAAGAAGGTGAAAGTTTTCATATGGATAAACATTGCTGTGAGAGTTTGGAATTTGGAGATTCACTGCTGCTTCTGAAATGAACAGTTTTGTGACCTTGGGAAAATTATTTTTCTTCCTTGGGTCTGGTTTCCTCTACAAAGTCAGGGAGTTAGAAAAAAATCAACAATGGAGGGCCTACAATGCCTGAAATGCTTACTATCTGGCTCTTTACAGAAAAGTTTTGCCAACCCCTCACGTAAAATGTCTTATAGGATTAGTGCTCCTTGCAACACACGTAAGGATAATAGGCTAGATAATAGGCTAGATGATTACTCCAGTTCTTTCCCCCTCTATCATTTTATTCATGCAGTAAATGAACATTTCACTGAGCACTCATTTGTCTTAGGTGCTGTCCTAGGCCCTGGGACATAAAAATATGAACCAGTCATAGCCTCTGCCCTCAAACCGCTTACAGTCCATTAGAAAGATATATAAAAAAATAAGTGTAGGAGTTCCCTGGTGGTGCAGTGGTTAAGAATCCGCCTGCCAATGCAGGGGACATGGGTTCGAGCCGTGGTCTGGGAAGATCCCACATGCCGCGGAGCAACTGAGCCTGTGTGCCACAACTACTGAAGCTCGTGTGCCTAGAGCCTGTGCTCCACAGCAAGAGAAGCCACCGCAATGAGAAGCCCACGCACTGCAGTGAAGAGTAGCCCCCATTCACCACAACTAGAGAAAGCCTGTGCACAGCAACGAAGACCCAACGCAGCCATAAATGAATAAATAAACTTATAGAATAAAGTTAAAAAAAAAATTTAAAAAAAAATAAGTGTAAAAAAGTGTTTTAGGCTATACGATAGCAGCCTGGGTAGAGTTCAGGAGTGTGTAGAGGATGTCTTTTGGTTGAGTGCTTAGTCCACCCCCTCTTCCTGAGAACTGCCCACTCCAGGCACCGTGTTAGGAGTTGTGGTTGCAGAGACAGCACAACAGATTTGGTCCCAGCCTTCAGGGAGCTTAAAACCTAATGAGGGAGACAGAAATGCTTATGATTTCAATAAAATGTGACAAACATCAATGATGGAAAAGTATCAATGACTGATTTCTGACAAAACACATAGGAAAGGCACTTTACTCAGATTTTGAGGGTCAGGGACATTTTCCAGGACTAGGTAACATCGAAATTAGAAATTTCGGATTAGTAGGAATGAACTGAACAAAGATGGCAGGGTACCAGGGGATGGGGCATGGAGGAAGGATTCCGGGTGGGAGGAATGGCATGTGCAGCCGCTCTGAATTCTGTTCCTTCTGCTGACAAGACACTTAAGCTGGTGTCTTCTCCCTGCAGGGAACCTGAACTTCTACATGAGCCCATTCATTACACCAGGAATTCAGGGTTCAATTTTGAACACGTTGAGCTTAAACTGTCTGTGGACAACTGGCTTTGTCGAGAAGACAGTTATTTGGTTGTGAAACTCTGAAGACTGGTCTGGACTGGAGAAGAGATTTGAGAATAGCCAATGTAGATCATAAGTAAAAGCCTAAAAATGCATGAGACTGCATGGGTAATGGATGTAGAGTGAAAACCAACAAACCCAGGACATAACCCCAAGAGAAAACTAATGCAGAAAAGGAATCAGGGGAAATTTTTTTTTAATGTGAAGGAAAATCAGGAGAGTGCAACATCACAGACACCAAACTAAGCAAAAGTTCAATGAAGAGGGCTGGTCAACTGTGTCAGATTCTGCTAAGATGGTCAAGGAAGGCGCAGGCTCAAGGTGTCCACTGGATTTAGCAGAAAGGATGTTTTGGTCACCTTGATGAGAACAACTTCGAGAATTCGTGGGAACAAAAGCCAGATGGCAATAGGTACAGTCAGCGGCACAGAGGTGACAGCAGAAGCCACAAGTTCATGCGCCACTCAGGGAAATGACAGAGCAGAGGTGAGTACATTATTCAACCTCAGGATGAATTCAGGAAACAGAGAATTGTTAAAAGGTTATCATTGCTTGATTCAAGCTGAAAGTAACTTAATTGAATTCCATAGAAAATAATATGAATTCTTACCATTTAGGTTATCCACTTTATTGAACAAAAAATTGTCAATGAGAAAATTGAATCTTTTCTTTTAGTCATTAAATGATTACACTCTAGGCACGTTTGTTAACAAACAAAACAGAGGCAATTTCCTAATCTTTTAACCTTTCCATTTGTATAACAATTCAAAGTTCAAAAATATTTGTTCATTCTCAAAATCACAAACCCCAGGAAAGCATTGTTATTACTATTTTCTCCATCTTACACATGAGGAATCTGCAATCCAGAGGGATTGAAGTGGCCTTTCCTAGGTCACTCAGCACCTCCCAGTGGTATGGCTAGAATCATTCATTCAGGTCAATGAAACTTTCCCCTTACCTATTGTGTACCAGGCCTTGTGACAAGTGCTAGTTATGAAGATGAATGGGATGGTCCTGGTCACCACTAGTTCTCCCCACACTATGGCCACAGGACATCCTCTAGGACCCTACTGGGTGGAGTGATACAAGGGAGGCGGGGTGAACCATGTAAATGGGAGTGACACCAATGCCTTGTTTCAGAGCACGCCGACTCTTCCACCAAGGGCCGGGTTTGGGTGGTTCCTTGCATCCAAAGATTACAGCCTGCTGCAAAACTTAGCCCAAACCCCATATAGTGTCACCTTTTGATAGCTCATTATTGGCATGGAGTGAGAAACAAGAGGCTCAAGACAGATAGAACCTAGAAGCAGCTAGAGCAGGGGTCCCCAATCCCCAGGCCACCGATGCTACCGGTCCGTGGCCTGTTGGGAACCGGGCCGCACAGCAGGAGGTAAGCGGCGGGTGAGCGAGCGAAGCTTCATCTGCCTTTCCCCATCACTCGCATTACCGCCTGAATCATCCCCCCCACTCCTACCCCAGCCCTGGAAAAATTGCCTTCTACGAAACTGGCCCCTGGTGCCAAAAAGGTCTGGGACCACTGAGCTAGAGAAAAAGAACCCGTGAAGAAGGCTAAGAAACTGCCAGAACTTTAGGATGAAAATCAGGAAACATTGGTATCAGCTTCACTTGGAAGGGAGATTGGTTCTAGGAGGGAATTCTCCACAGTGTCAAGTGTCACAAAGAAGTAAGATGAAGTTTGAAACATGTCCATTGGATTTTGCCAGTAAGAGGTCATTGATGACCTTGCCAAAGCACTGTTCATTGGCCAAAGATAGTTGTACAAGTTGTTGACTGAACCAGGATACCAGCCTTCATTCTGCTCATGAAATCATCCCCCAGAGGAGGGGATGCATTTTTCCTAATTGGGACAAAGGCACCAAATGCGCTTATGAAGAAACTGAGGGTTTCAGTAGAGTCGGGGGGTGTGGGGGGCAAAGCCCTATCACAGTGAGTTGCAGACTAAGCAGGAAGAGAGAAAAATGGTACATTCTAGGGTCCAAGCTCAGTATTCCTAGTGGGCAAACTTAAGCTGCCAAAAAGAAGGATTTTCACCATGGAGGGAAGTGGCGAATCAGAGGAGAGGTGTTAGAAGAACAAATGGAAAAAGTAAAGGGAGAAGGAAGTGCTGTGGAGTATGGGCTGTGGCTTTTATTGCTAATAAAACCTAGCTGTTTATTCCGCTCATTCTTATTTCTGTAGAGCTCCACAGCGTTTTGAAAGTTGTTGCATGTTGCATTTGATCCTTAAAATACCTTAGGAGATAGGTAATGCAGCATTCCTGTCCCTCTTTCGCACCTGAGGAAACAAAATACAAAAAGTTCAATTTTAAGTATATTGTAATGGACCAAGGATGGCTCTTGCCTGCAAATTCAGGTGCCCGTCCTAGCACTGCCACTTAGGAGCAAGTTACATCAAATCACTGAGCCTCCATTAGCATGACTGTTGAATGGAACACACAGTGTCTGCCTTATAGAGACGTGAGATGAGACGTACAAACACCTAGGAGAGAGCAGAGCAGAGAAAATCAACATCCATGAACTCCCTCTTCTCCTCTTCTCCACCTAGAACTCATAGTCAGGTTATCTGACTCCAGGTTGATAGTTATAAAGTGCACGGCTGCTGTGGTTATTTACTCATTTATTCATTTTCTAATCTATGTAAGTTTTTGTTTAATGATTATCCAAGAGACTTACTTTGTAGAAATTAAGTTCCTTACTGTTTTTCAGTAAGGAAAAAGTTTTTTTTTTTTTTTTTTTTACTGTTTTCAGGGATTCAATTAGAATCCCTCCAACTATGTTATTAGAATTTTGGACTACTTCTTTAAAATTACCAACCTTGTTTCCTGCAGGTGTACTGAGAGGGCTAATAGGGGTTTGCGGTTTTCAGGGAATGGAAAAGGCTGAATGCATTGCTTTTGTGTTAAACTACAGTATTATCAAGATGCAAGAATTATTTCAGATTTTATGGCTAACATTTTATTGTGCATCACATGCACTTCTGCTTGTGTGATTAGAGAATATAAAGATTGGGAACAGACGCAGGGAAAAAAATCACCTTGCATATAAACTAAGAAATTGTCATTATAATTCAAAAATCCTTTGCAAAAGCAGTAAGTATGAGTTTAACTTGTGATATAAATGGCATGTAACTTTCTTTATATAAATACATAACATATATATATATATATATATATATATATATATATACACACACACATATATATATGCTGGTGTTTTAGTGTCTTAAACAGTGGTTGCTTATGGAGATATATTCTGGTAACAAAGAATATAGCATTTTCAAGTTGATACTAACATTTTAACTCCAAATAGAGAGTAAAAGCAATGGGAATATTTTTTCATATTTTTAATACTGTAGTGCTGCTGACATCATTATCCACTGGTCATGATAGTCTCAAAATGCACACAGTATTTGTATGACCTGTATAATGAAAAAAGTGTTCAAAGACGGGATAATGTACAGCTTCTTTTGGGTATTTATTATCAGATTATTGTACTGTGCATCTGCTTTAAAGAATCTGGTCTTGCAAACAATATGTACTCTTCTTCCAATATCATACCACACCGTGTGCTAGACGTGGCTACAGAGAGTTCTCTCTGAATTTCTGGGTCTATGTAAAAACCCGTTTGCAGCTAACCAATAAAACAAAAAAAGGAAACTTGCAAACAGCTGGTTCATATAGACTTTTCAAAAAGCTTATGTTCTGATCCATAATATGTGTGGAATTTGTATTAGGTCTGGTGAAAGAAAATGGAAGTTACTATAGCTGTGAGTTAAGAAATTAATTCCAGGAAAAGAAATAATATCTCCTTTCTTAGAAGATAGCAACAAAATGTGTTCTTGGTGTGGATGCACTTCTTGATTTTGTGTTATTGGCTATGAAATACATGTGCCTGGAAGAGCGATAGCATCCAATATGAAATTATTAACAGTTTCATCACTCTAATATGGGAACTTCCCTACTCATAATGTTCTAGTTTATAAAGATAATTGACTACAGTGGAACTCGTCAAGGTAGTAAAGAAAGATTTTACAGATTTGCAGACATTCTTTGCGTGTGTGTGTGTGTGTGTGTGTGTGTGTGTGTGTGTGTGTGTGTTCGAGTTCACATATAATAGTTTAGTAAAGTGCAAAGTCAGTCTTGTTTTGGGGGGAAAGAATATTGTAGTTTTACAAATAATAAACTTGGAAAGAAACTTGTTTGCTAACAAATTCAGTTATCTTATGGTTAAAATCATTATATTTCAGAAATTGTATTTACTTGGGTTTTATCCTTACTCCCTATATCCACCTTTGAATAGAGCTCTACTATATCACTGTATTTAGCCACCATTAACAGGCGTTGTAGTGGAACAGTCTTTATTCCTTTTCCTGTTAAAATTGTCTGACTCCTTCCTTTTTACTAAAAACTGCAATATCATTTAAAAATATATGGTTTGGTACAAGAATGGCAACAAAATATGATTCCTACTGGTTCCCTTTGTCATAGGAGATCATAGGGATCCATAACTTTTTTCCAACTTCACTTTAATTCAAAGGCCAACCCCAGTGCCTCTGTATTTAATAGGCTTCTAAAGAAGATTCTTGTACAAACTTTACATTTATTATTGAGAATAAAAACATCAGCAACAAATAATTGTGCTGATTTTTCTAATACTGTGATTACATGGTAGAGCCATAACACAGAGTTGAAAAAAATCCAGTCCGGTCTCTTTTAGTAAACTAGAACTAATTTAATGATTAATTCAATATTATATCAAGCTGTGCTGAATGACAAAAGACACTTTTCATAACTTCTGTAACCACTCATGCATTTATTCATAAAAACAGAATAGATGCTCCTTCCTTAATTATTCTTCCTTTACTTGGTATCCTTATTTGAAAAAAGTTAGAATACCAAAGTATAAAAATTAATGTGCTGACATTATTAATAATACCCCCAAATAAATTTCCAGATCTCTAATTATTGGAGACTGGTTAAGTAAGTTAGAGTATACCCATATAATGGAATAGCATGCAGCCACGTTAAGGGACGTTGTGGAAGAATATTTATTGAAATGGGAAATTGGTTACAGCGTAATTGATAAGAAAAGTAAAAGCAGAATATATGGCATAACTTAATGGTAATGATATACCAAGATCTTAACAGGAATTATATCTGGGTAGGAAGATTTTGATGATGACTTTTTCAATTCCATTTTTCCTTTGTGCTTTTCTGCATTTTTAAAGTTCTCTGCATTGGCTGTTTAGTAGTTTTCAAATCGAAGGAAAGTTATTAAGACCACCTCATTAAACGGAAGAGGAATAAGTGAGCACAGAGGCAACAACCAGTACTTTGTCAGTCGGCCTGATGCTGGGTTCATGCCCATCCTCCCTCTTCTGCCACCAAGCTCCCTTGGTGACAAGTGAGAAAAGAGGACTGGCTATGAGCCTATCCCTGAAACATTCTCGGGTTTGATTAAGATTGCTCAACCTAGTGGAAGAAATTTATTTTCTGATTATCATTATTTAGCTTTTTCCCAAACATTGGGTTTAAATATCCTTTTTCACTATTAAACATATACCAATAGAAACTGCTGTGTGACTATCAGGTATATAACAGTGCTTTTACAGAACATGTATAAAAACCACTATCTTCATTTTAAAGCCATGCTTTGTAAAGTATTTTGCAAAGGCAAAAAGCACTTTCAACTTATTTTGCAAACTAAGAGGGAAAGATCATTTCTGTTAACCTTTATCTTTACTCCATATTAAATCATCTGGCACATCTGTCATTTCCCCTGGATTTGGCATTTTCTGCACGTTGTTAATGCTGATTCTATCTGGTCATCTGCCAAAAGGACATCAGGTGTCAACAGTCGCTTCTGTGTTCCAGAGTTCCTAAAAGAAATAAAGACATATACCTTTGGTTCAAAAAAATCTGTGATAAAGTGACAAATTCTTATAGCATATTTAAAACATATTTTTTTACCTTAAGGACGCTGAATTTACAGTATAATTTTGTTAAGTATACAAGTTCTTCCATAGTTAGGTGAGCCAGAGAATAAAGATATGTCTGGAACTTAAGAATGCTCCCTTCAAGAATTAATATTGTTAAAATGGCCATACTATCTAAAGCAATCTACAGATGTAATGTAATCCCTATCAAATTACCCATGATATTTTTCACAGAACTAGAACAAATAATCCTAAAATTTATATGGAACTTAATAATTATATGTCAATTAATCTTTGACAAAGGAGGCAAGAATATACAATGGAGAAAAGACAGTCTCTCATAAAGGTGTTGGGAAAGTTGGACAGCCATATGTAAATCAATGAAGTTAGAACACATCCTTTCACCATACACAAAAATAAACTCAAAATGGCTTAAAGACTTAAATATAAGACATGACACCATAAAATTCCTAGAAGAGAACATAGGCAAAACATTCTCTGACATAAATTGTACCAATGTTTCCTTAGGTTGGGACTTCCCTGGTGGTGCAGTGGTTAAAAATCCACCTGCCAATTCAGGGGACACGGGTTTGAGCCCTGGTCCAGGAGGATCCCACATGCCATGGAGCAACTAAGCCTGTGAGCCACAACTACTGAGCCTGCGCTCTAGAGCCCGTGTGCCACAACTACTGAAGCCTGCATGACACAACTACTGAAGCCCGTGCGCCTAGAGCCTGTGCTCCGCAACGAGAAGCCACTACAATGAAAAGCCCGCGCACCACAATGAAGAGTAGCCCCTGCTCGCCACAACTAGAGAAAAGCCCACGCTCAGCAATGAAGACCTAATGCAGACAATAAATAAATAAATAAATAAATAAATAAATAAATTTAAAAAAAATGTTTCCTTAGGTCAGTCTTCTAAAGCAATAGAAATAAAAGCAAAATAAACAAATGGGACCTAATCAAACTTACAAGATTTTGCACAGCAAAGGAAACCATAAACAAAATGAAAAGATAACCTACAGACTGGGAGAATATATTTGCAAATGATACGACCGACAAGGGCTTAATTTCCAAAATATACAAACAGCTCATACAACTCAATAACAAAAAAACAAACAACCTAATCAAAAAATGGGCAGAAGACCTAAATAGACATTTCTCCAAAGAAGACATACAGATGGCCAACAGGCACATGAAAACATGCTCAACATCTCTAATTATTAGAGAAATGCAAATCAAAATTACAATGAGGTACCACCTCACACCGGTCAGAATGGCCATCATTAAAAAGTCTACAAATATCAAATGCTGGAGAGGGTGTGGAGAAAAGGGAACCATCCTACACTGTTGGTGGGAATGTAAATTGGTGCAGCCACTATGGAAAACAGTATGGAGGTTCCTCCAAAAGCTTAAAGTAGAGTTGCCATATGATCCTGCAATCCCACTCCTGGGCTTATATTCAGAGGAAACTATAATTCAAAAAGATATAGGCACCCTAGTGTTCATTGCAGCACTATGTACAATAGCCAAGACATGGAAACAACTTGTGTCCGTCAATGGATAAAGAAGATGTGGTACATATATACAATGGAATACTATTCACCAATTATGCCATTTTAGCAACATGGATGGACCTAGAGATTATCATACTAAGTGAAGTAAGCCAGAAAGAAAAAGACAAATACCATATGATATCACATATATGGAATCTAAAATATAACACAAATGAATTTATCTATGAAACAGAAACAGACTCACAGACGTAGAGAACAGACTTGTGGTTTCCAAGAAGGAGTGGTGGGGAAGGGATGGATTGGGAGTTTGGGATTAGCAGATGCAAACTATTATACAGAGAACGGATAAAAAAGAAGGTCCTACTGTATAGCACATGGAACTATATTCAACTATATTCAGTATCTTGTGATAATGGAAAAGAACATGAAAAAGAATGTTTATATATGTATAACTGAATCACTTTGCTGTACAGTAGATACTAACACGACATTATCAACTGTATTTCAATAAAATAAATTAAAAAAATACTCCCTTCAAATATTAGGGTTTTATTGAATTATTGTAAATAGAATGTTGGGAAAAATGGCCTAAACTTCTTGTTTTTTTCCCCTAACAGGTGCTTTTAGAAGACAATGAAAAGGTAATTCAAATGTAATTAAAAATAATCACCTGGTAGAGAAATAATGTATTCAAATAGTTCTAACTAAATAGGTTTGGATTATCTAATGATAGATATGATGATGTACTTTTCTTAGGAGACTATTCCCATAGGAGTCAAGAGCCATGTCAGCTCCACCCTAAACCAACAGTGTGACCTTGAGCAAAACCCAGAACCTCTCCAGGTTAAGTTTCCTTAGTCACACTTTACACAGTAATTTTGATCACATGTTTGAGTACATGTTTAATGATAAAACTGAATATTTAAGCCCACAATGATGAAGGATTGGACAGATAACGTATTAGGTGCATTCTAGCCTGAAATTCATTTGGTTTTATATATGTATACATATGTTATATATAACATTCATAAATTTTAAAACGCGGTTATACTAGCAATGAGAACTTATATATCGTACTGCCTCATCTTTCTATTTGCAGCCAATTACCACCCAATCTAATGTTTCACTGTATATAAATTCATTTATTCTTTCATTCATTTCAAATATGTGATGATATAGCTATGAAATCAACGTTTGGTTGTTTTGAATAACCCCAAAACAGCAAATAATTTAAAAATCACTTCCACTCGAGTTTGGAATCTATTACATGCATTGTTTTTCCAGAAAATTTACCTCATAATTATGTTGTGTGGGAGTGAAATGAGTTTCTATTCCAAATTCACACATTGAGTTCTGACTGCTGGGTGATGAGAAGCATCCAGGGTTAACACTGGCCATGTTGCCACGGGTAATTAGGACTGTTTGTGTGTGTCTTTAACTCTGAATTTGGTATCGACTCTTAGGAGTCCAGGTCACCATCTAATGTTTTATATCCTTTTTTGGACCTTGTCAGGATATCACCCTTCCTTTCACAAATTTTATACACTCTGTGTTTTGCTTTTGGAAGCTTTGTTTTTCATACTCTAAGAGTATTATCTTCTCTGCTTCTGGGAGAGTTACCGATCATGATCAAAAGTGAGAGATCCTTTTAAAAAGAGAATTCTTTCTAATACTTACTGTATTTATAAGACATTATTACATAAGAATAATTCTTGATCTTCCTCCTAAACCTTCATCATAATCACAACCCAATTCAAGTCAGCCTCGATACAGATTCTCTTAAAGGCTGCTCTTTTCACCTGGTGAATTTCTACTTCCCTGGTTATCATTCACTGTCAGAACTTTGAACAGCTCTCACTCTATTCTATGTATCTGTTCTCTGGTCAGTCTCTTTTATCCCATTCCCAGATTTTTAAATTTTAAATGGTTCATCTCAACCAACAACCTCAAAAGTTTTGATTTTGTGTATTATGATACTTCCAGGATCCATTTCCCAGAGCTAGTACAATGTATTTTGACCACCAAAATACTGTCACCTGGATTTATCAGGCCATTTGCAGTTGAAACATTAATTATTCCACAAGGGCTCAGCCTCACGTTACTTTTAGTATAGTGTTATTCATTGCTAAATTTCTAAATACACTTATTTAAAACTTCTGGGGCTCCATCCATTTATTTATAAATTCAGCAAATATTAACGAGTGTTTACTATGGGACAAAGCTGTTCCAGCTGCTATGGATACTGGGGTTAAGCAGATCAAATGCCTGTGCTCATGGAGGATATTTTTCAGCTAAGAGAGTTGGACAATGAAATAAAAAAGAAAATATCAGATTATGATAAAGCTAAGAAGAAAAATAACAACAACAGGGTAATGGATAGAAAGTTTTCAGGTTAAGATTTAGATTACGTGGTCATGGAAGACATCTGAGGAGGTGACATTTGAGTTGACCCCCAAATGACCAACCCCCTGTACCACCCCCCAAAAAAGCAGCCAAATGTGGACATCTGGGGCATTCGAGGGAATCCAATTGCCTTGAGGAGCTGTGAGCTTGGTGTGTTCACAGGAGGGCCCTCTGGTTGGAACACAGTGAGTGGAGAGGAAGAGGGGAATGAATCGGGGTCTGAGAGGCAGGTGAGGGCCAAATCATGTAGGGCACACAGGCTGTGGAAGGCGACAGCAGTGGGAAGCCATTCGAGGGTTTTATTTAAATGTCCGCTCTAATTCATATTTGTAAAAGACTCTTTACTGAGCATAGAATAAACTATACAACAGCCAAGGTGGAAGCGGGAAGCTCAGTTTTTGCCATCACTCAAGTGAGAGATGGTGGTGTAGACTGAGGTGGTAGCTATGAAGACGCTGACAAACGGACATATTCAGGATGTGTTTTGAAGGCGCCACTAATAAGATTTCCGAAGGGTTAACTGCACATAAAGGAATTATTTAGTGAGGAATGATTCCTAGATTTTCTGCCTGGACTCCTGTGTCGATGGTGGTGCAGTTGGCTACAAGGGAGATGGCTATGGGAAAGGAAGTGGTTGGAAGGGGCAGGCCAAGCATCAAGGTTTGGACTTGTTAAGTTTGAGACGCCTGTGAAACTTCCAGTGGAGCTATCAAGCAGGCGGTTGGCCTTTGAGTTGGAGGTCAGGTGAGGTCAGGGCTAGCTATATAAATATGGAAGGATAACTGAGATAAAATAAAACAATACATTCAAATCTTCATTTTTAAAGATAGCACTCAATATGATCTGTTTTCTCTTTTGTGGGTGGGAGGATTGGGGAGGGAGTCTAGCCATGTTGCTCCGAAAGTAGAGGTGTATGCAGAAAGCCATCCTCTTGAGGTAACCCTTTGCCAAGTACTTTAATTTTAACGATGGAAAATCCATCATAGCAACTTCATTTTGAAGTGCTTAGGTGATCAGGGGAAAGAGAACCTTCTCCTCACTCTCAGATTCTGACTTAAGAATCTCCGTAGGAAAAGCTGTTCACACAGTAGCTGCAAATATTATTGACATCACAGTATATCATCCAAGAACAAGGGTCAGAAATTCCACAAGCAAACATATTCTTGTAAGATTTCCTGGCAGATGTTATAGATAGAAAAGTGCACACAGAATTCCAATAAGCAGATAAATATTTGCATGGTTTTCTATAGAAAAAAAAAACCCCACATTTTACGTCTTTAAAATTGCTTCTTTGCTTGTTATCACTAGAGGAGTGATATCAGGGCCTGGCACCCAAAAGATGTATGATGACATAATAGACAAAAGACCACTGTCATTTCTTGACACTTTTTAGTAAATTCTCTTAAGTATTGCAGAGATGTATAACTTGGTGACCCTACATGATTGTGCTAAAACCATCATTCCATATTTTAAAATTCGACAAGAATTTTTGGGTGCATGTTATACAAATTTTGGTTTTTTAATGTTAACCAAGTGCATCTTGCCACATTAAAGTTTTTTAGAATGTGAAAAAGAGGTTTTGTATTTCCATGCGTCATTGCTAATTATAATTAGATCAGAATCACTTGAAAATTTTCATTGCCCCTTTCATTATGACTAAAGATAGAGTTGGACAAATAAATAAATGTCCAATTCAGTGAATTACCCAGTGGTGGGTACATATCTTGTTCTTTGTTGAATTATGTTTTGTTTTAGTGTTGTAGTAAGTCCTTCCTGAAGGGGTCCACTTGTGATCCCCGAGGACGCAGGATGTTATAAAAGTGTAGCTACTGCAACTAAAGAAAACTCCTTATTCTCTCTCCCAGCCATATGCATTCCAATCACTCTTGTACAATGTCAAATAACAAGCTTTGAAGTCATGGAGTCTTCTGTCAGTAGAACTAATTCTACCAATTCACTGTTCTCTTCTTTCTTTTAATGCACATAACTATTAATCTGCATCAGGCGCCTTTTTAGCCTAAAAAAATTCTAACGCCATAACAATCTCACTCATCAGTGTTTCAAATTCTAGGAAAAGTATTCTTGTTATTACTTGACATATGTGCAACATTTAATGTCTGTTATTTAACTGCTGTTTATTTGCTCTTTGCCTTTCAAGTGAATTGTGACATTTTCTTTTCCATTGTCTTATTAATAATGATCCAAATGCATTGTGGGAAAAATAGTCATCGCTAACTACAAGGCAATAGAAAAACTCCAATTCTTATTGCACAAGTGGAAATTCAAAATGAGACTCATAAATTTGGGTAAAAAAAATCATTTATTTATTCGATGCATTTATTATGTCCCATGTGCTAGTGATTGGGAATATAAAGATGATATGACACAGTGCCTGCTCCCAAGAGGCTTAAGATGTAGTTGAGTGAAACGGACATACGAAAGAGTAAGCACATGAAAGTATTTCATGAACTAAGATGGTAGTATGCGGAGGAAGGGAGGGAAGAATTTTCAATTCCGTCCTAATAGACTTCATAGAAAAAGTGTCTTAAAGCTTTGTGTTATCAAGGAAAACAAACCACATTTTCAGCATAATCCTCATCCTTTTCACTGAATAGTTTTATTTTTAAAAAGCTATCTTTAACAATGTTTTGCCTCTATGATGCCAAAGCAATCTTTTAAAAAAATAAAAATTTGAACAACTCATTTTTTGGTTTACCAGGATGTTCTTTTTCAAACCATTTGGTTGATAATTACAATAAGTAGTTTGGGCATGATTTAGACTTAGTCTAGATTCTTGCCCGAAAACTCCAAACTCTGAAGTTACTGAGTTTGTTCCCGTTATCCAGCCAGGTGATTCCCTCAATATAACCGAATTCAGTTCAATTATCATTTGAGTACTGTCTTGTAGCTATGAAAACATACATCTGTCTGTTTGTTTTTAAGACCCAATATAAATTCTACTGTTTTTAGTTTATATATAGGCCTAAGGACAAGGTTTTGCTTGCAGATTTTTTTCTTTGACTTTTCTTTCAGAGAGGAAACAGAATGTCACTAAATAATAAGGGGAAATAAGCAGGAGTTCCAAGAAAAATGAAAGGAGAATGAGTACAAGAAAGGTTGAATGTTGATTTACCACTTTTGAAAAATACAAAAATCAATCCTGGTTATTAATCTTGAAATTAGCTAAGCTTTAGGCTTTTCTTGTTTTAAAATTTGAGAGTCCCCTTTCTCACTTCTCATCTGCCCCTCAACATAAAGAGTTCTGTTCCCACCATTTCATTTTAAATCGCTCTTGACAAGGTCACAATAAGTACCTTGAAGATAAACCCAATGGATCCCTTCCATCCTTCTTTTATTTGAGCTTTTGGCAATTTTTGACCTCATTGGCAACACCTGTGTTCTTGAAAGATTGTCACCCCTTGACTTACATGATTCTCAATTTCCTTTCACCTATTTGGCCACTCCTTCAAAACATACTTGTAATACTATTTCTTTCAAATGGGTGTGTTTCAGTGATTGGTCCCAGGCCCTCTTCTCTTCTCAGTTTATACTGGAAGTTCTCAACTTTTTTTCTTTTTTGGAGTCACTGATGCCTTTGAGAATCTAAAAAAAAGCGATGCACTCATTCTCCAGAAAAATGAACATAGATGCATACAAAAAGGTTTTGTGCATTATTTAAGTTGGTTCACAAGATAAGAGACCCTCTCCTGCTCCACACAATTTGGTAGTATAATATTCACTTACCATCAACATGCTAATTCCCAAATTTAGATTTTCAGCAAAGATCTGTTGTCCTCTATGTCAGACTCTTATATCCAACTGCTTATTGGACTTCTATCACATGCCCCCCAAACACCTAAAACCCAACATGTCCAAACTATAACTTATCATCTTCTTTCCCTAAACCGTACCTCCTCTTTTGTTTTATATCTTAGGACGTGGCACCACCAACAATCCAATTATGTCCAGAAACCTCTCCTATCCATCACAAGAACTGTGAATGCTACCTTCAAAATGTCTTTTCAATACCTCCATTTCTTTGCACCCCAGTGTCTACCAACCTCACCAAGCTCCACCTTTTTCTCTCTCTCGACCTACTGCAAACGCCTACTAACTGGTTCTTCTGCCTCCAGCTTTTTTCTTTTGTAATGTCTTCTCTGTGTCTTTGCAAATGCAAATTGGATGATGTCACTTCCCTCCTGGCTTCACAGTATCCTTCTTCTATTCATAAACAGATTTACCATCAAACCTGTTTTATAGTTAGAAGAAAGTTGATACAAAGAATGTTTAACTGGCTCTCTGTAAGCCCCAAATCATTCACTAAAAGGACACAGAGCTAACATCTTCTGATCTTGTCCCAATTTCTTTTTTACATGATGAGGGTTGTATTAACACCTGCCTTTCCTAGGATTTTATGAGGAAAAAAAAATGAGGCAGTAACAATTCTAACAACTTCCATTTGCATAGTGCTTTGCAACTTACAAGATGCTTTCATATATGTTTCTTTGCAATGAATGTGAGAGTACTTTGAAACACTGAAACTACAAGATAAATAGAACATTTAAAAAATGTTTCCACGTAATATTTCATATATGAAAGTCACTGAGAATCAAGGTGATAGGACAGGAAAGAGAACTAATGTTTCTGAAGTTCAGCTCTCAGTAAGCTCTTTCCTACTGTCAGCCCACAGCCCTGTGTATAGCTAGAGGTCATCCCAGAGAGCCATGGCCCCTCCCATCTGCAGATGGGCTAAGTAATTTTAGCGTCTAGACTGCCTACACTGGCCCTTGAAAAGTCACATTTAGTAGAATCTTTAAAAAGCATCCTCTTTGTTCAGAAACTATTCAATCTGGAATATGATCTCTCTGTGACTTCGTGCTACTTGTGGCAGTAATTTTATCTTTTAGTAGAAAGGCTGCAATAATATTATGTCCTTGGAGGAAAGTAGGAAGGGAAAAAAATTTCACATCACAGTGGGTGACTCAAAAAATACAAAAATTAATATAAAAAACCTTCAGAAAAGGCATAGAAATGTATGTACAAAACTGTTCTTTTCCTTTTTTTAAAAAAAGAGTTTTACTTGTCTTTTACAGGAGATTTTGAAAAACTTAGGGAAAGCTACTTCAAGCTGGTTGTTTAGAGGAGACACTTTGTAGTGGGAAAATATGGGCCTTGGCATAGTTTAATCCTCCCCTCTCTCCACAAAGTGTGAGCACATCTTTCTACTTGACCCGAAAGCCTGAGCAGAGGAAGAGGCGATGGGACAGGAAGGCATGAAAAGTGCTTGAGACTGGTTTTGTACCCATGTCTAAACCAAGAGATTCATGTCACCCCAAGAAAGATCCACAGGGCCTTTGCACTGGAAACAGCAGTGTTGTGAGCAGACCACTGAGTGTTGGAATGTAGGGGGTCCAGGCTCCACTGGCACCTACAAAACAGCCGTGGTATGTAGACAGAGGTACGACCACTTCTATGAGGCTAATATAGCCAGTTCCAGAGTCTTCAGAGGGGTAAGTAAAAGGTCCTTTCAACCCTGCAATCACAGTCACGAAGATCTCAAATTTAGACTTTTGACATTATTTCCAAATGAGGTCACACATGCAGCTGCAGAGCCATACTGCCAGGATTGAAAGAAGTTCATTGTGTCATTTTAAACTAGTGTCTTGCCACTGAGACATCACTGTGACAGCTCAAAGTCCCGGCATCTCCCACCTGAATTATTGCAAGAGCCACGGGAATTATCTCCTTACCTCCACCCTTGCACCTCTACCACCTGTTCTCCAAAAAGCAGCCAGAGCAATTCTTTAAAACGCAAATGTCATAACTCTGACGGCAACCTCCAGTGTCTTCCCATCAAACTTAGAATAAATCCAAGTTCCTGGTTCAGCCTATACAACACGGCGTGATCTGAACTCGAGCCACCTGCCCTGCCTCCTTTCAGTCAGCTTCCCTGTGCTCCAAGCAGACTGATCTTGCTATTTCTGGAACATGGCAGGGATGTCCCCACCTCAGGGCCTTTGCATTTGCTGTTCCCTTGCTTGAGAAACTCTTTCTCCCAGATATTTCATTGCTTCTTCCTTTCATGCAGACCTTTCTTCAGAAAGGTGTTCTCTGCACAACTTATTTAAAAGAACACCTCTGTCACTCTCTATCCTTAAGGCAGGATGCCTTAATTTTCCTGCACACACGCACATCCACATTTATTTAGCTTATTTGCTTTTTATCTTCCTCACAAGAATATAAGCCCCATGAAAGCCAAAGACTTTGTTTTGTTCACTGCTGTATCTCTTGTGCCTAGAATAAGTGCCTGGAACACAGTAGGTGCTCAATAAATATTTTGGGGCCTGAACAAATGAATGGTCATTGGATCATAATGCCTATGACGTACTAAGAGTTAATTTATCTCTTGCATATATTTTGTAATAAAATCACTAAACTGCTAAATATAGATGCTGGAACATGGTAGTTTAGGGAGAGCTGCACCCTTTCCCGCCCCACGCCTAGCTTCCTGTCCCAGCCTCCCGTGCTGCAAGGGGCCGCATGCATACATATGGGACAGTCCAGCTGCTTGTCTAAGCCCTGGTCACACTGCTTCCACCCAGCCACCCCTTACAGCAAACTGCCACCCTCTGGAAACTCCTTTGGCACAGGGCATGTACACTAGCAGCAGGCCTGCCCTGCTGGGAACACACTGTTTGGGTGGGGAACACTGGCGTTCTGGGCGTCTGAAGCAGGGTCTCTAAGGGAGAGAATGGGCTATAGTGGACGTGTCCTCCCGCGGTGGGAGGGGCATAGCTGAGGGACAAATGGAGCAGAATCCTTTAAAACTATCTAGCCACTAGTCACTTGTTGCTATTTAAAGTAAATTTTGAATTAATAAAAATTTAGTGAAATTAACCCTTCAGTTCCTCAGTTGTACGAGTTACATTTCAAATGTTCCGCAGCCACATGTGGCTAGTGGTGACCAGATTAGTCACTCTGCAGATATACAGCCTTTCCATAATCGCAGAAATTTCCAATAGACAGCACTGCTCTCAAGCATGGGCCCTTGAAACCTCTTGCCCAGGTTTAAGTGACATCTTCTATAAGCTTTGTGAAATCAACTCAGTTTCTTCAGAAAATATTGATTGATCATCCACTGTGTTCCATGGGCTACATATGAGTTACTGGGAAATCAGAAATGGACAAGGCACGATTTCTGCCTTCAAAGAGCGTGCCAGCTCGAGCAGTCCTGTAGCTGAATCACAGACAGAAAGTAAAAGGGTCATAGCCCATCACATGATGGAATCTTGGCTCTGGTTCTATTTATGCAGCTTCAAGCAGAACAGAGGTGTTCTCCGGGAAGTGAAATACAGGAAAAATGGTGTCAAAAAAGACAAAAACCAATCCAGCAACATGTAAATCAAAGGAACACTAGACCCAGCACCACTTATGCAACAGAAACTTCTGCCTTCTAAATTAGAGTCACAGAAACTGGCCCATCTTACTTCATGAAGCTTGTTTTGTCTTGTTTTTTAGAATAACTGAAGAGAGAAAGCACAACGGCTTTTTTAAAACAAACCGCATCTTCAAAGTTTTATGTCTCTGTGGTTTAATGTTTTTCTGGAAAAACCTATTTGTATTTGTAATCCAAAATTTCCCCAAGTATGTGTATATTTTTCATGGTTTCTTTCTTCAATTTTTTGCCCCTAGTACAGAACACATAGAAAATTAGAATTCAACTAATCATTCATGTTCCCACTCAAACTGTCCTGAGGAACCCTGTTTTGAAAAAAATTACCTTACAAAGTTAAGCCTGGATTCAGTTTTCTGAATTGGACCGATTTTATTCCGGCAATTTTGTTCCATTCTCACAAATGTATTAGACAGTCTTGCATAGATGTTGTGTGAGAATAAAGGCAAGGTTTGTATAAAAATGCTTACCTGACTTCCAAAATAGTTTCAAGTTTTCCTTCTTACTATTGCCTAGCCGTCAAATCTAAAACATAAAAGAATCCTCCCAGAAGCTTTGGAGAAAACAAAAGTCAAGGATAGGTTCCAGGACTTTGGGACTTAAGTTTACTTGATCATTAGTTTTGTTTATGCTCCCAATTAGTGTTAAATTGTTAACTGATTCTTCATTTCACAGAAACTTTTGATAATTGGCAGCTGTCAGGCAAGTTTGAAACGTTATTCTGAAAGTGTGAAGACACATGTTCAAATACACATTCTCTCTTGGGGGTAAGTGCCCGGCCAACAGAACACCATGCCTATTGCTGTAAATTATTTTGTCATAAATATATCATTATCATAAATGCGATAATTCATCCAAAGACATTGTCTAAATAAACTAAATTGCCATTTATAATCCATTAGCAATTCCACACATGCTACTCAAAATAGAGTTTTGCCCTTGTTTGGTCTAGATTCTATACCCTGGAATTTCCGTGTGCTTCCTAGCGGTACACATTATATATCGTAGCACTGTGTGTCCACACCACCTTATGGATTTGTATTAAGTCCACATTCACATTTCTATTATTGCAGAATATCTGTTCAATTTCAAAATGTTTATTTTCATAAATTTTAAGCATATTTAATATGCACAGGCAATTAAATCCTTTAATATCATTTTCTAATAGACTAATGTTAATGAGTTTATTCTGGAAACATTACAAACTAGCTTAATTCTATTTATATGGCCTATAAGAAAGATTTATTTGAGGTGAAGAGAAATTGCCTTTGGAGAATTGGTGAATGTGTTTCACTTTCAGTAAAATATCAGAAGGATAATAGCAATAGTTCTATGTTGAGATCTTTATTTTTTTTGGAGATTCATAAACTTCTCCAGTTGGATCCCTTTTCTTCATAAATGACATAGATCTGTAGAATATCATTCTTACTGTCATGATCTGTTAAGTACATACTTTAATTTCCTTTCAGCATAGCATCCTAAGTTGAATTGACAGCTCAAACTATCATTTATCCTGAGCACCAAAAAAATTTGTGTGGTCCAGAAAAAGTAGCTATTCACAAAGACATATTTCATTGTAACATTAGCTCTGATAGAGTAAAAACAAAACTTTCAAATTTAAAAATAAAAGACCAGGAATATACCATTATTTTGCCCTGTATCCAGGCATATTGGCTAGACCAATTTTTTTTTTTATTCATTGTCCAAACCTCAAGTTCTAAAAATTTAACACACCTCTGCATTTTTAAGAGAGGTTTAATATGTTGTTGAAAGAATACGTCTTAAAAGAAAACATCATAACAATTTTTTCAAGAAATAAATTCTATCCTTGTCTACCTGGTTGAAACAGTTGATGAATTTATATGCAAAAATCAGTTTACTCATCTCCACTACTCTCTCCCTCTCAATGTGCCCAGTAGTTCTAGGATTCTAGGCTTCTAACTTGGTGATCCAGAACTTTGATTCTGTAAGGAATCCACGTTCAAGAAGTATAACACACTTGCTTTCCTATTAATGTTATTCTGGTTAACAAGTCCACTAGAATTACCCCTAGAAATGAACGCAACAAGAATAGTCCTAACTGCCCCTCTTTTCTCCATATTACACTGATGCTTGCCAAACTTCATCTTTCAGTACTCTGGGATACCAGGTATTATGACATTGCTTTGTTTTGGGGAAAGGGGGTTTGGAGGAAACAGAGGTTCCAATAATTATGGAATGAAAGTTTGAATGAAATAAAGGATTTCTCAGATCTAATAGAGTGGAACAGGTCTGCCTGGTACATGAAGATACTTAAGAGAGCTCAAAGAAGGAAAATATAGTAGGCTTAGCATACAGTAGATGCTCAAGAAATGTTTGGATGAATGTATAAATGAATGAATAAACGAACAAACAAATGAACAAATTGAGTTTGAGAAGTATTTACAGACAAACATACTACTTTATGGAACTTTTCTAAGGTCAGAGAGCATTTCTAATTTATATTTTCCCGATGCCTGCAGCATCCAATAGCTTCACGTAACCTATGAACACAAAATAAATATTTGCTATCATTACCTAAAAAAGAAATGAAAACGTTTGACTTTTTAACACTCACATTTCTTAAAGTGGCATATGAAGAGAGCCCCACTCCCTTTCACACTTGTTCACTCATGAACTAGTTTTCAAGGGAATATATAGGTATCTTTATAGCCAACATAGTTGGATGTGAATTGGGTTAATGTTATAAAAATGGAAGTGATAACTGCACCAAGATAGCACATTATCTATGGCTAATAGTTTAACTGTCTGAAATATTAGACAAACATATTATGACATGTGGGCTGCAGGAAGGATATGATGCCCTGAGACATTCTCGTGGAGGCTCTTTTTGGTGGGAAGAGAGAGAAGCATCCCTGACTCCAGGTCCACCTTCTCTCTCTGGTGGCAAATATAGTGCCAGCTTCAACACCCCACATCACTGCTCTGAGAAGACCACAGAATAGACCCAAGTGGGTATTTCCTGGCTACCTCTGTCTCCCTAGGAAAATGCCCTCGAGAGCAGAGGATTCACTACGGCATTGGCAAAACACCAGCTCACAGCAGCTGTGCGTGGTGGCACTGCTCAGCCTCCTGCCCAGCGGAGAGGAAGAGACCGGGTCAGTCTTCCTCTGCAGATTTTCATCAACTCTCTGCTAATCTAGAGCATTAATTCTTGGACTTCTGGGAAAACAGAGTTGTTTAATCCTGAGATCTTAAAGGCAAACATCCTTCTTTTCAAATCTACTCCTGGAATTTGTGAGCTTCGGAAAGTAACAGTCACAGCAGAGCTGAAATATCCACTTTCGGTAAAGGCCAAGTTCGTGGTGTGAGTTCCATCTATTACCTGTTATCTGAATGCACCAAATCAGGAGGAAAAATAGAGGTTGGCATGGGGGGCAGGGTGGGAATCTGTTACTTCAGTTAGATTTACAGGGAGTCCTTGTAAACAGGGTGCTAAAAAGTGTGTTGGATTTTTTTTAACCTTTTGTGACACACAACAGAGCTGTGAAATCAGTGAATTAAACAGTTCCAGTCCCCTGGGCACACAGGAGCAATAGCATAAAAATGGACAGCACCCATTATAACATTACTGTTATGGAGCAGATGGGCAGCTTCGGTTTCAGCCTTTTGTCCTTATTTCAGAATGGGGCAGAACTGGGAAACGACTGTAAATTTTCTCAAAAGAGATGAATAGGAAAGCTGTTAACTTTTTTCTTATTAAAAAAAGAAGCCTGGAAAAACTCCAAATTACACATTTTGCAGCTCTTTGACTGCAATTCTTTCGCTTTTGCTGCAAAACATCTGTAGGTGGTTAAGCATTTCCCACCCTCATTCCCCAAAATGGAATATCTCATTCCTGGCAAGACATCTAATGCCTGAGAAGACATATGTTTACCAAACCAGTTCCCTGCCATATGTGTCCCACAGTTTCTCCAGAGCATGACGCACGTGAGCTGATTGGCTTAGCTTAAGAGACTCAGAGAAGGAAAAGAAGCAGGAAACGGATTGAGAAAGAAGTAAAAGATGGGGAGAGAGTGAGAGAGAGAGAGAAGACGAGAAAGGGGAAGGAAATGAGAATTTTTTTCATTGTCCTTTTAAAACTTAAGTTCTTCCGTTTGCAGTGAATGTTAATAAGAAAATTTCCAGTCATATTGTAGTCGGTTTTCTACTACTAGGTAATTTCCAAAGATATTGAATGCCAGAATAATGAGGGTATCATATGGATGTGCCGTAATACTTGAGATAGTTTGATATCTAGTCATCTCCGACTTTATTTCTATGATATGTGATAAAATTACCAAATAAAACAAACATTAATAACCACTTGAGTTTAAATTTTAATTTTGGACTTAGAAAAAGTTAGCATATTTTCACAAATTCCAAAACAGAAAACCTCAAATGCAAAATAAGCTTGCTGGACCAAATGAGTAATTCTAGCCATCAAATGGGAGGATAAAGAGGTTGCTTACATAGTACTTATTAGATTTACTGAAATAACTCTAAATTTTAAAATAATTCTGCAGAATAATAAAAACATCATTTTGGCAAGCAAAAACAAGGCTGAAAAGGAAAATTTATACTTTTTTGAAAGTTTCTATTCTGCACATTAAAATATTCTAACAAAAATATAAGATATAAATGGGAGCAAACCATTGGTAGGAAATCGCTTCTAAATGTTAATAATCAAATATATTGATAATCCCCTAGAAAAGATAAGTCATTTAAGACAATTTTACATATGAAAAGTAATT
This sequence comes from Balaenoptera physalus, assembly GCF_965194825.1. Taxonomy (NCBI): domain Eukaryota; kingdom Metazoa; phylum Chordata; class Mammalia; order Artiodactyla; family Balaenopteridae; genus Balaenoptera; species Balaenoptera physalus. The sequence goes on along the minus strand of NC_138890.1, from coordinate 107,098,179 downwards.
TGAAACATTCAAAAGGACAAAAGTCTAATATAAGTATTAGATATAAAACTAATATTGTTAATTATTCAATCTTGCACAGCCAAATCACATTACTTCTATGATGAAAAAAATCTAAGAGAATTTACAAAGTTTTATCTATTCTAATTTTTCTACCGTTCAGCCTCTTTACAGTCAATAGATAAACTGGGGTATAGCTGTGGAATAGCAGAAATGTGTCACCACAAGCACACAAATTCCCATCAAGTTTATGTTTCATCTTTTGAAAAGCTTTTACTATTTAATAAGATTTGGTGTCTTGCCAAAAAAAAAAAAGGAAGGAAGGATGGAAGGAAGGAAGATCTAGCACTCTCCACCATGTTTTGATGTTGTCAAGGATTCACAAGTATGGGACACCACTTCCACCAGTAAGTAAACAAGATTCTCAAAGAGCACTTGGGAGGACATACTAACCTTATAGCATTGTTAGCTGTAGAGAGCGTTAGCATTGTTAGCTGTAGAGAGCTTTAAATAAGCAAATGGTTTGTGGTTTTAATATAACACATACTAGTAGAAGAAAAGGAAATTAGATTAATAGCCACTTCTATGTGTTCATTCAGCAATTTTAGAGGAATTTAAAACTGCATAAATCTTTTTCTTCTCTACTTTCACACTGCATATCAATTATTCTTGTATCATTAACAGAAATTGCCATTAGAATTATCAGTTCCTGTTTTCTACGGCTATAATAGTACTTCTACAAGTACTAATTATTTCTAAAGAGAACAATAAATGTTCTTCATGTTCTATGGGGGTCTTTCAGCAGATATTTGGAAGATTACACTTAACATCACAGCCTTTAATAATATTTCATGTTTGTGTGGGTTTTTTTTTTTTGCTTTCCTTTGTTTTTTGTTTGTTTGTTTGCTTTTTAGTTCCTTAAAAGCAAAGTTTACTATGCATTTCAGACTGGAAAGTTAAAATTTCATTACAACAATGAAAACAGGTTTGCCTGATTATAGCAAATCAGTATCTTATAAGGATGAAGGAATGGTGATTAAAACCTTTAAATTTGTTTTTCAAAACAGAGGAAAAATACATGGATTATTTAGAATGGACTATTTAGTTTTGTGTATTAAATTTAGGAATAAAAGTCCATCCTTTAATTAACTTTTGCAACTTATATGTGATGAAAAAATTCTGATAATCGAGATAGCTTCAACTTTAAATATTTACCAGACACAGAGAATTATGTGCAATTATGTCCGGTGCGTCCTGTGAAAAAACATGCACACCATTCTTTGCTGAGAAAGTTTCTCCTCTGTGTAGCTGTGGAGAGGTCCCAACACAAGACATTTTACACATTCCACTAGGTTTGTTTTTGTTTGTTTGTTTGTTTGTTTGAATGAATGGATCTACAATTGCCAAAGTTACCCAAAAAATTATCTAGTGAGTTACATAAAGTTTGCTTAAAATAATGCATAAAGCAATGCAGATTAGGAAAAAATCTGAATTCCATTACAGTGAAGAACTGAAATTGACATATTAGATTAAAATAGTATAACTATCGTACAACTTTATAAATTGTCTTTAAGTTTCACAGCAAAGGGTAATTAATCGGGGGAGGGAATGTAGTTAGTACCCTTGATGAAGGTAAAAATGTAGTTGAAATATAGATGTACAAATAAAAAGATTTTGCAATAAATCTGGATCTACAAAAATCACATGGGAAAATTCAGATCTGTTTCTAGTCATTCCAAATAGATCTTTCTCAGTTTAATCTGTAAAAGACTGTTACACTGCAGGCCTACATAGGAATCACTGCAGTTCCTTGTGGCGACTATCTTATTTCCACTCTCCAGATACGTTTCCTCCTTTTTCGACTATTTCAAGAATTGTGAGTAAGCAGGGCTCTAAAATTCAAGTTCAGTGTGCAGAGAGTTAATTTAAATTTGATAACAAATGGCTCTGCTTTTGAAATGAATGTAGCCTGGCAACTTCAACTGGGAACCCTTCGAGGGCCTCAATTATGTATGCAGCTTCTTTGAGAAATAGTTTCACACATCTGACCCAAGGCCCACTATGTTGTTGCCATGAAATAAAACTGTACGTGGGCATTGTTTCATTTCTGTACCGTCTACTCACCGCCAGGCTCCACTCCCTCCCCCCACCCTGCGCATGCATGTACACGCAGACACTCACACAAACTCCTTTATTGTCATTCTGCTTCTATTTTTCTAGTAGAGTGAATGTATCAATATAATTATCATAAGCATAATGGCCCCTGATTTCTTTTTTTGTTATAAAAATATTCTGATTCTAACTGCCAAACTGTTCCGGTCAAAATCAGGAGTGGGAAACCTAAAAGATAAGTAAAGGGTTAAACCACCCACCCCATTTCATTTTTTTCAAAATGGCTGCTTTGTCTGTGTGCATACACCAATAGCAAATGTCCTTCTGTTATTGTACAGCCAATTTGATGTGTCAAGTATTCATATGCTAATGGTGGTACAGTTTCTCACTTTTTCACAGATAAATGGTAAAGATTGTTACAGACAGTGAAACACAAGAATAAACAGCTTTTATTTCAGACGCGATAAATTACTTTCCATTCAAATAACATGCGACACACGCTGCTGACCATTTTGTTTCTATTCACTGTTAGTTTGCCTTCTGGGTGTGTTTTTTTAGAATAGTTTGAAAATATTTAACAGATATGGACAGAGTTGTTACTAAAGACTTGATTGCATTAATTTGCTTTGTAGTCATTTCATCACTGGAAGATCATTTTTATGCTCAGTTATTACAGTGGGAGAAAGTTTGATGGAAAATCTGACACTGTTTCCCTAATATGGTACAATCAAGTCTTTTTAAAGCTGGGTAATGACAGTATTTGAAGAATGGATATCTTCCTCTCCAGGTTAGCAGAAATGTCATTTAGTAAATAAAATCCCTTGCTAAGAATATCACCGAAAAAGAGACACTTGAATGAAATGTAAGTTGTTCTGTCAGAACAAAGTGGAATTATTTGGTTTTCTGATGCATAAATATGTCCTTTAAGAAAGGCTGAGTAGGTTAAATATATATGATTAAAACATACATATATATTGTTAGAATGGACAAATTAATGCAAAGATGGGGAGCTGGGTGTGGAGACGTGAGAGATCATTAACTAGTCCTTAAAGAAATATTTTAAAAAGAACGTACTCATGAACATGCAGGCACTGATGACAGAGTTGTAAATCAAAAGAAACATTTCTGATTTTTTTCCCACCAATTTAATGAAAATGTGCTTATATACTCTTGAGTTGTAACACTTTCCTTTAGGGACAAATTAGAAAACTTAGAAATAAAGCTGATGATTCTTCCAGCTACTTCTTAAATTCACTTGATTGTGCCTAGATCATTTGTCTGAGCTTTATGTATGATAACTATTTAGTTTATACTGGGTCCTCTACAGTTGTTACCTATGCTTGATTTGGTTGCATCTTTTGATGGGAAAGCATACTAAATAAAAAAATAAACACAAAGAAAAGTAGCTGGATTCACTACTAGGCTGAAAGATCACCGCTTTTAAAAGTGGGTCACACAAAAGTGTTTTTTTTCTAATTCCTCAAACTTAAATACATGCATGCACACACACATGCGTATACACACATAGATCCAGACAAAATCAAATTAGAGAATTTTTAGAAGCACAACCCTTGATCATGTGAAAGTCTACCTTGAGACATTAAGGATTCCAAAGGTAACTATGACATCAGGTCAATGAGGCTGCAGCTCCCTAACAGTGTAATCAGCAGATTGTAAATTTTTTGCACAATTCTAGTACAAAAGCTAGCCACTTAAAGGCAGTCCTATAATTTCAGGCCTTTTCTCCAAGTTCCAAAATACCAGAGATGCCTATTATATCATATCAATGAAGAATAAGGAAGGCAAGTGACCAATTTTATATCAAACATGGACAATCAAGGGGATTTTCTGCTAAAGAGCTATACGAGAGAGCTAATAAAAGTTGTTCCCCCTTTCTTCCCCTCAAATGCCATTGTTAAACCTATAAATTAATAGGGTCAACTTTCAATATCTATTTTAAATCTTCCCCTTTATATATGTTAACATTAGTTTGCTACAAGAAGAGTAGTTAATGGCAGATGACATACTAATTTTTACTTTATGGGACACACATCAAAAAGTGACTGTAAGCTAATTTATCAAAAGTGAAATAAAGTAGGACACCAGTAACTATTTCAAGAATTAATTTAAAATGTGATATATGCCACACATGCTGCATTACTCAGATTGTGTTATTAATTTAAATGTTTCTTAACTAATTATCAAGACTAAATGGAGAAGTTTTTACCCATTGTTTCTCTTCTCCCATCTCATGTCTCTTTATCCTTGTAAATACAATCAGGCCTCACTCAGAGCTCTGAATCTTCCATTTTCTCCCTGTTAATTCTTTAGTGTAATTAGCACGTTGGTCACAAACACAGGAATACACAACGGGATTTGGGATTTCATCGCCTATTTTGGTAGGGCTCCTATCACTTCACCCTCAAACACCATGTTCATTTGCTTTGGGAGCTGCCTTTTTAAGTACAGAGGTTTAAATTACTAGCTCAGGTTTTATACAGTGGACACATAGTTGCTAGGGACTAGCACAGAATGTGTCAGCTGCGTGTGGTGTTTGATCTTTCATGATACATTCCTGCACACCAACTCCAGGCAAACTGATCTGGGCTCAGGTAGTGGCAGCTTACCCTCATTCACAAGGGTTTCATTCTAACTGAGGTTGCAACAAAAAAACAAATAGAACGGAATGCCAAGACGTTTGAGGGGCTGCTGATGGGCGGGAGGAAACAAGGCCTTTTGTGTTCTTGCCTCAAGAGGTACAGGTTTGAGGTGTATGTTATAATACATCCTGTAATTTACACTGACTGACTAATTCTGAGGTAAGAATTACAGTTTTCTTTTTTCGAGAAGTATGAGAATGGTGTTTTGAGGTTTTGAGTTTGCCTGTACACAACTTTTCTAATTTGTTTATATTCTCTGCCAAAAGTTTTCAGCCTGTCATTCAAAAGGAAAAGTATTAAATAGGCAGGGCAAGCACAAAAAAAATGAAGGTATAGCTAAATGCCATAAAAAGTCACTGAGCTTCTCAGTTCCTTGAGTAAAATTATATTCAAGGGCTGAGGATGCGCTCCACGTTGAATTGCCTACATCTGTCTGTGGCTACCAGCTGAATGAAATAGTGCGACACGCTTACTTCTTTTTCTTGTAATCAAATCAACCATGAGGTGTTTCATATTTTGGCACAAATGACACTCTACAAAAATAAATTATCTATACTCGTGTGGTCTAAATGTCTATTTCTTGGATCTCTGTAGATGTAGCAGTGTTTCTGAGTATCATGCCGGTGTATAGTTTAGGTTTTTACACATACAAAGGAAAATGGAGACTCGAGGCAAAGATCAGCATAAATCATGTGGGAAATCTTACATCTGGCCTTAAATATCTGCCTATTTTAAGCAAGAAACTTATTTCACCTTTATCTGAAAGTGGATTTAATTTTGGATTTTATTTCTCCACAGGCTCTATGTTACTAAAATACGACGAATTTGTAGATGTGTAATTATAAATTTTGTCTCAAATAAATGAACTGCAGTGTGAATTCAAGTCCATGACTATTAGGATAAGAAAACATTCTCATTAAGGGCAAGTCTACAAATATTACATGAAATGAAGAATCGAGGCATTATCTGAATAATGCAAACTCCAAACAGTTACTCTTGAAATATGCACTGGGCCCAAGTTACCTGGATAAGTATCTTAATGATTCACTTTCTTTATATAGATCCAACCTGACTGACTGTATCTGAATTGATTCACCCGTGGTTTGAGGATCATTAAATATGGCAAACGTAACAAACAAGCATATCCCTCAAGCTTTCAGATTGGTATTTTCTGCATCCATCTTTGAAGCAGCAAAATCCCTGCCAGGAGAGACTCTCTCATATAGGCCGAGAGGCAAGAGATCAGGTTCTTATGTCCTGTGTGCCATATATAAAAGCTGATGGTTTTGGTGGTTTGGGCCATAAAATGAAAGTCATGTTTTTTCCTCTGTTCAGTCAGGGGAATGAGAAGTCCTGTGAGACAACAACAAGCAGAGTTACAAAGGAGAGCAGGACTAATGAAAAGAGGGTAACGGCCTTCTCTGCCTGCTCCCACGTTGATGTGCCAGCCTGGATAGCTCATTAGGGTACTCAGCAGAATACAGAGAGTCCTTTAAATAAGGCTTCCTTGTTCCAAGAGAGTGTATTCATCACCTCATGCATGTCCAGGATAGGAAGCCTTTCTCCTTGGAGTCTGAATGAAATAACCTGTAATCATGTGTATGGAGATGTTGCTAAACATATTTGTAACCTCAAAGAGGCCCTCATTCATTGGAACAGGAACAAGCTCAGAAGAAATGGATTTTCCCAAGGGTACCACTTCTATTTAGTGTGTTAGTACCTTTGTGACCTATTGGACTGAGGACACTGTGGGAACAGTCTACAGAGACTTCACCCTTTACACAGAGAAAAGGAATCTGAAGGGATAGGAGGCTTGTGACAAAAAAAAAAAAGAAAAGAACAAAAGTGACTCATGCAGGTCTAATGGAGCAGACACCTAACTAAGCAATAATTACAACTTCTCCACGATTCTGTCAGAGGGCCAGTCCCAGGCTGCATTTTGGCACAGAGTGTTAGCGTGTGAAAATAGAAGTCATTCTAAATAGAAGGGAAGCCCAGGAATTCGAGGTAGCATTCGTGACTGGATTACACTAATGGCAACATAGCCCTCTGACTTAGATGAACGATATTCACGTGTGTCTTGGTGATGCTGCTTTCCTCTTTTAGGTTTGAAGTTAAAAAGCTATAGGATTAGTCTTACCTGCCAGAGAGAACAATGTGGCTGAATTGACACAAGCCAGGAGAGCTTCCCTGAATAAAGGATGCTGTGCTCAATTTACAATAGCTTGAAAATAACAGTGATTGGTAGAGGTGGTGGAGGAGGAGACATCCTGTAGCCTTGTGCTGAAAAACTGCAAACCTTTTGGGGCTAGTGAAAATTCCTGCAGAGCTCCTCCAGTTAAAGTGAAAGGGAAGGACTTCAATCACGAGAGTGATCTCACTCACATGGGTGACATCTTGAGCGATAAAGCAGGTACTTTAGGAAAAACGTCCTATCAATTTAATTTGAGACTGAGTTCAGCAACTGCTTTTGGGGGCTGGCTGCCCCAATATACAGTGATACACTGAGCAGTTCCTCTTTCTTCCTTGTTGAAGCCAGTAGTGAGTGCGAATGCTTGAGGAGAATAAGAATGCAGATTTCTACTTTACATGTCATTTTTAGATTGAAAACTTCTTACAAGTATTGCTAAAAAGAATTGTTTAGGTCAATATTGCTCAATTGGACTCATTTTTGGATAAGCTCCAAAGCACGTCTATTGGGAAAGTAAGGTCCCTCTGCAAGAAGAGTTCGTCTGCAGCCTGGGCCAGGCGGCTCCTGCAGGAATTCCACCTCCTAGCCTGTCCATGCGCCTTGACCTCCAGGAAGGTTTGCAACCGAGCAGATGCTTTACATTTGCAAGTGGACAAGCTATTGGCTAATCCTTGGCACTTATTTATCAACATTCCTATACCAACTCTGCACACACACTCTTGAGGCCATGTGAAATATGACAGGATGAAATATTCAGTCATTATTTTTCAATTTACATTTTACCATAATTAAAAAGGAGGCAACAATGAAGACTCTAGATGTAACTCCAATTTTAAACTCCAGTTGAAGTTTCAGTTTTCGTATTAAGAAAACCATAAATTATCCAATCTTTAAAATATGTTGCTGCCTGAACATTGGGACGACTGGAAGAATAAATTCAGTGCTGCTAAATGTGGTATGTGTGCATGTATAACTTGGGTAAAAATAAAGAGCAAATTTTAAGATATAAAAAAATAAATAAATGTGATATGTGTGGACACACATGCATACACACACATATATAGTATATAGATATGGATATAGGTCAATGTATATTCAGATATGTAGAAATAGATATGCAGATAGTAGAGATGTAGGTAGTTTTTTGTTACACGTAAACTTTAAATAACCAGAGATTCTACTTCAACTATGTGTTTTAAAGCGTGTCCAAGTGTGTAAAAAGGAAGAAAATCAGCAACCACTGATTATTTTTATTGAGTTTGTGTGAGCATTGGTGAGAAATCCTATTCTGACTAATGCCAGGACAATTAAAATATATTAGGTTTTAGATGTACAAATGTTTATTACGATTCTGGCATTGGGATAACAATAATACTAGGATCTATAAATGTAAACTTCCTGCTATTTGAGGAGGTATATAACTTTAAAAAATCATAATTTTAAAGGATGTGACTTTGAGAATATAAATTTTTCTTGGCCCTTTCTAGCTTGATGACAAAGAAAGGTAGAAGTTTTTTTTTGCTTTTGTTTTGTTTTGGTTTTAAGAAATTCAATAGTTAGGGACTTCCCTGGTTGTCCAGTGGTTAAGACTCCGTGCTCCCAATGCAGGGGGCCCAGGTTCGATCCCTGGTCAGGGAACTAAATCCCGTGTGCCACAACTAAGACCCAGTGCAGCCAAATAAATAAATAAATATTAAAAAAAAAAAAAAAAAGAAATTCAGAAGTTAGAAGAACTGTGTCTACTGTCTGGTAGGTTTTGGACGTCTGAAAAGGGAACACCCCAACTGATAGGAGGTACCTTTCTCAGTGACCCAAGAATCTACCTGGAGGAAACCAGGAAGACTAATGGAGATGAGCGTGGGAGCGTGATATGTGACTTGTGTAAAGCAGAAGGGAGAAAGGAGCCTATATTCTCAATTATCTTCCATCACACAAACACATGGCCCCAAGAAAGAGACACAACAGGATCATATCAGGAAAAAGCCACAAACCCAGAGCTCCATTTTTGGCAGGGAAGGAGAAATCCTGATCCTTTGCTAAACTGACAAAGTGGCTGGAGGTAGCTGAATGTTTTTAACATAGAGAATTAACTCAAGCAGTGTTTTTATTAAAATCAATTCCAAGATTAATGTAAGACATTTTAAATGCCTAAAATCCTAAGATTCTCTTTGGATGTGTTCATTTTTGGGGTGATTTTCCTAACCAATCATAAAGTTTTTAAGTACAAAACTGAATTTAAACCCAGCTGATTAGAATAGTGGGCTAGAAGCACATATACTTTGGAATCTACCTCTTATTACTAATACATTCAAGTATAGGAACATTATAACATGCAAGGTCTTCCAACTAAAAGAGCTTTCCTGTAGGTATCTAATTTAGAGACAGTATTGTTAACAATGTTGACATTTAAGTGGCCAAAGCTAAAGCTTTGCAAAGAACATTCCATTACAATAAATGTGAAAACCTACAGCTTTTCTTGGTGTTGAACTTAACGGAATATAAGTATGTTGGTTGACAGTGTGAAGGTTGAAACGACTTTCAAAACTAGAAAGTTTACCTGATAATTTGAACAAAAGGGCCTCTTAGAGAAAAGTCTTCAATACAATGGAACTACAATAGCAATGGAAGATTTATGGCACACGAGTCTACTTCCTGAGCTCTGCATCTGAGACCAGGGTTAGTTATACAAGCCCACACTTTCTCCTTCATAGAACTAGGCCACTTTCAAGACTCCAGCCCTAGTCTGCTACAAGACTAGTCTAATTGGATGCCACATCAGATTAAACACAACATTTCTATACCTGAGTGGACCATACCATCCACGAGTCCCTCCCCTGACCCCAGAAAAGAAAATCCAAACTCCTTCCCTTTCTGACTTCCCTGTATTCCAGTTGGATCAGCTGACAAGTACAATCTGTTTTTAATTTTTCGTAATAACTCACTTCCTAACCTTTTATCCATGACTGCCATTATACTCAAGTCATACCCAAACTGTTGATATTCTTCTGAGAAGTTTTTCTGTCTTTCTCCGCTCTATTGAGCTCAAGACTTCACTGACAAGTTAATCCCCCAGAACTTCACTTTTAGTAGGCAACTCTTTTGCTAAAAACCCTCAATGTCTGTTCACTCCCTCCTAAGCCTGGGAAACAGTGACTCCCACAAGCAACTGATTTCCTATTTCTTCTCATCACCACGGTCTGAGTCTCTGAAAATGCCTGGTCACCCCAGTTCTCCTTCTTTACACAGGCCATTACCCTCTCCTTTCTCATCCTCTTTGCCTTCAGTATTTCACTGGGGTACCAGTTCCTCCACAGATATTTCACTGACATCATCAGTCCCATCTGTCTTCTACCTTACTTCGTACATAAGCGTCACCAGGGCAGACTTTGCAACTCAAGAGATTACCTGTGGGGCTTCAGCCACAGGAATTCATCAATATTTCTAATTTGTTCATTTTAATTACAGGAAAACATTTTATGCTATCATGATTTCAAAAAGCAGCGAGATCCTAAAAATTCATGTAAAATGGAATTATTGATTAAATCACATATTTAACATAGAGTAGGGGTGAGTGATTAAAGGAAGTCTGTAACAGATCATTTTAAAAATGAAAATAAATTTGTAATATTAATAATCATTAGCAGATAGATTTGGTTTGCTAAAAATTTAAATATTCACAAATAAGTTTTTAAAAATACTGGGTCACGGGAATGCCTTGGCAGTCCAGGGGTTAGGACTCTGTGCTCTCACTGCAGAGGGTTCAATTCCTGGTCGGGGAACTAAGATCCCACAGGCCGTGTGGCACAGCAAAAAAGAAAAAAAGAAAAAAAAAATACTAGGTCATGATTTATAATATTCAACAACTGCATGATTTGATTAAGTTTGGGAGTTAAGCAAACACTTTCTAGGATAAATTATTATTCAGCAGAAAGAAATTATAATATTTTAAATTGTCTTTTAATTTTAACAATTTTAATGATATTAAGATCCTATTTAGTAATTTTAATGACAACAAAAATTAACATTTGTATAATACTTAGCAAATTTTTTAAAAAATCTACTTTCAAATACATTATGTAAGTTGGCCTTCATAACAACATTTTAGGATAAGTAATGAATAGGATTCCTATTTTAGAGATGAAAAAACTAAAGTTTTTTCATATATTCATAAACTGATTTGATTCTCAACACTGAAGGCTGGTTGTTCCCATTCTTTATCTTAGAGAAGAAGCAACTGAAGCTGAGAGAGGTATCCATGGTCACCAGGTTGGTAAATAGCACATTTGGTATTTATAAATCCCAGTCTGTCCAACTCCAAAGTCTCTGTCTTTCTATACTTCTTCTAACACATGTCATGATATAGCACAAAGAGCACGTACCATGACTGGAACAAAAATATTTTTTATTGAGTGTCTACTTAATATATCAGACTGACATTTATCTTAACTATAATCCTTTAAAGTAGTTTTATTTAGAAAAAGACTCTTTACACTTAATGTATGTCAGGCATTACATTAGTAGATGGGAATAAAAGTTTGAAAATACTTTACAGACAACAAAACAGGTTGAGTAAATAAAATGGCCATTCTATGAATAAGTAGGAGATAGGATTTGAAACCATGTCTATAAGAATCCAAAGAAATAATTCATACAAAATCTCCCTTCTAGATCTAATTTTTGCCAAAAGAAAATATAAAATTCACAGCTATTTCATAACTTTGCTAAAATTTTCTCAGATATAATTTTCATGATTTTTTTTGCATGAAACAATTATAAATTATGAGCCTATAAAGCATGATTCCCCATTAAATATTATGTTGAGAAAGTAATAACTGGATTCTCTTTTCTCCCTTGACTATTCCAGGACCACCCACCTAGTCTGGTGTTGAAAATTATTCTTTGTTGGCAAAACTTCTTTACACATAACTTTAATTAGACTATCATCCTAAAGTTATAGTGGTTTAACCACACTGGATTTTATATTACTATATTAGATACAGAAAGGAACATCATTTTGCATGCAAAGTCTTTGCATCACAAAACACAATACGTAAAGGGGAAAAAACCATTTTTTTTGAGCTTGTCCAACTTTCCTGGCACACAGTTTTAAACGTGAAAAGGTCAAATTATGTTAGTGTGCCTCAATAGCCAGTAAAATATATTTTTTCGTAGCAATCTCTGTGGTGAGATCACATTGTATACATGTCTCTTAAATAACCAGAAAATAGTTGTATTTGTGTAAAAAGAACACAAATAAGAGGAAAACAAGCTTGGATTGTAATTTTGATTCTATGAAAAACTTGCTGCATGACTTGAAGCAAGAAAACTCTCTGAGCCTGTTTCCTTTTTTTTAAAATAAGATACAGGTGGCTTTAAGCTCTACCCATGTGAAAATGCAGGGTATCTACCTTAAAAATAAACCTTAATACTAAGAAATCCACCATGCTTTTTTAGAATGAGCACCATATAACTATTTGGTTTACGTTAGTCTTCTAGTAAGTGAGACACAGCTGAGTAGCTAAAGAAGCAGAGAAGAGGCCAAGACAGGAAATGCTTTTTCCAGTTCTTTCTACACAATATTAAGTGACCATGGGCAGGTTATTTAGATTCTCTCTTTCCTGTTTGTCCTTCTGTGGTATCAGGGAGCTGTCAGAATTTCTTTTTATTTTTCATTTCTCACAAACTTGGAAAAATGAAGTCTCTTGAAAACTCCAAATAGCCTCATCAGTAATTTTACAACAATTAAAATCAAGTAATATAAGAATTTTTTTTTAACATTTCAGTGGCCAGAAAGCTTTAGACTAGAGTAAAATAAATCCACTCAACTGAGTGAGAAATTTTAAAAAATCAAATTGGCCATTTCATATTGTATAGACCTCCTGACACGATTGATTTACTGACTTGTACATAGGGTTTGCATTTGTTTATTTCCTTCTTCCCCCTTAAAGCCAGCCCTCCCACTAAGGGCAGATGCCTCTGGTACCCATGTCCTCAGTTTCGACCATTTCTGTGCATATTGGCCTGACTTACCGCTGCCAGCATCTCTTCACTTGAGGGCTTTCCTGACCAGCGAGGGCTGTTCCTCCGCGGCTGGTAGCAGACTGGGAATGCCTAAGAATTAATGGTCCTCCTGAGTAGCCCTCATCTAAGACCATGCAAACACCTGAGCCCCCTCTGAGGCATGGGTTCTACACTTTTCCCAGTGTTCTCTAGTGGATTGAGCTCTGGTTGCCCATACCCTTTACTGAATGCCTTCCCTGCTTTGTTCCACTTTCCTACTTCCCTAGGCTGTTTTCTGGGATCACCTACCAAATAAACTATTTAGAAACGAATCTCTGTTTCACGATTTATTTCTGGGGAAACCCAAACTATGCAGTGTCAGCTGTAGAAGAGCCGACGATGGGCTATGTTATAGGTTGATTTATGTCCCCCACTCTGCCCCCCAAATACGTTGAAGTCCTAATCTGCAGTACCTAGGAATGAGATCGTCTTGAAGTCTGAACCCCCAGTACTCCAGAACGTGACCTTATTTGGAAATAGGGATGTTGCAGATGTAATTAGTTAAGATGAAGTCATTAAGGTGGGCCTTAATACAATATGACTGGTATCCTTAGAAGAAGAAGAGACACAGAGGGAGAGATACACAGGGAGAAGAACATGTGATGATAGAGGCAAAGTTGGGGTGTTGCAGCTACAAGTCAAGGCACACAAAGGATGGATGTCCACCAGAAGCTACTAAAGGGCAAGGAAGGACTCTACCTAGAACCCCAGAGGAGCCTGGCCCCGTTGAAGTCTTGATTTCTGACTTCTAGCCTCCAAAAGTATAAGAGAACAAATTTCTGCTGTTTAAGCCACCCAGTTAGGTGCTTTGTTATGGCAGCCCTAGGAAACTGAAAGAGGCTACAATAACTATCTCAGGTGTTTTCCAAAGACCATGTTAACTGTTCATTTTCTTACTTAGGGGTTCCTTCTCACCTCCCTGGCACTCCAAGTCCCTCACTTTATACTTTGACTTTAATGACTACTTCTGTTTCTCCCTTAGTTTGATGACATATTCATTCCTATCCTCTGATTCACTGACCTTGATCTGCCACTTGATTTTTAGCTCTGCAGAATACTTTTGAATTAGTGCAGTGTTATCAAACTTCGGTGTATATCAGAATCTTTTAGCAGACTGGTTAAAGCACAGATTTTTGGACCCTCATCATCAGAGTTTCTGATTCAGTAGGTCTACTTAGGGCTGAGAATTTATAATTCTAACATATTCAAGTTCCCAGATGCTGCTAATCTGGGACCACTCTTTGACAGCCCGATTCCTAGGGAGTTGTCAGAATTTCCCATTCTAAATCACCCTCTGTGGCTCGTCTCCACTCCAAAAGACTGATAGCTCCCCCCACCCCCATTTTGTAATGTCAGAAAAGGATGAGTCCCATTCAGAAAGATGAGGATCTCCAGGCTTTCTGGTGCCAGGGGTCACCAGGAGCTCCTGGATACGACTCACTGCTGATATGCATTTTATTATTATTTTTAATTAATTAATTAATTTATTTATTTTTGGCTGCGTTGGGTCTTTGTTGCTGCACACGGACTTTCTCTAGTTGTGGCGAGCGGGGGCTACTCTTCGTTGTGGTGCGCGGGCTTCTCATTGCGGTGGCTTACCTTGTTGCAGAGCACAGGCTCTAGGCATGCGGGCTTCAGTAGTTGTGGCACGCGGGTTCAGTAGTTGTCGCTCGCCGGCTCTAGAGCGCAGGCTCAGTAGTTGTGGTGCACGGGCTTAGCTGCTCTGCGGCATGTAGGATCTTCCCAGACCAGGGCTCAAACCCGTGCCCCCTGCATTGGCAGACGGATTCTTAACCACCGCGCCACCAGGGAAGTCCTGATATACATTTTAAATGCTGCTGCCAGACTCATATTTCTAAAGCACAGAGGAGCCTGTGCTTAATTATAATTCTGCTTAATTATTTTTTTCAGGTTGAAATCCAAACTCCTTAGCATAATACAAAAGATCTATGGTAATCTCATCTAATCCTCCAGCCTTATCTCATTTTTTTGGCCCATGGTGGGAGTAGAGTAGACACGGGGAAACCATACTTATTGGGCACCCACTATAGACCAGTATTGTACTAGTTGAATTATATGTCTTGCCTCATTCACACAAACCTACAAGGAAGGAATTATTAATTTCCATTTTATAGATGAGGAATTAAGGCATAGTCAGCTAGTAACTGACTGAACACAGCTGCTCTGCCTCTGACCATCCAAGTCTTGATTCACATCCAAGTCTATGTGATTCTTAAACCGTTTCCAATCTGTGGCCTCCTCACTTGGGGTGACCAAACATCCTAGTTTACCTGGGACAGTGCCTGTTTGCTCCTGTTATCCCAGAGTAATTATGAAAAGCACCCCCTTTCACTCACAAAATATCAACCTGGTCTTGCTGGTGAATTACACGGCCCCCTCTGCCTACACTCTAAATCCGGCAAGCTGTTTCTGGAGTGCACCATACCTATTCAGCATTCCATTTCTTTCCGTGTGCTGTTCTTTCTGCCTTAAATGTCCTTTTCTTCCCTTGTCTCCTGGGAAAATTATGTCCAGTTTTATGGACTCTGCTCTTCTTCATTGTCTCTGGGTTGTCTCCCCAGTCCTCTAACTACAGGCAAAGGGTTTGATACACTCCTCTGCACTCCTCACACCCCATGTTTACTGTTATTCTATTCTGATTTTTTGAGTACTCAGCAGTCCTCGCTACCAGCTTGGGAATTCCTTAATATTTGGACCATACCTTAATTATCTCTGCGTATCCACAGCACCTACAAGTTTGCATGGCCCAAAGAGGATGTTTATTAAATATTTGTCGACTGATTGGGTAAATAATAAAATCAGAAATATCTAGATATCTGCAGAAATTATTATAAAAAGTAGAAACAGGCTCTTGCTAAAGGCACAGGCTTATACCAACTAGCCCTGACTCACTTTACCTGGAGGCTGGTTAAGTTCTGAGTGGTTGTTCAGAGGGCCTCTGACCTTGCATCATCAGTCATGCCCAGGCAGTTCTACTTGATTAAGTGGCCCTCCTGTTTGAGGCCTGAGACATCGTTCTTGGTTCTCTGGACTACACTCTATTTCTGTCATGTGCTTTGTGTACTCCATTTAAATATTTTCCTGTCCTCTCTTACTCTGTGGTTAGGAGTCAAACTGTCTGAGTTGGAATCTTCACTCTACCATTTCTTAGCTGGGTGACGATTTTAAAACCTCTTAAATTTCCTAAGCCTCAATTTCTTCATCTGAAAATTTGTAAAATTAACAGTGCTTAGCTCAGAGGGTTGTTATAACAAATAAATAAGTGTTGTTAAGTGCTTAACATAGTTGCTGGAACACAGTAAGAATCACAAAATGTTAGCTCTTTTTCTTTTCTTGAATTTTATTTATTTTTTTATACAGCAGGTTCTTATTAGTTGTCGATCTTATACATATTAGTGTATATATGTCAATCCCAATCTCCCAATTCATCCCACCACCACCACTACCACCTCGCCCCTCCCCCCTGGTGTCCACACGCCTGCTCTCCACATCTGTGTCTCTACTTCACCCTGCAAACTGGTCCATTTATACCATTTTTCTAGATTCCACATATATGTGTTAATATACGATATTTCTTTTTCTCTTTCTGACTTACTTCACTCTATATGACAGTCTCTAGGTCCAGCCACGCCTCTACAAATGACCCAACTTTGTTCCTCTTTATGACTGAGTAACATTCCATTGTATATATGTACCACATCTTCTTTATCCATTCATCTGTCAATGGGCATTTAGGTTGCTTCCATGACCTGGCTATTGTAAATAGTGCCATAATGAACATTGGGGTGTGTGTGTCTTTTTTTTAAATAATTTATTTATTTTTATTTATTCATTTTTGTCTACATTGGGTCTTCGTTGCTGCACGAGGGCCTTCTCTAGTTGTAGCAAGCGGGGACTACTCTTTGTTGCAGTGCACGGGCTTCTCATTGTGGTGGCTTCTCTTGTTCCTGAGCAAGGACTCTAGGTGCGTGGGCTTCAGTAGTTGTGCACAGGGGCTCAGTAGCTGTGTCACGCGGGCTCAGTTGCTCCGTGGCATGTGCGATCTTCCTGGACCAGGGATCAAACCCGTGGTCCCCTGCATTGGCAGGCGGATTCTTAACCACTGTGCCACCAGGGAAGTCCCCATGTGTCTTTTTGAATTATGGTTTTCTCTGGGTATATGCCCAGTAGTGGGATTGCTGGGTCATATGGTAATTCTATTTTTAGTTTTTTAAGGAACCTCCATACTGTTCTCCATAGTGGCTGTATCAATTTACTTTCCCACCAACAGTGCAAGAGGGTTCCCTTTTCTCCACACCCTCTCTAGCATTTGTTGTTTGTAGATGTTCTGATGATGCTCATTCTAACTGGTGTGAGGTGATACCTCATTGCAGTTTTCATTTGCATTTCTCTAATCATTAGTGATGTTGAGCAGCTTTCCATGTGCCTCTTGGCCATCAGTATGTCTTCTTTGGAGAAATGTCTATTTAGGTCTTCTGCCCATTTTTGGATTGGGTTGTTTGCTTTTTTAATATTGAGCTGCATGTACTGTTTATATATTTTGGAGATTAATCCTTTGTCCATTGATTTGTTTGCAAATATTTTCTCCCATTCTGAGGTTTGTCTTTTCATATTGTTTATAGTTTCCTTTCCTGTGCAAAAGCTTTTAAGTTTCATTAGGTCCCATTTGTTTTCTTTTATTTCCATTACTCTAGGAGGTGGGTCAAAAAAGATCTTGCTGATCTTTGATTTATGTCAAAGAGTGTTCTTCCTATGTTTTCCTCTAAGAGTTTTACAGTGTCTGGTCTTACATTTAGGTCTTTAATCTATTTTGAGTTTATTTTTGTGTATGGTGTTATGGAGTGTTCTACTTTCATTCTTTTACATGTAGCTGTCCAGTTTTCCCCGCACCACTTATTGAAGAGGCTGCCTTTTCTCCATTGCATATCCTTGCCTCCTTTGTCAGATTAGTTGACCATAGGTGCGTGGGTTTATCTCTGGGCTTTCTATCCTGTTTCATTGATCTATATTTCTGTTTTTGTGCCACTACCATATTGTCTTGATTACTGTAGCTTTGTAGTACAGTATGAAGTCAGGGAATCTGATTCCTCCAGCTCTGTTTTTTTTCCGTCAAGATTGCTTTGGCTATTCAGGGTCTTTTGTGTCTCCATACAAATTTTACGATTCTTTGTTCTAATTCTGTAAAAAATGTCACTGGTAATTTGATAGGGATTGCATTGAATCTGTAGATTGCTTTGGGTAGTATAGTCATTTTTACAATATTGATTCTTCCAATCCAAGAACATGGTATATCTCTCCATCTGTTTGTGTCATCTTTGATTTCTTTCACCAGTGTCTTATAGTTTTCTGAGTACAAGTCTTTTACCTCCTGAGGTAGGTTTATTCCTAGGTATTTTATTCTTTTTGTTGCAATGGTGAATGGGATTGTTTCCTTAATTTCCCTTTCTGATCTTTCATTGTTAGTGTATAGGAATGCAAGAGATTTCTGTGCATTAATTTTGTACCCTGCAACTTTACCAAATTCATTGATTAGCTCTAGTAGTTTTCTGGTGGCATCTTTAGGATCTCTATGTATAGTATCATGTCATCTGCAAACAGTGACAGTTTTACTTCTTTTCCAATTTGTATTCCTTTTATTCTTTTTTTAATAAATTTATTTATTTTATTTATTTACTTTTGGCTACTTTGGTTCTTTGTTGCTGTGCACGGCTTTCTCTAGTTGCGGCAACCGGGGGCTACTCTTTGTTGCGGTACGTGGGCTTCCCATTGCGGTGGCTTCTCTTGTTGTGGAGCACGGGCTCTAGGCGCGCGGGCTCAGTAGTTGTGGCTCGTGGGCTCTAGAGCACAGGCTCAGTAGTTGTGGCACACAGGCTTAGTTGCCCTGCGGCATGTGAGATCTTCCCGGACCAGAGCTCGAACCCGTGTCCCCTGCACTGGCAGGCAGATTCTTAACCACTGCACCACCAGGGAAGCCTCCTTTTATTTCTTTTTCTTCTCTGATTGCCATGGCTAGAACTTCCAAAACTATGTTGAATAGTAGTGGCGAGAGTTGACATCCTTGTCTTGTTCCTGATCTTAGAGGAAATGCTTTCAGTTTTTCACCATTGAGAATGATGTTTGCTGTGGGTTTGTGGTATATGGCCTTCATTATGTTGAGGTAGGTTCCCTCTATGCCCACTTTCTGGACAGTTTTCATCCTAAATCAGTGTTGAATTTTGTCAAAAGCTTTTTCTGCATTTATTGAGATGATCATATGGTTTTTTTCTTCAGTTCGTTAATATGGTGTATCACATTGATTGATTTGCGTATATTGAAGAATCCTTGCATCTCTGGGATAACTCTCACTTGATCATGGTGTATGATCCTTTTAATGTGTTGTTGGATTCTGTTTGCTAGTATTTTGTTGAGGATTTTTGCATCTATATTCAGCAGTGATATTGGTCTGTAATTTTCTTTTTTTGTAGTATCTTTGTCTGGTTTAGGTACCAGGGTGATGGTGGCCTCGTAGAATGAGTTTGGGAGTGTTCCTTCCTCTGCAATTTTTTGGAAGAGTTTGAGAAGATGGGTGTTAGCTCTTCTCTAAATGTTTGAAAGAATTCACCTGTGAAGCCACCTGGTCCTGGACTTTTGTTTGTTGGAAGATTTTTAATCACAGTTTCAATTTCATTACTTCTGATTGGTCTGTTCATATATTTTCTATTTCTTCCTGGTTCACTCGTGGAAGGTTATACCTAAGAATTTGTCCATTTCTTCCAGGTTGTCCATTTTATTGGCATAGAGTTGCTTGTAGTAGTCTCTTAGGATGCTTTGTATTTCTGCGGTGTCTGTTGTAACTTCCCTTTTTCGTTTCTAATTTTATTGATTTGAGTCCTCTCCCTCTTTTTCTTGATGAGTCTGGCTAAAGGTTTGCCAATTTCGTTTATCCTCTCAAAGAACCAGCTTTTAGTTTTATTGATCTTTGCTATTGTTTTCTTTGTTTCTATTTCATTTATTTCTGCTCTGATCTTTATGATTTCTTTCCTTCTACTAACTTTGGGTTTTGTTTGTTCTTCTTTCTCTAGTTCCTTTAGGTGTAAGGTTAGATTGTTTGAGATTTTTCTTGTTTCTTGAGGTAGGCTTGTATTGCTATAAACTTCCCTCTTAGAATTGCTTTTGCTGCATCCCATAGGTTTTGGATTGTCGTGTTTTCATTGTCATTTGTCTCTAGGTATTTTTTGATTTCCTCTTTGATTTCTTCAGTGATCTCTTATTTAGTAACGTATTGTTTAGCCTCCATGTGTTTGTGTTTTTTACGTTTCTTTTTCCTGTAATTGATTTCTAACCTCATAGTGTTGTGGTTGGAAAAGATGCTTGATATGATTTCAATTTTCTTAAATTTACTGAGGCTTGATTTGTGACCCAAGATGTGATCTATCCTGGAGGATGTTCCGTGTGCACTTGAGAAGAAAGTGTTATCTGCTGTTTTTGGATGGAATGTCTTATAAATATCAATTAAATCTATCTGGTCTATTGTGTCATTTAAAGCTTGTGTTTCCTTATTAATTTTGTTTGGATGATCTGTCCATTGGTGTAAGTGAGGTGTTAAAGTCTCCCACTCTTATTGTGTTACTGTCGATTTCCTCTTTTATAGCTGTTAGCAGTTGCCTTATGTATTGAGGTGCTCCTATGTTGGGTACATATATATTTATAATTGTTATATCTTCTTTTTGGATTGATCCCTTGATCATTATGTAGTGTCCTTCCTTGTCTCTTGTAACATTCTTTTTTTTTTTTTTAAAAAAAACCTTTTTTTTTCTTTTTTTTTTAAAATTAATTAATTTATTTAATATATTTTTGGCTGTGTTGGGTCTTCGTTTCTGTGTGAGGGCTTTCTCTAGTTGTGGCAAGCGGGGGCCACTCTTCATCGCGGTGCGTGGGCCTCTCACTATCGCGGCCTCTCTTGTGGCGGAGCACAAGCTCCAGACGCGCAGGCTCAGTAGTTGTGGCTCACAGGCCTAGTCGCTCTGCGGCATGTGGGATCTTCCCAGACCAGGGCTTGAACCCGTGTCCCCTGCATTGGCAGGCAGATTCTCAACCACTGCACCACCAGGGAAGCCCTCTTGTAACATTCTTTATTTTAAAGTCTATTTTATCTGATATGACGATTGCTACTCCAGCTTTCTTCTGATTTCCTTTTGCATGGAAAATCTTTTTCCAACCCCTCATTTTCAGTCTGTATGTGTCCCTAGGTCTGAAGTGGGTCTTTTGTAGACAGCATATGTATGGGTCTTGTTTTTCTATCCATTCAGCAAGCCTGTGTCTTTTGGTTGGAGCATTTAATCCATTCACATTTAAGGTAATTATTGATATGTATGTTCCTATACCATTTTCTGAACTGTTTTGGGTTTGTTTTTGTAGGTCCTTTTCTTCTCTTGTGTTTCCCACTTAGAGAAGTTTCTTTAGCATTTGTTGTAGAGCCAATTTCGTGGTACTGAATTCTCTTAGTTTTTGCTTATCTGTAAAGCTTTTGATTTCTCCATCGAATCTGAATGAGATCCTTGCCAGGTAGAGGATCTTGGTTGTAGGTTCTTCTCTTTCATCACTTTAAATATATCATGACACTCCTTTCTGGCCTGTAGCGTTTCTGCTGAGAAATCAGCTGTTAACCTTATGGGAGTTCCCTTGTATGTTAATTGTCATTTTTCCCTTGTTGCTTTTAATAATTTTTCTTTGTCTTTAATTTTTGTGAGTTTGATAACTATGTGTCTCGGCGTGTTTCTCCTTGGGCTTATACTGCCTGGGACTCTCTGTGCTTTCTGGACTTGGGTGGCTATTTCCTTTCCCATGTTAGGGAAGTTTTTGACCATAATCTCTTCAAATATTTTCTTGGTCCTTTCTCTCTCTCTTCTCCTTCTGGGACCCCCTATAATGTGAATGTTGCTGTGTTGAATGTTGTCCCAGAGGTCTCTTAGGCTGTCTTCATTTCTTGTCATTCTTTTCTTTTTATTCTGTTCCATGGCAGTGAATTCCCCCATTCTGTCTTGCAGGTCACTTATCCGTTCTTCTGCCTCAGTTATTCTGCTATTGATTCCTTCTAGTGTATTTTTCATTTCAGTTATTGTATTGTTCATCTCTGTTCTTTAATTCTTCTAGGTGTTTGTCCTTTAATTCTTCTAGGTCTTTGTTAAACATTTCTTTTTTTTTTAACTTTTTAATTTATTTTATTTATTTATTTATGGCTGTGTTGGGTCTTCGTTTCTGTGCGAGGGCTTTCTCTAGTTGCGGCAAGCGGGGGCCACTCCTCATCGCGGTGCATGGGCCTCTCACTATCGCGGCCTCTCTTCTTGCGGAGCACAGGCTCCAGACACGCAGGCTCAGTAATTGTGGCTCACGGGCCTAGTTGTTCCGCGGCATGTGGGATCCTCCCAGACCAGGGCTCGAACCCGTGTGCCCTGCATTGGCAGGCAGATTCCCAACCACTGCACCACCAGGGAAGCCCTGTTAAACATTTCTTGCATCTTCTCGATCTTTGCCTCCATTCTTTTTCCAAGGTCCTGGATCATCTTCACTATCATTATTCTGAATTCTTTTTCTGCAAGGTTGCCTATCTCCACTTCATTTAGTTGTTTTTCTGGGGTTTTATCTTGTTTCTTTATCTGGCACATAGTCCTATGCCTTTTCATTTTGTCTCTCTGTGAATGTGGTTTTCATTCCATAGGCTGCAGGATTGTAGTTCGTCTTGCTTCTGCTATCTGCCCCCTGGTGGTTGAGGCTATCTAAGAGGCTTGTGCAAGCTTCCTGATGGGAGCGACTGGTGGTGGGTAGAGGTAGGTGTTGCTCTGGTGGGCAGAGATCAGTAAAACTTTAATCCGCTTGTCAGCTGATGGGTGGGGCTGAGTTCCCTCCCTGTTGGTTGTTTGGCCTGAGGCGACCCAGCTCTGGAGGCTACAGGCTCTTTGGTGGGGCTAACGGTGGACTCCGGGAGGGCTCACAACAATGAGCACTTCCCAGAACTTCCGCTGCCTGTGTCCCCATCCCTGCAGTGAGCCACAGCCACCCCCTGCCTCTGCAGGAGACCCTTCAACACTAGCGGGTAGGTCTGGTTCAGTCTCCTATGGGGTCACTGCTCCTTCCCCCTGGGTCCTGATGTGAACACTACTTTGTGTGTGCCCTCCAAGAGTGGATTCTCTGTTTCCCCCGGTACTGTGGAAGTCCTGCAATCAAATCTCGCTAGCCTTCAAAGTCCGATTCTCTGGGAATTCCTCCTCCTGTTGCTGGAGCCCCAGGCTGGGAAGCCTCACGTGTGGCTCAGAACCTTCACTCCAGAGGGTGGACTTCTGTGGTATAACTGTTCTCCAGTTTGTGAGTCACCCACCCACTGGTTATGGGATTTGATTTTATTGTGATTGCGCCCCTCCTACCATCTCACTGTGGTCTCTCCTTTGTCTTTGGATGTGGGTATCTTTTCTGGTGAGTTCCAGTGTCTTCCTGTCAATGATTGGTCAGCAGTTAGTTGTGATTCTGGTGCTCTCGCAAGGGGGAGTGAGTGCACGACCCTCTACTTCGCCATCTTGAACCAATCTCTAAATGTTAGTCCTTGTTTTTAGTAATAGTATGATTATTCCTTCTCTATGCTATGCTTTCCTATCAGATTGGAAACCTTGTTTTCTACAGTGATCTATTTTTTTCACCTTTGTCCTTCAGGACTTAATATTAATTTTAGATGTCTCAATATATGTTGTGTTCCCTAGATAAGCCCTACAAATTGTACATCACCGTAGATATTCCACCACAACTCTGGGCCCCTAGTCCCTCCTTGCCTGACACTAGCACTGTTCCCTAGAAGCTTTTAAAATAAACCTCTGTGTAACTGGCTTACCAGATTAACTGACTGTCTTTGTGTATTTCCCCTAGAAGGCAGAGCCTGAGGCAGAGATTAAAGTGCTCACACTAGGGACTACAAGGTCAGGGTGATGAAGAGGAGGAGAAAGGGAGAAGTGAGGCAATACAAAAATGTGGAGTAATGCAAATCATTATCGTGATGGTCACCACTTCATACTGAGCTCCAAGGAGATGCACAGTTCACTGGACAGGCCTGTTTGCTCAGCATGAAGGACTTTCTCCTAAGAGGCTGCAAGGAGAAGCTCACCTATTCCGTCCATGGAGGGAAGAAAGGAGACGAGATTCACCTGCTGATCCCTCCCAGCTCTCATTTCCTGTCATGATTCGCCACACAAGGAGACGTCTTCCCAGAACTTCCAAGTTGCATTATCAGGCCCCTTGGTGACCACTCCAAAAGCCAGATCCCATGCCTACAATATGGCATTTCATTGAATCCAAAGTAGAAAGATGACTTGGTGTGAGTAGGTGCCCCCAAGAGAAGGAAGGAGGAAGGTCATCTAGGGAACCACCTGAGAAGATGTAAGAGAACTGTGTACATTTCCCTAATTCTCTAGTTGGCTGTGTAAAAGGCTGGACTGATGCTCTCTGCATCAAAACCCATGACCTAGGCTATCCTCTAGTATTCTCCAGTCTTCTACTCTAACTAAATAAATTATATGTTTGTTAAGAATCTGTTATGTTTATTCCTAAATTTTTCTGCCATTTGTACTTGTTATTAAAATCACACAATTTAATTAAATACCACATAAGCTGATAAAGCATGAATGTAAAAAGAATGAGAGGTGTTTGTATGAAAACTAAGGAGTGTTTTAGAAAGACTTAATAAAGGTAAGTCTCTATAGAAAGTGCTGTCAGAGTAGGTTTATTAAGGGAGACAACTGTAGAATATTTGCAAGGGGCAACGCAAAAAGCCAGAAGAAACTGCACTCAGATTGCATCACCCGTGACTTCACATTCTTGCTCCAAGGAAAATCATATATAAAGCATGATCTATGTGGTAATGCACAAAAGACAATATGGAACTCCAGTCAGCAAATTCATAACCAAAGAAAAGCCCTTGGCTAATAACAACTAAAACACTGCTTATTTTATATATACCTACTTATCATAAATTTAAAAAAAATTTTAGAGTAATATATACACTATGTTTTAAGATCCTTTACTTTACCAGCATTTTTGATTTACCAACGCAGATAGGATGGTCTTGGTTATGCTGTGGTAACAAACAACCCCCAAGCCTGAACAACATATGTTATTTCTTGTTCACTCTAAGACTTCAGCTCCTGGAAGCCTGTCCACAGATGACCGCCTGAAGCACTTACCATATGAAGCATGTGCCCTCCTAGAAAAACACGAAAGAGGAAGAGAAAACATAAGAAGTCCTGCACAGGCTCTTTAATGCCACGTGGAAGAGGTGCTCTTTTCTGCTGCATCTTAGCCAAAGAAAGCCACATGGCTGCACCTACGTTCAAAGAGGTGGGAAAGGCTAGTCTTCCCAGGTGCCAGAAGGTAAGGAGAGTTGGAAATACTGGTGAGCAGCAGTGATGTTCACAATGCCAACCTACTGCTGTACCTGGCATACGGGACAGGAGGACAGCTGCTCGACTAAGTGAAGGAGCTTGAGGCAGAGAAATATACCAGTTTTTCCTTAAATAATTAAAATAAATATTTAATTAGATAGATTGACTAGTGACTATATTTGATAGATTAGTGACTATATTTTCAAGACTATTCTTTATTTCTGAGAGCTCATAACCAAATAAAGCAATTCCAGAGAAGCCTTTTAAATAATACTTAAATCATGAACTTCCAAAAGGTTAATTCAGCCCACATAATTTATTCTGTCATCAAAATGTAAAATGCCTTCTCCTAATCATGCATGCTGCTTTTGTAGGAAAAAAAAAGAATACTGACACATTAAAACCCTTATACTAAAAAACATCCATTTATTAGCAACTGACTGCCAATATGATAGAGTCTTTAAGTGACTGCTATTCAGAAAGTTCAGCTAGAAAATATTTGGGATTTGAAAAATGATTCAAAAACTATCCAGTAATATTCTTTGACATTTGTCTCTGCTTCTTCTCCTACTTCTTCTTCTCCTCCTCCCCACTCCTCCTCCTCCTTCTTCTTTACTAACTCCAGCTTTCAATGTCCATTGTTAACTTAAACTTTTTTAAACTAAATAATTTTTGAACTCCAAAAGGGGTGTCTATTTAACCCACTTTATATTTTTAGATGTATTTTAACTTTTACGCTACTCTCTGCTAGATTTTGTTTCTTTTATTTGCTTATAAACTAGCTCTTTGGCAAATGAAGTATTTATTGAATGTGTGTCTCATATCTTAGCTTGCGTCCGTACATGTTCTACAAATGAATAGAATTTTTTTCTGTGCATTCATTTATCTGTCTACTCCATATACCTTACCCCAGGCCAATTTCATTGATTTAAGCCTGCTTACAATAAACAACAGCTCTAATCTGACAACTGGACAACTGCATCACTAGGGAATGAGAAGGGGGTGTCCTTTGTTGGCCATTATACTCTCAGTATAATGACTTGCTTTTCTAATGAATGGCTTCTTCATTAGAAGTAAATACCTCCAAATACCAATAATACCTCCAAATTTTGATTTTGTCTTTAGAAAAGGTGATACGTTGTGCTTTTAATTTTTTAGATTTCCATGACTAATTGGTATAGTTTTCAATCTGCCTATGATACGTACTGAGTCACTAGTGAAAAGTTATATAACAAACTATTATGGTATAAAAATGTCAATTTGGGGAGGTGTCAAGGTGAGGTCTGTTTAGAGAACAAAAGCTGGATCAACCACCTTTCCTTGTCCTTTAGTCTAAGCAGCAGACAAGTGTGGTAAGGACTTTGCAGGGATGAGGAGGGAGAAGATGTGGTTGGAAAGCACTCCCCTGGTGATTCTGATAGGCTCCTCCCACTTCACAAACACACACACACACACACACACACACACACACACACACACACACACACACTGAGCCTCAGCTAAGGACCTGCGGACTGAAGGGCAAATCACAGCACTTGGGGAGAACTCTGCTCTACTACTTACTAAGTCTACCATGACCTGGAGCAGTTGCCTAACTCTTGGCCTCAGTTTCCTCGTCTGATAAACCATGTATCTCCTAGTGTAATTTTGAAGGTTAAATAAGATAATAACCATGAAGAGTCTTAATGCTGTATATACTCACAAACTGGTTTGAAACCTCATATTGAAGTCAGTGTAACAAGTTATGATCAATACCTTTGAAAATAATAATCAGCAATTAAATTCAATACTTAAAATAACAAGAACAAAATTCCTACTGTGTGTTTAGAATTTAGACTCCTAAGTCTACTACTTAATTTCCATTAAGCTGAATTTTTTTCTTATCTTTTGTGCGAATGTTCCTCAAAATTATAGAAAAGTCGTTTATGAACTATGTGTCACTACCCATTGGTGGGCAATGAAATAAACAAAGTAGCTTGTAAGTAGCATTTTTAAATGAAAGAAATAGATATGATAGAATAGAAACAATCAGAACACATTGCATGGTTTCTTAACAAGAACTGTGTACGTTGCAATAAATGCATCATGATGTAAAATATATTTCTTACTAAATATTTTTTAAGTTTGTAAAATACTCCTCTAGGACAAACCCAAGTGAAATCTTGTATGTTTTTCTACTATCTGATTTTATATCATCACCTTGTTAATTAAGAATAATAAAATATAAAATGTTTTCACTATTGTTCAAGCCAGGTTTTTCTTTAGTAACTGTTGTATCATGATATATCCTTTAGAATGATTCTTAGGTGGCTGGTATCTCAAATAAAGTGAGTCTACATGACGGAGGACAAGCAGCAATCCACACACACCCCAAGTTTCTGCTGTTTGGAGGAAGTTCAGTGGCGCTACAAGGGCAGTGCCACCCACTGAGCAAATTAGAGGCATCCAATTAGAGGCACACCCTTCAAAGGAGGGACCTGTCCCATGTAAATGGCTTTTAAATGCTTCTATCTCTCATCAAGGACAGAATACAGCACCAGAGGAGAGAAAACAGCTGTCACAAAGACCAGAGGCACAGAGATTATGAGCAGCTGAGTTCTGAGACAATAAAACCTTCCTGGTTTGCCTGCCCATTTAGGACGAGGTCACTCAACCAGGGTCCAGCAGAGAACACTCACTGCCCTGAAAGACAGAGAAGCAGAGACAGATCACAGGGTCCTTGTATAACCTTTATAGATCATTTACATTATTGTTCAGAGTCAACCATACATAGTGCTCATTCCAGAGTTTAGTCATTCTCAAGAAATCAAAAAATGCCATTTTTGTAAAGAATCTCCCCCTGTAGGGGAATTGGGTTATCTGCACTGATTAAATCAGAATTCTGATGCCCACTGTGGACTGACACAGGTTAGCAGTCCCCTTTCAAATCCTGCCTCAATGAAGCTGATGTGTGTGTGTGTGTGGCGGTTCTCCCCACTGGGCACGCGTATGAAGGGGCCACCAGACAAGAAGCCTTTCTGGTTCATCACTGCACGGCAGGATGCCGTGGACCAAGTCACAGGCTGTGACTTCCACGAAGCCCGTGACAAATTTAATACGCTATTACTCGCATTTTCTGCACTAGGATTTCATTTGGTGACATCACTGGATTCAGCTGAAGTTGAAATTTGTGTGACATTTTTGCAGGTGTTGCTTTTCACCAAAAACGTTATTTTACATAGTTTAGCCATAGTGCAGTGCTTTAGGTCTAGAAGTAAAGCTTGGGAAATCTAATGAGGTTGAAGAGAAAAGTGAAAGTTAACGGCCTCGGCTTTAACAAAGGCTCTTCCTCCCTCAGGCTCTGAAGAGTCAGTAACTGAGTTCAGTAACTGAAAATTAAATTAGAAGAAAATGCCACCTCTGCAGCTCCCGCTGTCTTTAGCATTAATGGTAATAAAGAATGGGGTGGGAGCCATCGAGAAGCTCTCAGAGCCATACTTTCAGGCATGGAAATCTGCTCCTACACCATGTTATAAACTTCCATTGGGTGATATTTTCCCTCTTTCTCTCCTCCTTTTCCCTCATAGCCATATCCTTGTTGTATATTTCCTCTTCTCTTACTCTGTTAGTTTTGTCCGGTTAGCCTTAATTTCCATGTTCCTGTCTCCCCCACTTCCTCATTTCTTTCCTCGACAATTTGGTTGTTTTCCCTCCCCTCCTCTATTCATATCTTTACAATGAGAGTTTAACGAATGTCAAGGCTTTTGTGGTTTGCCCTGTTCAGAATCTGAGAGAAAACAGCTAAAGGTTCTCCAGTGCTAGGAAAGCACAAGGCTCTTGCCTTTATCTGGTCATATCAAATGAACAGGAACCACTCTCTCAGGATGGTATTATCAGGTTAAGTGATAAGGGTGAACAGGAAGAACTCAGGAGCAGTGGCCCACATTTTTTAAAAAGTCAGGGGCAGGAGCAAGGAAAGAAAAACAAATTAGACCTTATCAGGATCCTTCCCATTCTTCAAAGAAGCATCTCTAAAAAACAATCAAGCAAGTTGTCAATTTGGCTAAAAATCAGCAATGCTTTAATATAATAAGATAGTACTGCCACTCCTTAACTTCTAAACAAATAACTAAAGAACCTAACTATATTATATAGCTATAAAGAAATAAAGGCTATTTTATCATAATTTGATTATGCTACAAAGCACTATGCATAGCAATTCCTGGATCTAATTTTAGTTGTAATAATCTCTTGCCCTGTTATGTAAATGGGAAAAGACTTTTTACAGGCTTCAGACAGAGATAAGCTTAGGATGGAAAGCATGCAAAAGCCGTGGTTCAATTACTCTAAAGTGATCTGCATCATATGTCACAGTGCATCTTTCTGCCTTTGCACAAAAGCTAGTATCTGCTGCAAATTAACCATCTTTTTCTAAATGCTTACAGATGCCCTCTGAGAGTTTACTGATTCAAATTCAACCCAAGTCCCACAACTACAAAATAATGGGGGGCATTTAAAAATTTCTCAAAATATTTCCTTCTTCCATAACTTTTCCCCAATTTTCGCCCTTCTGTTTCAAAACAAGACACGTTGAACTTTTCACCAAGCACACATTAGCTCTTGCTTCCAGTTCTTGTGGTCTCACCCATTGTGCATAAGGATTAACCACCAGGACTGTCCCATTCCACTTAAGTCTCTTAATGTTACAGAGGTGCACGTTCCGGCCTGACCCCTGAGCAGACATAATTCTGACCCAAAACCTCACATCTTGGAATGCAAAAGGGGGGAGAGAGAGACCTATTCCCCAGGGCTCTTTAGTTGCTGTTTGAAATGCAATTTATAATAATCCAAAAACTAGCTCTCCCCAGGAGGGGCAGGCCTTCAGGGACACTGGGGCCACCCACTGGAATAACCAGGCTCCCCTCTTCACTGACCCTTTTCCTTCATCTCTCTACAGGGCAGCTTTATTTGCTCCTAGTGCAGACTTTTCCCCACACTCTGGAAGACATGGTGCACACCACTATCAACCCACCTCCCAGGGCTTCACCACTTTGGAAGGAATGGCCTTTGGCCTTAGATGCAGGCATAAGACGTCCTGGGAGAGGACCTTCTTTGGCCCTGCTTAAGTCAGATGCTCCCTCCTCATGGGCCCTCCTCCCATACCACCCACCATGGCGGGAGGGAGCATATTGCAACATATTTCCACTCTGCATGGGCTGTGGCTTTCTCAGTTTGCATGAAGGCGGGAAGGGAAGAAAAACAACTAAGAGTTAGATATTGACACTTGATGCCAAGCACATCCATTTCAACCTTTTCCCCTTTATTTATCTTTCTATTTTTTTATTTTATTTTATTTTTTGGCCGTGCCGTGTGTGGCATGTGGGATCTTAGTTCCCCGACCAGAGATCGAAGCCACGTCCCCTGCAGGGGAAGTGTGGAGTCCTAACCACTGGACTGCCAGGGAAGTCCCCTCTTCAATTTAAAAATAACTGTTATTTCCAAAACTGTCCCTTTACTCCAGGATTCTGTTCCTATTGTTGTTCACAGGGGAAAAAATATTTGTCTATACGTAGCTTTTTCAACACTGTCTTTTATTGATCAAGAGATTAAATATTTTTAGAGAGTGGTCAGGCTGGGACATGAGGCCTACTGTTGATTAATTTAAATCAGAACTGTGATATGCAAGCAATACATGAGAGAACATAGAATGCCTACTGTTTTATTCCCTGACTTTCTATATCTGTTCCTTTTTGAAGAGCTCTCCTCACCCAGAACTCCCTGCCCATTCCACTCTCATCTCAAGAAGTATAATAATTGTAAATAGCAAACCCTTTGCTAAACTCTCTGTGGTGTTTTTTTTTTCTCTCATTTCTTTATAAATATTGGAATTAATCACAAACTTCAATCCCCAAATATGAAGTTCTATATAATTTTTTGGAATATAAAAAGAGAAGTTACTATTTCAACCCAAATTACAGTATGTTTTCTTCCTCCACCCCCCAAAAAAGTTTTCTTGCACTTTTACAAGCTTTTTTTCCTGCAAATGCATTGCCGTTACAAGCTGAGTTGTCAGGTAAGGAAGCACGAGCTTTAATTCACATCTTGATTAGGTCACTTACTGTCCGTGTGGCATGGATTAGGTCACTTAGTGTTTCTGGACCCAAATTTTTTCATCTATGCCGTAAAATAATAAAATATGCAGAGATACTTAGTAAACTGTAAAGTGATATACAAAAATAAGGTAAAATAAGGTGTTGTATCAGTCAGGATTCAACCAGGAAAGATTCAACCAGAATATAGATGAATTTTATACTTTTGTATATATTTATACAAATATATACATCCATATACATTTATACATATATATACATCCCAAAGTAAATATTTATACATATATACATGCGCGTATGTGTTTGTGTGTATGTGTGTGTATTTATTACAGGGGACTCCTGGCTAAGTAGTCTCTGCCAGGCAGTAACCATGTCACACGTTGGAGCCCATAGTGCACAGGTAGGCAGAAGTGAAGATCACAAACAGGCTGGAACCCAAAAAGAGTAGACTAAAACATGTCTATTCTTCTTGCCTCTGATGTTGGTGACAAGGGTATTCTGCAGAATCAGGGGCCCCTCACCACAGAGCTGAACACTGACACCTGTTTTGGGGAGTCAGAAACCTGTTTCAGGGGAGAGGGAGGGCAATCGTAGGCCCACCTGGTGCTTCATTCCAAGGACGGAAATGTAGACTGTTTTACAGTTTTCCTTCCTATCTGCTACCTGGAGTCTCCACACCTAAGGATGGCCTATTCCCTCTTTAGAGGACTTGTGCCTGATTAGGTCAGGACCACTCAGGCTATTCTCCCTTTTGATTAACTCAGTCAACTGATTTGGGACTTTAATTACATCTAAAAGTCTCCTTCACTGAAGCACCTCAACTAGTACTTGCCCAAATACCTGGGGGAAGGTGTGTCTGTGCTACAAAATGGCTGCTGTCTCCCTTCCGCTCTGCAGCTCTTGTGAGAGAATCTCTCTCGAAGCCCACCTGAACCAGAAGCAAATTAAGGAGGGAATTCTGGGCAAGGCAGTTCAGCAGAGATGACACATCTCAAAGCCATCCAATGAACAGTAAAAATAATTTCTAAAAAAAAAAAAGAATAATTTCTATCCTAAGTGCCAATCAAAACTACAATGAGGCACCACCTCACAACAGTCAGAATGGCCATCATTAAAAAGTCTACAAATAACAAATGCTAAAGAGGATGTGGAGAAAAGGGAACCCTCCTACACCATTGGT
Organism: Balaenoptera physalus; assembly: GCF_965194825.1. NCBI lineage: Eukaryota > Metazoa > Chordata > Mammalia > Artiodactyla > Balaenopteridae > Balaenoptera > Balaenoptera physalus. The sequence goes on along the minus strand of NC_138890.1, from coordinate 107,065,468 downwards.
GCAGCCACTGTAAATTGTAAATTGGTGCAGCCACTATGGAAAACAGTATGGAGGCTCCTTAAAAAACTAAAAATAGAGTTGCCATATCATCCAGCAATCCCACTTACATATCCAGACAAAACTGTAATTCAAAAAGATACACACACCTCTATGTTCATAGCAGCAGCACTATTTACAATAGCCAAGACATGGAAACAACCCAGGTGTCCATCAACAGACGATTGGTTTAAGAAGATGTGGTATGTATGTATACAATGCAATATTACTCAGCCATAAAAAAAGAATGAAATAATGCCATTTGCAGCTACATGGATGGACCCAGAGATTACCATACTAAGTGAAGTAAGTCAGACGGAGAAAGACAAATACCACGTAATATCACTTATATGTGGAATCTAAAATATGACTAAATGAACCTGTCTATGAAACAGAAACAGACTCACAGAGATAGAAAACAAACTTGTGGTTGCCAAGGGGGAGAGGGTCAGGGGAGGGTTGGATTGGGAGTTTGGGATTAGCAGATGCAAACTAGTATATATAGAATGGATAAACAACAAGGAAACTATATTCGATATCCTGTAATAAACCATAATGGAAAAGAAAATGAAAAAGAAAATAATATCTATGTATGTACAACTGAATCACTTTGCTGTACACCTGAAACTAGCACAACATTGTAAATCAACTATACCTCAGTTTAAAAAAAAAAAGGAATACTTTCTATCCTAGAAGACAAATAGAAGCAGTCTACTACACAAATGCCAAAGACAGCCCAGGGGCTCTTTCTCTGTTCCTGTTCTTCCCTCTTCCCCTGCCCACCCCAGACCCGATCTAATGCCTCCTTTCTTCCTGACAACAGCACTTCTCTGTGGTTACTTGGTCCTGAGTGGGAGCGTGCACATCAAGGGGACTTGCTCTTTCTTGCCCTACTCCCGGCCTGTCCAGAGCTCTACATTAGAAATGCAGTCGGCCAGTGATGCCTTAGTTTGAACATCAAACAACGTCCCCATGTCACTATGTTTGCTTTCCTTTTGGACAAAGGATGCTTTTCTTCCTCCTTTAGAAGTCAGCCTGGGCCCTTCTCCTACACTCTTGCAGTGCTTTGCTCACCTTAAGCTTGGCTGAGGAACAGGTTCAATGTGTATTTTTAAACACATTCTCTCCTCCACTGTTTCTTTCTTCACTCTTCTGAATTGTACAGAATATAAAAGTCAAAGCACAGTAAGGATGGGGCTATTTGAGGAATTTATTTTCAATGCAGTCACAAAATAAACTCCTTATCTAGACTTTCCGGTATTTCTTGATCATTCATCATTACTAGAGGAAGAAACTTTTGACACTATAGGTTCCCAGGATCCTGACTAAAATGCAGTTTGATTTGTTGTCCATTACCTCTCTAGTATTAAGGGTCATTCTCACAAGCTATAGCTTCAAGCCTTTGCCAAACAGCTCTCATACCTGTACCTGAGGAGACAGCAGAGGCCACATTTAGTCCCTCTGCATGGAGTCAACTCTCCTGCCAGCCCTGCCATGATGTTGCTTCTACTTTCCATAATGAGTTCTTATTTTGTCCACAGTGGCCAAGACTCTGCCACACAGCCCTACCCTAGTATCCTGGGTGTCCATACTAATTTTCTCCTTTACTCTCTGCTTCAATCCTGGTACATAAAAAGCGAGCACTTCAACAGCCAGGCCTTCCAAGGGTTGTCAACCGCCTCTAAATACCAGTTGGTGTGACTGAGTGTCCATTACTTATGGCTGGATCTCCTGGAAGAAGCCTTCGTTATATCTGCCTGCATCACTCCTTCTTTGCCACCTGCAGTCATAAAACAGCCCTTGTCCGCTCCTTCCCCAGTGTCCTAATCTAGTCACCTGCTGACATGTACATTGCTAGCCTACTTGTGGGTCAGTCTTACACTGACTGCCTAACTGTCCCAAACACCTCTGAACATCTACTGCCAGCACTTCTCCAGGGAGCTCACTCTGAGGGCCTGTTTGGATTCTCAGTTCTGAGCCCTACCAGGCAGGTCCATTTTACTACTGAGTTGCGGTTGATAACTATGAACATGTGATTTTTTTCACAGAGATGCAAAAATCCTGCAGAAACCAAAGTATACCAAGAATAAATTTCACAAAATCTTTATGTTTCTATGTTGGCAAAATAATTCAATACATATCTCAGAAAACCTTAACAGAGCAATTACAGGTGTTGATTAGAATATAGTTTATAGCTAGTAGAAAGGGCTTTCTTTCCCTCCCTCCCTTCCTTCCCTCCCTCCCTTTTTTTTTTTCTTTCTTTCTTCCTTCCTCGCTCCCTCCCTCCCTCTCTCTCTCTCTCTTTCTTTCTCCAAAACATACAGTTCTGAGCCAGAAATTGTGCTAAGCACAGGGAATACAAGATGTATTTATATATCTATAATATACGTGCACAAACACGTTACTGGCCCTTTGAGTTTTCACATCATAGACAGAGACAAATAAAAAACAAATAGTCACATCTCATGACAAGAGCCTACAGAAATGCAAGTTCTTGATTTTGTCTAGAAATGTTGGGGGAGACATTTTAAGAAAACAAAGTTGAGTTGACTCTTGAAGAATGGTTAGGATGAGTTTAGTAGACAAATAGGTGAGAAAGGACTTTCCAGGTAAATGAATAGAAGGACAGAGACATAAAGAAGAACGTGGTACATTTAGGGAACTGCAAGGAGTTCCATATTGCTAGCATTCAGGGTTGATCCAGGAGCAGCTGTAAGCAATGAGTCTGAAAAGGTAGACAGGTCTGAAATCATAAAGTTCCTTGTAAGTAATGCTATGAAGTCAGGACTTTATCCTGCAGGTGATGAGGAGTTATGGGAGGATTTTAAGCAGTTGAGTGATGTGAATTTGTTTTATATTGAATGGGTGGCTATAGAGAAGAGGGAAAGAGGAACAGTTCGAAAATTTCTGGAAAAGTTCAAACAAAAAGTTTTGAAAGCCTAAAATAAGGTGATAAGGAAACAGGCAGGTATAACAGAAATGGAGATGTACAGCTCAGAACCTCTTTAAGGATGAAGCCTTTGACATTTCTATACAATGTGGGACCACTCGGAAGCCATTTTGGTTCCCAAGATCCTTGTGGCTGAGGTTATAGGGCCTGCATCACAGCTCAACTTTCTCCTCTGCCCAATCCTACTTCCTTCCCTTCTCTTCCACAGATGCTGATTCAAAGTAGAATCTGCATCCCAGAGAACCCAACTTGTAAGAGAGGAGGAGTCAAGATGGGGGTAGAAGCAATTAAACTTAGAGGACAGTTAGATGTGGAGTTGACAGAAAGGAAGGAATTTGAGGACTCCAGGAGTTCAGATTGATGCTGGGTGATATGTGGTACAGCCAACTCAAGTGGGTCACATCCAAAGATAATAGAAGAATGGGTTCTGGTCAAAGTTCCTATGGGACATTTTTGTAAAAAATATGCACTATGCATTTGGCTAGCAGAGCATGGGTAGGAACAGGGTAGAGAGAAAAACTTTGCTATCCATAGAACATAAGTAGTAGCTATAGGAGCAGATGCGTATGAGAAGATGAATGTGCAGAGTAAGGTAAAAAAATGAGGGAAGACAGATTTCTAAATGGGTCCAAATCCTTCAGTCATTTCAGCTACAATCTCAGTCTCCAAGTCACTATGTAATGATGGCTGTTCATCTTTTCTTGGTGATATTCTTCTATTATTTGATGTGACCACCTTTACTGAAATGTAAAGTCGTTAAAGGAAAGAATTGATTTTGTTCATCTTTTTAGCCCAAAATAAATGAAGTAGGGGCTCAATACTGAATGGGATATGGTATAAATAACAAAATGGAGTAAGTCCCAAATGTAGGTTGGAGTCTTCAATTCTCTCTAGGCTGAAGATGGTTGCTCTGAAAATTTCCAAGCCTGTGCAACACACATTTTACTGACTAATCTGTTTTAGAATTTCTTATATCACAAGATCAGGTAATGGTAGAATTTTGTGTCAGATTTCTGCTTGGTGTCCAAAGACTGCCTTTATTTTGTGCTGGCTCATTAGAAAGTCTTCTTTTCATTTTGTGTATGTCTTCCAGTTCAGTCATCGGCATACAGCAGTCCCAAATGACTCTCTCAACAACTTTTAAGGATCCTCACAGCCAGAAGAACCTCTCAGAGGATCAGGAACGGCTAATACCAGCGTACGGATTCCTTACTACATCCTTACGCATGAATAAAACAAGCTAGACCTATTATGCAGCTCTTTTCTCTCCACTGGTGACTGGGAACTGATCTAAAAAGAATTCATGCACACCCAACACTCCACCTTGTATAACCTTCTCTTGGCAGCTGAATTCAAGTCATAGCAAGGATGCCATACCCTTGCCCCAAATACCCTTGCAAACCCAGGACTATGCAGTGGTCAAAATTAGAATGTAGCCAATCTACAACATCCCTGACAAGTACTGTGCCTGAGCAATTCAATGTCTAGACTAGTTGTTTCAGTCAGGAGATTAACCGGCTTATCTCAACCCCAAGGGCAATCTTTGGCTCACGTCCAGGAAGTTGGCAGTTTTCAGGTTAGCCCCTGGCTGATCAAGCCATCCATCAGCTGCTTGCCTAATCCCAGCATCATATACAGAATTACAGAACGGGACTTTTTCCCACACGATTTGTAGTTTGAGCTGGTTATTTTTTCAAGGTTTAGTATGCCATCTTAAAAAGAAAATTTTTTCCCAGTAAAATATTGGTTGGAAATTTCATAAAAATGGTGTGCCCTTTGGTAACATCACAATAAGTCTTTAGTTAGACAGAAAAAAATATATTTTAATTGATAGTAAAATATATAATATATTGACTTAATATTATTAATATTTGGTTATTATTTGTTGTTGATTACTATATTGACAATAATCAACAAACTCTTAACTAAATATTTATATATAATAATTGTGTCTATGTGCAATATCTTCTGGATATGACCTTAGGGACAGTGCTTACAAAAAACTGATTCTAGAAAACCAAAATATGTCCCTATTCCTTCATTATTTACATTTTTACATTTACATAGCATTTTTCTTCAAGGTCATTTTCTTAATGATCTTTCTTAAATGGGCCACAGTGATTTCAAAAATGGTTGAGCCTTGTCAGTTTTGAGAACCAGTATAGTGCAATGGAATGAGTGTGAGAAGCAGAGTTTAAATTCAGACTCAGTTGAACTTGTGCAAATACTGATCCACTCTGGGCTTTAGTTTCTTCCTTATAAAAGGTGGTGGAGTCAATGAGGGCTTCCCAGAGAGGAGCCCTGAGCTCTTGCCCTCCGGTTCTAAACGTTCCAGCCTCTCAGGGGAGTGGGGAGGAGAATACAGCCCAAGGCAGAGGTAGCTAAAGAAGGTGATGAGAAAATTCAAGTAAATAAAGATTAAGATGGATATACTTCATACAGCCATTGTTTTGGGTGCTGGAAAACCAGAAATTTCAGGAAAAAAAGTAAAAATTCTTACTTTTACTTCTTTTACTCTCATTTTCATTGTGCCAAATATTTGCATGTTTGAAAACATCAAAGAGATACTTTTAAAACATGCATTTAACCTGAATGTTTGTGTTCTATAAACAAAGCTATTAAATCAAAAGGTCAGTGCTGAATAAAGCTGCTACTTTGATGATTATTCATTACAGTTAATACATTTGACCCCTTACTCTTTGCCAGGTATTGTGTAAGAGCTTACTTATTTTGTTTAATACACCCAACAAGCATTAGTTTATTAATGCTACCTATGTGATAGATGATATTCATATCCCTGTTTTATAACAAAAAGTATCTGGAACTTAGAGAGTCTAAATAACTTGCCCACAGTCACTCAGTTGCAGATGAGAAATTCTATCCTAAGTTTGTCCAGCTCCAAAGTACATACAGGATCTTAACCATGTTATTCAATATATTACTGATACTCAATATTACTAAATTCAAAATTTTATAAAATTATATACAATGGTTCTTTTTAAAAAAATAATGAAACCTATAAAACATTCATCAAATTGTAATGCTACTTTATGGGACTTTTATCGGGGCTAGCTAAGGGGCTTTATAGACTCAAAAACTGGAAACTGACTACTGCAATTAGTCAAAATAAAAGCCAGGTTTGAAAGTCCTTCTTCCCATTGAATTTCAAATGTTCCACTTGGAATGAAACAGATGTTGAACTTTAGATTAGTTCAATCTGCATTAGATTTAGCCTGTGCACACAGTAAGATAGTACTAACATGGGCACTTATGCTACTGTCTCTTCAGGGACACCTTTCCCCAGACCAGCATCATCTGCAATTTAAAAGAGGTCTTTTCAAAGAAGTAAAGGATTTTACTTAAAAGTGCAAGAATTAGTCTAGTGGGTCTAAGCCATGGTCCATCCAATATTCTGTCTCTTCTAGCAGTATAAAGGGGCACGTCATGTGATAATGGCTTTCTATCATGTGAAACTCAAAAAGTTAGCGATATTTTCCTGACATCTGTGAATTTAGATTCACCTTTCCTGAAGCCTATATTTTAAGTTTTCACAATACAAAGTTCTACATATACACTACTTTTTGAGTAAACTAACATGAGAAACACCTTGGATTTGTGGATTCCCCACCTACTATTCCAAGTATCTACGGTGTTCTCCAGCATCAGTTCAAATGACTCCTGTTTTCTTGTTGAGGCTTGTCAAACCCATGCCCCAGTTCATCAGAGATTCAGTTGTTTACTGAACTCTTATTCTCTATTGAAAGAGATATTAGCAAGTGTTAGGTGTTAAAGACACATTAACACCAGACTGAGACTTTCTTCTTGACATAATCAGAAGGATTGAGTAAGAATTTTAAAAGAATTAGCTTTGGAAGTAGGTAGCTATCGGAAGCATTTTATGTAGGGTTCGACACCTAGGTAAGTGACCAGAAGTCACTTATTTTTTGGAAAGTCATTCCTCATTTTGTAAGGAACTGATAAATTTCGAGGGTCTCCTCTTGATGTTTTAGAGAGGATACAGTCAATCTTTTTGGTATTTCTTGCATAAACTGTATAACGGTTTCCAAAATAATCCTATACCTACAACTGGGTATTGTTCAGGAAATGAAAGAAACACGCTCATTTATAAATTTTATCCTCCGTAAATACATGGACAAAAAAAAATATGCAGCTTTCCTAGGATAGCTAATTGATTGAAGGTGGTTCTGCAAAATAATAATATTCATGTCCAATTAGATAGTTTCAGTACACTTTCATGAAAGTTAAATATTTTACCAAAGTTACTGGGTATGAAAAATTTTACAGAGAGTTGGTGGATATTAAGGTGATCTAGACAACATCATCAATATATGTGAGACTCTTTCTAGATGTTCATGTCTCTTAGACTCACCCCTTAGCATTGCCACTATACCTCTGACTCCTTTTTTGCAGATTTGTGAGAAGAAAGCTGGTCTAAATTTATTCTTATGGCTATGTCTGTTTGTTTGGGGAGCATCCAAAATGCAAAAGAACAAGAGCCCAACAGTGGAAAAATCTATACCCGCAGACAGTAGTGTTGCATTTGCCTCAAACAATATTTCTCCTTTCCTACTATATCCACTCATTTGGATATTCTCCCAACCTCTACTTCAGTTCCTTGTGAACTGGAAGAGACTTCACCCCTCTGATTCTGTGACTGAAGCCCATGGGCCAGGTTCAGTCAAGTATTTCCCTAATGACCATGTTGATTCAGTAATGGGCATCTGAATTAAGCCAGTCCTGTCAGAGAAAAGGCTGAGAGTTTTGAAAGGAAACAGGAGAGAGAGGCTGCCTGTGAAAACAGCTGAAAGAGGATAAAAGTCCCACAAAAAGAAACAAAATCTTAGTGAAATCATTTGATCCCCTACATCCAATTGTACCTGCAGCCAGAGTGCTTCTGGAATTTTGTGTTATGTGACTCAAGTTTACGACAGGTTTTCTATCTTAACACGTGCTGCATAAATGGTCTTAACTGATGGCCTATCATAGCCTTTATTTTCTTACTTTTTTAAAATGACAGCACAGGAAAAGTGAAAATGCCCTCCCCCTATCCAATGCAAATGGTCAGAACAACAACAATAATAAATCTAGCAGGTTTTCTACAATAGCTAAAATGATTTCTGCCACTCCTTCAAGCTAGCAATTATGTGGTTGGTGGCTTCCCAGTGGTTAAAGGTTAAAGGTCCTTTCCACCAGAGCATGCTGGGAAGGGGACAAGTGGAACATTCTCAAGACACTGCTCATTCAAGTTGATAACTAATATGGTTTGAAATGTGGTGTGACTGATCCCACACGTGCCGAAAATCAAGAGCGACAGTGTTTTCACCTTCAAACTACTACTCTTGAGTATGAGACATTAAAACAAAAATAAAAACTAAAGCAACCCCCAGAAGTGGCATAAGCATAAGAGATATCACTCAGTTTATGCATAAAAATGTTGTGGTTAAAGAAACTCAATGTGATACACTGTTTGCAGAAAAAACTTGAAAGTGTGTCATTTTTTTTTTTCAAATTCTTGATTAAAAGTTATTTTCTTCCTTGAAAATGAAAATTGGTTTTATGGTCCTCTACTTGTCAAAGCCATTTAAGATCAGGTTAGAGGTCCTAATTACAACTTGTTGGCAGGCTGTGTTTATTCTGACACACAGTCTGACAGGTATACTCTTTGTTTGTTTTAATTTAAAGATAATTTACTACCCATAAAAGGTAGGAGATTAATGGCCCTAGAAACTGAAATCAGTTCCCTATTTACCAACTAGAGAGTCTAATCTAAGGAAGTCTATGTTTTCATACCAATTTGTCTCATAGGTGAAAATGTATTTTATACTCCACACTCAATCCTTAGCTTTTCTCTTGAGATTGCCCACAAGGGTGCTAATTGCGTTGGTGACTTTTGTTACACTCACATTAAGAATTATCCCAAGTTCTCAACATCACTTTGTATAATCTCACAGCTGGCAGATAGCAATGACTTTTTATCACTGCCAATACTACCATTTTTGAACCAGAAGACTCTATTACCCATTAGCAATTCCACTACCACTGAAAGCCCATTTCTGCTGTCTTTCAACATACTATAATCGTTTTATATTTACCTCTAAAGAAGCATTTGACCTATTCCTGGATTGGTGCCTTAAATTGAGTCCTCCAGTGTAAGAATATTTATGTAGACACTGTTGAGCAAATTAGGAAAGTATTCAAATTGGGTCGATATTATTGTAGATAGACTTCAAATACAAAGGCTTACAATCATTTTACTTAGCCAAAAATTTTTAGTAGTTTTACACATATGATCTCTACTTGTAACCATTGTTGTGATGCATTGTGCCTAAATTTAAAAAGCAAAACTGTAAAAGATGAGAAATCAGACAGCTCAATGAGAAAAAATGTGCAAAGAACATAAACAGGTAACTCACAAAAGAAGAAATACAAAGATTCAATATGTATATGAAAAAGTTACTCTCACTAATAATAAGTGAAATACTAAATAAAACAGTGACAAATCATTTTTCATCTATCAGATTACCAAAGATTGAAAAGATCAATGATACTTGGTATTAACACTGATATAGTACAAGTAGAAATGTAAAATCTCACAATAATTATGTAGGATAATCTAACAGTATTTATAAAAATCACTTTATTTAAGCATTTTTCATTTTTAAAAATATATCCAAAAGAAACAATTTTAAATGGTGCAAAAATATTTGAACAAAAATATTCATGACTACATTAAGCCATATATCAGACAGGAACCTGCATTATGTGTGTGTGTGTGTGTGTGCGCGTTTCCTCACCATTGTTTCTTCAGTGCCAAATATAGTGTCTGGCATACCATAGGGATTCAATATTTGTTTAATTAATGATTTACACTGTCAAAAGATTTCACTCTATCTAAATACCTAGCATTAAGGCATTGAGCAAAATAAATTATGATATAGTTTTTCAATAGAATATTATGCACCTTTAGAAAATAATAATGTCAGTCAATATTTATCAACATGGAATGACATTTACAACAAAATAAGTATCAAGTTAAAAAATAAAATGGTTTAATTTTTTTTTTAATAAAATTTTAAACTATTTCCAGGATATATTCTACACTATACTATTGAAAGTGATATGTATGAGTTATGAGGTTTGACTCTTTTTATTCATCTGTATTTTCAAAACTTTCTACAAAGGCTATGTATTAAAACCCTATAGTAAAATAAGTGAATTCTTATAAATTCATAACATAAGGAAAATTTTTCTTAAAATAACAAAAGCAGAAACCATAAAGAAGATTAAAATTACATAAAAATTAAAATTTTTCTGTTTGACACTATAAATTATTATTTTAGTTTTGAGGTTACGTTAAAAGGGAAAAGTCTTTGTCTTTTAAAGATATATATTGAAAAATTTACAGATTCAATGATACAATGCATGGGATTTTCTTCAACATACTCAGAAGTTGGGAAGAGGTAAGGTAGGGGAATTGAAGAAAGGGATTAGGCATAAATTGATAGTTGTTGAAGCTGGGCAGTGAACAAATGAATTTTATGTATGTGTGTTCTCTCTACTTTTTTGTGTATGTTCTAAAGTTTACATCATATAAAAATTGTAATGCAATAAACAAAAGTGATAGAAAACCATGAACTGTGGAAAACAGTTGCAAAATGAACAAGAAATTAAATAAATTATTAGTATATAATGAACTCATAAATCAATTAAAAATATTAAATTGGCAAGTACATGAACAATTTACCAAGGCAAAAGAGGAAATGACAATGATCAATAAGCATATGAAAATAATTGTATTCTTATATAATGTCTAAAAATTGAAAAATTTTATTTAAAATGGGATGAAATTTCTCAACTAAGAATACTGCTTCAAAAGTTTATTTCTGACTTGAGTAAAATGGCAATTTGAGCCAGTACCATACTGTTTTGATTCCTGTAGTTTTTTAGTACAGTTTCGAGTCAGGGAGCATGATTTCCTCCAGCTCCATTCTTCTTTCTCAAGATTTTTTGGCTATTTGGGGTCTCTTGTGTTTCCAAACAAATTAAAAATTTTTTTTGTTCTAGTTCTGTGAAAAATACCATTGGTAATTTGATAGGGGTGGCACTGAATCTGTAGATTGCCTTGGACAGTATGATCATTTTAACAATATTGATTCTTCCAATCCAAGAACACGGTATATCTTTCCATTCGTTTGTGTCATCTTCGATTTCTTTCATCAGTGTCTTATAGTTTTCAGAGTTCAGATCTTTTGCCTCCTTAGGTAGATTTATTCCTAGTTATTTTATTCTTTTTGATGCAATGGTAAATGGAATTGTTTTCTTAATTTCTCTTTCTGATATTTCATTGTTAGTGTACAGAAATGCAACAGATTTCTGTATATTAATTTTATATCCTGCAACTTTACCAAATTCATTGATGAGCTCTGGTAGTTTTCTGGTGGCCTCTTTAGGATTTTCTATGTATAGTATCATGTCATCTGCAAACAGAGACAATTTAACTTCATCCTTTCCAGTTTGGATTCCCTTTCTTTTTCTTCTCTGATTGCTGTGGCTAGGATTTCCAAAACTATGTTGAATAAAGGTGGTGAAAATGGGCATCCTTGTCTTTTTCCTGATCTTAGAGGGAATGCTTTCAGCTTTTCATCATTGAGTATGATGTTAGTTGAGGGTTTGTCATATACAGCCTTTACTATTTTGAGGTATGTTCTCTCTATGTCCATGTTCTGGAGAGTTTTTATCATAAATGGATGTTGTATCTTATCAAAAGCTTTTTCTGCGTCTATTGAGATGACCATACGGTTTTTATTCTTCAACTTGTTAATGTGGTGTATCACACTGATTGATTTGCGGATATGGAAAATATCCTTGCATTCCTGGGATAAATCCTACTTGATCATGGTGTATAATCCTTTTAATGTATTGTTAGTTTGCCAGTAATCAAAACAGCATGGTACTGGCACAAAAACAGACACATAGATCAACAGAACAGGATAGAAAGCCCAGAAATAAACCAAGGCACTATGGTCAATTGATCTATGACAAAGGAGGCAAGAATATACAATGAAGAAAAGACAATCTCTTCAATAAGTGGTGCTGGGAAAACTAGACAGCTATATGTAAAAGAATGAAAGTAGAACATTCTTAACAACATATACAAAAATAAACTCAAAATGGATTAAAGATCTAAATGTAAGACCAAATACTATAAAACTCCTACAGGAAAATATAGGCAAAACACTCTTTGACATAAATCGCAGCAATATATTTTTTGGATCCGTCTCCTAGAGTAATGGAAACAAACACAAAAATAAACAAATGGGACCTAATCAAATTTAAAAGCTCTTGCACAGCAAAGGAAACTATAAACAAAATGAAAAGACAACCTATGGAATAGGAAAAATTATCTGCAAATGATGCAACTGACAAGGAACTGACTTCCAAAATATACAAACAGCTTACAGAGTTCAATATCAAAAAAACAAACAACCCACTCAAAAAATGGGCAGACAACCTAAATAGACATTTTTCCAAAGAAAACATACAGATGACCAATAGGAACATGAAAAGATGCTCAATGTCGCTAATTATTAGAGAAATGCACATCAAAACTACAATAAGGTATCACCTCACACCAGTCAGAATGGCCATCATCAGAAAGTTGACAAATTTGTAAATCAACTATACTTCAATAATTTTTTTTTTTAATTCTACAAATAATAAATGCTGGAGGGCTTCCCTGGTGGCGCAGTGGTTAAGAATCTGCCTGCCAATGCAGGGGACACGGGTTCGAGCCCTGGTCTGGGAAGATCCCACATGCCACGGAGCAACTGGGCCCGTGAGCCACAATTACTGAGCCTGCGCGTCTGGAGCCTGTGCTCCGCCACAAGAGAGGCCGCGATGGTGAGAGGCCCGCGCACCGCGATGAAGAGTGGTCCCCACTTGCCGCAACTAGAGAAAGCCCTCACACAGAAACGAAGACTCAACACAGTCATAAATAAATAAATAAAAGAACGTGAATTTCTTTAAAAAAAAAAAGCAAACTGGGCTATTCATTTCAGTAACAGTCAAGTGGTCTTAGTTTGCATTCAATTTCCAATCAGTTTCTCAATCTATTTCATCTGAAGTCTTCACATTACCCACTATAAAAAATACCTATTTATAAAAATAAATGCTGGAGAGGGTGTAGAGAAAAGGGAACCCTACTACACTGTTCGGGGGAATGTAAATTGATGCAGCCACTATGGAAAACACTATGGAGGTTCTTAAAAAACTAAAAATGGAGTTACCACATGATCCAGCAATCCTGCTTCTGGGCGTATATCCAGAAAAAATGAAGCCTCTAATTCAAAAAGATGCATGCATCCCAGTGTCCACAGCAGCTCTATTTACATGGCGAAGATATGGAAGCAACCTAAATGTTCATCAACAATTGAATGGATAAAGAAGATGTGGTGTATATATACAATGGAATATCACTCAAAAAAAGAATGAAATAATGCCATGTGCGGCAACATGGATGGACCTAGAGATTGTCATACTAAGTGAAGTAAGGCAGACAGAGAAAGACAAATACCATATAATATCACTTACATGTGGAATCTAAAATATGACACAAATGAACTTATCTATGAAACACAAACAGATTCACAGACATAGAGAACAGACCTGTGGTTGCTAAGGGCGAGGGGGAGTGGGGGAGGGATGGATTGAGACTTTGGGATTAGCAGATGCAAACTATTATATATGGAATGGAAAAACAACAAGGTCCTACAGTATAGCACAGGGAACTATATTCAATATCCTGTGATAAACCATAATGGAAAAGAATATGAAAAAGAATGCATATATATATGCATTGTGTATATATATAATGCATATATATATGCATTATATATATGAATCACTTTGCTGTACACCTGAAAGTAACACATTATAAATCAACTATACTTCAATTTAAAAAATGGCAATTTGAAATACCGTTGATGAGTGTGTACACTGTCACAAACTTTCTGGTAATACATATTTAAAATCTTACCATTTTACTTATCCTTAGACCCAGCAATTTTTATTCTAGTAATATAAATTAAGAAAATAATCATGAACGTGCACAAAAATTTATCCAAAGAAACATATAAAAGTGATGTTTATAATTATGAAAGAAACGTAAATAACCTGAATGTGTACAAATGGGGGTGTTAAGTCACTATGGTAGATGTATCAATGGAATTTTCTTCATCCTTTCATTCCCTCATTTATTCTTTTTTTTTCAAAAATAAACAAGTGTCAGACACCAGTTAGGCGCTGGGAATGCAATAATAAATAAAAATACATTCTATGCTTCGAGGAGGGTAATAGGATAGGGAAAAGCTGGGGCTGGGAGTGGCAGCTACTTGCTTCAGTAATCAAGGAAGCCTCACTCAGGAGATGAAAAAGGTGAGACCCGTAGAATAAGAGGAAATCAGGCATGCAACGACCTGGGAAAGAGGATTCCAGATGATTAAAATAATTCCATGAAGAATATTTAAAACACAGGGAAATGTTTATGTTAAAACAACTGGGGAATGAGCAAGTGTCAAAATCATATGTAATATAGTGATAATATCTATAAACATGTACATCACACATATAACTGGAAGGACAGATACCAAAATTTTAACAGTAGCTATTTTGAGTGGTGAAAATATGAGTGATTTTTCTTTTTATCACTGATTTGTAAGTTTTCTATTATAAGAAAATAATTTATTTTTATAATATATATTACTTTATAATAAGAAAATAACTAATTTTAAAAGATTAATTAAGAGACTTTGCACTTATGAAATTATGGTTCCAAGCTTAGGTACTCTGGACTTGAATGTGTGCCAAGTATTGCAGCCACCTTCCTTAAATGTTGAGTTCACGGGAATATTTGGAGAAACAAGGACAGTGATTCAGGTAACTGATGATGCAAATTGCTAGGGAACTCCCACTAAGATTGACAGGCATGTTTTACCTGCGTGATTTCTACTGGAATATTGTACAAGACTCATGTATTGAGTATACGCTATATTGCCAAGGCACTATGCTAAGTAGGAGACATCAAGTGACAATATAGACAGGGCTTCTATATTCATGAAACTTGGATTCCAATTTTTATCCTCAGAGGGTGGTAAATTTATTAAATTTGTTAGTCAATAATTTTATTGATATTCACTCAACAAATATTTATGAAGTGCCTACTATGTCAGGTAACAGGGATATAGCAGCAAACAAATACTCCATATGTACCCCGATTTAGACAAGTTCCAAATAAGGAAAAAAGATAACTTACACATAACTAATAGAACTGTTATCTACCTGAATTTTAAAACTTGAACAGTCCATCAAGGTGCAATATGTAAGAAAATGATTTCCATATTTCTTTCTGTATAGTAAGCCTTAGCCAAATATTAGTGAAAGTATTTTCCATCTTTCTGATTTCTAAAATAGTAGTGTTGACCAGTATAAGTTAAGAAGATAATGTTCTTTTCCATAAAAGAGACACTGGAAGAACATTCAAGTTGAAATGTTAAAAGAAAAGCAAAATCAACTGCTGCACGTTTTTCTTATTGTAATTCTCCGGGTAAATCTCGTTCTTCCGAGGGCTGCCAGGGAAGACAACTAATAGAGCTAAGCGACTTGCAGAATGTTGCAAATGCTAGATGGTGATTGACTGGAGAAGCCATGATGTATAATTTATCCAAGTGTCAAGATGCTTGAGTAAGCTCTAATGTAATTTTGGGCTTAATTATTTGGAAAAAAAGGTAAATGGCACATGAATGAAATCCATAAATGATACAAACCTGGGAGTTATAAATGCCAATGAGAGGAGGAAATAGTGCAAAGGTGTAGGGAAGTAGCACGTACCAGGAGGCAACAGCCCAGAGAAGCACCACTTGGAAATATGCAGGAGATATGGAGGATGAATGCTGTCTGCTGGGCCTGTAAACTGGAAACCTATTTCTAAAGGTTTGCAAGTTGCATACTCACTCTTGTACACACGTTACTGCACTGTATATACTTTCATGGTCAAGATTTCTAATCCTCTGATATGGTTCTTATTTAAAGAGTCGAGATGAATGGATTTCAATAGTGCAACAATATGTTTATTCAACTAGGACCCTGGAACAGAGATAATAGTTGATGGGGAATCAATTAAAGGGATCTGGAGAGCAATACATCTGGTATCATTGTATTTTACATTTAAAAATGCAAACATGGTGATTATTGCAGGTGCTTCTCTCTGATCATGATTCAAACCTGCTTCTAAAATTCATCATTGTCCTAGAGAAAGCAACAGTACTCCCAAATCCTACATTTTCTTTCAATCTAATTCTCCAGCAAAGTATTTTTTTCTGAAACTGCAACACTGAATTTTGTAAGCACGCCACCTTAAATTCTTTCTCTCTACACATGTAGGTCTGGGTTTACTCCTGAGGCAATTATTTTCTAGTAAGAAGTATTAGAACCCTCATCAGCTAGTGGATATTTCTTCTCCAATCATGGCCTACCACACACACAGTGATGTGAGGATTCAGGGTAAATTTTTTTCTGCAGTTTTCTCTATTAAAAAGTAGCTTTTCTTCCTAAAACAGTGACATATGTAAGTATTGATTTTTATTAATATGCACATTATATTTTAAAGGGATATTAAACAAAACAAAAATATTAAAAATGTACTGGCCCCTAGTTACAGTGACTGTTCTTCTGTATCCTTTAGCTCTTAGCTTCAGTGTTTATCACTTACTTGTTCTATCGTCACACCAAACTCCCTGGAACTTTTCCTGGTGTTAGAACCTCCCAAGACAGACTTTTGGGATCTTGATGGCCAAACCTCTCTCTCATCTGCACAATGCTTCCCATTCAGAAGCTTTCAGCTGCCCTCTGGAGCTGGTGGTGGTGGTGAGAACTCTCACTACCTCACTGACCATTATTGCCCTCTGTCCGCTCTTGGAGAAGTCAGGAAATCACCTTAACATTCCACAAGGATTGGCAGAAGCTGGCAAAGAGAAGTGTATATATATGTGTGTGTGTGTATATATTCATGTGTGATTAAATACTATCTTGAAAACTGATTACTTGCTTCTTTGCCTTCCCAGGTACTCATTCTTACCCTCTCTCTTTTGGCACTGGCCTCATCTACAATATGGTCCATCACCTTTCAAACCAGTCCCAACTCAACAAAACCTACTGAAATTGATTTGTATTCAAAAATTTGAAATTTAACTAGGGTTGTACTAATAACAATCTGTTTTGGGGTGGGAGGAGCAGGGGTAGGGGTAGGCTTGACTTGCAGCAATTCCCATTTCTGTGGTGTAAATACTCCCAGCCTGGCTGGTTTCAAGCTTCCAACGTGATGCCAGTGTATGCAGACTTGGAAAGAGATGATGACATTTGGCCCACGTGAGCCAGTACAGACTGGGTCCAGCACACCACTGGAACACCCAGCTTACTAGGCCCAACTTTTAAAATGCATTACATAGCACGTAACAGATTTCAAAGTGGAGAATTTACTTACTTCATGTGGCCACCCAGCCATACGTTTTGGGGCCCTCACTTCCATTCCTGGCCCTTGCTTCCTGCAATGGCTATGGATTATCTGAGTACAAAGTGAGATGCATTTCTACTATATAAACTCTGAATGCAAAACCCCTGGAAATTATTTTCTAGACCTAATACAGGTTAATGCTATTAGCTACTATTTATATCAAATCCATTACCTCTCAACATGAATGCATTAAGCAGCACCTCTGTTCATCCTCACATTAGCTGGATTACAACTGTCCCATTGCTAAGATTATTTCAAATTAAAGCAGATAACACGTTTGAAAAATATACACCCAGGAATAATCCCGAGTTGAAGGAAGTGGATAAATTGTGGGAGGAAAATTGCCTGATTAGCAAGTAAGAGTACTCAAGTTGTGTTTTCTGATGTTCAAAATTAATAGCGTAATCATGTACAACAAATTTTCCTTTGAGACAAAATGAAGTTATCCAAAATCATTCAAACAACTTTGATATTCATAATTTATCATTTATAGCTCAAATTCTTCCTCCTCGATGAAGACATTCCACTGCATCCCACTGCAAAAAGGCCTTGGGGGCTTCCCCGGTGGCGCAGTGGTTGAGAATCTGCCTGCTAATGCAGGGGACACGGGTTCGAGCCCTGGTCTGGGAAGATCCCACATGCCGCGGAGCAACTAGGCCCGTGAGCCACAACTACTGAGCCTGTGCATCTGGAGCCTGTGCTCCGCAACAAGAGAGGCTGCGATAGTGAGAGGCCCGCGCACCGCGATGAAGAGTGGCCCCTGCTTGCCACAACTAGAGAAAGCCCTCGCACAGAAACGAAGACCCAACACAGCCAAAAATTAATTAATTAATTAATTAATTAAAAAAAAAAAAAAAAAAGGCCTTGTTTCACCATCCAGGTGATAACCCTTGGAGGACATGGCAGGCCAGATATCTTTTGTATCCTCCACAATATCCAACATTCGGTAATTTATTGACTGATTGATTGTTTGATGGATTTTAGCTAAATCTGAAGGTTTTTGACTGAAGCCAGTGAGTCTCTTAATCCACAGATAGGCTTTCTCTATTTTTTCTAAACCAGAAGTTAGGACATATATGATAACAAATAATTTTTTCTGATTGACAAATTTCTTTATATGGAAAGTCATAAAAAACACAAATCACATTTAGTCATTTGTTAACACAAAACAGTCTTTCCTGAAAAGAGAGGAAGTTATACTATGACCACAGACACCCTGAACCAGGTAGCATTCTAGTCATTTATTGCTGTGTAACAAATCATCCCCAAACTTAACGGTGGAGAGCAACAACACTCTTATTTTATCTCTCAGCGTTCAACTGGGTGGTTCTGGCTGGGGATCTTGCTCATGAAGATGCAATCAGATGATGGCTGGAGTTCAGACAGCTTGTCAGATGGAGGCTGGCTGAGCAGGTCTCTATCTGCTTGTAGTCTTGGGACCTCTCCATGTGGTCTCAATGCAAAGTCCTCCCAGCAGAGGAGACTCAGAGTAGCCATGCATCTTACATAGTGGCTCAGTAGGTATGTCAGCGAGTGTCCTAAAATAAACTGGGAGAAGCTGCATGGATTTTCCTTACCTAATCTCAGAGACAACACAGCTTCAAAGCTGCCATGTTCACTCAGTTAAGCAGTCTCAAAGGGAAGGGAAATAGACTCCACCTCTAATGTTTTATTGATTTAACGTAAAAAATAACTGACATGCAATAAACTGATGTGAACTATCTGATGTTGTGACAAATGTATAAACCCATGACACAATCACCATAACCAAAGTAATGAACTTACCCATCACTCCTAAAAGTTTTCTCATACCCTTTGGTAATAACCCTCCCTTATCTTCTCCCCGAATCCCAGGCAATTACATCCTGCCTGCTTTCTGGCACTAACGATTAGTTTGCATATTCTGGATTTTATATAAATTGAATCCTACAAGATGTGCTCTTTGTTTGGCTTCTTTTCCTCAGCATAATTATTCTGAGATTCATTCATAGTGTTGTGCATCTCAACAGTTCACAATAAGGTTGTTGTGCATATGAGTAGTTATTCCTTCGCATGGGTATTCCACAGTTTTAGTCCTTCAGATGTTAGAGATATCTGCACTGTTTCCAACTTGGGGCTATTACAAACAAAGCTGCTGTGAACATTTGTGTACAAGTTTTGGCATGGATGTGCATTTTCATTTCTCTGGGATAAATGCCCAGGAGTGTGATTGCTGGGTTGTATGGTAAGTGTATGCTTAGTTTTTTAAAAACTGCCATACAATAGTATGGCACTCTGGAAAATATTCCAGAGTGACTGTACAATTTTACATTCCCACCAGCAGTGTATGAATAATCTAGTTTCTCTGTATTCTCACCAGCATTTTATGCTATCACCATTTTTTAATTTTAGCCATTCTGATAGATGTGCTCACTGCAGTTTTAATTTGCATTTCCCTAATGATGTTAAACTTCTTTTCATGTGCCCATTTGCCATCTGTATATCTTCTTCAATAAAATGTCCATTTATATCTTTTGCACATTTTGAATTGGATTTTTCTTTTTTACTGTTGAGTTTTGAGAGTTCCTTATATAACATATAAAAGACAATTGTCAAGTCAGTATCTTTAAGAGAACTAAATAAGAAAAAATAATTATTCATGAAATAGCTATTTCTGGTGTTTTATTTGCATGTGGTCTCACTTTCTTCCTTAAGGAATTTCTTTAGCATATCTTGTAGTGCTGGTTTGTGGGTCATTTTGTTTGTCTGAAACATCTTTATCTTTGAAAGTTATTTTTTCTGGGTATGGAATTTTAGGTTGACAGATTTTTTTTTTCTTTTTTTTGGTTTTTCAAAGAGTAAAGAGTACTGTCTTCTCACTTGCATTGTTTCCAAAGAGAAATCTACTGTTATCCTTACCTTTTCTCCTCTGTTCAATATGTTTTGGTTTTTTTTAAATTTTATTTATTTATTTATTTATTTATGGCTGTGTTGGGTCTTCATTTCTGTGCGAGGGCTTTCTCTAGTTGCGGCAAGTGGGGGCCACTCTTCATCACGGTGTGCGGGCCTCTCACTATCGCGGCCTCTCTTGTTGCGGAGCACAGGCTCCAGACGCGCAGGCTCAGTAGTTGTGGCTCACAGGCCTAGTTGCTCCGCGGCATGTGGGATCTTCCCAGACCAGGGCTCGAACCCGTATCCCCTGCATTGGCAGGCGGACTCTCAACCACTGCGCCACCAGGGAAGCCCCCAATATTCTTTTTAAGATTATTTTATCACTGGTTTTGAGCAATTTGATTATGATATACCTTAGTGTGATGAGTCACATGACCATCTCTAATCCAATCCCTGGCAAAGGAGAATAGAATTATGATGAAAGATTTAAACTATGACTCATCTCCTGGGAATATGCTCACCTTCTCTGAGCCAAGTTTTGCATGATACCTGCACAAGAAAACAGTTTTGTTAGCCAGTAAAAAGATGTAAGAAAAATTTGGGAAAGCAGAGTAAAGACCTGAAAAGCTCGAGTATATGAAGGAACAGGATAGAAATCAATTAAGAGATCTTATACTTCTAAATGTACACACCATGCAATAAAATATAATCATCCTGGGTATGACATATTTGTTTAGCTGGCTTGGGGTTAGAGTTAGGATAGGGTATGTACATAAAGTAAATATCTTAGGTTTTCAGGAAAAATTAGGCCTGGGTAGGAAAGGAGTTAGCTCTTCCTGTGTAATGACAGTGGTCCTCAGTTGACACGGTTTGCATGAAAATCTTTTCCTACTGTAAGAAAAGTGCTTTATGGAATTCTGAAGATGATACAGAGTTGTGGACTGGGTGAGGAGAATATACTACAGCAAAGCAAGGGGCAGCATTATAATCTCAAACCAAAGTCTTAAAGAGGCACCCTAACCTTCTTCAGTTCCTCAAATGGTGCCAGTAAACAAGATGAGCATAGTATCCTTGGTCCACCCTTCTGTTTGTCCCTAGCAATTCATCCAAGAACCTCAGGGTTGAAGAAGCAACTTATTTGAGAGTCCCAAAGGTCATTTCATTTAAAAATCCTGTCTTAGCCTGCAAAAAGCAGAATTCTTCACGAATGTGGGGGTTTCATAGCCAGACCCATCACCATAATCTAACACAGTTGATGGTTCTTATCAAAGTCTTACTTATACTTCTTCACAGTAGTAACATTACAAGAAAATAAGGGCATAAGAGTACATCACAAAATATCATTCATTATTCTGCTCATTTCATTTCTGAAAGAATTATCTAAAAGGGGGTTAACACACACTAACAAAGATTGGAAAGCTCCCATTTGGCTAGGAATGATGGTTTCACCAGGGGACTGTGCTACTGTAAAGGAACTTAGAACGGAGCCATAATTCTTACATGAATGTTCTTCCAGTATTTGAATATGGGTTATGGTTTGATGGAAAGTGGGAAATTTTATGACTTTGCTAAAGTGATTCTGAAACTAGCATATCAGGAGTCCACTTATTCCATATTCTTTCAGGAATAAACAAGACATATAAACCTCCTCAGTGGCCCTGTCAGTAGGGACTTCTCTGCCTACAGATGATATGATACACCTCTCAGTTAACTCTGAAATCCAAATGCAAAATCCCGCCTTTAAGGACATTGCCATACGGATTTGTTACACTCCCTGAAACACTTTGGTTCTATAACCCAAAGACTAGAATACACTCACCTGTATGAGATTTTTGTTTAAAAAATACAATGTAGATATGTGATGCCACTTTCACATGTTCCTTTTTTATCAGAAGATGTAAGCACTAGAGTGAAAATGATGAACAGAATTCCTCCTATCACGTTGACACATTCTTCATTTAACCATTTGAAGGCACCAAAGAAAGAGAAAGGTCATTATCAAAAACATGGCATAGTATTTTTATCTGACCAGTGAAGTGTGTTGCCCTGGCTCACAGTGAGAACAGTGACCCAGCCAAAGGAGAGTGTCACACTTAGAATCTGGTTTGCAATGTGTCTTTCATTTCAGCATATGACCTCCTTTCTGCCACATATCAAAGAAGCTGTAAAGGTCAGCTGACCTCTTAAAAGTGGGAGAGACAAAAGTTGGTACTGCTACATTGGCAGCAGGGTTTCCAAGTCAGAATCTTTCTCCAAAACTGCAATAGGGTAAAGCAGTCCACAGCCGCCTGGGTAAGAGACAACCCACCCTTTTGGTTTGCAGAAGTCATCTGGGGCAGTTTTAATAGCAAAAAGATATGGGTTTTGCAAATTTTTCAAATCAAATTGAGAGTGAAAGAAAGCACTTTTAATAATTATTTCAGAAAATAGACATACATGAGGTGTGTCCTGAGCAAACAGGGGCATATGGTCATATATAATAATGAGGACAGGATTGTAAGAAACATAAACAAATATGCAAAGTATAGCTACTAAAACTGCACTTTATGGCCATTATATTGTCATAGAAACACAAATGAGTTTGCATGTGGAAATCCCCTTCCAAGACAGCACTGGTTGATGTCATTTTTGTCGTTATCACAGGAGGTGGAAAGTGTAGATGGGAGAGAGCACTTGTACGAATAGCACAGAAGCTTCTGCTAATAATTATAATGTGCAGTTGCTACGGAGTAAAATGATACTTAAGGATAGAGTGGGTTAGGAGGGTTTCATTTGCTGCCTTCCATTTTGGCCCCTTGCTCCTTTTTTGATGGCTACCAGCACAGAGGAGAAAATAGAATCTGTCCAGAGCAAGTGACTATGTCCTCGTTCCAGCTGTGAGTCTCTCATGGGAATACCCGCTGCCCAGACTCCCCCAACTAAACAGGGTATCCTTGGGGGCTCCCGCCAGAGTTATTTCCATGAGCTCATACTTTTTATAACTAAAACCATTTCCAATGATCCAGGAGTTAATTTTTGTCTTAAACCCTTTAAATGTAAAGCAGAAATGATTACTAATTGAGAAATCTATGTAGCAAATATTTTGGGAAGAAAAAACACACCATTTTTTTTATTGTTGTTGTTGTTGAAATGTTTCCCACTCTTCCCCCCTCCAAAAAAGAGAGGTGTGGGTGTTGGGGCAGAAGAGAGAAAAGGAGCAAAGTGGCTTCAGCTCAGTGAAACACTAAAAAAATGCACATGAATCAATTATGAAGAAGAGAAGGTCCCTTTGAATGAGGAAAAGCTGATTGGAATTAAGATAGGCTTTGTTCCTATCTGCAAGGTACAAGGAGGGGACTTTTCAGCGGAACAGAAAAGGGGGATTTGGGACTGTTTGGCTGCTTAATGCCATAGTGCTTCAGAGCCCATGTGAAAATTTGCTGCTGGCTATTAATCATCATTGTGCCCCTGCAAAGAAGCTGTTACAATGATGACTATATGTCATTATATTCCCACTGTAAGTAACGAATCAGAGAGCTGGGAAAGTTGGATAAGAGCGGCTGGCAAACTTTTAAGCGGTGGAATCTATTTAAATAAATTTACATCACATTTGCTACTTTCTCTGGTATGGGAATCATACTTTAAAATGAAACAATATGCTGTGTTCATGGGGCCTGGTCTTTTATTCCCCTGTCTCTGAGCCTACTTTCCAGGTCAGCCTTTGCCAGCGCTGACAGCACGCTTTTCTCATAGCCTCTCCTTCTCATAGCCTTTGGTTGCTTTCAAGTTCAATTTAGCACAATAAAGTTGTTATGCATGACAGTTTGGAGAGCAGAATAGGTGGTGTCTGAGCCCGCTGTGTCGCTACAAAGTGGGTCCATTCTCTGTGGGCCGGCTCAGTTACTGGAGCCTTACTGGTGGGATACAGCCATGGACTTCCAGACGTTCCCATCCTGACGAAAACAATTAGCTTCAAACCGCACGAAGCCGCGGGGTCAGCCTCTCTTTGACTGAGACTGCGCCATTTAATGTGCTGCAGTGGATTTCAAATTTATGTTGATTTATCCTGTTGTGCTCCTCTTTTATGCACTTTATTTACAGATGTGTAAAGAACAGGGAAAGTTGGACTCCCACATGCTTCAAGAGTTTTATGAGAAATCTAAACCATTGTTTTATGTTTATCTTATAGAGAAATAGAGTTGAAACGTGTCAGGCTTAATTCCATTAGGCTGAACTGCCCAGAACAGAGCCCTGGGGTTTGGAAGACAGAATCTGAAAGGAAGTGTCTCCTTGGCTAAGCATCATCAACAAGCCAAACAACAAACAACCCTAAAACACCGGTGTTGTCAGCATAGTTTTCTATTGTGGGAGATTACCCTCCAAAATCCCACTCTGACCTAAAAGTGACAGATCTTTTAATAGAAGCAAAATGTAATTCTCAGCCATTACCGGCCACCATGTGTATTTGTGTGTGTGCATATGGATGTATCAGATCAATTAGTGTTTAGTATTCATTGACGTCCACCCAAGTGCTTACTGTCCTTAGACATATGATACACTCTGCTGCCGAAAACAAATATTATTTGATTTTGACACTGCAGAATTGTCCTCCTGCAGAGAGTATAACCTCTTCTCTTGTCCCTCTGAAGAGAATCATATAACAAAGCAAATTTAGGTGCAGTTTGAATTTTACCATCAGAGTCGTCTAGGCCAGATGTCTTCAGTCTCTGAGCAATCCCAGTAAAATAAATCACAGTTGTCTTGATTACTGATCTCACTAATTATAGGGTACCACCATCAAATAAGCCTCCTTCTAGATTAGGGATTAACTGAAAGCATATCTTAAAAGCATATTTCACTTTCTTAAAAGAGCTCAGTATTTTTCTGTAAGCTATTGTAACACTTAAAAAAAAATTTCTTTTTGCCAAAAAGGTGAAATACAAATAGAAACTGTGCCACATAATGTTTGCTTTAACTGTGTACTAGCAGAGAACAGTAAAAATTAAAATTTCACATGGGGAGAGTTTCTGGAAAATAATTGTTTTTCTAACATATCATTTAATATAATTTCAAAATGGTTTTGACCAAGTTACATCATTAAAAATAAAAATATATATTTCATTTCAACGAAGTTTGAGAAGGAAAGTCAGTTGTTTGCTCTGGTCATCCCTCTCCTCTGCTAATGTTTGAATATTATTTGGTGTCATTTTTAGTAATGCATTTTTTTCAAGTGCTCATTTAGAATGGTTTTTGGAAATGGACCTGGACAACGAAAAATTGATTTATGAGAGAAAGTAAATGTGTTTATGACAAAAGCACTACACCTTTTCTAATTTTCAAATGGGATCATTTCTTTGCCATTCAAATGAGTGAATACTCCAAAAATTGACCAAGGTATTTAAGTGATAATTTTGCATTTAAACAGTCTTTTTTTTCCTTGTAGAAATATGTCATAAGCATATTTTTAAATCCCCCATCCAAAAGTAGTGAGGACAGAAGTTGGTTAGAGGGAAGGGTATGCCTGGAAGTTTACACACACGCACGCACACAGGAACACAATGTACAAAAGTATACCATAGTATAGGCTAAAAAACTTAATATACATCTCCTCATCTGAAATCTGGAAATATAGAGTAGCTTACTATAAAAGTTTGTTTCCTCATCTCAGAAGAAATTTCCAAGAAAATATTGTTAAATTAATTAAAAAAATAGAAGATCGTTTTGGAGGGAAGCTTGAAGGATTATAATATGCCATAATGATTTTATGTAATATTCACAGACCCAGAATTTCAGACTGACAGACTTATATTCATATTCTTTATTTGAGAAAAGGTAACCCAATAGAAACAGTTGTGTGTAGATAGATCATCTTCACTTCTCAGTGAAGTTGCTTCTGTTAAGCTGATATGGAAGATGTCTGATATGGAAGATGGTCGATCTTCAGTGTTCTCTTGGATTGAAGAAAAGAAGGGAAGAGAAAGAAAGGCAAAATGAAAAGCTCTTTATAGTGAGTGAATTTGAAGTGAGGCGACATAAAAGAGAATGAGAGAGAGAAGGCAGTATTCACCAAAAATGGCATCAGCAACATTAGCCAAATTTTACCAAAGTCTTTTGGCTAAAATAGGTATCCAAGACAGCATAAGCTTCATGAGAATATAATCGTGAGTTTATATTGCAGCTTTACCACTTACTTGCTTTGTGGCCTCAGGTAAGTTTCTAAAAATCCTGGAGCTTCTTTCTTCCCATTCATAAAATGAAATAATAATAATCCCAAAGTTGTGGAGACTAACCAACAAAGGTAAAGTGCCCAATACAATGTCTGGAATGTAGTATTTTATAAATACTGATTCCCTTTACCTCCTCAATTTTTTGATATAGCTCTTGCAATTCTCATCCTCAAATTCTTCTGTTGGTCAATAATAAGTCAAAATTGTGACATAAAGTCTTAGAGAGACATTCTTGGTAACACATTTTATAATGGATTTCTGATGGTTTGGACTTGAGAAAAACTACACCCACATAACTAGTTTTTATTTGGTTGTATTTAGCCTTTGCTTACACTAGTTTGAACACTGAAGCAAATTAATAAAGACCTGAAGAAAGGGTGCTAAGACCATGGCAATGGTATCTTCCCTTATGTAGACATGGGTTTAAAGAGACAATGTCATGATACCCACAAGGTAATCTCCACAAAAAGTCTCCAGAGCCTTAGTTAGAAATCTGAGACGCCAAAAGTAAACAGGCCTTTGGCATTATAAGAAACAACTTGCTTAGTGGTTATTCCTGTTGCACCAAAATAGTACGCTTTGGAGGAATAATGCTTTAGTGCTCATGAAAAAAATGAGTGAATTCATTGACCTAACACTCATTTATTTATAAAACAACTCCTTCAGAGGAGGAGAATCATACCTCCCAAATAACAAACTTCATTCCTGTGAAATAGTCATGAAACCATAGATGAGTTCGATGATGGGGAAGGTGGGTGAGGGGGAGGATCTCTTTTCATTCAGGGTTTGAACTCTGCTTCACCAATATAACACTTAAAAGTATCTGGCAAAACTTAAGGCAAAACTTTCAGACGATTATGTTCTATTTCTACTTACACAAGTTTTCCAGGTACTAGCAATGATCTTAACCAAGTGACTGGCCACAGTTCTTTTTTCCTCCTATACTGCTGCCTAATTGAATCCTTATATTAATGACAGTCTTATTTTAAACTGTGCAAGTATACTGTAGAGTTAAATAGGCACGTGTAATTAAACATTATATCGAACAGCAAAAAGGACTCAATTTTATGTTGGAAATGCCACATATGATGGAAGCATGATAAACATTTTTTCTAAATGCAGTACGTGGACATATTGGTCCTTTTTTCCAAAGTCTATTATTTTTTATGTCAGTTGATCACATTCCTTAATGAAGTGGTTTTTGCCTTTTTAAAATATGCAAAGCATGAATCAGCCTTCGAACTTGACTTTTAAACGAATCTTTCTTTACAAATATTGGTAGAAAACCAAGAAGAAATTAGCTACATTATATTTCTGCCTATTTCCCTGTCTTTTAAATATTCAATAGGATATATTTTCTTACATCTCCTCAACATTGATATGATTATTTTTAAGACCTGTGAATATGGAATTAAACATACACATGTTAAGTAGGCTATCTGTGCAACATACAATCTTTAAACAATTTTTTTGTTTTTATGGGCAAGCTGTTAATCAAGAGACATATGTGCTGTTTTATATATCCACATGCTTTACTACCATTTTTTAGATAAGCACCATAACTTAAGTTGTCTTCCACACAAAGTTCTGGCAAGCTTCAATAGATTCATTAGTGGGTTTTTCTTTACAACCAAGGAAGCTCAAAGAGCTTCTAACAATGGAGCTAATCACTGCCTCTTCCCTGACCCAAGCTTAGGTTTTCCCTCCTTTCACTTCAGACTCTTATTTCATTTCTGAGCAATTGGATTTCCGTGGCACTCCCAGAACAAATAAATATCTCCCTTTTCCCCCTGCTTACATCTTTTGTGTATATTTTTTCTATACGACTGCCCGTATTTAAACTAGTGTGGTAATGGCAGGGTTCTTCAGGTAATCTTTCATTGGACATAAATGGTGTAGCATTAAAATGCAGATAATGTTACCTCAATTAGAGAATGCTGTGCAAAACTTGAAAAAGACGTAGCTAAATGTTTGGACTAAACAAGTAAGTCTATGTTGTTAAGAGTGGGGCTGGGCAAGTTGCATTTTCAATAGATCCCTTAATGAATAAATGTTAGACTGTATCAACAGTCCTGAACAGGCTTGTGGTTTGTGTGTGCATGAAGTGTAATGGTATCAATTGACTGGCTCTTTGTGGTTGCTATAAAGTACTCTTGAATGTGTCAATGGAGAGAAGGCCTGCAGACAATGAAGCCATGACAGCTGAATGTCAGCAGCGACCTTGAACCTAAACTGGTTTCACCATTCCAGTGACTCCAGCTACAGTAAAGACATGCACTGGAGCCGGACCTTCGGCATTGCCTGTCATTTTCTGTGTTCAGATTCCAAGCACTTAAGTGACAATTTCACCACATTGCTAGACCCTGCTAATATGCATCAGTGAACGTTCACTTATTAGTGATGGGGCTAACGATATGTTCAGCATTTTAATCAGTCTTGCATTGGCATTTAAAAATACAAAACACAAAGCAAAACAAAGCATCATTCTAGACTGAATGTTTCATATAAGCAGACTCATCCAGAGAAGATACTCAAAACATGTCTTTTCTGCAGCAATGGATTCTTTGATATCGATCTTGCATTACACAGCATTACTGCACATACATTACTACATTTGTTATTGCTGCAAATAGCACATGATTAGTTAATTAAAATATGGCATCAAGGAATAATTAATATTTGTAAGGCAGTGTTTCTTTAATGAAAAACAAGAGAATACTTCTAAAGGTCACATTAACAGATTAAATGTGTCTTTAACATAAATGGAATGTTATTAAGCTAGGCTCAATATTCAGGAGAGAACTACAAAGCCTTTTGTGGCAAAATACTATTAATGAATTCAAGAAACTGAATCCCTTTGCTAATGCTGGAGTTGAGCTAGGTTAGAAGCCCAACCATAACTGACTGTTCCTAATACGTTCACTGTTCTCTGCAGTGGAGAACTGAGGGCAGGGAAGAAGGGAACTGAATGGAGAGGGGGCGAGACTGCAGGAAATAGAGGAAGAAAAGGGAGAGAGAAAGAGAGATATAGAAAAAAAGAGAAGATTTTGATTGGTGAGAAACGCATAAGCGTGTGTATGCAGCAGAGAGAAGTAATTCTGAAAACTGGCATTCTAATATTATAGGAAAGATAGATAATATTTTTTGGTATTAAAATATGTTATTAATGTGATAGCACTATAAGCTGATTACAACTCATTCTAAAGCAAATGTAACATTTGCTAAAAATGAACAATATAAAGAAAATTATTAACTTTATAATTACGAAGATTTATAAATGCAAATTTGTTATTACAAAGTTGTTGGGGATTGATATGAGTGAGGTATGCCACACACGCTTCATTTAACTAGCACATCTTTGAGTCCTAATCATCAGTAAAAACTTGTGTGATACAATACTGTTTGAAGTAAATAAAATTGGGACACAACTGTCCTCTTGTTTCTCTGTGCTTATCTCAAGTTCTTATATACTATAAATAGTGAACTGCCTGATTAAATTTGTCCTTATAAGTCCTTTACCACATACAGTGGAAAAAGGAAACCCTTGAAGAATATGCCTTTTACTTGAAAAAGCTCAATGTTGGCAAAGATTTTTCAGTAAGTTCCTAAAAAGATGAAGTCACATGTCTTAAAAATAACCAGAAAATATCTTAAACATGCTACTCTAAGAAATGTCTGCTATCCAGAAAACACTTGGGCATGAAGTTTATTATTTATTTATTTAGTAGGATAATTTCTATAAGTGTACTTTATCAGATCATACAATACTATAGAAAAAAAAGGTAAATACATCATCTTGATTACATTATTTTGGTTAAAATATTCATTATGTTATCAAACCACCAAAAATAAATAAATAAATAACCAGTGAATACTTTTAAGACAAATATTCAAATAACGGCTTCAAATCATCATCAATTTTCCAGGGATAAAAAACGGGCAAAATTAAATTCAGTGTATAGAGAGGTTCTTTTAGGCCTTAACTTCAAAGTACAATGAGGAAAACAAACAGTGAAATAGGAAATTATTTTTTTCATTAAATTTTATGTATTTAATGTATTTAATTTTAATGTATGTAATTTTATGTATTTAGGGAAAAAAAGATAATTCCCTTTCTAATCTTTATGAATGCGCTTGCAAAGTTGAACATTCAATGTACACGTTTTTACGTTACTGTTATCACTTATAAATGGGCTAATATATTGGCACCTGTACAAAATTGATCTGCTTCATTTACTTATTTTGAGTTTGAGGTGACTGTATTTTTATAATTTTTCCCAATATATGTTTTATACCAGAAAGAAAGTATTAGTATCACCCGGTTTTATTTTGAATCATTGAGATTTATGTGATTTATATGCACTTGGAAAATATCATTTAGAAAGTTTTTATATTTATATTGGCACTTAAAATGTATACAGATGAGGTATAATTTTTATGAATGCCAGAGAATAAAGGAATTCCACAGATGCCACCTTCCATTATGAAGTGACATCTCTGCAAACTCCTATTGGTATCACTTTAAGTTGCCTCTTCACTCTGCTGTACGGAAGAACTCTCAAGAAGGCAAGCTCCAAATCTTGAAAAAACGTTGATGGTTGAAATGAACACCTATTTTTGCTGTTTCAGTTATTTTTAAGGAGGATGATAATTCTCAAATGATAATTAATCCCCAACGCATATATAGGTTATAGAATTTAAGTTTAAATACAAAAGTAGTCAGAAATGAAACTCAGATTAACAGGTCAACACAATGCCTGCAGCCGAGGCACTCATTTTTGTTGGCCTACATACATTGGCAATCTTGACTAAACCCAAATTTGCGTGGATGTCTGAAAATACATCCTTCTTCATAAGACAGTTAAAGGGCATGTTTGGTAAACATTTGACTATGTTATTTAGGAAAATATTCTAAATAGATGCTTGTACTATGAAGGAATGATAGACTATTCCATGAATAAATATGTAGTAACTATGCTAGAATGTGTGCTTAAAAAATTGTACAAGAAACATGTATTAATATGGGCTTATTCTTATATTTAAAGCTACACTCCATAAAGGTGTATGTCAAGTAGGTTCTTCTTCAACATGTGTGAACATAATGATGGATCATTTTAGAGTGCCCTTCACTCTCTTTAAGTCTCTTGAACTTTTTATTCTCAAAAGAAAAAAAAAAAAAAGGATGGAATTGGGGGTGAACTTGGAATTACTTATTTTCAAATTTAGTGGTTTCATATTTAAAATACACCTTTATTTGTGTATTCATTCAGCAAATGTTTATTTAATCTATCATACATTAGGTTCTGTGTTTAAAAAAAAAAAAAAAAAAACCATTGGATTTCTGTGTGAACTTTCATTCTTTTTGTTTGCTTCTAAGCATCTAGTTTTTTGATTCTTGCCTGAGTTGTAGCTATGAGAAAAGACTCAAAAGTTTCACATGGTTTGGTTAAATGTGGAACTCTGACCTGAGACTCAAGCAACAGCCCCACGCAGGGCCTCATCGCTTTTCCCAGATGATGAAGGGGCTCTGAGGGCGCCCCTCCCGCCCGCCACCCCATGCATTGCTCAAGATGAAACAACCATTCTTAAAAAACCACTCAGCTCTGAATTTATCCTGGACTGTATCTACACATTCAAATTTTAATTCAACCAGTATTCTGGGACATCTCCTATATTCCAGATATAGTAGTAGCTATTTTGTCAGATGATATTTTATGTAATCTTTAGAGTCACCGTGTAAGGAAGAAATTCCTGAAGCTAAGACAATGCTCCAAATAAGGACAAGGTGCAATTCTAATCCAGATCTCCTCACTCCAAAGCCAGCCCTCTTACAGATAAATTCCTACATGCCAAAAGGACCACCTGATTCACTCAAGCCAAGCCTGGTCCGTACTGAGTGGAAATATTAGGCAAACTAGAATTTGGATGAATGGATTTTCTTAAGCTCCTAGAGATAGAAGCCTGTGGAAAAGAGACTGAACAGATACACTTATCCAGTACATACAAGTATGAGCTCAGGTTAAAAGAACTCTGACTACATAACAACTCCCCGGCCCCTACCCCTTTAGTCAGTTCTCCTCCAAGAAAACTGTGCTTTTCTTCTCTGCAACAGGGGTGGCAACCAGGAGGAATTTTTAATGGGATTGTGCCTCTAATTTTAGCAAGCTTGAGGTTAGGATGCTACAGCAGAAATCGGTTGCTACTAGGCCCAGCCACGATTTTATTGCTATACATGCCCCCTGTGCCTCCACACGGCCAGTGGTTAAGGGGTAGGTGAGAGCACCGACGTAAGTTCATTCTCATTAGAGCTCTGATCAGGGATGACATCTTTCAAAAAAGAGAACAACTCAAAAGAAGCTTATCCAGTGCCCAAATATTCAATATTTCTATATACTTAATTTCTTTAGCTACATTTGAATTATTCTATTCTTACCAAACAAATTTTTCAACACATTAAAGAGAAAAATTGATTCTTCACATTGTGTGGAAAACAATGTAAAACTCATTTTAAAGGAAAGTTTAATTCAATTCATGGTGTATACTTCCTGATCTAAATAAAAGTATAATTTCTTCTTTTATTTTTGTTCAACTAAGTTATAAACCTGTGCAAATTAACATTAATCCTTATAAAAATATCAACTTCTTTAAATAATGTTTTGTGATCTAAAATGCAGCCAGATCACTGTCAATCAAATACATGTAATATTAATACTCATAGCCCTATCTACTCTCACCTAAACTCTACAACTTCAGTCCAGCTTCATACATATTCAAGCAGAAAACTTTCTTGCGTTCATTTTGTCAGTAAAATATTTAAATATATGTAATATGTACATGTGATGATTATGGTACAATAAACATAAATATTTTTGTTAAATTTTGCTTTAGGTAACATGAGCTATTTTACTCTATTCTATTATACTGTTGTCTTAAAGTAATCCAAATAAACACATACATATTTTATAATGTTATACTTAAGATGAAATGAATTCCAGAGGTAAAGATTCTCTTGTACATTCTCTAGTTGCAAGTCCTGTTGATACATAACGGATTCATAAAATCGGTTGGACAGTTTTAGAAATGTATATAAAGTGTAGTCACATTAATGCTGAAATAATTATTAATAAAATCCTAAAAAGGAGTTCTATTGATCAGAGAGAAAAATGTAGTCTCATTTTACTTGTTATCACAAAAAGTTACATTAATACTATTGAGTAGCTAAGCACATTTAGAGACATCATGCAAATCCACCTGTCATGTTTAATTATAAACCACTGAGGAGACTGCTAATAAAATTAGCAAATAAAAATAGCAATATTCATTATTTAACTGCTCTTGGTCTGAAAGCATACGAGAATTGCCACTTATAAATACCAAGTGCCATTTAAAAGATTAATCAATTAATTCATTGTAACGAATTCTCTGAGAAGTGTTTGTAACGAGGTCAGCTCCCTACAACATAACCTCACATTTTGAGATGCAGTCACCTTAAAAAGGTGACATCCATAGTTCAAAGTACTGAGAAGTATGATCACTAG
The DNA here is from genome assembly GCF_965194825.1 of Balaenoptera physalus. Taxonomy (NCBI): domain Eukaryota; kingdom Metazoa; phylum Chordata; class Mammalia; order Artiodactyla; family Balaenopteridae; genus Balaenoptera; species Balaenoptera physalus. The sequence goes on along the minus strand of NC_138890.1, from coordinate 107,031,280 downwards.
GAAATAGGAGATATTTTTGAGTATTTCAAGGTCCACTTCTGTTTGGCTATTTTAGATACCATGGACAAAAACCATGTCAAACATAATATAATAACCACAAACAGTAAAAGCTGGGAGGAACTCAGCACAGAACACTACATTGGTGATATTTCCTGACACTAACAGAATAAAGGAGATCCATTCCCATCACACTGAAAATATAGGACGTAATTTTAAATGCCTTTCTCATAAAAAATAATTTTTTTAGTAATTAGGCTGCACTGTGTTTGAGTATCGTCTTTTCATATGTCTACAGAAAGTTACTTTCTGAAAGGATACCTAGGTGTCCATATTCCTATGTTTCCCATCATAAGCAAGGCAAAGCACATGAAGGGTCTCCTCATTTAGTTTGCATCTAAAATATCTGAGAATTTGTAAAAGTCAAATATCTCTTGTCCCAATACAGGTATTACGTATTCCCCTCTTCAAAGTCTACAACAAATTGCCCATTTTCTTTCAACATGTATCTAAAGTTTAAGAACCACACATACATTATGAGCCTTTCTTGGGTAGGCCCTACACACAAGGCATAGAATAGAAAGTACATTATTTCCTTAAAGCATTCCTGTTTCCTTTGGAATAATATCATTTAGAATGTACCTTAGCCATATTAAGTGGTTGACAGATAGCATAAACAAAAATAGGTTTTACATTGCAGCTGTACACAACACACCTTTGTACAGTTGACTGATTGCTTACAACAATAAAAAATAATTGCAGCATTCTGCTGTCAAACTTTCTGGCTAGTTTATAGTGAACTTTAAAAATATGATTCTTTTTTCTCAAATGCAATTAATTTGAAGATAAAAGTAATGTGGTGCCATGAAACATAAATTTTTCACCCCAAAAAGGATATTGTTTGTTATCCAATAACAATAGATAAAGTTTCACATCCCAATTTTTCAAAAGAATGCAATGGTACCACTTAAGTATGCAAGGAAATGCTTGATGTGGCAAGAAGTATAATAAGATTAATATTTAAAAGTGAAAAGTATTTATTTACCAATTTTGACAGTTGTCATGGACATCACTGTTTCAATGGCATTTTTGACAAAACAATTTGTTGCCTGATAGTTACAAGGGAACTGTAAGATTTTTTTTTTTCCTATGTATTTACAATAAAAAAAAAAAAAAAAGCATCCTCAATGTAACTTTTCTGCTTAAGAGAAAAAAAGAATGAGTTCTATAAAACAACCCATCCAATGCAGTTTCTATAAGAACAAATGAATGCAAGTGTTAACAAGGCTTAATCTTCCCTTTTGTATTTGTTTCTTCATTAAGCTCTAACTATGCTCTAGCTCTTGTATCCTGAAGATTTGATGTGAAGATGGTATGACAGGCTTGGCTTCTCCTGATGCAGCTGGCACTCCTGATGCCAAAAGCCAGAGTTTGTGGTAGTGGGATCAGAAGAGAGTCGTTCCGAGCACAGTTTGCCTGTCAGTTTCCCATCCGCCTCGCAGTTCAGCACTCCCTCCCCGAGTCCCCTTAATGAGAAGTGGAGGACAATACCAGTATTGTTGTTTCTACTCGCAATCTTGTGGAAAGAACAATCGCTGTTTACCCAAGCATTTGTATTACCCAAACTCTGCCGATAATTACTTCTAGAGTCCCTGATTAACTCTGCTCTCTGCCTCAGCACAAAAAAGCTATTGAGATAGACACCAGACAACTTTTCTATCTCTTAGAGCCTTTTAACAGTTTACTAAATATGATTCTGTTCTCATATTTATCAGAAGAAACGTACCTACATGATTTGCACTCAGCTCATCAAGAGCTTTCGAACCATGTAAGAAACCTGTGTACTACTTCGAAGGCTTGAAAATTCTCCATCACCTCACCTTCTCCACTCCCCCGCCTCAAAAAAAGTTAAAAAACACCGTCTCCTTTCAGTTGACATAGTCCTGTACCTAGGAATCTATGACAAATATAAGCACATTTCAAGTAACAATGATGTTTCTAGTCAGTTTGTCGGTGTTAACTTTTTATTGCGAAATATGTAGGAGAAAAATTTCGAGTTATTTAATTACTATACAATTTTATGATATGCTTTTGTTTTCTAAGACCTAACAAAATGGAACTGTTGCTATGTCTATTTCCATGATACTGGTAATAATTTTAATCCATCACATCACTCCTACCCCCCTTCACGTCCCACCCCACATGCAGTCTGCTGTTAGCACTATGCAAAACAGCATCATGAATATGCGTAATTATGGAGATTCATGGTAATTTTTCAGGGTTATCCGATGTGACGTTTATAGGACAGCAGCATACATCAATTTAAACGAGAGTGACAAATATCTTATCCTTTATATTTCTATAGTATTTTTAATATTTTCTTGGCCCCTCTCTAGGGAGTAGTGTGAAATGGTAAGAACTTGAATAATAAAAATGTTAAACAATCAAATGCTTTACTAGAATGTTTTTTAAAGGCAAGTTTAAAAATGATTCTCTACCTGTTGAAGTTTAAAAAGTATAATACACTGAATTTTCTTAGAGGATGCTTTTTATCAAGTATCTTACACATTTCCAAACCAACAAAACATGGACCTTTGCATGTGCCATTTTAAGATGAGGCTGAATTGCTTAATTACTTTTAAACTATGACTGCTTGCCTGACAGAATTATTTGGCAAACAGGGTTCACCAACTTCATTAAGCATAGGCATTTGAAACAATAATCTAATTGTGACATATCTGAATTTTGTTCTAAGTTTTGTTGTACCTCTTAGAGACTTGTATGTTATCTTTATCTCAGTGACTAATTAGGACTAGCTTGACAATTTCATATTTACAATGATTACCAAGTAGGAATCCTCTTCCTTGTTCCTTATGTTTGTCATGAATATTGTACAATACTAATTACATTGAAGATATAAAGAGCCCAGAATTTTATTGAGAGACATCTTGAGTTTAAAGTGAGTAAATGTGAATTGTATCAAGAACTTTAATGGCAGGGCAATTAATATCTATTTCTTATGCAGTCACTAGAAAGGACGAAATAACCGGGTGAGTTCAAGTCATTATATCAGCCATGTTTTTAAGTGTATTAACAATAAAGTCATTAAAAATTGGCTTGATTGAAAATGATCCTCCCCATTCTAACCAACTGGATTCAGAATTCCTTTTTCTCAAGCATATACTTTCAGGATTTCAGGTGGAGGGTCAAACTTTCACAATTAAATGTTTCTCAGTACAATATTTGTAACACACCATCGTGAATACTCTCCATACAATTATCAGGGCCTACTGTGGAAGTAGGCTGCTAATAGAAATAATAATGAAGGAGACTGGGGCATTAGTATGCCAGAAAAGGTTGGAGAAACCTAGTTTGCATGACGCATATATAATTGTATGTTACATCTAAATATCACTGTAAGTTGCTTTAGAAATAATTACTTAGGAAAATATATTTAACCCCTCCCCATTTTTAAGATTCCAATTTCATTAACAAATAAGTCCAGTGGTGTATTAAGCCTATAAAGTAGCAGTGTCATAAATGAATGTGTTCTGTATTTGCATGTTTTTAAAGTGGCAATTTCTAAAGACACAATTGCTATGTCTATATACTCGTATAAAGCAAAGTGAAGAATTGATGCAATCATCCAGATAATTCAAGGGAAAAACACTTTTGCCTCAATTACCTATTGCAAGTGAAAGTGAGGGGTTTAGCCTGAATTGTTCAAATAAGTGCCTTGATTTTCCTCACTCTGCATGTGTAGACACATTTTGCAATAATATTTATGCTAACATTTGTAATTTACATACATATAAAGGAGATATATTTCTTCACCAAAGATGACCAAAATCTTTTCCCAGCAATAATTCCTCTTTGGTTTTACCTAATTTTTGGTAAAGAGTCTGATTATTCGTGTGCATATTATATATGGTAATTGAATTAAGGCAAAACTAGATGGACTCATTTGTTCATTTATTAAATGCTTGGTTAATAATCTAATTTGTATATAAGATACTGATATCACACTATAAGAAGTTCATTGATATATTCTATCTAAAACTTTAATCATATATGCTTCCTACTGAGAATAATCATAAATTGATTTGAAGAAGTAAATGTGATTCATATGTACATTTATAATAAAATGCAACATTAAAGCAAACAAACAAAAATTTCCAAAGAATATATCCCATATTGTCCATGTTTAAGATTTGTTATGAATAAGTTAATATCCATAAGGAAATTAAATACAAGAACACATTTTCAAAAATTCCATTGATACATTAAAAATTCAAATATATAGCAGATTTTACAGTGTTTTCTTCATATGCACTGACAGAAACAATAATATATTTAATTGCTGACATTTGTATTATTTTACCATACATTTATTAACTAAATAAAGTGTGTTTTCAATGCATTTGAAAAGTCTGTTGTGTTTATTAATACATGAGGAATTCTAAATTTCTTCTGGGCCTGCTTAATCACTATTTGCAGTCTTTACTCTGGCCCACACAGAAAATGAATTCCAGAAAACGTAAAGCAACTGTACCATGTTTCTTCATATTGGCACTGTGTCAAACTATGTTTTGTCTGAACATTAGAAATTAAACCTTGGTTTAGTTAAAATATTGTCAAAGTATTGGATTATAAGTATTTGTCTGGACAAACAGTTAATACCTAAATGTTAAAAGACACTGGAATATTTTATGGATCTATTTGGCAATGAAAATGAACTATCTGTATTATAAATGTGGTGGATAGGGCTCATGTGTAATGTTCATTTATAATTTTCATGTTTTATATAAAAGTGTGTAATTGATGCTTACAGTATAACCAAAATCTTCTCTGTCCTCATAAAAACACATGAAGCAAATATAAAATTAAGCGTCTCAGAGTATTTTACTACTCCAATATTGTTTTAATTTGTTTTAAAACTCAAGGATCTGTCTCTAAATTGTATTTATGAAAAATCAAGTTCCAGAATTAAATGGGTATGTTTCACAAATACGGCGAGGGGCTTTGAGAGACATTTTTCTTTAGTACTGCTAAAGAGAAAAATATAGTAATTTGGTGGCAAACATCTGTCTGGTAATCATAGATGATAAATTCGTAAGAAATACAGGAAGGCTATTTATTTACTGTTACTGCTAAGCCAGTCTTTATTTATCTTAGAAGATTTTTCATCTGTGAGTGGAAAACAAACTTTCCTTCAAGAGGTCTGTGAACCGAATAATAAATGTCAGGTCTAAATCCTGTATGAAAATCAGTCTGGTTTAATCCTGGATATTCTTCAGCATGCAGATGAAGACCAGAGGTTTCACTGGGCCCGCTGTCGTACAGGCCGCCAATTTACAGACCCTGGCACAGCGTGTGTGTTATGGCCTTGCCGGCTGCCCCTCCCCCCGAGCCTAAGACTTGGTCTCAGCTGCCTGCCTTTCACGGAAAACCACAAGCCACGGAAACATATCAGTAATAGCGCCCTGTAAATTAACTTGACATTTGATGCAGGAAAAAACCCTAAAAGCTTACAAAAGACATTGAAAACAAAAGCCACTCAGGACCCACACTACATATATTGTAGATTTAAGAGATCTGGAAGGTGGTTATTCTATTGTAACCAACACATGCAGCCTTCATCTTCTTTGTTAAGACAATTCAGTCATTCTTTGTCACAGGGATAGTATCCGTCAAACAAGAAAACAATATTTCCACCAAAAAACAACAACAACCTAAGAGTCCAACTGATATTATAATAATAATTCAATCAATGGGCTTCTTTTACATGAAAAAGTAAAGCTCTACATTCCTAACGTGAAAAAAAGAGATGCTAAAAATACGACTTTATGTTTCCTTGGTAAATAAGACATGTTGACATTGCTGAGATGTAAATAATGTAAGATGCATTAGAGAATGGTGTGAATCTTGCTGAACATGAGGTATTCACAAATATGTTATGTCTTAAAATTTTGCCATTCAAGAGATTTAATTTTTTTCATGCTTGGAAGCCCCTGAACTCTCTTTATAGGGAAAAAAATATTTTTTGGTTCAAAGAAGGACTATTGATAAAATATTAAATGGTTCTTTGACATCAGCTGCCGTGTGGGGCTAGAGTGAGGCACACAGCATATTTAAGCCATTAGACATGCAGGAATGTTAACATTATTATGCGTTATTGTGTCTGGCTATCTGCCCCCCTCTCTTCTTCTCAATCTCTCTCTCTTTCTCTCTCTCTCTCTCTCACTCCCCGCCCCTGCCTCTCACTCACTTTCCCTCCCTTCCTCCCTCCTCCCTACCTTTCTCAGTGTCTCTCCTTCCTCTCCCTCCCTCTGCAGGGCCTGCTACACTGCATCTTACAAATGTCTGGCCTTATAGTTTACAAGCACAGAACTGTACTGGTAAAAATGCATAATCTCAGCATCTGTGCTTCTTGATATTCATGGATTTATTTACAAGTCCCTGTGTTCTACTTTTTTTTTGCCTGTTTCTATGGTTTATATTACTGTCATGCCTATATTCTTGTGGGAATTTCAAATAAGAATCAAGATATAACTGGCAAATATTCTGTAATGCAGTCTGCATTTCCATAATTTAGTTGTTTTTTAAAAGAGACAATTTAAAGAGGTTTATGGACTTAAGGATATATGAAGAGTATTTTGATTGGCTTTTTTAGTACTTCAACTGCTTAAGGTTCAGTTTGTGTAAAATGCATGTAATAAAATAAATTTATGTACATATATGTGCTTGTGTCTATGTAAATGCATTTAGAATGAAAAACTTCATAAATCTCAGTCAAATTGACTGATTAAGTTCACTATGTTCACATTTGGCCATATTAAGATATTTCACCAAAGGGTTCAAAGGTAAAAGGCTAGCATTTTATTTCTTCTTTAAATTCCAGCCTGCAAAAAGCTTAAATATTTACAAAGCAAGTATTTAGGTTCCTGTGTTTCCCTAACCCTACACACACACACACACACACACACACACACACACACACCCCTCCCATACGTGGAGCTAGTTTAACCGAAGCCTTTTATTACACGTCACCAGTGCCAAAGAAATCTTTTCTCCCTTTTTTAAACTGTAAAGACACAAATTATCTTCAATGATTTAACTAATGCTAAAACGAGAACTTTAACTTATTTTACAATAATTTTCATTTTCCACCCATCTCCACCCCCACCCCCGCAATAGAATTTCACCTTCATATTATCAGTGCACTCATTTTTAGGGATTAATATTCTCTAGTTTAATGTAATATTGAAATCTGAGAAGTCCACGTATATGCTTTGCTGTTTATAGCTCCAGTTTAATTACTGTATGTTAAACTGCCTAGACACCAAAATGAATTTATGAATATCTTTCAAGACAGCCATAGTTTGGAACTGCACATGAGAGAAAACGGGATGGTGGGGGACACTGCATTAAGTGATCTTTATGCCAGTATTCTTGAAAATTCACACTCTATGTAGGAAAATGTTAAATATGAGAACATTAAGATAAAGGCTTGTTACAGTCCTGAAGAGTGGGATATGTAAAATATGAAGATTTTCATATGTACAGTTTAACACATGCTAAGCAGCACAGATTATTAAGCAAAATCCATTCCTTTATTGGAGAGGGAGGGGAGTAATTTACAGACAAGAGCTAAGCAATTCTGTTTAACACAACTCTGTCTAGTTGATTGTAAGGCATGTATAGTATTTTTCCAAAGCCCGTCATCAGTCGTAAAGCAATTTACAGCTCAGGATATTTTTTAGAGGATACTCATTTTATTAAGAGTTAATCAGATAGGTTGTGCAGAAAGATATACATGTATTTGCAATTCACATTGTTGCTGTGTTCCTATTGTGTTCCGAGCTTCCATCATGGCTGGGAAATGAGAAGCTGGCACATATGCGGGAGAGTAAGAGAGAAAGCCCCAAATAAACACTTAGAGCATTTTCTAATCATCTCTAATTATAACCATGTTTCTTTTTTTTTTTTCCTGAAGTGGGTGGGGGAAGTGGTAGAAAGAGGACGATTATGAGTGCAGACCACATCTGTGCTATTAAATAATATTAATAATTCTTTTGGTCCAGGGGATGATGTTTTCATTCTAGACTTTCAAGCACCTCAGTCTACCCATTCAAAGCGATGACAGAAAAATGAATCTGAATGTGTAGGCATTAAACATTTAAATTCTCTACTTCCTGGTCATTATACCGACTGTCATATTTTACACCTCCCTTCCCCCACTATGCTTTTGCTGATTTGACTTCATTTACATTGGCTCATTATGCACTGGTCTTTGTTCTACTGAACGGAATACAGTATAGTGACAAAGCAAAACTTACACATTGGCTGGAGTATTTTTCTGATTTAAAAATTAGGTTTCACTACTTAAATTTACATTTAACTTCCCAACATTGTTTAAATTGGAAGCAAGTCTTTTCTTATACAATAACTATAATCTATATGCAATTATTTTAAGAGTGGTTAAAATTACCTCAAAATGTCTTTAGGAAATGACATTTAAGACCTTTTATAACAAATACTCTACTGCTACCTAGGCAATATTATCATATTAGAGGTATTAAGTTGTTCTTTCCAAGCCTCTGTCTGAATTTCTATGTAGGCCCAAGGAGCAAGCTTTTATCTATTTTATATGAAGTTCATTGTTTAGAGCTGTCCCTTATGGGTCTTATTTTAATGTATCAAACAACAAAGGTAATGTCAATCCTTAAAAAAAAAAAAAGATTCCTGCTTTGCATTTCTTGCAATTAAAAGGTTTTCTGATTTACAAACCAAATTTTCATCAAATTAAAAGGAAGTCCTAGCTGACCGATCACATGGAAAAATATGAAAGTTACATTGAGCTTTAAATGTCTATCCCCATGACAGCGCATACTATCTTTTCATTTGTTACAACCAATGGAGACATGGGATTAATCTAATACAGCCTAATTAAAACCCATTCACACATGATGGTTTTTAATGGTACTAGTGGCACAAATGCTACTTTGTACCACAGTTATATTTGCATTTATTTGAAGTTAGACAATAGATAATTTTGAATACAAAGAAAATGGGAAAAAATACTGGGGAGCATGCTTTTGAAAATGGAAGCAATTTCTTGTTTCCTGTAAAGATAATTGCTGTATGTACAATTTAGGTTTCATTCCAGATATTTTGACCAGGATTCTTTTTGTATTTCTGTTATTTATCAAAATGTATAATCATGGTTACAGTGGCTACATGTCTGGGACACCATATTGGAAGAAAAAAATATTATGACTTCTTGGTTTTGTTAATGACTCATTGTGTGACGTCGTGCTTCTCCCCTAACCTGAGTGCGCCTTTATTTTTTCATCTATGAAAAGGGAATATCTGTCCCTTACCTACCCTTATTGGGCTATTGTAAAGCTTTATTGGAATAAGGTATTGTTTTTAGGAAGAAAGTACCTTAAGAACGCAAGCTTTTATTTTTTTTCATTGATTAATTTTTACTGTACTTGGGGAAAATGCAGTGTTGTATATTTGTCTATATTCAATCTCTTTTACTTAAGTTTGGCACTTTTGGTTCTAGAGTTAATGAGAATAAAACATAAACGCTTAATTGGATTTCTTGGAGGTAGGATCAATCGCTCACATCTTGGCGATTTATATTATATAACCTGGTTATCAACTGCAAGATATTTCTATGAGCATAATTGGTTTTAGAAAATGGCTTTTGCAGTAGAAGTAGTCAACACGGCAACATTCAGAATAAGTTCAAGCCTGTATGAGAACTAGAAATTTGACAAAGACTTCTTATTCCAGTGGCACCTCAAGGGAAGCAAAGTAAATAAAAGTTTTTAGGCTATAGTTGCTTTAAAACTATCTTAATTTTTCTTTTGAGTACTAGAAATTTTAGATTTTGTACAATATGCAACTCTGATGCAGAAATCTGTAAGACGATATCATCTGAGTATTTATTGGGACTTATCTAGAAGCCCTCCTAAACTCAACACAATTTTCAAAAAACATGCCAGACACAATTAACCTTATTTCCATTTCTAGGATTAAAATGGTGGTATTTAATTTCTTCACACTTCAACTGAATCATCTGTTAAATGACAGGGTTGAGCTGGATTATCAACAAGACCCTTCCCAGATTCAAAATTAACCTGGCTAGTATTTGGATATATCAGTCTTATTGAAATTCTAGGCACGTAAGTGTCGTGCTATATACAGTATATCTAAATGATATTTTATCAGATACTTGTCCATATAGATGATGAATGTTTATTCAACACTAAATACACATCAGGCATTTGTTAAATTCTAGAAACCTAGAAAAGGAGATTTGGAGGCAAAGATAAAGATTGCCTTACTAAAATCTGATGAAGATCAAAGTCTATAAGCATCTAATCACTTGACACAACAGAGTTAGATGTGCTTTACATATATGACTGAATATAGTAGACAGTATTACTAGTCACTAATAGCCTGTGTCTGTCCCTATAGGAGTGTTATACACCTCCCTGCCTTCATGAAGTCAGGCTAGGATATGTGAATTGCTTTGGCTAATGGCACATGAGCAGAATTAATAGGTGTCATTTACAGGGGGAAGCTTTAAGAATCAGTGCGTCTTTTGCCGTTTCTTCTTTCCCTTTGCCACGGTTACCAGCGATGTTCTAAAGAGTTTCTGCTCCACCAAAATGGATCCCAGAGTGAGGGCTACAATGACATGGAGCAAAATGTCCAACTGATCTACAATAGATATGAGAATGAGAGAGAAGGAAAACAAACAAACAAACATTACAGTTAAGTCACTAGGATTTGAGGATTGTATATTATCATAGTATAACTTAGTCCAGTGGTTCTCCGAGTATGGTTTGGAGACCACTGGGATTCCTGAAACTTTTTCAAGGAATCCACGAGGTCAGAATTATTTTCATAATAATATGTAGATGTTATTTTTCCTTTTGCTCTTATTCCCTCACAAGTGCAAAGTAGAGTTTTTCCAAAGTTTACATGGTGTGTGATATTGCAACCAACTGATGCAGAAGCTGATAAAAGAATCCAGTGGTTAAAGAGATTTGAAAAAAATTTATAATGATGGCACCCTCCTTCTGAATTTTTTAGCAATTTTCCACAAAAAATGTGTTATTTATATTAACATGCGATGGATTTGTTGTTATTTTAAATCATAAGTATTTTTAAACTTTCTTATTTTTAATTTCTAATATGAAAAAAAAAATCAGTGGCTAGAACCCACTTCGACAGACACTCTTTGGGAGTCCTCAATAATTTTTAAAGAGACCAGAGAACAAAAATTGGGGCCCTAGCCTATCCTGACTGATGTGGCAAGCTCCACCAGGTACAGCTTATTAGAACTAATTAAGCCCTGTCACACAGAGCTCTGTGGATAAACTATAACTTTAAAAGTATGGTTAGAGTCAGTCACATTATTTAGTTATTTAACAGAATCAAATGGAACTTTTTCATGTTGTATAACAAAAGAACAGTTGCTGCCTAATGCAACTACTACAATAATTAGTCTAGACATAATAAACTATTTCTTTGGTAGGATTTGACAGTGTGGATTTTCCTCTTTATTTTGTAGAAAAGAATAAATGTACTCTCTTGCAGTAAGTATGAAAATATATAAGCTAAACTATAAATCACCCCACAAATGTACAATCTGTCCAATTTATTGGGCAAGGGTAACAGGAAAAAGAATAGAAGAGAGATGAATTGTGAGATGTGAAAGTTTCAAATCATGCTTTTGACAACCATTCAGACACATGGTGACTGACGGCTGCAGATCACACCCAAGCAGAAAACAATCTGAATTACAAGCATTTGGGCCCATCATCTCTCCCTCAGGCCAGCACACTTTCTGTATCAATTTACTCTCACTGGCATGTTGGTCCATAAATGTGTGGTCCCTTGTTTGAAATGCTGGTATGCATTCCTTCAACTGGATCAGAAGCTCCTAAAGGGCAGTGATGATGTCTTCTACTGAGTTTGCCTCCAGCCTCACCCAGTGGCCCTGCCTAGTGCTCCACATGAGACTGGGACTCCGTATGTGCTAGTATGTTAAACAAAACAAGAGAAGATCTCTAACTTCACAGCAATGGGCAAGCAATGAAATGAACAAAGAGCTTGGGCTGGAGAGGGAGGATAAGGTTGACAACTACTTTCTATTAATTTAAATATACTTACCAATATAAAATCAATATTGTATGAAGTATTAAAGGGTTGTTTAAGATAAGAATAAAAAGATTGAATCTAGCATCCATGTCCCATTGAAGAAGTGTTCTTCCTGTCAGCATAACTCCTGGATGGGCTGTGCTCTGTTCCGACCACAGTATGGGGCATATTCATTTAAATATGTTCTCCTTCCTTATATCATTGAGTTGTAGAAATTCCTAAGAGGGTTTATTATCTTAAAACACAAAATATTTCTTCTATAATTATCAATTCACTGGGTTTTGCCTACAAATCTAGTTAACCAATCTAAAAAAAATGTTTTATGAGTGTGTTTATGTATATAATATGTGTAGGCTTTCCTAGTTTATACACATTATCCACACCATATATGGTATCTCATCTGACCTTCTCAACAAGCTTGTGAGGTACTTTTCATGCTTACCCTCATTTTATCAATAAAAAAGTAAGAGCTCTGTGAGATTAAGAGATTTGTCCAAGAATATATACCTAGTAAGTACTGGAGAGACAATTAAAATCCAGAGTCATTTCCAGAGTTCTAGTGCTTTTCAAACTATCAAGATATAAACATAACAGAAAAGTTTATTTATTCTTCTAATAAAGAAGAGAGTATTGTTTTGAATGTAAATATAGGTGACTGGAATTTTTATATACATTCCTGAGAAAAAAAAATCACTATTTCTGAAGTTCAAAATGTCTTTTTATTACCTTAATTTAATTTTCTTATTTTAAAAAATAATTCTATTTATAAATTTGAACAAAGTATAAATGTTAAATAACCAGATTGTCTTGAAAATAATCTAGAGATAATTATACCTCAAATTTTTAAAAAGGAATATTATGGTAGTGCTTATCTTAAGATTTCTAGTAGGTTGGCTGATGGTAATTGCTAACGCAATAATTAATCTATTTGTGTTTTCAGTAGATATTACCATAAAAATAATTAATGGGCCTTTCATTCAGATTTTCTGGTGAATTATTAAAAACAGTTTTGTTGGGGCTTCCCTGGTGGCGCAGTGGTTGAGAATCTGCCTGCCAATGCAGGGGACACGGGTTCGAGCCCTGGTCTGGGAGGAGCCCACATGCCACGGAGCAACTAGGCCCGTGAGCCACAATTGCTGAGCCTGCGCGTCTGGAGCCTGTGCTCCACAACAAGAGAGGCCGCTACAGTGAGAGGCCCGCGCACCGCGATGAAGAGTGGCCCCCACTTGCCGCAACTAGAGAAAGCCCTCGCACAGAAAGGAAGACCCAACACAGCCATAAATGAATGAATAAATAAATAAATAAATAAATAAAAATTTAAAAAAACAAAAAAAAGTAGTCAACCTTTAAAAAAAAAAAAAAAAAAAACAGTTTTGTTGGACTTCCCTGGTGGCACAGTGGTTAAGAATCCGCCTGCCAATGCCAGGGACACGGGTTCGAGCCCTGGTCCAGGAAGATCCCACATGCCGTGGAGCAACTAAGCCTGTGCGCCACAACTACTGAGCCTGCACTCTAGAGACCGCAAGCCACAACTACTGAGCCCACACGCCGCAATTACTGAAGCCCGTTCACTCCAGGGCCCGAGTGCTGCAACTACTGAGCCCGTGTGTTGCAACTACTGAAGCTTGTGAGCCTAGAGCCCGTGCTCCGCAACAAGAGAAGCCACCGCAATGAGAAGCCTGTGTACCTCAACGAAGAGCAGCCTCCGCTCGCCGCAACTAGAGAAAGTCCGCGAGCAGCAACGAAGACCCGATGCAGCCAAAATAAATTTATTAAAAAAATAAATAGTTTTGTTTCTCATGATAATTCTCTAAAAAAATCAGTTAAATCACTTACCCAAAATCTAGAATACAAAGTAATTTAAAGATACAGCAAACAATAAGCTATATGCCACGATTAATAAAAGCAATGGAATAGAAAATTACTTTTTACTTGGTTTCTAACGGCAGTAATCATAAGAGTTTAAGTTCTCATCCTGCTTTATCTGCAGAGTTTGATATAAAAGGTTGTGAGCTCCCAAACTCTCCAGATGAGCGAGAGGCCATTTCAGAAGGCTTGAATGGTGTTGGAAGATGAGCATCGGCAGGTAAACAGAAGCAACACTCTAGAATGAACTGCTAGTACTCTTTCTTCCTTTTCTTCTGGAAGCTTGAAGTTCTACCTCAGGTTACTACAGAAATGTCCACTGATTGTCTCTTATCTGACAGGAATACACAAACCAAAAAAACTTAGTGACCCAGATGTTATTTTCTTAATGTCTCAGAACTCATAGCCTAACACCTCCTTGACATGACTTCTTCCTTTCCTTCCAACGAGCAACATTTTCCCTTGGTGTTTCCATCTGATGAAGATGGCTGCTCTCAGCCCTTTCCAAAGAGAAGTCCCTTAGTCTTTAGCAACCTTGTAAACTCATGTCTCCTCACATCCTAAAAGATGCCTTCGTTGTTTGAGTGCCCTCTATAACCTCAACAACATTTACACGTATATGCAAACGACAAAGTAACCTACTGAACTCTTGATATTTGTAGATTTATCATTCCTGGTCTTCCCCCTGCGCCACCAGAATAAAGACTCCACGAACACAAGGACCTTGTCTTATTTATCAGATGCTCAGTATTTGTTGAATAAACAGATGACAGCTAATGAACTCAGTGGTCTATAATGTGTAATCTATGGTGATGTTAGGTGTAGATGAATACACACAGTGTGTGATGAGGCTAGTCTATAGGAGAGTCAGCAAGGTCTTGAATGAGTTTAGGAAACTATCCACTGTTCATAGGATAAGTGGTTTCCTTTGGTGGCATTGTGAATCTCAGAATTCTCAAAGGGCTCTTCTACAGCTTTCATGAAATTGAGGGGTCTATGTTATACAGTGCTTCTATCTGGAGGCAATCTAATACAGGAGTAAGGACTAAGACTTTGCAACCAGACTTTCTGGGTTCAAGTCTCAGTTTCAGCACTTACCAGCTACATGATCTTGGGAAAATACCATTTACTTTCCAAAACTGTGAGGCTTCCAGGATATGTAAAGAACATAATAACATGCCATACATAGTAGGTAGTCAATAACTGTTATTTATTATTATCATAAAATTTCTATGTGATCTCCAGGGCTGAGAATTTGGCCCTCTAATTTAAGGTCAATACATGAATTAATATAAGAATGGAAGAATGCTGAAGGAGTATTAACTAGGTTTAGAATTCAGTTTAGAAAAAATGTTTTATGTTACTAGGAAGAAATTGGAACTATTGGTTATATAATTGTTATAATAGTTATTATAATAGTTATAATGAGGTTACATTATAAACATCTATAATTGAGAGTTAGTTAAGTGGAGATTTTAACACTCTTGTTTTTTTAGTCAACTCTGTGCTGAGACTCAATCTGAGTAAAATCCAGCAGGAATCAGGCATGTACATTTCAGCATGTTGAAAAGAAAAGATGTCACTTACGCTGGTGTCTGAATAGCCAGTATAACTTCAAAGCACAATTTGTTTATTTTGATTTTGAAAGCAATAAATACTCCAAAACAATGAATTATCCACCTCCAGCTTAAACTTCATGAGAATTTTGTTGGCCTACCTTTAAAAATAGGCACAGAGTTTTTCTTAAACCCAAGTTCAGTTCTTCTCTTCAAGTCCAATTATTGTGGGTGGTAGAATCCTCATTGTAAAGAGACTGCTTCTTGAGCAGCACTTTATTGAAACAAATAATCTTTTCATATTTAAAGGGTCAAATGTTGGAGCATATTTGTGAATTTGTAAGAAATTTCAGTGAGTCTGTCCTTCACAGCTAGGCTGTGGTTGAAATTAAGTGCCAACACAGGTAAGCTATAGAGAAATGACTTTCCAGAGACTATTTGTTAACTGCTTCTATGAGACAGGAAGAACTATGAGGAAAATGGAAATTAGGCTTAGTTCCAAGCATCATAGACAAGCAGAAATAGGAGCTCTTCTGAAGTGGGAATCATGGCTTTAGGGGAAAAGGTCTCAGCCTTATCAGTGAACTGATGATAGGATCTAATGGGCACTTTCTAGCCCTTACCTAACTTGTCTTGGCTGTTGCCTGTCCTATCGTTGACCTCTTTCTCCAAAGTCTCTCCTTTTCCATAATAATACTCTTTTGAAGTTTACCTCCTACTTCTCTAGACATTTCTTCTCAGTCATTTTCATGGATTCTTCTGCCCTAAGGGACCAACCTCAGACCTCTTCTCTATTCTCTAATTACTCCAAGTAGGGTCAGGGAACCATCTGCAACAACATGTGATATCTTCAGGCTTGTTAAAATTCAGATTCCTAGGCCCACCTCTGCTCTCCTAAACCGAAACCTCTGGGTACTGGAGAGAGTAAATGGTTTTCTATAGGGGCACTGCAAATCTCAGAACTTTCAAAGACCTCATTATATGTCCTCTAGAAATTCAATGGTCTATTTTACACAATGTTTGTATCTAGAAACAACACAGTGTGGCAGTTAGGGCAGGGACTTTATAGCCAGAGGTGACCTTCTGAATATAAATTCCACTCTCTTTCCAAGATCATGAGGTTTAAGAGATAACATATGTAAAGAAGATACCTATGTAAAGGGCTTAATGCAGTGCTACACATAGTACGAGTCTTTTGACAAGTTTCTTGGTTGATTCTGACACAGACCAAAGCTAGAGAACCACTGGGTGATATCATCCATTTCTAAGGTTTCAGATCCACTTTTAGGATGAAACTCTCCAGTGGCTTCCCAGTGTAGAAGATCCACATTATCTTCCCTTCTTTGCCTTTCCAGCCTCCTCTCTTGCCTTCCTTCCTGGTAAGAATTAGCATACAGGAACTCCTACTGTATTCTCTTTTGGCTCTCATCTTTCCTACTGGCTCTTCATTCTTTCTCAAATAACTTCCCTGTCGAGGCCACTTTGCCAGACTCATCCAGATCGTCGTGTCTCTGCCTAGATGTCAGGACCTTCCCTGATCACTTGGGTCTGCGTTTGGTGCCTCTCCTATGAGATCGCAGGCACTCCAGATATCTCCCATCATTGAACTTATCATATTTTACGGTACTAGCTTAGTTATCTGTTTCTATCCCCTATAAGATATTTCCAGTTCCATATCCTGGCACATACTAAGAAGGTGTTTAATATATGCAAATTGATGAATGAATGAATGAATGACTCACAGATATGTGCTTCCAGATCAGACCTCCTCCCTAGGCCTTCATATCAAGCTGAACATGTAAAAAAACTGAATTCATTCTCTTTCCCCAGCAAAATGGTTCCTATACCACCCTCAATTCTTCTTTTCCATGAAACACATAGAAATTTGTCCAATTGCTAAAAACAGCCAGTTGAGGATTATCCAAGACTGCTCTATCTCCCTTAACCCCACATCCAATCTGTCACATTGCACATCAGCAATAGCCTAGCTCAGGAGATTTTTCCAAAGTGTGATTATTGAGGTTCGATTTAAGAGGGTATTTTGAGTGCACATGTTTACCTTCCCTCTTCTCTTAAAACCCACTGAAGAAACAGGGAAGAAGCTAAAAAGGGTATAAATTTAGAACAGGAAGACCAGAGAGTTTGATGACGCTCTGTAATATGGAAATCAGGTGGAATCTATCACATTAAGAGGTAAACAGAAGTGGGATCCTCCATCTCAAACAAACACATGCGAAAGCTCTAACAGAAACTGAAGCGCTGTTCCTAGCTGTGGAGCCACAGAGACTTCAACGGAGCAGATACAGAGGGTGGAATGGGTAGGTGGACGGCGAAAGGGATCAACTGAAGGACTGTCTATGGAATGTGTTACCAACCTCAGCTGATCATAAGATTACTCGGAGTTTAACAAGTTCTCTTGTTAAACATAGAGAATCTCAGTACCCTTCTCTGAGAATTCTAGTTCAGTGCATCTGGCATTATGACTCAGGATTCTGGGTTTTTGACAAGGTTTCCAGGTGATTTTTTATGTAAAACAAGTTTGGGCAATACTGGACTATGGCCCACTCTTTGTTCAGGAACCCCTCTCCCACCACTCACACACAGATCTCTACGGCGTACAGGATTAGCGTTTATTCCCCAAGCTTAAAATCAGATAATTCATTTCTAAAGAAAAATTTAAGTTGTCTGGGACACTTAACAGAAATAACACCCCAGGATAAAGCTGTCCTCACTCTGGCATTTGGGACTGCCAGATGGTTTCCTGCCTGAGCATCTTAAAATGAGTCCTGCCGCTCTACTTGCCCCGATCACATACACAGAGCTCTGTGTTAGTGCCCTCATTCAGAGAAGAACCTTACTGTAGACAGGGATAGAGAATTAGCATATTAACTGCCTAGACTTTCATTCATACATGTAACTGAAAACCTAAACTCGCCAAATATTTGAGGGAAGAACAACAGCATAAAAGAGAAAGAAAAAATTGAACAAGTAGAACTTAATAATCTAACCTAAAAAACAAAACAAAACAGATGTGGTAGATGCTGACATGAACGACACAGATCCCCCTTCAGCTGCTGGCAGAGCTGCCCGCACAAAGCTCTGAGGGAACTGCATTGGCCGAAGGGAGCCTCCTCACCCAAGACCATGCCCTGGATGCAAAGGCTGATCAACATGGAGATAGAAAATCCTGGCACCATTTCTGCTGTAACAAGTTATCACAAACTTAGAAGTTTAAAAAATGTATTCTCTTGCAGTTGGCGAGGTCAGAAGTCTAAAATCAAGGGGTTGACAGCGATGTTTCCTTCTGGAGGCTTTAGAGGAGGCGTCATCTTACCTTTTCAGCTTCTAAGGGCCACCCATACTCCTTAGCTTGTGAACTCTTCCTTGCATTGCTCCAAACTCTTGCTTTCATTGTCCCATCTCCTACTACTGACTCTGGTCCTCCTGCTGCTCTCTTAAAAAACCCTTGTGATTACATCAGGCCCACCCAGGAAATCCAGGATAATCGCAAAATCATTAATTAATCATATCTGCAAAGTCCCTTTTACCATATAAAGTAACATATTCACAGGCTCCAGGGGTTGGGTCGTGAGTGTCTTTGGAGGACCATTATTCAGCCTAATACGGTCCCATTTTAACATCCCATTATTCATGTGTTGGTTTTATTTTTTAAATGTTTAATAGGATTATTATTAATCTGTCACTGCATGGTATTGATTCTACCCTGCTAAATGGCTCAATCTACTGAACTCCTTCTTCTTCTTATTGCCACTGTAGGAACAGTTCGGTCTTTTACCATTTTTTGCCTGGACTACATCAATGGTGAACTGTCTTGGTCTCTTACCTTCTAGTCCATCTCCTTCCCTTCTCCATGGTTACTGGAGTGAGTTTACAAAACAGCAATCCAATCCATACTCCCCTATGTAAAATAAAATGTATCCCCATTGCCTTCAGAATAAATTCTAAATCCACTTATGTTTGGCCCCTGGCTACTTCTCTCCTGCCTCATCCAATACCAACCTTCCCAGAGTCCTCTCACGTGCAGTTATGTGAACTTCACACACTTTCCTGAATGGGCCACATTCCCTCACTTCTCTTCCAGCACTTTTCCCTCTGCCCAGAAGACCCATCCCCTGCCTCCACCTAACCTAACTTCTATGTGTCCCTCAAGACTCAGCTCACACTTTATATCTTCTCTTATGTGTTCCTGACCACATTCTCATGCCCTTCACTTCTCTTTACAGACTTCTTCAGGGTGCCTAAAAATCTTCAACTGCAGCATTCATGACTTTGTTTATAAGTGTTGGTTTACTTGTCTGTCGTTGTCAATTGCCTGTGAATTCCTTGAGGGCACCGACAATGTCATCTACTTCTATGTCTTGGCGAAGGATTGGCACGTATTTATCCCTCAAAAGAGTCTTTTTTTAGATGAATGAATAAACCATGACATGCTTTGGCCAATTGCCTTTTTATGTGTTTATCACTGTCTACTCTTTAAATCTATCAAGAGAGTTTTTTCCAGATATCTATGTGAACAAACTTGTACATGCATATACACACACACACACAAATCAACACTTCTCACTATCAATTCTTACCATTGAGTTGACATAAATCAATTAGCAAACATTATACATAAGTACACAGTACATACCCAAGTAAAAACAGATTGAAGGTTTATCAAGGAACCAATGTCAAAATCAAAGAAACCGGAAATGGGAGGAAAAGGTTTTCCCAAGGTTTCTTCAAATTTAATTTTTAAATTACAAGAAAGCTACCCTGATCGCCATCATGTCTCATGTTTGTACAGCATGTCCTAGTTTTCACAAGTTTTAAAATCATCTCCCCATTTGATCTTCAAGACTGTATAAGACAAACAGGTTAGGTATGTGTTGCCCCAATTTTAGAGATGTGAAAATAAAAGCTTAATGGTACTTGAGTCCTTGAAAGGAATTCACAAAAAGCAAATGTTATAAAATGGAAAGTAGAACAGTGAACTCACCTGAGGAGTTTGTAAAATACTATGCCTGAATCTCACTGCAAACCAATTGAATTAGACTCTTGGGAGTGGGGAGGGGAAGGGTGTCTCTAGCATCTGTGGGTTTTGAAAGCTCACCAGATGTTTCCAATGGGCAGCCAGAGTTGAGAAGCACTGGATTAGAACCCAGATCTTCTGACTTTAGTTCAGTGGGTTTTCTATTGGTTTTATAATGGTTTTATAATTGCAAAGCAAAATAGGTGGTCTATATTATACTATAACTGGTGTTGGTATTAGGTTATTCTTGTTTTGCTGCCTTCGGGAGAGTGGGGGTGAAGGTTTGCATTTGGTTCCATTGACCTAATTAATATTTTCTGATGGTTTTTAAGGAGAGGGTAGGATTGCCAACATTTAAATAGCATTCAAGACTAAGGATCTAAGCATGTATTTTCCTGGCTCCTTGATGGCTAATAACATCACTGACTATGGAAGAGAAGGGAGTGAGGTGGAAGGATGGAGAGGCGGGCATGGTACATGGCAACAAATGTGTTCCATGTCTCTTAGGTAACACAACAGAGTGATTACTTACAAAATTCAATCCCAATGCTAGCACTCAAGTGTTTGAGCAGAGTTCTAAGCCCCGTTAACTCTCCCATTTTCTCATTTGCACGGGGGTGTACTGACAGTAGCTTAGTTGATAACTTAAAATATTAGATCCTAGAAGCTGAATGATAAATGCATCTCCGTGTCACTGTCACATAAGGCTGACTGGTAGAAAACGCACACCTCACAAGGACATTCTGAGGGATAAACAACAGTTACACTGCTCTTGGAGATATAAATAGCTCTCATAAAAAATGTTTCCATGCACATGCTTTCTGCCAAGGTAAACTGTAATTTACACTTTTACCCTAGGCAAAATTGTTAGTTTATCCTTTTTTTCTGTTCACACCCATCTATTCTTCCCTTGAGCCTCAAAGCCACCAGAGTTTTCACAAAAATAATCTTTAAAACATATATTTACCCTCTTATTGACCCCTTAAACTAGCTCTTTATTACTCCAGGGCATTTTAAATTGTTCTAAATTTGTTTTAGAAGCTGTGGGTGTATTCTTTCCTCTGTAGATATTCCTAACCTCCATTAACTTCCATGGGAATCGGACACACATGCATCAGAGTGAAACCAGGCCCTCATATGTTTAAATAATGATTAAAAGCTATTTATCATAAAATAAAAACTAAGAACTAAAATCTTGGGAAAAGCATATGAAAAAAATGAGACCATGTTGTGCTTAATTAAAGAAGATTACATTTATGGATGACTAAAATGACATACAGGCCCCCTGGCACTATTTCTAATATGTCCTTGGTCTCAGGTTATTTACTGTAAAGTGTCCACATTATAAAATGAAATGTGTGTGAGTGACTGTCTCACAAACTATTCTTGGCCCCGTGTGTCTTAGCTCTGTTATAAGTACAGAAGAGCAAAGGCACTGTTTTGACCAATATTAAGTCACCTGTGGGTAGAATTTGATCTTACCTATTTATTGTCAGATTTTAAAGTTACGTCATAAACACTTGCAAACTTTGCATATATAAGTCTGCCTACATGTATGCCCATGAAAATTGGGTAATGGAGTTCCAAACAGTCCAATTTTTTCTTATAAACCCAGATCTGTGTAATGCATATCCTCTCTATGAACATTACTAGGAGGCAAATACAAACTTTACATACATATTTTGGTGCTCCTTTGAAATGTTTGCTTTGAAATACAGATATATCATACACGCAAAAAAATATACTAATTCATCCATGCATTTAATGATATGAAGCCAACTCTAAACCCCACAGCAGTAAGAAGTGCAATATTAAAATTCATTTCCATTTTACAAATAAACATTGTGCATTTCTCAGATAAAACGTGAGAAAATATGAACCTAGGTGAGTTTCAAACATAGTTTAAAATAAATGGATCTTTCCTGAAATATATATATGGTCATTCTGAGGAGATACGGTAAGGTATTTCTTCAGTTGCACTAAGGTAGTTATTTAGTCATTTGCTAAGTAAATAATACTATATTAAGTAACACACTGCTGAAAGGAAAGCATCAAATGCAGCTTTCAGAAGCACCCATGGAACATCTAGGAAGTCAATAAATTGGGAGAATATTTTTTTCTTTTCTTTATATACATGAATTACATGAAACTAGATTTAAAATAAGCATTGTAAAATGAACAGATGCGTACAACATATGGATGTTTTAGAAATATGTTATTTTAAACACAATATGATTTTTAAACATCCCTAAGCCTATTTGAATGGAGCAGAAGTAAGCTACTTGAAAATCCTGAAGATCTTTATCCTTCTTCATTCTCTTGTGTTCCTGCCTCACATCCTCCTCTGGAACAGCTTCAGCCACTCTCCTCAAATGAGCTGAGCTACTCAAACTTGAATCCAGAGCATTTAATTAAAGTGGCTAAACAGCGACAACGGTTTCATAGAGATTTAAGATGACACTTCCTAATACTTTTGCAATAACCAAAATCAACACAATTTTTTCAGCTCCTGCAACAATGCAAGAACTGTGCTAAATCCTTTATAAACAGATGTGTTAACCCTCAAAATGAGCTTACAAAATAGGTATTTTACAGGTTTAAGAAAACAAAACAGAAGTAAGACATAGTGTGAGTGCTGGAGAGGGATTCACCTTCAGGGCCCTCAGCCTCCATCCTTGGAGGCTGCCCCTTATACCTCCTGCTGACTCCCTCAGAGGCTGAACCTGGTAAACCTCACAAAGTGCATACTTAACACTCAGGTCCTGGCCCTGTTTAGAAAAATCCCACAGAATGAAGCCAAATCAGCATAATTTTTCATTTTATTGTGGTAATAACACTTAACATGAGATCTACCCTCTCAGCAAATTTGTAAATGTGTAATGCAGTATTGTTGACTATAGGTACAATGGTGTACAGCAGATCTCTAGAATGTATTCATCTTGCCTAACTGAAGTTTTAGTCCTGTTCACTGGTAACTCCCCATTTCTCTCCCCCTGCCCAGTCCCTGACAACCACCATTCCACTCTTTGATTATATAAATTTGACTCTTAGATACCTACTATAAGTGGAATTGTGCAGTATTTGTTCTGTGAACTGGCTTATTTCATTTAGCATAACATCCTCAAGGTTCATCCGCATTGTTGCAAACGGCAGGATTTCCTTTTTTGGGGAGCTAAATAATGTTCCATTGTATGTATATACCACATTTTTTAATCAGTTCATCTGTCAATGGACATTTGGGTTGCTTCCACACCTTGGCTATTATGGATAGTGCTGCAATGAACACAGGAGTGCTAATATCTTTTCAGGATCCTGATTTCAATTCTTTTGGATAAATACCCTGAAGTGGGACTGCTATATCATAAGGTAGTTCTATTTTAATTTTTTGAGAAACCTCCATAACATTTTTCATAGTATCTGCACTATTTTTGTATCTTCACCAACAGTGTGCAAAGGTTCCAATTTCTCCACATCCTTGACCTTGGTTGTCTTTGTTGTTGTTGTTGTTTTTGAAAATAGTCATCCTGACAGGTGTGAAGTGATATCTCATTATAGCTTTGACTTACATTTCCCAGATGATTAGTGACTTTGGGCATTTTTTTTTTCATATACCAGTTGGCCATTTGTATGTCTTCTTTGAAGAAATGTCTATTAAGTTTATAGTCCAATTTTAATCAAGTTGTTAGTTTTTTTGCTATTGAGTTGTAGGAGCTCCTTATATATTTTGGAGATTAAGCCCTTTTCAGATATATGGTTTATAAATATTTTCTCCCATTTCACAGGTTCCCATTTCACACTGTTTGTTTCTTTGCTGTGCAGAAGCTTTTTAGTTTGATGTAATCCCACTTGTCTACTTTTGCTTTCATTGGAACCACAAAAGACCACAAATAGCCAAGTCAACTCTGAGAAAGAACAAAGTGGGAGGCATCACACTTTCTGATTTTGAAATATATTACAAAGCTACAGTAATCAAAACAGTATGGTACTGGCATAATGACAGAGACCAACAGAATAGAAATAAAAAGCTCAGAAATAAATCCATGCATATATAGTCAACTGACCTTCAACAAGGGTGCCAATAACACACAATGGGGAAAGTATAGTGTCTTCAACAAATGGTATTGGGAAGACTGGATATCCATGTGCAAAAGAATAAAATCGGCTGTTTTTCTTACACTACACACAAAATGGATTAAAGACTCGAGGACCTGAAACTAAAACTCCAAAAAAAAAACATAGGGAGAGCTTCAGGACATTGAACTTGGAAGTAATTTCATGGATATAACATCAAAAGCACAGGCAACAAAAGCAAAAATAGACAAGTGAGACTATACCAAACAATTTTTAAATTTAGCTCAAGCTAGAGAGCCAAATGGAAGCTACTGACCAGCAACTGATGGAATAAGACTGAAAGTCATATGATGTAATATCTGAAACTAGACTGAGAATCCCCCAAAACTCAAATGGAAAGTGTTCACAACTCCTCTTTTTCTTCAAAATGCTAACATAAACATTGGGTATAAATAATACACAAAATCTACAGTGAAGAGCAAAGATACATCCCGAATTCATGGAATGACAACTGCCAGGGGCAAAAAGTTGATTATGATCTAGGAGCCATCTATGAAAAACATGACAATTCACACCTTATTTAAATTATTCACATACTTATAAATATAAACATATTTATAAATTATTTATTTATAAATTATTGCTTATACTTCAATTACACTTAATAAATCCTTTCTAAATATATATCTTGACACTGTATAAAATGGAGTAAATAAAATTTTTTGAGCTAAAAGGGACCTTAGAGAATCATTTTGTCCAAACCTCTCATTTAAACAGAGGAAAAAACAATTTTGTATTTTGTTTACATATACGAGATTACCCTGACACCTAACTATAAGCGTTCCTGTTTCACTTCAACATAAGAAGATTGTGTTGGGGATTACCTTTTTAAAAAGTCATTATACTCAAAGGGTACCTCCTTTGTCCCATGACATCTTCCTGCTCAGCTGTGTCTGGCATAAGTACAGTATAATGACTACTCTGGGTCCAAGGTAAAATAAGCCAATGTTCTTATTACTAACTTTTTCTATTTACATATTCTTGAATTACATGTATGTGCACATTCACAAATTACAATTCTCCTCATTTCCTTGCTAACTATAATCTTTGAAAGGGTGCAATTCTGTCTGTCTTATTCACACTGTCACCAGAATTTAGGACAGTGCCTGACACATAGTAGATAGTCAATAAATAGTCCTTGGATGAATAAAATACCAACTTTTCTGCCAAAAACAAAAGATGAATCTTATAACAGACACCTGCCTCTCTCCTTCACCTTGGTAAACAGTCCATCACGAAGTCCTCTCAACTTTACCTCCTAAATAGTTCTTCACTAACTACTTCACTACCTACTTCCACTGTCATCTCCCTGGGCCAATGAAGTTACCATGAGCTCTTGCGTCAAATAAAGCAAAAACCTACTCCTTGGTTCACCCCAATATTCTCTGACTTGATTTGGACCAGGTCTCCACATACTACAGCTGAACCATCCACAAAAGTAAAAATCAGACTAGGTCACCACCCCCAGATTAGTTTCCTGGAGCTGCTATAACCAGTTACCACAAATTTGGTGGCTTAAAACAACAAAAATTCATTTTCTTACAGTTCTGGAGGCCAAAGTCTGAAATCAAGGTGTCCATAGGGCTATGCTTCTTCCAGAGGCTCTACAAGAGGATCCGTTCCTTGCCCCTTCCAAGCTTCTGACGACTATTGGCACTCCTTGTCTTGTAGCCCATCACTCCAATCTCTGCCTCCATCTTCACCTGGCCCTCTCCTTTGTGGTTTTTCTCCTCTTTTGTCTCTTATAAAGACTTGCCATTGGATTTAGGGCCCACTGGGATAATCCAGGGTGACCTCACCTCAAGATCTTTGCTTAATTACATCTACATCTTCTCCCAATAGAAAACTCCCTCATACTCCACCCTACTCAAACTTCACAGAGCCTTTCTTTCACCCCAAACTCACTCCAGACAAAGCCTGGTTGCTCTGTTATGCTGAGTACGGAGTTGCTCTCTGTAAAAGAACATACCTGTTTGTAATTATACTTTCATTAGTATGGTGATGTGATTAATATAAGTGGAAGCACTTGCCTGAACCTTCATGAGAACAAGGATCATGCCTGTTTAGTTTTTTGTATTTTTTTCCACTTACAAATGCATTTTAAGGACTAACACAGGGCCTAACACATACTAGGAAGGCAACAAAAGTTTGTTGAGTGAATTAATGAGAGAACAGATGAGTGGGTGATTGACTATGCTTATATACAATCCTTCTCTGACCCTTTGGGGTCATCCCAGTTAAACGGATTACTTAGTACTGTTGGACTATTGCTATAAATTTCTATAAAGAAACGATAAGGTTACAATACACTGAACTAATACACCAACTAATGTAAACGGAGAATTGAGTTCTTAACTCAGAAAAAAAAAAAAACACTTTTATTGATCGACTCTCCAAATAACCTTCTTGACTTTGTTTTTTAGTGCAGATACAGACCACCACTCAAGTCTGTCACTAATCACTAAATTTTGAGTTGATGGGACCTAATCGGTCCCACTCTCTTGGAATCCACTATGAAAGAACAAGCCTCCATTGTAGAAACAGTAACGGACTTCATACAAAATATAGCTCTCAGCCTTTGTGATTCCGTGGGAACTCTGTTCTCACAATGGTGTTAGCTGAGAGAAGACTGGCTCATGTTAAATCCAGTGGCATGCAGTATCCATGCTATAGCAGGGGGACATTTTATTTTATGACTTAAATAAAAACATTTCTAAAATCACATATCCTGTGATAACAAGATTCAAAAAAGAGCCTAGGGTTATTGGAACATAGGAAATTCGAGCTTGAAAAGAATTTAGTTGGTTTAAAATTATTTGAAGATCATATGAAAGTAAGGAATTTCCTTCTAGCTTCAGTTTAATACCTACTATCACTATGGGGATACAAGTAGCTAGCAAAAAATCCTTCTACTAGATGATTCATATTCCTATAAAGAAAGTTGCCTAAACTCTTATGTTCACGGAATGAAAGACTATGACTAAAGGATATTTTGTTATTCATCAGTTCGTATGTAATAAAAATCCCAAAGAATTTTCAAAGTTATGATAAATTAATGCTGTATGTATTACAGACCCTCTTAAAATGAGGAAATAAATCTAATAGTACAATACATATAATTACTTTTGCATCCTGCAAATTATTAGAATGTATACCTAGTCACTATATGTATGTTACCAGTTATACTTAATTCTGAATACCTTTAAAATAAAAACCATTTAAAATGCTAACGTCAAAGAATTAATCAATAAAAGCTATTTTTGTGTTAAAGCTTCATTAAAGTTTCCAATTTATTTAAAGCTGGGGGAAATTTTTTAACCATAAAAAAATACTCTAAATGATGCATCACGTTCCACTATATTTTCAGATCCTATGGATTTAAGGACTGTTACAGTGATGGTAATTTGAATATTTACATCTGGATCTCCATTTTGCTGATCACTAAAATAACATTGTAAGAATTAATTTTGAAAACTAAGACTTCCAAGTCTAAGTAATATAATAAATGGGAAGGAGATGATCCAATAGTAGAGCATAATAACTATGAACTTCATGTTATTTAAGGAATTCACTTGAAAACTTTATTTCCTTTGTATTCTAATATTAAGGAGAACTCTCCTTATCAAAATTTGTTTGTCACTGGAGACCATGACAGAAAATCAGAAATTTGGATGTTACTTCTGAGCCCCACTTACTAAAATTCTTTTGCAAATGTTGGTGTTTACCATGTTCCTTAGAGAGATGAGATTCCAGGTTTATCCATTCTCTGATTCTCTGGGCTTCAGGCACTAGCACTTTGGCTGGGGGACAGTGTCAACAGAGACTCACCTGAATGTATGCCATGGGCATTTTCTCCTTGTCAGCAGTGTCACCATAGCTTCGCAGAAAGGACCTCCTTGTCTAATTTCTAGGATTATTCCCAATGATTGTCTTGGTAATTTTTTTCTAGAAAATAAGTCAATAAGCTATTTTTTTCTCTAACACACTCAGCTTTAAAAGTCAATAGAGTTGCCTGCTATCAGATAAATTGGCTCATTTTTTGAGTGCTAAACAGTTGTACAAGGAAAGCTTCTTTTGGTCATTATAGCAACCCTCTAATGCAGAATGACATGCATAGACTAAGGGATACCTATATTTCTACACTTGTAAAAAGATGATGCATGGAATATTCTAATTTTAGTGTTGTTGTTTTCAAATGGGATTGGGAGCAGATTCTATTTCAACAATATTTAGGTTAAATTCAAATATTCTTCTGTGCTTTCAGTGAGTGAGGACACACATATCCAGGCCCCCAAGTATGAGCTGATTAAATAAGCAGACACTTAACAAGCAAAAGGACTCTAAGAGTCTCTATAAAGGACTCTATAAACCACAAATTATTATTAAATACAAAGAATAACTTTATTATCCCAGTTCAAACCATCTTAGCTTGTAAGAGAAATTGGGGGGGGGTAGCCTTAAAGATGGCAGAGGAGTAAGACATGGAGATCACCTTCCTCCCCACAAATACATCAAAAATATATCTACATGTGGAACAACTCCTACAGAACACCTACTGAACGCTGGCAGAAGACCTTAGACTTCCCAAAAGGCAAGAAACTCCCCATGTACCTGGGTAGGGCAAAAGAAAAAAGAAAAAAAAGAGACAAATGAATAGGGACGGGACCTGCACCTCTGGGAGGAGCTGTGAAGCAGGAAAAGTTTCCACACACTAGGAAGCCCCTTCACTGGTGGAGACTGTGGGTAGCGGAGGGGGAAGCTTCGGAGCCACGGAGGAGAGCGCAGCCACAGGGGTGCGGAGGGCAAAGCGGAGAGATTCCCACACAGAGGATTGGTGTCGACCAGCACTCACCAGCCCGAGAGGCCTCTCTGCTCACCGGCCAGGGTGGGGGTTGGTGCTGGGAGCTGAGGCTTGGGCTTCAGAGGTAAAACCCCAGGGAGAGGACTGGGGCTGGTTGTGTGAACACAGCCTGAAGGGGGCTAGTGCACCACAGCTAGCCAGAGGGGATCCGGGAAAAAGTCTGGACCTGCCTAAAAGGCAAGAGACCATTATTTCGGGGTGTGTGAGGAGAGGGGATTCAGAGCACCACCTAAATAAGCTTCAGAAACGGGTTGAAGCCGCGGCTATAAGCTCGGACCCCAGAGACCGGCATGAAACACTAACACTGCTGCTGCAGCCACCAAGAAGCCTGTGTGCAAGCACAGGTCACTATCCACACCCCCACCCCTAGGAGCCTGTGCAGCCACCACTGCCAGGGTCCCATGATCCAGGGACAACTTCCCTGGGAGAACACACAGCGCACCCCAGGCTGTTGCAATGTCACACAGGCCTCTGCTGCCGAAGGCTCGCCCCGCGTTCCAACTATAACTACCGTACCCCTCCCTCCCCCCAGACTGAATGACCAAGAGCCCCCTAATCAGCCACTGCATTAACCCCCTCCTGTCTGGGCAGGGAACAGATATCTGAGGGTGACCTACATGCAAAGGTGGGGCAAAAACCAAAGCTGAACCCTAGGAGCTGTGTGAACAAAGAAGAGAAAGGGAAATTTCTCCATGCAGCCTCAGGAGCACCGGATTAAATCCCCACAATCAACTTGATGTATGTACCCTGTGTCAGTTGAATACCTGAATGGACAACGAATGTTCCCAAAATTGAGGTGGTGGACTTTGGGAGCAACTGTAGACTTGGGATTTGCTGTCTGTGACTGATTTATTTCTGATTTTTATGTTTGTCTTAGTTTAGTGTTTAGCACTTGTTATCATTGGTGGATTTGTTTATTGGTTTGGTTGCTCTTTTTTTATTTAATAATTTTTTTAAAAATTTATTGTTATTTTTTCTTTTTCTCTCCCTTTTCTTCTCAGCTGCGTGGCTGACAGGGTCTTGGTGCTCTGGCCTGCTCTCAGGCCTGAGCCTCTGAGGTGGGAGAGCCGAGTTCAGGACACTGGACCACCAGAGACCTCCCAGCCTCACGTAGTATCAATTGGCAAGAGCTCTCCGAGAGATCTCCGTCTCAATGCCAAGCTCCACCCAACGGCCAGCAAATTCAGTGCTGGACACCCCATGCCAAACAACTAGCAAGACAGGAACACAACCCTACCCATTAGCAGAGAGGCTGCCTAAAATCATACTAAGTTCACAGACACCCCAAAACACGCCACCGGACATGGCCTTGTCCACCAGAAACACGAGATCCATCCCCACCCACCAGAACACAGGCACCAGTCCCCTCCACCAGGAAGCCTACACAACCCACTGAACAAAACTCACCCACTTGGGTCAGACACGAAAAACAATGGGAACTACGAACCTGCAGCCTGCGAAAAGGAGACACCCAAAACAGTAAGTTAAACATAATGAGAAGACAGAGAAATATGCAGCAGATGAAGGAGCAAGGTAAAAACCCCCCAGACCAAACAAATGAAGAGGAAATAGGCAGTCTACCTGAAAACGAATTCAGAGTAATGATAGTAAAGATGATCCAAAATCTTGGAAATAAAATGGAGAAAATACAAGAAACGTTTAACAAGGACCTAGAAGAACTAAAGAGCAAACAAGCAACGAGGAACAACACAATAAATGAAATTAAAAATTCTCTAGAAGGGATCAATAGCAGAAAAACTGAGGCAGAAGAACTGATAAGTGACCTGGAAGATAAAATAGTGGAAATAACCACCACAGAGCAGAATAAAGATAAAAGTATGAAAAGAATCGAGGACAGTCTCAGAGACCTCTGGGACAACATTAAACACACTAACATTTGAATTATAGGGGTCCCAGAAGAAGAAGAGAAAAAGAAAGGGTCTGAGAAAATATTTGAAGAGATTATAGTTAAAAACTTCCCTAATATGGGAAAGGAAATACTCAAGTCCAGGAAGTGCAGAGAGTTCCATACAGGATAAATCCAAGGAGAAACACGCCAAGACATATATTAATGAAACTATAAAAATTAAATACAAAGAAAAAATATTAAAAGCAGCAAGGGAAAAGCAACAAATAACATACAAGGGAATCCCCATAAGGTTAACAGCTGATCTTTCAGCAGAAATGCTGCAAGCCAGAAGGGAGTGGCAGGACATATTTAAAGTGATGAAAGGGAAAAACCTAAAACCAAGATTACTCTGCCCAGCAAGGATCTCATTCAGATTAGAGAAATTAAAACCTTTTCAGACAACCAAAAGTTGAGAGACTTCAGCACCACCAAACCAGCTTTACAACAAATGCTAAAGGAACTTCTCTAGGCAGGAAACACAAGAGAAGGAAAAGACCTACCAAAACAAACCCAAAACAATTAAGAAAATGATAATAGGAACATACATATCAATAAATGTAAATGGACTAAATGCTCCAACCAAAAGACATAGACTGGCTGAATGGATACAAAAACAAGACTAAACAACAGAATACACTTTCTTCTCAAGTGCTCATGGAACATTCTCCAGGATAGACCATATCTTGGGTCACAAATAAAGCCTTGGCAAATTTAAGAAAATTGAAATCGTATCAAGTATCTTTTCCGACCACAACACTATGAGACTAGACATCAATTACAGGAAAAAAACTGTAAAAAATACAAACACATGGAGGCTAAACAATATTGCTACTAAATAACCAAGAGATCACTGAAGAAATCAAAGAGGAAATCAAAAAATACTTATAAACAAATGACAATGAAAACACAATGACCCAAAACCTATGGGATGCAGCAAAAGCAGTTCTAAGAGGGAAGTTTATAGCAATACAATCCTACCTCAAGAAACAAGAAACATCTCAAATAAACAACCTTACCTTACACCAAAAGCAATTAGAGAAAGAAGAACAAAAAAACCCCAAAAGTTAACAGAAGGAAAGAAATCATAAAAATTAGATCAGAAATAAATGAAAAAGAAATGAAGGAAGCTATAGCAAAGATCAGTAAAACTAAAAGCTGGTTCTTTGAGAAGATAAAGAAAATTGATAAACCATTAGCCAGACTCATCAAGAAAAAAAGGGAGAAGATTCAAATCAACAGAATGAGAAATGAAAAAGGAGAAGTAACAACTGACACTGCAGAAATACAAAGAATCATGAGAGATTACTACAAGCAATTATATGCCAATAAAATGGACAACCTGGAAGAAATGGACAAATTCTTAGAAAAGCACAGCCTTCCGAGACTGAACCAGGAAGAAATAGAAAATACAAATAGACCAATCACAAGCACTGAAATTGAAATTGTGATTAAAAATCTTCCAACAAAGAAAGCCCAGGACCACATGGATTCACAGGTGAATTCTATCAAACATTTAGAGAAGAGCTAAAACCTATCCTTCCCAAACTGTTCCAAACTATAGCAGAGGGAGGAACACTCCCAAACTCATTCTATGAGGCCACCATCACCCTGATACCAAAATCAGACAAAGATGTCACAAAAAAAGAAAACTACAGGCCAATATCACTGATGAACACAGATGCAAAAATCCTCAACAAAATATTACCAAACAGAATCCAACAGCACCTTAAAAGGATCATACACCATGATCAAGTGGGGTTTATCCCAGGAATGCAAGGATTCTTCAATATACGCAAATCAATCAATGTGATACAACATATTAACAAATTGAAGGATCAAAACCATATGATCATCTCAAGAGATGCAGAGAAAGCTTTTGACAAAATTCAACATCATTTATGATAAAAACCCTCCAGAAGGTAGGCATAGAGGGAACCTACCTCAACATAATAAAGGCCATATATGACAAACCCACAGCCAACATCATTCTCAGTGGTGAAAAACTGAAACCATTTCCTCTAAGATCAGGAACAAGACAAGGTTGCCCACTCTCACCTCTATTATTCAACATAGTTTTGGAAGTTTTAGCCACAGCAATCAGAGAAGAAAAAGAAATAAAAGGAATCCAAATCGGAAAAGAAGAAGTAAAGCTGTCACTGTTTGCAGATGACATGATACTATACATAGAGAATCCTAAAGATGCTACCAGAAAACTACTAGAGCTAATCAATGAATTTGGTAAAGTAGCAGGATACAAAGTTAATGCACAGAAATCTCTTGCATTCCTATACACTAATGATGAAAAATCTGAAAGTGAAATGAAGAAAACACTCCCATTTACCATTGCAAAAAAAAGAATAAAATATCTAGGAATAAACTTACCTAAGGAGACAAAAGACCTGTATGCAGAAAATTATAAGACACTAATGAAAGAAATTAAAGATGATACAAATAGATGGAGAGATATACCATGTTCTTGGATTGGAAGAATCAACACTGTGAAAATGATTCTACTACCCAAAGCAATCTACAGATTCAATGCAATCCCTATCAAGCCACCACTGACATTTTTACAGAACTAGAACAAAAAAATCTCACAATTTGTATGGAAACACAAAAGACCCCGAATAGCCAAAGCAATCTTGAGAAAGAAAAATGGAGCTGGAGGAATCAGGCTCCCTGACTTCAGACTATACTACAAAGCTACAGTAATCAAGACAGTATGGTACTGGCACAGAAACAGGAATAAAGATCAATGCAAAAGGATAGAAAGCCCAGAGATAAACCCACACACATATGGTCACCTTATCTTTGATAAAGGAGGCAAGAATATACAGTAGAGAAAAGACAGCCTCTTCAATAAGTGGTGCTAGGAAAATTGGACAGCTACATGTAAAAGTATGAAATTAGAACACTCCCTAACACCATACACAAAAATAAACTCAAAATGGATTAAAGACCTAAATGTAAGGCCAGACACTATAAAACTCTTAGAGGAAAACATAGGCAGAACACCCTATGACATGAATTACAGCAAGATCCTTTTTGACCCACCTCCTAGAGAAATGGAAATAAAACCAAAAATACACAAATGGGACCTAATGAAACTTAAAATCTTTTGCACAGCAAAGGAAACCATAAACAAGATGAAAAGACAACACTCAGAATGGGAGAAAATATTTGCAAACGAAGCAACTGACAAAGGATTAATCTCTAAAATATACAAGCAGCTCATGCAGCTCAATATCAAAAAAACAAACAACCCAATCCAAAAATGGGCAGAAGACCTAAATAGACATTTCTCCAAATAAGATATACAGATTTCCAACAAACATATGAAAGGATGCTCAACATCACTAATCATTAGAGAAATGCAAATCAAAACTACAATGAGGTATCACCTCACACCAGTCAGAATGGCCATCATCAAAAATCTACAAACAATAAATGCTGGAGAGAGTGTGGAGAAAAGGGAACCCTCTTGCACTGTTGGTGGGACTGTAAATTGATACAGCTACTATGGAGAACAGTATGGAGGTTCCTTAAAAAACTAAAAATAGAACTACTATATGACCCAGTAATCCCACTATTGGGCATATACCCTAAGAAAACCATAATTCAAAAAGAGTCATGTACCACAATGTTCATTGCAGCTCCATTTACAATAGCCAGGACATGGAAGCATCCTAAGTGTCCATCAACAGATGAATGGATAAAGAAGATGTGGCACATATATACAATGGAATATTACTTAGCCATAAAAAGAAACGAAATTGAGTTATTTGCAGTGAAGTGGATGGATCTAGAGTCAGTCATACAGAGTGAAGTAAGTCAGAAAGAGAAAAACAAATACCGTATGCTAACACATATATATGGAATCTAAGGGGAAAAAAATGGTTCTGAAGAACCTAGAGGCAAGACAGGAATAAAGACACAGAGTAGAGAATGGACTTGAGGACACAGGGAGGGGGAAGAGTAAGCTGGGACGAAGTGAGAGAGTGGCATTGACATATATACACTACCAAATGTAAAATAGCTAGCTAGTGGGAAGCAGCTGCATAGCACAGGGAGATCAGCTCGGTGCTTTGTGACCACCTAGAGGGGTGGGATAGGGAGGGTGGGAGGGAGGCACAAGAGGGAAGGGATATGGGGATATATGTATACATATAGCTGATTCACTTTGTTATACAGCAGAAACTAACACACCATTGTAAAGCAATTATACTCCAATAAGGATGTTAAAAAAAAATCAACAGATTCCAGTGAGATGATATTGATGTTAAAATCAGATCTGACAAGGATTTTAAAGCAGCTATCCTAAAAATGCTTCAGTACGCCATTACAAACTTTCCAAAACGAGTGGAAAAATAGTCTCAGTGAAGAAAAAGATGAACCAAACAAATTTTAGGATTGAAAAATACAATCAATTTTAGGATTGAAAAACCCAAGAGAAAGGAAAGCATATGTCCATACATATACTTGTACACAAATGTTCATAGCAGCCTTATTCATAAGAGTCAAAAGGTAGAAACAACCCAAATGTCTATCAACTGGCTGATGGATAAACAAAATTGTGGTACATCTGTACAATGGAATATTACTTGGTCAGAAAAAGGAATGAAGTACTGATATATGCTACGTGGATGAACCCTGAAAACATTAGGCTAACTGAAATGAGCTAGTCACAAAAGGCCCCACATTATATGATTCAGCTTATCTTAAATATCCAGAATAGGGAAATACATATACAGAAAGTAGATTTGTGGTTGCCTAGTGCTGAAGGGTGTGAGGATGGGGAAATTAGGTGTGTGTGGTTGCTAACAGCATTGGAGTTTCTTGTGGGGCATAAGGATAACGTTCTAAAATTGATGGTGGTGATGGCTGCAATTCTGTGAATATACTAGAAACCAGTGAACTGTACACTTTGACCATGAGAATTGCATGTGTTATGGGTTAAACCGTGTACCATACCAAAAAAAAAAAAAACAAATATGTTAGAGTCCTAACCCCTAGTAGCTCAGAATGTGGCCCTATTTGGAGAAAGGGTCTTTACAGATGATTAAGTTAAAATGAGGTCATCAAGGTGGGCCCTAATCCAATATGACTAGTATCCTTATAAGAAGGAGAAATTTGGACACAGAGACAGACACGTATGGAGGGAAGATGATGTGAAGAAACACAGGGTGAAGATGTTCATCTACAAGCCAAAAAAAGAGAAGCCTTGAACAGACTTCCCTCAAAGCCCTACAAGAAGCCTTCCCTCAAAGCCCTACAAGAAGCCAACCCTGCTGAACCTTGATTTCAGACTTGCAGCCTCCAGATGGCGATAAAATACATTTCTGTTAAGTTTAAGTCACCCAGTTTGTGGAATTTACAGCAGCCCTAGCAAACTAAAACAGTATGTGAATTATACCCCAATAAAGTTGCTACCAAAAAGTCAAAAAAAAAAAAGAAAGAAAGAAAAGAAATTGGGAACGGAGGCATGAAATATTTCTTAGTCTTTATATAGGCAAAACTAATTTTGATTGTTTAATTTGTCATCATCAAAATTATTATGTAAAAAAGATACAGCTTTTAAGAAAACAAATTAAAACTAAAAAAGCAGTATGTGTAGCGGTCAGACACATGGACTCTGGTGTTAGATGGCTTGAACCTGAACTTCGACTCTGCCACTTAATAACTGTGTGATCTTGGGCACATTACTTAACCTCTCTGTGTTCAGTTTTCTCATCTGTAAAAGGGAGATAATAAGAAAGCCTATCTCGGGAATTGCCTGGTGGTCCAGTGGTTAGGACTTGGTGCTTTCACTGCTGTGGC
The DNA here is from genome assembly GCF_965194825.1 of Balaenoptera physalus. Taxonomy (NCBI): domain Eukaryota; kingdom Metazoa; phylum Chordata; class Mammalia; order Artiodactyla; family Balaenopteridae; genus Balaenoptera; species Balaenoptera physalus. Next base: position 106,993,925 of record NC_138890.1, on the reverse strand, counting down.
CTTGGTTCAATCCCTGTTCAGGGAACTTAGATCCCGCAAGCCGCACCATGTGGCAAAAAAAATAGCCTATCTCATAGTGCTGTTTTGAGAATTAAATGAGCTAAAACACAAAATACACTTCAAACAACAATACTGACATATATCAAGCACTATGTATTTATTATTACTAACAATTACCTGATTACAGATGTGGCCACTCAGGAAATAGTAAGAGAATAGCAAGAAAATATTATAGGTGAGTGCCCTTCTTCCGCTGACGTATTTGTCCTTGGTTTCACAGTTTCAAGATTTTAAAAAGTAGAAAATAAAGAAACATGATAGGAGAAAGATCATAAAATGTCTGGTACGTGGATAGTAGTTAAAAGCTCTGACTATAAATTCAGAGTGCATATTTAAATCCTCTCTGCCACTTACCAGCTGTGTTATACCTTGGACAGGTTACATGAACTCTCTTTGTCTGTTTTCTATTCTGCAAATAACAGTACCTAATTCATAAGGCTGCTGTGAGGAGCAAATAAAATAATTAGTGTAAAGCACTTAGGACATAGTAGGAGCTCAATAAATGTTACCTATTTGTATTAACGTCACAATGCTGCACATTAGAAAAGACATGGCCTGTATAACACATCATATTACCATGAACACTTTAAAAAGTTGAAGGGACCAAGTAACATACTTAATGAAACTGCTACACAGGGCATACAAAATTACAACAACATTTTATACCCTTTTCATTATATTCTTACAGATAAGCAACTATGAATAGTTGTTTTCCATACAATAAATCCAGAACGACTTAAAAGTGGAAGAGAAAGGCACAAATATTTAATTTCTGTTGTGACCAAACGCCTAGACTCCACATTTTTCTCTTAAAGCAGAGAGCTGAGCAAAAACAATACATTCCAAATGGTTTTCTGTGGTGTATCCTAGCCCCTCTGGCTGAAATGTGAGCGGGTTCTACGGCCTACCCACAGTTTTTGGTCTAATTGTCATATTAACTATATATACTACCTAAGGCCAGTGCTTAGATACAAAAACTTCCTGACACTTCCTCAGGGAATTTCTGAACACAATTCCTCAATCAACAGTTCTCATTTATGTGTACAGCAGGTTCGCAGAAAACTATTCACTGCCTCTAAAAATTAACTTTGCTTTGTCAGTGGACACCAAGAAAGTATTTCCGCACCATATTTTTAATGTGCACTTGCATTGATATAGCTGTAATATCAAGTCCATTTCATAAAAAGAAAATTAATTCATCATAGAAACCAAGCCTTTTTACAATTTTGTTAGTTTCCAAAAGCAGGACAGCAAAAATTTAATTAATAAGATCAATTAATAAAATTAATAAAAGCTTAATTCTGTCAAGTTCTATCATTAACTTTAGTTTTAATGCATTGATTCCACCTACTTGAGAACCAGGAGGGAGTCTTAAAGATATTAGTTATTATTAATAAATACATATTTTTAAATCAGTAACTTAGAGCACTAGAGGTGCTCTACAGTAAAAGTTGCTAAAATAAAACCGAATCATTTCTCAATTAAACTCCACTCACAGATGTGTACAAATAAGAGTCAAATTCGACTAGCGATATAAAAATTCTAACCGTGTCATAAAATATGAGAGGAATATGTGGTATCTTTGTCTCCTAATCTGGCTCTTCTACCTCCTCCCAATTTCTAACCATAAGCATAGTTCAAAGTTCATTGATCCAACTTCTGTCTCAGAACTCACCCAGTCACACAACTTGAACTATCTCTTTTCTGAAAATGACTCCAGAGTTTAGGATCTCACAACCTCAGCTTATATCCTTATTCCAACACATTTTCTCTGTCTGCCTAGTGGACATTTTCATTGTCTCAAACTTACCATATCTAAAATTAGTTCCTCCATGTTACTTCTTCTCTTCTAATGAATGGTCCCACAATTTCTCTAATCTCCCAAGCTCAAATTCTCCACCTATGACTTCTCTCCTTTCCTCACACACCGTATTTGTCAGGTCTTCCAAGCACTTTGGATTGGTGGCCCCCAGTACACCAAGCTGCCCAGTATTCACTGCCTCCACACTGACTTGCTTTGGCCAATGAGACATTAGCAAGCGGGAGACAAGCAAAGCTTTGTTAAATACTTGCATGCTGGGCCTCACACTCCTGAAATGCTCTCTTGTGCACAGTCAGCTCCCACCTGTTCCAGCCAGACCTATGAGTGAAAAACCATCCTGAACATTTCAACACCAGCATACACCAGGGGAAGCAGAAGACAGCTAAGCCCAACCCACACGGTACAACTAAGACAAATAATAAGCTGTTATTGTTTTAAGCCACCACATTTTAGTTATTATGCAGCAATAGATAAAGAAAAATTTTTTTGTATGAAGCCATCCTTAAAAACCAGTTCCATAAGGACCTCTACTCCCAGTGAATGCTTTTTGCATTCTTGTGAAATACTGCTTGCTTCCTTGTCATACAGTGTATCACCTTGAACCAGGGGTATTGTTTATATGTTCATATTTCCTTTCCTAGCATGACTATAAGTGTCTTACTTTCCAAATCTAGAACATCATGGACCCAATAATTATTTGCTGAAAAAAGAAAGGGGAGGAGAGAAGGAGGAGAGAGGGAAGGAGAAAAGGAGGGACACTAAAGGAGAAAGAAAAGAGTCAAGTCAAACTGAGCAAACATGAACACGAGGCCATCGGCAAAGGGCAGGGTAGAAGGGTCCTGACATTTTTGCACACTGGGCAAGGACAAAAGAAAAATTCTACATAGCTAACTATGACTATGAAATATAGGTCAAGGTAAATGCTTGGAAAATTTTCTATTTTGCCTATGAGGTGATGGGTCATAAAACAGAAAGAACTGTCTTAGAGAAACCTCGCTATTGTGTGATGACATCACTTCTTCAGCATATGCTTATGTAAGTGAAGAGAATGCTGTCAATGTGAGCCCTATCAATATATTTCCACATATATTTCACATACACACTGGATTAAAGGAGACTGAGTTTGTGTTGAAGTTACCAGCAAAGTTTCAGGTTAGGGATAAGGTGAGTGATTATAATTGATGACAGTTTTAGCACTGTAGTAATGAGAACAAGGTAGATTTTCACCATTTTCCACTCCTGTCTTTCACTTAAAATAGACCCAGGTTGTGCCATTTGCTCTTCTTATTTGTCTTTGTCATAAGAATATGGCACCAGATTGTTAATGCCTGAAAGAACCTGAGGAAAACAAAGTTTTGTAGCTTCAAGTCTCTGGCGTGTAGTAGTGCAGCGATCTAAGAAAAAAGTTCAAGTATTTCTTCAGAAATTTTAGTGAAAATTGTCACATGTATGATTTTTAAAAATGTTTTAAGAACAAGTGTGCTATTTTTTAAAGGGTTAAATGATAAATATTAAAATATCGTAATTTTCAATAAACATTCTTGAATTTCTCCTGTCACTTTGCAAGACAGTTTATTTAATAGTAATTTGAGCCAGATAAACCTCACTTGCAGTGCTATCATCTGCCTCTGATTGTATTAAACAAAAGGGAAAGTGGTTGGATTATATTTATGGCAGGTCTAAATTAGAATGAAAATAAATTTCTATCAAGTCAGCTTGTCTACAAACCATCTTGGTTACTCAGATTAATTAAGTTGAAACAGAGTAGAAGATGTAAGTTCCTCGTGCTCCCATGGGGTTCCTTTGTTTATGTGCCAAATTCATGAAGCCTTCACAATTTATCTACTAGAGCAGTATTTTTAAAAATTCAATACAATATAGAAGCCTCTTCGGGCAGTGCCAAGAGCACTGATTGAGACCCAGAATTGAGTCTAAGCAGTGTTTCCACTCACTTCCTCTGTGGTCAGGGGAAGGCTGATTAACTTCTTTGAGCCTCAGTTTCCTCATCTACAAAATGGCCATAATAATGGATTATGGGAATGTGAATATTAATATAGATAATGTGAGAAGATGCTCCGTAAACCCTATTGCATTGGTTCTCAAAGGGTGGTTCCTGGAACCAGCAGCATCAACATCCTTTGGGAAAATTCTTGGGCCTCACCCCAGGTCTGCTGAATCAGAAACACTGAAGTGAGGGCCCAGCAACTTCTGTTTTAAAAAGCCCCCCAGTGATTCGTGTGGGTGCTGACAATGGAGAAGCACTGCTCTAAAGCATGTCCACTTACCAGCTTAGGCAAGGGCCTTAATTACCTAAGCACCTTGCTTTCCTCACGTGAAATGGAGGTTTTAACTGTGCCTACCTCGCAGAACTGATGAGAAAATTAAGTACGTTAATATCTGTAAAGTGCTGAGAACAGTGCCGGGCAAGTGGCAAACACTATGAGAGTTAGCCATTATCCCCTAATCCAAGCATTGCTCTCAGCCCTGGGAATCCTGAGGCAAACGGGACAGACAGGGTTCTTGTTCTCATGGACAAGAGAGACGATATGAGTCAACAAATAAATAAGCAATGTCATTTCAAAAAGTGCTAAGAAGTGCTATAGATTGTGTGATGATGAAGACTGAATTGGTGGGGGGCAGGGTTGGGGAGGTTTCTATAGTTAGGATGAGAAGGAAGACCTCTCTAAGGAGAGGACATTTGAATGAGACCTGAAGGAAGAGAAGAACAGCCACAGGGAAATCCGGGGAAGGGGCATCCAGGAGGCAGAGCAGTGCAAAGGCCAGGAGGCATGGATGAGCTGCCTGGTTTAAGGAACAGAAAGAAGGACAGTATCGGGGACAGTAATGAGGTGGGAAGGGGAGGGTGACACAACTCAAGGTATGGGCAACAGGTACAGGGCATGAGACCTTGGACATTTAAAGGTCTTCTTTCTCTGTGTTATGGGATGCCTTTTGGAATATCTTAAGGAGGAGAGTGACAATTATATTTTTAAAGAGAATTTTGGCTGCTCTGTTGAAGATGGACTGTATACAAAGAGGGCATAATGGACGCTTGGAGACAAGTTAGGAGGCTACACTGCAGGAGCACGGGCAAGAGACAGTGATGGCTGGATGGAGGTGTGCGGTGGAAGCAGAGAGCTGGCTGATTAAAATAGAGACATACTGTGCAGGAAGAGTCCACAGGATTTGCCAATGAATTGGATTTGGTCAGGGGAGGAAAATAAGATGATTCCCATTATTAAAGCTGTTAGGCCTGGTTTATGGGAAACTTCCAAACATCAAAATATTTAGCCCTAAAGCAAAGAACAAACAAGTAACGCAGACAGCATTTTAACTCAACTCTGCCTCTAATTAATTGTGTGATCCTGAGCAAGTCTCTCCGGATTCCTCAGCTCCTTCAGAGAGCTTAGCCACTGAGGCAGGATTTAAGGATTTCCTTGAAATCAGGTAAGTAAAGCAAAGTTCACAAACTACTCTCCCTGAAGTCCCCAGTGAACACCTACAAGTCAGACCCAGTGGCTACTTTCCAAGCTCTTGACCTCCATGCAGAATGATGTGTTCAACCTTCAATGCCCTCTCCTCTCTTAGCTTTCACAGATCCATTCTCCCTGGTTCTCCTTCTTGATCTTGGGTTGCACATTCTCTTTTTCTAACCAGGTTTAACTTTTATCTTCCCAATCCCAATACGTTGTGATTTTCATAGGGTTCCCTCTTTAATCCACTTCTCATCCTACATCCACAGCTTTAACTACCCTTATAGGGTAATGACTCCCCAGATCTATAAACCCAGGCCTATACATCCCATGACTCATTGGATATTCACTTACTGGAGTTTCATAGTTACTTCAACCCAATCATAGGTCTTCTTCCTGTTTTACCTACTATGTTAAAAGAAACCAAGATTCATTCAGTCACTAAAATATAATAATAACAAATTTTTTAAATAAAATTTTTAAATAACCCAAACTTCCACTTTGAATCCTCTAGAGTCTTCCCCATAGTTACTATGTCACTGTCACTTCCTCTGAATTCTCATTGCTTTGCCTTATCAATCGCTTATGACTGTTATGATCTCCTACCTGGACTATTTCAACACTTTTACCTTCTCTGTCTTTCTAATCTCCATATTGCAGTCAGGGTAATATTTCTAAAATACAAATACAATCCATCCGATTCTATTATTCTCCTGCTTAAAATCCTTCAGTGGACTGCACACCACCAGCTCAAACTCTTTGGTAGGCATTCAAAGCCCTTCATGATCCAGCCCTGTCTTAGTCCATTCAGGCTGCTATAACAAAATACCACATACTGGGTATCTTATAAACAAAAGAAATTTATTTCTCACGGTTCTGGAGGCTGGAAGTCCAAGATCAGGGCACCAACATGATCAGGTAAGGGCCCTCTCCTGGGTCACAGATTTCTTTCTGTATCCTCACATGGTGGAAGGGGTAGGGAGCTTTGTGGGACCTCTCTTATAAGGACACTAATCCCAAACATGAAGGTTCTGCCCTCATAATCTCATCACCCCAAAGTCCCCACCTCCTTGGGGATTAGGATTTCAACATATGAATCTTGGGACTTGTGATGGTTAATATTTTGTGCCAACTTGATAGGGCTAAGGGATGCCCAGAGAGTTGATGAAACATTATTTTTGGATGTATCTGTGAGAATGTTTCCAGAAGAGATTAGCATTCAAACTGGTGAACTGAGTAAAGCAGACAGAGGTGGGTGGGCATCATCCAATCCGCTGAGGGCCCAAATAGAACAAAAAGGTGAAGGAAGGGCAAATTCCCTCTCTCTGCTTGAGCTGAGACATCCATCTTCTGCCCTCAGACATCGGCACTCGTGATTCTTGGCTTTCAAAGGCCATACATCCAAAGATCATACCACTCTGACATTGAAACACACAAACAAATAAAACCCTACAAATTCCAACAATTTTTTGCTGAATATTAAAGAATGGTTTTGGTAAATTTGGAAAGAAAACCTCACTTTTTAAAAAAATTTTATTTATTTTATTTATTTATTTTTGGCTGCGTTGGGTCTTCGTTGCTGTGCGTGGGCTTTCTCTAGTTGCGGCGAGCGGGGGCTACTTTTCGTTGCGGTGCACGGGTTTCTCACTGCAGTGGCTTCTCTTGTTGCAGAGCACAGGCTCTAGGCACGCAGGCTTCAGTAGTTGTGGCACATGGGCTCAGTAGTTGTGGCTCACGGGCTCTAGAGCGCAGGCTCAGTAGTTGTAGCACACGGGCTTAGTTGCTCCGTGGCGTGTGGGATCTTCCTGGACCAGGGCTCGAATCCGTGTCCCCTGCATTGGCAGGCGGATTCTTAACCACTGTGCCAGCAGGGAAGTCCGAAAATCTCACTTTTAATGTAACAAATGCCGTTCATTTTGTTTTCGTGATCTTTACAATAGTTGAGAGTCATAAAATTTATTGAAGTTATAAGGCGCATTTTCAAGTTTCTGTAGGCTTCACACCTCTGACTGGGGAAATTATAAAATTAGTGAAATTCTGTGAATTAGAGATGTTTGTAGAATGTGAATAAGAAATAAACTTCAATATATTTGGAAAAAAACTTTTCAGGCTTCCAATACTTTTATTAAATGAATTAATAGCGGGGAAAAAAGGGTTCTCTGAGAAAGTTAACCGTGGGACTATAGCTGCCATTATCATAAATGTTACTGGGTTAAGTTCACTTAATGCTTTTACTCCTTTTCAACAGTACCATCCAAGAATTCGGCTTCTAAATGATAAAAACAAAAAAGAAGAAAGAAAAAGCTGTTAGTGACCTTGCTCTTCATCCACCACGGTAGGACTTTCAGACTCAGATCAGGACTTACACTGCCAGACATCAAGTCTACCGGTGCTATGATCATGGACTTCCCAGCCTCCAGAACTGTGAGAAATAAATTTCCGTTGTCTATAAACTACCCAGTCTGTGGTATTTTGTTACAGCTGTACAAAGGACTAAGACATAAAAGTCGTACCAGGTGTAGGGTGCTGCTGTAGCAAATACCAAACATGTGGAAGTGGGTTTGGAACTGAGTAATAGGTAGAGGCTGGAAACACTTTGAGGTGCATGCTAGGAAAAGCCTACACTGCCGTGGACAGACTGCTAAAAGCAATTCTGGTGAGGGCTCAGAGGAGAAGAGGAGAGCTATAGAAAAAGCCTCTATCTTCTTAGAGAATATCTAAGAGGCTGTGAACACAATGTTGGTAAAAATATGGATCGTGGGCTTCCCTGGTGGCGCAGTGGTTGAGAATCCGCCTGCCAATGCAGGGGACACGGGTTCGAGCCCTGGTCTGGGAAGATCCCACATGCCGCGGAGCAACTAAGCCCGTGAGCCACAACTACTGAGCCTGCGCGTCTGGAGCCTGTGCTCCGCAACAAGAGAGGCCGCGATAATGAGAAGCCCGCGCACCGCGACGAGGAGTGGCCCCCACTTGCCGCAACTAGCGAAAGCCCTCGCACAGAAACGAAGACCCAACACAGCCATAAATAAATAAATAAAAATTAAAAAAATAAAAAAGATATATTAAAAAATATGGATCGTAAAGGCCGTTCTGATGAGGTATCAGGTGGAAATGAGCTCCCTGCATTCCAGCGCCATGTTCCCCAGCCCCCCAGATGCAGCTCCAGTGGGCCCTGGTGCAGCTTGTGCTGTGTCCAGCAAAGCAGGGCTGTGGCTGCCTACACCTAAATTTTGAAGGATGGAGACACCTGAACACCCAACCCAGGAAGAGGGCACGACCACCTCGGAGAGTCCCCACTAGGGCAATGCCCAGTGGAGCTGTGGGAACCAGCCACCCCCAAAACCCCAGACTGGTAGAGCCACTAGCTTCTGATTCCAGCCCAGGAGAGCTACAACAAGGACTCTGCAAAGCCAAGCCTTGGGGGTGGGGCCGCCCAGAGCTGTGAGGCCCGCACCCTCACTCCAGGATATCCAGAAGGTGAAGCACTGATCCAAGGAGGACTGTTCTTAAGACTCAAGATTTAGTGTCATTTGTCCCATTAGGTTGGGCTGACCTTTTTTCTTTCCCTTTCTCCCTTTTGGAATGAGACTGTGTATCTTATCCCTGCCCCACCACCGTATTTTAGAAACACATAACATATTGGATCTCACAGGTGCGTAGCTGCAGAGGATATACAGCCTTCTGGAGAGCCTTGTCCTAGCCCTGCAGAGTATTGCCACCCAGCTGGCACTGTAACTGAGTCTCCAAAAGGCCATTCCAATGTTCTACCAAACCAGCTACTTCAGGATGGGGGGAACATGGTAAGACCAGTGAATTCCAGGAGCTTGGGCCCATTGCTACACTTCTTTTTCTGTGAATTAAGTTCCTTGGTCTAAAACAGTGATGGTGGATAAGGCATTCTGTAAGTCCACAGACAGCAGTTTTGGCAGAAGCATTATGTCCAGGGAAGGCAAATCTGTATCCAGAGTAAGTATCTATTCCAGTAAGAACAAAATGCTGCCCCTTCCACAATGGAAGTTGTCCAGCGTAATCAACCTGCCACCAGGTAGCTGACTGATTACCCCACATGGGAATGGTGCCATATTGGGGGCTCACTGTTAGGCTTTGCTGCTGACAGGCTGCCACTCAGTAGTGGCTGTAACCAGGTTGGCCTTGGTGAGTGAAAGTCCATTGCGAAGCCTGTGCATAACTTTCATCACTGCCATGACCATGGCCACTCCCATTGGGAGATGACAGGAGTGACTGGGGAAAAAGGCTGACTGGTGTCCATAGAATGTGTCTTTCTATCCCCTTGATTATTAAAATCCTCCTCTACTGAGGTCACCCATTGGTGGGTATTCACAGGGGACACAAATACCTTCACATTTTTGGCCTATTCAGAGAGGTCTATCCACATACCTCTTCCCCAAATTTCTTTGTCACCAATTTTCCAGTCATGTTCCTTGTAGGTCCCTGATGATCCAGCCAAACTATTGGCCACAGCCCATCAATCAATACATGATGACATGTCTGGCCATTTCTCCTTCTAACCAAAGTGAACAACAGGTACACTGCCTAAAGTTCTGCCTGCTGGGAGGATTTCCCTTCACTGCTGTCTTTCAGACATGTCCCAGGATAGTGCAGCTGTCCACTTTCATGTAGTGTCTACTTATTATGCAGAACCATCTATAAAACAGCCCTGAGTGTCTTCTTCCTCCTTCAACTGACCATAAGGAAATCCCCATGAAGCCAGGCTGGGGGAGGGAAGGCAGTGCAGCAGGAGTGGGGACCATGGGCATTAGGGCCACATCACATAAGTTACTTGTGCCTTCAGACCTTCCCAGGGCCCAGTCACATATATACCTCTTCCATTTGATGATGGAGTATTGTGTGCATGTCCAACTTCAAGGCTTAATGGGTCAGATAACATTCAGTTCATGATGGGCAGCTCAGGTCACACGGTAACTTGATGGTCCATGGTCAAGTGTTCTACTAAGGACCAGTAGCAGGCCAGGAGCTATTTTTCACAAATAGAGTAGTTATCTATAGAAAATGACAGGGCCTTACTCCAAAAAATTCTAAAGACCTGTGCTGCAATTCAGCTATAGGGGCCTCCAAAGTCTCCAGACAGCATCTCTATCTGTCACTGGCGATTCAAGCACCATTGGACCTGCGGGATCCTACGGCCCAAGTGGCACAGCAGCCTAGGCCTGCTGCAGAGCCTTCTCCTATTTTGGGCTCCATTTAAAACCAGCAGCTTTTTGAGTCACTCAGTAAATGGGCCAGAGGAACATGTTGAAATGAGGAATATGCTGCTTCCAAAATCCGAAGAGGCCCATTAGGCGTTGGTTATAGGAAGAGCCAGATGAGACAACTTATCCTTCACCTGAGAAGAATAAATCAACATACTCTACTCCCAGTACTAAAATCTTTACTAGACAGGGTCCTCCAGAGAAACAGAACCAATAGGATACATATAGAGATATATAAGAGATAAATTATAGGCATTGGCTCACACGATTATGGAGGCCAAGTAGTCCCATGGTCTGTTGCCTACAAGCTGGAGAACTAGGAAAGCTGGTGGTGCAGTTCAGCCTAAGAACTGGGGGTTGATGGTGTGAGTCCCCATCTGTGCCCAAAAGCCAAGGGCAGGAGATCAATATCTCAACTCAAACAGAGAGAACACATTTGCCCTTCCTTCACCTTTTTGTTCAACTCAGGCCTTCAATGGATTGCATGATGCCTGCCCAGATTGGGGAGGGCCATCTGCTTACTCAGCTCACCAGTTCAAATGCTAATCTCTTCTGGAAACACCTTCACAGACACACCCAGAAATAAGGTTTTACCAGCTACCTAGGCTTCCCTTAACCCAGTCAAGTTGACACATAAAATTAACCATCGTAGGCCCCTTCCCACCCTTCCAGCTTCTGGATATGGAATCTCAGCGATACCAAACTATCTGCAACTCTTGAAATAAACTGTGCTATTTCTCATTGTCATTCTTCCATGCTATTCCCTGCCTAAAATTTCCTGCTCTCTTGTCTGCCTGAGTCTCCCTTAATTGGCCTTCAAATACCAGCTCAACATCACTTGTCTGGAGGCTTCCCTTAACATACCTCCCTGGGCACAGTAAAGCCACCACCCATGCCTCCCAGCAGGGCTGTGCCTGCCCCTCTGCTCCTCTCAATGCATTACTCCTATAAATATGCTATCATACCTGTGTCCGTCATGAGGGTTGAGCAGGGCAGGGAAGGTGTTTCATCTCTGCCTCCTCAACATCCAGAACAGTCCATGGTGGTGCTTAATAGCCATTCATTCAATACTTATTCCGTGCCTTATGTTCATATAATTGAACAAAACAGACAAAGAATCCTAACCCCATGGAGCTTATATTCTAGTGTGGGGATGGGGGAGGGCAGAGAAAATTTTAAAATAAACATGGTAAGTAAAGTATCTAACACCTAGTTAGAAGGTGATAAGTGCTATGAAAGGTAAGGTAGAGTGAAGGAAAGAGGAGTGCCCTGGGCAGTACTGAGTAATAATAGATAGGTGTGTTATTCATGATTAGCCAGGTTATACTGCAGCACAAACAACCCCCCAAATCTCAGCAGCTTAAAACAGCAAAGGTTTGTTTCTGGCTCATGCCACATACCCATTATAGGCTGGTGGCAGCACTGCCCACACCATCCTCACTCAGGGACCCAGGCGGATAGAAACCCCATCGCCAGAAAGGCCGCCAGTTGCAGGGACATAGGGAAGGGAGCCTGGAGAATTGTACATAGGCTTTTAAAACATGCACCTGGAAGTAACACAAGTCCCTTCTGCTCATATTTCTTTGGCCAGAGCAAGTCATACATCCACGTCTAACTTCGAGGGAGAAAGGAGGTGTGATCTGCCCAGGGGCAGAGGGGAACCGGATACTGGTGAATGGTAGTGATGTCTATCAGAGTGTTAGGCTGAGAAGATGAGAGATGAGGGAGTTAATCAAGCAGATATCCTTGGGAAGAATGTTTCAGGCAGAAGAAACAACGAGTGAGAAAGCCCTAATGCAGAGCATACCTGGAGGGGTTTAGGAACAGCAGGAGGCTGTACGGCTGGAGTAGAGTAGCAGAGGGGTAGTAGCAGGAGGTGAAATCAGAGAGGTAATGGGGGTGGGAAGAGGTCCAGATCACAGGGAGGGAGGGAGGCCGGGATGGCTACCAACAGATGGGTTCGCCTCCTCTGAATCTAAACAACAGTCTAGCCTAGGCTTAATTTGAACTGATCTTAGTCTGAGCTCTCACCTCAGACCAGCAGACCCTGCAAGAAACACAAAATTAATTTTACCATTTCAAAACTGGGATGATAATCACACATGCAAAATGAGGTAAGAAAAACTGACACAATATGAAATTGCTTCAAAA